>NC_091773.1:41010618-45810618 GCF_029378745.1 Bos indicus
CTAATCTGCTGTCAGTTAAAAAACAAAAAAAAAAAATGCATGACACAAAATAAATAAAGAAAAACCAAAACAACAACAAGAACAACAACAAAAAACCCCAAACAAAAGGATATCCAAATAGCCTCAGTAAAGGCAAAAGGGACTCTGACATATTTTAAACCAAAACAAAAATCTATGATAAACCCCCAAAGGAATCTCTTCTTCAACTCCTGCTTCTGTGTGAGCAAATGTTTGTTTTTATTAAAATTGGCTTAGAAAAAATGTCATAATAAATATGTGTAATCATATTGGACAGAGAGCTATTATTCTCAATCTGGAAAGCACACTCTCATGAGTTCTAAAATAATCTGCATTCAAATGAGATGTGTACATGAAAATACAAGGAAATAGCTTGCATATATACAAAATTAGAAAAGGAAACCAAGATTTGCAAAGTATGGGCAATCAAAATTAAGGAGCATGTAACAATGCTTTTAGATTTAAATTTTACTTATCACTGGGTATTAAAATTGTTCAAGCCTTTGAAGAAAATTTTCCATAAAAGTTTCAATTATTCTTCTTTTGATTGCTATTGTAGTTAAACTCTATATTGTTTGGGGCAAAGGAATATCTAATTTTTCATGTTGGGATATTAATAGGGACCTATAAGATATATTTGAAATGCCCTAATTTATTGTTTCCTTCCTCATTTTTTGTCAGAAATTAAGCTCAAATTTTTTTCTTTTTGATCCATCCAGGAAAGAGAGAAGGAAAAATATCACTCCAGTCAGAATGAGCACAGTGAACTGAAGTTAAATACAGTATATTTTATTTTGGTAAGCAGCTTTTGCTACTTCCTTTTGGGAAATAAGAAAATGAAAATAAATAAATAAATAAATAAATAAATGATAGATCCAGTCCTTTCCTGGGCCTCTTTTTTGTATTTCACAAACGTCTCTCATGTGCTTGTGAGCTTCTGGAGGATGAGGGTCATGTTCTGTTCCTTTAAGAATTCTAAATGTAACCTTGGTGTTGATACAGCCCCATCCCAAGTTCTAGGTGAATGCCATTGACACAGACATTAAGTCTGGGAACTAAGTTTCCTTCATATAAGAAATGAGGATACAGCTGATCTTTGCAAAACTTTGATGTCTTCTCTGAAGAAAATAAACAGATGTAAAAAGTGCAACTGTGGAAAGAATAGAAATACATAATGTTTTCTTCAAAAGGTGAATGATGTATGAATGAATGCCTGTGTGTGTGTGTGTGTGTGTGTGTGTGTGATTGAAGCAACCACTGAATAAATGGTATGTTAAATACATTGCTTGTGGGCTATGATTAAAATAAAAAGTTTCTCTGAAATTGCTGCTACCTCAACAATAAAAATCCTAAAGTGTTTTCAAGTGCCAAATTAGAGTCTCTACTTAGCAATTAGAATATATCCAGTCCAATATATTCATCAACATTTTATTTTTAGTCAAGTTAAAAGCTTATTACCTCTTTAAACCATGATAAGGTTGTAACTGGGGGTGTCTTTCTAGAAGGAGCGTGTTCAATGATGTCAGCTCTCCCCATTCATTTCCTCCCTTTCCCATGGCAGCAAAGAGGTAGGAGAAGGCTGGAGAGGTCGGGGATAGAACTGAAGTTTTTATTTTCTAGATGACTTCACACTTCCAGACCTTGAAGTTGATTAAGGTGACCTTTGTCCTTTTTGAGGGCATTTGTGGGAAATTCAGAGTCCATCACCAGAGGATACATTTGAAGCCCTCTTGACTCTAATCCAGTGTCACTCCTGAACGACTTTGCAGTCCCTGTGTGGCCCAGGCTCTCTTCTTAGGTGGGGCACAATGATGGTGTGCAGGTCTATTAATGCTGCCATTTCTGGCCTACTGCTTTCCCAAGGGTGAGTCAGGAACCATCCTTTCTCCCTGGCCCCACTTAGGTTTAGTGGGCCCAGAGCAGATTCTTTCCAGGGGCCTGTGAATGCCCTTTCACAAAACTTAAGGTAAAGGATGTGGAGCCTTCAGCCCTCTCTACTTTGGAGAAGGTGATGGCTTCATTTGTCAGTTTCTCTCCAAAGATGTGGCTTTACAACTCTCTCTCAACTACTGTGGTGTGGTGGTTTAGTCACTAAGTCATGTCCGACTCTTTGCACCCCCATGGCTGTAGCCTGCCAGGCTCCTCTGCCCATGAGATTTCTCAGGCGAGAATACTGGCGGGAGTTGCCATTTCCTTCTCCAGGGGATCTTTCCAACCCAGGGATCGAATCCTTGTCTCTTATGTCTCCTGCATTGACAGGTGGGTTCCTAAGCACTAGTGCCACCAGGGAAGCCCTCTTCCAACTATAATCCTTCCTTATTTCCCTGATATGACCCACGGTCCCACAGTTGCAAAACTCATCATTTGTCCCTATAGTAAATTGTGCATTTCAAACCGTCTACGTTTTTTTGTTTTCTCTACAGTGTCTCCCATTTTCTTATGTTACAACTTCATTGAAAGAGATGTGCATGCATGCTAAGTCCCTTCAGTCATGCCTGATTTTTTGTGACTCTGTGGACTGTAGTCGGCCAGGCTTTTCTGCCCACAGGATTCTCCAAACCAGAATACTGGAGTAAGTTGCAAGAGAGGTGAGAGGAAGACAATTAAGTTGGTAAGTATTTGGAAGAGAGAATGAAATATTTGGCTATGTTTCTAAACAGTGAAACTATTTCATCAAATAAAATCTGACTTTTGTTCAAAAAAGGAAAGAAGAATTGTATTCATTGAAGTTGGAAAGCTTGATCGGTGAATCTCCTTCCCTCTCCAATTCTCTGCCCTTGAAACAACTCTTTCTACAGAAACCACTGGATATGAGAGTATATGTGGAAAGACCTCTCTCTCCTAAAGGCCATATATGATTCAGGACAAATAGAAGGTTTATTCTAAGGAAGACTAAAAATCAGATAAATGTTGAGGAGAGACTAAAGAGTATGAAAACAATTAGGAAACAATAAAGTGACCCCAGAAAAGGCAGAAAGAAAGTATATAAAGGGGCATTAATAGTGATTTAGTTAGCTTGTTAGGTAGGTAGCTGTTAGAAGAGCAAAATAACAAGCTTTTTCTTGTATTTCTTCTGTTTCTTCTTCTTGAGGAGTAGCAGCATGGTTCATGGCTATATCTTTGTAGCTCCAAAGGCATGTCTTACTCTTCTTCCCCCTTTGTCTCCATGGAGATGTTTACTTTCAATGTAATTCTATTAACACGTTACATGTTAGCAGAGAATTTAATGCAGATTTTGAGAAGTGATAGATTCATGATGGGATCCAGTTACTAAAATTTGACCACATCATCTCCTCTATCTTCAAACATACTGCCAATTTTCATTCTTTCGCTTTTTAATGAAAAATAATTACTGAAGAATATCATTATTTCTTCTGTAAGAATGAGGCTTGGAAGATTATAGGGATTTTTCAAATAATAACAGCTCTTGGGCTCTGACTTTATTTCCATATCTCATAAATCTAAATGTACCATTTTTGTTAGCTATTTTTTTCTTTTTTAACAAAGGTATATATGTGAACTCAATATTTGGAATATGATTCCAAAATTTTATGTGTATTTCACATCAACTGCATCTTTTTTCCCTTTTATCTTTTGACCACTTCTCCCATTTCCACATCCCCCACCTTCTCCCTGAGGCAACCATCTTTATTTCTGTATATTAGGTTATTTTTTATTTTCCCTTCTTTCTTTTAATTTTCTTTGTAAAAAAGATTCCACGTACAAGACAGTGCATATGGTTATTTGTCTTTCTCTGTCAGACTAACTTCACTTAGCATAATGCCCCCTGCCCCCAATTGTTGTCCACACGTCTGTTTCCTATGTCTGGATCTCTATTCCTACAGTTTTCAATATCTGAGTCTATGACTTAGTCCTGTTGGTTTCAAAGCTGAAATGTCCATATACCAGAAAAACTACCATTCAACTACTAAGTATCCATATGTCTGAACTTGAATGCTTTTTCATTGTCTCAACACCCCTGAGTACCAATCTCCACAAAAAAAGTAAAGGGATAAATAAACCTGCAAACATACTAAAGAAATCATCATTTTCTAGTGCTGTATTTCATTTGTCTTCAGATGACACTTCAGTTCACCCAGTGCTATTAGCAGGTAGCATGAGACTTCTCTCTGACTACCTCCTCCCTCTAATTAAATGAGTACTTTTCCTGAATACTTCAGAGTGCCTACCAGTGCCTAACATTTGTCAGTGCCTTCATTTTTAGATAAAGTTTAAGATCCTCAGCATGCCAAACTGATCCTTCATGATCCAATCTTGGTTAACTCATGCAGCATCATCTTTCATCATTTTTTTCTACATTATAATTTATTTTCTAGTAGTAATGAACAAACTGTTAATTCCCCAGACTTATGCTAATAGTACCGGAATCTGTGTCTTGAGTGTCTTGGTTCCTTATCTGTCTAGAAACTATTGATTTTACTTTTAAAGCATGATCGAGCTTTTAAAAATTTTCTTTAATGACGCTTTATCCTAGTTCAATAGCTAACAAATCCCTAAAATTGCTACAAATGTAGGTAGAGGTCTGTTTACCTACAGATATTATTACATCTCAAGTAACATTTTTCCATTCTATTGTTTTCCATTTTTCTTTGCATTGCTCCCTGAGGAAGGCTTTCTTATCTCTCCTTGCTATTCTTTGGAACTCTGCATTCAAATGGGTATATCTTTCCTTTTCTCCTTTGCTTTTTGCTTCCTTTTTTTTTTCACAGCTATTTGTAAGGCCTCCTCAGACAGCCATTTTGCTTTTTTGCATTTCTTTTTCTTGGGGATGGTCTTGATTCCTGTCTCCTGTACAATATCATGAACCTTCGTCCATAGTTCATCAGGCACTCTGTCTATCAGATCTAGTCCCTTAACTATTTCTCACTTTCACTGTATAATCGTAAGGGATTTGATGTAGGTCATACCTGAATGGTCTAGTGATTTTCCCTACTTTCTTCAATTTAAGTCTGAATTTGGCAATAAGGAGTTCATGATCTGAGCCAGTCAGCTTCTGATCTTGTTTTTGCTGACTATATAGAGCTTCTCCATCTTTGGCTGCAAATAATATAATCAATCTGATATCGGTGTTGACCATCTGGTGATGTCCATGTGTAGAGTCTTCTCTTGTGTTGTTGGAAGAGGGTATTTGCTATGACCAGTGCGTTCTCTTGGCAGAACTCTGTTAGCCTTTGCCCTGCTTCATTCTGTAGTCTAAGTCCAAAATTGCCTGTTACTCCAGGTATTTCTTGACTTCCTACTTTTGCATTCCAGTCCCCTATAATGAAAAGGATATCTTTTTTGAATGTTAGTTCTAGAAGGTCTTGTAGGTCTTCACAGAACTGTTCAACTTCAGCTTCTTCAGCATTACTGGTTGGGGCATAGGCTTGATTACCCTGATATTGAATGGTTTGCCTTGGAAACGAACAGAGATCATTCTGTCATTTTTGAGATTGCATCCAAGTACTGCATTTTGGGTGTTAGTTCTAAAAGGTCTTGTAGTTCTTCATAGAACCATTCAACTTCAGCTTCTTCAGCATTACTGGTTGGGGCATAGAATTGGATTACTGTGATATTGAATGGTTTGCCTTGGAAACGAACAGAGACCATTCTGTCATCTTTGAGATTGTATCCAAGTACTGCATTTCGGACTCTTTTGTTGACCATGATGGCTACTCCATTTCTTCTAAGGGATTCCTGCCCACAGTAGTAGATATAATGGTCATCTGAGTTCAATTCACCCATTCCAGTCCATTTTAGTTCTCTGATTCCTAGAATGTCGACGTTCACTCTTGCCATCTCCTGTTTGACCACTTCCAATCTGCCTTGATTCATGGACCTAACATTTCAGGTTCCTATGCAATATTGCTCTTTACAGCATCGGACCTTGCTTCTATCACCAGTCACACCCACAACTGAGTATTGTTTTTGCTTTGGCTCCATCCCTTCATTCTTTCTGGAGTTATTTCTCCACTGATCTCCAGAAGCATATGGGGCATCTACCGACCTGGGGAGCTCTTCTTTCAGTATCCTATCATTTTGCCTTTTCCTAATGTTCATGGGGTTCTCAAGGCAAGAATACTGAAGTGTTTGCAATTCCCTTCTCCGGTGGACCACATTCTGTCAGACCTCTCCATCATGACCCACCTGTCTTGAGTTGCCCCACATGGTATGGCTTAGTTTAATTGAGTTAGACAAGGCTGTGGTCATGTGATCAGATTGACTAGTTTTCTGTGAGTATGGTTTCAGTGTGTCTGCCCTCTGATGCCCTTTAGCAACACTTACCATCTTGCTTGGGTTTCTCTTATGTTGGACATGAGGTATCTCTTCAGGGCTATTTCAGCAAAGCAAGCTGCTGCTCCTTACCTTGAATGAGGGGTATCTCCTCATGGTGCTCCTCCTGACCTTGAATGTGGAGTAGCTCCTCTCGGCCCTCCTGCACCCATGCAGCTGCTGCTCCTTGGACATGGGGTTGCTCCTATTGGCTGCCCCCTGACCTCTGGTGTGGGTTAGCTCCCCTCTGCCCCTGCCCCTATCAATAATCTCAGATATGCAGATGACACCACCCTTATGGCAGAAAGTGAAGAGGGACTAAAAAACCTCTTGATGAAAGTGGAAGAGGAGACTGAAAAAGTTAGCTTAAAGCTCAACATTCAGAAAACTAAGATTGTGGCATCTGGTCCCATCACTTCATGGCAAATAGATGGGGAAACAGTGGACACAGTGTCAGACTTTATTTTGGGGGGCTCCAAAATCACTGCAGATGGTGATTGCAGCTGTGAAATTTAAAGACTCTTACTCCTACCTTGCCAACAAAGGTCCGTCTAGTCAAGGCTATGGTTTTTCCTGTGGTCATGTGTGGATGTGAGAGTCGGACTGTGAAGAAAGCTGAGCACCAAAGAATTGATGCTTTTGAACTGTGGTGTTGGAGAAGACTCTTGAGAGTCCCTTGGACTGCAAGGAGATCCAACCAGTCCATTTTGAAAGAGATCAGCCCTGGGATTTCTTTGGAAGGAATGATGCTGAAGCTGAAACTCCAGTACTTTGGACACCTCATGCGAAGAGTTGACTCATTGGAAAAGACTCTGATGCTGGGAGGGATTTGGGGCAGGCGAAGAAGGGGATGACAGAGGATGAGATGGCTGGATGACATCACTGACTCGATGGACGTGAGTCTGAGTGAACTCTGGGAGTTGGTGATGGACAAGGAGGCCTGGCGTGCTGCGATTCATGGGGTCTCAAAGAGTCAGACACGACTGAGCAACTCAACTGAACTGAACTGCATTTTGGACTCTCTTGTTGACTATGATGGCTACTCCATTTCTTCTGAGGGATCCTGGCCCACAGTAGTAGATATAATAGTCATCTGAGTTAAAGTCACCCATTCCACTCCATCTTAGTTCACTGATTCCTAAAATGTCGATGTTCACTCTTGTCACCTCCTGTTTGACCATGTCTAATTTGCCTTAATTCATGTACCTAACATTCCAGGTTCCTATGCAATATTGCTCTTTACAGCATCGGACCTTGCTTCTATCACCAGTCACACCCACAACTGGGTGTTGTTTTTGCTTTGGCTCCATCCATTCATTCTTTCTGGAGTTATTTCTCCACTGATCTCCAGTAGCATATTGGGCACCTACTGACCTGGGGAGTTCCTCTTTCAGTGTCCTATGTTTTTGCCTTTTAATACTGTTCTCAAGGCAAGAATACTGAAGTGGTTTGCCATTCCCTTCTCCAGTGGACCACATTCTGTCAGCAATACGTGAACCACGAACGTCCACATATTAAGCCGGTTTTAGAAAAGGCAAAGGAAACAAAGATCAAATTGCCAACATCTGCTGGATCATCAAAAAAAATCAAAAGAGTTCCAGAAAAATATATATTTCTGCTTTATTGACTATGCCAAAACCTTTGACTGTGTGGATCACAATAAACTGTGGAAAAATCTGAAAGTGATGGGAATACCAGACCACCTGACCTGCCTCTTGAGAAACCTGTATGCAGGTTAGGAAGCAACAGTTAGAAATGGACATGGAACAACAGACTGGTTCCAAATAGGAAAAGGAGTACATCAAGGCTGTATATTGTCACCCTGTTTATTTAACTTATATGCAGAGTACATCATGAGAAACGCTGGGCTGGAGGAAGCACAAGCTGGAATCAGGATTACCAGGAGAAATATCAATAACCTCAGATATGCAGATGACACCACCCTTATGGCAGAAAGTGAAGAATAACTAAAGAGCCTCTTGGTGAAAGTGAAAGAGGAGAGTGAAAAAGTTGGCTTAAAGCTCAACATTCAGAAAACAAAGATCATGGCATCTGGTCCCATCACTTCATGGCAAATAGATGGGGAAACAGTGGAAACAGTGTAAGACTTTATTATTTTGGGCTCCAAAACCACTGCAGATGGTGATTGCAGCCATGAAATTAAGAGACCCTTACTTCTTGGAAATAAAGTTATGACCAACCTGGACAGCATATTAAAAAGCAGAGACATTACTTTGTCAACAAAGGTCCTTCTAGTCAAGGCTGTGGTTTTTCCAGTGGTCACGTACGGATGTGAGGTTTGGACTATAAAGAAAGCTGAGTGCCGAAGAATTGATGCTTTTGAACTGTGGTGTTGAAGAAGAATCTTGAGAGTCCCTTGGACTGCAAGGAAGTCCAAGCAGTCCATCCTAAAGGAGATCAGTCCTGGGTGTTCATTGGAAGGACTGATGTTGAAGCTGAAACTCCAATACTTTGGCCACCTCATGCGAAGAGCTGACTCATTTGAAAAGACCCTGATTCATGGAAAGATTGAGGGCTGTGGAGAAGGGGACTTGAGGGAATGAGATGGTTAGATGGCATCACTGATTCAATGAACATGGGTTTGGGTAAACTCCGGGAGTTGGTGATGGACAGGGAAGCCTGGCATGCTTTGTTTCATGGGTTTGCAAGGAATCGGACACGACTGAGCAACTGAACTGAAAGTAACATTTTAGTAATATAGAGAATTATAATGTGATCGACATGTGTAATTTTAAAATTTCTAGAATTTCTGTTAAGAAAAAGGGAAAAATAAAACAGATGAACTTAATTTTAGTAATATATGCAATCATATCAAAAGCTTATTATTTCAAAATAAAATTATTTTTTAAAAGTTATACTAAGTCTTTTTAAAATCTGGTGTATATTTTACACTTACAGTATATTTCCATTTGAGTTACTTAAACTTAACTGCTTGGCCTTCCTCAGTGTCTCAGTAGTAAAGAATCTGCCTGTAATGCAGGACATGCATGAGACACTGGTTCGATCACTGGGTTGGGAGGATCCCCTGGAGGAGGGCATGACAGCCCTTTTGTATTCTTTCCTGGAGAAACCCATGGACAGAGGAGCCTGGCAGGCTACAGTCCATAGGGTTACAAAGAGTTGGACATGACTGAAGCTACTGAGCACTCACACACAAGCAAACTTTAGTGCTTAGTAGGTATGTATGGCTAGTGACTCATTGGATGACTGGCCAAGTTCATCCAATGAGCTAGGCTGTATTTTTACATTTAAATTGATGAAAATAATAATAAGATTAATAATATTTATTGACATGATATGAAATGTCAATTTCAGTATTCTTAATAAAGATTCATTGGACTATAACAATGCTTATGCATTTATATTCTCTGTAGCAAATTCCATGCTAAAAATTGACAGTGAATTAGCTTTGAGAAACTATGTGGCCCCCCCAAAGTTTAAGATACTTACTACCTGGCCCTTTGCAGAAAAAGTGTGTTTCTCTGTTTTTTAGTGGTCCTTTTGGTTAGGGCCATGTATTACTTATTTTAGTTTGCACTCAACACATAGCTGACACACAAAGTAGACTCTATGTTTTCAAAATAGTATATATTTTATGCATTCAATTTACAAGCCCTTATTGAACAACCATAATCCTAAAACTCAATCTAACTAGAAACTGTATCTTGGAATTCTTCTAGCCCAGAACATGTGTCACCAGAATAATATTTCCCACTCTTTGAGACTCTTTCCAGCTCTTTGCCACCCCATGGACTATACAGTCTATGGAAATCTCTAGGCCAGAGTTGGTAGTCTTTCCCTTCTCCAGGGATCTTCCCAACCCAGGGATCAAACCCAGGTCTCCTGCATTGCAGGTAGAGTCTTTACCAGATGAGCTATCAGGGAAGCCCAGAATAATAATAAAACATTGTCAAAAAAAGAATTCTCAATTCCGATATCTGCATCCAAACTTCAAGTCTTCCTCATCTGCCATCTGGAGCATTTTACTTACCTTCTGTAATTCTTCGTTTTAATATCTTTAAAATGGGTCAAAATAATGCTAACTCATAGGGCTGTGCAATGATTAAATGAGATGATGCATATAATAACAGTATAGTGAGTGAAATCTGGTAAGTATTGAATAAATATTAGATATTTTTAGTACATATATCTAAAGTTTCTTAACCTAAAAGTGTATTCCTTTCAGTAGCTTTTAGTGTCTGCTTTTCAATGAAATGATATTTTAATTAATGGAGTTCATAAAACTGTAAATATTTATCCATTTCATCAAATATTAGCATAACTATGTAGATAAGTTATAAGTAATTTGAACACTGAAACATATTACTAAAATATTATAATTAAACACCTTTTAAATGTATATAAATGGAAATGAAGAATAATTTCAAAGGAGAAATGGGATTAATCCATAAGAAACATGAAAGAAGTATTACTTAGAAAGTTTTAAGGATTTTAGAATGAGGAACATACATTTTAGTAATATACTATATAGCTCTACACTAGGCCCATAAAATATTTTTTAAATAAGAATTTAAAAGTTAATAAGCAATGTGTAAATGTTACAAATTATGATTTTTCATATTATAAAATTATTCAAATCAAATGGCTCCATTTATTTCCCTTGTTGACTTGTTAACATAGCTAAAAATAATTACTTGGACAGTTATGTTTAATTTAGGTTTTATGACTCCTTGGAGTGAAGAGAGGAAGAGTGTTGTAATATTCTGGACATGGAGAATCATTTGCTACAGTAAACTGGATAAATGTTTGTGCTGCCTCACGGGAGTGGAAGAGAAAAGAGTAGCTGCTTCTATTCTGCTGAGACACCAAGGTCTCCATATTCTTTCAAAATCAGTGGCCTTAGAGGGATCGTGAATTGCTGAGGTAGAACAATCCTTACTCTTCTTTATCTCTCATCTACTGCCTTTGAAATCAGCTAGAGCTGTGTATTTGGAAGCAGCACAAAGGGTACGACTAGAAATAAAAATATGGCCTAGGATTTGTGATGCTCAAGTGATTCAGACTCATTTCTCCAATAGCAGCAGTACTGAAATATGCTAGACTTATCACTGATATATGGCAGTTCATAGTGTTCTAATTCATTTCACAGAAGTAATCCTGCCCAGCCCTACCATTACTCTTTTAAATAGAACTTACACTTGGTTCCATTTGAAATAATTCATCATTAAGCTCAGAATACCTAAGTCCATCAAATTATGCAGATACAGAAAGTGTCCAGACCTTCTTTGTGGACAAAATCACAGTGGTTAAAAACTCCTCTGATATGTAATGCTCAACTGTGATATAAAATGAACTTCCAGCATGCCAAAGCTTTTTCTTCCTTCAAGTAGTTTCTAAAATTCTGCATATTTGTTTCCCAGTGACTAAAAATGGGAATAAGCAAGTCCCTTAGCTTCTGTATTCAGCATGCAACAAAATTCGCTTATTTTTTTCTTATGTGTAAGACTGACATTTTAACAATAGTCTCTTAACATCTTCTTTATTGTACGAATCCACTGCATAGGTTAGTATTGTGTACTTTAGAGACAACATGTCTGTGCTTATTAATTTTATTACATTAATATATATTAATTTTGATTTGTATTATTGGTTCTTCAGCATCAATTATGCAGATTTTATTTTACCATTTCACCAAAGAAAGAAATGAAATGTATCCCGTGTGTTAGAAAAAATACTTATATGAGTAATCTAGAAAATAATTATCACTATGTAGTATTTCACGGTGCAATGTTACAGATTATTACTGAAATCACTATGTTAACTTTGCTTTTTTTTCCCTTTTAATTTGTAACCCTGTTGTCCACTTTGCTGGATTTATTTTATGGATCACAAATAGACCTAATTTCTTAAACATTTATTGCTGTAAAAGACCACTTAACAACAATAACAAAATAATTATACTGTCTTTAGATTCGTAGGATTTAGGGATTTTCTTCTTAAAAAAACCAATCAGATAGATTTAAATAAAAGAAGCCAACCATTTAAGAAGAGAAATAACATAAAGTGCCCAAACTTCAACTTCCTGTTACTTATAAATACATAATGTCTTATGTTTGTAAACAAGTTCAGATAAAAAATACTCTAGTTTTTTTTTCAAAGCTATCACACCATGGAACTAATATTTTATTAAAGTGTATAATTATTAATCAGTTTCAATTCAAAACATAGCAATTCTTTGGTTTCCGCACACTCTAGTTACACATTGAGTAGTCTCTTATTTTAAGTCAAACTCCTATCACTAATCATGGAGGAACAAAGATGTGTCCAAATTTTGAAGGAACATGGGTGTCCCAAAGCTCAGATAATGAATTTTAGCTCTCTCTGGAGAAAAGCCTTTCCTGTATGTAGTCTGGCAATATTCCAAGATTTCTTTTTAAAAGTAACTCCATATGTGTACTGAAAATAAGCTAGTGATGTTTTAAATCAACTGGAAAGAGAGGCTGTTCTTTTCAATATTTTTTTCCTAAGCATAACTTTGAAGTGCAGCATTTGGGGATTATGAAGGTTTGGGTTACCTGCTGAATGAAGGCATGGAAAATTATTTGAAAGTACCTTCCTTTTTTTGAAACAGTCCTTTAAACTTATGAAATATCACCTGTGGTTAAGAAAAAAGTATGCAATTGAAAGCATTTTTTTCAACCTAAAGACAAAGAGTTAATTTTAAATTGTGATTATATTTTCCAAATTTTCTATGGCTGCAAGATCACAATCAAAAGTTTGTGGTTCACTTATTTTAGAGGTAGGAGATGATGGGGACAAGTGAATGTTATTAAATTAGAGAAAATATGGATAAATTTATAATGAGTTAGGTACTGTGAGCAAAACTGAAGCAAAGACCACAGCTTACTATGCTCTAATGATTGTCTCATAGCAGGATTTTAAGTGATTTCATTCTCAAATAAATTCAACTTGCATCTATTTCTCAGTAATGTGTTCTAAATTTATGTAAAGCATTTAAATATTTGAAATATATGTATATGTACATATAGTCCATTTTGTATTACTTCTGGCTAGCAAAAAGTTGGTACATTGCCAGATTTGTATATCATGTGTATATACGTATTTGAATAAGAATTCTTCAGAAAGTAAAGGAATTGTAATAATATATGTCTTATTTACATCGTAAAAGATATCCTTTGCCTAATGTGTCACAGACACAGTTGATGGAGTTGGATATTGTCTAACAGCCTTTTGAAAAGATATGAATGGTTCTGTAGTTAAATATTTATTTTAACACACAAAATTTGTTTTTCACTATATCCAAAAAGGAAGATGGTGGCATCTTTTTTATTTTACTAGCTATATAAATTGATAAAAAAGTAACCAAAAAAGCAACCTGATACTTCTTAAATGGAAACTGTGTTAAAAATCATGTTTTAGAGATACTGTAAAGCTATCTCTTCAGAAACTCATTTTTAAAGTATTTCAACATTTATAATTGGCAAATAATTTTTAATTTATATATTTAAACAATGTGACATAGTGCATAACTTATGTTAAAACTAACATTCACTAGATATATTTTTCATAAAATTAAGAAATACTGAATGTATCTTTCATGTAGTTGGCGCTGTGCTAAGAGCTAAGGAATCAACCAAATATGTTGTTGCTGTGTTCAGTTACTAAGTCATGTCTGACTCTTTGAAACCAATGAACTGCAACACATTGGTTATATTGCATATTATCTATTGATTAGTGTTAAGGAGGAAAAGATATTGCAGAAAAGGGAAATAGAATATTCTGGGTGTGTTTCACGGAAAGATTATTGAAATTTTTGATAGAAAGGCTGAAAATCACCTCTGAAGTAGCTTTTGAATGAAGACCTAAGTTGAACTTCAAAGTAGATATTGTATATGTCTGGACGAAGTGTACTACCTCAAGGTATACATAGGGGAAGTTTCTTGTATTTTACAAACAGAGAAGATGGCAATATGGCTGTAGAAAGGCAGAGAAATATGTAGCAGAAGAAGTCTGAAAAGTAATAGAGTCATGATCAAATAGGATCTTGAATGCCATGCAAAGACTGGATTTTAACTAGGGTAGTTGGAGGATCCTAAGAACATGAATAACATAAGGTAAATTATGTGTTAGTAGACCACCACAATTTTGAGAATAGACTATTAGCTGGCAAAGATGGAGGCAACAAGATAATTTAGAAATCCATCGCAACAATCAGGGGAGAGATGTTTTCCTTAGCAGTGGATTGTGACAGTGGTGAAGGTGAAGATAATAAAATGTGGTTGAATATTAAACCTATGGTATTTTGAAAATAGAGACAGCAGGGCTTGCTGATTAATTTCATGTGGGATACAAGAAAATAAGAAGAGTTAATAACAGCAAAGGCCGAGGTTGGAAGGTTGGGGTTCTCACTGACTGTGATGAAGAAGACTGTTGAAAGGAGTGGGTTTGGGGAGAACAAGTCTGATATTTGGATGATAAAGTCCAAGATGCTAGTAGACGTTCAGGTTGATAGTACAATAGTTTATTATTTATATAAGTCTGGAGCTTATTTGGAAGCCTAGAGTTGAGATATAAATTTAGGAGTCATTAGCAGAGAAGGCAATGGCACCCCACTCCAGTACTTTTGCCTTGAAAATCCCATGGACGGAGAAGCCTGGTAGGCTGCAGTCCATGGGGTCGCTAGAGTCGGACACGACTGAGCAACTTCACTTTCACTTTTCACTTTCATGCATTGAAGGAAATGGCAACCCACTCCAGTGTTCTTGCCTAGAGAATCCCAGGGACGGGGAAGCCTGGTGGGCTGCCGTCTATGGGGTCGCAGAGTTGGACACGACTGAAGCGACTTAGCAGCAGTGGCAGCAGCAGCATGTTGTTGGCTTCCCTGGTGGCTCAGAGGGTAAAGCGTCTGCCCGCAATGGAGACCCGGGATTGATCCCTGAGTCAGGAAGATCCCCTGGAGAAGGAAATGGCACCCCACTCCAGTACTCTTGCCTGGAAAATCCCATGGACAGAGGAGCCTGGTGGGCTACAGTCCATAGGGTCGCAAAGAGTCGGACTCAACTGAGTGACTTCACTTACTTAGCATGTTGTTGTTGTTGTTTAGCTGCTACGTAGTGTCTCTTTGAGACCCTATGGACTGTAGCCTGCCAGACTCCTCTGTCCATGGGATTTCCTGGGCAAGAATACTGGAGTAGGCAACCATCTAGGGTGTCTTCCCGACCCAGGGACCGAACCTGGGTCTCCTCATTGGCAAGCAGATTCTTTTACCTCTGAGCCACCAGGGAAGCCCAAATTCAAAGCACATTAGATTGTATTAAAACAGTTACCCTGGATGAGTATACCCAGTGTGTCTAGATAAAGATAAATATCCAATTTCTTATTACAAAGTTAAATATAATTCTTTATTACTTTTTATTTTTATATTTTTCAGACTCATCTATATAAAAAAGCTTAATATAAAAAACTGGAAAATGCAATATCAAGAAAAAAACAACTAGATATTGACACATAAAAAGGAGAGCTGGCAGAATCACCACAACTACCCTGTAGAATGTTGTATTATTATGTATTGGTTTTGAAAATGTATATGCCTTATGATACAAAATTCACATTTACAGTGTATACTGGGGAAATATTATAAAGAATATTTATTATATGTGCCCTAAAGACATACAACTATTTTATTGCAATATTTCAAATCAACATCTATCAGAAGAGAAATGGGAGACTGACTGAGGAATGAAATATTACATAGCTGTCAAAAATAGATACTCCAGAACAATTTTTATATACATGAGTCCATCTTTGATTGGACTCACAGACCTAATACTGAGTAAACAAAACAAATGCAGAACACTTTATACTTTATAGTTATGAAATAATAGTATTTCAATTAAAAATCATAAATATTGTACATACGTAGATCTCTGCTATGATAATGTTTGTACTAAATATAAAAACATGAATAGCCTCAAATTTAATCATAATTATTGCTTATAGAGTAGGAGAAGGGGAACATGGATAATTATAATATTATCTGTAGTTGATGTACTATCAAACATATAATATTATCAGATACAACTATAACAAAAATGTTTTTCTTAGTTGTGTTATCCTATTTTTTCTACATATTTTTGTATCGTTTTAAACAGAAGATCTGATGGTTTTGTGTGTGTGTGAAAATTGTATTAGGAACACTTCCAGAAATTGAGTCATCATGCTATAGAGTTGGATTGCTGCTAGAACTATTAAATAAATTGAAAAATACTTGGCTCTTAGTAAAGAATTTTGCCAAACTCTATTATTAACTTCTCTCAATGTATGTATCTGCATTTTCCTTCCACTAGTTTCTAGTAGTCAAATATAAATTCATAGCATCACACAGCCCAAAATGAAAAGGGAGGAAAGAGTCTACATCTTAAAAGAAAAATCCCAGCCCTGACACAACTCAGTTTAAAAATTGAAATAGACATCATGGGGAGAAAATTCCCAAACAGCAGATGTTGTGGTTCACTTTTCAATTGTTGATATTAAACAAGAACACCTCTGAGATTTCACATCCTGTGTTTATAGATTGTAGTTAAAATGGTAAAGTGGTATATTCTGGTACTTTGAAATATTTTATGATATAAGGAATTTATGATGAAGAATCATTTTGCTCACAAAATGTTAGAGTTCCTCTAACATTCTGTTTTAACTTGGAAGGAAACTATACCTATAACCTATACTGAATGGATTGGAAACAATGAACAGATAGTGATATAAAACGATTTTGTAGAAAGTAAATGTTTTCATTTTCAGATAGGTAAATGTTCAACACAACATGGAATATGATTATCTTTTAATATTGTATCTACAAGGATTAGCTAAACATAAAGAATAATGAAATTGATAAATTAATATGTAAAATCATTCAATTTAGTAGTTTGAAATAAATATGAGAAAATACTCTCTATTACAAACATAGATCATTACTAATACTGATATAAAGTATTCTCTTTTTAAATTGATAAGGCAGAAGAAAGTAAAGCTTGCCAAGTTACACATTAATCTTCTATTAGATCTAATTAGGTTTACATTCTAGACGTTTTAAAGGTTACATGAAGAAAAACTGTTTTCTATAGTTTCTATTTTTAATTCTTTATAACCATTTTCACATCCCTGCTATTAATTACAAGGGCATGAGGAAATAAAGTTATCTTTTGGAATGAGTTTTCTTTGACTTGAAAAGAAAAAAAAAAAAAAAACAAAAAAACACAATGACCCTGCCAAGCATATTCAGATCAGATCAGTGGCTCAGTGGTGTTTGACTCTTGTGACCCCATGAATCGCAGCACGCCAGGCCTCCCTGTCCATCACCAACTCCCGGAGTTCACTCAGACTCACGTCCATCGAGTCAGTGATGCCATCCAGCCATCTCATCCTCTGGTGTCCCCTTCTCCTCCTGCCCCCAATCCCTCCCAGCATCAGAGTCTTTTCCAATGAGTCAACTCTTCACATGAGGTGGCCAAAGTACTGGACTTTCAGCTTTAGCATCATTCCTTCCAAAGAAATCCCAGGGCTGATCTCCTTCAGAATGGACTGGTTGGATCTCCTTGCAGTCCAAGGGACTCTCAAGAATCTTCTCCAACACCACAGTTCAAAAGCATCAATTCTTAGGCGCTCAGCCTTCTTCACAGTCCAACTCTCACATCCATACATGACCACTGGAAAAACCATAGCCTTGACTAGACGAACCTTTGCTGGCAAAGTAATGTCTCTGCTTTTGAATATGCTATCTAGGTTGGTCATAACTTTCCTTCCAAGGAGCAAGCGTCTTTTAATTTCATGGCTGCAGTCACCATCTGCAGTGATTTTGGAGCCCAGAAAAATAAAGTCTGACACTGTTTCCACTGTTTCCCCATCTATTTTTCATGAAGTGATGAGACCGGATGCCATGATCTTCGTTTTCTGAATGTTGAGCTTTAAGCCAACTTTCTCATTCTCCACTTTCACTTTCATCAAGAGGCTTTTGAGTTCCTTTTCACTTTCTGCTATAAGGGTGGTGTCATCTGCATATCTGAGGTTATTGATATTTCTCCTGGCAATCTTGATTCCAGCTTGTGCTTCTTCCAGTCCAGTGTTTCTCATGATGTACTCTGCATAGAAGTTAAATAAGCAGGGTGACAATATACAGCCTTGACGTACTCCTTTTCCTATTTGCAACCAGTCTGTTGTTCCATGTCCAGTTCTAACTGTTGCTTCCTGACCTGAATACAGATTTCTCAAGAGACAGGTCAGGTGGTCTGGTATTCCCATCTCTTTCAGAATTTCCCACAGTTGATTGTGATCCACACAGTCAAAGGCTTTGGCATAGTCAATAAAGCAGAAATAGATGTTTTTTCTGGAACTCTCTTGCTTTTTCCATGATCCAGCAGATGTTGGCAATTTGATCTCTGGTTCCTCTGCCTTTTCTAAAACCAGCTGAACATAAGGAAGTTCTCGGTTTGCATACTGCTGAAGCCTGGCTTGGAGAATTTTGAGCATTACTTTACTAGCATGTGAGATGAGTGCAATTGTGCTGTAGTTTGAGCATTCTTTGGCATTGCCTTTCTTTGGGATTGGAATGAAAACTGACCTTTTCCATCTGGATGCAGATTGCCTAGATTTGAATTTTTTAATCTCAGTCATCTTTTTCACCTTTAAAGTGAGGCTTATCATTTTGTGAAGATTCAGTGGGATAATACATAAAGGTACCTAGTGTTTGGCACCTGAGAAGCACCCAGCTCTCATCTATCTACAGTATAATTAGTACTGATTTTGTTGTTGGAAAGGAACTAATTTTAAAAATAGTCTCTGGTCTTACAGCATCTTCTTTACACTCCCTTAACTCATTCTCTTTTAAGGATCATTTAGAAAATCACATGTGGTTAGGTTCTTTTCCCAGTTAAAATCATTAACAATTTTCATTTGCTTTTAGGCCAAAGACCAAATATGTCTGTTTGGTCATAACATGTCTATTAGGGTCCTACACAATGTCACCTTTGCCTTCCTCAACAGCTTCATCGTTAACAACTTTTCCCACTGCTTTTGCCCCCCAGAAACACTTTGTTCTCTCAAAGTTACCAACTTCCTTCCTCCTATGGACAAACCTATACACATGCAGTCCTTCTAGCCAGTCAATCCCTGCTTACCCTTTAGATCTCTGTCCTAAGTTCAGCTTCTCTGAGTCTTCCTGGACAGTCTCTGAACCCTCCAGCCCTGGTCAATCTGTTCTACAACACATGTTTCTTAAAGTTTTGTGATTAGTTTTATGGTGGTGTGGTATTTTAATATATTGGAAAAGAGAGTTTTTCCACCCAGAAAATATATGTTAAGTTAAAAGAATAGTCACTGGATCCCCTGCAATTGCCCATGGCTATATAAAACTCTTCCCAACCAGAGAAAGGGAGAAGAGGAATCAGAGAGGGAATACAAGAGCTTATACCTTTTTGGGTCCCAGAGTCAGGGTAGGTAGAGTAATGAAAATAAAAACAAGAACAAACAAATGGGATCTACTTAAATTTAAAAGTTTTTGCACAGCAAAGGAAACCATCAACAAAAGAAAAAGACAACCCTCAGAATGGGAGAAAATATTCACAAATGAAACAATATACAAGGGATTAATTTCCAAAATGCACAAACATCTCATGTAGACTCAATAAAATAAATAAATAATTGAATCAAAAATGGGCAGAATATCTAAATAGACATTTATCCAAAGAAGACATACAGATGGCTAAAAAGCACATGAAAAGATGCTCAACACCACAAACTATTAGAGAAACATAAATCAAAACTACTGTGAAATATCACCTCACACCTATCAGAATGGCCATCAGTTAAAAAAAAAATTACAAATAATAAATGCTGAAGAGAGTGTGGAGAGAAAGGGAACCTTCTTACACAGTTTGTGGAAATGTAAACTGGTACAGCCACTAAAGACAACAGTTTGGAGGTTCCTTATAAAACTAAAACTAGAACTACCATATGACCTAGCACTCTCACTCTTAAGCACATACCTGGAGAAACCTATAATTTGAAAAGATACATGCACACAAATGTTCACTGCAACACTATGTACAATATCCATGACATGCAAGCAACTTAAATGTACATCAACAGAGGAATGGGCAAAGAAGATGTGGTACATATACTGTTGTTATTGTTCAGTCACCCAGCCGTCACCAACTCTTTGCAATCCCATGGACTGCAGCACGCCAGGTCTCCCTGTCTCTCACCATCTCCTGAAGGCTTGCCCAAGTTCATGTCCATTGCATCAATGATGCCATCCAGCTATATCATCCTCTGACACCCTCTTCTCCTTCTACCCTCAATCTTTCCCAGCATCAGAGTCTTTTCTGATGAATCAGCTTCTCATCACATGACCAAACTACTGGAGCTTCAGCTTCATCATCAGTCCTTCCAATGAATATTTAGGGTTGATTTCCTTTAAGATTGACTGTTTTGATCTCCTTGCAGTCCAAGGGACACTCAGAAGTCTTCTCAAGCACCACAGTTTGAAAGCATCAATTCTTTGACACTCTGCCAGATTCTTTACAGTCCAGTTCTCACAACTGTACGTGACCACTGAGGGGACCATAGCCATGACTATACTAATCCTTGTCGGCAGAGTGATGTCTCTGCTTTTCAACATACTGTCTAGGTTTGTCATAGCTTTCCTGCTGAGAAGCAACCGTCTTCTGATGTCATGGCTACAGTCACCATCTGCAGTAATTTTAGAGCCCAAGAAGAAGAAATCTGTCACGACTTCCACCTTTTCGTCTTGTATTTGCCATGAAGTAGTACATGAAGAGGTATACACACACACACACACATAAACACAATGGAATGTTATTCAACAGTGTATATGTATGTATATATATATATATATACACACACACATACACACAATGGAATGTTATTCAACTATATATATATATATATACACACACATTCAATATATATATATATTGTTGAATATATATATTGTTGAATAACATTCATATATATATATATACACACACACACAATGGAGTGTTATTCAACCACACAAAGACCAAGTAATGCCATTGCAGCAATATGGATGGACCTAGGGATTGTCATGCTAAGTGAAGTAAGTCAGACATAGAAAGACAAATATCACTAATATGTGACATCTAAAAAAAAAAGTACAGATATACTTATTTACAAAACAGAAGTAGAGTCACAGATGTAGAAAAGAAACATATGGTTACCAGGGCATCAGGGTGGAAAGAAGGGATAAAATGGGAACTTGAGATTGATATATACATTCCACTACATATAAAATAGATAACTAATAAGAACCTACCATTTAACACAAGGAACCCTACTCAATACTCTGTAATGCCCTGTAAGGGAAAAGAATCATAAAAAATAGTGGATATATGTATAGGTATAACTGGTTCACTTTGTTGTATACCTAAAACTAACACAACATTGTAAATCAGCTATACTCTAATAAAAATAAATTTTTTAAAAAAGAAATTGGCCAAATCCTAAATTCCCTTACCCTTACATGATGCTGAGAAAGCAGGAAAAAAAAATCTTAATGCTGTTTCTAGGCATTTGACCCTAAAACAGCTCCAGATCTCCATTGCGGTCCTAGAATTCTGCAGATAGGTAACCACAGGATAGATGTTCCTTTGAGAGCTATTATAACTTGAAACAGGTAAGAATAAAATTTAGTGGAAATACACAAATAGAGCTGGGAGGAAAATTACTGAGGATGTGGCAGCATGAATGGATGCTTTATGAAAACCCTCTCTTCTCATCACCGTGACCACCGCGTTGATGACATTGACTGTCATGTCTAAGCTGGTGCCCAAGCATTCTCCAGAATCTGAACAAATCCTCAGAGAAAATGATTCCACCAAATTGGAAACTTGATTTAATTATAGGAAGATAATACAGTGAATTTGTTGCAGTATATGCTTACTAAATATGTTACTTCATCCTCTAAAATTATGTAACTTGATGCTAGATTGTAAGTTCTATAAAGACAGGGATTTTTTCTACCTTATTCACTTTTCTGTCTTCACAAGCACAGTCTCAGGCACAAGTAAGTGAATACCCATTTTGTGCTTGGATAGAGAGTGGTGATGAATGAATGATAAGTATATGGTCTACTGGCTATGAACTGGAGGCTATGAAAACATGTATTTGAATTAAAATTTAAATATTATAAAAAGATTCCTTAACTTAAAGGCAAAGATGTTGCCACCTAACTTGGAACACTTGGCATATCTAGTCTCCAGTTCTGACATATGTAAATTTGAGATGATATAATATCTCAGTGTAGAGAAGGATTAAAAATAAATAATGTATGTAAACTGCATATAAGGTTTTTTAAGCTCTCCATTACTTTTCTTCTGAGTAATTTTTTCTAAGCAAGTATGACACCATAAAACATTACTTTTTGACTCTATTCTTAAGAAATAAAACAATTCCTAGCCATGAAATTAAAAGGCACTTACTCCTTGGAAGGAAAGTTATGACCAACCTAGATAGCATATTAAAAAGCAGAGACATTACTTTGCCAACAAAGCTTCGTCTAGTCAAGGCTATGGTTTTTCCTGTGGTCATGTATGGATGTGAGAGTTGGACTGTGAAGAAGGCTGAGCGCCTAAGAATTGATGCTTTTGAACTGTGGTGTTGGAGAAGACTCTTGAGAGTCCCTTGGACTGCAAGGAGATCCAACCAGTCCATTCTGAAGGAGATCAGCCCTGGGATTTCTTTGGAAGGAATGATGCTAAAGCTGAAAGTCCAGTACTTTGGCCACCTCATGTGAAGAGTTGACTCATTGGAAAAGACTCTGATGCTGGGAGGGATTGGGGGCAGGAGGAGAAGGGGACACCAGAGGATGAGATGGCTGGATGGCATCACTGACTCGATGGACGTGAGTCTGAGTGAATTCCAGGAGTTGGTGATGGACAGGGAGGCCTGGCGTGCTGCGATTCATGGGGTCACAAAGAGTTGGACATGACTGAGTGACTTATCTGATCTGATACTTTGGCCTAGTGACATGTATATAATCATGTGACTATAAGTAAAAGTTCTTTATAATTGAAAGCAGTTTCTTTTAATAGATGAATATACCTTAAGAAATTCTAGTTGTTTTATCGGTACATAGTGTGTGTGCTCAGTAGCATCTGACTCTTCCATAACCCCATGAACTGTAGCCTGCCAGGCTCCTTTGTCCATAGAATTTTGTAGGCAAGAACAGTAGAGTGGATTGCCATTTCCTAAGTAGTCAGGCAATATTCCTGACCCAGAGATCAAATCCACATCTTCTGTGTGTTTTTGCATTGGAGGTGAATTTTCTGACACTGAGCCAGCCACCTGGTAAGCCCATTGGTGCATAGAATGTGAGTTAAATATTACAGCAAATACCAACTGTTTTAAGTTATTCTCTGAAAATACTTTTAAAAATATCACATCTGTTTAGTTCTAAATGTTAATATTCATGGAGTTATTCTTTCCCAAGTCAAGGGATTTTTTAAGGGATTTTTTTAGAGGTTAAAATATGTGTGGCAATCAGAGCGTTTGACTAAATTACTGTTATAACCAAGTTGTGTCTCCTTCTCAAAATTCATATGCTGAAGCCTTATCCCCTAATACTTTAGAATGTATATTTGTAAACAGAGCCTTTAAAGAAGTAATTAGGTTACAGTGAGGCCATTAGGGTGGGTCCCATTTCAATATGACTGATCTCCACATAATAGGAAGAGATTAGAGAGACATCACCTATATGCAGATAAGGAAAAGGCCATGTGAAGACAGCAAGAAGGGTGCCATCTGCAAGCCATGAAGAGAGGCTTGGAAAGAAACCCAACCTACCAACGCTTTGATCTTGGACCTCTAGCTTCTAAAACAGTGAGAAAATTTCTTTCACTTAAGCCAGCTCAATCAGGTATTTTGTTATAGGAGCCCTAGGAAACTAATACAACATCATCAGCATTAGTTTTTCTGTAACACTCTACAGTGTGAAAATATAAAAGCAAATTTTAAATTCAAAAATAATACTATCTAACACCTCCTGGCGCTAAACATGTTCCAAGATTTCACTTAGGATATATGCCCATTAGAAGGTCTTCCCAAGACCTATTGGTAAAGAACTCGCCTGCCAATGCAGGAGACATGAGAGATACCAGTTTGATCCTTGGGTCTGGAAGATCCCCTGGAGGAGGGCATGACAACCCACTCCAGTGTTCTTGCCTGAAAATTCCCATGGACAGAGGAGCCTGGCAGGCTACAGTTCACTGGGTCACAAAAAGTCAGACATGACTGAAGCAGCATGTACACACACCCATTAGAAATGTATGCCCAACAGAAATGTATGCCAGCATTCATTATAAAGATATTCATAGCAATTTAATTCTATTCGGCCTCAAACTAGAAGCAACCTAAATGTGCAACAGCATGAAACAGAATAAACATATTATGGTGAAATGTAACTCAAATAATGAAAACAAAACAAATGCTGATACATGTGACAATGAAGAAGAATCTCAAAATATAATTTTGATGAAAGAAGCCAGACACAATATATATGGTGTATGATTGTATTTAAATGGACTTCATAAACAGCATAAGTTAATTTAGGATGATAGAAGTCAGACTAATGATTACTCTTGGTAGGTAGGTAGTGAACACGAAAAGGAGTAAGAGGGAAAGAAATGCTGAAAATTTGCATCCATAATCTAGTTGGTGGCAATATGAGTGATTATATAGGTAAAATGAATCATGAAACTGAACACAATATTAGCATGGTTTATATGTTATACTTCAATTAAAAAGTTAAAAAATACCATCCATTTTATGTTATTTTTAAATGCATATTTCATGACAAATAAGTCACTATGCTTATAATGAATTACTGGTATATATTGTATTTTGGATTTATACCTTGGACAGGAACCAGGAGATTACATACTTTGCTTAGGCAAGTCTTCCTCAAAAATAATGTCATTTTTAAAATTACAAAATTTTTCTTAAACACTTGATCTTTCACATTGTTTCTTTACACATTGTGTTCCCTGTTTGCCCAGGACACTTTCTCATCCTCTCCTCTAATATGAAAATTACTTTTTTCTTCCAGAGACTGTCCAAAGGGCACCTTTGCTTCCTCTCTGAGTTCCCTTTCTAGTGTATCAGGCAAAATTCATTAGTTGTCTATATTCTTGAACTTATCATACCACATTGCAGTATATGTGTTTCCTGCACATAAAAGTTACACAAATTGTTTCTTAAATGAATAAATTAATGAAATAAATTACATAAGAGTTAACCATGGGATGTGCCCAGGTGGCCTGCCTGGCTTCCCCAGGAAGGTGACTGCAACCTCTTCTGTCCCGTTTTAGGGTAAAGGAGGAGTGGACTTCATGATCGAGTGCAGGAGGAAAGGCATTCCCCAGGCCAAGTACTGCAAGAATGGCTTCATATACACCAGCATGAGGCTGCTAAGCAGCTCTCTCTCTAGGCAGTGTGCTTTCCAAGGAGAGAGACAAATGGAGGAGTGAGTTTGTGTTAGAACTTTCCAGTGATCACTGGAAGAAGCTTCCCAGATTCTTTGAAGGAGCAGACACATCTGAAAGAATGGCACATCATTAGTACTCTGATTCAAATCATTTCTAAGTATATTGAACTATTTTCAAGCCGTGAGGAGTCTGGATCTACCAAAAAACAGATCTCCCATCTTCCAGCTGAACTCAAGATCAAGCCCTGAGCCTTTGGAATGGGAGCACTGACTGCAAGACCCTAAACTACCAGAGAAATAGCCCTAGGGAATACCAAATAGTGAAAACTCACACAAAGGAAACCACTTGAATACAAGACCCAGCATCACCCAACCACCAGTAGTACCCCTACAGGATGCCTCATTCTAAACAACAAACAAAACAAAAATACAAACCCAATCATCAGCAGAAAGGATTACCACCTCACTCAGCCTTGCCCATTAGAGGAAAAACAAACAAACAAACAAACAAATCTCAGCACAAATATCACCCTATAAGAAGCTTACACAAACCACTGGACCAACCTTAGGAGGGCAGAAACCAAAAGGAAGAAAGAATTCAACCTTGAAGCCTGGGAAAGGGAGACCTCAAACACAATAAGTTAGAAAAAGAAATAATGAAAAGGCAGAGAAATACACAAATGAAGGAACAAACTAGAAATACAGAAATCCAAATAAATGAAGAGGAAATCGGCAAACTACATGGAAAAGAATTCAGAATAATGGTAGTAAAGATGATCAAAAATCTTGAAAACAAAATGGAGAAAATGCAAGAATCAATAACAAAGACCTAGAAGAATTAAATAATAAACATACAGAGACAAAGCAATTACAAGCAATTGCTTGTAATTCTGCTATTAAAAGCAATAGCAGAATATCTGAAGCAGAAGAATGCATCAGTTAGCTGGAAGATAAAATGGTAGAAATAAATTCTGAAGAGCAGAATGAAGTAAAAAGAATGAAAAGAGCCAAGGATAGTCTAAGACACATCTGGGACAATATCAAACATTGGAATTATAGAGGTCCCATTACTTTGCCAACAAAGGTCCATCTAGTCAAGGCTATGGTTTTTCCAGTGGTCATGTATGCATGTGAGAGTTGGACTATAAAGAAAGCTGAGCCCGAAGAATTGATGCTTTTGAATTGTGGTGTTGGAGAAGACTCTTGAGAGTCCCTTGGACTGCAAGGAGATCCAACCAGTCCATTCTGAAGGAGATCAGCCCTGGGTGTTCAGTGGAAGGACTGATGCTAAAGCTGAAACTCCAGTACTTTGGCCACCTCATGCGAAGAGTTGACTCACTGGAAAAGACTCTGATGCTGGGAGGGATTGGGGGCAGGAGAAGAAGGGGACAACAGAGGACGAGATGGTTGGATGGCATCAATGACTCAATGGACATGAGTTTGGGTGAACTCCAGGAGTTGGTTATGGACAGGGAGGCCTGGTGTGCTGCAATTCATGGGGTCACAAAGAGTCGGACATGACTGAGTGACTGAACTAACTAACTAACAGAAGAAGAAGAGAAAAAAAAGGGGTATGATAAAAATTTTAAAGACTTTATAGCTGAAAATTTCCCCAACATGGAAAAGGAAACAGTCAATCAAGCCCAAGAGGCACAGAGTCCCATACAGGATAAACCCAAGGAGAAACATGCCCAGACACATATTACTCAAACTAACAAAGACTAAACACAATGAAAGAATATTAAAAGCAGGAAGGGAGAAGCAACAATATACAAGGGAAACCCCATACACTTAACAGCTGATCTTAAGCAGAAACTCTGAAGGCCAGAAGGGAATGGCAGAATATAATTAAATTACTGGAAGGGAAAAATCTACAACCAAAATTACTCTACCCAGCAAGAATCTCACTCAAAATTGATGGAGAAATAAAAAACTTTCCATACAAGCAAAAGTTAAGAGAATTTAGTACCACCAAACCTCTTTACAACAAATGTTAAAGAGACTTATATAGTCAAGAAATATAAAAGAAGAAAAAATATCTATGAAATCAATCCCAAACAATTAAGAAAATGGCAATAAGAACATATATATATATCAATAATTACTTTCAATGTAAATGGATTAAATGCTCCAACCAAAAGACACAGACTGGCTGAATGGATACAAAAACAAGACCCATATATATGCTGTCTACAAGAAACCCACTCAGACTTCAAGACACATATAGACTGAAAATGAGAGAATGGAAAAACATGTTCCATACAAATGGCAAGCAAAACAAAGCTGGAGTAGCAATCCTCATATCAGACAAAATAGACCTTAAAATAAAGATTACAAGAGATAAGGAAGGACACTACATAATGATCAAGAGATCAAGCCAATAGGAAGACATGACAATTGTAAATATCTATGCACCCAACATAGGAACACCCCAATACATAAGACAAACACATACATAAAAAGAGAAATTGACGGTAATACAATAAGAGTGGCAGACTTTAACACCCCACTCACACCAATGGACAGATCATCAAAACAAAAAATTTAAAAGGAAACACAAATCTTAAATGATACATTAGATGAGATGGATCATTGATATCTTCAGGACATTCCACCCAGATGCAGAAGAATACACCTTCTTCTCAAGTGCACTAGAACATTTTCCTGGATGGACCATAACTTGGGTCACAAATCAAATCTCAGTAAATTTAAGAAAATTTAAATCGTATCAAGCATCTTCTCCAACCACAATGCTATTAGACTAGATATCAATTACAAGAAAAAAACCTGTAAGAAATAGAAACATATGAAGATTAAATAACATGTTTCTAAATAACCAACAGGTTGCTGAAGAAATCAATGGGAAATCAAAAAATTCTAGAAACAAATGACAATGAAAACATGACAACTCAAAACCTATAGGATGCAGTGAAAGCAGTTCTAAGAGGGACGTTTACAGCAATACAATTCTACCTCAAGAAACAAGAAAAACATCAAATAGAAAACCTAACTTTTCAAATAAAACAACCGGAAAAAGAAGAATATAAAACCTAAAATTGGTAGAAGGAAAAAAATCATAAAGATCCAAGCAGAAATAAATGAAAGAAACAATAGTAAAGATAAATTAAATGCAAAGCTGGTTCTTTGAGAAGATAAACAAACTTGACAAACCGTTAGCCAGACTCATCAAGAAAAAAGAGAGAAGAATCAAATCGACAAATTTAGAAATGAAAAAGGAGAGGTTACAACAGACAATGCAGAAATACAAAGGATTATAAGAGACTATTATGAACAACAATATGGTAACAAAATGGATAACCTGGAAGAAATGGACAGATTCTTAGAAAAGTTCAATCTTCCAAGACTGAACCAGGAAGAAATAGAAATTATGAACAACCCAATTACAAACACTGAAATTGAAGCTGTGATTAAAAAAAAAAAAAAAAAAAAACCTCCCAAAAAATAAAGCCCAGGACCAGATGGCAACCTGGGAGAATTCTATCAAACATTTAGAGAAGAGCTAATGCTTATCCTTCTAAAACTCTTCCAAAGAATTACAGAGGAAAGACCACTTCCAAACGAATTCTATGAGGCCACTATCACCGTGATACCAAAACCAGACAAAGACAACACAAAAAAAGAAAACTACAGGCCAATATCACAGATTAACATAGATAACAAAATCCTCAACAAAATTTTAGCAAACAGAATTCAGCAACACACTGAAAAGCTCACATACCATGATCAATTTGTATTTATTCCAGGAATGCAAGGATTCTTCAATATATGCAAGTCAATGTGATACACCTAATAAATTGAAAGATAAAGACCATATGATCATCTTAGTAGATGCAGAAAAAGGCTTTGACGAAATTCAGCACCTATTTATGATTAAAACTCTTCAAAAAATGGGCATAGAAGGAACCTACCTCAACATAGTAAAAGCCATATATGATAAGCCTACCGCAAACATTATTTCAATGTTGAAAAACTGAAAGCATTCCCCCCTAAGATCAGGAACAAGACAAGAGTGTCCACTTTCACCATTATTTTTCAATGTAGTTCTGAAAGTCCCAGCTACAGCAATCAGAGAAGAAAAAGGAAAAAAAAAAAAAAAAGGAATTCAGATTGGAAAAGAAGTAAAGCACTCACTGTTTGCAGATAACATGATACTGTATATAGAATACTCTAAAGATAGTATCAGAAAATTACTAGAGCTGATCAGTGAATTTAGAAAAGTTGCAGGATACAAAATCAATACACAGAAATCATTTGCATGTCTATATATTAGCAATTAAAAATCAGAAAGAGAAATTAAGGAATCAATCCCATTCACCACTGCAACCAAAAGAATTAAATATTTTGGAATAAACTTACCTAAGGAGAAAAAAGAACTGTACACAGAAAATTATAAGACACTGATGAAAGAAATCAAAGATGACATATACAGATGGGGAAATATTCCATATTCCTGAAGAATCATTATTGTGAAAATGATATAATACCAAATGCAATCTACAGATTCAATGTGATCCCTGTCACATTACCAATGGCATTCTTGACAGAACTAGAACAAAAAAATTCACAATTCATATGGAAACGCAAAAGACCCCGAATAGCCAAAGCAGTCTTGAGAAAGAAAAATGGAGCTGTAGGAGTCAACCTTCCTGACTTCAGACTATACTATAAAGCTACAGTCATCAAGACAGTATGCATGGTACTGGCACAAAAACAGAAATATAGACCAGTGGAAAAAGATAGAAAGCCCAGAAATAAACCCATGCTTCTATAGGTACCTTATTTTTGACAAGGAGGCAAGAATATACAATGGGACAAAGACAGCCTCCCCAATAAATGGTGCTGGGAAAACGAGGTATCTACATGTACAAGAATGAAATTAGAACACTTCCTAACACCATACAAAAAGATAAACTCAAAATGGATTTAAGACGTAAATGTAAGACCAGAGACTATAAAACTCTTAGAGGAAAACATAAGCAGAACACTAGATGACATAAATCAAAGCAAGATCCTCTATGACCCACCTCCAGAGTAACAGAAATAAAAACAAGAATAAACAAGTAGGACATGGTTAAACTTAAGAGCTTTTGCATAGCAAAGGAAACTATCAGTTCAGTTCAGTTCAGTTGCTCAGTCATGTCCGACTCTTTGCCATCCCATGAATCGAAGCATGCCAGGCCTCCCTGTCCATCACCAACTCCCGGAGTTCACCCAAACTCATATCCATTGAGTCGGTGATGCCATCCAGCCATCTCATCCTCTGTTGTCCCCTCTTCCTCCTGCCCCCAATCCCTCCCAGCATCAGAGTCTTTTCCAGTGAGTTAACTCTTCTCATGAGGTGGCCAAAGTACTGGAGTTTCAGCTTTAGCATCAGTCCTTCCAATGAACACCCAGGGCTGATCTCCTTTAGAATGGACTGGTTGGATCTCCTTGCAGTCCAAGGGACTCTCAAGCAAAGTGAAAAGACAACCCTCAGAATAGGAGAAAATAAGAGCAAATGAAACAACTGACAAAGGATTAATTTCCAAAATATACAAGCAGCTTATACAGCTCAATGCCAGAAAAACAAACAACCCAATCAAAAAGTGAGAAAAAAAACCTAAACAGACATTTCTCCAAAGAAGATATTCAGATGGCTAACATGGAAAAGATGCTCAACATTGCTCATTATTAGAGAACTGGAAATCAAAACTACAATGAGATATCACCTCTCACCAGTCAGAACCGTCATCATCAAAAAGTCTACAAACAATAATCGCTAGAGAGGGTGTGGAGAAAAGAGAACACTCTTGCACTGTTGGTGGGAATGTAAATTGATACAGCCACTATGGAAGACAGTATGGATATTCTTTAAAAATGTAGGGATAAAACCACTATATGACCCAGCAATCCCACTCCTAGGCATATACCCTGCTGCTGCTGCTAAATCGCTTCAGTCGTGTCCGACTCTGTGCGACCCCATAGATGGCAGCCCACTAGGATCCACCATCCCTGGGATTCTCCAGGCAAGAACACTGGAGTGGTTTGCCATTTCTTTCTCCAATGCATGAAAGTGAAAGTGAAGTCGCTCACTTGTGTCCGACTCTTGGCGACCCCATGGATTGCAGCCTACCAGGCTCCTCCGTCCATGGGATTTTCCAGGCAAGAGTACTGGAGTGGGTTGCCATTGCCTTCTCCCTGAGGAAACCAAAATTGAAAAAAAAAATACCTGTATCCCATTGTTCATTGCGGCACTTTTTACAATATCTAGAACATGGAAGCAACCTAGATGTCCATTGACAGATGAACGGATAAAATTGTGGTACATATGCAAAATGGACTATTACTCAGCCATAAAAAAGACTGCATTTGAGTCAGTTCTAATGAGGTGGATGAATCTAGAACCTATTATACCGAGTGAAGTAAGTCAGAAAGAGAAAGATAAATATCATATTCTAATACATATATACAGAATCTAGTAAAATGGTACAGAAGAATTTATTTACAGGGCAGCAATGGAGAAACAGACATATGGACATGGGGAGAGGGGAGGAGAGGGTGGATGTATGGAAAGAGTAACATGGAAATTTACATTACCATATATAAAGTAGATAGCCAATGGGAATTTGTTGTGTGACTCAGGAACCTCAAACAGGGGCTCTATATCAACCTAGAGGGGTGGGATGGGGAGGGAGATGGGAGGGAGGTTCAAAAGGGAGCAGATGTATGTATACCTATGGTTGATTCATGTTGACATTTGACAAAAAACAAAATTTTGTAAAGCAATTATCCTTCAATAAAAAATAAATTAAAAAGAAAAAAGGTTAACCATGTGATAGGAGTGAGGTTGGCTCTGATTTCTGTAAGAGAACATTGTTCCTTTAATCATAAAAAGGCTATCTTTTTTTATTGCTTACATGGTAATTCATACATTTCTTCTGATATCTTGAATCAAAATATAATTTATATGTTAATCACTCTTGTATGCTATAAAATGCCACAAGTACAGCATTGTACTTTATTTATTCTTATTTTCCCATTACCGCACTTAGTTCCATTGCAGACATAGTTGGCACTTCACAGATGTCTTGTACATCATTATGAATCAATAAACTTAGGAGCAGTACTTAAACAATGAACATGAAAATCATCATATTTATCCATTCATGAGATTTGTCATACTATTAATTAACATTTTCAAAGCTGAGTTAAAAAATTTGGAAGATCTTTACTAGGAGTACAATTTGTATCAGAAAATTTGAGAAGTCAATCATGGTAACAAACATTTCCCACTAAATGATGAAATATAAAGAATTTACCATGAATATATCTTGATAAACAAAATTATAATTATGAAAATAATTTCATTAGTAATGAATTATGTTCAGTGGGGTCATTAAAGTTAATAGTTAAGGATATTGCTCAATTTTTTATTTTTATGATGCACATATCCATTTTAGTATGTGAACAATTCAGAAGTCTTCTCCCAAGGAAACACTGTGCTATGCTTAGTCACTCAGTCGCCCTTTGTGACCTCATGGAATAGCCAGCAAGGCTCCTTTGTCCATGGGAATTCTCCAGGCAAGACTACTGGAGTGGGTCACCATGCCCTCCTCCCGTGAAGCACTAATATCTCATAAAACACAGTTTACAAAATGTTTTATATAAGCAGGCACTTTTTTTGTCCTTAAATTATTTTATTCTTCATCTTTTGTCAGATACTTACCATTTGGAATAAATTTGGATCTTCATTTCCTAAACTTATTTATTTAAAAGAAGTAGATAACTCTTTATATAATACATTATTTTTCAGCTTGCTGCTGCTGCTGCTGCTAAGTCACTTCAGTCGTGTCCGACTCTGTGTGACCCCATAGACGGCAGCCTATCAGGCCCTCCCGTCCCTGGGATTCTCCAGGCAAGAACACTGGAGTGGGTTATTTACCCCTAAAACATATTTTCAATGGCAGGGTTTATGCAAATTAAATTAAAATGCACATTCAGTTCAGTTCAGTTGCTCAGTCGTGTCCGACTTTTTGCGACTTCATGAATTGCAGCACGCCAGGCCTCCCTGTCCATCACCAACTCCCAGAATTCACTCAGACTCACGTCCATCGAGTCAGTGATGCCATCCAGCCATCTTATCCTCTGTCTTCCCCTTCTCCTCCTGCCCCCAATCCCTCCCAGCATCAGAGTCTTTTCCAATGAGTCAACCCTTTACATGAGGTGGCCAAAGTGCTGGAGTTTCAACTTTAGCATCATTCCTTCCAAAGAATACCCAGGGTTGATCTCCTTCAGAATGGACTGGTTGGATCTCCTTGCAGTCCAAGGGACCCTTAAGAGTCTTCTCCAACACCACCGTTCAAAAGCATCAATTCCTTGGTGCTCAGCCTTCTTCACAGTCCAACTCTCACATCCATACATGACCACTGGAAAAACCATAGCCTTGACTAGACGAAACTTTGTTGGCAAAGTAATATCTCTGCTTTTGAATATGCTATCTAGGTTGGTCATAACTTTCCTTCCAAGGAGTAAGCGTCTTTTAATTTCATGGCTGCAGTTACCATCTGCAGTGATTTTGGAGCCCAGAAAAATAAAGTCTGACACTGTTTCCTCATCTATTTCCCATGAAGTGATGGGACCGGATGATCCCATCATGATCTTCATTTTCTGAATGTTGAGCTTTAAGCCAACTTTTTCACTGTCCACTTTCACTTTCATCAAGAGGCTTTTGAGTTCCTCTTCACTTTCTGCCATAAGGGTGGTGTCATCTGCATATCTGAGGTTATTGATATTTCTCCCGGCAATCTTGATTCCAGCTTGTGCTTCTTCCAGTCCAGCATTTCTCATGATGTACTCTGCATATAAGTTAAATAAACAGAGTGACAATATACAGCCTTGACGAACTCCTGTTCCTATTTGGAACCAGTCTGTTCCTTGTCCAGTTCTGACTGTTGCTTCCTGAACTGCATACAGATTTCTCAAGAGGCAGGTCAGGTGGTCTGGTATTCCCATCTCTTTCAGAATTTCCCACAGTTTGTTGTGATCCACACAGTCAAAGGCTTTGGCATAGTCAATAAAGCAGAAACAGATGTTTTTCTGGAACTCTCTTGCTTTTTCGATGATCCAGCGGATATTGGCAATTTGGTCTCTGATCAAAGAAATCAATCTAATTTCAAATGTTTCCCCTGAATATGAAAGTTACAACATGTCTGTTAAGAAACTTTTAAAAAAAGATTTTCTAATTTCAGGCAAAATGCAACAACAAGAATTTTTCTTAAGTGTAATAAAGTAAAATGTGTGTGCCTAACCTAAAATGATTAAACAACAAAAATAATATTGTGAAATAAATATTCATGTTTTTAAAAGATCCTGTCTTTTACAGCTACTCTAAAGTCTTAAGTGCCAAACATAGCCCCAAGACAGATGTTATGCAGTTTATGCTCCATAAATTAAAACACATTTTATAATCTAAAAGGGAAATACATTCATCCACTGTCTTTTCCTACAATAGGAAAAGTGTCCTGAAATGTTTGTAGAGATTTTTTAAGATAATAATCTTCAATATTAGGACAAGACAGAAAGAAGCAGGTAAATATTTCATCAACGTTTGGTATCTTAACAATTTCAGTCAACTGTGTTCTAACTCTGTAGAAAGTAAAGCGACTTTACTGTATATCTAATTTTCAGAGATCAGACAGAAATTTCGATAAAACAAAGCAATTCAATATTTGTAGAAAGGCACATTGGTAGTGTCAATCTCTTGTTCTGCCTCTTCTCTGCAGCTCCAGGAAGTGGTATAAAGCCCTATAAAAACACAGCATTGCTAGGGAACTAATAGGTTGATGTAAGTGGAAATTCAATATAAGCCGGTTTGACAAATGTGGGGAAATTTAACGTTGAGCCCATGGGATTTTTGGCCAGACTTTTAAATTTGATTGATAGATTTAAGAATTTTATATATATGGATTCAATACAAGAGGGTATCACGGTATCATAAAAACAATATTATCAACTAAAGAAGTTGCAAAACTCTATCTCCTGGGCATTGGATGTGTAATGTCTTTTTAGCTAGTAAAGTTAACAGTTGCAACTCACCTGTTTTTACCTCCTCTGATGTGGTTTTGCAATTTACTGTTTCTCCTTGAGTTTTTTGCATGTTGTCTTTTAATCAAATGAACATTTGATAAAATGCTAAGCATAATCTTTTTATTTTCTTCCTTTTTTAGTTTTTCTTTGATTACAGTTTTGTTTTCTAATGCTATTTTGATATTCAGTTAAAAATATCTTTTAATTTAATTTCTGAAAGGAAGTTCCTTCAAATATTGTATATACTGTTCCAGATATCCTTTTCTTTGATCTAACAAAATGCAAAAAAAAAAAAAAAAAAGTAACCTATATCAATGCTAAAGGAAATCAACCATGAATATTCATTGGGAGGACTGATGCTGAAGCTCTAATATTTTGGTCACCTGATGTGAAAAGCTGCCTCATTGGAAAAAAAACCCTGATACTGGGAAAGATTGAGGGCAGGAGTAGAAGGGGCCAACAGAGGATGAGATGGTTGGATGATATCATTGACTCAATGGACATGAGTTTGAGCAAACTCCAGGAGATAGTGAAGGACAGGGAAGCATGGAGTGCTGCAGTTCATGGAGTCACAAAGAGTCAGACATGACTTAGTGATTGAACAACAATAATTACTTCTTCTATACTTTGTAAAGCCATAATAAAGATAGACTTGCACTCCTTACAGATGCTTTTCTCACTTCTTTAATTCCAGTGCTTATGTTATCTCTGGCATATAGACACTCTGTTCTCAAAGGACTTCAGTGAGGAGGGTTATCATTTTGAACCCACTGGAAAAGGTCAGTTTTCATTCCAATCCCAAAGAAAGGCAATGCCAAAGAATGCTCAAACTACTGCACAATTGCACTCATCTCACATGCTAGTAAAGTAATGCTCAAAATTCTCCAAGCCAGGCTTCAGCAATACATGAACCATGAACTTCCTGATGTTCAAGCTGGTTTTACAAAAGGCAGAGGAACCAGATATCAAATTGCCAACATCCGCTGGATCATGGAAAAAGCAAGAGAGTTCCAGAAAAACATCTATTTCTGCTTTATTGACTATGCCAAAGCCTTTGACTGTGTGGATCACAATAAACTGTGGAAAATTCTCCAAGAGATGGGAATACCAGACCACCTGATCTGCCTCTTGAGAAATTTGTATGCAGGTCAGGAAGCAACAGTTAGAACTGGACATGGAAAAACAGACTGGTTCCAAATAGGAACAGGAGTTCATCAAGGCTGTATATTGTCACTCTGTTTATTTAACTTATATGCAGAGTACATCATGAGAAATGCTGGACTGGAAGAAACACAAGCTGGAATCAAGATTGCCGGGAGAAATATCAATAACCTCAGATATGCAGATGACACCACCCTTATGGCAGAAAGTGAAGAGGAACTCAAAAGCCTCTTGATGAAAGTGAAAGTGGACAGTGAAAAAGTTGGCTTAAAGCTCAACATTCAGAAAACGAAGATCATGGCATCCGGTCCCATCACTTCATGGGAAATAGATGGGGAAACAGTGGAAACTGTCAGACTATTTTTTTGGGGCTCCAAAATCACTGCAGATGGTGACTGCAGCCATGAAATTAAAAGATGCTTACTCCTTGGAAGAAAAGTTACGACCAACCTAGATAGCATATTGAAAAGCAGAGACATTACTTTGCCAACAAAAGTTCGTCTAGTCAAGGCTATGGTATTTCCAGTGGTCATGTATGGATGTGAGAGTTGGACTGTGAAGAAGGCTGAGCGCCGAAGAGCTGATGCTTTTGAACTGTGGTGTTGGAGAAGACTCTTAAGAGTCCCTTGGACTGCAAGGAGATCCAGCCAGTCCATTCTGAAGGAGATCAGCCCTGGGATTTCTTTGGAAGGAATGATGCTGAAGCTGAAACTCTAGTACTTTGGCCACCTCATGCGAAGATTTGACTCATTGGAAAAGACTCTGATGCTGGGAGGGATTGGGGGCAGGAGGAGAAGGGGATGACAGAGGATGAGATGGCTGGATGGCATCTCTGACTGGATGTGAGTCTGAGTGAACTCCAGGAGTTGCTGATGGACAGGGAGGCCTGGCGTGCTGCGACATGGGGTCGCAAAGAGTCGGACATGACTGAGTGACTGAACTGAACTGAATGGAACGTTACTCTAAATATTTCCTGCAGTTTGTCAGATTTTCATTTTGATTTTCATTTGGTCTGATTGACAAGCATTTCTAACAATCTTTCCTCTTAGCAATGTAATGATATAGACTAAAACTGAATAGATAGGCATTTTAAAAACACAGTTCTATGGTAATGACATTTACTTTGTTCTTTTTAAAAATTAAAGGTAAAATTTTATAGATTTTTAGTGATCTATTTTAAAACTTAAAGCTACTTTGTGTGCTTAGTCACTCAGTCATGTCCAACTCTTTTCAACCCCATGGACTATAGCCCTCCAGGCTCCTCTGTCCATGGGGATTCTCAATGCAAGAATACTAGAGTTGTTTGCCATGACCTCCTCCAGGGGATCTTCCCAACCCAGGGATTAAACCCAGGTCTCCCACATTGCAGGTAGATTCTTTACTGTCTGAGCCACTAAAAGTTATTTATTTAGTCTATTTTTATGGTTTTTCTTTTTAACTTCTGTGAATGCTTGCTTTTGAAATAATTACCTATTTATGAAATTTTCCAGGATATAAATTAAAAGTATATTTTCTATGAGCCAATTGGCTTAAAAGAGCAAGGAAATTTAATTAGCAGTCATGAGGAAATCAACAATGATATTTTTTTTAACATATTCCTTTGTGTTGTATTTTATTACTTTCTAACTGTATATATGACATTATGTCTTGGTTACACACTTCTGTTATCTCTTTCCTAGGTTTTTTGGTCTTTCTTGCTTCAATCCTGATATTCTGAACCTCAGTTTTGCTTCATGACTTTGGAAGGTGCCCTTAATTTGAACCTCAGATGTCTATTCTTGGTTGAGAAGAAAACTCTTCACTAAAGTCCTTTAAGAATGGGATCCAAATTGTTTTTGGTCTCTCATTGAATTCCCAGGTAACAGTGAATTACTTGGGGGAAAACAAGGTAGTTTCAGTAAAAATAATCAAATATTCCATTGGATATTTTTAATGTGTCAATGCAATTGCTATTTTAACTACTGTTTTATTAATAAGATCCACCCAAATGATGCTTGTATTAGAAACATTAAAATAATTCACTTCAGTGATGAGTGAAATACATTATGTATGAAAGCGACTAAAATATCTAGGACATATGAATATTAATTAAATATCAAAGATTGTTGTCATTATTTCTAAAACATTTAAAAAATATAAAATAGGATTTGTGGCAGGCAGAATACCACCCCGCCCCCCTCCTCATCCTGCCAAAAAAAATCTACACACTCATGGCTGGAACTTGTGAATATGTTCCTTTGTGTGACAAAATAACTTGGAGGTAGAATTAAATTTATTTAACATATAAAACAGAGAGATTTCTAATTAATATAGGTATGCCTAATGTGAACAAATGTGGAAATGAATTCTTGCCCAGAGCATTGTGTGAGGGTCTTGTTCTTGCCTATACCTTGAATTCTGCCTGTTAGACCCTAGGGAGAGGACTCAGTGGAGTCCACCTTCATTTCTAACCTGTAGAAATAATGAGATAATAAACGCATGTTAATGCTAAATTTGTCATAATTTGTTATAACAGAAATAAAAAAAACGAATACAGAAGTCTTCTGAAATAAATAAAATATTACTTACATATGCTAAGGGATTTCCAGGTGACTCAGTGATAAAGAATCTACCTGCTGATGCAGGAGATGTGGGTTAGACCCCTGGGTAGGGAAATTTCCCTGAAGGAGGAAATGGCAACCCACTTCAGTATTCTTGCTGGGAAAATCCTGAGGACAGAGGGGCCTGGTCAGCTACAGTCTCTGGGGTCACAAAGAGTTGGACTTGACTGAGCAACTGAACACACATGCACACACATATATTAAATCTCCAAATACTTGTGTCCATTTGTCATTCCTAAAAAAAACTAATATATATGTTAAACACAAATATATTAGACAAACACCATTTGTTTATCTTATTATATGTTTTCCAGTCAAAATACAAGTGAATAGAATTTTAACATAAGCAAAGTCTTTAAGATCAAATTTCCAATTCAGTCTTCTAATGATAAAAACCAGAATTGCAGAAGAAATACTCTGGAGGAAATAAAGTTTGTAAAATTTCACCCAAGACAGTTATTACTTTTGAAGAGCCAAATTTGAATAAATATTAAAAACTGTGGAAAGCCTAGAATCTAATTTGTTTACTTGAAGAATAATATTCAAATGGAGGCTTTGAATGAGTAATTGATTGTTACATATTACATCAGGATTTATCAACCTCAGCACTATTGATATTTTGGACTAGATAATTCTTTGTTGATAGGGATCAGAGGCATAGAGGAAATTATCCTGTGCATTGTAAGATCTTCACTGGCATGCTTGGCCCTACTCAACAGACCCACGCGCAACCAAACAACTTGTAATAATCAAAGAGGTCTCCTGATATTGCCAATACTTCCTTCAATGAATAGAGAAGCAAATAAACCCTAGTTGGGAAGCATGACAATACACAAAAATGCATTTGATTTTAATCTGCACCCAATATCAATTATTGGGTTCAAATGAAAATTCTTATTTTGCTTTTGTTTTAGCTCATCATATTCAATTAGTGGCTGTTATTATTTGTTTCATTACTGTTATTGCTTTAGTTCTCCCATTGTGATTTTATGCATGGCTTCCACTGAGCTGTGACTGTTTTATTCCAGGTAGTATCTGAATGAGCAGGTTTGCTTCTTACTAATAATTTTGAAACCAGTTTTCCCTCAAGTTATGATTTTTGCTTTATGCTTACAATCTCAAGTGAAAGAAATGTAAGGAAAAGAACTGTATTTTTACATTCATGATCAAAAGAGAAAAAGTATACTCTTCTTTTAGATATCTATACACTGATTTATATTTAACTCGTTCATTCATTCACTCATCCATTGAACAGCTACTGGTGACTCACATGTGCTTGGTTTTGAGTATCCTATGGCAAACAAAATCTAATCTTTTCCTTTAAAGACTTTAATAGATGGAGAAAATTGACATTTAAGAGTAAATATCTACTAGCAGAAATAGTAATATATAATTAGTACTAGGTGATAAGGGAATGGTAAGAGGTATAACTAATCCAACTTCTTTACGACCTGAAGGGTAAGATCTTATCTTACCCCTGGAGTTTATCGCTGGGAAACTTTTAGGTACCTCATTAAATCAGAATAGCAAGTCTATAGATTTCTAACTAGCACAACAGTAGAAAAAGTTTTCATTTGGAAAAGCAAAGTTTGTATGCTTTGACACTCTTTAAGAGTGTCCCTCAAAAATGCTACCACATAGAGGTACATGGTAATCAATTTGGTTTGATATAAGAGGAAACTGAATTTGCAAACAAAATTTTTTTATCATTCAGGATGATTTTTCTTAATGGAAGGAACAAAGCAAAATCACAAAATTTTTTGCCAATGCTACCAAATACTATAAATTTTTGAAAATAGTTTGTTTCTAACTTTACTGAGGTATCACTGATATATGACATTGCATAAGCTTAAAGTACGCAACACGTTGACTTAATACACTTAATTAGTAAACTGATTACACAATAGCTTATAACTAACACCTCCATTACATCACATAGTTATCATTTCCAATTTTTAGTGAGAACATTTAAAATTTAAGTCTCAGCAAATCTCAAGTATATAAAACAGTATGATTGACTATAATCACAATTCTGTACATTCAGTTCAATTCAGTCACTCAGTCATGTCCGACTCTTTGTGACCCCATGGACTGCAGCAGGCCAGGCCCCGCTGTCCATCACCAACTCCTGGAATTTACCCAAACTCATGTCTATTGAGTCAGCGATGCCATCCAACTATCTCATCCTCTGTCAGCCCCTTTTCCTCCTGCCTTCAATCCTTCCCAGGATCAGGGTCTTTTCCAATGAATCAGCTCTTTGCATCAAGTGGCCACAGTATTGGAATTTTAGCTTCAACATCAGTCCTTCCAATGAATATTCAGGACTGATTTCCTTCAATGGACTGGCTGGATCTCCTTGCAGTCCAAGGGACTCTCAAGAGTCTTCTCCAACACCACAGTTCAAAAGCTTCAGTTCTTCGGTGCTCAGTTTTCTTTATAGTCCAACTCTCACATCCATACATGACTACTAGAAAAGCCATAGTCCTGACTAGATGGACCTTTGTTGGCAACGTAATGTCTCTGCTTTTTATATGCTGTCTAGTTTGGTCATGACTTTTATTCCAAGGAGTAAGCGTCTTCTAAGTTCATGGCTGCAGTCACCATCTGCAGTGATTTTGGAGCCCCCCCCCCAAAATAAAGTCTGCCACTGTTATAACTGTTTCCCCATCTATTTGCTATGAAGTGGTGGGGCCTGATGCCATGATCTTAGTTTTCTGAATGCTGAACTTTAAGCCAACTTTTCCACACTCCTCTTTCACTTTGATCAAGAGGCTTTTTAGTTCTTCTTCGCTTTCTTCCATAAGGGTGGTGTCAATTGTGCAGCCCACCATTTCTCATGGTATACTCTGCATATAAGTTAAATAAGCAGGGAGACAATATACAGCCTTGACAAACTCCCTTCCCTATATGGAACCGGTCTGTTGTTCTATATCCCATTCGAACTGTTGTTTCCTGACCTGCATACAGGTTTCTCAAGAGGCAGGTCAGGTGGTCTGGTATTCCCATCTCTTTCAGAATTTTCCACAGTTTATTGTGATCCACACAGTCAAAGGCTTTGGCATAGTCAATAAAGCAGAAATAGATGTTTTTCTGAAACTCTCTTACTTTATTGATGATCCAGCAGATGTTGGCAATTTGATCTCTGGTTCCTCTGCCTTTTCTAAAACCAGCTTGATCATCTGGAAGCTCATGGTTCACATATTGTTGAAGCCTGGCTTGGAGAATTTTGGGCCTTACTTTACTAGCGTGTGAGATGAGTGCAATTGTGCGGTAGTTTGAGCATTCTTTGGCATTGCTTTTCTTTGGGATTGGAATGAAAACTGACCTTTTCCAGGCCTGTGGCCACTACTGAGTTTTCCAAATTTGCTGGCATGTTGAGTGCAGCATTTTCTCAGCATCATCTTTCAGGATTTGAAATAGCTCAACTGGAATTCCATTACCTCCACTAGCTTTGTTCATAGTGATGCTTCCTAAGGCCCACCTGACTTCACATTCCAGGATGTCTGGCTCGAGGTGACTGATCACACCATTGTGATTATCTGGGTCATGAAGATCTTTTTTTGTACAGTTATTCTGTGTATTCTCGCCACCTCTTCTTAATATCTTCTGCTTCTGTTAGGTCCATACCATTTCTGTCCTTTATTAAGCCCATCTTTGCATGAAATGTCCCCTTGGTATCTCTAGTTTTCTTGAAGAGATCTCTAGTTGTTCCCATTCTATTGTTTCCCTCTGTTTCTTTGCATTGATCACTGAGGAAGGCTTTCTTATCTCTCCTTGCTATTCTTTGGAACTCTGCATTCAAATGGGTATATCTTTCCTTTTCTCCTTTGCTTTTTGCTTCTCTTTTTTCACAGCTATTTGTAAGGCCTCCTCAGACAGCCATTTTGCTTTTTTGCATTTCTTTTTCTTGGGGATGGCCTTGATCCCTGTCTCCTGTACAATGTCATGAATCTCCGTCCATAGACCATCAGGCACTCTATCTATCAGATCTAGGCCCTTAAATCTATTTCTCACTTCCACTGTATAGTCATAAGGGATTTGATTTAGGTCATACCTGAATGGTCTAGTGGTTTTCCCTACTTTCTTCAATTTAAGTCTGAATTTGGCAATAAGAAGTTCATGATCTGAGCCACAGTCAGCTCCCAGTCTTGTTTTTGGTGACTGTATAGAGCATCTCCATCTTTGGCTCCAAAGAATAAAATCAATCTGATTTCTTTGTTGACCATATGGTGATGTCCATGTGTAGAGTCTTCTCTTGTGTTGTTGGAAGAGGGTGTTTGCTATGACTAGTGTGTTCTCTTGGCAAAATTCTGTTAGTCTTTGCCCTGCTTCATTTTGTATTCCAAGGCCAAATTTGCCTGTTACTCCACCTATTTCTTGATTTTCTTCTTCTTTTTTTTTTTTTTTTTGATTTTTTTAAAAATTTTATTTTATTTTTAAACTTTACAAAATTGTATTAGTTTTGCCAAATATCAAAATGAATCCACCACAGGTATACATGTGTTCCCCATCCTGAACCCTCCACCCTCTCCCCTCCCCATACCATCCCTCTGGGTCATCCCAGTGCACTAGCCCCAAGCATCCAGTATCGTGCATCGAACCTGATTTTCTGCTTTTGCATTCCAGTGCCCTATAATAAAAAGGATATCTTTTTTGGGTGTTAGTTCTAGAAGGTCTTGTAGGTCTTATAGAACCGTTCACCTTCAGCTTCTTCAGCATTATTGCCCAGGGCATAGACGAATTACCCTGATATTGAATGACTTACCTTGGAAACATACAGAGATCATTCTGTCATTTTTGAGATTGCATCCAAATACTGTATTTTGGACTCTTTTATTGACTATGATGGCTATTCCATTTCTTCTAAGGGATTCCTGCCCACAGTGGTAGATATAATGGTTATCTGAGTTAAATTCAGCCATTCCAGTCCATTTTAGTTCACTGATTGCTAAAATGTCGACGTTCACTCTTGCCATCTGCTTTTTTACCACTTCCAATTTGCCTTGATTCATGGACCTAACATTCCAGATTCCTATGCAATATTGCTCTTCACAGCATTGGACCTCTCTTCCATCACCAGTCACATTCACTACTGGGGGTGGTTTTGCTTTGGCTCCGTCTCTTCATTCTTTCTGTACATTAGATCCCCACAAATTTTTATATTATGTGTGGAAATTTTGCTGCTTAACCAATATTTCCCCCATTTCCTTTACCTCTAGCCTCTTGTAACCACCATTCTACTCTTTATTTCTATTATCTCAGCTTTTTAAGATTCCATATAAAAGTGATATCATGCAGTACTTGAATTTCTCTAGCTGGCCTTTTAAAGCAAGTTCAGAGTATTCCTTCTTCATTTTTTTTTGAAGGGCTTGATAAGGGTTGTTATTAATTCTTCATTAAATATTTGGTAGAAGTCACCAGTGAAACTGCCTAATCCTGGACTCTTCCATGTGGGCTAATTTCTGATTATTGATTAAATCGCATTAAAAATCAAGGTTTGTTCAGACTTTCTATTTCTTCATGGTATAGTCTTGTTCTGGTATAGTCTAATCTGTATGTTCCTAGAGATGTATCCATTTCTTCCAGGTTGTCAAATTTGTTTGCATATAATGTTCATAGTAGTGTTTTATGGTTGTTTATATTTCTGTGGTATCACAGCAATGTCTTGTCTTCCACTTCTGATTTTGTCCAGTTGAGCATTTTCTTAATTAGTCTGGCTAAAGTTTTATCAACTGCCCTTATCTGTTCAAAACACTATTAGCTTTGTTGAATCTGTTACTGAACCAGATGTTTTTGTCCAACATGCAAGAACCAAACACTGAGACACTGAGATTTACATCAGAGAAAAGGTTTATTTCATGAGGCAGTCAAGTGAGGATATGGGAGAAAAAATTTCAAATCTGCCTCCCTAAAGGTGAGGGGCTTGAGATATTTATGGAATAAAGCTGAGTCATAGGGAACTTGGGGATAGGTGATTGAAGATAAGAAAAAAATGTAAGGTAAACACTATTCTCTTCCAGTGCAACTAAGCGACAAAATGCTTCATAGCCTGTTCTGAGGGTGAAGTTTTTGACTCTCTGATGTCAAAAGATCACTGATTGGATACTCATGCATGCCTAGTTGGAGGGCAGTGGTGCTAATAAGTCTTAACTAGCTTGAGCTTGAACTAGACACATCTGACTCCAAGTTTCTGAAAAACAGTTTGGGCAAAATCTTATGGTTTAGGCTGCATGACACTTGGAGGAAAGACAAGTTTCTGTAGCAACAATTAAAGTGAACTTGATCAGTGAAGATAGATTATAATGCATTATTTATTAAGCAAGTTACAGTTTTATGTATCTATCCTTGGCTTCGATCTTTTCTAATGTTTATTCAGACTCTATTTCTGCTCCTATCTTTATTATTTCCCTCCTTCTTCTAGCTTTGGTGTTACTTTGTTCTCCCTTTTTTAGTTCCTTAATGTGTGGCATTATATTCTTTGAAGGTTTTTCTTCCTTGTTAATGTAGGTATTGATCACTATAAGCTTATTTCTTAGAAAGAATCTACTGTATATTTTTTGGGTTATGGTTGCCATAAGGCTCACATAAAATTTCTTATAGATATAATGGATGTGTGTGAGTGTTAAGTTGCTCAGTCATGTCTGACTCTTTGTGAACCTATGAACTGTAGCCCACCAGGCTTCTCTGTCCATAGGATTTCCCAGGCAAGAATGTTGAAGTGGGTTGCCATCTTTTACTCCAGGGGATCTTTCAGACCCAAGGATTGAACCCTTGTCTTCTGTATTGACAGGCAAATTCTTTACCACAGAGCCACTAGGTAAGACCTATAGATATAGCAGCTTGTATTAAACTGGTAATAAACTAACTTTACTTACAAAAACAATAGCCCCTTTTCCCATTTTTAAATGTTGTGAAGTGACAAATTTATCTCTTTTTATATATGTCTCTATTCACAGATTATTATACCCATAGTTATTTTTAATACTATGCAATTAAACCACTGGGGCTTCCCAGTTGGCTCAGTGGTAAAGTATCTGCCTGACAATGCAGGAGACACAAGTTCAATCCCTGGGTCAGGAGCATCTCCTGCAGGAGGAAATGGAAACCCACTCAGGTATTCTTGCCTGGGAAATCCCATGGACAGAGGAGCCTGGCATGCTACAGTCCATAAGGTTGCAAAGAGTTGGACACAACTTGGTGACTGAACATGCACACAATTAAACAATTATAGTAGAGTTTTGTGGTTAATACTCCACTACATTACAGTTTTAGAGTATTCTAATCTGACTATATATTTCTTTTTCCAGTGTGTTGTATATTTTCATCTGTTTCTTATTACTACTAGCATCTTTCATTTTGGCTTGATAAATTCCTTTAGCATTTTAGAAGGCAGATATATTGGTAATAAATTTTCTCAGTTTTTGTTTATTTAGGAAAGTCCTTATCTCTCCTTTATTTGTGATGGACAGCTTTGCAAAGTAAAGTATTCTTGGTTGACAGTTTTTTTCTTCCAATACTTTGAAAATATGATCCAACACCTTCCTGTCCTATGAGGTTTCTGCTGAGAAGTCTGCTAATATATAGCCTTATGGTGGTTTATTTTTAAGTTACAAGATTTTTTCCTCTTTCTACCTTTAAGATTTTCTTTTTGCTTTTGCTTTTTGACAGTTTCATTAAAATATCTCTTGCAAAAGATCTCTTTAAGTTAATTATGTTTGGTGACCTATGAGATTCATTGATTTGAATATCCAAATCTCTCTGCAGATTTGAGTTCTGTCATTATTTATTTATATAAACCGTCTGTCACTTTTTCTTCCTTCTGGAATTCAAATCATTCACAAGTTGATACTTTTGATTTTATAGTAGAGAACATGTAGCGTTTCTTCACTCTTTAATTTTTGCTTCCTTGATTGAATAATTTCAATTGATTTGTCCTTGTGCTTACTTATTACTACTTCTGCTTGGACAATCTGTTATTGAAACTCTATTGATTTCTTCTATTTAGCTATTGCATACTTCAACTTCAAATTTTGCTTGTTTTTAATTTTTCTTTATCATTTTGTTGAAATTCCTCTATTCTTCTTATACTACTTTTTGCTAGTGTCATTAAATTGCTTAACTGAATTCTCTGGTAGCTCTCTGCACATCTTTAAAACAATTATTTTAAGTTATTTTTTAATATATTTGGTTTACAGTATTGTGTTAAGTTTCAGGTATACATATTTTAAATTCTTTGTTGAAAAATTCCTGGATCACTTTTTCTTAGAGGCCGGTTACTGGATTCTTACATATGTATTCTTTTGATTCCGTCATGTTTCCTTGATTCTTCATGATTCTTAGCTTTGTGTCTAAATAAATGCACATTTAAAGAAGCAATCACCTCTTTCAGACTTTATGGAATGACTTCAGTAAGGAAAGACTTTCACTTCTGGGTAAAAGCCTGTTGGATTTTGCTGTAACCCTGGATCTAGTGATGTAGGATGCGAGGTGCAAAGGTGTATGACAGCATTTGATTTCGGTGGCCATATTGGCCCTTCAGCTCAAGCCACTGGGACTGTAGCATTGATATCTGTAGTCCTTGGTGAGCACTCCATGGGATGTGGCTATGAGTGCTGCTGGGAATCATTAACAATGCATCCACGTCAAAGGTCTAGGAACCAGGGAAGGCAGCAGAAGTAACCAGAGCTAGTTGCATGCACACATTCAGCTTAGGGCTTTACAGACATAAGAGATGCGGGTTTGATCCCTGGGTCTGGGAGATCCCCTTGAGGAGGGCATGACTTGGAGAATCCCATGGTCACATTCTGACAGGCTATGGTTCATTGAGTTGCATGCTGCTACTGCTAAGTCACTTCAGTCGTGTCCAACTCTGTGCGACCCCATAGACAGAAGCCCACCAGGCTCCCCTGTCCCTGGGATTCTCCAGGCAAGAACACTGGAGTGGGTTGCCATTTTCTTCTCCAATGCCTGAAAGTGAAAAGTGAAAGGGAAGTCGCTTAGTCATGTCTGACTCTTAGCGACCCCATGGACTGCAGCCTCCCAGGCTCCTCCATCCATGGGATTTTCCAGGCAAGAGTACTGGAGTGGGGTGCCATTGCCTTCTCCGACTGAGCTGCATACAGTTGCATAAAGTGACAGCACACACACACGAGTAGTGGCAGGGCTCTGTTGTAGACCCATAAACAATGGCAGGTGGATAGCATAGGTGGCAATGGCTGACGAGGCCAACTGCAGGGACATAGGTAGTTGCATGGGTCCCAGCTATCAGCTTGTACTGCCATAGATGCAAGGTTTGTCTGTAGAACAGGACAATATGAACTGCGATTGCTCCTATTGCATGACTGTTACTGATAGCACTGTTTTTCTTCCTTGTTCTGAGCTGCATCTCTGTATATTTCAGCTCTGCTGGTCTGTGTGAAAGGAAATTGAAGTGGGACTTCTATGCAATGCCCGCAAAGGGTGGGGAAGCTGGTGGCCCACAAGACTTCCTTTTCTGATGAGTGTAACTCTAAATGAGGAATTCCCTGTTGGCACTGAGCAACGTTGGTTTGGGGATGAGATATGCAGACAAAATAAATCTGCTTTTCCTTTTTTTGTGTGCAGTTATTATCAAATATTGGAGAAGGGCATGGTGACCTACTTCAGCATTCTTCCCTGGAGAATCCCATGGACAGAGGTGCCTGGCAGGCTGTAGTCCAGAGGGTTGTACAGAATCAGACATAACTGAAGCGACTGAGCACACGTTATCAAATATTGTTCTGCTGTGTTGCTGAAGCTTATGAAGACGGCCCTGGAGCTTTTTCAGAGTTGTTTTACTTTATGAATAACTGTTTAATTGTCCACTTGTTGGAGAACAGATGCTGGGATCTCCTACAACATTATCTTCTAAAATAGACTTCCATATTCTTTCGTGGTTAGAACTTAATGAGCGAGTCTATTATAATTAATGTTAAGTTCAACTGAAGAACATTTTTATTAAATCAGTTTAGTCAACAAAGTGTCATTAGTGCATTTGATGAATCAATCTTCCAACTATGTCAAGAAGCAGACAAAATATTCTAACCCCAAATATCTCCTTAAAAATTGACAAGAATTCCATTAACCCTATTGATAGTATCTTTGTAGTTAAGAGTAGAAACTCAAGGTTTAGACTACCTGTGTTCGAATGAATGTTATCTGTATTGCTGGCAGTAGCTTTGTAATCTTTGCTCGACTGTAAAATGGTGAGCATAATTAAGTTCTATCTTGTAGAGTTGCTGTGAGAATTAAATGGCTTATTACATTGTAAAACATATAGAACAGACATGTGCTAAACGTACAATAAATAGAAGTGTAAATATTATTATAGTTCTTCAAATATCTATAAAACTCCATTTCTCTGCAAATATTCCACTTGTTATCATCTTTTTCTTAAACATATCACAAGAGGTAATTATCTCAGAGAATACACAATACAATTTTGAGTGCTTGTTTCAAAAAGCTAGTGATTTCAATTTTTTTTCTTATTCTTTTTGTTAATATATCTTAGAACATAGTTCAAATTTTAAAGGCCTACATTTATGAAAATATCTGGCTATAGAAGATGACATTTTGTATAGAATTTTTATTTATGCTTTCCACTTTTATCAATATTTGTACCCGACAGCTTTAAGTGTCTTTGCTAAGTCACTTCAGTCGTGTCCAACTCTGTGTGACCCCATAGACGGCAGCCAACCAGGCTCCCTGGTCCCTGGGATTCTCCAGGCAAGAACACTGGAGTGGGTTGCCATTTCCTTCTCCAAGTGTCTTTAAATATCTTTAAATTATTTTGAGACAAAATAAGAATAAAATTTGTCTAATTTAGCAATGCCTAATGTTTCAAGGATCTTCCCAACATGTAAATTTTTCCTACATCCATTTTATTATCTATTACTTAATATTAACATACATAACGAATAAGTCTCAGAAGAGTATTATAATATTAATTTTGATTTAACTTTGATTAGATATATATTATCTCTTCCATTATGTATTAGCCATGCTAATACTATAATAAGCTTTAGTGTACAATAATCAAAGATTTATTACCTTAGCAACTTTTAAAATATTAATGATGTCATGCATTGAATTATGATCAAAAAGTGTACTACTTTGGATGGAAGAGTTTTTTCAGGTCTGAAAAAAAAAAGTATTTCTTATGAAAAGGAGTAGTGTTTTTAAAGCCTATACCATTGCTTGAAGCATATGAATATGTGTATTGTTCTTAAATAGCTGCAGATGGAAAGATAATACTGAAGACATTCCAATATTACACTCATATATTTCCCATACAGTCAGCTTCAGAACAATCATGCATTTTCAATCACCCTTTATAAATTAAAGAGTAAATGCTTATTTAACATTTTTATGTCCAATTCCTTAATACTGCAGATTTTTAACTAGTAAAAAAGTGCTAGTTCTGCATTTACATGTATATATATATATTTTAATTTGAAAAGTTTGAGAAAACACAGGATTTAGAAATTCTTTTCCTCTGTTCTTTATGTCATGGGCAAGGGCAAGCTTAATTATGCAGAGCTTGCTTGGTTTCCTTTCCCACACCCTAGCCACAAAGTGAGAAAAACTGCTTGTTGTTTCTCTCATGTGGTTTTTGCGATGTCCAAGAGAGAAACATGCAAACTGGGCCCCCATTTTCCTTCTCACTATTGAATTTTCCTCCTGACCATTGAATAATACAGGCAACAAATTTGTAATGCATCCTTCTGAAAATAGGGACATGATGAATGAAAATAATTTTAATTGGATAGTCTAACTCTTTCACTCTAAACTGTCATAGGTAGAACTGCATTTTGATATGAAATAAGTTTGACCAAATTGATATTATTTCAGGAAACATTTTTGAGTTATTTCTGGTGTTTATTTACCACCATAAAGAAAAAAAAAAAAAGAGAGATATAACTATGACCCTGAGAAATACCGATCAAATAGATAACTGTGAGTTACTTTTATTCAACTAAGATCATTAAAGCAGAAATGGAAAATATGTAGTGGATGACTGAAAGCCTTTTGTGATGGTAAAATAAGATGGTCTTGCTGAATTTTTCCTGACACATAAATTTGTTAGTTCTATGAAACTTAGTTGCTCTTAACGCCCAATGCAGAAACTTTTTTTTCATTCATTGATATATTGGAAGTTTAGAGAGTATTATCCTACCTGACCTGTGCATATCAAATGATGACCACACAGAGGGATTTCAGTAATCCATCTTGTAAATGGATTGCAAGCTATGTGAACCTGTTTTTAAATACATTTTCATTGTATGCTCTTCATCTTTAATCACCCAGCTTGTGTACATCTTACATGTTTAATAAATGCTTCTTTAATCAGAAATTAGAAGAGTTGGTCCTTTTAAGTTTTTTATCTTCTAAAGATATTAGAAACATACTACAACTTTGGGTATATCTTTTACACAACACAACCCTAAAAGAATCAGACAACAAAAACATTTCTTATGTGAAAAATCTCCAGAACTACCTGAAAAGAGACTGAACTATAACCATGCAAAGGGTAAATTAGGAATGAAATAAGAGTCAACAACTATTATCACATTGCAAACAAGGAAACAGAGAAAAGGACCCCAGTCTTAACACACTGACAAGCCTGAAAATCAGTATCAGTCATCTGTGAGAATTTGGAACTACTGTTTCAAAATCTTGAGACCGACCAAAATCTAAAAGGAGCAAACAATCTTTATAAAGAATCCACTGTAAAAATCTCAATATGTATCAAGGTAGGGAATGAAATTCTATAGTAAGCAAGTGAAGCAGCATCAAAATTGAACAAGGTAGGTGATGACACATATACACACAATTATAAAACATAAGAAAATGCATAGCATATAAAGCTAAACAGAAAAAGTACCTATTTAATTTTTATTAAAAAAAAAAAAACCTGACTTGAATTAAAACAACCTATGCATGTAGACTAATGTATATAATAGAAAACCAGTAAGTATAAGGCGTGGGAAAAGTTCAGACATTCCTTCTGCATATTGAATCAATTAATAGCATGTACAAGGAAACCCTGATTATTTGAAGGAGTGGAGAAAAATGACTTGATTCTTTACAAGTAGTGCAGGCTATTATTAGTATTCCAGATAGACTTTTTGCAGAGAGTCCATCATATGCTTTGATCTGTCTGCATCCATAGCTGGAAACTGTGCACCCAGCTCTGAAGTGGTGCGATCTGACAGTCACCTTCAACAGGAAAGTGAGTTAATGGTTGCAAATGTTAATCAGTGGATCAAAGCACATAAGTGAGTAAAACTGGGTTCTTTTAAAAAATCTGATTTCATTCCTATAGACTAAAGCAATTAAAACATTCATAATTGACTTCTCAACTTTTCCCATATTTCTTACCTGTAACTCTCTCTCTGATCTATCCTTTCTCTTTTTTTCTCTTTTCTTTTTTCCCTCTTCCTTCTTTTCTTCCTTCCTCCCTCATTCCTCTCCTTCTTTCTCTCTCTTTCCTTCCCTTTCTTTCTTTCTTATTTCCTTCTATGTTTCTTTCTTTCTCTTTCTCCCTTCATGACTTCCTACCTTCCTTCTCGCTCCTTTCCTTCTCTCTTTTCTCTTTCTCTTTTCCATTTTTCTTTTTCTTTCTATCTTTCCTTGTTTCTTTCTCTTCCTTCCTTTTTTCTTCCCTCCTTCCCTTCTCTCTCTTTTTTCTTTCTTTCTCTCTTTTTTCCCTCCTCTTTCTCTTTTTTCTTTTTCTCTTCCTCTGTTTCCTTTCTCTCCTCTTTCTCTCTTTCTTCATTTTTCTTTGCTCTTTCTCTCTTTTTTCATTTTCTCTCTTTTTCTTTTTTTTTCCTTTCTGAATATTGGTATTATTTTTTTTATTGGCTTAGAAAATCATCAATGTTTCAAGTGATCAGAGTAAAAAGCTACTTAAAACACACACAATATAATTTCACTATTCCCACTAAACACATACATGAGCAGGTGTACACACACACATGCCCATTCCTGAAGTTCTGGCAAAAAAAAAAAAGTAATAGAAACTCTAGGTTATAAAATTGAATTAGAGATATTATACTGTCTGGGGTTATCTTGTATCTAACAGTAACAAAACAGAGGGGAATCAGGCCAAAACAGGCAAACTAACATTTTTGCCTTATTATTATGTGCCTAGACGTTCTTGCACTCTCAGAACAGCTTGACTAACCAAGTTTCTAAAATGTTCTCTGATACTATAACTTTGGGAAGGAAATCTTCCACAAAACATTTTTCCTATTTTAAATAGCCAAAAAAGTTGGTTATTAGAATAACAATATTTCATGGTGAATGGAAAGAAGTATTCTAACAGAACTAAAGAGAATTTGATTAAAGTCAGAGAAAATATGTTTGACAATTTGAATAAAGAGTAAAAATATCTTAATTTTGGAAGCCAAAGGAAGTAAAATTGCAATTGATAAGACATTTTAATGTAAAGAGTTATCATGCAAAAAAAAAAAAAAAAGAGTAAAAATAACACTTCTCTAAAATTCCTTCAGAGCAGAAAAACCAGTGCCTTTGCATGCACCACCTAATGGCATAATTCAAGTTTAATTGCTGACACTACAAGTTTAACTTTTTAGCATTTAAAATTTGTTCATAAAAAGTTAATGGAACACGAATGCAATTAACTGGCAGGCCAAATTCACAAAGGATATATCAAAAATAATGCCTTGCAAATATTACTCCTTCTCCTCCTAATATAATTCCTATACTCCTTCATCCACCCCTCCTGACTACCTTCCCTTGTGTTTGTCTTCGCTTATGTAATATTTGTAATTTCCCAAGATTTTCATGTGCATTGTTTTAAATATCTTAGCAAATATTTCATTTCTTGGCACATCAGCCCTACCTATACTAAAAATATTGATATATTTTAGCCTGCAGGGTTTGAAACTTGTCGTGTTTGTCCTGCTTGCTTACTAAGTATGTAAAAAGCAGATACTGCTTTATAGCTCTGGTATACTATGGAAACTGTATTTGCAATTACTCTTCAGTACTAATTCTAATGTTGGCATCAATGTTACCTAAATTTCAAGATCAACATTTAAAATGTAAATATGTATTACTGAAAAAAGATGTTTTAATGTACTCTCATCATTTCTAATTTCAAAGCAGTAAAGACAGAGTATGTAATTGTGTCTTTTCTCTCCAAATCTGATTACCATGATCTGTTAGCTATCATTTAACCAAACTAGGCAAATAGATGGGGAAACAGTGGAAACAGTGTCAGATTTTATTTTTTGGGCTCCAAAATCACTGCAGATCGTGACTGCAGCCATGAAATTAAAAGACGCTTACTCCTTGGAAGGAAAGTTATGACCAACATAGATAGCATATTGAAAAGCAGAGACACTACTTTGCCAACAAAGGTCCGTCTAGTCAAGGCTATGGTTTTTCCTGTGGTCATGTATGGATGTGAGAGTTGGACTGTGAAGTAGGCTGAGCACCAAAGAATTGATGCTTTTGAACTGTGGTGTTGGAGAAGACTCTTGAGAGTCCCTTGGACTGCAAGGAGATCCAACCAGTCCATTCTGAAGGAGATCAACCCTGGGATTTCTTTGGAAGGAATGATGCTAAAGCTGAAACTCCAGCACTTTGGCCACCTCATGCGAAGAGGTGACTCATTGGAAAAGACTCTGATGCTGGGAGGGATTGGGGGCAGAAGGAGAAGGGGACGACAGAGGATGAGATGCTAGATGGCATCACTGACTTGATGTACATGAGTCTGAGTGAACTCCGAAAGTTGGTGATGGACAGGGAGGCCTGGCATGCTGCGATTCATGGGGTCGCAAAGTCAGACACGACTGAGCGACTGAACTGAACTGAACTGAACTGAGCCTAGCATTTCAAGACACAACTCTAACTGTTTAGAAGTACTCATGACTAAACTCTTTGAGAAATATTTTTCTTCAAATCATTATATGTGTCATCATAGTACCTCAGTTTCCTACTAGTGCTCTTGTAATGAATATGTATCAATTGTAGCTATATTTTATGCATCCTTGAAATTTATTTTATTGTGACTGCTTTGCCAAATTGACTTTTTAGTTTTATTAGTAAAATAGCAAAGACTTGAAGATAGTATAAATATTTACCTAGTGAAAGTGAAAGTGTTAGTCCCTCAGTAGTGTCCAACTCTGCAACCCCATGGACTATAGCCTACCAGGCTCCTCTGTCTATGGAATTCTCTAGGCAAGAATACTGGAGTGAGTGGCCATTCCCTTCTCCAGGGGATCTTCCCAACACAGGGATTAAACCTGTGCTTTCTGCATTGCAGGCAGATTACCATCTGATCCACCAAGGAAACCCGATATTTACCTAAAAGTAAAGGTACAGTGGAAGTTGCTCAGCCATGTCTGACTCTTTGTGAACACATGGACTGTAACCTACCAGGCTCCTCTGTCCATAGGATTCTCCAGGCAAGAACACTGGAGTGGATTGCCATTCCCTTCTCCAGGGGATCTTACCGACCCAGGAATTGAACCTATGTTTCCTGCATTGCAGGCAGATTCTTTACCATCTGTGCCACCAGGGAAGTCCAATATTTACCTAAGGGATAATTAATTAGGCTAAACAGTGGTTGTGCTTGTTCCTGAAAATATGGCTGATTGACTAATATAATTTTTGTTATTGTTGTTGACCATTTTGTGTTATTACCTTTCTTTTTCTCTTGTATTGGATGTAATTGTACCAGCTTCCAGCTATCAAACTTCCTTTTCAATTTTGTTCTGTCAGGATTAAACCATGCCTGTTATTAAGCTTCTCATATTTATTCTATTCTAGAGCATTTTAGGAAGAGCATTTGTCAAAACTGCATTTACTTGGGGTAAAAAGAACTGCATTGCAGACTGTGGGTTTTCCCAGTGGCTCAGTGTAAACAATCTGCCTGCAGTGCAAGAGACCAGGGTTTGATCCCTGGGTTGGGCCCATCCCTGGACAAGGGCATGACAACCCACTCTTGCCTGGAGAATCCCATGGACAGAGAAGCCTGACTACAGTCCACAGGGTCATAAAGAGTCCCACACAACTAAAGAGACTGAGCACACATGCACTCAGATTGCAACATCTGTGAAGGGAAGCCTGGTCAGCTGAAAAAGGCTCAGTATCCCTGAGCCAAGTGAGACACTCAGTCTAACCTTTAAGACACAATCCAATTCCATGTACACCTCTTTCTGAAATTTATGAACTTCATCCCCCAGAAGCTCTTGTTCATCCCAGGGGCATGTATTCAACTCCCAAAGTAGTACCATAAATTTTTATTCAGTCTTTCATGAGTCTATTGTTCTTTCATTAAAAAACAATAATAATATGGAGGCAAAGTATACCTGGATATATTGCTTAACAATGGAATTGAGAAAGATGGTAATGATAACCCTGTATGTGAGACAGCAAAAGAGACACAGATGTATAGAACAGTCGTATGGACTCTGTGGGAGAGGGCGAGGCTGGGATGATTTGGGAGAATGGCATTGAAACATGTATAATATCATATGTGAAATGAAACGCCAGTCCAGGTTCGATGCATGATATAGGATGCTCAGCGCTGGTGCACTGGGGCAACCCAGAGGGATGTTATGGGGAGGGAGGTGGGAGCGGGGTTCAGTATGGGAAACACGTGTACACCCATGGCAGATTCATGTTGATGTATGGCAGAACCAATACAATATTGTAATGTAATTAGCCTCCAATTAAAATAAATAATTTATATTAAAAAATACCTGCAAATTCTCTAAATTCAATTGTAGGTCATGTATCACTTGAATTTTGGCGGCAAGGGAGCTGACTTCTTACATACAGATGAACTTTGAAACATTTTAAGCAAAATATCATTCACTTACTAAGTAGAACTATTTATGTCTTCATTGAGGTACACCAAATTTTACCAGCTCATATTATGGCAGTCTGCCAAAAGAGTCACCAAAACCAAATAGATAATGGCATTCTAAACCACAGCTACCGTCAGGAAAATTTGGAACCAGAGTTGATGCCTTAAATATTCTTTGGGAGATTCTAAATACATCAGGACAAATATTCCTTAGTAATATACTATACAATTTGCAGATTTTTTGACAACTGACAGGCAGTTGTTTAAGGTCATATGTTTTGGAAGTACTAATGAAAACTTTCATGACACACATAACTTTTGGACAACCAACATGAAACAGAAGAGTATGCTATCTATCTCAAGAAACCCTGATTTGTTATAATGGGGGAAGCAATTATGGGATAATGAAAAAAATACAAAGAAAGAGACGGAACTAGTTAATTCATCAAACACGCTATATGAAAATATTTGACCTAAATGTCATTTCTTGTTCTTTATTACCAGGACCCATATAAAGAGGGGGCTTCCCTGGGGACTCAGATAGTAAAGAATCTGTCTGCAATGCAGGAGACCCAGGTTCAAAATCTGGATCGGAAAGCTCCCCTGGAGAAGGGAATGGTTCTCATTCCAGTATTTTTGCCTGGAGAATTCCATTAACAGAGGAGATTGGCGGGCTACAATCCATGGAGTCACAAAGAGTTGGACATGACAGCTTTTCTAAACTAATTAACCTCTATAGTGTATTAGTTTCTGTAGATTTTCTATTTTTTATTGTTTAATATACTTACTACATAAAAAGAAGCATAATTAAATTTTTGTTTTTTCCGAATAACCGGCAAAATTACACAGTTTTATAATGCTTCACATTTTCGAGTTTTAGCGATCTTTGTGAACATACCTTGGAAAAGATATTTTTGGTAAAATTTTGAGAAACAATGTATCCTATGGCTTTTGTAATTATTAAAAACCCAGAATGATTATTTCTGTTTCTTCCAAGAAACCTTTCATTACCTATGAAAATATGGGAATTACAAACATTCTTATTGGTGACTGAAAGTGTTTTTAATATTAAAAACATGTGGAAATATCTGCTATTCTGAAAACACTTCTGAAAAATAAGCAAATGTCTTGAGTCTCAAAATATTAAGGTCGTCCATTTTCCTCCTTTTTCCCAAATGCCTTCTTATTTTCTATCATGTGTGGGTAATATTCGAAACTTTGGTTTGTTATCAGATTAAATTAATCCCCTCTTGCTTCATAATCTGAATCCTATTACAGTATATTCAAATTTAAGGTCTTCATATTCAAACGTACAAACTGAACAGTATGTGATCCATTTAAGGTTTATCTTTTTAGGAAGACATGTTTTTAAAAGCTAAGGCTTGATGACAAATGAATAAATATTTACATTCATTCACTTGTGTTCTTCATATATTAATAATGATTCTTTGTAAAAAAAAAAAATCGTGTTTTTTTTTTTTTTTTTTCACTATACCACCAGGGAAGCCCCTGGGGTATTTTTTTTTTTTTTTTTTTTTTTGAGGATAATTGCTTTACAATATTGTATTGGCCTCTGCTATACATCAAAATGAACCAACCACAAGTATACATATGTCCACCCCTCCTGAACCTGTCTCCCCTTTCCCACTCCATCTCACTCCTCTAGGTTGTCACAGAGCACTGTGTTGAGCTCCCTGCATCACACAGCAAATTTCCACTTGCTATTTTACACATGGTAATGTATATGTTTCCATGCTATTCTCTCAATTCGTCCCTCCCTCTCCTTCTCTATGTCCACAAAGAATGCTTTCAAGTCAGCCTTAATGAGGTGGATGAACCTACAGCCTAGATAAATATTGTATATTAATGCATGTGTGTGGAATCTAGAAATATTCATAGTGATGAACTTATTTTCAGGGCAGTAATGGAGATGTAGACATAAAAATCAGTTTTCTTTGATGCGTATGTTATTATGTTAATCTTACATGCATCATATTTAAGCTTTAAACTGATGGTTACAAAATTTAATTTAAAAAACTAATCACATTTCATGAGAACCCAAGGGCTGAAGCAAAACTATGGTTCTAATATGAATGCTTTAAATAATTGTTCTAACAAAACACGTAGAAAAGTGACCATTTCAAGCATACAGTCATTAAGGGATACTTGATTGATTTACCCCAACTGTTTGGGGCTTCCCTGGAAGCTTAGCTGGTAAAGAACCCACCTGCAGTGCAGGAGACCCTAGTTTGATTCCTGGTTCAGGAAGATATTGGGCTTCCCAGTTGGCTCAGCTGATAAAGAAATGGCCTGCTATGTGGGAGACCTAGGTTCGACCCCAGGGTTGGAAAGATCCCCTGGAGAAAGGAAAGGCTACCCACTTCAGTGTTCTGGCCTGGAGAATTCCATGGACTTTATAGTCCATGGGGTCACAAAGAGTTGAACATGACTGCGTGGACACAGAAGGGCCGAGAGGAGCTACTCCACTTTCAAGGTCAGGAGGGGCGGCCATGAGGAGATACACTTCATCCAAGGTAAGGAGCAACGGCTGCACTTTGCTGGAGTAGCCATGAAGAGATACCCCACGTCCAAGGTAAGAGAAACCCAAGTAAGATGGTAGGTGTTGTGAGAGGGCATCAGAGGGTAGACCCACTGAAACCATAATCACAGAAAACTAGCCAATCTGATCACATGGACCACAGCCTGTCTAACTCAGTGAAACTAAGCCATGCCATGTGGGGCCACCCAAGATGGGAGGGTTATGGTGGAGAGGTCTGACAGAATGTGGTCCACTGGAGAAGGGAATGGCAAACCACTTCAGTATTCTTGCCTTGAGAAACCCATGAACAATATGAAAAGGCAAAATGATAGGATACTGAAAGAGGAACTCCCCAGGTCGGTAGGTATCCAATATGCTACAGGACAGCAGTGGAGAAATAACTCCAGAAAGAATGAAGGGATGGAGCCAAAGCAAAAACAATGCCCAGTTGTGGATGTGACTGGTGATAGAAGCAAGGTCCGATGCTGTAAAGAGCAATATTGCATAAGAACCTGAAATGTTAGGTCCATGAATCAAGCAAATTGGAAGTGGTCAAACAAGAGATGGCAAGAGTGAATGTCGACATTCTAGGAATCAGCGAACTAAAATGGACTGGAATCGGTGAATTGAACTCAGATGACCATTATATCTACAACTGTGGGCAGGAATCCCTTAGAAGAAATGGAGTAGCCATCATGGTCAACAAAAGAGTCCGAAATGCAGTACTTGGATACAATCTCAAAGATGACAGAATGGTCTCTGTTCGTTTCCAAGGCAAACCATTCAATATCATGGTAATCCAAGCCTATGCTCCAACCAGTAATGCTGAAGAAGCTGAAGTTGAACAGTTCTATGAAGAACTACAAGACCTTTTAGAACTAACACCCCCAAAAGATGTCCTTTTCATTATAGGGCTGCTGCTGCTGCTGCTAAGTCACTTCAGTTGTGTCTGACTCTGTGCGACCCCATAGATGGCAGCCCACCAGGCTCCTCTGTCCCTGGGATTCTCCAGGCAAGAATACTGGAGTGGGTTGCCAATTCCTTCTCCAATCCACGAAAGTGAAAAGTGAAAAGTGAAAATGAAGTCGCTCAGTCGTGCCCAACTGTTAGCAACCCCATGGAATGTAGCCTACCAGGCTCCTCCGTCCATGGGATTTTCCAGGCAAGAGTACTGGAGTGGGGTGCCATTGCCTTCTCTGTCATTATAGGGCACTGGAATGCAAAAGTAGGAAGTCAAGAAATACCTGGAGTAACAGGCAAATTTGACCTTGGAGTACGGAATGAAGCAGGGTAAAGGCTAACAGAGTTTTGCCAAGAGAACGCACTGGTCATAGCAAACATCCTCTACCAACAACACAAGAGAAGACTCTACACGTGGACATCACCAGATGGTCAACACTGAAATCAGATTGATTATATTCTTGCAGCTAAAGGTGGAGAAGCTCTAAACAGTCAGCAAAAATAAGACCGGGAGCTGACTGTGGCACAGATCATGAACTTCTTATTGCCAAATTCAGACTTAAATTGAAGAAAGTAGGGAAAACCACTAGATCATTCAGGTATGACCTAAATCAAATCCCTTATGATTATACAGTGGAAGTGGGAAATAAATTTAAGGGACTAGATCTGATAGAGTGCCTGATGAATTATGAACAGAGGTTTGTGACATTGTACAGGAGACAGGGATCAAGACCATCCCCATGGAAAAGAAATGCAAAAAAGCAAAATGGCTGTCTGGGGAGGCCTTACAAATAGCTGTGAAAAGAAGAGAAGCGAAAGGAAAGGAGAAAAGGAAAGATATGAGCATCTGAATGCAGAGTTCCAAAGAATAGCAAGGAGAGATAAGAAAGCCTTCTTCAGCGATCAGTGCAAAGAAATAGAGGAAAAAAACAGAATGGGAAAGACTAGAGATCTCTTCAAGAAAACTAGAGATACTAAGGGAACATTTCATGCAAAGATGGGCTCGATAAAGGACAGAAATGGTATGGACCTAACAGAAACAGAAGATAATTAAGAAGAGGTGGTGAGAATACACAGAAACTATACAAAAAAGATCTTCATGACCCAGGTAATCACGATGGTGTGATCACTGACCTAGAGCCAGACATCCTGGAATGTGAAGTCAAGTGGGCCTTAGAAAGCATCACTGTGAACAAAGCTAGTGGAGGTGATGGAATTCCAGTTGAGTTATTTCAAATCCTGAAAGATGATGTTGTGAAAGTGCTGCACTCAATATGCCAGAAAATTTGGAAAACTCAGCAGTGGTCACAGGACTGGAAAAAGTCAGTTTTCATTCCAATCCCAAATAAAGGCAATGCCAAAGAATGCTCAAACTACTGCAGAATTGCACTCATCTCACACGCTAGTAAAGTAATGCTCAAAATTCTCCAAGTCAGGCTTCAGCAATACGTGAAAGATGAACTTCCAGATGTTCAAGCAGGTTTCAGAAAAGGCAGAGGAACCAGAGATCAATTGCCAACATCTGCTAGATCATGGAAAAAGCAAGAGAGTTCCAGAAAAACATCTATTTCTGCTTTATTAACTATGCCAAAGCCGTTGACTGTGTTGATCAAAATAAACTGTGGAAAATTCTGAAAGAGATGGGAATACCAGACCACCTGACCTGCGTCTTGAGAAATCTGTATGCAGGTCAGGAAGCAACAGTTAGAACTGGACATGGAACAACAGACTGGTTCCAAATAGGAAAAGGAGTACATCAAGGCTGTATATTGTCACCCTGCTTATTTAACTTCTATGCAGAGTACATCATGAGAAATGCTGGGCTGGAAGAAGCAGAGCTGGAATCAAGATTGCTGGGAGAAATATCAAGAACCTCAGATATGCAGATGACTTCAAGCTTATGGCAGAAACTGAAGAGGATCTAAAAAGCCCCTTGATGAAAGTGAAAGTGGAGAGTGAAAAAGTTGGCTTAAAGCTCAACATTCAGAAAACTAAGATCATGGCATCCGGTTCCATCACTTCATGGGAAATAGATGGGGAAACAGTGGAAACAGTGTCAGACTTTATTTTTCTGGGCTCCAAAATCACTGCAGATGGTGATTGTAGCCATGAAATTAAAAGATACTTACTCCTTGGAAGGAAAGTTATGCCCAATCTAGACAACATATTAAAAATCAGAGACATTACTCTGCCAACAAAGGTCCCTCTAGTCAAGGCTATGGTTTTTCCAATGGTCATGTATGGATGTGAAAGTTGGACTGTGAAGAAAGCTGAGAGCCAAAGAATTGATGCTTTTGAACTGTGGTGTTGGAGAAGACTCTTGAGAGTTCCTTGGACTGCAAGGAGATCCAACCAGTCTATTCTAAAGGAGATCAGTCCTGTGTGTTCCTTGGTAGGACTGATGCTAAAGCTGAAACTCCAATACTTTGGCCACCTCATGTGAAGAGTTGACTCATTGGAAAAGACTCTGATGCTGGGAGGGATTGGGGGCAGGAGGAGAAGGGGATGACAGAGGATGAGATGGCTGGATGGCATCACCGACTCGATGGACATGAGTTTGAGTGAACTCTGGGAGTTGGTGATGGACAGAGAGCCCTGGCGTGCTGCACATTATGGGGTTGCAAAGAGTCGGACATGACTGAATGAATTACTGAACTGATCCATCCATCCATGACTTCCTGTCAGACTTTCATGTCACACAATTCTTTGCTACAATTTTCCTCCTTCTCCAGCTCTACCTGACTTAATGGCAAATAATGAACAAACTAGTGTTGAAGAGAGGATTAGAAAACTAAAGAGTCGATGCTATAATCTTGGACATTAAAAACAAGTCATTAGCATCTGAATGATAGAGGGTTGTGGATATTAATTTTATGAAACGAATCATAAATTCCATTCAGTGTGAAGCAAATTGAAAAAAAAAATGCAGTATTTTTAATGGGTTAACCAGCTGTGAATTGAAGGACATGCAATACACATGGAATTTATTTTTTTAATTTTTTTCAGCATATGCAAAGACTTAGTTCCCCATCATCACTCACGGCAGTTGTTCAGCTAATTTTTGGCAGGTTGTAGAAACAATGTCTCCACCATCATCAAGTGGCTCATTTCATTTATATAATGAACACCATTTTGCATTCAAAAATAAAAACAGATATCAAATGGATTGCAAAAATACAAAGAGTACACAATGAAGTGGAAAGCCACTAAATTACTATCCACCAGCTTTTCCATTTTATTGCCCCTGTGAATCAAAGTGAACAATTCCAGATGTTTTAGGGCTTCTGATAGATACAAGAAAATCTTCCTCTCTATCACTGTCCTTGGTCAAATAGTTCCTTATTATCTAGCATTGTTCCTACTTGCAACTGCAGAAGGAAGAAAAGGCTTATTAATTGTAGTTTTCCAGGTCACCAAAAGTCCACATTTGTCCCATAAATTTTGTTCTCTACTTGATCTTAACATTTTTTTGTAAAATGACCCTTATTTAAGGTGTCAGTATCCAAGGTCTCAGTTATAATCTACTTAAGAAAATTAAAGATATTTTGCAATCCAGTCCCCCTTCCCCTGGGTCCTAGTGCACACAAGGTTCTGTCGGTGCCCTCTAAGAGTTTATTTCCCAGTTCTGTGTAAGTTCTGGTAGCTCTATGGTGGGGTTAATGGTGACCTTCTCCAAGAGGGCTTATGCCGTACCCAAGTCTGCTGCACCCAGAGCCCCTGTCCCTGTGTCAGTCCACTACTGACCTGTACCTCCACAGGAGATGCTCAAACACAGTTCTGTCTCAGTCTCTGTGGGATCCCTGGGTCCTGGTGCACACAAGGTTTGTTTGAGCCCTTCTCCCTGGGATATGGGGAATCTCATCACCGCTGCTCACTCCAGTGCTGCACATGTAAAGATGGGCTCAATAAATGACAGAAATGGTATGGACCTAACAGAAGCAGAAGATATTAAGAAGAGGCAGCAAGAATACACATGAGAAGTATACAAAAAAGACCATGACCCAGATAATCAATCACATGGTGTGATCACTTACGTAGAGCCAGACATCCTGGAAGATGAAGTCAAGTGGGCCTTAGGAATCATCACTATGAACAAAGCTAGTGGAGGCGATGGAATTCCAGTTGAGTTATTTCAAATCCTGAAAGATGATACTGTGAAAGTGCTTCACTCAATATGCCAGAAAATTTGGAAAACTCAGCAGTGGTCACAGGACTGGAAAAAGTCAGTTTTCATTCCAATCCCAAAGAAAAGCAATGCCAAAGAATGCTCAAACTACAGCACAATTGCACCCATCTCACACTCTAGTAAAGTAATCCTCAAAATTCTCCAAGCCAGACTTCAACAGTACATGAACTATGAACTTCCAGATGTTCAAGCTGGTTTTAGAAAAGGCAGAGGAACCAGAGACCAAATTGCCCACATCCGTTGGAACATTGAAAAAGCAAGAGAGCTCCAGAAAAACATCTACTTCTCCTTTATTGACTATGACAATAAAGTGTTTGACTGTGTGGATCACCACAAACTATGGAAAATTCTGAAAGAGATGGGAATACCAGACCACCTGACCTGCCTCTGAGAGGTCAGGAAGCAACAGTTAGAACTGGTCATGGAAAAACAAACTGGTTGCAAATCGGGAAAGGAGTATGTCAAGGCTGTATATTGTCACCCTGCTTATTCAACTTATATGCAGAGTACATCATGAGAAACACTGGGTTGGATGAAGCACAAGCCGAAATCAAGATTGCTGGGAAAAATATCAATAACCTCATATTGCAGATGACAACCCTGTTATGGCAGAAAATGAAGAAGAACTAAAGAGCCTTTTGATGAAAATGAAAGAGGAGAGTGAAAAAGTTGGCTCAAAGCTCAACATTCAGAAAACGAAGATCATGGCATCCGGTCCCCTCACTTCATGGTAAATAGATGGGGAAACAGTGGCAGACTTTACTTTTTGGGGCTCCAAAATCACTGCAGATGGTGACTGCAGTCATGAACTGTAAAGATACTTACTCTTTGGAAGAAAAGTTATGACAAACCTATTAAAAAGCAGAGGCATTACTTTGCCAACAAAAGTCCATCTAGTTAAAGCTACGGTTTTTCCAGTAGTCATGTATGGATGTGAAAGTTGGACTATAAAGAAAGCTGAGTGCAGAAGAATTGATATTTTTGAACTGTGGTGTTGAGGAAGACTCTTGAGGGTCCCTTCGACTCCAAGGAGATCCAACCAGTTCATCCTAAAGGAGATCGGTCCTGAATATTCATTGGAAGGATTGATGTTGAAGCTGAAACTCCAATACTTTGGCCACCTGATACGAAGAACTGACTCATTTGAAAAGATCTTGATGCTGAGAAAGATTGAAGGCGAGAGGAGAAGGGGATGGCAGAGGATGAGATGTTTGGATGGCATCACCACCTCGATGGACATGAATTTGAGTAAATTCTGGGAGTTGGTGATGGACATGGAGGCCTGGCATGCTGCAGTCCATGGGGTGGCAAAGAGCTGGACATGACTGAGTGACTGAACTGAACTGAAGGATATATTTTTTAGGCATGAATTGTCGTGGCATTTGATTCACTATTCCTAATCCTTTGTGTATCTAACTAGAGACTTACAAAGTATGTTTGTTTATTTGCTGGCCAGTTTTGGGAACAGGGTATGCCAATGTTATTGGGCTCTAATGACCTCAATGAAAAATATCATTCCTTTCAATAAATGGGGCAATTGGTTTTCAAAAAGAAGCACTCTGGCTTCTTACCAGAATACTTTCTAAACTGTGATTAGGGTCTTATTTGGCTTTTTCATTTCCTTGTCATAATTTTTAGGATCTCTCTTGTTTTGATGATCAAATTGAGATAAGCTGAATTCATTCTTAGTATTTTTAAACATGTACCCAAACTCTTGCTTATTAGTAATAAAAAATTAAAAATTTTGTTTTCAGATCATATTAACATACTTTTTTTATTCAGGAAATAAGAAAAATCCATCTCTGAAAGTCCTATAATTACTTTTAAATTATTTTTATGAATGTTTGAAATTTAGGTTAGAAATATATGAGAAAAGTAATTTATTTCTAATTTAAGTGTACAAGTTTAATGCATTATATTAAATCTTAAAAGTACTATTTATATACAGGTAACTGATATAGAAATAATTAAATGTTGAAAATTGTACTGCCTATTTATATATCCTAAATGCAATAGATGGGCAAACATAAGAAACTAGTGGTGGCTTAGATCACATGGTCATCTTAAGGTCTAGAAAGTATCTTTTAAACACCTAAATATTTTGTATGTTCCTTGTCTCATGATAAAATCATGATGGTGATTATTTTCATGATTAGTCCTTTCTCAAAGTGAAAAATGTAAATGAAGTAATTTAACAATTCCAGATCATATTGTGCTCTATATAGCTGGTGAAATTTTACTCTTCCAAAGATGGTAGCAAACTCACAAAGAAAAACAATTTTTAAAAAAAGGTATAGGGTAGAGAAGTTACCAGAGACACAAATAGGATGACTACATAATTTATCATTCAAACTAGAGTATTTTTGAGAATGCAAGTGGAAGCTATTCATAATTATATGGGGTTCTAGGTATAAACTGGGACAATTACTGTACAAACAAGGGCTTAGTCTATCTCTAGACACATGGAATCCAAGATAGACAAGACACTCCATGGTTTGAATTTTTAGCAGAACCTAAAGAAATCACCTAATTTTGATAAATTAAGTAATGAATTTGTCGTTCTCAATACAAACAAAATCTATTTATTGAAAAGTGAAAGTCGCTCAGTCCTGTCCTACTTTTTGCGACCCCATGGATAGTAGTCTGCCAGGCTCCTCTGTCCATGGAATTCTCCAGGAAGAATACTGGAGTCGGTAGCTGGTCCCTTCTCCAGAGGATCTTCCTGACCCAGGAATTGAAGCTGAGTCTCCTGCATTGCAGGCAGATTCTTTACCAGCTGAGCTATCAGGGAAAGTTTACTATAAACGAAATACTTCATGAGTCTTTATAGCATCAACGGAGATTAAGAAAGATGTAATTCCTATCTCCTTTGGAGAGCTATTGGGCAAATGACAGAAGTAGACAAGGACAAGTAAGAAAATGAACAAATAATTGTAATAATGATATCTGAGACTTCTCCAAGAGTCGAGGAATTAAGACTCCACCTTCCAATGTACAGCGTGCGTTTGATCCCTGGTCAGGAAATTTAGGTCTCACATGCTGTGGAGGGTGAGGTCAAATTTTTTTTTTTTTAAGTGACACCTACTATGAAAGAATGATATGCACCTACACCAATATCTTTGAAGGAAAAACAGATACACTTGGTGTACCTCAGGGTCAGTAAATCAGTGGTTCAACTGGAAGAGAGGGACGGATAAGAAGGAGAGAAAATCCTACTGTTTGAAGTCTCCTGTTTGGCTGAGTGTAATTTTCAAAACAGCAGGTGACCATGACTTGTTATCAGTGAGAATATATAGTAATTTGGGATGAAATATGAAGGTGAAATATGAAGCAAACACTTTCAGGCAAAGATAAAAGTAAATATACCCTAAGTTTTTGCATGTCATGGGGGCTTAAAGAGAGCTCCTGTGAATTGGGGCAAGGCAGATATAAAACAGGGGTGAATCATGAAATAAGTTTAGAGTCCACTGGTAGTCAAATCATTTAAGACCAAAACATGCAGAACTGATGAGTTTAATTCTCAGAGTTGTCAGATGCTACAATGGGTTAAAGGAAAATCAGTGACATGGTTTAAGTTTAAGGAAAAAACACACTTTGGCTTCATTCTTCACCTCTATTGCATTAATTAGCAACTTCATCAAAATCCATTGTGTGCAGATTAAAAAATAAAGTTTAGCCATTGGTATAATTTTTTTTTTCCTTTGGCTCCACGTTGTTGTTGTTCAGTTGCTCAGTCGTGTCCAACTCTTTATGACCCCATGAACGGCAGAAAGCCAGGCTTCCCTGTCCTTCACTCTCTCCTGGAGTTTGCTGAAACTCATGCCCATTGGATCGGTGATGCCATCCATCATCGCATCCTGTCACCCACTTCTCCTGCTCTCAATCTTTCCCAGCATCAGGATCTTTTCTAATAAGTTGGCTCTTCACATCAGGTGGCCAAAGTATTGGAGCTTCAGCTTCAGCATCAGTTCTTCCAATGAATATTCAGGGTTGATTTCCTTTCAGCTTTACTGTTTGATCTCCTTGCTGTCCAAGGGAATTTCAAGAATCTTCTCCAGCACCACAGTTTTAAAGCATACATTCCACCTTTATTTTTGGTGGTGAGAAAACATTTTAGACTATAAGTCTAACAGACCACAAGGGTCCAAATCTCTTGGGACACATTTTTTACAATGTATTTAGGTGGTATTTTCCTAATTTTAATGAAAATGAAGTGAACATATAAAAAAGAAAAGAAAAAGTTGTTTAGAAATCTGACTACCAAGGATAAAATATTTCTTTTCCTATGGTGGCAGGCAAACTCCTAAGATGGTTCTCAATAAACCTCACCTCCAGGTATCCATTCCTTTTGACAATCTGTATCCTTAAAGTATGAACAGGTCCTGGTGACCAGTAGAGTTTAGTAAGTTGATGGGAGTTTAGTTACATAATTAGCTAATTGTCTTACAAAAGATTGTAACTTCTGTATTGCTAGCAGATTTTCTCCTTTGCTTTCTTACCTTGCACACTTTTATGAAGTGAGGCCTTGATGGTGAAAGGTTTCTGGCCAGTGGATGGTAGGAAGCTGAATGCTGCCAATGACCACTGAGCTTGACATGGATCCTTCACCAGTTGGACCTTCAGATTAGACTCCTGTCTGACACCTGGACTGCAACTTTGTGAGAAACTCTCAGGGGGAGCACCTACTTAAATCCTATCCAGATCTCTGACCCACAATAACTGTAAGGCAAGATATTTACGGCCACATATATGTACTGTGTGCTATGCTTAGTTGCTCAGTCATTTGCAACTCTTTTCAACCCCTGCCAGGCTCCTCTGTCCATGGGGATTCCCCAGGCAAGAATACTGAAGTGAATTTGCCATTTACTAACTATGGAGTGGGAGAAGGCAATGGCACCCCACTCCAGTACCGTTGCATGGAAAATCCCATGGATGGAGAAGCCTAGTAGGCTGCAGTCCATGGGGTCGCTAAGAGTCAGACACGACTGAGAGACTTCACTTTCACTTTCCACTTTCATGCATTGGAGAAGGAAATGGCAACCCACTCCAGTGTTCTTGCCTGGAGAATCCCAGGGACGGGGGAGCCTGGTGGGCTGCAGTCCATGGGGTCACACAGAGTCGGACACGACTAAAGCAACTTAGCAGCAGCAGCAGCAGCAACTACGGAGTTAGTTACTTCCTTTCCTGAGGTTTTCTCTGGTGGCTCAGATGGTAAAGAATCTGTCTGCAACGCAGGAGATCTAGGTTTGGTCCCTGGGTCGGGAAGATCTCCTAGAGAAGGGAATGGCAGCCCACCACTCTAGGATTCTTGCCTGGAGAGTTGTAGGGACAGAGGAACCTAGCAGGCAGTCCATGGGGTTGCAAACACTGAGTGACTTTCACTTTCCTTCCTGAGTGAAAGACACAGACTTTTTCACACCACTGTTGGCCAGTTACTAAAGCAAGGGGAGCAATGGTTTGATCCCTGGGTCAGGAAGATCACACAAAGAAGGACTTGGCAACCCACTCCAGCATTCTTGCCTGAGAAATCCCATGGACAGCGCAGGCTATAGTCCACGGAGTCGCAGAAGGGTCTGACATGACTTAGCAACTAAACAACAATAACAAACTAAAAGGCAGAGGCAACAATAGCATCCACTACAAGGATTGTACATTTTAACTTTTCTTTTTCCTTTTTAGATATGCTAAAGAAATGGACCTCTGTAACGTTTCTAGTCATCAGACTTTGTAAAAGTTATTAATACATGTTAATTTATGATGATAAAAGTTTTTAAGGTAGATAAAATTGGGGGGGTGAGTATATAATCAATTATTCAATAAGTGTTAATTAAGAAGTTTTTTCATGTGAACCAGTTACTGAATAGTTTAAGTAGTGCAAAGATGTATGTTCTTTAAGCATTTTATAATACAGCTATGAGGAAAGGAGACATTTTTAAAGTTATTAATTTTGCAAATAACAATGTTAAATCAGTATTTGATAAAAAAAAATATTTAGTAATTTTACTTTTAGTTGGTTCTCTTTTTCTTAAAAAAAAAAGCTTTCAAATTTCCCCTAATGACGTTATTTTTACTATAATATTTTTTAATATTTGCAAACTTCAAATTGTCTCTATATAAATATAGTTGATTAAAATTGAGTGGCAGTAGCTTTAAAAAAAAAGGTCATGATCCAGAATATGCTTATATTCATTTAAAATTGTTGTTAAATAAAATAAAAACAGCAAAATCATAAAGCTTCCAGGATTTCCAAATATCTCTCATCTCTCAATTCCTAGCAGCTTGTAAAATTTGAATGGAGAAATAAAGTTATTTTACTATCATAAACGTAAATAGAATAAGAATACATAAACATATCACAGAGAAGCTGGGTACATTTGTAGATGAAGAATAGGACTCCTGCATTAACTGAAAAGAAGAAAGAGGGAATAGTGCAGGAGAGAAGAGTAAATATGGAGATGAGATAAGGAGCAAATTAATTTGGGCAAATTTTGTAGGTTTTTTTGATCTACAATATCATGTAGATTATTTACAAAAAATGTAGATTATTTTTATCTACATTTTGGCAAAATGTAGATCATTCTACTAGGAACCTCAGCTTCAAAATTGTTTAACTATAATTATGGGACCCAATCAGTAATAGTATGTAAGATCGTATAATGTTTTGCACATAATACACTACACAAATTTATGAGGTAACTTAAATCAATGTATCCACTTTCAAATTTACTGAGTTTTTTGTTTGCATAATCTTAGGTAATAACATAAACTCACTATGTTTACTTTGAATACAGAAGTTCACTGAGTACACATTTTCTCTATTGAAGATTCTTGGCTGGCTGCTGATAAGCTAGGTCCTAGTGTTTCTGGATTTTAACTGTTTGGAAAATTCATTCAATTTCTTCTCACTTTTGACATTGATATTAGGTTAACCAATCTCTGAAAGAATTGTGTTGGAATGGCTATCCTCACATATTCCTCATTGTTGTTCTTCAGTGAAATTGTCATTTAAGGGTCAAATTAGGGCTCATTCAATCAGAGCAGTAGCATCTATGGTAATCAGCCTCAGGTGATTTCTTTTATTTGAGGATTTTTGGAGGAGGCACTTGTAGTTCATTTTCTATTTTTACAAAACATTACTACCTACTGGTTGTATTGTATAATGAATTTGAGCTTGAGCTTACAATTTTATAAATGTATAGTTTCCAGTTGTTAATATTTATTTGGTTTTCACCCTTGACCTCAGGTTTTCTTTGTTACAAAAACATCTGTCATTTTAATGTTTTTTTTTAAGTATTAATACTTTTTATTGGAGTATAGCTGCTTCACAGTTTTGTTTCTACTGTACAGGAAGATGAATCAACCACGAGAATGTGTTATGTGCTGTGCTTAGTTGCTCAGTCGTGTCCAGCTCTTTGAAACCCTATGGGCTGTAGCCTGCTAGGCTTCTCTGTCCATGGGATTCCCCAGGTAAGAATACTGAAGTGAGTTGCCATGCCCTCCTCCGGGGGATCTTCCAAACACGGGGATTGAACCCAGGTCTCCTGCATTGCAGGCAGATTCTTTACCATCTGAGCCACCAGGGAAGCCCAGCCATGTGTGTGTGTGTGTGCATGCATGTATGTACACTCAATTGCTCAGTCATGTTGAACTCTGAAACCTCATGGACTGTAGCCCACCAGGCTCCTCTGTCCATGGAATTTTCCAGGCAAGAATACTGAAGCAAGCTGCCACTCCAAGGGATCTTCCTGACCCAACCCAGGAATTGAACCCGTGTCTCCCTCACTGGCAGGTGGATTGTTGATCACTCCACTGATTGGTGAAAAAAATATATATATATATGTATATATATACATACATACATATCTATACCCCTGCCTTTTGAACTTCCTTTCCATTAAGGCATTAAGTAGAGTTTCCTGTGCTATAGAGTATGTTCTCATTAGTTATCTATTTTATACAGAGTACCAATAGTGCAAATGTGTCAATCCCAATCTTCCAGTTCCTCTCATCCTCCCTTCCCCCTTGATGTCTGTATATTTGTTCTCTACTCTGTGTCTCTATTTCTACTTTGCAAATAAGATAATCTATACAATTTTTTACATTCCACATATATGCATTAATATACAATATTTGATTTTTCTCTTTTTGACTTCACTCTGTATGACACTCTCTAGTAAAATGCTTTTGATATTAAATTTCATTGGATCAATTTATTAACTAGCATATAGCATAGCATTTAACTCATATATCTTCCTAAATCTAGGAAAATTTTCTCATGAAATATATCATCAGGGCATGTATGTAGATGTTCTATATATTATTTTGAATAAAAATCACACTTTTGCATATTCTACAATGGCAAGAGCTAAGACATCCTGACAAATCATAAACACAGTCCCTTGAAACAGGTCAGTATTGACAATAAAAGAATTGACCTACTGAATTAAAACAGTTACTTTTACAGATACTTCTTTTATCATAACAACAAGGAAACTATATATATATATATATATATATATATATATACTTGAATAGTTTAAGAAGATACTCTTCAAATTTTTCATTTCACACATGCTTTACTTTAAAAATTTTGCATACAACTATGCTATTCGGGAGTCAGTGATGGACAGGGAGGCCTGGCGTGCTGTGATTCATGGGGTTGCAAAGAGTCGGACACGACTGAGCGACTGATCTGATCTGATGCTATTTTACAGCTTTCCCTAGTAGCTAAGTGGTAATTAATCTGCCTGAGATGCAGAAGCAGCAGGAAAAGCAGGTTCCATCCATGGGTCAGGAAGATCTGGAAGAGGGCATGGCAACCCAATCCAGTATTCTTGCCTGGAGAATCCCATGGACAGAGGGGACTAGTAGGCTCCTAGTCCATACGGTCACAAAGAGTTGGACACAACTGAAGCAATCGTACACACACATGCTCTTTTACATCCAAATATGGGGACTTCACTGGTGGCTCAGATAGTAAAGAATCTGCCTGCAATGCAGGAGACTCAGGTTCCATGCCTAGGTCTGGAAGATGCCCTGGAGAAGAGAATGGCTACCACTCCAGTATTCTTACCTGGAGAATTCCAAGGACAGAGGAGCCTGTTGGTCTACCGTCCATGGTATCACAAAAGAGTTGGATATAACTGAATGATCTTTTAAACAAATAATATTCTATTAATAAGGGCAAGATTCACCATGGAAATAGGTATTTTTAGACATTTGAAATTCTGGATGTACAGAGATGAATACCATCACTTTACTTGAATTGACTGAGGGAGTGAATCTTGAAGTTTGCATGTATTGAATAATTAATCTTGACAGTAGCATTGAATATAATTAATCACAGAGAGGTGACTGAAGGAATTAATTCTATAGTTTATTAATCCATAAATATTTAGAAATTAAAACATCTTAGCAGGGAAAATAATTTAAAACTATATTATAAATGTCTATATACTATTTATTATGTCCCTCCTTGGTCCTGGCTTCATGTCCTTCCCTACCCAGCAGACATGTATGACTGATCACATCAGTGCTCTTGGGACACCCTTCTACACTGTTATCACCAAGCCTCCAGATTAATCTCAAATTTTGCTCTTGAGGAAAAGAAGTAGATGATGAGGTAGAATGCAAGTAGGCAGGATCAATCACTGAAGATGGTGGGGGTGTCCACATTTTTCTCAATATCCTGCTGCTGCTGCTGCTAAGTTGCTTCAGTTGTGTCTGACTCTGTGCGACACCGGAGACGGCAGCCCACCAGGCTCCCCTGTCCCTGGGATTCTCCAGGCAAGAACGCTGGAGTGAGTTGCCATTTCCTTCTCCAATGCATGAAAGTGAAAAGTGAAACTGAAGTCATTCAGTCATGTCCCACTCTTCGCAACCCCATGGACTGCAGCCTACCAGGCTCCTCAGTCTATGGGATTTTCCAGGCAAGAGTACTGGAGTGGGTTGCCATTGCCTTCTCCACTCAATATCCTACAGGTTGTCAAAAATGTAACAAGCTTAACTTGTAACTCATTACATGTTTCATGTGTTTCATGTGAAACATTACATGTTTCATGTGTTTCCTATGTGTGTACTTTATTGTCAATAGTTGGTGCTAAATTTGCTTGAGTTGCAAGAACGTAAATTAGGAGACACATCACCAGAGTTATGCAGAATTATCACTAATACTATTGACTGAATAGTTCATATTTTATCTTTGAGCAAATAATTCATATTTGCTTTTGAAATGCCTTTTCACATAACCCATCTGACATTTATCCCATTAGCTCATCAATGTAGAGTGTAGATTTTTGTGTTTGTTCTTTTAGACTATAAGCTCCACAATCGGAGAGAGTGTACCGTCTCACATATTGTTTCATTTCCAGTGTCTAGAGCTGGACCTGGCACATGATTTCTGCTCAGTAGATATTTTTGAAATGTATCAAATCTATTACAATAATACAGTTGGGAAACACTGATGGACGGAATGCTATGATTTTTCTCTAGTCTTGCAGAACATATGTTGCTTCTTTCTCCAGTTTGCAGAGGATGTTCTGATCTTATCTGTAGGGGAGGCCATGGGACAACAGGAGAGCCACAGCTGCATCCCCTCAGGTTTGGTGTTGTGTTTTCTCAATTCCTTTTATATTCTTCTAATTCCCTCCAATTACATTATAACATGGTTAACTCACATACAGAAGTTAATTTTTTTTCACTTTTTCCATGGCAGGTAATTCCCTACCGAAAGAAAAGTTATTATCTGTGGGAATGTGTGTGTAGCTTTTAGTTTTCAGCACATGTAAAAGCATTCATATTGCCAGCTGGCTTTTTTACTTAATTTCACAGTCAAAAGTTTATGAAATGTAGCTTTGAATATTTTATAGTAGCATATACCTGCTACTATATATATATCTTCGAATCCTATAACTATTAACAGCAATCTTTTTTCTAGTATAAATTATTCTTTATTAAATCTTGTTGCTTATCATTGTGATTACATTAGTCTGGGATGTTAATAGATTTTATCTCTTTATATTTGCTGCATCATAAATACTGCTTAAGGTAATTACAAACCTTTGGTTTCTGAGTTGGAAGAGTTCTGAAGATTTTTTTTGAGATTTTAAACAGCTAAGTGATATAGCTGTAATTTCTGTAATAGGAATTTTTTTTTAATTCACTTACTTGTTTCTGTAATTTTTATTCAGTGTTGGTATTTGAAAGATAGCCAAGACAAAGTAAACATTTTATGAGAATAATAAAATGGTATTTTTCACATACTATAATGACAGAATTAAATATTTGTGTATTTAATATATGTAGTCACAATCAGAGTGCACCTTTTCTTGAAGAAACAGCACAACACAACATTTCTTGTATTCTAATTTTTCTCATTCTAGTTAGAAAAATCTGTTATCTAGACTTCTGTTTCATGTACTTTCATTTTAATTTTATCCATTGTTCTTAATTTGCATATCAAACATATAAAATAAGATAAATGAAAAACACCATAGAAAGCAAAAAAAATTTTTAACTGAAAAAAACAATATATTTACCTTTAAATTAAAAAATAAATAAATGTATACCAGATTCAGGGCATTCTTCTGTGCCTTTGGTACCTTCTAAGTTGGGCTTCCCAGGTGACGCTAGTCGTAAAAAACCTACCTGTCAATGCAGGAAATGTAAGAGATGACAATTTGATCCCTGGATGAGGAAGAGCCCCTGGAGGAGGGCATGGAAACCCACTTCTGTATTCATGCCTGGAGAATCCTATGGACAGAGGAACCTGGCAGGCTACAGTCCATAGGGTCGCATAGAGTTGTAGACGACTGAAGCAACTTAGCAGGCACGCACGCTTTCTAATTTACATAGGAGACCCTTATGTAACAACGATTATCTGTTACTGGCTAGATGATTATTAGATGAGTGAGCGAATCTATATACAGTTACTAATTGTATGTCATTTTAAATATGAGTACCTAAGATGACTGCAACATTGCTACAAACAACAGCCATTAGTCTTACAATGGTCTTTATGGGTTACATTTTCCATAGGACTCAAACTTATTAGACAACAAGAACCTTAGCCCAGCTTTCTACTGTCTCATTCAGGGATTTAGCATACAGGTCACCACAGAAACATCATTCCCCAGTTCAAACTCATAAATAGAGCTCCATACATGTAGTAGATGTATGCCCTCTGATTTCCTATAGTTTCTGTCTTTTTTTTTGGTGGTAAAGTCATCATGTATTAATCTATAACAAATTCAGGGAGTTTTGTTTGGCTTATTTAAAAGCATTTTCTTCCAAAGTCCTATAAAAATAGAGACTATAAATTAGTTAGCATGGATTGCCCATGGCAGCACATTTTTTTAATGAAAATTTTCATTGTCAATGGATTTTATGCAGAGCCTTTAGAGGTTGTTCAAATCACCAGCAGTCAATTTAACCATGCTAATCTTTATACCTGAGGGCCTAATTCTTAGAAAAGCTCTTGGCATGTTTTCATAGACTACTCATAATAATTATATGGATGAACTGTGGATTTTAGTTGTCTGTATTATAATCACCTCATTTTATGTTTTGGAAAATGGAAAGTTACTTTCCCCCAATTACACACCATGTACCCACACACAAATAGCCATAATCTTTTGGAAGAAGGTTCTGAGGATCCATCTGCAATGAATAAGTATTTCTTTGTAAAGATAATATTAAAAATAGAGTGTGTATACATTTGAACTAAACTGGTACAGCTATAAACTTGTGCTCTATTTGACCATTTTACACAATTGTTTACGGTTTTATAAGACATACATAGTTACCATAGCAACAACTCAGAATAAGCAAGGTTTAAAACTTATTCTACTCCATCAAAGAAAACCACTTTAACAAAGTGTGTGGCACACATTATAGGTTGAAGTTGAGTTTTTATCTTATTTTTTCTGGTAATTCTATTCCATAAATCATAGCTGGTCTGTTAAAATTTATTATCTTGAAAGGAAAATATAGGCCAATCGTTAAGTAGTTTAACCAAAAAGAATAGACTTAAACCACTTTATACAAATTGTTCCCCAGAGTGCTGGAGCTGCTGTTCAGGGAAAAAGTTGTTATAACCTCTGTGATTGTGTTTTTTCTTATCATTCTCTAATTGTTACAATGGAAAATTAAATTTGCCTCAAATCTAAATCCCTGATTCAATATCATTAATATGTTTGTTTCTAGGCAACACAAAACTAGATTCATTATTTAACTTTTTAAATCCATAGAATTTTGGCCCAAGTACTATTCAAGGAATGTAAAATTCCTAAGAAAAACAAAACCATTGTATATACCTTTAAAAAGATAAGAATCTGGCAACCTTTTTCATCTTCTTCCTTTTATAAAATGAAAAGATACATTGGTTTGGAGATACTTTTTTTTGAAATTGGTTTTTCTTATTGTTAATCTTCATATGAATACACACACTTTAAATATTTACTTTTGCATATGTATTTGAGTTCACTCCTCATTTGGTTAATAATTCATGAGGAATTGCATTCAGAGAGCATAGCACACGAGTATTTACTTTTATAGGACCTAGAAAATAGTTATGGATAATGCATTAGTTAATTACATTGATGTTAAAAAAGAAACTATTATTATTAAAAGAGTACAATGCACAGCCACAAACAAAGATATATAAAATGGAATCTCTGACCACAGGATTTTATAAGAAAGCAGGAAAAATAAGGCAATCTGATATGTTTACCAAAACTGAAAGTCTAAAATGGTGTGTGCTAAAAATTATATAAGTAGGATGGTCCATAAGCGCTATTGGTGGGAAGAAGAGAACCTTTCCTCAAGAAGGTGTGAGCATGCAAGGCAACAGAACCTGCAGGTTTGATTGTCCTGATCTCCAAGAGTGTGCAGGATTTGGTTGTTCAGTGGTTGGTAATTCTGGCTAAGCATTATAATCAACTGGTGAACTTAAAAACAAACATAAGATCCATCCCATAACAATAAAATAATGCAATAAATCTGGAGCCCATGAAAAGGCAGCTTTTAGGGTCCTTAATGATAACATGCAACTCATGTTAAGGACCACAGAGATAAGCATATAAAGTGATCACATTCTTGAAGCACATTCTTGAAAAGAGGAAAATATATTTAGTACACTATAACAGAAAGTTTACAGTGAAATATCCAAAGAATCATAAGAAAAGATAGATTAATTTTGAAACTGAAGATAGGGTACTAAAAATATTTATTCAAAAAAACATAGATTTTCAAGAAAGTTGGCAAATAACAAAAGGAAAAAGGAAAAGGATGAACACAAAATGTCAATTAGTCGTAAGCGTAAATGCATGTTAACTTGCTCAGCAGTGTCCAACTCTTTGTGACCCCATGGACAGTGACCTACCATTCTCCTCCTCTGTCCATGGGATTTTTTTCAGGCAAGAATACTAGAGTAGGTTGCCAATTCCTCCTCCAACGGATCTTCCTGACCCAGGAACTGTACCCGTGTCTCTTGCATTGCAGGCAGATTTTTACCTGCTGAGTCACTGAGGAAACCCAATTAGTCATATATCATATCATGTATAACATTTTGATTGCTACTTTGTATTTTATATAATAAGCTGAATTTTTGTGAAATTATATCTTGATTTAGCCTTTTGCATTTAGCTGAACACAGCATTCATATTCTTTTTCATATTTCCATAATGACTTGCTGGGACACATTTCCACAGTGTTCTAGTAACACAGAATGCTGATATTCTTAAAGAAAAATGATTCTTTCATAAGACATACCAAATAGACATAAAATACCTATGTAGCCAGGACCTCTTTAAGAAGAGGGCAATGACCTCTTCCATTTGAGAGCCACTTAGCAAATCTCTCCATTCTGATTAAGAGTCACTTAGTGATTAGTTAACATACCGCCTACTTCCTACTGAATAGTGGGGATGTTTTCCCTTTAGTGAGTATAAAATATTCAATATAATACATATCACCCAGTTCTGATCGTACAAAGGGCATTCAGTACAAGTATGTGAAATATCCAAATAGATCCCTAAAAATCCTCCATGAAATTAATCTGATATTCAGGGATATCACAGCACTTCAGATTGAAATCAATTTATGTGCATCCATTTGCTCGAGAACTTTTTTTATATCAGACATATGATGTTGCTAAACTTATTGTTTTAAAATATTTCATTTGCTACTGTGTCTACTCTCTGTTAATAAGTTAGTTTAGAGTGACATAGCCTGATCCAAACCATAAAATAGCCATAAATTGACATTTTATGACAGGAAACAATATTTCTGTATACTGTATTTCTTAAGTTTGTGCTCTTTCAAATTTGGTGATGGTAAGTGGTCTTATTGTATTTTATATACACATATATCCACAATATGGTAGACTTTTAACAATATCTTTTAAATAAATAACATTCTTTTTAAGTTGAAGGTAGTTTTATTGGTTTAGTTCTACTGCTGGATTGCCTAAAGAATGTGTCCTTCATTTGAATGTTTAAAAACATGAAAAGATTGGATTTTCAGTGGTTAATTGCACAGAATATGACAGCTTAAGCATTACAGTCAAAGATCTTATACTTGTTTATGAAAATCTAAATTCAAAATCTGGGCTTCCTTAATTTCTGTCAGTAATAGCTAATTATTAGTATGAAACATTAAAGAAGGATATGTGATTTGACCAGTTAATTGATTTTTAGGATCTTTAATTTCATCTTTATCCTTACTCTTTCAAAGATTACCTTCACCTTGTATAAGTTTCAACAGCACATAAAAAAGCAATATGTTGCTTACTTTAAAGACAATTATTTCAGTAAAATAATGTTAAGGCTTTGTGGACCCAGAATCTGGGCCACGTGGTATCACTTTTAATCCAATTTAGACAAGTTTGACTAATCGCACCCTGCCTAAAAGAACTATAAATATTAAACTGTGACTAAAAGCTCTTTGTGATGTTCCAGTCTCCTCTTCAGCTCCTTTCTCCCCTTCAGTTAATTTGCAACAGCTTTACATCTGGCAGGTGACTTGATCCATGATCCACCAGATAATTCCCAATTCTTCAGACTCAGTACAGTGATTTTTTTCATGCATAATCACAGTTCATATTCAGTCTTTTTTCAAAGTATTACTAAGCATTTTAAAGACTATCATCCCTTTTCACAATATCCTAGTCTTTTTTTTTAATTGTATAAACTTGATTCTTTTCATCTTACGAGAGTAGACTGTCAAAATAGGAGTTAAATGTGTGCCTCCATTCTCAGAACAAGGAGGGGCTGACTTTTGACCCTTACATAGAATGTTGAGTAATTTTATCTCAGTTGTGCACATGGCAAAAATAAGTAACTGAGAATGTGATATGTTGCAAGACTTAAAAAGTTATTCAGCTGATTTTTTCTGGTAGAATGCATCTTCTTGAGGTTACTATTGGTGAAGACATTGTACAAAAATTAAAGTTCTAAGTGAAACTTCCAACTACTTTTCCTGAAAGGCATTAATTTATGGTATTGGTGCATTGGATATTTTAGGGTTTGCCATCAACATTATCACAAAAAATAAGTATTTCAAGTTATTACATTTATCAAAATTGTTTTCTACAATTTTTTCCCGACAATTTCTACACTTCTTTTGCCAAAGCCCATTTTTTAAAACTTGGAGCATTTAGCCTTAAGATGCATATTGGCACAATTCCCTCTTGTTTACTTGTCAGTTCAGTTATTTATCCCTTTCGCGGTTAATGCAACCTGAATCCAGACAATAAGTATTATCATTTCTTTTCTAAAATCTTGATGCCTCAACAGACTCCAATATCAAAATAGCTGCTAGCATTATAGGTAAGTTAATGCTGAAATATATTGCTGATTCTGGCAAACCTCAGCTTCATTATTTAATTTAAAAATATGTGATCATTTATCCATTTTTTCAGAAGACTGAGCTATTGAATTTGGCATGTAAATATAGCTATTTTCTCTGGTAATTCTACCAAAAAAAATTAAAAGAGGTACAAGCTTTGCTTAGTGGTAAGAGTGTAATTTAATATAAAACTTTTAATCTTCTTGGTTTTCTTTGTGATATGACTCTGGATTTTGGAGAAAGCCTCCCTTGATCTATTTCGAGCAACGGAGGCATCTAGATCAGTAGCCCTTAAGGAACACCCACATTTTTCAGATCATCAAAAGGTACACATCAATGTGTGAACGTATCCCCTCCAAAGAACAAAGGGGGAGTTCTACAGAGCTCACCTGATTGTAGCAGATCTGAAGGACAGCATTTGACCCTGTTTGAAAAAAGAGAGAGAGAGAGAGAAAGCAAAGAAAGAGGAAAGTTGAATAAATAAAATAACACTATCAAACTGCAAAACTGTTCCCGATTGATGGATGCAATGCATTGACTGTGTGTGTGTGTGTGTGATATTTGACATATCCTGAAAGGAACATAAAATATCCTAAGTTCATCTATAAACTCTGTAGTTTTGTGACCTGCCACAAGGTTTCACTTGTGTCATTAAATTTACTGAAAGTGTTGAAGGAAAGAAAACTCAAGGGGACCACAGATGTTTGCAGTTTTCAATTTGCAGGCTGTTATTTAACACATACATGATTTTAGTTGATGATTTCTTTTCATAGATGCTTTCAATCAGTATTGTATATAATTAGCAGAAGATTTGTAATTCCTCTGACCTGTTTTGGGTTAGATCAAGTGTGGATGGTCTATATTTCTATTGTTGGTATTTGCATTACAAGATTTTATCCTATAATTTTCTCTACATTTTCATTTCTCCTATCTGATTAGTCCCTTACCATCAACCTTAGTTAATATCATTGTTTTAAGGGAAATGTCCTAATTACCTAGGACACAGCACATATTGGATAGGTTAACATTTTGGGTACACAGTTACAATAGACATTAGAGGACACTTTCAACTGTTATAAAAAGTTAAAACTGATCCTTAAATATACTGATCTTTTAGTGGATCGTATTCAAAAATTTTTGAAAGATTTGGTGCAAATATTTTATATTTTGATGTAGGAGCCTTTCCTAAGTAAACCTATTAGAAGAAACATATAAAACAGAAAAAAAAGGGGGAAATGCCTAACTGAATTTTTCAGTGAGAACATATGAAACTATTCAATAAAATTAATTTACCAAAATGATTACTTCTTAGCATATGTGGACATTGACTTGAGGAATCTAGGTTAATAACTGATAAACAGCAGTTTAGTCTTGCATATTCAAGTTGATGGTTGATTTCAGTGACCCTCTTTACTTGAATTCACTGGAAACAATTGATTTAAATGAAGTGAGCCAACAGATAGTTAATGACCTTTCTTATAGTCAGAGAATAGGATTTCCAAATGTCTAGTCCAGGATAATATTAATTTCTTTAACATGTATTTTTAGTTTAATGTGTTCTCTTTTATTATGGAAAGAGAGACTCTTTACAAAATAGGTAACTTCCAAATTTTTCTAGTTTTAATTTTAAACCTTGATCTTACAAACCAAAAATAGTTTAAGCACTAAATTTGAGGCATCAGTGAAATGACATGCAAGAACAGTGAGGAGGGAAACCTGAGACTTTGAGAACAGAGAAATACAACCAGGGAGCATGTGTTTGACAAAAATCCATAGGAACTGGGGGTTTCACATTTCACTCAATTCCATTATATTCAACAAACCTTTGTGAAACTCTATACTGTGTGAGATACAAAGGTAGCTGTCAGAGTCACCATTTTTGAAATTTACCTCTTGTGGATGGTATTTGAAGGGGGAGGTACTGGAAAGTAACAGCTCATCACCGCCGCACCCACTAGAATGAAGGGATACATAGGTACTTTTACTGTATCTTCTGCAGGTCTAAAATATTAAGATGTCTATTCTGCATCTTACAACATGAACAAGGCAAGTGTTTTGAATGAATGGACTAAGTAGCTGCCTACCTGGTGTCCCCAACTTAATACGCTTTGGGAGCGAGGCAAGTATCACTAATGTTTAAAGCAGCCAGCTAGAGTATCGTGCATACATGCTGAGTTGCTTCAGGCATGGTTGACTCTTTGCAGCACTATGGACTGCAGCCCTCCAGGCTCCTCTGTTCATGGGATTCTCCAGACAAGTATACTGGAGTGGGTTGCCATGCCCTCCTCCAGGGGATCTTCCCAACCTAGGGACTGAACCCACATCTTTTATGTCTTCTGTATTGGCAGGCAGGTTCTTTACCACTAGCGCCACCTGGGAAATTCCTAGAAGATCATATACATGGAAAAATCAGGCTTCTGGTTTTCACTCCTGGCTGGCTTAACTAAGATGTGATTTTTGGACAAGTCATACATAAACTCTTTAGGTCCTGGCTTTCTGATTTTGTAAGCTCAAAGTATAAGCTATTGCTTATACTAACCTGCATTTGAACTGCAAAGTATATGGTTTCTTTGGTTTAATCTAGAGAAAAAGATTTAAATTCAAGGTCACTTTCAAGACGATCTTCAAATATCCAATAAGTTGCATTTGAAGGACAATTGAGAGAGCATCAGACTGAGAGATCATTGAACACGGGTAGAGAATGAGAATGAGAAAGGAGCCTTTCTAAGATAGAACTGTGAAAATGGAGAATTGAAGCCTTGAAAGAATGGGAAAATTTTAGTGAATTCTATAGGTAGCGCTTATTGAGGCATCTCAGGCCTGTATGAACATGACTCATATTGATGAAGGCAGGAATAATTATATAACAAACATTCAACTTGCTTTCAAGTAGTGCAAATGAACAGAAGGAAATCTGATTGCAGCATAGTCAATATATACTACAGGATAACTTGGAGTTGTGCAGTAGTTTGAACATTCTTTGGCATTGCCTTTTTTGGGATTGGAATGAAAACTTACCTTTTCCAGTCCCATGGCCACTGCTGAGTTTTCCAAATTTGATGCGTATTGAGTGCGGCACTTTCACAGCATCCTCTTTTAGGATTTGAAATAGCTCAATTGGAATTCCATCACCTCCACTAGCTTTGTTCATAGTGATGCTTCCTAAGGCCCACTTGACTTCACACTCCAGGATGTCTGGCTCTAGGTGAGTGATCACACCATCGTGGTTATCTGGGCCATGAAGATCTTTTTTGTACAGTTCTTCTGTGTATTCTCATCACCTCTTCTTAATGTCTTCTGCTTCTGTTAGGTCCATACCATTTCTGTCCTTTATTGAGCCTATCTTTGCATGAAATGTTCCCTTAGTATCTCTAATTTTCTTGGAGAGATCTCTAGTCTTTCCCATTCTATTGTTTTCCTCCATTTCTTTGCGCTGTTCACTGAGAAAGGGTCTCTTATCTCTCCTTGCTATTCTTTGGAATTCTACATTCAAATGGTATATGTTTCCTTTTATCCTTTGCCTTTAGGTTAGCTTAAATGTTCAAGCTGGATTTAGAAAAGGCAGAGCAACCAGTGATCAAATTGCCAACATCCGTTAGATCATAGAAAAAGCAAGAGAGTTCCAGAAAAACATCTATTTCTGCATTACTGACTATGCCAAAGCCTTTGACTGTGTGAATCACAATAAACTGTGGAAAATTCTTAAAGAGATGGAATACCAGTCCATCTGACCTGCCTCTTAAGAAATCTGTATGCAGATCAAGAAGCATCAGTTAGAACTGGACATGGAATAACAGACTGGTTCCAAATCAGGGAAAGAGTACATCAAGGCCATATATTGTCACCCTGCTTATTTAACTTATATGGGGAGTACATCATGTTACATGACAGGCTGGATGAAGCACAAGCTGGAATCAAGATTGCTGGGAGAAGTATTAATAACCTCAGATATGCAGATGACACCACCCTTACAGCAGAAAGTGAAGAAGAACTGAAGAGCCTCTTGATGAAAGTGAAAGAGGAGAGTGAAAATGCTGCCTTAAAACTCAATATTCAGAAAGCTAAGATCATGGCATCTGGTCCCATCAATTCATGGCAAATAGATGGGGAAACAATGGAAACAGTGACACTTTATTTTGGGGGGTTCCAAAATCACTGCAGATGGTGACTTTAGCCATGGAATTAAGAGATGCTTGCTCATTGGGAAAAAAAGCTATGACCAACCTAGATACCATATTAAAAAGCAGAGACATTACTTTGCCAGGAAAGGTCCGTCTAGTCAAATCTATGGTTTTTCCAGTAGTCATGTATGGATGTGAGAGTTGGACTATAAAGAAAGCTAAGCAGCAAAGAATTAAAAAGCAAAAGAGAAGACTTTTTAGAGTTCCTTGGACTGCAAGGAGATCCAATCAGTCCATCCTAAAGGAAATCAGTCCTGAATATTCATTGGAAGGAGTGATGCTGAAGCTAAGACTCCAATACTTTGGCTACTTGATATAAAGAAAAGACTCATTGGAAAAGACCTGATGCTGGGAAAGATTGAAAGCAGGAGGAGAATAGGATGACAGAGGATGAGACAGTTGGATGGCATCACTGACTTGATGTATAGGAGTTTGACTAAGCTCAGGAAGTTGGTGATAGACAGGGAAGCCTGATGTGCTGCAGTCCATGGAGTCACAAAGAGTTGGACATGAATGAGTGACTGAACTGAACTGAACTTGGAGTTGAGGCTAATCAAATGGAATAGAAAGAGATGCGCAAAGCTTTTCTAGAGGAAGTCTAAATTCTTCCAATTTGCATTATCTCATTGGGAGTTTTAAAAATTCTACTAGTGTTGAACAGATTCTACTAGTGTTGATTTATTCATACAACTTTACAGTAAAAAAAAAAAAAACTGATTTGTGTGTGCTCACTGATGTCTGGCTCTTCGCAATCCCATGGACTGTATCCCATCCATGGAATTTTCCAGGCAAGGATACTGGAGTAAGTTGCTATTTTCTACTTCAGGGGATCTACCCACTCAGGAATCAAACCCATGTCTCTTCTGTCTCCTGCATTGGCAGGCGGATTCTTCACCACCTGGGAAGCCCACACCCTAAAAATTAAACAAACTAAGGATAAGCTTCACATTTTATTATGACAATATGATAAAAGAGAATTTTCCCCCAATTGGATGGTGTAATATCTAGCACTGGTGAGGTAATGTAGAGTTCCCTAATATGTAGCTTAAACAGCAGTAGTTCTTCAGTGATGAACAATTTTGTTTGCCTTGTTCTTTGACAGTTTTTAATTTCACCCATGCCTAAAACACTTTCTATGTGAAAGTATAAAACACTTTTATATGTTGGCAATGAGAACAAGCCTATTAGAAATGATAGAACATTGGAGTCAAGAAACTCCACACTCTTCAATTACTAGAATAGAGTTGAAAGCCACCTTTATTTTAGAACTTGAGCAGATGTTGCATATAGGACAGTTGCTTCAGAGGTATTTAAGTGGTTGCCTTTGGTGACCTTACTTTCAGCTATTCATGTGCTGAAATGCACTTGTTTATCTAGAAGCAAGTAAAAGGAAATTCCCTAATGAAACCAGACCCATATTCTTCCCATTCCTGGGGGGATCACACCAATCTGTTTCACCTGCAACTAAGAGTTTCTTAAGGCTTATGTGATTGTTAAAAGTAAGCTAATTCAACCAATTATTAGCCATTATAAATTTCCAGATTCTTTAATTGCATAAATGAAATTAACAGGTCAGAAAGAGTGAGGTTTTTCATATACCACTTAGACAACATTTTTCTCAGCACATTCATGAAAAGACTATGTTGTGATAGAGATTCTTCGCTTGACCCAACTTTAGTCAGACTCTTGGAACTTATCCTAGACTCATCTGTGCTCTGCTTTGTAAAAGTCTAGTTTTATCAAGAACTCTGCTAAGTTAGTTTAAACAGTATTCACCACCCTGATGTTTGATTCATATCCTCATGTTTCACCATCTTCCAGGTAATGTCTGTTCATTCTGACCTGCCTTCAGCAAACAGCTTCTTTTTGGTTGGTTTAGACAGAATCCCTCTTGCCTTTGATGTTTCCTCTTAGTAATTTTCTATCCTCCAACCCTCCCACTTTTACTTCTTGCCTACAAATTTCCACTTGCTCATCCTTTATTCAAAACTGTACCTGATTTTATTCTAAGGTCTCTTTTCCCTACTGCTATAGTCCTTAATAAAATATATTTTTGCTGCTTTAATAACTAACCAGCTCTGACTTTTCTTTGAGAGTTGTGAGCTTGCTTTATGCATGTACTTCAAAAAAGTATGTTGTTGTTGAGTCATTAAATTATGTCTGACTCTTTGTGACCCCATGGACTACAGTATGCCAAGCTCCCCTGTCCTTCACTATCTCTTGGAGTTTGCTCAAACTCATGTCCATTGAGTCTAAACCACATTTTTTATACTTATTACCTTATCTAGTGAGAGACATGGGGCTTTCCAGTGGCTCAGTGGTAAATAATCTGCCTACAATGTAGGAGAAGCAGGAGAGGAGGGTTCCATCCCTGGGTCAGGAAGATCCCCTGGAGGAGGGCATGGTAACCCACTCCAGTATGTGGAGAATTGCCTGGAGAATTCCAGGGACAGAGGAGTCTGGTGGGTTACAGTCCATAGCGTCACAAAGAGTTGGACACAATGGAAGAAACACAACTGCATGCACATACCAGTGAGAGACAGTCACAACATATATAAATAAATAAACATACAATCATGAATAATATCCAAATTTAGAACAGATGCCTCCTGATAGTCATGTCAACAGAATGCAACATCTTTAGCAAGCATGAATTCAGAGTCAATTTTTGTGTAAAAATCTTGTTAGTACCAGGTGTCTAGTACATCAAATCTGGTTAGAAATTCTAGGAGGTGGTGTATCTTGGTGCTGGTGCTGGTGATCCTGTGTTGAGTAATACAGAAGGTCCAGGCTTGATGGAGCTTGTAATTGAGTGGAATAGAAAGAGAAAATACAAGCAATTTGCTCAATGCAAAATATTGGTACAGATTTCAGTATGTATTTGAAGGTGGTATAGTATAGATTAATAATTTTTAAAATTTTATTGAAGTATAGTTGATTTCTAATGTGTTAATTTCTGCTGTACAGCAAATGATTAAGTTATATATATGTATATGTATTTTTTCATGGATGTATATTAAGAATTGTATTTGTCTGTGTGTCTGGGTCGTCCCAGTGCACTAGCCCCAAGCATCCAGTATCGTGCATCGAACCTGGACTGGCAACTCGTTTCTTACATGATATTTTACATGTTTCAATGCCATTCTCCCAAATCTTCCCACCCTCTCCCTCTCCCACAGAGTCCATAAGACTGTTCTATACATCAGTGTCTCTTTTGCTGTCTCGAGGGATGGTATGGGGAGGGAGGAGGGAGGAGGGTTCAGGATGGGGAACACATGTATACCTGTGGCGGATTCATTTTGATATTTGGCAAAACTAATACAATTATGTAAAGTTTAAAAATAAAATAAAATTAGAAAAAAAATAAAAAATAAAAAAAATTAAAAAAAGAATTGTATTTGTGAGCTTTTAAATAGATTATCAGGAAAAACATCTTTGGATGATGTGCATATAAAATGACAGCAAAAGAGAAAGAAATCCAGTCACTTGAAGAGTTGTGGAAAGAATGCTACGGGTAGTGGATATAGATCTAGCACTTTTGAGGAATGGAGTAAAAACATGGCTACAGTATATTGAATGAAGAGAAGAGAGGCAGGCAATTTTAAGGAACACAATGCAGAGTCTTTCAAAGAGTTTGAAATTTTGTTCTTTCTGTAAAAGACAAGACAGGGATTTAAGCAAAGAGGTAGTGTTGTCCCATTTATGCATAAAGAAAATTCTCTGCTTTGAGTTGAAGAGTGCAGGGGCCATGAATGGGAGTTTAAAGGAAGGGTGGGTATGGAGGGAGTTTAGGAAGCCTTCATTGCAAATCTGATAATGGTCTGGATGTACCTCTGAGAAAACCAAAAATTAGACATTATAAACAGCCAGAGAATTTAGCAGAAGAAATATTCAAAGCTGAAAAGCAGCCAGTAAGGTCAGCAAAAACCTGAAGAACCTGTGGTGGAGGACACAAAGAATGGATAGTTTAAGTAGTAAATGGAAGGCCTGCATTTCTGTTTTATTTTATGACTAAAATGCTTTATGATTAAAATTCAACCTATATCTCAGAGGCAGAATGCATGAATCCTTAAATCATAACACTTATTCGTAACAATATAATCACAGGATTTCAGATTATAATCATATAGAAGGAAAAATCCCTGATACATGTTGATGGGTATCACATGAAGTTTAATAGTGTGAGCACTAGTTTAACTAGACAGATTAAAAAATTTTCCCAAGCCACACTGTATTATAGTAAACAGGTTATAATTCTTCAAATTGAATTGTCTTAAAGAGCACTATATTTAAAACTATGGAGTATTGAAGCTGAGATTGGCTATGGGAGCCAGTGAATCTAGTCCTAATGTCATGCTCCTTATCTCTTAGAAATGGAGGCATCAGCCTCCATAGGCAGCCTCTGTGAACAGCTGCCATCCCTCATGGAGGAATTTCAGTCTCTATGGAGACTGCCTCCATTTCAATCCTAGTCAATTAGAGGTGAAAAGTATTCCATTTGCAGTCACCTAAGCCATAGAGTCCACCTATTTTTTTTTCTTCGTTCTTTCAGTCAAATGATATCTTCTTATCTAAGATTGAAAAAAAAAATCAGAATCATGGTCATTTAATTCAAGCTCATTCAGTTCTAGTTACTTTTTCTTTTGTTTCAAATGGCAGCCTTCTCTGTAAATCAGATAAAGAACTGTATCATTATGTTATCATCTTTGAAAGCTCCATAATTGTAGCTTTTCTACCCAAGTCACTGAAATAAAACATTTAATTCTACACTAAATATAAATTTATTTCCAGTTTTATGTGTTGTATTATTTACTTAGGTGATAGTGCTTCCAACCTTTTTCAGAGGTGAGCCTATAGTATAAAGAACTATTTTTTAAATTACACATATTTTCACAAAAGACAATGAAGGCTACACAGATTAGGAGTTACTCTTAGTAGTTCGTCAATACTTCCATATTTTTTCTTAAGGACATAAAAGACAGATATTACTGATTTTGCTTTAAAATTAGTCCAAAAGGCTGGGAAAAAAAAGTCTTATTGAATTAATTAATTTAGATCTAATTAATTTGTGTATTCACTAGAGCAATTAAGATTTGTGTAAAATGAGCAGGGATTAAAAAAAGTACAATAAACAATATGAAAATATTTACTAGGGATAATTTACTGCTGAGAGTCTATTACTGTATTTTTCTCTTTATCCTTGTTCCTCAAGAACACAGTGGCACTTATTATGATTGTTAACTTTTGTGATTTCAAGTGACAAAAGTTTGATTCACACAGACATTAACTGAAAAAAAAAAAACAAAATTTATGTGGAGAGTCTATTAACTAACTTCAGACACGGCTACATCAAGGGGCTTTTTCATCATTAAATCTTCTTTCTCCATTTTTTAAAATGATTTTTCCATGAATGTGACTTCATACTAAGGCAGATGATTCCTTTGAGGTACCATTATGCCTAAGAACACCTTCAAGTTTTCATTCTAAAACTTTGAGTATACACAAATATTTTATTTCCTTCCAGTTTTATTGAGATATAATTGACATAGAGCACTGTGTAAGTTCAAGGTGTACAGCATAATGGTTTAACTTACATGCAGCATGAAATGATTATCACAGTAAACTTAGATGAATATCCATAATCTCATACAGATGGGTTTCCCTGGTGGCTCAGATGGTAAAGAATCTGCCTATCAATGCAGGAGAACAGGGTTTGATACCTGGGTTGGGAAGATCCCCTAGAAAAGGAAATGGCAAACCACTCCAGTATTCTTGCCTGGAGAATTCTGTGGACAGAGAAATCTAGCAGACTGGGGTCGCAAAGAGTCAAGCATGACTGAGCAACTAACACTTTCACTTTCATACAGATACAAAATTAAATAAAATTATTATCCTGTTATGAGAACTCAGAATTTACTCTCTTTACAACTTGCATATATAAATAACCACTGAATTGTATTTATCATGTTGCATATTACATCCCTAATACCTGTATAGCTTATAACTGGAAGATTGTACCTTTTGACCACCTTCACTCAATAACCCCTCCCTCCAACCTCTCAGCTCTGGTAACCACAAATCTGATCTCTTTGTCTATAGGTTTGTATGTTTGTTTTTCAGTATAAATGACCTACAACATTATGTGTGTTCCATTTACACAACATAGTGATTTGGTATTTCTATACATTTAAAAATTATCACCATGATAAGTTTAGTCACAGCATGTCACCATACAGATACTACACCATCATTGACTATGTTCCCTAACTGCACATATCACATCAGTGACTCATTTATTTGCAACTGGAGGTTTGTACCTCTGAATCCCCTTCATCTATTTATTTCCTCTCTCCTCCCCTGCCCTCTGATAAACATTGGTTTCTTCTCTGTATCTATAACTCTGTTTCTGTTTTGGTATGTTGCTTCATTCATTTTGCTTTTAGAGTCCACATATATGTGAAATTATACAGTATTTGCCTTTCTTAGTATAACTTATCTCATTTAGCCTAATACACTCTAGGTCCATCCACGTTGTCACAAGGAGCAAGATTTCACTCATTTTTTTGGCTATATGTGTATATGAGGTGGTCAAAGGTACAATCTTCAGTTATAAGATACACAGATAACAGGGATGTAATATGCAACATGATAAATATAACCTTCATGCTGCTTTTATTTATGAAACAAAAGAATAAATATATCATATAGAATAAGCAGAGAAAGGAGTGTGGACCAGGTTCAGTTCAGTTCAGTTCAGTCGCTCAGTCATGTCCAACTCTTTGTGACCTCATAAACTGCAGCACACCAGGCCTCCCTGTCCATTACCAACTCCCAGAGCCTACACAAACTCATGTCCGTTGAGTCGGTGATGCCATCCAACCATCTCATCCTCTGTCATCCCCTTCTCCTCCTGCCCTTAATCTTTCCCATCATCAGGGTCTTTTAAATGAATCAGTTCTTCGCATCAGATGGCCAAAGTGTTGGAGTTTCAGCTTCAAAATCAGTCCTTCCGATGAACACCCAGGACTGATCTCATTTAGGATGGACTGGTCGGACCTCTTTGTAGTCCAAGGGACTCTCAAGATTCTTCTCCAACACCACAGTTCAAAAGTACTGACTCTTTGGTGCTCAGCTTTCTTTATAGTCCAACTCTCACATCCATACATGTGGAAGTGTTCTTTTTCTGAGATAGTCATCAAATAAGAAAGATTAGACATGGCCCTGTTAACTCTTTCTGAAAAGGAATGAAAAAGCCTGGATTTTTAATTTGAGTAACATGTGACACTGTTTTAAATGAATGGAAATGGAGACACCAAGTGCTCTAGTTCAGATCAGATCAGATCAGATCAGTCGCTCAGCCATGTCCGACTCCTTGCAACCCCATGAATCGCAGCACGCCAGGCCTCCCTGTCCATCACCAACTCCCGGAGTTCACTGAGACTCACGTCCATCGAGTCAGTGATGCCATGCAGCCATCTCATCCTCTGGCGTCCCCTTCTCCTCTTGCCCCCAATCCCTCCGGGCATCAGAGTCTTTTCCAATGAGTCAACTCTTCGCATCAGGTGGCCAAAGTACTGGAGTTTCAGCTTTAGCATCATTCCTTCCAAAGAACACCCAGGGCTGATCTCCTTCAGAATGGACTGGTTGGATCTCCTTGCTGTCAAAGGGACTCTCAAGAGTCTTCTCCAACACCACAGTTCAAAAGCATCAATTCTTCGGCGCTCAGCCTTCTTCACAGTCCAACTCTCACATCCATACATGACCACAGGAAAAACCATAGCCTTGACTAGACGAAGCTTTGTTGGCAAAGTAATGCCTCTGCTTTTGAATATGCTATCTAGGTTGGTCATAACTTTCCTTCCAAGGAGTAAGCATTTTTTAATTTCATGGCTGCAGTCACCATCTGCAGTGATTTTGGAGCCCAAAAAACTAAAGTCTGACACTGTTTCCACTGTTTCCCCATCTATTTCCCATGAAGTGGTGGGACCGGATGCCATGATCTTCGTTTTCTGAATGTTGAGCTTTTTTTTTTTTTTTCTCCAAAGTCTCATTTTAATTTAATTTTATTTTTTACATTTTTTAAAAAATTTTACTTTATTTTTAAACTTTACATAATTGTATTAGTTTTGCCAAATATCAAGATGAATCCGCCACAGGTATACATGTGTTCCCCATCCTGAACCCTCCTCCCTCCTCCCTCCCATACCCTCCCTCTGGGTCGTCCCAGTGCACTAGCCCCAAGCATCCAGTATCCTGCATTGAACCTGGACTGGCATCTCGTTTCATACATGATATTTTACATGTTTCAATGCCATTCTCCCATATCTTCCCACCCTCTCCCTCTCCCATAGAGTCCATAAGACTGTTCTATACATCAGTGTCTCTTTTGCTATCTCGTATACAGGGTTATTGTTACCATCTTTCTAAATTCCATATATATGCGTTATTATACTGTATTGGTGTTTTTCCTTCTGGCTTACTTCACTCTGTATAATAGGCTCCAGTTTCATCCACCTCATTAGAACTGATTCAAATGTTTTCTTTTTAATGGCTGAGTAATACTCCATTGTGTTGAGCTTTAAGCCAACTTTTTCACTCTCCACTTTCACTTTTATCAAGAGGCTTTTGAGTTCCTCTTCCCTTTCTGCCATAAGGGTGGTGTCATCTGCATATCTGAGGTTATTGAATTTCTCCCGGCAATCTTGATTCCAGCTTGTGTTTCTTCCAGTCCAGCGTTTCTCATGATGTACTCTGCATATAGGTTAAATAAACAGGGTGACAATATACAGCCTTGACGTACTCCTTTTCCTATTTGGAACCAGTCTGTTGTTCCATGTCCAGTTCTAACTGTTGCTTCCTGACCTGCATACAAATTTCTCAAGAGGCAGATCAGGTGGTCTGGTATTCCCATCTCTTGAAGAATTTTCCACAGTTTATTGTGATCCACACAGTCAAAGGCTTTGGCATAGTCAATAAAGCAGAAATAGATGTTTTTTCTGGAACTCTCTTGCTTTTTCCATGATCCAGAGGATGTTGGCAATTTGATCTCTGGTTCCTCTGCCTTTTCTAAAACCAGCTTGAACATCAGGAAGTTCATGGTTCACATATTGCTGAAGCCTGGCTTGGAGAATTTTGAGCATTACTTTTCTAGCCTGTGAGATGAGTGCAATTGTGCGGTAGTTTGAGCATTCTTTGGCATTGCCTTTTTTGGGATTGGAATGAAAACTGACCTTTTCCAGTCCTGTGGCCACTGCTGAGTTTTCCAAATTTGCTGGCATATTGAGTGCAGCACTTTCACAGCATCCTCTTTCAGGATTTGGAATAGCTCAACTGGAATTCTATCACCTCCACTAGCTTTGTTCAAAGTGATGCTTTCTAAGGCCCACTTGACTTCACATTCCAGGATGTCTGGCTCTAGGTCAGTGATCACATCATCGTGATTATCTGGGTCATGAAGATCTTTTTTGTACAGTTCTTCTGTGTATTCTTGCCATCTCTTCTTAATATCTTCTCCTTCTGTTAGGTCCATACCATTTCTGTCCTGTATCTCTGATTTTCTTGAAGAGATCTCTAGTCTTTCCCATTCTGTTTTTTTCCTCGATTTCTTTGCATTGATCACTGAAGAAGGCTTTCTTATCTCTTCTTGCTATTTTTTGGAACTCTGCATTCAGATGTTTATATCTTTCCTTTTCTCCTTTGCTTTTCACTTCTTTTCTTTTCACAGCTATTTGTAAGGCCTCCCCAGACAGCCATTTTGCTTTTTTGCATTTCTTTTCCATGGGGATGGTCTTGATCCCTGTCTCCTGTACAATGTCATGAACCTCATTCCATAGTTCATCAGGCACTCTATCTATCAGATCTAGGTCCTTAAATCTATTTCTCACTTCCACTGTATAATCATAAGGGATTTGATTTAGTTCATACCTGAATGGTCTAGTGGTTTTCCCTACTTCCTTCAATTTAAGTCTGAATTTGGCAATAAGGATTTCATGGTCTGAGCCACAGTCAGCTCCTGGTCTTGTTTTTGCTGACTGTATAGAGCTTCTCCATCTTTGGCTGCAAAGAATATAATCAATCTGATTTCAGTGTTGACCATCTGGTGATGTCCATGTATAGAGTCTTTTCTTATGTTGTTGGAAGAGGGTGCTTGTTATGACCAGTGCATTTTCTTGGTAAAACTCTATTAATCTTTGCCCTGCTTCATTCTGTATTCCAAGGCCAAATTTGCCTGTTACTCCAGGTGTTTCTTGACTTCCTACTTTTGCATTCCAGTAACCTATAATGAAAAGGACATCTTTTTTGGGTGTTAGTTCTAAAAGGTCTTGTAGGTCTTCATAGAAATGTTCAACTTCAGCTTCTTCAGCATTATTGGTTGGGGCATAGACTTGGATTACTGTGATATTGAATGGTTTGCCTTGGAAATGAACAGAGACCATTCTATCATTTTTGAGATTGCATCCAAGTACTGCATTTCGGATTCTTTTGTTGACCATGATGGCTACTCCATTTCTTCTGAGGGATTCTTGCCCGCAGTAGTAGATATAATGGTCATCTGAGTTAAATTCACCCATTCCAGTCCATTTTAGTTTGCTGATTCCTAAAATGTCGACATTCACTCTTGCCATCTCTTGTTTGACCACTTCCAATTTGCCTTGATTCATGGACCTGACATTCCAGGTTCCTATGCAATATTGCTCTTTACAGCATCGGACCTTGCTTCCATCACCAGTCACATCCACAGCTGGGTATTCTTTTTGCTTTGGCTCCATCCCTTCATTCTTTCTGGAGTTATTTCTCCACTGATCTCCAGTAGCATATTGGGTTCCTACTGACCTGGGGAGTTTCTCTTTCAGTATCCTATCCTTTTGCCTTTTCATACTGTTCATGGGGTTCTCAAGGCAATACTGAAGTGGTTTGCCATTCCCTTCTCCAGTGGACCACATTCTGTCAGATCTCTCCACCATGACCCACCCATCTTGGGTTGCCCCAGGGGCATGGCTTAGTTTCATTGAGTTAGACAAGGCTGTGGTCCTAGTGTGATTAGATTGACTAGTTTTCTGTGAGTATGATTTCAGTGTGTTTGCCCTCTGATGCCCTCTTGCAACACCTACCGTCTTACTTGGGTTTCTCTTACTTTGGGCATAGGGTATCTCTTCATGGCTGCTCCAGCAAAGCACAGCCATTGCTCCTTACCTTGGATGAGGGGTATCTCTTCACCGCCACCCTTCCTGACTTTCAGCGTGGGCTAGCTCCTCTAGGCCCTCCTGTGCCACTAAAAATAATTCTGCCTCCGCTGCCTCTGGGCCGTGCTGACGGGTGCCGCGCTCGCCCAGGACCGTGGTGGCGCCGCTGCTCGGACGCAGGCTGTGCTGCACGGAGCAACAAGGAACAGGGAGGCCGAGGCGCTGGAGGCCACGATCCGGCCGTGTAAGGAGAAGGCTTCGAGAGTCGCGTCAAGACTCCCGCTCTCCTGACCTGAAGAACAGGCATTTCAGCCGCTCTCCGTGGCCGCCATGTTCTCCTCCTCCTCCTCCGCTCTGGTTAGACACACTGAATTTGATATACCTAGCAGGCATATATGTAGTGATAACAAATTGCGAGTTTTATATTAAAATCTGGTCTTCATTCAGATAAGATGTAAGGGTTGGAGTTTTTTTTTTAAATAAGAATTACAGCAGTTTATTTTCTTAAGATTTATTTATCTATTTTTGGCTATAACGGGTCATCTTTGCTGCGTGCGGGTTTTCTCTAGTTGTGGTGAACTGAGACTACTCTCTAGTTGTGTTGTGTGAGCTTTTCATTGTGGTGGCTTCTCTTGTTGTGGAGCACAGGCTCAGTAGTTGTAGTCCAGCTCATGGACTCTAGAGCATGGGCTCTTCCCAGACCAGGGATCAAATTGGTGTCTCCTTCATTGCCAGATAGATTCTTAACCACTGGACCACTAGGAAACCACAGGGCTGGAGTTTTTAAAGATGCAAATTTGGAAATTGTCAGCTCAAAATATACATATTTTTGTAGAAAACATATTAAATTATAATTTTTACATGTTTTTGTTCTAAGCTTTTTCCCACTCTAAAATGTATTATCCAGCCTGAGACACATCCATACCAATGCCTTATTGAAATTAAAAGTGAAATTTTAATTTAAAATACTTTTATGTACTAAAGCACAAAGAAATAAAGGATTCTAAGTGTGGTAATAACCAAAAAAATTTCAAAAAAATAGTTTTATTAGGAGCATTTACTTAATTCTTAGGACTATAAATATAACAAGAAAAAAGGTAAATTACATTAGATATATAATTCTTAAATTCAAGAGTGAAAAGCATTACACTCAAGCCTTACCTTTTATTTTGTTTTAACTTATTTGAAAGTCTGTATTGCTTCAATTCTATAAATGTAAGCAATACAGTACTTCTCATGTTGCTAATGGAGCTTGAAATTAGGGCAGCAGCTTTTCTATCAGCATCATGATGTCAGCAATTCACATGAAAAATGAAACATAACCAGTACAACTTTTACAGCCACAAAATATAGCCAGCTTTCCATATTTGAAACTGGCTGACCATACCCAATAATATATGGTGCAGGAAAAGAAAATATTCTTTTTTCTAGGCTTTGCAAAACCAATACCACATTTGTTGATGCAGGATCCTGTGATGATATGCATTTAGTAAAGGAAAACAAAACAAACAGAAAACTTATGTTGGACTCCAAGGTCTATGTTGCAAAATTTAATGCCAGGTCTAGGTCTATATATCACTGTAGGAAGTAGAGTTTGGTAATTACTGGCATTTGATCAATCCCACTTATAAAACTATTAATGACTTTTCAACAAAAATTATATTTTAATCATAAATTATTCAATTTTTCTATATTTCATTTATTAAAAAATATGCAGTAACTCAATCTCAATCAAAAATATACTATCATGGCCAAACAAAAAAATACTGATATAATTTCTCAAAATTAAAAAAATAGGTATTTCAGAACCAAGAACATTATTGATTGACATAAATTATGTATATAACTTCACATTAACTTTCTCTTATTTTTAAAAGATGACTTTTAGTGAAAATAAAAATTTTGTGCAGAAATATTATAATTCTATAAATAAAAAGCAACATGAATCTATTACAAGGTTCTGGAATAGTGATCATTATGCAGGGATTGGTTCTCAAACTACAACACATGTGAAATGTAGCTGTGAAGTTATATAGATAGCTGTGACGTTATATAACTGATAATTAATTGCCATGAGGGAAAGTAGTAACCTATTTCTTATGAAGTTTGTAGAGCATTTTTGTTCCAGTTTCTAAACTGATTTCTGGTGAATCTTGGGTAGCTATTCTGTATTGTAGCAGATATTTTATCTATTGAATGTGGATTGAAGGTTTGGAAAACACCCAATGGACTAAGGGTCAGGTGATAAAATATTTTTTCATTAGACATAAAGTATGAATCTGAGATACTGAAATTAAGTTATGGTCCATAAGAATTCATATTGAGACTTCCTTCCCGATGCTGTATTTTTAGTTCAACCACATTGACTATATATATTAATATAAACATCTCCCGCTCTCTCACTCTCTCCCTTAAACTGAGATCAGCAAGATATAATGTGAGAAATATTATCACATACTTGGCGTTTCAGAATAACTTCTCTTATTCACAGAATAATTCTCTAATTGCCTAAATAAGATGGTATCCAGGAAATGTATAAGAACTCTTTAAATGACATGTAAATCTAGTGATCCTACTTGGAAATCAATCCAAGAGTAAAGTCACATTACATTTATATTAAATACATAGCCAAAACCACTTTCCTTAAATTTCAGTGATACAATAGTCACTTCTTGAAGCTGTGAAGATTCTACTGTGTCGGAAGTTTAGAAAAACAAAAATGTATAGTAAATGTTGTTTAAATAAAATTCTCAGCTTATTAAGCAAATAGTAAAACAACCATTTTAGCCATGCTAGAGAGAAAATAGCTGCTGTACAGAGATTTTTACATTGGTTAAGAGCATGAGATTTTTTTTTTTTTTAAGTCTTCTAATGATAGAAAGCAATCTATGAGCATTTCACAGAACAATAATTTGACAGGTGACTTTTTCTTTCTTCTGAGATCTTTCTTTACTATATCAGGCTTCTCTTGTTTTATTTATGTTGAGTTCTGTACACCTCTGCACTTCAGTCACCGTATATTTAGTCAGTGTAGACTACTAGAATCAAATCTTTTCATTTGGCCAGAATTGGCTGCTCACCAAAAATGTTTGCAATACTTCTATTTGCATGATGAGAATGTTTCTCTTGATATACATTTTGTGGACTTTTTCTTCCCTCCTCTACTGCTTTTATATAACTTGATCATAGAGAACAGGTCCTTTTCTTCAGCTTTATTGAGATATAGTTGTTACATATCACAATATATAGCATAACACTGTGTAAGTTCAAGGTGTACAAAACCCAATTCAATATATATTGTGAAATGATTACCACAATAAGTTAGTTAACACATATATCACCTCACATAGGTGTGTGTGTTTGTGTGTGTGTGTGTGTGTGTGTGTGTGTCTGGAGAACATTTAAGATCTACTCTCTTAGCAATATTTAAGTATATAATAGAGCATTTTCAGCTATAGTCATCATGTCACATATTGGATCACTAATATGTATTCACCTTGTAACTGGAAGTTTGTACCTTTGGATCAACTTTCCTATTTCCCTTGTCCAAAGGCCCTGTCAATCACCAATTTATACTCTCTTTCTACACATTCATATAATTTGAATTCTACATACAGATCACACAGTGTTTTTCTCTGTTTCACATATTTTACTTAGAATAATGCCTGCACGATTCATCATTGATATCACAAATGGTGGAAGTGAAAGTGAAAGTATTAGTTGCTCAGTCATGTCCGACTCTTTGTGACCCCATGGACTGTAGCCCACAAGGCCTCTGTCCATGGTATTCTCCAGGCAAGAATACTGGAGGGGGTAACCATTCCCTTCTCCGGGGGACCTTCCTAACTAACCCAGGGATTCATCCTGGGTCTCCGACACTGTAGGCAGACTCTTTACCATCTGAGCCACTGGGGCAAGAGGTGGGGTGTGTAGGGTGAGGGGGATGGCAGGTGGCAGGGGGTGGGGGGAGAGGGACCATAAAGAAGGTTGAGCACTGAAGAATTAGAGCTTTTAAACTGTGGTGTTGGAGAAGACTCTTGAAGACACTTGAGAGTCCCTTGGACTGCAAGAAGATCAAATCAGTCAGTCCTAAAGGAAATCAATCTTGAATATTCATTGGAAGGACTGATGCTGAAGAGTTTCCCACCATGGTCCCACTCTCACATCTGTACATGACTACTGGAAAAACCATAACTTTGACTAAACGGAACTTTGTCAGAAAAGTAATGTCTCTGCTTTTTAATACACTGTCTATATTTGTCATAGCTTTTCTTCCAAGGATCAAGAGTCCTTTAATTTGCATGGCTATGGTCACCATCTGCAGTGATTTGGGAGCCCCCCAAAATAAAGTCTCTCACTGTTACCATTGTCTCCCAGTCTATTTGCCATGAAGTGACGGGATCAGATGCCATGATCTTACCTTTTTGAATGTTGAGTTTTAAGCCAGCTTTTTCACTCTCCTCTTTTACCTTCATCAGGAGACTCTTTAGTTCCTCTTAACTTTCTGCTTATTTAACTTATATGCAGAGTACATCATGAGAAACTCTGGACTAGATGAAGCATAAGCAGGTCTCAAGATTGCTGGGAGAAATATCAATAACCTCAGATATGCAGATGACACCACCCTTATGGCAGAAAGTGAAGAAGAACTAAAGAACCTCTTGATGAAAGTAAAAGAGGAGAGTGACAATGTTGGCTTAAAGCTCAACATTCAGAAAACTAAGATCATGGCATCCGGTCCCATCACTTCATGGCAAATAGATGGGGAAATAGTGGAAACAGTGGCTGACTTTATTTTGGGGGGTTCCAAAATCACTGCAGATGGTGATTGCAGCCATGAAATTAAAAGACACTTACTCCTTGGAAGGAAAGTTATGACCAACCTAGATGGCATATTAAAGAGCAGAGACATTACTTTGTTAACAAAGATCCATCTAGTCAAGGCTATCGTTTTTCTAGTAGTCATGTACGGATGTGAGAGTTGGACTATAAAGAAAGATAAGCATTGAATTGTGGTGTTGGGGAAGACTCTTGAGAGTCCCTTGGACTGCAAGGAGATCTAACCAGTCCATCCCAAAGGGGATCAGTTCTGAGTGTTCATTGGAAGGACTGATGTTGAAGCTGAAACTCCAATATTTTGGCCACCTGATGTGAAGAGCTGACTCATTTGAAAAGACCCTGATGCTAGAAAAGATTGAGGGCAGGAGGAGAAGGGGACGACAGAGGACGAGATGGTTGGATGGCATCACCGACTCAATGGACATGAGTTTGAGTAAACTCCGGGTGTTGGTGATGGACAGGGAGGCCTGGCGTGCTGCAGTTCATGGGGTCGCAAAAAGTCAGACTTGACTGAGCAACTGAACTGAACTCTCTGCCATAAGGGTGATGTCATCTGCATATTTGATATTATTGATATTAGTCGGCAATCTTCCTCCCAATATACACTCAGAAATGGGATTGCTGGATCATATGGTAGTTTTATTTTTATTTTTTTGAGGACCCTCTATGATGTTTTCTATTGTGGTTGCACCATTTTACATTCCCAACCACAGTGTTCAAGGCTTCCCTTTTCTCTACATCTTAGCCAGTACTTGTTATCTTTTGTCTTTTGATAATAGAAATCTTAACAGAAGTGAGTCACTATTTCATTATAGTACTTATTTTCATTTCCCTGGTGATTAGTGATGTTGAATACTTTTTCACATACCTGTTGGTCATTTATATATCTTCTTTAGAAAAATGTTAATTCAGGTCCTTTGTCCATTTTTCTAATTGACTTATTTGGTTTTCTTGCAATTGAGTTGTATGATACATATTTTGGATGTTAACTCCTTTTATGTTTTGGATCTTAACCCCTTATCAAATACATGGTTTGCAGTTTTTCTCCCATTTACTTTTTCATTTTGTTGACTATTTCTTTCATTGCACATATGCTTTTTATCTTTAAAATTTTATTTATTTTTAATTGAAGGATAATTGCTTTACAATATTGTGTTGGTTTCTGTAATACATCAACATGAATCAGCCATAGGTATACATATGTCTCCTCCCTCTTGAAACTTCCTCCCACCTCTTACCCCATCCTACCCTTCTAGATGATCAGAGAGCACTGGTTTGGCTCCCTGAACCATACAGCAAATTCTCACTGGCTATCTATTTTACATGTGGTAGCTTATATATTTCCATGCTACTTTTTCCATCTGTCCCACCCTCTTTCCCCCATTGTGACCTATCTGCTGGGCAGAGATGGAGATACAGACATAGAGAACAGACTGTGGACACAGTGGGGAAAACAGAAGCTTCTTAGTTAGATATAATCCCACTTTCTTATTTTTGCTTTTGTTGCTTGTGCTTTGGGTGACATATCCAAAAAAATGTTGTCAAGACCCAACTGATGGAGCTTTCTTCCCTATTTTCTTCTAGAGGTTTTATGACTGAGGTCTTATTGGAGACTAAGGTCTCCAATCCATTTTAAGCTATTTTTTTGTGAGTGGTGTAAGATAGATTCAGTTTCTTTTTTTTTTTTTTTTTTTGGTATGTGCACATTCCATTTTCCAAACATTGTTGAGCAGACCTCCCTTTCCCCACTGATTATTCCACAGGTGGCATCGAAACTAGAATAAAAGAAATTAAATGGTTTCTGTTTGAATAACATGATGTTATATATAAAAAACCCTAAAGACCCCACCAAAAAACTGCTAGTTTGTAATATATGATTTCTATAAAATTGGATAATACAAAATCAGCATACAGAAATCAGTTGTATTTCAATACATGAATAATGAAACATCTGAAAAACAAAGAAAAAATCTCATTTAAAATAGTGTAAAAACTATACAATATTTAGAAATAAATTTAACCAGAAAGTTAAAGATCTGTACACTGAAAAGTATAAGGCTTTGATGAGAGAAATTGAAGAAGACACAAACAAATGGAAAGACATCTCATGTTCATGGATGAGAATAATTAACATTGTTAAAAGGTCCATACTACCCAAAGCCATCTGTCGATTCAATACAATCCCTATCAAAATTCCAATAACATTTTTTCAAAAAGAACAGAAAAAATCTTAAAATTTATATGGGACCACAGAAGACTCCATGTAGTTAAAGAAATGTGATCAAGAATAAAGCTGGAGGTATCATGCTTCCTGATTCCAATTTATATTACAAAGCTGTATTAATCAAACAGTATGGTAAGGGTATAAAGCAGACACACATACCAGTGAAACAGTTTTGGGAGCCCAGAAATAAAGGCACACATTTACAGTCAACTAATCGGAGAAGGCAATGGCACCCCACTCCAGTACTCTTGCCTGGAAAATCCCATGGATGGAGGAGCCTGGTAGGCTGCAGTCTATGGGGTCGCAAAGAGTCAGACACGACTGAGTGACTTCACTTTCTCTTTTCACTTTCATGCATTGGAGAAGGAAATGGCAACCCACTCCGTGTTCTTGCCTGGAGAATCCCAGGGACGGGGGAGTCTGGTGAGCTGCCATCTATGGGGTCGCACAGAGTCGGACACAACTGAAGCGACTTAGCAGCAGCAGCAGCAATCAAGAATATTCAGTGGGAAGAGGATAGTATCTTAAATAAAAAGTCTTTTTTTTTTTTTTGGTTTAAAGTTTTTCCTTCCCAGGTGACTCAGTGGTATCCACTTGCCAATGTAAAAGAGACATAGGAGACCCAGGTTCAATCTCTGGGTTGGGAAGGTCCCTTGGAGGAAGAAATGCAACACACTCCAATAGTCTTTCCTAGATAATCCCATGGACAGAGGAACCTGGTGGGCTATAGTCCATGGCGTTGCAAAGAGTCAGACACAACTGAGCAACTGACTACACATAGTTATTCTAACAAAAATTATAGCTAATTTTAAAAAATCTTCTATGTAACTTTTTCATACAGTTCATCTCCTTTTATATTCTTCACCCACAGTCAATTTATTCTCTCTATGATAATCACACAATTTTGGTATTTTTTTTTCTTTTAAGTTGTCTTAATTTCCCATTATCCATATTACTTTATAGGTATTTTTCCACAGTTGTCTTTCCAAATCATCGTATTTATTATGTCATTTTGTTTCTATGTCTTATTTTATACAGATTATCTTCTCAGTGCCTTTTTCTTCTACAAGGGTATTCTAAACTTCCTACATTTTTTGAAAAATTTTCACCTACCACTGTCCTTACATTTTCCTGTATACATATAATTTTGAATATAGTATGAGATGGGAAGAGGTAAAGTTCCCTTCAAAAGCTTAGATTACTGTAGTGGTTGACAGAGATTCAATCCTCAGGCAAATGCTTTACTCGGATAGATTCTTAAGAAGTAGAAGGTAGATTTCCTCCATCAGAGAGCTTAGTACCAAGAATCATGATGGGAATGTTAAAAATGCAGAGTGAGCATGTTATGTAAAAGATGGACCTACTTAATTTGAATTATCCATTTACTTATGTTTTCAGAAGTGTCCTATCAACTAATAGCAGGTTTTGATATACCATGTGTGAGTGATTTCCATCACTCACTTCAACAGCAACTAATCTATCATGCAGTTTTATAGATGTATATTGTCTCAATCTTTAGACAGGTATTTGGTTATTCAGCATTCTGTAGAGAGCTTTATCAAAATCTCCCATATTCAAGGTCATTTATGACTTACAGTACAACAAGCACCAGAATTTGAAATTTTTAAAACCTTCTTCCAGCCCAAATGATTTCTTTTTTTTTTTTAATTTTTAAACTTTACAAAATTGTATTAGTTTTGCCAAATATCAAAATGAATCCACCACAGGTATACATGTGTTCCCCATCCTGAACCCTCCTCCCTCCTCCCTCCCCATACCATCACTTTCTACCTTTGTTTTCTCCTCTTTAAGAATACCCTGGTACTACACATATTTTGTAAAATCTTAAAAGGCTGATCAATAATGAAATGATGATTCTCCTTTACTTTCTATCCAATTAATGGTCAATACCTATATTTTACACAAAAAACTGCCACAAGAAAGCTACTTGTTTCTTTTAATGGGAGTCATTGTTTTTTTATATACTACAGTGTCTTTCTCTGTGCTGTAATTATACATCTCAACAACATATATAATAATTTTTATTTCATTTACAATCCTAAGAAAAGAAAGGAAGGAGTCCATGACTCCTATAGTGCTGTGGAAAACTGGTTCATATAGTAAACGGACAGCCGCTTTGAGTTATAACCTGTAAAACCTGATAGATAAAGATCAGGAAAGGACGACCAGGTTAGAGAAGGGCCACCTTCTTTAATTGAAGCTAACAACTCATTACTGACATGATTAAGGTGCCTCCCAGAAGTCATTAATAAATGTAAATGAAGATGGAAAATTTAAAATTTTAATATGAAAAGGGAGTATGTTGAAATGAGAAAGAAAGATATAATAACAGGTACAAACTCAATGATGATGATCATCAAAGAGCCTACGGGGGGAAAACCAAAATTTGAGGAAGAACATATGAGTAGTTCTCAAGAACAGTCCATAGAATGAGTATGCCCTAATTCTAAATAATAAGTATATCAAAATTTATAGTTTATAATTCATTAGATTACCATGGTAGATAAAAATCACCCTTATGAAATTTCCTAATTCTCAGGAACTGATCCTGTATTTACCAACAACTCAATATTTTTGGAGGAAAAAATATCTTGAAATGGCCTATTTAAAAAGAAATGCATATGATCAATGCTTATGTTTTCTTTAAATATATTTAATTTACATTGAGAAAATCAAATATATCACTGATTTTCAACTTTATAAATCTGTCTCCTAAATAAATTATTGCATGCATGTTTATAGTGAGTTTTTTCATCAGGACCTAAGCAAAGAGACTCCCTAAGGAGATAAGTAGAGAGAGAACATAAAAATTCAAATGTGTTTCTCTACTCTGTCAACATTAACTGCATACTTATTGAGGCATTTGACTTTACCTTTTTCTTCTTATTAAGAACTTCTCTACCTCAAATGATGTTGTGAATAGTAGTAAGAGGGATAACAATACTTTTAAATATATGAATTGCTACATAAAGCAAGGAATTGTCTTTGTTCATATATTTAACATTGGTGAAATTTCATAGAATCAGACCTCCATTTCTGCAAATGGGCATAATGATGGAAAATCTAAATATGCAACCTTCTTAAATCTATCCTGTGATAGCACTCCATGGAGATTTGGAACCTAATAAGACTTCACAAGATAAAAGAATAGTTGATGAAATGTATAGAATTCCTTCAAAAAGAAAGACCACCACTGATACTTGTATAAAAGAAAACAAGGGATGCAAAGTTAGAAAATATCAGATTCTCACTTATCAAGTGTTCACTAGAAGTTACAACACCTTTCTTTCCTTTGCCTCCTGTGCTATCTGCATTCATCAAGGACCACTAATCTTTCCTTCAACTTTTTGTAACAAATTTTAGGAACCATCTAGAATATATGATTCATGAATACAATTAATTTCTTTTGCTCATTGATATATCTGCAGAAATTACTAAAAAATAAAAAGCAACCCAGCACAAAATCCAATCATTTTTGAGGGAATGCCCAAGTAAATTTAGTCATGGTACTGAAGCCAATATCTTCCTTTCTAATCCTTTGCAACACCTATGGAATATCAAAATAAACATGCAAACATGGGTTTGGATGGCAGTAGAGAAAGATCATGATGGTGTTTTGGGAGATAAAAGGCCATTATAATCTGTGTTTTGTCCTTTTAAACCACCCTAGTTACTACAACGGAGAAGGCAATGGCACCCCACTCCAGTACTCTTCCTGGGAAATCCCATGGATGGAAGAGCCTGGTAGGCTGCAGTCCATGGGGTCACGAAGAGTTGGGCACGACTGAGCGACTTCACTTTCACTTTTCACTTTCATGCATTGGAGAAGGAAATGGCAACCCACTCCAGTGTTCTTGCCTGGAGAATCCCATGAACGGGGGAGCCTGGTGGGCTGCCGTCTATGGGGTCGCACAGAGTTGGACAGGACGGAAGCGACTTAGCAGCAGCAGCAGCAGCAGTTACTACAAAGCAGGTAAACTAGATTATTCCAGTAATACCACTTACCAATCTGTCTTTAATACTACATCTTGCATTTGAAAGAAATTGGTAGAAACAAAATTGCAAAATAGTATAAGTAGTATGAAATCACTTTCTTCAAAAGGAAAGAGAGATAAAATTGCACCTATCCATTTTTATAGATTTATTTTATTTTCTAGCTGCTGAACATTCTGCATGTTATTTGGTTTCATCACCTATAAAATCAGGATATTAATATTGTTCATATCTGATTGCTAGTAAATTAATTAAATGAGTTCAAAACACATAAACCGTATTATACAAGAGATGGCACGAGAGTAAGAAAATAAATATTAACCTCTCTAGAATTGGGCTTTCCAGGTGGCACTAGTGGTTAAGAACCCACTATGAATTCAGGAGGCATAAGGGATTTGGGTTTGATCCCTGGGTCAGAAAGTTCCCCTGGAGGAGAGCATGGCAATCCACTCCAGTATTCTTGCCCGGAGAATTCCCATGAAAAGAGAAGCCTGGCAAGCTACAGTACATAGGGTCGCAAAGAGACACGACTGAAAAGACTTAGCACGCATGCACTCTAGAATTATTGTTTGCATTTGTTTTATAAAATAACATCAGTGTCTTCTATGTGCCTTTACGAGTTATTCTGAATTATCTAACTATACATGGATTAGTTTCAGAATCAAAATAAAGAAAGCTATTTTACTTTTGTGAGATACGCTACTGAATTTTGCATAATTTTACTATTTCATTTGAATTGAGGCAGTTTCCTTCAACTATCACTACTAATCTAAACATCTAAGACTTCTCTATATAAAATGTATTTCATGTGACCTATCATTTAAAATTTTATATAAATAAATTCATCAAATTTCTGCTAAAAACTTTCGATAATACATTTGAAAGTTCTATGGAATCACTCTTCATTTTTGTCCTTTATTACTACTAAGCATAATAATTACAAATTCTACAAAATCTGATACAAGAGCATTTATTTATAGAATTATGAACAATTATAGGAGAAATAAACCTAATTACTAAGTTATTTCAAATTCTTGAAGTTACACAGTAAAAATAATTGCAGGCCTTTTGGGGTCACGGCTGTTCATTACTCATATTTATATTCCCAGACTCCGGCATAGTGCATGATAAATTAAGTATTTAAAAGTATTAGCCAGGAAAGTTCTCATTTCTATAGTTCCATATAGTAAAATAAAGATTTGATGATTTAAAGAAAAAAACATGTTAAAAGTGAAGCAATTTATTCAATTGTTGGCACATTTTCATTATGCCAAAAATCACTTAGTACATAACTAAAAACAAAACATGAAACTAAATCTCTATATGCCTCAGTTTTAGACTTACCTTTGAAAGGTTCACAGCATCAACTGGTAAATATAATGTTCTTTCTGAAGTGTTTAAAAACATCTGCTATACAATGGGGGTTCCATTTCTCCATTAAAAAAAGACAAAATATAGCACAATTCTAAGTGAATTCATAAATGAATGGAATGACTACAAAACCTGTGACTTTGTCTCTATATGTGACAAGGTCTTTTGAGTTATCAAAAATTCACAACATAGTTTTAAAGTCTTAAACCTGTTGAGAATATACAGAATGATTAAAAAAAAAAAAAAAAAAAAAAGGAAGCCTAGTCTCTAGAATGACTACTCCTGTCACGCCAACAAGAGCAAACAAGGCATTTGGCAACTCATAAATGCTGTGAAAGCTCCGTAACTAGCAGTACTGTTTGTTCATGATAAATTCACTCTGTCTTTCCTACATGGTCTTGGAAACATTATCAAACTCAAAAGGAGCATGGGTGGAAGGATGACTCCTGAGAGCTTTCACCTATTTCCTGTTGCTAAGGAAACGTCTTCCTTTGTACATGTTCAGAATAGCAGGTTCCTTTGAATCCTGCCTTTCAAGCTCTATTTTTTAAAGAAAACATATAGATATATAACCCATGTCTTGAAATGTACACAGATTTACTCTTTGTTTCTACTACCTGGTGAAGAAGTGTCATCCAATTAGAGGTAACATATGCTTTAAGATTAAAACATTGGAGATAGACAACTTCTCTTTGTTGTTTCAGACTTTGTCAAATCTAGTGTTTCTGAATCCACAAAAAAAGTCAGTAAACCTAAGATATCACTATGACCTGTGAATATGTATCTCTCAAAAATTGGTTGAAATAAAGTATAGCTTTTGATATTTGATAGAATTGGGAACAATTATACTTAATTACTGCATAATAAGTGACAGAGTTATTGTACATTAATTACTCGGAGATTTTTATTAAGACAATATGTGTCTGCTTATTTTCGTTGAAAAATATTATGGAATTTTTCTCAATTTTCTTCTTTAACATTTGCGGATGGATTAGCTCAAATGCTAGAATTCAATGAATTGGCTTTCAAAGATAAAAATGTGGAGTTTTATTATACCACGGTGATTGCAATATTTATTTGCAAGCTATTAACAATAGCGTGTGTGGACATTGGCTATAAATACTAGCTGATTTCATAACTTGGATTGTAATGCTATAATTATATGTTGTTATTCATAGTATACAACTGAGAATCATAGCCCAGGCCACAGCTTTCTTAAGCATTCTCATTAATGTCCTGTTTATTTGAGATCTTTCAAAGAATTCCTAGGAGCACCCATCATGATATTTTTAATTATACTCTTTATATCTTTTCAAAATGTTTTGGACCTGTCCTACATGCATAGTTGTGCATGATTCCCTAAGACTACAGCCTGCAAATCCAGATTACATCACTGCAAAGTTAAAATGATTTTGATTATTGTATCTATAGCATAATTTCCTTCACTTGTTCATGTCTATTCAGTGATTATAGCTTCTGTGGGGGAAAAAAATTTTCGCAAGTTCAATTCTAGAAAAAAGTATACTCCTAAGGATTAAATTGACTTATTTAACTGACTTCTACCACAGTGTACTATTAGGCTTACTTGTTTGAGTTGTCTATTGCTTTCAGTCTAGTAACCATTGATATAATACCACATTTCCTGCAGAGATGTTGTTTTATACACAAAGTAAATGTTAAGGCATAAACATATTTTAATTTCAAGGAGAATATTTCACTGATCAGAATAAGAATACATTGTTTAATTAACTCACTGCTTTTCTTACATCAGATGTTCAATAAAGATATTTGTTCAGTAATATCAAGCAGTAATTTTAATGCAGTGACATTGTTTATTTATATTTACCTACTACAGTTTGGGAGCACATTTGGGCTTCACACTTCCACCTTGTATTAGTTGATTAAAGAATTGATTTAAAATTTCAATATTTGATATTTTTAATTTCTTAGAGACCCAAATTCATTCGTATTTTACCAGCCAGTAGCATATTGGCATTTTGATTTTAAAAACAAAACAACTGCTTTGGTTCATCAGTTTTCTATATTGCCTCTGGTAGGATAATGTTTGATGGCCTTTGTTGGCTTATTGCACTTTAATTAGCATGATGCTGTGTGCCTTTAGTAGCATGCTGCTACGCTACCCTTAATTGAAATCTTTCTGTTGTGTCTGTGATCATTATATCACCTTGATGCCTGGAACTGCTGCTCCTATGGAGTATGTGGTAATGTTGCATTAGCCCTTTGAAGCTGGGAGTTTGATTAGCAGGATCAGATGAGCTGCTAGAGGGTGTCTGACTCTTAGCTTGAGTATCTTCAAATGCATTTTGCAAATTACCTACTTACCCTAATACTATAAAAATGCAGATATTTGTATGCCACTTACTGTATAAAGTGAAATTTTACAGTGGAAAATTATTTCCTTGAATACACTTTGACTTAAAGATCACAGTTTCAGAATGTTTCATAAATATATTATGCCCCATTTTCAGCCCAATGGAAAATAGTTTTAAACAGAAAGGAAAAAATATGAAATAATCTTTCTTTTCTTTAACTCTAGAATATCTACACAACACATTCTAAGAACTTGTTTCTTCCCTTGTGGATTTTCTCCACCTTTCCCTAACATAGCACATATAATTTTTAAAGGTCCTCAGAATGCTTCTGTAGGGTGATTGAATTACACGTTTTTTATAATTATAGCAAAATGAAAACAATCAGAGGTGGAGAACAAACATTTTTAAAATGTGCAGGATTTTCTTGTCAAGGCAAAACTTCTACAAAAAAATTCAAATTGTGAAAATGAAAAAAAAAAAAAAAAAGCACACATTGTGTACCTTGAAGATGGTGTGTACAACAGTAGTCATGAAACAGAAAGCTTAGAGTATAACCACAGCTGGCCACAATGGGAGGTTGACGCATTATGGAATAGGGATAATTTTCACATTGATGGGAGAGGATTTTTAAAGACACAGAGTGCAGAAATAACTGCTTCCTTCTTATCATTTTTTAAAGTGAGTAGAGACATATGCAGCAGGGAGGAATACAATATTGTTGAAAGTGAAATTGTCCCACTTTTTTCAACAAAGTTTAAAGTGATCAACAAATAATCTGTCATGTTCTAAACCATCTAAATTGGTAAGATAATAGATAGGCCATTCCTGATGGGTCCAAAATGTCTGGCCATGCAGGACTCTGGATGGTGAATATAGTTGGAGCTTAGGAGCATAAGTGGCAGAAGGAATTCCTGCAGTAAAAAGGCAAGGAATAGATAGATATATAGATAACTGTGTTCTTTGATGATGTGATTGTAGGCAGTTTTCTTCTTTGTGATAATGTGTAGTACATGTGTTTTACAACAAAGAGGCATACTTGAATTATCATATTTTTCTTTAAACTATTTGAGTGGTCCCTGGAAGGAATAACCCATGCGTTTTCTGAGCAAATCTTTATAAAGAAGATTTGTCTCTTTTATGAACTAGCTAATAATTAATTATGTATTACAAATTGAACATATGTGATATTAGTCAAAACATGACAATTAAAATCTTATTTTTTAATTTAATGCTTTATAGTTGCGTAAGAAAGAACATTTAAGATGTAAATTATTATAAATATATATGAGGGCAGCAAACTATTTGTGAGAGCTTTAACACTTTGTGGTTCATCCTTTGTGGTAGTGATAACAAAGATACTAATAAAATGGCAATGTAGATAAACCTAGACCATTTTATCTTGGTGACTGTACACTAAATTTTAGATAAGTTCATAATTTCTCCATTGCTTTTATAAAATTAAAGATATATGTGTATATATAATCTTCTAAAATAAATATATAATTAAAATTATTAAGCAAAAATACACATTAGATTGAACAATTTATACATGAAACTGTCATCTTTGTAGATCAAATGCAGTGGCATTCTTGCCTATATGTACATATGGTATGTTTGCTATTTAAAGATAAGTTCCTTTCAACACCTACAAAAGAAAGCAAAACCATGTTATGTTAGTTTGGCAAATGGATATCATAATGTATCAAAAATATTTTTTAAAGTTTTATTAGATATGATAACATACTGCAATGAATACTTTTCCCAATTTGAATATATGAACATCAAAATATAGGCTAGATAAAAAGTTTTTTACAGCAAATAAATTATTACTATCCCTCCAAGTGAAACATTTCCAAATAAGAGAAAACAGATAGTTTAATTTTTTTCCACTTGAATATCCCATGGATGGAGAAGCCTGGTAGGCTGCAGTCCATGGGGTTGCTAAGAGTCGGGCACGACTGAGCGACTTCACTTTCAATTTTCACTTTCATGCATTGGAGAAGGAAATGGCAACCCACTCCAGTATTTTTGCCTTGAGAATCCCAGGGACAGGGGAGCCTAGTGGGCTGCCATCTATGGGGTCTCACAGAGTCGGACACGATTGAAGCTACTTAACAGCAGCAGCAGCAAACTGGTACTCATCTAATAATTTAAAAATATTGTTTCAGTTCAGTTCAGTCGCTCAGTCGTGTCCAACTCTTTGTGACCCCATGAATCGCAGCACACCAGGCCTCCCTGTCCATCACCGACTCCTGGAGTTCACCCAGACTCAAGTGCATCAAGTTGGTGATGCCATCCAGCCTTTTAGGATCTTTGAAAAATCTTACAGTTTACTTCATGCATCAATCATGAATCTTCAAATTCTGAAGTGCTAAATTTACAACAAAAGAGAATGTGCTATACCATTCTAAAGCTCTGAAATGTTAGATTGAACAATATGAAACTGCCTATATTTAATCTGTTTTGGCATATAAATACAATGTGCTAAACTTATGGAAACGGTAAGAAGCATTTCTAAGTAGAATTAAGAAGCAAGAAGCCCAAGTACATGGGAAAAGTTTGACTATGCCACAGAAAAAAAAATCTCTATATGAGTATTGATTGAATTATGTGAAAATGACCATTCTTGACCAATTTTGAACTATTAGTGTTGCAATTTTATTTGGTTAAGTTCAATATAAATAATGGTATACCTTTTGGAACAGAAATAAGGATCAGATATATTTTCAAGTTTCAGAAGTTTCTTTACATTATATCCCCTTGGACACACATCCATGGGACAGATATAGGAAGCCATCTGTGGGAAGAAGTGGCTTTAAAAGTGATGAGAAGACAGTGAGGTGTAGTGAACAAAAGCTCTGAGGCTTATGACCACAGACTGAGTTCTAGTTTATGTTCTGAAACAGAGTAAATGTGCAGGTTTATATGAGTTCAATGTCTTTGAACTTCAGATTATCCTTTTAATCTGTAAAATGTTTATGATAATTTGAGCAAAATTATTAATATATTTATTTCTTTCGTTCTCACTTTACAAGAAATTTTTTTAAGGTAAGAAAATATACCTATTTTATCTCTGCTTCCCAGAACCTTCTTTCTTGATCTCTTAGGAAAGACAAATTTTTACTTCCCTAATTTGGGGCTTCTTTGTCCCAGAGTTTGCTAAAGTTTGCTGTACTTGACAGCAAAAAGAATCAAATTCCTGGAAGTAATTCTTCACTGAAGCTTTCCTTATGAGTCTAACCACTTTTGGGAGTATTATAGTGTTTCTGTCTAAGAAGCTAACTCACAGCCAAGCTAATGAAGCATAGGCTGAAGGTCCTCTTACATGCAAATTCTTATAAATTATACCTTTCTTCCTTTAAGTGAACTTTGATAGTCATGTTTTTGAGACCTAGTTGGTTTTATTAGGGACCACATTTTATTTTGGTTTAGTAGGGCAAGTTTATGCAGTTTTTAGTAACTTCTGCTAATCAGTTAACAATAATTATCCCAGTATAGGAAAATCCCCCTATCCACTGCACTAACCTATCTGATGTCATGGCCCAAATATGCAAGGATAGATGCTATATGTCAATATGAATGTGTCCTTTGGGCTGTGTTACTGAAAGCATGTTTGGCAATTGTGCAAAAACAAAAAACAAAGTTTCAAATATAGAGTCAGAATTAATCTGGGGAAATCTCTTCTCATTAGACACGTAATATTTTAAGTGGCCGATCTGATTCTCTTACAAAACCAATCATTAAGGACATACTTTCCTGTTAGGAATATACATAATTAAGCAATATATGTAAGTATAGGTACATCACAAATTTTGCTTTTTAATCAATGGAATCACATGAAAAATAAGTTTCAATATTTCATATTTTAAAGCTTAAAGACTATAGCAATATTATAAAATATGAATATATTTTCATGTTACATTGCATGTTTTAACATCCCAACTATCAATAATGAAAAAAAATTGATCACCATGAATTTATAAAACCTTGACAGAACACCTTTTAAAAGGAATATTTTAAGATGCCATTAGTTTTGATATTTAAAAGGCAATAAGGGAAACAAATAGAGGAAATATTGACCTTAAAGTATACTCTTGTATTTATTTTGTGCATATATTCAAGAAATATATATATATCCTTTTATTTTTGTGTAGGAAAATAAATTTAAAAGAACAAATAATTGAAAAAGATTGGGATGGACTTGCAGTTTACAAACCAGCATGTAAGGAGCTTAGAAGTTGCTGCTCCCTCCTAACCACAAATAAAAGTTAAACATACTGAAAAATCAAAAACTCTTCTTATATTCATCAGAGAAGTGAGGTCTCATGGCAAAACACTGCCCCCAAATTGCAAAGACAAGCAGATACGGAGAATCACAGCTTACTAAAGAAGTAACTCACAAGCAGGAACTTCCGTGGAAACAAAGCCCTGCCTGGGTGGGAAAAACTGAATTGTAATTGATAAATTGCTGGAAGCTCAGGGGGAAAGGTCTATAAGTCAAAAACACTCTAGAGCGTCCAGTCACTGGGCAGGAAGGTGGTGGTGAGGGATGGAGTAAATACTGGTATTTTTGTGAGTTTTCTGCTCAGGCACTCAATTGAATGTTGGAGAAAGATTTCTCCTTTCTCCTTCCCCAGCTGGATAGGGGAAGGAGAAAGAAACCTGTGTGAAATGTACAACACTCTGTTCTAGGAATCAAGTCTGCCTTCAGGAGAAACTATTTCAGCAGAACCTAACCTGCTGGGGTCTTATCAGGGCCAACCTGACCCCAGGGAATATACCCATTTCAAGTTATTCTGTCCATGGAAGGGAGGGTAAGGGGGAATTGAGAAGAATTGATGAACTTCACAATTGAAAAAAGATCACTAAAAGACTAAGAACTTATCATCAGGCGGTAAGATGCTTCTCCTGCCACCACACCTTATCACGTTATTAAAGGCCTCTCTACCACAGTTCTTTTTATATACTACATCATGCCCATTTTTAAGAAAAATTATAAGGCATAATAAAAGACAAAATATACAGTTTGAAGAGATTGGACAATCATCAGAATCAGAATCATCTACTTTGCTTCATTGACTACGACAAAGCCTTTGACTATGTTCAGTTCAGTTCAGTCGCTCAGTCGTGTCCAACTCTTTGTGACCCCATGAATTGCAGCACGCCAGGTCTCCCTGTCCATCACCAACTCCCGGTGTTCACCCAAACTCATGTCCATCGAGTCAGTGTTGCCATCCAGCCATCTCATCCTCTGTCGTCCTCTTAGCCTTCTGCCCCCAATCTCTCCTAGCATCAGAGTCTTTTCCAATGAGTCAACTATTCACGTGAGGTGGCCAAAGTATTGGAGTTTCAGCTTTAGCATCAGTCCTTCCAAAGAACACCCAGGGCTGATCTCCTTTAGAATGGACTGGTTGGATCTCTTGCAGTCCAAAGGACTCTCAAGAGTATTCTCCAACACCAGAGTTCAAAAGCATCAATTCTTCAGTGCTCAGCTTTCTTCACAGTCCAACTTTCACATCCATACATGGCCACTGGAAAAACCATAGCCTTGACTAGACGGATCTTTGTTGGTGAAGTAATGTCTCTGCTTTTAAATATGCTATCTAGGTTGGTCATAACTTTCCTTCCAAGGAGTAAGTGTCTTTTAATTTCATGGCTGCAATCACTATCTGCAGTGATTTTGGAGCCTCAAAAATGTGAATTACAACAAACTGTGGAAAATTGTTAAAGAGATGGGAATACCAGACCACCTGACCTGCCTCCTGAGAAATCTGTATGCAGGTCAGGGGCAATGGTTAGAACTGGACATGGAACAACAGACTGGTTCCAAATAGGAAAAAGAGTACGTCAAGTATATTGTCACCCTGCTTATTTAAATTATATGTAGAGTACATCATGTGAAATGCTGTGCTGGATGAAGCACAAACTGGAATCAAGATTGCTGGGAGAAATATCAATAACCTAAGATATGCAGATAACATCACCTTATGGCAGAAAGTGAAGAACTAAAGAGCCTCTTGATGAAAATGAAAGAGGAGAATGAAAAAGTTGGCTTAAAACTCAACATTGAGAAAACTAAGATCATGGCATCTGGTCCCATGAATGCATGGCAAATAGATGGGGAACCAATGGAAACAGTGAGAGACTGTTACTTTTTGGGGCTCCCAAATCCCTGCAGATGGTGAATGCAGCCATGAAGTTAAAAGGCACTTGCTCCTTGGAAGAAAAGTTATGACAAGCCTAGACAGCATATTCAAAAGCAGAGACATTACTTTGCCAACAAAGGTCCATCTAGTCAAAGCTATGGTTTTTCCAGTAGTTATGTATAGATGTGAGAGTTGGACTATAAAAAAAGCTGAGCGCTGAAGAATAGATGCTTTTAAACTGTGGTGTTGGAGAAGACTCTTGAGAGTCCCTTGGACTGCAAGGAGATCCAACCAGTCTATCCTAAAGGAAATAAGTCCTAAATATTCATTGGAAGGACTGATGCTGAAGCTGAAACTCCAGTACTTGATGCAAAGAACTGACTCTTTGGGAAAAGACCCTAATGCTTGGAAAGATTGAAGGTGGGAGTAGAAGGGGACGACAGAGGATGAGGTTGTTGGATGGCATCACCAACTCAATAGACATGAATTTGAGAAAGCTCAGGGAATTGGTGATGGATAGGGAAGCCTGGCATGCTGCAGTCCATGGGGTCACAAAGAGTCAGATATGACAGAGCAACTGAACTGAACTGAACTGAAAACAGTGTGAAGAGATTGGATAAGCATCAGAATCAGAATCAGATATAGCAGTAATGTTAGAATCATCAAACCAGACATTTTTTTTTGTTGATTAATAATGTGTTATTCATATTACTTAGAAGAAGTAGACAACACATAAGAACAAAGGGATAATATAGGCATAGAGATGAAGATTTTTAGGGGATAATCAAAAAGAAAGTCTAGAGAGCACAAACAATATGTAACTAAAATACAAGAATGCCTTTGATGTGCTCATTAGTAGACTGGATTTAGCTGGTGAAAGAATTTTTGAGTTTGAGGATATGTCAAATAGAAACTTCCAGAACTGAAAAGCAAAGAAAACAAACAAACAAAAACAATAGGGTACCTAAGAACTGTAAGACAGTTATAGAAGATGTAACATACACATAATGGAAATACCAGAATGAAAAGATAAGAAGTAATATTTGAAGAAATGATGACTGAAAATTTCCTCAGACTGAAGTCTGACACCAAACCAGAGTTTCATAAAGCTCACAAAAGGGCAAAGAGGATAAACACCAAAAGCAAGCAAATAAAACTACCTGAAAACAAAAAACTACACCTTGGCATATCATATACAAACTTTAGAAAATCAAAAGAAAGAAAATGCACTGAAAAAAGCAGAAGCAAAAAAAAAAAAAAAGGAAATAAGTTATACTTCATGGTAAAATTAAGATTTCTCATTCAAAATGAGAAATCTGAATTTACAAAGGGCCACGGTATATACTGAAAGCAACTTACAAAGAAAAGAAAACTTTAAAATACATTTTAATTGTTTATACATTGGATGCTAAAGGAATGGTTTAATAGGTAAAAGTATTAGAGAGAAAAAAGACAGATTTGGAGGATCAATACCCATAGATATAAATAACAAATATTAGAGAAGGAAGGAATTAGACTAAGTAAAGAATTAATTTCTTTGTTTGCTACAAAGTGAAGTCGCTCAGTCGTGTCCAACTCTTTGCAACACCGTGGACTGTAGCCTTCCAGGCTCCTCTGTCCATGGGATTTTCTAGGCAAGAGTACTGGAGTGGGTTGCCATTTCTTTCTCTAGAAGATCTTCCCAACCCAGTGATCGAACCCAGGTCTCCCACATTGTAAGCAACACGCTTTACCGTCTGAGCCACCAGGGAAGTCCTTTGCTACAATGAGATTTTATAGGATTGTGTAGATCTTCATTAAGAAATAAAAAACATCAATTTAATAATTTACTTCATTTTGAATACGGAAATTATTTTTTATAATAGAAAGTTTTAAATCAGAGAAAACTTGTGAGAAAAGCCCAAAATAGCAACCAAAATTTCATATCAAGAAAAAGAAACAAAATGTGTGTTGAAAGAATTTGGTTTACAGCATGCCACTGTGTAGTTTTCCATTTCTGCTCAATTTAGATGTACTTTCATTTCACGCACACTCAGAGAAGGCAATGGCAACCCACTCCAGTACTCTTACTTGGGAAATCCACACTAAAGAGAAATCACCATATTGTATATAATAATGTTGTTTTGCAACTTAAATTCCTTTATTAGTATATTATAGACCCCAACTCTAACATAATTTATGTATGTTGAGTTACATTTTCATGTTAATATTAAATCTAATACAGTTTTCACTCAATTTTAAGCAATTGTTTTATATTTTAAAGGAATTTATTATTTGTTAAAAGTATAATTTTTAAAATATTTAACAAATTAATAGAATGCATTCATATGGTTTAAAAACAAAAATAGATTAAAAAAGTATATATTTAAAAGGTTTGTATTAAAAATCCTGAAATCCTTTCCTAATCTTACTCTACCGTAAAGACAAACATTATTAGCTTTTAAGCTTTTAATAGAAAACAATACTAGCTTCCGAAAATATATCAACTTGAACGTCTTTCACAAATGATAGGAGTATAATATGTGAAATTCTGTCCCTTATTTTTTAGACTTAAAATTATGTCTTTCAAGTTTGATCATGTGTTTCTATACAAAGTTTCCTCAATCTGTTTTATAGATGCATGTCTAATTTCAATGTGAATATTCAGTCTTAAGAAATAAAATAATTATATTTAAAGTAGCTCTTCTTTTTCTTTATTTAGGTTTTTATTTTTCTAAGAGGGTAGGACTCTATGACTTAAACGTTGGCTCTTTATTATCTGTCTGCTTTTGTAATCATTTTCTCTTGTATAGTTTATTTTAATATTTTTATCATTTTGCCATCATTTTTGTTTTATCTGCTACATTTCTTTACCAAGCTTTTTAGTGTCTATTTTCCCATGAACCTTTCTCTTTTGTGTTTCTATCTGTAGAAGGGTGCTTTTTTTCCTACTTTTGTTTCTGCAGTTTGACAGCTCCTCTTTCATCTCTTATGCATTTATATATAGACTTTATACATAGAAATAAGTGCAATATTTTGATTTTTTAAAATTCCTAGCAAAATGCTTGGATATACTTTTTGTTTGCTTCAAAATAACAACTTTTTGCCACCAAAATCTTATTTCCTTATATTTTATTCTTTTTTAGTTGTTAAATTGTAGTTATCTCTATATAAATGTTATATATATATATATATATATATGGTATATATAAAATTCTAAAAAGGCATCCAATAATCATTCCCTTGCAAAAGTTCTCTTCTCAGTGCAGGCAGAACCTCTATCATACTTTTAATCAATAATACAGAGTAAAAGTCAGAAAAGGCAATGGCACCCCACTCCAGTACTCTTGCTTGGAAAATCCCATGGGCGGAGGAGCCTGGTGGGCTGCAGTCCATGGGTCGCAAAGAGTCGGACACGACTGAGTGACTTCACTTTCACTTCTCACTTTCATGCATTGGAGAAGGAAATGGCAACCCATCCAGTGTTCTTGCCTGGAGAATCCCAGGGACAGGGGAGCCTGGTGGGCTGCTGTCTCTAGGGTGCACAGAGTTGGACACGACTGAAGTGACTTAGCAGCATAAAGTAAAAGTAAGGGAATTTTGGAGATACAACTAGTGGTGGTAGTGAGTTAGTTGCTAAGTAGCATCTGACTCTTGCAACTCCATGGACTGTAGCCCACCAGGCTCCTCTGTCCCTGGGATTTCCCAGGCAAGCACACTGGAGTGGGTTGCCATTTCCTTCTCCAGAGGATCTTCCCAACCAGAGATCAAACCCAGGTCTACGCTGCAGGCAGAGTCTTTACCAATTGAGCCACAAGGGAAACAGATATGACTAAGTTTCCTAATACATTGATTTTGAGTCAATTAAAAGGGAGGGACAGAGAGGCCTGGCATGCTGCAGTCCATGGGGTTGTGAAGAGTTGGACAAGACTTAGCAAATGAATAGCAACAAAAGGGAGACTAACTTAGGATGATCTGACCTAATTGGTAGGTCTTTAACAGTTGAACTGGCTCTTTTAATAGACAGAGACTCTCCTGCAGGCTTTGAAGAAGCATTCTGTGACTCTGGGAGAGACTTGCATGTCTTGGACCTGAATCTAACCTCCATGGGGTGAGAGAAACTCCTAGCATACTGGCAGCAAGATAGTGGGCAACTGAAGACTATAGCTGCAAGTGTATGGATTCTGTCAAAACCTGAATTCATGTCCAACTCTTTGTGACCCAATGGACTGTAACCTGCCAGGCTTCTCTATCCATAGGATTCTACAGGCAAGATTATTAAAGTGGATTGCCATGCCCTCCTTCAGGGGATCTTCCCAACCTAGGGATAAGACCTGTGTCTCTGGCACTGCAGGCAGATTCTTTACTGCTGAGCCACCTGGGAAATCCCAAAACCTGAATGACCCTGTACAAAAGCCCCAAGACTCAATGAGATTGAATCCTAGGCTAACACCTGATTCTAGACTTGCTAATCTAGCTAATTCATATCCAGACTCCTGATCAATGGAAACTGTGAGCTAATAAATTTGTTTGCTTCTAAGCTTCTAAGTTTGTGGAAATCTGTTGTGCAACAATTAGAAAACTGAAGCAAACTATATGTTCATCATTAATGAACTTGATTTTTCTGAGCTACATTTCTGAACTCTTCCTGAAGGCCTTTCTTCTTTTTTGTGATAACATAGCAACTTTATGAAAGTGAAAGTGAAGTCTCTCAGTCATGTCCGACTCCTTGCGACCCCATGGACTGTAGCCTACCAGGCTCTTCCATCCATGGATTTTTCCAGGCAAGAGTACCAGAGTGGGTTGCCATTTCCTTCTCCAGGGGATCTTCCTGACCCAGCCATCGAACATGGATCTCCCACATTGTAGGCAGACACTTTTACCATCTGAGCCACCAGGGAAGTCCCTAGCAACTTACAGGTCTCCACAAATACGACTAACCTTCATCATGCCTTTTGTAGTCTAGAATCTTCTGTTTCTCTTTACAAACTAACTTCAGAAAAATCGATTACCATCTGGCATTATCAGTTCAAGACTGCACCACTTATCAATGAGCATGCATAATTTTGGGGTCTCCCTGGTGGCTCAGTGGTAAAGAATCTGCTTGCCAACACAGGAGATGCAGGTTCTATCCCTGGGTCAGGAAGATCCCTGGAGAAGAAAATGTCAACCCACTCCAATATTTTTGCCTGGGAAATTCCAATGATAAAGGAGTCTGGTGGCTACAGTCTATGGGGTTGCAAGAGTTGGATATGACTTAGTGACTTAACAACAACAGCATATGTAACTTTTATCCTTTAAGGAGTAGGTTTTCTTTTTAGGAAGTCTAATCCAAGATGTTCAAGCTGGTTTACCTGTGGCGGATTCATTTTGATATTTGGCAAAACTAATACAATTATGTAAAGTTTAAAAATAAAATAAAATTAAAAAAAAAATAGAAAAGGGAGAGGAACCAGAGATCAAATACCAATATCTGTTGGATCATAGAAAAAGCAAGAGAATTAAAAAAAAAAATCTACTTCTGATTCATTGACTATACTAAAGCATTTGACTGTGTGGATCACAATAAACTGTGGAAAATTCTTAAAGAGATGGCAATACCATACCACCTTCCTGCCTCCTGAGAAACCTGTATGCAGGTCAAGAAGCAACACTTAGAACCAGACATGGTAAAACATACTGGTTAAAAATTAGGAAAGAAGCACATCAAGGCTGTGTATTGTCACCCTGTTTATTTAACTTCTATGCAGAGTACATCATGCGAAATGCCAGGCTGAATGAAGCACAAGCTGGAATCATGATTGCTGGGAGAAATATAAATAACCTCAGATTGATGCTAAAGCTGAAACTCCAGTACTTTGGCCACCTCATGAGAAGAGTTGACTCATTGGAAAAGACTCTGATGCTGGGAGGGATTGGGGGCAGGAGGAGAAGGGGACGACAGAGGATGAGATGGCTTGATGGCATCACTGATTTGATGGACGTGAGTCTGGGTGAACTCTGGGAGTTGGTGATGGACAGGGAGGCCTGGCATGCTGCGATTCATGGGGTCGCAAAGAGTCGGACATGACTGAGCTACTGATCTGATCTGATCTGATCTGATGCATATGATACCACCTTTAGGGCAGAAAGAAGAGAGAAACTAAAAAGAGCCTCTTGATAAATGTGAAAGAAAAGAGTGAAAAAAGCTGGCTTGAAGCTTAATATTGAAAAACTAAGATCATGGTATCTGGTCCCATCACTTCATGGCAAACAGATGGGGAAACAATGACAGACTTTATTTTCTTGGACTCCAAAATCACTGCAGATGGTGATTACAGCCATGAAATTAAAAGACACTTGCTCCTTGGAAGAACAGCTATGACTAACATAGACAGTATATTAAAGAGCAGAGACATTACATTTCTGACAAAAGTTCATCTAGTCAAAGCTTTGGTTTTTCCAGTAGACAGGTTTGGATGTGAGAATTGGATCATAAGGAAGGCTGAGCATAAAATAATTTTGCTTTTGAACTGTGGTGTTAGAGAAGACTCTTGAGAATCCCTTGGACCACAAGGAGATCCAACCAGTCTATCCCAAAGGAAATCAGTCCTGAATATTCACTGGAAGGACTGTTGCTGAAGCTGAAATTCCAATACTTTGGCCACCTGATGCAAAGAGCTGGCTCATTAGAAAACCCGTGATGCTAGGAAAGAATGAAGGCAGGAGGGGACAACAGAGGATGAGATGATTGGATGGCACCACCAGCTCAATGATGATGAGTGAGCAAGCTCTGGGAGATGGTGAAGGACGGGGAAGCCTGGCATACTACAGCCTATGGGGTCACAAACACCCAGAGACAAGTGAGTGACTGAACAACAAAATATTGCCTTCATGTTCTTAGGGATATGTCAACCATATAGCTATTTATCACCTTCATTTCATCTTGGCCAACTATTTTCTCATCTCTACAAATGTCTGCTTACTTGGACTTTTCTTAGAGAATATACCATGGACTGTAGCCCACCTATCTCCTCTGTCCATGAAATCCTTCAGGCAAGAATACTTGAGTGAGTAGCCAATCCCTTCTCCAGGAGATCTTCCCAACCCAGGGATTCAACCCAGGTCTCCTACACTGCAGGCAGATTCTTTGTCACGAGGGAAGCCTATCTTGTTCGAAAACTAATGTAACTTGGAATTACCAAGGATTTACTCCCATTATTCCTTTTTTTGTTGTTGTTATTTCAAAGAAATAGACTGATTTATTCAGTTCATACTAGTAGTAACAATCGATTGTGCATATATTTGTTAATGACCAGGAATAAATAACCATGTTAACAATGATTTTAAATGAGAACAGTCACTCTAATATGTCTATTTTTGTTTACATCTTCACATATAACTCATGTTATGATCTAGTCCTAAAACAGTGCTACAATTAAATAAACAGTTTCAGTACCCACCAGCTAATTGCAACATGTTTAAATATCTTCTGAAGTCTCTTCGTTTGAAATACATAGCCATAATTTCCCCGCTTCATCTCATTTTGCTATCTACAGCTCTGAACTGCCCCTACAAATATCTCTCCTTCCATTAGTCAACTTAGTTCACAATCAATTTTATAGTTTTCTCTTCATACATATATATATATATTCTAATTTCCCCTCCTTTTTTAAAATGATAATTTTTATTTTTTTCCTTGCCTCTTTTGATCTTCCTCACTGCACATTGTCTGATTTTTTTCACAAAAAGAAAGTAAAAGAAAAAAAGTTGATAGAATTATCCAAGATAGTGGTGAGGAAGGACCTAAATATATCTGTCTGCTAATATTTTTACCTGTCAAGCATATATTGAGTTGGTAGACAATATTTTATTAGGTCTGTGATTTTTCTATGCATATAACAAAGACTTTCTCAATAGCATCTTCTAATGTATATTTCAATACACAGTTAAAGGGACTGTGTGGCTCTAGGAATTTTTTTAAATTTCTCGTGGCTCTAGGTATTTTCTTCTTTTTCTCTTTCCTATATTTATTCTCTTTGCCTCCAACTTTTACCCTCATTTCCAGTTTCATAAGTAATTCCTCACAGGTCTTTTGGTTTCTCACCCTTTCACCTCAGAGTGCAAAATTACTCTTACTCCCCTCCCAGAAAATTACTTTCTCTTTCATCTTGTACCTTTGGCATTCATTTCCTGTGGGGTTTCATCACAAACAGCAGCAGGTGATGTTAACTGTTTAAAAGCCATGGGAAAAAAAAAATCACAGGCATCTGTTGCCATAGCTGAAATATATACATTTGTTTCAATTGCAGTAATGTGCCACGGGCAGAGCCACATTCATATTCTAACTTGATAATTTGCATTATCTTATAACAGTACATTAAGAAGAGGAGATAATCTAAAACACGCTAACAATTCTCTTTTGTGGGATTCCTAGCTACACTGGCAGAAATCAGAGTAGCCAGGGTGTGACTTTGAAACAGATAATATTTGTATCAAGCAACAAATGTTCTAACTACAATTCAAAATTTCCATTTGACAAGGAAGTACCTTTCTAAATATCCATCAGTCTCCAGAATCCTTTTGACTGCTAAAGCAATGTCCTAACACTGCTGGTTTGAGTTTTTTATGGGCCATTAAGTTGAGTGCAAAAGTCATAAATTATCTGTAAAAGCTACCCAAATTATAGCTATCTGTGGTTTTTCGATAAAGGCCAAGAATGTGTTTTAAAAAACACAGCCCATTGCATGGAAAACAGCCAACCACGGAAAATATGTCTACCTTTCTACTTGTTTAAAATTTTCAGAGTCACTTAAGTATATCCACTGAACTCCTCTTCAGCAGGAAACTCCTCATCGATTCAGGCTTGTAATAAATATTGCCAATATTCTTATTGCTCATGTTCAAAAGAGTATGCCATCTGAGAAAGAAAACATTTGTTTTAAAGTATTTGCGGGGGGGGGGGGGGTGGTGGTGAGGGATGATCCACAAAAAGCATTTATAAAAGAGTACAATTATTCCTTCAGCTTCACAGGATCATAAAAGTCCAATGTACCTGAGCTAAACTAATACAGCTGAATCTCATTAATATGCTTACTCAGAGCATTCAAACATCAAAGACAAAAAACATCTGTATTCTAAATCAGACTTCATTTTATTTAAGAAATAAAAATTATGCAATTCTTTTCATTCTTGAAGTCTAACAAATTTACTAGATCCCAGTGCTTTATGAGTTTCTGACCACAGAACTGTCACGTCTGGAGACAGTAGAGAAAGCTGATGGCAGCCTTTCTTTGCTAATCAGAATAGAGAGAGTAAGATCATTTGTGTATACTGAATCCCATTTAAAACTGTTTTCAATATGCACCTTCCCCTACACGTGTATTAAAATCTTTCTAGAGTAGTTTAACATTTAGGATGTGCCCTAAATAGATTTAGATCAAAGAAATATATATAAATGTTAAAGAGATGTTTAAATAGAATGTGCCATATTATTAATCTGCTTTTAAAAATGCTCAGAAAACAAAATCGTTGTTCTATATAACAACTACAGAAAAGTCTGATATGAAAATAAAAAGCGTAACTTGGTTAGTTGCTCAGTCATGTCGAGCTCTGTGACAACATGGATTGGAGCCTGCCAGGCTCCTCTGTCCAAGGAATTCTCCAGGGAAGAACACTGGATTATGTAGCCATTCCCTACCCCAGGGGATCTTCCCCATCTGGGATGGAACTCAAATCTTCTGTACTGTAGGCATATTCTTTACCACTGAGCCATCAGGGAAGCCCGAAAGTGTAACTGTAGTTTTCAAACCTGATTTTTCAGCAGAGGAATATCTTTGTTTTTCACTAAAGGAATGTTGCTAAGGGCCCTGATCCATGCTTTGGTGAATTCTCCTGCACTCATCTGTTAGGATAGTTTTTAAGTGATTTAATATCATTTATTCATTAACAAATCAATCAACAATAAGAATGATGAGAAGATGTTGTAAATACTAAGTTGAAATCAGGGATTATACACAAGCGATTGTGATTTCTTTTCAGGTTCAGTGTCCATGTAATTTCTGTTTTTCATGTGATGTGCTCACTAGCAAACATTGTGATTCATCCAAGCAGGTTGTTTCAAACGTTAACACTTCTTTTTAAAACAGCTTACCTTAGACCTTCTCCTAAATCACCAATCAAACCAATCCAAAAGCTAAAAATGGGTAACGGAGTTTTTCCAAAAAATTAATACAAACAAAACACCCTCCTTTGTTTTTGGAAAGTGCTCAGTATTTTCAGTTAAGCATTCAGTACAGTTTCTTTTCCAGAAAGCTGAGAGTTTATTATTGTTGCATACTCACTCTTTATTTCCAAGTAATTAAATGCATTTCATTTAAAGAGTTGAATTTGAATTATATCATTGCTATATTTGTAAGTGTGTAGCATTGACAGTCACCAAATATTGCCAGAGGTAAAGGTACTAAAGATACAACAAGATCTCATATGGCTTATCCACGTTCTTAAGAGAGGAAGAGAGATAGAGATTTTGTTAATGGCATTTCTTCATCAATACTTCAATATTAACACTGAAATCTGTCTATCCATCTAATCTGGTTCTATTTAAATATTTGATATAGCTTCTATTTAAATATTTGAGATAGCAGAAATTTTAATGTAAAATTGTATTTTATACTTGTTCTTATGATTTCAAATTAAAAAGTTAGAAATTTTATGTTTATATTATTATATATAGCATTATTCAACTTGCATTATAAAACAAGTATTCCACTTCTCTTTAATAGTTAATTTCTTTTTACAAAATAAACAGTGATTATGGGGAAGCATTTTAAAAACAGCTCTTTGATAAACCTGGAGGTCTTTGGATTTTTAAACATTCTTTCATATTTTGTAACAAACTCATCAGTTCAGTTCAGTCACTCAGTCGTGTCCAACTCTTTGTGACCCCATGAATCACAGCACGCCGAACTCATATTTGTCCTAATAATACATCCATACAATTATGCCATATACTTAGCACATAGTAAATACTTGGTAAATGCTTCTAAAGGAATACTGAAAAACAAAATATGCATCATGTATGAAAGTAACAAGTACACTGTTTTCCTTTTGTATTGGTGTGTGTGTGTGTGTGTGTTTGGCAAACATTTTATAGAGTGCTATTTAACATTATCATCGTATTTACTTGCATCAGTGTAACAAGGGCAACATGCACATAAAGTCCCAGAAGAGTTGAAAGATTTAAGACAAGTGAAATCTTTAAATTCATATGTCAGAATGAGTATACACATATTATAAAACATTGAAAAAATAAAGTCTGCTTAGTGAACAGAAAAATGTTAAGTATGATACAATGGTACAAAAGTCAAGTCTGGGTTTAATACCCGTTCCCACCCAATGTTGTTTTCCCCTCAAATCCAAATTAACTTACTTTGATTGAAATTCATTTTCATACAAAATTTTATCTAATTATAACTAATAAAACTAACCTCTTTCCATTGTAATAAAAATTCTAATAAACATTATTTTCCTGGATTTTATGTTCTTTCAAAATAACATTAAAACGTGGCCTGTGCTATAGACCTATTTTGCAAAATCTCACTACATGAAATTCACTCTGAGCTTACATTATAACACATCAATTACCAAAGTTAATTAGAATCACCCGTTTGCCTTATTTTGTTTTGTTTTCTTTCACTGAATGAACTTATGTGAGTGTTTTGACCAGCTTGCTCTTCTTTTGTATTTTTTCACTGGTCTGGTCAATGTGAATCATTTGGTGTTGCTTACAGTGATATTTCTTTTTTCTTACTTGATCTGTCTTGTTATATTTGTATCAGTCATTCTTAAATTTAAATTTCTTACTTAAATTTAAATTTTTTAAACTGTACCAGTTTCTTAAATTTATTTATAATCAATTGCTCTTTCTGTTTATAATCAATTTATAATCAATTTCTATTTATAATCAGTTACTCTTTCTTGGTTTTAATGGTAAGAATTTCACCTCAGTAGAAGAAATATTTTAAAGTATATAAGTCAAACAAAAACTCTTGCAATAAAGCTAACATAAACTTTATGCAATATATAATTTCTTGGATTTTCTTATTCAGCAATACTTACTCTGAAATAAAAGATGCACTGAGCAGTTGCCCCTAAATTTCATCCTCATTTGAGTCACTATAACTTCAAAAATTAAATTATATTTGTACTGAAATTTGATTCAAACTTTTGGGGAATGTCAATAATAATTCAATGCAAACAGAGATACACAAAAACCCTTCTTCCACAGGGCAGCTCAGTGCTATTTGATGGAAAAAAAGGGTCCAGGGCTTGATTTCTGCTTGAATTTTAAGAATTTGGACATTTGCCATTTACTGAGCATCATTAGGTATTCTTGAAACTTTATTATAGTTTTTAAAGTAGATTTTATTCTTTCCATTTTACAGATTCAGATGTATTTTGTTATTGCCTAAAATCAAAGTGGTAAAATCAGGATTTTTATCTGTCTTTCAGAATCCAGGGTCTATGTTCTTTTTTTCTGCACATTTGAATTCTTTTTCATGCTTATAAAATAAAGCAAATTTTTATATAATTTTTAAGTATTATAAATGTAAAAAATTTAGAATTGTATATTCATAGATATGCAATTAATAATGCTATGTTAACAGCATGAGGTTTAATTGCAGATTGTTTTCCAAGATAATTTTTCATGTAATTATGTGAGTCAAATTTTAAATAGCTTCATAGTATTTCACCTTGCACTGTATCATGTTTATTTAACAACTTCCATAGTCATAAACTGTACTTCAAATTTTTCATATTGCTGTCAAGTAATACCAGCAAAGGTAAGGAAATTAACATTTATTGTCCATCTGAAATATTTGGTGCTTTTAATTTTTTTTTAAATATTATCTTTGTTGGAAAGAATTTGTGTTTGTGATATGAGATAGAATCAAAATTTGGATACATGTTTTTAAGAAGAGAAGTTTTAAATGCAAAATCAATATAGATTGATAGACAATTTCCTACTTAATATAAAATAGCATATCTGTATAATTCATAGTAATATAGCAAACATACCAAATCTTTAAATTCATATTGGTACTATAAACATATTTTTATGAAAAACATGATGTCAGTATATACAATCTGCAACACATTACCAGCCACATAGTAAACTTCAATAAATGGGAATATTTTCCTTAAGAATATGGATTTAACTAAGAGAATGCTTTTAACATTTACATTACTTCCTTGGAAATTTTTCTATGGTGACTCTGAGTATTTAAACATTAGATATGTTAATGAGGGGAATTTTAGTAGCAGATAATTACAGCTGCTAGCTGTGAACTAAAGACTTTACTCTTCATTCAGTTTCTTGCTCATATTTATATCATGCTTTTTTTCTTGCTATCTATGAAACAATAATATAAAATAATTTTTAATTAAATGAACATTAACAGATTTATTTTACGATAAATAATAGATGTAGTATAAGAGTTTGCTGGCAAAGAGGCTATAATTTACATTGGCACCTCAATTATTTATTGCTGCCCAACAAATCTCTAAAAACTTAGGGCTTAAAGCCACTGATTATTGGCTCATAATTTTGAAATTAGGCATAGCCTCTCTGACTGAGCCTCTCCTCTTTGTGGTTTGGTTGACATAGCTAAATTAGGAGTGGAGGGTCCACATGACTCATTCATAGCTCTGATGTCTCAAGTAAGATGGCTGCAACAGCCTGGTTGCCTGGCTTCTCTTTCTCGCTCTTTGTAGTTTCTCATTCCTTTCACATGTCTCTCACCCACAAGGTGGTTGAGCTTCTTTTCATGGCAGCTATTGTCCAAGACAAAAAACAAAAATAGTAAGCATGCAAGCCTCTTAGATCTCAGCCTGGAACTGGCAAAATATCATTTCCAATGTATTCCATCGATCAAAACCAATCATAAGAAAGCCAAGATCTAAGGGGAGGGGACATAAGACCAACAATAAACACACAGGGATGGGAACAACTTTTGGTAGCCATCTTTCACAGGTTCCTTCACAATTTTTTGAGAAATAGGCTCATATTCTTGTTGCTTGTTAGTTTGGGGTAAATTACTTAACCTTTCTATCCTTAAGAATCTTCAACTGCAGAAAAAGTCTAACATTAATCTTTGTTTTGCAATGTTGCTGTAAAAACTAAAAGATTATGCATATACAAATTAAATACATTACCATTCACATTGCATATTTCAATAAATGGGGATTATTATAAAAGCATGATATGCAATTCCTATTATCTCAAAAATGACTTTAATATAATACAGATTTATAGCATCCACTGATTTCAAAGAATAGTCTAGACAAGTAAGATTTAAGTAAATCTAAAGTTTTTATTTTTAGAACTGAATAAGTCTGTTTACATAATGAATTCTCTTTATATTTTATGTAATATCAAGAATAGTTGGGTTTAAAATTGCAGCATGGAATTGGCAGAGATATTGCTTCTTAAAAATACTTGCCTACATAGTGCTTGACCAGCATAATTGCTAAGTATTAAATTCAACCACAAAACTTTTTTAAATGGATAACTATAAATAGAAGAATCAAGACAACTTTTTTTTTAAGATCTCCAGACACAATTGTAAAATAGCATATTGGAGATTATACTAGCACATTCCCTTAAACCAATGACTTCTTAATAAATGAATGCATACAAAGGATATGAATTTTTTCTTCTTACTAGATATATATTACATTGGAAGACTGAAGTCCAAAAAAATCAACATGCAAAGAAAATATATTAGAACATAAATTAACGTTTTAATCTCAGACGTTTCTGCTGTTTTTTTCCCCCCAAAATAAAAAAACAAGACCTTTGTTCTTTGCTGCAAGGAAAACCAGATTAAAAGCAAGAACTGTTTAAATACAATCTCTATTTCTGTCAAATGCCACCTTTTTTGAGAATTTTAGGCTACATGCTTTCAGTGGGATGAGAGAGAAGAAAATAATAGAGTAAGGTGGGAGAGAGGAAAGTTTTAGCCAAAACTGCTGTTGCTGCTGCTACGTCGCTTCAGTCGTGTCCAACTCTGTGCAACCCCATATATGGCAGCCCATCAGGCTCCCCCGTCCCTGGGATTCTCCAGGCAAGAACACTGGAGTGGGTTGCCATTTCCTTCTCCAATGCATGAAAGTGAAGAGTGAAAGTGAAGTCGCTCAGTCGTGTCCAACTCAGCGACCCCACGGACTGCAGCCTACCAGGCTCCTCCATCCATGGGATTTTCTAGGCAAGAGTACTGGAGTGGGGTGCCACTTAGCAAAACTAGGAAACAAATAATGTTTGGGTTCTCTTCGTGCATGCACTGAACCCAGGATAAGCTTAACAGAAGTGAGAAATCAAGATTCTGCCATTGTGTAGGTTTGAGGAGTTTTTGGAACATCTATGATAGTCTAAGATGAGCTACACTATGTTATCTGGATATGAAACAACACCAAGTTCCCTTTAAATGAGAACCCATCATGAAGAAAAGGGGATTGGTTTAATGACTTGATTACAAATTGAAGACTTAGATTGTCATCGGGTGACATTGATTTTGGTCCAACACAGCAGACATTTGAAGCACCCTCTGAATATGAGGATGTGTGTTTGAAGATTAAGGCTGTGTGGGTGAACGTGGAGACAAGGATGGGACCCCGGGTTGCAGCATCCTTTCAGGCTTGTGCAAGGGAGGATACCAGAAGGACACTGCTGCAGCAGTAGAAAATGCCCTACAGGATTACTATGAGAGTCTTCAGCAGCACTATTTAGTGTCTGATCCAGTTCTATTTTTTTTTCTATGTAGTGCTTCAGAACAGGTCCTAAACCTTGGCACCAAGAGGCCTGCTAATTTTTAATCTTTTTATTGGAAGTATGTGAATGCTATAAGAAAAAAAATAACAGGATTTGATGTTAATATTGGCAGGTAGGTTGGCGGGTACTCATGAAAGACCAAACCAGCTGACTATGATATAATAAAACGAAAGTATAATGTTAGAAGTGTAATCTAAGATAGTATAATCGCATGAAATATAAATATGGATTTTGAGTCCTATTGATAAGTATTAATTTTTATTTTCATTTAAAAATTTGAGATGTAGATATTAAAGATGTTGTGTTATTTTCTGAAGGGAAAGACACAATGTAGCAAAGTTAAAATTTTAAGCCAAATTTTAAAAACATCATGATCTAGTCACTAGGCCACCTGATAACCTTTATTAAAAATTGCATCTGATAATGCATAGACTTGGGCTTCCCTCAAAGCTCAGTTGGTATAGAATTCACCTGCAATGCAGGAGACCCCAGTTCAACTCCCGGATTGGGAAGATCCCTTGGAGAAGGGAAAGGCTACCGACTCCAGTATTCTGGCCTAGAGAATTCCATGGACTGTATAGTCCATGTGATCACAAAGAGTCAGACATGACTTTAACTTTTACTTTCAATGCTTAGACTTGGAAAAAATGCTTAATGTCATGTAAAGTAAAAAAATAAAGTTTTATATTTGATATTATCTAAAATAAGCAAACATATATATATATATATATGTAATAAACCAGGTATTTTTCTGTTAGAATCACTGCTTCATCTTTAGGCAATGGTACAAAATTGGCATTCTGTAAATGTTTGAGTTGTTAAATTAATATGTGTATGCAATTGTATGTTACCTATAAATAAGTGTCCTTCTGGCAGACTGTCAGGAAATATGCAAATATGTTCTTACTAGTGTTTATGTTTGGGTTATAAGATTGTGAAAATTTGTTGTTTTTTCTGTTTTTTTCAATGGATATACCTTTATTTTATCATAAAAATAAATATCTTAAAATATAAATAAAATTATGAATATAACTAACAATAAAATTATCTTATAGGTTAAACAATAAAAATTTGAATGTGAATAAAGTACATATGGGAAGTAAATATTCCTATAATGCCACATAGGTGACTGATCCTCATGATATTTAATGCCAGATTAATTTACAGTGGCTTTGAAATTCAATATATCTAGTCTGAAACCCCTATTGAAGCACAGTCTTAATTAAACAATATTAGGTAAATAATGTAGCTTATCCAAGAAAGATTCTTCACCTGTAAAATGTGAATACCATTGTTGACCAAGCAAGATTTAGGGGAGGATTAGGGCTGTTGGTTTAAAAGGCTGGTTGCAGTGTCTAACACAGAGCTGATACTAAGTGTGGCCAATTACTGTTATTTATAACTGAAGTTAACTTTTATACATATGATGCATATGCATATATTTGCAACCATAATAGATTTTGAAGACTTCCATAAAATGTCCATAGTCTTTAACAAGAGTTAATTTTTCATTTCTTTAAGTATTGATCCATGTGTTGTTTCTATTCAGAAATATAGAAATATGCTAACCATTCAATTTGAAAAACCTCTGCGTTGAAAGTATATAAAGAAGCTGTATTACTTTTTGTTATAAAATGCCATTAGAAAAATAGATTTCAAGTCAAAAGCCAGAAATAAACATTTACAAGAAGAACATGATCTGCTTGCATCATCACCCATGGAAGTCTATGTCTCCATTTCAATAATTAAAGCGTCGAGTAGCTACATATTTGAATGTTTAGTGCACGTATCTGTGTTATGATTTAAATATGCTCATGTGGTGAAATGGTTTATTTTACAAGTGCTCATTTAATTGAATCTGACATTTCACATTCCTATGCCCGTAATGCATTGACTTGGACTATGTGATTAATAAAATGTATCTAGTATTTGCTCTATTTCCTATTCTTTTTTTTAAGACAGAAAAGGAAATTAAATTCTTCAAAACCTTTTCACCCTTGTGATTTTGTAACTTATACTTTAGTAAATTTTCTTTTCTTTTTTCTGAAGTTTAACCTTAGTTACAAACTATGCGTATCAACTGTAGCTCACATTGTTTATTAAGGAATAAAATAATGTGTTATAGATTAACTTAAATACATATGGAAGGTAACCATTTGGGTAGTCATAAGTTGTGCTGCCATTCTCTGACTTTGAACTTCTAAGATTTCAGGTCCCCCAATTACAGGATTGCATGACTCTTCTAGAAGTTCAAGCTTCAGAAATAATCAGAGATAATTATATCCTAGAAAATGAAACATTCTCTGTTAACAATATTGCCAGATTTTGAACAAATAGTATGCTTCTTACCTAGATCTACATTCTCAACTCCTTGAATACGTAAATTAATGGGGTACTAAAGCATTTACTTGCTCTTGGTATATGTGTTTAGATTTACATAAAGGCTGCTCAAAAGAGTGTCATCTTTTATCAGAAACAAGAAGGATCGGACAAGCTCAGTTGGCAGATGATTTAACTGATGAGCTCAATTGATTAAGAAGTAAATAAATAGGCTACAAGGAAAACAACAATGCATGGCAGCTAAATGCAGTTTAGCTGTTAAATACATGGAAGCAAAATACCAAAACTCTAGTCTCTTTTGGATAGCTGGACCAATGAAAACTGTATTCTCCAGACCTCATGTACTATTATGAACATCAAATGACATCCTGGATTTCTGAAAATTAATCCCTGCTGAGGATAGTTTTATTAATTGTGGTTTATAGTTGGGTGATGAAAAATTGATTTCACATGTACCAGAGACAATCCCTAAGATGTCAGAATGGCCCGGGCATAGTTACCCAACTTTGCAAGGTGATGAATTCCATCCTACTAGCTCTCCTGGTCTGGATGTTTCATCCTCCTCCTCTCCCACCTTCTTGTTAAAGTTCCAGCACTTCTGTAGGGTTTTCCTCAATTACACTAATATTTGAACACTTAGTCTTGAACTTTTATAACACTTTATTATACACATGCTGCCAGTAACATAATCAGGACTGTATTGAGAAATATGTTTCCTGATGTGGAAATGAATATGCTTTTGGAATATAGGAAGAAAGTCATGGTTTCAAGTGCAAACACGGTCTTGCTCAAGCACTCTTGATAACTTTCATGTGTCCCTTCTTCAGTATCACTTCTGTAGCTTTTCTGCCGAAAATGCACAACTAAAATCTAATAATGAAAAATGAACTGACAAAAATTGAGCAACATTCTATAAAATAAATGCCTTTACTCTTCAAAAATGTCAGTGTCGTGAAAGATAAAATAAACAGATTAGTAGAAAAACTTAGAAACTGTATAACATTAAAGAAGGTTAAAGGGACCACTGGCACCCCACTCCAGTACTCTTGCCTGGCAAATCCACTGGACGGAGGAGCCTGCTGGGCTGCAGTCCATGGGGTCGCTAGGAGTTGGACACGACTGAGCGACTTCACTTTCTCTTTTCACTTTCATGCATTGGAGAAGGAAATGGCAACCCACTCCAGTGTTGTTGCCTGGAGAATCCCAGGGACAGGGGAGCCTGGGCATCTCTGGGTCGCATAGAGTCGGACACGACTGAAGTGACTTAGCAGCAGCAGCAGCAAATGCATCAATTGCCTCTGGATTGGAGCACAGACCAGGAAAAAAAATTTCTAATGAGAAAAATGATGACTGACATTTGAATAAAATATGTCACCTAGTCAATAGTATATGTCAGTGTTAACTTCCTGATTTTAGTAATTACATATGGTTGTATAGGATATAGATTTTATAAACACACATTGTAGTATTCAGGGGTAAGGGCTCATCATACAGTTTACTCTGAAACAGTTCAGAAAACAAAGTGTCAGCGTGGGGAGCAGAGGGAGACAAACATATGAAATAAATGAATAAAATGTTAATGTTGGGATCTGTGTAAAGGGCATATAGGAATAATTCAGTTTTTCATTTTTCATTATTTGAAATTAAATAAATATATAAATTGAAACATACATTGATAAAAGTAAGCTAGGTTTCATGTTCCACTTTCCTACTTATTCTATGTGACTAAGAAATGAATTCTTAAGTTATCTTGACCATTGGGATGTCTCTGCCTCCACTGAAACTACCCATAGTGAGTTTAACAATGTGTGATAGCCGCACATAGCCAAATTTAAAAATAAAAGATAAAGAAAACATGGGAACTTATTGATTTCACATGAATAAGCCCAAAATTTAAATGAGCCAAAGACAATTCCAGCCTTTGGAAGAGAAATAATTAATGAAGGGCATTTGGTAATCTACTATGCGTTCCCGTTGAACTGGTCAATCCATTCATTCTTTCATCACATTATGATACTCACTGTGCTGTAATTAGTTGCTCAGTCGTGTCCAACTTTTTGTGACCCCGTAACTGCAGCCCACCAGGCTCCTCTGTCCAGGGGGATTCTCCAGGCAGGAATACTGAAGTGCTTTGCCATGCCCCCTGCCAGGGGGTCTCCCCAACCTAGGGATCAAACTCAGGTCTCCCACAGTGCAGGCAGAGTCTTTACCAATAGCTACCAGGGAAGCCCATGATACTCACAGAGGGAGCACTATCGGCTGGCTTCTGTGTGCCTTTGTATTTGTCAATTTGACACGATTTCATCACTGTTCCCAAGTTGCTTAAACGAGAGGCCTTGCACAAAACATAATATTTAATGCCAAGTGATGACTATTGCTTCTTGGCACAGGTTGGATATCTTCCAGAAACTTATATTTTAGGATTATTTACTAACTATCTAAATGATTATATAAATAATATTTATATTCTAAGCCATTGAAAAGATGGTTTTAAGATATTTAATTGACTTTTATTTAGTCAATTAAAATAAACTAAAATATTTAGTTCACTGTATATTTGTGAATTGTAAAAGCAACATACCTATGAGGAGAAAGCACACAGTCTTTCTGGAAACCTGGAATACTAAAAATTAGAAACAAGGACATCATAAATTAAGAGCATTCTTTTACTTAAAAAACCTCAGTAGATACAGCCCAGTGTATTTTCCAAGACTGAAGCAAGGGCAAAATGCTAAAGTGTCAGAAATTGAATTATAATTAACAGTATTTTGAAATCATATTGTATCACTAAGAAAAAAATTATCTCTTAGTTTTACTAATGTATATTTTTCTTAAAGTAAGATTTACTTCACTTTGATTTTGTTTAGTAGATCTACTTCAGTACTGACTGTTCTTTTAAAAGTTAATACATATTTGATTTGGGTTTCCCAGGTGGCACTAGTGGTAAAGAACCTTCCTGCCAAGGTTGGAGACATAAGAGACGTGGGTTTGATCCCTGGGTTGTGCAGATCCCATGGAAGAAGGTGTGGCAACCTACTCCAGTACCCTAAAGAATCCCATGGACAGAAGAATCTGGTTGGCTGCAGTTAATGGGGTTGCAAATAGTCAGATGTGACTGAAGTGACTTAGCAGGCACACACAGCCTTGATTTAATATTTGTTTCCAAAAAGTATGGATTTCTATATTTCCTAAAGCATACATACAAATATCATTAAATCATAGAACTTCTTAAGATCTTAAGTGCTAATATTCCATATACATTATACTTTTAGAATATTTTATGCTATTCAGACTTTTTAATCCTACATTTTGAACAGCTTTTTATTTTTACATAGATATATTTCAAACAATGGGCTTTATGTATTAGTTGCCACTATATATATATATAAATACATCATTTTTATCTCAAGTTAATTTTAGTGATATAAAGACTTTTCTACACCTGCACAGTTTTTCTAGATACAATGTGAAACATATAGCAAAATATTGGCAAAATGCACTTCAAAGTCTGTTCTCATTTTATAAAGATCAATTTTTGAAAAACAAAAAGTTCTCACAACATTTAAAAGAACTAACTTCCAAAGCCATAGTCTTGAAGTAGATAAAATTAAAGAGAAGGATCATCAAACCCCAAATCTTAATAAAAACTATCAATGATTTTTATTTGAGTAGTACATATGATTTGATTTTATGAAGCTTACATTTCCATAATAATTTTCTTTTTGAATATGAAGCAAATTCTACCTGATGAATGAATCCATTTGTTTCAAGGGTTGGAATGCTGGAGAATATTCAAATATTGTATCCCCAAACTATATAAGAAATAGTTATGGAATACCTACATATATAGCTATTTGCATACCAATGAATAAAACAATCAAATACCTTTGCCATCACAAAATTTACATCCCCATGGGAAAAACACTAAATAAAGTAATTATTGATAAATAACCCTGATGGGTGAAGAACAATAAGGGAGACTGGTTTAGAGGGGAAAATTAGAAGTTCAGTTTCAGGCATTTTAATTTTGAGATAATTAGATACCCAAATAGTGATGTCAAATAGACAAATAGCTATAACTCAAGAGATGATCACCCTGTAGATATATGCTTGAGAGTTTTCTGGTTTCTGATATTTAAAGCAATCAGATGAGAGGAGACAATGAATTAACTGAGTGCAGATACAATAGAGAAAAAAGGCCAAGGAGTCACATCCTGGAACATTCCAGTAGAGGCGAGAAACTAGTTCAGAGGCCTGAGAAGAAAAGAAGAGGAAAACCGGAAAACTTATGGTTTCCTCAAAATCAACAGAGTAAAACATTTCTGTGTGTATGTGCATGCTCAGTCGTGTCTGACTCTTTGCAACCCCCTGGACTGTAACCAGTCAGGCTCCTCTGTTCATGGAATTTTCCGGGCAAGAATACTGGAGTGGGTTGCCATTTCTTCCTCCAAGGGATCTGCCCATCCCAGGGATAGAACCCATGTCTCTTGCCTCTTCTGCACTGACAGGCAGGTTCTTTAGCACTAGCACCACATGGGAAGCCCCATAGAAAAAACATTTCTTGGAAAGTAATATGATGGAGGTTATGAAATATGGTAAAAGTAAGACATGAGAGTTGTCCATTTGATTTAACCACATGGAGGTCACTGAAGACCATGTCAGAGCAATGTGGGTGCAGGGTGAGGGGAGATATGGGGAATGAGAAGAGAGAATGTAAAAGGAGGAAATGAAAACTAGGGTCTTTAAGATGTATTTTAAAACATTTATCTATGGCTGGAAACAAATGGTACTAGACAAATTAGTAGAACTGTATGTATATATGTATGTGTATGTGAGTAGGTTTATTAATAGCTAAAACTGTGCATGTTAGTTTCACCTAAGCTGGAGATATAGTCATATATGACATCACTTGATTAGCGAAAACAATCCCCAAAAGGCAAAGTGAGGAAAATTGGAACTAAGCAGGGAAAGAGGGAGTGTGGCTATTAACTTGACAACCTCTTGATATCAAACATGACTCATAGATTTATCTCATGGTACTGTCCTTCCAGAAGCCAAATGAACTACTATTTCTCAGGGTTTCTGCTCAGAGGAGCAAGGAAGATTCTATTGCCAGTTACTTTTCCCCATTAGTGAAATTGTGAAATAACACTTAGGCATTAGTTCCTCTGCATTTCTGTGTTGAGTACTTTGTGTTTAGAGTATCTTATGGTGTTCCAAACTTCAGCTTAAAAAGAGACAACCTTGGGTGAGAGGAAAGTAGTATATGGTGTCATACAGATGATGAAGTTGGTTGGAATCTATGCAGTTGTTGAGCCCAATGACAGCTGAAATACAAATGAGGAGTCAAAACCCTGAGATTGTAGCAGCCCTCAGTATATGCTGTGGCGTGTAAGGCAGTATTAATTTAATTTGTACTGCAATTAATATTCTTATTTGATTTGTATCCTGATATCAAGGAACCACTAACAAGGAAATATTTGAAGATGCAAAGAAAGTGGGGGAAGGTTTTTGGGGTCATGTATGTGAAGTGATGAAACATTTGTGTGAGTGAAAAAGATCAATTCTGGTGGCCTTAGATGAGAACATAGAAACGCATCCAGAATATATAGGCCAAATGCAGTTAGGTAAATAGACATAATTTTGAGAGTATGTGGCTTTTCCCTTTTGACTGTTTGTGTTTTCTTTTTGAAGTAGGAAGCAATGTCATGAATTGAGTGCCATGATGTGTAAGAAGAGGTCGAAGGTTTGAGGACAGAGAAGAAAAGGTAGACATATTGTACTAGATGAAGGTAATTGAACAGTACTATTGCCTTAAATTTAAAGCAACCACATAAATTTAAATTAGAATCATCTAGCTGCATAAATCCAGTCATGGAATGGATAGACAATTGGATTGAATTCATTGTCATTTCTTACTTTTCAAATACCATAACTTATTAAATTTTTATGCTTTTTAAACTACATGGATTTTACAGTTTTTATACAGATATTTCAACCTAATTGATTGTCATATTCTCATTTCTCTATCCTCATTACATAATATGCTATAAATCTCATTTTTCTGTTTGTTTGCATGTTACTTCATTGGTTTCGGTGATCTCCCACAATGTTGTTATCAGGTTTGGAATAATTTTTGTTTCTACTTGAGTAGAATCTATAACTTTCTTGCTTCTGATTTATCTCATGTATATACATGTATAACTTCTGTTATAGCTAAATTAAACATCTTACCTTGTGTAACAGGGAAGACATTTTTAACCATTAAATTGTGATTAAACACATTTCTATATCTCCCATATTTCATAATCTGGAATAAGATAAAATGTTGCTGGGAATCATATTTATCTTTCTCATGAATATCTTCATCTTTTAAATGCTTTAGGGTCTTTAGAATATTATAATACACTAGAAAGTAAATCTGTATTTATTTGCATTTAATGGATCTATGAAACATTTCTGGATGTTCAAATTGCAAAACAATTTAAACTTAATTCTGCCCTATATTTAATACTCAAACATGGACATACAAAGAAAGAAATAGACAAATAAAATTAATCTTAGCTATACAATAATTTATGACAATGTGACTAGATAGAGGAGACATTATTATCTATATGTTTAATATTTTTCTCTGGATTATATATTTGATAGGTTCACTGTATTCTTGAACTGGTGGCTCTGATTCAAGCTTCTTCCCTAATAATATATGTTATGCATAAACTATTCTAATACATAAAATTGAAGTTGAAAACTAAAGTTCTAATCTAGAGTGTTTTGATCAGTGTTGTCTAACTTTAAGTTATCTAGATAATTGAAGCAAATAATGTCACATCTTTCTGTGTGCTCAGTCACTCAATTGTGTCTGACTGAGGCCCCAGGGACTGTAGCTCACCAGGCTCCTCTGTCCATAGAATTTTCCAGGCAAGAATACTGGGGCAGGTAATATCATATATATACCATACATATACATATGCATATGACTGATCTGCAACAAGATTTTTGGTTTTTTATTTAGTCTATAAAATAGCTTTAGATTACAATCTCATTTCCATATTTGAATTGATCTCCTTTCCCTTCTCTTTCCTTCTTAAAAAATGTTACTTTTACTGACATTTTCTCCCCAGTAAAGAATAATCATGACAAATTTTGTTGTCCTATACTTGTCATTCAATTACATATTACCAAAATTATTTGCTAATAATTAAAATAATTTGTATTTGTGTTTTTCAGCACTAGATGTTAAAGTTTCAGTTGCTTCAGTAAAGATGCTATTAAATAAATACACACAAATTCCAGGGACATTAAACTCATCCAAGCTCATTGATGACCTGTGTCATATATTTGGCATACTGTGTTCTAACATTTTACGTATATCTTTAGCAAAAATATATTGCTAGAAGGAAATTTATAAATTTCCTACACTTCTGTCATTGTATATTACATAATCAATCTTCGCATTCCTTTTTTGTCAGTATTCATGAGGAAATAATCCTCTCCTATTGTCTTTCTAAGGCATGACCACATAAATCTTAAGGTAATGTGACAGAACCAGAGAGGCAAGAATTTCCTCTTGATTTTTCATTCATCAATTTGAACTAGTTTTCTCTGTAGTGTTTGAAATTTATATTAACATGGAAATATTTGTTGCTTTTCGATATTTTTTCATACATCACCATCCCAATTTTTATTGCTTGAAGGCCTCAATGGTTTTATGGTGAATGGTTCACATAATAGGAAAATCAGGTTTGTTTTTTTTTTTTTCTGAGGATGTTTTATACATTTAATGGTGTCCTTTAATCTTCCCTTGTTTGGATAGTATTATAGCTAAAACACTACTTAAAGTTATATGACAGAGTTTCAAATTTTAAAACAAAATTACCTATGAAATTTCAAAGTTTATGGTTCATAGTTAACATTGTTGCATTTCTTGTGCCCATTAGGTTGAATTTTTGTAAGTTACTATAAAAATAAAATTATAAAATGTGAATTAATATTAGTTATAACAAAGCTTTTAATAGTATAAACTATGTAGCTACATGGTTCATTTTTTATTGCTAGATATTATATTTATACTGTGATGTTTAAAATTGGATTTAGATGCATTCACACACAGAGACATTACAATATACATACGTTGTAAATGAGATGACTTATATTTCTAGACTTGCTGTAAACAAAAGACTGCAACCACTGTATTAAAATTAAACAGTAAGCATATTAAAGCATGTGTAATATTATCAAAAGTCTATTTTATTCTTAATACTATGTGCTCTTTTATAAATTTTTTGTTGTACTGAAAAGAAATTATGGTTTATTCAGTTTAAATTTTGCAAGTTTTACCAAAAATAAGTGATGGTTTGTTCATATTAAAATAACTTAAAGAACAAAATGGTGTTCCTTTCTTCCATTGAAATACCAATTTAATATTAAGACATGGAACAATTTCCTTTGTGAGAAATCTGGAAACCAGTTTAGGGGCTCTTGCACCCAACAGGAACACAAAACCAGATACAACAAAGCTAGCAGGAAAATTTTTGACACTCTCTCACCATAGTTCTTTCCACTGACACCCCACTCCAGTACTCTTGCCTGGGAAAGCCCCATGGTCGGAGGAGCCTGGTAGGCTTCAGTCCATGGGGTCGCTAAGAGTCAGACAGGACTGAGCGACTTCACTTTCACTTTCATGCATTGGAGAAGGAAATGGCGACCCACTCCTGTATTCTTGCCTGGAGAATCCCAGGGACGGGGGAGCCTGGTGGACTGCTGTCTGTGGGGTCGCACAGATTCGGACATGACTAGGGTGACTTAGCAGCAGCAGCAGCAGCACCATAGTTCTTTCCATTGGCATGCATGAGTGTGTGCTCAGTCGTGTCCATCTTTCTGTGACCCCATGGACCATAGAACACCAGGCTCTTCTGTCCATGGGACTTTCCCAGCAGGAATATTGGAGTAGGTTGCTATGCCCTCCTCCAGGGGTTCTTCCCCATCCAGTAATCGAACCTGCATCTCCTGTATCACCTGTATTGCAAATAGATTATTTACTGCTGAGTCACTGTGGAAATTGGCATAGAACCACCTAATTTGGAGGAAACTCCCAGTTCCCAGCTTCTCCCTGGAGAAAAAGAGATCAGATCAAATGTCCAACATTCTGACTTTTCAGTGGGGTTGCCTGAAAGGTTAGTTTTCTGTCTCCCCTGTCTCAGAGCACTGATGGGATGTGGTATTCTCCAGATGTCCGGGGGCTGCTGAGGACAAAAGAGCCCTGTGGCATGCTGCTGATCCACAGGATGTGTGCTGCAATAGACAGAGGCTATTACTGCTCAGTGGCCTCTCATTCAGGAAGAAAGAAAAGAGTGGAGCATACATTAAATGATCCAGCTTTCCATGAGTCTTCTAGAGAGACTGGCTTCGGTTTTGCTTGTTTCAGAGCACAGATAGGATGCTGCATGCTCTAGATGTTTGGGGGCTGATGCTATAGACTGAATATTTGTGCTCCTCTCAAATTTTTCTGTTGAAACCTAATCACCCATGTGATATTATTTGGGAGTGGGGACTTTGGAACGTGATTAGATAATGAAGATGAAGCCCTCATGAATAGCATTAGTACCCTTACAGAAGATCCTCAGAGAGGTGTTTCACACCTTCCTTCATGTGAGGACATAACAAGAAGGTGGCCATCAATGAACCACGATGGTCTTCAGCAGATGCAAAATCTGCTAGTACTGCTATCTTGAACTTACCAGCCTCCAGACACACAATCACTGGGATTTTTCCTGTAGTAGCCTGAGTGGACTAAACAGTGCTGAAAATAAAAACAATCCGTGTGGCATGCTGTCATTTCAGAGAACTTGTGGACAGTACCAAAGGGACAAGAGATTACAAGTTCCTGAAAAAAAGAAAATGACACATCCCTCTAAATAGAAATTTATGGAAAAGACACATCCATAGGAAAAGTTTGAGAGGCTCTCAGAGCACTCCTTGGACTGCAAGGAGATCAAACCAGTCAATCCTAAAGGAAATCAACCCTGAATAGTCATTGGAAAGACTAATGTTGAAGCTGAAGCTGCAATACTTTGGCCACCTGATGCAAAGAGTCGACTCACTGTAAAAGATCCTGATGCTGGGAAAGATTGAAGACGAAAGGGGAAGGGGGAAGGTGAGGACAAGATGACTAGATAGCATCGCCAACTCAGTGGACAGAATTTGAGCCAATTCCAGGATATAGTGGAGGACAGAGGAACCCGGTGTGCTGCAGTCTATGGACACGTAGATTTACCCACTGAGTGAGTCTCAGAGTAGGATACAACTTACCCACTGAATAACCACAACAGAATCCCTTTGAAGGTCTTTCTGTTCAAAGCCACTCTATAAAGACCGGAATCAATGATTGCTTCTTTCAGATACATGGATGGCAACACAACCTATAAGTAATAGAAAGTCAAGAAAAACTGACCCAATCAAAGAAAAAAAAAAAAATCTGTATAAACCAACTCAAAAGAAACAGCGATGTATGAATTACCTAAGTATTCAAAATAACAGTCAAAAAGATAGTCAACAAGCTCGGGAAATCAATGACTGGATAAAGTAAAAATTACAACAAAGAAATATAAAATGTTAAAAAGAATCAAATGGAAATTTTGGAGCTGAGGAATATAATATTCAAACTGAAAATATCACCAGAAGAATTCTACAGCACACATTATCAAGTAAAAGAATCAGTAAATTTGAAGAGAGTCATTTGTATTTATTCAGTGAGAGGAGGAAAAAAAAAATATGAAAGAGAAGAAAGCCTAAAGGACTTGTGAGATACCACCAAAAAGAGCATTTATATGCATAATGATAGTCACCGAATTAGAAGAGAGATAAAAGGGAGGAAAGTTTATTTAGGAAGGAAAAGGACACCCAGGTTCAAGAAGCCTGAAACCTATTAAATAGGACAAAACCAAATAAGTACTCACTGGTAAATATATATAAAGAAATCAAATTTTCAAAATTCAAAAACAAAAAGAAAATTTTAAAAACTTTTAAAAGGAAAGTAGTTCATCATTCAGAAAAGAACTCCCATAAATGGAATTCTTAACAGAAACCTGGCAGGCCAAAAAGGAGTGGTGTGATATATTCAAAATGTTGGAAAAAGAAAACAAAGAAACTAACAACTAAGAATGCTATATTCAGCAACTCTCCTTCAAAAATGAAGGTGAGATGAAGACTTTTCCAGATAAAAGGATATGAAGAAGTTTATCACTAGATCTGCCTTATAAGAAATGCTAAACAGAGTCTTTTGAATTGAAAAATAAACATTTTAAACAGCAAAAAAAAAGTCTGTGAAAATAAAGCTTACTGTTGAAGGTAGGTATATAGACAAATACAGAATAATGTCCTACTCTTATGGCAGGTGCATAAATATCTTTTCATTCTGATATAGAAATTAAAAGATAACAGTATAAAAATAACCTTAACTGTAAAAATATGTTAGTGGATGCATGGCATAATTTATGTCGATAGCATAAAGTGTGTCAGGGAGAGAAGTAATAATTTTCATAGGCTGAATAAATTAAAAGCAAACAAAAAAACTGTGTCCAGCATTTGCTGTCTACAAGTGATTTACTTTAGATTTAAGGACATACATGGGCTGAGAATGAAAGGATATTCTAAACAAATGGTAATCAAAAGAGTAGGGATTACCTTACTTACATTAGACAAAATCAGTTTTAAATAAAAACTCTGACAAGACAAAGTACATTACATAATGATAAAAGGGTCAATTCACCAGCAAGATAAAACAATTATATATGCATCCAACATCAGAAACCAGCCAAATATACAAAGGCAATATTAATAGAACGGAAGAGAAAAAGAGATGGCAATAAAATAATGAGAGATTTCAATATCCCATTTTCAATAATGGATAGAACGTCTAGACCAAAGATCAGTAATTATATAAAAGATTCAAATAACACTGTAGGCCTAATGATTTTAATAGATATGTACATGACCTTCTATCCAACTGCAGCATAATTCTCAAGCACACACAGGATGTTCTCCAGCATAGACCACATGTTTGGTAACAAAACAAGTGTTAACAAATTTAAGATTATTAAGAAAATAATACCAAATATCTTCTTAACAACAACTGAATAAAACTAGAAACAACAGCATACATAAAACTGGATAACTCACAAGTATGCAAAAATAAATAATGCAGATTTGAATAATCAATCAGACAAAGTCAGAAGTATAATTATAAAATATCTTCAGATAAATAAAAATGAATACACAGCACAGTAAAACTTACAGAGTGCCACAAAAACAGTACTATGAAGGAAGTTTATAGCAATAAATCTCTACATTAATAAAGAAAGATCTCAAATAAACAACCAAAGGAAATACATAAATATACGTCTAAAGGAACTAAAAAAATAGGAAAGCAAGCCCAAAGTAATCAGAAGAAAGAAAATAATAAGTACTACAGCACAAATCAATGAGACAAAGACTAAAAAACAAAACAATAAATAAAAACAAGTGAAACTAAGTTACTTTTTTGAAATGTTCAACAAAATTGGCAAAACTTTAGCTTGATTAAGAAAAGATATATGAATCAAGTAAACTAAATCATAAAGAGGAAACATTGCAACTAATGATAAAGAAATTTCAAAAAGGTCAAAGATGTGGTGGATAAATCTGGAGCCTATTATACAGAGTGAAGTAAGTCAGAAAGAAAAACACCAATACAGTATACTAATGCAAATATATGGAATTTAGAAAGATGGTAATGATAACCCTATATGTGAGACAACAAAAGAGACATAAATGTATAGAACAGTCTTTTGGACTCTGTGGGAGAGGGAGAGGGGGGAATGATTTGAGAGAATAGTAGTGAAACATGTATATTATCATATGTGAAACAGATCACCAGTCCAGGTTCAATGCATGAGACAGGGTGCTCAGGGCTGGTGCACTGGGATGACCCTGAGGGATGGGATGGGGAGGGAGGTGGGTGAGGGGTTCAGGATGGGGGACACATGTACACCCATGGCTGACTCATGTCAATGTATGGCAAAAACCACTATAATATTGTAAAGTAATTAGCCTCCAATTAAAATAAATAATTAAAAAAAAAGGTAAAAGAGACAATTATGAACAATTATATATCAAAACATTGCATAGCATAGAATAAATGGAAAATTCCTAGAGATATACAACCTAATAAGATCATATGATGAAAAAACAGAAAATGTGATTGAATGCATTATTAACACCCTCCCAAATGTTCTACTGGACATTTTCTATGGGCATAAAGTTTAAGTTAAACAAGATGAGGAAGTTCTGAAGATCTGCTGTATAGTACTGTGCCTATGATCAACAACAAATAGTATACATTTAAAATTTTTTTGAGAGTAGATCTCATATTAAGTATTCATACCACAAGAAACACTATAAAAAATTAACATCATTTCTTCTCATACTCTTCCAAAAAAGTTAAGTGGAGGGAACATATCCAAACTTTATGAGGCCAGCATTAACCTGATATCAAAGCTAGAAAAAGGCACCAGAAGAAATCTACAGACCAATATCCATAAAATTGGTGCAAAAATTCTCAACAAAATACCAGAAAAAATAATTTAGCAGAACATTAAAGAATTCTATACCATATGAGATTTATGCAATGGGATGCAAAGGTGGTTCAACATACGAAAATCAATCAATGTGATGCACCACATTAATAGAATGAAGAATATAAAATCATGTGATGATCTCAGTAGATGCAAAAAAAATTGATAAAATTCAATACTCTTTTATGTTAAAAGCACCCAACAACTTGGAATAAAGAAAATCACCTCAACATCACAAAGGCCATAAATAAAAAGCCAGCAGTTAACATCACATGAATGGTGAAAAACTGGAAACGTTTCCTCTAAGATAAGAAATTAGGTATGGATGCTGACTCTTTCCACTTCTATTCAACATATTACTAGAAGTCCTATCCAAAACAATTAGGTAAGAAAAAAAAATTCAAAACAGAAAGGATGATATAGAGTTATCTCTGTTTGCAGATGACATGATCTTATTTGTATCAAAAGACCCAAAACACACATATACACAAACCTATTAGAACCAATAGGTAAATTCAGTAAAACTGCAGGAAAAAATACTACCACCCCCAAACTAGTGGCATTTCTAACACTAACAATGAATAATCTTGAAAAGAAAGTTAAGAAAACAATCACATTTGCAAGAGTAAAAAAATAAAATAAAATACTTAGAATAAGCTAAATAAGAGGTAAAATATTTGTAAACTGAAAACCGTAAAACACTTAAAAAATTGAAGAAGACACAAAAAATGAAAACTTTACCCCGAATGGAAGAATTAATATTGTTAAAATATCCATACCACTCAAAGCCATCTGTAGATTCAATGTAATCCTTGTCAAAATCCTATCACAATGACATTTGTTTTTCTGCAGTAATAGATAAAGCAGCCCTAAAAGTCACATGAAAGCACAAAGGAATCCAAATAGCCATGTAATCTTGAGAAAAGAAAAAGAAAAGAGATAAAGCATGAGGCGTCACGTTTCCTGATTTAAAGCACGTTTTCAGAGCTGCAGTAATCAAAACAGTATTGTACCACAATAAAAACAGACATATGGGCTAATGGCACGGTGCAGGGTGCCCAGAAATAAGTGCAAACGTATATAGTCAACTGACCTTCTACAAAGGCATCAAGTATACATGACGGGGAAAGGATAGTCACGTTAACAAATGGCTTTGGAAAAACTGGATATCCACGTACAAAAAAATGAAAGTGAAAGTGAATCTTATACCATATACAAACATCAATTTTGAAAGGATTTAGGGCTTAAATATACTTTAAACATTACCTGAAACTGTAAAACTCCTAGAAGAAAATCTAGGTGAAAATTTCATGGCATTAAATCTTGCCAATTACTTCTTAGATAAGACACTAAAACCACAGGCAATAAAAACAAAAATAAACAAGTGGGACTAAATCAACCTAAAATCTTCTGCACACCAAAAGGGGAAATCAATAGAGTGAAAAAGCAACCTACAAAATGGAAGGAAATATTTCTAACCATACATCTGATAGGGCTTCCCCGATAGCTCAGATGAATCCACCTGCTATAAGGGATTGCTGGGTTCAACCCCTGGGTTGGAAAGATCCCCTGGAGGAGGGCATGGCAACACACTCCAGTATACTTGCCTTGAGAATCCCCATGGACGGAGGAACCTGGTGAGCTACAGTCCATGGGGTCACATGCGTAGTTGGGAACCAAATGTATAGGTTTTAGAAAAACTAATCATTTTAACATATCTATGTATAAAATACTTTTGTGGAATAAAACTTTAGAATATTAACTAAGTGCTGAAGGTCTTAGTTCTTTGTTTTATTATATGCATATCCTATCTATTAAAATAAGAACCCAGTTAGAGACTTCCAGGATGGTCCAGTGGCTAAGACTCCATGAGCCCAATGCAAGGGCCTAGGTTCGATCCTTGATCAGGGAACTAGATCCCACACGCCACAACTAAGAGTTTGGATGCCACAACTAAAAATCCTGTATGCTGCAACTGAGAACCAGCACAGTCAAATAAGTAAAAATTAAATATTTAAAAAATTGAGCAAATAAGAACTCGGTTAGTATATCAGAATTTCTGCCCAATGGCCGTGTATTATCTTTTACCCCTGCTGCTTCTCCTGCTTGGATTGTTTTGTCTTCTCTCTCACTCGATATTCTTCAGCAAAAGGGAAAGTCCTTGGGCTTATTTTCACCATCCCTGATTCCAAACCACATTTCCACTCCCAGTTTGGTAGTCTTGATGGGCAGTCATATTCCAACCTCTTTTCTGTCCCTCTTTTTAGAGACTAGAGTTGTTGTAATATTCTTCTGGATAAAGTCACTTTTAACTATATACTTTAACTTTCCTTAGTGCTTTGTGTATTGCCAGAATCACAATTTGCAACAAGTTATGACATCTTTTTCCCTCAATCTCCTACAATGTAAGAAATCAGCATTTGATATGCTGTGTGTATGTGTGTGTGTGGTGCAATGTGGACAATCGGAGAAGTACAGCAGACACAGATCTTGATAAACTGCAACATGCTGCTCTCAAATTCTTAAACATCCTACTTCTTTTTCATAGGAATTTGCAATACATTTCTGATGCTGTCAATGAAAATCGAAATATTTTCCATTCAGACTTTATTGTTTAAAGTTTTAAGTAGTACGAAGATACACTGATTTATAGATTTTATTAACAATTGAAAATTTTGACACAGTCGTAATCAGATGATGCTTTCATCAGAAGTAGGCACAATTTGCAATATTAAAACTGGAGTGACCTTAAAACCCCTTCCTTTCACTACATTCACCAAACGCTGCCAGATCATTCCTTGAGTATATCAAGGAATAGGGAAACAGGAAACATACTACCTCTAGCTCCTTGAGAATACAAAAATATAGTAATTGGCTTTGCATTTTTCAGCAGCAGGAGTATGTGATTCAATGCAAGAAATTCCAAACAGCTTTGATTGCAACATCCAAATGAGTTAGTCTGTTGGGAACAACCATCTGCCTGAGTGACACATGGTAAAATCAAGCTGTGAAAAGGTAGGGAGCCCTCCTGACAACAAAAGCAGGAGACCTAGACTTTTTAACTTTTTACCTGTTCTGAAAACTAGAAAAGGCTTGTTGGTTTGCATCAAAGGCAGAAGAATACTGTCTGAATATATCCTCTGTCTCAATAATCCAAGCAGAAGAAAAATCCTGATTGAAAGATATGGATAGAAAGAAAAATGGGAAGAATCAATTCTGAGTCTGATTGAAAATGACTAAAAAGGAGGGAATGTGAAAATATTTCTCAGTGAAGCTGGGATAATGATAATAGAGTCTAGTATGGTCCAAGCATTCATAATGAGGATTTCAACCTTACGTATTGAAAAATATCTATAGGTATTTAAAGAGACAATCACAAACATGGGAATAAATACTCAATGGTACTTTAAAATTCTTTAATTAAAAGAATATTGTGTTTATTGCTTAAAATTTGGAAATGTTTTATTTCTAACCAACTGGAAAGACCATGTTTATCAGTTGCCACCAGACAGTGTCACAGGCAAAGCCATCCATTGTAAAGAATTTGTTATTACATACACATAGAATTTGTGTACATTGCAGTAATTTGGATAACAACTGTTAGTGACAAGCTTTGTTTTCTACTGATAAATCACAAAATGCCCAAGCTTGTACGTGTTCTAAGGAAAAACACAACTTAATCATCAACAATTTATAGGTATATGCAGATAGCCAATGACTAAATGCATGTTAAACACCCTTCTTGATTTTTTATCTTATATCTCTTTCTTTGAGCCCCATTCTGGTTTCACCCCTCCTAGTTATGATCCATGTTGTAATCACAACTGCCTAAATACAAGTCTTAATTTACTTATTAACACATTCTTAGCACATTTTCCATGCACCATATGCCTACAGGCGGCTCCTATTGTTTTTTACCATCTGGGCTGCTGAATTTCAGAGTCTTTCCTTTCCTCTCTTTTTAAGAAAACTTGAGCTATCTTTTAAAGGCAATGAACTTAGAACATCACTGGATATGCCACCAGCTGCTTTGTTTCCACTTTGGGCTTTTGCCCTACATGAGACTTGTGCATTATTAAAGCACTGTTTATGACAAAGCATGGATTAAACATGTTCCGGATGATTTTGAAAAATTGGAATTTTAAAACAGTATTCAAAGTCAAAGTACAATTTAAGAATTAAAGCTAGTTACATGGAGCGTATGGCTTTGTGAGAAAAAGGGCCTCAAAAATTTTAGATAGTCAATGTGAATTCTACAATTCTTCATCAGCCTCCTTGTATGTCCATCAAAATATTTAGAAGGTTTGGTGAAACAGCCTGCCAAAACATTCCCTAGGATGAAGCTGAAATTAACCACCCAAATGGTGCTTCTAGTCTAGATCAGGTTTTACAGGTCATTGGCTACAGGCAGGGAAAACTAACTGAGGGCCCATCATCACCATCATTTAAAAAACAAATGAGCAAAGAACAAAACAAAACACATAAAAAGTTTTATTGTCTCAAATCTAGAACAAATAATCATGAATATCAAAATTCTTACATTCCCATGAATTGCTTGTAACCAAGCTAAGGCATACTGTGTTTGCATTGGAAAGACTGGACTTGTCCAACTCCTATTAGAGGGAGAGATGCATCCAGTGCTCACAGCAGGCAACTGTCCAAGCTATTGTGGTTTAGCAAGGACGTGTAGCAGCCCCACCTCTCTTATTGCTGTTTGAAAAATGTAGGGTGACAACTATACCTTCTCCACCCATTTTGAATCACTTAAAAAACATATTTTGTGAACTTTTACATTTTTTAACATTGCTTCATATAAACCCACACTCCTGACAACTCCCAAGGTAGAGTATTTCTCATTTCTGTACTTCTGCATACCTAACTGATACTGTATATCTTTGTTTAGAAGCTATGGCTTCTATTAAATTTAATTACTTACCCCTGTGGCTTTAAATTGAGGGTGGCTATAAAACAAAGACGGCTTCTATTAAATTTAATTACTTTCCCCTGCGGCTTGCGCGGGACGGGTGGCTTCTATTAAAAAACTGCATGGGATAGGTGTGGCTGCTAATCAAGGATGCTTCTAAATGAAGATAAACAGTCTATGGTAATAATTAATCAAAGGAGAGGATGTTAGGTATAGAAATAGGATTGCATGATAAATGCCAATTCTGAAATTTATTAAAGTAATCATAGTTCTAAAATAATTTTTCATAATTTATGTTTTCTGCTTTTCTTAATAAAAAATATAGGTTACATCTGCACATACTATATAGGATATATTAATGTTCTATGGAGAAGGTAAATATTTTTTAAACATTGCACTCTATTAGATAAAGAGTGAGACTCTGTGATGTTTTTAACTGATTTTTTCCCTTTTGATAGTAGCTGAATAAAGAAAATGGCTTACAGATTTAGCTATGTATGTAGTTTGAAAGTAACAACTGAAAAATGATGTTCATAATCTGAATTGCAATGAAACCAATTATCTGTACTGTGGTTGTTCACATGGGAATTCTCCTAAAGGTTTAGTATTTCTTAAAAGAAATTAAAAACAGCTGTAAAAATACCATAAAACAAAAATAGCAGCTGCAAAAGAGATTAACATTCCTAAATTTCATTTGAACCTGATATGTTATTTTTCCAACAGCATCATATATATTCTGATTTTTAAATCTATCTTTATGAAATTTTACCTTACAAAACAGAACTACTGAATAGGTTCCTGATATTACCAGCATTTAATATTCATATGAATTTTATACCTTATTCTCCTTTGTTATCGTTTTAATTCTATCATTTTAGTGGTCCTCAAGTATGAGCTATCATTGTTAAAGTCATTTAAGATTTAAACAGTACTGAGTAAACAAATTTGGTCTTTCTCTCTCTCTTTTATTTTATTTTTTCATTATTTAAAGCTGTCAACTGCCTTTCACACTGAACCTTGAAGACCAAGGGCTTTTTAAAAACTTTATATAGTGTCTACTTTCCAATTAAGAAATCATAAATAAAGTATACCTGATATTTTTCATATGTATATATACCTACACACATATATGCATATATATTAAAACAAAATGTAATTTATAAAACAAATCGTTGGGCGGTGACAGTATAAAACAGTTAGTTTTGCCATGCTGTTCAAAACATATGGCAGCAACTTTTCTAGTCTTGTGCCAGATGGAGGCCTTTAATCGATCCGGTCTGTTATACCGTATGTTATTTCTCCATGAAAAGGGGTTCCTCCTTCCCAATTTACAAATAAATTGCTAAATGTTTAAGTGTGAGAAGTAGCACTTTGCAACTTAGAAATGATAAACTGAGAATCTTTATTTTTTAAAAGCAACAAATTATTAAAAGGATAAAAATCATCTGAAAGTTGTATTTGTATTCTTTCAGCAAAACTTTTGTCAGCTGTTCAGATTTAACATATATTCACCATAGTTTATGTATTGTTTGGGTTTTGTTGGGTTAGTAGCCAAATGCTTTCCGATAAGAATATTATACTTGACAAACTCTCCAGTAAATATTGCCAATATTAACGGAGTCAATTATATCATTCAAGTTGGTAAAACTTCAGTAATTACGAAGAATTACTTTTCAATTGCATTTCATATTAAAATATTTCCAAATTTTCTGTACAATTTAAAAATTATTTTCCCCAAATGAATATTAAAATCAGCCTCATTGCCAATTAAAAAAGTGTGAGGAAACATTAATCTAGGTATAAGGTAAAAACATTTTATGTACATCAATATGTGAAAGGCAAATTTAAAGGAAAGATCCTGCTCTTATAACACAAATAACTGTAGTTTGAATTGTCTTAAAGCTCATTCACACTCACATTTAATTTAAAAAATATGTGAGGAGCTGAGAAATAAAAATGCAACATTTTGAAATAGTTTGGTGCTATTGTTCTTTTGCTATAAATATTATTTGTGACATAGGTTCAGATTTTGAAGTAAACTAAGATGTGTGCATAACAAATCAAATGAAAGCAACTAGTCTCTGGAGAAATGTGCAATCCTTTTGTAGAACTCAGCTTTCATGTAGACCAGTACTTAGCATATTCACAGCTTATAACAACTTATGAAATGGGTGAATGTTGAAACAAACTATCAACTAGATCTGTTCTCTTTAGGATGTTTATTTATGACTACTTTCTTTTGAAAGAAACCAGGAGTATGATAATGGTCGCACACAGACTAAATAGGCTGTGTTTCCATGAGCAGTAATCCCATACAAGCAGGAGAGAGAAAAGCCGTATTTTTCCAATATAATACTACAAGGGTAAGTGACAACCTTACCTGATGGCTGATATCTTTTATAGTACAACTGTGACATATTTTATGCATCACAAAGAATGATCAAAGATGTCTCTAGAGGCTCTCTGTCATGGAATGTGGCCCCACAGCCCCTGTCTGCCTTTAAATCAGGCAATAATGCAGCTTTAAAATAAGTTGGGCATGCTTTCCAGGGTGATGATTATTTTGGATATATTTGAGCATGATTTTGTGTTCTCTTTCAGTTATGTGATTTCTAAAATTATAGGCATGTTTCATTTGGTTGTGAAATGAAAAGCGACTAAAATAAACATGAGATTGTGTATTTTTAAAAGTCCATGCTTAACATATAGTTCTGCTTGTTTTTACTGCTTTTGTAATATAACAGAGTTTAGGAAAGAAAATGAAATTCAGAAACTAACATAACCATTCCCATTTGTTTCCTATTAAAACATATTAATAAAATAGCTTCAGTGTACTTTTGTTCTTATATATAAAATTTTGCATTGCAGCTATTTTTTAATCAAACTTAAATGACTAGGTTTTCTGTACAAATTGAAAATAAAATGAAAAATTGTGGCAATCACACAGTTAATTTTAGCACACAAACACCAATCTTCTATAATTTCCAAGAGTACTGTCTTCCTAAATATCTTGAAAGGTTTTATCCTAGTACTCAGACTCATCTAGATAACTAAATTTCTCCTATCTTTGGAGTTTTTCTCTACACATAACCAAAGGCAAAAAAAAAGAGAGAGAGATTTTCATTACATTAAACCCTACTAGATATTCATAATGAGAATTATGCCAGGACTACATAGTTTTAAACAAACAAGTAAGCAAAACCTGGCTATGGTTATTGGTTAAAGGGCTTTGTTAATGGGAGAAACTGATCAGTTGCATAAATCAGACAATTGAATTTTGTTACATTGGTAGGCTGATATATGCAAAGAGATATCACTGGCTACATGTCAGTACTTTCATTGAAATTTTCATTTAATGATAGCTCTTGGGTGCTGAAGAACTCGAAGTCTGTATTCAGTGACTGTTAAACTTATCTTCAAAACAATGCAGAGACAGTCAAGAGATTATTAACACAGTTAATTAGTCTCATCGGCAAAACTACCGCAAATGTTTGCCCTGAAGAGGGTGAGTACATAAAAAATACCTTTTATTTTTGAGAAACATGCATACCCAATTATAAGTGTGCAGTGATCTATTTTTAGACAAAAGGACACTTATATTGCCTTTGTAGCCTTTAAGAAGTATTCATAATTATATTAAAATTAAAATTCTATTCACTCAGATCAGTTAAATATATAGTTCATATTTAAATGTGTTGTCATATTTGTTTGTATCTTAATGGTCTTAGAGATAGTGTCTTTAAAATTATTTATGAAATAAATATGAAAATGAACTGTAATTTTCAATATTATGTAATTTCTAACTATTCCCCACTGCACCTGAAACCAATAAAATGCCATAAAAAAGGTAGTAGGAAAAATGTACTTTTATAAGAAATGTTATTCCTTTGGCTTTTCAGAGTCATGAAATGTACATTGGTTTCTGATTTTATAAGATTATCAGCTAAGTGTCCTGACTTTTCTGAGATTTAACTTATTTGAAAGCTAATATTTATAAGTTAATATTTCATTTTGAACAGATCAGTAATGTGCCATTATTTACAGCATACCTAAAACTGCTTTGAAACTATAAAATATTAAAGACATATATGACTATCATTTGCATTCAGCAATCATTAAAAAAAAAAAAACTGGGGCTTCCCTGGTGGCTCAGATGGTAAAAATCTGCCTGCAATGCGGGAGACCTGGGTTCAATCACTTTGGGACTGTGTAATATCTTTCTACTCATCATCTTTCAAAGTTCTATTAAAAAGAAGAAAGCTCAAAAGTATAATTATATATTTTTATAATTATATACTAATTTTTTAGGGAGGGGATATCCAACATAGCTTGTGGGATCTTTGTTCTCCAACCTTGGATTGAACTCAGAGACTTTGGCTTGAGAAAGTTGAGTCCTAACCATCGAACTGTTGGGAAATGCCCTCAAAATGATAATTATAAAACACTGTCTTTCTAGGTGAAAATTTTCACAATCAATTTATTATATCATGGCTGTTCAGTTTATGAGTCCAGAAGAATATTACAGAAAAAAAGTTAAAGTATTTTTAGTAAACAAAATTTTAGACATTAAACTATTTTTAAGGGAGAGGAAAAGAAGACAAAATAATTTCCTTTTAGGTCTTCTTGGCTTCCCAGTTAGCACAAACTGTAAAGAATCTGCCTGCAATGTGAGAGACCTGGGTTTGAACCCTGGAAAGAGAAGATACCCTAGAGGAGGGCATGTCAACCCAGTATTCTGGCCTAGAGAATTTCAGGACAGTGGAGCCTGGCAGGCTACAGCCCATGGAGTTGCAAAGAGTCAGACACAACTGAGTGACTAACACTTTCACTTGGCCCTTAGCTAGTTTATGTATAACTTTATATATATATATATATATATATATATATATATATATATATATGGTTTCCATAGTTTCATATATCTTTAGTTTTAGCATTTACAAATTTAAATTTGATAAAATGTTTATGCAGTCTCTTCCAGCTCTAGAATTGAGGAGCTTTAGTTTAAGAAGGAACTCTAGAGTTCATTTAGTCTTTAATATATCAAACCATGTTTTAGTCCTCTTACCAAAATAGCAAAATATTATATTTATGCACATTCACAGATCACAAAATGTTTCCACATATATTACTCAGATTATTCATATAATAGTTCCTCCTCTCTACTACAAAACATGTCTCATTATCCTATTATAAGATAATGACAGAATTTTGAGTCAATGTGTCACTTTTTTCTTAATATCTCCAGGAAGTGGCCAAGTGTGAAATAGAAGCCAAGTCTATTTCAAATATAGTATTTTGTGCTTGTTGCCTTCTATAGGATTACTTAAATATTCTTGAAAAGTAACAGTTCAGCCTTTGAGAGACAAGGAGCTCATTAGAATATGTCAGACTATTTTTTTTTTGAGGTTGCTTTGTAATACAATGATGTAATAATTAATAATTACCTTATATGGACCCCTATACTACTCTTTATCATATGCAGCCACTATTCTGTTTCTATAATTGAAGATTATACTGTGTTCTTGGTGGAGTAGGGTTTATGGTTTATGTCTCTGAATCTTCAGCAACAAGTACAATGATTGCAACATAGTAGATACTCAGTGAATATGTATTGAATCAGTTCAGTTCAGTCACTCAATCATGTCCGACTCTTTGAGACCCCATGAATCGCAGCACGCCAGGCCTCCCTGTCCATCACCAACTCCCGGAGTTCACCCAGACTCAAGTCCATCGAGTCAATGATGCCATCCAGCCATCTCATCCTCTGTCATCCCCTTCTCCTCCTGCCCCCAATCCCTCCCAGCATCAGAGTCTTTTCCAGTGAGTCAACTCTTCGCATCAGGTGGCCAAAGTACTGGAGTTTCACCTTTAGTATCATTCCTTCCAAAGAACACCCAGGGCTGATCTCCTTCAGAATGGACTGGTTGGATCTCCTTGCAGTCCAAGGGACTCTCAAGAGTTTCCTCCAACATCACAGTTCAAAAGCATCAATTCTTCGGCGCTCAGCTTTCTTCACAGTCCACCTCTCAAAATATTGCTCCGAATTTTTGAAAGTGATCGTGTCCAAAGCTATTATAAGTTTGTGAACCATATATGCTTGCAGGTGAAACCTCTCCAGCCATTTCAGCGTGGATTCAAATAGACTTGTTCACAAATGTGTCATCAACACCTGGAACAGTATCTGCACGTAGTTTGCAAGCAACTACATACATGCATTATATAAGGGTGGGGATAAGTATACCAACACTAATAAAACTGTTTTCAGACAAATTTATCACCTAAAGATGAAATCAAATCACTCTTTTTATAAATTTGTTGCTGTTCAGTTTCTCAGTCATGTCTGACTCTTTGAGACCCCATGGACTGCAGCACACCAGGCTTCCCTGTCCTTCACCATCTCCAGGAGTTTGCTCAAACTCATGCCTATCGAGTAGGTGACATGAGTCCAAAAGCTACTATTTGGACATGAGTCCAAAAGCTTTTATAAATAGTGAATTAAAACATCATAGCATTACTAAAAAAGTTCATATTTTTAAGAAGATAACAGGTAGAATTGAATTAATAGCAAGTCTCAAGTTTAAAAAGAAAAATTAAACTTTAAATATTGGATATATTTGTTGCAAAATTTTAAGTCCCAGTATTTAAATCAAAACCCAGAACTATAGGTCCTTGTGCTGAGAAGAATTGTCTGAATTTAAATTTTCATTCATGAAACTTTTCCTGTGCTTATCCAATGTAAATTGAGAAATGGAGAAAAATTGAGAAGGCAATTGAATAAAGAGCAAGCAAGTATCAAATGTATATATGTGATGAAACAGTCACAAAATTTAGGAGGAATTTGTTTTATCTTTGTGTTTTAAAAGAGCATGTTGACATAACCATAAAATAAAACAAGTAATAGGGAAAGGATCGAATGATAAATAGACAAAGGAGGTAAATTTATAGTAAGAAGCACAGACTCACTTTCAACTGTGGTGTTGGAGAAGACTCTTGAGAGTCCCTTGGACTGCAAAGAGATCAAACCCATCAATCCTAAAAGAAATCAACCCTAAATATTCATCGGAAGGACTGATGCTGAGGCTGAAGCTCCAGTATTTTGGCCACTTGATGCGAAGAGCCGAATCATTGCAAAATACCCTGATACTGGGAAAGATCGAAGGCAGGAGGAGAAGGGAACAGCAGGGGACAAGATGGTTGGATGGCATCACCAACTCAATGGACATGAGTTTGAGCCAGCTCTGAGACACGGAGAAGGACAGGGAAGCCTGACCTACTGCAGTCCATGAGGCCACAGAGAGTCAGACATGACTGAGTGACTGAACTCACTTTACAAACTGTATTCAAATTACTGTTTGCAAATACGTGTCACTCTTTTTAAAGTCATTTTTCAGACATAGTGGTCCAAGTTGAGTGATTAGTTGATTTCCTTAACTTGCTCTGTCCTGACAACCCTTCTAGTACCTTCTCTAGATAAGTCATGTATGTGTTTTGAATAAAATTTGAATGAAAAGAGAACTGTGTTTACTCAGAAAATTTGTTTCTCTGATGTCTTACAGATAACTATAAACAAATAGAAAAAAAGTTTAATTTGATAAAATGGTCTACTAGTGAGACGTCAGAGAAGTAGGAACTTGTATGTATCACTGATGAGATATAATAACTTGGGTGAATATCACAGATGATATGCTATGAGAAAGAAGCCAGTTTCAAGAGGTTGAAAGTGAATGTGAAAGCCACTCAATCATATTCGTCTCTTTGTGACCCCATGGACTGTAACTTGCCAGGCTCCCCTGGCCATGGAATTCTCCAGGTGAGAATACTGGAGCGGGTTGCCATGTCCTCCTCCACGGGATCTTCCCAACCCAGGGACTGAACCCAGGTCTCCCACACTGCAGGCAGATTCTTTACCATCTGAGCTATTATAATTTCATTTACATGATATTCTTAAAATATAAAATTATAGTTTGGGTATACAGAGCACTGACTGTCAGGGATTAGGGATGAACCCTGTTAGAACATCAAGGGAGTATGGAGGGTTTTGGGGCATGATGTAACTGGTGGAGTATTCTTCTTTTGCAAGTGGTTCTACCAATTTACAGCTCTGTTAAAACTAATAGAACTTTACAGCCTAAAATGGCAAATTATTAGGTTTTTCAATAAGAACATATTTATATATTTTGTATCTAGTCACATGTTTTTATACTCTTTATTTATACACTGAAAAAACAAGAGACTATATCATAAAACAAATTAATAAGCTTTCATGAGTAGGAAGGTTTGGATTAAGACAGGTAACAAACTGAAATATCTTAATTTCTGTCTTCTAATATTGCTTTGATTTGTCATGTGATTGAACTACCAGTTTGAAAACACAGTTAAATTACAATAAAAAATCAGATCTTTGACTGTTTGCTTCCATTTACTCCACGTCAGTTAGTTGCTCAGTTGTGTCCAACTATTTGTGACCCTGCCAGGTTCCCCTCTCCATGAAATTCTCCAGGCAAGAATACCGGAGAGGGTAGCCGTTTTCTTCTCCAGTGGATCTTCCCTTCCCAGGGATCAACTTCCCTCCTGCACTATAGGCAGATTCTTTACCACTGAACCACCAGGGTTATCTCGGCAAGAGTAATCACTTGTTTGTTTAATACTTTTTTCAGTTCAGTAGGTGCAATAAAAGGTAAATGTATACAAATTGCACTGGACTCATTTCTTGAACAATATTTTTCTTTCTGCCCTATAAATAGAAAGATAGAGCCCCCTTTCCAGTAGGTATTCATGGATCTTTCTTTCTAGAAACAATTCCTTCTATGATTGAATTAGTTGCTTTCAAATAAAATTTGGAAAAAAAAAATGAGAATCTGTTTCTTTGTTGAAATACTAACACCCACAACCATATGCTTTGGATTGTTCTGTGGCTAAACTTCTATTTACTCTTTTGTAAATTCATCTGTGTTTTGCAGTATGTAATGCTAACAGGTTACAAAAAACAATGATAGCAATTAAGCTGCTTTATCTAGACAATGGGAAATAATTGATTATTTTTCTACTCACTTGACCTAGCTGATTGCTTTAGCCTTGCCTAAACTGTCCACATGTGAAAGTTACCTCAGTTCAGTTGAGTTTAGTCGCTCAGTCTTGTCCAACTCTTTGCAACCCCATGAATTGCAGCACATCAGGCCTCCCTGTCCATCACCAACTCCCGGAGTTCACTCAGACTCATGTCCATCAAGTTGATGATGCCATCCAGCCATCTCACCCTCTGTCTTCCCCTTCTCCTCCTGCCCCCAATCCCTCCCAGCATCAGAGTCTTTTCCAATGAGTCAACTCTTCGCATGAGGTGGCCAAAGTACTGGAGTTTCAGCTTTAGCATCATTTCTTCCAAAGAACACCCAGGACTGATCTTTAGAATGGACTGGTTGGATCTCCTTGCAGTCCAAGGGACTCTCAAGAGTCTTCTCCAACACCACAGTTCAAAAGCATCAATTCTTTGGTGGTCAGCTTTCTTCACAGTCCAACTCTCACATCCATACATGACCATGGGAAAAATGATAGCCTTGACTAGATGGACCTTTGTTGGCAAAGTAACGTCTCTGCTTTTGAATATGCTATCTAGGTTGGTCATAACTTTCCTTCCAAGGAGTAAGTGTCTTTTAATTTCATGGCTGCAATCACCATCTGCAGTGATTTTTGAGCCCCCAAAAATAAAGTCTGACACTGTTTCCACTGTTTCCCCATCTATTTCCCATGAAGTGATGGGGCCAGATGCCATGATCTTCGTTTTCTGAATGTTGAGCTTTAAGCCAACTTTTTCACTCTCCTCTTTCACTTTCATCAAGAGGCTTTTGAGTTCCTCTTCACTTTCTGCGATAAGGGTGGTGTCATCTGCATATCTGAGGTTATTGATATTTCTCCTGGCAATCTTGATTCCAGCTTGCGCTTCTTCCAGCCTTAAAAGAACCTATTAATTTCCATTGGTATTCATCTTCTGCTGTCTTTCCTGGGAATTAAATAAGCTAACTCAGGACCCAGACTAGTTAAGACCTTAAGTTTCCCCACATACTTTCATAATTAGCAATGCTAAGTGTATACACACTTCTACTTGCTCTATCAGTTGTTAAAACATGAAAATTTTCATTCTTTTTTTTTTCAATCCAAGGTATTGTTTGAAGAAAACTGCTGTATTTCCATTGCCAATAACCTTTTTATTTTTGTTGCAGTTCCTTCTGTAAGAGGAAAAATATTCTCCCCGTTTTGAAAAGAGAATATTCTTTCATTTATCAACATAAAAGTAAAGGATATCAAGACTTAAAATACAGTTTCCAGTTTTGAGGACCATGATACACCAAATAAATAACTAATTTAGTTAGAGAAATCAGTAAGTTTAGTCTATAGAGCCAATTGCTTGGGTGCTGCAACTATAGTATTGATTTAGGCTTTGGTCTTCAAGCTTCCCAAAATATTATGAAAAAAAAGTCCAGTTTGAAGATTCCTGAGTAAGGCTTTTCTCTTGCTTACTACAGATTTGTAAAAATCAAACCACAGATGACCCTGCAGAGAGGCGGGAAGAAAATGGTGTGAATCCCTTTTCAAGTTACAGTAAGCTACCATTTAAAATCATGGTTTAAAATCATGATTTTAAAAGGTGGTATATTAATTTGTCCTTAATCATCTTAGACAAACTTCTCCCACAATATTCTTCATGACTAGAAAAAGAGAGCTGGGAAGTTTTGTCATGATTTTGCACTCTTGGCACTGCACTAATTAATAACACTATCATCAATATATTATATTAACAAATCAGAGTCATCAAGGACATTAAAAGAATGATAGGCAACAAATCATCAGTATTTATTAGACCAAATCTTGACTCATAAAGCCCAAGCTGTCTCCCTCCCCAGGAAGAAAGATAGTAATGTGCTAGATTGTGTATGAGGCCTTATTACAAAGATGTCAGGTTTAGTTTGAAACATAAACATATTTTTATTCATACATTAGTACTTATAGTGATCAATGATAGTGTATCTAGTATACTAGAATTTGTTTTTGATCAGTAGAAAAGCAATTATTCATAAAACTCAAACTAGAGGCAAAGTTGTGAAAGAAAAGGAAAGAATTATAGGTTTCTTACAGGGAAGGTAATTTTAATATAGACGAGATTGGTTCAAGTTCTGCCATTCGGATTGATAGATTATCTAGCAGAAGTATCATTTCAATAATCTCAATGACAGTATAGCACTAGATACTTGGTACAGTATTATAAATTAAATTTACTGCAAATGTTATTGCAGACAATATGGAAAGAGATCTATTATTTGTGTTTGTGAAAGTTTAGATCGAAGGAAATTTAAAATTCTTTGACATATCATAACAGAAATGATCTATATGATATGGCTATATTGCCAGTTGTCCAAAATTTCACTTTAGCCATTACTTCTTCATCAGTATCCTTGAATTATAGTGGCATGATTCCACTTGTGAGAGAAAATATTATATTAGTCAACCAGAATGTTACCCTGTAAAGTGGTGCTTTGCAGTGTTTGGCAATGTTGGATGCAGTTAACTTTTTAGAGAAATGTTTTACCTTCTTTTTAACCTATCTAATATTGAGAATTTATAGTTGGTACAAAATAAGGCTGTTGGTAATTTCGACTAGAGTATAAAACCATAATTATACTGATGGAATTTATTATAAAACTGTAATTATAGCAGATGGGTTTTATTATATTAATGCTTACCAATTTTAACATGCACGCATATCTTTATTAACCTCACCCAATATTTTTTTATTCATATCTCAAAAACTATCTGTGATACAGCTAAAATATAATTTTATATCTATCAATCATCATCAATCTATATTCTTGCTTGCATAATTATCTTTACCTAAAATAAAAGCAAAATCAATGTGTATATTAGAGTTATAATTTTTGCTGTAAAAAATTCATCCTATATCATTATTGCTAAATTATATCTAGCTTATTTTCTGATCTGTCAGCCTCATAAGAGACAAGAACCCTGAACATTCAACACGTTGTTTGAAACAGAAGAGAATAAATCAGACACTGTCAAATTATCAATTTCATCTTCCTTTAACTATCAGTTGCATCTCTCACTGGATGCATTGACACACACCAGCCACAAATCATTTTTTTCTGCTAGGCAATAAAGCAACAAAAGCCCATTATGCACCACGGTGAATGCTAATTTTTATTGAGATGTGCCTGATCTTTCCAGGTGGCACTAGTAGTAAAGAACCTGCCTGCCAATGCAGGAGTTACAGAAGACATGGGCTCAATCTCTGGGTCAAGAGACCCCCTGGAGGAGGGCATGGCAGCCCACTCCAGTATTTTTGCCTAGAGAATCCTGTGGACAGAGGAGCCTGGTAGGCTGTAGTCCACAGGTCACAAAAAGTAGGACACTACTGAATTGACTTAGCATGAATACATGGTCCTCTTTCAAGAGATTTAATCTTTCACCCTGCTTATTTAACTTATATGCAGAGTACATCATGAGAAACGCTGGACTGGAAGAAACACAAGCTGGAATCAAGACTGCCCAGAGAAATATCAATAACCTCAGATATGCAGATGACACCATCCTTATGGCAGAAAGTGAAGAGGAACTCAAAAGCCTCTTGATGAAAGTGAAAATGGAGAGTGAAAAAGTTGGTTTAAAGCTCAACATTCAAAAAAACGAAGATCATGGCATCTGGTCCCATCACTTCATGGGAAATAGATGGGGAAACAGTGGGAACAGTGTCAGACTTTATTTTTCTGGGCTCCAAAATCACTACAGATGGTGACTGCAGCCATGAAATTAAAAGACGCTCACTCCTTGGAAGGAAAGTCATGACCAACCTAGATAGCATATTGAAAAGCAGAGACATTACTTTGCCAACAAAGATCCGTCTAGTCAAGGCTATGGTTTTTCCTGTGGTCATGTATGGATGTGAGAGTTGGACTGTGAAGAAAGCTGAGCGCCGAAGAATTGATGCTTTTGAACTGTGGTGTTGGAGAAGACTCTTGAGTGTCCCTTGGACTGCAAGGAGATCCAACCAGTCCATTCTGAAGGAGATCAGCCCTGGGTGTTCTTTGGAAGAAATGATGCTAAAGCTGAAACTCCAGTACTTTGGCCACCTCATGCGAAAAGTTGACTCATTGGAAAAGACTCTGATGCTGGGAGGGATTGGGGGCAGGAGGAGAAGGTGGTGACAGAGGACGAGATGGCTGGATGGCATCACTGACTCAATGGGCGTGAGAGTGAGTGAACTCCGGGAGTTGGTGATGGACAGGGAGGCCTGGCATGCTGCGATTCATGGGGTCGCAAAGAGTCAGACACAACTGAGAGACTGAACTGAACTGAACTGAACAACCCTATCTGTAGATACTATCATTACATCTGTGTTAAAATGAGGAAATTAAGGCAGAGAAACTAAAAACTGTACCCCAGATGACATAAATAGAAAGAAGAGTCAGGATTCAAAAACTGTATTTTGAAGGGATAAGATGGGAAAGACAATTTACACAACCTTGTATCTTAGTTTCTAACCATATGAAAGTGTATGTGGGTCAGACCATGATATCCCTAGGACACCTTCCACATTGATGTTTCTGAGAAATCACAGCGAATGCACATTATAGGTGCCAGAAAATAATTTTCTAGTTTTTGCTAATATATCTGATATATTATCAGATGCTGTATATTTAAAGAAATCCTATGGCACACTTCAAAACATAGGTCTCCCAGCTTATTAAACTTCTTAAATTTTTAGGGCTTTATTTTTGAATTGTAATTCTGTACATTTTCCTTTGGTAACCTGCTTTAATTTCATCACCTATGAGTCAATATGAGTCTTTTAACTTTGTGATTTTCATGCATACACTTTCTTCAGGTCAACCTTTAAAAATTACTATGTTTGCTAAGAATTACTTTTTTATTCCTTTTACATCATTTATCATGATTTACACTCTTTCTCATTTTCTGGGCTCTAATAAATGAACTCATCCATTGTTCTCATCTTTGAGAATTTTACAGACTTTCATTCTTTTTCCATTTAACCCTAATTTTTTCAGGAAGAAGTTATCTTGACCAGTACAAAATTAGAGGCCTAGCTACCCTAAATAAAAAAGTGATATTTAAAGGAGGCAGTCATATTATTCAAGGTCCTAATAATGGTGTAATCATGAAAAGTGAAAATTAAATTAATTTTTTAATTTAAAATTTTGCATTCTTTTTATTCATTTGTTTATCTCCATCAGATATTTTAATTATCTTTGATATATCTTATATACTTCTGGTTACTATAAACAATTTTCTAAATTTCAATTTGAATTTAATGTTTACATAATTGTGTGTGTGTGTGTCTGTTCTTACCTGAGTGTGGAAAAGCTGAGCACGAATAGAGTGATAAATTTAATAATTTCTGCAGCTTACAATTGATTAGGAATTGAAATATCCCATTTCTTTTAATAACAGATTTTGAAGAGGTGAGTGTTTTCTGTTGTTTACCTAAATATGAAAAACATGATTTACTATTCCTACCCTGAACACCTAGATGTTGGGTGTTGTCTACCTAAATTCTTAAACAACATATCCTTCATTCAGTGGCCAACTGAACGGATGAATCAATATGGGTAAAGTTTTGAACTTCAAGACTCTTATCAGCTAGTATAAGAGATGACTGACAATATTTATTCTAAATTATGTTTATTTATATCATGCTATTTGATAGATTAATTCCCATCAAAACCCAAGAACATTTCTCATATGTAAAAGAACACTTATGTAGAAAAATAAGTGATTGCTTATTAAAATATCAAATAGCTTTCTATATGATGTTCCTACCATGGTATTAAATGCAGCTTAATAGGCAATAGTAGAATTTGATTTAGAAGAGAAACAAAGAATAGCAGCCCATTTGGAACAAAGAGCTCAGAAAACAGACTTAAGAAGTTTTTTGCCTTTCTACTGAGAATTAAAAACACTTGGAAATAAAGCAACATTTGCCACTTCAAAGTCAGGTACTAGTTTTCAAGTTCCTTTTTCCATAGCTCTCAAGTTGGAATATTATCTTTAATTCAATCTTTAATTTTTTATTATATAACTTATGTAGGACAGAGTTATTTTTCCTTTTTTTTTTTTTTTTTTCCTTCATTTACGGCAAAGAGGTATAGAAAGTACCTTTAATTGTTGGACTATAAGAGTTGATGGAGGTTATGGTCCATACCCTTTTTATTTGGTGTCTTTTCTCTTTCATTAGTTTTTGGGTTTTAACTTTAATTTTCCAAGTTTTAACACAGCTATTCTAGTTCACTTTGCTTCTATTTTTGCTTTAAATGACTTTATTTTGTTTGGTGCAGTTTTGGATTCACAGGAAAATTGAGCAGAAACTGAAAACTACATAAACTCTTGGCTTCCACACATTCATAGCCTCCCATCTCCCACCAGAGTGGAACATTTGTTACAATTGATGAACCTATACTGACACGTATCAATCACTCCAAATTCATAGTTTGCCTTAAGGTTTGCTCTTAGTTTGATTCGCCCTTAGTTTTATACATTTTATGGGTTTGGACAAATGTATAATATGTCCATCTTTAGAGTATCACACGGAAGAGTTTCACTGCCCTAAAATTCCTCTGTGATGCACCTCAGTCAATAGCACTTGATAGCAAAGGTTTTGCCCTCCACTACCAAGAAAGTCTCAGAAGGCACTATGGAAGGAACAGAATGTAACACAGTCTCAAAATTTGGTTTTCAGTTAATAATATCAATTTTAGAAAAATAAATGTCAAGCTATACTCTAGAAACGTGATTATATAGAGACATTTGAATTCAAAAGTAATTTGTAAAGGAAAATTGAAGGTAAAGGCTTCAGAATATTGATGCTAAGATATTTAATTAGGAATGCAGTGTTTGTTTGCATTATTGTCTAGTAAATAAACACTATGGAATTAAATCAATACACTGTATCCTAGAATCTGGCAAGGTCTCTATCATGAATATTCCCTTGGTTTGTGTAAACTTAAAAGGCGCAAATTTTGTCTTTGTTTCTTGGTCCTTTGATTCTGCACAGTGGTAAAGCCCCTTTGTTGTTGGCATGGCTTAATTTAAATATGTAGCTGTTCTCTTTCTGTTTTCTCTGCAGGCTCCAATATCTCTCAAATGCCAATCTTGTTAGAAATCATGGGGAGCTGTTTCTTCTCCTGTTTAGTCCCAAAAGTGGAATCTTTTCAACATTATGAAAAGTATCTCTTCACTCCTCCAATATTTATCTAGCATCTTCTCTGTTAGACACAGTTGTGTTGCTTCAGCATGGTCTGGTACAACAAGATATCTCCCTATGTCCCTACACCTTCCCCTCACACAGTCGTCCCTTTTAGCTCCATTGCAAAGTCTTTCACTTCTTTGCATGCCTAGTCATTCAAGTGTCAGATGCGCGCCCCCATGGACTGCAGCCTGCCAGGCTCCTAAGTCCATGGGATTCTCTAGGCAAGAATACTGGAGTGGCTTGCCATGCCTTCCTCCAGGGGATCTTCCCAACCCAGGAATCGAACCCACATCTCCTGTGTCTCCTGCATTGCAGGCAGATTCTTTACCGCTGAGCCGTCAGGGAAGCCCCTTCACTTCTTTACATAAGCCCTATTGTCACGTATTGTTCTAGTGTCATTATATAAAGTTCTTAGTTCTCCAAATGATCTTGTCTTCCCCTCCCACTTTCCAACACCTCTTTCAAGTCTTAGTCCCAACATCACTCCTCAAAGAAATCTTTTTTTTGTCTTCAAATCTCACTGATTCATGCACTTCCTTTTGAGAGTTTTATTTCAGCAGGATATTTATCGTTATCTGTGTAAAGATTTAATAACTATCTCCATCACCAGTTTCTTCATTCCACGATGGCAGGACACCATCTTTTTTGTTCAGTTTCCTATTCCTAGCACTTACCATTATGCCTTTCATTGACCGAGGCTGTGGAGTTGGAAAATGAAATGAAATGGAAGTCTCTCAGTCATGTCCGACTCTTTACCACCCCTGTACTCTTGCCCTCAAGGCTTCTCTGTCCGCAGGATTCTCCAGGCAAGAATACTGGAGTGGAGTTTGAGCTGATGGTTAAAGCGAAAAACTGAAACAGTTCTAAGATCAAAAAATAAACATTTATAGGATTTCAAAAAGTTATTCTTAAATTTTTACCTTTGGCAAAATATATTATGAAGACCACTTTTGACTGGGATTTTGGGGGACCATTTTGTACTTTAACAGCATTTTGTTAAGGAACCAGAGAGATGCCTAAAGTTATTTTATTGTCTGTGAATTAAGGTTATTGTCCTCCACTAGAATATATTCTATTTTAGCCTACAGCTTGGTGTTGAAAACTTTTTAGCTTTCTACTTTCAACTCTTCCCAGTCTGCACACTATTACTGAATCATTTTATCTATATCTAAAACTATAATGATGACCTCTTTACAGAAGACACCAATAGTTAAGATCCCAAAATAATGTATTTTTTTTTGAATTTTAGGAAAATCCTTCAGAATGTCCCACAAATTCTTCAAATGTAAAAATGAACACTGGGCTCAGCATCTCAGGCTCATCTTCAATAGGGAGACTTCTTTCAGTTTTCTCTATGTAGATAAATTGCATTCACTTATTCCTTACCATCGAGTCAAAATTCTCATTTCCATTATTGCTTTTTAAAATTTCTCTCATTAATATGTTATTAGTCATGAAATCCATCTGATTTTGCAGACCAAATATCTTTAAAATATACTCCCCCTTTTCTGTGTATTTTATACTTACAAGCTATATTCATGTATGGTCCATGAAGCAATGTAAATTGGAGTGGTCAAGTAGGAGATGGCAAGAATGAACACTGATGGATGGGAATAGACCAGTGGAATTCAGATTACCATTATATCTACTATTGTGAAAAGAATCTTTTAGAAGAAATAGAGCAGCCCTCACAGTCAACAAGAGTCTGAAATGCAGTACTTGGTGCAATCTCAAAAATGGCAATGAACTTAGTTCTTTTCCAAGGCAAATTATTCAACATCACAGTAACCCAGGTCTATGCCCCAATCACAGATGCTGAAGAAGCTGAAGTTCCCTGGTTCTAAGAAGACTTATAAGACCTTCTAGAACTAACACCTAAAAAAGATGTCTTTTTCATCATAGGGGACTGGAATGCAAAAGTAGGAAGTCAAGAGATACCTGGCATAACTGATAAGTTTGGCCTTGAGTAAAAAATGAAGCGGGGTAAAGGCTAACAGAGTTTTGTCAAGAGAACACACACATCATAGCAAACACCATTTTTCAGCAACACAAGAGAAGACTCTACACATGGACATCACCAAAAGATCAATACTGAAATCATATTGATTATATTCTTTGCAGCATAAAGAGGACCTTAAACTGACTGTGGCTCAAATCATGAGCTCCTTAGTGCAAAATTCAGGCTTATATTGAAGAAAGTAAGGAAAATTACTAAGCCATTCAGATATGACCTAAATCAAATCCTTTATGGTTGTACAGTGGAGGTGACCAATAGATGCAAAAGATTACATCTGATATACAGAGTGCCCAGAGAACTATGGATGCAGATTCTTAACATTGTATAGGAGGCAGTGACCAAAATTATCCCAAAGAAAAAGAAATGCAAGAAGGCGAAGTGGTTGTCTGAGGAGGCTTTACAAATAGCTGAAGAAAGAAGAGAAGTGAAAAGAAAGGGAGAAAGGGAAAGATATACCTGACTGAATGTAGAGTTCCAGAGAATAGCAAGGAGAGATAAGAAGGCCTTCTTCAAAGAACAATGCAAAGAAATAGAGGAAAACAGCAGAAGGAGAAACACTAGAGATCTTTTCATGAAAATGGAGATACCAAGGGAATATTTCATGCAAGAATTGGCATGATTAAGGACAGAAACTATAAGGACCTAACAAAAGCAGAAGAAATTAAGAAGAGGTGGCAAGAATACACAGAAGAACTATGCCAATAATAATAATAATGTCTTAATGGTTCAGATAACCACGATTGTGTGGTCAGTCACCTAGAGCCAGAAATCCTAAAGCATAAGCATTACTACAAATAAAGCTAGTGGAGGTGATAGAAGCCCAGGTCACCAGGTCAGATATTTCAAATCCTAAAAGATGATGTTTTAGTGCTGCACTCAACATGCCAGCAAATTTGGAAAACTCAGCAATGGCCACAGGACTGAAAAAGATGTTTTCATTCCAATTCCGAAGAAAGGCAGTGCTAAAGAAAGTTCAAACTACCACACAATTGCACTCATTTCACATGCTAGCAAAGTAATGCTCAAAATCCTCCAAGCTAGCCTTCGACAACAGATGAACCAAGAATTTTCAAATGTACAAGCTGAATTTTAAAAAGGCAGAGGAACCAGAGATCAAATTGCCAGCATTCCTTGGATCATAGAAAAAGCACAGGAATTTCAGAAAAGCATCTACTTTTGCTTCATTGACTATTTTAAAGTCTTTGACTGTGTGGATCACAACAAACTGTGGGAAATTCTTAAAGAGATGGGATTACCAGACCACCTTACCTGTCTTCTGAGAAACTTGTATGTAGGTAAAGAAGCAGCAGTTAGAACCAGACATGGAACAACTGACTTTCTCCAAATTGGGAAAGGAATACAACAAGGCTATATATTGCCACTCTGTTTACTTAATATATATGCGGTGTACATCACACAAAATGCTGGGCTAGATGAACCATAAGCTGGAATCAAGACTGCCTAGAGAAATATCAACAACCTCAGATATGCAGACGATACCACCTCAATGGCAGAAAGTGTAGAGGAGCTAAATAACCTCTTGTTGAAGGTGAAAGAGGCGAGAGAATAAGCTGGCTTAGAACTCAACATTCAAAAAACTAAGATCATGGCATCTGGGCCCATCACTTCATGGCAAATAGATGGATAAAAAGTGGAAGTAGTAACAGATTTTATTTTCTTGGGCTCCAAAGTCACTGCTGATGGTGACTGCAGCCATGAAATGAAAAGACACTTGCTCTTTGGAAGAAAAGCTATGACAAACCTAGACAGTATATTAAAATGCAGAGACATCACTTTGTTGACAAAGGTCCATAAAGCCAAAGCTATGGTTTTTCCAGTAGTCATGTATGTATGTGAGAGCTGGACCATAAAGAAGACTGAGCACCAAAGAGTTGATGTTTTCAAACCATGGTGCTGGAGAAGACTCTTGAGAATCCCTTGGATAGGAAGCAGATCAAATCAGTCAATCCTAAAGGAAATCAACACTGAGTATTCATTGGACAGACTGATGATGAAGCTGAAGCACCAATGCTTTGGCCATCTAATGAGAAGAGCTGACTCCTTGGTAAAGACTCTTATTCTGGGAAAAACTGAAGGCAAATGAAGAGGAGGGGAGTAGAGGATGAGATGGCTGGATGGCATCACTGACTCGATGGACATGAATTGAAGCAAACTCTAGGAGATAGTGAAGGACATGGAAGCCTGGTGTTCTGCAGTCCATGGGGTTGTGTAGAGTCGGACACGACTTAGTGACTGAACAATAACAGAAAGGTGCCTAGATGGCTCCTCCAAAATACTCTGCTAGAGAAATATTTCTTATAGAAACTTCTAATCTGTAATTTTCTCTTTACAGGTCTTTAGAGCATGCACTAGCGCTTACTTTTCCAAAGTCCTGTTGAGTGATATTTTTCCATTGAATGGGCTTTTATGTCAGTATTGAATATAGCATTACAGATTTATATGAACTGAGGTGAACATAGGTTCATGATATCTTAACAACAACTAAAAAAGGAGTCCATGAAATTGTATACAGAACAAGATTCTAAATTTAAATACATATCCAAAAATACATATGATATGTAAGCTGTGGTATATAAATATGTATTTATATACATATATTTTTATATATTTTTCTTATTTAGCTCATCTAACTTTCTATTGTAATTTACTCTTACATTTCTGTCTACAGCAGGCTTTCTAATGGATGTGCACATTTTTTGTTTTTCTAACATGCTTTTTCAGCCTGAAAACACAAAGAAATGCATGAATCCTTCTTCCATCCCTACTTACATCAAATTGCTCACCAGGTTCTAGTAATTCTGCATGTTAAATATTTTTAAAATCATCCTATTCCTTTCTATCCTAGTCTCTAACTTTAGCTGTTATATACATTTTACCTTGCCCTCCTGTCTAAACACATTCATGTTTTTCTCCTTGCTCCCATAAATTCCCAGGCTTTGTTATTTCACTTATCACACAGTCTTGTTCTTTTGTTTTCATTTTTTTCTTTACTAGCTGCAAGGAACTTCATGCCATTGGCCACATCTGATGTGAGACTAAATTCACCTGGGTGCTTAATACATGAAAAATATTTAATCACCATATTAATAATAACAATGCTGGGCTCATAGCAATTGTTTATAGTAATTACATTGACCCAGTGTTCTGATAAACACTTTTAGTTTTAATTAAATTTGTGTTGCATAGTAATTGCTATGTACAAAGCTAAATTTGAACTTATTTAAAATCCATTGGCAGAAAAAAAAAGAAAACACTTGATACTATTGATTCATATAATTTGAACTGTAAGAAAGTGATTGGTTGGGAAGAAGTTTGGCTGCTTCTGCTGAGGATGGGTGTAGAGTATAAAATCTCAAGTATTTGAGTCGCCTAGTACAAGTGATGCCAGACATGGCGTAGCTGGGGAGAGATTAAAAACAGTACATATTAATGACTCTCAGGGGAGTAATGGTAGATGTAAAAGAATCCACATTTTATCCTGTGAGCATGTCTATTCCCTGTTTCTTTTACTGGCTTCAGCCAATTCATGTCTCTAGTTTCCAAGTTAATATAAATCCTCTTGCTTAGTACTTCAAACAAATAAAGTTTCTATCTTTAGGTTGAGTTCTGTAATGAAAAATGCATGCTCATTGCAAAAACCAGATCAAGTAAATTGACCAAAAACTAAAAGAAAGATATTGTCTGTAAGACTACTATCTAGATTGAAATAAATAAGGGGAAAAGTGTTGAAATGTGCCCTATGCTGATAGAGACCAAAAAGTGCAGAGGAGATCAGAGTGATACTCAGACAGAGTGCAGTGTTTACATGACTCTAGGACAGGAATACTCATTCATTCATTTATTCATGCAGGGAATCTCTGTTATGTATTACACTCTATCTTCCTTTCTCAGGTGGTGCTAGTGGTAAAGAATCCTCCTGCCAATTCAGGAGACGCAAGAGAAGTAGGTTCATACCCTGGGTGGGGAAGATCCTCTGGAGGAGGAAATGGCAACCTGCTCCAGTATTCTTGTCTGGAGAATTTCATGGACAGAGGAGCCTGGTGGGCTACAGTCCATGGGGTCACAAAGAGTCAGACTTGACTGAGCACCAGCACAACAAGCACAAAACCTGGGGAAGCTAGCAGTGAATCAATGAGGTGAGATCTTTACCCCTGTGGGTCTATAGGAATAATGACCTGAAATTTGTGTGACAGGAGGCATTATGGTCATTTGGAAATTTACAAGCTCTGTAAGTAAGAACTTCAAAATTTGCCTATATCCATTAAAAATATAAGCAAAATTAAAACCATAAATGTATCTAACCAGTTTGAACCAGATAATGATGATATATAAATTATGTGATTGGCACATAGATATATTAAAAGAAAGTAAACAAATTGAGAGGAAACTTCAGATTAGAAAATAAAATATATAGTATAATCAAATTCTGAGAAAATTACAAAATCTGTGCATAAAATTGGAGCAGGAAATGGCAACCCACTCCAGTATTCTTGCCTGGTGAATCCCATGGACAGAGGAGCCTGGTGGGTTGCCATCTATGGGGTCGCACAGAGTCGGACACGACTGAAGCGACTTGGGATGCATGTATGTGTTGGAGAGGGAAATGGCAACCCACTCCAGTGTTCTTGCCTGGAGAATCCCAGGGACGGCAGAGCCTGGTGGGTTGCCGTCTATGGGGTCATAAAGAGTTGGACACGACTGAAGTGTCTTAGCAGCAACAGCAGCATGCATAACATCTACATGCATATAAATATATATACACTAGGTATGTCTAACATGAATTTTAATAAATAATATATGATCTACATTATGGCATATGTGTTATAAATAGTTTCTATGTGTAATTTTATTTAGGATAAATTGTGGAAGATTGCACCTCAAAATGTTGCTGGAGATGTTATTTCTGATTTTTTTCATGGTTTATTTGGAATCTAATTCTCTTAAAAAAATGAACTCAGTTTCTTTGTACAGTAAAGTCGTTACAAAAATAAATTCAGAGATGACCAAAAAGTTTCTGTTAGATACTGAGGGTAAAATTATACTAATGGAAATGATGTTGCCTTAAGTATAGTTAGAAACTTAGGTAATCAATTCACAATATCAATCTGCGGTACTTATATCTCATGATGTTGCTCAGGATTATTATTTTTTTTTAATAAAATAGAATTTAGTTAATGCAGATTCACTGGTTTCCACTTAAGTTCTAATACTCAGTTCTTCCTTATTTACCAAGCACATGATTTTTAAACTTTTTCCCCATAATCACACTTGTAAAAATTGCAATGTCATATCTAAAATTTGTTTACAAGTCTACCATAAGGAATAAATGAGGAAATTCCAAAAGTACTGAGTTACCGAGAAGGAACTGGCTATATAAGTTCAAAGTGTTTCTTTGTATATTAGGTGGATTTAAAGGAGGAAAATATGGGTTTGGCATGCTCTCTTGAGCAATTGTTCAAATGTCTCGGGTTTGGCAAAGTTAAAACTACATTTTCCCATTCCCTTTTTTCTTGTAATTTACAAAAACCATGTATACTTCAAGGGAAATTTAATCCATATGTTCTGATTCATTTGCACTTAACTTGTCATAATATTGTTCATGAAAATCGTGTCGTGTCCAGGAAAGTTTGTGAGATTATTTTTAATAATTCCCCATCTCCCCCTGTTCTAAGAAGCTGCATTTTGGCATTAGGTAGCCAAATGGGAATCACAAAAAGTTGAAACTCAAAATGTACGTTTTTCAAATGAATTCATACTTGGGCAAAATTTTATCCCTTATTTATTTGTGTGTTGTAACAGGAAAGCTAATAGTATTGAGCTAAAGACCAAGTGGCAAGTCCATATAGCTTTTGTTGTTTTAAAATCAGTTCTTAGGAATAATCTTAAAAGACTTTAGTATTTAATAAATATGTTCCCCCAAATAAGAAGTGTGATGTCTCCACTGAGAAAATATTATATTTCTACAAAGACAAATTATAAAGCAGATGCTAGATTTATGAGAACCTTTGTCAGCTATCATTCTTTTGAGTTAAAAGGCAGCCATCAATAATGAGTCTAACACAAAGGGAGAAAGAGAAGCAAGACTCAAAGAATAACACCTTCTAAAAGTCATAATTGCTTATCCTGTATAGGATTGGTTTCTATGCCTCTCAGATGAAATAAAACCATAAGGCAAAGAGAATCTTAAAAGACTTAAAATCACATTGCATGCAAGCATTTGAATATACTCATGTCAGAACATTTCAGATATATTATTTTTAAATTTAAAGAAATTGTAAAGAACCATTTATTGTCATTTTTATTACCAGGGCTTCTAAGTATTCTTCCAGCTATACAATACAAGACTTGTGCATTGTGGTTGAACAATCCACAGCACCCCAGGTATTTCAAGGACACATTAGAAATGGTAATGAAAAAAGCAGAATGCACTGCACACTGTTTAGGAGATTGGGATGCCATTAAAAACTCCCCAGGAAGAATGAACTAAGGTCCAGTGTAAGGCTAAGATTGTGAAAGCTCAGGTTTTAAACCAAACCTAAAATCTCAGCCCACATCTATTTAAATTGATGTCAGATCACCTATCCCCAGGGAGAATGGATGCCTATTTGCTGTGCTGTGAACTATTTTAGAGCAGAAACATTGCATATTCTCCAATGAATGTTTCTGTGCACATCTGGATATATGCAGAAAACAAATGTAATTAATGGACTATGTAAAATAAATTACTGTATTTGAAATATCACTCTTTGATTCTGGATGAGTGGGTTTGTGGTTATAAAATTAGGGTCTCAATAACACATACATACGTTCACAAACACACACACACCCCATTCCACAAACCACCAACTCCAGGAATAAGTGAGGAATTTAGCCCTTGGACCAGCTTGAGGCTTTTGATTAATTTCATCTGTCCTGTCATACATAGTTCTAAAGGGAGAAACCCATCATGTAGTCTTTGAACATATTTTTAAAATATTGTAGTAATTAATAGTTACAAGAAAGATAACATTTTACATTCTATATATTTTATGTAAACAAATCAGTTTTATGGATAAAATGGTCTCTCATCTTGCAATTAATCTTCAGAAAATTTTCTATGACAATTATTCTTTCAACTTTACCTATCTATCTATCTATATATCTTTCTAACATCATTTGCTGGGGGACACTGACATTATCCCAAGAATAATATTAGACTAGACTTTGGGTGGGAAAGGTACTGGATTCATTTATAGACCAAGCAATCCAAATCTTGGGATTGTGTTGGTAACTTGTTTCTGAAAGCTCCAGTTGAGTTATGTTTGGAGCTTTGAATGTCTGGACAAATGAAGAACTAACTTTATCTTGGAATAGAGCTCCTGTTGCCTAGACTAAACATTGTTTTTGTTTTCTAAAAGTCCATTCATTATTTTCATGCAAAATACACCATATTAACATTAGACATTATTTTCATGGTTTCATATCAGTAAACAGTATGGAAAAAAGTGTTATCCTGGGCTTATTTTTGCCAAATGATATATTCTTCCGTGTGTTTCAAAATATTCTTTTCAAAGCATGATGTTTAATCGGAATATGTCTATACTTTCTGAACAATCTGAAAACTCCTCCTTATTCAAGGCTGAATTTTAGAGAGTTTGGACTAAAATGTGATGATGAGAATTTATAGATTTGTGAATTAACATGTATTAACACATTTTCAGTGTCTATAATATTATAGATTGTGTACAACTGTGTTCATTCAAAACTAGTATTTTATATCAATGAAATTACTAGTCTAAACTGCATGTGAAAAATCCTTCCATTAATCACTGCCTCTTCTGGACCCCTACTTTATATATATTTCTTTTATGATAATCATCACACTACACTATGAGTCTTTTCAGTATTTTTTTAGGGCTTCCCTCGTGGCTCAGTTGGTAAGAATCTGCCTGAAATTCAGAAGACCCAGCTTCAATCCCTGGGTCAGGAAGATCCCATGGAGAAGGAAATGGCTAGCTATTCTGTGAGGACAAGTGTCTAATTCATAGAGCATGACACATCATTGAAAGTGAAGTGAAAATGTTAGTCACTCAGTCGTGTCTGACTCTTTGTGACCCCTTCGACTGTAGCCCACAAGACTCCTCTGTGCATGGAATTCTCAAAGCAAGAATACCAGAGTAAGTTAACTTACCTTTCTCCGGGGGATCTTCCTGACCCAGGAATTGAACCCTGGTCTCCTGCATTGCAGGCAGATTCTTTACCATCTGAGCTACCAGGGACACAAGATTAGGCTCATTAAATATTTGTGGAACTAGTCCATTGACATGTGTCCTGATTTTCAACTGAAACAGACATTAACACTTTCTTGAACACCTGCTCATCATATTACCCTGAAAGTAAAAATGCACATTCAAAATTAGGGACATCCTGGAAAAAGGTCTATGGTTTCCACATTTTGTTTTAACAGTTTAAAATTTAAGTCCCTATTTGCTCAATGTTTGAAATCAATTTGAACATGCACATAGTAAAACTCCATCAATAAATTCCAAAAACTCTACTTCCAGTCTTTGCACAGTGGGTGAATGGTTTCCATACTCTTCTGTTATACGTTAGTGGATGGGCTAAAGATAGAGTCATGCTATTAACTTTGACTAGCCAGACTTATGGTAACTTAAGCCCACAGTTAAAAAGCATTTGTACTTTGTGCGTGGGTGTGTATATATGTGTGCACATGCAAAGGAATTGTGCCCACTTACAACTGCACATGCAATTCAAGTTCTGTGATTTCAATATGAGTTATAGGAGTATGACACTATAAGAATATTTATGGCTAACAGCTTTGGATGATTTTTTTTTTATGCCAAGACATGTTTGCTTGTTCAAATTCCTTTCCAGTGAAGAATAAGATTATAAACGTAAAGGCAGGGAAATGGAACTCATGATGAAATAAGGTTAGAGAAAGAAACTTAGAGAAAAATTGGCATTAGTTCTTTCTGAAGCTAGAGTTTTGTGTTTATTTAATCATTAACATAGAAAAAAAGAAGTGAAGATTTTAGACAATAATTGGATCAATTGGGAATTTTACAAAATTATTTAAGACAATTATCAGCCGTTTTATCTGTTTTTATATTTCTGCCTGATTTATCAGATTTGACATTCATTATTTACCATAATTTTAAAATTTAAGCTCTGGCCTATATATCTCTTGCCTCAGAGACAGCCTGCACCAATATGCTAAAAAGAAATGATCAAAAATGGATAACTTTAAAAGTAAAAGAATTCTAAAGACTCTATTTTTATTTTTATTTTTTTATTTTTTTGGGGAAGGAACAGCATTTCATTTTACTCTTGGTTCCACATTTCAAAAATTACACTGTCTGCATTTTGAATTAAGTGAAAGAGTTAAGAAAGGTCACTTTTTCTCCTTTGTATCTCAAAAATAAATGAACTTTGACTAAGTTTCAGATGCAAAACAAGAGGTCCACCACAGGCATTAATTTTAACAAAGTTATTTAAGATTCCCCCTTTCTTAAAGTGCTCCAGGAATTAGATGGGTGACTATGGGCTAACACCATCTTTATCAAGTATTGGCAAAGGTTATAGCTGGGAAAGCCTTTGCTTATTGAATGGAAGAGGAGGTATCACAGAATTGAGTAACTGATAAAACTTCAATCTTGAATTAGGTTAGGTCTTGATCTGCTTCCAGCTAGTTGATCTCTTGAAATATGTGGGCTGTGCAGTAAGTTTTTGGTTGCTGTATGATTTTCTTCTTGCTTCTAAATTTCACATATTCTCAATTTGTTTTACAGGTCAACCTTTTTTCTTTGGACTAAACCAATGTGGATAAGGGAGCCCAAAAGGGAATTAATCAGTTTTGGTGCATATTTTGAAGACATCGTCACAGAACATATTGCTCTGAAGTTAGGGTTAAAGTGATACTTTGCATTAGGATAATGTGGAGGACAACATTCTCTCAGGAGAAAGTAAGCATTCTAAGCTTTCCTCTCCTAGGCATCTTCCCTCAGGCACTGAGACTGCAGCCATCCAATTCATGGGGACAGGCAGAAAGAGACTTCAAAAGTCAAATATATTTCCACAGCTAATTTTTAGCAAGTCTGGCAATGAGATCTTTCCATTCTTCTCTCTTCTTTGTGATGTATGTAGGAGTGAGTAGCTGCGGTAGTGATTGTGGCTGTTGTCTAAAGAAGTTCTGACACAAGGCCTCAGTGTTACAGATCACATACATCCCACAGTCATAGCTGTTTTGTTGAGCAGGGGCTTTCTCTTCCACAAAGGCCAGTTTGTTTCCTTTTCTGCCTAAGAAAGCCTCTAGTTTCTCTGCTACCTGTTTTGCATGGAATGAGTTACTACTACCGTAAGAATCATAATGAAAAAAGCCATTTTTATCTTGCAGATATACCAACAAGCTCCAGTGGGTTCCCCCAGCTGTGTGGTTGGAATTATCATTGATGGCTAAAAATATAACTCTCTTATTGGGGAGGTCCAAGGGTTCAAGGAACATGGCGATTTCTGCTGGGTTGCCAGTGCACTTGATGAACTGAGTAACTTCGGGGCTGATGAAACAGACGTGGTCAGAGCAGTCATGAAATTGACTGTTGGCAAAGTACTCAAAGGCAAACCCAATAACATGGTCATTGAGCCAGCTTGGAGGATCCAGTAGTGAGACGTCTGATTGCTGCAGTAGACTGTCCATGTAACTCAAGACTACTGGGTCCATCTTGTACTGACCAGGGCTGCTCAGAAATTCCAGAAGCTGCTTCGGGCCTCACCACCCCTACCAGCCTCCAAGCAGCTCTGTACTGGCCGGAAAAGCCAAGACTCTATTTTTAAAAAAGACTTTTATTTAACCCAGATGTCATCAAAATATCTCATGTACTAATAGTTCATACTAAAAGTGGTGTTCTTAGTGGCTCAGCCATAAAGAATCTGCCTGCAATGCAGGAGCCATAGGAGACCCTGGTTTGATCCCTAGGTCTGGAAGATCACCTGGAGGAGGCATAGCAACCCACTCTGGTATTTTTGCCTGGAGAATCCCATTGGCAGAAGAGCCCAAGTCCATAGGGTCGCAAAGAGATGGACATGACTGAAGCAACTTAGCATACAATTGTATTAAAAGTATAAATAATATCTACAAAGGGTAGTGAAACTAAACATATTTGGTAAAATGTAGGGTTGGTATCAAGTAATTATAGAAAGCTACTAAAGCAAAATCTGAATGTTGAGTCCTTGAATGCAGAGATTTTTATCTGTTCACTCATGTATTCCAAGAATCTAGAACAATGTTTGGTCAAAATAGTACTCAGTAAAGGATTATTGTGCAAGTTCCACACAGAATTAGTGTTAAAGGTACCTGACCATTAGCTATTGCAGCAATATTGAAAATCTATATATTCTTATTTATTTCTATAAGTAGATCATCTTTTTAATTCCCCTAAGCTGACAATAAAATTTATGAAGCAATGATTTGCTTCTCTCCTCTTCTTGCTTCCATAATTTCCATTGCATATAAAAAATACTTCATCAGTGTGAAAAGGCTGTAGAAATTTTAGCAGATATTCTTCAGAACAACACTTCCTAACTGTAATTTCTGTACTGATGGAAATATTCTATAAGCTACTTTGTCCAAGACTATGATCACCAGCCATATGTGACTGCCTAGTACTTGAAATATGCTAGTGCAACTGAGAAAGTATATTGTTAGCATCACTAAATTAAAAATAAATTTGGAGTATATTTGCTTAACAACACTGTGTTTGTTTCTATTGCATAGCAAAGTGAATCAGCCATACATATACATACATCTGTTTTCTGGATTTCCTTACCATTTGGGTCACTACAGTGTACTCAGTTCCCTGTGCTATATACAGTAGCTTCTCGTTAATTATCTATTTTATACATAGTATCAGTGGTATATATATGGCAGTCCCAATCTCCCAATTCAACCTGCTCCTCCCCTTTGGTATCTATACATTTGTTCTCCACACTGCGTCTCTGTTTCTGCTTTGTAAATAAGATCACTTATACCAATTTTTTCAGATTCCATATATATATATATGCATTAATATACAGTATTTGCTTTTCTTTTTCTGACTTGCTCCAGTCTATGTGACAGACTCTAGGTCCATTCACATCTCTACAAATAACCCAATTTCATTTCTTTTTATGGCTTCCTCTATAATGAATAGTCGGAGAAGGCAATGGCAGCCCACTCCAGTACTCTTGCCTGGAAAATCCCATGGACGGAGGAGCCTGGTACGTTGCCGTCCGTGGGGTTGCTGGGAGTCGGACACGACTGAGCGGCTTCACTTTCACTTTTCACTTTCATGCATTGGAGAAGGAAATGGCAACCCACTCCAGTGTTCTTGCCTGGAGAATCCCAGGGACGGGGGAGCCTGGGGGGTTGCCGTCTGTGGGGTCACACAGAGTCAGACACGACTGAAGTGACTCAGCAGCAGCAGCATAATGAATACTATGAAGGTTCCTTTAAAAACTAAAAACAGAACTACCACATGACCCTGCAATTCCACTACTAGTCCCATACCCAGAGAAAACTAAAATTCAAAAAGACTCATATGCCCAAATGTTCATTGCAGCTCTATTTAAAGTGGCCAGGACAAGGAAATATCTTAAATAGATAAAGAAAATGCAGTACATAATATAATTAACTTAAATTAATTTTAATTTAAATAATGTGTCTGAGTTTATAGTATCAGATAGCTCAGCTCTAAATAAATACCCTGAGAAAGATAAGTTGACTTCACTGCTTGTGTTTTTGAAATCCGGTAAATGGGTTGCATGCATGTTAAGTCTCTTCAGTCATGTCTGACTCTTTGCAACCCTATGGACTGTAGTCCACCAGGCTCCTCTGTTGGTGCAACTCTCCAGGCAAGAATACTGGGGTGGGTAGTCATGTCCTCCTCCGTAAAGGTATTATCTTTCTCTTATCTTTTCATTCTTCCTAGATAGATACAAAGAAGATAATTTATACAAAATATTTTTATACAGTGTTTCAGGAAGGTAAGGTTTTCTTCATAACCACTGCTCTCAACACTTCACTCTACTGATATCCTGCAAAAGTATGCTAATTAAATTAAAAGAGATTTAAATATTTAGGCAGAAGTACTAATGGACTCATAACAGCCAGGTATACCATTGCATGTATTATAACTTTTCAAATAGATTTTGGTTATTGAAAACACCAACACTCTTGTTATTTTTTAGTCTCTAAAATCCTCGATTCTTCAAAAATAGCCATAATAAGTAATTACTTCAGTAACTTATATACCAGCCTTTTTCTTATTTAATGGAAAGTTTGGCTCTAGAAAAGAGAATCACAAAAGGTTTAAAAAGAAGGAAAGACCTGCTTTTATTTTTAATGTTCTGTCAATCCTGTTATGTCATACTTATCACTCTGTTCTTATGAGGAACTTTATGACAGTCATTGCCACAGATGATCACAGTTTTAGAGCAAAAGAAAATTGTAATAAGAAAATAGGATTTGTTACAAACAAACTGCCAGTTTTCATTGGACAGATTTAATTATTAGCAGTCACAATAAATAGAATGCATTGTTGAACATTATTGGCTAGTTTCTCCTAGAATTTCATTCACTGGATGGCAAGAATATCATCTTGGACAGAGAAGCTTAAACACTTTTACCTCTATAAGCACAATGCACTGCCAAGAACACTAGGGTAACTTTCTGTTTTTATTAGCCTGGCTTCTCTAACAGGTCCCCATAAATTCTATGCCTTTCCAGGGCCACAAAGAACTGGGAAAGAGATTACTTGCCGAGTTACTGTATCTTTATGCAGACTTTCATGGAGCAGTTAGATGATGATTCCTGAACTGGGCCCACAGTGTAACAACAGCAGAGATGATATTATAGTCAATTTACTATCCAGCTTATAGCCATCAGTAAATTGGACCTATTTTCTGGGGATAAACCTGATTACTTTGAAAGACAACTAAGAATTTTTCCCTCTCATGTGTGGGATTTCTTTGTATTTTGAAGAGATTTGTGGTTGCTTCTAGTGTAAGCAATATTTCTTACATATACATTCAAATGGTTTTTCTGTATTTTTTTGAACATGACATGTTAACAACTGCTACAGAAGCAAAGAACCACAGTTCCAGACACTGGAACTGTTTCACCTACTGTTTTTTAGTGTTTGATTATGTAATAAAGACTATAAATAATTCTAATATATAAGGCCAGACTTAATGACATTCCTTCCCATTTTCTTTTAGAAAAACCCTTTGCAAGCATCCCTAAATTACATTTTTAGCTATTTTCAGGGTGGTGGGGTGGTGATTGCTTTTCATGTTGTTAAGTGGAAGTCAGAACATTTCTTTTCCTTACAAAATTTGGTCCTTACATTGTTTCTTGGCTTTTGAAGAACCAAAGAAATTCTAAATTAAAGATACTAAAGTCCTTTGGGACTGAGGATGGAATGAGAAACTTGAGGGGAAAGAAAAGGGAAAGGAAGAGGAGAGAAAGGAAAAAATATCAGATGGGTGCATTGTGTATGCTTCATAGAATAATTCTGAGTTACTTTAAAAATATAATTGCATTCATCTAAAACATGGCATTATTAGCTCAAAGATCTAGATGACTTGATTTATTTTGTGGCTTGCATTTCAGTGGTTAGGGGAAAAAAAAAAGAAGAAGAAGAAGCATTACCAGTGAATCGAGAATTTTAAAAAATCTATAACCTTATATCAGAAATATAGATATAAGAAAGTCATACTCACCATTTTTTTCTCTTCTAATTCCCACAAGACTTAACAGGAGTGTAATATGTCACCTACTGTGCCACAAAAATAAGTTTCTAACATGGTCCATATTTTTTCCACCCTATCTAAGAATGTTCTCTGTCTCTCTCTTTCTGGTGTGGAATTAATCTCATCAATATTACAACAAAAAGGTAAAGAGAACTCAGGCTGCAATTCTACTGCCGGTTTATACAACAAATAGGCGTTTTCTTAGTGTTGTCAGAAGATTCCTGATTTGATTTCCTACTCTGGGAAACTTGATATGGTTGAGACTAAGAAGAAACTGTTATGGAAGACAAAGATTTCTTAAAAATAAGTATTTGAAAATTTGTTTTCTGTATATATCATTTTACTGTCCTTTCCCATCCCATTAAAGATCCAGAAGAGTCTTTCCTGTAAACAGAAGAAGAATAGGCTGTGGTGTTAGAGACTGAACATTTTAGATTTGGAACAAAAATATAGACAGATAGTAAGGAAAACAGGGAAAAGTTTTGTTTCCTGGTGAAATTTAAACAATCAAAAATAGGAAAAAGAAACACAATGCCTTGCTATATGGCTTGAGTGAAAGATGAATATTTGTCCTGGTAGAGCTGAAATGTTTTTTTTTTTGAACATCATTTCCTGTATCTTTGACAACAACCTTACTTCCTTAGTCCCCACTTAACTTTCTTGCACTCCCTTTTTATTAAAAAATATATATATCACTGATATATAATTGCTTTACAATATCGTGTTAGTTTCTACTGTATAATGAAGTGAGCCAGCTATAACACTTCTCTCTAAGCCTCCCTCCTCTCTCCCCAGTCCCACCCTCTAGGTCATCACAGAGGAGGGAGCTGAGCTCCCCTGTGTATATAGTAGCTTCCTGCTAGCTAGCTATTTTACACATGGTAGTGTATATATGTCAGTCAGTTCAGTTCAGTTCAGTCGCTCAGTCACATCCAACTCTTTGCGACCCCATGAATCGCAGCACGCCAGGCCTCCCTGTCCATCACCAACTCCTGGAGTTCACTCAGACTCACGTCCATCGAGTCAGTGATGCCATCCAGCCATCTCATCCTCTGTCATTCCCTTCTCCTCCTGCCCCCAATGCCTCCCAGCATCAGAGTCTTTTCCAATGAGTCAACTCTTCGCATGAGGTGGCCAAAGTACTGGAGTTTCACCTTTAGCATCATTCCTTCCAAAGAACACCCAGGGCTGATCTCCTTCAGAATGGACTGGTTGGGTCTCCTTGCAGTCCAAGGGACTCTCAAGAGTCTTCTCCAACACCACAGTTCAAAAGCATCAATTCTTTGGCATTCAGCTTTCTTCACAGTCTAACTCTTACATCCATACATGACCACTGGAAAAACCATAGCCTTGACTAGACGGACCTTTGTTGGCAAAGTAACGTCTCTGCTTTTCAATATGCTATCTAGGTTGGTCATAACTTTTCTTCCAAGGAGTAAGCGTCTTCCAATTTCATGGTTGTAGTCACCATCTGCAGTGATATATGTCAGTACTACTCTTCAATTCATCTCAACCTCCTCTTCCCCCAGCCCCGTGTTCACGTATCAGTTCTCTGCATCTTTCTTCTTGCCCTGCAGACAGGTTTATCTGTACCATTTTTCTAGATTCCATACATATGTGTTAATATATAAAATTTGTTTTCTCTTGTACCTCCTTCTTCCTTCCCTTTCCTCTGCCTCTGCTTTTCTCTTCTAGGTCTCCTCATGGCTATAAATCATACCAATTTCAGATTTTTCTGTAATCATTCTTCACGTTGGAACTTCTGATTGAACTGGATGAAGCTTTATCAGACCTGCACCACTTAGGATCTTTCTCCTTCATCTTTCTCTTATTCCCCCTCTCCTTCCACAGTTGTAGTGATGCTGTCCTGGTCTGACCCTTTCTCTTTCAGAGATGTTTCCCTTGTTAATATCTTGCCCTTATTGGTATCCACTTCCCACAGATCCCAAACAGATAATCAGAAAGTTTTGCTTTTTGCTCCTTTTTTAAGAATGCTTATTAATTTATATTATCATTAAGTAAATTTGGTGGCTTTCCATCTTCCTTATGCTTTAAAATAATTTATATAGCATGAGAAACAAATACTTGAAAACCTTTGGGATTTGTGAATTTTGTTGATCATCATTTGAGCATCCATTTTCCTTCCTTCTATTGTTACATGGGTTTGAAAATTTCACATTTTTTGAATCAATTTTGAAGGTTTATATTTAGCTAGGAAATCACTTATTTCTTCAAGATTGTTCACACTATTTTTATTTCACAATTTATTATTTTCAAAAATCTACAGTTACAGGACCCTTCTTTCATATCTTGCATTTGTGCACATTGGTTTTTGAGTTTAAACTGTAATACACTTTGTTTTTAATGCTTAAAAATTACTTTCACTTATTTTTTTCTTTTATTTTTAATTGGAAGGTAATAGCTTTACAATGTTGTGTTAGTTTCTGCTATACAACAACTTGAATCAGCTGTAAGTATAAATATATCTCTCCCTCTTGAGCCTCCTTCCCACTTCCCCGTTCCACCCCTCTAGGTCATCAGAGAACACCAGACTGAGCTAACTGTGTTTTATACAGCAACTTTTCACTACCTGTCTAATTTACACATGATGATATATGCATTTCAATGCTACTCTCTCAATTCATCCCACCCTTTCCTTCCTCCACTGTGTCCACGAGTCTGTTCTTTGCATCTGTATTCCTATTTCTTCCCTGCAAATTGGTTCATCAGTACTATTTTTCTAAATTCCATATATATGCATTAATATACAAAATTTGTTTTTCTCTTTCTGACTTACTTCACTCTGTATATCAGGTTCTAGGTTCATCCACCTCACTTCTAAATTTACTTTTGTCTTTCTGCATTTTTTTCTTTTATTTACTTTTTTATTTTTTCACAGCGTATATATTGTTTTATTTATATGATTTACATGTATTAAATACAGACTGCATATCTTTGATTAGCTATTTCTTTTAACAATGTCCAAGTAAGATTTATTTCAGGTGTGCATGACTGGTTCAATTTTCTTTTTTCTATTTATAGTTTTTTGATATGTTTTGGAGGAAAATTGCTTTACAATGTTGTGTTGGTTTCTACGTACTCTGAGAAAGCCACAATTATAAAAAACACATATATCCCAATGTTCATTGTGGAACTATTTACAAAAGCTAGGACATGGAAGCGATCTAGATGTCCGCTGACAGATGAATGGATAAAGAGTATACAGTACATATATACAATGGAATATTGCTCAGCAATAAAAAAAATGAATTTGAGTCAGTTCTAGTGAGGTAGATGAACCTAGAACCTGTTATACAGAGTGAAGTAAGTCAGAAAAAGTTATTGTATATTTTCTTAGTTTTTAAACATTTTATTTTATATTGGAGTGTAGACGACCAACAATGTTGACATAGCAAAGGACTCAGCCATGCATGTACATGGACTCATTTTCCCCCAAACTGCCTTCCCATCCAGGTTGCCACGTAACACTGAGCAAAGTTCCGTGTGCTGTACAGTAGGACCTTGTTGATTATCCATTTTAAATATAACAGTGGGGATGAACAGGAAAAAAAGGATAGTTAGGGAGTTTAGGATCAACAGGTACACACCTTTATCTTTCTGGTTTTTTAATGTTGCCTTTATTTCTGTAGTATTATGTAAAAAGGTGGGGCTTCCCTGGTGGCTCAGCAGTAAAGAATCTGCCTGCAATGCAGGAGCCACAGGTTTTATCCCTGGGTCAGGAAGATCTCCTGGAGGAGGGCATGGCACCCCACTCCAGTATTCTTGCCTGGAAAATTCCATGGACAGAGGAGCCTGACAGGCTTACACTCCACAGGGTCACAAAGAGTCGGACACAACTGAAGTGGCAGCACAGCACAGCATGTATAAAGGTAAAGCTGTGAGATAATATGAACTATGATTTCTGCTTCAGAACAGAAGAGAGCAGATGATTCCCACCCTAAATATTGGAAAAAACAAAATTAGAAGAATGAATCCATCCTAGGAGGAATTTTAGGTCCAAATTCGAGGGAAAATACAAAGGATGGGGAAAAAGTTTTAAGAGATAAAACCAGAATTCAGAAATTTGACCAAAACACATCAGCTTTTGATCACTTATATTCAACAACAGTTACTATTTCACAAGATTTTGTGCTCAAGCCCACCAGGCTCCTCTGTCCATGGGATTTTTCAGGCAAAAATAGTAGAGTGGGTTTCCATTTCCTCCTTCAGGTGTTCTTCCCAACCCAGACATGGAACCTAGGTCTCTTGCATTGGCAGGCAAATTCTTTACCACTGAGCCACTTGAGAAACCCATTTCACAAAATTTATGTAGTAATATAGTGAGATATATGAATCCTGTTTAAAAACTTGAATTCTTGTTAGTTCATATAACTAATAACATCATTTAACATGTCTTAAATTCATTATCATGATCTAAAATTTATTTAGCTCATTTAACCAGTCTTAGAAAACAACATTATTTCACTTATTCTTGGGATCTAATGGTAAATTGTTATTTTATTTGTCCTGTGCTTTTGCTAGTAAAATCTATATGACTTATATGGGAAGATTTGAGAAAAGTAAATGAACTGGAAAATGTATTGTGCTTATCTGCTAGTATTTTATAATCCAACAGAATGCATATTTAATGCTACAACAATTTTATTATAAAGGAATTTATTTCCTTGGTGTTTGTTCCACAAATAGGCTTATTTTTGAAATACAATTTCTGTAGCAATGTAAGGAGGCTAATGCTGACATTCATATGATAAAGACAGAGACATCTTATCACTATTTTGGTTTCTGTATCAAAAAAGTAGGAATGGAAATAATTATTCAAGAGCAACAGCTCACCCTTAGCTGGCCTGTGTATCAAGCTGACTGAAACTTTTGAAGCTATTTCAGACTGAGTCACACTGGGAGATTCTTTGAATTTCCTTGCCCTCCTGGATGCTGCTTTCCTTTCATTTCATTTTTGGTTCTTTATCTGTGCATTTTAATCCATTTGTGAATATTCTCATGTTCTCTTTGTGTAGGCTAGCTGCTCCCTCTGTCTCTCTCTTTAAGCAAATAAATGAGTTGGCTCATAAATTTCATTCTTGGTTAGCCCATATTTTCATCAGTCCTGCTGCACAAAATATATATTAAGGAAGATTTACATTTTGAAATTTTGTTCAGCAATTTTATTGTTTCAGATACGATTTATCAAGTGGACAAGGATGTGTTGGGTGTGACAATGCTGTGAGGTGGGAGGTTTTTGAGTAAATAGACAAGGGGTGGATTCTCTGCTCTCTCACCTTCTAGTTCTGTGCCCTACAGCAAGTCAAAGTATTTAAAATTCACTTTCTAAATATGAGAGAGATTTTAATGACACATTATTTATGGATTTGCTTTGAGAATTAAGACAGAATATAGATAAAGCACTAGCACATCCTGCCTAAAGCAGACAGTTCTCAATTCATTGCAATTATTATTGCTATTAATACTCATATTGTTCAAATGAAATAACAGGTTAATATATGTCAAGTAATTTATCAAAGTTTACACAACTGATCTGAGATTTTTGCCAAGTATGAATCTCTCTCAGTCTTGGGGAAATAGGACCCCACCCTCTCCCTAGAAAAGGGAACAGCAACCCACTTCAGTATTCTTGCCTGGAGAATGCCATGGACAGAGGAGCCTGATAGGGTACAGTCCATGGGGTCACAAAGAGTCAGACACGACTGAGCAGCTAACACTTTCACTTTTTCCCTAAAACCTCACAGTAATTTATGGATGAGCAGCATAAAGAAAGTGGCATATACAGAGACTGGCATATAGTGCAGTCATGATGTGAGTTCTCCAAACATGGGTTTCTATGAAGAAAGCATTTATTAATGTTTGCACTTGTATGTATACATTTGGAGATAGGAATTAGACATGTCATAGCTCTGAAAACAATATATAAGAATTATTACAAATACTGGATAGACATATAAGATAAGATCTGAAAAATACTCAGTGGATTTGTGAATTGCAAGCTTACGGGTAACCTTAGTGAAAGTATCTTCAATATAATAGCCCACAAGCACATTGAAGTAAGTTCAGTTATCAGTGAGAGGTGAAGAAGTAAGGGCTGGCAGTATTCAAAACAAGCTTCATGGTGATGAGAAGGAGAGACTAATTTGAGAAAAGTAAATGCACTATTCATAATAGTGGTATGTGCAGATGTCTCCTATTCAGAAAACACAATGGACTAGTTAAGTGTGTCTATTGCTGTGGAAAAGTGATTCTTTACAGAAACAACGCAGATTCTTCCTGATAGCTACCCATAAGGCTTGCCAAATTAAGGATTAAAAATTAGAGAGAGATCCTATCTTTACTTTGGTATTTAGAATGTCCATCTGTCAGCACACACTCTTAATTCTGAAGATGAGACTCAAAAGAGGGCTTAGCCAGTGCAAAGCTTCTGCAAATGTGCACCCCTACTCCCATTTTTGTTTTTGTTTTTGCTTCTAAATTTCTTTTTCACCACAATCAGTGAAATATTTTAGGGCTCCCCAGGTGGCACTAGTGGTAAAGAACCCGCCTCCAAAACCGGGAGACATAAGAGACACAGGTTTGATCCCTGGGTCAGAAGATTCCCTGGAGGAGGAAATGGCAACCCATTCCAGTATCCTTGCCTGGGGAACCCCATGGACAGAGAAACCTGGGGGCTACAGTCCATAGGGTCACACACAGTCAGACACAACTGAAGTGACTTAGCATAAGAAATTATTTTAGCATATGCTTTTAATATGGTTTTTTATATGGTTTTTTTAATATGGTTTAATATAGGTTTTTTTTCCTTCATCTTTTTTAAAAATTTATTTTTAATTGGAGGATAATCGCTTTCCAATGTTGTGGCTGATTCACATTGTGCCATTTTTTAAAATCCATTTTCGGGATTTCACTGGTGGTTCAGTGGCTAAAACTCCTAATACAAGAGGCCTGGGTTCAATTCCTGGACAGAGAACTAGATGCTTCATGACACGACTAAGAGCTCACATGCCACAACCTAAGATTCCATGTACCACAACTAAAAAAGATCCCATATATCACAACTAAAAAAAATAAATTCTGCATGCCACAACAAAGATGCCACATTTGTGGCAGCAAAGATCCTTTGTGCCACAGCTAAGACCTGGTGAAGCCAAATAAATAAATAAATCTTTAAAAAAGTAAAAATCAATTTTATAATTAATTGTGTCATAGCAATAAAAAGTAAGATACTTTTCTATACAATGTATGAATTGCATACAAATTTATAACTGTAAAAGAATTTAATTGGAGGGTAATTGCTTTACTATATTCTGCTGGTTTCTGCCATACAATAACATGAAAAAAATTATAATTTATGATTTAAATGAATTATGCTTTCTTTTCCCATTGAAGACATTATGATACTTAAGTGATTTAGTTTAAATATTCTGACCTACATACCAGTAACTTTTTTTAATAAGTGAGATAAAGTATTTATGCTAACTCTATTTTCTTTAACCATTTGTTCTTTTACAAAGTCTGCATTTTACTCCTGCTGAAAGTGATATATTTAGATAGGACGCCCAGGCAACCGAGGAACACTGGGAAGAGTCTAACACTGAGAACCAGAAAAAGGAAACTTGATCAAATAACTTACAAAAAAACTGTTTATATTACTGAAAAACATGTCTTGATGTTGTGGGGGAAATGAATTAGTTGATATCCTACTTTTTATTGCTATGACACCAAATTTATTTTGAATTTTTTATTAACCTGATTTGGTTTCATATCTGGTAGAAGAGTCATTTACTACACAAGATGACATTAGAAAAAGGTTATATTTTCTCCCAACTTACCGTCAGTGATTACAACTTCTGCTTATATCCTTATCAGTTTGTATGGGGATAGTCCCCCTGGGGCCTTGGAGTGCACTATAAATCTCTCTAAAGTATAATTTCACTCTTGGTATAACTCAATGATTTCATTCAAATCACTGTGAATGAGATACAGGACCAAACCCCAAGTAACTAGTGGTAAGTCAATACAGAAAAATGGGAAGGGGAAAAAAAAAACCCAAAAAACAATATTCTTACTCTTATTCCCAACCCTTTGATAATGCTAAATTATTTCTTGAGTAAATAGTTCTAATTGAATTAGGACTCCATGCACCCTCTATTGGGCTTCCCTGTGGCTCAGATGGTAAAGAATCTGCCTGCAATGCAGGATACCCGGGTTTGCTCCCTGGGTCGGTAAGATCCCCTGGAGAAGGAAATGGCAACCCCCTCCAGTATTTTTACCTGGAGAATTCCATGAACTGAGGAGCCAGAAGGGCTACAGTACATAGAGTTGCAAAGAGTCTGCACTCGTTATTGAAAATTCTGTTAAAAAATGTAACAATTTCCAAAATTTTCTACATATCTGATCAACTTGCAGGGTTCTGTTCTTCCAGATAGAGAAGAATATTTTCCAGTTTTCAAAGAACTGTTTCCATTTTTGCCTAGTCTAAAATAGTCTCTTCTGGTGATCATTCAAGGGTTTTTCTCTTGCAGTTTTACTTTGTCAGAGGATGTTGCATACTAGGAAAAGCATCATATCCTCCAGGTGTAGTGGTCTGGTACGGTGGTCATGCTGTGCCTCAAGTCCCTAGGGTGGCTTCCAGTGACCTACAAGCTTGCCTCGGTCAACTGGATCCTCTTTGCTTAATGAGACCTTAATTTGTCTCTCCCTCATTCTCCCAGTCCTTTGAGAATGACTCTGACATCAGGTTTGTTTGTTTGCTTTTTAAAAAATTTTCTTTTTGTTTCTCTCCGTGGCCCTCCTCACAATGAAGCAGCACTTGCTGTTGCAGAATTTAGCACTTATGGATTTCCGATGTTGTGCAAGTAGGCGTAGAAAATAGGCAACTCTCACAGATGTAAAAAAAACAAACTTATGGTTACCAAAGGGGAAAGTGGGGGTAGACAGGGATAAATAGGGATATTGGGATTTACATATACCCACTACAAAATAGATAACTAATAAGGACCTACTGTATAGCACAGGGAGCTCAGAATTCTGTAATGACTTACATGGGAAAAGAACCTTAAAAAAAGTGGATATATGTGTTGTATAACTGACTCACTTTGCTGTATACCGGAAACTAAAAGCATTGTAAATCAACTGTACTCCAATAAATTGTTTTAAAGGATAAAAAATGTATAGAACATCAAAATAAATGTTTAAAAATAAACAGCATGGCAGTGCACAGAAAGACAGTTGAGTGGGTCTGCCTGGCTGTCACATAAATGTCAACACTAACTTTGGGTCCTAAAGTAAGTGTTTTTGATATTGTCACAAAAAAAAATAGAAAACTGACTCAGTCTACAAATTTAGTTGCCTATCTCGGTCATTTCTGTGGCTTCCTAGTTACCACTAATGATAAAGAACTCACCTGCCAATACAGGAGACACAAGAGATGTTGGTTTGATTCTTGGATGGGGAAGATCCCCTGGAGGTGGGCATGGCAAGCAACTCCAGTATTCTTGCCTGGGAAATCCCATGGACAGAAGAACCCGGCAGGATACAATCCACTGAATGGACTTAGCACACACAAATGCTTGGCCATTTCTACTCCTTAGCAATGGTTCTATGGTGGACACAAAGGAGTTCTCTAAAGTGTTTATGATTCTTTAGGTTGACTCTAGGATTCCCATGTTTGGATAATTTTGCCATCACTCCTTTCAATATCAATCTAAGGTTGAGAAGTGGGGTCCACAGGAATGAAGACCCCTGCATCCCATCTCTTCTCCTTCTCAACTTCTTTCTCTCCTTCTTCCCTGCCCCTTTACTCCATGATCTGTTCTACTATTTTTCTTGTTATGTTGATATATAATTCCCCCTCCTCCTCCATCTTGAATATTCTTCCTCAATACTTCCTATCTCTTTAAAGACCGGCTTTCATCACTATGATTCTCAAATTAAGTAAGTTTAGCTGTGCTGGTACATGAAGACAAAAGGAAATGATTTGGTTTCATTGGTACTGAGTTTAAAGTAGTATTTTTTGGGGGGATGAAAGAATTGTTCTATTTCTGAAATTGACTCAAGACTATATAAAAGTAGAGGGTATTTTGTAACTCATTTTTCTTTCATTCAGATTCATTTTTTAATAAAAATCTGTTTTTATCATTATTGCTATCAACTCATGAACTATTGATGTTATTTCAATCATTTCTTGAGAACTTTATTTTCATGTTTCTGTAAAAGTTCTGTAAAAGAACTATAAAAGTTCATAAAGAAATATCATTGTCTTTAAAACTAAAGAGTTAATTTGCATTTAGATAATTCCACTTGTTTTCTATATCTCTAAGCTGTCTTATTTTCTAATATTTGTATTTTATATTTCTTTCTGGAGATTATTGGTGAATTTCTAGTTTCAAACATGCCGGTTTATTTTTACTCAAAATAGGGCCAAGCCTTTTTGCAAATCATCCACGAAGGTTCTTCTATGTTGCAAAATGATTCCTTTGATTATAACTACACCACAATCTCATTTATTGTTTATATTTCTTGAATTTATAACTTTAAGTTTCCAGGGCTCAGGTCTTGAACCTATTATTATCCTCCCTGCTCAAGTACATGCTTTTGGTGATCTCACCCTGCTGCTGCTGCTGCTGCTGCTGCTGCTGCTAAATCGCTTCAGTCGTGTCCGACTCTGTGCGACCCCAGAGACGGCAGCCCTCAAGGCTCCCCCGTCCTTGGGATTCTCCAGGCAAGAACACTGGAGTGGGTTGCCATTTCCTTCTCCAATGCATGAAAGTGAGAAGGGAAAGTGAAGTCGCTCAGTCGTGTCTGACTCTTAGCGACCCCATGGACTGCAGCCCACCAGGCTCCTCTGTCCATGGGATTTTCCAGGCAAGAGTACTGGAGTGGGGTGCCATTGGCTTCTCCGTGATCTCACTTTAGAAGGAGGGAAAGGGCAAAAGTCGGTTTTGGACACGTTACATCTGTGATAATAGTACTCATTAATTATAAGTGTTAAAAGAGTAACAGGAGAGAAGTTTAGGAAAGAAGTCAGTAATATAGAATTTATTAGTGCAACAAATTATACTATTATAATAAATAAATAATATAGAACAATATAGAATTTATGCTTAATAGTATTTAAGCATAAATGATCTCACCCTACTTATGCTTAAACACTATTAAGCATAAATTCTATATTATTTATTTATTATAATAGTATAATTTGTTGCACTAATAAATTCTATATTACTGACTTCTTTCCTAAACTTCTCTCCTGTTACTCTTTTAACACTTACAATTAATGAGTACTATTATCGCAGATGTAACATGTCCAAAACCGACTTTTGCCCTTTCCCTCCTTCTAAAGTGTTCTGCACTTCAATAAGTAGCAACCTCATTCTCCCAGTTGCTTTTGCCCCAAACCATGAAATGATCCTGGCTACTTCTTTTTTTTTTTTTCTCATGTGCTATTGTGCATCAGCAAACACTATAATATCTAAACTTCAAAATATATTCAGAATCTAATCTCTCCTTACCTACTCCATTGCTAATGCCCAAGGCTGAATCTTCAGTCTTGGCTGAATGTCTAGATTATTTTTAATAACTTTGTAACTGTTCCTTCTACTTTCTTTCATTTTCCCCAGTTATCTGTTTCTAACAGGACAGCTAGAATCATCTTACTCTACAATGTGTCATTTCTCTATTCAAAATTTGTTAGTCATTACAATGGCTCATAAGAGATACAGGACTGCTTTCCTTACTTCTCTGACTTATTTTTTAAAACCTTCTTTCAATCTGCTCTGACCATGCTGCTCTCTTTGCTGTGTGTGCCTGTCACAAGTTAGACATAAACAGCTTGTAAGCTCACTCCTGCATTCTTTAAGTCCTTAAATGTGACCTTCTCAGTGAAAAATTCCAAGACAGTCTTATTTTCAAGTGCAAATAGATCTCCACATCCTTATCCTCCATGTCTACTTTACTTTTTTCTTCATGGAACCAAGCATTATCTAACTTTATGGATAGGTTATAGATAGATAGATGATAGATAGATAGATAGGGAATAAGGATATTTATTTTATTGAATTTCTCTCCTTTTCAGACTTTAAAGTCCTTTAGGGCAGGGATTTTTGCCTATATTTTTCCACTGCCAAATCCCCAATGTTGTAAGCAGTGTTTATAATATGCATCCAGTAAGTGTTGATGAGTGAATAATTCAGTAAATGAATGAATACTTGGTATATAAAAAAAGTAATGCTTCCTTTGCATTTTCTTCTCATTATCTGAACTTACCATAACTTGCTGTTTCTTAAAATTATTTTCTTGAGTAGTTTTTAGAAACTCTATTGTGTATAGATTTTCTGTTCATTTGTTCTTTACATGAGCTATTTAGATATTATTTTCTAAAGGAATTAAAAAAGACTAATTATTAAATCATTATATTAAATGATTTTGAGGTCCTTGTTTATATAATTTTCTTTCAATAAAATTAGTTAGATCTACTAAACTCATGGATCAAATGAGTCAAAGATGAATCAAGTTTCAAAAATAAACATACAGAAATTGTGCTTCATAGTTTATAGATGTATCACTGAAAACTTCAATTTATGTTGAATAGTTCCAAGAGAGAAAAAAAAAAAAAAAAAAACTGACTCAACTAAATGGGAAATTTTTGTGTTGTTTGGATCTGTTCTTCCTGTGTAGATATAAACATCAAGCCACTTTTTCCATGTTTTGTTTTTATCACCATCACTTTACCCTCCACTAATGACAAGCAAATCAGCAAATAAAGGATCTGCAACAAGACTGTAGATTTTTCACACAATGTTCTTACCATTGGATTGAATTCAGAATTTATTCCTTTCCCCACAGAAACTGTGAAGCATAATACTTGTCAATTTTCTTAAATGTTTATAAGCATCCTACAGGCTTGCCAATCCTCATCTTGTAGCAGAATCTTTCTTGCTTAGACATTGTTAGTACTAGCAAAGGGAACGAAGGGAGCCAAGATACTAATCCATGTGCTTCATCTTCCTTTTATGATTTCTTACCTAATCTTTTCCTGCAGGACAAAATAATTTTAAAAGTTAGAAATTCATAATGAAGAGTAATTTTTTAAACAAAAGATGCTTTTCAGTTGATTTATAAAATTATTTTTCCTAAAACGTTTGTTGTGTTAGGCATCATTCCAATATTAGTTTTCTCAACATTAGGGAGATCTGAAGCTATAAGTTTTACTGTATAAAAACTAGGTTAAGGATATTCTAATTGATCTTAATAGGCATTATATACAAGTAATGCATCCAGTAAGCTTGCTTTTTTTCATCCTTTGTGTGAAAAATAAAATTCTTATCTAAAAGCATTTTAACTAAGCCTGCACTTCTATTGAGACACTAGTACATCATTTAACTTCAAATTTTATATTGATTTACAAACTATTTCTGAGCTAGCAATACTAATGAAAAGTAGCATGTATTCAATACAGGTGTTTTTAATACAAGGTGTTTTTGAAGGAAATTTCCCAAACCACAATATTCTTGACCACCCAAGATGACGATATAACTAGTTATTCATACCTGACCCCTTACCATACTGCATAGCAGGTTTCCCATAACACTGTTTTTGAATGAGCAACTAGAGAATTATATTGAGACTAAATAAAAAATGAATAGACGACCATCAACAATTAGTCTACCATGGCGGAAATAAATTTTTCCTTTGCTCATTGTTGGGCCACATCCTAAAAGTGTGTTAAGCCTAGTGAAATTGAAATATGCCCTAAGAGACCACAGAACACTTGATGAGAGGCAGTGGAGTTACCCATGTGTGAAATTTTGAGAAATTTTTCAGGTTTTATAGTTTCCCATAGAAAACAATAAAGTTCTTATTAAAGACCAAATGTTTAGATGGAAGGCAAGCAAGAGTTGTCTCTTTTATTCCCAAGATAGCTGTGCTGAGAGCAAGGTATTAAAGACGTTAAAGACGTTCTCTGGGTCCTTGGTAATCCCTTAAGAATAAGGGCTCCCGTGAGGGTGTCTCTCACATGCTGCCTTATCTTTCCAGCCCCGGTGCACAACAGAGGGGTATGCAGCACATAATGGTAATCCCTCCTTTCTGGAGATCCTTCTTGTTGAGTTTGTATCCCTATTAGAAGCAAAGTAAAAGAGAATAAAGCCACTCTGTCTGAATACCTTGGTATTTAGCTGTTCCATTTCCTTGAACAAGATTTGACCAAGGCACATGAAATCAAAGCAACAAAGCAGAACAGGACCACAAGTAAAACAAAGTTCATATAAGTAATGTAAGCTAATATCACTATCTTTGAAACAAAACAAAAATATACATTTCTCAATTTCAATTTCATGCACTAATGTCACATACTATATTACTTGGGACTTTATAGAGAGATTTGTATATATCTGTGTACATTTGAATACCTGGTCTCTTTCCTCTAAGAATTTACAATGTTAGCTGGAGCAGGAGAGAGAGAGAATGTTAAAGAGAAATATTAAAAATAGAGACAGAGAGAGGGAGAGAGTGCCATATATCACATATACAATCAGTGGAACAAATGAAAAAAAGACAGTGAGAGAGATCAAAATGTTGTTTTATCTTAAAAAAAAAAGTGTCTAGTGAGATATGAAGCCCCAAAATGCTAATTTGCATTATTAAATTAAAATTGTCTTCTATTACTTTCTCTCTCTTTTCTTTTTCTCTCCCTCTTGTTTCTTTTGTACTCTGTCTTTCATATGGACACAGAGCAGTAGATTAGTATTTTCTTCCCAAGATTTACAGAAAGAAAATAAAAATTTGAAAAGTATTCAAATTGTCAAATTGGAATTTAAAAGTTATCAAAATTTTGGAAAACATACCTATGTGGGAAAGTTCAAAGATCAGATACTTATCATAGAAATGTAGGAAAGATGAGGAGTAATTTCGCAGTTTCCAGACTAGTTCATTTTAGGTTGAAAGTAAAAGTGAAAGTCTCTCAGTCATAACTGACTCTTTGCCACTCCATGGAATTCTCCAGGCCAGAATACTGGAGTGGGTTCAGTTCAGTTCAGTTCAGTTGCTCAGTCCTGTCTGACTGCGACCCCATGGACTGCAGCACGCCAGGCCTCCCTGTCCATCAGTTCAGTTCAGTCCCTCAGTCGTGTCCGACTTTTTGAGACCCCATGAATTGCAGCACCCCAGGCCTCCCTGTCAGGAGTTCACTCAAACTCACATCCATCGAGTCAGTGATGCCATCCAGTCATCTCATCCTCTGTCGTTCCCTTCTCCTCCTGCCCCCAATCCCTCCCAGCATCAGAGTCTTTTCAAATGAATCAGTTCTTCACATCAGGTGGCCAAAGTACTGGAGTTTCAGCTTCAACATCAGTCCCACCAATGAATATTTAGGATGGATTTCCTTAAGGATGGACTAGTTGGATCTCCTTGCAGTCCAAGAGACTCTCAAAAGTCTCCAATACCTCAGTTCAAAAGCATCAATTCTTTAGTGCTCAGCTTTCTTTATAGTCCAACTCTCACATCCTTACATGACTACTAGAAAAACCATAGCCTTGACTAGATGGACCTTTGTTGGCAAAATAATATCTCTGCCTTTTAATATGCTGTCTAGGTTGGTCATAAGTTTTCTTCCAAGGAGCAAGCATCTTTTAATTTCATGGCTGCAGTCACCATCTGCAGTGATTTTGGAGCCCCAGAAAATAGGCTGCCACTGTGTCCAATGTTTCCCCATCTATTTGCCATGAAGTGATGGGACCTGATGCCATGATCTTAGTTTTCTGAATGTTGAACTTTAAGCCAACTTTTTCACTGTCCTCTTTTTATCAAGAGGACACTTTAATCAAGAGGCTCTTTAATTGTTCTTTGCTTTCTGCCATAAGGGTGGTGTCATCTGCATATCTGAGGTTATTGATATTTCTCCTGGCAATTTTGATTCCAGCTTGTGCTTCTTCCAGGCCAGTGTTTCTCATGATGTACTCTGCATATAAGTTAAATAAGCAGGGTGACAATACACGGCCTTGATGTACTCCTTTTCCTATTTGGAACCAGTCTGTTGTTCCAGGTCCAGTTCTAACTGTGCCATTCCCTTCTCCAGGGGATTTTCTCAGCCCAGGGATGGAACCCAGGTCTCCCACATTGCAGGGAGATTCTTAATCAGCTGAGCCACCAGGGAAGCCAAAGAATAGTGAGTGGATCATCTATCCCGTGTTAGTGGTTAAGTTATCATTTTCTCTATTTTGGTGTGTCATAACAAAGGAAAACATCTAAATATTTTGATAGTTCTGGGTAGGAAGATGAGACATTCATCTTTTTTTAAATATAAAAACTCACTGTCTTTTGCATGAAAAGATATATACAAGAGTTCTTCCTTTTTATTCCTCTGTATTTCTCCCTGTTATTGTGTTCTTTCTCTATTTTCCTCCTTTGCATTCTAGGAATTGGCTATTTGGCATATATATGGAAAATCTCATGGACAGAGGAGCTTAGCAGGCTACAGTCCAAAAGGTCACAAATAGTCAGACACAATTAAACAAGCAACCTATATATATATATAGGTTGCTTGTTTAATATATATATATTAATATATATATTAATTATATATATTTTATTTATATTTATATTTTTATATTTATATATATATTTTATATATTTATATATAATAATATATATTAATTAATATATATAATATAATATATAATATATTAATATATATATATATATTGCTTGCTGGCTCAATTGTGTCTGACTCTTTGCGACCCTTTGGGCTGTAGGTAGCCAGGCTCCTCTGTCTACCAGATTTTCCAGGCAAGAATACTGGAATGGGTTAATATTTCCTCCTCCAGAGGATCTTCCTGACCCAAGGATCAAACCCACATCTCTGTTGTCTCCTGCATTTCAGACAGATTCTTTTTGTGTTGAGCCATCAGGAAAATCCTATATATGCTGTACTTAGTCACTCAGTTGGACTTAGTTGCTGAGTAATGTCCAACTCTTTGTGACTCTATGGATTATAGTCCACCAGGCTCCTCTGTCCATAGGGATTCTCCAGGTAAGAATACTGGAGTGGGTTATCTTGCTCTCCTCCAGGGGGTCTTTCCAACCCAGGGATTGAACTCAGGTTTCCCCCACTGTGGGCAGATTCTTTACTGTCTAAGTCGCCAGGGAAGCCCAAGAATACTAAAGTAGGTTGCCATGCCCTCTCTCCAGGAGATCTTCCCAATGTAGGAATCAAACTGGGGTCTCCTGCATTGAAGGCAGATTCTTTACCAGATGAACTAGGTGTGTGTGTGTGTATGTGTGTTTGTGTGTGTGTGTGTGTGTGCTGTGCTTAGTTGCTAGTTGCTCAGTCATGTCTGACTCTTTGTGACTCCATGGATTGTAGCCCACTGGGCTCCTCTGTTCATGGGGATTCTCCAGGCACGAATGCTGGAGTGGGTTGCCATGCCCTCCTTTAGGGATCGATCTACCTGGCTGTCTGTCTATTTCTATATAAATTATCTATGGTAATCCAGCTTTGACAAAAGAACAATTTTTCCATCAATGATGATAGCCCACCAAAAAGCAGATGAGTCTTTAATGAGCAGGGTCACAGGATGCAGCTAGAAATGAGAAGCCAAGGTGCAGGGGGCAGAAGGAGTTGGTCCTGAATCAAGAGTTGGTCCCTGAGGGGAAGGCATTTCTCGTGTGTGCACAATGCAGACAAGGAGACAAGGAGAACTCCTTGCAAGCCTGGTAGCCTATTTGATCATGATAGTCACCAAGCAAAAGCCTTTCGGTGAGTGGAATAGGACTTCATCCTCTCCTAGAGATTTCAAAGACGCTTTCCTTGCTTTAAAGATTTGTTTTTCTCTGGTCTCTATTGGTTCTTAGGGAGATCTTTGCCTTTCCTATGCCATCTTCTTTTTACCACCCTACACTGGGCAACTGAGGTGAGGTCTGCAGTGCTTACCAGAACAACAGCAATATTGTACTGGGCAGGGTAGAAATCTCAGAGTTCACTGTGAAGAAATGGAAAGCATTATGTTAATATTCACATAATAAGATAAACTACTAAGGATGCCCCAACGACAGCTCCTCTTATGCAAATTTTTCATGTAAAAAATCAAACTCATACATGGAAGCATAAATTTAACACATTTCAACTCTCCTTCAACTCTGCGAAATTTTATGGAAATGAATTCTCAACAAGGATTATGCATTAGAAATAGTCAATGTCATCCAAGTCACCTAAAATGAAGCATTTGTCTATGATAATACAGAAAAACTTTCTTCTCTAAATCTACTAAAGGAAAATTCTGTTTCCTCTATTCAAAGCACTTCTGGTGCCGGATGTTGGATTTTCCACATCAAATATACATCCAGTTTTCAGCAGACACAACTAGATGGAATTCTGAGATAACTAATGGAGTTAGTGCAGACACCGCATGTTCAGGGTTCAGTCCCTCAAGACTGCTATGCCTGCCCATTTCAGATGCCAAATTCAAGGTCCACCCTCTCACCTATACTCTGACCAACCAATGGGCTATAAACTGTGATTCCCCCCTCCTCAGGTTTGACAGTTTTCTAGAACAGCTCACAAAACTCAAGAAAGCACTTTACTTGCTGTTATCTTAGTGGCTCGGTTGGTAAAGAGTCTGCCTGCAATGCAGGAGACCTGGGTTTAATCCCTGGGTTGGGAAGATCCCCTGGATAAGGGACTGGCAGCCCACTCCATTAGTCTTGCCTGGAGAATTCCATGGAAAGAGGAGCTGGCCAGGCAACAGACCATGGGGTCGCAAAGAGTCAGACACAACTGTGCGACTTTCACTTTTTCCACTTTTTTTGCCCACTTATTATAATATACACAACTCAGGAGAAGCCAGATTGAAAGATGCATAGGACAAAATATGAGAGAAAGGGAACCAGGCTTCCATTCCCTCACCAGATGTGTAAATCTCCCAGCATCACCACGTATTCACCAACCTAGAGGCTTTAGTATGTAGACATGATTGCCTCCATGGAAGAGGGCATGGCAGCCCATGAGAATCCATGGACAGAGGAGCCTGGTGGCCTACATTTCATAAGGTCACAAAGAGTTGGACACGACTGAAACGACTTAGCACACGCATGCATCACAGATGAGTATGAAATATGTGAGACTGTTGGGTTGACTGCTTTGGCAAGTCATTGCAAAACATTTCCTTAATCCACTAAACTTCAAAAGAATTATAATGTCTCTACTCCCTCATTTTCCTACCAAACTCTTTGAATACTCTTTGTTCTCTTATATTTGTAATAAGTAATCATGGATTCAGAGAGAGAGAGGGGGCAGCATGAGAAATGTAAGTGGGTCTAAAATGTCAATTATAAGCCATGGGGATATGTCTGAATAGCAAGGCAAGCCTGGAAATAAGGCTATTTGCATTTTCATCACAACTCTGTCGCCAACTATACAGATGTATGCAACTTGAAGACACTTTCCCTAATAGTGAAATAAAGAGATACAGCACATTCTGTTCTTTGCAAATGTTTTTATGATAGTGCTTAAGTATTAATTATATATATATTTTTATTTATTCCTGAAATATAAGAAGTATTTTCATTCCATTTTACTGATGATGAAACTGAGATTCTCAGAGTGAGATTAGTTATTCTTGTGCACTGAGTTGTGTCCCCAAGGTATATGTTAAAGTGTTAATCTCTGATATTTGTGAATGTATACTGATAATTGTGTCTTTGCTGATGTAATTGAGTTAAGATGAGATCATATTGGATTAAGTTGGCTTCAAATTCAATATGAGAGTGTCTTTATAAGCAAAGGAAACATACATATACACACAAACAGAATGCCATGTTAAGGTGGAGGCAGGAGGTAGAGTGATGAGTCTACATATAAAAGAACATTGAGGGATTTGGGGCAATAATCGAAAGCTAGGAGAGAGACTTGAACAGCCTCTTTATTGGAGACTCCAGAAGGAATCAACACTGCTGACACCTGATTTCAGACTTCTATCTTCCAGCACCGTGACAGAATAAATTTCTGTTGTTATAAGCTACCAGTTGGGCTTCCCAGGTAGCACAGTGGTAAAGAACTCACCTGCCATTGCAGGAGATTCAAGAAACACAGGTTTGGTCCCTGGATCAGGAAGATCCCCTGCAGTAGGAAATGGCAACCCACTCCAGTATTCCTGTCAGGAGAATCCCATGGACAGAGGACCCTGGCATGCTATAGTCCATGGGGTCACAGAGTTGGACACAATTTAGTGACTAAACAATAACAAAGGTGCCAGTTCACAGTACTTTGTTAATATCAGCTCTAGGAAACTAATAGTTATCAAATTAACTGCAAACCTGAAGTTTGAGTTTTCCATAGTGCCTTACTGATTACCAGAGTGATGATGAAGTGAAAATGAGTAACACAGTTTTGAATGCTAGCTTTGTAAATATTTCTAGTGTTGAACATAAAGAAGGTCCTCAGTTCTCCTTGGGCTTCCCTTGTGGCTCAGCTGATAAAGAATACTCCTGCAATGTGGGAGACCTGGGTTTGATCCCTGGGTTGGAAGGATGCCCTGGAGATGGGAAAGGCTACCCACTCCAGTATTCTGGCCTAGAGAATTGCATGGACTATATAGTCCATGGGATCTCAAAGACATGGACATGACTGAGCAACTTTCACTTTCAGCTATACTTAAGCTACTAAACTTCAAAAGAATTTTAATGTTTACACTCCTTCATTTAGATTAAATGACTTTCTATACTACATATTAAGTTGAAAAGAAGAAACTTCTGAGTGACTGTTGTCTTTATCTATTTGGTGGATAATTTAAAGATTTAGAGTTTTTAAATAGTTACCTTGACTTTGCTCTTTTTATCTTAGGAGATACTATCAATTATGATTTCATATCTTACAAAATTAATATTTTTGCCTTTGGGGTGTTCACTTGAGCTCTACTCTTAGATTTGTAGAACTTTGGAGAGATGTATAATGGAAGAATGTAAAAGCATGTGTCAAATCCAGGTTTTTTTCAGATGAGGAAACTGAAACTTCCAAGATAACAAATTAGAAAAGAAATGTAATGCTAAACCAAGCTGCCGTGATTCCCACGGTCTGAACTATATTGAATTATTTTGACTGAATTTTATATCTAGAAGACCAAAGCCTCTCAAGTTGTGCATTGTTAGTGTTGATGAATGCAATTTTAATGTGAGGTTTGAATTATCACTAGTTTCTTCTTAGGGTTAATATTAGTCAAAAATTTAAAGAAGAATGAGATGCTTTAATAAAAATATTTTTGTGTTGTTTTGTGGGTATGCTTTTGTTTTAGGGTCTAATTCCTTCTCCCCGAAATCATAGTTTTATTAAATGAGGGGAAAATCCTCTCCTTTGCTTTGTTGGTTCTAGAAAATATGCATGGATCTGTCATTTGAGTCTTTTAAATTTCTAATGCATTTTCAACCATTGCTGTGCCTAACAGGAATGCTGATATTATGAGAAGAATGAAAACAGTTAATTAAGGAGTCTGAGACTCTCACAACTTAGGACAGAATTAAGAGACCCATAGGGACCACATTAATCATTAAAGTTTATTGTTGAAAATAAAATTGTTTTCAAGTGTTAAAAAAAAAAACTCAGAATATCCTTAATATATATGAGAAATTGACTTCTGTCCATATTACTTTAACAAAGACACAGAATTCACATAAGGTCATTCACTTTTTTTCACCAGACATTAACCAGGAACAAACTAAGCCACAAAGCTGACAGCTAAAGAAATTCAACCTATCAGTTGTAAAACCAATAAGGAAACAATTCACATTTTTAACATGAGGAAGAAAAGTATACAAAACCCCAACACATATAGATATTTTATAATATTAATGACTGTATCTGAGTTTTTAGAATGTTATGAATTTTAAAGAAAACTTACAATGTTGGTGCAATATTCAATTCCCTAGAAACTGTTTGAGAAAGAATCAAGTGATTCAACAACAAACTTATGATTTTACCTACAAAGTGCTCTTTGTATATTGGTATTGCTATGAATTTCAAGATTCATAGTGAATGTCATCAAGATGTTATCATTTTTTCTTACTTACTTTTAAATACCCTATTCCTAAGGGGCAGGATCAGAAGAACATCTTGCATTTCTAATCTTAATATTTCATATAAAAGAAACCACTCTAATTCCCCTCAGAGCACTTAACAGAATAACAAAGAGTATCCTGTGTCATCTTTTACTATTGCAGGTTTATGCAATTTATATACAGATGTGTGGGACAAGGCTTTAAAAAAATCGAGGAAATGTGCCAGAATTCTAAAATATGTAGACAAAACACAGTTTGTATTGTATAGAGCCACAACATTTCTTTGTCTAAAAGCAGATGATAGAAGCAACCCTTGATAGTGACTGATCATGAAAAGAAACCCCAGGAGCACAGAAATACTATAAAAAGATCTAGAAGGAAGTCATTATGCTGTTGAGGGAATAAGAAATTTAAGTCCTAGAGTTATGAAATGTTCTCATTATAGGTCATCTTGGTGATTATCTGACATCTACAGACAGAGTCACTTCTTAATCAAAAGAATGAGTCATTATGATATTGATTCAGACCAAGATGTTTGAAATAATCAGTCCAGTAACTCATATATAAATTTGGAGATAATTCCAACAACTTCTTTGCTAACATTTTACATCAAATGAAAATATGTTTTCATTTTTTTGTTAATTATATTAAAGTATAGCTATAGCCACACTGAGAATGAAATTACAATTGTGTAATCTGCTAAATAAGACCTAAAAAATAATTGAGGTTGCTAATATCATGATGCCATCACCATGGATTAATTATTTTCAAACAGGGTATAGAATTACTCTCTCCAAAGAATAATGTAGAAACATACATAGAATTTTACAGGAAAGAAGGGCGATTTAATATTTTAAAACTGTTTTCAGAACTAAGTGGCTTGATGATTGTAAATGGCTAGCCAGTTTAGCAAAAGAAAAGCAACTGTATCCAAATTATACTAAACTCAACTTAAGATCAGTTAACCCCTGACAGAATCCAAAGCTATTATGGATGTAATCTGTAGGCAGTGCACATTTAGTTGAAACAGATATTCAATTAAAGACAGAGGAGAGGAGCTATGGATACAACATATTTTCAGGAGAATAAATGACTATTTATTAAACTTAGAAAACTGTAACCAGTAGACAGTTGTTCTAGGCATGGATCCAACTAAACCAAGGGTCTTTCTTTCCATTATTTCATTGCTGTTGATGGTGACAAAGAAGAAACAAAAGAGGGAGGGACTTTGAGAAAGCAGAACCATATTTTTCCAATCCCTTAGAATTATGTGATGAATTAAAACAAAATGATTTAAAGGAGTATTTAATAGTATAAGCAGCTAAAGGGGTAATAAAAGAAAATGAGAGAAAAAAAGTAATGATATCACGCTTCTGAAGCAGTGAAACTACCTGGAGTTCCACGATGTTCAGGGTTCACATTCAACCTAATACTGTTTATTTCATTCTTATTAAGAGAGATTGTCATATAGTCTGCCTCCGTCCAATATCAGAGTACCGAAGACTTTGCTTGGGTTCTTGGCATCCAAATATCAGTGTTGGACTCCTGCCCTCATAACAATTATTACATGTGTGATTGGGGAAATTATCTGTGTCTTAGTCACGACCTTAGTAAAACAGATTGTATTAATACTCATTGTTTAGTTCTTTTGAGAACAAATTAATTAGAAGCTCAGAAACATCAAATTATCATCACTAGACATTATTCACCACTTGTTCTTCTGAGAAGTACCTAGTATGCTATAACATGTGAATGAACTTTCTCAAATTACAGATCACAGAGTAAACCCTATTTGATTTTTTGATAATTCTTATAGGAAGATGGGCTTCCCAGGTGGCACTAGTGGTAAAGAACTCACCTGACAATGCAGGAGAAGCAAGAGACCCAAGTTTGATCCCTGAATTGGGAAGATCTCCTGGAGGAAGACATGGCAACTCGCTGCAGTATTCTTGCCTGGAGAGTCCCATGGACAGATGAACCTAGGGGGCTACAGTCCATAGGGTCGCAAAGAGATGTACTTGACTGAAGCGACTTAGCACACATGCATAGGAAGATAGTAATGAACACTGTATAAAATGAATTGAATTTGTTATTTAAAAGAGAAAGAAGTGCCTTATGGTTTGCTTAGTTCATTAATTTAAGCATTCTCTGTGATCATTTGTGTGTGGAATGTGATTTTTGTTTTTCACAAACTGATGCTGATATAGTACACAAAAGGGCTTAAGAAAAATTTTTGTGAAAAAAAAATTTATAATAAGACTTGAATTAGATACAAGTTTTCCAAAGAAAACTGCTATGATCTATTAAGTAAACAGTGCACATTTAGTGCTGAAAGTTTTTGTAAATCATGCCATTCCTTAAAGGCTTTTATTTATTACATCATAAAGCATAATTTCTTACTGGTCTTTACTTTCCTTTCATATTGCTTTTTTCTATCTGGGCTGTTTCAAACCAAAACTATATACCAGGATAAAATTCACAAGTTCAACTTAATTAACTCTAGAAAGATCTTTAATTAACTCTAGAAAAATCTTTATATTTCCCCAAATTGCAGATGTTCATTGTCTTTTAGGTAAAACACTGAAAATACAGCGACCTGTTATTTTTATTAAGCTATACATGGCTAGAAACCATCTGTAAATTAGAAAAATTAAGAAAACTAAAAGATTTTTAAGGGTTAATTATCATTTGGAGGCAAGGCTTGCAGTCTTTCCTTGAACTTGAAGGAAATGTAAGATAACATGATATACTCATAGACACCTGAAAAGCTAAGAACTTGAAGCTATCTTTGAAATGACATATTTCACAGGTGGAATAATAAGAATTTAAAATGAGAATAGATGGTCTAACTTTCAAATTACACTGCTGCACTTTTAGGGCAAAAGAAGAGTGGGTTTAAGACTGTAAACAAATGAGCCTTTTTTTTCCCTCTTCTTAGTTAAGTTCATGCTAATCGCAGAAATCTATGTCCAAAATTTTGTCTTAAATTATTTATAGGAGAATGAGCTTCTATCTACTTATACCAAATGCAGTTAGAGCCCAAATATGGCTCTTTAACCTAAATTCTGTGTAGAATATTATATTCTCTGACTTTGTCATCATTTTTAAGCTTCTATTTTCACTTGGAATATATGGAGTTGTATTTTGCCATCACCATAGATGGTGATTGCAGCCATGAAATTAAAAGAGTCTTGCCCCTTGGAAGGAAAGATATGACAAACCTAGAGAACATATTAAAAAAACAGAGACATCACTTTGCTGACAAAGGTCCATATAGTCAAAGCTATGGTTTTTCCAGTAGTCATGTGTGGATGTCAGAGTTGAGTTATAAAGAAGTCTGAGTGCTGAAGAATTGATGCTTTCAAACTGTGATGCTGAAGAAGACTGTGGAGAGTCCCTTGGACTGCAAGGAGATCAAGCCAGTCAATCCTGAAGGAAATCCATTCTGAATATTCATTGAAAGGACTGTTGCTGGAGCTGAAGCCCCATTACTTTGGCCACCTGATGCTAAGAGCTGACTCTTTAGAAAAGACCCTGATACTGGGAAAGATTGAAGGCAAAAAGATAAGAGGGCTGCAGAGGCTGAGATGGTTAGATAGCATCACCAACCCAATGGACGTGAATTTGAGTCAACTCCAGGTAATAGTGGAGGATGGAGGAGCCTGACATGCTACAGTTCATGGGACTGCAAATAGTCAGACAAGACTTAGAGTGAAAAACAGCAGCAAGTTTTGTCATCTTTCCAAAGAAGCACAGTAGGATGTTGTTAAGGAGCATTCTTTGCTCTCTACATAGCTGGACTCTGATCTAAACATTACCACCTTCACACTGAAAATTTTATTGGATAACTTAATCTCTCTTTGCAGCAGCTCCATATCCTAAAATGGGGATGTTAATTTGCAGCCAAAGATTGAGAAGCTCTATACAGACAGCAAAAACAAGACCGAGAGTTGACAGTGGCTCAGATCGTGAGCTCCTTATTGCCAAATTCAGACTTAAATTGAATAAGTAGGGAAAACCACTAGGGCATTCAGGTATGACTTAAATCAAATCCCTTATGATTATATAGTGGAAGTAAGAAATAGATTTAAGGGACTAGATCTGATAGATAGAGAGCCTGATGAACTATGGACGGAGGTTCATGACATTGTACAGGAGACAGGGATCAAGACCATCCCCAAGAAAAAGAAATGCAAAAAGGTAAAATGGTTGTCTGAGAAGGCCTTACAAATAGCTATGAAAAGAATAGAAGTTAAAGACAAAGGAGAAAAGGAAAGATATACCCATTTGAATGCAGAGTTCCAAAGAATAGCAAGGAGATATAAGAAAGCCTTCCTCAGTGATCAGTGCAAAGAAATAGAGGAAAACAACAAAATGGGAAAGACTAGAGATCTCTTCAAAAAAATTAGAGATACCAAGGAAACATTTCATGCAAAGATAGGCACAACAAAGGACAGAAATGATATGGACCTAACAGAAGTAGAAGATCATAAAAAGAGGTGGCAGAATACACAGAAGAACTGTACAAAAAAGATCTTCACGACCCAGATAATCATGGTGGTGTGATCACTCATCTGGAGCCAGACATCCTGGAATGTGAAGTCAAGTGGGCCTTAGAAAGCATCACTGTGAACAAAGCTAGTGGAGGTGATGGAATTCCAGTTGAGCTATTTCAAATCCTGAAAATGATGCTGTTAAAGTGTTGCACTCAATATGCCAGCAAATTTGGAAAACTCAGCAGTGGCCACAGAACTGGAAAAGGTCAGTTTTCATTCCAATCCCAAAGAAAGGCAATGCCAAAGAATGCTCAAACTACCACACAATTGCACTCATCTCACACTCTAGTAAAGTAATGCTCAAAATTCTCCAAACCAGGCTTCAGCAAGACATGAACCGTGAACTTCCAGATGTTCAAGCTGGTTTTAGAAAAGGCAGAGGAACCAGAGATCAAATTGCCAACATCCACTGGATCACCAAAAAAGCAAGAGAGTTCCAGAAAAACACCTATTTCTGTTTTATGGACTATGCCAAAGACTTTGACTGTGTGGATCACAATAAACTGTGGAAAATTCAAGAGATGGCAATACCAGACCACCTGACCTGCCTCCTGAGAAACCTATATGCAGGTCAGGAAGCAACAGTTAGAACTGGACAAGGAACAACAGACTGGTTCCAAATAGGAAAAGGAGTACATCAAGGCTGTATATTGTCACCCTGCTTATTTAACTTATATGCAAAGTACATCATGAGAAATGCTGAGATGGAAGAAGCACAAGCTGGAATCAAGATTGCTGGGAGAAATACCAATAATCTCAGATATGCATATGACACCACCCTTAAGCCAAAAAGTGAAGAGGAACTAAAAAGCTTCTTGATGAAAAAGAAGAGTGAAAAAGTTGGCTTAAAGCTCAACATTCAGAAAACGAAGATCATGGCATCTGGTCCCACCACTTCATGGGAAGTAGATGGGGAAACAGTGGCTGACTTTATTTTTTGGGGCTTCAAAATCACTGCAGATGGTGATTTCAGCCATGAAATTAAAAGATGCTTACTCCTTGGAAGGAAAGTTATGACCAACCTAGATAGCATATTCAAAAGCAGAGACGTTACTTTGCCAACAAAGGTCCGTCTAGTCAAGGCTATTGTTTTTCCAGTAGTCATGTATGGACTATGAAGAAAGCTGAGTGCTGAAGAATTGATAGTTTTGAACTGTGGTGTTGGAGAAGACTCTTGAGAGTCCCTTGGACTGCAAGGAGATCCAACCAGTCCATTCTGAAGGAGATCAGCCCTGGGTGTTCTTTGGAAGGATTGATGCTGAAGCTGAAACTCCAGAACTTTGGCCACCTGATGCGAAGAGTTGACTCATTGGAAAAGACTCTGATGCTGGGAGGGATTGGGGGCAGGAGGAGAAGGGGACGACAGAGGATGAGATGGCTGGATGGTATCACCGATTCAATGGACATGAGTTTGGGTGAACTCCGGGAGTCGGTGATGGACAGGGAGGCCTGGCGTGCTGCTGTTCATGGGGTCTCAAAGAGTCAGACACAATTGAGCGACTGAACTGAACTGAACTGAAATATATGTTAATTGCAATTTCCAAAACTAAGATGCAAAGAAAACAAAAAATGTAAAGGATGGAACAAATATCCAGAAACTGTAGCATTATTACAAAGTGTATAAACTACAAATAATGGGAGTACTAGAGTGGAAGAAAAAAAAGAATCAGAAAAAATATTCATAGTAGTGATAACTGAGAATTTTCCAAAGTTTATGACAGACACCAAACTATAGATCCAGAAATCTAAGAGACCACACAGGATATATGCATATTTAATTACATAATATATATAAAATATGTATAAAATAATAAATACAATTACATAATATATGCAAAATGCAGAACGCTAAAACTAAAGAGAAAATATTGAAAGAAGCCACAGAAGGAATAGAGCTAAAAATTATATTTATATTGTCTTTATAATATAAAGATGGTTATACAATCTTTATATAGTTATAAAGTCTTTATAATATAAATATGGTTATACAAGCAAAGGGTAGAGTATTTACTGATTTGAAAATGTAAGGAAATTTCTGACTAGTCATTAGCTGACCATTAAATTAGCTGAGCTGAGACTTTAGTAACGACAAAATAAATATAAATTTATAGAATTAGTCTAGGGAAGTAATTAAAAACTAAGACACAATCAGTAAAAATAAAGCCTTTCATAAAGGAAAAATATGATTTTTGAAGTTGCCGTATTATATTTGCTAAAATGTCTGAATTTACACACACAAAACAAGTGAGTTAGGAAAAGACACAAGAATGTATAATTAACACATGGTGAAGTGTGTGGAGCAATTGATAGAAACTAACACTTAGAGAGCACAGATGCTAGACTTACTATATAACAAATCTAAATGAGCTATTAAAAATATGTTCAAAGAACTAAAGGAAGTCATCTCTAACGAATTAAAGGAGAGAATGATAATGACATGTCATTGAATTAAGAATATCAGAACAAAGATAGAAGTTTTATGATAGCAAAATAGAAACTGAAGTTTCAAGAACAATAACTGGAATCAAAATTTAGAGGAGTTTCCGTATCAAATTTGGCTTAGCAGAAGAAAGAATCAAAAACCTGATGATAGGTTAACTGAGATTATCCAATATGAGTAACTGGAAAAAAAATATAAAAATTAAGAGATGTAAAGATTTGTAGGATACAATTAAACTTGTTATTGTCTGAAGGAAGGGAAAGAGAAAAAAAAAAGAGGAAAAAGAATATTTGACATACAATAGCCAAAATCTTCTCAAATTTGAAGAAAGCAAACCTACACAGAAAGAAACGTGACAAACTCAAAGTAATTTAAAAACTCAAGGAAATCAATGTCTAGGATAATATATTCAAGCTTTCAAATGCCAATTACAGAGATGATTTAGAAAGCACTAAGAGAAAAATAATTCATTATGTACAAGGGAACCTCAAAATGATTAAGAGTTGGCTTCTCATCAGTAGCTTAGAGGCCAGAAGGCAGTGGGACAATATATTAAAGTGCTGAAAGAAAGTCTCTAAATCATGAATTCTGTATCAAGCAAAACTAGTCTTAAAAATCAAATGGGAAATTAATACATTCCCAGATAAACACAAAGTGAGAGAATTTGTTGCTAGGATCTACCATGGACACCAAAATCCAAAGAAGCTCAAGTCCCACAGTCGGCCCTCTGTACCTACTGTCAACAATTAAACTAAACACAGTGTTGATGTAGTGTTGTATGTATTTACTGAAAAAAAATGTTTTATTATAAGTTGGCCTGTGAAGTTTAAACTCATATTGTTCAAGTGCTGTACTCAATATGCAAGCAAATTTGGAAAACTTAGCAGTGGTTATAGGAGTGGGAAAGGTCAGTTTTCATTCCAATCCCAAACAAAGGCAATACAAAACAATGACCAAACTACCACACAATGCACTCATCTCACACACTAGCAAAGTAATGCTCAAAATTCTCCAAGCCAGGCTTCAATGTTACATGAACCATGAACTTCCAGATGTTCAAACTGGATTTAGTAAAGGCAGAGGAACCAGAGATCAAATTGTCAACCATCTGCTGCATCATCAAAAAGGCAAGAGTTCCAGAAAAACATCTACTTCTGTATTATTGCCTATGCCAAAGCCTTTGACTGTGTGGATCACAAAAACTGTGGAAAATTCTGAAAGAGATGGGAATACCAAACCACCTGACCTGCCTCCTGAGAAATCTGTATGCAGGTCAAGAAGCAACAGTTAGAACTGGACATGGAACGACAGACTGGTTCCAATAGGAAAAGGAATACGTCAAGGCTGTACATTGTCACCCTGGTTATTTAACTTCTATGCAGAGTACATCATGAGAAACGCTGAGCTGGAAGAAGCACAAGCTGGAATCAAGATTGGCGGGAGAAATATCAATAACCTCAGATATGCAGATGATACCACCCTTATGGCAGAAAGTGAAGAGGGACTAAAAAGCTTCTTGATGAAAGTGAAAGAGAAGAGTGAAAAAGTTGGCTTAAAGCTCAACATTCAGAAAACTAAGATCAAGTCATCTGGTCCCATCACTTCATGGCAAATAGATGGGGAAACAACGGAAACAGTGAGAGACTTTATTTTGGGAGGCTGCAAAATCCCTGCAGATGGTGACTGCAGCCATGAAATTCAAAGACACTTGATCCTTGGAAGAAAAGTTATGACCAACCTAGACAGCATATTAAAAGGCAGAGACATTACTTTGCCAACAAAGGTCCATCTAGTCAAAGCTGTGGTTTGTTCAGTAGTCATGTATGGATGTGAGAGTTGGACTATAAAGAAAGCTCAGTGCCGAAGACTTGATGCTTTTGAACTGTGGTGTTGGAGAAGACTCTTGAGTCCCTTGGACTGCAAGGAGATCCAACCAGTCCATCCTAAAGGAGATGTTCATTGGAAGGACTGATGCTGAAGCTGAAACTCCAATATTTCAGCCACCTGATGTGAGGAACTGACTCCTTAGAAAAGACCCTGATGCTGGAGCAAGATTGAAGGCAGGAGGAAAAGGGGATGATAGAGGTTAAGATGGTTGGATGGCATCACTGATTCGATGGACCTGAGTTTGAGCAAGCTCTGGGATTTGGTGATGGACAGGGAAGCCTGGCATGCTGCAGTCCATGGGGTCACAAAGAGTCAGACATGACTGAGCGACTGAACTGAACTGTTCAAGGGTCAACTGTAACTTGAATCCATATGATAAAAAATAAAGAGCACCGGTGCAGGTATGCATCCTAAGTTGCTTCAGTCATGTCCAACTCGTTGTGACCCCAAGGACTGTAACCCTCTAGGCTCCTCTGCCCATGGGATTCTCCAGGGAAGAATACTGGAGTGGAGTGCCATACCCTGCCTCCAGGAGATCGTTCCAACCCATGGATCAAACCCAAGTCTCTTGGGTCTCCTGCATTACAGGTCAAGTCTTTACCTGCTGAGCCACCTGGGAAGCCCAAAGAGCACCAGAAAGATAGTTAAATGTAAAAGAGTATAAATACATTTTTGCAACTGTTTTGTTCTCCTACCTGATTTGAAAATAACTGCAGAAAACAATAATTATATAATGGCATTGATAGTTTTGTAATGTAGGGATTTGTAATTCGAATGGCAATAATAAAAAATGAAATGTGTATATCTGTGTTTCTACAATTCAACTTACCAGTGCCATCAAAGTTGTACTTTGGTAGGAACAATTTTATATTCAAGAAAAATTTGAGGCTTTTCCTAGACAAATTGTTTTCTTATAAACAGGAAGCTACATTAAAAAAAAAAAACCTATAACCATAACATTGGAATTAATAAGAGACTCAGACATTTCAAGCCTTGAATAAGATTTTTTGGAAAAGTACATTTTCCAAACTTCACTTTCTTCTTGACTTTCTTCAAATAACTACTTAAAAAAAAAAATCCCTATTCATTTTATTTATAGGCTAGTGCCTCGTCTGATGAGCATGAAACTATTTTCTTGATATTTAGTCATTGAGAGGGATATTTGATAATGCTTTTGCTATGTTTACTCTAAAGATCTGTATGTCTTTATATTTATCAACCAGAAATCTTTAGTAGGAATTTTTTGACCTATCTTTATACATTCTAAATTTATATCTTCCTTATAAAATTGTAAACATTCATTTGGAAAACATTTACTAAATATTACATGCTTGTCCTCCTATTCTAAGAGCTTGTGATATGAACATGTTTAAGACGTTGAACATGCTTACAGAAAATAACATGCATGTGTGTGGTGTTTACAATAAAATTGGAACCCTTTGAAAATCTTCTGATTCTACCTGAAGGATCAAGGAAATACAAATCCAGCAAATTTTGAGTTATAAATAGGAATTTTGTCCTTGAAGAGTGCTATATTAAGCCAGGTAAAGCATTAGAAATGAAACCACCTTTTTTATATAACTGATACAGATATGGGCTTCCCAGGGGCTCAATGGTAAAGAATCCACGTTCCAAGGAGGATATGTGGCTTTGATCCCTGGGTCAGGAAGATCCCCTGGATAAGGAAATGGCAATCTACTCTACTGTTCTTGCCTGGGAAATCCAAAGTGGAGCCTGCTAGGCTCCACACTCCATGGGGTCCCAAAAGAGTTGGACATTACTTAGTGACTAAACAACAACAGCAAAGATAGATAGATGTGCAATAGTTTTGATACCTTTCATGCTTTAAAATTTAGTAATGCTGCTGCTACTGCTGCTAAGTTGCTTCAGTCGTGTCCGACTCTGTACGATCCCATGGACTGCAGCCCACCAGGCTCCTCCGTCTGTGGGATTTTCCAGGCAAGAGTACTGGAGTGGGGTGCCATTGCCTTCTCCAAAAATTTAGGAATAATTATTAGCAAAGTGGCCAGCAAAGTTTACTGAGCAATTGCTATAGGCTAGATTATTCAAGACATTTCCAAATAAATAAGTAAGCAAATAGTACCATTTTATTCAACTTGTGAAAGACATAAACTCTAAATCACATAGGGTTGTAGAAAGATATATTCTATCAAGAGTAGTAAATAAATTTTCTGTTTTCATGAAGTAGTGTCTAGATTGTTTAAAATAATAGGGTGAAGGGACAGAGGCAGTATAATCAGGTTTCTTGTGAGTAAACTTGGACTTATGTAGCTATGTTTTTAAGCTGTGTAACACTTTGCCACACATATAGTAGCTAAAAGCAACATGCATCAGTTAGTTCTTAATTTTGTAAATCAGTAGACCAAGCTTAGCATGGCATGATTCTCCATTCTGCTACTTTCCAGCCTGAAATCAAGGTGTTCACTGTACTTAGGTTTTGTCTGAAGCCATTTAGGGTGAATTCACTCACAAGTTCTTTCAGGTTTTTGGCAAACTTGAGTTCCTTGTGGTTGTAGGGCTGAGGTCCCCATTTGCTTGCTGGATGTCTGCTTGTGGGCTACTCTCAATTCATTGAAACCCACTAAGAATATAGCTACATGATCCTCTCTATCTTCAAAGCCAAAAAACAATCTCCTCTACTGTCAAATCTCCATGATGCTTTCAGTCTCTCTGACTGAATCATTGGCCTCAGTAAGACATCAGCTGATTTTCAAGGAACACCTGATTAGGTCAGCCCCACTGAAGATAATCTCCTTTTATTAAAATGAACTGTGCCAAATAACAACCTAATCCCAGGAGTGAAATCCATCATGTTCACAGATCCAGGGATTATACAGTTTATGTACTCCAAGGGATGGGGATCTTGGAGGTCATATTAAAATTGTGCTGACCACATCCTGTGACTTTGTGTAAGTCATTCAAGCTCATAAAACTAATTTCCCTGTAAATATAATGGGAATGCTTACTTCATAAGATGACTTGGAGGGCTCCCAAGAGGTAATATATGAAAGTATTTAGCATATTATCTGGAAAATAATAAGCATTTAATAAATGTTAATAAGTAATTATATTAGTTTGAGTGTTCTTTTAATTTCCAAATTAATATTGGAATGCTTTATTATGTTTTTTTATTATATAACAATGTTATTAAATGGCAATGAGAGTTTATCTAAACTTTTAGCACATGTGTTTTGTAAGTCAAAGAGAATGAACAAGTTGATGCAGCTGGCAACTTCAGTTTAAAAATAGCGTGCAAGATTTAATCATTCTTAAATTTTTATAAAAATGAACCATTTTGATTGGAATGCAAAATAAATTAAAAAAAATAAAAATGTCCACACCTACGTTAATCACTCTATTAATGCTCATGAGACTCTAGTCTAAATCTAATTCCATTCATTTTAAATTCTCATTAAACCGAATAGTGTTCTATCTGTGGCATAATTGAATATATTCTTAATGGGAAAATAGTAATCACTGAATTCACCATTTACACAATGAATATGAATTGGATATTATCCTTCACTTTGCCTGCTAAATCAAGCTATGGGGTGGCTACTATTGAGAAATTTTGTGGTTGATTTCTAACAACCTAGTGAAAAAATATGACATTATAATCTCCATATGATTGTTAATAGTGGGAGGAGGTGTTATAAATACTACTTATTAAAAAAATATAATTATTTTAAGTGAATATGATGTATAAGTTCAGCTTTAGAAGATTTGAACACAGTAACATGTTTCAACATTAAAATATATGCCTAGTGCTAAAATGTTTATAACTTAATCATGTAGAATAAAGAGAAAGAGTACTAAAAAATGTTAATAAAGGAATGATCATTTCCTTATAACATCAAATATCGAAAACAAAATACAAAGTAATTTGGGATTCTGTAACTGTTATTGACATTTTAGGTATTCAGTCTGTTATTTTTTGAAATGGAAAAAAATATGTGCATCTTTCTGCTTTATTTTTTATGAGGAAGTTGTTTTTCAGGCTTATAAAGATATAAGGATTCTGAAATCCATGAGGATTCTGAAAGTGATTTGTCTGCTTAGAATAAAATTATTTGTAAGCAAATATTCTATAGTATATACATTCTTATGATAAATCAAATGTTTTATTTGATATCTATCTGTTATTTTAAAAATTGGTTTCCAAATATTGAGAGCAGAGTACAGCCTCAAGGCTTAAGGTCTCTCCTCTATGGAAGCACTGCCAGGTGGCAACTGTAGCCGTTTGACCAGTCCCTTAGTTTCTCGGTGTTTCCTTTTTTGCATTTACAAATTAGTAGTATATTAATTTTTATACTTCCTTATAAATATATGTGAGTAGCACACTGGAATCATAACTATGAGAATATTTTAAAGACTGTATTTTTAAATGAAATTATTAGTATGAAGATATTATTAGTACAAAACTAATATTTCTTATAGACAGGCTAGATACGACCCATGGATAATAAGAATAAGAAGTAATTTGACTGCGCTTCATCTTCATAAGCTTTAACATAATATAATGTATATGTTATACATATTGAGTTTCCCTTTTTCTTTTTTCTGTTAGCCTACTACTTCCTACTGGAGTCAAATTGTAAGAGGTTTAGATGGTTTAAATTTTTCTCATTTGTTTCCAAAAACTATGTTTAAGAGAAAATAACCCCCAGAAATAATATAAAATGTGAATGGAAACTTTCATTGCTATAGAGAGCATGGTTCAAATATCTTTCAGAGAATTGAAAGAAAGGAAGGAAGGAAAAAATAAAGAAACCCAATGCCAAGCAAATTAGCACTCTTTAGCCTCATCTTCCCCTATTCTTAACAAAACTTTCCATGCCTCATATCCTTATTGAAAATTCAGAATATGTAATTTCTTAAATTACTACTAGAACAAATGTGGCTGATTGAATAAAGTAAACAGAAGCACTAGATGTTATATAATAGTAGCATTTGTTTTTATACCATAAAAATGTTTTTTGTTTTTTTTTTTGATCTGTGGTGATGGAGATACTTTAAATGGATTAAAATGCAACAATATTTAAGATCAAGAAAGACAAACATGTAAGTTTAGAATAAGAAATTGATGATACCTTAATCATAACCCAACCCCAAAATGATTAAAGATTATTTTCAAGTACGCAAGAGATATCTTTAATCTCAAGAACCTGCCATGTAAACACCTTGATTTAAACAAGAATCTTTTTTATTTGATGATCAAAATAGGTTTCTACATGATAGTTCTTAATTAAATGGCTTGTGGAACAGATTTGTACTGTCGCCAGGTTGTCAGACTTTTGGTTAAAAGAAGAGATGGTATTTCATTAAATGTCCAAGATTAATTTTGCCATCGTGTTGTATCTCATGTTGAAGCTCTTACACTAATTATTTCATTTAAGTTAACATGCTTATAGGATTGCTTTGAATGTATGTGTAAGGAAAAAGAGGTTAGTTTTTCATGATGGATTTTTCTTCTCCTCACAAATTGCCTCCATTCTTTTTTCCTAATAGGACCTATTAGACTTGGAACTTTACTCTACCATGTCCCTGGGGAAAAAAAAAAAAAAAGTGTCCAGGAAATAATATTTGCCTTTAGCTCTCTCCTCTCTAGTGCTGGTTCTTGTATCTCTTAGAAGACATGTCAAAAGCTACCCAAAGATTACTTGGATAGAGTATAAGGAACTTACACACTATGCTCAAATGCGCCTCCTACCCAGTATCTTTGTGCTCTAATTTGTTAAGTTACTTAAGCCCTTGGAACCTCAGTTTCCTCATCTATTAAATTATATAATTTATTAAATTATTAAGAGGATTAAGTAAGAAACTACATGCATTTGAGACACAGTAAACAGTCATCAGATGACAGCTACTATAAGAAATCTATGATCTATTTATTTATTTGAGTGCTACTCATGTGTGTGTGTTCAGTTTATGGAAATTTATCAAACTACACATATGTAACATTTATACCTTTCTGTGAAGTTATTGTGTTTGAGTTTATAGTTGTGAATTGGAGGGAGAAAAAACACCCAGAATGAGTGTTAGCAAAATGTTGATAAGCTTCTTAACATTCCTTTTAAATGCTCTAAGTGTTCATATTCTAAAACTGTGGAAGGACATGATAATGAACTATAGCTTGAAATGTTCCTTAAAAAACGTCCTGAAACATCTTTTGATATTGCCTAAGAATTAATATAAAATAAATTATTTTCACTTCTGAAATGAAAACATGATTTATTGCAAGTGATGTTCTAAAAATTTTATCTAAGAGTTTCAATTGCTCAAATAAAAAATATTAAAAAAAAAGAAATTATCTTAAGCCACTCCTGTATTCTCTTATCTTTCTGTGGTTCCCTGCTACTCAGAGAAGTTTATTGTAATGATTTTCATCTAGTCCTCATAATTTTCATGAATTCATATCAAAAGGACTGTTATTCTGCTTCAAATTTATCAATTAATGGAAAATGGCAAGAAAATGATTACCAGGTAATCCAAATGAAATTCATCAGCTTCTCTCTGGAGACAATTTTCCACTTTGTTAGAAAACTCAAATATAACACAAGCATCTACATTTTATAGTTTGATTAATGTGTGCCAAGGATCATGCCGAAGACTTGGAATACATGGTTTCATTCAATCCTAAAAACAGCTCTGAAAGGCAAATATCATTTTCTTACTTTCACAGAACAAAATGGAGACACACAGAGGCTAAGTAGATTGCCTCAAGTCACACAGCTTGTGAGAAATATATCCAATATTTAGTTCTTAATGACTAGTACTCCTTGAATAAAAGATCAAAATGATCAAAATGGCAGTCTTTATAGGATAAACTACACTTACCTGCATTTGTGGACAAGTGGAGACTTTGGTTGACTTAGAGACACTACTTAGAGACACCACCATTTCCCACACTGAGGTCTGAGTTACAAACTGTGGGAGATTATTTATACTTGTGTTGTCAATAGCATTTTAATGTACATTATAATATATTATATATACTATATATATGCAAATATCACATAAAATTAATAATTTCACAGTTAGTACTGCTTCACTGCTTCATACTAGGCTAAGTGAAGTGAAGTGAAAGTCATTCGGTTGTGTCCGACTCTTTGTGACCCCATGGACTATACAGTCTATGGAATACTCCAGGCCGGGGTCTTCCCAACCCAGGGATCGAACCCAGGTTACCAGCATTGGAGGCAGATTCTTTAACAGCTGAGCCACGAGGGAAGCTCAAGAATAATGGAGTGGGTAATGTATCCTTTCTCTAGCACATCTTCCTGGACAAGGAATAGAACCAGGGTCTCCTGTATTACAGGTGGATTCTTTACCAACTGACCTACCAGGGAAGCCTTAGGCTAAATGAAAAGGCATATAACTTAAAATATTCCAAAACTTATACTACAGGAGATCAGCAAATATTCAAATACTACCAAGTTTTGAAGGTATTCAGAAGTTGCTAAAATGTAAGCGTACTTCCCCAGTCCACTGTCCTGCATAGTACTGGAGTAGGCATAAGCAGAAATGTTTAGTGCAGATTTAGTTTTAAATTATGTTTCCTCTTTTCTAATTGTGTAGTAAAGAAACTGTACTCAAGGTCAGAGTAGTGACAAACAATATTTCTCCATATTATCTTGTAAAATTTTAGTCTCCTATTTTTATCAGCCTGATCAGTTCAGTTCAGGGGCTCAGTCGTGTCTGATTCTTTGCGACCCCATGGATTGCAGCACGCCATCACCAACTCCTGGAGCCTACTCAAAATCATGTTCATCATATCAGTGATGCCAATCAGCAATCTCATCCTCTATTGTCTCCTTCTCCTCCCACCTTCAGTCTTTCCCAGCATCAGCATCTTTTCAGATGAGTCAGTTCTTCACATCAGGTGGCCAAAGTATTGGAATTTCAGCTTCAGCATTAGTCCTTCCAATGAATATTCAGGACTGATTGCCTTTAGGATGGACTGCTTGGATCTTCTTACTGTCCAAGGGAGTCTCAAGAGTCTTTTCCAACACCATAGTTCAAAACCATCAATTCTTTGGCACTCAGCTTTCTTTATAGTCTAAATCTCACATCCATACATGACTACTGGAAAACCATAGCTCTGACTAGATGGACTTCTGTTGGCAAAGTAATATCTTTGCTTTTTAATATGCTGTCTAGGCTGGTCATAACTTTTTTTCCAAGGAGCAAGTGTCTTTTAATTTCATGGCTGCAATCACCATCTGCAGTGATTTTGGAGCCCCCCAAAATAAAGTCTCTCACTGTTTCCATTGTTTCCCCATCTATTTGCCATGAAATGATGGGACCAGATGCCTTGATCTTAGTTTTCTGAATGTTGAGTTTTAGGACTACTTTTTCACTCTCTTCTTTCACTTCATCAAGAAGCTCTTTAGTTCTTTGCTTTCTGCCATAAGGGTGGTGTCATCTGCATATCTGAGGATGTTTTTCCCAGCAATCTTGATTCCAGCCTGTGCTTCCACTAGCCCAGCATTTTGCGTGATGTACTCTGCATATAAGTTAAATAAGCAGGGTGACAATATATAGACCTGACATACTCCTTTCCCGATTTGGAACCAGTCTGTTGTTCCATGTCCAGTTCTAATTTTTGTTTCTTGTCCTCCATACAGATTTCTCAGGAGGCCGGTCAGGTGGTCTGGTATTCCCATCTCTTTCAGAATTTTCCACAGTTTGTTGTGATCCACACAGTCAAAGGCTTTGGTGTAGTCAATAAAGCAGAAGTAGATGTTTTTCTGGAACTCTCTTGCTTTTTTGATGATCCAGCAGATGTTGTCAAGTTGATCTCTGGTTCCTCTGACTTTTCTAAATCCAGCTTGAACATCTGGAAGTTCACAGTTCACATACTGTTGAAGCCTGGCTTGGATAATTTTGAGCATTACTTTCCTAGGATGTGAGATTAGTTCAACTGAGCAGTAGTTTGCACATTCTTTGGAATTGCCTCTTTGGGATTGGAATGAAAACTGAACTTTTCCAGTCCTGTGGCCACTGCTGACTTTTCCAGATTTTCTGGCATATTGAGTGCAGCACTTTCACAGCATCATCTTTCAGGATTTGAAATAGCTCAACTGGAATTCTATCACCTCCACTAGATTTGTTCACTTGACTTTGCATTCCAGGATCTGGCTCTAGGTGTGATCACACCCTCATGGTTATCTGTGTCATGAAGATCTTTTTTGTATAGTTCTTCTGTGTAATCTTGGCACCTCTTCTTAATCTCTTCTGCTTCTGTTAGGTCCATACCATTTCTGTCCTTTATTGTGCTCATCTTTAGATGAAATTTTCCCTTGGTGTCTCTGATTTTCTTGAAGAGATCTCTAGTCTTCCCCATTCTGTTGTTTTCCTCTATTTCTCTGCATTGATCGCTGAGGAAGGCTTTCTTGTCTCTCCTTGCTATTCTTTGGAACTCTGCATTTAAATGGGTGTATCTTTCCTCTTCTCCTTTGCCTTTAACTTCTCTTCTTTTTTCAGCTATTTGTAAGGCCTCCTCAGAAAACCATTTTGCCCTTTTGCATTTCTTTCTCTTGAGAATGGTCTTGATCCCTGTCTCCTGTACAATGTCACAAACCTGCGTCCATAGTTCTTCAGGCACTCTGTCTATCAGATCTAATCCCTTGAATCTATTTCTCACTTCTATTGTATAATTGTAAGAGGTTTGATTGTGGTCATACCTGAATGGTCTAGTGGTTTTCCCTACTTTCTTCAACTGAAGTCTGAATTTGGCAATGAGATCATGATTTGAGCCACAGTTAGCTCCCACGTCTTGTTTTTGCTGACTGTATAGAGTTTCTCCATCTTTGGCTGCAAAGGATATAATCTGATTTCGGTATTGACCATCTGTTGATGTCCATGTGTAGAGTCTTCTCTTATGTTGTTGGAAGAGGGTGTTTGCTATGACCAGTGAAGTCTTTTGGCAAAGCTCTGTCAGCCTTTGACCTACTTCATTTTGTACTCCAAGGCTAAATTTGTATGTCACTCCAGGTAGCTCTTGACTTGCTACTTTTGCATTCTAGTCCTCTGTAATTAAAAGGACATGTCTTTTGGGTGTTAGTTCTAGAAGGTCTTGTGGGTATTCAAAGAACCATTCAACTCCAGCTTCTTCAGAGTTACTGGTTGGGGCATTGACTTGGATTACTGTGATATTGAATGGTTTGCCTTGAAAACAAACAGAGATCATTCTGTCATTTTTTATGTTGCATCCAAGCATTGCATTTTGGACTCTTTTGTTGACTATGATTGCTTCTCCTTTTCTTCTAAGGGATTCTTTCCCATAGTAGGAGATATGATGGTCATCTGAGTGAAATTTGCCCATTTCAGTCCATTTTAGTTCACTGACTCCTAAAATGTTGACATTCAGTCTTTCCATCTCCTGTTTGACCACTTCCAATTTGTCTCCGTTGATGGACTTAACATTCCAGTTCCTATGCACTATTGGTTTTTACAGCATTGGACTTTACTCCCACCGCCAATCACATCTCCAATTGGGTGTTGTTTTTACTTTGGCTCTGCCTCTTCATTCTTTCTAGAGTTATTTCTCCACTCTTCTCCAGTAGTATACTGGGGAGTTCATCTTTCAGTGTCATACCTTTTTGCCTCTTCGCACTGTTCATAACAGACAGATATGATGATGCTAATCCTTTAAAACCCCTTAATCTAAATTAAGTCATAGGACCCCCTTATATATTGTTCAAACATTTTCAGCTTACATATATAACTTTTCACCTATTAAACCTGATATTTCTCCTTCTTTTCTCATAGGCCTCAGAAAACCCTACTATTTTATTTTTGTAATTTTCTGCATTATGTTAGAATTACATATTCTCAGGTCTCTCCTGCAATTATGTGTTCACTATTGAAAGCCTCTAGAAAGCCAAAACTATCTTTCTAATACTTTAATCTTTAATCTCAGTACAGTGACTGACACAAGTTTCTTATCAGAAGTGGCATGGAAGATTGTAGCTCAGCTTTAGTGTCCCTTATGTTTGCCTCTTGGGTCGTGTAGAACTAGTCTTTTGGCATAAAATTCATGGTAAAGAGGAGAAAGATACAAGAAATAAATTATAGAGTAATTCAATATCAAAACCAAGCAGACTGTCTCCATGGAAGAGTTTGGAAAATGGTGAAATATAAAGCAATGGGAAGACAAATGGGAAAAATAGACCTCGAGAAGTTCTGGAGACGGGGAGAGCAAGAGGGAGAAGAGCTGGAAATATGACGCCAAAAGTTTCTTGTTGGGAATTTGCATCTTCACATTATATTAGTGATGGAGCTGTTAAGTGCTCCAACAATATGACACTATGGATGTTTCCTGATGTGAATTTGCTGGCATACTCAGTTTCACTACTGTGTACACGATAGAGGAGACAGTCTTGATTGATGATTTATGGGCTGGACAGAGGAGGTGTGAGCACCAGTATAAACTTTTGATTATATGCTAAAGATTGTGTTACTTATTCCATTCATAAGATGTAAGAAAGATGCAAGGAAAAGGATATATCATTCTAATTATTTCCAGGCAGATTTCCTGTTGAGTCTACTCTTGATTGGAGAAAATGAATAAAGAAGTAGTCAAATGAAATCATAAGACAGGATGTCTAAACTAGGAATTGAGAACTATAGTCCTAGTATTTAATAAAAATAGGTCTCTGGTTGATTGGCCTTGGCATTGTGGGGATAAAACAAGCATGAGATTTTCCCAGTGGTAAAAAGTTACTGTTTCACTTGGGCTATTATAGTCAAGATAACAGTAATACCAAAACAAGTTTGCAGTACGCAGAAACTTCCTAGTGTTTTTCATTTTTATTTTTATGTTTCTTCCAAAATCTTTTTTAACACATGTGACACATTAGATTTTATTAATATTCTTTTCTATTATGATTTATCATAGCCTAATGGACATGAGTTTGAGCAAACTCTGGGAGATAGTGAAGGACAGGAAAACCTTGTGTGCTGCAGTCCTAGGGGCTGCAAAGAGTTAGACATGACTTAGCATTGAACAACAATTTATTTTTCAATGCCAGCAAGAAAAATAACTTTCCAATAGCAATTTTATAGTGTGTAGGTTAGTGAGCAATGCTTTGTCGCAGAAAGCAAACTCTGTGAACTGAGCTAATGAGCAGCTTTTAACTTTCCTGCAAGAATTTTAATGTTAGTAAAGATTCAGATTTTCTTTTGCTAAATGTGACTTACAGGACATGCCAATGAAACTACTTAAGAAGCCAATGAGAAATCCACGACAGAGCTAACCCAAAGCTAAAAATAAACTTGGGCACCAATGTTTAAGCATAGTTTAAAGCTTGACGATAGTTGAACCCAGTTAGCTCACCTTATAAAGAGCATACTTATCTTCATTGTTCATTTTTCTGATTTTACTTTCATTGTTTGAAATAATGCAGTTTACGGAAGTATTTGCTGTTCCTTTGAGGAAAGTCTTTCACCACTTTTAGTGTTTTTCTACTTAGACTTCAATCTTTGGGGCTCTATTAACCTTTAAACACTGACTGTGCAGATTTCTTTTGCACTCATGATGGGCAGTTTCCAAAGCCCTTAATCCCTTGCTCTTATCTGCATAGCATCTTTCAGTTTTCAACAGGCTTTCAAATTCACTGTTTCATGTTGCCTTCATCAAAATCTGTGTTGTAAGCAAAAGAGTTATGATAATCTCCATTTTATTAGTGAGGAAGCTGGGATTCCATGGGGTTAATCAACTGGTCATTATCAAATATAGGTTTTGAACCAAAACAATTTCACTTCTTGTCCATTTCTCATACCTTTTGTCTTCTGTGCACAATTAGAAATAAGAAATTAATAGATAACAGACTAGAACAAATCTGACTCCATACTGGATCTGTTCCTTCAGCTCTAAACTTTCTGCTCTGTTGATTTTTGCAAAAGACTGTTGGCTATAGCCTGAAATATACATGATAGCACTTTCTCAAGTCTCTGTCTCCCATGCTTGACCTTTAAAGATATCACTCTTTTCATTCAAATAGAAATAAAAGTAGCAGAACATAAATTAAACTTTGTCTTGTTGGAGGTTCACAGGAACATCCTGACGAGACCTACATGGACAGCTGCTTTGTTGTTGTTTTTCAGTTGCTAAGTTGTGTACAACTCTTTTTGAACCCATAGAATAGAGCACACCAGCTTTCCCTAATCCTTCACTATCTCCCAGAGTTTGCTCAAACTCATGTCCATTGAGTCTTTGATGCCATCCAATCATCTCATCCTCTGTCCCTCCCTTCTCCTCCTGCCCTCAATCTTTCCCAGCATCACGGTCTTTTCCAGTGACTCAGCTCTTTACATCAAGTGGCCAAAGTATTGGATCTTCAGCTTCAGCATCAGTCCTTCCAGTCAATATTCAGCATTGATTTCCTTTAGGATTGACTGGTTTGATCTCCTTGCTCTCCAAGCGACTCTCAAGAGTCTTCTCCAGCACCACAGCTCAAAAGCACCAATTCTTAAGTGTTCAGCCTTCTTTATAGTCCAACTTTCACACCCACACATGATTACTGGAAAAACCATAGCTTTGACTATATGGACCTTTGTCAGCAAAGTGATGTCTCTGCATTTTAATACACTGTCTAGGTTTGTGATAACTTTTGTTCTAAAGAGCAAATGTCTGTTCATTTCATGCCTGCAGTCACTGTCAGCAGTAACTTTGGAGCCCAAGAAAATAAAATCTACCACTGTTTCCACTTTTTCCCCATCTATTTGCCATGAAGTTATGGAACTGGGTGCCATGATCTTAGTTTTTGAATGTTAAGGGAAGCCCCAGACAGCTGCTAGAACAAAAGATTAAATCATCCCCTCCAGGGTCTGGCTGGCTCCAGGAAGTTTGCAACAACCAGTCAGCCACTCTACCCCTCCCACTGTTTTAATATAAAAGAAACTTGAATTGTAAATCAAGTAAAATGGATCTTTGGGATGCTATTCCACAACCTCAGTTGGTTAGCTTTCTGAATAAAGCTGCTGTTCCTCGCTCCAACATCTTGTCTTTTGATTTACTGTCCTGTCATGTGGCAAGCAGCATGAGCTTGCACTTGGTAACAATAATGAAATAAGTAAAGTTAAATTGCCCTGGCATTTCATAAAGCTTTAGCAATCATCAACAGAATGAATTCAAATTATTTGGGAATTCTCCATGGGTCTAGAATTGTGGAAACCTCCTTATATCTGATAAGGTGCTAGGGGCTTTTTTGATTTGCCTATTTTATGTAACTATCCAGTACTGGTGTTCTAGACTAAAGATGATGTAAATTCAGGTAACATGGCAGACAGGTTTGCAATTTCTCCAGATAGCTCTATATGAAGCCCCAGCTGGGCTGAATGTTCCACTTCAACACCATGTTCTTGGTGCAGTGAGCAATGTGGATTAAACTCTGTCCCTCAAAAATTTATGTCAATTCAGGACCTCAGAATGTGACCTTATCTGGAAATTAAGTTTTTTCAGATGCATTTAATTAAGTGTTGTGATTAAATCCTATTGAATTAGTGAAAGTCACTCATAATGTCCGACTCTTTGTGACCCCATGGACTGTAGCCTCCCAGGCTCCTCTGTTCATGGAATTCTCTAGGCCAGAATACTGGAGTGCATAGCCATTCCCTTCTCCAGGGGATCTTACCAACCCAGGGATCGAACCCAGCTCTCCCACATTGCAGGCAAATCCTTTACTGACTAAGCCATGAGGAAAGCCCCATTTAATTTAGGGAAGGCCTCAAATTTGATGTTTGGTTTCCTTAGGAAAAGAGAGCACAAAGGGAGACATGCACAGTGTTAGTGGCTATGTGAAGATGGTTGCATAGAAAAGAGTGATGGAGCCTCAAGCCCAGGAATTTGAAGATTGCTAGGAGTCCAAAAGCTAGAAAAGGAAGAGTCTTCCCTAGAGCAGCAGGAAGCATGGCCTTGCTGGCATCTTTTTTTTTTTTTTTTTTTTTCTGGTATCTTGATTTTTGATTTCTAGCTTCCCTAACTGTAAAAGCATAAATTCCTATTGTTTTAAACCACCAACTTTATATAATTTCATGTGGCAGCCCTCATAAATTAACACAGTGGACAAAAATATTATGAACATCCTTTCTGATGCCTAGTTTTACTGTAGGTACCCCAGGTCCAGCCTACCGTGTTAGCTGAGAATCTACCTTTGGCCTTGTGTGGGCGTTGAAAGTACAAACAGACATATCTGGTCAAGCATTTCCCATGAATTGTTTTGGTTTCAATGCACTCTCATTACTTTAGGCTTAGGTCCTTCCATATTTATGTCACCTGCCAGTTTCATCTCTTTGTTTTGAGACCAACAGTATATTTCTGTCCTTTTTTTTTTTGGTCACATTCCATCCAGGATTTCTGTGTGCTCATATGCTAGACTCTGGGACACAGGCAAAAGTTCTATCAACTGTCCTGCCCCCCCTCTCCCACCACCTTGTCTGTCACTTATCATGTATCCTGGCTAGATAGCTCTAAGTTTAAAAAAAAAAAAAAATCCCACTTTAGACAAGGGGTTACATACAATACAGTTAGTATAGGAATGTGATTTAATCTTTTCTTGGAAGAGAATAAAAGGATACTTTCTGGAGAGTCATTTTCTCTTGATGACCTAACAGGGTTTTCCTTTGCAATAAAATTTCCTAATTTTCACAATGTCCTCAAACAAATCTGAAGCATATTTTACAAAGGCACAGCTCATAGTCTCTTAAAAAATGTTTTTATTTGAGAACTTTGAAACACTCAAAAGGCCTGTGGCATATGTTTGGATGTCACAGTAACAGTGAATATTTACTGTTAATATTTATGCCATCTGCATCTTTAGTATCTACTATCTGTATTTTTTTAGAGCACAAGTATCAATTCTCCTACTTTTGGTTTCTTGAATTAAAGGAGGGATATTGTTGTATTTCACTTTATTTTTCTCCTTTCCCAAGTTTCTTATCTGTGGGAAGCCAATACAGAAAAATTTGAAGTAAATGTTGTAGAGCTATTGTGTTAATGAAAGTATTTGTTTTCATTTATTTTATTTGTACATACCTAATGAGTTATGCAATAGCTATACATTTATAATTCCAATGAATGGATATCACAAATAAACACAGGAGTAGACTTCAGCTAGAAACCAAAATTTTCAGTTAAAGAAAATTATATAAACTACACAAATAGACAGGAATTCCAGCTCTGTGAGGTTTCCTGGGCACCAGTATATCATCACTTACTTTTAGTTTGACATCATTTGCTACTTAATATCTTACACCTGAACTTTTCTGCAATTTGGAATAGTACAATATTGCATTTACTAATGTTGGTAGAGTTTGAATATGGCCCACTGAGCTATATGGGTTAGAGCAGAAAAATGCCAATTTTAAAATATTATGATATGGTAACATTTATTTAATTTGTATAAAGGAGTTAATAAAGTACAAACAATCTTTCATAATGTTACATGGAAATAGCAAAATCCATGGACAGTATGATCCAGTGGATCACAGAAAAAGCAAGACAATTTCAGAAAAAAACCATCTACTTCTGCTTAATTGACTATGCTAAAGTACTTTCCAGAAAAACATCTATTTCTGCTTTATTGACTATGCCAAAGCCTTTGACTGTGTGGATCACAATAAACTGTGGGAAATTCTGAAAGAGACGGGAATACCAGACCACCTGATCTGCCTCTTGAGAAATCTGTATGCAGGTCAGGAAGCAACAGTTGGAACTGGACATGGAACAACAGACTGGTTCCAAATAGGAAAAGGAGTACGTCAAGGCTGTATATTGTCACCCTGCTTATTTAACTTATATGCAGAGTACATCATGAGAAACGCTGGACTGGAAGAAACACAAGCTGGAATCAAGATTGCCGGGAGAAATATCAATAACCTCAGATATTCAGATGACACCACCCTTATGGCAGAAAGTGAAGAGGAACTAAAAAGTCTCTTGATGAAAGTGAAAGTGGAGAGTGAAAAAGTTGGCTTAAAGCTCAACATTCAGAAAACAAAGATCATGGCATCCAGTCCCATCACTTCATGGGAAATAGATGGAGAAACAGTGGAAACAGTATCAGACTTTATTTTTTTGGGCTCCAAAATCACTGCAGATGGTGATTGCAGCCATGAAATTAAAAGACACTTACTCCTTGGAAGGAAAGTTATGACCAACCTAGATAGCATATTGAAAAGCAGAGACATTACTTTGCCAACAAAGGTCTGTCTAGTCAAGGTTATGGTTTTTCCTGTGGTCATGTAAGAATGTGAGAGTTGGACTGTGAAGAAGGCTAAGCACCAAAGAATTGATGCTTTTGAACTGTAGTGTTGAATAAGACTCTTGAGAGTCCCTTGGACTGCAAGGAGATCCAACCAGTCCATTCTGAAGGAGATCAGTCCCGGGATTTCTTTGAAAGGAATGATGCTAAAGCTGAAACTCCAGGACTTTGGCCACCTCATGCAAAGAGTTGACTCATTGGAAAAGACTCTGATGCTGGGAGGGATAGGGGACAGGAGGAGAAGGGGATGACAGAGGATGAGATGGCTGGATGGCATCACTGACTTGATGGACGTGAGTCTCAGTGAACTCCGGGAGTTGGTGATGGACATGGAGGCCTGGTGTGCTGCCATTCATGGGGTCACAAAGAGTCAGACACGACTGAGCAACTGAACTGAACTGAAAGCCTTGGACTGTGGATCACAACAAACTGTGGAAAATTGTTAAAGAGATGCCTCATCTGTCTCCTGAGCAATCTTTATCCAAGTCAAGAAGCAACAGTTAGAACCAGACATGGAACAATGGACTGGTTTCAAATTGGGAAAGGAGTATAAAAGACCTGATGCTGGGAAAGATTGAAGGCAGGAGGAGAAGGGGATGACAGAAGATGAGATGGTTGGATGGCATCGCTGTCTCAATGGACGTGAGTTTGAACAGGGTCTGGAAGATAGCTAAAGACAGGGAGTCCTGTCGTGCTGCAGTCCATGGGGTTGCGGAGTCAGACACGACTGAGTGACTGAAAAACAACAACCATACATAGTAGAGTCAGTGCTAATAATTTTGAATATAACATATTTAAATTTTTAATTTTCCAGTATAACATATTTTGATATGTTACAAAATTCAAAATATTAATTGTGAGCTTCCACTTTCAGCTCCTACATGCAAAGAGCTTAGAAGTCATAACTATCTTTACAATAAGACAAAGTAAACTAAACAAAAAGTAATAAATTTTCTCAGACCTATCAGAAAACTGAGATTGTAGGATAAATGGACACTGCCAGACTTAGAATGACATGAAAATCCACAGTGACAACTGAACTCTATGTACCTAGAGCTGTAGTAACTGGAGTCATAAACTAACAACACTTTAAATTTGACAAATGGGTGGGAACTTAGTGTGAACTATCATTACAGTCAGAAAGGAGGTTGCCATCAAATAGGGATCCCTGCACTTTTGTGGGATTAATCCTATCAAGTTCTTATGGTAATGATTCATGTAATAACTCCTCATGGGGCTAGTCAGGAGCAAGTACTAGTCATTATGAAATACAAACGGAGCATTCTCCATAAGAAAAGTCAACTCTTCAGGAAAAATACTGCATCAAAGTCATTTTATTCTAGCTTTCAGAAGGATGATGCTGCTACTCCTGCAACTTGCCTCTCTGTCTTAGCAAAAAGTGGTGAAAATGTAATACTACTAGAGATACATTTGTGAATGTCAATGTCTGGAAACACAGACTGGCTAAAGATGGAAATTTATCTCTCATATTATAGATAATTCCCTCACATGCACCTGACTACCAGCCAAATAGGACTCATATAGAAAGGGTAGATATCAAGATAAAGATGATGTAAAGAAGAGCTCAGTTTCTTACTGTATGCCACATGGGTTTCTACTTCTGGGCTTGTCCAGGCATTAAAAGTCCAGATATAGACATGTCTTGCTGTACAACTTCCTTGAGTTATTTTGACATCAACTCACTCATTCCTCTAGATATGAAGTTCCTCCTCATATCTGGTACCTTCAAATTTCATCTCTTTGTTTTGAGACAAAAAATACATTTGTATTTTTAAAATCATATCCTATCAAAGTCAAACTCAAAGGAAACAGAAGCAAGGAAACTAAAGGACATTAAAGCCTGATATCTGTAGCTACAGAAAGCATTAAATACAAAAAATTTCCTAGCCAAATTAGCATGGGAAAATAATGGATTAAAAAAGAAACAGAACAGGACATCCAATGATTGTGTGATAATTCCAAAAAAAAATACAACATTTGCCCTAGAAGTTTCTAAAATTAATCACAGACACAAACCCACAGATCCAGGAAAGTGAGAGGACACCAATAAAGATAAATACCCAAAACAACCTCAGTTAACATATAAAACAACCTTCATAAAACCAAAGGACAAAGAGATGATCTTAAAAGAATCTGAAGAAAGAATCTTACATACAGAGAAACAGGGATAAGAATTAGAGTAGACATATTATAGTTAAACATGGGAGCAAGAATAGAGTGGATTAGAATAGTTGATGTGTTGAAAAAAGGAAACAACCTAGATTTCTCTGCCAAGTGGAAGTATTCACTGAAAGAGTAAAGGAGAAATACAGACTTTCTCACACAAAAATAGGAACTCCACTGGCAGCAGACTCACCTTGCAAGAAATGTGAAAAGTTCATCAGGGAGAAGAAAATTGAAGTAGGTCAAAACTCAGATCTACATAGAGAAAGGAAGATTATTGGAGAATAAATAATGAAGCTAAAGCATAATTATGCTTTTTTCTTTTAATTCATCTAAAAGATAATGTTTGGATAAGTGAAATAACAGTAATGTCTTAAAGGATAGAAGCAAATAAGTTAGAATACTCTAAGTTTCCTACACAACACATGAAGAGGTACAGTATTATCAGAAGATGAACTTACAGTACTCAAAAATGCATATTGAAACTAAGGAAAACACTGAAACATTTTTTTATATACTAGGAGAGTAGTTAAAAAGAAGTCATTTGCAAAGCTCCATTAAAACCAGAGAAGAAGAAAAAGAAAACAAAAAACCAACACAATGAAGAGGAAATTGTTACAAACATGAGATATATGATAATCACTTTAAATGTGAACTATTTAAGTATTCTAATTTCAAAGTATTAAGAGATGATACTAGATTAAAAGGATTTACATAAGGAATAATGATTTTAAAAAGAAGGGCAATGATATGTTGTCTTAGGAAATCCAATCAAATAAAAAGACTGATAGGTTAAAAAATGGGTAAAGATGGGTAAAGATCCTGTTAACAGTATGCAAAGAAAGCAAGAATAGCTCTATAAGTTTCATACAAGGTAGACTGCAGAAAAAAATATTTTTCAGGAATAAGCAAACTTTTTTTATAATGATAAAAGAGTCAGTCCTCAAGAAGTGAGTCTCAAAATATGTGATGCCAAAATTGCTAAAACTAAAGGAATAGACAAAACCACTACTGTAGTTTGAGACTTCAGCACCATCTTTCAGTACTTAATAGATCAAGAAATCAGTAGATCAGCAAAACATATTTGACTTGACAGTGCTATTAACTCGATCCAATTAATCTTTATAAAATACTCTATCGGCAATAATTGGATATATATTCTTCTTAAGCTCAGATGGTACAGTCACCAAGATAAATCACATTTTTAATGTAAAACACGTGAATAAATTTAAAAGAATACAAGTCACATAAAGTGTGTTCTCAAATGACAATGTAATTAAATTACAAATTAATAAAGTAAAAATATCCCTGGTGGCACAAATGGTAAAGAATCTCTCTGCAATACAGGAGACTGAGGTTGGATCCCTGGGTCTGAAAGATCCCCTGGAGAAGAAAATGGCAACCCACCCCAGTATTCTTGCCTGGAAAATCCCATGGACAGAGGAACCTGGTGGGCTACAGTCCACAAGGTGGCAAAGAGAGGGACATGACTGAGTGACTAACACTTTCACTTTCAATGGATTACAGTTTCAGTCAGAGACTTCCAATGTCTACTTCAATGTTTATTCAAGCAAATTCAGGCATTGACAAGGAAGTTTGGAAATAGTCTATCAGAAGGAAATTCAGAATGGGTGATGAAGAGCCTCCCAGAAAGGAAAGCATTCTAAAAGAATATAGAACGATGGTTTAAGACATGAAGTTATAGTTTTGAGAAAAGAATAGTTTCCTGAGAACAGTTTTGGAACCTGTTAAATACAACTGTCCTTAATACATATCTTTATCCTACAGATGAAGAGAGATAGGAAGAGGAATAAAATGGAAAAAGAATTAGGCAGAAGGAAGAGAGGTGAGAAGAGATAAAAAAGGAAAGGAGACATATATGAGTCAAAATACTATAGACCTATTTTCCTGAATTCTAACCATTGGTGCCTAAACAACAAGGTCCAAGAAAGTGTTGAGAGTAACATAAAGGCAAGGTAATAATTATCTCTAGACAACCACATGGTTTTAATACCACAAAGCAAAAAAATTCCTGTGGGGAAGAAGGGAAATGGTAACTCACTCTTGCAATATGGATGTTGATATGAATTAATGTATCACTTCAGCTGAAATCCTCGCTATTTTTACCTCCCACTCTTTTCTCAACCACTGAAACCACTCTTGTCACTGCTGCCAACAACTACCTCCATCTTGCCAAATCCAATATTTAAGTCTCAGTATTCATCTTACCCCACTCTGTAGAAGCAACTGAAGAAATTGATCACATCTTCTTTCTCAAAACGCTTCTTTGCTTTACTTTTAGGATATTAAATTTATGTGGAATTTATTCTACCTCCAGCTATGCCTTTCCTACCTTCATTTGATAATTTTGCTATTTTCCTACCTTTCCCCCTAGGCGTACATTCAACTAGGTGTTTAACATATTTCTATTTGGATGTGTAAAAAGAATATCAAATTTAACATGTCTAAAACATTATGATTTCCTCTCCCACTCCTTTCTCCATCTCAGCAAATGGCATCACCATTTGGTCAGTCAGGAATGCCAAAAACTCTATGATAGTTATTAGTTTTTACACTTTGCAGGCCACACTATCTGAAAATACCATCAGCTCCACTTTAAAAACTGATCCAAGAGGCAATCAGTTCTTATTACTTTTATTGGTCCATTTTTATTCAAGCCACATTATCTCTCCCTTGGTGAGGCAATGCTTTTCTTATCTATCTGCCTTTGTTTTTTCTTGTTGTTCAGTCATTAAGTTATGTCCAACTTTTTGCAACCCCACAGACTGCAGCATATTAGGCTTCCCTGTCCTTCACTATCTCTTGGGGTTTGTTCAAACTCACCTCCATTGTGTCAGTAATACTATCTAACCATATCATCTTCTACAGCCCCCTTCTCCTTTTGCCTTCAATCTTTCCCAGCATCAGGATCTTTTCCAATGAGTGTTCTTAACATCAGGTGGCCAAAGTATTGGAGCTTCAGCATCAGTTCTTGCAATGAATTTTAAGGGTTGATTTCCTTTAGAATTGACTAGTTTGATCTCCTTTCTGTCCAAGGGACTCTCAAGAGTCTTCTCCAGCACCAGTTTGAAAGCATCAATTCTTCAGTGCTGTTTTCTTTATAGTCCAAATCTCACATCTGTACATGACTATTGGAAAAACCATAGCTTTGACTATACAGACCTTTGTCAACAAAGTGATGTTCTTTGTAGTCAGCTGTATATTTTCCAAAAAGCAGTAAGATGATTTTTTAGAACATAGGGGATTATGTCTCTTCTTTCTTCAAAATTCTCCAGTGGTATTCCTGGTTCCACTTGTAAAGATCTTGAAAGGTAATATTTCATTCTATCAACAAGTAAAAGTTAAACAGACTGAAAAAACAAAAAACAAAAACACCAACTCTTTTTGCATGCATAAGATAGGGGAGGATGCAGGGCAAATTGCTGCCTTCATGAGTAGAGAGAAAGATATGCAAATGTGTTATTACTGCTTATCTGAAAAGGTATTCAAGAGCATAAACTGCTTTGGGAATCAAGGCAAGAGGAAGAAAATTTGAACTATAATTTTAAAAATGCTCAATTTTCATGGGTAGGCAGCTCAGTGTTAAAAACTTCAAGAGAAACCAGTCATAATGGTGGTTTCACAATATTGTAATATGTACTCCCATTACATCAACAAGATCCCATAGTAAATAGCTGAGAAAAATCCCTTCTTATTTCTGTAAGAAGAGGGCAATAACCACTTTAAAATAAAGCACAGGACTCTTTTTCTCAAGTCCTTCCCTCAGGGGAAACTAGTTAATCAAATTTAAACTGTTGGGATATTATCATAGGCTTACTGACCTGGAGCCATGCTGTTCCAACTAAGGGAAGGAAAAACAGTCAAAAGAATGTTAAGAAATTTGTGAAGTTCATAGTGCAGAGGCATCATCTCATTAAAAGACTAAAGTCATAAAACCATAGAATGCTTCCCTTTTCCCAAAACTTTACCACAATACTACTATGAACAGAAACTTATTTTACCCAGTACCTCATATTCATCTTTCAAAAAAATTGCAAGGATCAACAAAAACAAACACAATTTAAAGAGATTGAACAAACATTAGTACCAGACATGTTAAGGATTTGTAATTTGTCAGATGGGGAATTTAAAACATTATGAATAATATGCTAAGAGCTGAAATGGTTAAAGTAGACAGCATTCAAGAACAGATGAGCAAGGTAAGCATAAAGAGGGTAACCCTTAAAAATAGTAAGAAAGAAATACTTGAGATGAAAAATGTAGCAGAAATGAAGAATTCCTTCAATAGCTTGTTCATAGACTTGACATGATTGAGGAAATTTCAGATTTAGAAGAAATATCAACAGGATTATTGAAAATTTAAAATCAGTTCATAAGACAACATTTAGTAACGGAAGTTACTAATTTCGGGTGTGAGTTTTTTCTGCCAAGAAAAGCCACATTCAAATTGTAGTTGGTGAGCGCTTTTTTCAGTATTATTTAGAAGAGGTCGTCTTGAATCTATATAATACGATTAGACTTACCAGCTTCACATTATGCTCAATTCTTATTTTGAGCTTTAGAGTCCTCGAATGGGTAGTAGTCATTCTGGTGGAAAAATCAGAACTTTAACTTGTTATAAAATCTTAATACAGAGTGAACCTATTTTGTTGATTAGGATTTAGATTGATTGATTCTTCTACTTGAGGAACATAAATTGCTATTATTCAGAGACCTTTAGATTCCCATCTACTTTAAGATTACTCTCTTGGCAACTGGGGGATTAAAAAAAAAAAAAAGATGCTTGTGTGTTGCTAGTACACAATTAGAGAATACAGTTTCTAATGGTTGGACTTTGAGGGACCCTTCCTAAAGAATGAGTTATGTATATCCTCAAGGAAATCATGGAAAATTCTGTTTATTCTTCAGTGAGTCCTTTTGTATTAATGTTCTTACATTTTTTTCTAAGTCTGTGTAAGTGCTTATGTATAAGTGTATAATTGTATAAATATTTACAAATATATTTATATAATTACAATTTCATTTTTAAAAAAATGAAAAATCAGAGAACAAAAACAAAACAAAAACTCAGAATGTCCAAGGACTGTGGGATAAAATCAAAAGATGTAACATATAGAGGGAATACCAGAAGGAGAAGAAAGAGAAAAGGGAACAAAAGGAATATTTCAAACTATAATGACAGAATTTCCCCAAAGTAATGTCTGACAGCAAATCACAGATCCACGAAGCTCAGAGACAATAAGCAGGATAAATGCAAAAAAATTAAAAAGCATACAGAATTCAGACAAGCAAAAATAACAAGAAAAGAACCTCATATATTATTTCAAACTACAAAAGAAATGAAAATCTAAAAAACACATATGTGAATTACATATACCTTTCAAAGACAAAGCTACAAAAAGACCCAGTGAGATATCTGAAGTGTTGAGAGAAAAAAATAAACAGCAATTTAGAATTCTATACCCTGGGAGATTACTCTTCAAGAGTGAATGAGAAAGATTTTCTAAGGCCAAAACAATCGAGGAAATTTGTTGGTAGTACACCTGTTTTCCAAGAAATGTTATAAAAAAGTCCTTTAGAAAAATGAAAATATTATACACTACAGAAACTCAGTAGTACATATACAGAAACTCACATCTACATAAAACAATAACATTGAGGAAGGAATAAGTAAAATAAAAGCTTTCAATTTTCTCTTATTTGATCTAATAGATAACACTTTCTTCAAGTAATACCAACCATGTATTTAATTATGTACACTTATATATCATCTATTATCTATTGATCTACCTATGCTTACACATGCTTATATGTGCATGAAATATAGGACAACAATAATACAAAGAATGGGAGAGATAAATTAAGATTTTTGTTACTATAAGGTACTTACACTCTCTGTAAAGTAATAAAAAGTAATATAGTACTATTTAAAAATGGACGTAGATTATCTATATATCAATATATCAAAGTCTAGGACAACCAAAAAAAGTTTAAAAATATAATCAATATACTAAGAAAGGAGAGAAAATAGAACCACATAAAATACTCAATTAAAACCACAAAAAGGAGGAAAAAGATTGGAAGACAAAATAGGAACAAAGGAAAAGGGCAACAAATAGAAAATAGTAATGAATATGGTAATATCAATACAATGTTACCAATAGTCATTTTGAGTATGCCAGACTCAGAACGTCAAAGGAGAGAGAACTGGATAAAGGCTGTCTAAAATAAAAAGAAAAATTTCCAGTTATAAGATAAATTAGTGCTAAAAATGTAATGTGCAGCATTAGTATAATTAATACTATTACATGTTATATACAGTTTGAAATTTAAGAGACTTAACTCTACTACTTCTCATCACAAGGAAAAAGTTTTTTCCCTTTATTTTGGGTCTATATGAGAAGATGAATGTTCAATAAACTTATGGTGGTAATCATCTGCATGACGTATGTAAGTGAAATCATTATTTGTACACCTTAAACTTATACAGTGCTGTATATTCATTATATTTCAATAGAACTGGAAGTGCAAAACAAAAGTAAATGAACATTGGTGAAATTCATGAAAACAAAAACAATATGTGCAAATAAGTAACATATTGCAGACTGTTTTCCATACCTGTATGGTATATTTCCCCTATGTCCTCATTATATATTGCAACCCTAGTTTGAGAAATTTGCTTTCAAATAAATGACTTTAAGCTAGTTAATAGTGAGCACAAGAAATTTTATGTGTACTAATATTCATCTTTTAATATTTTTGACTCTGGGTAAAATTATAATCTATAAACTTTTCCAAAATGCTAAAAGTATAACCATGCAATTTTTTCTTAAGGAAAATTAAGTCTAGCGTTATGATATGATAAAGCATTCATAACTGAAATAAATATATTTAATATATCCACAAACTGTTTTGTTGTCATTTCTTTATGGCTATTTAGATTTGCATACACAAGACCAATGTTTTGGTAACAGCACCAAGTGTTTCATATGTAAGACATTATGCACAGTATGTTTCCTGTTATTTTGCATAGTATTATTCTTTGTGAAATAATGTTTTGGCCTCAGGAGGAATATTGCAATTGAAGGCACAGCAATATGTTTTTGGTATGGAGCCATGGTACTGCACTTTAATTTTTTTTTAAGTTACCTTGGCAGTGAAGTGAAGAGAGCTAAGGTAAGAGAGAGACAGAGGCAGAGACAGAGAGAGGTAAAAAAGGAGAAACGAGAATACATTGTGGAGAACATGAATATTATAATTGTATCTTTAAAATCTGAGAGCGAATTTGTTAATAGATAAAATAAAACAACTGTTAAATAACAAAGTTGCTTGTTCTTCATAAATCGCCTATAGTTTATATAGATTTAGACCATAGAGCAAGCTTACAGGGAATAATGAAAAAAAAGTATTGCTTTTTTTGTGAGGCAATTCCACCTTTGTTATTTAATTTATTGTGAGTCTAACAGTAAGAACTATAGACCAAAATAGCTCTTTTCAAATTTTAGTTTGCCTTGATAGCAAAAAGCTATCACTATCAGTTAAGAAATTATAGATTACTATATTTTCTTTTCCCAACCCCCTTACATGTATATTGTTTTTCAAATATAAAATTTACATTAACATGTATGTACGTTTCAGTACGGCATAACACTTCTCTTCATAATTATCTTTCTGTCCTATTAGTTGTCATGTTTACCTGTTCCCAATCTCTGGTAAATTACTTTGTGTTTAGTAATGATGAAATAATTGAACAAACATTTGATGAATAAACATGTACCAAGCAAAAGAGTCAAAATCCTTTAGCTAATTGACTTAAATTTCAAAATATTTTGAGCATATCTGATTGCATATATGCGTAGAAATCTGACAAAATTACTTTTATAAACATTTTAAATGTCTCAAAATCTTGATATATTTCAACAAGTGAGTAAGGTACATGATTCTACTTTTGCTTTATATGAGTGACACAGGTGTATTGACTAGTAAAGATAAATAGGGCCTGAGTGCATTTTACAAAATATTCAATAACCATTCCACTTGTTTGTGAAAGGGTACATTTCTAGATTGGGTTTTCCATATAACTGAAAATACCCACTGAAAATATGTTGTACTCTTCTCCCAATATACTTGCAATATCTGCATTTTCTTTCGGTTCAATTTTTAACTGAGTCCTATCACTTGCATATGAATTTTTGAAAGTCAAGGAAAGCTCTGCATGTGGGAATGATTCACAGTGTGTGGAAAGAGATGAGAATTGCAAATGTGGTTCTAAAACATCCTAAAAACATACTTATTCAAAAATTTAAACAACTAAGCTTAGAGTTGATATATAATGTCAATGCATTTATATTCCAAAACCTCAAACATGACTTGATTCTTTGTTTTGCTTGGGGTTATTTTTTTCTAATACCTTTAACATATGAAATCGTAAATGCCAGCAACAACTTCAGTGAACTCCTATGTCCTCCTTATTTATGAGACTGCACAAGCAGCAATATTTTAATTCCATCACACGTACCTCAATCTTGTTTTACTTCCAAATATCTAAGGGTTTCTTCTCCTATACCTACAATTTTTCCCTTGTGTTCTGTAACTACGTCTATCTTGAACATTCCACTCTTGCCCTTTTTTTAAAGTTATTCTTCCATTTGTCTTTTTTTATATATATATATACAGAAAACCTCTTTGATGGTATCAGTAATCACTACCTCTGAAAGCTCTTACCTCATTTTCTTGAACCCACTCCAATCAAACTCTCAACCCCAACCATTCACTTGTCATGAACAAAGTCTCCAGCGAACTCCACAGTACTAGGTTCTCATTTAATCAACATTACTTGACTTAGTTCATTGCTCACTCTACCTTGAAACACTTCTTTACTTGCCTTATCTTTTCAACATTTTTTCACCATGCTTTGGTCTTTCTGTTTACTTTTCTCTGTACCATCCTGGTCTCTACATAATGTGCACCCAGGCTCAGTCATTAATATTCCTCTTCATCTTTTTATTTTTTATATCCAGAGTTATTCTCGGATGGATCTCATACAATTTTTGAACTTTAAATATTGCTTAAAGCAGATGAGTACTAAACTTTATTTCTGGCCTCAATCTCTCCCATCACCTACAGATTTGTAGAGCTAACTGTCATGTGGTTATTGAGCTCCTGGTCTTCCTTACAATCACCTCCTAAAGACCTTCACTTCTCTCATTTTACTCATTTCATGTAGGTGGATGACACCATTCTTCCACATGTTCCAGCCCCAAATCTTAAGAACTATCATGAGCTCATTCTATTAACAATATCAGAGCTCTTTCTTCACACAGCATCCATAAAGCTGCTACTTCCAAGTCACCATCATCTCTTGCTTTGATGCTTTTATTTATTTATTTATTTGCCTGCACTGGGTCTTAGTTGCAGCATGTGGGATCTAGTTCCTTAATCAGGGATAGAACCCTACATTGGGAGTTTGGAATCTTAGCCACTGGACCACCAGGGAACTACCTTGTGCTTTAAATTTTATCATTGACTCCTTACTGGTTTTCCTGATCACATGATTGCTATCCATCAATCTATTCTCCACACAGCCATCAGAGCTATCCTGTTAAAAATTTAAAACATATATATACATTTTTCTTCTCATCAGAAATATCCAATGTTTGACATCCTTACAAAGGCCAGACAGGATCCACGTGACAGAGCAATCCAGGAACCTCAGAGACCTGGTATCTTATTACTCTTACATTTGCTCACTCCCACCTGTCAAATTTTTGCCTTTTCATACTGTCCACGGTGTTTTCCAGTCTACTGGAGTCGGTTGCCATTTCCTTCTTCAGTGGACCATGCTTTATCAGAACTCTTCACTATGACCCATCCATCTAGGGTGGCTCTGCATGGCATGGCTTATAGCTTCATTGAGTTATGCAAGCACCTTCACCACCACAAGGCTGTGCTCCATGAGGGGGTTCAAAACCAGCCAATTCTAAAGGAAATCAACCCTGAACATCACTGGAAGGACAGATGCTTAGTCTGAAGCTCCAATACTTTGGCCACCTGATGTGAAGTGTTAACTCACTGGTAAAGACCCTGATGAATGAAGGCAAAATGAGACAGTAACAGCAAAGGATGAGACAGATAGCATTATCAAGTCACAAATGGACAGGAATTTGAGAAAACTCCAGGTGATAGTGGAGGATAGAGGAATCTGGTGCTACTGATTAACAATAATCTGTCCATCTACTCTCAGGTAGCTTGTTGAATAGAACTGACAAGAACCTGCCTTAGGATCTTCAGAATTTGTGTCTCCTCTGCCTATTTCACCTCCTCACTTCTTTTATTTATTTATTTATATATCACCTCCTCAGTTCCATTCAGTTCAGTTGCTCAGTAGTGTCAGACCCCTTGCGACCCCATGAACCACAGCACGCCAGGCCTCCCTGTCCATCACCAATTCCCAGAGTTTACCCAAACTCATGTCCATTGAGTCAGTGATGCCATCCAACCATCTCATCCTCTGTTGTCCCATTCTCCTCCTGCCCTTAATCTTTCTCAATATCAGGGTCTTTTCAAATGAGTCTGCTCTTTGCATCAGGTGGCCAAAATATTGGAGTTTCAGCTTTAGCATCAGTCCTTCCAAAGGATACCCAGGACTGATTTTTAGAATGGACAGGTTGGATCTCCTTGCAGTCCAAGGGACTCTCAAGAGTCTTCTCCAACACCACAGTTCAAAAGCATTAACTCTTTGGTGCTCATCTTTCTTCACAGTCCAACTCTCACATCCATACATAGCCTTGACTAGATGGACCTTTGTTAACAAAGTAATGTCTCTGTTTTTTAATATGCTGTCTAGGTTGGTTATAACTTTCCTTCCAAGGAGTAAGCATCTTTTAATTTCATGGCTGCAATCACCATCTGTGGTGAATTTGGAGCCCAAAAAAATAAAGTCAGCCACTGTTTATCCACTGTTTCCCCATCTATTTGCCATGAAGTGATGGGACCAGATGCAATGATTTTAGTTTTCTGAATGTTGAGCTTTAAGCCAACTTTTTCACTCTCCTCTTTCACTTTCTTCAAGAGGTTCTTTAGTTCTTCTTCACTTTCTGCCATTAGGGTGGTGTCATCTGCATATCTGAGGTTATTGATATTTCTCCCAGCAATCTTGATTCCAGCTTGTGCTTCCTCCAGCCCAGCATTTCTCATCACCTCCTCAGCAAGGCCTTCCTTGACAACCTATTTAATTTTCATCTCCTCTCCTCCCTCCTTCCATCCATAATACCTCAACATTGCCTTCTTGTTTTACTTTTCTTTAGCACTTAATACTTGCATTATATATATATATATAAATTCTTATATGTATTTATGAGACTTAATGCATGATATTTACCTAATCATAATATACCATATGTATATATCTTATTTCTTAAAAGTTTAGTCACAGTCTTCCCACATCAGTTTTAATTTATGCAAAGCAAACAAAGATTTTTGTCCATTTCATTCATAGCTCTATTCTTATTTCTTGAAACTGTGCCTGATAGATGATATATTCTCAACACTTATAGAATAAATAAAAAGACTTCCAATTAGATCAAATTCCTCACTAGATAACTTTGTTTTGTAAACTACTTGTTTGAAGCTATTGGGCATGACTTTATTTTGTAAACTACTTAATTGAAACTACTGAACAATACAGATATTTTTGGAAGTTCTCCTTCACTAGTCTTAAGTCTACAGTTTCAGGGATTTCACCCTTCCTTTTTGACATTTATTTACATTGAGAATAGTCATTTTTTCCCCCTATTTGTGTCTTTGAGAATGATTCATAGAAACTGCTATCTTTTCAGGCAGTGCTAGGAACGTGATCTATTAATTCTCTAAAATAGCTGTTTTCATATTCAAAACCCATATTATGCCAGAGATTCTTGTAATACCAAAAAATAACCCTTGCTAATTTAGATGAAAATGCAAGCTTCTTTAGGTTTTTGAAGAAATTTCTTTAAACAAATATTAAAAGTTTAAAATTAATATAGTTATAAATATCATTCTATGAAAAAATTCTCAAGATATTTGAAGTAAATAGATAACTTGGAGTCAAACATATTTTCATTAAAGTTCTGTGGTGTAATGGTTAGCACTCTGGACTTTGAATCCAGCAATCCAAGTTCAAATCTCAGTGGGACCTTCCTGGTTGTTTCTGCTTGGGCTTCCCTCATAGCTCAGTAGATTAAGAATCTGCCTGCAATGCAGGAGACCTGGGTTCGATTCCTGGGTTCAATTCCTGGGTTGGGAAGATCCCCTGGAGAAGGAAATGGCAACCCGCTCCAGTATTCTTGCCTGGAAAACCCCATGGACAGAGGAGCCTGGTGGGCTACAGTCCATGGGGTCACATGAGTCAGACACGACTTAGAGACTAAACCACCACCACCAACTATTTAATGAGGCTTAGATATTTAAAAAGAGTAATATGTGGTTTTCTACCTTGCATATAATTTACACTGATTGAAAGCTGCATAATTTATAAATTTACACTTCAATATTAATACATTGCCATTTCCTAGAAGACCCTTTCACACCTTCCAACATCTTGCCCCACCAGTTTCCCAGTAGCATCCAATATCCTGAAATCTTATACCATAATCCATACTACCTGTATTTGAATTTTGCATATAGTGAATCATTAGAAAAATACTATAGACTTTTTTTTCAGTCTGAATTTTTTCACTCAGTATTATGTTTGTGAGATTTATATATTTAGTATTTCCTGGTTGCAGTTTGTAAATTTAATTGCTATTTATAGCTTTCAATTGTAAGATGCAATCATAATTGATTTAACGACTTTGTTTCTACAGTTTCAATGACTTTACCAATTTGGAATGTGTTCGTTTGTACCCATTTGGAAAATGTTCATTTTGGGTCTATTATAATAAATCTGTTGGAACATTTTCTGCAGGACTCAAGGGTGTGTACATTTCTATTGGCTATATAACTAAGACTTAACACGGGTTTCAGAATATGTGTATGTGTGTGTGTAGCTATATATGAAGGTAACATTTGTTTCACCTATTTATCGACATTTAGTATATTCAGACTTTTAGAATTTCCACCGTACTACAATGGGTCTACTAGTGTTAATTTGCATTTTCTTGATTAATAACAAGCATATTTTCATGTTATCTTTCTTGGGAAATGCCAGTTCAGGTGATTTGCCCATTTAAAATACTGAATTGTTGTTGTTCATATTGATTTATGGGCTTCTCTGGTGGTTCACTCCAGTACTCTTCCTGGAAAATCCCATGGACAGAGGAGCCTGGTAGGCTGCAGTCCATGGGGTCATGAAGAGTCGGACACAACTGAGCGACTTCACTTTCACTTTTCACTTACATGCATTGGAGAAGGAAATGGCAACCCACTCCAGAGTTCTTGCCTGGAGAATCCCAGGGACGGGGGAGCCTGATGCGCTGCCATCTATGGGTTCGCAGAGTCGGACACTACTGAAGTGACTTAGCAGGAACAGCAGCAGAAACTGGTGGCTCAAATTAAATCCCTGGGTCTGGAAGGTCCCCTGAAGAAGGAAATGACTACCCACTCCAATATTCTTGCCTGGAGAATTCCTTGTCAGAGGAGTCTGGTGGGCTATAGTCTATGAAATCGCAAAGAGTTGGATAAGACTGAATGACTATTTTTCGTATTGATTTATAGGAGTTATTTGCACATTTAGAATATCAATATTTTATTTGATAGAAGTATTGAAAATATCTTTTTTACGTTTAGTGGCTTTCATTTTTCATTATCTTAATGTTCAGTTCAGTTCAGTCGCTCAGTTGTGTCTGACTCTTTGCGACCCCATGAATCACAGCACTCCAGGCCTCCCTGTCCATCACTAACTCCCGGAGTTCACTGAAACTCATGTCCATCAAATAGGTGATGCCATCCAGCCATCTCATCCTCTGTCATCCCCTTCTCCTCCTGCCCCCAATCCCTCCCATCATCAGAGTCTTTTCCAATGAGTCAACTCTTCGCATGAGGTGGCCAAAAATATTGGAGTTTCAGCTTTAGCATCAGTCCTTCCAATGAACACCCAGGACTGATCTTTAGAATGGACTGGTTGGATCTCCTTGCAGTCCAAGGGACTCTCAAGAGTTCTCCAACACCACAGTTCAAAAGCATCAATTCTTCGGTGCTCAGCTTTCTTCACAGTCCAACTCTCACATCCATACATGACCAGTGGAAAAACCACAGCCTTGACTAGATGGACCTTTGTTGGCAAAGTAATGTCTCTGCTTTTGAATATGCTATCTAGGTTGGTCATAACTTTCCTTCCAAGGAGTAAGCATCTTTTAATTTCATGGCTGCAATCAGCATCTGCAGTGATTTTGGAGCCCCCAAAATTAAGTCTGACACTGTTTCCCCATATATTTGCCATGAAGTGATGGGACCAGATGCCATGATCTTTGTTTTCTGAATGTTGAGTTTTAAGCCAACTTTTTCACTCTCCTCTTTCACTCTCATCAAGAGGCTTTTGAGTTCCTCTTCACTTTCTGCCATAAGGGTGGTGTCATCTGCATATCTGAGGTTATTGATATTTCTCTTGGCAGTCTTGATTCCAGCTTGTGGTTCTTCCAGTCCAGCGTTTCTCATGATGTACTCTGCATATAAGTTAAATAAGCACAGTGACAATATACAGCCTTGACGTACTCCTTTTCCTATTTAGAACCAGTCTGTTGTTCCATGTCCAGCTCTAACTGTTGCTTCCTGACTTTCATGTTACCTTTTGATAAATAAAAATTTTAAATTAAAAAATTTTTTATTCAAAATTATTTTCCTTTGCGCCCCTTTCATAAAATCTTTGATAACTTTAAAGTCAGAAAGATTTGCTTATTTTAATTTACTCTGTAAAACTTCATTTTTATTTTACTTATTTCAAAATGCACGTGGAATTATAGTTTTATCCCTGATGAGATGTAGAAATCAAGTATTTTCTTCACGCAGGTATAGAATGAGCTCAGAACAAATTAACTTCAAGACTGTGCTGAAGAAATGTGAAGAAGCGTGCTGACTTTTAAGAAGAGTGCTGCTTTTTTCCATAAATCAGATGTCCAAATATATATGAGTCTGCTTCTGTACTCTCTGCTCTTTCACTGATCTACCTTTCTTTTAACCAATTCCATTCTTTCCTAATAACGGAAACAGTAAAATGCATGATTACATCACATAGAATCTGTCTTCTTGGTGCACTTTTTCAGGACTAGAGTGCTTATTTGTGGCCATATTCATTTCCATGTACATTATATGTTTTTTCCTTTGAGACTAGAAGATGAGGTGGGAAGGGAGAGGAAAGAAGCACGAAGGTATAAGAACCTATTGATTTGTTTTAGGGGCAGGAAAAAAAAAATATATAGCATACATCCAGAGATGGAAGAGAAAAACCACGAGCCAGAATTGTTACTGAAAATGAAGATAGGAAGCTTTCAAGGAGATAATTGTGATAGTCTCGTGTGATAAATATCATATTAGATAAATACTGAACATGTAATTGGTGTCCTTAACAAAAGCAATGCCTGAAACTGCTGCGTTCCAATGATTAGTGGGAGAGATAGGTCTGGAGTTGATGAATGTGCACAAATGTAACCAAAAATAAAACTGTTAGATGAGATTCAGTGCCAAATAGTTTAGCCATATTTGCAATATACATTTGCAGGATTTTTGAAGGTTTATCTTCCAAAATGTTTGTCTTTAGAGCTTTTTAAAAATCCTTTAAATTTTAGAAGCTAACAGTCTAGTCCAGATAATATTTGAATTTCAGTAAAAAATTATTATCTGATGTTACTAAAGCAGTAGCTAGTCAGTTTAAAAAAACAATAAAGGCAGTAAAATATAAAAATGGTACATACATACACATATTGCTTTAATGTACATCTTTATTGTATGACAGTAATATTTACTTTATTCTACCTATTAGAAAAATGGCAACCTCAGTGCACTTCAGTGTAAGGCCATAAGATAGATGAGTTAAAAAAAAAAAATAGAGAATAGAAAGAGAATACCTCAGAGCCCTGGACATCCTCTGCACAATGTTTGATGACTGAGTGAGAAGGCCAACCCTAGAACAGATTCAAGATATACCAACAACACTCAAGTTTTATCTTTTAGTCCTACCTGAACTGTATCTGAAACATTTGATTCATAAACTCAGCTATGTTATTCACACCATTTTAACATGATCTCTAACATATATACCAAAACTAAGGAGATCAAAACAGAACTTCTGACTTCTCTTCTGTCCTAAAACTACTATCTTATGAAAAGTCTTACTGATCCTTCTATTTCCATGCTTTGTCTACATCTGTTGCTCTACAAATTTTAGTAACTGTCTTCAAAATGGTTTTAAATGTACTTCAGTTCAGTTCAGTTCAGTCGCTCAGTCGTGTCCGACTCTTTGTGACCCCATGAATCACAGCACGCCAGGCCTCCCTGTCCATCACCAACTCCTGGAGTTCACTCAAACTCACGTCCATCGAGTCGGTGATGCAATCCAGCCATCTCATCCTCTGTCGTCCCCTTCTCCTCCTGCCCTCAATCCCTCCCAACATCACGGTCTTTTCCAATGAGTCAAATCTTCCAATGAAGTGGCCAAAGAACTGGAGTTTCAGCTTCAGCATCAGTCCTTCCAATGAACACCCAGGACTGATCTCCTTTAGGATGGACTGATTGGACCTCCTTGCAGTCCAAGGGACTCTCAAGAGTCTTCTCCAACACCACAGTTCAAAAGCATCAATTCTTCAGTGCTCAGCTTTCTTCACAGTCCAACTCTCACATCCATACATGACCACGGGAAAAATGATAGCCTTGGCTAGATGGACCTTTGTTGGCAAAGTAATATCTCTGCTTTTGAATATGCTATCTAGGTTGGTCATAACTTTCCTTCCAAGGACTAAGCATCTTTTAATTTCATGGCTGCAATCACCATCTGCAGTGATTTTGGAGCCCCAGAAAATTAAGTCTGACACTGTTTCTACTGTTTCCTCATCTATTTCCCATGAAGTGATGTAATGATCTTCGTTTTCTGAATGTTGAGTTTTAAGCCAACTTTTTCACTCTCCTCTTCCACTTTCATCAAGAGGCTTTTTAGTTCCTCTTCACTTTCTGCCATAAGGGTTGTGTCATCTGCATATCTGAGGTTATTGATATTTCTCCCGGCAATCTTGATTCCAGCTTGTGCTTCTTCCAGTCCAGCGTTTCTCATGATGTACTCTGCATATAAGTTAAATAAGCAGGGTGCCAATATACAGCCTTGACATACTTCTTTTCCTATTTGGAACCAGTCTGTTGTTCCATGTCCAGTTTTAAATGTTGCTTCCTGACCTGCATATACTCTTTGTTTTCATTATTACCAGACTAGTCAAAGACACCATCGTCTATTGCCTAATTTAATGTAATTGGCTTCTGGTAATCTTCTCATCCTATAAATCTATTCTTCTCAGTAATAATTTTAACATGTAAATGATAAAGTATTAATCCCCTAAGCCCTCTAATTGATTCCTATCACAATAAGCCCGACATCTTACTCGACTTAAAGAGCATATAGGATCTGGCTCCTGACTGTGAGCCTCTTTTCTTTTACTCTCTCCTTTGATCATTATTATTCAGTCCTTTTAGCCTTATATTATGCAGCTATTTTGTTCATTTTTACTGGTTAGCTAACAAACCAAGTCACATTTTGAAGTCAAACATCAAATTCCTATTTATTATATAAGAGAAGTTGACACTGAATGGACAAGATTTTAGGATTGCCATCAAGTTTAAATTTCTCTCTTAGTCTTGATTTCAAATGGAATATACTTCATAAGAATCCATATTTCATAAGTCATGGAAATAAAATTGTTTCTTCTATATAGAGTTCTACTGGGAAATACAAAATGAGGAACTTCTGGGTTATATAAAGTAAAAGGTGCATTCAAAGTCATATATAGGTAGAGAAAATATGCAACTGATCATCTCAACAAGGATATTTGAGGTTGGAAGGAGGGCCATCAATCATTACACTGGTATTAACTAGGATTATTACAGGCCAACTTGTGCTAGATAGCAACTGATGAGACAGATCTATATTCTATCATTAATTACATCAAAAATAATACAAGTTGTAATATGAGTTATCTGCTAATTTTTGCTTTGTATTTTGTCTTTTATAAAATCTGTGCTTAGCCAGCTCCTTGGAAGAAGAAGCTACGGATACGTGACATTTAGTTTTTAATGGTCACAATAACCCAACCAAGAAAACCCCAAAGGGAAAGCCAAATTTCGAAGAAAAGACAGCAAAATCTGATTGATAGGAACATTGATCTTCTCCCATATGGACACTGTACTTCCAATGCCAAATATTTTAAAGGGTATTTATTTCTATAAATAAAGGTGATAATTTCTCCACAGCTCACCTGGGGATTATTGATGAAAATAAATTCATCACCAAAACATAAATATATGGAAAGTATATACAAAGGCTTAACTTGTAATGCAATTTCCATAACACCAGGTTGCAACTATAAACACATTATTACTTTGCAATTAAAAGAGAGTATTATGTTATTTTTATACAGGTGTACAAAGCAGTGTATATGTAAATGTTCTCTATCATACACATTGGCAACTCATAAATTATATACTGACTTATGTTTTTAAATAAGCGTCTTATGACTTAATGATATTACTGATGCTTGATGTACACAAGAAAATAAGCCAGGAAAAGAGAAATAGTCATTTGGGAACTTCAGGATAAAGAATATTACCTATATGAAAATATGAACTAGACGTGTATCCATCTAGCTCAGTGATTCTCACAGTGTAATTCAAATGCATTCATTGTAATCACTTGTGCACTATAAAAATGCAAGTTCTCTGGTTTCCTACAGTTCTGTTGAGTTAGAATTTTTAGGAAATATATCCATAAATTTTCAGTTTTAACAGGATGATTTTTATGTAAAAGAACTTTTAAAATTTTGACCCAATCAGTGAGGTTCAAAAAACTTGTCACACTTTTCTAACACAGAAGACATTTTGGGGGGAGGAAATTAAAAAAAAAAAAAGCATAAAAAGAAGAGGTGGCTTTCTCTATTAATGCAACTTAGAATGAAGAATATCTTCTACCAATTATTTTGAATCTCTTTTTATTATAAGAAAATCCCAAAAAACTCTTCACCCAACATGGGAGAGATATAGCTTAACAGAGGCTTGAATGGGAGAATGACAAAGGAAAAGTAACTAATTGAAAAGAAATTCCAAAGTAGCCAGTTGAAAAGAAGTTAAAACAAATAAAATACGATGGAATGGAAAGATCTGAATTAAATATGCTAATGGAGGCCTGGCGTGCTGCGATTCATGGGGTCACAAAGAGTTGGACACTACTGAGCGACTGAACTGAACTGAGTGTAGACATATTTGAAATTATTTTAATGAATGAAACCGTAGAGATTCAATTTTAATCATACTGTTGCAGAGAGCATAACAAAATTAGACAAAAAAAGAAAAAAAAATATTAGCACCTTAATTTTTTTTAATTTATCATGCTGGGAGGGATTGGGGGCAGGAGGAGAAGGGGACAACAGAGGATGAGATGGCTGGATGGCATCACTGACTCGATGGACGTGAGTCTGATTGAACTCCGGGAATTGGTGAGGGACAGGGAGGCCTGGCGTGCTGCGATTCATGGGGTCACAAAGAGTCGGACACAACTGCGCGGCTGATCTGATCTGATCTGATCTGAGACTTTATCTAAAATGTATTTGAGGGAAAACAACTAGATTACAAAGTGAAAAAAATAAAAAAGAAATTGTCTTGAAAATGTGAGAGAAGACCAATGGTAGGCTATGGCTAGTCTTGGAGAAGCTATTTCAGAGTTATGGGAATGTACTAAAAGCAGTCAAGGAGAAGAATATATCAACTAAAATGTGAGAGTTAATTTATATACACATGAAGCTTTCCATAAGGAAAAAAAAGAATAGTGGAAAGACATATATTCATGAAAAAAAAAAGGGAAATTTTATACTTTCCATTTAGTTTCTAACTATGCCATTCTGTATTAACTTCCTAAATTATTGCCTTGAACTCTTCTAATACTAAAGAATAAAAACATACATTAGAAATTTTTACATCTCCATATCAAACTCTCAAAGTATTTGTTCAAGAAATATTTTTTAAAAGCATCGGAGTGATGAAAATGAATTCCATATGGTATGCTTACATATGCTAAAAGCAAACTTTATTTTTCTAATCTAAGGAAACATCTGTACTTTATAACACATTTTTGGGTGTGTATGATAGTCTGTTTTTCATACAAAATGGTTAGGCCACCATTATGCTCTTTTTCTTTCCTTCGATGGCAGGAGTGTATTTCTAACTATTTTGTTTTAATCAGCCTAAAATTGATAGCTTTATTTTTTGTTCTTTTCATGGGCGTGTCTATTTTTTCCCAATAATACTTGAAGATCAACATGCATGAATAGCTGCAGGGCAGGAGACTAGAGGCAGTTAGTTGTCAACCACCACCAAGGATTCTACATTCTTATAAGCAAAAAATTCTTTTATGCTGATTTTGAATACAGATAATATCACTTCTATTCAAAAATTAGACATCTTACATATTTTATGTTTTTCCATGTTTATGAAGAAATTAACATGCTTTTTTAACATTACACAAAACTCTCATTTTGTGCCATTTAAATAGGAAATTATCTTGAAATATGAGGGAATCAAAGCATTATCTTAATTAACTAATCATTTGTTACTTAACTTTATTTTAGGTAAGTAATCTTCCATTTTGGTAAATCTTTTCTAATTAAAATATTATACATTTTGTTTTGTTATTGAAAAGATACTTTTGTAAAAAATTCATTTCTTTTTAATTGAAGGATAATTTATTTACAGTATTGCATTGGTTTCTACCAAACATCAACCTGAATCAGCTATAGGTTTACCCATGTCCCCTCCCACTTGAATATCTTTCCCACCTCTCTCCCCATCCCACTCTTCTAGGTGGTTACTGAGCCCCGGTTTGAGTTCTGAGTCATATCAGCAAGTTTTCATTGGCTATCTATTTTATGTACTTGTTTTAAAGAATATTTTAATTGCTATTGTTCTTGGTATCAACGTAACAGTTTTTAGAGAGAGATTATATCATAGTACTGCTACTTAAAAAACTCTATGCTTTTAATTTGCATTTAATGTCAAATGAAATGTCCTTAAAATTTCAGTAAGCACAGTAATGCTTTCAAAATTGAGTCTAGTGTGCTACAAAAATTTGATCTGTGCATCATCAAATAGAATAGAATGGATAAATACAAGATGACTTAAAGCTTATCCTGTCCTTTGTGGATGTGGTTGGTTATTTTGCTTTTGGGCGCTGGTGCCCATGGAGTTATCTCTGGAAGGCAGCTGGTTGCATTGTTACTGGTTGGTTCTTTAGAAAATACATTGTTCAAATTTTGATTTGGCTTCACATGCCTATTTCAAAAAATAAAATAAAAATGGTTGTGCTTCTGAAAGTTTCATGCTATGAGCCATGAACGACCCCCGGATTCATGGCGTCTGGAGGAGAGGAATTCACTCCAGGGCCAGTGACTTTGTCGTCAGGCTTGATTGCACAGAGCTTTTTGTGTAACAAAGTTTTATTAAAGTATAAAAGAGATAGAGAAAGCTTCTGACATAGACATAAGAAGGAGACAGAAAGAGTGCCCCCTTGATAGTTTTTAGCAAGGAATTATATACTGATTATAACTGCTAATGAGAGAAAGGAAACACCTCAAAACTGAAAGAGTTGCACCAGGCCCCTCACCCACACATGCATTTTGATATAGCACTGGAGCAAGGTGAGTCATCTCGGGCCATAAAACAATTGACATGAATCGTGAAGAAAGGCAAACACATAGAAATTTCCAAGCAAATACATAGTTCATTAACATATCTTAAGAAAAAGACATTTCCATGAGAAAAACGCATTGGTTAGCTCCTTTCGGTTCAGTCCCTCAGTCATGTCTGAATTTTTGTGGCCTACTTTTTTACATTTATTTTTGAAGGTTGAATTTTTTTCTTTCTACAATCAGTAATCATTATCCATTATTGAACTTATTATAGGCAAGTCAGTTAGTTCAGTTGCTCAGTCGTGTCTGACTCTTTGTGACCCCATGGACTGCAGCATGCCAGGCCTCCCTGTCCATCACCAACTCCTCAAGTTTACTCAAACTCATGTCCATTGAGTCGGTGATGCCCTCCAACCATCTCATCCTCTGTTGTCCCCTTCTCCTCCCACCTTCAATCTTTCCCAGCATCAGGGTCTTTTCAAACGAGTCAATTCTTCACATCAGGTGGCCAAAGGAGTGGAGTTTCAGCTTCAGCATCAGTCCTTCCAATGAAGGACTTCCAATGGTTAGCTTAAGGTTTGAGATAAAATCAAGTTCAGGTAGAACCAGGTGTCATCATGACAACACAGGATTAGAAGAGAAAAGAAAAAAAGTCTCCTGCTTGCAGTTTTATTTCCTCTTGCTGCTACTAAGGTTATTAACACTCTCATTTTTATGCATTAAAGGTTTCAGCCATTTATCCAAAAATTATAAAAAACAAAACAGAAACAAAGTTTGGAGATTATATGTGTGCATGTGTATTAGGTGAAATAAAGTTCATTGCAACTAACATCTGTCTGTCTGTCACATGCATACATTTAAATCTCACAGATTATGCTAGGGGATGGGAGTCAACATAACCAGGTATCCTTAAGTGATTAAGTCTTTCCACTTTATTATAGCAAGTCTCAATCACATGATTACATTCTACCTTGAGGTTGTGGCACTCACTTTAAGCGTGATGAAAATATGCATTTATACTTAGCTAATTTTTGCAAGAGGAGAGAAAGGCAATGTTTTACATCAAAGAAAAAAAAGTAAGCTATTTCCATGATACATTCACTTCTAGGCTATGAGTCATGACACTGCATTTAATTGTTTTATTGACTTTGAGAACGGAATACTGAGACATTTTCTTTTCCTACTTATCACTTTAGTAGATTGCTAGATTACTTTCCACTGATTAAAAATGGCTATCTTTTCACAACTTACTTTTATAGTGTCAGTTGATATTTAAAAGCAGTAGGTAATTCATCACCCTTTCAGAGTTTATATAATGCTTGATAATTTTGCGAGATTTTTTTCTAGGGAAAATGTTCTCTTTACTATACTTTCTTCTTTCCAGGTTATCATGTAACACTTTTTAGCTTTGAAAGAATAATGTGAATTCTTCAATAGCACTTTTTCACCACTCCACCAAAGAAACTTCTGCCTGATAGCTATACTTTTTATTTCTTTTTATTTTTTTAGGTTCTAAGGTGACTTAATTGGACTCATGACCTTGGCCAACCTAGGACTATGGTCCTGGCAAATTTAAAATTCAATATAACAACTATCATTATCCCTTATACCTGTGATTTTTTAAAAAAAATCTTATTTCTTTCTTTCCACTGCACCTTGAAGATATATGAGATCCTAATTTCTTGACCAACAAAAGAACTCTGAACCTCGTGCATTGGAAGTGTGAAGTATTAACCACTGGATCAGCAAGAAGGTCCTACACCTGTGACCTTTAAAACACTTTTTTTTTTTTTTTTTACTAAAATTAAAAGTTTAATGATTTATAAAACAATATTTGAATTGTGAATTTCATGACATAAGCACAACAAAATAACGAAACTGCAAACTCTTAATTACATTTCATGAAAAAAATACATTTCATGTATTTACTTTTGAGTATTTTACTCCAAGAAGAATGGATTTCAAATCAATATTAAATATGATAGGCAACTTTTCATACAAGAACACATTTTGAGAATTTTGATAATATTGTTGCACAAAGTTATATAAGGACTCATGCAGTTAACACCTAGACACAAGCAGCAAACCCCCAAGGCAATGCAGGTTCAGAGAATACCCTATGAAATCTCTAAGAATCATTATTTTAAATTTCTTAAATAGTAACTCTTTATAAAACCACTACATTGAAAATCAATATACTTAAAAAGACACTAGAATTAAGATAAGTTTGAAAATACTGACAAAGTATTTATGGTGACCCAGTGGAGGTGTGAATCAGTGGTGGCCTGCTGCTGGGTTGGGGGCACTGAGTAGAGCAGTGGGTGCATGGGACCTCTTGAAGGAGGTTGCCATTATCTTCATTACCTTCACCATAGTTTGGCCTCAGGTCAAAAAACAAGAAAGGAACACAGCCCCAGCCTTCAACAGAAAATTGGATTAAAGATTTATTGAGCATGGCCCTGCCCATCAAAACAAGACCCAGTTTCACCCTCAGTCAGTCTCTCCCATCAGGAAGCTTCCATAAGCCTCTATCCTCCTCCATCAGAAGGCAGAGAGACTGGAAACAACAATGACAGAAAACTAACCAATCTGATCACATGAACCAAGACCTTGTCTAAGCCAATGAAACTATGAGTCATGCCATGCAGGGACAACCAAGACAGATGGGACATGGTGGAGAGTTCTGACAAAACGTGATCCACTGGGGAAGGGAATGGCAAACCACTTCAGTATTCTTGCCTTGAGAATGCAATGAACAGTATGAAGGCAAAAAGATAGGACACTGAAAGATGAACTCACCAGGTTGGTAGGTGCCCAATGCTACTGGAGATAGTGGAGAAATAACTCCAGAAACAATGAAGAGACAGAGCCAAAGCAAAAAAAAAAAAAAAAAACCCAGTTAGAGATGTGACCAGTGATGGAAATAAAGTCCAATGCTGTAAAAACCAATATTGCATAGCAACCTGGAATGTTAGGTCCATGAATCTAGGCAAATTGGAAGTGGGCAAACAGGAGATGGCAAGAGTGAACATCAACATTTTAGACATCAGTGAACTAAAATGGACTGGAATAGGTGAATTTAATTCAGATGAACATTATATCTACTAATGTGGAACAGAATTCCTTAGAAATGGAGAAGCCATCATAGTCAACATGAGAGTCCAAAATATAATACATGGATGCAATCTCAAAAATGAGGAAATGATCTCTGTTCATCTCCAAGGCAAACCATTCAATATCACAGTAATCCAAGTCTATGCCCTGACCAGTAATGCTGAAGAAGCTGAAGCTGAATGGTTTTATGAAGACCAAAAAGACCTTCTATAACTAACACCCCAAAAAGATGTCTTCTTCATTTTAAGGGACTGGAATGCAAAAGTAAGAAGTCTAGAGATACCTGGAGTAATGGCAAATTTGGCCCTTGAGTACAAAATGAAGCAGGGCTAAGGCTAACAGAGATTTGCCAAGAGAATACACTGGTCATAGCAAACACTCTCTTCCAAAAACACAAGAGAAGAGTCTACACATGGACATCAACAGCTGGTCAATACCAAAATCAGATTGATTATATTCTTTGCAGCCAAAGATGGAGAAATTCTATACAGTCAGCAAAAACAAGACCAGGAGCTGACTGTGGCTCAGATCATGAAATCCTTATTGTCAAATTCAGACTTAAATTGAAGAAAGTAGGGAAAACCACCAGACCATTCAGGTATAATCTAAGTCAAATTTCCTACGATCATACAGTGGAAGTGACAAATAGACTCAAGGGACTAGATTTGACAGACAGAGTGCCTGAAGAACCACGGATGAAGGTTTGTGACATTGTGCAGGAGGCAGGGATCAAGATCATCCCCAAGAAAAAGAAATGCAAAGGCAAAATGGATGTCTAAGAAGGCCTTACAAATAGCTATGAAAAGAATTGAAGTTAAAAACAAAGGAGAAAAGGAAAGATATACCCATTTGAATGCAGAGTTCCAAAGAATAGCAAGGAGAGATAAGAAAGCCTTCCTCAGTGATCAATACAAAGAAATAGAGGGAAAACATAGAATGGGAAAGACTAGAGATCTCTTCAAGAAAATTAGAGATACCAAGGGAATTTTTCATCCAAAGATGAGCACAATAAAGGACAGAAATGTTATGAACTTAACAGAAGCAGAAGATGTTAAGAAGAGGTGGCAAGAATACAGAGAAAAACTATACAAAACACATCTTCACAACCCAGATAATTATGATGATGTGATCATTCACCTAGAGCCAGACATCCCAGAATGTGAAGTCAAGTGGGCCTTAGGAAGCATCACTACTAACAAAGCTAGTGGAGGTGATGGAATTTCAGTTGAGCTATTTCAAATTCTAAAAGATGATGCTGTGAAAGTGCTTCACTCAATATGCTAGCAAATTTGGACAACTCAGCAATGTCCACAGGATTGGTAAAGGTCAGTTTTCATTCCAATCCCAAAGAAAGGCAATGCAAAGAATGCTCAAACTACCACACAGTTTCACTCGTCTCACATGCTACTAAGGTAATACTCAAAATTCTCCAAGCCAGGCTTCAACAGTATGTGAACTCTGAACTTCCAGATGTTCAAGCTGGATTTAGAAAAGGCACAGGAACCAGAGGTCAAATTGCCAGCATCCATTGGATCATCGAAAAAGAAAGAGATGATCTGCTTTATTGCCTATGCCAAAGACTTTGACTATGTGGATCACAACAAACTATGGAAAATTCTTCAAGAGATGAAAATAACAGACCACCTGGCCTGCCTCTTGAAAAATCTGTATGCAGGTCAAGAAGCAACAGTTAGAACTGGACATGGAACAACAGACTGGTTCCAAATAGGGAAAGGAGTATGTAAAGGCCGTATATTGTCACCCTGCTTATTTAACTTATATGCAGAGTACATCATGGGAAATGCTGGACTGGATGAATCACAAGCTGGAGTTAAGATTGCCAGGAAAAATATCAGTAACCTCAGATACGCAGATGATACCACACTTATGGCAGAAAGTGAAGAAAAACTAAAGAGCTTCTTGATGAAAGTGAAAGAGGAAACTGAAAAAGTTGGTTTAAAGCTCAACATTCAGAAAACTAAAATCATGGCATCTGGTCCCATCACTTCATGGGAAATAGATGGGGAAACAGTGGAAGCAGTGAGAGACTTTATTTTTTGGTCTCCAAAATCACTGCAGATGGTGACTGTAGTCATGAAATTATAAGATGCTTGCTCATTGGAAGAAAAGCTATGACCACCCTAGACAGCATATTAAAAAGCAGAGACATTACTTTGCCAACAAAGGTCCATCTATGGACCAAAAAAAAACCAAAGCTATGGTTTTTGAGTAGTCACGTATGGATGTGAGAGTTGGACTATAAAGAAAACTGAACACTGAAGAACTGATGCTTTTGAACTGTGGTGTTGGAGAAGACTCTTGAGAGTCCCTTGGACTGCAAGGGGATCCAACCAGTCCATCCTAAAGGAAATCAGTCCTGAATATTCATTGGAACAACTGATGCTGAAGCTGAAACTCCAATACTTTGGCCATCTGATGCGAAGAATCGACTCATTTGAAAAGACCCTGATGCTGGGAAAGGTTGAAGGTGGGAAGAAAAGGGGATGACAGAGGATGAGATGGTTGGTTGGCATCACCAGCTCAATGGACATGAGTCTGAGTAAACTCCAAGAGTTGGTGATGGACAGGGAGGCCTGGCATGCTGCAGTCCATAGTGTCACAAAGAGTTGGACACGACTGAGCAGCTGAACTGAACTGAACTGATTATGTTGATAAGTATGAATGCAGCTTGAGGAAAGGAAACGCAAAACAGACAAAAAAACTAAAAAACAAAAAAAAAAAAAAAAAAAAGAAAACCAATGTAATATTTAGCATCTGACCTAGATAGCAGCTTAAAAAGTAGAGACATTACTTTGCCAACAAAAGTCCGTCTAGTCAAGGCTATGGTTTTTCCAGTGGTCATGTATGGATGTGAGAATTGGACTGTGAAGAAAGCTGAGCACTGAAGAATTGATGCTTTTGAACTGTGGTGTTGGAGAAGACTCTTGAGAGTCCCTTGGACTGCAAGGAGATCCAACCAGTCCATCCTAAAAGAGATCAGTCCTGGGTGTTCATTGGAAGGACTGATGCTAAAGCTGAAACTCCAGTACTTTGGCCACCTCATGTGAAGATTTGACTCATTGGAAAAGACCCTAATGTTGGGAGGGATTGGGGGCAGGAGGAGAAGGGGACGACAGAGGATGAGATGACTGGACGGCATCACTGACTCATTGGACATGAGTTTGAGTAAACTCCAGGAACTGGTGATGGACAAGGAGGCCTGGTATGCTGCGATTCATGGGGTCGCAAAGAGCTGGACATGACTGAACAACTGAACTGAACTGAACTCAATAAGATAACATGTAATATTCCTTCAAGTCTATAAGAAAACAGTGTTCACAAAGGAAATCTGAAGAGGAAGATAAGATGACCCTGACTATAGAACATTTATTATTAGGCAACCTCCTGGGAATTTCAAAAGAAAAAAACTCCTTGAAACATATTAAAGCTATTTAAACTTTTGCCATGGTGACTTGTTAATTTGAGAAACTTCACAAACAAGGTAGATGTTTCCATTAGGTTATACACGGAAATACCAATGGTTAGCTACCTAAGTGGGAGAAGGCAATGGCACCCCACTCCAGTACTGTTGCCCGGAAAATCCCATGGATGGAGGAGCCTGGTAGGCTGCAGTCCATGGGGTCGCTAAGAGTCAGACATGACTGAGCGACTTCACTTTCCACTTTCATGCATTGGAGAAGGAAATGGCAACCCACTCCAGTGTTCTTGCCTGGAGAATCCCAGGGACGGGGAAGCCTGGTAGCCTGCAGTCCATGGGGTCATACAGAGTCGGACACGACTGAAGCAACTTAGCAGCAGCAGCAGCTACCTAAGTGATACTGAGCTTTACAGATGAGAGATGAACAGTTTGTCAGTCTAGATATAAGCATTCCATGATGGCTGTCTTGAACAAAACAAATGGTTCAGAAATGACTTGGTGATCCAAGAGAAATTTCCAGGACTGGAGAAATAACCATTGTAACCTACAACCACTGTAATATTTTAGAAGGGCTTATTTGCCTTTTATGAAAGAATTAATTGTTTTGATATATTGAAGAGAACCATATTAAAGTGAAATGATTATTGTTTTCATTATTGTTTACTGTGTACTGAGTATTGTGTGTATTTATTGTGTTTACAGTATATAATAAGCTCTAATATTTATTATTTTAATTAATTATCACAATAACTCTAAAATTAATTGGGGCAATAAATTGTCAAGAAAGATGAGGAGAGACCCATGGAGTCTTTATCAATAGAAAGAATAACTTACTGTCTAAGACACACAGTAAGTTAAAATGTGATGTATGCAGAAAATTCTGAGAAATTCAGAATTACTACGTACTAAAATAACCAGGAAATGAGTGGAGGAGTTAGTGGCAGGAAAAAAATGGCAAAGATTTTGCCAAGTGTTAAATCAGGAACAATGTTGTAGTCATGACACTGATGTTAATCACTATCCTATAATTCATATTATTCTGTTGAAAAATATTGAATAAAACAGAAGCATGATAATATTTAGCTTTTGTAAAGTTAACTGTATTTTATCACCCTGCTTATTTAACTTATATGCAGAGTACATCATGAGAAACCCTGGGCTGGAGGAAGCACAAAGCCCAGGAAACCCTGGGCTGAAGGAAGATGAAATCAAGATCTTCAGGAGAAATATTAATAATCCCAGATATGCAGATGACACCACCCTTATGGCAGAAAGTGAAGAAGAACCAAAGAGCCTCTTGATGAAGGTGAAAGAGGAGAGTGAAAAAGTTGGCTTAAATCTCAGCATTCAGAAGACTAAGATCATGGCGTCTGGTCCCATCACTTCATGGCAAATAGATGGGGAAACAGTGGAAAAAGTGGCTGACTTTATTTTTCTGGGCTCCAAAATCACTGTGGATGGTGATGCAGCCATGAAATTAAAAGACGCTTACTCCTTGAAAGGAAAGTTATGACCAACCTAGACAGCATATTAAAAAACAGTGACATTACTTTGCCAACAAAGGTCCATCTAGTCAAGGCTATGTTTTTTCCAGTAGTCATGTATGGATGTGAGAGTTGGACTATAAAGAAAGCTGAGCACCCAAGAATTGATGCTTTTGAACTGTGGTGTTGGAGAAGACTCTTGAGAGTCCCTTGGACTGCAAGGAGATCCAACCAGTCCATCCTAAAGGAGATCAGTCCTGGGTGTTCTTTGGAGGGTTGATGTTGAAGCTGAAACTCCAATATTTTGGCCACCTGATGCGAAGAGCTGACTCATTTGAAAAGACCCTGATGCTGGGAGAGACTGAGGGCAGGAGGAGAAGGGCACAACAGAAGATGAGATGGTTGAATGGCATCACTGACACAGTGGACATGGGTTTGGGTGGACTCCAGGAGTTGATGATAGACAAGGAGGCCTGGTGTGCTGTGGTTCATGGGGTCGCAAGGAGTCAGACACAACTGAGCGACTGAACTGAACTGAAAGTTAATCGTAATAGAGAATGAGGAGATAAGGTACAGTGGGAATAAAAGTAGTCAGGACAGTCAAAATATTAAGTAGTCCTGAATTATATCAATGAAGGCAGATAAAAGAGAGAAAAGAAAGCATATTTTAAGAAATGAAATCTATAGAATATTCTACTTGATTAAATGTGATAGAACAGGTAAATGATGGAGTCTAGGAGGCTTCTAGATGCAAAGTCATTTGTGAAGACCAAAATGTGGTAAATATTATTTGGGCTGAATGAAATATAGATAGACTTCTGAGTTTTATATAATATACCCTCCTTATAGAAACAAAAAAAGAACAAATATTCTGCTTTCTTTGCCATTAGATGTATAGCCATCCTAGATCCAAACCTTTCCTGTTTCTATCACATTTAATCAAGTGCCAAACCTTGTAGTTCAATACTTCTGAACTAGCATAAATTTACAAATGATATTCTCAAGCCTTTGAATGCTAAGGGCTTCTACTCTTGCTAGGAAAAAAAAAAGAGCGAGAGAGAAGGCGGGATAGATGTTAATATCCCCTGATCTTAATAAAAGTCCTTACATTTCAGGGTTATCCAAGGTTTTTTGAGATCAGGGGATATTAACTTCTATCCTGCTTCCTGTTTCTTTTCTAGAAGGAGATGCAGGTCCAATCCCTGGCTTGGGAAGATGCCCTAGAGAAGAAAATAGCAACCCACTCCAGTATTCTTGCCTGGGAAATCCCGTGGACAGAGGAGACTGGTGGGCTACAGTCCACAGTGTTGCAAAAGACTCAGACATGACTTAACAACTAAACAACAAAAATGGAGACTGGAGAGTTGGAAAGAGAGTTGTAGAGATCCTTTACCTTGGACTATAAATTTGCCTTTGTAAAACTGGATTCAGAAACACAAAACTGGATTGAGACTCACAAAACCATCTTACTGGAGCTAGATCCCCTAAGCATGCTTCCAGGGAAAATGGAGCTAAAGAGAGTACCCCGATACAAGAGTCCTGCTTATATGCTAGACAATGCCTGCACTATGGATAATTGCAGGAGAAGTGTGTGTGTGTTCAGTATTTAAATCATGACATATTAGCTAAAACACAATCAAGTTTTGTTTTGAAAACTATTGGCATTCTCCTTTGAAAACAAATTCTAAAAACAGTGACATCAAGATTGAAATGCATAAATTTGGAAAAATATTTCAAATTAGATCACTCTAACCTGGGTTACAATTAATGAGCAGTATATAGATAAGAATGAAAATCAGTTCAGTTCAGTCTCTCAGTCATGTCCGACTCTTTGCAGCTGCGACCCCATGAATCGCAGCACGCCAGGCCTCCCTGTCCATCACCAACCCCCGGAGTTCACTCAAACTCATGTCCATTGAGTTGGTGATGCCATCCAGCCATCTCATCCTCTGTCGTCCCCTTCTCCTCCTGCCCCCAACTCCTCCCAGCATCAGAGTCTTTTCCAATGAAAAATTAGTTAAATGAATTAAGTCTAAAATTGAAAGACTTGAATTATGTATACACTACCCTTAAATGTGTATGTATTTAGAAATGTTTTGCTCAAACATAGGCATGCATTGAATTACAACTCAATTGTAGGTTTTGGAATATGAATACCAGTGATGGTATTATATATTTAAGTGAAAGATTGGAAAGATTCAGTGAATATGGAAATGATTAGACTCCCTTTAAGAACTCATATTTCAAATTTTTGTAAACTGAGAGAAAATAAGCTTTTTAAGGGCAAGAACTGTGTCTTACTCATATTTTAATTTCAAAATCTGGAAAAAAGCCCTGGTTAAATTGAATTTAAAAAATGAATTAATGGTGAAATGAGGAATATACAACACACATTTATTGAGCTCCTACTGTGTTTCATGCCTTTTGCTAGACATTTTCATATAATAATTTATCTCATATTATGCATATATATTATCTCATATTATGCATAGAGTGTGTCTATTACTGCGTTTGTATGAGGTGCTATAGGAGATGTGGATCTTATTGTAAGATAAAAACAAAGACATGATTCTTGATATAGCTTACTTATACGTTAAGTGAACGAAATGCATAATAATGAAAAAGCTAGGGGACAAAATAGTTTGTTGCCAAGCATTGAAAGAGAGAATTAAACTGTAAATGGCAGAGACAGTGGACTGTCTACCACAGTTAATAGTTCCCTTTTCATTGAACAGATTCATCATTCAGTTTGAAGAACTGCAAAGATAAGGAATTTGATAGCAGCTAATTCATTTAGTCTTATATGAACAGAAGTGAATGCATGTTTATTCTGGGCCAGGAAGTTTAAATATGAAACTGTCTTGTTCATGCTCTTTTCTGCATCTGGCTGCTTAGAATGCAGATGATCACCAGGGCCACTTTGTAAGTCCCAAGGTGAAGATGTTAGGACTTCTATCAGCATGGATCCCTGATTGATTCTACAGATAAGGGATGACTTGCAAACCTGGCCATTTATTTACCTGAGTAAGATATAAACTTCTATTGACTTTGATCCATTTCACCATGTTGGGGTTATTTATTGCAGCAGTTAGACTGCCCTAGTATTTGACATTAGCATAGTATTTGACATGGGCTTCCCAGATAGCTCAGTTGATAAAGAATCCACCTGCAATGTGGAAGACTTGGGTTTGATCCATGGGTTGGGAAGATCCCCTGGAGAAGGGAAAGGCTACCCACTTCTGGCCTGGAGAATTCCTTGGACTGTATAGTCCATGAGGTCGCAAAGAGTCGGACCATCTGAGCAACTTGCACTTTCACTTTCACTTAGTATTTGACATTAGCATCATAAGTTGATTGATGGCAATAGACAGAGAGATGGATGAACTCATGAATGAAGACTTTCAAGATGAAATAACATTAATGGACAGGAAGACATTTTCCATTAGAGAAAAAGAGAAGGTATGATAACAAAATGGGAATAAGATGAAAAGCCTCTTGATGAAAGTGAAAGAGGAGAGTGAAAAAGTTGGCTTAAAGCTCAACACTCAAAAAATGAAGATCTTGGCATCCAATCCCATCACTTTATGGCAAATAGATGGGGAAACAATGGAAATGGTAACAGACTTTATTTTCTTGGGCTCCAAAATCACTGCAGATGGTGCCTGCAGCCATGAAATTAAGATGCTTGCTCCTAGGAAGAAAAGCTATGACAAACTAGACAGCCTATTAAAAAGCAGACATTACTTTGCTGACAAAGGCCCGTTTAGTCAAAGCTATGGTTTTCCCAGTAGCCATGTATAGATATGAGAGTTGGACCATAAGGAAAGCTGAGTGCCAAAGAATTGATGCTTTTGAACTGTGGTGTTGGAGAAGACTCTTGAGAGTCCCTTGGACTGCAAGGAGATCAAGCCAGTCAATCCTAAAGGAAATCAATCCCAAATATTCACTGGAAGGACTAATGCTAAAGCTGAAGCGCCAACTCTTTGGCCACCTGATGTGAAGAACTGACTCATTTTAAAAGACCCTGATTCTGGGAAAGATTGAAGACAGGAGGAGAAGGGAACGAAAGAGGATAAGATGATTGGATGGCATCACTGACTCTATGAACTTGAGTTTGAGTAAGCTTTGGGAGTTGGTGATGGACAGGGAAGCCTGGCATGCTGCAGTCCATGGGGTCACAAAGAGTCAGACATGGCTGAGCAACTGACCTGACTGACTGGCCTATAGTAAGTGTTTAATAATAGGTAATGATTACTGATTGTAGAAAGAAAAAATTACAACCTTCAAAAATAAATGTAAAAAAGTAGGCTTAGACTGCTTTTCCAGAAATAACATTTTCTTTGATAAAGAATCAAATAATTGTCTATTTCTTTAAGATGGGTTTTGTCCAGATACACAAAAAATTAATTGAATATGACTTTTTCCTCTCGCAATGTGAAACTACATCTAGGCCAATAAAGTTTCTATTTTTCCTATACAGCCAACTAAAATTTTTCTATATTTGTCATGAAAACTAACATGTCTGCAATGATTACACAGGAAAAGTTTTGTCCATAATTCTCTTCTCCATTCAAAAATAAGTTTTGCTGTCACTTGAAGTGATCCTCAACTTAAATGAAGTCCTGTGATGCACATAGTGCTTGAAATACTCTACTTTGAGTATTTATGACACACTTGTACAAGTTTGTGGTTAAAAATATAACAGGGCCTTTTAATCAAAGCAAGACATCTTAAAGATTATATTCTACATTAAACTGTTTAAAAGCTATGCAAAGTAACAAAGATTCCATTGTCTATGCATAATATTTTATAAGGTGATAGGCTAAAAGCATGAGAAATATTGACTAGAATACAACATTCACAAATGTTCTTATTTTGTGTTAAAAAAAAGCACTATAACTTTATTTTTCAAGTTCTTACTAAAAAGATATAAACCAGTACGTTAGCAAATTATTGCAAAGAGAGTATTTGGTAATTTTGTAGAAGGTAATCCCAAAGGGAAATAAAAAATAGCAGGACCTGTTGTATTGACCTATCTAAATATTTCCTCTAAAATTCAATTGAATATTGAAAATTCAATATATATATATTCAATTTAAAATATTTAAAAATATATATTAAAAGTGTTTGGAGAAATATGACAAATATAGAACTTGTGTATTTTAATCAATTAAATCCCATATTTTGAAGTGAAAAGTAGCATTTCTCAAAGCTAAATGAAAATGACTACTGTAATTTAATAAGAAGATATGAAAAAGAAAAATTCTTTGTAAAGAAACATCACATTAAATCCATTGATTATTAAACTTAGAATTTCTTTAATTTTCCCCAACTAAAACAAATAATGAAGATTTGTTACATACTGTATTAACTTTGTATATAAGTCGCTACTATATTCGGAGAAGGCAATGGCACCCCATTCCAGTAGTACTCTTGCCTGGAAAATCCCATGGACCAAGGAGCCTGGTAGGCTGCAGTCCATGGGGTCGCTAAGAGTCAGACATGACTGAGCGACTTCACTTTCCCTTTTCACTTTCATGCACTGGAGAAGGAAATGGCAACCCACTCCAGTGTTCTTGCCTGGAGAGTCCCAGGGATGGGGGAGCCTGGTGGGCTGCCCTCTATGGGGTCCCACAGAGTCGGACATGACTGAAGCAACTTAGCAGCAGCAGCAGCAGCAGAAGCGACTTAGCAGCGGCAGCAGCAGCACGTATTATATTATCACCTGTAGCATTTCCTTGGTCCATTTACACCCTTTGCTCCCACCCACCACTTTTGTACTTTTATTGGCAAATATGTTATAATTAAATTACATTTCTGAATTACTGGTCCAGGAATGCATTTTATATACATTTTACAAAGTTTATTGTTTATATATATATATATACAGTTACTTATATAAAATATGTATATATATCAATATAAGATGGATTATTGGTTAATTTTTATAATGTATATCCTTTTATTGATATTATCTAAATGGTATGACTTTATTATCTCATATTCCTTTTTATTTAAATTTTTAAATTTGCTTAAATTTTAACTCTCCTCACTTATTTCTCCGATAAACAAGGGAGCAAAAAAAAGAAAACTTTATTGGTACCTATCACAGAATCCTCTAAGTGTGTATATATATATATATATATATATATATATATATATTACAAGGAGATGCTGATGGCCAGTCTCCAGCAGAGTTTGGTAGGCAGACTGAACTGATTCTCAAAATGCTCTAGCACTGTTCACCACCCTTATCAATCTCTTCCAGGCCACAAATACTCTGCAGCTTGCTCTACTGCTCCTCTGTTTTCTTCCTCTTCTTTTCACCAAGGTTAGATTGTACAGACATAGACCTACAAGGGAATAAAAATAAATTTTCCAGTTGAAACTACTACTCTATTTAGGACTGAATATAAATTCAGAGGCAAGTAAACTTTTGTTTCCAATCTGTGTAAGTGGCTGCTGCTGCTGCTAAGTCATTTCAGTCGTGTCCGACTCTGTGCGACCCCATAGACGGTGTAAGTGGAGGACTGACTTATTCCACAGAGAGATCAATGCCAAATCAGAGCTGAAAGGAGGACTCTTGGGGATCAGGAAGGAAACACAGGGGCTGTGGTACATTATTTAGCCCTTAAAGAATGAAAGAGAGATTGTCAAGAAGAGAAAGTGTTATAAGAGCATTTCAAGAAGGAAGAACATGTAAATAGACACCAGCTTTGAAACAATGAGATGCCTGAGGTGTGAAATATTCAAACCAGAGAGAAAAGGAAGGCAGATCGTCATGGAACCTCCCTCAGGCCCTGAGGTTTCAGGTCTTGAATCTTGAGTCAACCCTACCTTCAGATTTGTCTGGATTTTATTTTTAAGTTAATTTTTAAGTTTAATTTTAATTGCTTTACAATGTTGTGTTAATTTCTACTGTACAGCAAAATGAATCATTCATATATATACAAAATAACATCCCATCTCTTGGATTTCCTTCCCATTCAGGCCACCGCACTCCATCAAGTAGAGTTCCCTGTCCTATATAGTATGTTCTCATTACTTATTTTATGTGCAGTATCAATAGTATATATGCGTCATTACAAATCTCCCAATTCTACCCACCCGCCTTATCCTTCTTGATATCCGTACATTTGTTCTCTACATCTGCATTTCTATTTTTGATTTGCAAATAAGATCATTTGCACTATTTTTCTAGATTCCAAATATTTATGCACATATATGTGTTATTTGTTTTTCTCTTTCTGACTTATTTCCCTCTGTATGACACTCTTCATGTTCATCCACATCTCTATAAACAACCCAATTTTGTTCTTTTTATGGTTGAATAATATTCCACTGTATATATGTACATCATCTTCTTTATCCATTCCTTTGCTAATGGACATTTAACTCCAGAAATGATGAAACTATTAGAGAAAAAAACACAGAACAATCTTTGACATAAAGAGCAGCAAGATCTTTTTTGACCCATTGACTACAGTAATGAAAGTAAAAACAAAAATAACCAAATAGAACCTAATTAAACTTAAAAACTTTGCACAACAAAGGAAACCATAAACAAGATGAAAAGAAACCCTGAGAATGAGAGGAAATATTTGCAAATGAGGCAACTGACAAAGGATTGATCTCTAATATATATAAGCACGTAATGCAGCTCAGTATCAAAAAAGCAATCAAGAAATAAGAAGAGCTGACTAGGGCTCCTAGATTTTAAATAGGTTCAACTTTTGTCATTTGTTGTTATTTAGTCGCTAAGTTGTGTCTGACTCTTTACCACCCCAAGGACTGCAGCTCGACAAACTCCTCTGTCCTCCAATATCTCCCAGAGTTTGCTCAAATTGGTGTCCATTATGTCAATGATGCTATTTAACCATCTCATTCTCTGTCCCCCGCTTCTTTTGCCTTCAACCATTCCCAGCATCAGAGTCTTTTCCATGAGTCATAGGATAATTGGAACATTGCTTGGCCTTGCCTTCTGGGATTGGAATGAAAACTGACCTTTTCAAATACAGTATAGTAACGCATATATATGGAATTTAGAAAGATGGTAACAATAACCCGGTGTAAAAAAAAAAATAAAAAAAAATAAAATAGCTAATGCCAAAAAAAATATAAAAAATAAAAAATAAAAATTATGATAAGTAAATGGAAAAAAACAAAAAAAACTGACCTTTTCTAATTCTTTGGCCACTGCTGAGTTTTCCAAATTTGCTGACATATTGAGTGCAGCACTTGAATGCATCATTAATTACCTCTCCTTGCATGTATTATTTGCTCAGTCATGTCCAACTCTTTGTAACCCCATGGACTGTAACCTGCCAGGCTCCTCTGTCCATGGGATTCTCCAGGCAAGAATACAGGAGTGGGTTGCCATTCGGATCTTCACAATCCAGGAATCGAACCCAGGTCTCCTGAATTGCAGGCAGATTCTTTACTGTCTGAGCCACCAACCCAATGTCTCTCTTTATTATTCTTTATTACTCTGCATTCAGTTGTGTTATATCTTTCCTTTCTCCTTTGCCTTTTGGTTATCCTCTTTCCTCAGCTATTTTTAAAGGCTCCCTAGACAACCATTTTGCCTTCTTGCATTTCTTTTTATTTGGGATGATTTTGGTCACTACCCCCTGTATGATTTTATGAACTTCTGCCCATAGCTCATCAGGCACTCTGTCTACTAGATATAATGCCTTGAGTCTATTTTTCACCACTGTTTAATGATAAGGGATTTAATTTAGGTCATACCTGAATGTCCTAGTGGTTTTCCCTACCTTCTTCAATTTAAGTCTGAATTTTGCAGTATGTAGCTCATGTTCAAAGTCACAGTCATCTCCAGGCCTTGCCTTTGCTCACTGTATAGAACTTCTCTATCTTTGATTGCAAAGAACATAATAATAAATCTGATTTCAGTATTGACCATCTAGTGACATCCATGTGTAGAGTCATCTCTTGGGTTGTTGGAAAAGGGTGTTTGCTATGACTAGTGTGTTCTCTTGACAAAACTATGTTAGCCATAGCCCTGCTTCATTTTGTACTCCAAGGACAAGCACAAACTTGCCTGTTATGTATATTTCGTGACTTCTTCCTTTTGCATTCCAACCTCCTATGATCCAGTCTTTTTTTGGTGTTAGTTATAGAAGATCTTGTAGGTTTTCATAGAACCAGTCAATTACAGCTTCTTTGGCATCAGTGGTTGAGGCATAGATTTGCATTACTGTAATGTGGGATGGTTTTCCTTAGAAACAAACCAAGATCATTCTGTCATTTTTGAGGCTGCACCCAAGTACTGCATTTTAGACTCTTTTGTTGACTCTAAGGACTGCGCTATTTCTTCTAAGGGATTCTTGTCCACAGTAGTAGTTATAATGGTCATCTGAATTAAATTTACCTATTCCCATCCATTTTATTTCACTGATTCCTAAGATATCAATGCTCAATCTTGCCATCTCCTGCTGGATCACATCTATTTACATTTAGCATCCCAGGTTCCTATATAATATTGTTTTTTACAGCATCAGACTTTCACTACCAGACACATCCACAATTGAGCATCATTTCTGCTTTAGCCCAACTGCTTCATTCTTTCTGGTGCTCTTCACTCTTCCCTAGTAGCATATTGGACACCTTCCCACCTGGGGTGCTCATCTTTCGGTGTCATTTCTTTTTGCCTTTTCATACTGTTCAAGGGATTCTCACAGCAAGAATACTGGAGTGGTTTGCCATTTTCTCTCCCAGTGGACCACATTTTGTCAGAACTCTTCACTGTGATCCTCCATGGGTCAAAATCTTGTCATGGTGAAGGGGCTTGTGTAATGCAATGAAGTTTTGAGCCATGCCAGGTAGGCCCACCCAAGACTTTTGTCATAATGATGTCTTGTTCTGGTACCCTTCACAATTTGCTACTGAAGTTCGACAAAGTTTGAGATACACTTAGTCCTGAGGCCTAAGTCAAATGATCCTGCTGAAAGTGCCTGCTCTCACTCCATTCCCTGAGGTCCTGGTTTTAGTGTATGCACCTACATACATATATACATGCATTTAGTATATGGAAAGCTAATTTGTCTGAAACGAGTGGTCCTGCCTATGTGTGTGTTAAAGTATGGTGACTTAAAATGTAAATATTAGAAAAATATAAATATTTACCAAATTATTCCCAGCTGGAAAAAAAAAAGAGTTTGGGGGTTTCTACAAAGGGTGAACCTTTAACATCTTTACCAATATCTATGTGTCACACACACACATAAAGAGGGGAAATAATTTCCTTTTTTGTAGTTATTCTGATCCTTTCACTTTGTTTTAATCTTTTTTCTTAGGGTCCATTTGTTTAAAATATATCCCAGTCACCGCTCTGTGTTGATCCTATTCAGCCTTTTTCTGATAAATATCAATAGTCTATAAAATATTTAGAATACATTTTTGCATGATAATTAGTAATGCTAGGCTTTCCCTTTTCTTGTTTTCCAAATTAATCTGACAGTTGTTAACTTTGGCAATACGTAACTTCTTTTCAGAATAGGCACAAGGAACAAGAGGTATGGCTTTACAAAATTCTAGTCTCTATCCTTCAAATTGTTCAAAGAAATAAACCTTGAAGGTGAAGAGAAAATTTATTGTAGATGTTTATGGGGTGCAGACTTCCCCTCAGGGTTTCTGGATTCTTCAGTCTGCATTTGTTGCTGTGCCAGAGACAGAGAATGGAGTCCTTGAGGGGTACCGGTACAGGCTTCCCAGGAGAAGAGTGAGTAGATTTAGGGAGCAAAAGAAGGAAAGTGTTAAAAGAATTTAACATGGGGCTTGAACAAGGATCTCTGTGTTGACAAGTGCCGAGGTGTTAAAGAAAAAAAAAATGTCTGGAAGTTGGAAACAATAAGAAAAGGGTGAAAGTTAAGGATACACAGATGTTCTAAGAGGAGGTAATTTCTACCTGACCCATACTCCCTTTGCAGGCATATGTATTAAAATGCACGCTTGAAAGAAATGTGTCCTAATGGAAACTTCTCTCCCCACCCCTCCCTCTATTTGTCGGTCTTACTTTCATGTCTTTGACTATGGATGTTGGTATACTTTTATTTATTTTCCTCTTGGTAAACTCTACCTTTTTAAAAATTTGGTCTCTGCTATGAATAGAAATAACTGGAGCAGCTATAATAATTGCTATTCATCTCTTGGAAATACTGTGATATAAAAAATCAATTTCTTTGTTTTACTGAATGCAATTGTAACCAAATGATAGGCTTCCCAGGTGGCACAGAGATAAAGCATCTACTTGCCAATGCAGGAGATGCAAGAGATGTGGGTTCAATCCCTGAGTCAGGAAGATTCCCTTGAGTAAGCAATGACAACCTTCTCCACCATCCTTCCTTAGAAAAGTCCATGAACAGAGAAGCCTGGAGGGATACAGATCATAAGGTTGCAAAAAATTGTACACAACTGAGCTACTGAGCATGCACACACAGCCAAAAGATAATGATTTCCTCATTTTACCATTCAACATGATTTTGCGACACACTGACCTGTATAATACGGATACATTTCTTGAACTTTTTTCTACTAGCCAATCAACTTTTGACCAATGTGTTAAATTGTAAAGAATCTTCCCACATATCACTTCCCACACTTTTTCCCAAAGCAAATTTTCGGATAACAAAATAAAAGCTGGAGTGAGTATATGGAGGCAAGAAATTAAAAAAAAAAAAATCAGAATAGAGTTTCTTATATAACCAAAAAGGAGATAATCCTCTACTCCACAAATTGTTCCCAAATCGTAACAACATTCTACCATTTTACCACTATATACACAGCAACATTTACTTTAAGACCCCTTGAAATTATGAATTATTAGAAAATGAATATTGAAGTTTCATTTTAAAAACTAAACAACAACAAATCTTTGTCCTGGTGCTATTTCTCTCTGCTGTGTTATTCACTACCAAAGAGAGACCAGTTTGTTATTACTACACATTGGACTGCATAGCCCAGGATGGGTTTTATGTTCTCTACACTCTTAGACTTTGTGGAACAACACTTTCCAATTTATAACAGGAAATCCAATTCTATAAAAATCTAATTATTTCATATGGTGGACTCAGCATGACTCTCTCCTCCACTCCTTCCCCCTTTATTTGGCTGGGTGATGAGTGTATTTCCTCTAGGGTTTATATTTTTTCAACCCAGCTACATTTTGAGAACACACACACAAAAAGGGATTTGGCACACGTCTTTTCCCATCTCCTTTCAGTAATTATAGTTAATGAAACTACGTGTGTTTTTTCACTTGTGTGGTCTTCTGGAAAATAAGAGTTTATTTTATTCCAAAAAATGTCATTTCAGTATTTTGGTTGGTTCATTGTTATTATCTTTTTCAAGGGTAACAAGCAGATTCATTCCAAAAATATGTTAATAATTATGGTATTAACCAAGAAAGCAGTTGCTGTACTTCAAAATTAAAATTCATCTGCTGCTGCTCTGTTCTATAATAACTAGGTCATCAGTTTGGGTGTGCCTGCTTAACATGCATTTACTATCCATATGTATTCCCTCACCTAGAGGCCTGATATTTTTAATGAGATTATATCAAAGGATAGAAAGGCTGGAGAGTAGTAACATCATTTTATTGAGTAATTCCCAGAACTCTGATCCATTTCAGTTAGGCAATTAAGACTGCTAACTACAATAAATGATACTAAGAGATTATAGAGGTTTTTCTGCATGAGTGCATAGTTTAAAAAATAATTTAGGTTTACTTAACATAAAAAACACTTCCAGAGGGAAAAAATAGTGGGTTTTTTTTTTTTTTTTTTTCACTTTTCAATTTAGCTGAATGCAAAGAAGCGATTTTCTCTTACTGTGCCTGTGTGGCACTTATGTGCACTCTGATGATAAATGATTTCTTTGAGGTGTGCTGCTCAAAGAAGTAGATTTTAATTGTATGCTTTTCCTACATGTCACTAATACCTACAGTGTTCATTAGTATCATATCCACTATGGTGTTTAGCTGGGGAAGACTAATAAATAAGCCTACATACTATTCTCATGAAAAGCTGTGTGCATTTAACCTCTTTCTCCCACTTCGACTTATTATTGCGATTGCCTCCAAAGACAATAGGAGAGTTCTTAAAAACAAACACAGGAAAATCAAAGTTTGTTGTCTTGAAGAGTTAATTCTGACAGAGAGGTGACCTTTATCCCTACATACTCACTCTTTTTTTTTATTTTATTTTATTTTTTTATCAAGCCTCTCCAAAGGGACTCATCATATGCAGGGCTCTATGAAGAGAAAAAGAAGAGCATTGTCCTTATCACCTCCTTCCAGAAAGTGGCAGAGTAATAGGACTTTGTAAGGCGAAATGAAGCCCAGTCTGATGGCTGCTGATTAAAAATTGACTCTGCCACATCAAAGAGGAGTTGAAGGTGAAAATGATGATCACTTCCCTCTCCCAGGGACCCTGCACCATTTCTTTTATTCAACCTTGAAAGGTTCTTTCTGAATAAGATAATATCCCTCGAGTCCATTCTGCCTTGGCAGCATGGAAAAATGTAGATCAGTATGCCTATTCTTTATGAAAAAAAATGGGATTTTGTTAATGACATAGCACTTTAAAGTGATGGCTTGTATGTGGTAAATGCTGAGAAATTAATTATAAAAGGCTTCTTAGACTATGGATGAAATTAATTGCTGGGATGAAGCTACTAAAAGACCACTGTAAACCTGAACAGCCCTGACTGCTTTTTCTTGATTATTTTCACTTTTAGATTGAATATAGCTGTGTCTGCTCCTTTTATTTTCATCACATTTTAGAAACACGGAATTCTTAGAAAGGTTGTCATCTGTAGTCTAACATTCTCATACATAAAAGGAAAAATATATCTTTTTTTTGTGAAAATGCATTACAAATCTGAATTTCCTAACTGTCTTATGCTACCCACTGGGAAATACAATCCCTGGAGTACAAAAAAAAAAAAAAAATATATATATATATATACATGTATATACAATATAGATACACAGAGATGTAGTCTAACTAGACAAACACATACACACATATAGAGAGAATTAAAATATTTGTGAAAGAACATTTTACAAAACATTTATCTCTTTATAGCAAAATACAGAATATGAATCTATACAAAACATCAAAGACAGATGAAGAAAACATTTTACCCTAACTGAAAAAAATTAACAAAGTTATGTACAGAATTCATACAGAATTGGCACCTATGAAAAGATTTCTTACATTTCAGATTTTCTATTGACCCTCTCTTGTCACTAGAGCAGACAAAGCATTGCCATGAAGGCCATTCCTAGCTTCTTCAACTCTGTCTATAATTGTATAATTAAGGAGTTTCTCATGGATTATGATAGAAATCTAAAACACTATGAAAATTGAAAGGTAAATTTACATAATGACTTGAAATCATTAATATATGCGCTGATAATGAATAAATGCAGGCCACAAATTTGGCAAATGAAATATTTTGAAGTATTATTTTTATAACTAATTTTACTTGTGAGAAAACGAATTGTCACTTAGGTAAGAGAATATGAAGTTTATGGGTTCACAGCTATGTACTGCACAGTGCTTATATTTAAAAATCTCATAGTGAATTCAGCTATATAAAATGATATGCTCTTTGAATTTATTTTTAATTGGAGGATAATTGCTTTACAATATTGTGTTGATTTCTGTCATGCATGAATCAGCCATAGGTATACAGGTACCCGCTCCTTCTTGAAACTCCCTCCCATCTCTCACCCATCCCAATCTTCTATGTTGTCACAGAGCACAAATGCAGTATATATCATCAAAAGTCTATTACAGTGTTTCTGATGTTATTTTCTTACACCATTTAAATGAAAAGCTACAATCTTGTTAATAACTTAAGAAAAACACATTTTTTGACATGGAAGAAATTGTGATATATAATTATATCAGAAAACAGCAAGCTAACTACTAATGGCATTAAAATTTAAGAATAGAAATAGTCTCACTGCTTCAATGCCAAGTTTAATATAGTTATAACTGGAAATACATTATTTGAGTCAATATTTATCTAGAATATGTGTTTGTTTGCTTTTTAATACACCCAGTTTCCAAAACCATCTAGATTTTGACTTACTGGAGCCTTGATCTTTTACACTCCTGTGTCAGTTTCTGCTATACAGCAGAGTGGATCAGATATATATCCTCTTTTTTGGATTTCCTTCCCATTTAGGTCACTATATATCAGTGAATAGTTTCCTGAGCTATAAGTAGGTTCTCATTAGTTACTTATTTTATGCACACATGGTGTAAATATGTTATTCAACTATGGAGTAGATAATTATTTCATACCGAAGACAAATTACTGGCCAGAATATTGGAGTGGGTAGCCTTTCCCTTCTCCAGGGGATCTTCCCAACCCAGGGATTGAACTCAGGTCTCCCACTGCAGGAGAATTCTTTACCAACTCAGCCATCAGGGAAACCACAATCTTCCAATTCATCGCACCCTCCCTTTCCCCTCTTGGTATCCATACATTTGTCCTCTATTTCTGACCTACTTCCTAGAGTAATGAAAATAAAAACTAAAATAAATAATAGGACCTAAATAAACTTAAAGATTGTGCATAACAAAGGAAAACATAAACAAGATAAAAAGACAACCCTCAGAATAGGAGAAAATATTTGCAATCAAAGAAGCTGACAAGAGATTTAATCTCCAAAATATGCGAAGATCTCATGCAGCTCAATATAAAATAAAAAAAAGCAACTCAATTTAAAAGATAAAGACCTAAATAGACATTTCTTTAAAGAAGATATACAGATGGCCAGTGAACACATGTAAAGATGCTCAGCATCACTAATCATACTGTTCAGTTCAGTTCAGTCACTCAATCCTGTCCAACTCTTTGTGACCCCAAGGACTGCAGCATGCCAGGCCTCCCTGTCCATCACAAACTCCCATAGTTTACTCAAACTCATGCCCATTGAGTCTGTGATGCCATCGCATCCCCTGTCATCCCCTTCTCCTCCCACCTTCAATCTTTTCCAGCATCAGGGTCTTTTCAAATGAGTCAGTTCTTTGCATCAGGTGACCAAAGTATTGGAGATGCAGCTTCAGCATCAGTCCTTCCAGTGAATATTCAGGACTGATTTCCTTTAGGATGGACTAGTAAGATCTCCTTGCTGTCCAAGGGACTCTCAATAGTCTTCTGCAACACCACAGTTCAAAAGCATTGATTCTTCAGCATTCAGCTTTCTTTATAGTCCAGCTCTCACATGCACACATGACTACTTGATAAACCATAGCCTTGACTAGATGGACCTTTGTTGGCAAAGTGATGTCTCTGCTTTTTAATATGCTGTTTAGGTTGGTCATAACTTTCCTTCCAAGGAGTATGAGTCTTTTAATTTCATGGCTGCAGTCACAATCTGCAGTGATTTTGGAGCCCCCCAAAATAAATTCTGCCACTGTTTCCATTGCTTCCCCATCTATTTGCTATGAAGTGATGAGACCAGATGCTGTGATTTTCATTTTCTGAATGTTCAGCTTTAAGCCAACTTTTTCACTCTCCTCTTTCACTTTCATCAAGACACTCTTTAGTTCTTCTTCACTTTCTGCCATAAGGGCGGTGTCATCTGCATATCTGAGGTTATTGATATTTCTCCTGGCAATCTTGATTCCAGCTTGTGCTTCCTCCAGCCCAGCGTTTCTCATGATGTACCCTGCACATAAGTTAAATAAGCAGGGTAACAATATACACAGCCTTGATATACTCCTTTTCCTATTTGGAACTAGTCTGTTGTTCCATGTCCAGTTCTAACTATTGCTTCCTGACCTGCATACAGATTTCTCAAGAGGCAGGCCAGGTGGTATGGTATTCCCATCTCTTTCAGAATTTTTCACAGTTTGTTGTGATCCACACAATCAATGACTTTGGCATAGGCAATAAAGCAGAAGTAAATGTTTTTCTGGAATTGTCTTGCTTTTTAATGATCCAATGGATATTGGCAATTTGATCTCTGGTTCCTCTGCCTTTTCTAAATCCAGCTTGAACATCTGGAAGTTCATGGTTGACATACTGTTGAAGCCTGGCTTGGAGAATTTTGAGTGTTACTTTGCTAGCATGTGAGTAAACCGGGTGGAAACAACTTCATTATTCATTAAAGAAATACAAATCAAAACTGCAAAGAAATATTACCTCACATTGGCCATAAGGGTCATCATCAAAAAATCTACAAACAATAAATCCTGAAGAAGGTGTGAAGAAAAGGGAACTCTCTTATACCTTTGGTGGGAATGTAAGTTGATACAGCCACTCAGGAGAACAGCAAGGAGGTTCTTTAAAAAATTAAAAATAGAACTATCATATGACCCAGCAATCCCACTCCAGGGCAAACGCCCAGAGAAAACCATAATTCAAAAAGATACATGCACTCCAATGTTCATTGCAGCACTATTTACAATTGCCAGAACATACGTGTCCGGCTCTGTGCAACACTATGGATGGTAGCCCACCAGTCTCCTCTGTCCATGGGAGTCTCCAGGCAAGAATACTGTAGTGGGTTACCATGCCCTCCTCCAGGAGATTTTCCCAACCCAGGGGTAGAACCTGGATCTTTGATGTCTCCTGGATTGGCAAGATGATTCTTTATCACTAGTGCCACCTGGGAAGCCCTGCCAGGATATGAAAGCAACTTGAATGTCCATTAACAGAAGAATGAATAATGAAGTTGTGGTACTTATGTACAATGGAATATTACTTGGCCATTAAAAAGGGATGAAACGGTGTCATTTACAGAGACAGAACTAGAGACTGTCATTCTGAGTGAAGCAAGAGAAAAATAAATACTGTATATTAACTCATATATGTAGAATCTAGAAAAATGGTATAGATGATCTTATTTACAAAGAAAAAATAGAGGCACAGATGGATCTAGGTTTATTTTTAATGAAGATCTATGAAGGCAACTCTTTCAAATTACAAAGTATATTATAGGAAAATGGTCTTCAGAGAAAGTTTAATATTATTTTTCATCAGTTTTCACTATACAATAACATATTTCAGAATAAAATGTGACAATAAATGCAGTCAAGATACTTTAAGCTTAGTTTTTCTTATTTCTAAACTTTATTACATTAATTATATTTTCATGGAAGTTATAGAATTATTAATATAAAAATATGACCTTTAAATGTGTTTCTACTTTTCTACAGTTGTTTTTAATATTTCCAATCAAAATTTATTTTTTTTCAAGAAAACAAGTAATCAAAAGTGAAAACTAGATTAATCTTGTTTTTTATTGTTTGTGTTTCTTTCAAATAATATTAATATTTCAATTCCATTGGTTTGTAAACCTTTTGAAATTAAGGAGTATGTTTTGTCTGTTTTTGTCAATGGCACCCCACTCCAGTACTCTTGCCTGGAAAATCCTATGGATGGAGGAGCCTGGTGGGCTGCAGTCCACGGGGTCGCTAGGAGTCAGACACGACTGAGTGACTTCACTTTCACTTTTCACTTTCATGCATTGGAGAAGGAAATGGCAACCCACTCCAGTGTTCTTGCCTGGAGAATCCCAGGGATGGGGAAGCCTGGTGGGCTGCCATCTATGGGGTCGCACAGAGTCGGACATGACTGAAGCGACTTAGCAGCACTCTTGCTTAGTGCCTGCCTGTACACAATGTTTTCAAAAATATTTTAATAAATATTTCTATAAGTAAAAAACTTTAAAAATACTAGTCTCACAAAAAATTAGGTAAAAGAACTTAGATTAGAATGGTCAGATCAATTTTTGTCTTGTTAGTCACGTGCTGTGTGTGCTGTGCTTAGTGACTTAGTTGTGTCTGAGTCTTCGTGACCCCATGGACTGTAGCCCACTGGGCTCCTCTGGCCATGGGGGATCTCCAGGCAAGAAAACCAGAGTGAATTGGCAAGCCCTCCTCCAGGTGATCTTCCCAATCCAGGGATAGAACCCAGGTCTCCTGCATTGCAGGTGGATTCTTTACTGTCTAAGTCACCAGGGAAGCCCAAGAATACAGGAGAGGGTAGCCTATCCCTGCTCCAGGAGATCTTTCTGACCCAGGAATCGAACCAGGGTCTCCTGTATTGCAGACTGATTCTTTACCAGCTGAGTTAACAGGGAAATCCTACTCTAGTGCTATTATAAATCTAACTGAATTAAATTGGTTTATCAAGGATACTGTCAACATTTTTAGGAAAGAGATACAATGGTTTATTTTGGTTGTTAGAGTTCAGATACAACATATCAATAATTTTATGCTGATTAGAATGTCTATTTTGAGATGGCAACCAGGTCATTCCTGTGTGCATGCTAAATTGTTTCAGTCTTGGCTGGTTCTTTGAGACACTATGGACTGTAGCTCACCAGGTTCCTCTGCCCATGGGCTGTCCCAGGCAAGAATATTGGAATAGGTTGCCATGTCCTCCTCCAGGGTATCTTCCTGACCCAGGGATCAAACCAATGTCTCTTATGTCTCCTGCATTTACAGGAGAGTTCTTTACCACTAGCACCACCTGGGAAGCACGGAACATTCCTTAAGCATACCCTAACCATAATGCTCCCCTGAACTCGTATTGCTAATGCATCACTATTATGGATCTGAGTAAGTTCATAAATTGTTGCTTTAATTCAGAATTTGTCCACCTTGGCACTACCGCGATTTGAGTCAGATCAGTCTGTGTGTGTGTGTGTGTGTGAGGTGCTGTCCTGTGCCTTGGAGGATATTTAGCTGCATCCATGAGGACCATTAATGTCTCTAAACATTACTAAATATCACCAGAGAACACAACTTTCCTCCAAACCACACATCTGGCTACTGAGAACCACTGCTCTCTTTCTACAGAGCAGGTGGAGTAACTCATGCTGCTGTTTGAGGTCAAAAGGAAAACCTAAGATGATTCTATCATTTGAATTTGATAGGTTTCTGGAGTTTTTCATTGGGCTTTGTGTATTAAAACCATGGAGAGTCTTGTGGTATATCCTATTCACATTCCTTATCATTCTGCCCACTAATTTTCAGAAATATCTTCTAACTTATACATAATTTTTGTCATGTCTTGTCAACCAAATTGTGAGTATTATAACAAGACAGACTGTATCACTTTTCTTTATTCCAATCTCCACTTTCAACTATATTGGATCTGTTTTCCTCTGGATCTGAGTGTGATTGCAAAGTTTTCACGCTTGCTACAGTTCAGTTCAGTTAAGTCGTTCAGTTGTGTCTGACTCTTTCCTACCCCATGAATCGCAGCACGCTAGGCCTCCCTGTCCATCACCAACTCCCGTAGTTCACTCAGACTCACGTCCATCGAGTCAGTGATGCCATCCAGCCATCTCATCCTCTGTCGTCCCCTTCTCCTCCTGCCCCCAATCCCTCCTAGCATCAGAGTCTTTTCCAATGAGTCAACTCTTCGCATGAGGTGGCCAAAGTACTGGAGTTTCAGCTTCAGCATGATTCCCTCGAAAGAAACCCCAGGGTTGATCTCCTTCAGAATGGACTGGTTGGATTTCCTTGCAGTCCAAGTGACTCTCAAGAGTCTTCTCCAACACCACAGTTCAAAAGCATCAATTCTTTGGCACTCAGCCTTCTTCACAGTCCAACTCTCACATCCATACACGACCACAGGAAAAACCATAGCCTTGACTAGACAGACCTTTGTTGGCAAAGTAATGTCTCTGCTTTTCAATATGCTCTCTAGGTTGGTCATAACTTTCCTTCCAAGGAGTAAACGTCTTTTAATTTCATGGCTGCAGTCACCATCTGCAGTGATTTTGGAGCCCAAAAAAATAAAGTCTGACACTGTTTCCACTGTTTCTCCATCTATTTCCCATGAAGTGATGGGACTGGATGCCATGATCTTCATTTTCTGAATGTTGAGCTTTAAGCCAACTTTTTCACTCTCTTCTGTCACTTTCACCAAGAGGCTTTTTAGTTCCTCTTCCCTTTCTGCCATAAGGGTGGTGTCATCTGCATATCTGAGGTTATTGATATTTCTCCCGGCAATCTTGATTCCAGCTTGTGCTTCTTCCAGCCCAGCATTTCTCATGATGTACTCTGCATATAAGTTAAATAAGCAGGGTGACAATATACAGCCTTGAAGTACTCTTTTTCCTATTTGGAACCAGTCTGTTGTTCCATGTCCAGTTCTAACTGTTGCTTCCTGACCTGCATACAGATTTCTCAAGAGGCAGGTCAGGTGGTCTGGTATTGCCATCTCTTTCAGAATTTTCCACAGTTTATTGTGATCCACACAGTCAAAGGCTCTGGCATAGTCAATAAAGCAGAAATAGATGTTTTTCTGGAACTCTCTTGCTTATTCCATGATCCAGCGGATGTTGGCAATTTGATCTCTGGTTCCTCTGGTTTTCTAAAACCAGCTTGAACATCAGGAAGTTCATGGTTCACATATCTCTGAAGCCTGGCTTGGAGAATTTTGGGCATTACTTTACTAGCATGTGAGATGAGTGCAATTGTGCAATAGTTTGAGCATTCCTTGGCATTGTCTTTCTTTGGGATTGGAATGAAAACTGACCTTTTCCAGTCCTGTGGCCACTGCTGAGTTTTCCAAATTTGCTGGCATATTGAGTGCAGCACTTTAACAGCACCATCTTTCAGGATTTGAAAGAGCGCAACTGGAATTCCATCACCTCCACTAGCTTTGTTCGTAGTGATGCTTTCTAAGGCCCACTTGACTTCACATTCCAGGATATCTGGCTCTTGGTGAGTGATCACACTATCGTGATTATCTGGGTTGTGAAGATCTTTTTTGTACAGTATTTCTGTGTATTCTTGCCATGTCTTCTTAATATCTTCTGCTTCTGTTAGGTCCATACCATTTCGGTCCTTTATCGAGCCCATCTTTGCATGAAGTGTTCCTTTGGTATCTCTAATTTTCTTGAACAGATCTCTAGTCTTTCCCATTCTGTTGTTTTCCTCTATTTCTTTGCATTGATCACTGAGGAAGGCTTTGTTATCTCTTCTTGCTATTCTTTGGAACTTTGCATTCAGATGCTTATATCTTTCCTTTGCTCCTTTGCTTTTCACTTCTCTTCTTTTCACAGCTATTTATAATGCCTCCCCAGACAGCCATTTTGCTTTTTTGCATTTCTTTTCCATGGGGATGGTCTTGATCCCTGTCTCCTGTACAATGTCACGAACCTCATTCCATAGTTCATCAGGCACTCTATCAGATCTAATCCCTTAAATCTATTTCTCACTTCCACTGTATAATCATAAGGGATTTGATTTAGGTCATAACTTAATGGTGTAGTGGTTTTCCCTACTTTCTTCAATTTAAGTCTGAATTTGGCAATAAGGAGTTCATGATCTGAGTCACAGTCAGCTCCTGGTCTTGTTTTTGTTGACTGTATAGAGCTTCTCCATCTTTGGCTGCAAAGAATATAATCAATCTGATTTTGGTGTTGACCATCTGGTGATGTCCATGTGTCGAGTCTTCTCGTGTGTTGTTGGAAGAGGGTGTTTGCTATGACCAGTGCATTTTCTTGGCAAAACTCTATTAGTCTTTGCCCTGCTTCATTCTGTATTCCAAGGCCAAATTTGCCTGTTACTCCAGGTGTTTCTTGATTTCCTACTTTTGCATTCTAGTCCCCTATAATGAAAACAATCTCATTTCATTAGTTAAAATTAATTCTAGTTTGTTGTAAAGTTTCAGCATCAAACTCAATTCAAAATTTTCCTCCTGTGAACTTCTATTGCTTGAATTCTAAGTAGTGTTGTGTGTTCTGGCTCTAAGACCTCTCCCTGACCCATCGATTTTTCCCGTGTAGGATGGATTATTGACCTGTTCTGATTCAGTCTATTTTCCTTTTTTTTTTTTTTTTTTTTTGATGGGGTGGGCCTCTGTTAATTTGGTGATTCCAAATAAATTCTGTGTGTGTGTGTGTGTGTGTGTGTGTGTGTGTGTGTTATAGTGGCTCAGACTGTAGAGAATCTGCCTGAAATTCAGGAGCCCCAGATTTAATTCCTGGGTTGGGAAGATCCCCTGGAGAAGGGATTGGCAACACACTCCAGTATTCTTACCTGGAGAACTCTATGGACCGAGGAGCCTGGTGGGTTACAGTCTGTGGGTTTGCAAAGTCAGATATGACTGAAAAACTAACACATTCACATTCACTACCAGTCCAAGCTCCTACTGCTCACTGCACAATAGGCCGATAGATTTAGAAATGAGTTGTTGGGGCAAGGAATAGTGACTTTATTCAGAAAGCCCACAGACTGAGAAAATGGTGGACTAGTGTCCCAAAGAGCCATCTTACCCAAATTAGAATTCAGGCTTCTTTTATATTAAAAGGGGAAGGGGTGTAATTAGTTGTTGCAAACTTTTTGGTGTTAGAATCCATTGTTCTAGCAGCTGTCCACGTGGGTCAGGTCATGATGCTCCTGTCAACATCCAACAAGACAAATGTTATTCTCTGCTCTGCAAATTTTAATCTTTGTGTGAAAGGAAAAGTGTTATGCATTTACAGATCAGAAACTTGAGAATGAATTCTACTGTATATTTCAGGATAATAGGTAGAAAAGCAATAGAATATAAAGGTTAAAGTAAAACAAACAAATCTAATATGGAGTCAGATTTGTTCTTCCACGTATCTTTTTGCTAGACTGTATTCAGCACTCTCCAGATTGCACAAAAGAAACCCTTCTAAGAGACATCTCTTCCCCTGCCCCTGCTAGGAGTAGACGACCCCTCACTTGACTCATGCCCCCCACTTGACTCAGCAGCCATTTGCAGAACAACATTGATCCTGCCTCTTTTCTAGCCTACACTATTGACCTTGCATAACCACTAGAACCAATGGACTCCTCTGCTTCTTGCTTGTGTGACTGCAAAGTTTTAGACTGAAATAGGAATAACCCAGGTCATGTTCCCAGGTACATTGCAATACAGTCTCTTTGGCTTTACTGGGATTCACTACTTTGTAAATTTCTCATCTTCAGCTACCAGGAGCAAGCTTCATTACTTATTTAGAAATTTTCTCAAATCTCAGAAAAAAATATTAAATATCTTTTCATCTTCCCCATCTTTGGGAAGTAAGACTAAAAATTGCTGTTGTTCAGTCACCAAATCATGTCCAACTCTCTGAGACCCCATGAACTGCAGCACCCCAGGCTTCTCCGTCCTTCCCTATCTCCTGGAGTTTGCTCAAACTCATGTCTGTTGTGTCAGTGATGCCATCCAACCATCTCATTCTCTGTTGTACCCTTCTCCTTTTGCCCATAATCTTTCCCAGCATCAGGGTCTTTTCTAATGAGTCAGCCCTTCCCATCAAGTGGCCAAAGTATTGGAGTTTAAGCTTCAGCATCAGTCTTTGCAGTGAATAGTCAGGACTGATTTCTGTTAAGATTCATTGGTTTGCTCTCCTTGAAGCCTAAGGGACTCAAGAATCTTCTTCGGCATCACAGTTTGAAAGGTTTAATTCTTCAGCACTGAGCCTTCTTTATGGTCCAACTCTCACATCCATGCATGACTACTGGAAAAATGATAGCTTTGACTAGACAGACCTTTGTTGGCAAAGTGATGTCTCTGCTATTTAATATGCTAAGTTTGTCAGCTTTCCTTCCAAGAAGAAATCATCTTTTAATTTCATAGCTACAGTCAGCATTGGCAGTGATTTTGGAGCCCAAGAAAATAAAATCTGTCACTGTTTCCACTTTTTCCACATTTGTTTGCCATGAAGTGGTGGGTCTGTCTAGTCTAGTCAAAGCTATGGTTTTTCCAGTAGTCGTATATAGATGTGAGAGTTGGACTATAAAGAAAGCTGAGCACCGACGAATTGATGCTTTTGAACTGTGGTGTTGGAGAAGACTACTGAGAGTCCCCCGGACTGCAAGGAGATCCAATCTGTCCATCCTAAAGGAGATCAGTCCTGAATATTCATTGGAAGGACTGATACTGAAGCTGAAACTCCAACACTTTGGCCACCTGATGCAAAGAACTGACTCACTTGAAAAGACCCTGGTGCTGGGAAAGATTGAAGGTGGGAGAAGGGAATGACAGAGGATGGGATGGTTGGATGGCATCACCGACTCAATGGACATGAGTTTGAGTAAACTCTGGGAGTTGGTGATGGACAGGAAGGCCTGGTGTGCTATAGTCCATGGGGTCTCAAAGAGTTGGACATGTCTGAGAGACTGAAATGAACTGATGGGTCCAAATGCCGTGATCTTATATTTTTGAATGTTGAGTTTTAAAACAGCCTTTTCATTCTCCTCTTTCACCTTCATCATGAAACTTTTTATTTCCTCTTTGCTTTCTGCCATTATGGTGTTGTCATCTGCATATTTGAGGTTGTTGATATTTCTCCTGGCAACACTGACTCTAACTTGTGAGCCATCCGACACAGCATTTTGCATGAGGTACTCTGCATTTAAGTTAAATAAACAGGGTGACAATGTATAACCTTGACATAAAATAAACTCATGCTAATTATTTAGGTTCCCAAAACAATCTCCAGAGAACTCAGATACTCTGCTGTGCCAGAAGTATAAAAGATGTTTTAGAGGGAAGTGGTTGTCCTATCTGATGATTCCCTTATTTGCTGCCTATTTTCTTAAACTTAGGACCTTGACTACATTTTTAGGACAAAGGGAAAACTCCAATATTATATCCTGTTTTCTGTGCATGACTGTTGAGTATTTGTTGTTTTCCTTTAAGGTCTATATTAATAGGGATTAATTTGTTTCTTCATTTGATTGACATGGAAGAAAAGCTTGACCCTGTAACTTACATAACCGTGATGGTTAATTTTATGTGTCAACTTGGAATGTGTTTTTGAATGAGGTAAACATTTACATATGTGAACTTTGAATAAAGCAGAATGCCTTCTGTGATAGAAATGGTACTTATCTACTTAACTGAAGGTCTGAATAGAACAAAGTGACCAGCCTCCATGAGCAAGAATTTCTCCAGCAGACTGCCTTGGGCCTTCACTAGAACTATCAAGATCTCCTAGATCTTCACCAGCCAGCATTTGGACTAGAAGTACACCATCAGCTCTTCTGGGTCTTTACCTCAGAGACCCACAGTATTGTCCCACACTGAAGAATTTGGACTTCCCAACTTCCATAATCACATGAGCCAGTTTCTTATAACAAATTATATTATATATATATATATATATATATACACGCACACACATATCTTCTACCGCTTCTGCTTCTCTAGAGAACCCTGACTAATACAATAATTAAGAAAAAAGGGACTCAACTATATTGCATTTTATATTCATTAAAATATACAAAGGATCTAAATTAATTTTTCAGATTAAAATTACTTTCCATTTCAAACTATTCTATAATAGAGTGCTGAAATTTTAATTAGTTCTTCTTTTTAATTGGCAAGGGTGTCAGGGTGTAAGTTCAGTTTCTATCTATGTCTTTGACACATGGTAACCTTGGACATCAAATGTATAAAATATATTGTAAAGAATACATTTTATTCCTCTCCATGGAATATATACATACATACATATATATATTATATATATGTACATATGCATACATACACATATTTATATATATACTTTATAAATATATATAAATATGCATATTAAAGACTGTTAGGAGGAAATGAGAAGTGATTGATGTATGATGAAGTGATAGATTTCATTTTGGTATTAAAAAAGTGTTCTACAATTGATTGTGGTAATGGTTATACAACTCTGAATATTTTTAAAAATCATTGAATTATAAACTTTAAGTGCCTAATTTGCATGTTATGTGATTTATATGTGAAGAAAGCTCTGTATAAAATAATGAGAGCAAATGTAGTTTTCATAAATATTTTGAGTGTAGTACTTAAAGGAACATATTCTCAGTTAAACTGAAGAATGAGATTTTAGAAGAATTTAGTGTATCTCCCAGTATAGAGACACTGTTATAAAATAGAATAGAAAATTCATAAGTACAAATTGGAAGATTCATTTTGGACATATTGAGTTGGAAGGAGCATAAGAGTGTTGGGGAAGAAAGGGGAAAAATGCAAAACTGCCTGAAAAAAGAAACAAGAGCAATCCATTAATTTAAGGAATTCTGATGCGATCGAGTATGTGTATTAGATGGTGGCAAATAGTTTAACATGAAAATAAGGTGGTAATATGGTGTTCTGAAAGTGAAAGTCACTCAGTTGTGTCTGACTCTTTGTGACCCTATGGACCACACCAGTCCCTGGAATTCTCCAGGTCAGAATACTGGAGTGGGTAGCCTTTCTCTTCTCAAAGGGATTGTCCCAACCTGGGATTGAACCCAGGTCTCCCACATTGCAAATGGATTTTTTACCAGCTGAGCCATAAAGGAAGCCCAATATGGTGTTTTGGAGATCTATTAAAGGTATTGAAAGTCTAAGAACAGGCTGATGAGAACAGAATTGTATTTAAGGAGATTCTTTTGGCTTCAAGTAAAGGATGGATTATGTCATGAAACTGAAGGTAGATCAATTAGAAGAATGCTAAAATAATACATGAGAAATTATGGTGATCTATATTAGGATATTGAAGTGGAACTGGAAAGGATAATAAATGGTTAAGAAATGTCCGTGAAGATGAATCAGAAATCTTGGTGATAAGTTGTATATAACAGATGAGAAATAGGAAGAAATGGTTTCAACCAAGTCGTCAAATGAATAGTGTAAGGTTAAAGCTAAAGGTTTTTCAGATTTTCACTCTTGAGTTTAAAATACCTGTAGGAAATTTAAGTGTGGGTTACCTAGGACCTCAGAACAAAGTGTGATCCAACAGCATCAGGATCACTTGGGGGTGTTTTAGAAATGTATGATCTCAGAGCACATTCCAGAACCACAGAGTCAGATTCTGCATTTTTAGAAAGAGCTCAACTGTTTTATCCACATTAACATTTGAGAGGTCCTGCTTTAATAGGCATTTGAATGTGTATGTCCAGAATTGAGTAGGAAACTTTTTGAGTTGGAGTGAAGGATATTATCATAAATAAAACTATAAATAATGATGAAATTGTATGTATCATCAAAGAATGAAAACTTGACCATTTCATTATGATATTATGATAGATTGCATTTTATACAGAATATTTTAATTTTCAATATATATAACTCCTAATTGCCTATTAAAAATTATAGTTTTAAAAAGCCAATTTCATCAAAAAAGTATAACTCTATTTTTGATTATTGTATTTCTGTCACCATAACATATGATGTGCTGTGTCTAAGCATATTTTGCTATTGTAACTGCAAAATGGCAGCTATATTATGTTTTTGTTGTTGTTGTTTTTATTAGAAATGAAAAAGAAGTTGTACAGATACAGAGAAACTTTCTAGATTTCTGAAATCTTTGTCAATTTTAAAAAGCCAGAGTACTTAAAAACTTTCATTGCTTATAAATCTGATTTAGAACAAATTTATATCTGGTAGATATGTCACACAGAAAGTTAATGTTTGGAAAATTTGTGAACTTTATAAGCATAAGCTTTCTACAGGCATAAATTATTCTCTTCTATAAATAATTTACTCCAGAGTGGTTTCACCCTTCTACAGCCAATTTGTCAAGCAAGACCCCATACTAAGCAGATAGAGTCCAAAAGCAGTGTCGAAACTTGTCTGCATTGTGTTTTCCGGCTTGGTTCCAACATTTCAACCCAGGACTCTCACTCTGCCCTGAACAGTGTGAGTGCATTTAATTACAATCTGACATGTGTATTAGTAAGAAACAAAGGGCTGTGAACTGAGGGTGATGATTAACTGTTCTACTAGATAATTGCTTAAACTACTACTTATATTATACTGCATTATCTCTTTTGAACAAAGTGATTATTGGCCTTTTGTAGAGTGATTATACAATGTAAGTGCAATCTTGCTGTTTTAACTCTTGTCAGAGTTTATGTTTAATGTACTTCCATTACAGTGAGTAGTGCAACTTTAGGTGTTCTTTCTTCAACTGAGAAAGCTGATAGAATCAATTTTTTATGGCTTTTTTCCCTGGCTTGGAATAGGCAGCATCTTCTGATCTTCCAGGGGAAGGGAATTCAAAACATAAAGATAACAGTATTCAAGAGTCAAATAAATATATTCATACTTTTCATATGTATAGCCATACATATAAACACCTCCAATACTATGATTCAACCCAAAAAACCCCAGCAAACTAATAGATTCTGAAAACCTCAGAGGACAAAACTAAAACTTTTAAAAAAGTACTTTACTTTTTACAAAGAGAGTACTTATAAACCACAGCTTTTATTCACTTTTGTAAATATAGGATGTTGGTTGCCTGCATGCTCAGTCATGTCTGATTCTCCATGACCCCATGAACTGTAGCCTGCCAGGCTCCTCTGTCTGTGGAATTATCCTGGCAAAAATACTAGAGTGGGTTACCATTTCCCTTTCCAGGGGATCTTTCCAACACAGGAATCAAAACCACGTCTCCTGCAGCTCCTCCACAGGCAAGCAAATTCTTCTACCACTGAGTTACCATAATTAACATGATGAATCTGTATCTATCCTATTAGGGAAAAAAAACAAAATTTCATTCTTTCAAAGCTTTATGTTTAGGTAATTACCTGCCTCTCAGAACTGTACTCTTCTCCCAAAACTTCCCATCATTCAAGCTCACATTTTCTCAGGAAAAACCTTTTACCATGCCATTGCAATTGGTTGATTTTGGTCAACTCCAAGGTCTACCATAATTGCCATGAGAAAAACTTGTAATGAGATCAAAGCATATGTTATTTTAATGTTTTCCTTGAAGTATAGCTGATAGACAATAAAGTGCACAAATATAAAATGTAAAATTTAGATAAGTTTTTGGATTTCTATGTGTCCCTGACACATGTCCTTTAGGATGGACTGGTTGGATCTCCTTGCAGTCCAAGGAACTCTCAAGAGTCTTCTGCAACACCACAGTTCAAAAGTATCAATTCTTCAGTACTCAGCTTTCTTTATAGTCCAACTCTCACATTCATACATGACTACTGGAAAAACCATAGCCGTGACTAGATGGACATTTGTTGGCAAAGTAATGTCTCTGCTTTTTAATATGCTGTCCAGGATGGTCATAACTTTCCTTCCAAGGAGTAAGCGTCTTTTAATTTCATGGCTGCAATCACCATCTGCAGTGATTTTGGGACCCAGAAAAATAAAGTCAGCCACTGTTTCCACTGTTTCCCCATCTATTTGCCATGAACTGACGGGACTGGATGCCATGAGCTTAGTTTTCTGAATGTTGAGCTTTAAGCCAACTTTTTCACTCTCCTCTTTCACTTGCATCAAGAGGCTCTTTAGTTCTTCTTCACTTTCTGCCGTAAGGGTGGTGTCATCTGCATATCTGAGGTTATTGATATTTCTCCCGGCAATCTTGATTCCAGCTTGTGCTTCTTCCAGCCCAGCATTTCTCATGATGTACTCTGCATATAAGTTAAATAAGCAGGGTGACAATATACAGCCTTGACATACTCCTTTTCCTGTTTGGAACCAGTCTGTTGTTCCATGTCCAATTCTAAGTGTTGCTTCCTGACCTGTATACAGGTTTCTCAAGAGGCAGGTCAGGTGGTCTGGCACTCCCATCACTTTCAGAATTTTCCACAGTTTATTGTGACCCACACAGTCAAAGGCTTTGGCATAGTCAATAAAGCAGAAATAGATGTTTTTTCTGGAAAACTCTTGCTTTTTCAATGATCCAGCGGATGTTGGTAATTTGATCTCTGGTTCCTCTGCCTTTTCTAAAACCAGCTTGAATATCTGAAAGTTCATGGTTCACATATTGCTGAAGCCTGGCTTGGAGAATTTTGAGCATAAAAGGAGATTAGTCCTGGGTGTTCATTGGAGGGACTGAAGTTGAAGCTGAAACTCCAATACTTTGGCCACCTGATGCCGAGAGCTGACTCATTGGAAAAGACCCTGATGCTGGGAAAGATTGAGGGCAGGAGGAGAAGGGGACGATAGGGGATGAGATGGTTGGAAGGCATCACAGACTTGATGGACATGGGTTTGGGTGGACTCTGGGAGTTGGTGATAGACAGGGAGCCTTGGCGTGCTGTGGTTCATGGGGTTGCAAAGAGTCGGACATGACTGAGCGACTGAACTGAACTGACACAATAGCACGATTAAGATGAATACAGCCCTAATCTCTCAGAGTTTCCATGTGTCTCTTAGTAATCCCTCCCTTATGCTTTTCCCTGAAATCCCTCTGCTTTCTGATTATAAATTAATTTGCACTTTCTATATAGCTAAGCATAAATGGAGGCTTCCTTAGTGTCTCACATGGTAAAGAATCCATCTGCAATGCAGGAGACCTGGGTTCGATCCCCAGGTCAGGAAGACCCCTTGGAGAAGATAATGGCTACCCGCTCCAGTATTCTTGCCTGGAGAATACCTTGGACAGAGAAGCCTGGTGGACTATACTCCATAGGGTCCCAGAGTCAGATGCAACTGAGCAAATGACACAGACATGCACATGTATATATGAAATAATAAAATGTGTACCCAGCTGTTTTCACTCAACATAATTATTTGAGAATCCCTACATCTAGCCTATGTAATGGTTCATTCCTTTTATTGTTCATAAGTGTTTCATTGTAAGGATATATCACATTTGTGTTAATACTACCTTTTGGTGAGACACTCTGTTTTTTCCTGTTTTAATTGATTATAAATAAAGCTGCTATGAACATTTGTTTACAAGTGTTTTTGGCACATAAGTTCATTCATATTAAGTAAGCATCAAAGAGTGAGATGATTGAATCATATGATAGATACACGCTCAAGTTTTTTTAAACTGGCAGACTCCTGCCAACAAGTTTGTACCCTTTTATAATCCCAACAGTAGGTGTGAGAGTCCCAGTTCTTTAATATCCTTGCCAGTACTTGACTTTGTCAGTCTTTTCAACACTAATTGTGTTCTGGCATTTAATTGTCATTTTAATTTGCATTTCTCTAATGACTAATAATGTTGAGCATATTTAATATGCTATTTCCCTGGTGGCTCAGCTGGTAAAAAATCCTCCTGCAATGTGGGAGACCTGGGTTTGATCACTGGGTTGTGAAGATCTCTTGAGAAGGGAAAGGCTACCCACTCCAGTATTCTGGCCTGGAGAATTCCATGGACAGAGCATCATGGAGGGCTACACTCCACGGGGTTGCAAAGAGTCAGAGATGACTGTTGCTATCTTTTTTTTTGATGAAGTGTTTACTAAAATATTTTAATATTATCTAGAGCTTTTTTCTGAAACAGATGCCTATTATTAGGTTAAGGAAATACCATTTATTCATAGTATTATGAAGAATGGATGTTAGAATTTAATAATTTTTTTCTGCATATATTTTGAAATATGATAATATTTTTTATTTATGAATACAGTAGACTTTATTAAGGTCAGGAAGCAAGAGTTAGACATGGAACGTGTCTAACTGGACATGGAACAACAGACTGGTTCCAAATAGGAAACGAAGTATGTTAAGGCTGCATGCTGTCACCTTGCTAATTTAACTTCTATGCAGAGTACATTATGAGAAAAGCTGGGCTGGAAGAAGCACAGGCTGAAATCAAGATTGCTGAGAGAAATACCAATAACCTCAGATATGCAGTTGACACCACCCTTATGGCAGAAAGCAAAGAAAAACTAAAGAGCCTCTTCATGAAAGTGAAAGAGGAGAGTGAAAAAGTTGGCTTAATGCTCAACATTCAGAAAACTAAGATCATGGCATCCGGTCCCACCACTTCATGGGAAATAGATGGGGAAACAGTGGAAACAGTGTCAGACTTTATTTTGGGGGGCTCCAAAATCACTGCAGATGGTGACTGCAGCCTTGAAATTAAAAGATGCTTACTCCTTGGAAGGAAAGTTATGACCAACCTAGACAGCATATTTAAAAGCAGAGACATTACTTTGCCAACAAAGGTCCATCTAGTCAAGGCTATGGTTTTTCCAGTAGTCATGTATGAATGTGAGAGTTGAACTATAAAGAAATCTGAGCACCGAAGAATTGATGCTTTTGAACTGTGGTGTTGGAGAAGACTCTTGAGAGTCCCTTGGACTGCAAGGAGATCCAACCAGTACATCCTAAAGGAGATCAGTCCTAGGTGTTCATTGGAAGGACTGATACTGAAGCAAAACTCCACTACTTTGGCCATCTGATGGGAAGAGCTGACTCATTTGAAAAGACCCTGATACTGGGAAAGATTGAAGGTTGGAGGAGAAGGGGACGACAGAGGATAAGATGGTTGGATGACATCACTGAGTCAATGGACATGAGTTTGAGTAAATCTGGGAGTTGGTAAAGGACAGGGAGGCCTGGGTTGCTGCAGTCCATGGGGTCACAAAGAGTCAGACATGACTGAGTGACTGAACTAAACTAAACTGACTTTATTAAACTGATTTCTGAGTGTTAATTCAGGCTCACACTACTGATATAAACTCTTTGGTCATAAGGCATCATCTTTTTTATACATTGCTCAATTGAACTTAATAAATTCTGTTAGAAGTTTGTATCTATTTTCACAAAGTGTACTGGTTTATGTATTCTTTTTTTCAGTGTCTTTGTCTGGCTTTCATATCACTGTACTAGTACAGAATGAGTTAAGATGTGTTTTCTGCTCTTCATATTATGGAAGAGGTTGTTTAGCCATGGTATTATTTGCAGAATCCACCAATAAATTCATTTGGGTCTAGAGATATTGGGGGTAGTTTTGGTAGTTTTTTGAGTTTTTTTATTACAGGTCCAATTTATCTAACAGAGATGAGGTTATTTGGCTTATTAATTTACTCTTGAATGATCCTTGCAATTTGTGTACTTAAACTTACTCATTTCATTTAAGTATGTCAAATTCGTATTGCATGATATGTTTATATTTCTTTATTATCCTTTCAAAATGTTTAAAATCTGTAGTGAGGTATTTTCTGGTGTTGCTATTAATGCTATATCAACTTTATAGAATAACCTAGGATTTGTTCCATCCTTTTATGTTTTAAGAAACTTTATTAAGATGCAGTGTTAATTATTTTTTAAGTGTTTTATGGGAATAACTAATGAAATTATCAAGGCTGAGCTTTTTATTGTAGAAAATACAGGCATACCTTGTTTTATCATGTTTTGCAAATACTGTATTTTTGGTAGGTTGAAGATTTCTGGTAACCCTGCACTGAGCAAGTCTACAGGTAGCATTTTCCCAACAACATCCACTCACTTTGTGTCTCTGTATCACATGTTGGTAATTCTCACTATATTTCAATTTTTTTGTTACTATTATATTTTAAAATTAAGATATAAACATCTTAAAAACTAAGATATAGTTTTATTAGAAATAAAGCTATTGCAAAGTTAATAAAGTATAGTATAGAGTAAACATAACTTTCATGTGCACTGGGAAACCAAGAAATCCAAAGCAATGTGACTTGCTTTATTGTTATACTTTACTGCCATGATCTAGAACTGAACCTAGGATTTCACTGTGGTATGCCTGTATATTGATTACTAATTTAGTCTTTCTAGAGTAATAGGTCTCTCAGATTACAATTCTTCTTGAATCACTATCAATGGTTTCAGTTCAGTTCAGTTCAGTCGCTCAATCATGTCCGACTCTTTGTGACCCCATGAATCACAGCACGCCAGGCCTCCCTGTCCATCACCAACTCCCGGAGTTCACTCAGACTCACGTCCATCGAGTCAGTGATGCCATCCAGCCATCTCATCCTCTGTCGTCCCCTTCTCCTCCTGCCCCTAATCCCTCCCAGCATCAGAGTCTTTTCCAATGAGTCAACTCTTTGCATGAGATAGCCAAAGTATTCTTCTGTAGAAATGTTAAGTTTATCTAGGTTATCTAATTTGTGGACATAAAACTTTCCATAATATCTCTTGAAATTTTTTCATTTCTGAAAGAGTAGTAGTGCTGTTTCTTTTTACATTCTTTTTTTTTAAATTTTATTTTATTTTTAAACTTTACATAATTGTATTAGTTTTGCCAAATTTACATTCTTGATTTAAGAAATTTGAACATTCTCTCCAGTTTTGGGTCAGTCTAACTGAAGCTTTTACAAATTTTGTTGATTTTTTTAAATGATTAGTTTTTGTATTTTAAATACATTGTCTATTGTTTTTTAAATCTGTTTCATTATTTTCACTCATATTTTTACATGAGGCTTCCCAGGTGGTACTAGTGGTACAGTCCATGGGATCACAAAGAGTTGGACATGACTCAGTGACTGACTAACACACACACACACCCCTAGGATTCAACTTTGGCTTTATCACTTATAAACTCTTTGATTTAGGAAGGTATTTGAGCTGCTAAACCTCAAATAGCTCATCAGTTAAATAGGAACAGTAACAGGAAGTATCTAATAAAATGTGAAAATCAAATATTAAGAATAGGTTACTTCGCACTCTAGGCTATTCATCATTAAATGTTAGTTATTTTAGTCAACAAATTTGATGATCGTTGTGCAGAAAAACAGTCCAAATTTGTTCAGATTGATTTACCCACTGAAATAAATGGAGAATTGATAGCACCCATAGATTTCTATCAAAAAATTTAAAATTATTTGTTCCTTCATTTGTTGTTGTTGTTGAGTAGCTAAGTTGTGCACAACTCTTTGCAACCCCATGGACTGTAGCCCACCAGACTCCTCTATCCATGAGATTTCCAAGGAAAGTATACTGGAGTGGGTTGTTGTTTTCTTCTCCAAGAGATCTTTCCAACTCTGGAATCAAACCCATATCTCTTGCATTGTAGGTGGAATCTTCACCAACTGAGCTACCAGAGAAGCTGTTACTTGTTCCTTCATAAATTCCAAAAATTATCTTTGCATTATCTGTTGAAATGCTGATGTCATCCAGTACTAAATATTCATTCCAACTTAACTGATCATTAAATTATGGCTTCTTGACCCACAAAGGTTAAGAAAACTCCTTTTTTTGATAGAGGTAATCAAAGATTTCCCCATCAAATGTGAACAAGAAACTTCTCTGGACAGCCTTTCCCATGGAATACTCTCTTCTGTGTCAGAGAGTACACACTGGGCACCATATAAGTAGGAAAGCAGGTTTTAATTGGCACTAGCAAAAATGGCAGAGAGGGAAGAACACTTACTTATGTATAGGTTACAGTTACCTGATGTTTGTTTGCAAAAGTCAGTAAAAGTTCTGTGGTGGACACAATGCCTTTTATGTATAGGTTACAGTTATCTGATGTTTGTTTGCAAAAGTCAGTAAAAGTTCTGTGGTGGACACGATGCCTTTTATGTATAGGTTACAGTTACCTGATGTTTGTTTGCAAAAGTCAGTAAAAGTTCTGTGGTGGACACGATGCCTTTGTTTCAACCTATCTAAAAACATCATTGATTTATGCTTAATCTAGGGCAGAAAGAAAGTGAAAGTCTCTCAGTCATGTCCAACTCTTTGCGACCCCATGGAATTCTCCAGGCCAGAATACTGTAGTGGGTAGCCTTTTCCTTCTCCGGGGAATCCTCCCAACCCAGGGTTCAAATCCAGGTCTCCCTCATTGCAGGCAGATTTTTTACCAGCTGAGCCACACGGGAAGGCCCTATTAGCAGAGCTTTACATCAATTACTTACAGCTTTAAAGGAAAAGGTCTGATAGTTTTCTGCTGAGTCAATCTTAAGGAAATGGACATGTGGGAGAATCAAAAAGCAGTAGCTTATTAGCATGTCACTTAGAACATAATTTTTATGGATTGGGACTGTGTAAATAGTGATATCTGTTTGAGTTCTGGTTTCAAAGCTCATCATTTACTTGTCTCTAGGTAAGGTAGTATATACCCCTTACCTTAGTTTATTCATCTGTATAATTTGAGCAATAATATGCCATTTTTGCAAAGTTTTTATTTTTATAAATTTTGTGAAAAATAAATGTTTATTTTCACAAAGTTGTTGGAAGTGATAAATTAAATAGTGAATACAAAGGGCTGGAGACACAATGCTTGGTGGAAAGTAAGAATTAAAGATGGTATCTGATCCATTGTGTCAGAGAAGAATAATAAAGAAGAGTAATAATGGAGAGAGATGGGATAGGGGGAAAAGCAAATAAAAGTCAGCATCAGGCAAAAGATAGCTCAAAGAGTCTTCTTTAGAGTTGTCCAACCTCTGCAATGTAGATAGAATAAGGGTCGTGATGCATTTGGTAGGGTATTAAAAAATACTGAATATTGGGCATAACTACAATTCAAGATGACATAGGCAGGCAGAATTCTTACATGCTCTCTAACTATTCCCTTGTGCTAAATTTCGCATTATCTCTGGCACTCCTTTCATCATCTCCACTTATCAAAGCATTGATCTTTCAGTCATATTTGATGCATAGAAATCCTTTGCAACTCATTTGTAATCAATCAACCAAACCTACTTTTTCTATTTTCTAGTAGTGTATCTGCACATGGTCCTTTCCCACTTCTTAGAAACATCACTAGCTGGGGAGTTATGACACCTGGAACATATCCTCAACCAGTAGTGACTTGGAATGGAATGTGTCTACCTCTCATACCTATTAAATAAGAGTAGTAATCAAAATAGCTCAATTTCCTGGAAGAACATGGACACTAGGTATGATTATAGATCGGAATTATAGACGTTATAGACTTTATTTTTCTGGGCTCCAAAATCACTGCAGATGGTGACTGCAGCCATGAAATTAAAAGACGCTTACTCCTTGGAAGGAAAGTTATGACCAACCTAGATAGCATATTCAAAAGCAGAGACATTACTAACAAAGGTTCGTCTAGTCAAGGCTATGGTTTTTTCTGTGGTCATGTATGGATATGAGAGTTGGACTGTGAGGAAGGCTGAGCGCCGAAGAATTGATGCTTTTGAACTGAGGTGTTGGAGAAGACTCTTGAGAGTCCCTTGGACTGCAAGAAGATCCAACCAGTCCATTCTGAAGGAGATCAGCCGTGGGATTTCTTTGGAAGGAATGATGCTAAAGCTGAAACTCCAGTACTTTGGCCACCTCATGCGAAGAGTTGACTCATTGGAAAAGACTCTGATGCTGGGAGGGATTGGGGGCAAGAGGAGAAGGGGACGACAGAGGATGAGATGGCTGGATGGCATCACTGATTCGAAGGACATGAGTCTGAGTGAACTCCGGGAGTTGGTGATGGACAGGGAGGCCTGGCATGCTGCGATTCATGGGGTCGCAAAGAGTCGGACACGACTGAGCGACTGATCTGATCTGATAGAGCAGAAAGCCTTATTTATGTCAGGTGTTACTATTTTTATCGGTTTGTGACTTTTCCTTCATCACATATTTGCCTTCATTTATTCAGGTTTTGATGTCTTCATCTGAAAAAAAAAGTTTCAAAATCTGCCCTTTTCATTATTCTTAGTCTCAAATGCAATAAAACATGAAGAAACATTTCCTAAAATGTACAGCATTTTATGTAAGTCAACATTGCTAGTTACATCAAGAACTTTAATGGAAATATGCAATAAGTATGGGGGGAAAAAGTAAAGAACTCTTTTCAGTTAAAAAGTGCAGGAAGCTTAAACTAATTCTGGTTAAACTCTAATTATGCACTCTGTACATGTGTGTGTGTGTCACACATACATTTGCCCTGGCTGAGAATAATTATGATATTTGGTTAAGGATATTTATGTTACATTTAGAGGTTTTCTTGACACTGCAAGTACATCTGTAGAATTTTTTTTCTATTTATGAAAATGTATGAATATGTCATTGAAATCATTTTGGGAAATACTATATTGCATAGGCTTAATCCTGACAGCCTAGGTTTAGATGTTCAATCTACTTTAATGGTCTTACTTTTAGACCAAAAAGAAAAAGGAAGGGAATTAAAAAAAAAAAAAACAACTTCTGCTTCATTGACTATGCTAAAGCCTTTGACTATGTGGATCACAACAAACCATGGAAAGTCCTTAAAGAGATGGGAATACCAGACCACCTTACCTGTCTCCTGAGAAACTGGAAAGAAGCAACAGTTAGAATCAGACATGGAACAACAAATGCATTCAAAATTAGGAAAGGAGTACGTCAAGGTTGCATACTGTCAACTCACTTATTTAACTTCTATGCAGAGTACATCATGTGAAATGCCATACTGGATGACTCACAAGCTGGAATTAAGATTGCCAGGAGGACAATCAACAATCTCAGATTTGCAGATGATACTTTAATGGCAGAAAACAAGGAGGAACTAAAGACCCTGTTGATGAAGGTGAAAGAGGAGAGTGAAAAAACTGGCTTAAAACTCAACATTCAAAAAACAAAGATTACAGCATTCAGTCCCATCACTTGATGGCAAATGGATGGGGAAAAAGTGGAAACAGTGACAGATTTTATTTTCCTGGGCTCCAAAATCACTGCAGATGGTGACTACAGCCATGAAATTAAAAGACACTTGCTCCTTGGAAGAAAAGCTGTGACAAACCTAGACAGCACATTAAAAGCAAAGATATCATTTTGCTGACAGAAGTCTGTATAGTCACAGCTATGGTTTTTCCAGTAGTCAGGTAGAGAAGCGAGAGTTGGACCATAAAGAAGGTTGAGCGCCGAAGAACTGATGCTTTCAAATTGTGGTGTTGGAAAAGACTCTTAAGAGACCCTTGGATTGCAAGGAGATCAAACCAGTCAATTCTAAAGGAAATCAATCCTGAATATTTATTGGAAGGACTGATGCTGAAGCTGAAGCTCCAATACTTTGGCCACCTGATGTGAAGAGCTGAATCATTGGAAAAGACCCTGAAGCTGGGAAAGATTGAAGGCAGGAGGAGAAGGGGATGACAGCGAATGAGATGGTTGGATAGTATCACTGAGTCAATGAACATGAGTTTGAGTAAATTCTGGGACATAATGAAGGATGGAGAAGCCTGGCATGCTGCAGTCCATGGGATTGCAGAGTCAGACACGACTTCAGGACTAAGCAACAGTACATTACCAGCCAAATAACATTTGCTATTTCACACAGGAGAAGTATTCCCTGCCTTATTACATTACTAGAGACTCCATAATCAGAAAATTTGAGTGTAGAATTGAACTGTATCCCAAGTTAACAAAACTTGACAGACTGAAAATTAGTTCCTAACTATCTGCACGTGTGAATATTTAAACGTGATTCAGAATTAAATAAGAATTTCAGTTCTTCAGTAGTCACATGAAGCTAATGGTTAGCACAGATATAGAAGTTTCCAATACTAAAGATTTTCCTAAGGAGTGATGCTATAGACAGATATTTGAAGTGATATTGGATGGTGAGCGTCCAGGAAGTATATTTGTACATATCCCCACAAAACCTCTGTTTATGAAAAAGAGGGGATTGTAGACAAATTTTAGTTCTACTGGAATTTGTCAAGTGTCATTTGTGTAAGAAAAGTTTGACAATGTTCACCTCATTCTTTGTTCTTACATATATAATAATAGAAAAAAATTGTAAAATATATTTTAAAAAGCAAAATTGCATATTTGTCTATATCTTCATTTCAATATTTAATTCTATGTTACAAAGGTAAATTTAAATAACTTTGTATTTCGATATTTAGGTACTAGTCAAATTATGATCTATTACTTTGATATGATGGATCAGAACATTTACTTATACATCATTTCTACAGACAACTAACAAAATTAAAGATACTAACATACTAAATACTGCATTTTTATGATCAATATTTTCTGGAAAAAACCATCAAATGTCAATGAAATGCTCCACTGGACATTTTAACCTATTTTTTATATCCTTAGATACATTTAATTCATTGAGTTGTTCACCTGACATTTTTACAGATTGCTTTGATTGTAAAAACGTCATTTTAAAATGACGTTTTTACACTGCCTTGGTCTTAAAAACATCAAATGGGGGATAATTCTTCATTTGAAGTTATTAAACATGGCTATAATCATAAAAATGTCATTTTAAGATAATTCTTCATTTGACCTTTTTTACGCTCAGCTGCTCTTTTCTTGTCTTCCTTAAAAATTTGATATTAGAAATGAAAGTTAATAGATTTGAAGGCTGTACTTAAAAATTCAAATCAGGATCTCACTGCAAATGTAGCCATGGTCCTAAGGGAATGGTTTTACTACCAATCCCCTACTCATTACAGTTATGGGCATTACTGATGGGATATGTGTGTGCATGCCTGTGTGTGCATGAGGGTATGTGAAGCAACAGTAATATCCAACCATGCTTACTTATGTGTTCATACAAATAATCTACGAGTCTTTACAACTTTCAGCTCCATTATTACACTTTTATAGTGTAATATGTTACTCTCTATAGGCAAGTCACACAATAGCCTTTTTCTTTCATTTATGGTGACTGTGAAGATGGCTTTGCAGTCATGTAACTATTCCAACTGTTTAGGTATAGTATACACATTTTGCCAACTCCATGCATTGCTGTACTTTCAATAATTTTTATTTTATATATACACTTGTTTGGGAAGCATAGAAAGAATGAAGTTCAATGTGTGTGCTTAGTCAATGATTTCTAAGTTTGTAGTAAGTACATTCATATTTTGGGTGAACTGAATAGTAGTAACAATTCAGCACATATTTATGTCATGCACTGATGAGAGAATTTTTCTTGCATTAATTAATTCTCATGACAATCCTGTGATTGATATAGTATTGACTTACACCTAAGGACAATGGGTTCCATAAGGAGCAAACCAGAATGAGTAGCCAGCAAGGCAGAAGCCTTAAGATAAATGAATTTTCAGGGTTTTCCTCAAATATTCCTTGCATCTGTACCAGGGAACGTGCAGAATTTTTCCAGTTATTACAACAGGAGTTTGGCTCCAGTGATAGAGATTCTAAGAAGGCATCTAAAAGTATCTTTCTTCTCATTCTCTTATTTCAGCTACAATCTATTCTCCTACAAACCAAGCAGGCACTGGATAGACAGGCATTTAGGGCATAAGGAGTACAATAGGGACAAATATCCCTGGCTTTCTCTAAATCTCTGGAAATCAGTGGAAGGGAATTCAGTGGCAAGGATGTCCTTGGGGTAAATTTTGGTGAGACTTAGACCATTGGATTTGCCAAAGAAAAGCTGGTATAGAAGATCTTAACCAATATTACTCAGCCATTAAAAAGAATACATTTGAATCAGTTCTAATAAGGTGGATGAAACTGGGGCCTATTATACAGAGTGAAGTAAGCCAGAAAGAAAAGCACCAATACAGTATACTAACGCATATATATGGCATTTAGAAAGATGGTAACGATAACCCTGTATGCAAGATAGCAACAGAGACACAGATGTATGGAACAGTCTTTTGGACTCTGTGGGAGAGGGAGAGGGTGGGATGATATGGGAGAATGGCAATGAAACATGTAAATTATCATATGTGAAACAAATCACCAGTCCAGATTCGATGCATGATACAGGGTGTTCGGGGCTGGTGCACTGGGATGACTCAGAGGGATGGTATGGGGAGGGAGGTGGGAGGGAGGTTCAGGATAGGAAACACATGTATACCCATGGCGGATTCGTGTCAATGTATGGCAAAACCAATACAATATTATAAAGTAAAAAATAAATAAATAAAAATAAAATAAAAAGAAGATCTTAACCATATTCTACTTCACTTTCCAGGGAATCCAGGAGGGTCAGAATAGATGATCTGAATCTTTAAGAGAAGCCCAGTAGCTTGTCCCTGGTGTCTGTAGAGGGGGCAAATGACTCACCCATTGTCCTATCCCAGTACAAAATAGCATAGGCCATCTTGGCTCCCTGCTGGTTCAATGGCTAAGACACTGTGCTCCCATTGCAGAGGAGTCACATGTCCACAGTTAAAGATCCTGCATGCCACGAGGAAGATAGGAGATCCTGCATGATGCAACTAAGATCTGGAGCAGACAAATAAATAAATAAATATTTTTAAAAAAGAATGTATATGAAGTGAAGTGAAAGTCACTCAGTTGTGTCTGACTCTTTGCAACCCCATGGACTATACAGCCCATGGAATTCCCCAGGCCAGAATACTGAAGTGGGTAGCCTTTCCCTTCTCCAAGGGATCTTCCCAACCCAGGGATCGAACCCAGGTCTCCCACATTGCAGGTGGATTCTTTACCAGCTGAGCCACAAGGGAAGCCCCAAGGGTGTGTTGCCTCCCTGTCGGGAATCGAACTCCAGTCTTCTGTGAGACAGGAGGGGATACTCACCATTATACTAACGAGGAAAGCTCAGTGAATATATATTAAACACTGAGAAAAAAATGTACTTACCAAAGTGATGGCTCAGCAGTAAAGAATCCACCTGCAAATGGAGGAAATTTGGGAGACACGGTTTCGAATCCTGAGTGGGAAAATACCCTGGAGGAGGGCATGGCAACCCACTCCAGTAATTTTGCTGTGAAAATCCCATTGACAGATGAGCATGGCAGGCTATGGTCCTTGGGGTTGCAAAGAGTCAGATACAAATGAAGCAACTGAGCATGCATGCATGCTAATCCAAAAAAAAAAAAAAAAGATTAAAAAGTGGACCACAAGATACAGAAAGCAGAAAAGGGGAAGAATAAGGGTGAGTTCTGAAGCATTTTCTTATTTGAAATGTCCTTCTGTGGTGTTGTAGTTCCTCTACCCTTTTCTCATACTCTTTTGCAACCACATATCTATATAGTTAAATATATCCATAAGCTGAATTTAATGTATAAAGTAAATATTAATACAGATTCTCAAAATAAAAAGGCCAATATGCAGAGAAAACTGTAGGGTCAGAAGTGAGAGTACTAAACTAAAACAGTTAATATAAAAGAGAAATGAAAAGGTCAGCAGCAAAATGGGGAAAATGCACATGAGGTGACAGATTAAGCGCTGGAGAACAGAATGCTTTCATAGGGAAAATAGTATTTTACTTTCATATACCATTCAACACAAGTGTCTGATTAACTACTAGTATAAAGTAAAACATATAGTAGAGGGCTTCCCAGGTAGCTCAGTGGGTAAAGAATCCTGCAGTGCAAGAGACACAAGAGACACAGGTTGATCCCTGGGTCAGGAAGATCCCCTGGGGAAGGGCATGGTAACCCACTCCAGTATTCTTGCCTGGAGAATCCTGTGGACAGAGGAGCCTGGTGGGCTCCAGTCCATAGGGTCACAATGGGTTGGACGTGACTGAAGTGACCAAGTACTGATCACAATATAATAGATACAGTAGAATTTTTAAATGATAAAATGAAAAGTAAAGAACAAGTATTATCATGACCAGTCAAATAATATAATAAAATGAAAAGGAAATGAAATTTTAAAAATAAAAATTAGAAATAAAATCAAACTGAATCTTCCCAGTATTCAATTAAGACACAAAAATCTATTGTATGTTTACTGTAGATTTTAAAAAGTAGTTCAATTATTTACTTTTTTTATGTTCATACTAAAAAAGGCAGGATTATTTCCGCATTGCTTGAATCCATAATTTTATTTAGCCGAATCAGTGTATCAGGGACTGAGGCCAGGTCACAATGTATCGCATGTCGTCCCTTGATTACTATTGCATATCTGCTAAAGCCAAGACAGCCTGCTTGGGATAGCCCACATGTGCATGTTCGTTAGTTCAGTCATGGCACTTTTGCCACCCTATGGACTATAGGCTACCAGGCTCCTCTGTCCACAGGATTCTCCAGGCAAGAATACTGGAGTGGGTAGCCACTCCTTTCTCCAGGGGGTCTTCCTGACTCAGGGATGGAACCTGCGTCTCCTGTGCCTCCTGCATTGCAGGCAGATTCTTTACCCACTGAGGCATCTGGGAAGCCCTTGGGATGGCCCAAGGGAAGATAAAACTCATAATACAAGCTGAGTTGCACCAGATTGTTCTAATGGAGACCATTCTAGATCAGCCAACAGAGAGCAGATCTCTAGGTAAATAAGAAAAAAATAGACAAAATCTGAAGAACTCCTACTCATTTGCAGTTGACTATTTGAACATAAGCAAATCCAGCCGAGATCAGCCAACCATAGGTCAGAAGAGCTGAATTTTGCTGCAAAGTTAGTGAGCAAAGAATAAGTGATTATTGTTGTAAAGCTCTAAGGTTTTGGTTCTTATTATGACACATTATTGTGGAAATAGAAAGCAGAAAGATATTTAAAAGATAATACTAAAACTATACACACACACACACATTTAATTTTTTTTTCAAAGTAAAAATTAAGGCTTGGGCAGGGATAGAGTAAGTGAATGCAATCATAAAGAAAGCAGGGAGGCCAAGATAACATTAAAAAGTGGAACATAAGAGTAAAAGCATTTGTCAAGACAAAAAAGAGCATTTTATAAAGGCAGAAGGTATAATTTATGAAGAAGTCATTAACTTGTATGCACCAAAGTAACTGATAAACTACTATTAGAATGGCAAAGAACACTTAATTTAATATACAATATTAATGAAATATCACCATACGCCTCTTTCAAAATGTAACATATGTTTCTGAAAGAAAAAACATAAGTGAAAATACAGAACATTCCATTCCATCAACAGAGTCCTGAACCTTAAAAAAAAAAACAAAAAAAAAACACACACTGCTGCTTCTGGTTTCTGGCTCCACGTGTATGGAGTTTAGGAGTAGGGACTCTGCCAGTAATAGGTAAAGAGCTGAGTAGACTGAAAAACCAACTCTTTCGGATCCATTAAAGATTTGAGGACAGGAGGCAAGCCACTGCACCCAGCGAGGTGATTGGAGACCCAGGTGAATACAGGGAACCATAGTGGCTCAGATGGTTAAGAATCTGCCTGCAGTGCTGCAGACCCAGGTTCAGTACATTGGTTGGGAAGATACCCTGGATAAAGGAATGGCTACTCACTCCAATATTCTTGCCTGGAGAATCCAATGGACTGAGGAGCCTCGCAGGCTACAGTCCATGGGATCGCAAAGAGTCAGACACAACTGAGAGACTAACACTTCAGTTCACTTCATGTCTTATCAGAGCAGAGATTCAGAAGTGGAAACTGGCACAAGAATCAATGTCAGGGTAGGAAAACCTGACTATAATTGATGAATTCCTGGAGGCACAGTGTGACAGCTCTGAGAGTAAATACTCTGGGAGGACCCAGCCAAAAGGAAACCCATATACTTTTGTGAGTTTAACTCAAGGATTACTATTATGTTCTCCCCATAAATATCAGAGGAAAAAAAAAATCTCATCCTTCTAGATTGGGAAGGGAAATGTAGGTATTTTAAATTATGACTACATACTCAGTTTCTCTTAAGACCTGCCCATTAGGGAAACTAGATAAACAGAGCCTAAACTTCAGGGATATTATCTGATTGGGATTATTTCTGAATGATTTGGAGAAAGGAAAATATTCAACTCCAATCAGCTATACTCATCCATACTTATCCATGTGTGAGAAGGAAAATACCCAACTCCAACCCACCCTGCCCATCCTGTCCCACCAAAGAAAGGTGATAATAACACTTGTGAAGTTCACAGTCTTGAGGCAAATTTTCATCAAAAGCCTGACACTTAATCACAGGGCTATTAAAAAACCCCTCCTCTTGCACCTCAACACTACAATTCTAAAGGGCTACTTACAACAGTTTATTTTGCCAAGTACCTCAGGTCTGGCTATCCAGGAAAAAAAAAAAAAAAACAATTATAAGGTATACCAAAAGGCTAAAAACAGAATATGAAGAAACAGAAAATGTCTCAAATCCAGACATGGCAGAGATATTGGAATTATCAAGATTAATATGCTATTGGCTCTAGTTGATAAAGTTAAGTAGATAGCATGCAAGAACAAATAAGCAATGTAAGCAGAGAGATAGAATTTCTAAGGAAGAATGAAAAACAAACACAAAATGCTAGAGATCAAACACATTGAAATAGAAATGAACAATATCTTTTATGTGTTTATTAGTAGACTCAACACAGGTAAGGAAAGCATCTGATCTAGATGATATCTCAATAGAAACCACTAAAACTGAAAGGCAAAGAGAATTAAAAAAAAAAAAGAATATAAGATTTTCAAAGAGTGTGTCAACTTCAAAAGGTGTAACATATGTGTAATGGAAATACTGTAAGGAGAAGAAAGAGTGAGAGGAAAAGGAATATTTGGGGGAAAAAAGGGGTGAGATTTTCCCCAAATTGATGTTGGACACCAAACTGTAGATTCAGGAAGCTCAGCAAACATCAAGCAGGACAAATAACCAACACCCTCCCCCAAAAAAGAATACCTAGGCATATTATTTTCCAACTACAGAAAACCAAGATAAAGAAGAGGTTTTAAAAGAAACTAGAGGGGAAATTACCATACCTATAGTATGTACAAGATAAGAATTACATAAAATTTCTCAGATACTATGTAAGCTAAAAGATAATAGAGTAAAATAAGTAGTGTGTTGAAAGAATGAAAACACCAATCTAGAAATTTTTTCCCTGAGGAATGATTTTTCAAAGATGAAGGAGAAATGAAGCCTTTCTCAAACAAACAGAATTTGAGAGACTTTAGTAGACCTGCCATACAAGAAATGTTAAAAGAAGTTCTTTGGAGAAAAGGAAAATAATATGGTGTAAGATGAAAAACTTTTCCTTTATGTTCAGGAATAAGTCAAAGATGCCTAGTTTCATGACTTCTGTTAAATATATATACCGGCAGTCCTACCCAGAACAATCAGGCAAGAAAAAAAAAAAATGACAGCCAAATTGGGAAGGAAGAAGTGAAATTATCTCTGTTATAGAAAAAGCTAAGATGGCCAGATCATCTGATGCAGTGTCCAAAGAGAAATAAGCAATTCATGATCTGCAAATTTGACAACTACATGAAAATATGTTCAAACTCATCAGATATGCTAAGAAAAAAATAAAAAGCAAGAAAGTGTCAGTTTATAATCATTATCTTCATAAAGGAAAAATGTGATAACATTTTATGCTGGCAGAAATTGAGGAAAAATGATACTCTCATACATTGTTGGTAGACATACAGATTATTACAGTCCCTATGCATCTATTTAAATTAAAACATGAATGCACTATTGACTCAAAATTTTCACTCCCATGGCAATTTCTTCCATAAAAATTTTTAAATAAATAAACATTAATTATACAAGTGCATGCATTGCAGAATTGTACATGGTGGTCAAAATCTGGAAACAGTTTGTCCATTAATCAGGAGAATGGTTAAATAATTTGTGCACACCCATATTGTGGGTAAATTGTACAGCCATTAAAAATAGTGTGATATTTTAGGATGAGAATGTTAAGATGCAAAAACATTATAAAATGTTCTCATTTTTCAAACAAATGCACAAAAATTTCTGTGTGTGAATGATTTCATTTCAATATGAACTATATTCATGGTGAAAAGTATGGATGGATACACAGTAGGTTGTTGACCAGAACTGGTGTGTTAGTGTGTGAGGAAGACAACATAGCAGAAAGTGAAGAGGAAAAGTAAAGAAATAAGCAAGAAATAAAAGAAACAAGAGGAGATGAATTACCTAAAGGCCTTGAGATGTCAAAATACTTTTACAATAGTCCAAGCTTGAAGTGCAAATTAAGACATCAGTAATGAGAATGGATAGACAGTGACCGGAAATGTCTGTGGCAACCAGGTGTTCTCAAGTCATGTTACTAAGCCTTTAAGGAAATTCCAAGGTAGAGCTAGTGGTAAAGAATTTGCCTGCTAATGTAGGACACACAAAAGTTGTGGGTTCGATCCCAGGTAGAGCTAGTGGTAAAGAATTTGCCTGCTAATGTAGGAGACACAAAAGTTGTGGGTTCGATCCCTTGGTCAGGAAGATCCCCTGGAGGAGGGCTGGAAACCCACTCCAGTATTCTTGCCTGGAGAATCCCTTGGACAGAGGAGGCTGGCAGGCTATTGTCCATAGGGTCACAAAGAATCGAACACATCTGAATGCACACACAACAGTAACAGTAGATCTATTTTCAAACCTAGATTCTGAATTGAGGAGAAAGAAAGCAGAAAGTCAAGGGCTGAAACTTTATTTGATGTTTATTAACAGAAAAAGGGAGGTAAGAGCAAACGACAGTACAAAAGCCAAAGAAAAATAGTTAAAAAAAGAAGACTGTGAGTATGTGTGTGCTGTATGTGTATAATATAAACATTGGCTCAGACAGTAAAGCATCTGCCTGCAGTGCAGGAGACTCGGGTTCAATCCCTGGGTTGGGAAGATCCCCTGGAGAAGGAAATGGCAACCCACTCCAGTACTCTTGCCTGGAAAATTCCATGGACTGAGAAGCCTGGTAGGCTACAGTCCATGGGATTGCAAAGAGTCGGACAGGACTGAGCGACTTCAGTTTCAGTTTCAGTTTATAGATAGATTATGTATGAGGGATAGAAAAAAGAGAGAGATACTACAAAGAAACTAAGGAGAAAAAATAGATGTTTTTAAGACGCTCTGGAGAAGGAAATGGCAGCCCACTCCAGTACTCTTGCCTGAGAAGTCCAACAGATGGAGGACCATGGTAGTCTACAGCCCACGGGGTCACCAAGAATTGGACATGACAGAGCGACTTCACTTGCACTTTGTTTGGCAGAAAGCTGGTTACTGAACACCTGTCTGAACATCTGAACATAGTCCTGGTTGAGTGAGTGAAGTGCTCATTAGGCATAAAGTGAATGAAAGAAGTTGCTGCAAATTACACCTTTGGGAAATAATGTCAATAATATAAAATATAATATGGTCCCTTTTTTGGACCATAGAAGGCTGTGTGCCAAAGAACTGATGCTTTCAAACTGAGGTGCTGGAGAAGATTTTTGAGAGTCCCTTGGACAACAAGGAGATCAAACCAGTTAACCCTAGTGGAAAATAGCCCTGAAGATTCACTGGAAGGGCTGCTGATGCTGAAGCTGAAGCTCCTGTACTTTGTCCACCTGATGTGAAGAGGTGACTCATTGGAAAAGACCCTGATGCTGGGAAAGATTGAAAGCAGGAGGAGAAGCAGATGACAGGATGAGATGGTTGGATGGCATCACCAACTCAATGGATATGAGTTTGAGCAAACTCTAGGAGATAGTGAAGGACAGGGAACCCTGGTGTGCTGCAGCCCATGGAGTCACAAAGAGTCGGACATGACTGAGCAACTGAACAACAACAACAAATACTTACATATACACTGAGAAAAAAAGGAAGGAAGACAAACACACAGATACATGTACCTGAGAACAGATACATTTGGAGAAGGCTCTTGAGAGTCCCTTGGACTGCAAGGAGATCCAACCAGTCCATTCTGAAGGAGATCAGCCCTGGGATTTCTTTGGAGGGAATGATGCTGAAGCTGAAACTCCAGTACTTTGGCCACCTCATGTGAAGAGTTGACTCATTGGAAAAGACTCTGATGCTGGGAGGGATTGGGGGCAGGAGGAGAAGGGGACAACAGAGGATGAGATGGCTGGATGGCATCACTGACTCGATGGACGTGAGTTTGAGTGAACTCCAGGAGTTGGTGATGGACAGGAAGGCCTGGTGTGCTGTGATTCATGGGTTCGCAAAGAGTCGGACACGACTGAGCGACTGCACTGAACTGAACTGAGAACAGAAGCAATGTCAGCCTGTGAGACAAAGAGAAGACTAGTCAGCTGTAGTCTGGACAAATTAGTCTAAGGTCATAGATTTTCATTGGATGATTTAGCTGGTCTCATAAGAAAACTTTCAATGCAGCCCACTTCTCATAGGTAGACATTATATGATCCACATTAAAAAGATGAATCAGCAGAAACACAGTGAGTTTAATCAACTGACCAAGCTTATGTAGCCATAACCATTTGGGTAAGTAATGTTCACTGTCATCTTTTGCACTTTTGCAACACCATGCTGAACTCAATAAAACTTGACATTTTAACCTAGATATTGTATTTTTTTATGCAGTTGTAATTGCATATGTCATTACTAGTTATATGAACTAATTATATTTACCTGAATGCCTGCAGAACTGTTATCCTCAAGAAATCTCCCTTTAGATGGAATACTACAAAGATGGATATTTCCCTGAGGCATTTAAAATACAGAGGTCCTTTGAATATTAGTGAGGCAAGGGTCTTCTGATGAGATGAAATTCCTGAAATTAACATTAATTTTGAGGATCCTCCAATAACCTACTGGGTATGAGAGATATGAGTTGATTAATTGGGTCACCTCCTATACTTGGCAGTTCTTTCACATATCTAAAAAATACTAATGGTCATAATAGAAAATAGTATCATTTGGGGCTTTAGGTTGCTGGCTTTCCTTATTTTATTTCTGTATGTTACTTACCTGCTCATATTTTCACAGTAGTATTAATTAATGCTCTGGCAAATTACAATAGGATTCCCATGGAATTACAGTTTATACCCACATGAATACTGAAACAATTTAGTATGATTCATATGCTAACAATGAGTACCGTAGGAATTAGTAGAGAACGTGTCACTTACTGTAGCATGTTGCCAAACAATTATTATGTGCAGTTAATGAACATTTGAATAAATGCCATTGTACCCTGTACTCAATTAAAACAGCAGCACTAATAATTAATACCACCATTATTCATATCAAGTTATGGCTGTGGGCATTGTGTGTTCTAGGAAATGGCTGCAGGAATAAATGTTCATTTCAATTTCATTTATATCTTGCTCTAAAGTATTAAAATGTAATTTGCATGAAATACATGCATCATTTTCAACATAAGAAAGCAGCTTTCTCAACTGCTGTATGATTGAGAAAATAAATGATTTTTTCAAAATAAAAACTCAAAACGCCTAGATGAAGAGAAATGCCTCATTTTTCACAGTTTGTTTGGTCAAGAAAACATTTAGTATTTGTTTGCTGCTGCTGCTGCTGCTAAGTCGCTTCAGTCATGTCCGACTTTGTGCGACCCCATAGACGGCAGCCCACCAGGCTCCCCCATCCCTGTGATTCTCTAGGCAAGAACACTGGAGTGGGTTGCCATTGCCTTCTCCAGTATTTGTTTACTGGGAGATAAATGCAACTTGTAGCCAGTTATAATGGGTAGTTAATATACAAAAGAAAAAAATGATTGGATAAAATAGATCTGTCCATAGTCTAAAATAAAAATTTTATTAAATTACTTAGGTTAAGCAATCTAAGGTTCTAGGTGTTGTTATCTGGAAGATGTAAACATTAAGCAGCTTCTGTCATTGTATGTTAATAAACCAAATTACCTTGCTATGGGAGCTCTTGACTAAGGGTATGTGGCACAAAACAGACATGTTTTGATGGTTGGGCAGGAAGAAACAGTATATTTGTATTAACAGATTTGCAGACACTCTACAATCCAGATGTATTTAGTTTTCTTAGTCTTTCCACCAAAAGTATGCCAATTCTGATGCAATTCTGAAAGCTTCAAAGATAGCCAGACACCCGAGTCTGTTGCATATATAGTGTCTGTTGGTGAGAAATCTAAATATATTGCACCAATACACTACCTTCCGACTCAGAAGGACAGCAACTAGTTGCTCTTTTGGAAACATCTCAACTTCCTTGCAATATCCTACCTCTATTAGAGTCCTCTAATTATATATTAGAAAATGCTAATATATCCATTACTCTATGATTAATGCCAAAAATTAATTCACTGAAAATTTAGCCTATGAAAGGAATTTAAAAAAAGATGTGCCATGAAATATTCCTCTCAATTACTGGGGAAGTGTTTCTGGAGAAATAAGGAGGCAGATAACTTAATTCCTTGTAAATGTGCTGATAATTGACCTCCTAGTTTATTGACCAATGGTGATTGCTAAGAGACTTCTGATGCATGGACTGCAAATACCTGGTTTGGAATTGCTTATAATAAACAAATCTATACTCTATGGATTTATGAGGCATCACTCTTTGGAGAATGTTATGTAAATTATAAAAATTTCTAGGGTATGAAATGAAGATGCTTCATAGTCCAACTTCATTCTAAAATAATTTCCTTTGAACTAAACTGGAAACCTCTTGAGGAACCCAATCTATATCCAAATATCTAGATCTATATATCAGAAAGTATGATACCCTAACAGGAAAGAAGTTGAGCCATACAGGATACTCCACACATCCTCCTGCTTTATCTGTATTTCAGGAAGGCATGGATCCTTAGTGAAATTTAACGCTGAGTAAGATATGTGTCTTATGTGAAAACTAATTTCTTTGTTACCCACCTACTTCTAAATATTACCAAAGGTCAAAGATTGGGTAATGGGCAAGGATAGTATTAACATGTTTTTAAAACCACCCACAGAAGTATCATGGAAGTCTTCCTAGCACAAGACTAGAGTTCAAATTCTCTTAAGACTTTTTTTTTCTCAATGTCTAGTATCAATATCACTAATCATTGCTAGTTAGTTATAAATTTCCTAAGATTTTTAAAACTTTTCTTGTGTATTTTTTTCTCAAGGATATATATATTATTATTATTTTCCTTCTGAATAAAGCTCTACAGTGTTTACTAATAAGCCAAAGGAAATCAAATACCAAAGAGTTTAACAGAGTCTACTTTTTCTTAACTTAAAAATATATTGTATGTTTCTTTCTCTGTATCCCATCAAAGAATGATTTCCAGTCCTTACTTTTTCTTCACAAAGAATGAATTATTCTCCACTCAAAAGTCCATGTATAAGTTTATGCTCCATTCAAAAAAGTATCTTTGGTATCTTTTCTTTTTATGGATTCTCTTCAGTAATAGAATTGTATAAAAGTATAATTATTGCTTGGAGTTTTACTCAGATGCTTCTCTTTTACCAATTGTTCTCAATTCTTGGTTCCTAGATTCCTGCAGGAAGCTCTCAGCCGAGTGATCAGTCTCGAGTCATATTCTATATCCAAAAGAAACTCTGAAATGTGCAAAATTTTCACAGGTGATTGGGATAAGCATACTGCTCTATACACATACACATACACACACTCACTGGGGGTATTTGTTCTGAGATAATTCATCTACACTTTGTAGTATTTGTGATTCTCTTTAATGGCCAAAAAACCTAAAAATAAGAAAAAGTATAATCCATAAACAGGTCTCACTATCACTTTGCTTTCATCAATAGAGCTGATTGACCCAAAATGAGAAGAGGAACTGTTGGAATACAATAAAAGTATAAAAATATATAAATCTATTATAGTCATATTTAATTTCATGCACAGAGGTCCTGAATGTATTACATTTATTAATGGTGTTTTGCACTGGATATACAGTAAATTGTAACTCTCAAAATCAAGAAAATGTACTTGACTCCTCCATTTATTACTTAACAATATATTTGGTACACATTATCTTTGGGGGGGTGGTCTTTAGTTATTCAGTATGAAGGCTCATTTTCTCAGCCAAAGGTTGGAGTAATAGTATTTATTTGAAATGTAAATGAAGACTTCCACTAAGGAATGTAGGTTTCATTTTACATTTGTCTCTAATCAGAATGTCCTATGAATAATGTAGTTTGGCACCGATGTCCTCATTAAGTAAGTTTCCCATTATTGCATTTTCTTATTATAATCTCCTTGTTTAACTTCCTTTACTATTTCTGCTAATGATCATTCATATGCTTAGGTCTTCAGTATTAGTCTGAACTCACACACAGACACACACATACACATCTAGCCTCCTGTAGATGAAAATCAAATTATATTGATGACCAGATGTCCTTTAAATAAAGGGCTGTTATCCATTGTATGTTCAAGAAATGGCATGGAGTTGAATTTTCAGACTAGACTAAAAGAGAAAATGAGTTTCAAACTCATCTCCATTTATATCCATCTACAAGGCAATTTCACAATTATACTTGATTGACAGCAATGGCCAAGAAAGGAATAGAATGGCAAAAGAAATGGAGCTAACTAAAATATTTTATTGCTGTTGTTTTCTTATTTTTTTTCATTTACTTTCAGTTAACCATAATATTATACAATAATTTGCAAAAGACTTTGAGAGATCCATAGTTTAAATATATGAAAATTCAAAAGAGGTCCTTTTCATAGCCAGGATACAGATTTCAACTGTATAACTCTAGTAAAAAGTGCAGATCTTCAGACTTTTTAGAAGGAAAATTCACATTTTATCTTCTTGAAACCTTGACAGAATTAAAGAAAAGGTGGACAATTGAAGGAGTGATGATAAGAAAGTGTTAAAACCAAGCTACAAAGAGATTTCTCATTTCTACACACATCCCTTCCTCCCGAAGTTCCTACAACTTGCTTTATGTTTTAACTATATTCAAAGTTCTAGGAAAGAATTTATTAATTAGGGAACATTTTCTTCTATACCTTATTTATTTCAGCTATGCCTCCATGGAAAGAAAGATACTCATCATGTCCTGTATAAAAATGAATAAAATATAGTTAATATGGACATATTAAAGGCATGGGAAAGATAAAATACATACAAAAACTTTAAACAGGGGTTACTTCTGAGGAGGGGATTGAAAAAAAATGAAAGAGGATTTCTATAATTTAGTGTGAATATTTCTATATTATTTAATAGTTTTTAGTGACTTTATATTCGCAATTATAAAAGCAGTACATTATTTCCCTCAAGTTCACATATGCTTAAAGGTCTTGGATAGCTTTTTATCTAAATTAGTAGAGATTTCTAAAATTCCCTAACAGATACAGTTTTCTACAGAAAACATATTAAATACTTTATATGTTCTTGAAACATTTCCATTTTCCTTGACATTGTGTTTTATTATCATCGTCCAGAGTTAGGTTTTTTTTTCAAGCATTACACTAATATTGCATTAATAGGAAGATTATGTGTATCTCTGTGGATTTCTGTTTTATACAAAGAAAATGATATATGTTGTTGGGGTAGATTTTCAAAGAAACAAAGTTGAGGAGATAGGTTTTCCATAGTACTTGCTGGGATTAATATAAACTTTAAATCACCTGCCAACATTAAGCAGGATTAGGTATGGGTAACGTAAGTACTATCGCATGATTAAAATATGGAGAGCCCTATATTTCCAGATTTCTAAAGCCGTTGCTATTGAAAATCACCAGGGGCATACCCAGTATTTGGCTTGCTGTTATCCTTTTCATCAGAGATTTAAAATTCAATACCATTGTAGAAACCTATTATTAATATCCTGACTGTTTTCTTTATGAAAAATATTGGAGAATATTCATTAAAAGTCATGTCAAAAGCATGCACTGAACACCTACCTTATTCAAAGATCAAGCTTAGGGATCTAAGAAGATAAAAAGGTGTTCCTTCATTAATAAAAGTACTCATCACTTACTGAACCCATGTGCTCAGAAAGATACTAAGCTCTTTCAGTGAATTGTTTAATCTTTATAATGCTGCTCTAAAATAAGATGCTGTGTTCATAGACGAAGGAAGAATTTTGGGCTTGGTGACATTAAATAACTTGCTCACATAAAATGGAAGAGTTGTGATTTACAATTAGATCTTTCTGACTTCAAAACCCATTTTTAGTGTACATGTAACACATAGCATATCTTTTCACAGGTCCATTAATTTGAATGTAGGAAATTGCATTTTAGGACTATTTCCTCAAATTTTTAAACCACGGAGCACTGCCCCCTTTGCCCAATATGTAGACAAAATTGAAATAATATAAAATAGAATATATTAATAGTTGTATTTATGATGCAAGTATTTTTAAGGGCCCAGAGAGGGAGTATTTTTAGAAAATAAAAATATTTGTTACAGTGAGTTAATACTAAAATAATTCTTTGAAGTAAAAATTAGTACCTGAAGAGGTAGGAAAAAAAAGAAGAATTTACAGGGAAAAAAATGCAATGAGCAATTAAGTGAGGGCAGAAAATAGATGCATGCATGCTCAGTTGTATCTGACTCTTTGCAACACTTTGGACTGTAGCTTACCAGACTCCTCTGTCCATGGGATTTTCAGGCAAGAATATTGGAGTGGGTTGCCGTTTCCTCCTCCAGGGGATATTCCTGACTCAGGGATCAAACCTGTGTCTCTTGCATCTCCCACATTCCAGGCAGCTTCTTTACCTTCTAATCCATCTGGGAAACCCAGGAAATAGATGAGGGCAATCTAAAGAGGAGACCTTTCTATGTGGTGGTGGGTGATACCTTGAAACTGTCTATATGTGTTATTCTGATAGCATGTAGAAATTTTGTCTAGAGTGTAGGAAAAAGTTAATTATTAGTGAAGTGAGAAGTTGATTTTCCCAGAAATAGATTTTGTCTTAATCCATGTAAGATGCTAAAACAAAATACCACAAACTAGGTAACTGGTAAACAGAGATTTCTTTCTCACAGTTCTGGAGGCTGAGAAGTCCAAAATCATTGCAACAGCAGGTTCAGTGTGGTGGTTCCTGAAGGTCTACTTTCTAATTTGTATACAAGTGTCTTCTCTTTGTGTCCTCACAGGGAAAAGGAGGCAAAAGATGTCTCCACAACTTTTTATTATAAAAGCACTAATACTATTCATGAGGGTTCCACCCACATAACCCAATTACCTCCCAAAGGCCCCACCTCTTAATATATCACATTATGCATTAGTATTTCCATCCATGAATTTTGAGGATATACAAGCATTCAGACCATAGCAGAACTCAAGACAAAGATTACATGCAGAAGGGTGTACTTAGCAATGTGTGTGTGCTTGCTAAGTCGCTTCAGTTGTGTCTTACTCTTTGCAACCCTCTGGACTGTAAACTGCCAGTCTCTTGTGTCCATGGGATTCTCCAGGCAAGACTACTGGAGTGGGTTGGCATGCCCTTCTCCAGGGCATCTTCCTGACCCAGGAATCAAATCCACATCTCTTATGTCTACCTGCATTTGACAGGCAGCTTCTTTACCACTAGCGCAACTTAGGAAGTTCTTAGCAAACAGATCACTAAAGCACTGAGGACAGGAGGATAGAGCAGAGTGAGAAACTGAACTGGGATACAGTTACAAGTGATATCACAGCCAATACTACATATTGCAGTGAAGTTGTGACGCTCTTTAAAGTTGTTCTAGATTGACGCAGGACTTGAACCCTATCAGTGACTAGTCGTTTGATGTGAACTGTCCCTGAGGAAGAGGACTAACACTGGTGAGGCTGAGAGTATTTCCAGAAGAACCCAGCTGTGAGTTGTCAGCAGTCAACACTCCCAGATGTTGGAAGAATGGGTATCTCTGTCTTCTGGAATAGGATCTCAGCGGTGTACCACTGTATTCACTGTAGCCAATCCATGTGTCACTTGGAAGCACGCGCTTTTGTCTGTTTGCCCCATCTTGGAAAACCCCACCAGTACTGTGGTCAGCCTTTTCCTGGGAAAAATTATAAAATTAAGCCTGGGGAATTCCCTGGCAGTTCAAAGGACTTCCCTGTTGGCTCAGATGGTAAAGAATCTGCCTACAATGTGGAAGACCTGTGTTTGATCACTGGGTCAGGAAGATTCCTGGAGAAGAGAATGGAAAATCACTTGAGTATTCTTGGCTGAAGAATTCCAGGAACAGAGGAATCCGTGGGCTATAGTCCATGGGGTCACAAAGAGTCAGATACGACTGAGTAACTAACAGCACTACCACCTGGCAGTCCAGTGGTTAGGACCCCACACTCTCACTGCCAAGGGCCTGGGTTCACTCCTTGTCTGAGGAACTAAGATACCACAAGCTACACAGTGTGGCCCAAAGAAAAAAAGAAAAATTATTTAACTTATATGCAGAGTACATCATGAGAAACGCTGGGCTGGAAGAAGCACAAGCTGGAATCAAGATTGCCGGGAGAAATATCAATAACCTCAGATATGCAGATGACACCACCCTTCTGGCAGAAAGTGAAGAGGAACTAAAAATCCTCTTGATGAAAGTGAAAGTGGAGGGTGAAAAAGTTGGCTTAAAGCTCAACATTCAGAAAACGAAGATCATGGCATCCGGTCCCATCACTTCATGGGAAATAGATGCAGAAACAGTGGAAACAGTGTCAGACTTTACTTTTTGGGGCTCCAAAATCACTGCAGATGGTGACTGCAGCCATGAAATTAAAAGACACTTACTCCTTGGAAGAAAAGTTATGACCAACCTGGATAGCATATTGAAAAGCAGAGACATTACTTTGCCAACAAAGGTCCTTCTAGTCAAGGCTATGGTTTTTCCTGTGGTCATGTATGGATGTGAGAGTTGGACTGTAAAGAAAGCTGAGCGCCAAAGAATTGATGCTTTTGAACTGTGGTGTTGGAGAAGACTCTTGAGAGTCCCTTGGACTGCAAAGAGATCCAACCAGTCCATTCTGAAGGAGATCAGCCCTGGGATTTCTTTGGAAGGAATGAATCTAAGGCTGAAACTCCAGTACTTTGGCCACCTCATGCGAAGAGTTGACTCATTGGGAAAGTCTCTGATGCTGGGAGGGATTGGGGGCAGGAGGAGAAGGGGACGACAGAGGATGAGATGGCTGGATGGCATCACTGACTCGATGGATGTGAGTCTGAGTGAACTCCGGGAATTGGCGATGGACAGGGAGGCCTGGAGTGCTGTGATTCATGGGGTCGCAAAGAGTCGGACACGACTGAGTGACTGAACTGAACTGAACTGAACTGATAATAAAATGAAGTGTAATATAGAAAAGGATGCCCATGATCATCATGCTATTTTCAAGCTAAAGATGCTGAACTTGTCATGTATTTATCATTAAATTAAGCAGAGGATTGCAAACTCATGTTTCAGTAGATCATGCATGTGTGCGTGCTCAGTTGTGCCCAACTCTTTGCAACTCTATGGACTGTAGCCTACTAGGCTCATCTGTTCATAGCATTTTCCAAGCAAGAAGATTGGAGTAGGTTGTCATTTCCTCCTCCACGGGATCATCCCAACCCAGAAATCAAACCTGCATCTCCTGCATTGGCAGGCAGAGTCTTTCCTACTGTGCCACCGGGGAAGCCCATGAGTAGATTACCTGAGTACTAAGCTTGTTCTTCCTTGACACACCCAAGATATTCATGAACCCGTATACATCCTTATATCGAGCCACTTTTCTTTCCATGCAGCATGGAAGGTGAGAGCCACACAGTGTGAATTGCCCATTAGAAGGATATTCCCATACAAGTGTCTTTCAAATCACCCTTGAGTTAAGCTGAAATGCAGCAGGAGTCCATGTTCAGTTTCCACCACAAAACCGAGTCAGTGCACACAGATACTAAGATTGATTTGTTTCCTTTTTTGTCTGCTGGGCCTAAGGTCACAATCCTATGATGGTATAGCGATATTGTGAGGGAGAGGCACCGGTGTGTTGATAATGGTGGATCACATGGCAGGGGGGTCAGGTTACCTACTCATGCAGCTTCCTTGTGCTCATGGGCTCCGCTCCTGTCTATCCAAGAGGCACCACTTCTATCACGTGATGAATTTCTGCTAGGCCTGTGTAAAGTTATGACTTTGTTACTGTGACAAAACTCAGCTTATGGTGGGCAGCTCTGCCCACATGATCAAGGTCATATTAGGCATGTCTCATGAGGTTTAATAGTATTTTAGAGACTATATTTCAGATGGAATAAAAAGCTCTGAAGCAGGTAGCATGGCTTTATGCCAAATTTCTCGGGTCTATGGTATATCTTATAATTTTCTCACAGGGGCTTGCCCTAAACTCCCTGTGGCATTTTTTTTATTTTTCTATTGCAAAACATCTAATTCCATAGATTCTGTTGAGATGATATGCCAAAGCAACAGTGCTGCTTTCAACACAGCCTACACCTGCTAAGAGTTCTTTTCAGCACTGGGCCTCCCTCCCAGCTAGCAGCCTTCACTGTTATGCAATAGAGAACCAGGGCTCTGTTCCCACTTTTGGAATATGTTGGCTTCGGTAACTGAAGAAGCCTTATAGCTATTGAGCTTCTTTGGTAGTGGAAGATGTGAGTCACAATGGGCTATGAAAGACACAATCATTTGTCTTGTTTTTTTTTTAAGTCCTGTCATGCATCAGATCATTGAATTTATAACAAAACTACATTGATGTGGCAAGACCCCGAATCCTCATACAGTTTTTCTTCCACTGTCTAGAACATATGTGCTTTATCAAGGTCTCAAATGTGGTTCCCATATCTTGTCATCTAGTTGGATTAACATAATAGCTTTGATATAGCGGACCAAAGTGATATTCTGCAGAATATCCAGATGGCCAAAATCTTTTCAAACTATATTATGTCAGAAGGGGAGAAGGTTAATCTAGCTTTGGGACAAAGCCATAAAACTATTATGTGACCCATCACATATGAATGGGAGCTACTTCTTGTTCTCAAGTCTGATAGGCATAGAAAAGAAGCTTCTTCCAGCTCAGTAGCCACATGCCATGTACTTAAAATCATGCTAATTTTTTTTTATAGCAAAAATAGTTAACACAACATGTGACAATGAAGCTTCTTTTTGATTGAATTTGTGGTAACCAGCTAACATCTTCTAGGATTCATATAGTTTTGCCTTCCCTACTATAATGACTCCTCTCCATAGGCTAAGTGACTAATGTGGAGGTTCTTTCAACTACCAAGTATATTATTTATACTGAAAATGAAATCTGGTGTCTGGGAACCCACTGTACTGACTGTGAGTCACCCTTGGGCCTGGACTCCATTTATCACTTGATTCATGTATCAGATCAGATCACTTGCTCAGTCGTGTCCGACTCTTTGTGACCCCATGAATCACAGCACGCCAGGCCTCCCTGTCCGTCACCAATTCCCAGAGTTCACTCAGACTCACGTCCATCGAGTCAGCAATGCCATCCAGCCATCTCATCCTCTGTCTTCCCCTTCTCCTCCTGCCCCCAATCCCTCCCAGCATCAGAGTCTTTTCCAATGAGTCAACTCTTCACATGAGGTGGCCAAAGTATTGGAGTTTCAGCTTTAGCATCATTCCTTCCAAAGAAATCCCAGGGCTGATCTCCTTCAGAATGGACTGGTTGGATCTCCTTGCAGTCCAAGGGACTCTCAAGAGTCTTCTCCAACACCACAGTTCAAAAGCATCAATTCTTTGGCGCTCAGCTTTCTTTACAGTCCAACTCTCACACCCATACATGACCACAGGAAAAACCATAGCCTTGACTAGACGAACCTTTGTTGGCAAAGTAATGTCTCTGCTTTTGAATATGCTATCCAGGTTGGTCATACCTTTCCTTCCAAGGAGTAAGCATCTTTTAATTTCATGGCTACAGTCACCATCTGTAGTGATTTTGGAGCCCAGAAAAATAATATCTGACACTGTTTCCACTGTTTCTGCATCTATTTCCCATGAAGTGATGGGACCGGATGCCATGATCTTCGTTTTCTGAATGTTGAGCTTTAAGCCAACTTTTTCACTCTCCACTTTTACTTTCATCAAGAGGCTTTTGAGTTCCTCTTCACTTTCTGCCATAAGGGTGGTGTCATCTGCATATCTGAGGTTATTGATTCATGTATACATTTCTGTAATACGAAACCATGGTAACACTTTGATTCCTTGTGTACTAATATAAACCTTCTCCAGTGTACAGCTCATTGAGTAAATGGCCTTTGAATGAGGTTCAGGGGAATCTTTACTGTATTTACTTGTGGTATTGCACAGTCTTTCCTTCTTATGATCCTTTTTCTCCCCTAGTTCTGGATTGGAAAGAAATTTGGGTTTTGAAACCGGGCAAGGATTCATGAGTTTTTGTTAAAGTCATTTATATCCTTCATTTATTTTGATAGACTGTATTTTGCAATACCCTCAATGGTTTTCCATCTATTTTTTCCTTTTAGATTATATATTCTAATTATCAGTTCCATCAAAAAAATTAGGGAATAACATGGTTGCCCAGAAACCTCAGAAACATCACCTTTACATCTAGATGGAGCAGTAGATGACACAAAAAGAGGGGAAAAAATACTCAGATTATCCTTACCAAGACTTGACTCAGTGCCTCATCAATTATTTTAGGAAATAAAGATTATGAACCAACATAAATTTTTCAGTGCAATTATGTTTTTTATGTCTCTAGTGCATAATAACACAAATAAATTATTATAATATACATAACATACTCTATATGTTCAGTTTTCTCAAATGATGCTTTATGTTGTGATCATTAAAATACAAAATTTTATATCATAATTCCTATAGAATTATTGGGTCATCACCCAACTGATCATTATAGTAGTAAAATTCAGCTGTGCAGGGAGGGCAGGAAAGGTAAAAATGCACTCAGAAAGAGTGGTATCTATATAAAGGTACATAGTCAAATGTTCATAGATATTGCACAGGTTGTTGTTTTTGTTTAGTTGCTAAATGCTGCCTGACTCTTTAGTGACCCCATGGATTGTAACCCACCTGGCTCCTCTCTCCATGGGATTTCCCAGGAAAGAATATTTGAGTGAGTTGCCAGTTCCTTCTCCAGGGGATCTTCCCGACCCAGGGATTGAACCTGCGTTTCCTGAGTTGCAGGTGAATTCTTTACCACTGAGCCAACTTGGAAGTCCATTGCGCAGGTTGCCTAAGAACAATTTTTTTTTAAAGTATGGTATAAGGCCATAAGGGAAATATGATATTTTGTGTGTGTCTCTGGCCTCTTCACAATTGCTAACTCTTCTCCCTTCTTAAGGATTTATTGCTGTCTTCTATCTTCCTTTTCAAAATTGAAAAACATCTGTTATTGATTTCACACTACTTACCTCTGAGTAGTATTTGCATTTTAACCTTGTGTCTGAAATGGTAGAAAGAAAGTCTTTGTGTCTTGCTTTAGGAATTTCATGCCTCAGCAAAGTATGTACAGTATGACTGGACTGGAGTAACTGATACAATGCTGCTGAAATCTCATGGAGATTCAGAAATTAAGCTTACCTTAGAAGTTGTAGAGTACCCACAAGTCAGATGAGCTCAGAAGGAATAGTGTTTGGGTGTACCCTCTATAGGCAAAATAGATCATAAAATGTTGCTATTAATGCTGCTGCTATTGTCTCTTCTGCTTTTCCTGTTTCCTTTGCCTCCTTGATGCTTTAACCTCAAAGCCTGGAGAATGTCTAAGCTAAGCACAATCTGCCTCCTATAGGGTCATGCTAACATATGTTCCTTTGTGTGCTTATTGTTCCTTCCATTTAAACTTCTGTGGTCTAAGATCTACTTCCTTAAAGCAGAGTAACCTAGTGAAATTTTAATTTCTTTGGTAGAGATTTGAATTTTCACCCTGATAGAGTAATGTGAGGGAGAAAGAAATGGCAACCCAGTCCAGTACTCTTGCCTGGAAAATCCCATGGATGGAGGAGACTGGTAGGCTGCAGTCCATGGGGTCCCTAAGAGTTGGACACGACTGAGCGACTTCACTTTCACGTTTCACTTTCATGCATTGGAGAAGGAAATGGCAACCCACTCCAGTGTTCTTGCCTGAAGAATCCCAGGGATGGGCGAGCCTGGTGGGCTGCCGTCTATGGGGTCGCACAGAGTTGGACATAACTGAAGTGACTTAGCAGCAGCAGCAGCAGAGTAATGTAAATAATATGCAGATAAACTTGAGCAGCAACTTGTTTTTAAAGTTTGATATACTAATCTATGAAACAGTATCTTGAAAATGGCTGCATAGATTACAAATAAGAAAAATAAAGACTGTGGCACATAAGTTTTCAATAAATGGTAGCTATTTAGATCTACTTCAAGTTCTGAATTTTACAACAAAATGGTCACTTTAAATCTTTTATCTTTTATGAACTTACTTTGAACTAATAATCAATGTGACACATTTTAAGATTAATTGCCCCATATAGATTAAATTTGTCTTACCAATTTAAATGCAGTGAAACCAATATGCATGGTCCCAAATCTACTGATATGTTATCTGTTGATTCCTGCTAACTCCAAGTTTAAAGTCAAGTTAAGTATACATGAATTAGCTGAATGGCTTGACCTGTTCAGCTAATAGGAAGTGAACACAGGGAAACCGGCAGGCTAGAAGGTAAGGGAGGCATTGGCAAGGTTTCTGAAACCTATAAATTACTATAAGGACATTACATTCTAAGTGATGCTCAGTTGTCTATTAAAATAGTTAATGAATGATATCAGGAAACAAAATAAGTAGTTGGAAAGAGATGAACATAAAGCAGTGATGAGCATAAAGGAATATAAGGAACATGTAGAGAGGAACCTTTTATTTAATTAGGAATTTATAAGTAGGTTGGGGGGATGACTTGAAGAGTGAAAACTTTTAAGTAAGATCCATGCTGTAGCAAGGAGAAGTTTCACATTCTGGGGGAAAAAAAAAAGATAAAAAGTACTAAAAAATCCACAGATAGAAAAGAAAAAAAAGTCACTTAAAAACATCTAAACTATTAGCCTATGGAAGGAAATTTAGTTTCACTCTGTCTAACATGTTAATCAAAATAAGGCAAAATAAAGACATTTTCAAAGATGCAAGGATACATAAAAACACAAATTGTTATAAAACATCTTAAGGATGTATCTGGCTAAAAGATGACATTCATCAAGAAATAGAAAGACATTAGATTCAGAAATCAGTAGAAAAAAAACTAAAAATCTGAGATGATATTCCTGAATGACAACTCCATGGTAGGTTTAGAGAGAAAATAGTCTAGACTTGGACAAGAGAAATAAGGATTCCAGAATGTAAAAGAAAATCTCCAGAGAAGGGATTATCAGTGAATGGAAGATGCCACAGAATATGAAACAATGAAATTAATGGAAATACTTCAGGATAAAGTAAACACATATAATGGATTAAATTTAAAACGCCATTCTATTTCCCTGGAAAACAATAAAAAACAAACAAAGATGATGACGATGACAAAAACAACAAAAAGCATTACCAAAGTCATGGCTCAGACGTGAGATATACGTCACATACATAGACCAATATCTGGGGACAATATTTTCACCTCTAAAATTACTCACTCTTAGTCAATCCCTGACTTTTCCCTACTCTTATATACTCTGCCCTCAGTTCATTAAGGAAAACAGATGAATACAGTTGAAATTGTAGGATTTGCTGCACTAGATTGTGTTTAAAATTAGACCTTTATTTTAGAAAATCAGTCTGAAAATCAATCGTTTTCAAAGCAGAAGACGCTTTCAAAATTAAAAACATTCAGGGAGACACATTTTAAAACATTCAGGGAGACACAACATAAAAAAAGTTCTAGGATCCTCTCCCTAATAAAACAACCACAATTGTTTAAAATTATTTAAAAAAAAAACAAAAACAAACAAACAAAAAAAAACTGCCTCTTGACATTTCTTGAAATAGTCCTGTGTGAAAGTCTTTCAGTCGTGTCTGACCCTTTACGACCCCATGGAGTCCATGGAATTCTCCAGGCCAGAATACTGGAGTCTTTCCCTTCAGGGTTGTGTAGCAACTGAGAAACAATTGTTCAAGAAAATCTACTAATTCTTGATAACTACAAGAATCTGTGGTATTTGGGCCATTCCCTTTCCTATGCTTATGCTCAGACCTCTGAGATCCCATGAACTGTAGTCTGCCATTCTCCTCTGTCTGTGGAATTTTTCAGGCAAGCATACTAGAGTGGGTTGTGATTTCCTTCTCCAGGAGATCTTCCTGACGCAGAGATCAAACCTGTTTATCTTACATCTCCTTCATTGGCAGTGTATTCTTTACCACTGCACCGCCTGGGAAGCCCATTCCCTTCCCTGCTCCCAGCTAAATAAGACAGAATCTCTACCCATTGAGGGTGAATCCAAGAAAACAAGTCTCCTTTCCGGTCTCAGTGTAAGGCTACAGAATCTTTCCAGTAGGTGCAGGTTGCTACCATACCTCAACCCTCCATCTCTCATTTGGAGTAACTCTACCAGAAGAAAAAAAAAAGCTGAGAAATCTTGAATCCACCTCCTTAATCTATGGCAAGAGCTCTACTACTACTGGGTCCCAATCCCCCTTGCCTCAGGTGAAAGGTGGAATTTTCACAGCAAGAGACACAATCCATAAAAACCAGAGGCTATCAACACCAACCAGCATCCCATCCACAAAGCAGATGAGTCATCCCAAGAAAAGTAGGACAATATTTCTATTCTCAACTCTGACTAATAAACACATAATAAGATATTCAACATTTTAGTCATCAAGGAAATTAAAAACACAGAAATACTTCCCATTTATTTGAATGGAGATAGCTCAGTTGGTAAAGAATCCACTTGCAAAACAGGAGATACCAGTTCAATTCCTGGGTCAGGAAGATCCGCTGGAGAAGGGATAGGCTACCCACCCCAGTATTCTTGGTCTTCCCTTGTGGCTCAGAAGGTAAAGAATCTGTCTGCAATGCGGGAGACATGGTACCCACTCCAGTATTCTGGCTTGGAGAATTCCATGGGGTCCCAAATAGTTGCACACAACTGAGCTACTTTCACTTCACAAAGAAGATAATTACAAACCCGGTAAGAACATGGAGAAATTGGAAGCCTCATAAATTTCTGGTTAGCTTCTTTAGAAAAAAGTCTGACAGCTAATCAAATGTTAAACCTGCATTTCACATCTAGCTTTATTTAAAGAAAAATGAAAATATATGCCCAGGTAAAAATATGCACAATAAAATTATGTTGGCATTGTCCATCAAAAATTAGAAACAGCTCAAATGTTCACCAACCTCTGAATGAAAAAATAAAATGTGATTTATTTATATCCTGGAATATTATTCTGCAATAAAAAGGAATAGAGTACTGATTCAGTTCAGTTCAGTCACTCAGTTGTGTCTGACTGTTTGTGATCCACGGACCACAGCATGCCAGGGTTCCCTGTCTATCACCAACTCCCAGAGCTTACTCAAACGTATGTCCATTGAGTCGGTGATGCCATCCAACTATCTCATCCTCTGTTGTCCCCTTCTCCTCCTGCCTTCAATCTTTCCCAGCATCAGGGTCTTTTCCAATGAGTCAGTTCTTTACATAAGGTAGCCAAAGTATTAGAGTTTCTGCTTCAGCATCAGTCATTCCAGTGAATATTCAGGACCAATTTCCTTTAGGATTGACTGGTTTGATCTCCCTGCAGTCCGAGGGACTCTCAAGAGTCTTCTCCAACACCACAGTTCAAAAACATCAATTCTTCGTCACTCAGCTTTCTTTCTAGTCCAACTCTCACATCCATGCATGACTACTGGAGAAATGATAGCTAATGGTTATCTAAAGGGTTTGTGGAATGTGGGGAAGGAGAGTGACTGCTAATAAGAATGGAGTTTCTTTTTGTACTAATAAATATTCCAAAATTGACTGCGTGTGGTGATGATAATATAACTCTGTAAATATAATGAGTCATTAAACTGTACTATTTAAATGGATATAGTATATGGAATGTGAAGAATATTTCAATAAAGTTGTTAAAAATTCAAAATTGTCTCTACTTGTCAAATGCAAAGTTTCAAGTTCTACGTACAGATTATAACCTTAAGCTTGGGTGTGTGAACATACATCTCATTAGGACTTAAGGATGAAAAAGGATCCAGATGGCAGAGTAGGAGGACGTGGAGCTCAGCTCCCCCAAAAACACGTCAAAAATAGTCTACATGTGGAACAATTCTTACACAAAACCAACCAGAAACTGGTAGAAGGTCTCCTACACAACCAAAGCTGAGACAAAGATCCTCATATGACTGGGTGGTAGTATGAAAGTTGCTCACTCATGTCTAAGTTTGTGATACCATGGACTGTAGCCTGCCAGGCTCCTCTGTCCTTGGGATTATCCTGGCAAAAATACTGGAGTGGGCAGCCATTCCCTTCTCCAGGAGATCTTCCTGACCCAGGCATTGAACTCAGTTCTCCTGCATTGCTGGCACAGTCTTTACCATTTGAACTGCCAAGAAAACCCTGGGTAGGTCTGGGGAATGGATGGGGGCGGGGAGCAGTCATCAGATGGAATTGGCACCCCTGGAAGAATATGTGAAGGAGAAAAGGTCCACACAGGCAGATCATCACCTTGGGGAGCCTCCTTGTCTTCTGGGAGGCCCACTGGGATAACAGAGGGGACTGGGGTGCTGAAAACTCTGCTTGAGAGGAGTGTAGTGGATTGTGCTGGACTGCTAGCAATCAGGGAGGAGAGACATCTGTATTGGTGGCTACATCACATCCCCCAGTATAAAAATCACATCGGGCAGGGCTGCTAGTACACACAGCAGCTAAGTGCTGTATCTTGAGAGAACGGGCTCTGGGAGAGGACTCCATCTAGCTGTCCTTTGACAGTTAGCTATGGTTTAAGCCAAACTGCAGCATTTATTGTGAGCACTCACGGGGTGGGATGGGCCTGGCCTTGGAGAACTTTATCAGTATGCATTCCAGGAAGCAACACCGAAATGCATGTCTTGCACAGACAGCCCATGGGGAGGAGTACTCTGAGCCTTGTTTCCCAGAGGGAGCACTCTGTTTCCCTCCACCCCATATCACAGACTGGAGTCAGATCTAGGGCAACAGGTCCTGGGAGAGGTTGGCTACACAGGCAGACCAGGTGCCAGGCTCCAACACAGGAATCAAGGTTGCAACACAACCACCTCAACTCCTGTAGCCACAGAACCTCAGCTCCCAGCACCAGCCCATTTGACACCAAAGCCTACCACTAGGTCTGTGATGAGCACAACAGAGAAAAGGATGTGACCTTTAGCGGCTTCTGGGCAGAAATGCCTGCACAGATGGTCATAGGTTCACTCTGACTACATGGCTATCACTTGCTTTAGTGAAGTAGTCAAAGATAAATACTATGTATCAGTTATGTGTGGATCAAAAAAAGAATGATACAAATGAATCTGTATACAAAACAGATTCACAGACATAGAAAGCAAACTCACGGTTTCCAAAAGGATAAGGGATAAATTATCCCTTATGATGGATAAAGGGGAGGGATAAATTAGTAGTATGGGATGAATATTAATAAATATGAACTTCTATATTTCTATAAATAAACAATAGAAAGTGAAAGTGAAGTCGCTCAGTCATGTCCGACTCTTTGCAACCCCATGGACTGCAGCTTACCGGGCTCCTCTGTCCATGGAATAAGGATTTACTGTACAGCATAAGGAGCTATATTCAATATCTTCTAATAACTTATAGTGGAAGATAATCTGAAATATATATGCATATAAATATAAAACTGAATCACTTTGCTATACATCTTAAACTAATACAATAGTTCAAAGCAACTATGCTTTAATAAAAAAGCAAAAAAAAAAAACCCTTGAGGAGAAAGTCAAGATATATCTGAATTGTGTCCTTCTGCTAAGCTATCTCATTAACTCAAATCCCTAGCATCTATAGTAGTTGTTTTTCATTCTATTTGGTTTGATTTTGTTTCTTGGTATCACCCAGTAAAGCATGCCAGCAGAAGCAATGGATTTAGGTTCCAAGGAAATTTATATAACAATAAACATTTCCTGCACATTTAGTTTTATATATACATATTTGCAGAACAGAAAATCTCTTTGTCATACCATATGTCTTGATATGAAAGATATCCTATTTCCATATCCAATTTTGCTGCCAACCTATTATTATCATCATTTTGCTACTGCTAAGTCACTTCAGTCGTGTCCGACTCTGTGCGACCCCACAGACGGCAGCCCACTAGGCTCCTCTGTCCCTGGGATTCTCCAGGCAAGAATACTGGAGTGGGTTGCCATTTCCTTCTCCAATGCATGAAAGTGAAAAGTGAAAGCAAAGTCGCTCAGTCATGCCCGACTCTTAGTGACCCCACAGACGGCAGCCTACCAGGCTCCTCTGTCCATGGGATTTTCCAGGCAAGAGTACTGGAGTGGGTTGCCATTGCCTTCTCCCATCATTTTACCAAAGTTTTATTTTACATTTTAAATTTCCTATCCCATATTTCAGGTTGATAGAAATGTCACACCCAAGGGAATAATTTAAAATTTTTCATTTGCACAGTTTGATTTGATATGGACATAACCAAACTTATCTAAAGTCTTCCCCGATGGCTCAGGGGTAAAGAATCTGCCTGCAATGCAAAAGACACAGGAGATGCAGATTCAATCGCTCCAGTTGGGAAGATCCCCTGGAGTAGGAAATGGCAACCCACTCCAGTATTCTTACCTGGAAAAGCCCATGGACAGAGGAGCCTATGGGCTACAGTCCATAGGGTCACAAAGAATCAAACATGACTAAGCATGCACACAAATTTCTCTCAGCCCAGAGAATTCCAATTAAAGGGTAGTTTAAAATATGTTCAGATATATTTCCTTTAAACTTTTCCATCTGCTGAAGAAATTTTTAAAAATTCTTATCATATGTAATTCCCATAGTTTACATTCAAGCTTACATTTATACGTATTTGTGTGATTGGAGTCTATGCAAATATAGTCATCATATATATTTATACACATATATTTATTCAAATAGGCAAGAACTGTAGATCTTATTTGTTCATTTGTGTTTATGCAAGACCACCATAATTATATGAATGGATCCTCATTGAAAGGTAAGCACCAGGAATCCAAGAGATTTGCACATTTATAAAAGATAAGTACACATTATCTAAACAAAGCTTGAACAAAACTGGTTCTTTACTATGAAAATCTTTTTCAAATTTATTTGTATATGTTGCTTCTGTTAAAATGTAGGTTTTTATTAAACTGACATCTCCAGAGGCTTACTCAATAGGCATCCTCCTATTTGTCTACTAGTGAAGCCAATGTTTCCTCCCACCCTTCCACCTCTTGCCTTTCTTCCTCTATTGCCTACCCTGCTCTTCTCTCTTACTGCTATTACTTGAGGAAATGCTTTTGTTGTGAAATTTGCTTAAAAGGATTAATTAAATAATTAGTTGCACAATCCACAATAGAGAACATCTATGTTTCTAAATGTCTAGTTAAACCTTTTAGACAGTTACAACAATACACTCAATGACATCTTTGAAAATCTATTGATGCCTTGATGAAGAATTTCTCCTTTTACTACAAACTTACAACAGCTATCAAATCCCCTTACCCTAAAACACTAACCAGATGTTTGCAATTTGCCCTCTAGCCAAGACTAGAAGACACATACTAAACTGTAGCAAAAGGGCATTAAGCTTAAGTATGTCAAACAATAGAGTGGTTGATCAAGTCCCTTGGAGCAAGTTCTTTTTAGCGTAAGTAACCTGGGAAAGTTTCTGCTAGGTCTATGTTCTAAAGGCTGAGTGCTTCACTGCTGTTTCAACATTTTAACTCCCATTCCTAAATGGCATGAGCTATTTGAGGGTGTAAAGGGCTCTGAAATCTGAAAGGGAAAAATAAGGCAGGGCAGATCTTGCCTGCAGTTACATGTGACTGTGTAAGACAAATAAATTACTGTGTCCTACATTAGTTTTAAAGACAAGGAAAAGTTGAGACATGTGAGTGTGTGTGTGTGTGTGCAAGCACTCAGATATGTTTTAGAGGTAATTGGAAAATTGTGGGTGCTGACTGGTATGCAGTGTAAACAAAGAATATTGCCTGGCATTACAGTTCTACGAGGATCAAGTCATTAGCCACTGGAATTGCTTACCTACAAATATACCCTGAAAAGAATTCAGGATTAAGTAATCTGTGTTTGGGCAAGATGGCACCCTTGATAGTTAAAATGCATAAGTAATAAAGAATTTCAATGACCCCAGATTCTTGCATCTTCCCACACATAGAAAAGCACTAAAATCATTAGTCAAATATGTAATCCTCTTTACAAACAGTAACCTTTCACTGAAGTCTTGATGGCATATATTACAGTATGTATACTGATTCCTCACCTACATTTTGGAACAGATTCTCAGGGCTATTTGAGAGCCTGTGTTCCAGACTATAGTCCTCAGTAAGACACTGAATAAACTTGACTCAAAGCTTTTACATTATGTGTGTGTGTGTGTGTGTGCGTGCACGCGCACGTGCACGTGTGTGTGTTTCTCAATCTATCACAGAAATTTCAATATGCAATTCTAAAACCTCTAACAGAGAAATTGTAGTCTCATATTCTACTTTCCGGGAGAAGGCAATGGCACCCCACTCTAGTACTCTTGCCTGGAAAATCCCATGGATGGAGGAGTCTGGTAGGCTGCAGCCCATGGGGTTGCTGAGGGTCGGACACGACTGAGCGACTTCACTCTCACTTTCACTTTCAGGCATTGGAGAAGGAAATGGCAACCCACTCCAGTGTTCTTGCCTGGAGAATCCCAGGGACGGGGGAGCCTGGTGGGCTGCGGTCTCTGGGGTCGCACAGAGTCGGACATGACTGAAACAACTTAGCATTCTACTTTCCACCCAACTCCGCACAGAAGAAATGCAGATTCAGATATCATTATTAAAATTTCAATGAAAAATATTTCATAAAGACAAAGTACACAATCCTTTTGCAAGCAAATATAGAAATAGTTTCACAAATGAGGAGCTAAGTTAGATAGTCAGGCAAGCTAACTAGTTAATTTTAGTCACAGGTTCAAAATGAACTTCAGAAATCAGCATGTTACTGAAGAAAAAAACAAGAGTAGCTATGCCCAAATCCTGGGATACATACATTATTCTTTCACCAAACCTCAGACACTTTATTTGATCTTTTCATAAACATTTTTCTCTTTCTGTTAGGGAATCTTTGACCAAAACTGTTGACGAAAACAGTGATAACCACTTGCATGAGTTGTCTCACAAGAGGAGGTCCCAATAAATAACATGGTACTGCAGTCAAAAACTAACCAGGAGAATTTGGGTGTGGCCAGACAGAGGAGATGACTACCATCCCAGAATCCTTCTCAGTGGAATCCATCTTGGCTAAGAGATGCATACACCACTCTGAAGGTCACCAAGTCAGACCAAATATGGACCAAGCAAGATGATTGGGCAGAGACAATCCAGAAACTAACCTCAGTACTATAACATCTGAGTCTGTGTGCCACATGACAGAGTAGTTCGCCTGGCTAACTTACCCTATTGCTCTCCCCTGTACATCTCTTCCCAGTAAAGTCTTTTGATTTGTCAGTACATACATCTCCTTGGAAAATTCATTTCTGAGTATTAGAAAAGAATCCACTCTCAGGCCATGGAAGGAGTCCCCCAAGAGTCTGCCTTCCTGCAACATTTCAAGGTTCTGAAGTATTACCTCTTTGCTTCCTTGCTTAAAGCTATGTAACTAGTTACTCACTGAAACCCCCTGATTTATTGTTTTGGCAAGAACTATTCTATAATTGGAGAAGGCAATGGCAACCCACTTCAGCGTTCTTGCCTGGAAAATCCCATGGATGGAGGAGCCTGGTAGGCTGCAGTCCATGGGGTCACTAAGAGTCGGACACGAATGAGTGACTTCACTTTCACTTTTCACTTTCATGCATTGGAGAAGGCAATGGCAACTCACTCCAGTGTTCTTGCCTGGAGAATCCCAGGGACGGGGGAGCCTGGTGGGCTTCCGTCTATGGGGTCACACAGAGTCGGACACGACTGAAGCAACTTAGCGGCAGTAGCAGCAGCATTCTATAATTGTCAATAATCTCTCTATTATTTTTTTAACTTTAGTTTTAACATTTTAGGCTGTCGCCTGATGAACTATGGAACGAGGTTCGTGACATTGTACTGGAGACAGGGATTAAGACCATCCCCATGGAAAAGAAATGCAAACAAGCAAAATGGCTGTCTGGGGAGGCCTTACAAATAGCTGTGAAAAGAAGAGAAGCGAAAAGCAAAGGAGAAAAGGAAAGATATAAACATTTGAATGCAGAGTTCCAAAGAATAGCAAGAAGAGATAAGAAAGCCTTCTTCAGTATTCAATGCAAAGAAATAGAGGAAAACAACAGAATGGGAAAGACTAGAGATCTCTTCAAGAAAATCAGAGATACCAAAGGAACATTTCATGCAAAGATGGGCTCGATAAAGGACAGAAATGGTATGGACCTAACAGAAGCAGAAGATATTAAGAAGAGATGGCAAGAACACACAGAAGAACTGTACAAAAAAGATCTTCATGACCCAGATAATCATGATGATGTGATCACTGATCTAAGCCAGACATCCTTAAATGTGAAGTCAAGTGGGCCTTAGAAAGCATCACTATGAACAAAGCTAGTGGAGGTGATAGAATTCCAGTTGAGCTATTCCAATTCCTGAAAGATGATGCTGTGAAAGTGCTGCACTCAATATGCCAGCAAATTTGGAAAACTCAGCAGTGGCCACAGGACTGGAAAAGGTCAGTTTTCATTCCAATCCCAAAAAAAGGCAATGCTAAAGAATGCTCAAACTACCACACAATTGCACTCATCTCACATGCTAATAAAGTGATGCTCAAAATTCTCCAAGCCAGGCTTCAGCAATATGTGAACCGTGAACTTCCTGATGTTCAAGCTGGTTTTAGAAAAGGCAGAGGAACCAGAGATCAAATTGCCAACATCTGCTGGATCATGGAAAAAGCAAGAGAGTGCCAGAAAAACATCTATTTCTGCTTTATTGACTATGCCAAAGCCTTTGACTGTGTGGATCACAATAAACTGTGAAAAATTCTGAAAGAGATGGGAATACCAGACCACCTGATCGGCCTCTTGAGAAATTTGTATGCAGGTCAGGAAGCAACACTTAGAACTGGACATGGAACAACAGACTGGTTCCAAATAGGAAAAGGAGTACGTCAAGGCTGAATATTGTCACCCTGTTTATTTAACTTATATGCAGTGTACATCATGAAAAATGCTGGACTGGAAGAAACACAAGCTGGAAGATCATGGCATCTTGTCCCATCACTTCATGGGAAATAGATGTGGAAACAGTGTCAGACTTTATTTTTCTGGGCTCCAAAATCACTGCAGATGGTGACTGCAGCCATGAAATTAAAAGATGCTTACTCCTTGGAAGGAAAGTTATGACCAACCTAGATAGCATATTCAAAAGCAGAGGCATTACTTTGCCAACAAAGGTTCGTCTAGTCAAGGCTATGGTTTTTCCTGTGGTCATGTATGGATGTGAGAGTTGGACCATGAAGAAAGCTGAGCACTGAAGAATTGATGCTTTTGAACTGTGGTATTGGAGAAGACTCTTGAGAGTCCCTTGGACTGCAAGGAGATCCAACCAGTCCATTCTGAAGGAGATCAGCCCTGGGTGTTCTTTGGAAGGAATGATGCTAAAGCTGAAACTCCAATACTTTGGCCACCTCATGCGAAGAGTTGACTCATTGGAAAAGACTCTGATGCTGGGAGGGATTGGAGGCAGGAGGAAAAGAGGACGACAGAGGATGAGATGGTTGGATGGCATCACTGACTCGATGGACGTGAGTCTGAGTGAACTCCGGGAGTTGGTGATGGACAGGGAGGCCTGGCGTGCTGCGATTCATGGGTCGCACAGAGTTGGACACGACTGAGCGACTGATCTGATCTGATCTGATCAAAAACTTTAAAGCGTTTGCTAGATTCTTTGAAAGCAAAGAAAGAATCACAAAAATAGCAAATACAAGAAGTAAAAAAAAAAAAAAAATCCAGATAGTGGAAACAAACTGAAAAATATTTTTATTTTTAAGTTTCAGACTCTTTCTCAGTACTGTCAGTTAATTGGCTATTATAAACAACTACATATTAAGAAACAATTAAGAAATTATAAGCATCTACATATTACATATCTAGTGTAATTTAGCAGGTCAGGAAGCAACACTTAGAAGTTGACATGGAAGTACTGGTTCCAAATAGAAAAAGGAGTATGTTAAGGCTATATATTGTTACCCTGCTTATTTAACTTATATGTAGAGTACATCATTAGAAATCCTGGGCTGGATGAAGCACAAACTGGAATCAAGATAGCCGGGAGAAATATCAATAACCTGATATGCAGATAACAGCACCCTTATGGCAGAAAGTGAAGAGGAACTCAAAAGCCTCTTGATGAAAGTGAAAGAGGAGAGTGAAAAAGTTGGCTTAATGCTCAACATTCAGAAAACTAAGATCATGGCATCTGGTCCCAACACTTCGTGGGAAATAGATGGGGAAACAGTGGAAATAGTGTCAGACTTTATTTTTCTGGGCTCCAAAATCACTGCAGATGGTGATTGAAGCCATGAAATTAAAAAACGCTTACTCCTTGGAAGGAAAGTTATTATCGACTTAGCACATTAAGAAACAGAGACATTACTTTGCCAACAAATGTCCATCTAGTCAAGGGTATGGTTTTTCCAGTAGTTATGTATGGGTGTGAGAGTTGGACTATAAAGAAAGCTGAGCACTAAAGAACTGATGCTTTTTAACTGTGATGTTGACAAAGACTCTTGAGAGTCCCTTGGACTGCAAGGAGATCCATCCAGTATATCCTAAAGGAAATCAGTCCTGAGTGTTCATTTGAAGTACTGATGCTGAAACTCCAATACTTTGGCCACCTTATGTGAAGTGCTGACTCATTTAAAAAGACCCTGATGCTGGGAAAGAGTGAAGGCTGGAGAAGGGGGCAACAGAGGATGAGATGGTTGGATGGCATCACCAACTCGATGGACATGAGTTTGAATAAAGTCCAGGATTTGGTGATGGACAGGGAGGCCTGGCATGCTGCAGTCCATGGGGTCGCAAAGAGTCAGACATGACTGAGCGACTGAACTGAACTGAACTGAGTGTAATTTAAGAAAGAGAAAAAAATAAATGCATAGGAAATATATTACAAAGTACATTAATGAAAACAGTCTTTTCATAAAAGGTTTGTCAACAATATATTAGTTCTCCAGTGAATAGGTAAAAATTGGCTAGCAAAAATTAAGCATATTTTATTTTTTATATGTATGAGAAAATGTGATATTGTGATTCATACTTGTTAAAAAAATTAAAGCAAATAAATTTGAACATCTAATTGGCTTTATTCAATAATTCACGAATCAGGCAGCATCCTATATAGTAAACAGAGGAGTTGTACAAAAACGGAAGATTTTCATAGACAGAAGGACTGAGGGGCAAGGAAGTTATTAGCAAAAGAAGGAATTATTTCAGGCCTGGTAAGCGTCTTTAGGGGGGAAGAGAAGGTCAGGGTCTTATTATGCAGATTTCCTCACTAGTACTGATCAGAAAATTTCAAATTGTCTGTTTAAAGGTCATGTTCCTAGGAGAGGCTGAAACTGCAATTAAATCTTTGTTTGCTGTCATGGGGACAAATGACTCCATTTTGAGCTTGTTATTTCCTTTTACTATTATAGGTAGAAAGGCAAATACGTAAATAGATAGGTACATGTCTTTTTCCTGGTTTCTGATATAGTCCTCCTAATCCATTGGGATTAGGATAAGTGATAAGAACCACAAAGATGTCTTTGGTTTGGTTAATGAGGCTACTTTGGGACCACACCTAAGGATTCTCACTGTTGCCAAGAGAACCAGCCTGGTGACTACAGGGTTGGAATTTCAATACCACCTTCCTGACCCACAGAGGAACCAAGAGGAGCTGTCAGTTCAGTTCAGTTCAGTTCAGTGGCTCAGTCCTGTCCGACTCTTTGCAGCCCCATGGACTGCAGCATACCAGGCCTCCCTGTCCATCACCAACTCCCGGAGTTTAGTCAAACTTATGTCCATTGAATCAGTAAGGCCATCTGAGGAGCTGCAGGTTGAATCAATTGCCAGTGGCCAATGACTTAATCAATCATGCCTATTTTACAAAGCCTCCATAAAAATCCCAAAAGGAGTGGGTTCATAGAGCTTCTTGGGTTGGTGAACACATGAAGATTTGGGAAGAGTGGCAAGCTCATAGAGGGTAAGCCCTGTACCGACCCCACATATTTACCTCATCCATCTCTCCCATCTGTCTCTTCCTGAATTATATCATTTTATAATAAAACAGCAATACAGTATGTACTGTAAAATGTTTCTCTGAGTTCTGTGAGCTTCTGGTCAATGAAAAAATTAACAAAAGTCAATCTAAGTAACCAAAATTGTATTTGAGCCAATCTGAGGATTATAATCTGGGAGACAACCTTTCAGAAATCTCTGAGGACAGTTCCTAAGAGGCAAGGCTAGAGTATAGTATGCATGTGATTTTGATGAAAAGGTATATGCAATCAAGCACACATCTTGGTAGAAAATTACCGCTATTCACAAGAGCCATGAATCTTAGTTAATGGTTTTGAGGCAGGAGGCAGAAGACGCTCCCTACTATCCCCCACCCCCCACCCTGTCCAAGGTAAAGCAATGGAGATTCATTCCTAAGGACTGAAACTCAAAGATTAGAATAGCAGGACAATTAAGCGAGGATGCTGTACCCTGCCCAGACTACATATTTCTCGTTCTCAAAGTCAGGAGACCTCTCTGATCACACATGCACAGAAAAGGCTCCTTGGAGGCCAAAGGGGAATTAGGTCAAGGAGTGTTCTATCCAGATTCCTTTTCAGTGAAATCTGTCTTGGCTAACAGATGCACGCACACACATGGGAGGATCCTTAGATATACCAAATATGGACTGTGAACCAGGCAAATCAAAATGATTAGCCAAGGGAAAACCAGAAGAAATGCCCCATAAAAGTAATTCAAATTACAAGGAGTGTGCAGTTCAGGGACTCTCCCTCTGATTCAGCCCATGTGCCTACCCCCATTCACTATACCCTTTTTCCTCCTGTAAATACTTGACATGTTTCACTATTTTCTGTCTTTGTGGAAATTCTTTTCTGCAAAGCTGAAGGCTAGGGCTCTTGTCACTGACCACTAGTCTAGTGGCTAGGATCTGGTGCTTTCATCACCACAGTCCAGCCCAAACTCTGGCTGGGAACCCAAGCCCCGATCCAAACCACTGCAGGCCAAGGCCACCTGAGATCAGCTTTAGTGTTTACTAAATATGAAAAGATGCAAAAACTGAGTTCATAAAATTTCTTCTAAAAATATTTAACTATTTGAGAGCCAGTACTCCAGTTTTTCCAGAGTGTAAAATACCGCATTGTGATCTTCACCCTGAATTCCTTTTAGGTTGTATTGTATGTCAGCAACTGCAGTGACTAATGACTTAATTCTTATAGAACTGGATAATGGACAGCAGTCTTTATTTTGCAATCCCTCCCTTTTAGTCATAATTTCGACTGAGACTTGAGAGGCATTTCTTGACCATATTGTCCCACAGTGAAAAGAATGCTCATCTTGAGGTTACAATAAGGATTTTGTTGATGATACACTCTATGTGCTATCATCAGCCTGGTGATTGCAGGGTTGGAATTTCAATACCACCTTCCTGACCCACAGAGGAACCAAGAGGAGCTATTTCAGTTCAGTTCAGTTCAGTGGCTCAGTCATGTCAGACTTTTTGCGACCCCATGGGCTGCAGCACACCAGGCCTCCCTGTCCATCACCAACTCCCAGAGTTTACTCAAACTCATGTTCATTGAATCAGTCAGGCCATCTGAGGAGCTACAGGTTGAATCAATTGCCAGTGGCCAATGACTTAATCAATCATGCCTATTTAACAAAGAATGTTAAAATGTACTGTTTTGTTTTTCTCTTTGATTACAATAGAAATGTGTTTTACAGTAGAAGAAAATCTAAATATTTAAAACTTAATTCATGATGCAATTAACATCATGGATGATTTATATTATTTTTGAAACATATTTGGGATCATAGAATAAATCAGATTTTCTATTCAAGTTATTTTACAAATTTAAGTTAACACATTGTTTTTTCAGCGGTCCAAATTAAGTAGCCTTCAATAACACAAGTTAGTGGCTTCTAACAAATTGATTCTTTGAAGTGTCATGAATTGCTTAACCATCCACTGACAATTACATAGTTTATTTACAATTTATAATTTTTTATAAATGCCACTATACTAAGCATATTTCTTTTTAAATCTTTGTTCCATTATCACTCAATTTCCTAAAATTTATTAACAGAAATTGAGTTATTGACAATTAAGTGCTTTTTGTTATTTTCTGCAAATGCTGGGAAATTACTTGTTGAAAATGGCACACCATAAAACTACTAATAGGGTAAATGAGAAATAAATCTAAAAAAGCCTTTCTTAGAAAGAAATGCAAAAGCAAATACACACATACACACACTAATACATGCACATATACATTTTACAGATATTTTACATCCCTTTAAATTGCACTTGATTCAGCAAACAATAGTTAGGAATATAAATTCTATTCATTCTGTACAAATTAAGAGGGAAGTAAAGAATTGAACAATAAGCTACAAGTTGCTATTGAGATAGCTAAGATTTTGTAGGAAACAAGAGAAAATATTTATCTTTATAATAACTACATTTAAATTTAGTTTGTATATTGGTAGAATGAGAATGAAGCCATGGGCCTGTGGGGCTTTGGTAAAATCAGATCTGAACAAAAATGTAGACCAGAAAAGTTGTAGACCTACTAGCATAGGAAAGGCAACTTCCTTGTCTTCACATACACTCAGTGAAAACAAACTATGAAACACATATGGGTGGAGCTACTGGTAAAATTGAGAAGTATCACACATTTAACAATAAGATAAGTTATCCTGATTGATATAATTGATAAGTTTGGTTCAGTTCAGTTGCTAAGTCATGTCTGACCTTTTGCAACACCACAGACTGAAGTATACCAGGCTTCTCTGTCCATCCCCAACACCCAGAGCTTGCTCAAACTCATGTGCATCGAGTTGGTGATGCCATCCAATCATCTCATCCTCTGTTTTCCCCTTCTCCTCATGCCTTCAAACTTTCCCAGCATCACCGTCTTTTCCAATGAGTCAGTTCTTCACATCAGGTGGCCAAAGTATTGGAGTTTCAGCTTCAGCATCAGTCCTTCCAATGAACATTCAGGACTGATTTCCTCTAGGAGTGACTGGTTGATCTCTCTGCAGTCCAAGGGACTCTCAAAAGTCTTCTCCAACAACACATTTCAAAAGCATCAATTCTTCCATCCACAGCTTTCTTTATAGTCCAACTCTCACATCCATACATGACTATAGAAAAACCATAGCTTTGAATAGATGGAATTTTGTTGGCAAACTAGTGTCTCTGCTAGTCATAGCTTTTCTTCCAAGGAGTAAGCATCTTTTAATTTCATGGCTGCAGTCACCATCTGCAGTGAATTTGGGGCCCAAGAAAATAAAGCCTCTCACTCTTTGTGGCCCCATCTATTTGTCATAAAGTGATCAGACATCCTGGAATGTGAAGTCAAGTGGGCCTTAGAAAGCATCACTATGAACAAAGCTAGTGGAGGTGATGGAATTCCAGTTGAGCTATTCCAAATCCTGAAAGATGATGCTCTGAAAGTGCTGCACTCAATATGCCAGCAAATTTGGAAAACTCAGCAGTGGCCACAGGACTGGAAAAAGTCAGTTTTCATTCCAATCCCAAAGAAAGGCAATGCCAAAGAATGCTCAAACTCCGCACAATTGCACTCATCTCACACGCTAGTAAAGTGATGCTCAAAATTCTCCAAGCCAGGCTTCAACAATATGTGAACTGTGAATTTCCAGATGTTCAAGCTGGTTTTAGAAAAGGCAGAGGAACCAGAGATTAAATTGCCAACATCCACTGGATCATCGAAAAAGTAAGAGAGTTCCATAAAAACATCTATTTCTGCTGTATTGACTATGCCAAAGCCTTTGTGTGGATTACAATAAACCGTGGAAAATTCTGAAAGAGATGGGAATACCAGACCACCTGATCTGCCTCTTGAGAAACCTGTATGCAGGTCAGGAAGCAACAGTTAGAACTGGACATGGAACAACAGACTGGTTCCAAATAGGAGAAGGAGTACGTCAAGGCTGTATATTGTCACCCTGTTTATTTAATTTATATGCAGAGTACATCATGAGAAATGCTGGGCTGGAAGAAGCACAAGCTGGAATCAACATTGCCGGGAGAAATTTCAATAACCTCAGACATGCAGATGACACCACCCTTATAGCAGAAAGTGAAGAGGAACTCAAAAGCCTCTTGATGAAAGTGAAAGAGGAGAGTGAAAAAGTTGGCTTAATGCTCAACATTCAGAAAACTAAGATCATGGCATCTGGTCACATCACTTCATGGCAAATAGGTGGGGAAACAGTGGAAACAGTGTCAGACTTTGTTTTTTGGGGCTCCAAAATCATTGCAGATGGTGGTTGAGGCCTTGAAATTAAAAGACGCTTGCTCCTTGGAAGGAAAGTTATGACCAACCTAGATAGTGTGTTAAAAAGCCGAGACATTAATTTGTCAACAAAGGTCCATCTAGTCAAGGCTATGGTTCTTCCAGTGGTCATGTATGGATGTGAGAGTTGGACTATAAAGAAAGCTGAGTACTGAAGAATTGATGCTTTTGAACTGTGGTGTTGGAGAAGACTCTTGAGAGTCCCTTGGACTGCAAGGAGATCCAACCAGTCCATTCTAAAGGAAATCAGTCCTAGGTGTTCATTGGAAGGACTGATGTTGAAGCTGAAACTCCAGTACTCTGGCCACCTGATGTGAAGAATTGACTCATTGCAAAAGACCCTGAAATGATGCTAGGAAGGATTGTGGGCAGGAGGAGAAAGGGACGACAGAAGATGAGATGGCTGGATGGCATCACCGACTCAATGGACATGAATTTAGGTGAACTCCAGGAGTTGGTGATGGACAGGGAGGCCTGGCGTGCTGCGGTTCATGGGGTCACGGAGAGTCGGACATGACTAGCAACTGAACTGAACTGAACTGATTGGACTGTATGTAATGATTTCAGTTTCTTGAATGTTGAGTTTAAGCCAACTTTTTCACTCTCCTCTTTCACTTTCATCAAGAGGCTCTTTAGTTCTTCTTCATTTTCTTCCATAAGGGTTGTGTCATCTGTGTATCTGAGGTTATTGATATTTCTCCCAGCAATCTTGATTCCAGCTTGTGATTCATCCAGCCTGGCATTTCACATGATGTACTCTGCATATAAATTAAATAAACAGGGCAACAATATACCATACAATTAATGTACTCCTTTCCCTATTTGGAAAAAGTCTGTTGTTATATGTCTGGTTCTAACTGTTGCTTCTTGTCCTGCATATAGATTTCTCATGAGGCAGGTCACGTGGTTTGATATTCCCATCTCTTTAAGAATTTCCCTCAGTTTGTTGTGATCCACATAGTCAAAGGCTTTGGCGTGGTCAATATAGCAGAAGTAGATATTTTTTATGGGACTCTCTTGCTGTTTTGATGATCTAAAGGATGTTCACAATTTGCCCTCTGATTCCCCTGCCTTTTATAAATCCAGCTTGAACATCTGGAAGTTCACAGTTCACATACTGTTGAATCCTGGCTTGAAGAATTTTGAGTATTAATTTGCTAGTGTGTGAGATGAGTGCAATTGTGCAGCAGTTCAAACATTCTTTGGTATTCCCTTTCTTTGGGATTGGAATGAAAATTGACCTTTTCTAGTCCTGTGGCCCCCTGCTGAGTTTTCCAAATTTGCTGGCATAGTGATTGCAGCATGTAACAGCATTCTCTTTTAGGATCTGAAGTAGCTTAACTGGAATTCCATCACCTCAACTGGCTTTGTTCATAGTGATGCTTCCTAAAGGCCCACTTGACTTTGCAATCCAGGATGTCTGGCTCTAGGTGAGTGATCACACCATCATGGTTATCTGGGTCATGAAGATCTTTTTTGTATAGTTCTTCTGTGTATTCTTGCCACCTTTTCTTAATATCTTCTACTTCTGTTAGATCCATACTATTCCTGTCCTTTATTGTGATCATCTTTGCATGAAATATTCTCTGGTATCTTCCTTGGTATTTTCTTGAAGAAATCTCTAGTTTTTTTCCATTCTGTTGTTTTCCTCTATTTCTTTGCACTGATCACTGAGGAAGGCTTTCTTATCTCTCCTTGCTCTCCTTTGGAACTCTGCACTCAAATGGGTATATCTTTCCTTTTTTCCTTTGCCTTTATCTTCTCTTCTTTTTTCAGCTATTTGTAAGGCCTCCTCAGACAACCATTTTTGCATTTCTTTTTCTTGGGGATGGGCTTGATCATTGCCTCCTGTATATCACCAACCTTTGTCCATAGTTCTTCCAGCACACTGTCTATCAGATATAATCTCTTTAATCTATTTGTCACATTCACTCTATAAAAGTAAGGGATTTGATTTAGGTCATACCTGAATGGTCTAGTGGTTGTCCCTATTTTCTTCCATTTAAGCCTGAATTTGGTAATAAGGAGTTAATGATTTGAGCCACAGTCAGGTCCAGGTCATGTGTTTTCTGAATGTATAGAATTTCTCGATCTTTGGCTGCAAAGAATATAGTCAGTCTGATTTTGTTTGACCATCTGGTCATGTCCATGTGTAGAGTCTTCTCTTGTATTGTTGGAAGAGGGCATTTGCTATGACCAGTGTGTTCTCTTGGCAAAACTGTTAGCCTTTGAACTGTTTCATTTTGTACTCCAAGGACAGTTTTGTCTGTTACCCAGGTATCTCTTAAATTCCTACTTTTGCAATCCAGTCCCCTGTGATGAAAAAGATATCTTTTTTGGGTGTTAACTCCAGAAGGTCTTCATAGAACTGTTCAACTTCAGCTTCTTCAGCATTACTGGTCAGGGCATAGACTTGGATTACTGTGATATTGAATGGTTTGCCTTGGAAATGAACAGAGATCACTGTTGTTTTGGGGTTTGCACCCAACCACTGCATTTCAGACTCTTTTGTTGACTATGGTGGCTACTCCATTCCTTCTAAGGGATTCTTGCCCACAGTAATAGATATAATGGTCATCTGAATTAAATTCACCTATTCTGGTCCATTTTAGTTCTTTGATTCCTAAAATGTCAATGTTCACTCTTGCCATCTCGTTGGACCGCTTCCAATTTACCTTGATTCATGGACTTAACATTCCAGGTTCCTATGCAATATTCTTCTTTACAGCATCAGGCTTTACTTCCATCACCTGTCACATCCACAACTGGTTATTATTTTCACTTTGACTCCATCTCTTCATTCTTTCTGGAATTATTTCTCCACTCTTCTCCAGTAGCATATTGGGCACCTATTGACCTGAGGAGTTCATCTTTCAGTGTAATTTGTTTTTGCTTTTTCATACTGTTCATGGGGTTCTCAAGGCAAGTATCCCAAAGTGGTCTGCCACTCCCTTCTCCAGTGGACCACGTTTTGTCAGAACTCTCCACCATGACCCATCCGTCTTGGGTGGCCCTACACACCATGGCTCCTAGTTTCATTCAGTTAGACAAGTCTGTGGTCCATGTGATCAGTTTGATTAGTTTTTGGTAATTGTGGTTTTCATTCTCTCTGCCCTCTGATGGATAATGATAAGAGGCTTATGGAAGCTTCCTTGTGGGAGAGACTGACTGTGTGGGAATCAGGGTCTTATTCTGATGGGCAAGGTCAGGGTCGGGTCAGTAAATCTTTAATCCAATTTTCTGGTGATGGGCAGGGCTGTGTTCCATCACTCGTTTGACCTGAGACCAAACTATTGTGGAGGCAATGGAGACAATGGCAACCTCCTTCAAAAGGTTCCATGTAGGTACTGGCACACTTAATGCCCCCATCCCTGCAGCAGGCCACTGCCAATCCCTGCCTCCACCGGAGACTCCTGGACACTCACAGGCAAGTTTGGGTCAGTCTTCTGTGGGGTCACTGCTTCCCTTCCCTGGGTCCTGGTGCACACAAAGCTTTGTCTGCACCCTCCAATAGTCTGTTTCCCCAGTCCTGTGTAAGTTCTGTTATCAAATCTCACTGGCCTCCAAGGTCAAATTCCCTGGAGTTTCTCAGTCCTTTTGCCAGATCCCCAGGTTGGGCAATCTATTGTGGGTCCTAGAACTTTCTTAACAGTGCAAGAATTTCTTTGGTATAATTGTTTTGCAGTTTGTGGGTCATGTGCTCGGCGGCCCCTTGGCGGGGCCAATGGTGACCTCCTCTAAGAGGGCCCATGCCACATGCTGTGTAATCCAATTCTGCTGCACCCGGAGCCCCTGCCCCTGTGGCAGGCCACTGCTGACTTGTACCTCCACTGCTGCTGCTGCTAAGTCACTTCAGTCGTGTCCGACTCTGTGCGACCCCATAGACGGCAGCCCACCAGGCTCCCCCGTCCCCGGGATTCTCCAGGCAAGAACATTGGAGTGGGTTGCCATTTCCTTCTCCGATGTATGAAAGTGAAAAGTGAAAGTGAAGTCGCTCAGTCGTGTCCGACTCTTAGCGACCCCATGGACTGCAGCCTTCCAGGCTCCTCCATCCATGGGATTTTCCAGGCAGGAGTACTGGAGTGGGGTGCCATTGGCTTCTCTGACAGGAAACACTAAAAGGCAAGTCTGGCTCAGTCTCTGTGGGGTCCCTGGGTCCTGGTGCACACAAGGTTTTGTTTGAACCCTCCACGAGTGTCTGGTGGGCATGGGGTTTGATTCTAAACGTGATTCTGCCCCTCCTACCATCTTGTTGGGGTTTCTTCTTTGCCCCTGGATTGGGGTATCCTCTTTTGGTGGGATCCAACATTGCATGTGGATTCTTTACCAACTGAGCTATCAGGGAAGTACAATATAATTGATCAGTAAAATATAAACCATAAAGTAAATGCTAACAGTGATTAATGATACCAAAGTAAGGGATTAAAATATGAAACATAAAATATATTTTGAAAAAAGAAGACATTTTAAAATATAAAAATCATTACATAAGTTAAAATTTTCACATAAAGACTAAACAATAGTAAATTGGATAATAAGTAGAATAAAATAATCTGGAATTCTACATAGGGTTACAACATTTGGAAACAGCTAAGACAAAATAAGAAGGACTAACATAAAGTTAATACACATTTCAAAAGGAGAAAACTGAGGTAATGGAAGAATGTCAATAAAGAGATGGTTGACATAACTAATAATTTTACATGTTTAGTTAATGATATGACTCATATTTGGGCTTCCCTCATGGATCAGATAGTAAAGGATCAGCCTACAATGCAGGAGACCTCGTTCCAATCCCTAGGTCAGAATGATCCCTTGGAGAATGGAATGGCTACCCACTCCAGTATTCTTGCCTGGAGAACTCCATGGAGAGAGATATGTCTTGAGAAGAATAAGTATAAATATATTTACATGAAGATACATTTATGAAATGCAGAATGATAAATACAAAGAGATGATACTAAATGTAGGCAAAGACAACAAATTCACAATCCAAATAATGATACATAAACTAACAGATGATTTTAATAACAGAAATATATGCCAAGAATAAGGAATGCTAATAAAATAACTTCCACATGCTGAACATGAATGCCAAATTAGAATTTTCTATCCAAGTACTATCGATCAAGAGCAAAACAAATTAAATATATACATGTAAGGTTTTAAAGATCTCTAACTACAGATCTCGTTGAATGAATTTCAAGAGTGCATAAGTTAGGGTAAAAAAAATAATAACCCAAAAGGAAGGAATAAAATAAAAAAAGCAATAGTGAACAAAAGATACCTGTATGGTTAAATTTAAAGAAATACTGATGACAATAAATATAAAAACAAAAACGTTTTTAAATATCCAAACAAGGTGGATGTGAGATCAAGAGGAAAAAAAAAACTGTAAAAAGAGTTTTTCTATGTAGGAAAGTTTATAATACCAAAAGCATACACTAGAAAAAAACAAAAATGTAAATTCAATAATCAATTCTTCTATGCTAAGAAACTAAAATAAGGGAAAGTTATAATCCAAATAAAAGAAAATAAATATTAATAAAGCAGAAATCAACAAATTTGAAAATAAGAAATCAATAGGGAAAATCAACAACAAAAAACCCTGCTTGAAAACATCAATTAAATTGATAGACCTTTAGCTAGGCTAACTAGAAAAAAAAAGAAATGACAGAAACCACTTACATAGAAATGAAAGAGGGACATCACTCTAGATCCCACGAATATTAAAATGATAATAAAGGAATATAATGGAAAAAGTCTTATTTCCACAAATTTCACAATGTATATGAAATAGAATAATTCCTTGAAAGATACAATCTGCCAAAGTGACAAATATCACATAATTATATCAATATATGCAGCAAAAACATTTGGCGAAATTAAATACCCATTAAAAATATAAATTCTTGGCAAACTAGGAATACAGGGGAAATTCCTATACCTGATGGACAGTATTTACATAAATCCTATAATTAACAATCAACTAATTAATCTACAGTGAAAATCCTACAACTAAAGGATTCCCTCCATCAAGCAATTTAAAACACATCCATTACCTCTCACATTTACCATTCTTTGGTGAGAACATTTAAGTTGTATTCTCTTAACAAATTTCAGTTATACAATAGTGTTGTCTGTTGTAATCGCAACGTCAAATATTAGACAATTGTATAACTGAAACTTGTGCCCTTTTACCAACCTCTCCCCATTTTATCCATCCCCCACTCTTGGCAACCACTTTTTTACTTTGCTCATCTTATTTATTTACTTTTTAAATTCTACATGTAAGTGATGCCATTCAGTATTTGTCTTTTTCTGTATGACTTAACACACTTTAGGTTCTTTTATGTTGTAGATAATAAGGTTTCCTTTTTTTTATGGCTAAATAATATTCATATATGTGTAGATACACATCACATTTATATATGTATATAACCACATAGATCACATTTTCTTTAACCATTCATTCATTGATGGACACCAGATTGTTTCCATACTTTGGCTTTTGTGACTAATACTGCTATTGATATGGGGATACAGATATCTCTTCAAGATATGATTTCATTTCTTTTGGATATCTATCTGTGGTGGAATTGCAGGGTTATATGGTAGTTATATTTTTAATTTTTTGAGAAACCTCTATACTGTTTTCCATAGTGGCTTTATCAGTTTACATTCCCATCAACAGAGTACAATGGTTCTCTTATCTCTACCTGATCACCAACACTTTTATCTCTTGTCTTTTTCATAATAGACATCCTAACAGGTGTGAGGTGATATTTCATTGTGGTATTAATTTGCATTTTCCTGATGATTAGTGATGTTGAAAGCAACTTTTCATGTATCTGTTTATTGGCCATCCATATATCTTTTTCAAAAAAATATCTATGCAGATTGTTGTCAATTTATAATTGATTTATTAATTCATTGATTTGTATTGAGTTGTATAAGTTTCTTGTATATTTTAGATATTAAGCCCTTATCACATATGTGGTTTGCAAATATTTTCTGCTATTCCCTAGTTTGCTTTTTCATTTTCTTGATGGTTTCCTTTACTGTGTAGAATCTTTTCAATGTCACGTAGCCCAGCTTGTTTATTTTTTTCCATTTATTGTCTTTGTTTCTGATGTCAGACAAAAATTCATTGCTAAAACCATTGACAAGGAGTATACGCCAATGTTTTGTTTTAGAAATTTATGGTTTCTGTTCTTCTGTTCTTCCATTAATTTAATCCATTTTTACTTTATTTTTGTATGGTGTAAGATAAAGGTTCAGAGTCGGTTTTTTTTATGTAACTACCCAGTTTATCCCAATATCTTTTATTGAAGAGACTATTCTTTCCCTCATTGTATATTCTTGGCTTCTTTGTTCCTAAAAGTGCAATGTATCTAGTTAAAGAAGGAGATGGAACAATACAGTTTAATGCAGTTTTAAACACCAAAGATAACAGGATTTCTTTTTTTTTTTTTTAAGATACCCGAGGTAAATTCTATAGAAGCCCCATTCCTGGAAGAACCTAAAATGTTTAAAAGCAGGAAAAATGCTACACTACAAAAATAAAGAGAAACTATTGCAATTTATTTTGACTCATGTTAATACAACTTTAAAGTGAAAACAATTCACTGGAGAAAAAAGATATAATGCATGCTAATAATTTTTAATTTCTTTGCCCTTAATAATATAGTTTAAAATATGTAAAGCAAAATTGATGTGATTACAAGCAGACAGTTTCAACTGTTAAATCATAGTGAGATATTTTAATGTACTTATTTTAGTAATTGATAGATAAAGAAGGCAAAATGTTAATAGGTGAAAGGCTGCTGCCACAAACCGTGAATGATGCCAGGATTCATGGCCTCTGGAGAAGAGGATTTCAATCTGAGGCCAGAGATGAGGCTTGATCACTTGGAGCTTTGTGTAGAAAGGTTTTATTAAAGTATAAAAGAGATAGAGCTTCTGACATAGACATCAGAAGGTGACAGAAAGAGTGCCCACCTTCTGTTTTTAGCAAGGCATTATATATCTGCTCAGTTCAGTTCAGTTCAGTTGCTAAGTTGTGTCCGACTCTTTGAGGTTGTATATTGTCACCCTCCTTATTTACCTTATATGCAGAGTACATCATGCATGTGACTCCATGAACCACAGCACACCAGGCCTCCCTGTCCATAACCAGCTCCCGGAGTCCACCCAAACCCATGTCCACTGAGATGGTGATGCCATCCAACCATCTCATACTCTGTTGTCCCTTTCTCCTCCTCTGCTCAATCTTTCCCGGCATCGGGGTCTTTTCAGATGAATCAGCTGTTCACATCAGATGGCCAAAGTACTGGAGTTGCAGCTTCAGCATCAGCTCCTCCAATGAATATTCAGGACTCATCTCCTTTAGGATGGACTGGTTGGCTCTCCGGGCAGTCCAAGGGACTCTCAAGAGTCTTCTCCAACACCACAGTTCAAAAGCATCAATTCTTCGGCACTCAGCTTTCTTTATAGTCCAACTCTCACATCCATACATGACCACTGTAAAGACCATAGCCTTTACTAAATGGACCTTTGTTGGCAAAGTAATGTCTTTGCTTTTTAATATGCTGTCTAGGTTGGTCTAACTTTCCTTCCAAGGAGTAAGCGTCTTTTAATTTTATGGCTGCAATCACCATATGCAGTGATTTTGGAGCCCAGAAAAATAAAGTCTGACACTGTTTCCACTGTTTCCCCATCTATTTCCCATGAAGTGTTGGGACCAGATGCCATGATCTTCGTTTTCTGAATGTTGAGCTTTAAGCCAACTTTTTCACTCTCCTCTTTCACTTTCATCAAGAGGCTTTTGAGTTCCTCTTCACTTTCTGCCATAAGGGTGGTGTCATCTGCATATCTGAGGTTATTGATATTTCTCCCTGCAATCTTGATTCCAGCTTGTGCTTCTTCCAGCCCAGCATTTCTCATGATGTACTCTGCATACAAGTTAAATAAACAGGGTGACAATATACAGCCTTGACGTACTCCTTTTCCTATTTGGAACCAGTCTGTTGTTCTATGTCCAGTTCTAACTGTCGCTTCCTGACCTGTATATAGGTTTCTCAAGTGGCAGGTCACGTGGTCTGGTATTCCCATCTCTTTCAGAATTTTCCAGTTTATTGTGATCCACACAGTCAAAGGCTTTGGCATAGTCAATACGGCAGAAATAGATGTTTTTCTGGAACTCTCTTGCTTTTTCCATGATCCAGCGGATGTTGGCAATTTGATATCTGGTTCCTCTGCCTTTCCTAAAACCAGCTTGAACATCTGGAAGTTCATGGTTCATGTATTGCTCAAACCTGGCTTGGAGAATTTTTAGCATCACTTTACTAGCATGTGAGATGAGTGCAATTGTGTGGTAGTTTGAGCATTCTTTGGCATTGCCTTTCTTTGGGATTGGAATGAAAACTGACTTTTTCCAGTCCTGTGGCCACTGCTGAGTTTTCCAAATTTGCTGGCATATTGAGTGCAGCACTTTCAAATCATCATCTTCCAGGATTTGAAATAGTTCAACTAGGATTCCATCACCCCTACTAGCTTTGTAGTGATGCTTCCTAAGGCCCACTTGACTTCACATTCCAGGATGTCTGGCTCTAGGTGAGTGAGCACACCATCATGATTATCTGGGTTGTGAAGATCTTTTTTGTACAGTTCTTCTGTGTATTCTTGCCACCTCTTCTTAATATCTTCTGCTTCTGTTAGGTCCCTGCCACTTCTGTCCTTTATGGAGCCCATATTTGCAGGAAATGTTCCTTTGGTATCTCTAATTTTCCTGAAGCTATCTCTAGTCTTTCCCATTCTATTGTTTCCTCTATTTCTTTGCATTGATCACAGAGGAAGCCTTTCTTATCCCTCCTTGCTATTCTTTGGAACTCTGCATTCAAATGGGTATATCTTTCCTTTTCGCCTTTGCTTTCCACTTCCCTTCTTTTCACAGCTATTTGAAAGGCCTCCTCAGACAGCCATTTTGCTTTTTTCCATTTCTATTTCTTGGGGATGATCTTGATTCCTGTCTCCTGTACAATGTCACAAACCCCCGCCCACGCCCTCACCCCCGTCCATAGTTCATCAGGCACTCTATCAGATCTAGTCCCTTAAATCTATTTTGGATTTCCACTGTATAGTCATAAGGGATTTGATTTAGGTCATACCTAAATCGTCTGGTGGTTTTCTCCACTTTTTTCGATTTCAGTCTGAATTTAGCAATAAGTAGTTCATGATCTGAGCCACAGTCAGCTCCTGGTCTTATTTTTGCTGACTGTATAGAACTTCTCCATCTTTGGCTGCAAAGAATATAATCAATCTGATCCAAATTGCTAATCAGATAAAAGAAATGCCTCAAGAGTGAGAGAGTTGTACCTGGTCCCTCTTCCACAACTTGCATTTTAAGATAGAATGACAGGTCATTCTCTTGTCATAAAACAATTATGATCTCTGGTCATAAAACAATTGACATGAATCTTGAATAAAGGAAGATTTCCAAGCAAATACATAGTTCACTAGCATCATTTCAGTTCAGTCATTCAGTTGTGTCAGACTCTTTGTGACTCCATGGACTGCAGCACACCAGGCTTCCCTGTCCATCACCAACTCTTGGAGCTTGCTCAAACTCATGCCCATTGAGTCAGTGATACCATCCAACATTCTCATCCTGTCATCCCCTTCTCCTCCTGCCTTCAATCTTTCCCAGCATCAGGGTCTTTTCCAATGAATTGGTTCTTCACATCAGGTGACCCAAGGTATTGGAGCTTCAGCATCAGTCCCTCCAATGACTATTCAGAACTGATTTCCTTTAGGATGGCAGTTCATTAACGGAGCTTAAGAAAAACATCTCCAGGAAAAAAACACATTGGTTAGCTCAAGCCTTGAGAAAAGTTAACTTCAGGTGGAATCATTTGAAGAAAGGCAGATTCCAAAGTAAATAGTTTTATTAAAATAGCTTAAGAAAAACATTTCCATGAGAAAACTGGTTAGCGCAAGGATTGAGAAATATTAAGTTCAGGTGGTACATGGCATCGCAGAATTAAAAGGAGCCTCCTTTAATTTTGTGTAGGGAAGGGGCAGAAAAATCTGTCACTTGTGATTTACTTCCTCCTGCCCCCTGAGGACCTCTGGCCTCCCTACCGAGGCTGTTAACCCTTTCATAAGGTTACAAAAAAATTTAACTGGGCACAAGATTAACTTGAGAGGAGAGAGTAAGGTTTCTGTGTTGAAATTGCTCATCCTAAAAGTGCCCTAATTCCCTGACTTCGACTAGACTACAAGCTACAGAGATCAAAACAGTATGTTACTGGCACAAAAACAGAAATATAGATCAATGAGTAGGACAGAAAGTTCAGAGATAAAACCATACACTTATGGTCACCTAATCTATGGCAAAAGAGACATGAATATACAATAGAGAAAAGACAGTCTCATCAATGAGTAGTGCTGAGAAAACTGGACAGCGATATGTAAAAAAAAAATGAAATTAGAACACTTCCTAAAACCATACACAAAAATAAATTCAAAATGGGTTAAAGACTTAAATGTAAGGTCAAATACTATAAAACTCTCAGTAGAGTACATGAATAGAACACTCTCTGCCATAAATCACAAGACCTTTCTTGATCCACCTCTGAGAGTAATGCATATAAAAACAAAAATTTTTTTAATTGGACCTAATTAACCTTAAAGCTTTTGCACAGAAAAGAAAATCATAAACAAAGCAAAAAGACAACCATGAGAATAGAAGAATATATTTGCAAACTAAGTGACCAACAAGGGATTAATTTCCAAAATTCACAAAGAGCACACACAGATCAATATCAGAAGCCAAACAACCCTGATCAAAAAATGGGTGATCTATATAGATACTCCTCCAAAGAAGACATCAGTTCAGTTCAGTCACTAAGTCATGTCCAACTCTTTGTGACGCCATGAACTGCAGCACGCCAGACCTCCCTGTCCATCACCAGCTCCCGGAGTCCACCCAAACTCATGTCCAACGAGTCGGTGATGACATCCAGCCATCTCATCCTCTGTCTTCCCCTTCTCCTCCTGCCCTCAATCCCTCCCAGCATCAGGGTCTTTTCCAATGAGTCAACTCTTCACATCAGGTGGCCAAAGTATTGGAGTTTCAGCTTTAGCATCATTCCTTCCAAAGAACACCCAGGACTGATCTCCTTTAGAATGGACTGGTTGGATCTCCTTGCAGTCCAAGGAACTTTCAAGAGTCTTCTCCAACGCCACAGTTCAAAAGCATCAATTCTTCAGTGCTCAGCTTTCTTCACTGTCCAATTTTCATATCCATACATGACCCCTGGAAAAACCATAGCCTTGACTAGATGAGCCTTTGTTAAAAGTAATGTCCCTGCTTTTTAATATGCTGTCTAGGTTGGTCATAACTTTCCTTCCAAGGAGTAAGTGTCTTTTAATTTCATGGCTGCAGTCGCCATCTACAGTGATTTTGGAGCCTCCAAAAATAAAGTCTGACACTGTCTCCACTGTTTCCCCATCTATTTCCCATGAAGTGATGGGATCAGATGCCATGATCTTCGTTTTCTGAATGTTGAGCTTTAGGCCAACTTTTTCACTCTCCTCTTTCACTTTCATCAAGAGGCTTTTTAGTTCCTCTTCACTATCTGCCATAAGGGTGGTATCATCTGCATATCTGTGGTTATTGATATTTCTCCTGGCAATCTTGATTCCAGCTTGTGCTTCTTGCAGCCCAGCGTTTCTCATGATGTACTCTGCATATAAGTTAAATAAGCAGGGTGACAGTGTACAGCCTTGATGTACTCCTTTTCCTATTTGGAACCAGTCTGTTGTTCCATGTCCAGTTCTAACTGTTGCTTCCCAACCTGCATATAGGTTTCTCAAGAGGTAGGTCAGGTGGTTGGTATTCCAATCTCTTTCAGAATTTTCTTCAGTTTATTGTGATCCACACAGTCAAAGGCTTTGGCATAGTCAATACAGCAGAAATAGATATTTTTCTGGAACTCTCTTGCTTTTTCAATGATCCAGTGGATGTTGGCAATTTGATCTCTGGTTCCTCTGCCTTTCCTAAAACCAGCTTGAACATCTGGACATTCACAAATCACGTATTGCTGAAGCCTGGCTTAGGGAATTTTAAGCATTGCTTTACTAGCGTGTGAGACGAGTGCAATCAAGAAACACCTGGAGTAACAGGCAAATTTGGCCTTGGAATACAGAGTGAAGCAGGGCAAAGGCTAATAGAGTTTTGCCAAGAGAATGCACTAGTCACAGCAAACACCCTCTTCCAACAACACAAAAGAAGACTCTGCACATGGACATCACCAGATGGTCAACACCAAAATCAGATTGATTATATTCTTTGCAGCCAAAGATGGAGAAGGTCTATACAGTCAACAAAAACAAGACCTGGAACTGACTGTGGCTCAGATCATGAACTCCTTATTGCCAAATTCATATTTATATTGAAGAAAGTAGGGAAAACCACTAGAACATTCAGGTATGACCTAAATCAAATCTCTTATTATTATACAGTGGAAGTGAGAAATAGATTTAAAGGCCTAGATCTGATAGAGTCCCTGATGAACTATGAAATGAGGTTCGTGACATTGTACAGGAGACAGGGATCAAGACCATTCCCATGGAAAAGAAATGCAAAAAAGCAAAATGGCTGTCTGGGGAGGACTTACAAATAGCTGTGAAAAGAAGAGAAGTGAAAAGCAAAGGAAAAAAGGAAAGATATAAACATCTGAATGCAGAGTTCCAAAGAATAGCAAGAAGAGATAAGAAAGACTTCCTCAGCGATGAATGCAAAGAAATAGAGGAAAACAACAGAATGGGAAAGACTAGAGATCTCTTCAAGAAAATTAGAGATACCAAGGGAACACTTCATGCAAAGATGGGCTCAATAAAGGACAGAAATGGTATGGACCTAACAGAAGCAGAAGATATTAAGAAGAGATGGCAAGAATACACAGAACAACTGTACAAAAATATCTTCACAACCCAGATAATCACAATGGTGTGATCATTGACCTAGAGCCAGACATTCTGGAATGTGAAGTCAAGTGGGCCTTAGAAAGCATCACTGTGAACAAAGCTAGTGGAGGTGATGGAATTCCAGTTGAGCTATTTCAAATCTTGGAAGATGATGTTGTGAAAGTGCTGCCCTCAATATGCCAGCAAATTTGGAAAACTCAGCAGTGGCCACAGGACTGGAAAATGTCAGTTTTCATTCCATTCCCAAAGAACGTCAATGCCAAAGAATGTTCAAAGAAGACATACAGTTGGCTAAAAAGTATATGAAAAGATTCTCACCATCACTAATTATTGGAAATATGCAAATCAAAACTACAAATGAGGTGTCGACTAACAGCAGTCAGAATGGCCATCAGCAACACTCTGGAAACAATAAGTGCTAAACAAGTTGCGAAGAAGAGGGAACCCTCCTACGCTGTTGGTGGGAATGCAAATTGGTACAGCCACTGTTCAGAACAGTATGGATGTTCCTTAAAAACCTATAATAGAATTACCATATGATACAGCAATCCCACTCCTGGGCATACATCCAGAGAAAACCATAGCTTGTAAAGATACATACACCCTAATGTTCATTGAAGCAGTATTTACAATAGCCAGGACATGGAAGCAACCTAACTGTTCAACACAGGAATAAATAAAGAAGATGTGGTACATATGTACAATGGAATATTGATTGCACAGCCATGAAAAAAATGAAATAATATCATTTGTAGTAACATAGATAGACATAAGGATTATCATACTGAGTGAAGCAAGTCAGACAGAGAAAGACAAATATCATATATCACTTATGTGTAGAAACTAAAAAAAAGTTATAAACAAAGTCATTTAGAAAACAGAAATAGTTATGAATGTCAGAAAAAACTTATGGTTCAGTTCAGTTCAGTCACTCAGTTGTGTCTGACACTTTGCCACCCCATGGACTGCAGCACACCAGGTTTCTCTGTCCATCACCAGCCCCCAGAGATTGCTCAAACACATGTCCATCTAGACAGTGATGCCATCCAACCATCTTATCCGCTGTCATCCACTTCTCCTCCCACCTTCAGTCTTTCCCAGTATCAGAGTCTCTTTAAATGAGTTGGTTCTTTGCATCAGTGGTCAAGGTATTTTAGCTTCAGCTTCAGCATCAGTCCTTCCAATGAATATTCAGGACTGATCTCCTTTAGGATGGACTGGTTGGATCTCCTTGCAGTCCAAGAGACTCTCAAGAGTCTTCTCCAACGCCACAGTTCAAAAGCATCAATTCTTCAGTACTCAGCTTTCTTTATAGTCCAACTCTCACATCCATACATGACTACTGGAATAGCTTTGACTAGATGGGCCTTTGTCAGCAAAGTAATGTCTCTGCTTTTTAATATGCTGTCTAGGTTGGTAATAGCTTTTCTTCCAAAGAGCAAGTGTCTTTTAATTTCATGACTGCAGTCACCATCTGCAGTGATTTTAGGGCCCAAGAAAATGAAGCCTCTCACTGTTTCCATGTGGCTCTTATCTATTTCCCATGAAATGATGGGACCAGATGCCATGATCTTTGTTTTCTGAATGTTGAGCTTTAAGCTAACTTTTTCACTCTCCTCTTTCACTTTCATCAAGAGGTTCTTTAGTTCTTCTTCACTTTCTGCCATAAGGGTGGTGTCATCTGTGTATCTGAAGTTATTGATATTTCCTCCAGCAATCTTGATTCCAGCTTAAACTTCATCTAGCCTGGCATTTCACATGAGGTACTCTGCATATAAGTTAAATAAGCAGGGTGACAATATGCAGACTTGAAGTATTCTTTTTCCAATTTGGAACCAATCTTTGGTTCCATGTAACTTATGGTTATCAGGGGCTTAGTAGGGGATGATAAATTGGGAGATTGGGATTGACATAAACACATTTTGTTGTTGTTCTTGTCTCTACATCATGTCCAACTATTATGTCACCCCACAGACAGTAGACTGCCAGGCTCCTATGTCCATGGTATTTCCCAAGCAAAAATTCTGGAGTGTGTTGCCATTTCCTTCTCCAGGGGATCTTCCTGACCCAGGGATGAAACATCAAACCTGCATCTCCTGCATTGCAGGTGAATTCTTTATTTCTGAGCCATCAGGTAAGCCCATATACACACTGCTACTGCTGCTAAGTCGCTTCAGTCATGTCCGACTCTGTGTGACCCCATAGACGGCAGACCACCAGGCTCCCCCGTCCCAGGGATTCTCCAGACAAGAACACTGGAGTGGGTTGCCATTTCCTTCTCCAATGCATGAAAGTGAAAAGTGAAAATGAAGTCGCTCAGTCGTGTCCGACTCTTAGCGACCCCATGGACTTCAGCCCACCAGGCTCCTCCATCCATGGGATTTTCCAGGCAAGAGTACTGGAGTGGGGTGCCATTGCCTTCTCCAATATACACACTACTCTATATGTAAGATAGCCAATAAGGACTTACCATATAGCACAGGGAATTCTACTCAACAGTCTGTATTGGCCTATATGTGAAAAGAATTTTAAAAAGGGTGGTATATGTATAGCTGATTCAATTTACTGTACTTGAAACTAACACAACATTGTAAACCAACTATACTTCAAAACATTTTTTAAATAAATACATAATAATAATAAAATTTGTGTCCTAAATAGAGCATAGATATTCCTGCATAAAAACTTCTATTATTTACCTCTCCAATGAAAATATTTATGGTATCAATGGAAAATAATTTTTTAAATCACATGACATCTCCATCGAAATATTCATGAACATTTACTGAAATACATGATAAATGCTTAGTTTATTATAGTAAAATATTATGAGATCATTATCTTTAATAGCTTTCTACAAAATAAGAGTTCACCATTTATAACTAGCACTTAGCAACAATTTTAAAGATGGGCTAATTAAAAATGCATTTCTAAGATACATAATGGATTCATTATAAATAAAAATGTGTCTATTTCCATGAATATCTGTGGAAAATGTTTAGTACTTACTCAAAACTATCCTTTAATAAAATATCACTGGGAAATATCAGGGATATTGTTTCTTTGTTTAAATCTATAAATCTGGTTTTACATTCTAAGTGGATATGTGATTATAATAAAGTTTTTATATAATAATACCTACTATTTTAGGGGCTTCCAGGTGCACTGGTGGTAAAGAACCCTCCTGTCGATGCAGGAGACAAAAGAAATGTGGGTTCAATCCCTGAGTAGGGAAAAGTCCCTGGAGGAGTGCATGGCAACCTAATCCTGTATATTTGCTTGGAGAATCCCATGGACAGAGGAGCCTAGTCGGTTACAGTCCATAGGGTCACAAAGAGTCGAACATGACTAAAGCAAGTTAGAACAGCTACTATTTTAGGAAAAGGAGAAAATAGTTAATATATTACATGAATTATATAATAATTGTATAATATATTTAATCTGAGATTATTATTTGAGTTTTCACATGTATGCTACATCCTTTAGAGAATATTTAAATTTAAATATGATAATATATAAAATTTAAAAAACTGATTGATGGTGGATGTGAATCAAAGTTTTCTTTCTGGACAACTATGTGTTTTAAAAGGCTTTTAGCTGGTTATGCAAAAATCTGTCCCCAAAGATCTGTATTGTATTATTTCGATTATTTTCATTTAAAGTTTTGGTGCTACAGCATTGATGCCTCAAATATTAAAAAATATAATAAGTTTCTATTCATATAATTTATGGGAAACAAATATTGTATTTTTTCCTGGTATTAAAGACTTTAGAATTTTTTTATTTAAGGTAAAATCTGAAACAAGTCAAAACAATATTTGAAATATTTTGAAACTTAGAAGCGGGGAAAATCTTTTAAAAGTATACTCCTGAAATATAGTTACCCTATTTTATAGAAAAGCATTGACCAAAAATAAAAAATAAATAAATAAATACTGGTCCAGAATATTTAGAATAAAATGTGATATTTCCTTTCTTAAAAAGAGGAATTTTCTTCTTAACATCTAACATTCTGATAAAGATAATAGAATATTTGTTCATTTTGTAAGAAACTCAAAAATACAAAGTAATCCTCACTTGTGTATTTTTCAAATTAATATCCTCTCTTAAAGGATGCTTTATTATTGATTTGTAGTTTCGTGCATGCACATTCTACGTATTTTCAAATGGCATCAATACACTTCTACATATAACTCAAATTGTCATGAAAATTTGTTTACTTAAACTTCAAAATTACTTGTGTACAAATGTACAGATATCTAGTTAGCATTTATTATATGGAAAAACTAGACTAGGAATCAAGTGTAACTGTTCATTTCAAAGCAAGAAGACATTAATTAGAACTAATACTCCCCTATTATTGTAGAAGTCATTAAGGAAACAACCACTAAAAATATGTGCTTCTTAAATTCAAGGTTTATAGAATCTACTTAAGAAGAAAAAGTATATGAAAGAATGAGAGACAAAGTTATGTGTCATTATATTTGCACATTTCAGATTACAGTAAGAAGTTAGATGGTAGTTCTGAGCCGGGGCTCCTAGACAAAGTTTTGCTCTCAATAACAGCCTCCTAAGTTGCTCTTCAGTATAACTAGAGTGGAAACCTCACATTTACAGATTCTATAGCCCACCAAGAATATTAGTACATTCTCTATCTTTCATGGTCTAGGACTTAGAGTTTGTGAGCTCCCACTTAAACTTTATGCAGATAAAACAGATTAGGCAACAGTACTACTTTTATTTAGTACCAAATTCAAGATCAGTGTATAGATTAAGTACAGAGGAAAACAATTAGTTATGAATAATAATATTAGCAAAAGAGCTTCCCTGGTCTCCCGGATGGTAAAGATTCTACGTGCAATGCAAGAGACCAGGTTCCATCCATGGGCAGGAAGATGCCCTAGAGAAGGGAATGTTTCTCACTCTGGTATTCTTACCTGGAGAATCTCATAGACAGAGGAACCTGGTGGGCTACAGTCCATAGGGTCACAAAGAGTTGGACATGACTGAGTGACTAGCACTTAATAATCTAAGCAGGAAAAAATGTAATTATAAAAGTTTAAATGTCTGCATTCTAAAATGAAAAGAGATGTCTTTGCATAAGAGCATGCTAAAACTTATAAACATATTGAAGAAAAAAATATTTGTGGAGAGCAAACAGTGGGAGAAGGTAAAAAGTATTATCTTTGTTCATTATATATATATATATATATATATATATATATATATATATATTTTAGATCTTGTCTACTTCATGAGCTAAAAAAATACCTGAGGATATCCTAAGACAAGAAAAGCATCAATTTCTTTCCAATTTGTTCAACTCACTGCTTTAGAGTCAGTGTGGCATTCTCCCCATTTCTAAAGTTACAGTAATTGGCATTTGTAGCTCATTGTTGTGAGCTTCTACCATTATCTTTGCCTCATTGGCACTTTACAGTGAAAAGTAATGATAACTGCTAGTCAAACACAATTTCAATCATGTTATCAATCATTATAATGATACTTCAAAAGACTCATTAGATCTTAAAATATATGTGATAAAGAGATGAAATTCAGATGAATCGATTTGAGTACTAATGCTCATTATTGTAACTTCCTTCACTGTTATAACATGGTGTCAGTGGGGTAAGAGTAAATATAAGCATGAAAAAATGTCTACTTCAGAAGAACTTCAGTTTATTAAGTGCTAAATTATATATTTTATTTCAAAATTTATCTTCGGAAAATTGTATAATGACTATTGGCTTTTGAATTATTGATAAAATGTTCATCCAGAAACTCATTAAAATATTCTATGAATATTGCTTACCTAATATGTAGCAATCATTGTGCTGGCTATTGAGTGTCCAACAATGAACAAGAGAAAGACAGATTGTTCTTGATTTTATCAAATTTATGCCCTACCCAGACTCTAAAGAAATAATTACACAAGTTATTGTTTAGTTACTCTTGTAAGACAAATAATACACACATTCTGTCTCCTGGAAACACACAATTTTGATTAGATGAATAAAACACACACACATGCACAGAGTTAATGAACCATGTAAGTCAACATTATAAGTGAAACAGTGGTGGACACAAAGACGTACAAAAACTGCCCAAATCCTTTCCCAAGCAAGGACTTCTTGCCCCACCCATAAATCAAAACTCCTTTTTACAGCCTTTTTATGGTTTGGTGCACTGTTGAAAGCCATGCTATGCATGGGTATGTCCTTCTTCTGATGACACAAATCTAATGACTGAGCAAGGTAAGAAAGCCCAGCTGTCACCAGAACTGAGGACAATTCTTGTGGTTCGTACATGCTTCATAACTCCATATGATTATTTTTAAAACTTTGTTGGCTTTTCTTTGCAGTTTGACTTTTTCCTATGACCAATCCTTTATCGCTCCACCTCTCTTTTCTATGGTTGTTACCCCTAATAAATATTCCACACACAAAACTCCTCCCAGGTGTTTCGTCTGTTTCTGAAAGAAACCACTTCCTTTTGATTTATGGTAGTGAAAGTCACCCTAGAAAGCAAGTGATAAGGTGTGACTTGGGGACAGTAGAGAGTCCTCCTGCCAATGAAGGAGACCCCAGTTCAATCCCTGGGCTGGAAAGATGCCTTGGAGAAGGGAATATCCACTGCAGTATTCTTGCCTGGGGAGTTTCATGAAAAGTAGTCATTTTCTTAGGCATTTGTATGTTGGGTTAAAAAAAAATATCCTGAGGACCATTTTTGGATACAGGGGTTGGGACAAGATTGAAACCTGCAGTTTACTGCTTTGGCTAGAGTGCCGCCAGATAATAAATTTGATTATCAGCTTCTGTATATATATTTATTGGATCTTGTCCCTGAATATTTAATTGAGATTGGCATACTTTATAGTTGAATGCATTGAGGAATCCTTGGCCTTTGGAAAGTGAAAGCATAGTGGATTATTACTCAGGGATCTCCAGTAAAACATAACCAAAAGGTTTATATATATATATATATATATATACACACATACATATAAAGATATATACTTACACATACATATAAAGATATATACTTATGCATATACATACATAGTATACATATATATACATATGTATATATATAAACACATATAGAATAGTATATTATATATATATGAGATTTATTATAAGGAATGCTGTTAATTAAATGCTGTTAAATCTGGTCTAACTCTGAAGACCTGAAAAATCAGGTATCAGTTCCAGAATGAAAGCTGGCAACTGCAGGGAGAGCTAATGTTTCAACTTGAGTCCTAAGGTAAGCAAGAATAATAATAACAGTATCTCAACCCAGTGAGGCAGGAGGTGGTCCCTTATCAGGGAGGCTCATCCTTTTTTTCTATGCTGTCTTTCCTTTAACTGGATGAAGTCCACCACCTCAAGGAGGGGAATATACTCAGTCTACTAATTTCCATGCTATTCTTGAGTCTCCTCAGGACCTGCTGGGCTTTGGCTTGTGGAACACTCAGGGCTGAGTCCCTGCTAATAGTCTGGACTTCCAGACAAACTGAGGGTGAGTCAAAGCTAATGGAAGCCATGTCTGAGACTTTGGTTTGTGGAACACTCAGGGGTGAGTCCCTGCTGCCAGACTGGGCTTCTAGACAACTGGAGGGAGAGTTGCTGCTAATGGAAACAGAATCTCAGGACCAGCTGGGGTTTCATCTTTGGGACTGTATGGTGTTCAGTTCATGCTGACAGGAGCTGGTCTCCTCAGGACCTGCTGGGAGGTGGTGCTGCTGAAGGAGAAGGTCATCCAGAGGACGCAAGACATGGCTACTGATAGACTCTCCCACAGTGACTCTTCATAAATAAATCAAGTCCTGAGACTTTGGAGTGGGAGCACTGACTCCAAGACACTAGACCACCAGAGAACTAACACTAGGGAGTATCAAATAGTGAGAACTCAAACAAAGGAAACAGTTTGTACATAAGACATGGCATCACCAAACCACCAGTAGCACCCTGTGCAGGACATGTCATCTAAGCAGCAAAAACAAAAATACAAACCCAGTCATCAGCAGACAGGATTACCACCTTACTCAGCCTTACCCATCAGAGAAAAAACAAACAAACAAAAACTCAACACAAGCTTACAAAAACGACTGGATCAACCTTAGGAGGGCAGAAACCAAAAGGAAGAAAGAATTCAACCTTGAAGTCTAGGAAAGGAGACCTCAAACACAATAAGTTAAAAAAATAATAATAATTAAAAGGCAGAGAAATACTACACAAATTAAGGAACAAACTAGAAACACAGAAGTCCAAATAAATGAAGAGGAAGTAGGCAAAATACCTGAAAAAGAATTCAGAATAATGATAGTAAAGATGATCACAACCCTTGAAAACAAAATGAAGAAAATGCAAGAATCAGTTAACAAAGACTGAATTAAAGAATTAAATTAAAAGAATTAAAGAATAAACATACAGAGACAAACAACACAATTATGAAATTAAAAATACTCTAGAAGGAATCAATAACAGAATATCTGAAGCAGAAGAATGAAATCAGTGAGCTGGAAGATAAAATGGTGGAAATAACTTCTGAAGAGCAGAATAAAGTAAAAAGAATGAAAAGAACTGAGGATAGTCTCAGAGACCTCTGGGACAATATCAAACATACTAACACTTGAATTATAGCAGTCCCAGAAGAAGAAGAGAAAAAGAAAGGGTACGAGAAAAGTTTTGAAGATATTATAGTTGAAAATTTCCCCAAAATGGAAAAGGAAATAGTCAATCCAGTGCAAGAGCACAAAGAATCCCATTTAGGATAAACCCAAGGAGAAACACTCCAACACACACACTAATCAAACTAAGCTGCTGCTGCTAAGTCGCTTCAGTCGTGTCCAACTCTGTGCGACCCCATAGACGGCAGCCCACCAAGCTCCCGTGTCCCTGGGATTCTCCAGGCAAGAACACTGGAGTGGGTTGCCATTTAAGACTAAACACAAAGAATGAATATTAAAAGCAGCAAGGGAGAAGCAACAAGTAACATACTTGTTAAAGGGAAACACCATATGCTTAACGTTGATCTTTCAGCAGAAACTCTGCAGGCCAGAAGGGACTGGCAGGATATATTTAAATTATTAAAAGGGAAAACTCTACAACTAATATTACTGTTGGTTCTCACTCAAAGGATCTCACTAAAAATTTATGGAGAAATAAAAAGCTTTTCAGACAAGCAAAAGTTAAGAGAATTCAGTATCATGAAATCAGCTTTACAACAAATGTTAATGTGATTTATATAGTCAAGAAATATGAGAGAAAAAAAAAAGAGTTACAAAATTAATCCCAACAAATTAAGCAAATGGTAATAGGAACACATATATCAATAATTGCTTTCAAAGTAAATGGATTAAATGTTCCAACCAAAAGACACAGACTGGCTGAATGGGTACAAAAATAAGACCCATATATATGCTGTCTATAAGAAAACCACTCAGACCTCAAGACACCTATAGACTGAAAGTGAGAGGATGGAAAAATATATTCCATGCAAATGAGAAGCAAAAGAAAGCTGGAGTTGTAATCCTCATATCAGACAAAATAGACCTTAAAATAAAGAAGATTACAAGAGATAAGTAAGGGCACTACATAATGACAAGGAATCAATCCAAGAGGAAGATAAAACAATTGTAAATATCTTTGCAGCCAAAGATGGAGAAGCTCTAAACAGTCAGCAAAAACAAGACCAGGAGCTGACTGTGGCTCAGACCATGAACTCCTTATTGCCAAATTCAGACTTAAATTGAAGAAAGTAGGGAAAACCACTAGACCATTCAGGTATGACCTAAATCAAATCCCTTATGATTATACAGTGGAAGTGAGAAATAGATTTAAGGGCCTAGATCTGATAGATAGAGTGCCTGATGAACTATGGAATGAGGTTTGTGACATTGTACAGAGGACAGGGATCAAGACCATCCCCATGGGAAAAAAATGCAAAAAAAGCAAAATGGCTGTCTGGGGAGGCCTTACAAATAGCTGTGAAAAGAAGAGAAGCAAAAAGCAAAGAAGAAAAGGAAAGATATAAACCTCTGAATGCAGAGTTCCAAAGAATAGCAAGAAGAGATAAGAAAGCCTTCTTCAGCGATCAATGCAAAGAAATAGAGGAAAACAACAGAATGGGAAAGACTAGGGATCTCTTCAAGAAAACCAGAGATACCAAAGGAACATTTCGTGCAAAGATGGGTTCGATAAAGGACAGAAATGGTATGGACCTAACAGAAGCAGAAGATATTAAGAAGAGATGGCAAGAATACACAGAAGAACTGTACAAAAAAGAGCTTCATGACCCAGATAATCACGATGGTGTGCTCACTCACCTAAGCCAGACATCCTGGAATGTGAAGTCAAGTGGGCCTTAGAAAGCATCACTACAAACAAAGCTAGTGGAGGTGATGGAATTCCAGTTGAGCATTTCCAAATCCTGAAACATGGTGCTGTGAAAGTGCTGCACTCAATATGCCAGCAAATTTGGAGAACTCAGCTGTGGCCACAGGACTGGAAAAGGTCAGTTTTCATTCCAATCCCAAAGAAAGGCAATGCCAAAGAATGCTCCAACTACCGCACAATTGCACTCATCTCACACGCTAGTAAAGTGATGCTCAAAATTCTCCAAGCCAGGCTTCAGCAATATGTGAACCATGAACTTCCAGATGTTCAAGCTGGTTTTAGAAAAGGCAGAGGAACCAGAGATCAAATTGCCAACATCCGCTGGATCATGGAAAAAGCAAGAGAGTCCCAGAAAAATATCTATTTCTGCTTTATTGATTATGCCAAAGCCTTTGACTGTGTGGATCACAATAAACTGTGGAAATTTCTGAAAGAGATGGGAATACCAGACCACCTGATCTGCCTCTTGAGAAATCTGTATGCAGGTCAGGAAGCAACTGTTAGAACTGGACATGGAACAACAGACTGGTTCCAAATAGGAAAAGGAGTTCGTCAAGGCTGTATATTGTCACCCTGTTTATTTAACTTCTATGCAGAGTACATCATGAGAAACACTGGACTGGAAGAAACTCAAGCTGGAATCAAGGTTGCCGGGAGAAATATCAATAACCTCAGGTATGCAGATGACACCACCCTTATAGCAGATAGTGAAGAGGAACTCAAAAGCCTCTTGATGAAAGTGAAAGTGGAGAGTGAAAAAGTTGGCTTAAAGCTCAACATTCAGAAAACGAAGATCATGGCATCCGGTCCCATCATTTCATGGGAAATAGATGGGGAAACAGTGGAAACAGTGTCAGACTTTATTTTTCTGGGCTCCAAAATCACTGCAGATGGTGACTGCAGCCATGAAATTAAAAGACACTTACTCCTTGGAAGGAAAGTTATGACCAACCTAGATAGCATATTCAAAAGCAGAGACATTACTTTGCCAACAAAGGTCCGTCTAGTCAAGGCTATGGTTTTTCCTGTGGTCATGTATGGATGTGAGAGTTGGACTGTGAAGAAGGCTGAGCGCCGAAGAATTGATGCTTTTGAACTGTGGTGTTGGAGAAGACTCTTGAAAGTCCCTTGGACTACAAGGAAATCCAACCAGTCCATTCTGAAGGAGATCAGCCCTGGGTGTTCTTTGGAAGGAATGATGCTAAAGCTGAAACTCCAGTACTTTGGCCACCTGATGCGAAGAGTTGACTCATTGGAAAAGACTCTGATGCTGGGAGGGATTGGGGGCAGGAGGAGAAGGGGACGACAGAGGATGAGATGGCTGGATGGCATCACTTACTCGATGGACGTGAGTCTGAGTGAAATTCGGGAGTTGGTGATGAACAGGGAGGCCTGGCGTGCTGCGATTCATGGGGTTGCAAAGAGTCGGACACGACTGAGTGACTGATCTGATCTGATCTGATCTGATGCGCCCAACAGAGGAACACCTCAATACATAAGACAAACACTGACAGACATAAAAGGAGAAATTGGCACTAACGCAATAATAGTAGGAGATTTAATACCCCACTCGCACCAGTGGACAAATCATCAAAACAGGAAATTAAGGAAACATGTCTTAAATGATACATTAGATGAGATGGCTCTCATTGATATCTTCAGGACATTCCATTCAAATGCAAAAGAATGCACCTTCTTCTCAAATGCACATGGAACATTCTCAAGGATAGACCACATCTTGGGTCACAAATCAAATCTCAGTAAATTTAAGAAAGTTGAAACCATATCAAGCATCTTCTCCAACCACAAGGCATTGAGACTAGATATCAGTTACAAGAAAAAAAATGTAAGAAGCACAAACACATGGAGATTAAACAGCACATTTCTAAATAGCCAACAGGTTACTGAAGACATCAAAAGGAAAATCAAAAACTTTCTAGAAACAAATGACAATGAAAACACAACCACTCAAAACCTATGGGATACAGCAAAAGCAGTTCTAAGAGGTGATTTCATAGCAATACAATTCTACCTCAAGAAACAAGAAGAACATTAAATAGACAACCTAACTTTACATGGAAAACAACTGGAAAAAGAAGAACAACAACAAAAACAAAAAAAAAAAAATAGGAGAAGGAAAGAAACCATAAAGATCCAAGCAGAAATCAATGAAAAAGAAATAAAAGAAGCAATAGTAAACTTTTCCAAAACTAAAAGCAGGTTCTTTGAGAAGATAAACAAAATTGACAAGCCTTTAGCCAGACTCATCAAGAAAAAAAGAGAGAAAAATCAAAGCAACCAAATCAGAAATGAAAAAGGAAAGGTTATAACACAGAATACAGAAACACAAAAGATTATAAGAGTCTACTATGAACCACTATATGGCAATAAAATGGATAGCCTTGAAGAAATGGACAGATTCCTAAAAAAGTTCAACCTTCCAAAACTGAACCAGAAAGAATATAAATTATGAACAACCCAATCACAAGGACTGAAATTGAAGCTATGATTAAAAATCTCCCCCCTCCCCCACCCCCCCCCAAAAAAAACAACAAAGGCCCAGGACCAGATAGCTTCACAGGAGAATTCTATCAAACATTTAGAGGGGAGCTAATGCCTATCCTTTTAAAACTCTTTCAAACACTTGCAGAGGAACAAATACTTCCAAACTCATTCTACAAGGCCACAGTCACCCTGATACCAAAAGCAAAGACAACACAAAAAAAGAAAACTACAGGCCAATATCACTGATGAACATAGATGCAAAAATCCTCAACAAATTTTAGCAAACAAAATTCAGCAACACATCAAGAATCTCATACATCATGATCAACTAGGGTTTATTCCAAGAATGCAAGGATTCTTCAATATATGCAAAGCAATCAATGTGATACACCATATTAGCAAATTGAAAGGTAAAATCCATATGATATTCTCCATAGATGCAGAAAAAAAACCTTTGACAAAATTCAGCACCCATTTATGATTAAAACTCTTCAAAAAATGGGTATATAAGGAGCCTACCTCAACATAGTAAAGGCCATATATGAAAACATTATTCTCAATGGTGAAAAACTGAAAGCATTCCCACTAAGATCAGGAACAAGACAAGGATGTTTATTTTCACCACTATTACTCAACATAGTTCTGGAAGTCCTAGTCATAGCAATCAGAGAAGAAAAGGAAATAAAAGAATCCAGATCAGAAAAGAAAGAGCAAAGGTCTCACTGTTTGCAGATGACATGATACATAGAAAACCCTAAAGATAGTATCAAAAAATTACTAAAGATAATCAGTGAATTTAGCAAAGTTTCAGAATACAAAATCAATACACAGAAATCACTTCCATGTCTATATAGTAACAATGAAGAATCAGAAAGAGAAATTAAGGAATCAATCCTCCTCACCATTGCAACAAAAAGAATTAAATATCTAGGAATAAGCTTACCTAAGGAGACAAAAGAACTGTACACAGAAAGTTTTAAGACACTAATGAAAAAAATCAAAGATGACATGTTCAGATGGATAAATATTCCATGTTCCTGGGTAGGAAGAATCAACATTGTGAAAACAACTATACTACCAAATGCAATCTATAGATTCAATGCAATCCCTATCAAATTACCAATGGCGTTTTCCACAGAACCAGAACAAAAAACTCCACAATTCATATGGAAACACAAAAGACCCTGAATAGTCAAAGCAGTCTTGAGAAAGAAGAATGGAGCTGGAGGAATCAAGTCTCCTGACTTCAGACTATACTACAAAGCTACAGTCATCAAGACAGTATGGTACTGGCACAAAAACAGAAATATAGACCAATGGAACAAGCTAGAAAGTCCAGAAATAAACCCATGCACCTATGAGTACCTTATTTTTGACAAAGGAGGCAAGAATAAATACAATGGGGCAAAGACAGCTTCTTCTGGTGCTGGGAAAACCGGACAGCTACATGTAAAAGAATGAAATTAGAACACTTCCTAACACTATACACAAAGATAAACTCAAAATGAATTAAAGACCTAAATGTAGGACCAGAAACTATAAAACTCTTAGAGGACAACAAAGGCAAACCACTTGATGACACAAATCGAAACAAGATCCTCTATGACCCACCTCCCAGAGTAACAGAAATAAAAACAAATGTAAACAAGTGGGACCTGATTAAACTAAAAAGCTTTTGCAGCAAAGGAAACTATAAGCAAAGTGAAAAGACAACCCTCTGGGAGAAAATAATAGCAAATTAAACAACTGACAAAGGATTAATTTCCAAAATATACAAGCAGCTCATACATCTCAATGCCAGAAAAACAAACAACTTAATTAAAAAGTGGAAAAAAGACCTACACAGACATTTCTCCAAAGAAGACATACAGATGGCTAACAAACATGTGAAAATATACTCAACATTGTTCATTATTAGAGAAATGTAAATCAAAACTACAGTGAGATATCACCTCACACCAGTCAGAATGGCTCTCATCAAAAAATCTACAACAATAAATGCTGGAGAAGGTATGGAGAAAAGGGAAGGCTCTTGCACTGTTGGTTGGAATGTACATTGATACAGCCACTATGGAAGATGATGAGGAGATTCCTTAAAAGACTAGGAATAAAACCACCATATGATCCCGGAATCTCACTCCTATGCATATATCCTGAGGAAACCAAAATTGAAAAAGACACATGTATCCCATTGTTCATTGCAGCACTATTTATAATAGCTAGAACATGGGAGTAACCTAGATGTCCACCGACAGATGAATGGATAAAGAAGTTATGGTACATATACACAATGGAATATTACTCAACCATAAAAAGGAAGGCATTTGAGTCAGCTGTGATGATGTGGATGAACCTAGAACCTATTATACAGAGTGAAGTGAGTCAGAAAGAGAAAGATAAATATCATAATCTAATGCATATATACAGAATCTAGAAAAATGGTACTGAAGAATTTATTTACAGGGCAGCAACTGAGAAACAGACAGAGAGAACAGACTTATGGACATGCGGATAGAGGGTGAGATGTATGGAAAGAGTAATATGGAAACTTACATTACCATATGTAAAATAGATAGCCAACAGAAGTTTGCTGTGTGGCTCAGGAAGCTCAAACAGGGTCTCTGTATCAATCTAGAGGGGTGGGACAGGGTGGGAGATGGGAGGGAGTTTCAAAAGGCAGGGGATATATGTGTACCTATGGCTGATTCATGTTGAGGTTTGACAGAAAACAAAAAAATTCTGGAAAGCAATTTTCCTTCAATAAAAAAATTAATTAATAAAAAAAGTCTAATCTCATCTAAAAACACCCTCACAGACATACTCAGAGTAATGTTTGACCAACTATCTGGGTTCCCTGTAGCCCAGAAAAAAATCGACACTTAAAATTGTTCATTACAATAGAGAAGGGCAGTAGAATCCTCTGAAACTGTTCCTCCTCCAAACAGTAAAAGGCAAAAAAATAAAAATAAAACAATACTCCATCCCAAGAATGGCTGCAAATTCATGCTATACTTAAAGATCTGAAGGATGCAGGGATAGCAATCCCTGATAAATTTTCATTTAATTTATCAATCTAGTCTTGCATTTTAGTTGCTGTTACAGATGTAGTATCTTTACTAGAGTGAATTAACATGAACTCAACTACATGAAATGCACCCATTGATTTGTTAAACATTTTATAATTTAATCATTAAAAGCAATCAAAACAGTTTGCATTTAAATAAAATGGACAATGTTACAACAGAGAATGTGTGGTTGCAAACCTATGACCATAAATCCACTGGCCATATTCCACCTTTTTGATGGAGTATTGAAGTGTTCTGCTGAAGTGCAGTTGAAGCATTCGAGGAAGTGATAGGAGAATTAAGTATTATCTTCCAGGCTTCAGGACACACACTATATTTTATTGATGGAGTCAGCTTATAGTTTGTTTCCAATTTGTTGTTGTTGCTGTTGTTCAGTCATCAAGTCATATCTGACTCTGCAACCACATGGTCTGCACCACACCAGGTTTCCCTGGCCCTCATCATCCCCCAGAGCTTAACCAAGTTCATATTCATTGAATTGGTGATTCCATCCAACTATCTCACCCTCTGTCATCCCCTTCTCTGTCTGAGGAGAAGAAATTCACTTATCCTCTCCCTTTTCCAATGAGTCAGCTGTTCACATCAGGTGGCCAAAGTATTGGAGCTTCAGCTTCAGCATCAGTCCTTCCAATGAGTATTCAGTGTTGATTTCCATTAAGATTGACTGGCTTGATAGAGAAAGGAAATTTCAGGTGTAACAATAGTATAAATGTATCAAGATGTCTGGAAATTTATATGTATAGAAAACAGTTTTAAAACATCTGTATTATTGGTATTTGAAAATGGATAATTTCTTGTGTATTTTGAGGGCTGTCCTATGCATGTTTAACATTACTAGATGTTAATGGCATCCTTCCTTCATGATGACAATCAATTGTTTCTAACATTGTCAAATATCCCCTGGCTAGGAAATTCCACACAGTTGAAATTTAAAAAAAAGAAAACCTGGTATAGGTAATGCATGCTATGTGATTCAGAAGGTATATGTAAGAAAACTACTAATTAAGGCATTTGATGTTCTCCTTTCAATAATAAAATAAAAATAGTTTCATTTCAGGGCAAGGTATTTATAGTATGATTGTATATGAATTTACAATAAACTGTAAATGTAGGTGGAAGAATTGATAAAAAAGCAAACTCCATAGGCTTTGGTATCATTAATTTGGGGAAGTTTTCAATCATTAGTACTTCAGAGATTTCTTGTCCTTTTATCTTTTTCTTCTTCTCCTGGTATACCATTACTCTTACGTTATACATTTTATAATTGGCCTACAGTTCTTTCATATTCTATTCAATATTTTTTTTTTCCCACTGTTTGAGTTTTGAAATTTTCTACTGACATCTCTTTAGGATTACTTGTTATTTCCTGTTCTGTCTCTAGTGTCTTGATGAGTTGCATCCAAAATGGCTTGATGAGTTGCATCCAAAATGATGAGTTGCTTTTGGTTTCCAAAAGCCAAACAAGTGGATTTGTGTTTGAGACAGTTCTTATAATGGTGGTATCATAACAATGGCCTAATCAGGTAAGAGTTTTATTTCTTCTCTCTCCCAAAATATGTCAGTCATTATCTATAATTGCAATTGTACCTATAGATGCTAAAAAGTTACGTGATTAAATTCAGTCTTCATTATGAAGGTAAATTTTAGCATAAGGATAGAATAATTTCCTAATATGATATGGGATATCTATATAAAAGTATTAGCAAACATTATATAAAGAGTAAAAACATGAGTAATCCCATTAAAGTGAATTCCAAAACAATGATATCTACTCTTATGTCCATAATTCAATTCTGTTTTGCAAGTTTATCCAAAGAAATCAGAAGATAGAATATGAGTTATAAATATTGGAAGGGAGGAAAATGAATTTTCATTAGTTGAAAATTCTCTTGGGAGAGAAAAAAAGAGAAACAACTTTAAAAAATATGAAAACTCTCATGAGAATTCAGAAAACATGTCTTTTATTAAATAAATATGAAGAATTAAATTGTATTGCAGACTATATTTAAAAATCAGGCTAAAAACAACTTAAGAGATATAATTCATAATAAAAATAATAATAAAAACCATAGTACAAATACTAAAGAAAGAAATATCTTTTGTAAATAGACCAAAAATTATAGAAGAGTAGAAAAAGAAATATGAATAAATGAAGATCCTTGACATTATTCTAGATGCAAAACTCTAATACTGTAAAGGTATTCTTTGTCTCCTAAGTAATCTACAAAATTAATCTAGTTTTAATAAAAAGTTTCATGTTCACATATCAGATAATTAAAGCCATCTAAATATTAATCATTTTACACATTCCCCAAGCCATTTAATTCAACAAAAAGAACATATAAAGTCACTTAAATCCCATAGGACCAAGAATGCTAAAATTTCAATGTCACATGTAAGGATATAAACTTTCTGAAACTATTTTAGCCAATTCTGAATACACAACAGAACTGAGTATCAGGCAAATAAAAAGTGAGAGGGTGGTGGGCATAGACCCAGTAGCTGAAGACACAAAATAACACCTATCAAAAATGGAAAAATAATTATACATTATGGGAGGAAATCCTTATAACAAATATGAGACTAATTTTATCAGAAAATAATTTGATGAGGGAAAAAAGGAAAAGCTTGAGAACTCATAGGTATTAGAATAGCAGTTTTGTAAAAGTGGCATCATTTCTAGGAGGGAGGAAGTTAGAACAGACAGACTCTTCTTCAGTTCAATTCAGTTCAGTTCAGTCACTCAGTCATGTCTGACTCTTTGCGACCCCATGAATCGCAGCACGCCAGGCCTCCCTGTCCATCACCATCTCCCGGAGTTCACTCAAACTCATGTCCATCGAGTAAGTGATGCCATCCAGCCATCTCATCCTCTGTCGTCCCCTTCTCCTCCTGCCCCCAATCCCTCCCAGCATCAGAGTCTTTTCCAATGAGTCAACTCTTCGCATGAGGTGGCCAAAGTATTGGAGTTTCAGCTTTAGCATCATTCCTTCCAAAGAAATCCCAGGGCTGATCTCCTTCAGAATGAACTAGGTGGATCTCCTTGCAGTCCAAGGGACTCTCAAGAGTCTTCTCCAACACCACAGTTCAAAAGCATCAATTCTTCGGCGCTCAGCCTTCTTCACAGTCCAACTCTCACATCCATACATTACCACAGGAAAAACAATAGCCTTGACTAGACAAACCTTTGTTGGCAAAGTAATGTCTCTGCTTTTGAATATGCTATCTAGGTTGGTCATAACTTTCCTTCCAAGGAGTAAGTGCCTTTTAATTTCATGGCTGCAGTCACCATCTGCAGTGATTTTGGAGCCCAGAAAAATAAAGTCTGACACTGTTTCCACTGTTTCCCCATCTATTTCCCATGAAGTGGTGGGACTGGATGCCATGATCTTCGTTTTCTGAATGTTGAGCTTTAAGCCAACTTTTTCACTCTCCACTTTCACTTTCATCAAGAGGCTTTTGAGTTCCTCTTCACTATCTGCTATAAGGGTGGTGTCATCTGCATACCTGAGGTTATTGATATTTCTCCCGGCAATCTTGATTCCAGCTTGAGTTTCTTCCAGTCCAGTGTTTCTCATGATGTACTCTGCATAGAAGTTAAATAAACAGGGTGACAATATACAGCCTTGACGTACTCCTTTTCCTATTTGGAACCAGTCTGTTGTTCCATGTCCAGTTCTAACTGTTGCTTCCTGACCTGCATACAAATTTCTCAAGAGGCAGATCAGGTGGACTGGTATTCCCATCTCTTGAAGAATTTTCCACAGTTGATTGTGATCCACACAGTCAAAGGCTTTGGCATAGTCAATAAAGCAGAAATAGATGTTTTTCTGGAACTCTCTTGCTTTTTCCATGATCCAGCAGATGTTGGCAATTTAATCTCTGGTTCCTCTGCCTTTTCTAAAACCAGCTTGAACATCAGGAAGTTCATGGTTCACATATTGCTGAAGCCTGGCTTGGAGAATTTTGAGCATTACTTTACTAGCGTGTGAGATGAGTGCAATTGTGCAGTAGTTTGAGCATTCCTTGGCATTGCCTTTCTTTGGGATTGGAATGAAAACTGACCTTTTCCAGTCCTGTGGCCACAGCTGAGTTCTCCAAATTTGCTGGCATATTGAGTGCAGCACTTTCACAGCATCATCTTTCAGGATTTGGAATAGCTCAACAAGAGATGTCAAGAGTGAATGTCGACATTCTAGGAATCAGCGAACTGAAATGGACTGGAATGGGTGAATTTAACTCAGATGACCATTATATCTACTACTGCAGGCAGGAATCCCTCAGAAGAAATGGAGTGGCCATCATGGTCAACAAAAGAGTCTGAAATGCAGTACTTGGATGCAGTCTCAAAAACGACAGAATGATCTCTGTTCATTTCCAAGGCATACCATTCAATATCACAGTAATCCAAGTCTGTGCCCCAACCAGTAACACTGAAGAAGCTGAAGTTGAACAGTTCTATGAAGACCTACAAGACCTTTTAGAACTAACACCCAAAAAATATGTCCTTTTCATTATAGGGGACTGGAATGCAAAAGTAGGAAGTCAAGAAACACCTGGAGTAACAGGCAAATTTGGCCTTGGAATACAGAATGAAGCAGGGCAAAGACTAATAGAGTTTTGCCAAGAAAATGCACTGGTCATAAAAAACACCCTCTTCCAACAACACAAGAGAAGACTCTATACATGGACATCACCAGATGGTCAGCACCGAAATCAGATTGATTATATTCTTTGCAGCCAAAGATGGAGAAGCCCTATACAGTCAGCAAAAACAAGACCAGGAGCTGACTGTGGCTCAGACCATGAACTCCTTATTGCCAAATTCAGACTTAAATTGAAGAAAGTAGGGAAAACCACTAGACCATTCAGGTATGACCTAAATCATATCCCTTATGATTATACAGTGGAAGTGAGAAAGAGATTTAAGGGCCTAGATCTGATAGATAGAGTGCCTGATGAACTATGGAATGAGGTTCGTGACATGTACAGGAGATAGGGATCAAGACCATTCCCATGGAAAAGAAATGCAAAAAAGCAAAATAGCTGTCTGGGGAGGCCTTACAAATAGCTGTGAAAAGAAGAGAATCAAAAAGCAAAGGAGAAAAGGAAAGATATAAACATCTGAATGCAGAGTTCCAAAGAATAGCAAGAAGAGATAAGAAAGCCTTCCTCAGCGATGAATGCAAAGAAATAGAGGAAAACAACAGAATGGGAAAGACTAGGGATCTCTTCAAGAAAATCAGAGATACCAAAGGAACATTTTATGCAAAGATGAGCTCGATAAAGGACAGAAATGGTATGGACCTAACAGAAGCAGAAGATATTAAGAAGAGATGGCAAGAATACACAGAAGAACTGTACAAAAAAGATCTTCATGACCCAGATAATCACGATGATGTGATCACTCACCTAGGGCCAGACATCCTGGAACAATGTCTATAACAAAAGGTAAAGAAGAGTATGATATCAAGATAAATGGTTCAATGCAAGAAGAGGATATAACATCCATGAACACATATGCACCTAACTTAGGAACATATAAATACGTAAAGTAAATATTAATAGACATAAAGGGAGAAACGGTAACACAATAAAAGTAGATGACGTTAACACCCCTTGTACATCAAAGGATGGATCACCAAGAAAGAAAACCAATAAGGAAAGAGCAGTGTTAAATGGCCAGATGGACTTACTAGTTTTAAACAGGACATTACATTTTAAGAAATCAGCATATACATTCTTTCCAAGTGCACATAGAACATTCTTCAGGATAGATCATATTCTAGTTTCCAAAACAAGTCTCAACATATTTAAGAAGACTAAAATTACATCAATCATATTTTTCTGACATAAAATATTGAGGCTAGAAATCAAATAAAAATAATGTGAAAAAGGCACATAAACATGTGGAGATTAAATAACTTATTATTAAAAAGCCAACAGGTCGGCAAAGGAAATCAGAAAATATGCTCAGATGAATGAATATAAAAACACAACTTTTCAAAATCTATGGACACAAAAGAACTAGTTCTAAGAAGAAAATTTGTGGTGATATAAGCATACTCAATTAAACAAAAAATATTAAATAAATAACTCAAATTTACCATCTAAAGAAATTAGAAAAAGGAGAACAAACAAAGCCCAAGGTCAACAGAAGGAAGGACATAATAAAGATTATACTGGTAATATATAAACTAGTAAAGCTATAGAAAAAAAATGTACCTCATTTATATAGCTAAAAATATAGAAAATTTGATAAAATTAAAGAAGTAGTTTTAAGAAATATGAAGCAACACTGTCACTATTTGCTGATGATTATTGAAGATAAAGAAAACCCTAAAATTCACCAAAAACTATAACTAGTATATGAATTGAGTACAACTGCAAGGTAGAAGATTAAATACTCAGAAACGTCTTCTACATCTATGCCCTAACAATGAGCTACCAGAAAAATAAATCAAAGCCATCTACTATGGCACACAAAAGAATAAAATACCTTGGAATGAATTTAACCAACACATACTCTGGAAACTATAAGGCATTTATGTAGGATACTGAAGATAGAACAGATAAACAGAAATATCAAGTGTTCCTGGATTGAAAGAATTAATATCATTAAAATGTCCATACAACTCAAAGCTATGTATATATTTAATGTAATTTCTTTCAGACACCCAGGTACTTTTCCACAGCAATAGAACAAATGACTGCAAAATTTATGTGGAACCACAAAAGACCTCAAATAGACAAAGCAATCTTGAGAAAAAAGAACAAACTTGGAGTTATTACACTCCCTGGTTCCAGGCTCTAGTATGAAGTTACAGAAATAAAAACTGTATGGTACTGGCAGAAAACGTACACATAGATCAATAGAACAAAACAGAGGCCCAAGAAATAAACCTGTGCACCCACATGGCCAATTAATCTATCCAAAAGGGGCATGAATATACAATAAAGAAAAGATATTATCTTCAATAAGTCATGTCATGAATACTGTTTAGCTACATGTAAAAGAATCAATTTAGAACATTTTCTCAGATATAAAAATAATCACACAATGGATTAAAGATCTAAATTTAAGATCAAAAATCATAAAAGTCCTGGAAATATCAGTAACCTCAGATATGAAGATGACCACACCCTTATAGCAGAAAGCAAAGAGGAACTAAAGATACTCTTGACGAAGGTGAATGAGGAGAGTGAAAGACCTGGCTTAAAACTCAACATTCAAAAAATAAAATCATGCCATCTGGTCCCGTTGCTTCATGGCAAATAGATGGGGAAACAATGGAAACAGTGACAGACTTTATTTTGGGGGGCACTAAAATCATGGCAGATAGTAACTGCAGCCATGAAATTAAAAGATGCTTGCTTCTTAGAAGGAAAGCTATGACCAACCTAGACAGCATATTAAAAAGCAGAGACATTACTTTGCCGACAAAGGTCCAGATAGTCAAAGCTATGGTTTTTCCAGTAGTCATGTATGGATGTGAGAATTGGACTATAAAGAAGGTAGAGTGCCGGAGATTTGGTGCTTTTTAACTGCGGTTTTGGAGAAGACTCTTGAGAGTCCCTTGGACTGCAAGATCAAACTAGTCAATTTTAAAGTAAATCTTAAGATGCTGAGGCTGAAGCTCGAATACTTTGTCCACCTGATGCGAAGAGCCAACTCATTAGAAAAGATACTATTTCTGGGAAAGATTGAAGGTGGGAAGAGAAGGAGACAATAGAGGATGAGATGGTTGGATGGCATCACCAACTCAATAGACAGGAGTTTGAGCAAGCTCCAGGACATGGGGAAGGACAGAGAGGTCTGGCATGCTGCAGTCCATGGGGTTGCAAGGAGTCGGACACAACTGAGCAACTGAACAACAACAGCAGTACTCTTTGACAGTACATTGTATTGAATTGATCTCATCAGGCAAAGAAAACAAAAGCAAACATAACACATGGGACATAATAAAACTTGAAAGTTTTAGGATATCAAAGAATCCATCAGCAAAACAACAAGTCAGCTCCACTGGGTGTGAGAAGGCATTTGCAACTGATGTCTGTTAAGGGGTTAATATCCAAAGTATATTAAAAACTCATATACCTCAATATTGAAAAAGAAAAAAATCCAAACAACCTAACTGAAAATGGGTAGAAGACCTGAATAGGGGTTTTTCAAAGAGACAGGAAGATGGCCACCAGATCCATGGAAAGATATTCAATATTGCTAACCATTAGGGAAAATGCATCTAATGACCAAAAGGATATCATCTCATCTTTGTCAGGATGGCTACCATCAAAAAGACAAATAATAAAGTGTTTGCAAGGCTGTGATAAAAGGAAATCCTAGTATTTGGTGATGGCAATGTAAATTGGTGTAGCCACTATCAAAAACATTATGGAAATCCTCAAAAAATTAAAAATAGGTCTACCATATGATCCAGAAATTCTACTCCTAGGTAAATATCTGAAGAAAATGACGTAAATATCTGAAGAAAATGACATTGATTCCAAAAGATACATGCACCCCAATGATCATATCAATACTATTTACTATGGTCAAGATATGGAAGCAACTTAACATCCATCATAGATGAATGGATAAAGACAGTGTGATGTACACACACACACCCACACACACACACACACAATGGAATATCACTCAGCCATAAAAAATAATGAAATTTGATCATATGAAAAAATATAGATGGTCTGGAGGGTATTATGCTTACTGAAATGTTAGACAGAGAAAGACCAACATGTGGAATCTAAAATAAAACAGATGAACAAGCGTAACAAAATGGAAACAGGCTCACAGTTACAGAGAACAAACTAGTGGTTACTAATGAGGAGAGGGATGGGGGAAGGGCAAAATAGGTGAAGGGGATTAAAAGCTATAAACTACTAGCTATAAAATAAATAAGATACAAGGATATAATATACAATACAAAAAATTGGAAATATAGCCAATATTTTGTAGTAACTTTAGATGAAGTATAATGTGTAAAATATCAACTCACTATGCTATTTACCTAACACCAACATATTATTGTTAGTTAACTATACTTTAATAAGAAAAAAAATAACTAAATGTCTGTGGATAAATGAAATGGATGAAGAAACTGATGTTATATGTATATATATATATATATATATATCATTAATATATAATATATAGATAATACATTGCATGTATATATACAATAAAATATTATTCCATCTTAATAATATTAGCTTATTTATATAAATATATGTCCACAGTAGAACATTATAAGTTTGGGTATACACACACACACACACCAAAATATTATCAGCTTTAAAAAGTAAAGAATTCCTGCCTTTGCCAACAATAGAAATGAACACAGAGGACATGCTGATGATTAAAATAAGCCAGACAGAACAAGAATATAACATTATGTCATTTATATGCGTATTGAAAAACAATGAACTAATACCAGAGAATAAATGGTAGTTAGCAGAGGCTAGGAGTCAAGAAGAAAAGCAGATATTGATCAAATAGTATAAATTTTCAGTTATAAGATGAATAAGTTCTGGAAACCTAGTATGCAGCATGATGACTACAGTTAGTAGCAATGAATTGTATAGTTGAAATTTGCTGTGACTTGGTATCAAATGTTCTTATTACAAAAAATTAACTCTTTTTAATGTATTTCTAAAGATTTTATGTTTTGACGTCATGATAAATATATTTTGTACCTTCGTTTTCCAATTTTTTGCTGCTAGTATAGAACTATATAATTGACTTGTACATTAACCACATATTGTGCAAATTCACCAAATTCAATTTTTTGTTTTTGTCTACTTGTTTTTTAATAGATTCTCTAAAACAGTTTTTAAAATAGATTCTTTAGGATGTTAATATACCTAATATATTAAAATATTCTTTACCATATCTCATTTCATTCATGAATTATTTAGAAGTATATTGTTACATCACAAATATTTGTGCTTTCCCTAAATATCTTATAATTATTGATTTCTATTTAAATTCTAGTTTGTTGAGAGAATATAGTAAGATTTCTATTCTTTTTATATTTATTAAGACATTTTATGATTAGCATATGGCAATCATACAATGTACACGTGAAAAATATGAGTATTCTATATGGCTGCTTTAAACTAAAATTTGGTCAAAATGGTTGATAGTATTGATTATGTATTTTATGTCTTTAGTAATTTGTGCTATTTGTTAGTTGCCAAGGGCAGAGTGTAAAATTTTCTATCTTTAATTATGGAATTTGCTCTGTTAATGGAAATGTTCTGCTTCTTTTAACTATTTTAACTATTCTTTTAACTATTCGTCATCTGCCTTGCTGCTCTACTATAAGATTCATAAAGATTTATAAATATTACCTTTCTGATGAATTTGTTTTTTTCATCCTGAAATGTCCTCTTACCATCAATAGTGTTTTTTAAACTATAATTCTAATATATTACATCTAGAAAGTAAACAGTCAAATTTTTTTAAAAAACATCCATTCCAGCTGTCCCTGCATTTTGATTGAATGGTTTAGACCATTAACATTTACCATATTTTTGGATATGGTTGTATTTAGAGTCATTATGCTTATAATTTTATTTCTGTTTTTCTTTTCCTTTTCTGTTGTTTGTTTTTTCCAGCTTTTCTTCCTTCATTTGGATCATTTGTGATATTTTTTTGAGGAAGGGAATTATACTTGTTCCACTTTTTGCTTGTTGTTGATTTACATTATGCATTTTTAATATTCACACTCCATTTAGAGTTAATATTATACCATTTAACTTTAAAAAATATGTGATTCTTTATTATAGTCTGAAGAAGTAGAATATAGACAATGAAGGAGCAGTCATTTTTCAAACTTTGTGTGTGTGTTGGAAATATTCTTTCAAAATCATACAATGTTCACTTTAAAAAACAGATTAACTTGGCATCTAACAAAAGTGGAAACAGATGTGGGGTTACCTCTGGTGCTTCTGGAGAACCACCTCAGGGCTCCACTGAATCATTTGAGATCCATTAATGCAGAGATAGGATTTAGTAGCCTACATGAACCCCTTTCAATTCTGAAATTATTTTACAATTTCATTTGTATATGTAAAGTCTGACATGGTGATATGCAAGTTTTAGGAACAAAGGTATGGGCCTTTGGAGGTCATGGTTGAGTGATCATGTAATCCTGCTATTAGTCTGTTCAGAATTATTACTCATATTGGTGCCCAGGGGTGATCAGGCCCCACAAAAGCACAAATCAAGCTTAAGATAAGCATCCCACAAAAGCAAATATCAAGCTTAAGATACCCATGGCTCTCAATTTATTAATTTTCAGTAAGGCACCACTGCCATGCAAACTGTAAAACTTGATGTTTAAGTGATGAAAGACATTCTCTCTTGTAAGACAGATGAACAAGGAACCAAATAGTAATTTGACAACTAAATACTCTAGTGAGTATAGAATTAAAGTAAGAGATATATAAACATTCTAACAAAAAGTCCTTAGGCTAAGATTGCTTGAGACTGTTTCCTAATTTAGTGAAAATCTTTTCAAGGAAATGGATTTTTTGAAATCTGATTCAGGCTCCTACTTGGTCAGTGTTAAATGCACCCTAACCAATTTCTGCCTTTAATCTTCAAGGTCGTATCATCTTTAGGTGGTAAGTTCATTTTTTTTTTTTACTGTATCTTCATATTAATTTCCTAGGGCTGCTAGAAAAAAATCATCATAAACTTAGTAACTTAAAGCAACAGAAATTCTCTATAGTTCTGGAGGCTAGAAGCCACAAATCAAGGTGTTGGCTGGGTCGTCCTCTCTCTGAAGGTTTCTTCCTCTTGCTAAGATTGTGGAGATTGCTGGCAATCTTTGGCATTCCTTTGCTTGAATCTGTATCACTCCAATTTCTGCTTCTGTATTCACATGGTGTTCTTCCTTCTGTGTCTCTATGTCTTCAAATAGCATTTTTCCTTTCTACGCCTGTGTCTCAGTCTCTAAACTGCCCTCTTTTTATAAAGACACCAAACATATTGAATTTAGGGCCACCCTAATCCAGTATGACCTCCTCTTAGCTTGATTACATTTGAAGTACCCTATTTCCAAATAAGGTCACATTTAGAGGTTTCAAGTGAACATTAACTTGAGGGGTGACACTATTCAAATCAGTACTTATGCCTATCATATTGTCTAGTCAACATTTAACGCATTAAAAATTAATCTTATTTTGCCTTCAGTTCAGTTCGGTTCAGTTCAGTCGCTCAGTCGTGTTCGACTCTTTGCGACCCCATGAATTGCAGCACGCCAGACCTCCCTGTCCATCACCAACAGCCACTAATCAAATTGAGTGTGTATATTTTCTGTTTTTCATTCTATCTGTTCTATGTTCTACCTTATGATTGACTTTCTTCCTCATTCTAACCTAGTTCCTTCTTGCCTCTTTTACTTGTGTGGCTTCTCAAATGCTTCTAAACTTCTAAAGCATCTCACCCTGCCTGAGACATATCTCTCTCCTCTTTCTGCCCTCAACTTCTTTTGAAACTGGGGCTAATTTGTTTCAGTGTTTTCTTTTCATTTTAACTGGTTATATATACTTAAATGGAGATGAGTAGCAGCCATAAAACAAGGAGATGGTCCTATAAATGGTCAAGTACCTGGTGGTGCTAGTGGTAGAGGATCCACTTGCCAATGCAGGAGACACAGGAGATGTGGATTTGATTCCCAGGTGGGGAAGGTCCCATGGAGAAGAGCATAGCAACCCACTCCAATATTCTTGCCAGAGAATCCCATGGACAGAGAAACCTGGTGAGCTACACTTCATAGGGTCTCAAACAGTTGGACTCAGCTGAGCACATATGCGCACACCTTATTACAGAAGTTCAGATAATTTGAACAAGTATTTTATGAAATAATTATTGTTTTGATTTTGCTTTTTAATACTCATGTAGTATAATTTAGTATAAGATTCCAAATTGTTATAAATTTGGATGTGAAAAATATCATCCAAAGTAAGCATATATTTAAAAAGATTAAGAAACAAAATATATGGTTTCATTCAAATATATTTCCCTCTGAATTGTCTATTGACTCTTTTCTGAAAGTATAAAGTTAGCAAACTTTAAAAGATGACTGAAATAAAAACACTGATCACAAAACCTGTGACACCTTTACAAAAATGTGTGAGAGTTGTTCAGATTAAGGAAATTTAAACATAGCTATTTTCAGGTTAACAATTGCTTTCTGATGTTTATACATACCAAATATTCTGCTCATGTTTTTTAAAAAAATTTCAGTAGCTTTTTGTAACAGGGTGGTATGATAACTGAGATTTCCAGCAATTTTATAGTTCTTGGAGCACTTCACACACTACTCTATGCATCCCATCACAGTATCTCTTTCTGTGGTTCTCTGAGACTGAGCAGTAGTGGCCTGAGACTTTAATTTTTCTGCTGTCTTTAACTGGTCTTTGACAGAGTCAAAGAAACTCTTGGCAATTGCAATTTGACATTAGCAGTTTCCACTCTTAAATGGTGTAGTAGAAATTTTAATTGTGTTCTCCTTAGGCTAGGCTAAGTCTCCTTACTAACAAAGAGAACTTGAGAGCTACCCAGCCTTCACATATGAACATGCCTTTGTTGTTCTCCACTCATCATCTTGAAGGCAAAATTGTCATTAAATTCTGATAGTTATATAATATGTTCCCATTATTCTTTAAATGAATAATATATTTTTATAGCATTTATGATACGGAAAATTGGTAAAGATCTCAAAAGCATCTCTTGAGAACGTCATCTATGGTCTTTGCTTATGTTTACTATGCTTTAAAACAAATAGACTTTTGTGGCCAATAAAAGCCAATATAAAAAATATATAAATAGATTATACCACTCAATATAAAAAAATTTAAATGGGCAATAAAACTGAATATATGTTTTCACAATGAAAATACACAGATGGCTGACAAGCACATGAAAAGATGCTCAAAATCGCTAATCATTAGGGAAATTCAAATAAAAATCAAAATGAGAAATCACCTCACACCTGTTTAGAATAGGTACCATCAGAAAGATCACAAATTACAAATGTTGACAAGGATGTGGAAAAAAAGAGAATTCTAGTATACTGTTCATAGGGATATAAATTAGTGCAACCGCTATGGAAAGCAGAATGTTATTGTCCAGTAGCTAAGTTGTGTCCAACTCTTTGTGTCCCAGGGACTGCAGCATGCCAGGCTCCCTTGTCCTTTGCAATCTCCTGGAGTTTGCTCAGATTCATGTCCATTGAATCAGTGATACTATCTAACCATCTCATCCTCTGCCATGCCCTTCTCCTTTTGCCTTCAATCTTTTCCAGCATCAAAGTTTTTCTAAAGATTCACTTACATGTGGAATCTTTGTAAAACAAACAAATGAATATAACAAAGCAGAAACAGACTTACAGATATAGAGAACAAACTGTTACCGGTGGAGAGAGGCAACAGGGAGAGGCAATGAGGTAGAGAGTTAAGAGGTACAAAATATTATGTATAAAATAAATACGCTATAAGTATATACTGTTCAGCACAAGGAATATAACAAATATTTTATAATAACTTTACATGGAGTATAATCTATAAAAATACTGAACCACTAAATTGCACACTAATATAATTTTTAAAAATCTGTTTCCAGAAAAAATGAAGCAAATTGGAAGTGGCACAAAAATGAAAGAAAGAAAGAAAAAGAAAATATACTCTTTCAATGTCCTACTACAAATTGCTCCTCAAGAAAGCATACCTTGTATGAAACTCCTGAAGGCAAAGGGAGCTGTTTATGATTTCTGCTCCCCTCAGTTCTCTTCTGTGAAACATCACCAGATTCTAGATGAAGACAATACAGAATAGGAGAGTGTGGTATCATGGTAAAGATTAATCACTGTTGTAGGATTGAATCAGAGTTGGTAGACTGCTTGCTAAGCTATCTTGGGCAATTTTCCTGGCTTTTTGAGGCTTCAGTTTTGATAGCTGTATATCAGGCATATTGACAATACCATTTCACAGGTTTATATTAAAAATAAAAAAGAAATGCTGCATCCATATTTTTCAGTTCAGTACAGTTTAGTCGCACAATCGTGTCCAACTCTCTGCGACCCCATGAATCGCAGCACGCCAGGCCTCCCTGTCCATCACCAACTCCCAGAGTCTACCCAAACTCATGTCCATCAAGTTGGTGATGCCATCCAGCCATCTCATCATCCGTCATCCCCTTCTCCGCCTGCCCCCAATCAGTCCCAGCATTAGGGTCTTTTCCAATGAGTCAGCTTTTCATATCAAGTGGCCAAATATTGGAGTTTCAGCTTCAACATCAGTCCTTCCAATGAACACCCAGGACTGATCTCCTTTAGGGTGGACTGGTTGGATCTCCTTGCAATCCAAGGGACTCTCAAGAGTCTTCTCCAACACCACAGTTCAAAAGCATCAATTCTTGGGTGCTCAGCTTTCTTTACAGTCCAACTCTCACATTCTTATGTGACTACTGGAAAAACCATAGCCTCGACTAGATGGACCTTTCTTTGTTGGCAAAATAATGTCTCTGCTTTTTAATGTGCTGTCTAGGTTGGTCATAACTTTCCTTCCAAGGAGTAAGCGTCTTTTAATTTCATGGCTGCAGTCACCATATGTAGTGATTTTGGAGCTCAGAAAAATAAAGTCTGACACTGTTTCCACTGTTTCCCCATCTATTTGCCATGAAGTGATGGGACTGGATTCCATGATCTTAGTTTTCTGAATGTTGAGTTTTAAGCCAACTTTTTCACTTTCCTCTTCCACTTTCATCAAGAGGCTCTTTAGTTCTTCTTCATTTTCTGCCATAAGGGAGGTGTCATCTGCATATCTGAGGTTATTGACATTTCTCCCAGCAATCTTGATTCCAGCTTGTGCTTCCTCCAGTCCAGCATTTCTCATGATGTACTCTGCATATAAGTTAAATAAGCAGGGTGACAATATACAGCCTTGACATACTCCTTTTCCTATTTGGAACCAGTCTGTTGTTCCATGTCCAGTTCTAACTGTTGTTTCCTGACCTGCATATAGATTTCTCAAGAGGCACGTCAAGTGGTCTGGTATCCCATCTCTTTAAGAATTTTCCACAGTTTATTGTGACCCACACAGTCAAAGGCTTTGGCATAATTTTCAATAAAATTATGATAAAGAAAAGTTATACATCACTTAAAATTTCCCTCTTTTTCTAAAAATGTATACCATAGATATATAAAATTCAAAAGTTTCATGAGTAAACATAAAAAAAGTGATTCTTACACTTGTGTTAAATTATGTGAAGATTATTTTAAAAATGGAAGCATAGTCAAAGACAGACTATAGCAATCACAACTCAAGTGAATCTTCAAAGAATTAAGCATCTCTTTGATGATGCAAAAGTTGTTTATAGTAGATGACAGTAGTGGTGGTAGTGGTGGTCGGTGGTAGGGATAAGAATGTGTCATCTAAGAAGAACAGAGTATGCAATTTATCTGAACAAAATTGCATCTCCAAATAAAGTCTTGAATGATATCAATGATGTGACACAGCAAACATTTCTGGAACTTACTGTGAGAAAAATCTCACGGAAGAGTTCAGCTAAGTTGCTCCATGTCATTGATGTCTCAGCATTGATTTCTTTTGGCCAAGTCATGTGAGAACATTAACCTAACACTAGTTCCCTCAAACAACTGCATGGCTAAATAACAGCCCTCAGGCTTCAAGCAAGTATAAGTACCTAATAGGACTTCCTGTATGAGAAATAGTCTTCCTCACCTCCCAGGGCCTCCTCCTTGAGCTCCCCTTAGACAAAACTCCTCTACAGAGCTTACCAAAACCCTTCTCTTTTTAATTTAAACTGACTAATCCAACCTTGCCCCCAAAACTTCGAAGCATTCTACCCAAGGGCCCTAATAAAGACATGTGCCCCATCCCCAGTTTTGCCTCTCTCTCTGACCGCCCTCTGCTTTGAACTCCCCATGTGACTGACCCCTGGAGCCATGTCATGTATTTCCTCCAGATCTTGTGAATAATAAACTTCGCTATTTCAGCCTCTCTTGTCATCCGTTGTTGAACTATTCAAGTGTGGCTCACCACCTAGCACCTATACTCCAATGAACAAATGTTAACAAAGTCATAACCCCTTAACAAAATTATGATGCCAACTGCATTTTGGCCCACCACAAAGGTATGGGATAAACAAAAACTTAAAGCAGAAAACCATCCAGCAGAAGAGACAACTTGAAAAAAAAATGGCAGATATAGGTTTATAGATGAGAATTTGACAGTTTTAAAATATTTTCTGACTATATATGAAATATTTGGTATTATCTAAATATCAACACATTTTCTAAATTGAGTATTCCCGTTTTAAAGAAAAGACAGTTGAGAGAAACAAGGTATCCCGACCTAACTAATAAAGTCACTTCTCTATTTGAGACTGTAATACAGTCTCTTTTTTTTCCTTCTTCTCATTTCTCTTGGGTGCTGTCTGTAATTTTACAATATGAACCACAAAGAAGATTGAAATGAGGAAGAGCCAAATAACTGCCAACAAACAACTAAAGGAGAAAATAACCGGGGAAAAAGACAAAGATTCTTCAGAGATAACACTATATTAAAAAAAAAAAAGTTTTAGGGGTTATCAGAGAATGTAGTTTGATTTTTAATGCTCTTGCCATAAAACTGTAACTTCCCCTAAGAAACTATTCTTATCTTATTGATATTAAAGCAATATAATACTTAGCTTAAAATTATTCACCTGGGTCCTGTACTCCCTCTATATCTTGAAAGAGGTAAATACTTCTTTTGTTGAACAGAAATAAAAATACAATTGGAATACAATTCAGGCCATAGTGTACTGTGTAACAATTTTGCATCATCCTTTCTTTGCTTCAGTCATCCAGTGAAAACTTTTTTCCACAGGTACGGTATGTGACATGGGTTATAATTATTTGTTAATTATATTCAGAGGTCTTCTTATGCCATTTACAATAACATGAGCTTATCTTCAACTTACCCCCATACTGGTAAAGTATCAGGGAGGGAAATTGTCTTATAGTCCTAGGATTGAATCTCAGCCTTTGAGTTATCCTGTATCCCTTAACAGTAACCATCACAAAGTGCTTTTCAATGATGTCCCTTCCCCACTCCTATTGACATGGGACAGGATAGTTAAAGGGGTCTGGAGTTGGGTATTTCCCTTCCCCAGGTTAGATTGTGTGCATGCTAACTCACTTCAGTCATGTCCAACTCAGTGTGACCCTATGGACTACAGCCAACCAGGCTCTTTTACCCATGGGGTTCTCCAGGGGAGAATACTGGACTGGGTTGCCAGGAAACTTCAGAAAATCTTAGTAACCCAGGAATCGAACCTGCATCACTATATCCACCTGCATTATTACAAGTGGATGGTAGTAATGCATCCACTTGCATTACTGGGGATACCCAGCAAGTTAGATTCTGGTTAAATAGCTCCCCTGAGAGCAACTCTTGTTAAGAATAGAATATTCATAAATATTTCAACATGGTTCCTTCTCTACTTTCCATGCCAGAAATATGTGGAAAATTTGTATCTGATATTTACTGTGGGAACTTAATAGAATTCCAGGACATGAAATTCACAGAAGTTGGAACTTCCCTGGCCGTCTAGTGGTTAAGACTTTGCCTTCCAATGCAGGGGCAGAAGGTTCAATCCTTGGTTGGGAAGCTAAGATCCCACATGCCTTGCAGCCATAAAGCAAAAGCAGTATTGTAACAAATTTAATACAGACTTTAAAAATGACCCACATTAAAAAAAATCATAAAAAATAAAATAAAATTCACACAAGTATGGGTGGCCCTACATAGATTACAGGGCCCTCCTGGAATTTTTAACTCACAAAGCTGTCCACAAAGAGCCTTCAGTAATTAGGCAGTTACAGTGTAAGTTTTCCTATCCTGGCATTTGTTTCTGTGGAAGTTTCTCCCTGTGGGTTCCTGTTTCCAGTAAATTGTGATTCTCTGAATCTGTCTGTCTCTCCAAATTTTCAGGCTGCATGTTGCTATGTGATCAAATTTCTCTAAGAGTTATTGAATTCTTAGTTCTCTTCAGTTTTTTAACTCATTGTTAGGACAGAGGGGTGACTTCTAAGATCTGTATAGGCTAGTTGAGCCTGGAAGAGTTTTGAGAGGCATAACAGAGAAAGTCTAAATTGCCTGAACCAGACTGTTCATAAAAATCTAGCCTTTTAGGCCTCAGCCAGTGAGAGTTCAAAAGATCATGAGGAAAATGTTCTTGGAAAGTAGAAGAAAGGGGATGGTTGTCAGGTACTAACACATAGCTTAGAAAAATTGCTTCTACAGTCGTGTGGAAAACAGAACACATAATGGATGAATTTTGTAGAACAGTGAAGGAGAATCCCAAGCAAAGTGCCTAAGTTTCTGCCTGGTTTTTACTTCTTGCTACTAGGGATGCTTTTGGAGCCTATGGAAGGACTGTATAGATAAAAGAGAGCACATATCCTTAGAACGTTGGAGTAAGACTATGGGTTTTCTGGAGACAATCCCTTTCCCTTTAGAAAGAGCTTTTGCCTTAACAAAAAAGCTTAGGACCTTAGCAGAGAGACTGATGACTGACTGTGGATCATGTTTCCGTGTAACTTGAACTCTCCATCATGAACTGGCTGTTTCTGACCCACCCAGGCAAAGGACTGGAAGTGCCTACAGCACTCTTCACCATCCAACAAACAAATCCTGAATGCACAAGAAAGTCGCATGGAAGTAGTCATCCATGGCTCTTACTCCTAATATATTGCTTTTTCTCTCTCAGGCAACACATTCGGTTTCATGAGAAGTTCTCCATGACCAGTTTACTGAGGAACTGAAAACTCGAGTCTATTTAACTTATGGTCCTGGACAGCCTGAGAGTCAACGGTTGCAGTATATCATCCCCACTCTGATAAAGTTCTGAAGAGTTCTGAAAGGAAGTTATAAAAGTGATAAGAACTCCAAACAACTCACTTGCTATTTGCCTGGAATGAGGGTTGGTGATAGAAATCTACATCAACTCATAAGCTGTGGACAGTGGTTTGGCTGGATGGTTAAGGACGCAGAAAAACATGATTGGAAAATTGATGGCAAGGAGGTCTGGGATGGAGACCTGCTCTGAATATGTATACAATGTCTGAATACTCGTGTCCCATGTGAATGATCCCTAAAGATGACCTGAAAAAAATGTAAATCACCCCTGGAAAGGATAGCTCAGTCTGCAGATAGCTGTCAGACTCCATCTCAAGCCTTTCCTCTCATAGCCCAGTGAGTCCCTAAACAAAGGGGCCACAGTGGTAGGAACAGAGATAAGGCATAAGCTTGGCAACATAGCCTTTCACTCGCCAAGGCTGACCTGGACAGCTGACTCAGTCATAGCTGGGTGCCCAATCTATCAGCATCAGAGGCCAACATTGTGTACCATTTCCCAGGATGATCAGCCAGCTACTTGGTGTCAGGTTGATTACATTGGACTACTTTCCTCATGAAAGGAGTAGCACTGTGTTCTTAACTGAAATAGACATGTATTCTGGACATCATGCCTGCAATGATTCTGCCAAAACCACTATCCATGGACCAACAGAATGTCATATTCACTCTTATGGTACTCTATGAAGTATTGTTTATGACCAGGGAATCCTTTTCACAGCAAATGAAGTGTGGCAATGGGTCCATGCTTGAGGAATTTACTGATCTTACCATATTCTCCAAAATTCTCAGACAGTTGGATTGATAGAAAGGTGGAATAGCCTTTTGAAGTCCCAGTTACATGTCAGATGTGTGCTGTTACCTTTTAGGGCTGAAATGATGCCCTTCAAGATGTGGTTTATGCTCTAAATCTGTCTAACATACAACCCTATTTCTCCCATAGTCAGGAAAAAGGGAGGGGAGTAGATATGGCTTCTCTAACTATTCCTTCTTATGATCTGCTGCAAACTATTTTTTTTCCTGCACCCATGACTAGACTCTGCTGGTCTAGAGGTCTTAGTTTCAATGGGAGAAATACTTTCACCAGGAGGCACATTGATTCTATTAAACTGGAAATTTAGACTGGTATCTGGACACTTTGGTCTTCTTGTGTCTCTGAATCAACAGGAAAAGAAAGGAGTTACTGTGCTGCCTGGGATGATCGATTGTTACTATGAAGGGGAAATTGAGTTGTTATTATGCAAGGGGAGTAAAGAGGAGTGCATCTGGAATACAGGTGATATTCTGTCTTATGACTAAAGTAAGTGGAAAATCTAAAGTCCAATTTGCAAGACTATGGCCTATACCTTTTGAAAATGAAAGTGTGGATCAACCCACTGGGCAAAGAAACACATAATCAGCTGGAGTATTTACTGAGATCAAAGGAGATACAGAAAGGGTAGTAGAAAAAGTAGTTATACATCCCAGCTCTACTCATATGGCTAGTTGCAGATACAAGGACCTATGTAATAATTGTAATTCTGTGCTACTTATTTGGATTTAGTCTGCAGATATATTAGCCAATTATTTTTATCTTTCTCATCTTTCCCCCTTATCATCTAACATAAGGTGTGTTAATAAAATAATAGATTTATTTTCAACATTTAAGTTATAAAATATCAAAGAGATAATATGAATCAGCAATAAAAAGAGTGCATGAATATTTATGTTCAAGGACATCCACATCCCATCTACAGACAAGTTTAGCATATGTTTGGTGTGTGTAGAAAAGTTGTGTAATGTTAAGTTAAAGTATCAGTTTGGTGTCTTTAGTCGAAGATGCAATATGGCTTAAAGATATGTGTACATATACCAGATTGACAAAAGGTCACGTCCAATTACTTTATTTTTTTTTTTTTGCTTTTTTTTAATTTTATTTTTAAACTTTACATAATTGTATTAGTTTTGCCAAATATCAAAATGAATCCGCCACAGGTATACATGTGTTCCCCATCCTGAACCCTCCTCCCTCCTCCCTCCCCATACCATCCCTCTGGGTCATCCCAGTGCACTAGCCCCAAGCATCCAGTATCGTGCATCGAACCTGGATTGGCATCTCGTTTCATACATGATATTTTACATGTTTCAATGCCATTCTCCCAAATCTTCCCACCCTCTCCCTCTCCCACAAAGTCCATAAGACTGTTCTATACATCAGTGTCTCTTTTGCTGTCTCGTACACAGGGTTATTGTTACCATCTTTCTAAATTCCATATATATGCATTAGTATACTGTATTGGTGTTTTTCCTTCGGGGTTACTTCACTCTGTATAATAGGCTCCAGTTTCATCCACCTCATTAGAACTGATTCAAATGTATTCTTTTTAATGGCTGAGTAATACTCCATTGTGTATATGTACCACTGCTTTCTTATCCATTCATCTGCTGATGGACATCTAGGTTGCTTCCATGTCCTGGCTATTATAAACAGTGCTGTGATGAACATTGGGGTACACGTGTCTCTTTCCCTTCTGGTTTCCTCAGTGTGTATGCCCAGCAGTGGGATTGCTGGATCATAAGGCAGTTCTATTTCCAGTTTTTTAAGGAATCTCCACACTGTTCTCCATAGTGGCTGTACTAGTTTGCATTCCCACCAACAGTGTAAGAGGGTTCCCTTTTCTCCACACCCTCTCCAGCATTTATTGCTTGTAGACTTTTGGATTGCAGCCATTCTGACTGGTGTGAAATGGTACCTCATAGTGGTTTTGATTTGCATTTCTCTGATAATGAGTGATGTTGAGCATCTTTTCATGTGTTTGTTAGCCATCTGTATGTCTTCTTTGGAGAAATGTCTATTTAGTTCTTTGGCCCATTTTTTGATTGGGTCATTTATTTTTCTGGAGTTGAGCTATAGGAGTTGCTTGTATATTTTTGAGATAGTTGTTTGTCAATTGCTTCATTTGCTATTATTTTCTCCCATTCTGAAGGCTGTCTTTTCACCTTGCTAATAGTTTCCTTTGATGTGCAGAAGCTTTTAAGGTTAATTAGGTCCCATTTGTTTATTTTTGCTTTTATTTCCAATATTCTGGGAGGTGGGTCATAGAGGATCCTGCTGTGATGTATGTCAGAGAGTGTTTTGCCTATGTTCTCCTGTAGGAGTTTTATAGTTTCTGGTCTTACATTGAGATCTTTAATCCATTTTGAGTTTATTTTTGTGTATGGTGTTAGAAAGTGTTCTAGTTTCATTCTTTTACAAGTGGTTGACCAGATTTCCCAGCACCACTTGTTAAAGAGATTGTCTTTAATCCATTGTATATTCTTGCCTCCTTTGTCAAAGATAAGGTGTCCATATGTGCATGGATTTATCTCTGGGCTTTCTATTTTGTTCCATTGATCTATATTTCCGTCTTTGTGCCAGTACCATACTGTCTTGATAACTGTGGCTTTGTAGTAGAGCCTGAAGTCAGGTAGGTTGATTCCTCCAGTTCCATTCTTCTTTCTCAAGATTGCTTTGGCTATTCGAGGTTTTTTGTATTTCCATACAAATTGTGAAATTATTTGTTCTAGCTCTGTGAAGAATACTGTTGGTAGCTTGATAGGGATTGCATTGAATCTATAAATTGCTTTGGGTAGTATACTCATTTTCACTATATTGATTCTTCCAATCCATGAACATGGTATATTTCTCCATCTATTAGTGTCCTCTTTGATTTCTTTCACCAGTGTTTTATAGTTTGCTATATATAGGTCTTTAGTTTCTTTAGGTAGATATATTCCTAAGTATTTTATTCTTTCCGTTGCAATGGTGAATGGAATTGTTTCCTTAATTTCTCTTTCTGTCTTCTCATTATTAGTGTATAGGAATGCAAGGGATTTCTGTGTGTTGATTTTATATCCTGCAACTTTACTATAGTCATTGATTAGCTCTAGTAATTTTCTGGTGGAGTCTTTAGGGTTTTCTGTGTAGAGGATCAATGATTTTAGTGATGTGTCTAAATGGGTGGGCTGAACTGCAATACTAAGAATTCCCTTTCTGATAGGTTTCCAGTTAGGGTAGACAATAAGAGAGCTTCTTTGGTGACACTTGAAGATTGTAGGGAGAAATCAGCCACTGACAGCATGCATGTACCTTCTCAGTGTTATTCTATCCAACATTAGCCTACACATTACTGTAAGGGAATTTTGCAAGATTGAAGGCAGGAGGAGAAGGGGTCAACAGAGGGTGAGATCACCGGATGGCATCACTAACTCAAAGGACATGAGTTTGAGTAAGCTCCAGGAGTTGGTGATGGACAGCGAAGCCTGGTGTGCTGTGGTCCATGGGGTCGCAAAGAATCAGACATGACTGAGTGACTGAATTGCAGTTCCAATTATGTGACTTTAAAATAACCAAAAGGGAGAATATCCTGAATAAATCAGCGGGAGCCTTTTAAAGATAGAATGGGTCCTTCCAGTGCAGGGGACACAAGAGACACAGGTTCTATCCCTGAGATGGGAGGATCCCCTGGAGGAGGGCATGGCAACCCACTCCAGTACTCTTGCCTGGAGAATCCCATAGACAGAGAAGCTTAGTGGGCTACTGTCCATAGAATCTCAGAAGCAATTTAGCACTCATGTTCATGTTTAGGCTTCATTGCAAATATTTTTTATGGGCAGGATAAGAAGGATCAGCCATCCAAGGCCCTGCATCAGAACAGTGATGCAAAGAAGCAGATACAGTGATGCTATTTCACTGGCAAGAACACTAGCAACACTCAATGTTAGCACTGCTGCTGCTGCTGCTAAGTCGCGTCAGTCATGTCCGACTCTGTGCAACCCCATAGATGGCAGCCCAACAGGCTCCTCTGTCCCTGGGATTCTCCAGGCAAGAACCCTGGAGTGGGTTGCCATTTCCTTCTCCAATCATGAAAGTGAAAAGTGAAAGTGAAGTCGCTAAGTCGTGAACTCAGCGACCCCATGGACTGCAGCCCACCAGGCTCCTCTATCCATGGGATTCTCCAGGTGAGAGTACTGGAGTGGGGTGCCATGGCCTTCTCCACAATGTTAGCACTACCAGAGCACAAATATAGTATCGAGTTCCTGTCCAATTGATGATGGGTATTAAAGCTTCAAGGATATAGTAAAGATAACAGAGAGTCATCAGTGAAATAACTCTGTGTTAGGATTCTATCTACATAGTCTTCTTTGTTCCTAGTTCAGTTCAGTTCAGTCGCTCAGTTGTGTCTGACTCTTTGCAACCCCATGAATCATAGCATGCCAGGCCTCCCTGTCCATCACCAACTCCCGGAGTTCACTCAAACTCATGTCCACTGAGTCGGTGATGTCATCCAGCCATCTCATCCTCTGTTGTCCCCTTCTCCTCCTTCCCCAATCCCTCCCAGCATCAGGGTCTTTTCCAATGAGTCAACTCTTTGCATGAGGTGGCCAAAGTACTGGAATTTCAGCTTTAGCATCAGTCCTTCCAATGAACACCCAGGACTGATCTCCTTTAGGATGGACTGGTTGGATCTCCTTGCAGTCCAAGGGATTCTCAAGAGTCTTCTCCAACACCACAGTTCAAAAGCATCAATTCTTCGGTGCTCAGCCTTCTTCACAGTCCAACTCTCACATCCATACATGACCACTGGAAAAACCATAGCCTTGACTAAACGGACCTTTGTTGGCAAAGTAATGGCTCTGCTTTTCAATATACTATCTAGGTTGGTCATAACTTTCCTTCCAAGGAGTAAGCGTCTTTTAATTTCATGGCTGCAGTCACCATCTGCAGTGATTTTAGAGCCCCAAAAAATAAAGTCTGACACTGTTTCCCCATTTATTTCCCATGAAGTGATGGGACCTGATGATTGTTCCTAACCATTGCCTATCCCAGTATAGCAGTATTCCCAAGCCATCTGTGAACTGCATGATATATTTTCAACACATTTCTTATCTTATTAAATAAGCTATTTGCTTATGTTGCATCCAATGAAGAATGTTGACATGTATATTTGCCACCTAGACTCAACTCCCCAACATCAGGAATTGTTTATTCTGATTCTTTTCTGTCCTTTTCTAGTGTTACCTAAGAAATGTTTCTTGCATGCACCTATGAATATATGAATGTGATTCCTGCATTTGTGGTCATTTTTCCAACTAATTTGGCTTAATTGTTTGCTCATCTTTTTGCCTTCTTGTTATTTGTGTTTGTTTTTTTTATTCTTCCATATGTGTGTGTGTATATATATATATAGAGAGAGAAAGAGAGAGAGAGAGAGAGAGAATTATTTTTTTACCAGAGTGTTTAAAAGTCTCTAAAGTCAGACTAAATGGATTTGAACACTGAATCTAAATTTTACTAGTTTTTGACCTTGTGCTGCATGTTTTGTCACTCAGTCATGTCCAAACTATGACCCCGTGGACTGCAGACTGCCAGGCTCCTCTATTAACGGAATTTTTCAGGCAAGAATACTGGAGCAGGTTGCCATTTCCTACTCCAGTAGATCTTCTCAACCCGAGAATCAAACCAGCATCTCTTTCCTCTCCTGCATTAGCAGGGGGATTCTTTCCCACTGCACCACCTGGGAAACTTTTGGCCTTAGGCACTACATTAAACGTCCAGATGGCTAAGCTTTTTCATATTAAAAATTGGCATGATTGTGGTATTTAACACAAAGGATAGTCAGTTATTAAGCTTTAATCAGATAATACAAATAAATGACTTATTTGCTATTTTTGTTTCTGTTCTTACAATCATTTACAGAGCACCTGCTAGTTTTTTTGTGTTTTTATATTTTCATAATGTAATTTTTTAAGAGAAGTTTTATCATGTAATTACACTAAATCCAATTGTTCGATATATTATATCCTTGAAGCAAATTTTTCTTACATAGTATTTTTAAATCCTAAAAATAAACACATTCATGTAAGGTTTACAAATAAGAGAGTATTTCCATTTCTTTTTTGGGGAATGTAATTTTTCCTACTTGAGGGCAGTATGGCGCAGTTATATGGAGACACTTATTAGAAGATTTAATGATGTTATTATGTAAGTTTGTCTTCACCATCATTTGCAGTAGTGGTTCACAAGTTTGAGTTTATCCACAAAGCATTTTGACGGGAAGCAATAAAATAATTTTTTATAAACAAATATAACATTGCAGAAAACCCAAAATTAAATATAGCCACTACTAAAAAACATAATGCAGAAGCATAAAATATGTATGAAATTATGTAAATAGGCTGGATAAAGCATTCCAACTAAACTTGACTACTAGTTTTCTGAAGGCTTGCCAAACTCCAAATAAGAGCTGCATTGAGTAGAATGTTTAGACATCTGGATACTTTTTCTTTAAATTCCAGGAAAATATTCTGCATTTGGTTTGAAATGTGGCTACCTAAGTCTCTATTTCCACTACAGTCAAAATAGTTATTCTTTGTAATTTCCTGTTTGTCATATTACTTCTTTTCAACCAGCTGATGATCAAAGATACTCACAATATTTTTTTAGACTGTTTTTCCTGCCCAATTTTCTAGTTAGTGTTTTAACAGGCTTGCATTGGCAAGCCAACTTTTCCTTTGACCTATTCAGGCTTTCAATCTTTAGACTTCACTCTGCTGCCAGAGCTATGCAATTTATTAAAATTAAATTGAACACTGCAAAAAATATTAACAAAGTTCAGCAGTTCACCAAATTTAATGTTGAAAATTATTTTTCCAGTCATGTTCATGTTGCAGGAAATTCTTTGAATACTGAACCTATCTTAGGCAATTTCAATCTGTAATAAAACCAGGAAGTAGGCCCTACACTGTTATGTGACTTTCTTCAAAATCTTGTATGTTAACCTCTGGAAAACTAAATGTGTTTAGTTTAGTTCTGTTACATAAACCACATTTGGTGTCCTTATTATTTCACTAAGAATCTCCCAGTCTGAGCCCTAGCTCAGTCAACATTTACTAAATCACATATTAATAAAATGCAGACAGTTAGGGCGGTATTTGAGACATGGCTTTACATAGTTAATCCAACTTCTGAATAAAGAAATTGGAATTCACACAAGTTAAACATATGTTCAGTGGAAAATAACGTGTCTTCACAATGTGTTCACTCTACTTTAATGTTATTTCCCACTTGCTTCTAAATGGCAATCAATATGTGCAAAAAAAAAAAAATGGTAGATATAAAAAGATGCTCAATATGAAAAGAAAATTGTTTTTGTTCACCTTTAAAAACTATCCAAAACTTGGAATTACAAATTGCCTATGTGTGTTGGCACATAAATGTTGTGTTTGTCCTTCATTAAGTCACACTGTGCTTTCTCTGGGGAAATATTAAGCCCCATGGGTTGCTCTTTTTGTCACAAGAACATGTCATCATCAAAGAATTGAACTGTTTACTTCTTATTCTTTATCTATGGGTATTTAGAAACCATAGTTCTTTAAGAATTTTATACTTCTGGCAGAGAACTAGTTCCACATTTAAGAAAAAAAAAAAAAATATATATATATATAAAACACACCTACACACACACTTATTTTAAAGAAGGAAATGGCAACCCACTCCAGTATTCTTACTTGAAGAATTTCATGGACAGAGGAACCTGGCAGGCTACAGTCCATGGGGTTGCAGGAGTTGGACATGGCTTAGTAACTAAACCACCACCATATACTTATTTAAATATTTCAGTCTGGTACCTAGACCAATTCTGTGGATATTCTTGCCATAGAAATGTGTTCTTTGTTCTTAATTTTACTTGAATTAATTTGTTTTCTATATAGGAAGAAAATAATTGGAATAAAGAATTTCTATAGAATGGTAATGATCAAAGGATCGAGTTTGGTATAAATAGACCATAGTATTAAAAATTACTGTATTAAAACCCTTAAATGAACACTTTATTAGATAGTTTATTATGATCACTATCTGTGAAAATTACCCTTACATAAGTAATTGTTGACTATAAGAACTTCAAGATTGGAGACTTTAAAACTAAAAATCTCTTATTTTGAGCTCTGAATGCTAACAAAAAACTATCAACACCTATTTAAATAGATACATTCTTGTGAAAAATATTAGTAGATAAGTTCTATACAATATTTTAAATTTTATTAAAATATAATAATTCTGAAGTCAACAGAATTAGTGTTAGAAAAAAATTCTTGTAGCACAATTTTAATTTATATCTCTGTCTTCTCTGTCTTATGATAACACATGCAAGTGATTACGTCCCCTTTGGGATATCTTTGTGTTCCACTCTATCAAATAAAACATGAATGGAGTGAAACTGGAATTTAGAAAGCAAGTAAGTTTTCTATTCCTAATGCCAATGCAGAGGAGGACATGTGAAGCAATTAAAGTACTGGGCCTAAAACATTTTGTTTACAATGATTAATAAAAATACTTCAGAGGAAGTATAAGGAAGGACTTTAAAAGGTATAGTAATTTTATTTTTTATTATAAATTTCTGTTTCTACTATACAGAAGTGTATAGCAATTTTCTTTTCAGAATAAGTAAGCTAACCTTAGATTAGATCCCTTTACTCTCTAAAGAGCAATTATGCAATATTTTCATTTTAATAATAATTTAAGGATTAGTTCCATGGACTAGGGATGGAATACAGCTAAAGAAAGCAGAAAAATGCTCCTATGTTTGTTTGATGAGTAAATCTTCTAAATTGGAGGTTGAGAAAGAGATTATTTTAAAATTAGACAAATTGTTCATCTAAACAAGAGGTCTTTTCTAAGTTTGTTGTTAGTTCTGTACATTTAAACATAACAGAAATTAATAATTCTCTTTCAGTAACTCTTTTTTTCTGGAAACTTTTGTTTTGGGTTATAACTTTTCTTGCAACAGACCAAGAATACTTAAGAAATCCAAGTACACTTTAAAAATATGTTTGAAAGTATTGATGAGATGCCAAGTTAATCAGGACATAAGGAACTAAGATGCTGGAAAGTAGGAAGAATGAACAGAGGAGAATCTATGGCTCAGAAGTGAATTTTCTCCTGTGGTAATTTCTAGTTATTGGTATTATACTGGATTCCACGAAGTGGAACAGAAGCCTACAAGGAAGGGTCTGAGTAACAAAAGCAGAAATTTTGGCACTTATATAAGGGCTGGAGAATCATAAAACAAAGTCAAGTATCAAAGTGCTAAGACTTGTGGAAGCAAGTATTGATTCAAAAGTGAAGTTCAAAGAAATGAACTTAATATTCAGCAATTTTGCTTCTTAGTATTAGAAAAAAGTCTTAAGTTGCACAGAAAAAGAGCCCTAAAATCTAAGTAAAAATCTTCTGAAAGACAAAGTGGAGCTTTATACAACTTCATGTTCTAGAAGACAAAAAAATAGGTCAGGACCTGCTAAAAAAGAAAGCCCTCAGGAAACATAGCTCTCTCTTGGGATCCTTCTAGAGATGTGTTTTAAGAGCCAGGGTAAACCAGACGTGAGTGGAAACTTATTAGAAATCTGATCTGATTTTCTTATATGATTAAAGTCATAATTCTTATGATTAAAATCTAGCTTTTAATCAGATAGTTATCCAGTAATTCCCCCTAACACTATCAGCCTATCAAAGGAAAGAATACATGGTCTCCAGGGGAAGATCACATCACCATATTATGTATCATACAGAGAGCATAACATTCAATCAAAAATTAATAGATAAACCAAGACACAGTCCTACAAACACACAGCACACACACACAGACCACAAATGCAAGCAAACAGTAACAAAAATGCCAGACAATAGAAACGAGCTTAGTGGTAGCAGTTATTCATAGAATTGTAAATAGCTGTGATAAATAAGTTCAAAAATTGATGAAAAATGTCACCAAAATTAAATTTTTGAAGAATAATTAAATGGAGCATCTACAAATTTAAAAAATGAAATTATTAAATTATGATACATTTGGCAGGAGATTGGACACTGAAGAAGAGGAAATTACTGAACTGAAAGATAAATGGGTGAAAGTATCTGGGATGATGCTCAGAGAAAACAAACAAAATTCATGAAAAAGGATTAGAAACAATATGCACAACTGGAGTCTGAGACTAGAAAAAGAGAGAAAGTAAGGCAGCACTATAGTTGAATAAATACTGGCTGAGAATTTGAAAAATAATGAAAAATATAAAGGCATATATTAAAACGTCTCTATGAACCTTAAAAATAATTTCAAAAAACATTTAAAAAGTGAATAGAGGAGTAAAATTAAATTACTTTTAAAGCAGCAGCAAGCATCTCACTTCTTAAGAATAATAATGTAAAGATAATGCACAACAGTATATTGTCTTTTAAGTGGCGAAAAAAGGCAACCTGGTTCAGTAAAATTTTCTCTCAAAATAGAAGAAGAAATTAAAAGGAAATCCATAATAACAAACCTGAAAAGTAAACTATATCCAAAGGAGTAATAAAGAGGATACTGTAGGCAGAAGGAAAATGATCTTAGAAACATGAGAATGTGAAAAGAATGAAGAGCAATGGAAATGCTAAAGACATGGATCAATCTAAATAAATATTGACTACATTATAAATCATCATATAGTAGTAGTGGTAGTTATGATGTCTTTGAAGTATAAAACATAGAATTAAAATTAATAACATAACTTAAAAAGTAGAAAAGAAGAAAAGTGTCTACTAAGAGTAAAAGGCAAGTAAAAGTGTCCAAATACTAGCTTGCTTATGAACTGATTATAACATAGAGAAGTTGCATTTTTGTAATTTCCACAATATAAAGTAATGGTAAAAATGTAATTTATAAGTTATTAGAAGTAATAAATAGGTAATAAAACGTTTGATAAAATATAAAAGGTGAGACAGACAAATGCTAAGTTTACATAAACATGTAAACATATTCATGTCATTATATTAAATATAAGTGGATTAAATATTCCATTTAAACCACCAACAGAATGGATAAAAATAAAATCAAATGTTTCTTTCAAGGGCTACATCTTAAATATAGGGACACCAAGTGGAAGATAAAAAGCTAAAAGTATAATGACATGAATAGAAACTCAAGGAAAATAAACATGGTGTTGTTTAATCCATATTAGACAATGTGTGGTCTTATAGGCAAAATGAATGGTGCCTGATACCTGCCTGAACAAAATTAAGTTATTCCATTTAAGAAAATCGAGCTGATCTTCAAATCATCAAATCAAATTGGTCAGAAGAGAGTAATACTAAAAATATCTGATTAAACTTTGACAGAATCTAGTCACCTTCTGAACCAAGGTAGTAGTAGATGTCTAGAAGATAATACTTAAAGATTGATATACAAGACAAAAATTGAAAAATTTAGAATGATAATTTTATTTTTCTTGATTCTTAAAATTATGGCATAAATTTTCTAGATAGGAGGGTTGCATAAACTGTTAATTATGCACACAAAGTACATAAGAACACAAATTATATAATTAGACCCAAATTTAGACTCTGAACCACTACATGTCTTTATGGCTTTGGCAAATTAATTATCCTCTGGAAGCCACAGATACATTCAAGAATCAAGTTTGCCTAGAGGAAGGCTCTGACATTTGAGTGAGCATGCCCCATTGGCTGCATAAAACTTTGTCCCCATAGGGACAGGAGATACTAGAAAACATACTAGAGGGTTTTACTAAAGCCAGATAAACAAGACAGGGTCATCCCAGATCTAAGGAAGTCCTATTCATTTAGCATATGCCAAGTTTTAATGTTTAATGTTTACCAAGTTTATTAGCATCCCTGGTGGCTCAGACGGTAAACAATATGCCTGTGATGTGGGAGACCTGGTTTCAATCCCTGAGTTGGGAAGATACCCCGGAGGAAGGCATCACATCCCTCTTTTATTTTTTATAGCCCGAGGACAAGTCATGACCATTTTATTACACTGGCACTAACAATGAGTGGATAAAGATACAGGTGGATTTCTGAAATGGTAAAATGATGATTTTCCTTTCTTTTATTTCATTTGTTTAAATCACTGCTCTCGTATCATCTCTATAAAAATATGATTTGATTTTTTTAATGCCATTGGGAAATAATTGCAAAAGTACTATTAATAACAAAGTCATATATATCTACTTTATCACAGGACTATTATTTTCAGGCCCAGCACATGACTTTTACTAGACATCCATGCTCACATAGATTTTCCCTTAAATTAATCCAGGATGATGACAAGTTTACAATTTTAGGAGCTTTTTAGGCTAAAGCAATAGGCCATTAACATAAGAAACATACGAAGAAATATTTTATTCAAACCTAAATGAAAATGGTAGGATTATTTTGTCAATGTCTTTATTTGCAAGCATTTGTTTATATGAGCAACATTTGATTATCTGTATGCAACTTTTCATCATTTCCATTAATCTGAGCTATCTGAGCTTCATCTTGTCATCACTTTCTTCTTTGTTATTTAGTCTTACCGAAATCCTTAGTTACTTTTTCCCAGCTTTTACTCATTAACATTTTAGCCTCACATTAAAAAATGCTATTGCATACTTTAAAATCTCATGAAAAAATTATTTCCCCCTATCTTTCTTCCTCTAACCTTTACCATGATAAAAGTAAAGGAGAAGAAGAAGTCTTAGTGAGAAGTCATACTGAGTCTTAAAACCATTATTGGAAGGGACAACAAAGAAATAAAGAATGAAATAATTGAGTACTATAAAGGAAGTACAAAATTTCCTATCTTTCTGATTCAACTCTTCAGATACAGTTTATTATAGTGTTCAGTGAAGGGCCAGTGCATAGTTGTTCAGTTACTAAGTTGTGTCCGACTCCTTGTAACCCCATCAACTGCAACAAGTCAGGCTTCCCTGTCTTTTACTATCCCCCAGTTTGTTCCAACTCATGTCCGTTGAGTCAGTGATGCCATCCAACCATCTCATCCTCTGTTAGCTCCTTCTTCTCTTGCTTTCAATCTTTCCAGCATCAAGACTGTTTCCAATGAATCAGCTTTTCTCATGAGGTGCCCAGGGAATTGGAGCTTCAGCTACAGCATGAGTCTTTCCAATGAATGGTGAAGGGCCAGTGTGTAGTAAGAATTCGGTATTTTTATGTATATCTACATCAGGTATGACCTAAATCAAATCCCTTATGATTATACAGTGGAAGTGAGAAATAGATTTAAGGGCCTAGATCTGATAGACAGAGTGCCTGATGAACTATGGAATGAGGTTCGTGACATTGTACAGGAGACAGGGATCAAGACCATTCCCATGGAAAAGAAAGGCAAAAAAGCAAAATGGCTGTCTGGGGAGGCCTTACAAATAGCTGTGAAAAGAAGAGAAGTGAAAAGCAAAGGAGAAAGGGAAATATACAAACATCTGAATGCAGAGTTCCAAAGAATAGCAAGAAGAGATAAGAAAGCCTTCTTCAGCAATCAATGCAAAGAAATAGAGGAAAACAACAGAATGGGAAAGACTAGAGATCTCTTCAAGAAAATCAGAGATACCAAAGGAACATTTCATGCAAAGATGAGCTCGATAAAGGACAGAAATGGTATGGACCTAACAGAAGCAGAAGATATTAAGAAGAGATGGCAAGAACACACAGAAGAACTGTACAAAAAAAGATCTTCACGACCCAGATAATCACGATGGTGTGATCACTGACCTAAGCCAGACATCCTGGAATGTGAAGTCAAGTGGGCCTTAGAAAGCAACACTACGAACAAAGCTAGTGGAGGTGATGGAATTCCAGCTGAGCTATTTCAAATCCTGAAAGATGATGCTGTGAAAGTGCTGCACTCAATATGCCAGCAGATTTGGAAAACTCAGCAGTGGCCACAGGACTGGAAAACGTCAGTTTTCATTCCAATCCCAAAGAAAGGCAACGCCAAAGAAGGCTCAAACTACTGCACAATTGCACTCATCTCACACGCTAGTAAAGTAATGCTCAAAATTCTCCAAGCCAGGCTTCAGCAATATGTGAACCGTGAACTTCCAGGTGTTCAAGCTGGTTTTAGAAAAGGCAGAGGAATCAGAGATCAAATTGCCAACATCTGCTGGATCATAGAAAAAGCAAGAGAGTTCCAGAAAAACATCTATTTCTGCTTTATTAACTATGCAAAGCCTTTGACTGTGTGGATCACAATAAACTGTGGAAAATTCTGAAAGAGATGGGAATACCACACCACTTGATCTGCCTCTTGAGAAACCTATATGCAGGTCAGGAAGCAACAGTTAGAACTGGACATGGAACAACAGACTGGTTCCAAATAGGAAAAGGAGTTCATCAAGACTGTATATTGTCACCCTGTTTATTTAACTTCTATGCAGAGTACATCATGAGAAATGCTGGACTGGAAGAAACACAAGCTGGAATCAAGATTGCCGGGAGAAATATCAATAACCTCAGATATGCAGATGACACCACCCTTATGGCAGAAAGTGAAGAGGAACTCAAAAGCCTCTTAATGAAAGTGAAAGTGGAGAGTGAAAAAGTTGGCTTAAAGCTCAACATTCAGAAAACGAAGATCATGGCATCCGGTCCCACCACTTCATGGGAAATAGATGGGGAAACAGTGGAAACAGTGTCAGACTTTATTTTTCTGAGCTCCAAAATCACTGCAGATGGTGACTGCAGCCATGAAATTAAAAGGCACTTACTCCTTGGAAGGAAAGTTATGACCAACCTAGATAGCATATTCAAAAGCAGAGCCATTACTTTGCCAACAAAGGTTCGTCTAGTCAAGGCTTTGGTTTTTCCTGTGGTCATGTATGGATGTGAGAGTTGGACTGTGAAAAAGGCTGAGCACCAAAGAATTGATGCTTTTGAACTGTGGTGTTGGAGAAGACTCTTGAGAGTCCCTTGGACTGCAAGGAAATCAACCAGTCCATTCTGAAGGAGATCAGCCCTGGGATTTCTTTGGAAGGAATGATGCTAAAGCTGAAACTCCAGTACTTTGGCCACCTCATGCGAAGAGTTGACTCATTGGAAAAGACTCTGATGCTGGGAGGGATTGGGGGCAGGAGGAGAAGGGGACGACAGAGGATGAGATGGCTGGATGGCATCACTGACTCGATGGACGTGAGTCTGAGTGAACTCTGGGAGTTGGTGATGGACAGGGAGGCCTGGCGTGCTGCGATTCATGGGGTTGCAAAGAGTCGGACACGACTGAGCGACTGATCTGATCTGATCTGATCTGATACCATCTATCGGGCTTCCCTAGTGGCTCAGATGGTAAAAAAATCTTCCCGCAATGTGGAAGACCTGTTTGATCACTGGGCTGGGAAGATCCTCTGGAGAAGGGAATGGCTAACCCCTCCAGTATTCCTGCCTGGAGAATTCTATGGATAGAGGAGCATAGAAGGCTACTATCCATGAAATCACAAAGAGTCGGACCAGACTGAGTGACTAACATTTGCACTTTTATTTTAGGGCTATATCTAAAACTCTATCTATATCCCTATTGGAAATGAAACTTTCAATAGTGACAGTTTTTGCTATCTTTCATTGCTACTATCAGTTTTTTCCAACAAATTTTTAAAAATTTGTCCCACACTACCAACTAGTGGACTAAACTTGAGAAATGAGGCATCAGTGACATAGAGAAAATGAAAAGGTGTGTCTGATTATAATGACAAAGTTGCCTTAGTAGCTTATGATTTAGGGAAGTGAAACCCCTGCCTCAAGAATCCAGATTGTATCTGTTTTGTGACTGTATTGCATTTGACCACTCTACATAACAGGGGAAAACACTCACTTTAACTTTTAATTTTATTAACAGTGCATAATAGTAAAATATGAATAAGTCTTTATGTATCTATCTATCACGGTCTATCCATCTATTTCTATCTCTATACATGCATTTGCAAATATTTTGATATATATGCATATACATATATATAAATGAAAATACATATATTCATATCAGTTCAGTTGAGTTTCAGTCGCTCAGTCGTGTCCAACTCTTTGCAACCCCGTGAACCGCAGCATGCCAGGCCTCCCTGTCCATCACCAACTCCCAGAGTTCACTCAAACTCACGTCCATCAAGTTGGTGATGCCATCCAGCCATCTCATCCTCTGGCGTCCCCTTCTCCTCCTGCCCCCAATCCCTCCCAGCATCAGAGTCTTTTCCAATGAGTCAACTCTTCACATGAGGTGGCCAAAGTACTGGAATTTCAACTTTAGCATCATTCCTTCCAAAGAACACCCAGGGCTGATCTCCTCTAGAATGGACTGGTTGGATCTCCTTGCAGTCCAAGGGACTCTCAAGAGTCTTCTCCAACACCACAGTTCATATACATATGTACAAATGAAAATATTTGCATTTAGAGACAGAGATATATGGATAGACAGTGATAGATAAACAAAGACTCATTCATATTTTCCTATTACGCACTGTTAATAAAATTAAAAGTTAAAGTGAGTGTTTTCCCCTATTATGTAGAGTGGTCAAATGCAATATTGTCACAAAACAGATACAATCTGGATTCTTGAGGCAGGGGTTTCACTTCACTAAATCATAAGCTACGAAGGCAACTTGTCATTGTAATCAGACACACCTTTTCATTGTCTCTATGTCACTGATGCCTCATTTCTCAGGTTTAGTCCACTAGTTGGTAGTGTGGGACAAATTTTTAAAAATTTGTTGGAAAGAACTGATACAATAGCAACGAAAGCTAGCAAAAACTGTCACTATTGAGAATTTCATTTCAGATAGGGACACAGGTACATTTTTAGATATAGCCCCACACTAAAAATGCAAATGTTAGTCACTCAGTCTGGTCTGATTCTTTCTGACCTCATGAATAGTAGCCTTCCATGCTCCTCTACCCATAGAATTCTCCAGGCAAGAATACTGGAGGGGCTAACCATTCCCTTCTCCAGAGGATATTCCCCACCCAGGGACTGAACCCAGGTCTCCCACATTGCAAGAAGATTTTTTACCATCTGAGCCACTAGGGAAGCTCCATAGATGATATGGATATACATAAAAACGCTGAGTTCCTACTACAAACTGGGCTTTCACCATTCATTGGAAGGACTCATGCTGAAGCTGAAGTTCCAATTCTTTGGCCGCCTTATGAGAAGAACCAATTTCATTGGTATATATGTATATCCATACACTGTCATGAACATGACATTGTACAGGAGGCAATGATCAAGACCACCCCCAAGGAAAAGAAATGCAAAATGGTTTGCTGATGAGGCCTTACAAATAGCTGTGAAAAGAGAAGCCACAAGCAAAGGAGAAAAGGAAAGATATACCCATTTGAATGCAGAGTTCCAAAGAATAGCAAGAAGAGATAAGAAAGCCTTCCTCAGTGATCAATGCAAAGAAATAGGGGAAAACAATAGAATGGGAAAGACTAGACATCTCTCCAAGAAAATTAGAGATACCAAGGGAACATTTCATGCAAAGATGGGCTTGATAAAGGACAGAAATGGTGTGGAGCTAACAGAAGCAGAAGATATCAAGAAGAGGTGACAAGAATACACAGAAGAACTGTACAAAAAAGATCTTCATGACCCAGACAACCATGATGGTGTGATCACTCAGCTAGAGCCAGACATCCAGGAATGAAAAGTCAAGTGAGCCTTAGGAAGCATTGCTACTAACAAAGCTAGTGGAGGTTATGGAATTCCAGTTGAGTTATTTCCAATCCTAAAAGATGATGCTGTGAAAGTGCTGCACTCAATATGCCAGCAAATTTGGAAACCTCCACAGTGGCCACAGGACTGGAAAAGATCAGTTTCATTCCAATCCCAAAGAAAGGCAATGCCAAAGAATGCTCAAACTACCACACAATTGCACTCATCTCACATACTAGTAAAGTACTGCTCAAAATTCTCCAAGCCAGGCTTGAACAGTACGTGAAGCATGAACTTCCAGATGTTCAAGCTAGATTTACAAAAAGGCAGAGAAACCGGAGATCCAATTGCCAACATCCATTGGATCATCGATAAAGCAAGAGAGTCCAGAAAAAAAATCTACTTATCCTTTATCGAGTATGCCAAAGCCTTTGACTGTGTGGATCACAACAAATTGTGGAAAATTCTTAAAGAGATGAGAATACCAGACCACCTTATGTGCCTCCTGAAAAATCTGTATGCAGGTCAAGAAGCAACAGTTAGAACTGGACATGGAACAACATACTGGTTCTAAATAGGGAAAGGAGTACAGCAAGGCTGTATACTGTCACTCTGCTTATTTAACTTATATAGAGAGTGCATCATGCAAGATGCCAGGCTGGATGAAGAACAAGTTGGAATCAAGATTGCTGGGAGAAATATCAATAACCTCAGATATGCAGATGACACCACACTTACGGTAGAAAGTGAAGAAGAACTAAAGAGTCTCTTAATGAAAGTGAAAGAGAAGATGAAAAAGTGCATCCGGTCCCATCACTTCATGCAAATAGATGGGGAAACAATGGAAACAGTGAGAGACTTCGTTTCTTGGGCAGCAAAATCACTGCAGATAGTGACTGAAGCCATGAAATTAAAAGACACTTGCTCCCTGGAAGGAAAGCTATGATCAACCTAGACAGCATATTAGAAAGCAGCAACACTACTTTGCCAACAAAGATCTGTCTAGTCAAAGCTATGGTTTTTCCAGTAGTCATTTATGGATGTGAAAGTTGAACGATAAAGAAAGCTGAGTGCTGAAGAATTAATGCTTTTGAACTGTAGTGATGGAGAAGACTCTGAGATTCCCTTGGACTTTGGGGAGATCCAACCAGTCAATCCTAAAGGAAATCAGTCCTGAATATTCATTGGAAGGACTGATGCTAAAGCTGAAACTCCAATACTTTGACTACCTGCTGTGAAGAACAGACTTATTTGAAAAGACCCTAATTCAGGGAAAGATTGAAGGCAGGAGGAGAAGGGGACAGCAGAGAATGAGATGGTTGGATGGCATCACTGACTGTATGGACACAGGTTTGAGTAAGCTCTGGGAGTTGGGGATGGACAAGGAAGCCTGGCATGCTGCAGTTCATGGGGTTGCAGAGTCGGACACAACTGAGCAACTGAACTGATATGCATACGTGGGCTTCCCTAGTGGCTCAGAGGGTAAAGATCTTCCTGCAATGCGGGAGACCTGGGACTGATCCCTGGGTTGGGAAGATCCCCTGGAGGATGGCATAGCAACCCACTCCAGAATTCTTGCCTAGAGAATTCCCATGGATAGAGGAGCCTGGCAGGCTACAGTCTATGGTGTCACCAAGAGTTGGACATAACTGAGTGACAAAGGATGGCACATATGCATACATATATGAAACACATATTCATATTCATGAGAGTAATAAGCATATTCATAATTTTAAAAGATGACAAGACCATAAGTTATTTAAATAAATTGTTCATTTTTTAAAACTTCTGAAACACTTCATAGAAGACATTGTTGTTCAGTCGCTCAGTCTTATACAACTCTTTGTGACCCGCAGCATGTCAGGCTTCTCCATCCTTCATCATCTTCCAGAGCTTGCTCAAACTCATGTCCATTGAGTCAGTGATGCTTTCCAGCCGTCTTGTCCTCTGTCATTCTCTTCTCCTCTGCCTTCAATCTTTCCCAGCATCAGGGTCTTTTCCAGTTTGTCCACTCTTCCTTCAGGTGGGCAAAGTATTGGAGATTCAGCTTCAGCATCAGTCTAGAAGACATAGATTTATAATTATCAAAATATGACAAATGGCTGTGTTTTGGTAAACATATCCTGCTAAATTAGAAGATATCAAAATAATATAATAAAGAGAAGATAAAAATTCAGAAACTTCAAAATGAATTTAAGAAAAACAAATTATATAAACAGTGTTCTTAACTCAGTAGTAACATTTTAGTTACTATGTCTTAATATTTCAACTCTAAATAAAGAATACTAACTCTTTTACATATTAAGAAGCACTTTTTTCCTTAAGTAACTTCAAAATAGATTGAGCTAGAACTGAAATATTCTATAACTAATCTTTTAAAATGAAAATGAAGAAGTCTGCCTTAGAATCAGGTAACGAATGAACATGAGACAAAAGCATTCATTCCAGCAAACTATTTTCATTCAGTTGCTTCTGGCAGCACTAGGTTTTCTTCTCTGTGTACAGGCACTTTGGTTTGTTTTAAATTTGGAATCAATGATTGCACAAACAAAACTTGTTCTAGAAATAAACTGAAGAAGAAGGAAATTATATTATTTTTGTCATTATATCTACAGTCTGATAAGTTAACTTTACCTAGTCTCTAAGAAACCACTTCACACCATAGAAGAGGTTACTTGTACATGAGACCCATTGTCCATAAAGAGTTAATCTAGTCTCTGTGGTGAAGCCCTTTACTCTCTGAAAGCTCTTTCTCTTCACTCCTGTTCACCATAGGAACAGGCCAATTGATAATAATATACACCTCTGAAACTGCTGTGATGAATAAACATGTCTGCAAATTACTTGAATTAATTTCAGCAGGTTGCAAAATTTTCTACTATGGATTTTTCTTTTTTAGTCCATCTTTGTATAAATGAGAGATTTTCACAGACAAAACAGCTTTCTTATTCTCAGATGCCAAAACTTGGGCAAATGTGAAAAACTGCGGCATTTGAACTTCATGAAATGGTTCATTAAGTATATGCAAATACTTTGGTTAGTAGCTTTCAATACAGTCTCCAATATTCAAAATTCTTATTTCCATTTTAATGCTCTATTCACAAAAAGTATCATAATCAAATGCCACTGATTTTCTTTCTTCCTGTTGATCTTTGATACTAGTTAACAGGCTCCTGGTTAAAAAAAAAAAAATGTTTTTTGTAATTCTGAGAGCCATCATTGTTATTATTACCTTTTATCCCAATTTTTGAATGTTCCAAAATTTCTTTAAAATATCATATGTTTATATAGATATCCTCCTCTATGGAACTCAAAGTATTAAGAAAATGGCATATCAATTACCCTCAGTGTGAAAGTAGAAATGGAAGTTTTCCTTTTACCCATGACAAGTCTGTTTGAAATTTTATGCCAAGGGTTTTCTACATGTACTCTCAACAACCAAATTAAAGATTTACAATAATAATCAGAATTGGGGCAGGGAAAATAATTTAAAAAGTACTCTTATGGCTGTGCTTTAATAGTACAAATCATTTCCCCAGTTTATTCTGAAATGTTATGCTTGTAATGTAAAGTTCATTTTTATTCATAACCTTAAGGAAATGAGGGTATATCCAAGAACCTTAAGAAGTGAATAAAAAATGCTACACCCAGCTCTCTTCTGTTTCTTAGAGTTATGGATTTTCATAGGATTTTTAGTTTCAGATAAACTTCAATATTTGTAATTTTTTTTACTGTATTTAATGGGGAGATTAAAACACTTTTGTAAATATTGAAGATTAACATTTTAAAAGAAATTGTAATATCAATTTTAAAGTGTCTTAAAACTCTGTGTATGATCTGCAACTGTGGTCTCTAGGTGAGAAATCACATATTATAGAATGCAAATATCTGCATAGGTTCAGGGTAAGAAAACATTTAATAGCGTTTCTCCTTCATTTCATTAAATATCACTTAATGCTAAAAAAGTATCCATTTCTTGGACCACACAAGCAGCCACATTGTTCTTAAGTCCTTTAATGGTGATATGAGTGTGACATTTGTGATGAAGGCAAAGGAAATTTTCTATAGGATAATGGTTTATTTCCTTATTCATTCAATCAATAAATGTTCATTAAGTGTCTTCCAGATTTAGAGACTCTACTTGGGGCTGGATACAAAATAGTGAACAAGACACAGGATTTTTGAGACTGGAGGTGTATCATATAGTGCTAGAGTATCAGAAACACAGATCTGCATAAATAAAGGAAGAGCATAGAAGAAGAAATAAGTGAAGTAAAACTAAAAACTTTATTTTCCTATTCTTAATTGATCTAATAGAGAATAGTTTGCTCAAAATAATAATAGCAACACTGGTGTTGACTATGCTTACTTTTATGTCTATATATTCATACATACACATATACATAAGCTAATATATGCTCATATACAAGTGAAATTAATTATACAAAAGAAAAGAGGAATGAATTATGTTAATTGACCACCTGACCTGCCTCTTGAGAAACCTATATGCAGATCAGGAAGCGACAGTTAGAACTGGACATGGAACAGCAGACTGGTTCCAAATAGGAAAAGGAGTACGTCAAGGCTGTATATTGTAAGCCTGCTTATTTAACTTATATGCAGAGTACATCATGAGAAACGCTGGGCTGGAAGAAACACAAGCTGGAATCAAGATTGCCGGGAGAAATATCAATAACCTCAGATATGCAGATGACACCACCCTTATGGCAGAAAGTGAAGAGGAACTCAAAAGCCTCTTGATGAAAGTCAAAGAGGACAGTGAAAAAGTTGGCTTAAAGCTCAACATTCAGAAAATGAAGATCATGGCATCCACTCCCATCAGTTCAGTTCAGTTCCCCAGTCATGTCCGACTCTTTGCAACCCCATGAACTGCAGCACGCCAGGCCTCCCTGTCCATCACTAACTCCCGGAGTTCACTCACTAATGTCCATCGAGTCGGTGATGCCACCCAGCCATCTTATCTTCTGTCGTCCCCTTCTCCACCTGCCCCCAATCCCTCCAAGCATTAGAGTCTTTTCTAATGAGTCATCTCTTCACATGAGGTGGCCAAAGTATTGGAGTTTCAGCTTTAGCATCAGTTCTTCCAATGAACACCCAGGACCGATCTCCTTTAGAATGGACTGGTTGGATCTCCTTGCAGTCCAAGGGACTTGCAAGAGTCTTCTCCAACACCACAGGTCAAAAGCATCAATTCTTCAGTGCTCAGCAATGGCACCCCACTCCAGTACTCTTGCCTGGAAAATCCCATGGACAGAGGAGCATGGTAGGCTGCAGTTCATGGGGTCACTAAGACTCGGACACGACTGAGCGACTTCACTTTCACTTTTCACTTTCATGCATTGGAGAAGGAAATGGCAACCCATTCCAGTGTTCTTGCCTGGAGAATCCCAGGGAATGGGGAGCCTGGTAGGCTGCCGTCTATGAGGTCGCACAGGTCGGACATGACTGAAGTGACTTAGCAGCAGCAGCAGCAGCAGCAGCTTTCTTAACAGTCCAACTCTCACATCCATACATGACCACAGGAAAAACCATAGCCTTGACTAGACAGACCTTTGTTGGCAAAGTAATGTCTCTGCTTTTGAATATGCTATCTAGGTTGGTCATAACTTTCCTTCCAAGGAGTAAGCGTCTTTTAATTTCATGGCTGCAGTCACCATCTGCAGTGATTTTGGAGCCCCCAAAAATAAAGTCTGACACTGTTTGCACTGTTTCCCCATCTATTTCCCATGAAGTGATGGGACCGGATGCCACGATCTTCATTTTCTGAATGTTGAGCTTTAAGCCAACTTTTTCACTGTCCTCTTTGACTTTCATCAAGAGGCTTTTTAGTTCCTCTTCACTTTCTGCCATAAGGGTGGTGTCATCTGCATATCTGAGGTTATTGATATTTCTCCCGGCAATCTTGATTCCAGCTTGTCCTTCTTCTAGCCCAGTGTTTCTCATGATGTACTCTGCATATAAGTTCAATAAGCAGGATGACAAACACAGCCTTGATGTACTCCTTTTCCTATTTGGAACCAGTCTGTTGTTCCATGTCCAGTTCTAACTGTTGCTTCCAGCTCAACTGGAATTCCATCATCTCCACTAGCTTTGTTCATAGTGATGCTTTCTAAGGTCCACTTGACTTCACATTCCAGGACATCTGCATATAGGTTTCTCAAGAGGCAGGTCAGGTGATCTGGTATTCCCATCTCTTTCAGAATTTTCCAGTTTATTGTGATCCACACAGTCAAAGGCTTTGACATAGTCAATAAAGCAGAAATAGATGTTTTTTCTGGAACTCTTTTGCTTTTTCCATGATCCAGCGGATGTTGGCAATTTGATCTCTGATTCCTCTGCCTTTTCTAAAACCAGCTTGAACATCAGGAAGTTCACAGTTCACATATTGCTGAAGCCTGGCTTGGAGAATTTTGAGCATTACTTTACTAGCGTGTGAGATAAGTGCAATTGTGCAGTAGTTTGAGCATTCTTTGGCATTGCCTTTCTTTGCAATTGGAATGAAAACAGATCTTTTCCAGTCCGTGGCCACTGCTAAGTTTTCCAAATTTGCTGGCATATTGAGTGCAGCACTTTCACAGCATCATCTTCCAGGATTTGGAATAGTTCAACTGGAATTCCATCACCTCCACTAGCTTTGTTCGTAGTGATGCTTTCTAAGGCCCACTTGACTTCACATTCCAGGACATCTGGCTCTAGATGAGTGATCACACCGTCATGATTATCTTCGTTGTGAAGGTCTTTTTTGTATAGTTCTTCTGTGTATTCTTGCCACCTCTTCTTAATATCTTCTGCTTCTGTTAGGTCCATACCATTTCTGTCTTTTATCGATGTCCTGTCCCATCACTTCTGTCCTTTATTGATGTCTGGTCCCATCACTTCATGGCAAATAGATGGGGAAACAGTGGAAACAGTGACTGACTTTATTTTTCTGGGCTCCAAAATCACTGCAGATGGTGATTGTGTCCATAAAATTGAAAGACACTTACTCCTTGGAAGGAAAGCTATGACCAACCTAGACAGCATATTAAAAAGCAGAGACATTATTTTACCAACAGTGATCCGTCTAGTCAAGTCTACGATTTTTCCAGTGGTCATGTATGGATGTGAGAGTTGGAATATAAAGAAAGCTGAGCCCCAAAGACTTGATGCTTTTGAACTCTGGTGTTAGTGAAGACTCTTGAGAGTCCCTTGGACTGCAAGGAGATCCAACCAGTCCATTCTAAAGGAGATCAGCCCTAGGTGTTCTTTGGAAGGAATGATGCTAGAGCTGAAACTCCAATACTTTGGCCACCTGATGCAAAGAGCTGACTCACTGGAAAAGACCCTGATGCTGGGAAAGATTGAGGGCAGGAGGTGAAGGGGACGACAGAGGATGTGATGGTTGGATGGCATTACGGACTCGATGGACATTGGTTTGGGTGGACTCTGAGAGTTGGTGATGGACAGGGAGGCCTGGCGTGCTGTGGTTTAATGGGGTCTCAAAGAGTTGGACATGACTGAGCGACTGAACTGAACTGATTAATATAAGAAACTCACATTACTCATGAATGGTATAGTGCTATTGAAGTGAAACTGGATTTATTATAAATGTGTGTTGCAAACTCTAGGGCTACTGCTAAAACAAGTTTTAAAAGGAGTATAATTATTATGCTAAGAAAGTAGAGACAACAGAATTATATAAAATTCCAAACTAAAATCACAAGAGTCAGAAAAAAGTGAAAGAAAATAAGCAAAGAATAGGGGCAACAAATAGAAAAGAGTAACTAATATGGTAGATATTAATTCAAATATATCATTAACCACTTTGAATATCAATGTTTTAATGAACCAATTAAAAGACAGAGCCGACTCATTGGAAAAGACCCAGGTGCTGTGAAAGATTGAACACAAAAGAAGAAAGGAAAAGCAAAGAATGAGATGGTTAGATAGAATCACCAACTCAATGAACATGATTTTGAGCAAACTCCAGGAGTTAATGAAGAACAGGGAAGCATGGAGTTCTGCAGTTCATGGGGTCACAAAGAGTCAGATATGACTTAGCAATTGAACAACAAAAAACTGCTTCACCTAACAAGAGCAGAATACATATTTTTTCTAAGCTAACATGGAAGACTTAATTAGATAGATCACATTCTTAACAAACTTTGAAAACATTAAAATAATAAAAATTTTACGTTTACTATCAAAAATGAATAACATAAAGATAGTTGGAGATTTAAAAGCAAACTTCTAAATACCACATGGATCCAAAGGAAATCTCAAGAAAAAAATTTAAGTATTTTGAACTAAATGAAAATGAAAACACAACTTATCCAAATTTGCGGTACATACAAAAGTAGTGCTTAGAAGAAAATTAATAGCATTGAATACATATAATTGAAAAAAAAGATTTAAAATCTATAATCTTCTACCATAGGAAACCAGAAAAAAAATAGAGTAAATTAAATACAAAGAAAGCAGAAGAAATGTAGTTGGAAATGGAAACCCATTCCAGTATACTTGCCTGGAAAATTTCATGGACAGAGGAGACAGGTGGGCTACAGCCCATGGGGTGCATTGAGTTGGTCATGATCGGGCAATGGAGCACACTAGTGGAAGAAAAGAAATAATAAAACTTAGAACAGAAATCAGTGAAACTGGAAATAAGATCTCAAGAAAGAAAATTAGTGAAACAAAAAGCTTATTCTTTGAATAGATGCATAATATTGATAAGCTTCTACGCTGCTGCTGCTAAGTCGCTTCAGTCGTGTCCGACTCTGTGCGACCCCATAGACGGCAGCCCACCAGGCTCCCCCGTCCCTGGGATTCTCCAGGCAAGAACACTGGAGTGGGCTGCCATTCCCTTCTCCAATGCATGAAAGTGAAAGTGAAGTTGCTCAGTCATGTCCGACTCTTTGCGACCCCATGGACTACAGTGCACCAGGCTCCTCCATCCATGGGATTTTCCAGGCAAGAGTACTGGAGTGGGGTGCCATCGCCTTCTCTGCAGGTTAACTAATTAAAAAAAGATGGAGAATGCAAATTAGTAATATCAGAAATGAAAGGGGAAATCAACACAGATGCCATGGACTTTAAAAAGAATAATTGAATACTGTGAACTCTATGCTCACAATTTTCATAACCTGGATAAAATGACCTGATTCCTTGAAAGACACAATCTGCCAAAATTCACACAAGAAGAAGTAAACAATCTATTAAAGAAATTGGATGAATTTTTAATAACTCTCTAGAGAGATCTGGCCCAAATGGATCCCCTGGCTTCTACCAAACACTTATGGAAAAAGATTAATCTCTACAATCTCTTTCAGGAGTTAGAAGCAGAGGGCCTGCTTTCTCACTCATGTTATTAGGCCAGCATTACCCTATACAGCTCTCACATCAACCTATACCAGCTTGTACGATTCTGAGAATTAGGCTGTAAAGAAGGCAGAACACCAAAGAATTGATGCTTTTGAACTGTGGTGCTGGAAAAGACTACTTAAAGTCCCTTGGAAGCAAGAAGATCAAACCAGTCAATCTTAAGAGAGATCAACCCTGAATATTCATTGGAAGGACTGGTGATGAAGCTGAAACTCCAGTATTTTGGTCATCTGATGTGACCAGACACTCATTGGAAAAGTCCCTGATGCTGGGAAAGATTGAGGACAGAAGGAGAAATTTGCCTCAGAGTATGAGATGGCTGGACTGCATCACCGATGCAATCAACATGAACTTGGGTAAACCCAGGAGATGGTGAGGGACAGGAAGGCCTGGCGTGCTGCAGTTCATGGGGTTGCAAAGAGTTGGACATGACTGAGCAACTGAACAACAACAGCAACCCTTTACCAAAGCCAGACAATGACAATACAAGAAAACAAAGGTACAGATCAATATCTCCAGAACATAACTGCAAATCTCCTCAACAAAATATAAGCAAATACAGTCCAACAATGTATAAACAGAATTGAATACCATGACCAAGTGTGATTGATTCTAGATATTTATCATGGCTCAGTGTTTGAAAATCCATAATATTAACAAGCTAAAAACAAAAAAATCACATGATCATATCAATAAATGTGAAAAAAACATTTGGCAAAATCTAATATCCACTTTCATAAATGGAATCTCAATAGACTATGAAAGAGGGGAACTTCAACTTGATAAACAATACCTATAAATTACAGCAAATATTATATTTAATAGTGAAAATCTCAAAACTTTCTCATTAAGATCAGAAATAAAACAAGTTTATTCCCTCTTATCACTGTTTTCATCATTGTAATGGGAATTTTGGCCAATGTAATAAATCAGAAAAGGAAATAAAATGCATACTTATTGGGGAGGAAGAGATAAAACTGCTTTTGTTCACAGATGGCATTACTGTGTAGAAAATCTAAAAGGATGAGCAACAATAAAAATCCTTCCTAGAACTAAAGTGATTATAATGAGGATACAGTGTTAATGTACAAAAGTCAATTAGCAATTAGCACATGAATCTGAAATTAAAAACCTTGTACAATTTACACTAGGTCTACGAAAAATTAAATGATATACATCTAACAAAATATGTACAGATCTATAGAAAGAAAACTGTAAAACTGTTGAGAGATGTCAAGCAGAACTAAATAAATGGAGAGATATTCTGTGTTCAAGAATAGAAAGATTCATCATTGTCAAGGTGGTAATCCTTCCCAACTTGATCTATAGATTCATGCAATACTAGTCAAAAATCACAGGAAACAGTATTGAAAAAATAAACAAAAACAATTCTGAAGTTTATATAAAGAAATAAAAGATCCAGAATAGTCAGTCTCACGGTGAAGGAGATCAAAGTTGCAAGACTGACACTACCTGACCCAAGACTTACTTTAAATCTCCTCTAATCAAGTGGTATAGTTGAAGTAGATCAGTGACAAATAGATCAATGCCACAGAGTAGAGAACCCAGAAATAGACACACATAAATAAATTCAGCTAATCTTTTGACAAAGGAGCAAAGGCAATGCAATGGAACAAAGACAAACTTTTCATCAAATGGTACTGGGACAATTAGACATCCACACACACACAAATACATCTAGACATAAATGTTACATTTTCACAAAATTAATTCAAAATGAATCATATGCTAGGGCAAAATTATAAAATTTTAGAAAACAGCATAGGAGTAAATCAAGATGACTTTGTAAATTATGATGACTTTTCAGATAGAACACAAAAGCAAGGTCCATGAAAAAAATGATTGATAAGCTGGGTTTCATTGAAATTAAAAACTTTTGCTCAGAAAAAGACAATATGAAAACAATGCTAAGACAAGCCATGGACAAGGGGAAAAACTTGCATAATGCATGTCTGGTAAAGGGCTATACAAAATATACAAAAGCTTAAAATTCCATAATGAAAAAACAAACAAATCAATTAGAAAATGGACCAAAACGCTTCACAGACATCTCACCAAAAAAACAAATACAAAAGACATGAAAAGACTTGCCACATCATAAGTCATCATGGAGATGCAAATTAAAACAGCAATGAATTAGTCCTGTATACTTATAAGAATGGCAAAAATCCAGAATGCTGATGATACCAAATGTTGGTAAGGAAAATGAAACAGCAGAAATTCTCAATAGTTGCTGGTAAAAATGCAAAATAATATGGACATTTTGGAAAATAATTTAGCAGTTTCTTTAAATAAATCAGCATACTTTTACCATATAATCCAATAATGGTATTTCTTGGTATTTACCCAAATGAATTGAAAATTTATAACCACACAAAAAACTACACACAGATGTTTATAGCAACTTTCTTCAGACTCACCCAGACTTGGAACTAGCCCAGTTGTCCTTCATTAGGTAAATGAATAAATAACTATGATACATTCAAACAGTGGAATACCATTCAGTGTATAAAGTCATGAAAAGATGTGAAGGAAAGAAATGCATATTGCTAAAATGAGAAAGTCAATCTGAAAAGATTTCATACTGTATGACTCCAACTGTATAACATTCTGGAAAAGGGGAAAAAAAAAAGAGTTGAAAAAAAATCAGAGGTCTTTTTAGGTCTTAAGGAGAAGGGACTGATGAATACACAGAGCACAGAGGATATTTAATGAGTGAAACTGCTAAGTCTGAAATTATAATGGATATATGTTAAAGCACATTTGTCAAAACTCATGGAATGTACCACACCCAGAAATCATTCTAATGTAAAATATAGACTTTGGGGTATTATGATGATTTAATATGGGTTCATCAGCTGTAACAATGATAACACTCTGTGGGATATGCTAATAATAATGGAGTCTAGGCATATGTGAGGGGTGGAAAATCTCTTACCTCTGCTAAATGTTGTTGCAAGCTTAATACTGTTGTAAAAAATTGTCTATTAAAAAATTAAATATAACAAAAGACATAAACATAACAGGTATAGGAAGAAGAGAGACAATTATAAATTCTAAAAGATACTCAAATTATTTGTGGGAGAAAATCTTCAGTTGAAAGAGTTCACCCTTTTCTATGCAAATGGTACCCTGAAATCATGAGTCACCATAGGTTTGGCATCCTTCAAAAAGCACTTCACTACAGACAAGCCTATATTTGTTACCTCGTAGACACTTGCTCCTTGGAAGAAAAACTATAAAAAACCTACACAACGTATTAAAAAGCAGAGACATTATTTTCCTGACAAAGGTCCGTCTAGTCAAAGCTATGGTTTTTCCAATAGTCATGTATGGATGTGAGAGTTGGACCATAAAGAAGGCTGAGTGCTGAGAAATTGATGTTTTTGAAGTGTGGTGTTGGAGAAGACTCTTGAGAGTCCATCCTAAAGGAAATCAATCCTTAATATTCACTAGGGGACTGATGCTGAGGCTGAAGCTCCAATACTTTGGCCACCTTATGCAAAGAGCTGACTCATTACAAAAGACCCTCATGTTGGGAAAGATTGAAGGCAGGAGGAGAAGGGGATGACAGAGGATAAGATAGTTGGATGGTATCACTGAGTCAACGGACATGAGTTTGAGCAAACTCCAGGAGGTGGTGAAGGACAGGGAAGCCTGGCACGCTGCAGTCCATGGGGCCATGAAGAGTCGGACAAGACTCTTGAGTGACCAACAAGACAAGTAACAGTGATCTTACTGTAGGGTACCATTCTAGTGTTTATCAGCAGCATCTCGTGTAACAGAGAATAGTGACACAAATATCAGCTGAAGAATGCTATAAACCAGAGTTTTCTAAGCATAGTCAGTCCTTCTTTTTGAAATTTGTAAATGTCTCTGGTTTCTTGGGGGGTAGACAGGGAGGAATGAGGTAAAAGGATAAAGAAGAGAGAAAGAAAGCAAGGGAAATCATCTGTAAAGCAAGTGGGCACTTGATCAGATGTAAATTTAATTTGAACACTCAAAAAAACAATCTTTCCTAAAGCATGATTTTCACAGGACAGTCTATAATTGTCCATAATATTACATTTGTGTGGAATCAGGTCATTGCTTTCTGTTTTGTTTTATCATTGAGTTTTCAACATATGAGAATTAAAGTATGTTTTGAGTACATAGAAAAGCACTTGGCAAAAGGTAGAAATAGTAACCACATATTTACCTTTAATGCAATACAGAAAGCAATAATTAAGTAAAATCCAGAAAACAAAGGAAATATCAAAGAGGTACTTAAAACAAAAACATAGAACATAAGCGTGAGCAATTCAAGAGATATATGCCAATCAATAATGTATGACAGTAAGTATAATCAGTCAAAATCTAAACAGATACTGATTTAAGCAGTGTCTAAAATAAAATACCATGACTTACAAGGGTTAAAAACAAAATAGTAAGTAATAGTTCAAATAAATGTAAACAAAATAAAACAGTTACAAGAGATAGTAAATTTGAGGTTAAAAGGATGAATGGAACAAGATTATTTTTTATTGATAAGCATTTTATCCTATAATTTATACAGAATATGCATATTAAATTTATATGTGCTAAGTACCACTGCATCACTATTATAAAACAGAAAAATACTAGGAGAAATAAGTGTAAGTAAAAATTCTATGGGAAATTTTACCATCATAAGCTCATGCTCTAATAGATTTACTGGATAAAATAAAATATAATTAAAGAATGATGTAACTGTTAAAATACCATACATATACATCAAACTTGCATGTGTGTGTGCTAAGTCACTTCAGTCATATCTGCCTCTGTGCAACCCTATGGACTGTAGCCCATCAGGCTCCTCTGTCCATGGGAGTCTCCAGGCAAGAATCCACTTGAATGGATTGCCATGCCCTCCTCCAGGGGATCTTCCCCAACCAAGAAACAAACCCACATCTCTTCCATCTCCTGCTTTGGCAGGCAGGTTCTTCACCACTAGGGCCACCTGGGAAGCCCCATACATCAAACTTAGTATCTGCCAAACCTTAAAGTTTGCAAAACCAATCATACACTGTACCATAGAAAAAGCTTCAATTATTTTCAAAAGTTATAAATGCCAAGGGTTACATTTTCTGCAAACAAAATTTAAAAAATAAGATTTATTTAATATCTAAGTATTTTTAAGATAGGAGTGCCCCTGGTATATGTTAATATATGTAATTCATTTGTGAGAGCAGCTCAAAAAGGTTTTAAATTGAAAATCAGTCATTGCTTTTATATATTCACTAAATACCTGAAAGTCCTTATCATTATACTTTACACTTTTTTAGGTTTATCCCTATCAAGTATAGTTGTTAATACCTCTACTTATTTATTTCCAATGCTTATTTTCTACCATAATATCTATTCTCTTCCATCCTAGATAATTAAACTCATTATCAAGACCATTTTATATCTGTTATTCATATTTCCCTGTCTAGATTTATTCACCAAATGTGTACTGAGTGCCCATTTCTATCTGGCACAGGACTAAATATTTTGTTTAAAAATGAATAAAACAAGGGCTAATTCAAGAGGTGCAGAGTGGAATGTGTGTGTGTGTGTGTGTGTGTGTGCCTGTGCTCAGTCACTCAGCTGTGTCCAAATCTGCAACCTCATAGATTGCTGCCCACCAGGCTCCTCTATCCATGAAGTTTTTCAGGCAAGAATACTGGCGTGATTGCCATTTCCTACTCCAGGAGATCCTCTGAACCCAGGAATAGAAACTGCATTTTCTGTGTCTCCTGCATTGGCAGGCAGATTCTTTACAACTGAGCTACCTGAAGGGCCCACACAGCGGAATGAACTGGCATAATATCAACCTGAAAATAACACAAAAGTATACACACTAAGTCTTGTGGGATTGGGGTGGTTATCCTAGTAGTGAATCAGTGGTAAAACATTTGGGAGAGGTAAGGAAAATGCCAGCAAAAAGACAGTACATGAATTGAGTATCAAAAGAAAGAAAGAAATACAGAGGAAACGGATGTTTAAAAGCAGGGTGTTGGCTTGCATTATATCCTTAAGGTGCCTGTAGAAGAGATGCATTGGAAGAAAATTGATTAAAACTCTTTGGGAGCTATCTTGTTTACAGTCTGCCTAACAGAGTTTTGGGTGTAAAATGAACACCTAAAAAAAAAAAAAAAACTAGCTACATGGTCACATAATTATAGAATCTTTGTTTTTAATAATAATAGTAATAATTTTAATATAATTCAATATTTATCATGGTTTCAAGTTCAATTTTAGCTTTATTTTACTTTGTTTCAGAGATATTACTTTGCCAACAAAGGTCCATCTAGTCAAGGCTATGGTTTTTCCACTGGTCATGTATGGATGTGAGAGTTGGACTGTGAAGAAAGCTGAGCACCAAAGAATTGATGCTTTTGAACTGTGATGTTGGAGGAGAGTCTTGAGCATCCCTTGGACTTCAAGGAGATCCAACCACTCCATTCTGAAGGAGATCAGCCCTGGGATTTCTTTGGAAGGAATGATGCTAAAGCTGAAACTCCAGTACTTTGGCCACCTCATGCGAAGAGTTGACTCATTGGAAAAGGCTCTGATGCTGGGAGGGATTGGGGGCAAGAGAAGAAGGGGACGACAGAGGATGAGATGTCTGGATGGCATCACTGACTCGATGGACGTGAGTCTGGTTGAACTCTGGGAGTTGGTGATGGACAGGGAGGCCTGGCGTGCTGCAATTCATGGGTTCACAAAGAGTCAGACACAACTGAGCAACTGAACTGAACTGAACTGTCTTTGTTGTCATTGCACATTCAAATTTCCGTGTTTCACCCATTTGTGTATTTATTCATTCATTCATTTATTAAACAATGTATGAAGAATTTCACATGGAAAAAAAAATGCTAGACTTTGACTTTTTGTTGTTGTTTGATCACTGAGTTGTGTCAGACTCTTTGTAACCCCATGGGCTGTAGCCTACCAGGCTCCTCTGTCCTCCACTATCTCCTGAAATTTGCCCAAATTCATGTTCTTTGTCGGTGATGCTGTCTCACCATCTCATCTTCTGTTTCCGCCTACTCCTTTTGCCTTCAATCTTTCCCAGCATCTAGGTGTTTCCCACTGAGTCGGCACTTCGTTGATTTTTTTTTATGTAAATAAAAAATGACACTTCTCTGGCCTTCTCTTTGCACTTTTAGTCAGTCATTGACTGGATCTGCATGCATGCTTCCAAAATAATTGCAAATACTGCAGACTTAATAACAAGTCAACTATCTACTGTGCTATTTGTGAAAAAAAAAATTTAATAAAATATTATTAGGGCATGTGAGGGAAAATACTAGCTACTAGCTGAGTTTTTCCTATTTCTCTTTGGAACAAAATATCTTTTATTTCTTCATATTAGTTTTTAGATACAAATAATTGCCCAATGACTGTTTAATCACACTTATAAAAGCAACAACAAACATTTAGTTGTTTGAATATATAACACTTCTCTCCTGATCCAATGCATTCACTTCTTATGAGATATGGAGTTGCATCTAAGTAAAGCCTCCTTACATCTGGACAAGCATAGAGGCAGCAGTATAGAGACAGCTATTAAGATAGTATAGAGGCAGCAGTATAGAGCAGCTATTAAGCTGCTTCTGTAGACTCTTTTGGAGAAGGCAATGGCACCCCACTCCAGTATACTTGCCTGGAAAATCCCATGGACGGAGGAGCCTGGTAGGCTGCTGTCCATGGGGTCTTGAAGAGTCAGACACGACTGAGCAACTTCACTTTCACTTTTCACTTTCACGCATTGGAGAAGGAAATGGCAGCCCACTCCAGTGTTCTTGCCTGGAGAATCCCACGGACGGAGGAGCCTGGTAGGCTGCCGTCTATGGGGTCGCACAGAGTCGGACACGACTGAAGCGACTTAGCAGCAGCAGCAGCAGCAGCAGTACACTGTTTCCCAGGTGGTGGTAATGATAAAGAAGCTGCCTGCCAATGCAGGAGAATTAAGAGACTCGGGTTCAATCCCTGGATTGGGAAATCCCCTGGAGGAGGGCATGGCTATCCACCCATCATTCTTGTCTGTAGAATCCCCTCAGACAGAGGAGCCTTTAGGGCTACAATCCATAGGGTCATAAAGAGTTGGACTCTACTGAAACAACTTACCATGCAGGCACGTAGACAGACTTCAGCTTATCAAGAAGACAAAGGACCAGGGCTCAGAAAAAGACTTTATTCTCCAACCACAAGAGTACATACAAAGAAGCTAGTAGCAACACCATCATAGGTGAAACAATGCACTAATTTGAATTTGATTTTGTGCTCATAATCATTAGCTTGCACCCCCCAATTAACAACATTATTGGAACATAGACTACGCCAATGCATTTTCACAATCATTATATCTGTATATATATTTAGCTTTGTGAGCAATTAGAATGATATTTTTAATTCTCAAATATCTTGTGTCTTCTAAGGCTCTAGGAAAAAGGTAAAACACTATTCTGTATCTTACTCAGAGAAAGTTTGTCCTGAGATTAATTGTAGGTGAAGTATATATCACTTCATGGGGAATAGATGGGGAAATAGTGGAAACAGTGTCAGACTTTATTTTGGGGGGCTCCAAAATCACTGCAGATGGTGACTGCAGCCATGAAATTAAAAGACGCTTACTCCTTGGAAGGAACGTTACGACCAACCTAGATAGCATATTCAAAAGCAGAGACATTACTTTGCCAACAAAGGTCTGTCTAGTCAAGGCTATGGTTTTTCCTGTGGTCATGTATGGATGTGAGAGTTGGACTGTGAAGAAGGCTGAGCGCCAAAGAACTGATGCTTTTGAACTGTGGTGTTGGAGAAGACTCTTGAGAGTCCCTTGGACTGCAAGGAGATCCAACCACTCCATTCTGAAGGAGATCAGCCCTGGGATTTCTTCGGAAGGAATGATGCTAAAGCTGAAACTCCAGTACTTTGGCCACCTCATGTGAAGAGTTGACTCATTGGAAAAGACTCTGATGCTGGGAGGGATTGGGGGCAGGAGAAGGGGACAACAGAGGGTGAGATGGCTGGATGGCATCACTGACTCGATGGACGTGAGTCTCAGTGAACTCCGGGAGTTGGTGATGGACAGGGAGGCCTGGCGTGCTGCAATTCATGGGGTTGCAAAGAGTCAGACATGACTGAGCGACTGAACTGAACTGAACTGAAGTATATTGAAATTGCTTCACTGGATGACCAGCCACCTCCTGCTTTTAATTTGAAGGGTACATATGCCAGATGCAGTTAAATTTTGTCCATGGCACATGGCATTGAAAATTGTAAACTTACCCCAAGGAAAATATTGGTGCCCAATTTATAATTAAACCTTAAAGAATCCTATTGTTTATTTCCCCTCTTTCCTCTGTATTTTTCATAAGTATTTTAAAGATCAAAATTCTCAATAATTTCCCAAAAGGCTTAGACTATTTGAGGTTGCCTAGTACAAGGTGCCCAAGCAAGATAAATTTTGTCGTGGGTGATGTATCATATAGGGTGCAAAGTGTGTACCTCTCCTGGGAAAAGATAATTTTTATGACTAAGATTTAGCCAGTAGGGTGCATATATATCTATAATGCAATCAAAAAGTCTTGCTCTCAATGGAAAGGAGGGAGGTGGAGAAAGAGAGAGGGTTACTATACCATTTCCAATCAAACATTGTTAACTTTGTCAAGCTTGGGATTGTCAAGACTATGTTACAATGAACAGTTAAGACAGAAAATCATCTTTATCATATTTCAGGTATTAGAGTGTTGCAGTTTCAAATTCACCATTTTTACCACTGTTGTTACACAGTCAAATATCCATTTATGCTTATGATGGCATTAACAATATACTCAGAAACTGAAGATAGTTAAGCAAACATGTAAATAGAAAGTAGAAAATATTCCAACCAAGATCTTAGTCTGGGTATTGTGGAAATGGCTTTATCTGAGCACGTGCAATCAGTATTCACTGAACTGTGAGTTTAGTGCAAAACTCTGATTAACAGTTCCTAAAAACTTAATCTCATCAGAAATCTTGGGATGAGGGAAGCTTAATTGTCTACTGAAAGTCTGGTACTTTTCACCTGCACGTAGGGCTGCCATGATGAAGTTGTTTTAAAACAGTAAGAGGAAGAGCAAAAGAAAATCAGCCAGAAGTATTTGTCGGCAAGATTCCTTAATGTCCGTTTCAAAAGTCACAGATTACAGTTAAAAATGGAAGCCCTCTTTCAAACAAAGAAAGAAAGGTTATGAAAAAATACAGTTTGCCATTATTGATGTACGAAGCCGGCTCTGATTGCATCTATCCTGTAGCTCCCCCACATGTACCACTCGGATATTACCTAAATCTTGGAAATGAAAGAGAAGCTTCAGCCATCGCTCTTCCCACTGCTGCTATGAGAGCCCAGTTTGATGAGCATCACATCCGACCTCTGTTTTTCTCATTTAACTTATTTTATAGACTGCTTGTCAGGTGGTCTCTGTGTGGTTTGCTCAGCTAATACTAGAAACATGTAAAAGTCATACAAATTATAATTTAAGAAAAGGAAATAAAGTCAATTGACCATCGATTGTTCTTTTCTGTTATACCAGTACCTGGTAAGAGCATCCAAGTGTAATGATTGTGAACTCAAAGAATTTCTGTTTCACTGCACTTTATTTTTACTGGTAATGAAGTTAGTGGCTTCAACTTTAGTGTTTCTCTCTCTTTCTCCCCCCGACCCCCTCTCTCTCCCTCTCCAAAAGCACATCTATGACAGACAAATAGTTATTCTACTGTTTTAGCACTATGGTTTGCCTTTCTTCCTTTCTGAATGCTTGATAATGATAGAAGAATTAGACAAAAGCAGACTTCTTATAGAGCAAAATCTTTAGTTTTATTTGAAGAAGTGCCCTATAAGGAATAGAGTAGACCTGAACTTTTCAAATATATTCATTATCTGGTTAGTTATTGTCAATAACAGAGTAGTGTTTATATTTTATATTCTAGTTTTTCCCAATTGGTGACTTAAGTCCTTCCTATACCCAAGCACTTCTCTGGGTAGCAGAATAATATTAACTTGTTTGAAATTTCTTGCTCTTAGATTAAGGGACATGGCAAGCTTCCTCTAGTATTCTGTGCTGGACAGTGGTAAAGGATTGAAAAACCTTTGCATTTATACAGATTTCTTCATCCCCCTTTTCTCTGTGTGTCACTATTGATTCCTAAGCATATTTATCTACATTTTGTTAATTGTAATTTAAAATTCCATCTTAAAAGATGTACATTTATACTATAGTAATTTTGAAGGCAAGCAGTTATTTCATTGGGTTGTCACTCTTTCCAGAAATCAAACTCTCCCTGTCACATATAAATAGATTGCTTGATATACATGTAATATCCTGTCGGTGTCATGCACTCTTTTCTTTAATCTGACTGACACGGCACATAATAAAATGCTCACTTCAATATATGTCTGTTGCATTTTGCCTAATTCTTGGCTTAGTTTAATATTAGTCATGAATATTTCCTCCAACTAGACATGAATTTGAATATATACAAGGCACAGTTTATGTTCGTACTAAAGCACAAGCTTCAACCTTATTTTTTATTGCTTACCCTGTTTGTGATGAATTAAGTCATCTCAAAAAGAGAACTGAAATCAACAGGGACCAGAACTGTTATCTTTATCCTCAAGTCAGGTAGAGTGTGAGTGGGTGAAATTCAGCTGCTGTGTTTTACTTTCCCTGAGCATCAGAGCCGAGAGTTAGAGAGGTCTGCTCAGTGGGAGAAAATAACAACAGAGGAAACTATATTACATCTCTGAATTTCTTCTAGGCTACAAAGCCACAGCAGTTTTTAGTTTATATATAACTAAATAAGGTTATATTTATACTGTATTCCTTTTTATCATAGGCATGGATGAGTCCATTATCCTTTATTCCCATTTATATTTTAAATATCTTCAAATTAAATTAATGAAAGAAGAAAAAATTATTAGAGTATGTGAGTGTATAGGTGAGTGTACATTTGAACACAAACCCAAAGCATTCACATATACATGTATAAACAGGTATATATATATATTTATATATATATATATATGTGCACATGGGATCATGTATAATTTTATAATTTCAAGTCCTAATTACTTGAGCACATTTCTCTCTTGGATTACAATAATTGTAAAATATTTGGGAAATTCCCATGACCCACTTAAATTCACCAAAATAATAATGCATATTCCTTTTGACTGTTACCTTCTATTATGTATTTTATGCAAATCATGTTTTGTGTACTCTATGATAGATTAACACTCCTTTTTTTTATTCATCCTATCATGACTTCTATTTCAAGATGCCAATGCCCCAGTGCCATGTTTAAAATAAGAATCCACATGTTGGTTGGCTTGTGTATATTTCTGTGATATTCTTACCTAGGATTCTAAATAGAAATATATGCAGTAAAAATTCAATTATAAGATGACTTTCCATCCTATATTTTTTAAAATATTGTAGAACAAGATATTGTACTATATGTTACATTACATTGTAATGAAAATTGTAATGTATGTTAAATATATCTCTGCAAATAAAAAAAGAAATTAAAGTATTATTATTTACAACTTTCTAAAGTTATGATGACTTTTTTGTTTGTATAAATATACTTGATATTGTGTGTATGTGTATGTGTGTGTGTGTGTGTGCTTATTTTTGAATATCCTTTGACATTAGTGATTTTTCTATGATATATTTATTTCACATGATCAAATGAAACATTTTATTTCATATTTCATCTTTGAAACAAAGTTTTACACCATTTACAAAGAAATAAGAAGTACATTGTTTATATGATGGGAAGCTTAGATTTTCCCAATGGATGTAGACAATGAATAAAATGAACTACTGGCTAAAACAGATTAGATGCCAAACTCAGTTAGTCCTTGCTTAATTCTATAAAAGTATGTCAGTTAGAGACTTACTTGACCTAAGGCAAAAACAAATCTCGAAACAATATCCAAGTTGATTACTTATTCAAAATGATTATGCTACAGCCACTGCTCTGTTAGAACAAAATACAGTCTTCCAAACTTAGACCATTCCCTTGGCCAGTGTGCACAGAGAAATTGCCATTACAAAGTATTTTATTCAATGATACCAACAACATAGAACAGATTAATCATAAGACAGAATAATCAAACAAATTATATCCTAGTGACACACATTTCTGTAGGAGCTTCACATGCTTCTTATTGAATGCTTCAGATTTGCTTGAAGAGTCTTGCGACACAATGGTTCTGAAAATCGTAGGATCCTCTGTATCTATTAGATTAATACATGGGTTTTTTTCGATAACTATTTAATGACACTTAAATGCTAGGAGACTTAGCAGAACTAAAAAGTCAAATATTTTGGACTAAATGGAAATCAGATCCATCAATCTGAGGCGCTAAGCCCTTTTGCAAAAAACCATTGGACAAGCATGCTGGAATCACAGTTTTGTGGGTGAGTGCTATAGCACTCTAATTAGATGATCCAAAGTGGATGAGTAAGGAGTTTAGAATTGGAAACGGTACTTCAAACAATGATGCTGGGTCAAGTATTATGTGAGCACTAAAGTAAGTATAAAGTATAATATAGCAACTTGTGTTTTGGAAAGCTGGGCAGTCTCAGGTAAGCCTATTGTTCCCCAAAGGCTGTTCTCAGTTACCATTAACACACTTTTCCTGCTTTCACCAGAGCCTTCAGGAGCTGTGACAGTGCTTGCAAACGTGATGCTCATGACAGGTCTGTCTGCTTCGAAAGCATGTCAAGAAAGCGGAACACTATTAATAATACTAATGGAGAGATTATCTTTAGCTCTGATTTTTTTTCTCCTTTGAAAATAAAAGTGGGAGGTTTGTTTTAACATCCTGCCCTTTTCATAAAGGTTACAGGAAGCAACTGAGCCTCTCTGCAGATGTCTCTCTTTTCAAGTTTTCCGCTTAATTAAAACACAGCATTTACTTGGTTAAAAGTGAAGTCTTCACTAGTATATTTTAAAGATATAAAACATCATAGTAATAAAAATCACAGTAATTCTTTGTCAGAAGAAGAACCTATTTGTTAGGTTGTATGGACAAAGGGACAATTATATACTTTTGAAGTGCCCATTAAAGAGGCAACGCTGTGTCAGAGCTTTCTTATTACAGCTGTCTCTTCTGCCAGGAGACCACAAAGGTTGGGTAGTTGCCAATTAGATAGAATTAATGTACAAATTCCTGCAGAAAAATATGTAAGCAAAATCTTTAAAAACCTTTCAGGGATGGAAAAAATAAAATTGTTAAGACAAAATAAATATGCTGTAGCTTTGATATGCCTGTACAATACTGCTTCTAAGATGATAGTTTTTTTTTTTTAACATAAACATGTTATATATATGACAGAAAGGGTATTTCATCTAGGCCCTTATAAAAATGAGTTCCCAAAGTGCTCCACACCAATTTCAATTAACTCTCTGAAATGAAAATATTTTTCATACTTTCATGAAATATGGCATTTCACAGAATACATATTTCAAGAATTTCATAATTCTTTGGCAGAAATGGCCTCCTTGAGAATTTAGAATAAAGTTCCCATTCCCCATTGGAGGAGAGCCACTTTATGCTCTTTCTCCCTTTTATGCTCTTTAAAACTAAATGTTAAACAAATCATCTCATAAGACAAAAGTAGGAAGGTCAAATTGTTTTCCTTTATCTGGAATAGTTACTGAACCCTGGTGTTTGTCTTCTCCATTCATTGGCATTTTGCCTGCTTTTCTCTTTTGTCATGGATTTCAGCTATAAAGTGTGTTCATCTTTAAAACTAAGCCTCACTGTGTCATATGTTCAAGCCTGCTCCATAGAACCCAACCCAACTTATCACACGCTGACAGCTAATATTTAAAAGAGAACACACACGTATTTTGAGGTTTGATAACTGCTATCAATCTCGGTAATGGGTATCCAATCCAAAATTGTGACAGATATCTTGTGGATTGAGCATCTACCATGAGCAGCTAATGCTGAAGTAAATGAATCAGTGAGGCAGCTTCTTCGCACCTTTAATTAAAAATAAAACAAATAAATGCCACACGAATAACAGAAGTGTGAGAAATCTATGTCATCGCTGCAAAAAGCACCAAAGGATGAAATTTATAGACGTCAGCTTCTCATTTCGCTTTCTTCTTTTTATATAATAGAAGATTGTGAAATTTTCCTAAAACATTTTTTAATGGTTAAAATTTCAAGATTCCCTGTGCAATTTGTCATTGCACCTTGTTTTTACAGAGACTGCCAGCAGAGACATAGTGGGCCCTGAAACTGCATTGCTTTGATGCTTAGAAAATGCTCTTTCAACAAAGTAAATCAAGGTACAGTGACCTCCAAAAGCCAAATTGCAGAACAGAGCATAATGGGTAATGCTATGTAAATTGCCATGAATGCTACTGCTATGTTATTACGGCAAGACCAAATGGTGGTAGCTAATGACCTTCACATTTGATTTCTAGGTGCATTTTATTTTATTTTCTAATTTGAAAATGTATCTATGTGAGACAGTAGTTTTACCACACTGATGAGAATGAATTAAAAGATGTGGATTTTTCTATATTGACTACTGTAGCGTACATCAAGCAAATTTGAAGATAGTAACTGAGTAACCTCCAACTCACTCTAATGTGGATATATAAATGTGTGTGTGTTATACACATATACAATCAGTGCAATATTAAATACTCATTTTCAATTTAGAGGAATATTTCTTGATAAAATTAACCCCCTAAGGAAAATGTGAAGCATAAATATTTGGGTTTTGGTTTTTAAATTATTTAGACACAGAAAAGAGAAAATGACATTGGCATAAATATGTTTGTTCTGGCCTTAAGCGTGTTCATCCCACATTTAGTAGTAAATTATTTGGGAATTGAACATACGGCACTGCGTATTCTTAATACCCATTTGTTCTCAGAAGTTCAGTTATTGAATATTGTGGCGTTATTTTTGTACTTGAAATGAGTTTCAGTCGGCAGCTGGTGAATTTTCGTTGAGGTGAAAATAAAAAGCTTTCCTTATGAAGTCTTCCCATAACTCTAGTTAGGATTTTAAAAATAAATCATAACAAGAGCTCCAAGAAAATATTTATTGCTCTTCCCAAACATTAGGTGCAACACTTGCTCTAGACCTGTCATTCAGAGCAAATCAAGATACCACTGTTCAGATGTTGCTAGAAGAATCGCTAAAGCTTGTCAAGAATAACATAACTGGAGAAAGGATTCAGTTGTCTTTTCATTTATTAACAATTTAGAGTACTTACAACTTACTGATACACACAAACACGAAATATTGTTTATTGTGCTGAATACTAAGGGGGTTCAAAATAGCTTAAAATTATTTAACATGTATATAATTTCTTAAATTGTCAGATTACTTATGTCACGCTGGGCTATCTCTCTAAAAATGACATTTGAATTTGTGTTGATTACCCAAAAATATGTGTTTCTGCCACATAACTTCTTTATAGGTTGATGTCATATATATATATACACACATATATATGCATATGTGTGTGTTTATATATACTCCATTAGGTATTATTGTTTTCATTTTATCACAAGATAATCAAAGTGTTATGATGTCAACAAAAATACTACTTAAGGTTTTCTTATTGTTCCACTGCCATTAGAGTAAAATGTCACTTTCTCTTTTAATAATTGTAATCCATAGGTAAAATTTTACAGATGAAAGGAGTATCTTCTTCCTTTACTGACTTCTATGCCTCACGTATGCTCACTTGGGTTTATTTTATAACCCATTATTGGTTTAGTTCAAGACAAAATAAATTAAACAATGAATAGGCTACAGATATTTCCCAGGGGGTAAGGACACTTGATTTTATTTTCCCCTCTTCCTACATAATATTGCAATAAGCATCTTTTGAAACTTCTAGCAAGAACTCTATATGCCTGCAGTATTTTATTCCAAAATACAGCCTATGCTGAACTCGTGTTAGGCATGAAGGATTTTTCATTAAACATGTTTGCACATTAAAATTACTTGGGTAAAATTTTATGCACATTTCGGTTAACATAACCCACGTGTATTCCTGTAGCACAGATAATCCCCCTGCACACATTCTCAGAGAAACTGGAACAAAGGAGCAGCGATACAAACCAGAGAACAATCCTGCTTGATTTTCCATTGCAGTCATTTTATCAGGGACAAGGAACAGTCCACAGTGGTGCCCAGATGAAGGCTGCATGCATTCCCCAGCACTGCATTGTAAAAGAAAATGAAAAACCTAATAGCATTTTGATGTATTCCAGTTAGGTTTTCCATTAAGAGAAAAAGGTGATATGTTCACACCATTTGTCAGGAAAAGAAGAAATGAAGAAAATGTTGACAATTTCATTACACTCTGCTTATGGGGTGATCTGAACTTACCTATTACAAGATAAAAAAAACTATCCCAGATATTATTAGTTGAAACATTATTGTTTATAGTTACTTTAACGTGTGCTACAACTATAGAGTTGATATAACTGCATGGTACTCTGATTTAAAAGGAGATATTTTATATCATTTACAACCTTGCTCAAAAATTTGTATCCTTTTGAATGCTGTAACATCACACCAAGTCATGCATTGCTGGACATTTCCCTGATAAATCCAGCCTTTAAAAGAGGCTGTACAGATACCATAAAAATGCTTCTAAGTATATCATTCTTTTCTTGACCTATGTATTTATTCAGATCCTTTACTCCATTTCTCATAGTTTTTTCCCTTTATTATTGACTGTAGGACTCTTGGATTTTTCTGCTGAGAATATTTCCCTCGGGAGAACAGTAGCTCTCCTTTTAAAATCAAAGTTTAAAAAGTGAACATTTTTCCCAGGGTTCCAGAGAGACAAGTGGTAGGGTCAACCTGTTCAACTGGAAATCGAGAACTACACATCTAGCTTTCTTATCTTTCTTTTACTAATTATTATTAATTGTGATAATAATGCTTTTCATATTGACATCTATTTGTTGTAGATATGCCAAAGCACATTTACTAAAACACGACGTGATTCTGTGGTTTTGGAAAGAATATTTATTGAGTGTATCAGGGATCTGCTTGAGACCAGCAAAGCTTAAAAATATTAACCTGCATAAACATAAGAATCCTATTCTTTTAATTTTTATTAAAATGACTAAATTGTTTTCAAAAATCATGAGATAGTGAGAGTATTAAGTGCTTGGCCCCTGAGGATGATCACATATGTTGATCAACAGTCATAAAAATGTCCTAGCATATGTCGTTCTCTGTATGGCTGAGGTCTGGAGTACTAACCGGTACAGAGAACATAGCAAGGTCTACTCGGACAATTGGGAAAAAGTTGGTGAGTGAGTGAGAAACAGGGTATGAAAGAAGCAGCAGAGAAGGAGGATGGAAGGGGAACTAAGCTGACTGCACACTAATTTCAATTTCAGTATTTACTGTCATATTCTATCTGATATTATATTCTTCCAGCTTTATAATATTTGTGCAGTGAATCATGTTAATATATTTAAATCTTATTTGGTGCTTATTTTCTAAGGGAAATTATCAGACTCAGAGATTTCTAATCAAGAAGGGAAGTGAGAAGGACCTATATGGACTTTATGAGCCCCATTCAAAATTCAAGTATGGTGCCTGCAGGGACTGCTATGAAATATATCATCAGTTTTGTTTCCCAACCAACTGTGCAATTAATGTTAAAATGCTGACTTTGTTGCAAAGTAAAATACCATTATTTCAAGGAAAATTTCAATTAATAGCATTTTATTATATGGGTTTTCAAGCATATGCTGCTGCTGCTGCTGCTGTGGCTAAGTCGCTTCAGTCGTGTCCGACTCTGTGCGACCCCATAGACAGCAGACCATCCAGCTTCCCCATCCCTGGGATTCTCCAGGCAAGAATACTGGAGTGGGTTGCCATTTCCTTCTCCAATGCATGAAAGTGAAAAGTGAAAGTGAAGTCGCTCAGTCGTCTCCAACTCTTAGTGACACCATGGACTGCAGCCTACCAGGCTCCTCCATCCATGGGATTTTCCAGGCAAGAGTACTGGAGTGGGATGCCATTGCCTTCTCCATTTCAAACATATGAGTTAAACCCAAAATAGGAAATTTAGGTTTTTTCCCTGAAACTGTGATAGTAACAGTATGCATCACACACAAAAGTAAATCACTTGTTCAACATCATAAAGGTGATAAATGTTGACCCAGGAATTGTTTTCAATCTGTTTTCAGTCTGACTAGATTTCTGATTATACCCAGTATATTTTATTTCCTTCCATAATATTATCTAGATTCCACTCTGTAACAATTTAAACAAGCTTAAGAAAAACAATTTTTTTAACAAGCAATTATAATGAATAAGCATCTATATAGAAAAACTTAAATATTTTAAAAATATATTCATTTGATATTTGTAACATTCTTGTTTTTTCCTGTTTCTTTGGCCAAGTAAGTTTGAGTGGGAATCAAGTCAACCAATTAGGAGAAACATTAAAAAAAAAAAGTGGAAAGTAGGCAAATGGCAACACACTCCAGTATTCTTGCCTGGGAAAGCCCATGGACAGAGGAGCCTGGTGGGCTACAGTCCATGGGGTCGCAAAGAGTCAGACATGACTGAGCAACTAACATACACACAGACAAATTAGAGGAGGTTGGCATCAGTTCAGTTCAGTCACTCAGTGGTGTCCAACTCTTTGTGACCCCATGGACTGCAGCACACCAGGCTTCCCTGTCCATCACCAACTCCTGGAGCTTACTCAAACTCATGTCCATTGAGTCAGTGATGCCATCCAGCTATCTTACCCTTTTTCATCCCCTTCTCCTCCCGCCTTCAATCTTTCCCAGCATTAGGGTCTTTTCTAGTGAGTCAGTTCTTTGCATCAGGTGGCCAAAGTATCGGAGCTTCAGCTTCAGCATCAGGCCTTCCAATGAATATTCAGGATTGATTTCCTTTAAGATTGACTGGTTTGATCTCCTTGCAGTCCAGGGGACTCTCAAGAGTCTTCTCCAAAACTCAGTTCAAAAGCATCAATTCTCCTTTGCACTCAGCTTTCTTTATAGTCCAACTCTCACATCCATACATGACTACTGGAAAAACCATAGCTTTGACTAGACAGAATTTTGTTGGCAAAGTAATGTCTATGATGTTTAATATGCTGTCTGGGTTGGTCATAGCTTTTTTTCCAAGGAGCAAGTGTCTTTTAATTTAATGATTGCAGTCACCATCTGCAGTAATTTTGGAGCCCCCAAAATAAAGTCTCTTACTGTTTCTATTGTTTCCCCATCTATCTGCCATGAAGTGATGAGACCAGATGCCATGATCTTTGTCTTTTACTGTTGAGTTTTAAGCCAACTTTTTCACTCTCCTCTTTCACTTTCATCAAAAGGCTCTTTAGTTCTTCACTTTCTGTCGTAAGGGTGGTGTCATCTGCATATCTGAGGTTATTGATATTTCTCTTGGCAATCTTGATTTCAGCCTGTGCTTCATCCAGACAGCATTTCTCATGATGGACTCTGCATGTAAGTTAAATAAGCAACGTGACAATATACAGCCTCGACATCCTCCTTTCCCTATTTGGAACAAATCTGTTGTTCATGCCCAGTTCTAACTGTTGCTTCTTGACCTGCATGCAGATTTCTCCGGAGGTAGATCAGGTGGTCTGCTATTCCCATCTCTTTAAGAATTTTCCACAGTTTATAATGATCCACACAGTCAAAGGCTTTGGCATAGTCAATAAAGCAGAAGTAGATGTTTGTCTGGAACTCTTCTTGCTTTCTAGATGATACAACAGATGTTGGCAATTTGATCTCTGGTCTCTCTGCCGAAGGTCAAAAACCAAATATTTATCACATGTTAGCATCACTGATATTGTGTGAGACAGACTCTGTTAGACCAGACTTAAAGATTTTAATGTGTTCCTTTCCCCAAAACCTTCACCTAAAGGAACTCAGACCAGATCAGATCAGATCAGTCGCTCAGTCGTGTCTGACTCTTTTCGATCCCATAAATCGCAACACGCCAGGCCTCCTTGTGCATCACCAACTCCCGGAGTTCACTCAGACTCAAACGTCCATTGAGTCGGTGATGCCATCCAGACATCTCATCCTCTGTTGTCCCCTTCTCCTCTTGCCCCCAATCCCTCCCAGCATCAGTTTTTTCCAATGAGTCAACTCTTCACATGAGGTGGCCAAAGTACTGGAATTTCAGCTTTAGCATCATTCCTTCCAAAGAAATCCCAGGGCTGATCTCCTTCAGAATGGACTGGTTGGATCTCCTTGCAGTCCAAGGGACTCTCAAGAGTCTTCTCCAACACCACATTTCAAAAGCATCAATTCTTTGGTGCTCAGCCTTCTTCACGGTCCAACTCTCACATCCATACGTGACCACTGGAAAAACCATAGCCTTGACTAGACAGACCTTTGTTGGCAAAGTAATGTCTCTGCTTTTGAATATGCTATCTAGGTTGGTCATAACTTTCCTTCCAAGGAGTAAGCATCTTTTAATTTCATGGCTGCAGTCACCATCTATAGTGATTTTGGAGCCCAGAAAAATAAAGTCTGACACTGTTTCCACTGTTTCCCCATCTATTCCCCATGAAGTGATGGGACCGGATGCCATGATCTTCGTTTTCTGAACGTTGAGCTTTAAGCCAACTTTTTCACTCTCCACTTTCACTTTCATCAAGAGGCTTTTGAGTTCTTCTTCACTTTCTGCCATAAGGGTGGTGTCATCTGCATATCTGAGGTTATTGATATTTCTCCTGGCAATCTTGATTCCAGCTTGTGTTTCTTCCAGTCCAGCATTTCTCATGATGTACTCTGCATATAAGTTAAATAAACAGGGTGACAATATACAGCCTTGATGTACTCCTTTTCCTATTTGGAACCAGTCTGTTGTTCCATGTCCAGTTCTAACTGTTGCTTCCTGACCTGCATACAAATTTCTCAAGAGGCAGATCAGGTGGTCTGGTATTCCCATCTCTTTCAGAATTTTCCACAGTTTATTGTGATCCACACAGTCAAAGGCTTTGGCATAGTTAATAAAGCAGAAATAGATGCTTTTCTGGAACTCTCTTGCTTTTTCCATGATCCAGCGGATGTTGGCAATTTGATCTCTGGTTCCTCTGCCTTTTCTAAAACCAGCTTGAACATCAGGAAGTTCACGGTTCACATATTGCTGAAGCCTGGCTTGGAGAATTTTGAGCATTACTTTACTAGCATGTGAGATGAGTGTAATTGTGCGGTAGTTTGAGCATTCTTTGGCATTGCCTTTCTTTGGGATTGGAATGAAAACTTCAGGACAAAATCCCATGATTGTGACAACCTCTTCAATGTCCCGGTTTCTCAGCTGGATCTTCAGGGTTCTTATTACCTTAAAAGTTGTGCTTATTCACTCAGTCATGTCTGACTCTTTCCAACCCCATGGATCATAGCCTGCCAGGTTCCTTTGTCCATGGGGATTCTCCATGGCAAGAATACAGTAGAGTGGATTGCCATGCCCTCCTCCAGGGGATCTTCCCAACTCAGGGATCAAATCCAGGTCTCCCACATTGCAGGTGGACTCTTTACCAGCTGTGCTACCAAGGAAACTCATTTAAAAATTAAGCCTGTGCTAATTAGAACATTTATTTAATTTATAACACTTTTAGTTGAATTTTCTCTGATGCAACTCTGCACTTAAAGGTAGAGCCTTGAAACTTATTTTAAATGCAGTGCTTTCACAAAAAGCATGCTTCCAGAGTATGCTCTTTTTTGAAGCAAATAAGCAGTAAGACAAGTTAATGAAAGAACTTTTCTCATGATCTATTTTCTTCACAAATAAAGTTATCATTGTTCTACTCTCAGAGAATATGAGAGAAAGAGAGAGAGAGAGAATGGAAGATAAAGAAAAATGGCACATCCTAGAGTCTCTCAACTCTTTCTGTAAAGAAGAAATATATGTACATACACAAAGATGAGTTCTTGTGGCTCTCAACGTTTTTCATCAACCTATATACCTGTTCTTGTGCTTCACAGGTAAGGAGGTTATTGATGCAGTTTGTACTAATCATTCTAGCATCCCATCAGTTAATGGCCTCATTCTTTCTCAAAAAAAAAAAAAAAAAGTCATAGATCAGGCAAAATACTAAAAAATAATTTCTGTATGAAGAAAGCAATTTAGCAGGTGGAACTTAAAGGCCATTTATCAACATTAAAAGCTTTTGAAGTAGAACATCAGGACTAATATAAATGACTGCTGAATCAAGTCAAAATAGAGACAGGCTCTAAATAAAAGGTTAGATTTCACATGGGATAAAGTAGACCAATGCTGCTTGAGTTACTTGCGTATCTGAATAGAACAGGCCACTCATCCCAAGGGAAACCTCTAATTGTCCACTTGTGCTGGAATTTTCAAGACAAGAAGTTGAATCTAGAAGTCTAACTTTGTGTGAGGTTGTGAAATGTTTGGCTAAACCAGTAGATATTGGCCAGATTTCCTCCAGTCAATGACCAGAACACCTAAGAGAAAACCTAAGACTTAGATTAGCAATTCACTAATTTACAAGTATGTTTCTCTGAGAGAACAGTAAACAGAACTTTCAGAAACATATCTATTTGCAGATATAAATAATAAATCATTTCTAACAGATAAACTGAACTTCACACATTTGAACAATGTCAACCTGGGTATTCAGATTTCTAACAACAATCTATTTGTATAATATGCCCCAAGGCACCTTTGAAGTAAACTCATTGGAATCTTAATACCAAGGAGTTAGTTTGTCAATCAATCCTAAAGGAAATCAATCCTGAATATTCGTTGAAAGGACTGATACTGAAGCTGAAGCTTGAATTCTTCAGCCACCTGATAAAAAGAGCTGACGCACTGGAAAAGATCCTGATGCTATGAAAGACTGAAGGCAAAGTAGAAGGGAGCTGCGGAGGATGGGATGGTTGGATAGCATCACCCACTCAATGTTGATGAATTTGAGCGAACTCTGGCAGGTAATAAAGGACAGGGAAGCCTGGAATGCTTCAGTCCATGGGGTCTTAAAGAGTAGGACACGATTTAGTGGCTGAACAACAACAAGGGATTCCCAGGTGGTGGTGGTTGTGGTGGTGGTTTAGTCGTTAAGCCGTGTCCGACTCTTGCGAGTCCATGGACTCTAGCCTACCAGGCTTTTCTGTCCATGGGATTCTCCAGGCAAGAAGATTGGAGTGGGTTGGCATTTCCTTCTCTAGGGGATCTTCCCAACCCAGGAATCGAACCTAGGTCTCCTGCATTGCAGGCAGATTCTTTACCGACTGAACTACGGAAGTCCCAGTTTCCAGGTCGCTCAGCGGTAAAGAATCTGCCTGCTAATGCTGGAGTCACAGGAGATGTGGGTTCGAGGCCTCGGTTGGGAAGATCCCCTGGAGGAGGAAATGGCAACTCACTCCAGTATTCTTGCCTGGGAAATCCCATGGCAGAGGAGCCTGGTGGGCTACAGTCCATGGAGTCACAAAAAGTCAGACACGATCGAGTGAATGAACATTCAGACAAACGGCAGATCACCAATTATGTTCTGAGGTAACAAGAAGGTTGAATTGAGGCACAGGTCACATCAAAAAAGTTCATTAAGATGAAAGGAAAATAAAATTTAAATGTAGCCCACAGGTCTTTGGTTTTAAATACAACTACCCATTTATTTATTTATTTTTCATTATTATTTTTTTTTTTTTTTACTTTACAATATTGTATTGGTTTTGCCATACATCAACATGCATCCGCCATGGGTATACAACTACCCATTTAAAATAAGCCCACAGTTTCTACCCACAGGTTTTGCTTAGTTGTTCTGAGGAGTTTTCAAAATCTCTTTGCAGTTACATGTGTTGGTGACTTTTTTTCTTCCTCTCCTACTCTTTCTCCTATTTGTCTGCATGGATGCACGAGTCTTAAGTCACTTGTCGTGTCTGACTTTCTGTGACCCTATGAATGGTAGCCTGCCAGTCTTGTCTGTCCACGGTGTTCTCCAGGCAAGAATACTGGAGTGAATTGCCATGCCCTACTCGGCATATTCTTGAGCAAAGCCAGATGGAACCCCCAGATGCTGCCGTAATACATCTTGGGATCTTTAATGTGTATATCTGTTATATTCTAATACTCTCAGAGTCCTATATATTAGAGAAAACAGGAGAGGATAGTCTTCACTTCATATCCAAGGATGTAAAACCCAGGTTTTGTATGTGTGAATATGACTGTACTCATCATATGAAGCCATTTTATATAAGGGACTTGTGTATCTGGGGACTTTGGTATCTGCAGAATCTCCCAGAACCAATTCTTCACGGATACTGAGGGATGACTGAACTAAGTTCTGGAGAGAGAGAGAAAAATCACGCTTTGACTTCTGAATTCTCTTGACCAATTTCATATGCATCTGCCTCTAACTTCAAATCTATAGTGAATTTAAAACCACTCCAAGAGTGCTATAAAAGATTTCTACTTTCTACTTCTTTTCCTATTTTCAACCCAAAAGCTCACTGCTATCATGAAAGAAAATCATCTGTCTTCATCTAGCTGCCAAAGAAGTTTTCTCTGCATATATGGATATATAGAAACAAATTCTGGCACTTGTTTGAAAGGAAAAGGAGGTGGTACAGTCTAAACTAGTGAATGGGGAGTCAAAAGTAACTTGTGATTCAAGAATAAGAATGTATCTGCAGTAAAGAATAATAATAATCCATAGAATGAATTTTACAGATATGCTAAGACTCACTCTTCAACCAAAACATTTGCAGATTGAGATATGATCTCATTATCTCTGTGTCTAAATCTGTTATTTTCTTCTTTGAAACATTTTAAAAATACACTACTCACTTTACTGACTTGAAAATATGACAATAAACAGAATTTAATTTTTGCCTGACTATAAAATAATACTATTTCATTCATATTACCATAATAAAGAGATAACTTTAGGAGACTCTCCACATCAGTATTTTTTTTCTTTAGTCAAATAGTATTCAGCTAATGTTGTAGACCTTCATAACAAGAGCTTATGTAAGAAATCACAAATTGTTTCTCTTTCTGTGGTCATATGCTACCCACAGATATGTTTCCTCTGAACCACACTGAAAAATTCAGAATAAATAATCAGAATATTCAAAATTTCAAAATGAGAGAATGGGGAAGAACTTCTGGAATGATGGAGTAATGACTTCTAAAAAATTCACTCTTGCACAGAAGCAATCCGAACAGTGGAAAAATTGTCAAAATTAACTTCTTTAGAACCTTGAAAATTACCAGAAGTTTGCAAAAATTCTAAGAATGCTTTTTCAAGAAAAACAGGTGGCTCTCTGTAAGAAGTTGAGCATTGGGACATTTTAACTTGTCCTGTTTTCACCTTTTTCTCCCTAACTTCATGGGAGTCTTGAAAACCAAGCCTTTCAACAAAGATAGATGTGAAAGTGAGTACTGACTAGTTACTACAGGAAGAAATAGGACTAGACGCTCCCCCCCCCCCCAAAAAAAAACCGCATCTTCAGAAAATTGTCAGTATTTGGCATTTCTATAGTTTCTTGCAAAAGCACCATTCACAGGACCTATCTTTATCAGATCTAATGCAGAACTTGTTCAGAGGGAAAGATTCTTCTTACAGAGAGTTGGTAAAAACAAAACAGGCAATAGTTTACCATCAGATGCCTGCAGTGGCAACATAAGAAGGGAAATAAGAGGCTGACCAAAGCATTTAAAAAGAATTGCTAGGAAATGAGATACCCACAAACGTCTTTGGAACAGTTTGACATACTCTTGTAGATACAGAATCACTTGCCAATATGTAAGGCTATATGCATGCCCAAGAAAGCTCTGAGAAAGCCCTTATCTTTCTTTTCTGGCTAAGCCCCAAGACTCTGCCCAAGCAGGAAATCAGGTTACAGAAGAACTTTAAACAGCTGGACTGACAGAGGTGTACCCCAATACACACAGAGGTCCTTGGTGATAGGTTGAGAGTCTTAAAGTTTCAAGGCATTAAGAAAATCTCGGTCAAACATCAGATCACTACTAAGATATCTAAGCAGAGCTTTTAATGGCTGTACATTGCAAACATATAGGCTTGAAATCAGTTTAAAGAAGCAATTATAAAAGCGAATGGGAATAAAAAATCAAGAGCATAGAACAACAAAAACTTTTAAGGAGGGGAGGAAAACTAACCTCCAGATTTATCATATTATATTATTTAAAATTCCAGTTTCAACAAGTGCAGACATGACACATACAAATAAATAAGAAAGTATTGCCCATGTCTGGGTGAGGGGAGGCAAGGATCAATGGAAATCCTTGAGGAAGCCCAGATGATGACCTTACTACACGTGACTTTAATTGGCTATGATAAAAATAACCAGGAAACTATGGCTAAAGAATTAAAGAAGTGTACAAGTACAATGTCTCATCAATTATATATTATCAATCTAGAAATACAAATTATTAAAAATAAAAAACTCTAAAGTTGAAAATAAAATTAATTGATGGGAACAATTTGCTATAGCAGCTCAGCAACACATTTGGAGAAAGAAGAAAGAATCAACAAACTTGAATATAAGATAACTGAGATAATTCAGTCAGAGAAACAGGAAAAAGAAAGAAAGAAAAAAACAATTAAAGAGCTTCAGAGATATATAATGGACCATCTAGCACACTAATATATGCATAATAAGATTCTCAGAAGGAGAGGGGGGAAATAAAGAAGTAGAAAGAATATATAAAGTAATAATAACCAAATATCCCCAACTGTTGCAAAGAACATGCAAGAAGCGCCATGTACTCCAGTTAGGGTAAACTCAAAGAAATTCACATGTAGACAAATGACAGTCAAAGTACTGAAAGAAAAAAGACAAATAGAGAATCTTCAAAGCAGCAAAAGTTATTTATTACACACAATGACATTTACAATTGATTTAATATCAGTAATTATGGAGGTCAAAATGAAATGGAATAACACATTCAAAGTACAAAACACAAATGATGTCAAAAGTCTTATTTTCGTAAAAACTATCTTTCTACAATAAACATAAATTTATGAATTCCAGATAATTCTTTTCAAACATTCTTGCCCAGCCAGAAATGTTAGCGAATCCTTCAGGCAGAAATAAAAGAGCATTAAACAGTAACTAAAGTCATACAAATATGTAATGACCATCAGCAAAAATAACTATATAGGAAAATATAAAACATGCTACATATAAATGTATGTTTGTTTGTAGTAATTTTTTTCTTCCATAGAATTTAACTTGACAACTACATAAAGCAATAACTATATATCTGTGTGGTGGGTTTAAAGTGAAAAAAGATGTTCTTTATATGACAAAAATGACACAAAGTTGGTAAATGAATTGGAAGTAAATTGGATACAATTTTTCATACATTTCCAATTTAATAGCCATCAATTCAAACTAAACAAATTTCTTGAAACACACAATGTCTAAAATGGATTTAAAAGTAAGAACAAAATCTGAATAATAAGTGATTGTATTAGTAATCAAAATGCTTTCCACAAAATTATGCCCATGGCTTCACTGGTAAATTCTATCAAAGAGTCAAAAAATAAATAATACGAATAATTTTTAAATTCTTCCAAAAATAGAGGAAGGAACACTTTATAACTTGTTCTATGAAACTAGGATTGCTCTGATACTAAAACCAGACAATCACACTGCAAGAAAAAGAAAAAGCTGATAGTTTATGAATGTAGAACAAAAAATTCTCAATAGAATACTCAGGAACCAAATTAAGCCATATATGAAAGGATTATACATTCGATAAATTGTGTGATTTATTCCTAGAATCCAAGATTAGTTTAACACTGAAAAATCAATATGTGTGTGTGTGTGTATATATATATATAATATACTATAATAAAATAAAGTATGCAAAATGTCATGATCATTTCAGTAGATTCAGAAAGAAAAATTGGCAAAATCCAAAATATTTTCATGACAAAGATCACTTAAATTAAGAATACTCCTTATTCTTCTGGAAAACAGCAACAAGAATCTATTAGAACTATGACAATAACAAGTGTTGGCAAGATGTAGAGAAATTGGAACCTTAGTACATTGCTTGTGGGATTGTAAAATGAAGCAGACATTTTGAAAAAGAGTTTGGCAGTTCTTCAAAATGTTAAGCACAGAGTTATCATATTACACAGAAATTCTACTCCTAGGTATATAACCAAGAAACATTAAAACATTTGTCCATACAAAAACTTGTATAAGAATACACACACCAGTAAAATAGTTCAAAGTGGAAGCAATCCAAATGTCTATGAACTGACGAATGGATAAAAACAGTGGTATATCCATAAATGGAGCAGACTGGGGAACTCACAGAGGAAAGAAGAATCAGAGAGGAGACATTTATGAGTCTAAGTGATGTTGCTCTCAGCACCATGGGATGAGGAGAGTCTGGATCAGGGATCTCTGAAGGGCAACAATGGTTTGAGGTCACCATAGCCCTGGAGTTTATCTTATCTAAGGCTAGTAGATGTTGACTGAAGATTCTTTAGACAAGAAATACTGGATTAAAAATCTGGATGTGTAACAGTTTGAGTTTGAAGTTAAGGAACTTTTGAGCTAACAGATGCTAGCCTGCTAGGAAGAAGCCAACAACATAAGAATCATTTACAGAAGCCATCTTTGGCTCATGTATATAACATAAACAGAAAAAGTCATTAACAAAAGACTATATATTACATAATTCCATTTATATAAAATATCTATAATAATCAAGTTCATAGAGACAGAAAATATATTAGTGGTTGCCATTGCCATGACCTGGGTGGAGAGAGAAATGGGAATTGATTCTAATGGGCACACAGTTTCATTTTAATGTGATTGAAAATGTTCTAAAATTTGATAGTGGTGATGGTTGCACAACAAAGTGCTGGTTGCTCAGTCATGTCTGACTCTTTGCAACCCTATGGACTGTAGCCCACCAGGCTGCAATACAACCAAATATACTGCCAAACAGTGCATTTTGAAATTTAAAATAATGCATTTTATGATATGTTAATTATGTATCAATAAAACTGTTACATAGAGTTCTCTTAAAAGTTCATATTTCAATTTTTTCTTGTTTTTTTTTTTTTTTTTTAAGCTGGTATCAGGATAGTAATTCCAAAAATTGGCATGGACTTCACATTCATGACCTCTTTAAGTGTGACATCGTCTCAGTTTTCTACAGTGTCTAACTGCTGCTACTGCTACTAAGTCGTTTCAGTCGTGTCCGACTCTGTGCGACCCCATAGACGGCAGCCCACTAGGCTCCCCTGTCCCTGGGATTCTCCAGGCAAGAATACTGGAGTGGTTTGCCATTTCCTTATCCAATGCATGAAAGTGAAAAGTGAAAGTGAAGTCGCTCAGTCGTGTCCGACTCTTAGCGACCCCGTGGACTGGAGCCTACCAGGCTCCTCCATCCATGGGATTTTCCAGGCAAGAGTACTGGAGTGGGGTGCCATTGCCTTCTCCGTCAGTGTCTAACTAGGCTTGCTTTACCCATTTATGTTACCCGCCTGTTTTCTTTACATACTTGAGTTTGTAATTCTTAGTCTATGTATTCAAACTTTTCCTCCTTTAGGTTCTTCTTACCTTTTTTAGAAAAAAAATTTTTTTAACCATTTTATACTCTCTTACTGCCAACTATTGCTTTCATGGTCTCTGCCATATTGTATCATTCAGTAAAATAATTTTACTTTAACAGCATCACAACAAAAGGTCAGAAAATTATGTGAATTTTACAACACTATTTATTTTTAAATATATTTTTAATGTTTCTTAGCAAAACAGCATTGAATTGCACTGCAAAATAACACTTTAATGATATCTTTGTAATGAATTTGTAGCAAGATATCTTTACTTTCTTCCCTTTGGTTCAGCATCAGTTCAAACCTATTCAACTGAACATTTGTGATTATAAATTAAAAAATAAAATAAAATAGTAAGGCTGTAAGAAGAATGAAATAAATTATACATGAGTTGGAATAATTAGATTTTATGAAAGAAGACTGAAAGTGCCAGACAATTTGATATGAGTAAAGTTAATACATCAAATAATCCATCACCATTATTAATCAATCAAAATATAGAAAGTGAAAAGCAAGTGACTTTTCTCCCTCTTAGATTGAAGTAGCAGTGCCTTTCATTTCTTGTACTATCTGAAGTGCATATTAAATACCTTCTTTCCCATCACATATTCTCTGGTAACAAGACTGCATGATGGGCCTTAATAATTTCTGCCTCCTAGTGTTCATACACTTGGCGGTAGCTCCCACAGGGCAATGGGCTGATGTGTATGATGAAAAGGACCTACTGAAGTGGTGGTGTGTGACTTTTGAGGCTGTCTTAAAATGATGTTGCTACTTACACATTGCTCTTTGGAAGTAGTCAGATGTCAGACTTCAAAAAGTCCCCTGGAGTTGATCTTGGATGGCTTTGGCCTGCAGCAGCTTGAAGCAGGGCTTTGGTTCCCCTGACAGAGATTGAGGTCAGGTTGTGGTTATGAGAATACCGAATCCTATCCACTAGACCAGGGATCAGTGAAAAGTCCCTGGTCTTTTGTCTTTGCTGAAAAAGAATTCCCACAAAGGCAGAAAGTAGTGAAACAAGTAAAGTATTTATTAGGAGAGAAAAAAAGTATAGTACATGGAGGGAGACACACAGGCAACCTCAGAGGGAGAGCTGCTGAGTTGCAAATATAGTTTGAATTACTTTTAATGGGCATTTCTTCCAGGTTTCCTTTGCCCAATCACTTTGATTTGCCTGATTCAGAAGCCATATTTGGTATATTGCAGTCTCCTCCCGTGTGTGCACATGCATCCCTTAGCCAAGATGGATTCCACCTAAGAGGCGTATGGGTAGTGGCATCAGATAGCATCACTACCATTTGACCCCCAAGGAGCTTTTCTGAGCACGTGTAGTTGGGGAGGTCTCTTGACTTCGAAAATGAGAAATATGTAGTCTCTCGTCTTCTATCTGAACAAGGCCCAGCCTCCTCTCTCAATTGTCCTGCTATTGATATTTTGAAGTTTCTATTCCCAAAGAATAAATTTCCAATTGCTTTCCCCTGAGGAATACTGTCTACCTTCTGCCTCAGAGTGTCCTACTTGGAAAAACTGAGTTCTGCTGACACCAGTATCAACTTGCTATGTGAGTGAATTACCTTGAAAGCAAATCTTCTAACCACAGTCAAACTTTCACATAACTGTGACTCCAGCCAACATCTTGAAATCTCATGAAAATCCCTAAGGCAGAACCACTTCAATTAACTTTTCTCACATATTAATTCAGTCTCTGCTGGATTCCTTTCGAAAGAGTCAATTGTACTAAATATGCATAACTTTCAGCCAGTTCCAAACAACAGAAAACAGAATCAAAACTGCTGGGGACATTTTCATTAAGGTTTATATTCAGAGACATAAAGGTTAGAAGCTCTCCATGGTTACCATTAAATTAATATATTAACAGAAAAGATGACAATGTACATATAACAAAAGACAATACAACTGAAAATAGAGACATGGGACTAGTATGTTGACACACGTCATGTCAAGTAATTAAAAGTCCAGACTTAACAAAACATAGTAATAATAGTACTTAGGCTAGAATTAGCTTCATTACATACCATCTATTAATGCCACAGAAACAAACATCACTATTTTTCATCTGTTTTCCCAATTTTTCATATTTGTTTTAAGATTAAACATTTTAATTCGTGTATAGTAGGCACATTATTAAATGTAGGCATTGGAAAAAGTCTCTGAGTTAGCCAAACAGAAAATGTAATTTGAAGCTAAAAGGTAGGTAGCCATATTGGATTGTTACTATTGTGAGACTGGTGAGGTTTTTATGACATTTGTTTTTCCCTGAGGAGTTAAATGTGTCAGGATGAGATTGCATGTAATGTTTTGTGACAATAGCTTTCTTTAGGTTGTATTGGGCATAATGTCTTATACTTAGATATGGAAATCTTTCCATCAAAGCATTGTAGAGAAGGATATGGAAGCAGCATTTCATTCATACAATTATTTCTGCACAGAATGTATAATTAAAAGAATTCCAAGGCATGCATTTTTATCCTACAAATTCTTACATACACATATTCTGAGAGGTCTGTAATTAAATCAGAGGTTTTGAAAGTAACTAAAATAATGTTAATGCAAACTTTGTCTCTGGACTTGGACCATGCTGATGTCATCTTTCAACATTTTTTTCACTGTCTGTAATTATGTATTTTTGTGTCTATGAAAGTAAATCATAGTCCACCGCACATTTTCTTGTTTTTTTTTTAATATTATACAGTGGAGAACAAAGTATAATTTTATGATTGCTGATACTGATAATATAAGTAAAGAAAATTTGAGAATTGATCGTTCTCGCCTAGATTACTTAGAACTGGTGCCACACTCGACAGGACAAAGGCCTAGTGTATTTGGAAATATTTGTCATAGTCAATACCTGAGTTCTCTACTAAACAGCCAGTATCATACCTGTTTTTATCACCTTGGATGCCTTAAGGAATTTCTCTAATGGATATTTTAAAATCGTTATCATAAATTTCTAATGTTTTTACAAGATAATTTAGCACATTTCCTACTTGATGGAAATATTAAAATATTTGTATGAGTAGATACTTGTAAACTTTATATATGGATTTACTTTTTTTGTGGGAATGTGAAAAGAGAAGATAAGGAGAGTGGTATATGCCTCTCATTCTAGCATGAAGGCCTATTTGCATCAAATGAAAAAAAGAATTTGGGTGTGCAAAATAATTTGTGAGAATATTGCTCTGCTCAGCTAAAGATCTTAGAAAGTGGATATCAAGATGATGGTGCAAGAGAATGCTAAGCTCACCTCCTCTCTTAACACATCAAAAAAGCAACTACACATGGAGCAATTCTTGCTGAAAACAATCTTCAGTCTGGCATTCTATAACCAAAACTGTAAAAAGAGATGCACACAGAATTTGGTAGGAAGGGAGAAAAAGTTATCTGGTAGGAACCCACACCCTTTATGGGGGTATCCAGAAGAGGAGGGGCATATGATGGGATCTAGGGTCTTCCCTGGGGAGCAAAGGGTTTGAGCTATATATTAGGCACCTCAGTCCTTGGAATATGACACCAGAGAGACAAGTCCTCTTAGCTGGTTTGAAACTCAGTGGAGTTTACGAAAGGGTTATATGAAACCAAGATTCTGCTCTTGAAGAGTGTGCATATAGTCTTGCTTTTCTTGATCACAGCACAGAGGTGGCACGCTGAAAACTGCCTGGTGCTCTGGTTGGCTTGCTCACCCACCCCAGTTTGTCTCCCAACCTCCTGCTCCAGCCCCTCTTCTGGTCCTCACTAAGGAGGGGGCTACTGTTGCCACTTAGATATTATTGGGCCCCAACCCTGCCTCTACCGGGACAGAGGCAGCCATTGACAGCAAGCATGCCCCTACTCACACTTAGGAGAAGTGAAACTAGTTTCGGAAAAGGTACTGCCATTGCATATGAAAACAAAAATAGCTCAGTTGTGTGGTATCAACTCCTCCAGTGCCCCCAGCCTTTACCAAGGAGCTCACATTAGGAAAAAGTGCAGCCAGCACAGAACTGTAGGCCCAAGGCCTCACATGTTGGCTATGACTGCAGCCAAAGTGGAGACTACCAAGACACTTGGGAGAAACCCAGCTCCATCAGGGACTGTTACCATAGGGCAGTAATGATCACTAGCATAGGCAGAGCCCAGGCTTGTACATGAATTTAGCTCTAACCCTTCCAACATCAGTCCTACTTCTGAATCAAAGTGGTGGTTGTCAGCACTCCCTGGAAGATGTGGCCCATGCTCACTTCAGATCCAACTCTTCCTATCCATTCTGTGGTAGTCACAGAATGAATATGGAGGTTATCACACAAGGGCACTCCTTTAGGATCAAGATCGGTCTCCTCTAATTTTCTAGAGACAGAGAAAGTTAAACAAAAGGAGAAGACAGAAGGATATATTTCAGAAATCAAGAAATAACCTGAAAAGAATCTTGATAAAACAGAGGTAAATAATTTACTTGATAATGAGTTCAAAGTAGTAGTAATAAAAAGGCTAACTGAATAGGAGAAAATAATGGACAAATATAATGAGAATTTCAACAAAGGACTAGAAGGTATTAAAAAAAACAGAGCTGAAGAATATAATAATTGAAAGGAAAAATACGCTAGAAGGAATTAACAATAGACTAGGTGATACAGAACAATAAGTAATCGGAAAGATAATATAATGGAAATCACTTAGTCAGAAAAGCACAAAGAATAACAATGCTTTTAAAATATGAGGATAGTTTAAACTGGGAAGACATCAAGCATCCTAATATTTGCATTACAGTGTCCCAGAAGAAGAGAGATAGGGATATAAAATATATTTGATAAAATCATGGCTTAAACCTCATCTGAAAATAGAAAAAAATCCAACAACATATAAAGAACATCATACAGCAGGAGCAAATTGGGTTTATTCCAGGGACTCAAGGATGATACAATAGTCACAAGTCAATCATATTAAATGATTTTGCATTAACAAAAGGAAGAATAAAAATATGTTTATTTCCATAGATTCAGAAAAAGCGTTTGACAGAATTCAACATCTAGTCATTACAAAACTCTCATCAAAGTTGTGATAGAAGGAACATATCTCAACATAATAAAGGCTGTTTATGACAGTTTCACAGCTAAAATAACACTAAATGATGAAAAGCTGAAAATTTTTCCTCTAAAATCAAGAACAATTTAATATAGTATTAGAAATCCTAACAATAGCAATTAGGTAAGAAAAAAAAAGCCATCCAAATTGGAAGGTAAAAATAAAACTATCAGTATTTGCAAATAACATGATTCTCCATGAAGAAAACTCTAGTCTCACCAAAAATTATTAGAACTAACAAATGAATTCAGCAAATTACAAGATACATGATTACTACACAGAGACATGTTACTTTTCTATACACTAACAATGAACTGTCAGAAAGAGAAAAGGAAAAAAACTTAATAAAATTAAATCAAAAAGGATAAAATACAAAGGAATAAATTTAACCAAAGAGGGGAAATACTCTGAAAACTATGAAATACTAATGAAGGAAATTGAAAATGATGCCAAAAAATCAAAAGATACCCTATGATCTTGGATTGAACATATTAATATTGTCAAAATAGTCATGCTATCCAAAGCAATCTACAGATTAAATGCAACCCCTATCAAAATACTCATCATGTTTTTCATAGAACTAAAATAATCTATCCTAAAATTCGTATGGAACCACAAATGTCTTTAACTGACAAGACAATCTTGAGAAAAAGAACAAAATTGGAAGTATTATACTCCCTAACTTCATATTAAACTACAAAACTAGATTTTACATATAAATAGTATCATATGATATTTGTCTTTCTTGGTATAGTTTAATTCACTTAGTATGATAATTTTTAGGTTGCTTTCATGTTTGCTGCAAATGGTAAATGAACTTATCTAAAAAACAGAAATAGATCTACAGACACAGGAAACAAGCTTATGGGTTACCAAAAAGGGAGAGTAGGGGAGCGATAAATTAGGAGCCTGGGATTAACATATATACATTACTACATATAATATAGATAACCAACAATTACCTACTGTGTAGCAAAGGGAACTGTACTCAATATTTTGTAATAACTTATAAAATTTGAAAAAAGATATGTTTTTATGTATAACTGAATCACTTTTCTATATACCTGAAAATAACAGAACATTGTAAATCAACTTTATGTCAATATAATAAAATAAAACAAAATCAAAAGTAAAAAAAAAAATACGCAAAGCTACAGTAATCAAAACAATATTGTACTGACATAAAAATAGGCATATAGATTAACAATAGAATCAAGGGGCCAGAAAACACACACACATACCTAGGATCAATTAATCTACAAAAACAGAGGCAAGAATATACAGCAAAGAAAAGACAGTCTCTTCCATAAAGGGTTCTGGGAAAACTGGACAGTTATTACATGTGAAAAAAATGAGATTAGAACACTTTCTCACACAATATAAACAAATTCAAAATGTATTAAAGACTTTCATGTAAGAACTGAGATTGCAAAACTCCTAGAGGAAAACAAGCAGAGCATTCTTTGACATGTAGCAATATTTTGATCTGTCTCCTAAGACAAAGAAAATAAAAACAAATGGGACCTAATTAAACTTCAAATCTTTTGCAAAGCAAGGGAAACCATTAACAAAATGAAAAGACAACTTATGGAATAAGAGAAAATATTTCTAAATGATAAGGTCTATGGGGGGTTAGTGGGCTTCCCTTGTGGCTCAGACAGTAAAGAATTCGCCTTCAGTGTGAAGTCCTGCGTTCAGTCCCTGAGTTGGGAAGATCCCCTGGAGGAAGGCACAGCAACCCACTTCAACATTCTTGCCTGGAGAATCCCCATGGACAGAGAAGCCTGGTGGGCTGCAGTCCACGAGGTCACAAAGAGTTGGACACGACTGAGAGACTAAGCACAGCACAGCGGGGGAGTGGTTAATATTCAAAATATGAAAACAGCTCATAAAACTAAATATCAAAAAAGCAGAAACAAAATTTTAAATGGGCAGAAGCTCTGTGTGGATATTTTTAAAAATTAACATACTGATGGTTAACAGGCACATGGAGATAACCCTCAACATCACTAATTTTTAGGGAAATGTAAATCAAAAAGGCATTGATATATCACTTCACAACCAAGTCTACAAATGATAAATATTATCAAGGATGTGGAGAAAAGGGAGTGTTTGTACATTATTGCTGTTCAGTCGCTATCATGTCTGACCCTTTGTGACCCCATGGACTGTAGCCCCCCAGGCTCCTCTCTCCTTGGAATTGGTGGGAATATAAATTGGTGTGACCACTATGGGAAACAGTATGGAAATCCCTCAGAAAACTAAAAATATAACTATTACATGATCCAGCAATTGCACCCCTGGGTATACATCCAGAAAAAAAAAATGAAAACACTAATTTGAAAAGCTATATGCAGCTCAATGTTCATTGTTGACATTGTTCAGTCACTAAGTCATGTCCACCTCTTTTCAATTCTGTGCACTGTAGCATGCCAGGCTCTTCTGTCCTCTAGTATCTGCTGGAGTTTGTTCAAATTCATGCCCATTGAATCAGTGATGCTATCTAACCATCTCATCCTCTGGCCATGCCATTTGCCTTTTGTCTTCGATCTTCCCCATAATCAGCCTTTTCTAGTGAGTCAGTTCTTCACATCAGGTGGCCAAGTATGGAGATTTAATTTCAACAACAGTCCTTCCAATGAATAGTCAAGGTTGATTTCCTTTAAGACTGACTGACTTGATTTCCTTGCAATCCAAAGGACTCTTAAAAGTCTTCTCCAGCACCACAATATGAAAGCATCAGTGTTCACAGCAGCACTATTTATAATAGCCAAGATACTGAAGCAACCCAAGTGCCTATCAACAGGTGAATGCAGAAGGAACATGTGAATGGATAAGGAATGGGATATTACTCAGCCATGCCATTTTCAGGAATGTGCATGGACCTAGAGAATATCATGCTTAGAAAAAGTTGAACAGAGGAAGACATATATCATATGACTTCACTTTTATATGGAATCTAAAAAATAAAACAGTCAAATGTATATAAGTGAAACAGAGACAGACTCACGGATAGAGAAAACCAACACTTTGTGACCCCAAGGACTGTAGCCTGCCAGGCTCTTCTGTCCATGGGGATTCTCCAGGCAAGAATACTGGAGTGGGTTGCCATACCCTCCTCCAGGGGATTTTCCCAATCCAGGGATACAAACTCAAGTCTCTGGCATTGCATGCAGATTCTTTACCATCTAGCCATGAGGGAAGCCCCAAAAATATATGAGTAAACCAGAAACAGAGAAAACAAACTAGTAGTTACCAATTGGGAGAAAGGGACAGGGGTAAGATCAAAAGATGAAAACTATTAAGTGTAAAATAGATAAATATCATAATAAGGATATATTGGATAACAAAGTTCAATTCAGTTCAGTTGCTCAGTCATGCCGGACTCTTTGCAACCCCATGAACTGCAGCACACCAGGCCTCCATGTCTATCACCAACTCCTGGAGTCTACCCAAACTCATGTCCATTGAGTCAGTGATGCCATCCAACCATCTCATCCTCTGTCGTCCCCTTCTCCTCTTGCCTTCAATCCTTCCCAACATCAGGATCTTTTGAGTCAGTTGTTTGCATAGGGTGGCCAAAGTATTGGAGTTTCAGCTTCAACATCAGTCTTCCCAGTGAACACCCAGGACTGATCTCCTTTAGGATTGACAGGCTGGATCTCCTTGCAGTCCAAGGGACTCTCAAGAGGCTTCTCCAATACCACAGTTGAAAAGCATCAATTCTTTGGCACTCAGCTTTCTTTATAGTCCAACTCTCACATACATACATGACCACAGGAAAAACCATAGCCTTGACTAGACAGACCACTAATGGCAAAGTAATGTCTCTGCTTTTTAATATGCTGTCTAGGTTGGTCATAACTTTCCTTCCAAGGAGTAAGCATCTTTTAATTTCATGGCAGCAATCATCATCTGCAGTGATTTTGGAGCCCGCAAAAATAAAGTCAGCCACTGTTTCCACTTTTTCCCCAATCTATTTGCCATGAAGTGATGGGACCGAATGCCATGATCTTAGTTTTCTGAATGTTGAGCTTTAAGCCCTTTTCACTCTCCTCTTTCACTCCCATCAAGAGACTTTTTAGTTCCTCTTTACTTTCTGCCATAAGGGTAGTGTCATCTGCATATCTGAGGTTATTGATATTTCTCCCGGCAATCTTGATTCCAGCTTGTGTTTCTTACAGCCCAGTGTTGCTCATGATGTATTCTACATATAAATTAAATAAGCAGGGTGACAATATACAGCCTTGACGAACTCCTTTTCCTATTTGGAACCAGTCTGTTGTTCCATGTCCAGTTCTAACTGTTGCTTCCTGACCTGCATACAGATTTCTTAAGAGGCAGGTCAGGTGGTCTGGTATTCCCAGCTCTTTCAGAATTTTCCACCATTTGTTGTGAACCACACAGTCAGAGGCTTTGGCATAGTCAATAAAGCAGATGTTTTTCTGAAACTCTCTTGCTTTTTCAATAATCCAGCAGATGTTGGCAATTCGATCTCTGGTTCCTCTACCTTTTCTAAAACCAGCTTGAACATCTGGAAGTTCACGGTTCATGTGTTGCTGAAGCCTAGCTTGGAGAATTTTGAGCCTTACTTTACTAGCATGTGAGATAAGTGCAATTGTGCAGTAGTTTGAGCATTCTTTGGCATTGCCTTTCTTTGGGCTTGGAATGAAAACTGACCTTTTCCAGTTCTGTGGCCACTGCTGAGTTTTCCAAATTTGCTGACATATTGAGTGCAGCACTTTCAAAGCATCATCTTTTAGAATTTGAAATGGCTCAACTAGGATTCCATAACCTCCACTAGCTTTGTTCATAGTGATGCTTCCTAAGGCCCACTTAACTTCACATTCCAGGATGTCTGGCTCTAGGTGAGTGATCACACCATCGTGATTATCTGGGTCGTGAAGATCTTTTTTATACAATTCTTCTGTGTATTCTTGCCACCTCTTCTTAATATCTTCTGATTCTGTCAGCTCCATACCATTTCTGTCCTTTATTGAGCCCATCTTTGCATGATTTGTTCCCTTGGTATCTCTAATTTTCTTGAAGAGATCTCTAGTCTTTCCCATTCTGTTGTTTTCCTCTATTGCTTTGCATTGATCGCTGAGGAAGGCTTTCTTATCTCTTGCTATTCTTTGGAACTCTACATTCAAGTAGGTATATCTTTCCTTTGCTCCTTTGCTTTTCACTTCTCTTCTTTTCACAGCTATTTGTAAGGCCATCTCAGACAGCCATTCTGCTTTTTTGCATTTCTTTTTCTTGGGGACGGTTGTCCCTGCCTCCTGTACAATGTCACGAACCTCTGTCCATAGTTTGTCAGGCCCCTGTCTATCAGATCTAGGACCTTAAATCTATTTCTCACTTCCACTATATAATCATAAGGGATTTGTTTTAGGTCATACCTGAATGGTTTAGTGGTTTTCCCACTTTCTTCAATTTAAGTCTGAATTTATCTTGTAGAAACATTTTTGTTGTTGTGTTGTTGTTGTATAGTCACTAAATCATGTATGACTCTTTTGTAACCCCGTAGACTGCAGCTCACCAGGCTCCTCTGTCCATGGGATTTCCAAGGCAACAATACTGGAGTGGATTGCCATTTCCTTCTCCAGGGAATCTTTCTGACTCAGTGATTGAACCTGTGTCTCCTGCATGGGCAGGCAGATTCTTGACCAGCTGAGCTACAAGGGAAGCCCGAGAATACTAGAATGGGTAGCTGATCCTTTCTTCTGTGGATCTTCCCAGCCCAGGAATTGAACTGGGTTCTCCTGCATTGCAGGCGGATTCTTCACCAACTGAGCTATCAGGAAAGCAAATACTATACCATTGGTAATGCTGTCGCTGTTAAATCACTTCAGTTGCATCTGACTCTTTGCAACCCCATGGACTGTGTAGCCCACTAGGGTCCTCTGTCCATGGAATTCTTCAGGCAAGAATACTGGAGTGAATTGCCATGCCCTTTTCCAGGAGATCCTCCTAACTCAGAGATCGAACTGCGTCTCCTGTAGCTCCTGCACCACAGGCAATTTATTTACCACTGAGCCACCAGGGAAACCCCTATTTCCATTTAAAAGATAATTCTAGGGCCCAAAAGACTGAAGGAATAATGGTCAGACGTGTACCCCTGCTTCTCACCCTGTGTTTTGAGGATTGTCAAGTTGTGTAATATTCTATGAATGAGAAATTTCTTCTATGACCACAAATAGGAACTTTCTGACAGATGTGTAATTTGGCCATTGGAAGGGAAGCAGTTGCCAGGCAACCCAGAAAGAGCTCCTAAGGTTAATTTTCAGATAGTATGTTGATCTCTCTGTGCATGCTAAGTCACTTCAGTCTTGTTGGACTCTATGCAACCCTATGGACTATAGCCTAGCAAGCTCCTCTGTCCATGGGATTCTCCAGGCAAGAATATTGGAGTAGGTTGCAGGCCCTCCTTCAGGGAATTTTTCTGACCCAGGGATCAAGCACATGTCTCTAATATCTTCTGTATTGCAGGCAGATTCTTTACCTCTGAGCCACTGTGGAAGCTCTGATCTCTCTGTCTCCATTCACTTTTCTCATCTTAAATATTTATTCCAAAAATGGAGTGTCTCTGTGACCTATACAAATTCTAAATTTAAAGTCATCAGATTAAATATTATAGAAGATTTATTTCATTGCATTTATCATGAAACTTGAAATTCCATGTGGTCAGGGATCATATCTAATTGGTTTTCACTTATCTATTTAATGACAAGCCCATCTTGCTAATTAGATGTTCATTTTATACAAATGAACTTATTTACAAAACAGAAACAGATGAACAGACTTAGAGAATGAATTTATGATTACCAGGAAGGCATAGATTGGAAGTTTGGGACTGACATGTACACACTGCTATATTTAAAACAGATAACCAACAAGGAACTACTGTAAAAAAATAAAAATTGAAAAAAATTAAAACAGGTTCATCTTAGATGCTCAAAACTTTTCTTACATCCTAATTTACTAAGTAAATGAATTATAGACTGCATGAATAACTGCATGAATAAAATGGCTCCCATGTGTCCTTTACTTAACAAAATTGTAAAAATCTTCAAAATCCTATTTTGAGTATCCTCTTTACACTCCAATCCCAAATTAATTGATTGAATCAAAACACTTTATCCTATAACAGTAGGAAAAGGTATTAATACTCAGTAAAAATACTGTTCTTAGCTCACTTATTTTGAATCAATCACTTACTTTTATTACTAACTTCTCCTTATACATGGTTTATATCTGTACCAAATTGTTACATGCTAGATTACATAGTCTGAATCTCACAAAAAACTAGTTATTTAATAAAGACCTTTTTCCCCAGTCACTCGTTTAGCTTTTACTTAATATTTCATACTAACTACCACAACATCCCCTTCGCACTGTGTGTGACGTTCCTTCAATTTTAGTCATATATCTTCTTGTGCGTGAATATTTCTGTGTGCTGTGGAGAGTGTGGCTAGAGAAGTTGGAGGAAAAAGAAATAATACATGTATAACCAATTTTGCTCTATTTTACTGACAACAAATAAAAGTCTAAAATGTCAGCTTTAAAATAAAATGTCATTTCAAAAGTATGCTTATACTATCAAATTTTGCCCTTCTTAGAGAGAACCTAATCTTACAAACTCCTATATTTTTATATCATTAATCAAGGCAACAATCTTCATTGAGACAAATTACTACCTCTGCAAAGATGGCACAACTCCAAGCCAATCCTGTTCACTTGTTTTGTATAGACTGCAGCAATTCCACTCTTCCCTAGCCCATTCTGCATAGATAATAGTATGAATGAGATCCAAAATGGAATGTAGAAGCCTTGCTTTGAAACAGAAATTCATATGAATCACAGTCTATGAGTTTTCTCACCATTGCTAACACTTTATATATAGATATATTAGCACATAATTTGTAATTCACAGTGTTGGAGTTATTTGATTCAGAATCATTCTCAAAGCAATTAATTTATAATGATTTCTTCTTCTCAAAGTCTATACTAGCTCTTTGCACTTAGTATGTATTAAATAATTTTCTAAATATCTTACCCATCATAGGAATCACCTGATACCACGAGGTGTCTGTATTGTATATAAACGTATATGTCCCTATATCGTTTACATAACTAACTATAACTAAAACTCAGCCAGAAAAGCAGTCCTTGTAACCAGTCAAATATCTGAAGGTGTTTATGACTTATTTAAACTAAATGATTTACAGTTAATCATTTTTTTCTACCCTCTTCTGTGTTGCAGCTTCACCTACAAACTAGTTGTCCTCATAGTGGACATAAATAGTTGCTGCAGCCTGACTTACATAGCTTCCTTTTTCAATACAGGAAGAGGCTGCTTCCCACAACCAATGAATAAATTGCTTCACTTTGATTGTGCCATCCTGAATCAATCATTGCCACCAGGGGATTACCATGTACTGGTTAATGTCTTAGAGTTACATAGGGCAATGTCACACATTTCAAATGTCAAACAATTTAATTGTATATGCATATTTGCTGTGCTTATATTGGAAGGCATGGATATTTGAGTGATATTTCTGTGAGTATATGGGGTTCCCTGGTGGCTTACATGGTAAAGAGTCTGCCTGCAGTGAAGAAGACCTGGGTTTGATCCCTGGGTCAGGAAGATGCCCTGGAGAAGGGAATGGCAATCTACTCCAGCATTCTTGCTCGGAGAATTCCATGGACAGAGGAACCCGGTGGGTTACAGTCCAGTCCGTGGGGTCCCAAAGAGTTGGACACCACTGAGAAACTAACACTACCATCCTGTGAGTGTGACAGTTGTGGCTCCTTGGCTTCACTAATCTTCCTCAAATTGTATATTGCAAAGCTTATATTTGTTGTATATGATACTTGTGAGAATAACTTGTGAGCATCAGTTGTGATCTTTTGGAAATGGCAGTTTAGCACAGACACCCTTGTGGGATCCCTTTGAAGACTTCAATCTCTACTGTTTGAGGGAAATCAAAATTGACACAGTGGAATTAAAACACCAAAGCAGTGCTCTTAATTTTTTAAATTATGTTTTAATAAAAGTCACTGTTTAAATGTTTTCATGTTTTCATAAAGTAAGACACTGCATTTATCAGAAATATTCTTTCTTACTTCCCAACACTTTCAAACTTAGCCGGTGGACCAAACCTGAACAAAACTTTTGGCTAACCCAGTGCTTCCTAAGGCTTTTGTGAGAAAGAACCTGATTCAGAAACTGACACTTACTCAGGATGCAAAAAAATAAACTAACCTTATTTTGTTGCTATTCTTATTATTATCTTTCAATTTCATGCTTTAATGGCATAATCTATTTTTTTCCAGTTTCATTGAGATGCACTGGATGTACAGCACTGTATAAGTTTAAGATGTATAGCATAATGATTTGACTTACATATATCATGATATGATTACTACAAGTTTAACATCGTCTTATACAGATCCATAATCTCATCATTACAAAAAAAGAAAAAAATATTTTATTGTGATGAGAAAGATCAATTCTCTTAACAACCTACAAATATACCAAAAATATGGAATCCTTCACAAATGTACATGTCATCCTGTACAGGGCCATGTTAATCTTCTCTGCATCATTCCAATTTTAGCATATGTGCTGCCAAAGCTAGCACAATCTATTTTTTAATGCCTATTTCAGTAGACCGTCCATCTTTACCAGACAAGCAATTCTTTTCAAAAAGTTCCATATTTCTTTACATTTAACCAAATAGTGAGGAAATTATATTCTGTGGTGCATTTTACCAATCAACAAAGTAGAGAGTCTTTCTGAAATATTTACCTTAAGCCTCAGAATTTAAACACTGTACATGCTTCTCTGGATTATCCACAAGGTCAAATAATAAACTGTTTGATTTGACATACTTCCTCTTTCTGTTTGCTACATCTGCTCTAACATAACAAACAAAGTACTTGATGAGAACTTGGTGGAGGATGTGTATAAATAAACTGAATTTCAACTTGAAAGTTATTAATTGTACCTAGTTTTAGAAGTCCAATGCTGTAAAGAACAAGATTGCATAGGAACCTGGAATTTTAGGTCCATGAATCGAGGCAAATTGGAAGTAGTCAAACAGGAGATAGCAAGAGTGAACATTGACGTTTTAAGAATCAGTGAACTAAAATGGACAAATTTAGTTCACATGACTATTATAAACTACTACTACTACTGTGGGCAAGAATTTGGGGCATTACTTTGCTAGCATGTGTTCAGCTCAGTTCAGTCACTCAGTCATGTCCAACTTTTTGCGACGCCATGGACTGCAGCACTTCAGGACTTCCTGTCCGTCACTAACTCCCAGAGCCTTCTCCAACTCAAGTCCATTGAATCGGTTATGCCATCCAACCATCTCATCCTTTGTCATCCCCTTCTCCTCCTCCCCTCAATCATTCCCAGCATCAGGATCTTTTCCAATGAGTCATCTCTTCCCGTCAGGTGGCCAAAGTATTGGAGCTTCAGCTTCAGCATCAGTCCTTCTAATGATTATTCAGATGTGATTTCCTTTAGGATTGAATGGTATGTTAGAGAGATGTAACATATATATTGCAGTATCTATCTGCCAAATACTGTATTTCAAATAATGGTTTTCTCATCGCAGTAATATTTTAAATAGGGTAGGTACAAAACAAATGTGGTCTCAGTGCTACAGTTTTGCTAAAAACTCATCTATTAATTTAAATGTCTTACCTCTCCAAATTTTTGAGGACTAAATTTAATTACCACTTAGAGGCAAAATTTATCCCCAATAATATTAGTTTTGAAGTATTAAATACTTAACCTTCAACATAGGGTCAGCTGCCTGTTAACAAAGGCTTTATCATATTTCTTTTCAGTATACATTATATCCACCTATTTTCCATTCAAATAAGTGCACTCAGGCAGATATATTAGTTTCCCAGCCTATAATAGAGATAGTTATCATCCACTCCTCTTAATTTGCTGCCTGAAAAATAGAATTCTTGGGAGTATATTTTACAGATTTTAATGCACAATGGGCTCACATTGACCCCTAAATAGCAGATGGACACAGAGTGATATAGTAACATAGCAACCTTAGTTACAAATTGTATTTACATTGCTTCTTAAAAATTGTTGATTCCAGTTTTAAATGTGATTGCTGGTTGGAGTTGGTAATAAGTTTTTTTTTTTTTTTCCTGATTATTCCAAGTTAGTCAAGGTTTAGAATCCAAACACTCCTACTCATAAAGAAAATATGAAGTCTATGAAGACAAAGCAGACCCCTCAAAATCATTATGAATGGTATATTGCTATAGAAGTTCTGATTTCCACTCTTAGAAAGTATTTATAAAGCAGTAGGCAGCTTTTGTCTTCATTTCTTAAATCAGTCATCTAGTCAATAAGTGTTTTACTGGTAACTCAGTCAATAGGTTTCCCTCATGGCTCATATGGTAAAGAATTTGCCTGCAATGCGGGAGACCTGGGTTCGATCCCTGGGTCAGGAAGATCCTCTGGAGAAGGAAGTAGAAATCCACTCCAGTATTCTTGCCTGGAAAATCCCATGGATGGAAGAGCCTGATGGGCTACCCACTATGGGGTTGCCAAGAGTCAGAGACAACTGAACAACTAACCCACAGCCAATAAGTATTCGTTGAAGAATGACTTTGTGTCAGACACTTTTCTGAGGCAAGCAGTGAACAAGAGAGGCAAAGACTTTCCTTTGTGGAGTTTACCTTGTAGAAAGATGGATGGGTGGGTTTTAGATTGAGTTTTAGTTAGGAAACTAGTTTCTATTAGATTGGGTTTTAGGTAGGAAAATGAAGAAGAAAACAAATATTTTTATTATGCAAGCTAATTCAGGGTAATGATAAGTGTTATAAAAAGAAAATATTGTGACGTATTTATGGAATACATTTTAGATTTGGTTGGTTCAGGAAACCCATCTGTAAAAGAGATATTAGAGATGTTTTCTGATGAATCCTGTCCATATAAAGTAGAAAACCAAGAAAACCAACGTATTGAAATATTTATATTTCATCAAAATATAACCCACAAAGGTTTGATGATATTTATATTTCTGAAATGTTCTGAAAAATATATGAATCTAGTGTTTTAGGTTAAGCTATTTATGGAATAAAAGAGGTTTCCAATGACTCCAGAAAAAATATAGGAGAACCATCTTGAATCCAATTTTCCTGTTTGGTCCCGCTGTAACCAAATTTGTTAATCTGAGTGTTCAGTTCAATTATCATTTACTATCTCTTTCATCATAGGAAGGTTGCTCAATTATTTCAGCTATCACATTTTAGGTAATTCTCTAAAATAGTTTTTACAAACTATTTAAGAAATATTTTTTGCTGTTTCAGCCCGCAGTAAGAAATACTCTTTATTTTGCAAACCAATACTTACACACACACACACACACACACACACACACACACACACACCCCACATGCACATATGGCTAATGCTTTTGGTTTCTAGGTATTTTTATTATTTCTAGGTATTTTAAAAATGCTTATTGAAGGTTTTCTGAACTGATTTCCTGACCCACCAATGGATCTCAACTGAAAGATCTGAAAGATTTCTCCAAAAGCCATTCAGCAATATGCACACTCTAATCTATATATTAAAAACAAAAACAAACAAGTAGGCCAATTACTATAAGCTAATAAAAGTTATTTACCCATTCAGGGAAAAAAATATATAGTTCTACAATATTTGGACAAACACTAAGTTGAGGGAAAAAACAAAATTATCTTTTTCTTTGCCTCTAATTTTACATTTGCTAGGATGGCAATGATTATATTTAATGAAGTAATATAAAAAATATCTTTGCTTACAAGAAAACTGATTTTCTTTGTTCTGGTCCCCCGTTCTCATTTATCCTCTAGAATGAAGAAAAGAAGTATTTAAAAATTTAGCAGTAGAGAGCTCTAAAGGGAATTATAGTGAAAAAGCAAAAGGTATCCATTTTAAAACTTTACAATAGTGCATATAACATTTATAAAACAAAGTTTTAACAGTTATACTTGAAATGTTTACTTAAATTTATTCTCAATTTTTTCTCCACCTCAAGTGACAGTGTAACATAACAGATTATTCCAAAACAACATCCCACACAAACAGATTTTGTCTTCAGAATATGTATTGACACACACATTTGATATTATGGAATTTACCCACAAGCCACAATAAAATAGTCAACAGACTTTTGGAGTCTGTGGATTTCACCCAAATGAAAGCCAGCCCTTAACATTTCATTCCCCTTTTTCAACTCTGACATGATTAGCCTTTTTAAAATTGTTGCACTGAGATAAGTTTTTTAATTTTACATTTATTTGTAAAATTAAGATTGTATAAATGTGTAACCCAGAAAGCCAAGTGAGTTCTACAGATTTACGTAGGAAGCATGCAGACATTGTTCAGCCTTGCAAAATGTCAGCTAATTTCCAGGGACTGGGCATTGGTAGTCCAATTCCTGCACCTTTCTGACTTCTTTTCTACTCTGGGTTACCCCAGGGTCAAGCCACCAACTCTGCTGTAAACATTTACAGACTCTACTGTAGATTATGTGGCAGGGCTCCATTGTGAGTCCCACAAACCTACCCTATCTACTGATTTCGACCACTTGACCTACTACATTCATCCTTCTAAATTATTTCCCATGGCAATTAACACACTCCTGCCCTTGGCTCATGTGGGGTAGTTCTATTACACTCAGGCCTCTTGAATAACAGATGCTCCCACCCCCTGGCTTATCTTGAAATTTCCTGACAACAGAAGGTCTCTCCCCTAGAAATTCTCAAACACAACACAAAACACAGGCCTTGAAAGTACCTTATGCAGATCTGAAAGATGCTTAATTAGCTATCTCTTCACTTTTCTCCAAGGTAACCTCCACTTTAAACTCTGGTAGAACTGCAGGCCACAAACACTTTTTGTACTTAAGAAGGAATTATTTTCAACAAATTAACAATGTTTTTATTGATGATTTAAAAAGAGATGTCACACATTTTCATGGTGGACCGCATGATCAGAAATCCATATATATAAGGTTGTTTTTTTGTTTTGTGGATTTTGTTTTTTAAATCAACTTTACCAAGGCATAATTTATATAGAATAAGCTGCACCAATTTTGAATATACAGTTACATGTATTTTGACACTGTATAACCACCAGCATAATCAAGATCATGTTCTAGACACTCATATAAATGAAATCATACAGTGTTTACACTTCTATGTCTGGCTTCTTTCACTCAGCTATTTTTGTTTTGTTTCACCCATGTCATTGCATTTATTAGTCCTTTTCATTGACAAATCGTATTCCATTATGCTTATATACCATAATTGGTTTACCCATCACATGCTGATGTGCATTTCCAGTTGGTTTATATACTTCGTGTCTCTACTAAAATTTAGTATACTATGTGGAAAGTTGCTCAAATCCATACATTATGAGAAACATATGTTAATTCCATAACAATTCTACTGAGTAAAATTGGAAAATATCTGAAGGGAATTTTTAATTGTATTCTATTCACACACTTTAGAAGGAAAACAGACAAGAAGACTTACTGACAGCCATCAGATTCTCCAAAATTTCTTCTCAAGTTCTGTAATTCTCAGCAAATAATTCTGCAGTTTTTGAGATTCTATTTAATTCATTCAACCATGGTAATTGAGAGCGGTCTCACATTCCCATAAAATGCATCTTAAAATGAACTCTTACTCTTCCTTGAACAATCTACAATGCCCCTGTTTTTTTCTTCACAGATTATAATTCAGCATGTTTAGGCATTATGTTAGATGAACAAGAAAGTATAAAGTCCTTGATCTGAGGAAGCAGCTAAGTAAACATCAGTTGGTTTCTAGGAACCAGTCATCTGGCATATTAAAATAAACAAAATACCCATCTTCTGGTTCTTCTTAAATCAAAGATAGGTAGCAGTTAAAAGCACAGTTAAAACATTAACATATGTACCAAAAATATTCAGAGGCTTTAGAAGTTTTCTATATTACCTCTTGCAGTGAACCTGACTCGCAAACATCTCAGCATAAGGTTCATTTATAGAAACTTCCGTTTTGAATTGAATACAGTCATAAACTCCACATTTATATATTACTTAATTACAAGTGTCTGTTTGTGGCAAATGAGTTCAACTTTTTCATGTTTAGACCAAATATGTCACGTTCTTTCTGGCCAAGAAGTTATAACCTATTAGGAGAAAAAATAATCTAAAAAGTGGAGAAAATCTGGTACTTATGTTGGCTGTTCCTGGCTTTCAGGATAGAATTAAATTAGAAGAGAGAATCAGGAAGTGATTAGAAATATGAATCCAAAAGCAATCAGAGGATTTGCCTAGCAGTTCAGAGGTTAAGAGTCCACCTACCATTGAGGGGAACACGGGTTTAATCTCTGCTTTGGGAAGATTCCACATACCATGGGTCAACTAAGCCCATGTGCCACAAGTGAGCCCACATGCCCTAAAGCCTGTTTTCTGCAACAAGAGAAACCACCACAGTGAGAAGCCCATGCACTGCAACAAAAGAGCAGCCCAAGACCATCGCAACTACAGAAAGCCCATGTGTGACAACAAAGACTCAGCACAGCCAAAAATAAAATAAAAATAAATAAATAAAATTTAAAAAAAATCAGGATAAAAAGAGGGGCAGAGACAAAGAAATCTTCTTCCTCAGGTAGAACAGAAGTAATGATGACTATCTCTTCCTTCCTTCAAACATGTTTAGAACTAGAGAGATGCCATTACCCTGCGCTCTCAGTTAGGTTCAATCACTCAGTCGTGTCAGACTCTTTGCCACCCCATGAACTGCAGCACACCAGGCCTCTCTGTCCATCACCAACTCCTGGAGTTCACTCAAACTCATGTCCATTGAGTCAGTGATGCCATCCAGCCATCTCATCCTCTGTTGTCCCCTTCTCCTCCTGCCCGCAATCCCTCCCAGCATCAGTCTTTTCCAATGAGTCAGTTCTTCGCATGAGGTGGCCAAAGTGTTGGAGTTTCAGCTTTAGCATCATTTCTTCCAAAGAACACCCAGGACTGATATCCTTTAGAATGAATAGGTCATACCATGCACTCTCAGTCATTCAGAATTATTATTCAGCCCCATCCCAAACCTAGTCTTATTAAAATCATGGATTTCATTTCAATCTTTAAAGTGTTTCAAAGAAAAGGAAACACAACATATTAAAGACTTCAAGAATCTAGCACATGCTTCTTCTTGCCATGATACAAAAAAAGAAATTTGCATGCAAACTATCCATTCTCCATTCCCGTTTCAAGTTACCCACCAGTTTGATAAAATTGTCTTCAATTTTTCATCCAAATTATTCATACATTGTAAAAAAAAAAAAAAAGTGGAGGAGGACAAAGCCCTGTAACACACAACCAAATCCCTCTTTCCAGGTTGCTTAATGGTTGGCAGCTATGGGAAAAATCATTTTTATTGCTTCCAATCTATCAAATGTATAATCATAGCATTAAGGTTTTTATCACAAGAGGCCTTGTCAAAGGCTATCACTATACTCTAATCTTCTCATCTAATAACACTGTCCAGAAAGAAAGTTTGCCCCAAATCATTACTCTTTGTGAAGCCATACTAGTTTCTAGTTACCATCATTTCCTTATCTATATGCATAGTATGGCACTAATTTCCACAGGTCATTTTACAAGAAAATGTGAAATCTGAATTTCTTTCTAAAATTTTTCTTAATATCTTGTATCACTCATAAAAATACATCATTAAAGAAGAATTCCCTAGTTTTTCTGCTGTCTCTCTATATCTTTTTCTCATTATGATGGAAGGAGTATGGCTGTTACCCTAAAAGCCAACATTTTTTCATTCTGCTTTCTAGACTCCACCAACTTCCTTATTATCATGGAATCCAAGTGGTTAAAGCAGAATAAGATGGGACAATGGTGAGAAGTGAATTCGGAGGGACAGGCAGAGGCCAAACCCCAAAAGGAACATATGCTCTAAGCTTTGTAAGAAGACATTTAAAGAATTTAAACAAATGATGATATAGTCTTATTTTATTTGAATGAGTGAAAAAAGCAAACTCAGTTGGTTTGGGGATTGCATCTACATACATACATGATTTGTTTTCAATGAGATTTCCTGAATGCAGGAGGTTGCAGGAGAGATGTGGGGTCCCAACTTCAATGACCTTTACCAATGTTTGTGCCTGAGACTAAGTCAACAGGAGTTTTAACATTCATGTTGTGCTTTGTGTCCTGTATGATATTTAATATGTGCATTGTTTCCACAGAAAGGGAAACAAATAGGAAACAAACTTAGACAAGGGAAGCTGTACCTAGGAAAATCCTCCTACTGCAACCATCTGTCTCATCTGACCCCAGGAGAGAATTCTAATCATGTTATCATTTCATTCCCATTTCAGGCACTTTGCATTTTTATATATGCTAAAGAATTCAGCAAGTCATCCAACTGGCAGGAGCAATAGGGAAACTTCCTTTAGAGCACAGGTGTACAAGCAAACAAATTCTTTCTGTGCTTGAAAACTGATCCTTCCATGTAGCAAACTTCCCAGCAGCATGTGCACTGGCAGGAAGAGGGGGAGGAGCCCACAGCTGTCAGGTAGAGAGAGGGAAGAGATGTGATCGGCTTCTCTCACCTTCCAGTAGAGTCGGGAATAGATATTGTCAACCTGAACTGTCGTTTCCCAGCCACACTACCAATCTGGGTTTATTAAAGGCAGAGATAAGTCACTCTTGTGTGTGTTTTTGTGAAGGAAAAGAAGAAACTGAGGGAGGAAGGAAGGATGGAATAAGGAAGAAAATAAGAAAAATCAAGCAGTGAAGTATTAAACTCAATTGTTAGGTTTAAACAAGTGTAACTAGCTGGTTAATTCTAGATGCCTTGGAGAGATAAGCTCATGTCACTTAGGCTACATAGGGCGCAAGGGATTGTAAACATCCTTTAAAAGTAAAACAGTGCCAGGAATATATCAAAGTAGCATTAAAGAGAATAGTAAAACATAATGCAATAGTAAACCTTAGGCTCCAAATTTATCACTGGAACCTGGATGTGTGCATGCTCCGTAGCTTCAGTTGTGTCCAACTCTTTGTGATCCTGTGGACTGTAGCCCACCAGGCTCCTTTGTCCATGGGATTCTCCAGGCAAAAATACTGGAGAGCATTGTCACGCCCTCCTCCAGGGGGAACCTGGATATATCAGTACAATAGAAAGACTAGAATCCTGGAAGAGCTTCCTTTGTGACCAGCTCCAGGCATGATTGTGCTTTGTTCTGCCACTGAATCACAAAAACTGTGATTCCCACTTAAGAAATTAAATCATTGACTATCTCCCAAAGTTTATGTTTTCCAAATATTGTCAAAACCTGAAGCACAACTGAGGAACATCAAAAAGAGTTTAATGAAACAGTTTTAAGCGGGATAGATTATTCGAAATCTAAGCCACTTCAAACTGCTTTATAGAGTATCTCTGTTTCTTAGGAACCTTAAAAAAAAATCCCCACAATAAACAACCACCTTGATATTATATGCCAAACTTTTTCAATATTTACTACTTTCTTCAGTCAAATACCAGAGCGTAACTGAATGCCACGTAACTACTTTGCTTTTCTTTCATAAGTTAATAATTTTTTTTAATTTTATTTTATTTTTAAACTTTACATAATTGTATTAGTTTTGCAAAATATCAAAATGAATCTGCCCACAGGTATACATGTGTTCCCCATCCTGAACCCTCCTCCCTCCTCCCTCCCCATACCATCCCTCTGGGTCGTCCCAGTGCACTAGCCCCAAGCATCCAGTATCGTGCATCGAACCTGGTCTGGCAACTCGTTTTTTACATGATTTGGGAGAATGGCATTGAAACATGCTTTTCTTTCAAATATGACACAGAATAAGCCAAGAAAACTAGCCCACATAGCTCTCCACCTTGTATATTTTGAAGATGCCTCTGACCCCTTCTGTTGTTTTCCTTGTATCCCTGTGTACATCCTAAGTCTGGACAATCAAGAACTGTCTCCATCCCTGATTCCTATCCCACCCATTCTTTAAGTTAAGACATCTTTAGGGTTTGATGGTGATAAAATTTAAGGCATCCCAAGTTTAATCAATGCTCTTCTTAAATCTCACAACTGAGAACCTCATGTGTTAAACACCATTTCACATTAGGCATGTGTTAGCCCCTAAACTGGCCTTGAACACTGAATTACAGTATTTGCTCCAACAACACATCCTGATTAAATTTCCACTGACAATAGCTAACACGTTATCACTCTTAAAGCTTCTTCATTGCCTACATTTCTATCTAAAGTTTTGTTGCCAGTGGAGTAAAAATGCCTACCAAGTCAGCTTTTACCTAACCCCATAACATTCAGTAAATACAGTTTATGCATTTTTGTTATGTTTGTCAATGTGAATCTTCTGTTCACCTCAATTTTTTTTATTATTTAAAGAAGAGATAGCAGATGTTTTAAAGTAAAATTTTGGCTAAGCAGTAGTTTTTCAGGTGTAAACAGAAATTGTTTCTTTCACAGGCGTTGTACACTAGAGTAAATTCTGCTGCATTCGAAAACCTGTCAGCTTCATTTTGTACTGGGATTCAGAATCCCCTTTTTGACCAATATTATATAAAGTTCCTCTGGGAAGATAATGTGCATGATTGCAGGCTTGCCTTGTTAAAATCCATAGCTCTTTATGCAGTCATGTTTTCACCTATGAATTATGCATGAAAGCGGATCTCATTACATTTCATTTTCTTTACATTGGCGTCCTCGCTTCTAGATAGACCCGGGTTCCCATCACCCTCGCTCCCCTTACCCTGCAGCTCGGCTCCCATCTTGATGCCTTCATAGCATTTTAGACAAAATGGGCGTGTTTAACTTGTCACCTCCTGCCTGGTATAAATTATTCACTGGAGCTCTGCACAGAGTTGTGAGATAACCAGCCCGGACTCGGGGAAACTTCACAGGCTGTGTGTGGGAATCCAACAGAAAACCCAAACAGCCTTTCTCTACCAGTTGCCCAAGACAGAGGAGAAACACTTCCTTGACTCCAAAAAGCAGTCTCCTTTTAAAGCTGAAAAATTCCTCCGCTCTCTTTTATAAAATAGAAATTAGCTATAAACGTTGGTCAGTGAGATGGGCGTGTTTCAGTGTTTCTGTGTTTTTCTCAGAACTAAAGGTCAAGGAACAAAGCCCTGTGGTTTTGTCTTCTTTTTTTTTTTTTTTAAATGAAGCTATTGGTCTTCCATACCTGACAAGATGAGTTAAATGTGGAGAAAAGATCACAGAATTTAATCAGCACAGTCATTCAGTGTATGTGGTCAGGAACAATCACTCAAAGAAGCATATGGAAAACTAGGTTAGTGTGTGTGTGTGTGTGTGTGTGTTTATTATGAGGATTTTTAACTAAACCTCTATCTCTGATTCCAAACGTTTCCTTATAAGATACTCCACTTAGAAAAAAAGGATTGATTCTGCCTATGTCAAATTACGCCATTCACTATACCAGTGCTATATTATGAAAAGGGGTCACATAAAAACAGCAAAAGAAATAACCCTGGAAGAATCAAAGTTCATATAAAAAATGTAATGAACAAATTAGCTTCTTATTTTTCCTATCCAATTAAATATTTTCTTGGAATCAATGAGAATTATGCAGATAACCAAGAGCAACTTTCTATGGGTCTAGAAAGGTGAAAGCCATATGGAAGTTTATTTCTAGACTAAGAAGACTTGCTCAACTTTAATTTTTTCTTGCAAGAATATCATCATAGTGACAAGACCTTTCATATCCTCTCATATATTCTTTCTGACTAAGAATTGAAACCTTAAAGTGAAACCCAATGAAATGACTTCTAAGCTTGGTTCTCTAGAAGTAATAGCAGTAACATATGGTTCTGACAATACGCTTTTGAAATATATTTTTTAAATGTGGAATTTTCTGATATGTGAGTTCATTATCAAAGTTTTATGCTTTGTAAAGTAGACATTTTGCTATCATTTCTATTTTTTTCTGAATAATTGCGGTTGTAATATATTTTCTAAATACATATGTGTATATATAAAAATACATATAATGCATATTTCTATAGCTTTTGTGTGTGTATAACACACACATACACACACATATAGCAACAACCTTACACTCAATACTCATGTTGCTGAGAGATGGTGATGTGGCTCATAAAGAATATGAATAATAAATCAAAAAAAATTCTTTGGTCCAATTACATTGTCAATTGTTAAGCTACAGGAAGCTGTGGGTTTTTCAATGTGTTCCTTTTTATCCCCTCCTGACTTAAGGGAATCTTCATTGTGATCATGGGATAGTAATATGGAACAACACTTTTACACTCTCAAAGTAGTCTTTATTTAAACAAACACATGCTTTTGTGATAAGTATACCATTTCTTCCTAACTTAATGCAATCTGTACTTGTGGTGTCCATGCAGTCGTAACTTAGAGATGTAATGGGTCTGAACCTCAGTCTGTTTTTATACAAACACAAAGAAAGGAATTGACATTTGCAACAGATTTCAATTTTTTTGAAAACTCATCATTTGGCATAATGATTGACATTAAAAGAATGCCATTTAACTCTTGGCTGAATGAATGATCTATTATTATTATAGATGGCTCTATAAAACATTGGAAATACACAGAATATATGAACACAGTACAATATCAGTATAGGTTAGTGTGAGTGGTTCAGATTCTGATTTATTATCAACAATTGTTCTGTTGTTTCCCAGCAACAACTATAGCCTGAACTCTTGGGAAAGCACTTGTTATACCCAGTTTGACTTCCAGGAAACTTACTCAGTGAAATGATTTGAGTAACTAGGGCAAAGGATATAATTATTGGTATATAGTAATTTGATTGACCTCTGGCACCAGAGTATTTGTATTAAATATTTTCAACTGGAGCCTGGGTTTAAATTTCTTCCAGTTTGTCTGCACTCTTGCCCATTTTGAGTGTTATTAAAAACATTGAGGATAATCAAGTGGAAATAAAATTTTCCCTAAAGATTGATGTCACATTTGCTTGTTTATGTTTTCTCTTGTGTAAATTGTTAGTTTACAATCTTCAGTGTTCACAAGCAAGATACTATTTCCTCTGGGGAGAAAGTATATCAGACCTGTGAGTATGAAGCATGTAAGATTCACTGCTCTGTATGGCTTTATGTTACTTATTCTCTGTTCCATACTCAGATCTCCTCCCTCTTTGCAAGGTGCAATAAACATGAAGGAAAGTTTGGGTAGAGAGGGCTATTTTTCACTCTTTCACCCTCATGTATTCATTGACAGAAAACCTCCAGCAATATATCTACCTAGGAAGCAGTGCTACAGAAGATTTTGTTGTGTTATTACCTACTGGTAATTTTATATTATAACAGTGACTTAAAGAAGTTGAAAAAGAATAGGCATTTTGCATCTACCAATCATGAACACAGTGTCATACATTACTGAGTCCACAGACATTTCATCACTGTAAAAGAAAATCCCCTCAAATCATTTCAAGGATATTTCAGATTTGTGTGTGTTGTATTTTACCTTATAACTAAATATTTTTTTCCCTTTTACACTGTAGTCTTTAATATCTGCCTTCTGCCCCAAATAAGCAATTTCTATTCCTGATTCAGAAATTTACACTGCAAGAAAACAACAACAACAACAACACTCTATCTAATATTTTGTCTAGAAGTAGAAATGATTAATTAAAGGAATGATTTATCAATTACAGGGCAAAGTACAATAATAAGGCCAAGGAAGAGTATACATTGCATACACCCAATGCTTTTGTTTGGGTAAAATATGAGATGTAATGAGATGGTACTCTTATCTTGATTAATTCCAAACTGCCTATCTCACTTATTCTAGTGCCTCACCCTCTCTTCTAATCACATTGACACAAGAACTTCTTTGTCCTCACCAAATGAATTATTTGCAATGGCAATATTAGTACATTTGAACTGAATTGAATCAAGTTGCTTTAAAAAATAAGATATAGTAATGGGATCAGAGTACATATTATTTCTTTTATTTCTTTTTTTTTAATTTAATTTTATTTTTTAACTCTACAATACTGTATTATTTCAAGAAAGCATTGTATATAAGGACTCCCCTGTAGCTCAAACAGGAAAGAATCTGCTTGCAAGGCAGGAGACCAGGGTTCAATCCCTGGGTTGAAAAGATCCTCAGGAGAAGGGAATAGCAAGCCACTCCAGTATTCTTGCCTGGAGAATCCCATGGACAGAGGCCCTTGGCGGGCTACAGTCCGTGGGGTCACAAAGAGTTGAACACGACTGAGTGACTAACACACACACACACATGCATGCCAATAATTATAGATTATTTAACAGATAGTCGACTCAACCCTAGAGGAAAAGTTTCAAAGACATCCAAGAAGTTATGGATGATAAAGGCTCAAAAAAATAAGCAGACTTGTAACTTGCCAGTTCTAGTGATTACAAAAGACTCAGTCAAAATGCCGTTTAGTTACAGCAAGAGATAATTTCTATCAAATGTTAGGATGTATTTCTTCCCTCCTCTGAAATCTACCAGCATGTATTGCCTGAATCAATCATTTGAGAATAAATTGAATATCACTTTATGACATTGTTATTGCTTTATTAAAATGTTATTCTACCTATGGTACTGTGTTTTAGTTTATCCTTTGATTCTGAGCTTGAGACCAAATGCTAATCATTTTATTCCTCACAAGATATAACTCAATTTATTTCACATATTTGCCTCTGAGGAAATATACTTTTTTTTTTGATTGATTTGATCTTTACACCTGGTGTCTTGAAAAATTAGAAAAGTAAGAATAGATTTGAATGATCTACGGCTGTTATGCTCAGAATTAGAAGAATGGACCACATGATCTCTTTGATGACTGAAGTGTTGTTTATAATATATAAGGTATGATTACCAGCCCCTGTAATAGCCTCTAAAAGAATAAAAATTGAGGGTTAAAAGTGTAATGAAATGCAAATGAAACTGTCCTGGAAACAGAACTGCATATTTTACTTGTTTCTTACAGAATCTACGACATAGAGAGTGTTAATATTAAATACTATCAACAGTATTCTAGTTCTAAAATAATGGCAGAAATAATTCATAGTAGAATTGCAGTTACTAGTTTAAAGTAAATGATACTAAATATTACCAAATGTGGTTGCATCAATTCTATATTAAGAAGAATTCTAAATATCTCATGTTGTCTTTCCATTTGCTATATTTCCTATCTGTGTCAAAACATTGAATAAAATTGAAGATTATAGTTAACTTCACATATTTTCTGCATACCTAATTTAAAATTAAATATAATTAAGGTTCAAGATTTAAACTGAACACTCTTACCTAAGAGAACTCTCTCCCTCTCTCTCTTTCTCTCCTTTCTTCCCAAAGATTTTTCCCATTTAATGAGGAGAAGCAAATATATTAAAAACCTATGACTTATGAAGTGCTTTTGACAGTTAGTCCATTTCAGGTAGATGCTGCTTTAAATAGCTTTTTAAAACAATGCATATTTTGGGCTGTACTTAATTAAATAAAACACAGAATAGTGCAGTCTAAATATCACTGGACTTAAGGAGCCCTAATTTTGCTGTATCCATTCATTCTCTACAGGACCTTGAATAAGTCACTTAACCTATTTAAGTTGCAATTTTCTCAACCGTAAGTGAGATCACTGGATTAGAACAACTTTAAGGCATTTTTCACAGTGCTAATATGCATAATTGTGTAAGTTCCATAATAACTTTCAACCCCAATTTCCTCATTTAAGTGATGTACTTTAGAATAACATCTTTGTATTCTTCAGGATTGTTTTGAGAATCAGAGTAGTTTAATTACATAACTTTTTGGAAGCCACACATTATCAATGAAAAATATTTTTATTATCATCAGTCATAGCAGCATTAGCAATTTTAGGAGGATACAACATTATCCTGAAAATAAAGAAGACATGACTGAATTAACTTAGCATGCATGCATACAGGAAATCAGAAGAGCTGTAATACATTGTGTGAACTGCTTCTTTTAAAAATCCTTTTGGGCAAGGGAGAAGCAACGAGTAACATAAAAGGGAAATCCCATACTCTTAACAGCTGATCTTTCAGCAGAAACTCTGCAGGCCAGAAGGGAATGGGAGGATATGTTTAAAGTACTGAAAGGGAAAAAAATCTACAACCAAGATTACTGTGCCCAGCAAGGATCTCATTGAAAATTGATGGAGAAATAAACAGCTTTTCAGACAAGTAAAAGTTAAGAGAAGTCAGTACCACAAAACCAGCTTTACAACAAATGTAAAACGGACTTATATAGTCAAGAAATATGAGAGAAGAAAAAAGATGTACAAAATCACCCCCAAACAATGAGACAATGGCATTAGGAACATATATATCAATAATTACTTTAAATGTAAATGGATTAAATGCTCCAACCAAAAGACACAGACTGGCTGAATGGATACAAAAACAAGATCCATATACATGCTGTCTACAAGAAACCCACTTCAGATATCAAAACACACATGGACTGAAAGTGAGAGGATGGAGATATATGCTCCATACAAATGGGAAGCAAAAGAAAGCCAGAGTAACAATCCTCATATAAGACAAAAAAGACCTTAAAATAAAGAAGATTACATGAGATAAGGAAAGACACTATATACTGATCAAGGCATTAATCCAAGAGGAAGACATCACAATTGTAAATATTTATGCACCCAACATAGGAGCACCGCATACATAAGACAAACACTAACAGATATAAAAGGAGATATTGACAGTAACACAATAACAATAGGAGACTTTAACACCCCACTCACACCAATGGACAGGTCATCATCACAGAATATTTATAAGGAAATACATCTTAAATGATACATTAGATGAGATAGATCTCATTGTTTTCTTCAGGACATTCCATCCAAATGCAGAAGAATACACCTCTTCTTAAGTGCACATGGAACATTCTCCAGGATAAACCACATTTTGGGTCACAAATCAAATCTCAGTAAATTTAAGAAAATTGAAATCGTATCAAACATCTTCTCTGACCACAATGCTATGAGATTAGATATCAATTAAAGGGGAAAAAAACTGTAAGAAACATAAACACATGGAGATTAAACAACATGTTTCTAAATAACCAACAGGTTACTGAAGACATCAAAAGTGAAATTAAAACATTTCTAGAAACAAATGACAATGAAAACACGACAACTCAAAACCAATGGGATGCACCAAAAAGCAGTTCTAAGAAGGAAGTTTATAGCAATACAATTCTACCTCAAGAAATAAGAAAAACATTGAAAGACAACCTAACTTTACACCTAAAGCAACTGGAAAAAGAAGAAGACGAAAAAAAAAATTAGTCAAATGAAAGAAATCATAAAGATCTGAGCAGAAGTAAATGAAGAAGAAATGAAAGAAACAATAGTAAAGGTTAACAAAACTAAAAGCTGATTCTTTGAGAAGATAAACAAAATTGACAAACTTTAGTCAGATTCATCAAGCAAAAAAGAGAGAAGAATCAAATCAACAAAATAAGAAATGAAAAAGGAAAGGTTACAACAGACAATGCAGAAATACAAAGGATTATAAGAGACTATTATGAACAACTATATGGCAATAAAATAGACAACCTGGAAGAAATGGACAGATTCTTAGAAAAGTTCAATCTTTCAGACTGAATGAGGAAGAAATAGAAATTATGAACAACCCAATTACAAGAACTGAAATCGAAGCTGTGATCAAAAATCTCCAAAAAAACAGAAGCCAAGGATCAGATAGCCTCACAGGAGAATTCTATCAAACATTTAGAGAAGAGCTAATGCCTATCCTTCTAAAGCTCTTTCACAAAATTGCAGAGGAAGGAACACTTTCAAACTCATTCTACAAGGCCACCATCACCCTGATACCAAAATCAGACAAAGACAACAGAAAAAAAGAAAATTACAGGCCAAAATCACTTAGACAGCATATTAAAAAACAGAGACATTACTTTGTCAACCAAGATCTGTCTAGTCAAGGCTATGGTTTTTCCAGTGGTCATGTATGGATGTGAGAGTTGAACTATAAAGAAAGCTGAGCACTGAAGAATTGATGCTTTTGAACTATGGTGTTGGAGAAGACTCTTGGGAATCCCTTGGGCTGCAAGGAGATCCAACCAGTCCACCCTAAAGGAGATCAGTCCTGAGTGTTCATTGGAAGGACTGATGTTGAAGCTGAAACTCCAGTACTTTGGCCACCTGATGCGAAGAGCTGACTCATTTGAAAAGACCCTGATGCTGGGAAAGATCGAAGGCAGGAGGAGAAGGGGATGACAGAGGATGAGATGGTTGAATGGCATCACTGACTCAATGGACATGAGTTTGAGTGAACTCCGGGAGTTGGTGATGGACAGGGAGGCCTGGCGTGTTCTGTTCCACGGGGTCGCGAAGAGTCGGACATGACTGAGCGACTGAACTGAACTGAACTGATCACTGATGAACGTAGATGCAAAAATCCTCAACAAAATTTTAGCAAACAGAATTCAACAACACATCAAAAAGCTCATACACCATGATCAAGTTGGGTTTATTCCAGGAATTCATGGGTTCTTCAATATACAGAAATCAATCAATGTGATACACCACATTAACAAATTGAAAGATGAAAACTATACGATCACCTCAAGAGATGCAGAAAAAGCCTTTGACAAAGTTCAACACCTATTTATGATTAAAACTCTTCAAAAAATGGGCATAGAAGGAACCTACCTCAACATAGTAAAGGCCATATATGATAAGTCTACAGCAAACATTATTCTCAATTGTGAAAAACTGAAAGCATTCCTCCTAACATCAGGAACAAGACAAGGATGTCCACTTTCACTGCTATTATTCAACATAGTTCTGGAAGTCCTAGCTACAGCAATCAGAGAAGAAAAAGATATAAAAGGAATCCATATTGGAAAAGAAGAAGTAAAGCTCTCACTGTTTGCAGATGACATGATACTGTACATAGAAAACCCTAAGGATATTATCAGAAAATTACTAAACAGTGAATTTAGCAAAGTTGCAGGATACAAAATCAGTACACAGAAATCACTTGCATTTCTATATACTAACAATGAAAAATCAGAAAAAGCAATAAAGGAATAAATCCCCTTCACCATTACAACAAAATAATTAAATATTTAGGAATAAACTTACCTAAGGAGACAAAAGAACTGTACACAGAAAAGTATAAGACATTAATGAAAGAAATCAAAGATGGCATAAGCAGATGGAGAGATATTTCGTGTTCCTGGGTAGGAAGAATCAATATTGTGAAAATGAATATACTATCAAATGCAATCTACAGATTTAATGCAATCTCTATTCAAATTACCAGTGGCATTTTCCACAGAACTAGAACAAAAAATTTCACAATTCATATGGAAACACAAAAGACCCCAAACAGCCAAAGCAGTCTTGAGAAAGAAGAATGGACCTGGAAGAATCAAGTTTCCTGACTTCAGGTTATACTACAAAGCTACAGTCATCAGGACAGCATGGTACTTGCACAAAAACTGAAATACAGGCCAATGGAACAAGATAAAAAGCCCAGAAATAAACCCATGCACCTATGGGTACCTTATTTTTGACAAAGGAGGCAAGAATATACAATGGGGCAAAGACAGCCTCTTTAATAAATAGTGCTGGGAAAACTGAAACTACATGTTAAAGAATGAAATTAGAATAATTCCTAACACCATACACAAAGATAAACTCAAAATGGATTAAAGACCTAAATGTAAGACTAGACACTATAAAACTCTTAGAGGAAAACATAGGCAGAACACTGGAAGACATAAATCAAAGCAAGATCCTCTATGACCCACCTCCTAGAGTAACAGAAATAAAAATAAAAGTAAACAATTTGGACCTGAATAAGCTAAAAAGCTTTTACACAGCAAAGGAAACTACAAGCAAGGTGAAAAGAGAGCCCTCAGAATGGGAGAAAATAATAGCAAATGAAACAACTGACAAAAGATTAATTCCCAAAATATACAAGCAGCTCATATAACTCAATACCAGAAAAACAAAGAACCCAAATCAAAAGGTGGGGAAAAGACCTAAACAGACATTTCTCCAAAGAAGACATACAGATGGCTAACAAACACATGAAAAGATGCTCAATACCACTCATTATTGAAAGTGAAAGTGAATAGCTCAGTCGTGTCCGACTCTTTGTGACCCCATGGACTGTAGCCTACCGGGCTCCTCTGTCCATGGGATTTTCCACGCAAAGATACTGGAGTGGGTTGCCATTTCCTGAGAAGGAAATGCAACCCACTCATGAAAAGATGCTCAGTACCACTCATTATTAACAAACACAAGAAAAGATGCTCAATATCACTCATTATTAGAGAAATGTAAATCAAAACTACAATGAGATATCACCTCACACTGGTCAGAATGGCCCTTATCAAAAAGTTTACAAACAATGAATGCTGGAATGGGTGTGGAGAAAAGGGAACACTCTTACACTCTTGATGGGAATGTAAATTGATACAGCCACTATGGAAGATGATACAGAGATTCCTTAAAAAACTAAGAATAAAATATGACCCAGCAATCCCAATCCTAGGCATATACCCTGAGGAAACCAAAATTGAAAGAGATATATGTATTCCATTGTTCATTCCAGCACTATTTACAACAGCTAGAATATGGAAGCAACCTAAATGTCCAGCTACAGATGAATGGATAAAGAAGTTTTGGTAAATATACACAATGGAATATTACTCAGCCATAAAAAGGAACACATTTGAGTCAGTTCTAATGAGGTGGATGAACCTAGAACCTATTATACAGGGTGAAGTGAGTCAGAAAGAGAAAGATAAATAACATATTCTAACACATATATGCAGAATCTAGAAGAATGGTACTGAAGAATTTACTTACAAGGCAACAGTGGAGAAACAGACATACAGAATAGACTTATGGACATGGGGAGAGGGGAGGAAAAGGCGAAATGTATGTAAAGAATAACATGGAAACTTACATTACCATATGTAAAGTAGATAGCCAACAGGAATTTGCTGTATGGTTCAAAAAACTCAAACAGGGGCTCAGTATCAACCTAGAGGAGTGGGATGGGGAGGGAGATGGGAGGGAGTTTCAAAATGGAGGGGATATATGTATACTTACGAATGATTCATGTTGAGGTTTGACAGAAAACAGCAAAATTCTGTAAATCAATTACCCTTTAATAAAAAATAAATTAATGTAAAGAAAGTCCTTTTGGGTGAATTTGTGCATCAGCCAAAATTTTTCTGAAGAAACATCAGGTGCAAAATGATAATCAGTCTTAATAATGTACAGAACACATGGTAAATTTTCAGTGCAATGGATCTTGTTTCAAAGTGGTAAAGAATCCATATACCAGAGCAGGAGATGCAAGAGATGCAAGTTCAATCCCTGGGTTGGGAAGATCCCCTGGAATATGAAATGGTAGCCAGCTCCAGAATTCTTTCCTGGAAAATTCCACAGACAGAGGAGCCTGGTGGGCTACAGTCCATGGGACTGTAAAGATTTGGGCATGATTGAATGACTGAGCACACACACACACTAAACTGTTTTGAATGTGAAATTAGCAAGAACTACGGATTGAACTTCCACTACATGTAAGACATTTTGCTAAACATTATCAGGAGATATTTACTAGACCCTGCCCTCAGTGAACTTACAATTTAATTTAGAAGAGAAAACAAATTTTGAAAAAATAAAGTCTTAATCAAAAGGATGGTGGAGAAGATGATACAACACTATTCGTTATAATCAGGCTGAAAAATAATATAAGAATCAATGTAGCATTTCATATGAGATAATTAGAACTGATGCTGAAGCTGAAGCTCCAATACTTTGGCCACCTGATGCGAAGAGCTGACTCACTGGAAAAGACCCTGATGCTGGGAAAGATTGCGGGCAGGATGAGAAGAAGGCAAACGAGGCTGAGATAGTTGGATGGCATTACCGATTCAATGGACATGAAGTTGGGCAAACTCCAACAGATGGTTAGGGACAGGAAGGATGCTGCAGTCATGGGGTTGCAAAGAGTTGGACATGACTTGGTGACTGAACAATAGTGAAAGATTGCTTTAGGCTGAGGTGGAGGGTTAAACTTCTATGGTAGAAATGGATTGCATCCATGTTAATGTGAAGGACTGAAAAATGCAAAAATATTATCCAGGGATGATTAAAATACACACACACACACACACACAACATTCAAATAGTTAATGAAAAATGTAATCATCTGCTGTTGTTCAGTCATTCAGTCCTGTCCAACTTTTTGCAACCCCATGGACTGCAACACATCAGGCTTCTCTGCCCTTCACCATCTCCCAGAGCTTGCTCAAATTCATGTGCATTGAGTTGATGATGTCATCCAACCATCTTATCCTCTGCCGTCCCCTTCTCCTCCTGCATTCTGTCTTTCCCAGAATCAACCTCTTTCCCAATGAGTTGGCTCCTCACATCAGGTAGCCGAAGTATTGGAGCTTCAGCATCAGCATCAGTCCTTCTGATGAATATTCAGGACTGATTTCCTTTAGGATGAACTGGTTGGATCTCCTTGCAGTCCAAGGGACTCTCGAGAGGCTTCTTCAACATCACAGTTCAAAAGTATCAATTCTTCAGCACTCAGCCTTCTTTATGGTCCATCCAATTCTCACATCCATACATGACTACTGGAAAAACGATAGCTTTGACTAAATGGATCTTTGTTGGCAAGGTAATGTCTCTGCTTTTAGTATGCTGTCTAGGTTGATCATTTTCTTTTCTTTGCTCCTTCTCTTCCAAGGAGCAAGTGTCTTTTAATTTCATGGCTACAGTCACTGTCTGCAGTGATCTTGGAGATCAAGAAAATAAAATTTGTCACTGTTTCTATTGTTTCCTCATCTATTTCCCATGAAATGATGGGACTGGATGCATGATCTTAGTTTTTTGAACATTGAGGGTTTTTTGTTCTTTTTTTAAGCCAGCTTATTCACTCTCCTTCTCCACTTTCATACAGAGGCTTTTTAGCTCCTTTTCACTTCCTGTCATAAGGGTGGTATCATCTGCATAATTGAGGTTATTGATGTTTCTCCTGGCAATCTTGATTCAAGCTTGAGTTTCATCTACTCCAGCATTTCACATGATGTACTCTGCATAGAAGTTAAATAAGAAGGTTGCTCTTTCCCAATTTTGAACCAGTCCATTGTTCCATGTCCAGTTCTAACTGTTGCTTCTTGACCTGCATATAGGTATCTCAGGATGCAGGTAAGGTGGTCTGGTATTCCCATCTCTTCAAGAATTTTCCAGTTTTCTGTGATCCTCACAATCAAAGGCTTTAGCATAGTCAATGAAGCAGAAGTAAATGTTTTTCTGGAATTCTCTTGTTTTTTCTTTGATCCAACAATGTGCCAATTTGATCTCTTGTTCCTCTACCTTTTCAAAATGTAACTTTTGCATCTGGAATTTCTTGATTCATGTACTATTGAAGCCTAGCTTAGAGAATTTGACCACAACCTAGCTAGCATGTTTCAAATCCTAAAAGATGATCCTGTGAAAGTGCTGCACTCAATGTCAGCAAATTTGGAAAACTCAGCAGTGGCCACAAGACTAGAAAAGGTGAGTTTTCATTCTAATCCCAAAGAAAGGCAATGCCAAAGAATGCTCAAATTACCACACAGTTGCACTATCTCACACGCTAGTAAAGTAATGCTCAAAATTCTCCAAGCCAGGCTTCAGCAGTATGTGAATCGTGAACTTCCAGATGTTCAAGCTGGTTTTAGAAAAGGCATAAGAACCAGAGATCAAATTGCCAACATCCGTTGGATCATCGAAAAAGCAAGAGAGTTCCAGAAAAACATCTATTTCTCCTTTATTGACTATGTCAAGCCTTTGACTGTGTGGATCACAATAAACTGTGGAAAATTCTGAAAGAGATGGGAATATCAGACCACCTGACCTGCCTCTTGAGAAACCTGTATGCAAGTCAGGAAGCAACAATTAGAACTGGACATGGAACAAAAGACTGGTTCCAAATAGGAAAAGAAGTACATCAAGGCTGTATATTGTCACCCTGCTTATTTAACTTTCATATACAGAGTACATCATGAGAAATGCTGGGCTGAAGGAAGCACAAACTGGAATCAAGATTTCCAGGAGAAATATCAATAACCTCAGATATGCAGATGACACCACCCTTATGGCAGAAAGTGAAGAAGAACTAAAAAGCCTCTTGACAAAAGTCAAAGAGGAGAGTGAAAATGTTGGCTTAAAGCTCAACATTCAGAAAACGATCATGGCATCTGGTCCCATCACTTCATGGCAAATAGATGGGGAAACAGTGGAAACAGTGGCTGACTTTATTTATTTATTTATTTATTTTGGCTCCAAAATCACTCCAGATGGTGACTGGAGCCATGAAATTAAAAGACGCTCACTCCTTGGAAGGAAAGTTATGACCAACCTAGACAGCATATTAAAAAACAGAGACATTACTTTGTCAACAAAGGTCCGTCTAGTCAAGGCTATGGTTTTTCCAGTAGTCATGTATGGATGTGAGAGTTGGACTATAAAGAAAGCTGAGCTCTGGAGAATTGATGCTTTTGAACTGTGGTGTTGGAGACGCCTCTTGAGAGTCCCTTGGATTGCAAGGAGATCCAACCAGTGCATCCTAAAGGAGATCAGTCGTGGGTGTTCATGGTAAGGACTGATGCTAAAGCTGAAATTCCAATACTTTGGCCACCTGATGCAGAGAACTCACTCATTTGAAAAGACCCTGATGCTGGGAAAGATTGAGGGCAGGAGGAGAAGGGGACGACAGAGGATGAGATGGCTGGATGGCATCACTGACTCGATGGACACAGTCTGGGTGAACTCCGGGAGTTGGTGATGGACAGGGATGCCTGGCATGCTGCATTTCATGGGGTCGCAATGAGTTGGACACAACTGAGTGACTGAACTGGCTGACTAGCTAGCATGTGAAATGAGTGCAATTGTGTGGTAGTGTGAACATTTGGTGTTGCTTTTCTTTGGGATTGGAATGAAAACTGACCTTTTCCAATCCAATACCACTGTTGAGTTTTCCAAATTTGCTGGCATGTTGAGTGCAGCATTTTCACAGCATCATCTTTTAGGATTTGAAATAGCTCAACTATAATTCAGTCACCTCCACTAGCTTTGTTCATAGTGACGCTTCTAGCATTTAATCGTCTAGCATATTAGAAATAGAAATGTACATAAAGGGTGAGATGCAGAATATGTATAGGAAAATATTCAAACTGCTGTTGTATATTTTCTTGCTACTTAGTTTATATAATACTTATTGATCACTGTAATCAATTATAAAATTTCTGCAGAATAAAATGGAAAGTATTATAGCAAGGTAAAATATAACAAAAACAACAAAAATATTTACTGAGAAATTTAAGACCCAGTCACAATTAAGTTGTATACTATGGTGGAAATAAGTGAATTAATTAAAATAACTTGCCAATATTTTTTTTTACTTTGTAAAACAAAATGATGTTTCGTATTTATAATATTTCTCTGAACCTAATTTTTTCAGCACTAAGATTTGACCTCCAACTGTTCCTCATTACAATATTTAAACAAACACACATACAGCAAACATATCACACTCACATATATCCAAATCAATTAGTATTTTGATTGAATATATGTTAAGCAAATCTTTGCCAGCTTTAACATATTATCAATTAATTAAAATGGGAAGATTCACTTAGAATTTGAATTATAAGAGTTTTCAAATCTCAGTGAAAAGAAAACAAAAGACAAAAATTGCTTAATTATTTTTGGAATGATGATTTATGAAAAGTTTATTTTTTCATGAATGTGTTCCATTTGCATTATACTTAGATATATGAAACTGCTTTTTTTCTTGACTAACATAAATATACCATACATCTTAAATTATGTTTCTCATATGAAAAATTAATACACAGAAATCTTAATTAAATAAAGTGTGGAGACCAGAAGAGAAAACTTTTATACCCTGCAATGACAGCAGAGCCCAACAGGAAGAAGAGACTTCAGTTTTCTTGAGAAGGACTCAGCCACTGAAAAGTCATGGACTTTGTTGACTCCAGCTCTCCCGACTTTCTTCACCTTCACTAGGTGACTTCATCAAACAATTCCTAGGACTATTCCAAAGTCTTTTTATTGGGACAAAACTCAGGCTTGCATACAAAAATCTGATATACCTGTTCATGAATATTATAATTGACATCAGATTATTTTTAGAGAAAATTTTGGTCTTCCTTTAGATACTGATTTCTCCCAGGTAGCTTTTAACTCTGTTTATTAATTGACTGAACAAATTCTCTCCTAGTAAAAAGGTCCAAGAAGGAATAGAAAACTATGTCCATCCAGATTTTGTTAGTCGGGCAAACCAGCTCACTTACACTCTAGGTAAGTAACTTCATGAATGACCACCAAAATTATTAAAGCTCAACTCTAGTAAATGAAATCTGCTAAATGAAACCACCACTACCCCCATTTTATTTATTTATTTATTTCTGGCTGTGCTTGGTCTTCATTGCTGTAAAGGCTTTTCCCTAACTGCGGTTAGTGGGGACTACTCTCTAGTTGCGGTTCACTAGTTTCTTATGGAGATGGTTTCTCTAGTTGTGGAGCACAGGCTCTAGGGTGCAAGGGCTTCGGTAGTTGTGGCACATGGGCTCAATAATTGCTACTCCTGGATTCTAGCATACTCAGTCACTCAATTGTGTACAACTCTTTTGCGACTCCATGAACTGTAACCTACCAGGCTCCTCTGTCCATGTGATTTTCCTAGCAATAATAAAGAAATAAAAATTTCTCTTTCCACCCGGGCTCTAGAGCACAGGCTCAATAGTTGTGGTGCATGCGCTTAGTTGCCCCATGGTGGCTACCTTCAAGAAAAGAACTGATTCACATTTTATGACTGTTGAACAACATGACTTCTCATAGAAAAACTAAAAAATGTGATATAAGATAACACTAAGTACAAAACACTCTTTAAATAAATCTCAAATTGAATCTGCCTAACTGGGCTTGCAAACATAAAAAAAGTTGACCACTTGCCTCTAACTGTTCAATTAAATACTGCCACAGACCAAATTCTGTAGCCCGTAGCACTTTCTCCAGTGGAAGAATTTCAAACTACTTCATAGCCTTATGAAAAAAAAATTACTTGTTTTGATGTATACCGATGTATGGAACTTTAAGATATTTGACAATCAGATCAGATCAGATCAGTCGCTCAGTCGTGTCCGATTCTTTGCAACCCCATGAATCACAGCATACTGTCTGTTAATTTGAGATAACTAAAATTTCCAAAACTGCTGAGTTCGTCTTAGGATTCTTAGAATGAAAATCTGTGTTTCTAGAAGTCAGGATATGGAGCTAATGGGATGCTCAGTATATTGATTGAAAGGTTGCTGCTGCTGCTGCTAAGTGGCTTCAGTCGTGTCTGACTCTGTGCGACCCCATAGACGGCAGCCCACCAGGCTCTGCTGTCCCTGGGATTCTCCAGGCAAGAACACTGGAGTGGGTTGCCATTTCCTTCTCCAATGCAGGAAAGTGAAAAGTGAAAGTGAAGTCACTCAGTCGTGTCTGACTCTTCATGACCTCACGGACTGCAGCCTACCAGCCTCCTCTGTCCATAGGATTTTCCAGGCAAGAGAACTGGAGTGGATTGCCATTGCCTTTTCCGTGATTGAAAGGCTAAAGAAGGCTAAAACAAAGTTTACCAGGAATCCAGAAAAATCTGAAATATAATTTTATTATGGAATGTAAAGAGCACAATAAATAAAGAAGAAAATCTACTACAAGGACAAATGAACAGAATTGTAACTTTCTCTAAAGAATTTGATTGAGTATATTAAATATTTTCAGAGGCAATTGGAGCTGATACCTGCTGTTTAGTAGAGTAGAATGATTTGAAGTTTTTTACCTCTTTTCAGTAAGCTGAAGAAGCAGAATATCTAATTAAATTAAGAGTTTGTAATATTCAACCAGGCTGTTTGAAGACATAATTTATAAACTTAGCTAACTTTTTGTATCTATTTAAAAATAAGTAATCAAATATCACTGGGTTCCTACATAAGCTTAAAAATATCTAGTCATGTTTTTAAAAAGAATTATTTTGGTACTTCTATAATAAAAGACAGTTTGGCAACCATGTAAAGCTCGGGCGGGGGTGGGGCGGTTATAAGGTTTCTGCAATAATTTAGTCTACGTACTCTGGTGGCTCAGACCAAGGTGATAGGAACAAAGGAAGTCAAAATTGATTGAATTCTGGATGTATTTTAAAGTTAAAACTGGTAAGATTTCCAAATGAATTGAATGTAGGATATGATGGAATGGAAGAATCAAGAATGACTGCAAACTTTTTGGACTGATCAGTCAGTAGAATGGATTGCCCATCTAACTGAATTGGTAAAACACTGGAAAAAGAGATCGCAGGATGAACAACATTTATCATTTTAATTTAAAATGTCTATTAAATATCCAAGTTGAGACATCAAAGGAGTAGTTGAATATATGAATCTACATGATGAAGGAGAAGTCTGGACTACAGTTATAAATCAGTAAACCATTAACATATATATAGTAATCTCACTCTCAACAGTTTGGGCAAATAGAAGACAGTGAAACTATTCTGTCTGATGGTGTAATGGTGGTTTGTTTGTTGTTTTAATCGCTAAGTCATGTCTGACTCTTGCAATCCTATGGACTTTAGCTCCTCAGGCTCTCTGTCCATGGAATTTCCCAGGCAAGACTAGGAGAGTGGATTGCCATTTCCTTCTCTAGGGATTGAACTGGTGTCTTCTGCTTGGCAGGCAGATTCTTTGCCACTAAGCCACCAGAGAAGCCTTGTAATGGTGGTTGCTGCTGCTGCTAAGTCGCTTCAGTCGTGGTCTGACTCTGTGCAACCCCATAGATGGCAGCCCACCACGCTCCCCCATCCCTGGGATTCTCCAGGCAAGAACACTGGAGTGGGTTGCCATTTCCTTCTCCAATGCATGAAAGTGAAAAGTGAAAGTGAAGTCGCTCAGTCGTGTCCGACTCTTAGCGACCCCATGGACCGCAGCCTACCAGGCTCCTCCATCCATGGGATTTTCCAGGCAAGAGTACTGGAGTGGGGTGCCATTGCCTTCTCCTGTAATGGTGGTTATGTGTCTTTAAATATTTGTCAAGATTCTAGAATGTACAGCACAAAAAGTCAACCCTAATGTAGCCTATGGACTTTCCGTTCAGTTCAATTGCTCAATCATGTCCTACTCTTTGTGACCCCATGGTCTGCAGCATGCCAGGCTTCCCTGTCCATCAACCAACTTCCAGAGCTTACTCAAACTCATGTCCATAGAGTTAGTGATGCCATCTAACCGTCTCATCCTCTGTTGTCTCCTTCTCCTCCCACCTTCAATCTTTCCCAGAATCAGGGTCTTTTCCAGTGAGTCAGTTCTTCACATTAGGTGACCAAAGTATTAGAGTTTTGACTTCCGCATCAGACCTTCCAATGAATATTTAGGACCGATTTCCTTCAGAATTGACTGGTTGGATCTCCCTGCAGACCAAGGGACTCTCAAGAGTCTTCTCTAGCACCACAGTTCAAAAACATCAATTCTTCAGTGCCCAGCTTTCTTTATAGTCCAACTCTCACATCCATGTAGGACTACTGGAAAAACCATAGCTTTGACTAGATTGCCCTTTGTTGGCAAAGTAATGTCTCTGCTTTTTAATATGCTGTCTAGGGTGGTCATAACTTTTCTTCCAAGGAGCAAGCATCTTTTAAAAAACAAAGTCTCTCACTGTTTCCTTTGTTTCCCCAACTATTTGCCATGAAATGATGGGACAGGATGCTACGATCTTAGTTTTTTGAATGCTGAGTTTTAAGCCAACTTTTTCACTCTCCTCTTTCACTTTCTTCAAAAGGCTCTTTAGTTCTTCTTCACTTTCTGCCATAAGGGTGGTATTATCTGCATATCTGAGGTTATTGATATTTCTCCTGGCAATCTTGATTTCAGCTTGTGCTTCACTCAACCTGGCATTTTGCATGATGTACTCTGTATATAAGTTAAATAAGCAGGGTGACAATATGCAGCCTTGACATACTCCTTTCCTGATTTGGAACCAGTCTGTTGTTCCATGTCCAGTTCTAACTGTTGCTTCTTGACCTGCATGCAGATTTCTCAGGATGCCTGTCAGGTGGTCTAGTATTCCAATCGCTTGAAGAATTTTCTATGGATTTTAGTTACTAATATTATATCAGTATCGGCTGGTTAGTTCTAAGACATTTACCCTACTAATACAAAAATGTTAATAATAGGAGAAATAGAGAGCAAGCCACAGGCAGAAGCTACACTTTTTACTCAATTTTCCTTTAAACATGATATAAAAAGTACATTTTTGTGTATGTACACACACACAAACACACACACACACACACACACACACACACACACACACACACATATATATATATATTAGAGAAGGAAATGAGAACCTATTCCAGTATTCTTGCCTGGGAAATCCCATGGACAGAGGAGCCTGGCAAGCTATAAACCAAGGGGTCACAAAGAGTCAGACATGACTAAGCAACTAAACAGCAAGAGTATATATGCCTATATCTGAATTTTATGCCAAATGTATTTGCTATATACAGAAATTAAAATAACATTTTTGGAAATTTTTACTTATATAAAATATTTCATTATTATTACCTTTGCATATAACCATTGTTCTATAATTAGAAGGAGTGGGGAAATGTTGAACAAAGCATACAAACTTCAGGTAACAAGATGATTAAGTTATGGGAATCTAATGTACAACATGATGAATATAAGTAACAATATTGCATTATACACTTGAAAGTTGTTAAAATAGTAGATCTTAAAAGTTCTCACACCCCATGAAAAAAGTCTAAACACAGATAGAAAAATAACTGAAACCGTCACACTACTATATAAACAAAGTGTGAAGTCAAGGGAAATGGACGAAAAATTATTGTTTTCTGAATTTTGCCATCAGATATTTACTTTGATTTCTCACAGAAGAATTATAGCTTTTCACAACCACAAAGTAATTTTCATTATTTCAAAGAAAGAATTTCATGGGACTTTTTTAAAGAAGAATCTCAGCTTAAAATCATCTTGTTCACAGTGGTAACTCTTTTCTAACAATAACCTTCAAAGTCCTTTCAAAGTACACCAAAGTTCTATTTTACCCATAATAAAAACAATTAAAAATAGTTGAGACATTTGTCTTTAATATAAAGTTTAATTTGTATTGTTTTTTCTAACAGCTTATCCAAAAGTAATCCAATAAAGAAACAGTTTTGGAAGACTAAAAAGATCTATTATGTTAAATGCAGCTATAAATTCTTTATAGATTGTTAGTTGATTTTAATGTTGTTAGTTTTAAATGTGTATTCCCATAATTACTCCAAATAGACTGGGCCTTTTTCCTGTTTATAACATTTATACAAAAAAAAATTTTTTTGCTAGTGTTTTTAAGGTTCTGTTTATGCTGCTGTAATATGTCAAATTGTTCGTTTTTTTTAAACTTTGGTTCTTTTACTAGGTATACTTTGTTAAACATTATAATAGTTTTTCTTAATTAACTGCTATATCTATAGATAAAAATGTTTTCTTCTGGAAAATATTGGAAGAAATTCCATGAAGATATCTCCATTTGTTCACTGAAGATTAGTTGCCAAGGCGGGGGTGACAGGAAAAAATCCATGGTGTGCATTCATAATGTCACTTTCCAGTCACATACAAAATATCAGAACTGTCTTTCTTACTTATTATCCCAAATTTTTCTTCTTAGTTTTTAGTATGAGATGAACTTTACTTTTCTCACTAATATAGACAAGATTTCTTTACTTATACATTTTATTTACTTACACATTATTTTTACCTCTATCATTTGCAGATATGATAAATTCATTTGTTATATTGTGAAATTTCATGATAGATTTTCCTTCCTTTCCTTTAAATCAGATAAGTCACATTAAATGTGCTGTGTGTTATGTGTTAAACACATGGATACATGTTTCAAGTTTTTTGGTCTTATATTGATGATAGCCTCTGAGTCATGAGATAGCAAACCAATTCTAGAGGGGGAGACTGTGCAAAAATTATCTCATTGTGGCAGGAGGATATTTCTATGGACACAGCTTTGTGCTCATCATATGTGTGCCTGAGTGCTCAGTCATTTCAGTCATATTAGAATGTTTGTGACCCTGACCTTGAACTAAAAGACACTGACATACTTTCTTATATTTTTAACAAGTTAGATAACTCTGATTTGTTTTCAGTAGTTCTTTATTTTAATATTAAAAAAGTAATCTTTAAATGTTTAAAAAATTCCTCATGTTTTATCCAATTATTCAGCAGTCTTGGCTGAAGTTCAGGGTACACATTTACTATCTCTTGGTCAGGTCCAACTCTTTGCCATGTACTGTAGCCTGTCAGGCTCCTCTGTCCATGGGATTCTCCAGGCAGGAATACTGGAGCGGTCGCCATGCTCTTCTCCAGGAGGTCTTGCCAGCCCAGAGACTGAACTCACTTCTCCTGTACTGAACACAGATTCTTTACCCACTGAGCCACCTAGGAAACCACACACTCATCATTAGTAACATCTAAAGAGCTCATTAAAAGCAAGATAAAAATCAGTATACTGCAACAAACCAGAAAAGTCAGTTCTGAAAAGTGAAGGATTCTCTCAAGGCTGTAAAATCTGTCTTTTGTATTTAAAAACATACAATGTCTCTTTAGTTTTTAGGCATTTTGAGTTCTAAGTGTGCCACTTAGCTCTTAAACCACCAGCTCCCAGGTTTTATCTATTACATGGTTAGCATGAAGTTTGGCTCAGGAAAGAAAACTATGGTACAGAAAACATTTGCAGCAAGTTAAAAACAAACAAACAAAAAAAAAGGAACCCTGTTTTCAAGCATCTTATTATCTCCTTAGGGAGACAGCACAACCAGATATGAAAAAGAGATTATGGCTAAAATAAAATAATAAAATATTTAAAGTAACATAAAGTAAGAAAATGTTTAGGGAGAAGGGTATACAAAAGAATATAAGTAATACTAGTAATAGTAACCAGGAACCAGAGATCAAACTGCCAACATCTGTTGGATCATCGAAAAAGAAAAAGAGTGCCAGAAATACATATACTTCTGCTCTATTGACTATGCCAAAGCCTTTTATTATGTGCATCACAACAAACTGTGGGAAATTCTTAAAGAGGTGGGAATAACAGACCACCTTACCTTCCTCCTGAGAGACCTGTATGCAGCTCAAGAAGCAACAGTTAGAACTGGACATGGAACAACAGACTGGTTCCAAATCAGGAAAGGAGTACATCGCGACAGTATATTGTTACCCTGTTTATTTAACTTATATATAGAGTACATCATGTCAAATGCCAGGTTGGGTGAAGCACAAGCTGAAATCAAGATTGCCAGGAGAAATATCAATAACCTCAGATATGCAGGTGATACCAACCTTATGGCAGAAAGTGAAGAAGAACTAAAAAGCCTTGATGAAAATGAAAGAGAAGAGTGAAAAGTTGGCTTGAAACCCAACATTCAGAAAACTAAGATCATGGCATCCAGTTCCATCACTTCAAAGAAAATAGATGGGGAAATAATGGAAAGAGTGAGAGACTTTGTTTTGGGGGGCTCCAAAATCACTGCAGATGGTGACCACAGCCATGACATTAAGATGCTTGCTCCTTGGAAGAAAAGTTATGACCAACCTAGACAGCATATTAAAAAGCAAAGACATTACTTTGCCAACAAAGGTCCTTATAGTCAAAGCTATGGTTTTTCCAGTAGTCCTGTATGGATGTGAGAGTTGAACTATAAAGAAAGCTGGGCGTTGAAGAGTTGGTGCTTTTGAATTGTGATGTTGGAGAACAATCTTGAGAGTCCCTTGGACTGCAAGAAGATCCAACCAGTCAATGCTAAAGTAAATCAATCCTGAACATTCACTGGAAGGTCTGATGCTAAAGCTGAAACTCCAATACTTTGGTCACCTGATGTGAAGAACTGACTCACTGGAAAAGACCTCCATGATGGGAAAGTTTGAAGGCAGGAGGAGAAGGGGATGACGGAGGATGAGATGGTTGGATGGCATCACCAACTCGATGGACATGAGTTTAAGCAATCTCTGGGAGTTGTGTTGGACAGGAAAGCCTGGCATGCTGCAGTCCATGGGGTTGCAAAGAGTAGGACATGACTGAGCGACTGAACTGAACTGACTGAATAATAGTAAATGTATATTCATTGTTTGCAGAGCCCGTTCAAATAAATGAATTTTTCAGTTTTCCTCACTGACTCACTCACCCCCAAAACCTATGAATATCATGGGATAGATACTACTGTTATTTAGTTTAACATATATATATATATACATATATATGTATACACACACACACACATTTATATGTGAGGTATTTTAAAGACAAAAATAAAATGAGTTTTTTAAAAATATATTTTTTAAGTAGTTACTAAACTTAGAATTTTCCAAATTTATCTTCATTTTACCTCTTCCTAGATTGCATGTTTTATTTCTTTTTTTTAAATTTTTTTTTATTTAACTTTACAATAATGTATTGGTTTTGCCATATATCAAAATGAATCTCCCACAGGTATGCATTGTTCCCCATTCTGAACCCTCCTCCCTCCTCCCTCCCCATACCATCCTTCTGGGTCGTCCCAGTGCACCAGCCCCAAGCATCCAGTATCGTGCATCGAACCTGGACTGGCGACTCGTTTCATATATGATATTATATGTATTTCAATGCCATTCTCCCAAATCATCCCATCCTCTCCCTCTCCCACAGAGTCCAAAAGACTGTTCTATACATCAGTGTCTCTTTTGCTGTCTCGTATACAGGGTTATTGTTACCATCTTTCTAAATTCCATATATATGCATTAGTATACTGTATTGGTGTTTTTCTTTTTGGCTTACTTCACTCTGTATAATAGGCTCCGGTTTCATCCACCTCATTAGAACTGATTCAAATGTATTCCTTTTAATGGCTGAGTAAGAAGAGATGGCAAGAATACACAGAAGAACTGTACAAAAAAGATCTTCACGACCCAGATAATCACAATGGTGTGATCACTGACCTAGAGCCAGACATCCCGGAATGTGAAATCAAGTGGGCCTTAGAAAGCATCATTACCAACAAAGCTACTGGAGGTGATGGAATTCCAGTTGAGCTATTCCAAATTCTGAAAGATGATGCTGTGAAAGTGCTGCACTCAATATGCCAGCAAATTTGGAAAACTCAACAGTGGCCACAGGACTGGAAAAGGTCAATTTTCATTCCAATCCCAAAGAAAGGCAATGCCAAAGAATGCTCAAACTACCACACAATTGCACTCATCTCACACACTAGTAAAGTAATGCTCAAAATTCTCCAAGCCAGGCTTCAGCAGTATGCGAACCATGAACTTCCTGATATTCAAACTGGTTTTAGAAAAGGCAGAGGAACCAGAGATCAAATTGCCAACATCCACTGGATCATGAAAAAAGCAAGAGAGTTCCAGAAAAACATCTATTTCTGCTTTATTGACTATGCCAAAGCCTTTGACTGTGTGGATCACAATAAACTGTGGAAAATTCTGAAAGAGATGGGAATACCAGACCACCTGATCTGCCTCTTGAGAAATTTGTATGCAGGTCAGGAAGCAACAGTTAGAACTGGACATGGAACAATAGACTGGTTCCAAAAAGGAAAAGGAGTTCGTCAAGGCTGTATATTGGCACCCTGCTTATTTAACTTATATGCAGAGTACATCATGAGAAACGCTGGACTGGAAGAAACACAAGCTGGAATCAAGATTGCCGGGAGAAATATCAATAACCTCAGATATGCAGATGACACCACCCTTAAGGCAGAAAGTGAAGAGGAACTCAAAAGCCTCTTGATGAAAGTGAAAGTGGAGAGTGAAAAAGTTGGCTTAAAGCTCAACATTCAGAAAATGAAGATCATGGCATCCAGTCCCACCACTTCATGGGAAATAGATGGGGAAACAGTGGAAACAGTGTCAGACTTTATTTTTCTGGGCTCCAAAATCACTGCAGATGGTGACTGCAGCCATGAAATTAAAAGACGCTTACTCCTTGGAAGGAAAGTTATGACCAACCTAGATAGCATATTCAACAGCAGAGACATTACTTTGCCAACAAAGGTCTGTCTAGTCAAGGCTATGGTTTTTCCTGCGGTCATGTATGGATGTGAGAGTTGGACTGTGAAGAAGGCTGAGTGCCGAAGAATTGATGTTTTTGAACTGTGGTGTTGGAGAAGACTCTTGAGAGTCCCTTGGACTTCAAGGAGATCCAACCAGTCCATTCTGAAGGAGATCAGCCCTGGGATTTCTTTGGAAGGAATGATGCTAAAGCTGAAATTCCAGTACTTTGGCCACCTCATGTGAAGAGTTGACTCATTGGAAAAGACTCTGATGCTGGGAGGGATTGGGGGCAGGAGGAGAAGGGGACAACAGAGGATGAGATGGCTGGATGGTATCACTGACTCGATGGACATGAGTCTGGGTGAACTCCGGGAGTTGGTGATGAACAGGGAGGCCTGGCATGCTGCGATTCATGGGGTCACAAAGAGTTGGACACGACTGAGCGACTGATCTGATCTGATCTGATTTGAATACTCCATTGTGTATATGTACCACAGCTTTCTTATCCATTCATCTGCTGATGGACATCTAGGTTGCTTCCATGTCCTGGCTATTATACACAGTGCTGTGATGAACATTGGGGTACACGTGTCTCTTTCAGTTATGGTTTCCTCAGTGTGTATGCCCAGCAGTGGGATTGCTGGATCATAAGGCAGTTCTATTTCCAGTTTTTTAAGGAATTTCCACACTGTTCTCCATAGTGGCTGTACTAGTTTGCATTCCCACCAACAGTGTAAGAGGGTTCCCTTTTCTCCACACCCTCTCCAGCATTTATTTCTTGTAGACTTTTGGATCGCAGCCATTCTGACTGGCGTGTAATGGTACCTCATAGTGGTTTTTATTTGCATTTCTCTGATAATGAGTGATGTTGAGCATCTTTTCATGTGTTTGTTAGCCATCTGTATGTCTTCTTTGGAGAAATGTCTAGTTCTTTGGCCCAGTTTTTGATTAGGTCATTTATTTTTCTGGAATTGAGCTGTAGAAGTTGCTTGTATATTTTTGAGATTAGTTGTTTGTCAGTTGCTTCACTTGCTATTTTCTCCCATTCTGAAGGCTGTCTTTTCACCGTGCTTATAGTTTTCTTTGTTGTGCAGAAGCTTTTAAGTTTAGTTAGGTCCCATTTGTTTATTTTTGCTTTTATTTCCAATATTCTGGGAGGTGGGTCATAGAGGATCCTGCTGTGATGTATGTCAAAGAGTGTTTTGCCTATGTTCTCCTCCATGAGTTTTATAGTCTGGTCTTACGTTTAGATCTTTAATCCGTTTTGAGTTTATTTTTGTGTATGGTGTTAGAAAGTGTTCTAGTTTCATTCTTTTAAAGTGGTTGACCAGTTTTCCCAGTACTACTTGTTAAAGAGATTGTCTTTAATCCATTGTATATTCTTGCCCCCTTTGTCAAAGATAAGGTGTCCATATGTGCGTGGATTTATCTCTGGGCTTTCTATTTTGTTCCATTGATCTATATTTCTGTCTTTGTGCCAGTACCATACTGTCTTGATGACTGTGGCTTTGTAGCAGAGCCTGAAGTCAGGCAGGTTGATTCCTCCAGTTCCATTCTTCTTTCTCAAGATAGCTTTGGCTATTTGAGGTTTTTTGTATTTCCATACAAATTGTGAAATTATTTTTTCTAGCTCTGTGAAGAATACCGTTGGTAGCCTGATAGGGATTGCATTGAATCTATAAATTGCTTTGGGTAGTATACTCATTTTCACTATATTGATTCTTCCAATCCATGAACATGGTATATTTCTCCATCTATTAGTGTCCTCTTTGATTTCTTTCACCAGTGTTTTATAGTTTGCTATATATAGGTCTTTAGTTTCTTTAGGTAGATATATTCCTAAGTATTTTATTCTTTCCATTGCAATGGTGAATGGAATTGTTTCCTTAATTTCTCTTTCTATTTTCTCATTATTAGTGTATAGGAATGCAAGGGATTTCTGTGTGTTGATTTTATATCCTGCAACTTTACTATAATCATTGATTAGTTCTAGTAATTTTCTGGTGGAGTGTTTAGGGTTTTCTTTGTAGAGGATCATGTCATCTGCAAACAGTGAGAGTTTTACTTCTTCTTTTCCAATTTGGATTCCGTTTATTTCTTTTTCTGCTCTGATTGCTGTGGCCAAAACTTCCAAAACTATGTTGAATAGTAATGGTGAAAATGGGCACCCTTGTCTTGTTCCTGACTTTAGAGGAAATGCTTTCAATTTTTCACCATTGAGGATAATGTTTGCTGTGGGTTTGTCATATATAGCTTTTATTATGTTGAGGTATGTTCCTTCTATTCCTGCTTTCTGGAGAGTTTTTATCATAAATGGATGTTGAATTTTGTCAAAGGCTTTCTCTGCATCTATTGAGATAATCATATGGTTTTTATTTTTCAATTTGTTAATGTGGTGTGTTACATTGATTGATTTGCGGATATTGAAGAATCCTTGCATCCCTGGGATAAAGCCCACTTGGTCATGGTGTATGATCTTTTTAATGTGTTGTTGGATTCTGATTGCTAGAATTTTGTTAAGGATTTTTGCATCTATGTTCATCAGTGATATTGGCCTGTAGTTTTCTTTTTTTGTGGGATCTTTGTCAGGTTTTGGTATTAGGGTGATGGTGGCCTCGTAGAATGAGTTTGGAAGTTTACCTTCCTCTGCAATTTTCTGGAAGAGTTTGAGCAGGATAGGTGTTAGCTCTTCTCTAAATTTTTGGTAGAATTCAGCTGTGAAGCCGTTTGGACCTGGGCTTTTGTTTGCTGGAAGATTTCTGATTACAGTTTCAATTTCCATGCTTGTGATGGGTCTGTTAAGAGTTATATTTCTTCCTGGTCCACTTTTGGAAAGTTGTACTTTTCTAAGAATTTGTCCATTTCTTCCACATTGTCCATTTTATTGGCATATAATTGCTGATAGTAGTCTCTTATGATCCTTTGTATTTCTGTGTTGTCTGTTGTGATCTCTCCATTTTCATTTCTAATTTTATTGATTTGATTTTTCTCCCTTTGTTTCTTGATGAATCTGGCTAATGGTTTGTCAATTTTATTTATCCTTTCAAAGAACCAGCTTTTGGCTTTGTTGATTTTTGCTATGGTCTCTTTTGTTTCTTTTGCATTTATTTCTGCCCTAATTTTTAAGATTTCTTTCCTTCTACTAACCCTGGGGTTCTTCATTTCTTCCTTTTCTAGTTGCTTTAGGTGTAGAGTTAGATTATTTATTTGACTTTTTTCTTGTTTCTTGAGGTATGCCTGTATTGCTATGAACTTTCCCTGTAGGACTGCTTTTACAGTGTCCCACAGGTTTTGGGTTGTTGTGTTTTCATTTTCATTCGTTTCTATGCAAATTTTGATTTCTTTTTTGATTTCTTCTGTGATTTGTTGGTTATTCAGCAGCGTGTTTTTCAGCCTCCATATGTTGGAATTTTTAGTTTTTCTCCTGTAATTGAGATCTGCATTGTGGTCAGAAAAGATGCTTGGAATGATTTCAATTTTTTTGAATTTACCAAGGCTAGATTTATGGCCCAGGATGTGATCTATCCTGGAGAAGGTTCCGTGTGCACTTGAGAAAAAGGTGAAATTCATTGTTTTGGGATGAAATGTCCTATAGATATCAATTAGGTCTAATTGGTCTATTGTATCATTTAAAATTTGTGTTTCCTTGTTAATTTTCTGTTCAGTTGATTTATCCATAGTTGTGGGTGGGGTATTAAAGTCTCCCACTATTATTGTGTTATTGTTAATTTCTCCTTTCATACTTGTTAGCATTTGTCTTACATATTGCGGTGCTCCTATGTTGGGTGCATATATATTTATAATTGTTATATCTTCTTCTTGGATTGATCCTTTGATCATTAGGTAGTGACCTTCTTTGTCTCTTTTCACAGCCTTTGTTTTAAAGTCTATTTTATCTGATATGAGTATTGCTACTCCTGCTTTCTTTTGGTCCCTATTTGCATGGAAAATCTTTTTCCAGCCCTTCACTTTCAGTCTGTATGTGTCCCCTGTTTTGAGGTGGGTCTCTTGTAGACAACATATGTAGGGGTCTTGTTTTTGTATCCATTCAGCCAGTCTTTGTCTTTTGGTTGGGGCATTCAACCCATTTATGTTTATTTCTTTTCCTTAATTTTTACATTTACTTATGATGAGTAACACCATAGATGTTTAAAGCTACCTCAAATACCTTATCAAATGAAATGAAATAAATAGCATTGGTGTTTTAAAGATGAAGATATTGAGAATTTGAGAAAGTAAATGACTATTATAAATAACTCATTATTCATTATGTTACACAGTTAAAAACTGCTCTTTCCTTGAAATCATGATCCCTCTCAAAATAGTAATACAATAGTCGAACAATATTCATTTAGTTAGCAGCACTTTACTGAAGAGCAACTAAGTGCTGGACATTATTCTAGGCACTGAGAAGTCAATGGTGAATAAGACATAAAAGTTCTTTCTCTCATAAAGCGTATAGTCCATTTAAGGGGGCTTCCCAGATGGCTTAGCAGGTAAAGAATCCACCTGCAATTCAGGAGACACAGGAGACACTAGTTTGATCCCTGGGTTGGGAAGATTCCCTGGAGGAGGAAATGGCAACTCATTCCAGTATTCTTGCCTGGAAAATCCCATGAACAGAGGAGCCTGCTGGGCTACAGTCCATGGGTTGCAAAGGGTCAGACATGACTGAGTAACTAACACTATTTAAGGGAGTATATTTGCCGTATTCTAACAGAATAGAATTTTTTAAGTTGAAATTATCATATAATTAAAGATCCAAGGAATAAGAAGCTTCTTTTTACAAAACATTACATGTGGTTGTTATACAGAATACAATAGACATCATGGAGCATATACATCTAATGTCTATGCTAGTGCTGAACTCTTACTGTAGCAGGGAAAAGTGAAGTAGAATTTCCTATCCTGAAATCGAGATTGTAAAACATTTTCATGTGCAATACATTCTTCAGTAGATTCATCCATTCAGTGGAAGTAGAGAATTTCCATAGGGAAGAAGTAGTTTTAGGCATAGTGAAATTTGAACACAGTGCTAATCACCACAAGTTGTTTATATAAACCAGAAGAATAAAATCTTAATAAATATTTTAAATATTGACTCAGAACTTATCAATTAATTTCTGTGAGGTCAGGTACACACAAAAAAATGTAAAGGAAATAAAGTAGGGATCAAAATGGTGGAGTAGGAAGATACTGAGCTCCTTTCCCCTCACAAGCACATCAAAATTACAAATATATATAGAACAACTTTCCCTAAAATTGACCTAAAGTCTTGCAGAATGGCTCTTCTACAACTGAGGTTGTAAAGAAGGAATGACACAGAATCTAGTAGGAAGGGAAGAAAATCAACCCAGTTAGGACCACACAAACATGTAGAGACTAAACAACATGTTATTTAAAAACCAGCAAAAGAGACACTGATGTAAGAACAGTCTTATGGACTCTGTTGGAGAGGGAGAGGGTGGGAAGATTTGGGAGAATGGTATTGAAACATGTATAATATCATGTATGAAACGAGTTGTCAGACCAGGTTCGATGCACGATACTGGATGCTTGGGGCTAGTGCACTGGGATGACCCAGAGGGATGATATGCAGAGGGAGGAGGGAGGAGGGTTCAGGATGGGGAACACATGTATACCTGTGGCAGATTCATTTTGATATTTGGCAAAACCAATACAATTTTGTAAAGTTTAAAAATAAAATAAAATTTTAAATTAAAAAAAATGAAAAAAAACCAATGGGTCTATGAATAAATCAAAGAAGAAATCAGAAAACATATTGAAACAAATTAAAGTAAAAACACATCTTTTCAAAATCTATGATATGCAACAAAAACAGTTCTAAGAGGGAAATGTTAGCATTGCAGGCCTACTTCAACAAACAACAAAAATTCAAATAAACAGCCTAACCTACCATCTAAAGGAATTAGGAAAAGAGAATGGGCAAAGCCCGAAGTCAGCAGAAGGAAATAATAAAGCTCAGAAAAGAAATAAATAAAATAGAGATGATACAATCAATAAAAAAGATTAATAGAACCAAGAGCTGGTTTTGTAAAAAGATAAACAAAATTGACAAGCCTTTAGTCAGACTCATAAAGAAAAAAAAAAAAAAAAAAAGGAAAGAGCTCAAATAAACAAAGCCAGAAATGAAAGGAGAAACTGAAACTGCAAACTATAGCACAGGAGTACAATAATCATAAGAGAACATAACAAACAGTAATATTCCAACAAATTGAACAACCCAGAAGAAATGGATAAATTCTTAAAACAAAAGAGTAAATCAGAAAGAAATAAATATTCTGAACAGACTGCTAGTATTGAAATTGAATCAATAATTAGAAAAAAATCTTCAAACAAACAAAGTCCAGGACTAGATTGTTTCACAGGGGAATTATACCAAATTTTTAAAGGAAAGTCAATGCCTATCTTTCTCAAATTATTCCCCAAAATATTGAAGACAATGAAACACTCCCAAATTCACTCTATCAGGACATCATTACTCTGATACACAAATCAGAAAAGGACACTACAAAAAAGGAAAATTGCAGGCCAGTATTTTTGATAAATATAAATGCAAAAATTCTCAGCAAATATTATAAAATCTAATTCAACAATATACAAAAAGAATCATACATTATGACCATGTGGGATTTAATCCAACGTGATTCCATATCTGTAAGTCAACAAATATGATAGACTACATTAACAAAATGATGGATAAAAATCAACAAAATTCAGCAACCATTCATGTTTAAAAAACTCTCAGAATAGTTGGAATAGTGGAAATGTATTTCAGCATAATGACCATTTATGATAAACCCAAAGCTAGCATCATACTCAATGGCCAAAAGTTGAAAGTTTTTCCTCTAAAAGCAGGAGCAAGACAAGGATGCCCACTCTGCCACTTCTATTTAACATATTACTGAAAGTCCTATCCCCAGTAATTATACAAAAATAAATAAATAAAAGGCATCCAAACAGGAAGAGAAAACTAAAACTTCCTATTTATTGATGATAGGGTATTATATGTAGAAACCATAGAGTCGCAACCAAAAATCTATTCAAACTAATAAATAAATTTAGTACATTTGAAGGACACAAGATTAATATACAGAAAACTGTTTCATTTATATATACTCAAAATGAACCTTCAAAAAGATAAGGCAAGAAACAATCTTATTTGTAATTGCATTAAGAAGAATAAAATATATAGGAACAAACTTAATAAATAAAATACCTATACTCTGAAAACTATATCTATGAATGTAACTGAAGATAGTACAAATAAATGGAAAGATATTCTACATGATTGAGACATGGATCGCAAGTATCAATATTATCTAAAGTTTCCAGGTGGTCCTAGTGATAAAAAAAGTGGAAGTGAAAGTTTCTCAGTTGTGTCTCTTTGTGACCCCATGCAATTCTCTAGGCCAGAATATTGGATTGGGTAGCCTTTCCCTTCTCCAGGTGATCTTTCAAACCCAGGGATCAAACCCAGGTCTCCTCATTGCAGGCAGATTCTTTACCAGCTGAGCCAAAAGGGAAAGTCCAAGAATACTGGAGTGGGTAGGCTATCCCTTCCCTAGCAGATCTTCCCAACCCAGGAAACAAACTTGGGTCTCCTGCATTGCAGTCCTGCCAATATAGGAGATATAAGAGACCTGCGTTTGATCCCTGGGTCAAGAAGACTTCCTGGACGAAGGCATGGCAACTCACTCCAGTATTCTTGTCTGGAGAATCCCATGGACAGAGGAGCCTGGAAGGCTATAGTCCTTTTTTTTTTTTTTTTTTTTTTGGCAGAATTAGAACAAATAACACTGAGATTTGTATGTTGTTGTTGCTGCTGTTGTTCAGTTGCTAAGTTGTGTCCTATTCTTTGTGACCCCATGGACTACAGCACACCAGACTTCCTTGTCCTTCATTATCTCTCTGAGTTTGTTCAAACTCATGTTCATTGAGTCAATGATGTCATCCAACATCTCATCCTGTCTCCCGCTTCCTCTCTTGCCCTCAATCTTTCCCATGAGGTGGCCAAAGTATTGGAATTTCAGCTTCAGCATCAGTCCTTCCAATGAACACCCAGGACTGATCTCCTTTAGAATGGACTGGCTGGATCTCCTTGCAGTCCAAGGGACTCTCAAGAGTCTTCTCCAACACCACAGTTCAAAAGCATCAGTTCTTCGGTGCTCAGCTTTCTTCACAGTCCAACTCTCTCATCCATACATGACCACTGGAAAAACCATAGCCTAGACTAGATGGACTTGTTGGCAAAGTAATGTTTCTGCTTTTTAATATGCTACCTAGTCAAACTTAAAAGCTTTTGCACAGAGGAAGCCATCAATAAAATGAAAAGGCAACCTACTGAATTAAAGAAGATATTTGCAAATGGTATCTCCAATAAGGAGTTAATATTCAAAAATATATAAAGAACTCATACTCCAATGGGCTTCCCAGGTGGCACAGTGATAAAGAGACACAAGAAACACACGTTCGATCCCTGGGTTGGCAAGATCCCCTGGAGTAGGAAATGTGAACTCACTCCAGTATTCTTGCCTAGAAAATTCCATGGACAGAGGAGCCTCATGGGCTACAGTCCATGGAGTCACAATCAGACATGACTGACCATATGCACACACATACCCCATTAGCAATAAAACAAGCAACCTGATTTTAAAATGGGCTGAAGACCTGAATAGAATTTTTCCAAAGACATAGACGTTAAGAGATGCACAACATCTATAATCACCAGGAAGACACAAGTCAAAACCAAAATGAAGTATCTTCTCACACCTGTTAGAACATGTGTGTGTGTGTTGTGTTAGTCACTTAGTCATGTCAGACTTTTTGTGACCTCACAGACTGTAACCCACCAGGCTCCTCTGTCCATGGGATTCTCCAGGCAAGAATACTGGAGTGTATTGCCATTTCCTTCTCCAGGGGATCTTCCTGACCCAGGGATTGAACCAAGGTCTCCTGCATTTCAGGCAGATTCTTTACCATCTAAGGTATAGGGAAGTTCCTTTAGAATGTTTAGAAGACTCCTGTTATAATGGCTATCATCAAATAACTAGTGTTGGTGAGCATGTGGGAAAAAGGGAAAGTTCACACACTGTTGGTGAGAATATAGACTGGTGCAGCCAGTTTGAAATTTCAGTATCTACAGGATTCAACCAAACATAGATTGTGTAATACTATTGTTATGTGTTTATTGAAGATAATCTATGTATAAAGTAGACCCAGACTAGTTCAAACCTGGTGTTGGTCAATCGTCAACTATATATGCTATTGATTCTGTGTATGAGTACATGTAGAGATATTACATGAGTATAAAGCCTGAAAAACCCAAGATCTGTGGTCAACAAGCTAGAGATCCAGGAGAGCCAATGGTGTCTGTAATTTCCAGTCACAGTCCAAGTCCAAAAGCAGGAAAGACTGATGCCCCAAATGAAAGACTGGCAGAAAGACAGAATTATTCTTTCAGTCAGTTTTAAATTCTATTCAGGATATTGGATCTCTAGGGAGGGATATCTACTTTGCTCAGCTTAGCAATTCAAATGTTAATTTCTTCCTAAAACATCCTTGCAGACATGCTCAGATATAATGTTTATACAAATATCTGAGCATCCTATGCCCCTGTAATGCTAACACACATATGACTAACCACCACAGGGAATTGAAAAATAGATCAACAAGGAAATGAGTGACAACATTAATTGCAAATAGTAACAATTCTATTGTAAAAAGTAAACTGATGATATGATAGTGACTAATTGTGTGATGGGCAGGAAAGACCTCATTGAGGATGTAGTATTTGAATGAGAAAGTTCCAATATATTAAACAGTGGCAGAGAGAGTTTTCACAAAATAGAGGAACATATTTAAGGGCTGAAGTGAAATGAAGTCAAAGCCGCTCAGTCGTGTCCAATTCTTTGTGACCCCATGGACTGAATTCTCCAGGCCAGAATACTGAAGTGGGTAGCCTTTACCTTCTCCAGGGGATCTTCCCAACCCAGGGAACAAACCCAGGTTTCTCGCATTGCAGGCGGATTCTTTACCAGCTGAGCCACATTTAAGGGCTAGAAGACAAAAAACAGTGCTTGAAATGTCTAACAAAAATAAAAGAAGTGCAAGTGTCTGGAGTTTGGTGACCGAAGTTCAGTTCAGTTCAGTCACTCAGTTGTCTCTGACTCTTTGCAATCCCATGAACTGCAGCACACCACGTCTCCCTGTCCAGCACCAACTCCAGGAGTTTACCCAAACTCATGTCCATTGAGTCAATGATGCCATCCAACCTCTGTCAATCCCTTCTCCTCCTGCCCTCAATCTTTCCCATCATCAGGGTCTTTTCAAATGAGTCAGCTCTTTGCATCAGGTGGCCAAAGTATTGGAGTTTCAGCTTCAACATCAGTCCTTCCAATGAATACGCAGTACTGATCTCCTTTAGGATGGATTGGTTGGATCTCCTTGTAATCCTAGGGACTCTCAAGAGTCTTCTCCAACACCACAGTTCAAAAGCATCAATTCTTCAGTGCTCAGCTTTCCATATAGTCCAACTCTCTCATCCATACATGACTACTGGAAAAAACATAGCCTTGACTAGATGGACCTTTGTTGCTAAAGTAATGTCTCTTTTTAATATGCTGTCTAGGTTAGGCATAACTTTCCTTCCAAGGAGTAAGCATCTGTTAATTTCATAGCTGCAATCACCATCTGCAGTGATTTTGGAACCCCAAAAAATAAAGTCAGCCACTGTTTCCCCATCTATTTGCCATGAAGTGATGGGATCTGATGCCATGTCTTAGTTTTCTGAATGTTGAGCTTTAAGCCAACTTTTTCACTCTCCTCTTTCACTTTCATCAAAAGGCTCTTTAGTTCTTCTTCACTTTCTGCCATAAGGGTGGTGTCATCTGCATATCTGAGGTTATTGATATTTTTCCCGACAATCTTAATTCCGGCTTTTGCTTCTTCCAGCCCAGCATTTCTCATGATGTACTCTGCATGTAAGTTAAATAAGCAGGGTGACAATATACAGCCTTGACATACTCTTTTTCCTATTTGGAACCAGTCTGTTGTTCCATGTCCAGTTCTAACTGCTGCTTCCTGACCTACATACAGGTTTCTCAAGAGGCAGGTCAGGTAGTCTGGTATTCCCATCTCTTTCAGAATTTTCCAGAGTTCCTTGTGGTCCACACAGTCAAAGGCTTTGGCATAGTCAATTAGGCAGAAATAGATGTTTTTCTGGAACTCTGTTGCTTTTTAAATGATCCAGCAGATGTTGGATCCACACAGGAGTGGCAGAGAGGAGATACCCCACGTTCAAGCTCAGCAGCGGCTGCAGTGAAGACATACCGCACATCCAAGGTAAGGAGCAGCAGTTGCTCTTTGCTGGAGCAGCTGTGAAGAAATACCCAACGTCCAAGTTAGGAGAAACCCAAGTAAGACAGTAGGAGCTTAGAGGGGACATCAGAGGGCAGACAGAGTGAAACTACAAACTACAACTACAGACAACTAGCCAATCTGATCACATGGACCACAGCCTTGTCTAACTCAATGAAACTATGCCGTGCCGTGTTGGGCTACCCAAGATGGATGGATCATGGTGGAGAGGTCTGACGGAATGTGGTCCAGTGGAGAAGGGAATGGCAAACCACTTCAGTATTCTTGCCTTGAGAACCCCACGAACAGTATGAAAAGGCAAAAAGATAGGACCCTGAAAGATGAACTCCCCAGGTTGGTAGGTGCCCAATATGGTACTGGTGACCAAAGGAAGAGTGATATTAGTAGAGTTCTGAGAAACAGGTCTGAACATCCAGAGCTTTGGGGACTACAATGAGAAGCTCAAATTTCATTTTAAGAGCAATAGGAAGCCATTTATGGGCTTTGCACATTGCAGACATAAAGAATGATTAAACAATAGATCAGTCGGTTTAGCATCTAGTGGAAACATTTCTGAAATTTTAAGGTGCTGGATAGATAGTAGATTATACAGATATTAGTAGATGATAGATGACATAAATTTGCATAGATATGAGATTATTTATAAAACATATCGTGTATATATTTGCATGTAGATAGAAGGGCAATTTTAATTTGCTGCTTAGGTGAGAGGTGAAGCACCCATGGGGATATTTGAGAAACCACAGATATTAGCTAAACTACATTCTAGTGAGAATGAATCAGTGAACTAAAGACCTTTAGTTTGGTGTGTAGAATCTGCAGGCAGAGTGAATACACATTTCTCAACCTCTCTGCAAGCTATGTTCAGATTCTCCTCTAGAGGCCTAAATAATACGAATTTTAACAGTGCGAGATTATCAGCTTCCAATATACTTTCAAATTTTGGACCAATTCTGATGTTGTTGTAACCTTTGTTGATGTTGTTGTAACCTTTTCCTTACAAATGTATGATAATGAAGCATTAAAGTTCAATAATATGTCATTGGTATTACTTTATTTATATCTAAGTTCCAGCTTCTCTGAAGCTTGAAATCTCCACACTTTTTTAAAGATAAAGGGAGAGTTTTTCAAGTATCCATTCAAGTTCATTCAATGCACTGCTTGCTTAGAAATAGGAATGTATATATTCTTTTTAAGTTTATTTATTTTTAAATAGAGGATAATTGCTTTACAATATTATATTGGTTTCTGCCATATATCAACATGAGTCAGCCATAGGTATACATATGTCCCTTTCTTATTGAACTTCCCTACCACATCCCACCCCATCCCACCATTCCAGGTTGTCAAAGAGCACAGGATTTGAGCTCCCTGCATCATACTGCAAATTTCCACTAGCTATCTAATTTTGCATATGGCAATCTATGTGTTTCAATGCTACTCTCTCAATTTGTCCCAATATTCTTTTATTCTCTAAGAGTTAAGTAAATTTATGTATGTGCTTGATAACAGGGCAGTGCTAAAACAACTCTGTAATCCTATAGCATTAAATCCATAAAAAAGCAATCCACTTGACACAAGACACAGAAAAGCAAGTATAATTACATTATAATACACGAGTTGTCAAAATTTTGTGGGCTTTTAATCTGAATAGAGTCATTATGAGATTCCTTTTAACACTGAGAATAGTGAAACATTACACAAAAATGATGACTTTAATATTAAAGAAAATACTAAATGTTTTGGAAAAAATATAAGCTAAACTCTCATCAAATAAATATAAACTAAGCTGTCATCTTGCTATTAGCCCCACCATAGAGTCACCGAGCAGATGACTCACAAACTGCAGAACAATTATGCAAAAGAAATTCTCACACTGTTAAGAAAGTTTGAGGACCCACAGTATATTTCCCAACCTGTGGATCCAGCAAAGGGACTGAGAAACCCCAGGAATTTGATTTTGGAAGTGTCCCCATGAGAGACTGAGCTAGACTTGCCTGTGAGGGTCCAGGAGTCTCTGGCAGAGGCATGGGTTGACAGTGGCCAGCTGTGGGGTCAGAGCCACTGAATAAAACAGTGTGTGCATAAGTCTTTTTGAAGGAGGTCACCATTACCACCAATACCCCTACCACAGTTTGGCCTCAGGCCAAACATCCGGGAGGGAACACAGCCCAGCCCATCAATAGAAAATGGGATTAAAGATTTGCTGAGCATAGCCCCACCCATCAGAACAAGACCCAGTTTCCCCGCACAGTCAGTTTCTCCCACAAGGAAGCTTCCATAAATCTCTTACCCTTATCCATCAGAGGGCCAACAGAATGAAAACAACAATCACAGAAAACTAACAAACTGATCACAAGGATCACAGCCTTGTCTAACTCAATGAAACTCTGAGCTGTGCTGTGTACATCCACCCAAGATGGACAAGTCCTGGTGGAGAGTTCTGACAAAACATGATCCACAGGAGAAGGGAATGACAAACCACTTCAGTATTCTTGCCTTGAGAACCTCATGAACAGTATGAAAAGCCAAAAAAATATGACATTGAAGATGAACTCACCAGGTCAGTAGGTGCCCAAAATGCTACAGGAGATCAGTGGAGAAGTAACTCCAGAAATGAAGAGACAGAGCCAAAGCAAAAACAACACCCAGTTGTGGAGGTGACTGGTAATGGAAGTAAAGTCCAATGCTGTATTTTTCTTATGCAACAATATTGTATAACCTCAGATATGCAGAAGACACCACCCTTATGTCAGAAAGTGAAGAACTAAAGAGCCTCTTGATGAAAATGAAAGAGGAGAGGGAAAATTTTGGCTTAAAGCTCAACATTCATAAAACTAAGATCATGGCATCTGGTCCCATCACTTCATGGGAAATAGATGGGGAAACAGTGGAAACAGTGTCAGACTTATTTTGGGGGGCTCCAAAATCACTACAGATGGTGATTGCAGCCATGAAATTAAAAGACACTCCTTGGAAGGAAAATTATGACCAATGTAGACAGCATATTAAAAAGCAGAGACATTATTTCACCAACAAAGGTCCATCTAGTCAAGGCTATGGTTTTTCCAGTAGCCATGTATGGATGTGAGAGTTGGACTATAAGGAAAGCTGAGTGCTGAAGAATTGATGCTTTTGAACTGTGGTGTTGGAGAAGACTCTTGAGAGTCCCTTGGACTGACTACAAGAAGATCCAACAAGTCCATTCTAAAGGAGATCAGTCCTGCGTGTTCATTGGAAGGACTGATGCCAAAGCTGAAACTGCAATACTTTGGCCACCTCATGCAAAGAGTTGACTCATTTGAAAAGACCCTGATGCTGGGAGGGATTGAGGGCAGGAGGAGAAGAGGATGACAGAGGATGAGATGGCTGGATGGCATCATGACTCGAGGGACATGAGTTTGGGTAAACTCCGGGAGTTGGTGATGGACAGGGAGGCCTGGCGTGCAACAATGGGGTCGCAAAGAGTCAGACACGACTGAGTGACTGAACTGAACTGATTGCATAGGAACCTGGAATGTTAGGTCCATGAATCATGGTAAATTAGAAATGGTGAAACAGGAGATGGCAAGAGTGAACAGACATTTTAGGAATCAGTTAACTAAAATGGACCAGATGCGGTCAATTTAATTCAGATGACCATTATATCTACTATTGTGGGCAAGAATCCCTTAGAAGAAATGTAGTAGCCCTCATAGTCAACGAAAGAGTTCAAATGCAGTACTTGGGTGCAATCTCAAAAATGACAGAATGATCTCTTTTGGTTTCCAAGGAAAACCATTCAATATCACAGTAATCCAAGTCTATGCCCCAACCACTAATGCCAAAGAGGGGGAAGTTGAACGATTCTATGATGACCTACTAGACTTTCTAGAACTAATACCAAAAAAAGATGTCCTTTTTATTATAGGGGACTGGAAGGCAAAAGTAGGAAGACATACCTGGAGTAACAGACAAGTTTGGTGTTGGAGTACAAAATAAAGTAGGGTAACAGAGTTTTGTCAAGTGAAAACACTGGTCATAGCAAACACCCACTTCCAACAACCCAAGAGACAACTCTACACATGGACATCACCAGGTGGTCAATACTGAAATCAGACTGATTTTATTCTTTGCAGCCAAAGATGGAGAAGCTCTATACAGGCAGCAAAAACAAGACATGGAACTGACTGTGGCCCAGATCAAGAACTCCTTATTGTAAAATTCAGACTTAAATTAAAGAAAGTAGGAAAAACCACCAGACCATTCAGGTATGACCCAAATCAAATCCCTTACCATTATACAGAGTAAGTGACAAATAGATTCAAGAGATTTGATCTGATAGTCAGAGTGCCTGAAGAACTATGGACAGAAGTTCATGACATTGTACAGGAGGCAGTGATCAAGACCATATCCAAGAAAAAGAAATGCAAAAAGGCAAAATGGCTGTCTGAGGAGGGCTTACAAATAGCTGAGAAAAGAAGAGAAGCAAAACGCAAAGTAGAAAAGGAAAGATCTATTCATCTTAATGCAGAATTCCAAAGAAGAGCAAGGAGAGATAAGAAAAATTTTCTAAGTGATCAATGCAAAGAAATAGAGGAAAATAATAGAATGGGAAAGACTAGAGAGCTCTTCAAGAAAATTAGAGATACCAAGGGACCGTTTCATCCAAATATGAGCACAAACAAGGACAGAAATGGTATGGACCTAACAGAAGCAGAAGATATTAAGAAGAGGTGGCAAGAATACACAGAAGAACTATACAAAAAAGATCTTCATAACCCAGATTACCACGATGGTGTGATCACTTACCTAGACCCAGATATCCTGAAAAGTGAAGTCAAGTGGGCCTTAGGAAGCATCACTATGAACAAAGCTAGTAGAGGTGATGGAATTCCAGCTGAGCTATTTCAAATCCTAAAAGATGATGCTATGAAAGTGCTTCACTCAATATGCCAGCAAATTTGGAAAACTCAGCAGTGGCCACAGGATTGAAAAAGGTTAGTTTTCATTCCAAACCCAAAGAAAGGCAATGCCAAAGAATGTTCAAACTACTGCACAATTGCACTCACCCCACAAGCTAGCAAAGAAATGCTCTAAATTCTCCAAGTGAAGCTTCAACAGTATGTGAACCAAGAACTTCCAGATATTCAAGCAGGATTTGGAAAAGGCAGAGGAACCAGAGATCCAATTGTCAATATCTGTTGGATCATAGAAAAAGCAAGAGTTCCATAAGAAAATCTACTTCTGCTTTATTGACTAAGCCAAAGCCTTTGATTGTGTAGATCACAACAAACTGTGGAAAATTCTTAAAGAGATGGGAATACCAGACCACCTTACCTTCCTCCTGAGAAACCTGTATGCAGCTCAAGAAGCAACAGTTAGAACTGGACATGGAACAATGGATTGGTTCCAAATTGGGAAAGGAGTACATCAAGGCTGTGTATTGTCACCCTGCTTATTTAGCATATATGCCAAGTACATCATGCAAAGTGCTGGTCTGTATGAAGCATAAGCTGGAATCAGGATTGACAGGAGAAACATCAATAACCTCAAAGATGCAGATGACACCACCCTTATGGCAGAAAGCAAAAAGGAACTGAAGAGACTCTTGATGAACGTGAAGGAGAAGAGTGATAAAACTGGCTTAAAACTCACCATTCAAAAAACTAAGACTGTGGCATCCAGTCCCATCATTTCATGGCAAATAGATGGGGAAACAATGGAAACAGTGACAGATTTCCTGTTTTGGGCTCCAAAATCACTGCAGATAATGGCTGTAGCCATGAAATTAAAAGACACTTGCTCCTTGGAAGGAAAGCTATGACCAACACAGACAGCATATTGAAAAGCAGAGACATTACTTTGCTGACAAATGTCCGTCTAGTCAAAGCTGTGGTTTTTCTAGTAGTCATGTGTGGATGTGAGAGTTGGACCAAAAAGAATGTTTAGCACCAGAAGAATTTATGCTTTTGAACTATGGTGTTGGAGAAGACTTTTAAGAGTCCCTTGGACTGCAAGAAGATCAACTCAGTCAATCCTAAGGGAAATCGGTCCTGAATACTCACTGGAAGGACTGATGCTGAAGCTGAAGCTGAAGCTGAAGCTGAAGCTCCAATACTTTGGCCACCTGATGCGAAAAACTGACTCATTGGAAAAGACCATGATGCTGGGAAAGATTGAAGGCAGGAGGAGAAGGGGCTTTAGAGGATGAAATGGTTGGATTGTGTCACCAACTCAATGGACATGATTTTGAGCATGCTCTGGGAATTGGTGATGGACAGGGAATTCTGGTGTGTTGCAGTCCATGGGGTCGCAGAGTCAGACACAACTGTGACTGAACTGAACTGAAACTCTCATCAAAATTAATACACACATACACACATGTATGGCCTCTCAGAAAGATAATATGGATAGTGTGTAGTTCCAACTCCTTCAACTCCTTTTCTTTATTTGCGACCTTGGACAAGACACTGAAACTTCCTGGCCCTCCACTGTATTTCTGTTGGATGGGATATTTATGGTCCCCGTCCCTTTGTTGGAGAACAGTTGTCTGTGTCCTTAAAAAATAAAAAAGAGAGAGATAGTAGATTACCTAGAACAGTTCTTAGCACATTATAAATTCTAAACATATGTTCACTATTTTAATGACTTTTTTCCAAATGCGACCCATCAGTAAATCACTCCTTATTTTTCCCTTAGTTAAAAAGAAAAATTCACCTTAAAATTAAACCAATATAATATAAGTAAAGCAATAATAGCATTTGTATAATATTATTTAAAAGTCAAAGAACATATAAATATATGGTGTTTTTTTTTTTTGAAGCATTGTATATTTACCAAATATAGTTTCCTAAATAGATTTTTTTTTTTTATGTTGCTGTTTCTGTAGAGCAAATGTGAGGTAAGGAGATAGAAAGCTTCTTGGACTTTGTTAGAATTACTCCCACATCTCTGTAGTAAGCGATGAATTAAAATAAATTATAATCATTTAGAACTTCATATGAACTCATGACATAGAAAGAACAAGTGAACAATAATTTACTTATAAGAAAGAATCAGAAGTATAGATAACTTGTCCATTTTTAAGTTTACTTTTAAAATTTAGAGAAAAGTTCAATTCATTATCTTCTCATGATGACTTCACAAACTATCAGAATCAGCATAACATTTTCCCCTCTAAGTCCATACAGAGATGCACACTCTATCTCCCAAAGCCTCTTTCTTTCACCCTCTTGATTAAACTGGATAAGGAATTGTGCGAGCCCTTGAAGTGGAAACAAAGGCTGAGACCATCAAAAGAAGATGGAGCTGAATTTTTTAAATGCAGTAATTAGACAAGTGAGAGAAAGAAACATGAAAGTTACTACAAATGCAAAAACACAGAGAAATTTAAGAGACAGACTTGATTGCTACATGCGTGGGTAAGTTAGGAAATGAGGCTGGGGACTAAAATAGAACCAAGGCCCTAAAACCTTTGCATCCTAGGTTAAAGTACTAATATAGAACATAAACAGGGCTTCCCAGGTAATGCTCCTGGTAAAGAATCCATCTGCCAATGCAGGAGATGCAAGAGACTTAGGTTGAATCCCTGGGGCAAAAAGATCCCCTGGAATAGGAAATTGCAATCCAGTCCAGTATCCTTGCCTGGAAAATTCCATGGGCAGTGGAGCCAGGCAGGCTACAGTCCGGGGGCCTGCAAAGAGTCAGACATGACTGAGTGCACTTAGAAAGTAAATTCTTCGAAGTAGAAATTCTTATTTTGTTTGGAATGGAATGTGTTCTAAGGGCTTAGAACAATGCCTAGAACTGAAAGGTGCTTAAGAGATATATACTGAGCAAATGAGTACTTTGTTCATCTTTATGTGACTGCTTAATTGCCATTTGTTCTTCAGTTTCAAGCTTAATAGAGTCTGAAAGTACAGCTAGAGTTGGAAAGTAAAGGAAGTAGAAAGACAAGGTCCTCATGTCCCCAATAAGCAGCTCATCCCTCCTTTCCTCTGACTTGGGATCCAGCATCTTTCTGTTGGTCCAGAAATTCAAGGTTTTGAAAGCATCCAGAGACAGCACTCCTTGTGATGAGCAGTAACAGCCATGGGGCATGAGTACAAGTAAAGAGCAGGGAAGGAAGAAGAACAAAGATGGTGTTATGACCATGGCACACAGACTGGTTTGGGAGTCATAGGAGGTTTTCCTTAGAGACACCTGTGAATAATTGGGGCACATTAGTGGGAAACTTAAATCTATCCAAATACATGGGGCAATATGACTGGGAACCTCACAAGATAGTAGAATATAAATGTATGAAATAAAAGCATCACCAGATTCAACTTAACAAAATGTATGTACATTCTGTCATCTCATATGAGAAGAGAGGAATATGGTACTTATGAGAATTAAGTAAAAATCTTAACAGTGCCTGGCACGTAGAGAACATTCAAACATACGATTTTTCAACAAACACACATGTTCTTATTAAACATAATGATTCTGCTTAGAAAGAGAGAAATTGGGAGGGAAAGAAGCATGGTTCTAGTCTTTACAGAGCATGAAGTCTGACGAAAGAGGCAGACTTGTGAAGCTGAGAATAACTGCTGGATTTCATTTAGTTCCCAAAAAGAGAGCCTAAAGCACATCATTGGCAGAACAAAGAAGCCACTTTTCCTCTGCCTTTGAAATTTTGGATCTCAGCAGATTTTCTAATGTAACTCATAGTTCCAGACCCCTGGCCTCAACAATTCTTCCTGGCTTGTCCCGACTTGTCCATCCTTACTGATTTAGGCAGCCTAGATTTTCTCTTATCTGGCCTATACATGGAGCTTGGAGCCACTTTTCCTGTAAAGGACAGAATGCAGTTTTCCAGAGGATGAAGAAGTAGCTGACTGCTAACTTTCATATTGATGAAATCTCTTCATTCTTTGTATCCATGATCCTTGGACAAATTTCACTGATTTTTTTTAATTGGGGTATAATTGCATTATAATATTGTGCTAGTTTATAAAGTACGATGAAGTGAATCAGCTATATGTATATGTGTATCTCCTCACTCTTGAACCTGCCTTCCAATACCCCAATCCCACCCATCTAGGTCATCATAGAGCACCAAGCTGAGCCCCTTACACTATATAGCACATTCCCACTAGATATCTATTTTATACATGATAGTGTATATATATATCAATCCCAATTTTCCAGAACTACCATATGACCTAGAAATTCCACTACCAGGCATATATCCTGAGAAAACCATAATACTTAAAGACATGTGCATCCCAGTATTCACTGCACCACTATTTACAATAGCTAGGACATGGAAGCAACCTAAATGTCTATCGACAGATGGATAGACAAAGAAGATGTTGTACATATACACATTGGAATATTGCTCAGCTATTAAAAGGAATGAAATTAGGTCACCAAATTTCTTAAGACCTGCCTTCAAACGTAACACAATTTTAGGTAATTCTCAGTGGCCTGAAATAATTCCTTTTTGTATTCTTTCATCTATACAATCACCTGTGTCAGACTGGTGGCTCAGAGGGTAAAGCCTCTGCCTGCAATGTGGGAAACCTGGGTTCAATCCCTGGGTCGGGAAGATCCCCTGGAGAAGGAAATGGCAACCTACTCCAGTACTCTTGCCTGGAAAATCCCATGGACAGAGAAGCCTGTAGCCTATACAGTCCATGGGGTCACAGAGTCAGACACAACTGAGTGACTTCACTTTCGCTTTTATGTCAAACATAGTTCTGGACTCTGTAGGGTATGAAGTAGCTCATCCACAAAGAATCACAATGTAGCAATGTCATATATAATCCAGGGCAACCTTAAAGGTTCTCTGAGCACTCAAGTCAGAGAGATAACATCATAGGAGGACCCATGAGGAGTCACAGAGAAGGTTACAAAAGAACTGGCCCTTAAAGGCTAATTCAGAAAAAAAAAGAAAAAGAAAAAGTAAACAAAACGAATTCTTCTAGAAGAATGAAGAGCAATTGTATAGACAATGTCATGGGACTAAAAAAAAAAAAATAAAGTCAAACCTTTAGCAGAATTTCTTTTCCTTCATGGGCCAAAAATTCAAGTAATACTTTATAAGAGCAAAGTGATAGGACTATGCATTTTAGACAGGCAATTCTTGGATTTAAATAGCACAATTTAAAATATTGGAAGCCAAAATAAATAAATAAATAAATAAAATAAAATATTGGAAGCCATTATTTTCAACTTCTTGAATACAGATCTCCAAACTCTTCATTAATCAGCATAATCCTAGACTTTCTGAAACTATTACCAATTTACTGCTAATAATTTCAACAGTTTGAAACAAATGTTTTGCAATTCACACTTGAAGATAAGAAAAAGTATTAATCACATGAATTTTGGACCTCAAAAATTTAAAGTCTATCTTTAGAGAAATATTTGTTTTAAGAAATATTATTTGTCTAACATATGAATATATACTTAAATAAACTAAACTAAATAAACTTAAACTAAAAACAAGAGCCCGTGGAGGTAATAGAAGAGTTCTGGAATTTGTTACATGGGTTGAGACATACATCATGGCTTATTAAAGATTAATAACATATTTTAGTAGAATCTACAGCGCCTACTATATAACTGACAGAGTAACATACAGTGTTCTTTTATCTGACTCTCACAAGGCTAAAATCTATAGGAAGTATTAATATCAATAAAAATATTATGTTCTCTAAGCAAATGAGTAAAGTAAAAGTTGATCAAGTTCATTAAGCCTGCCATTGTCAAAATGCTTTAAAGAGGAAACTACTAGAGATGTGATACATTTGGTTAGAGTTTCTAATTTTTGGCATTAATTATTTTGTTCTATCATTTTTCAATACAACTGGCTATGAGACACATTATGCATGGTAATGCATGACAAGAGTTTTAAGTATCTGAACATGGATTTGAGTAAGTGTGCTTAATCTAGAGAGTTTAATCAGTTTTATCAATACTACACATGTCAGAGTTGGTGAGTAGCATGGTAATGTGACCTCATTAAATTAATACTTGTGACGAGTATGAAAATGACCATTGAATATTAGAATAAATAATGCATCGTCTTATGTTCCTTTGCCACTGCTGCTTTAGGCATCTGGGGAAATTAATAAGGGTTATTGTGTCAATCAGGCAAATCAGAAGTAAAAAGAAATCTTCAATTAATCATGGTATTTTACAACAATCCCTTTGGGGAAAAAAGAGAACCCTATTAATAAAAAAGCATTATGCCTTCTGTTGCAGTTGACAAACAGTGATAAGCTTCTCTGGGGACATTCTGTATGAGAAATTCATAATAAAGTTTTCCTTGTAAATTTTTCTAAAATCATTCCAACTGCTAAATCTTAGCACTTCTGAGGCACGAAACCCTCCGGGGCTTCTTCTAAAGAGGTTTTCCTCCTGGCCTTCACAGAGTGAGCCGCTGATTTCTGACTAGGTCCTTTGTAGCCTGCTGCCAGCCACTGTCACAGTTAAGATGCTGAAGCATGTCCCCTGCATCAGCAAATCTGGTTAATCAGGAAACTTCCCAGGGACCATCCAGGGATTAACCACATATTACTAGCTTTGAGACACTCACAGTGAGAACCAGTTTCCACAGACTTTGTATAGAGCTTGTTAGGTACAACTTCTTGGTCACTACTTCCGGGCTTATTCCTAGAAATTTCAGATGGACTGGTCATCAAGACTGAATTGGAATGAGGGATGGAGTTTCTAGGTGTGAACCTGTTCTGCCATAACACATAGAGTGCCATTCCTTTGGGGATGATAACCTTAAATTTCCTCATTATAAAAAGAATAATATTCATTTCTTGTTAGAATGAATTTTCCATGTCTTAGTCATCTCAAGAATCTGTATTTTCCTGTGATTTTACTTTTATCACTAAAGGAGGAAACAAACTGTTGTTAGCCACTTTTGTCTTAAAATTAAATATCAAATAACAATAGATATTTGGCACTGATATAATCATCAACTTTAAAACAAAACACATAAGATAGGAGTAATCAATACTTACAAACCATTTCAAATATTCCTGGAAAGAATCATTCAGCGTTCACATACATTTCACTTTAAACAAATACCTAGACATAGACATAGTTCCTTTGCTCCATTTTTTATCAGGTTGCGGAAGATAATACTTTCAAATCTCTAGTTTTGAACAGAATGGAGCCTTAGCTTTAAGAGTAGGACTATGTTTTAAAAGAACAAGATATACTAAGAAAACAATCATTAATTATTCCTTTTAATTATCACATTTAGTCACCTCCAGAATTGCTATCATAACTCCAGGAGTTGGTGATGGGCAGGGAGGCCTGGCGTGCTGCAATTCATGGAGTCGCAGAGTCAGACACGACTGAGTGACTGAACTGAACTGAATTGAAAGTATGTGCATATATTATTTATAATCTCAAATGAACAAATTAAATTTAGACTTGTTATTATAACTAGTATTTTTGTACTTTTTACAAAGCTACTTTCTGGTACTTTGTGCATGATTTTATATGTGCTATGTATGTTTATTTTAGAAAGACAGAAATTTGTATATAAGCAAATAATAGCATTTTTATAAAATTTCATTCATCAGTGGTGTTTTCAGACTTCTTGAAACAAAAAGATACATATGTTCAAAAGTTTAATCATTTATCAAGATGCCTGACCAAAATCCAGTTGTGAAAGTAATTAATATATATTATTGATGCAAGCATGCTTCTCAGCATACATATATGATAATCATGACAGACTTTTAAAAATATATGAGCTATAATTTAATATTTTATTGTTAAAGAAGGAATATGTTATTACAAAAACAAAGTAAGAAAACTTTGTATTATGTATATATTTTCATCACCTTAAGGTTATGACTTTGGAAACCCATTTAAATCTTCCTTCTCATGTTACAAGATATAATCTTCAATGTAATAACAAATCATATGACACAGTGCTATTATTTTTTTTTATTTATCAATGGTGCTACCTATCTCTTTACTTATCTAAAGCAATTTGGGGCTCATAGTGAGATATAAAGGCAGACTGATTCATTATTAATAGAATTCTTTTGTATAGAACAGCTTTTAAAGATGCCAAGGACAAAATACAACTGAAATCTGAATACAAGGACAGGAATTAAATGTGGATCTTGACCAAATTGCAAGTTTCCTACAGTGCAAAACAGCAGTAATGTTTATAAATTTATCTACTATGATTTTCCAGTAGTCAGTGCAGCAGAATATACATAGTAATAGCATTAGTCCTTGTCTTTTGTTAAATGTAATTGTTTCTCTTGAAGAAAAGTAGGTCTTTTAGAAGAATGGCTCCCCAGAGAGAAAGAGAATAGGAGATTAAAATAAAGAGTTCAGGTAGAAGCTTCTATAGAAAGTCATGAATAGACCATTTCACAGAAAATGTTATTTTTCCTCATCAACAAATGAGGGATAATTTTTTTAAAAACCATCTATAAAAAAAAGCATTCTAGATTAACAGGATTGCATGTTTAAAACCATTTTGGTTGTTATGTGACTGTAAGAGTCACAATTTAAATTCAGAATAGAAAAGGAATATAAAATCATCTGTTTGTTTTAGTCTATGGAAAAATGAATTCATTCATCGTTCATTTGTTCTTGTTATGTATTCATGCAACGGATCAGTCAAAAGGTATTTATTGAATGCGTTAGTGCAATGCATTACACTGTATTTTGATTTTCATATTGAGTTATATTTTGGTAGATATTCACCACCACCAAAAGATTTCAGACAGTTTTAGGTAGGTTTAGGTTATAATGTAAGACATGAAGAAGGTAAAGGTGAAAGTATTAGTCACTCAGTTGTGTCCAACTCTGTAACCCTGTGGAGTGTAGCCCAGTGGGCTCCTCTGTCCATGGAATTCTCCAGACAAGAAGACTAGAGTACTCCTTCTCCAGGGGATCTTCCCAATCCAGGGATTGAACCTGAGTCTCCTGCATTGCAGGCAGATTCTTCACCATCTGAGCCCCACTGAGCCTCAGGTGAGACATGAGTTACCTATAACAATTACTATGTACCCCATGATAGCCCATATAAAACTGATTATTTATTATGTTCCCCAAAATTGCCCCCAGTCATGCATTGGTGGCCATCTCTGGTTCCTTCTTCATTTGACAAAACTAACTTATCAGGCACAGTGCTAGGTCTGAGATTAGAAAGAGGAGAGAGAGGCATTGAAGAAGATGGGACTGCATACATTTGCTTAAATTCTACTGAAAAGAAACATGCAAGCAATCATGATATAATAAAATTGTAGATTCACAAGGATGTTCACTGTGTGAAATGAACAGGTGGCAGGAGGATGACAGATGGAGTCATCCTGGTAAAGTCAGGGGAGGTTTCTGCAGGGAGACAGCCTTCGAGCTGATATACTAGGGTTAGGCGGAAATATTTTGGAGAGAGGAATGCAGGATAATAAGACTAGATATAAAGGAATTTTCCAGGAATTGGAAGTAATTTAAAACTTTGGTATACAAAATATAAGCAAGAAAGCTGGAGGGACAGGAAGGATGGCATCATATTAATAAAAGGTTTTGAAAGACATTGCTGACATATAGCAGGTTCTTGAAAATTATTTGTTAAGCTAATGAAGTTTTGATTTCACCACTAAGAAGATGCAGTCCTTTGTCAAAAGACCTGGAAAGAGACCCAGTGGTCCAGTGGTTAAGACTTCTTCCACTGTGAGGGATATGGGTTCAATCCTTGGTGAGGGAGCTAAGATCCCACATGCTTTGCAGCCAAAAATCTAAATCATGAAACAGAAGTAATATTGCAACTAATTTAACAAAGACTTTGAAAATGGTAAACATAAAAGAAAATCTTTAGAAAAATTTTAAAAAGAGCATGGATAAAATGTTTACCTAAGCAACATCATGTCTGTTGAGTCTTTGAGCAGCTACCACCATGGGACTGTGATGTTATTTCTTTTATTCACTTCTTCCCCAGTAATTGTCGTGGAATACCTTGGTCATTCACCCACTGATGCTATTTTGTCTTTTTGCTGGTTGAAAATTTGGACTTAGTGTCCATCAGCTATTATTTTCTATCTCCAGCCTCTCTAGCCTACCTGTCTGCTTCCCTGTGTGAGATAAACTATATATGGCTTTTCTTTGCATGCTACTGCTGCTGCTAAGTCGTTTCATTCGTGTCCAACTCTGTGCGACCCCATAGACAGCAGCCCACAAGGCTCCCCCATCCCTGGGATTCTCCAGGCAAGACAGGTACAATTCAGAGCAATCTGAAACCCCTTTTCTTTTAGTTGAGCGTCACTAATTATTTCCTATCCGTATAATCCTTCCATTTGATATTAGTGTTTTCTCATTTCTGCCTTCCCGCCTCCCCGCTTCCACTACTCTATTTCAGCATCCTAGGTTGGCCAACAAATGAGGTCCTTAGTCCTTTCTGAATACACAAAAGGAGTAAGTCACCCATTGTGGCTAGACCGTTAGAGTAACTTGAACATGCTAAATGTTAAGTTGCTTCAGCTGTGACTGACTCTCTGTGACCCTATGGACTGTAGTCTGCCAGGCTCCTTTGTCCATGGATTCTCCAGGCAAGAATACCAGAGTGGGTTGTGATGTCCTCCTCCCGGGAATCTTCCTGACCCAGGGATCAAACGCATGTCTCTTACATCCCCTGCATTGGCAGGTTGTTTTTTATCTGGGAAGAGTAACTTGCAAGCTCTCAATTTATACAAGATGTTCAGAGAGCAACATTCATTTGCAAACTGAGCAGGAGACTAGCATTAAGTGGCTGCTATAAAAATCACCTATGAATAGGCTAATATGTAGGAAAGTACAAATGTTTTTCTCAGTACCAAAATCATAAGCATCACCCTGGTTATTTGTATTCCAAAAGTACAAATATGTTTTTCAGTTCCAAAATCATAAGTGTCTCCCTGGTTATTCCAAAACACCCATCTGTTAGAGATGAGGATTAATATTACAGAGAAAGAATGTAAAATATAGACTTGAGTATTGCTATTTTGTGTTGTACTTATTAAAACCAGAAAAAGTTAAGCAATTGATGCAGTCACCTAGCTAAATGGAAACAGAATTAGAGGTAGAACCAAGTATATCTGGCTGCAGAGTTCATGAATGTTTTAATGACTCTGGTACACTGTTTGACTTGGTTTTTGTGGGGAAAATTCTTTGTCTCCACATTATTAACAGTTTGAGAATTTGGACTACCATGCATCAGGTGAGATAAATTGATACCACAAAAGAAAGAGAGAAATGAAGACAGACTGAAGTTTAAGTGCTTACATTTTAATGAAAAAATGGCCTTTCTCTTTTACTTTCAGCTAATGACATTGAAGCATGAACTAGAGATCAAAAGATCAAACAGAGGACCAAACCGAGAGACCTTTAGTCTGGATTCTGCCCTTTGGATAGAATCACAAGCTTCCTCATCCAAACTCTATTGACCTCAGAGAGATCAGTTCCTGTCACTTTTTTCTATTTATGATGATTCTTGTATCAATTCTTCAACTAATTCTAGGTCAAAAGAAATCATACTCTGGAACATTGTGATTTTTGAAGTAAAGGCTTTGTGATAAATTATTGTTTGGGGGGGACATCCTTAAGCGTTATTTTCTTCTAATAAGCACAATTTAGTGAAATTCTGAGGGTAACATTGAACTAAAGATTTGTCTCACAATCAACTGTCAATAATTTTTCTAGTTAAGTGTATTATTTCTGTTGTAAGTTATGGCTTACCTGACTAAAGAGGAAGGATTATTTAAAAATAATATTACAATATGCATACTTACTTTTTTTTTCTTTTTTTTAAATTTTATTTTATTTTTAAACTTTACAATATTGTATTAGTTTTGCCAAATATCGAAATGAATCCACCACAGGTATACCTGTGTTCCCATCCTGAACCCTCCTCCCTCCTCCCTCCCCATACCCTCCCTCTGAGTTGTCCCAGTGCACCAGCCCCAAGCATCCAGTATCGTGCATCGAACCTGGACTGGCGACTCGTTTCATACATGATATTATACATGTTTCAATGCCATTTTCCCAAATCTCCCCACCCTCTCCCTCTCCCACAGAGTCCATAAGACTGATCTATACATCAGTGTCTCTTTTGCTGTCTCGTACACAGGGTTATATCCATAAAACCTGGCTCCATCTGGGTCAAAAACTGTAAACATTTAAGATCTCCATTCCTTAGCCTTCCAATGCTATTTTGTCTCACTCACTTACTAGGGAATTTTAGTCAGATTCACTGTTTTAAATGTCACCTGGACATTGTTCATTCAAATGCATATGTCCAGTCTGGAACTTTCTACTGAACTTCACACACAAACACCAAAGTTCCTATTCAACATTTTAAATTAAACACCTTCAAAGCTAAACATTGATTTTGCACCCAGCTCTATTCCTCTGACAATTTTCTCTTTCACAGCAAGTAAGTTAAAAACTTCCATTTTAAATATCTTGGCTGAAAAACTTTGGAATTATCATTAATTGATCTCTTCATTTTATACTTCATTTCTAATTCATAAATAGACATTAATAGAGTCTGCCAATGCTTCAAATTACGTCTTGAATCTGCCAGTTCTTACCAACTCTGCCCTGCCACTCTAGTTAGACTGAGTCTAGTTAACACTTAGATTATTGAAATCACTTACTAGCTGATCTATTTCCTTTTCATCTCTATCCAAAGTTTATTTTAAAACAACTGTGCTATCCACTCAAATCATAAATTAGATCATTTAGCACATTGCTCTTATCCTGGCAATAGTTCTCAGTTCCTTAGAGGACAAACCAAACTGCTTACAACAGTTTACATGGCTTTATATCTGCTACTTTTACTCTTCAGCCTGTGTGATTTTATTGTTTATCCTGCTCACTCTTCTTTCTGACTCTGCTGCTGCTACTGCTGCTAAGTCGCATCAGTCGTGTCCGATTCTGTGCGACCCCCATAGACAGCAGCCCACCAGGCTCCTCTGTCCATGGGATTCTCCAGGCAAGAACACTGGAGTGTTTTGCCATTTCCTCCTCCAATGCATGAAAGTGAAAAGTCAAAGTGAAGTCGTCAGTTGTGTCCGACTTTTAGCGACCCCATGGACTCCTCCATCCATGGGATTTTCCAGGCAAGAGTACTGGAGTGGGGTGCCATAAAATCCAAGTAGTTTTGACCCAAGTCTCAGGTTATTCATGTTACTTAGACATCCCTCCCTCAAAGGAAAATTTGTGACTCAAAACCTTACCTCACCCTGGTTTCTGCTCAAAATTCACATTATCAGAGTATTTCTCCTTTTGACATTGTTTTTATATAAAATAGGTTGGACAAAAATGCTTCCACCACCAACACTATTACAGCTTTCCCAGTCTTACCAAACTTTATTTTCTCATGAAAATCATCTTTACCTGAAATTATATATATATATATATATATGTTTAATTTTTTTGTATCCCATTACCAAATGTAAGTTCCATATGCCCAAGTGCTGAATTGCAATGTCATTACACAGTATCTAGAATGTAACATGCATGCATATGTGTACAATTAAGTAATGGCATATGGAAAATGACAATTTAATGCAATTGTTCCTAGACCAACTACTCTCAGTTATTCAAGGCAATAAAATGACAAATGGAGTGGCTTTCTCTGGTCACGTAGTGATTAAGAATAAACCTTCTAATGCAGAGGATGTGAGTTCAATCCCTACTCAGGAAACTAAGATCCCACATGCTACTGGGCAAGTAAACTGCACACTACAACTAAGAACTGACATAGCCAAAAATAAATAAATAACTTTTTTTTGGAAGTGGCAAAAGGAGAAGAAATGAACAGAAACCTGCTAAGTCTTATACTTAGCTATTTCCAGGTTGCTAATTTTCAAATACAAAAATATTAAAATTCTATACCTAGAAAATGGTCACCCTTCTCATTGATACCTGCTATTTATTTTTCAGTTGGTTTATGTTTCATAAATAGGCATTTCCCTCACCATGAAACTTGATACAGTTATTCAAGGAAAAAAAATGCATCATTATTATTCTTAAACCATTGCCTTTGCTAGATAAATAAATAGATAATAAATCTATTCCTAATGATTGACTCGAAATGATTCAAAATAGCACTGAGAAAATACACCTGGCTCTAGGCCTCAAAAAACGAGGGCTAATGAAAGACTTGGAAAGCATGGCATAATGTCTAATTTTAAAAGTTTATTGTTTCCATTATGGAGAGTTCCAAACTGCTACTTACTTCAAGTTATAAAAATTTAGTCTGTTTAAAAGGTAAGTATAACTCCAGACAATTTTTTTGAAGATAGCCAAGAGGAATTTTTAAAATGGACTTAGTTTGGTGCTTTCTTTGTAATATTGCTCTGAATTATCATAAAATTACCTTACCTTTTTCAAAACATATATAATGTATCATATATTTTTATTTCACTTATACTTTGCAACTGATGGCTTCAAAAATAGAACACAGAAATAGAACACAGTTTTCCATAAGCCAAATAAGTGAAGTTTCTGAAAATAAATCCTGATTTTTGCTATTAGAAATACTGTTACTGAAAATAGTGTTTTAAATGTCTGCACTATTTTCATATATATTGTCTTTGTTTTTAATTCCATTTTAATGGCTAAAAAATTAGGATACCTACTAACACTTAAAATTACATTAATATCTATATTCGCTTTCAAAGATTAAAATGCAAAAAGTAGTTCCCAACTCATTCTAAGAAGCCAGCATTACCTAACTCCAAACCAGAAATGACATTATAAAAAAAGAAAGCTATAGACCTATGTCTCTCATGAACGCAGATGTAAAAATCCTCAACAAAATCTTAGTGTATTGAATCTAACAATGTATAAAAAGAATTATGCACTGCAACCAAGTGGGATTTATCCCAGGTATGCAAAACTCAATATAATTTAAGCCATCATATCAACATACTTAAGATGATAATTTATTTGATCCTATCAATAGATGAGAGGATTTGACAAAATTTGTGATACAATCTCAAAACTAAAAATAGAGTGGAACTTAACTTGAGAAGTATCATCCACCAAAAACCTTCAGATAACAAAATATTAATGGCCAGAAATTAAAAGCTTTTTCACCGTGATCAGGAATAAGACAAAGATGTCACCTTTCACCAGTCCTTTTCAATATCAAACTGAAAGTCCAAGCTAATGCATTAAATCAAGAAAAGAAAGTAAAAGGTACATAGGTGGAAAATAAAAAGTAAAATTGGTTTTGTTCACACATAGTATGGTCATCTATGTAGAAAACTCAAAAGATTTAATAAAAATAAACTCCTGGAACTAATAAACAACTCTACAGGTTGAAAAATAAAGTTCATATACAAAACTCAATCACTTTCCTATATACCAGCAATGAACAAATAAACATAAATTTTGAAATTAAAAGCGCATAAATATTAGCACATCTTGCCAAGAGAAATATAAATCTAACAAAATATGTACAAGATATACGTGAGGAAAGCTACAAAACTTTGGTAAATGAAATCACAAAAGAACTAAATAAAAGGAGAGATATTACTTGTGCATGGATAGAGAGACTCAGTATTGACACAAAAATGTCAATTCTTCCCAGCTTCATCTATATATTAATACAATCTCAATTAAAACCCAAGCAAGTTATGTTTTGGATACTGACTGATTATAAAGTTTATTTGGAGAGTCAAAAGATCCAGAATAGTCAATACAATACTAGATGTGAAGAACAAAGTTGGGAAACTGACACTACCTGAGACTTACAATGGAGCAAAAAATACCATTTTCAAAAAAGGACAATTGGAATCTATATGCAAAACAGAGAGAGAGAAAAATAAATCTAGACACAGACCTTTTATCATTCACAAAAAAATAATTCAAAATGAACCACAGACCTGAAAATTATAGAGGAAACTACAAAGCTCCTAATGATAACATACAAGGAAACAACATGATCTTGGGTCTGGGGATGGCTTTTTAGATACAGCACCATTGTCATGATCCATGAAAGCAATCATTGACAAGCTAGGCTTTATTAAAATGAGAAACTTCTGTTCTGGAGTAACATTGTTAAGAGAATGAGGAGACAAGCCATAGAGAGAGTGAATACTTGGGAAATATATATGTGATAAATAACTATTATCCATAATATGTAAAGTGCTCTTAAGACTCAGCAATAGAAAACAAATAGCTTTATTTAAAAATAGGCAAAATGCCTAAACAGGCACTTCACTAAAAAAAAAAAAAAAAAAGATAGAAAAAGATGGCAAATAAACATATGAATATCTGCTCAGCATCACCTGTCCTTCAGTTCAGTTTAGTCGCTCAGTCGTGTCTGACTCTTTGCAACCCAATGAATTGCAGCACACCAGGCCTCCCTGTCCATCATCAACTCCCAGAGTTCACCCAAACTCATGTCCATTGAGTCAGTGATACCATCCAGCCATCTCATCCTGTCATCCCCTTCTCCTCCTGCCCCCAATTCCTCCCAACATCAGAGTCTTTTCCAATGAGTCAACTCTTTCCATGAGGTGGCCAAAGTACTGGAGTTTCAGCTTTAGCATCAGTCCTTCCAAAGAACACCCAGGACTGATCTCCTTTAGAATGGACTGGTTGGATCTCCTTGCAGTCCAAGGGACTCTCAAGAGTCTTCTCCAACACCACAGTTCAAAAGCATCAATTCTTTGGCTCTCAGCTTTCTTCACAGTCCAACTCTCACATCCATACAATGACTACTGGAAAAACCTTAGCCTTGACTAGACGGACCTTTGTTGGCAAAGTAATGTCTCTGCTTTTCAATGTGCTATCTAGGTTGGTCATAACTTTCCTTCCAAGGAGTAAGCATCTTTTAATTTCATGGCTGCAATCACCATCTGCAGTGATTTTGGAGCCCCCAAAAATAAAGTCTGACACTGTTTCCACTGTTTCCCCATAGGGTATTGCAAATTAAAGCAAAATGAAATTCTACTACATATCTTTTAAAATGGCCAAAATGCAAAACATTGGTGATTCCAAATGCTGGCAAGGATGCAGAGCAATAGAAACTCACACTCATTACTGGTAGAAATACCAACTGATACAGCCCAATTTGAAGGTAGTTTTGCAGTTTTTATAATACTAAATATACTTTTACCATACTATCCAGCAAATTTGTCTCCTTGGTATTTACACAAATAAGGTAAAAATTTATGTCTACACAAAACATGCACACAGACTAATAGCAGCTTTATTCATAATTATCCAAACTTGGAGGCAATCAAGATGAATCAGTAAATAAGCTGTGGTACATCTAGACAATGGAGTATTAGTCAGTGCTAAAATAAATTCTATCAAGACATGAGCAGACATAGAGAAAACTTACATATGTGTTTCTAAATGAAAGACACCAAATAGAAAGGTCACATCCTATAGGATTCCAATGATTACATTCTGGAGAAGGTAACGCTATAGAGACAGCAAAAAGATCAGTGGTTGTCAAGAGTTGGGATAAGGGGGAGGAATGCAGAGATGGAGCACAGAGAATTTTTAGGGGATGGAACTATTCTGTATTAAAGAATCTTCCTGCCAATGCAGGAAACAGGGGTTTGAGGCTTAGGTCAGGAAGATCACCTGGAGAAGGAAATGGCAACCCACTCCAATATTCTTGCCTATGAAATCCAATGAACAGAAAAACCTGACAGGCTACAGTCCATGGGGTCACAACTCCGAGAATAAACAACAACAGCAACAGTCATCATGCTGCTGCTGCTACGGCTAAGTCGCTTCAGTGGTGTCCAACTCTGTGCGACCCCAGAGACGGCAGCCCACCAGGCTCCCCCATCCCTGGGAATGGGTTGCCATTCCCTTCATTTGTCTAAATCCATAGAATGCACAACACCAAGAATAAACCCCAGTGTAAACTATGGACTTAGGATGATGGTGTGTCATTGTAGATTAATATATTATGAGAAATCTACCTCTCTGATGCTGCTGTCAATAGACAAGGAGGCTGTGTATGTGCAGATTAGGGTATATGTGGAAATTCTCTGTACTTTCTGCTCAATTTCCTTGTGAACCTAAAACTGTTCTTAAAACGCCTTTTTTTTCCAAATAGAATAATCAGAAGTTAGGTGCCCCAGAGAAGGTTCCCTGAAGTCTAGTTTGCTAGACTTCTTCTATGCTAAACTGTTTATTACAAGGTTGGAGTTATCATTTCTTTGTTAATTTTGTTTTCATTTATGAATTTGGTCTGTTGCTTTCTGTGACACTTCTGATGATGAAAAATGACTGTTTTTAATTTTCACATGGAAGGCTGTGTGCGATACCTGAATGCTAGTATTATGAAAATTAGTATATTCGTTTTCTACGGCTGCCACAAAAAAATGACTACCAACTTGATAACTTAAAACAACAGAAATTTATTTTCTCATAGTTCTGGAAGTGAAAAATCTGACAACAAGGTGTTAGCAGGTTGATTTCTCCTGGAACTGTCGAAAGAAGTTCGTCATCTCCTTCTCTCGCATATTCTGGAGGCTGTCAGCAATCTTTGTTGTCAGTTGGAATGTGATACAGTGCTCCAATCTCCACCTTCAGCTTTTCTTGAACTTCTCTCCTCTGTCTTTAAACCTCTCCTCTTCTTACACGGACACTTGTCATTGAATTTGGGAAGTACTTGCTTGGTCCTGGATGATCTCATTTTGAGATACTTCAATTGATTATTCTGTAAAGACCCTTTTTTCTTCAAATAAGACCCACTTACAGGTATGAGGTGTTAGGATTTGAACATATCTTTTTAAGAGTTTCCTATTCAACCCAGTACAATTACTAGTATTAATATTGTCCCACAATGCCATAACAACATATTTGTGTCTCCAATCAGCAGGCTCTTACATTCGTACTTATGGGAGAGGAAAAAGACCAGTGAAATTTGAAAATACTTCCAAGAACTTTTCTTCTTGGATTTAAATGAAAAGCGTGCATACTTTTTATAATCAGAAATAACTAAAAATATATTAATATACATGAGATTTTTAAAAAATAGACAAAACATTCTAATCGTTCATGTAGATTCTTATATATTTTATGATATGCTTTTCCTCAGTTCTCCAATTTAGCAAAGATTGTAGACCGTCTCAGAATTCTGTAACTCCTTTTTAGGCTTACATAAATCATAAACTTTAGATCTAATCACTCAAACTAGATCATCTACTTTTATTTGCTTCTCTTTGGTTTATTTCTTCAAAGTTTAAACATTATTTAACAGTGGTGTATTAGGGGTACATGAGGTCTCAAAGAGTTGGACATGACTTAACAACTAAACAACAACAACGAAATGTCAGTGCTTACACCATACCCTATTCAGTTCAGTTCAGTTCAGTTCTCTCAGTCGTGTCCGACTATTTGCGACCCCGTGAATCGCAGCACGCCAGAGACCCCGTGAATCGCAGCACGCCAGGCCTCCCTGTCCATCACCAACTCCCAGAGTTCACTCAGACTCACGTCCATCGAGTCGGTGATGCCATCCAGCCATCTCATCCTCTGTCTTCCCCTTCTCCTCCTGCCCCCAATCCCTCCCAGTATCCGAGTCTTTTCCAATGAGTCAATTCTTCACATGAGGTGGCCAAAGTACTGGAGTTTCAGCTTTATCATCATTCCTTCCAAAGAACACCCAGGGCTGATCTCCTTTAGAACGGACTATTAGTCTCCTAGGAGACCCCAAAAGGGATTCCTATAAAAAGTAATTAACAGGAAAATAAAAGGAGAGATTATCAAATATGCTTTGGTTCTAACTGTGCTTGTGAAGGTTATATTGGTAGGTAAACATCCCAGTACAGCCATCATGTAGGAAAGGGTTGCAGTTTGTTTTTGAGTTAAAAAAATTCATTCCTGTTTTTGTTTTTTTTTTTTTCATTTTTTTCCTTATTCTCCTTTTCAGCGCTGTCACCATAATATAGAGCAGGAAAAATATTAAATTCACTGTAGGAAACGAGCCTACATTTTGTTCTTTTAAATAATGGGCTTATAACTATGCAGGACAAACCCTCCCTGACATTGACAACTTTAAAGCATCTCTCTCTCCATCTTCAGCTGAGGGAAGTAAAAGCCATTGTTATTGATGTATGTGAAATTCTGGGAAAGAAGCAGAGCTGGGGAAAACATGTATTCTCCCTAATCCCAGTTAGGGGACCAATTTGCAGTTTACCAATTTCCATACAGATGGTTGTATTCATTCCTCTGCTTTGATTATTTGCCCAGTTGCAAAACACCTCCCCTCCCCAAACACATACTTTGCTTGGGTTTAGCTGATGATGAGGTCTGAATATCCGTAGAATGAAGAATAGAAGGGTGTTTGAATGTCATTATATTTGTCAGTGGGCTATTCAGGAGAACTTAGTTAGCTATGATTCCTCCTCCTTATCATCAAAAAACTGCTCTGAATATGTCACCATGTGGTGGAATTGGGGTACCAAATTAGCACAGAGGATGTTATTAGTGATTGAAGAATGATATACTCCAAAAGACGTAGCTACATGTTTTCATCTGTTTTAAAATATGTTCTGAAAATACTGTAGCTATTCTTTGCGTTTAAGGATTCTGGAAAATCTGGAGAATACAATGTGAGACAAATTAGACTGAGGAAAGAGTCAGATAGCAAATAAGGGTGAAAAAAATGTCAAAATCCCAAATAGAATTATCTTCGACCGTCTAAGTTTGAGATGAATCTCTCACGGTCAATGCAGGATTCTAGATTACATTTAATGAGCTTTTTGAAACACATAAGATTCTTGCTAAAATTAAAAATTAATTCCCTGGGACTTGTATGGAATGAAGTTAGGTCTATTTTACCATGACTCAAGATTTTAGTCACTGTAGGAATGTGAGTACAAGGCAATATAAGATCCTTGCTTGATAGTGATTGTTTAATATATACAATAGTTTATATTTAACATTTCTTTCTGTTGCCTCAAAATCTTAATGCATAATCTTCTGTATACTAGAAGTTTTGGTTCTGTATACTAGAAGTTTTGGTTCAGTCTTTGCATCATTTAGTCCTCAGGGAAAAAAACTTTAAAAAAAAAAGAAAGAAAGAAAATATCATTGTTTTTTCCTTAAGGAAAGTACCCCTGACTTTCTTTTCCACTTCCATTAAATCAAGTCTCTCCCTCTTTAAAAAAAATCATCTAAAAAACTGTTGTGCTTAGTCTCTTCAGTTGCGTCCAATTGTTTTGTGACCCCATGGACTATAGCCCACCAGGCTCCTCTGTCCATGGGATTCTCCAAGCAGGAATACAGGAATGAGTTGCCATACCATCCTCCAAGGGAATCTTTTGACCCAGGGATGAATCTGCATCTCATGTCTCCTGCGTTGGCAGGTGGGTTCTTTACCACTAGCATCACATGGGAAGTCCTCTCACAAGTTTTACTGAACGACATCGTTCTCTATCAATTATTTCCATTCATGACTACAAATTATTTTAGGGTGAAGATAATGACTTAATGAATCAGTCTGAATTCACCACTGTGCACACTGTGAACATAGTATTCATAATAAAACTAGATAGAGTGAGTAGATAGAAGGTGAGACAGAGAGAGAGAAGTTTTGAATTTTTTAAGAGAGTAATTTACAAGCTAGAGAACATGCAGAAAAACAGATGGAGAGGAATATTGAAGCCACATCTTATGGTAAAAACTGTGAAAGGATCCTATAGTGTAAAATAATAAATTCACATTAGATGTCTCCAAACAGAAGCTTAATCATTCTTTATCCATAATTATATCTAAGTTGGGAGGTGGCTAGAAGATGGATGGTTAAGACCCTTCTAACTTTCTGATCTGTGGATTCTATTTTCATGTGTGCATTATTTTATTAAAATGTTTGTTCACAATTTTTCCTCCAAAATCAATCATTGAAAGCAATTCACTTTATTTGTAGATTTTAAGTTCTTTGTAGCAAAAATTATGTCTTCATAAAATTTTCAGAAGGTATATGTATCGAAAATATTAAGGCTATCAGCAATTCTTTTATTTTTTAAGGACAGGAAATTCTACTCAAGACTTCTTAAATTCAAATATTTCCAGGACATAAGTAAGTGGATGTGTCCTAAGACTCACACATATATCATATGTTTAAAAAAAAAAATCCTTGTAGGTGATCCAGAAATCAAGGATTCAAATGACTCAGAATTGTATGGATAAAATTATAGTCACTTTATTTTCTATCATTAAAATTACACTGATGCCATCACCAACTCAATGGATATGAGTTTGAGCAAACTCCAGGAGATAGTGAAAGACAAGGAAGCCTGGTGTGCTGCATGGGGCTGCAATGAGTTGGACACAACTTAGTGACTGAACAACAACAAAATCACGAGATTAATAAAAGCCATTTGTGTTCAGTTTAATGAGAAGCAAAGAGGAACAAATGCTCTAGAAAATGCTTTCCTAAAGCCACAAAAGCTACTGGTCAACTGGTCAACCTCATTTAATTCAGGAAGATAACAAATTCAATGTATCAGCTTTGAAAATTAGCAAATTCATCATCATTTTAAACAAACTGAAGTTATATGGAATGTTTTTATAAGCTACTTCGAATATTTGGTGTAAAATGACAAGTCTGGCACCCCCCAAAATAAAAATGTGATTCCATAATTCTTATGAACCTAATCATTGGTAAAGGTTTAAATCAGTCTCAATTTTCCATAATTTCCCCCAAAATAACACGTCTTATGTTTGACAATTTTTTGGTAATCAGGACTGATGAATGGCAGCATCCCATAGTAAACGTAGTCCTCCAAAGGCATATGGCCTTCTAGAGTTAGTGTCATGTAGAGAAGGTCATGGAACTCAACAAAAGTTCTAGCTAGAGACAGGCCCCAAACAAGGACCTGCATCCTTCCCACATTAGAATCAAGTCAGAATGATTAGGTTCACAAAGTCTTTGCTGATGGAGTCACTTCTTCACTGCAGTTAAAAATATATATATATATATTTCCCATGCTTCTAAGTTGAACAGCTAATCATCTCTGAAAACAGTGCACATACAGCTTAGTTGATTTAAAATGTTTTTATTCATCTACCTGTGCTACCTCACCAAGGAGGTAAAATCAAATGATCAGGCAAATGTATAAAGGTCAGATGATAGAAACAATGCTAAGAAATTATTAGGACAAACATAGTTTTGTCAGGGCTGCATTTAATGGGGTAACACTCTTAGTATTATGTTTTTAAGCAAGAGCTAATGTGCAATTTTGTTTTAAAATTACTGAGAAACATGTTTCTGGACTATTAACTTTTTTTTCAGTATTTAGATCACAACTCCTAAGGCTTTGCTATATTTTGACAGGTACTGACAATGAGTGTCATGGAATTGTGACTCAATTGTCACCTTTAGAGTGTTCAAGCTGAAAAATTCAGGATGAGTGCTAGGTACTAATTAGAACTGTTATATTAGGAAAGCAAATACAATAGTGTCTAACATTAAACAAAGCACAGTTCTCCTCAAAAATGGTTTCTTTTGTGTGTGGGTTAGTCTATAAAAGCATTTTGCATGTTAATGAAGCACAAACAATTATTGCCAGAGTAACTAGTTTCATGAAATTACAAAAATCACATAAAAGCCTTATTGTTTGTTGTCTTATGATTTTTAATGCTAATTTTGCACTTGGTAATTTCAGATTTCATTTGTACCACAGTGCACAATTAGGTTTTTATATCTGTGAAGGTGAAGGCTAGTACTGGGAAAGATAACTCCTCATGAAAAAAAGTAAAATAGTCATATTCAGAATGAGACTATCAGACAGCCTAAAAAAGATGGAAAAAAGTGATGAGCAGAATTTCTATCAAGGGAGAAGACATTTATGTGGCTGAAAGAAGAGTATTTCCTATAAAAATTGGAGGAGGGTAGAGAAGTTGGTGAAAAGGGGGGAAAAATGATACAAACAGTGGAATAGTGTGGGGAAGAATCGAGAATTAAGACATAGGTGGAATCATTAGAGAACTAGCACCTATTACATGGTAAATCGTAGTTGTAGTTGATACACTGGTATGGTAACGGTGGGAGGAATTCAAGTACATAGAGACTGGGCACCAAAACTCAGCCAGAACTGCAAATATCAAACAGTGCAAACACTGTGAGCACTTGCTGAAATTTTAGGGAAAATTTTGAATGGTTGCTTAACTGATGAAGATCTCTGTATTAAGCTCAGATGGAAGTGGCAGATTTTTATTTTGCTAAAACAGGTTTTCCTTTTTGTTTCACAAGTGTGCAGGCGAACTTACTTCTTACAACTCCTCATTAGCTAACAATCTAATCTTTTACTTTAATAAGGCAGATAGTAATGGATTAAATAGTTTTTCTCCTGAAAAAAAAAATATAGATATTTGGTATGGCATATTTAATTTGTTTACACATTAAAATATCTTTTTTAGCTACAAACCATCAGAAATGACTTTGATCAGTGTTGATCTCCTGCAATGGCTGTGAGAACTCTGGATTTTCTAGTTGCTCTTACTTCTTAGACAATGTGACATATACCAGGTAAGAGCTTAGATTTAATGCTACCTTAGATGTTGTTGAATAGAGCACAATGTTTGAAAGGTCAGAATTCATTTTTCTGTTAGTATTCTTTTTCTTGTTTTTATTTAATGGAACCTGAGGCATATAAAATTGTTTCAGCTCTTTCATAGGATTTAAAACACTGAAATATACTTAAAATGAATACATTTAAACTATTAGTATAAAAAATTCAAACCCCCAAACTTTCCCATAAAACTAGTTTAGCTTAGCTCTTTTTTTTTTAACAAGCTTCCCTGGTGGCTCAGACGTTAAAGAATCCTCCTGCAATGGAGGACAACCGGGTTTGATCCCTGGCTTGGGAAGATCCCCTGGAGAAGGGAATGGCAACACACTCCATTATTCTTGCCAGGAGAATTCCATGGCCAGAGGAGACTGGCGGGTTACAGTCCATGGGGTCTCAAAGAGTCAGACACAACTGAGCTACTAACCTTTTCACACTTTCATAGTCTCACTTTTATTTATTTATTTATTTGTTTTGTTCTACTATTGAAAGCATTCTTCAAAGCACTAGAGTTTTCCACTAGTAAATTTTCTGGTCACTTATTTTATGGTGAATTTGCATCCTTGTTACTCATCCATTACAGTTAATACATGTAGTTAAAAAAGCATATCTTATCACATGAAAATATCATTAATATACCCTTGCAACTAGGTAACAGTTTAGAAATATCGTACAGCTTTAGGTGAATAGTTGTTTCATGATTTTCACAGTTTGAAGGTGACAATTCCTCTCTTTCTGACCTTTCTCTCTACTACTGTCTACTTACCCAAGGAAGACAGGGAGGAAGGAAAGGAAAGCAGGCAGAAAGGGAGGGAAGGAGACAGGAAGGAAGGAAAAGGAATTCTGAGGTTCTGTCTGAGTTGTTTCTACTATATAAAGCAAAAAATACCCCTGGGTTTTTCTTTTAGAAAGTTAGCACTGCTGTTTAACTTCATACAAACTTGATAATACCCATTCCTTAATCGTGTGGAAGTCTATAACAAATATTTGCTGCATTAATCATGTACATTTTCAATGTAAAGACTTTTAAACTCGCTTAACAAATAATTAAACCTGTTTTATGTTAACATTTTGAGACAAAAGTAAGAATACACATGTTATGTATTTAAATATGTAATGAAACTGAACCCACTTAGTGTGAAAAATCATTTCTATATCACCTAAAAATTAGTGGTGGCTACCTATAGTATAATAATCTCAAGTTTATGTCCATGGCTTGTTTCTTTTGGTGTCTTTGAACCCTCAAAATATTTTTTATTTTATTTCTTTTTAAAATTAAAAAATATATTTTTATGGAAAGGCATATTGTTATAAATATAGCAGTGTGTATATGTCAGTCTCAAACTCGCAGTCTATCCCGCCCTCCTACCTTCCCCTTAGTAATGGTACCTAACGTTTATTCATTCTCTAGTTCAAGTCTATGTTGTTGTTCAGCCGCCCATTCATGTCTGACTCTTTGCCACCCCATGGACTGCAGCACACCAGGCCTCCCTGCCATCCTTCAGGGTCGTATCTTTTTGTCCTTTTGTACAGCTCATGAGGTTCTCACAGCAAGTATACTGGGGTGGTTTGCCGTTCCCTCCTCCAGTGGATCACGTTTTGTCAGAACTCTCCTCTATGACCCGTCTGTCTTGGGTGGCCCTACACAGCATGTCTCATAACTTCATTCAGTTACACAAGCCCCTTTGCCACGACAAGGCAGTGATCCATTAAGAGGAGTTCAATTTCTATATCCAAGATCTTAGTTCCTAGATTTAGGAAAACTTCCATAGTACAAAATAAACATTTAGCAGTGCTACTATTGAGTCTAAAATATAACTGAGCATTAGAGGTTAATAATTTGGTAAAACAAAAGACAGTTTGGGAAATATACACCTTAATGGGCATTACAAAACATTATCATTCTTGAAATGGATTAGATATATTAAACATTCCAAAATCATCTTTCTTGTCAATTTAAGGTACGCAATACATTTTTCCATAACATTTAGCCTTCACACAAAATGGAGGTGGTTAAATGAGTTCACAAAAAGAATTCCTATTCATCATTCATAAACCTTAAAATGATTCCTCTGTCTAAAATTTAAGAATTGAAAATATCTCTGGAAGTAGAAATGCCACTTAAGCAAAAGAATGCCAAAGAATCTAAAAAAAGAGTAGATGCATGTATTTGTATAACAGATTCCCTGTGCTGTACACCTGAAGCTAACACAACATTGTCAGTCAACTACATCCCAGTCAAGATTTAAGACAAAGAAAAGTGATGCCTCCTGTTTTCCTTCCAAATTTCATCTTCTGCTCTAGGCATGGTTAGATAACCCGAGAAAGCCACTTCCAGCCTAGCTAGAGAAATGGGAACAACCATGTTTCTCATCCTGCTGTCCCTATGGTGAATCTTTTCCTTCCACTGCTACTTCCGTTTCCTGAATATGGAGGAGCTCAGAAACCTTCCTTCAAATAATTCTTCAGTTATTACAGTTCAGGGAGGAAAATGACACGTATAAGCCATCACCTTGACGTCCTTCTCTGTTTCTACCGTCACTTCCTTCTTTCCAAACTTCAGGTGCACACACACACATCCCCCTTAGGGGATCCCCAATTTTTACCAGCCCAGATCCTGGGAAGAAAATGCATACCCTCACCCATGCCTTTTGGCTGCTATCTGGCTGTATCCATTCCACAGCTGGGATGACTAGCCCTACTGTTTTATTTATGATGCAATCAGCTGCTGTAAGAAGGTGAACTGTAACTGCTATTCCATTGCATAAAAAAAGCCTTTTTAGCCCTATGTTATAAACATTTAAAAGTCTCTCTTACCCTTTTAGAAAAAGCACAGCAGGAGGTAGATAGAGGTCACTTGAAGTCTCTAATTCATCTACATTTATAGTAGGTGTTGCAAGCTCTATTAGCAGAAAATGTATGGCACTCAGATCTAAGTTTAATATTTTGCATTAAATATCTACCTCTCTAGCTAATGCCAGAAGCTGTGCCCATGATTGGTGGCATGTAGACACTTACTAGCAAAAGCTTCCCCTTTGGCAGAAAATATCAGTTGGAAAACTGCTGTTATGATAATATATTTGTGTATCAACTCAGAAAATCCTCCTTAAGAGATTTTTTCCCCTGCATAAGCAACACTAAGAGTACACAAGGCTTTCTGCTAATATAGATATTGATACGCACTAAAATATTGAATGGTAACCAGACATGTCTGTATATTGTCTTGCAGGTCACCAATGGAAAATATTTTGAACTGGGAAAGTAACTGTCTTCTCACCATATCAGTGAAAGTGCTCTAAAAGGAGCTTCAGCACCCACATACCAACTTAGCAGCCCGAAAGCTAGTAAAGTGCTGCAAGCTGACTGACTTCATCCTGGAGTCTCATAATGGTTTCCTTCCTGGGCCCATTTCTTCTTCGGACACTGCCATCTTGTGAGTACTAAATACATCATCAGTGAGTCTCATTCTCATGTATTACACTAATACATCATTGGAATGACAACTGCTTCTGATGATCTATTAATGCAATACATCAGAGTGAGGTGTTTGAATGGGATATTACTCAGAGACCAGTGCCGTCTACATAAAGCTGGGTCCAAAATCCAATTCCATTTAATTACACAGAATTCATAGCACGCTAGCAGCAGACAAACACTACCAAAAGCCGATCATCATCAAAGAAATTATTTGCATTCTCATTAAATTATCAACAAAAATCTTTCCCTTTCCTGGAAATGGAACTGTCTGATAAGTCAGTGATTCAGACTCCATGAGCTCACCATCCTCTATGACACACAAGAATTATTTTGCAAAGGCCCATGAATAAAACAAATACTCTTTCCCTATCCTCACTGCCTCACATGTTATAGTCATTAAAAAAGACATCAGATTTTTTCATCTAAAATATAATTTCTTTGGTTACCATACACATTGAATTGAATGTTCTTTGTTTGTAGTCACTAGACACCATCCAAACATTTGTACTTCTGTAAATATTATACACATAAAAAAAAGACACCAGAAAAAAGCAACTGAATTTGCTTTAAAGTCAGTTATAGAGCACTCTGTATATGTGTCATTTGTCACAAAGCTATCATAAAGCACACCCAGTCCCTCTGTTCTTCATTTCTGCATAAGATACATCTATTTGTGTTTGTATAGCTTACTGTGAAATTTAAATTGTGTAATCTGTTGCTCTTTGGTTGGTGCTACAAATAAGATTGGCATTGTCTCTAATAATCAAATTTTTAAAATTGCATTCGACCTTCATTACCATGAAATTTTTCAGAAATTCACTCTTTCACCTGCATTTTTCTGTTGTTCAAGTTGGAATCCCTTGAGTGTTTTCCATGGTGTTTCATAACAATAATCCAATATAATTTAAATGAAACAGGTATCAAAATTTTACAGCATTAACCTCTGAATTTGAGGTTATTTTACTTCCAATTAAAGTTAAGACCACGATAAAGTAATATGCCAGATTGGTGCATTGGTTTCTGAAGCAATTGAAATTCAATTGTATAACACTCTCCTACCTTTGTCACAGATTTTTTCAAATAGACTATTTTGTTTAAAAAGCATTTATCTATTGTTAATGTCTTTGGAGAATTCATCTTGGGGTTTAGACTGAAGATAAATGCAAGCACGTGAAGGTTTATGAAAAATGCCTCTGCAAGTGACACGCAGCCTGGTATGAGTTACCACAGTCCGTTTCACATATGGGGCAATCCATGAATCTGCTACTTGCCTTGCATTCATTATATTTGCTGGCCACGTATTTTGTTCTTCCCGTTTTTGAGACCCTTTGATATAATATATTCTTAAATACAAAATGCTGACAGTAAATCTGAAAGGAATGAGATATATACATCTATTACACATTTATATTCTATATATGATGATATATACATAATGTAAAAAGAGTCACCTCAGTATCAGTTGCATCCTTCACTATTGATTGCACACCTCAAATACGCATTTCATTTAAACTCAGGACGAGAATTAAAACTACTTCAATTTAAACTTCATTTTAAACATTAAACTTCAAATTAAGCATTAAAACTACTTCAAATAGAAAAGATGCTTTATAAGGATTCTTTTATGAGGGTAGGAAAGTGTGTGTGTGTGTGTGTGTGTGTGTGTGTGTGTGACAAAAGGAACAATGGTAAATAATGCATGTCTTCTAGAAATATGGATTAATCAATCTAGTTTGAATCTGTGATAAAGCTCCCTGTCACTTAAAAAATGAATATAGATGTTTTTCCACATGTGACTCTTTTATTGAGTTTATAATTCCTCAGCACTCACAGTCCTGTTTTCCATTACTTTTTCTCTCCTTTACTTTTAACTAAAGGTTACCTTAGTCTCAATATTTCTTTACATATACTTCACATAAAAGTACTCAACTAATGGAGTTTTCAGCTCTTGCTAATTAAAGAACTACCTTGAGATTTAGATACATACTGTATGTGAATAATATGCAGTTATGGAAAAGAAGCATGTTCATGATGTGTTCAGCTTCCTTTCCTTTTCTTGAAATGCTCTTCTATTTCACTTGATAATATTGTGCCACCCTTGGGTTCAGGTTGTCTATCTCACACTACCATTCTGTATGGAGTTAGGTACACATGAAAAGCCATACCCCAGCCTGTGGCTGCCCTGGGTTAATACAGGGAAAGTGCTTTCCGCGCTCTGAAGCAAGGTTGGAAGTGAGTTCATGGTGACAGAGCTCCCCCACACCATCGTGAAGTTTCAGGATGTCACGAGGAAGGGGAGAGATGGCCGGACTCCATCACTCTGGATGCACTCAGGGGCTGAATGAATTTGAAATATGACCAAGTCTGAATGGAAGAGCGGTCACAAAGCCAAAAGCAATTACTTCAGCTTGCAAAATGTTTAAACGATTTACTTCACAGGACAAATGCAGAGTCTTCATGTGCTGGGAAAGTCTTAAAACTATATTTGGACAAAATTCGGTCAGGCTCGTTTCACAAGTTATTGGAAGAGAGGAAGGCAAGGGATTTGAGATGCCGGCCCCATTCGGTCAGGGATTTTCTGAAACCCAAACCCCTGTCCTGTCATCTTTGTTTCAGAAAGTCTGATGTGTTCACGTTTTCCATCACCTTGGGAAGAAAGCTGAGGTAAGTAGCTTAATTTATAGATTGATGGGACAAACTTATTTAAAAATTCTCAGTATGGTCTCATGAATCATGTAGGCCTATTAAACTAATTGCTAAGTAAATTTAAGCAGTATTACAGTAAAATTCAAGAGAACTTATCATCAATCTGAAGAGATCTTTGGTGGTCTCATGCTGCCCCCCACAGATATGTCTCAGAACATTCATTATGCCATAATTACAAAGTCTCTTTGAAGAGGCTAAAAATCCCGAGACGCCTCTCATCAATTATTTTCACCTGTTAATTCATTTTGTGTGAGGTAATAACCTCGGCATAATAACAAATGTGCAAGTACTCCGATTTTGCAATTAAAAGCAGCAGGGCTTCTATTTTGATCATACAGACTGTGACATCCATCATAGAAAACAATTTGGGCCTAGCAGGATGACAGATGCCGTACTGATGGCTCTACTAACTAACTGCCTGTCCTAGGGAAAAAAAAAAAATGGTCAGGCTTCAACCCGCAGCTGCAAGCTATCTGATAGCTTCTGACCAGTCAGCAGGAGAAAGCCTGCAGTGACTAAATTACTGAAAGGTAATTTTACTTCTCAAAATGAGGATTTCTGAGCCATAAATGTATGCATTCCAGTGGCTGCTGTAATTTGGGAACAAATAGCCCTTTTCATTTGAAAATGACGGGAACCACTGCCAGTGTTCAGGACGTTTTGTTTCTTGGGCTTTTACATGAAAAATACAATGTAATGCTCATTATTTCTGCCCCTTTTCACATCTTATTAGACAGAGAAAGCAAGGTGGTTATCTGTGCTCTCTTAGTCTAAATCTACACATGGAAGATATTCCCCCCACCCCCAGCTTCTGGACAGGTGCCTAAATAATAGAAGAGTGTCATTTTTGTCTTTCACTTTGTATAGAGTCCAAGTGAACTCTGTCTCAGAATTGCATCCCACAATCCCAGCTCAACTGAAAGACACCTACACCTAATCGGATCCCACTACAAGGACGAAGCTGATTACCTGCATGTCCTAGCTGCAAGAAATGAATTAGATGCTAATAAATGCAGATGGAAGGTTTCTGCCCTTGTTTTTTTAAATCTCAGTATTTCAAAGGAGTTCATAAAACATGATGTGCCTTCTCTTTTCACTTCAATAGTAAAGTATTTGGGATCTTAGTCTAGCCTTCATGAGAATAACTACTGTCTTTTTTGAAACATGTGCTTGTATGCTACTGCCAATCTTGAAAAGAAAATCATACAACAGTGCAAGTAAGTTCTAGCTAATTGAAAGAAAACATAAATATTTTTCATGATTACTTCCAATAGGAAAAGACCTCAAAAGAAATTGAGGAGCTTTGTGTACCGTTGTTTCTCCAGCAAAACTAAATTCAGAGAATGGATTGTGGCATATAGGCCACTGAGTACAATAAAAGCAGGTATGACATGCAAGCAAAAACCATATTATGGGAAGTTGTTATGTTTTCAGGATAACGTGTTTGACTTCTTCCATGTGAATTGGACAACAAAGGATGAGAGAAAGACAAAAGGTTAAGCACAGATAGAACTTTCTCAGCAGTCCTGCATCTTAAGAAGACAGTCTCGTTTATGCTATTAACAGATGATATGATATTAACACTTTACACTTCGTTCCCACGTTTCTTGCAGACAAACAAAGAAGAGCACTCTGTTTCTTGGGGAAAATCTACTGTTTCAGAGTCTATTGTACCAGACTCATAAACCCTGTCAACAAGAAGGATGAATAGATGATAGAAGCCGGGCTGTGCTGATAGAGAAACACAGAGCAGGGAAGGAAGAGCGTCTTTTTCCATGCTCCGATCTGGGTTCTCCCTAAACACTTGAAGCTAATCGGGGGTAGGTCTCCTTTGACTTTTAGTAGGGTTATCCTTCCATGTTCACTGTTAGTAAATCCTTTAAACTTCTGCAAAATGCCTCTGCATAAGAATAAAAGTCTCTGTGAGCAGCTTGGGAAGTTGTAAGACACAAGTTCTTTTCATCAGGGAGCACAATGAACAATCAAATGAAAGAGACACATTAGAACAACAAAATTGCAATTACCCATCTGAGATCCCCTGTAATGGGAAGCCAGGGGGACATGGCCTTTATGCACACTCTCTGACTGTAACTAATGCTCAGTAGCCATCAACAAATTATGACTCCTGACACTTTTGCTGCCGCAGTATTAAGCCCAGAGTCCAATGGAGAAAATATATGGTTTTTATTACAAAATTGTTCTTGTTTACAATTCTAATATCCTCTTCATTATCTACTTTTCTAGACATTTTAGGCAGTTCTGAAGACCTGGGGCAGCACTAGTCTTGTCATAAAGAGAAATTAATGTTGTTAAAGTTGGCCTAGCTGCCCTCTGGGACAGCTGAAGATGTGGAAATATAAGGCTCTGTTTTTAAAATGAAAATGATTAAAGGCACAGACACCTTGCTCTTGGAGCAGCCGCTAAAACTTTTAATAAAATACATGGGCACATACACACAAAAGCTTCTTTTCTTTTCCTTTCAATAAGTCATCATCTTCTCTCCCTCTCTCTCAAATCCCACTTTGTTCTATAAAGAAACAGCTTGCTTTAAAGACTAATAAGTGTAAAAACATGACCTCATTGTTATAAAGAACACATTTATTTCATCCAGGAGTAGCTCATTCAATAAGGACTAGGCACAGAGAAGCCAGGAGAGCCTTCTCCCAATAGTCAGTAAGCTAATTAGGAGCACGTTTTAATAGGTAGTCTTTACAACAACCGACCAGCTTAATCCAGCCTCTGGAGAACACTGAAGAATGGCCTAACCATCACCACTGCCGGAGGTATAAACTGGCTTGCGTATTCTAGGATTTCAGGGAGGGTTTTCACCAGGGGCAAGCAAGAAAGAAATAGCAAGCTAGTAGAAGTTACTAGGAATCCTTTTAGAGAGAGACTACCAACAGTATCTTGAACAAAATGGCTCATATATCCCAAGAAAAATGACAGGAAATAACTCAAAGGAAGAGACCATAACCTTTGCCATCCGAGGGCGAATGAACAGCAGTCAAGATATCACCTCTCTGATCCTCCCAACCTTAGTCATTTCATCAGGTTAACTGAATGCTCTCCATACAGCATTTGAGAGCAAAGTAACATCCCCACTCTCCCAATGTTTTAATTTTATTATTTTATTTCAAGAAGTCTTGTGTTCCCACCATTTTTCTTTTCTTCCTCTGCTTCTTTGCTCCTGTTTTTCTTCCTTACTTCCTTTTTTTTTTTAATTTCTCCTCTCTCTCTTTCTTTCTTTCTCTTTCAGTTTCTTTTTATTTGCCCTACTTGCCCTCATTCTGCTCAGATAACAAATCTGTAACTAATAGCCATATGGGAGGAATAAAAGCTGTACAATAGCCTTAAGTTGTTTTTATTTTCCCCATTGTTTGCTTGGTTGGTTATTCACAAGAGTTAATGTAGCTTCCTTACAAATCTAAAGGCCCTAGAGGATAGTCAAATATCACTGAGGTTCACTGTATGCATACTTCTCTCATTCAGATAATTCCATCAAATATCCGCTCTAAACAGATTTAGCACACTTGAGCCTCTTGTTCTTATATTTTCAGGAGAAACATATAGAAGCCATGTGAAACCACAAATCAAGGTCATTTCAACAGTATTTGAAGAACGTCACCACTTATTCCATCAGGCAAGTTGAGTATCCAATGGCAGCCATGCTATCATTCAACTCTCCTGCTCTGCTCTTTCTTCAGCATGCACCCATTTCCTTCCCTAAGTTTAGTTGTTTTGTTTTCTCTGTTAATTCCTAGTTCTGGGCCTCTATTACAGACAAACGGAGAAAACATTTGACCACACACAGTAATGCGGAGTGCCAGTCCCTCAAACAGCTACAACAGCCACACTTTTTCTCCTGAGGCCTGATGCAAAGTGGCTGAAATACCACAAGTGGATGTCCTATCCTTCAGATTTGGAAGCTATTCTAACTTTCAGGAGTCACCTAATTAAATTTTAATGTCGTTACGTATAAACACCTTAACCGAAACAGCTAATACCTTGTTGGAGATTAGTTGGCAAATAGCTTTAAAGAAATCTGGCTTTGAGATAATCGTTGCAACAACATTAATGTTATTGAGACCCTGCTCTGTACCAGTCACTGTTCTCACTTCTTTTTGTGGTTGAACTTACTGAAGCACCACAAAAGCCCTTTGTAAATGAAAACATCATGGCCCACAGAGGGTGTCACATGGCTGCTTAAGACTGAGCCGCAAATCACACCCACACATTCTGGCCCCATATTTGACATTCTTAAAGAGGCAATTAAACTCTGCAATTAAACTCAAATCCACAATTAAAAAGGAAGACAAATGCCATTCGAAGGAAAGAGCACTTAAAGGTGATGCTCCACAATCGTGCTGCTTTCCTCAATCCTTGCTAAAGTCCATAGCATGACCTCAACACCTCTTAAACACTGATTGTAGAATAACAATCACCATCTATTTTTGTCACCAGATATTTCTCCAGCAACTCATGTAGCATTTTGCTTATTTGACCCTATTTTGTTGTAGTCTTTTCTGAGAAGTTATGTATTGTTTCTAGTTGATGCCAACATATGTTTTGAAAGGGACTGGACAAGATGGAAAAAGCATCTGGTGCTGAGCCTGTGGTTTCCTCCTATGCAATGTGTTTCACTCAAATCATAGTTCAGGTCTGAAATTTTATACACCTTTTTTTCCTCTTGTTAGTAGCTCAGTCGTGTCTACCTCTTTGCCACCCCATGGACTGTAGCCAGGATTCTCCAGGAAAGAATACTGTAGTGGGCAGCCATTCCCTTCTCCAAGGGATCCTCCTGACCAGAGATCAAACCCAGGTCTCCTGCATCACAGGCATGTTCTTTACCACTGAGCCACCAGGGAAACCCTGAACTTTCATATACATGTGCTTAAGTATGAGGCAAATTACATAAACCAAAAGTTCAGTTCAGTTCAGTTCAGTCGCTCAGTCGTGGCCAACTCTTTGCGACCCCGTGAACTGCAGCATGCCAGACCTCCCTGTCTATCACCAAGTCCCAGAGTTCACTCAAACTCACGTCCATTGAGTCAGTGATGACATCCAGCCATCTCATCCTCTGTCATCCCCTTTTCCTCCTGCCCCCAATCCCTCCCAGCATCAGAGTCTTTTCCAATGAGTTAACTCTTCACATGAGGTAACCAAAGTACTGGAGTTTCAGGAAGCAGCATATATCTTCGGTAAATGAAATACTAATTTTTCACATTGAACAGCAGCATATATATATATATATATATATATGTGTGTGTGTGTGTGTGTGTGTATACATGTATAGATATTCAGAACATGTATATATTCAGCTGAGAAATATCAATAACCTTAGATATGGAGATGACACCACCCTTATGGCAGAAAGTGAAGAACTAAAGAGCCTCTTCATGAAAGTGAAAGAGGAGAGTGAAAAAGCTGGCTTAAAGCTCAACATTCAGAAAACTAAGATCATGGCATCTGGTCCCATCTCGTCATGGTAAATAGATGAGGAAACAATGGAAACAGTTAAAGACTTTATTTTGGGGGGCTCCAAAATCTGCAGATGATGACTGCAGCCATGAAATTAAGACGCTTGCTCCTTGGAAGAAAATTTATGACCTACCTAGACAGCATATTAAAAAGCAAAGACATTACTTTGCTGACAAAGGTCCATCTAGTCAAAGCTATGGTTTTTCCAGTAGCCATGTATGGATATGAGAGTTGGACCATAAAGAAATCAGAGCGCCAAAGAATTGATGCTTTTGAACTGTGGTGTTGGAGAATACTCTTGAGATTCCCTTGGACTGCAAGGAGATCCAAGCAGATCCATCCTAAAGGAAACCTGTTCTGAATATTCATTGGAAGGACTGATGCTGAAGCTGAAGCTGCAATACTTTGGCCAGCTGATATGAAGAACTGACTCATTTGAAAAGACCCTGATGCTGGGAAAGACTGAAGGCAGGAGAAGAGGACAACAGAGGATGAGATGGTTGGATGGCATCACCGAGTCAATGCACAGGAGTTTGAGTAAACTCCAGGAGTTGGTGATGGACAAGGAGGCCTGGCATGCTGCATGCAGTCCATGGAGTCATAAAGAGTCGGACATGACTGAGCAACTGAACTCAACTCAACTCAGTTGGATAAATATATATGTGTGTATATATATATATATATATATTCTAAGTTACAAAAAATCAATTTCTTCTTACTTAATTCAACTGATTCAAGTTCATGATAATATGTATCAAAAATCAGTGTCGGATGTTGTTAGTAACTCTGTCAGCTTACAGAATGATTCACTATATATATATATATATATATATATATATGTAATTTTATTTTCATCAAATGAATAAATTGTTATACATCTGAGCACCTAAATATTGTGTAAGAATTACAAGTGGAATGCTGTATTTGGTAAAGAAAGGGCAATGGAGAATGACATCCATGGATTAAAATCCTACACTTTCATTGCTGCTTAGTTGCTAAATTGTGTCTGACTCTTATGATCCCATGGGCTGTAGCTCGCCAGTCCTCTGTCCAAGGCATTTCCCAGGCAGGAATACTGGAGTGGGCTGTGATTTCCTTCTCCAGGGGATATTCCCAATAATCAAACCTGTGTTTCCTGCATGGGCGGGTGGACTCTTTACCATTGAGCCACTATGCACCATGACCAAATAGGATTTATTTTAGGAATGCTAGGTTTATTCAATATATGAAAATCAATTCACATCTAATGAGCAAAAATCAAATAATCTGATGTCCACTTTCATTGTTTCTATTCAACATTGTACTAGAACTTCTAGCCAGAGCAATTAGGTAAAGTAAAGGAGTAAAAAAAGCACCCAGATGGAAAATGAAGAAGTAAAGCTATCTCAAATATCATGACCTTGTAATATACTGCTAAGTCACTTCAGTCGTGTCTGACTCTGTGCAACCCCATAGACGGCAGCCCACCAGGCTGCCCAGTCCCAGGGGTTCTCCAGGCAAGAACACTGGAGTGGGTTTCCATTTCCTTCTCCAATGCATGAAAGTGAAGAGTGAAAGTGAAGTAGCTCTGTCATGTCTGCCTCTTAGAGACCCCATGGACTGCGGCCTACCAGGCTCCTCCACCTGGAAGGGAGGAAAAACCATGGGATTTTTCCAGGCAAGAGTACTGGAGTGGGGTGCCATTGCCTTCTCTGGACCTTGTAATATAGAAAGTTATTAAATAATCCAAAAAAATGCTAGTAGAATTAGTAGACAAGTTCAGCAAATTTGTAGGATATAAGATTAATTTAGAACATAAATCACTATTTCTATATACTAGAAATGAGCAATCTATACAAGAAATCAAGGAAATGATTCTATTTAACAATAGCAACAGAAAATAAAATTCTTAAAATTAAATGTACCCAAATAAATATGACATGTACACCAAGAACAAAACATTAGAAAAATAAATTGAAAAGATGTAAGGACATGCAAAAACATTCATAAATTTAAAGACTTGCTGGGAATGATTGAAGGCAGGAGAAGAAGGGGACAACAGAGGATGAGATGGTTGGATGGCATCACCAACTCAATGGGCATGAGTTTTGGTAAACTCCAGGAGATGGTGATGGACAGGGAGGCCTGGCGTGCTGTGGTTCATGAGTCACAGAGTCGGATACGACTGAGGGACTGCATATAAGTTAAACAAGCAGGGTGACAATATATAGCCTTGATGTATTCATTTCCTGATTTGGAACCAGTCTGTCGTTCCATGTCCAGTTCTAAGGTTTGCTTCTTGACCTGTATACAGATTTCTCAGGAGGCAGGTCAAGTGGTCTGGTATTCCCATCTCTTGAAGAATTTTCCACAATTTGTGGTGATCCACACAGTCAAAGGCTTTGGCATAGTCAATAAAATAGAAATAGATGTTTTTTTGGACCTCTCTTGCTTTTCTGATGATCCAGTGGATGTTGGCAATTTGATCTCTGGTTCCTCTGCCTTTTCTAAAACCAGCTTGAGCATCTGGAAGTTCATGGTTCACATACCGTTGAAGCCTGGCTTGGAGAATTTTGAGCATTATTTTACTAGCATGTGAGATCAGTGCAACCATGCTATAGTTTGAGCATTCTTTGGCATTGCCTTTCTTTGGGATTGGAATAAACTCTGACCTTTTCTAGTTCTGTGGCCAATGCTGAGTTTTCCAAATTTGCTGACATATTGAGTGCAGCATTTTCACAGTATCATCTTTTAGGATTGGAAATAGCTCAACTGGAATTCCATCACCTCCACTAGCTTTGCCCATAGTGATGCTTCCTAAGGCCCACTTGACTTTGCATTCCAGGAAGTCTGGCTCTAGTTGAGTGATCACACTATTGCTGTTATCTGGGTCATGAAGATCATTTTTATATAGTATTTCTGTGTATTCTTGCCTCCTCTTCTTAATATTTTCTATTCTGTTAGGTCCATACGATTCCTGTCCTTTATTGTGCCCATCTTTGCTTGAAAAGTTCCCTTGGTATATCTAATTTTCTTGAAGAGATCTCTAGTCTTTCCCATTCTATTGTTTTCCTCTATTTCTTTCCATTGATCACTGAGGAAGGCTTTCTTATCTCTCCTTACTCTTCTTTGGAACTCTGCCTTCAAATGGGTGTATTTTTCTTTTTCTCCTTTGCCTTTCACATCTATTCTTTTCATAGCTATTTGTAAGGCCTCCTCAGACAACCATTTTGCCTCTTTGCATTTCTTTTTCTTGGGGATGGTCTTGCTCCCTGCCTCCTGAACAATGTCATGAACCTCTGTCCATAGTTCTTCAGACACTCAATCTATCATATCTAATCCCTTGTATCTATTTGTCACTTATATTGTACAATCATAAGGGATTTGATTTAGGCCTACCTGAATTGTCTAGATGTTTTCCCTACTTTCTTCAATTTAAGTTTGAATTTGACAATAACAAGTTCATGATCTGAGCCACAATCAGGTAAATGTTATTATTTCTTCTTTTCCATTACACTTTGCTATTTTTCCTAGTATTACTTAACTAATTTTCCCATACACAGCATTTTTTAAATTCCTTATATTAAACTTGTCTTCACATTATTACACTGTAGCAACTTTATTTCTGAAATAAAGGGTAATAAAAAGATGTCATACTGTTTCATAGAAGAGAAATAAATTAATAAAGGGGAATTTTTTAGCAATGTTACTGAAGTAAATTGTAATTATTTGTTTAGCAAGCAATCACATGAAAAGTGAAATAAGCATAGTGACTGAAACTTCTTTGTTAGTGGAAATAATATATATACATATAAAAATACTCACAGAAAATCAGGATACATAATAGCAACATCACAGGACCTTATTATTTGACAAAAATGCTACTTTTGCAGGAAGATCATAATGTAGAAAAAATAATAAATAATAATTAACATTTTAAGCATCAGACTCAGTCCTTATCACTCTAATATCTGGCTTTCTAAGGGGCTGTTGCTGCTAGTCACTTCAGTCATGTCCGACTCTGTGCTAACCCATAGATGGCAGCCCACCAGGCTCCCCCATCCCTGGGATTCTCCAGGCAAGAACACTGGAGTGGGTTGCCATTTCCTTCTCCAATGCATGAAAGTGAAAAGTGAAGGTGAAGTCACTCAGCCGTGTCCAACTCTTAGCGACCCCATGGACTGCAGCCTACCAGGCTCCTCCACCCATGGTATTCTCCAGGCAAGAGTACTGGAGTGGGTTGCCATTGCCTTCTCTTTCTAAGGGGCTAAAATATTTAAATGGATGTTGCCTCTACATGTATTACTTTGAAGCACCAACCTCTGCATCTATTCATTTAAGAAGTATTTGCCAGGGACCTGCTGTATGTTATACCCGGCTTGGAGGCAGGTATGGGAGATAATTAAAACACACTTGCCTCTGCCTTCCTCATATTACAATATGAGGTGATATGATTAAAGGAACCAGAAATAAATTTTAAAAATTACAAAAAGTGCCATGAAGTGAAAACAAAAAATGTTTTTGTAATAGAAAAAAAAAAAATGGTTGTGGGCCACTTCCTTATCTATAATGATCAGATAAACTATCTCTGAGAAAGGGCATTCAAAATGAGACCTGAATGTTAGAAGGATTAGAAGACAAAGTTACAATGAACTTGACAACAACTGGGGAAGAGTGTAAATGACATACACTGAGGAAATGTTTTTTACAAGAAGAGAGAAAAAAGGCAGTGTATCTCTGAGTATAGTGAGGGATGGGAAATGCATTAATCAGGACACTTTCATGGAAGATATTACATGCAATTTTAATGGTTGATATAATTAGCTAAGAAGCTATTTAATCAGTCAAGGATGATTTTTTGATTAAAAGTGCAGTGCTGGAGCTGTGGCTGTGTGGCACTGGAGCAGCTGTGAGGATATATCCCACGTCCAAGGTCAGAGAAACCCAAGGAAGATGGTAGGAGGGGTGAATTTGCATTTAGTATCAAACCCCATTCCTGCCAGAGACACTAAGAGGGCTCTAACAAACCTTGTGTGCACCAGGACCCAGGGACCCCACAGAGACTGAGACAGAACTGTGTTTGAGCATCTCCTGTCTAGGTACGGGTCAGCGGTGGACTGCTACAGGGACAGGGGCTTTGGGTGCAGCAGACTTGGGTACGGCATAAGCCCTCTTGGAGGAGGTCTCCATTAACCCCACCATAGAGCTGCCAGAACTTACACAGGACTGGGAAATAGACTCTTGGAAGGCACAAACAGAACCTTGTGTGCACCAGGACCCAGGAGAAAGGAGCAGTGACCCCAAGAGACTGAACCAGATTTCTCCAGGAGTGTCCAGGAGTCTCCAGTGGAGGCCTGGGTTGTTGGTGGCCTGCTAAAGGCTTGAGGGCAGTGAGTGTAGCAGTACACACATGGGATTTTTTGAAGGAGGTCACCATTGTCTTCATTATCTCCACCATAGTTTAGCCCCAGGTAAATAGCAGGGAGGGAACACAGCTCCACCCTTTAACAGAAAATTGGATTAAAGATTTACTGAGCATGGGCCCACTCATCAGAACAAGACCCAGTTTCCCCCTCAGTCAGTCTCTCCCATCAGGAAGCTTCCATAAGCCTCTTATCCTTCTCCATCATAGGGCAGAGAGACTGAAAACCACAATCCCAGAAAACTAACCAATATTATCACACGAACCTCAGGCTTGTTTAACTCAGTGACACTATAAGCCATCCCATATAGGGCCACTCAAGACAGACAGATCATGGTAGAGAGTTCTGGCAAAATGTGGTCCACTGGAGAAGGGAATGGCAAACCACTTCAGTATTCTTGCCTTGAGAACCTCATAAACAGTACAAAAAGCCAAAAAGATAGGACACTGAAAGATGAACTCCCCAGGTCAGTAGGTGCCCAATATGCTACTGGAGATCAGTGGAGAACTAACTCCAGAAACAATGAAGAGACAGAGCCAAAGCAAAACAACACCCAGTTGTGGATGTGACTGGTGATGGAAGCAAAGCCTAATACTGTAAAGAGCAATATTGCATAGGAACCTGGAATGCTAGGTCCATGAATCAAGGCAAATTGGAAGTGGTCAATCAGGAGATGGCAAGAGTGAACATTGCCGTTTTAGGAGTCAGTGAACTAAAATGGACTAGAATGAGTGAATTTAATTCAGATGACCATTATACCTACTACTGTGGGCAAGAATCCTTAGAAGAAATGGAGTAGCCATCATAGTCAACAAAAGAGTCTGAAATGCAATACTTGGATGCAATCTCAAAAATGACAAAATGATCTCTGTTCATTTCCAAGGTAAACCATTCAATATCACAGTAACCCAAGTCTATGCTCCAACTAGTAATGCTGAAGAAGCTGAAGTTGAATGGTTCTATGAAGACCTACAAGACCTTCTAGAATTAACACCACCCCCCCCCCAAAAAAAAAGAAAAATGTCCTTTTCATTATAGGGGACTGGAATGCAAATGTAGGAAGTCAAGAAATACCTAGAATAACAAGCAATTTAGGCTTTGAAGTACAGAATGAAGCAGGGCAAAGGCTAATATAGTTTTGCCAAGAGATCACACTGGTCATAGCAAACACCCTCTTCTAACAACACAAGAGAAGACTTTACACATGTACATTACCAGATGATCAGTACCAAAATCAGATTGATTATATTCTTTGCAGCTAAAGATGGAGAAGCTCTATAGAGTCAGCAAAAACAAAACCAGGAGCTGACTGTGGCTCAGATCATGGACTCCTTGTTGCCAAATTCAGACTTAAATTGAAGAAAGTAGGGAAAACCACTAGAACATTCAGGTATGGCCTAAATCAAATGCCTAACAATTAGACAGTGGAAGTGAGAAATAGATTCAAGATATTAGATTTGATAGACAGAGTGCCTGATGAACTATGGATGGAGGTTCAAGACATGGTACAGGAGGCAGGGATCAAGACCATCCCCATGGAAAAGAAATGCAAAAAAGCAAATGGCTGTCTGAGGAGGCCTTACAAACAACTATGAAAAGAAGAGAAGTGAAAAGCAAAGGAGAAAAGTAAAGATATTCCCATTTGAAGGCAGAGTTCCAAAGAATACCAAGGAGATATAAGCCTTCCCCAGTCACCAATGCAAAGAAATAGAGGAAAACAATAGAATGGGAAAGACCATAAATCTCTTCAAGAAAATTAGAGATACCAAGGGAACATTTCATGCAAAGATGGGCTCAATAAAGGACAGAAATTGTATAGACCTAACAGAAGCAGAAGATATTAAGAACAGGTGGCAAGAACACAGAAGAACTATACAAAAAAGGTCTTCACGACCCAGATAATCACGATGGTGTGATCACTCACCTAGAGCCAGACATACTGTAATGCAAAGTCAAGTGGGCCTTAGGAAGCATCACTATGAACAAAGCTAGTGGAGGTGATGGAATTCCAGTTGAGCTATTTCCAATCCCAAAAGATGATGCTGTGAAAGAGCTGCACTCGATATGTCAGCAAATTTGGAAAACTCAGCATTGGCCACAGGACTGGGAAATGTCAGTTTTCATTCCAATCCCAAAGAAAGTGAAGTGAAGTCGCTCAGTCATGTCCAACTAATGCCAAAGAATGCTCAAGCTATAGCACAGTTGCACTGGTCTTACATGCTAGTAAAGTAATGCTCAAAATTCTCCAAGCCAGGCTTCAACAGTACATGAACTGTGAACTTCCAGATGTTCAAGCTGGTTATAGAAAATGGAGAGGAACCAGAGATCAAATTGCTAACATCCTCTGGATCATCAAAAAAGGAAGAGAGTTCCAGAAAACATTTACTTCTGTTTTATTGACTATGCCAAAGCCTTTGACTGTGTGGATCACAACAAACTGGAATATTCTTCAAGAGATGGGAATATCTGACCACTTGACCTGCCTCCTTAGAAATTTGTATGCAGGTCAGGAAGCAACAGTTAGAACTGGACATGGAACAGCAGACTGGTTCCAAATCAGGAAAGGAATACATCAAGGCTGTATGTTTTCACACTGCTTGTTTAACTTATATGCAGAGTACATCATGAGAAACATTGGGCTGTATGAAACATAAGCTGGAATGAAGACTGCTGGGAGAAATATCAATAACCTCAGATATGCATATGACACCACCCTTATGGCAGGAAGTGAAGAAGAACTAAAGAGGCTCTTGATGAAAGTGAAAGAGGAGAGTAAAAAAGTTGGCTTAAAACTCAACAATTCAGAAGACTAAGATCATGGCATCTGGTCCCATCACTTCATGGCAAATAGATGAGGAATCAGTAGAAACAGTGAGAGACTTTATTTTGGGGGGCTCCAAAATCACTGCAGATGGTGATTGTAGCCATGAAATTAAAAGATGCTCACTCCTTGGCAGAAAAGTTGTGACCAACCTAGATAGCATATTAAAAAGCAGAGACATTACTTTGCCAACAAAGGTACGTCTAGTCAAAGTTATGGTTTCTCCAGGAGTCATATATGAATGTGAGAGTTGGACTATAAAGAAAGCTGAGTGCCAAAGAATTGATGCTTTTGAACTGTGGTGTTGGAGAAGACTCCTGAGAGTCCTTTGGACTGCAAGAAGATCCAACCAGATCCAACCTAAAGGAAACCTGTTCTGAATATTCATTGGAAGGACTGATGCTGAAGCTGAAACTCAAATACTTTGGCCACCTCATGCAAAGAGCTGACTCATTTGAAAAGACCCTGATGCTGGGAAAGATTGAAGGTAGGAGGAGAAGGGGATGACAGAAGATGCGATGGTTGGATGGCATCACCGACTCAATGGACATGAGTTTGAGTAAACTCTGGTAGTTGGTGATGGACTGGGAGGCCTGGCATCCATGGGGTTGCAAAGATTCAACACAACTGAGTGACTGAACTGAACTGAACAAAGAACCATTGGTTTAGGTCATTTTTATTTATTTCTGTGGATGTCTGGAGGTTAGTTGTTCCAGGATGATTTCAGTGACTCAAAGACATTATCAAAGATCTAGTTCAGTTCAACCTTTCATTTGGCATTTTTGTAAAGTTGGTATTTTGTCTACACCTTTCTGTCTCATGGCCCCAACAGATAAGTTATTGTCTTCTTAGTTGGATCCTATCAGAAAAGAAAGGGTCAATACAAAATGCTTTCTCTCTTGTCTTTGTCTCCACAAATAACACATTCCTAGTGCCTATACAGTTGTTCCAATAACGAAATTTAAGTTTAGGTTAGTTTAGAGCCAAGATTCAAGACCCAAGTATGCCTGTAGAGATGGTCAAAGTTTTTTACCAAGCTTCTTTTTGTGTGAAACATAGAAGATTCTTAAGGATTAGGATAATTTTACAAAAAAATTACCAATGATCCTGCTAAAAGCCAGGTGAAAAGATCAAATATGTGATCACAGTTCTTTCTCATTCTATACAAAAATGAATGGAATTTCAGTGATATTTCCTGGTCTTTTGCTAATGGAAATATAATAGGAATCTGATTGAGTTTTTTCTTTGATATTTCTTTCCCATTCTTGATTTCAGTTCTATCCAGCTATTTATTATTATAATAAATCTTTTTATAGGAATTATGCATAGCCCTAGATATGTATTATATACTTCAGAATATAGTCTGGAGTTTATTAAAATTTATTATGTTTCAGTTCAGGCCCTCAGTCATGTCCAACTCTTTGTGACCCCAAGGACTGTAGCTCACCAGGTTTCCCTGTCCATCACCAATGCCTGGAGCTTACTCAAACTCATGCCCATCAAGTCGGTGATGCCATCCAACCATCTCATCCTCTGTTGTCCCCTTCTCCTCCCACCTTCAATCTTTCCAGCATCAGGGTCTTTTCAAATGAGTCAGTTCTTCACATCAGGTGGCCAAAGTATTGGAGTTTCAGCTTCAGCATCAGTCCTTCCAATGAATATTCAGAACTGATTTCTTTTAGGCTTGACTGGCTGGATCTCCTTGCAGTCTAAGGGATTAGTCATTATGATTACTGAGGCCAAACTACTGCTCTGAAATCTTTGGGACTTCTAATATTTTTAACACTTCATTTTTAACAAATGGCACATTATTTTTAAAAATCAACAACATACCTTCTTTTTTCCCCAACAATATATCTTAAGGTTTCAAGTTCATCTGATTTCTCAAAAGTTTTGATTAATTTTTAATCTATGGAAATCTGTGTGCATTAAAGAAATAGGATTTATTGGACTCAAATTTATTTTCCCATCTAATAAGCATCCTTATTAAAGTAACTTTAAATTATCTACTTTGTCTACTTTGCTGGGTGGAATAACAGCCCTGGATTTCAAGAATTCAATTATCCTAGTCCTTAACCATAACTGAAAGTCAAAACCAGTGCTTTAGAATATTCAGTATTCTCCATGGGAAGTCTCGTTGGTAGATTAGAGTCCCCACATCTTTTCCTTTGTTTTTAGAATAAGGAATAGGAGTTTGCTCCTTATGTCCCAGGACTTCCCAAATAAATCAGAATTGGATCTAAACTGATCATTGGAGTGGATGATTCAGGGGCAGGACTTCCCCTCATTATTCAAACCATTGGAAATGGCTCATGTGATGTCATCAGCTGTCAAGAGAACGTAGTGTAAATAGATCTTCTATCTGCAGACATCTGTCTGGTATCTTTATTTAATTGCAGTGTCAACTCATTCATAACATATTGCTGAGGGGCAGTAGACATTTAAGCTTTGATTCTACCATTCTAATGGGTGTGCTTCTGGCCAAAATGCATCGGAAAAGGAAGATGACACTCTGAAAAAATACATAAATATGAAATTGAACCATACCTATTATCCAACAAGGAACAAGAGTTTGACATCAGGAATAAAATGTTTCTGTTAAGACTTTAGCGAGGGCAAGGGCAAAGGAGAGGGAAGGTTTCATCTTCCTGTGGCTTTGGAGAAATATAATCTCAAATAAGCCAACCTGGCTATGAAACTCAGAAGGGTGAATTGTCTCACAACTTTGAAATGCCAGAAACTCTTTATCAATAACAGGGTCTTGCATATGGTTTAACATCAGTCCACTTTCTCAAACTGAGAGCTGCTACCACTTCTGTAAGAAAACATAGAAACAATGCCCCCTAACCTTGAAAAATCAGAGTATCCTAAGAAAAATAGGAATACAGGGTAAAAACAATGTTCATTTATCCATTTGCCGATGGGAGTTGGGGTTGATTTCCGTTAGCCATGTGGGTGCTCAATAGATTGTGTTTGGTAATGCTGGTGGTGAGGGGGTTATTTCTGCAGCTGGTTTTGCTCTGAAGCCAAGAGTATAAAATCCTTTTAACTAGACTCCCAGCCCCCATTCGTGATAAACATAGTAGGCTGGCTCACTAGCCCCAGCAACACGTAAAGTTCAGTTTCCTTCTGCAGAGAGATAAGAGGATCTTAACGGGTGGCTCAGAGTGCTGCATTTCCTATTTCACGCTCAGTGCATACGACTTAGGTTAACTCTCTTCATATGTCATGGATTCTTTAACAAGCCCACATTGCCCTTCCCAAGACACAACACTTCTCATTTCCCTCAAATGCGCAAAGCTAATTGCCTTAAACCATATTGAATGTTTAAATTCAATAATCAAACTCGTGACTATTTAACTGGTTTTACCTAAATGATTAATGCCTGGTGTCTCTATGTAAATCGTACTGTACTCCAGCAGTTTCAGGTCATAGAGTATCTATATTTGCCATTTAATTCTTAAAATCAAGATACAGTTGTCAGTGTATTAGTATTACCAGGTACTGATTGTCTGGGTATAAACTAGTGTCCTATGATATAAGATGGAATTTCAGGGTCCCATTTAAATTATACAAGATATTCTTCCTGCTAGGCATGCATTTGCCATGCATACAAAAGCTCCTTGTCTTTGTAAGTCTATAACAAGCAAAGGGGATGCTTTCTACTGATCAAAATCATGGAATAAACATATTTCATCCTATGTCACTAGATGCAATCATCGCAAAGTGACATATCTTGCTCCTGAAATTATCATCTCTGTACTTAATTGTTTATAAACAAGATCATTTCTTGTTTATAAACAGCTGTATTTAATATGTATAATTAACATATACGCATATGATTTAAAAAATCAAACCATGCAGCAGAATGTACAATAAGAAATATAAAAATCTAACTCCTCTTCTTTGAGAATCACTGCCTAGAAGTAATACTGCAAACATTTCCTTGTGTATCTCCCAGATAGCTTCATGCATTTGTGCAGATCTTACACACACGTATGTAAAACCAGGATTTGGCACACACAAGCACATACATGTACACATTCTACCTTTCAGATACAAAAATTCCTGCCTTAGGAATGTGTGACATGTATCTTTGTGTTCACAGGTAACCATATCCATACCTTAAATTTCTAAAACTTATAAGTTGAAATGATTGATTGGGACTAGAATGCTATTTGTGGGTGTGTATGTGCTCAGTTGCTCAGTCATGTCTAACTCTTTGCGACCCCATGGACTGCCAGAGCCTGCCAGAATCCTCTGTCCATGAAATTTTCCAGGCAAGAATACAGGAGTCAGGGGCCATTTCCTACTCCAGGGTATCTTTCTGAATCAGGGGTCAAACCCATGTTCTGTGTCTCCTGAATTTGCAGGCAGATTCATTACCACTGAGCCATCAGGGAAACTCAGAATGATATAGAGATGGTTTTAATTTTTTACAGATTATTTCCTTTATATTCCAGATTGATAAACTTTGTCCACCAAAACTTTGGAATACATTGAGTCAGTTTGAATTAAAAACAGGAAGAATACTAGCTTGAGTAGAATGATGCAGGAGTACTTTCCATTTTTTTCAATTTCCGTATCATCAATATTTAACTTATTTTTCCCCATAGGCTACAAGGTTAAAATAAAGCATCACACATAAATTCATTATACTGTAACTATTATTTCTCAGATATCAAGCTTTATTCTTATTTTTAAATTCGGACTTTTTACTTTCTTGGATATCAGGCAGGCAGTAACATTTTTTTGAAGTCTAAGTTCTTTATATTTCTCTTCCCTAGGTTCTCAACTAATTGAAAACTAGCGCTATATAGTTGCAAAGTGTTTTGTAACTTTCACAACATCCACAGAGTAATTTTGAGGCTAAATTGTAGCTTTTCCTTTGTGATTTTCCAGGAAGTGAAAATGAGAACAGGCTAACTATTCCTAGCATATATCAAGCCCTGCATCATTCATACCAGGCTATCAAGTCTGGCTATGAGTATATATATACTGCACTGGACCAGTTTAATAGTACAGTAACATTAACAATAAATGCAGACTTCACTTAGCAAATATAAAACTATTTTAATAGAACAGAGAGTTTGCTGCCATTGGTGAAAGCGATTGAGCTCAACTTTGCTGAAACAGAGGGTGGGAGGACACCTGAATGAGCTAATGGAAATGTGCTAGATGGATGGAATGGACAGGTCTGTTGATGTTTTCTAATTGCTGCCCAAGGAAGTAAGCACCTACCAACTCACAGTGAGTATGAGACAGGACCCTCTTTCTTGATGATTGTATTTCAACTGAAAGTTTCCCTGGTCATCAAGAAAGACAATCCTGCATTGCAGATTTACACCTCCATCAGTGGTAGAGAATATCTACAAGAAACCTGACCTTAGCAAATTATATTCTGAATTTTTGCAAATTTCTGTAACTGGAAAGAGTAGATTCTCAGAAGGAAAGCACTTTGAAACAAGTTAGGTACATCTGTTTACTTATGTCAGTGCAGAAAATATGCTGTGCTTTTCACGAAGATTACATATCGATAAAATTATTTTCCTATGATTTAACATGAACCCCATAAACAATTCTGAAAAGAAAAAAAAATCAGTTTCTTTTAAAACTATATTATTAAAGGATACAACGGTGTCAGATTTCTCCCATGTTATATATAATTATGACTTTGAAAAATAATAGTTTGGGGTTTCTAAAATCTTGACTTTTTTTTTTTTTAATCTTGAACAATCCAGTCCATTTCCAACAAAAATTCAGTTTCTAAGAAAAACAACAGCAAATTTAAAGCTTTCATTATGGGAGAAAAAATGCACTTTGGAATTGTCTGTCTTGCCACAAATACATGATCTAATGCATCACTCTTTAGGAATGGATGATTGCACTCTTTGAAACCTTAAAACTCTTCCAAATCCAGCTGCCCAAGAGGCTTACAAAAATTCATTTTATTAATTAGCTTTTCTTGCCACCAAAAGCATGGTTAATAGGAAGGTTGGACCATGCAATGTTACAGAAAATAAAAGAATCCATGAGTATAAGAAGGAAATATACACCTTGTACAATAACTTTTAATATCTGTCATTTTTTTCTCTTTTGTTTTACCAGATCATTTTATATTTTATCATGTAATTCACTAAATTATTACTCTTGCAACTTGGTTTTGAGACGTGCAGCCTTTTCCTAGGTTCTGACAATCTGACTTGTAATAGCTGCTTGAAGTGTTTGGGGAAAAGTAAACATGGGCTTCCCAGGAGGTACTAGTGGTAAAGAACCTGCCTGCGAAGGCAGGAGACAGAAGAGATGCAGATTGGATCCTGGGTCGGGAAGATCCTCTGGAGGAGGAAATGGCAACCCATTCCAATATTTTGCCTGAGAAATTCCATGGACAGAGGAGCCTGGCGGGCTACAGCCCATAGGGTCCCAAAGAGTAGGACAACACTGAAGCGACTTAGCACTCACCCAAACATGATGCCAGCGTCTATCAGGGTAGTGTCTGATCTTCTTGTGTATAAAGGTTCTTGTTCATAATCACACTTTTCCCTAAGATGAATACATCTAAAACTCATCAGCACAGTTGAACCATTTTGTGCTTTTTCTATGAAAATATTATATTCCTTATATGAAGAGGTTATAAATTGTGCATAGAGAGTAGATCACCCTTCATGACGTGTGCATGCATGCTAAGTCGCTTTAGTCATGCCCACCTCTGTGCAACAGACACCATGGACTGTTGCCCACCAGGTTCCTCTGTCCAAAGGATTCTCCAGGCAAGAATGCTGGAGTGTGTCACCATGCCCTTCTCCAGGAAATTTTCGTGAGACATGAGTCTCAGGGATCAAACCTGAGACTCTTATGTCTCCTGCATTAGCAGGTGGGTTCTTTACCACTAGGGTCACATGCGAAGCCCAAGTGAAGTCCACACAACTCTAAACCTTAAAGTCAAAGCCTCTTTTGTAAAGGTTTGGCACATAAATATTTTTTCCATTTGTTTATTCAATATTCAATTACATCTAGTCATCAAGAACAAATACTAGTCATGTGAATTGTGAATGGCCACATTAAACAATATTTTTTTTTCACTGAAAAATATATCTGCAATGAGACTTTATGGCTTCAACAACCCTTAGCCATATTAATGGTACTCCCCCCATTCCTCACATTGGTTTTAGTAAAGGATGTGTTTTAGTATACACCAGAACTGCGTACCCTGTTAGTATTAACTGATCAAGAAACTAGCATGCACATCTATCCCCAAAGTGACTTGTATGGGTTGACAACCTCATGTATGAATAACATGAAAAATTCTTTTCAGTCTCATCACTGTACTAATTTTCAAATTGAGTTTTCTTGTCCTAATTACAAAGAACTCAGTTTCCTTTGTGAAAATGCAAGTTCTAATTATTCAAAACACTGTATGCACATGTGTATACAAGCTTTATTGGAAAGCTAGCAAGGTCTTTGAAGGTTTTAAACTACATGGTCTCAAATTCAGAGATGTAATATTTTGTATCCATTTACTTTTAAATCATTTTAGATTTTTGTGGCTTTATTTTCAATTTCATTTTTGTCCATAATTTCCACAACTAATTTTTAGCTGTAATTCTGAATAAACCTCTAAGAAGTCTAATTGTATCTTCATTATATCTGTTAATAGGATTTATTTGTAATAATAGCAGTAACAACACAGTTATAATAGTAATAATAATTTTATCTTGTTCTACATAATGCTGCCTCTTATTTTCATGTGACTTTTTTTCTATTTTGGGATTAATTGTATGATTTTCTATCTCTGCTATTAATACTTCATAATCATTATATCTAATTAAAATTACCCTTTTAAAATTCAGATTCACACTTAATAATTGTAAAATGACAAATTAGTCATAAAATATGAGATGTTTTGTTCATTAGAATATGCTAGATGTTATAGAAGGATTACCAAATGCTTAGTATTGTAATTTTTAAATATCAGATTCTATATTTTAGTATTTTAAAATTAAAACTATAGAAAAGAGAATGAGATTTCTATTCTTAAAAATCATTGAATTCCATTCATTTATTCATTCTGCAAATAATTATTAAGTACACATTAGGCTCCACTCACTCAACTAGAGCTGAACATAGAAATGAATAGGAAATAAATAAATGAACCATTTTAACAATGAGATAGATTATAGAGTGGAGGGACGGGAAAGTCCTGTAAAGTCTCAGTGCAAGGTCATTGTAATTTCTATACAAATGTCAACTGACTCCTTTACCATCAGGACATTTTCTGGTGAAGGACATCTTCTCCATCCTCAACGAACAAATCTGTCACTGCCTGTGTTTTGAGTTCATTATGAGAGACAACTGTGTTATCAGATGATACTACTACAAAGGCAAAACTCATCTTTATTACTGAAAAATGCTAAATTTGAGGACATATCTTAAATGTATAGCTACAATTTTGTTTTTTTTGAATCTTGAAACTTAAAATTAGACCAGTGAATTCACTTAGTCCCATCAAGAGGAAAACGATCCTATCATGTGATGGTCTCACCTGTAAAAACATACAATGTGGATGAGCTCTCTGAGAAAAGGGGAAACAAACCCAGCTACACAGGCCACTGCCTCCCCATGACTCATCAATCAGATAATTTATTCTACCTTCTTGGAAGGAACAGAAATGCAACTGATAACCAAGAAATATCAGAGAACAGCCTTCCTCATGGAAAATACAGGGTTGGGACAACAATGTAACCCATTGAAAACAAGACAACAGGCCCCAAATGGAGTCATTTATGCTAAGTCCCATGTCACCAAACCTAGACTTAACTTTATTACATTCCAGCTATCCCAGAAATGGAGTGGTTTTTGTTTTTTGTTTTTTAAATTTCAATGTATTTATTTTACACTTTACTTTTAATTGGAGGATAATAGCTTTACAATGTTGTGATGGTTTTTGCTGTGTAACTACATAAATCGGGTATAGGTACACATATATCCCCTCCCTCTTGAGACTTCCTCCTGCCCACCCCCTTCCCACCCCTTTGGGCCATCATAGAGCACCAAATTGAGTTCCCTGTATTATGCAGCAGCTTCCCTCTAGATATTTTATACATGGCAGTGAATATATGTCAATGTCACTTTCTCAGTCCATCACACTCTCTCCTTCCCCCACTGTGTGCAAAAACCTAGAGCTTATTATACAGAATGAAGTAAGTCAGAAAGAAAAACAAGTATTGTATATTAACATATATATGTGGAATCTAGAAAAATGATAATGATGAACCTATGTGCAGGTCAGGAACAGAGATGGAGATGTAGAAATGGAGTCTTAAACCAGTCAATCTGGAATTACCTAATCAGCACTAGTTACATCATCTGCCTGATTCACCCTTTCAGTTCAGTTCAGTCACTCAGTCGTGTCCAACTCTTTGTGACCCCACGAATTGCAGCACGCCAGGCCTCCCTGTCACCATCACCAACTCCCAGAGTTTACTTAAACTCATGTCCATTGAGTCAGTGATGCCATCCAACCATCTCATCCTCTGTCATCCCCTTCTCCTCCCACCTTCAGTCTTTCCCAGCATCAGGGTCTTTTCAAATGAGTTGGCTCTTCACATCAGGTGGCCAAAGTATGGAGTTTCAGCTTCAGCATCAGTCCTTCCAGTGAATATTCAGGACTGATCTCCTTTAGGATTGACTGGTTGGATCTCCTGGTAGGCTAAGGGACTCTCAGTCTTCTCCAACACCACAGCTCAAAAGCATCAATTCTTCAGTGCTCAGCTTTCTTTATAGTCCAACTCTCACATCCACACATGACTACTGGAAAAACCATAGCCTTGACTAGATGGACCTTTGTTGGCAAAGTAATATCTCTGCTTTTTAATATGCTATCTAGGTTGGTCATAACTTTTGTCCCAAGGAGTAAGCATCTTTTAATGTCATGGCTGCAGTCAACATCTGCAGTGATTATGGAGCCCAGAAAAATAAAGTCAGCCACTGTTTCCACTATTTCTCCATCTATTGGCCATGAAGTGATGGGACCAGATGCCATGATCTTCATTTTATGAATGTTGAGTTTTACGCCAACTTTTTCACTATCTTCTTTCATTTTCATTAACAGGCTCTTTAGTTCTTCTTCATTTTCTGCCATAAGGGTGGTGTCATCTGCATATCTGAGGTTATTTATATTTCTCCTGGCAATCTTGATTCCACCTTGTGTTTCATCCAGCCCAGCATTTCTCATGATGTACTCTGCATATAAGTTAAATAAGCACGATGACAATATACAGCCTTGACATACTCCTTTTCCTATTTGGAACCAGTCTGTTGTTTCATGTCCAGTTCTAACTATTGCTTCCTGACCTGCATACAGATTTCTCAAAATGCAGGTCAGGTGGTCTGGTATTTCCATCTCTTAAAGAATTTTCCACAGTTTGTGGTGATCCACACAGTCAAAGGCTTTGGCATAGTCAATAAAGCAGAAATAGATCTTTTTCTGGATCCAGCAGATGTTGGTAATGTGATCTCTGTTTCCTCTACCTTTTCTAGATCCAGCTTGAACATCTGGAAGTTCACAGTTCATGTACTGTTAAAGCCTGGCTTGGAGAATTTTGAGTATTACTTTACTAGTGTGTGAGATGAGTGCAATTGTGTAGTAATTTGAGCATTCTTTGGCATTGCCTTTGTTAGGGATTGGAATGAAAACTGACCTTTTCCAGTCCTGTGGCCACTGCTGAGTTTTCAAAATTTGCTGGCATTTGGAGTGCAGCACTTTCATAGCATCATCTTTTAGGATTGGAAATAACTCACTGGAATTCTATCACCTCCACTAGCTTTGTTCATAGTGATGCTTCCTGAAGGCCCACTTGACTTCACATTCCAGGATGTCTGGCTCTAGGTGAGTGATCACACCATTGTGATTATCTGGGTCATGAAGATCTTTTTTGTACAGTTCTTCTGTGTCCTCTTGCCACCTCTTCTTTAACCCCTTATGAAGAGGAACTCAAAAGCCTCTTGATGAAAGTGAAAGTGGAGAGTGAAAAAGTTGGCTTAAAGCTCAACATTCAGAAAACGAAGATCATGGCATCTGGTCCCACCACTTCATGGGAAATAGATGGGGAAACAGTGGAAACAGTGTCAGACTTTATTTTTCTGGGCTCCAAAATCATGGCAGATGGTGACTGCAGCCATGAAATTAAAAGATGCTTACTCCTTGGAAGGAAAGTTATGACCAACTTAGATAGCATATTCAAAAGCAGAGACATTACTTTGCCAACAAAGGTTCGTCTAGTCAAGGCTATGGTTTTTCCTGTGGTCATTTATGGATGTGAGAGTTGGACTGTGAAGAAGGCTGAGCGCCGAAGTATTGATGCTTTTGAACTGTGGTGTTGGAGAAGGCTCTTGAGAGTCCCTTGGACTGCAAGGAGATCCAACCAGTCTGAAGGAGATCAGCCCTGGGATTTCTTTGGAAGGAATGATGCTGAATGATGCTGAAGCTGAAACTCCAGTACTTTGGCCACCTCATGCGAAGAGTTGACTCATTGGAAAAGACTCTGATGCTGGGAGGGATTGGGGGCAGGAGGAGAAGGGGACGACAGAGGATGAGATGGCTGGATGGCATCACTGACTCGATGGACGTGAGTCTCAGTGAACTCCAGGAGTTGGTGATAGACAGGGAGGCCTGGCATGTTACAATTCATGGGATCGCAAAGAGTCGGACACGACTGAGCAACTGATCTGATCTGATCTGATCCCCTAAAGCTGACACGTTATATCCCCTAAAGTCAGTGACTTTTCCATAAGCAATATGCATTATTGTCTAGGATAACTTCCTTGTTCCTGCCTATATTTGCCTTTAAAAGTCTTACATTTCTTACAGTTCCTTGGATCTCCTTTATATTTGCTGTATTGGAGGCTACCCGAATCATGCATTGTTAAATAAAGCCAATGTGTTCAGTTGCTCAGTTGTGTGCGACTCTTGGCAACCTCATGAACAGTAGCCCATGATGTTCCTCTGTCGCTGGAATTTTCCAGGAAAGAATACTGAATTAGGTTGCCATTTCCTACTCCAGCCATTCTTTCTGACCCAGGGATGGAACCCATGTCTCTTGCATCTCCTGCATTTGCAGGTGGATTCTTTACCACTAGTTGTACCTGGGAAGCCCCTGAATAAAGCCAATGCAGTCTTTAAATTTACTCACTTGAATCTTGTTTTTCAACAATCCCAAATGCATGTGTTGAAAATCCTAAAATGTTAGTATAATTACCTTTATATGGAAACTCCAGTATATCCCCATCAGCCTTTAAACATTGCCAGACAGAAGCACAGTTCCATCATACTTTAAGCGCCCTTCTATATTCATCCCAGATGGATTTGCCACAGACTGCTACCCTCAAATCTGCATTACCAAAAGCTTCAAAGCCTTGAACGACCTTCTTATATCATAATGCATAAGTAAAAGCTGGAGAAAATGCATTTTCTGCTCAAAAATTGTAAAAATGTTAGTCTCTCAGTCATGTCCGACTCTGCAACCCCATGGACTATATAGCCCACCAGGTTCCTCTGTCCATGGAATTCTCCATGCAAGAATACTGCAGTGGATTGCCATTTCCTTCTCTAGGGGATCTTCTCAACCCAGGGATTGAACTCAGATTTTCTACTCAAATAAATAAATATTAAACAGTTTTTTCTGAAAAGAGGTGAATTTGCAACTTTTCCTGACAGCTAAAATTTTTTATTCTTGCTGAGCACTGTTTAAAACTCTTCTCCAACAAAAATAACCATCCCTAATTTCGTTATCTGTGCTACTGTTTATAAAATAATAAAGTGGGGACTTAAATAAACAAAGATAAATAAAAAGCAGATGTTCATATAAAGCCTTACATAATTCTGCAGAGCACAGAGATTTTCAGGGGCAAAGGCTGTGGCAACTCAGAACTCAAGGCTTTTGTTTTGTTTTTTTTATTAAAAGATAAAGGCAGATTAAAAAAAAAAAGTGCATACTTACACAGTAACTGGTGAGCATGACTGTGTAGTAAATTGGCTCTTTCTTTAAATGACCTTCCCTGGTGGCTCAAGTGGTAAAGAATCTGCCTGCCAATGCGGGAGATCTCGGTTCGATTCCTGGGTCAGAAAGAGCCCCCTGGAGAAGAGTATGACAATCCACTCCAGTATTCTTGCCTGGAGAATTCCATTAACAGAGGAGCCCAGTGGTCTACAGTCCATGGGGTTGCAAAGAGTCAGACATGACTGAGTGACACACTTTTTAAATGATCTAGGGAAACATCTAAGCCCTCAAGCTACTCCAGAATCATCACCCTCAAACTTAGATCTGCTTGACTGTCCCTTCCATTTTCCACCACAGGAATTATAAAACTCACCCCAAGCTCTTCTCTAATCCTGATGCCTTTTATGCTTAGCCCATCAAAAATATACACAGTTATCAGCCTGAGCTTTCTCAAGTTTCCCCCAATCACTTTCATCTGTTCACCTGATCTTATATCTTTTTGATCTCCCTAACTACTTTCCAAAATTAACAATGTATTAATTTATCTGGGCTCTCTTCCCACCTCCACATCTTCTCCTGTTTTCTCTCGATGTTCAATTCATGTATTTTTCCTTCTTTCTTTTTAATGCCACTTTCTTTTTCTCCAGTAATTCATGCCATTATGTCCAGGTCTTCCTGACCCTTCAAATCTTTTGTCATGTACCAAGCATTTAGAACTTCTGACCCTGTGTCTTTTTGAAATCTACCTCAGGATCTAAGATGCTATGCTCTTTGGATTTTCTTAAATGCTCTTTTCCTCTTTCTTTCACTAGCTCCTTTTACTCTGGAGTTTCTTTCATTGTAGTTTTTCTATTCTTGACTCTTTGTACTTGACATATATCTATATCTATATATATATATGTGTGTATATATATATATATAGAGAGAGAGAGAGAGATGTTAACTTCAAATTATCTACAATACGGTCATTAATTACCAAATTGTGGTAGACTTACAAATTAATCCCTAATAAGTCATTTCAAGTTCTGTCACTTTTGAGGTCCAGGTGTGCATTTCTAAACATCTCCACTTCTTCTATAAATACTCAACAGAACAAGCATTGAGGGGCATAAAAATCTAAAAAAATAAATAAATACTGGCCCACTGTTTCAATTTTCAAATAGAGAAACATCAATTAGAAAAATACATTCCCTGTAGACAATAGCTATCTTAATTAATTAGTGATTTTGATATAAATTATGTGCTTTCAGCTTTTGATTCTTCGGGAGTTGGCTGCCAACAGAGTGAATGTGTTCAGATCTGCTGCTCAATACTGTAAAGGTTCACAGGCACAGACAATATATTAATGAGAGTTGGAATAAAGTATTCTGGGAACACCTATCTAGATGAAATAATCACAGCTATTAAAAAGGGGAGAGCAAGGAACACTAAAAGAATGTGCGTGCAAAGTGACTTCAGTCATGTCTGACTCTTTGCCACCTATGGCCACCAGGCTTCTCTGTCCATAGGATTTCCCAAGCAAGAATACTGGAATGGGTTGCCATTCCCTTCTCCAGGGGATGTTCCTGACCCAAGGATAGAACCTGCATTTCTTATGTCTCCTGCATTGGCAGATGGTATCTTTGCCGCTAGTACCCCCTGGAAAGCATCTAAAAATAATATGTAATACTTGCAAAGTGACATATCTTACTCCTGAAATTATCATCTTTGTAATTAATTGTTTATGGACAAGAGCATTTACTTTTTATAAACAGTTGCATTTAATATGTATGATTAACACATGCAAATTGGATTTAAAAATCAAATCATGCAGCAGGATGTACAGTAAAAAATACAAAATTCTGACTCTTCTTCCTTGATAACCACTATCTGGAAGTAATACCATGAATATTTCCTTGTGTATGTCCCAGATATCTTCACGCATTTGTGCCCATCCTACACATACATATTTAGAAACAAGACTTTGCACACTTAAGCACACATATGCACACATTCTGCCTTTCATATACAAAATTTTCTGCCATATAAATTTGTGACAGGTATCTTTGTGTTCATGGGTAAACAATCTGTAGGCTAAATTTCTAAATATTTATTCTAAAAGTTGAAATGGTTGATTGGGAATAGAAAGATATACTGAAGATATTTTCCCAGTACAAAGATGGAATCCTAGGTTTTTTATATGTTCTTAATATGAATATCACAGTAATCCAAGTCTATGCCCCAACCAGTAATGCTGAAGAAGCTGAAGTTGAATGGTTCTATGAAGACCTATAAGACCTTTTAGAACTAATACCCAAAAAAGATGCCCTTTTCATTATAGGGGACTGGAATGCAAAAGTAGGAAGTCAAGAAACACCTGGAGTAACAGGCAAATTTGGCCTTGGAATATGGAATGAAGCAGGGAAAAGACTAATAGAGTTTTGCCAAGAAAATGCACTGGTCATAACAAACACCCTCTTCCAACAACACAAGACAAGACTCTATACATGGACATCACCAGATGGTCAACACCGAAATAGGATTGATTATATTCTTTGCAGCCAAAGATGGAGAAACTCTATACAGTCAGGAAAAACAAGACCAGGAGCTGACTGTGGCTCAGACCATGAACTCCTTATTGCCAAATTCAGACTTAAATTGAAGAAAGTAGGGAAAACCACTAGACCATTCAGGTATGACCTATATCAAATCCCTTATGATTATACAGTAGAAGTGAGAAATAGATTTAAGGGCCTAGATCTGATAGATGGAGTGCCTGATGAACTATGGAATGAGATTCGTAACATTGTACAGGAGACAGGGATCAAGACCATCCCCATGGAAAAGAAATAGAAAAAAGCAAAATGGCTGTCTGGGGAGGCCTTACAAATAGCTGTAAAAGAAGAGAAGTGAAAAGCAAAGGAGAAAAGGAAAGATATAAACATTTGAATGCAGAGTTCCAAAGAATAGCAAGAAGAGATAAGAAAGCCTTCCTCAGCAATCAATGCAAAGAAATAGAGGAAAGCAACAGAATGGGAAAGACTAGGGATCTCTTCAAGAAAATCAGAGATACCAAAGGAACATTTCATGCAAAGATGGGCTCGATAAAGGACAGAAATGGTATGGACCTAACAGAAGCAGAAGATATTAAGAAGAGATGGCAAGAATACACAGAAGAACTATACAAAAAAGATCTTCACAACCCAGATAATCACGATGGTGTGATCACTGACCTAGAGCCAGACATCCCGGAATGTGAAATCAAGTGGGCCTTAGAAAGCATCACTACGAACAAAGCTAGTGGAGGTGATGGAATTCCAGTTGAGCTATTCCAAATCCTGAAAGATGATGCTGTGAAAGTGCTGCACTCAATATGCCAGCAAATTTGGAAAACTCAGCAGTGGCCACAGGACTGGAAAAGGTCAATTTTCATTCCAATCCCAAAGAAAGGCAATGCCAAAGAATGCTCAAACTACCACACAATTGCACTCATCTCACACGCTAGTAAAGTAATGCTCAAAATTCTCCAAGCCAGGCTTCAGCAATATGTGAACCGTGAACTTCCTGATGTTCAAGCTGGTTTTAGAAAAGACAGAGGAACCAGAGATCAAATTGCCAACATCTGCTGGATCATTGAAAAAGCAAGAGAGTTCCAGAAAAACATCTATTTCTGCTTTATTGACTATGCCAAAGCCTTTGACTGTGTGGATCACAATAAACTGTGGAAAATTCTGAAAGAGATGGGAATACCAGACAACCTGACCTGCCTCTTGAGAAATCTGTATTCAGGTCAGGAAGCAACAGTTAGAACTGGACATGGAACAACAGACTGGTTCCAAATAGGAAAAGGAGTATGTCAAGGCTGTATACTGTCACCCTATTTATTTAACTTATATGCAGAGTACATCATGAGAAATGCTGGACTGGAAGAAACACAAGGTGGAATCAAGATTGCCAGGAGAAATATCAATAACTTCAGATATGCAGATGACACCACCCTTATGGCAGAAAGTGAAGAGGAACTATAAAGCCTCTTGATGAAAGTGAACGTAGAGAGTGAAAAAGTTGGCTTAAAGCTCAACATTCAGAAAACGAAGATCATGGCATCCGGTCCCATCACTTCATGGGAAATAGATGGGGAAACAGTGGAAATAGTATCAGACTTTATTTTTCTGGGCTCCAAAATCACTGCAGATGGTGACTGCAGCCATGAAATTAAAAGATGCTTACTCCTTGGAAGGAAAGTTATGACCAACCTAGATAGCATATTCAAAAGCAGAGACATTACTTTGCCAACAAAGGTTCGTCTAGTTAAGGCTATGGTTTTTCCTATGGTCATGTATGGATGTGAGAGTTGGACTGTGAAGAAGGCTGAGCGCCGAAGAATTGATGCTTTTGAACTGTGGTGTTGAAGAAGATTCTTGAGGGTCCCTTGGACTGCAAGGAGATCCAACCAGTCCATTCTAAAGGAGATCAGCCCTGGGATTTCTTTGGAAGGAATGATGCTGAAGCTGAAACTCCAGTACTTTGGCCACCTCATGCGAAGAGTTGACTCATTGGAAAAGACTCTGATGCTGGGAGGGATTGGGGGCAGGAGGAGAAGGGGACGACAGAGGTTGAGATGGCTGGATGGCATCACTGACTCGATGGACATGAGTCTGAGTGAACTCCAGGAGTTGGTGATGGACAGGGAGGCCTGGAGTGCTGTGATTCATGTGGTCACAAAGAGTCGGGCACGACTGAGTGACTGATCTGATCTGATCTGAATATGAAATATGGACTTCCCCTTTGGCTCAGTGATAAAGAATCTGCCTGCAATACAGGAGATGTGAGTTCAATCCCTGGGTTGGGAAGATTGCCTGGAGGAAGGCGTGGCAACCCACTGCGTGGAGAATCCCACAGACAGAGGAACCTGGTGGGCCACAGTCCATAGAGTCACAAAGAGTCAGACACAAATGAAGCATGCATGCAATATGAAACATATTTATTTATTTAGTATAGATATACATTCATTATTTACATAATATGCTAAGTATATTTATATTTTATATAAATTCATCTATTTTAAAAATAAGTTTATATTAATATATATTTTAAATGTAAGAAACATCATTAAACCACAAGAATGTTCAACCAAAGCAACCATGGTCTCAGATAAGGTATGTGAGATTAAGTCTGAGACTAAAAGGTAGAACTGCCAGAGATTTGGGATGGATAACTGGAGGTTTGAAGATGAGCTGTGAAAGAGGTTAGTCAGAAGACTAAAGACAGATTATGAAAGTGTTCCTATGCTTGGTTAAGGAATTTAGATTTTCACTTGTAAGAGTTCCAGCGACACAGGATACATTTAATCTGTTATTTAATAAAAATTATTTTTGAATTTTAAAACAGTAACCATTATATCAGGGTGAAAGATTAAAAGAACCACTGCTAGATATCCAATTTCTAAAGAAGCATTTGGTTCACTGCAGGCCTTGCCAAACACAATTGTTTAGTGATTAAATTCCATAAATGGGTGAAGGAAGATGAGATACACTTCAGAATGGTTTAAATGGTGGTGATGAAGCAGAGACATAGCAGAGATGGTTGGAAGGATAGCAGAAATCACTTTCAATAAGAAACGGGGGACTAACATGATTTATTTAGCATTTGTTACATGTCAGAAACTATTTTGACATGTTCACTCATTTAGTCTTCACAATAATCCTGTGAGGAAATCAAGCTTCAGAGAGATTTAACTTGCCACCATCACATTGCAGGTAAACAGCAGAAAACAGTCTACCCAATGTTTTGATTTTATGTCACACACTTTAATCCAGCATGACTCCAGCAGTGTCAACATAGTTTTGTCCCCTAAAGAAAATTCCTATAGTGTCTGAAGTGTTAAATATTCTTGAGAAAGGTAGCTCAGTGGATTAACAGCTTGCAGAATGTATGTCTTCTTACCTGGGTTAGACACCCAGAAAGTCCTGACCCCAAAAGTCAGCATACTGCAGGTAAAGTCAGCAGCTTTCCCCACCATTTTCCCTTCCCCTTAATACATTCTATATTTTCTATCTCATCAGTTACAAAGCCACTCTCTGCAAAAGTCCTACTCCTAGAAGTAATGTTCGTTTCTCCAATTACTCACACTCCCTACTTTCAATTAATCACTGTTACATCAACTTTTTCTTAGAATTTTTCAGTCCACCTTCTCTTTTCCAGTCGTCCGTCTATAGCTCTGGTTTAGATTTGCCACCTGTCCCATGTATTATTATCAATTCTTAGACTCTTTTCTCCAGTCTTGCTTTACTTCAATACATTTTCTATTCTACTACATATGTATAGAATGTATGGACCTAATTTATTTAAATATTATTTAAAATTTTAAACAAGTGGAAAATTATGTTGAATTTTTATTGTATAAGTTACTTTTAGAAGAAAGTTCCTGCCAATTTCATGTATATACAAGTAAATAGGTATAAACAATTGTTAATTAGCATCATTTATTTAAATTTAGCAAAGTTAACATACAATTGCATATTGTGTCTTAGGATGGCTGAATATCAGTTTGTTACAATCATGTTTTTATTATTTAATCCCTCATATCAACCTTATTTCTGAAGTGTTGATGTGAGGTATTAGATAATAAAAAATAGTAATTTTACTTTATTTCTGAAAGCAATGGAAATAAATGTCTCCATTCTTTATTTCATGAGATTCTCCAATCTAATTCAACATTTGACCATTATCTACTCTACTGAGACTGTGGTCAAAACTTTGCCAGCTTTCTTAGATGCTTATGCAGTTTATATATCAGATGGAAAAATTTAGGAAGAGAAAGCTGGTGGAAAACACAGAGAAAAAAGTAGTCAGGTTAAAAATTCTCATAAAAATAACATTTCTGGTCAAAATATTTTGGTCTCAATTCTGCTTTGTTAGAAGTTACAATTTTTTTTCATAAAAACTCAACAATTCTTGCAGAAGCAATTATGTATATGTCTTATAAATTTAGTATGTAAGATTTAAAGGAGATCAGTCCTGGGTGTTCATTGGAAGGACTAATTTTGAAGCTGAAACTCCAATACTTTGGCCACCTGATGCGAAGAGCTGACTCATTGGAAAAGACCCTGATGCTGGGAAAGATTGAGGGCAGGAGGAGAAGGGGATGACAGAGGATGAGATGGTTGGATGGCATCACTGACTCAATGGACATGAGTTTCAGTGAACTCCAGGAGTTGGTGATGGACAGGGAAGCCTGGCATGCTTTGGTTCATGGGGTCGCAAAGAGTTGGACATGACTGAGCGACTGAACTGAACTGAACTGAAAGTAAATGAAAAAAATTTGTTTATTAAGGATAGATTTTTAAGTGAAAAATTCAATACAATCATTTAAAATTTAACTTAGTTTTATCAAACCCTAGTATTTTGATCTAACCAAAATAAAATCACAATTTTTTTCACAATTTTTTCAAAATTTTTCACAATTTTAATAACTATCTTTATTCAAAAGATAGATATCAGAAATGTTGACCTTTGTAGTAACTCATTCACAAAATGATCATGGAAGCAATCATTAAAAATAGTTTAATGACTCAATTTGCATTATTCATGGCTGCAATCATAAATGCAACTCCACAGAGCTATTATGCTGAGTATATGTTGTCATTTTTTCCAAATATAAAAACAATTATTAAACACAGAGAATTGTTACACTATATATAATTATAGAAATGGTAATATCTTGGGCTTTTGCAGCTCTTCCAACCAAGTATAGGATGCAGTTCTTTAAAGTACTAACATCATTGTCTGTTTCTTTGGATTTCCATAAATTTCAGGCATTTTTGCTACCCAGGTTCCAAGTCACATTTTTTTTTTTTTCTCATTTTGAACATCCACAGGTCTTTGGGCCAGAGTGACTGTGTGACATGGTGAGAGAGACAAAAGATTTTTCTTTCTTTCAGGGATAAATTATACAATACCAATAATAGCAGCTGATAAAATTTGCAAAGACTTCAAGTAAAAAAAAATACAAAACATAAAATGGTTATAAAAAAAGTTGCCTTCAGTGACACAGTAGTATTAGGGAAAGCAAAAATGTTTTACAATATTGGATTTAGCAATAAGACCTTGATGTAGAAAACTCCATGGTGCTTATCACCAATAGGACATATTTATGAAAGCAGAAAGCACTGAACCTATCACAGCAACACTGACTAAATTTCAGAAAAATAATAAAATGCCTCACTTGGGGTTTCCAGGTAATATTCATTTCTGCCTTTTCCTACCTCTCATTTCCTTATAGAGATGCTTATATGAAGACGCATTCTCTCTGTAATCACTTATTGTTTCTTTATGACAAGGAAACCAGATCTCAGGCTAGAGGGCTAATACTTATCACCTGCAGAAACAATTTTCTCTTATAGACAAATACATTATTAGAAAATTGACTAATGCTCTCTATTTATTTACTAAATATCTCATGAGCCTTGTTCCAATAGTACAGTGCATACACTGAGAATTTATTGGACAAAATAGAGCAAATCTGGTCAAACTGTCTAATGTTGGCATTCTTGTGACCAAACCAAGTCATTTAAATATTGTGTCCTACAAGGACTAATATAAAAATGAGGATGACTGTGTTACTATAAGCATAGTTCCACTAGCAATTCTACTCTGGAATAATTAATGCAAATCCATGAAATTTCATTTTCTGTTGTATTACTAAGAAACAACAATGGCATCTGTTCAAATACAGTTTTTAATGTTATATACAAATTTCACATTAATGGATGGAGAAAAAGTGTGTATGGATGAATAGTACACATCAGTAAATCTCTAGATGAATATAAGTAAACTCATTTTTACAAACAAAACTTTTATAGACATAGTGTATGATTAAAAGATATGTGAAGATTATAAAAACATTAAGAAAAAATCCATCCAAAAAAGTCCTGATTAAAATCTTCATTCCATATAATGTCTAACTCTTTTTAATTGAGATAATTTAACAATTGTAAAAGTAAGATTTTCATCTATCACTTTTAACAGTTTTCCTATAATATATGTATAGTTCAGTTCAGTTCAGTCACTCAGTCATGTCCGACTCTGCGACCCCATGGACTGCAGCAAGTTAGGCTTCCCTGACCATCACCAGCTCCTGGAGCTGCTCAAATTCATGTCCATCGAGTTGGTGATGCCATCCAACCATGTTATCCTCTGACATCCCCTTCTCCTCCTACCTTCAATCTTTCCCAGCATGAGGGTCTTTTCTAATGAGTCAGTTCTTCACAACAGGTCGGCTAAGTATTGGAGCTTCAGCTTCAACATCAGTCCTTCCAATGAATATTTAGGACTGATTTCCTTTAGAATTGACTGGTTTGATCTCCTTGTAGTTCAAGGGACTCAAGAGTCTTCTAAGCCTGTATCAAAAGCCACAAAACAAGTTTATCATTCATCTTATCTTAATTTGGTGTTTGTGATCATTAAGCTTATTGAAAATGATGAGAATTCAAGCATAGTATATGTTTGGGTGAAATTTTGATTTAAACTTTGTATTTTCCCATATTCCTTTTGATTTGCCAAAATAATCTAGGCAATGACTTAACCAAAGTATTTTTTATTATTCTAAAATTAATTATAGGGTCATGTACTTCCATTATTCTCATATTTAGAAAATGGCTTTATTATGAGTTTATTTCAGTTGATTTTGTTATAAATATTACCTCCTTCACAGCATCTTGGGAGATATTGAAGATTTATTTCTATCTAGTTAGACAGATCAGGTCATGAAACACTCACTGACATGGTGAAGATGTACTAGTCATTATTATATAAATCATGACCAAAAATTCTTGATCTATTTATAGCAATATAGTATAGATACTTTTATTTTTAAAAGACTATAAACATTTTAATTGCACATAGTTTGGGATGAGTAGTTTGATGATTATATGAGTTTTTTAAAATAAATCAACTAAGAAACCTAGAAAAGAGAATGAAATTTCAGTTATAATATTAAAAAAGGGAATATGATACCATTCTATATTGAGGCTCACATGTGTTTTGGCTTTGATACATCTTTGGCTGCATGTGGATTCAAGATGATAAAACATTCATTTGATTATTAGTCTTTGGTCAGAGCACTGACTGAGTCTTAGATGCCAGTTTCCTCAGCAACCAAGATGTTCCGTGGACAGAAGACACATAACTAAATTATTGATAGTATTTGCTAATATCTGCACGGAACTTTACCATTCTTGTGCCTGATCATTTCACTTGTCCCTCACACAAGATAATTTGGAATCTCAAATGAGCATCAAATTCATGTTGACGCTATTAATAAATAGCTCACCAAAAATTTACTTCAATATATACAAATTAGAGTATTTAATTAAAATATTTATATTAGTATAAAAGAAAAAAATGTCTTGAATTCCATAAGTTTGTTCTTTTTTAATGAAGTATGATGTCTACATCCTAAGGTTTCACATGTTCAGAGTATTGGCTAGACATTCTTAACCCATGATTAACTAAATTTGCAAGTTAATTCAGTTGGAATTACTGGATAAAAGTGCAAAGAGATAGCATCTTTCTTCAGACACTACAAGGAGACTTCACGCTTTGTCTTTCCTAGCTCAGACTTCTATAACAAAATGCAGTGGACTCGACAGCTTAAACAATAAACATGCTCACAGTTCTGAAGGCAAGGAAGTCCAAGATCAAGGCACTGCTGAGTCTGATGTCTGGTGAGAATCTCTCTTTCCAGTTTACCCATGGCTGTCTCCTTACTGTAGCCTCACATAATAGAGAGAAAGATCATCTTTCTCATCATGTCTGTTTTAAGTAGGCCACCAATCTCATTGATAAGGGACTTAATCACCTCCCAAAGACCTCACCTCCAAATAACATCACATTGAGGATTAAGGCTCAAAATGTGGACTTGGGGATAGGAAAGCATTTAGTCCAGAGCACAACTTACAAATTTTATTTTTGTCTTAAAGGATATAAATCATTTTGAATTGTAAAATGTTGCTGGCTTTTGGAGAGCAGTACTTTATAAACTTGCATGCATGCTAAGTCGCTTCAGTCATGTCTTACCCTTTGCGACTCTATGGACTGTTGCCTGCCAGGCTCCTGTGTCCATGAGATTATCCAGGCAAGAATTCTGAAGTGGATTGCCATTTTTTTTCACTCCAGGGGAGCTTCAAAACCCAGGGATTGAACCCTCGTCTCTTATGTCACCTGTATTGGCAGGCAGGTTCTTTACCACCAGCACCACCTGGGAAGCCCAGGGCTTTATAAACTTAACAAAATACAAAATTGTCCTTTAGTCTTCTGTGATTAAAAATAAAAATTCCAATGATCACATTTTTTCCCTAAATGTCTTCTTGTCTATTAGTTCACACATATCTCTGGTAAGTGGAAATTCAAAACAGCCCTTGTGACCATTGCCCCATTTTTTAGTGTGTTTAGTCGCTCAGCCATGTTCAACTCTTGGCGACCACATGGACTATAGTCCACCAAGCTTCTCTGTCCAAGGGGTTTCCAGGCAAAAATACTGGAGTGGGTTGCCATTCCCTTCTCCAGAGAATCTTCCTGACCCAGGGATCAAACCCGGGTATCCTGCTTTGCAGATGGATTTTTTACCATCTGATCTACCAGGGAAGCCCACCCGATGGTATTATTCCTATGATAATGTAGCAAAAGGGAGATTATTCAGCTGGGCTTAATCCAAACACATGCACCCTTCAAAAGCAGAGAATGTTATCCAGATCACAGAAGAAAAGGAAGTCAGGGGGATTCAAACTGCTAGAAGGACTCAAGGTATCTTGCTTTGAAAATGGAGGGACCATCTGAGAAAGAATGTGGGTGGTATTTATGAGCAGAAGGTACTCCTGTCTGATATCTAACAAGGGTGAGAAACTAGGGTTCATGACCACAAGATTTCTACCCTGAATGTGGAAGTCGATTCTTCCTGAGAGCTTTAAACTGACACCTTGACTGGAGACTTGTAAGACTCTAAGCAGAATTCTATTGAGCTCATTAGGTCTTCTCACCTACAGAACTGTGAGCTAATAATTGGATATTATTTGAAGCTACTAAAATTTTGGTAATTCATTTTTGCAATAACAAAAAACGAATACACTGAATCTGTGAATTTTACATTTCATTCAACCTGTAATCTCAGTAGGAACCTGATCTAAAATACAACCGGGACCAAAATCCAAACGAATTTTGGCCAGCTCAATATAACCTATTCACTTATATTTTCAATAATTTAATCTATACCAGAATAACCCCCTAAAATATTAGCAATCCAGAGTGCTTATGCATCATTTGGATTATGAAGAAACTAGCAGAAGTATTCAAATGAATTCAGAAAGGTACTCAATAAATTCTGAGGTTACAATTTTGAATCAGACCAGAGGTATTTGCATCATGAAATTCAGATCAAAAGGCATTACAACATTTAAACATTGCGAAGAATAATGTATTTCAAAATAAAAACACTTTAACAAAGCATTGCTTTTTTAAAAGAAAGGTGGTTCAAATATTAATATGCAGATATTCTACTTATTACTTAAGGAGTCTTTGGGGCCTAGAAAAGAAAACAACAGTTTCAAAGGCCCTTGCTGAATCATCAAACTTTGGAGAAAACAAAACAGAACTTTAGGTTCCACCCTGATGCTCCAGGCCGGTTGCATCTATCTGGGACTTATCACCCCCTGTCCAGAAACCTTCCACCCACTACACCTGCCCAAAGACTTATCACCCCCTGCCCAACTACAAATGCCATCTCAACTAAAAAACACCCAAAACATCCCATCTGATTAACGTTTCCCTATCGCTTCCACAAGCCTCCCTACAAATATGGAGCCTCCCTGATCCCTCTCCACAATCAGCCTGGTCTTTAGGACGACTGTCGCCCCTCCTTGCCTGAATAAAGGTAACCTACTTCTGTTGAGGTCGTCTTTCCTTTTTATGCATCGGCCCAAACTATATCTTACAATTACTGCAGCTAATTATATGCCCCAAATAACAGGCATATCACTCACCATAAATAAAACATATGGAGTGTTTTTATTCTCTTTCAAAAAGGATCATTTTATATAATTGCTTGAAATATCATTAAAACCATTTCTACATAACAGAAACCAAAAAAGTTCAGGCCATCTGTACTTTAAAGATTTCTCTGTAGTATGTCACAAGTTACTAAATCAAGACTGCTTGTAAATATTAACCAAAAAGGGATCTTTTGTGAAATTAATAGCCTTTTCTATTCTATGCATATCAACAGAGCCTGTTATTTTACTGTCAGTCCACTTGGTATATTTAACAATTAGTTTAATACTCAAGTCCTTAAGTACAAAAAACAGAAGGGCTGCCAATTTCCAGTATGGCAAGAGATCACACATAGCCCCAGGCTAATGTATTACAGTTTATTTCTTTGACCTCTTCTTGAAATGACTGTAGGATCCTTTGAAGTGAAGGTTGAGCATTGCCATCTTCCATTTGAATTTCACATTTCTAATTAGGACAAAGTGTTCTAATCGAAATATTATAAAGAGTATTAAAATACCTAAAAATGAGCAGATTTCAGGATAACAGTACACTAGCAACATGATAGAAATAATGAATTAAAAAAGTATCTCACTCAAATGACTTAATTTATACATGAACTATGAAGAATAAAAATGAACAAAAGTGTTAATGATCCTGTGATAGCCACGTAATATAAATCAATACAATACCTCTTTCAAATAGAGTTAACATGATTTATAAAAAGATAATAAAGAAAGAAAATAAAGGAAGAAGAAAAATAAGAAAGAATGGAGATCATCTCTTATTGTTTAGTAAGTACAAAGTCTATCTTTGTAATAGATTTTTCAAGCTAGAAAATTGGCAAATAGTAAACTCCTATTTATGATTACAATGGATGAACTGATATTTCATAGAGATGATTTCTGTTGATATACTGTTATTAAATAATCATTTTAAAAGTTAACTATATGACATATAACTATAAAATAAACATGTCAGATTTTTAACTTATTAATAAGTGAAATAGTAAGAGTTTAAAGTAACTGAAAAATAAAACTGAAGTCACACACACACACACACAATCAGGAAAGCTGAAGTTAATTTACAAATAGATGCAATTGCTTAATATCCAAAAGACAATGAAATAGAATGTTAGAATCATCTCTTCAGATGGGAAAGATGGAATCAAGGCATTTTTGCATTTCTAACCCCCAAAATTCACTGGCATCTTAATAAATAAGAGCCATTTATCACCATCAGGCCTACAAAAGGTGACTTCTATCTCTAAATTTGCAAAATAAATCAATTAACAGACTCCTTTAGAATTAGATAGCCTCAAGGGCCAGTTGGACAACATCAAGTGTTTCAGAGTAAAATAAACTGTAAAGTTTTTACCTATTTCAAAGATTTCACATTTTCTCAAAACACTATGTCCCTTTAATACCCAGAAAGTTAATCTTTCATTAAAGAAAAAAAGAAATATTGAAATATTGATAATTTACATCCAGTTTATACCAGGGCTTCCCTGGAGGCTCAGATGGTAAAGCGTCTGTCTGTAATGCTGGAGATCTGGGTTTGATCCCCAGGTCAGGAAGATCCCCTGGAGAAAGAAATGGCAACCCACTCCAGTACTCTTGCCTGGAAAATCCCATGGACAGAGAAGCCTGGTGGGCTATTGTCCATGGGGTTGCAAAGAATTGGACATGACTGAGCAACTTTACTGGTGAGTAAAAGTTATTGAGCATACAAAGTTGAATAAGGTGGATGAATAAATACCATCTATTAAGATATTTTGGTTCAAGATAAATAGAATCAAGCAAATTATTACATTCAATGAGATAAATCATATGATATAATAATAGGTATAACTATTTTGATATGTATACAGTCAATAAATAATATGTGAATATAGTCCAGTATGAATTAATACCATAGTGAATAAGATAAACGTATAAATAAGGTGGAGTGTTTAAAAAATGTTAATGGCACCCCACTCCACTACTCTTGCCTGGAAAATCCCATGGACGGAGGAGCCTGGTAGGCTGGTAAGCTGCAGTTCGTTGCTTTTTGCTTCTCAGCACAATATGGTGCTCTTGAGATGGCAGCATGGAAGTAGCTGTGCAAAGGTCTAACTGAGTCAAGATGAGTTTGGGAAGCACCCTAGGATCCCATGGAGTAGGAAATGGCAACCCACTCTAGCATTCTTACCTGAAAATTCCATGGACAGAAGCGCCTGTCAGGCTGTAGGTCATGGGGCTGCAAAGAGTTAGAGATGACTGAGTGACTGAGCATGCACCAAGCCCTCTGCTTATGTGTAGTATTTAGAGCAAGATTGATTCTTTGGTCTCATTATGACTTTATACTTTAAAAAACTATTAAGAACCCTCATAGTCATAGTATTTACTGTATTAGGAATCCAAAATCTGATAATTACTATATCCAAACAAAAAGTTCTAATGTTAACATGGGGAAAAAAATAATAAATTTTGAAAAAAAAAAATAGAGTGATGAGAGAGGCTTTGATTTACATTTTTCTAAATTTTTTAAATTCCTGACAGTTGGTGTCCCATATCTGCTTCTTTGGTTACCAGAATATCTTTTGTGATATATTGCTGTCATTAAAGAGTATTCCAACATTTGGATAAGAATGACAGGGGACTAGTGAAATGACTTTTTTAAAAAAAGATAATTGTGAATATCTTTCAATGGTATTATGCCAAAACTCAAAAAGTGGTTTCTTTTGCTATATCAAAATCTACTGGCCTACCTTGTACTTAAATTTATGATTTTACCCACTCACTTTGTAGCTGTCATTTGCAAGCTATCAGTTTGCTGTGGTGAAGACTTAAGATAACTACTGTTACAGATGATACCATCCACTGCTTTGAATTTTACAGAGAAATTTTACTCCCAATTGTTTTTACACCATCAAAATCACTATCTATGTGACCCAAGGAGTTCCAGGTATCCTAGGAGAGTTATAGAAACAGTGAAAATAAACCTGAATTTTAGAAGGGAAGGTGAGGAAAAAGTCTCGTGACCTGGGACGGTAGATTTCAGCAATGTGCACCAGCCTAGGGTCCAAAGCATAAGGTGACTCCAGTCATATTTTAATGGATACTAGTGAAGATCTTTTAGAAATCAGACTAGCTAAGATTAACATCAGAATAAGCCAGCATAAGAACCAGACAACTCTTCCTGTTGCCAGGATAGTATTCTAACTCTCTAAAAATTTCAGTAGCTGCAGACAGATGGGAAAGAGAAGACTGAAGATAAAAGTCAATGAATTCTTGAGCAAAAATTCATAATTGACTGAGATAATGACACTTGAAAAAGACAGCTTTAAGTCTAGAAGACGTACTTTATTTTTTTTCTCTTTTTTAAAAAATGTTTTATTGGCATACAGTTGCTTTATAATGTTTTGTTCATTTCTGCTGTGCAGCAAAGTGAATCCACAATATGTATACATGTATCCCCGCCCTCTTGGACCTCCTTCCAACCCCACCCCCAACCCACTCATCTAGGTCAACATAGAGCACCAAGCTGAGCTCCCTGTGCTATACAGCAGGTTCCCACTAGCTATCTATTTTATACATGGTAATAAACATGCATTACCATGTTCATTACCATGTTCATAAGCATGCATTACCCTGTGTCCCAGTTCATCCTACCCTCCTTCCCCACCTCCATGTCTACATGTCTATTCTCTACATCTGTGTCTCTATTCCTGCTGTGCAAATAAGTTCATCTATACCATTTTTATAGATTTCACACATATGCATTGATAAACACCATTTGTTTTCCTCTTTCTGACTTACTTCACTGTATGACAGACTCTAGGTCGATCCAGATGGCTATAGATCATCCAATATCTTTCCTTTTCATTGCTGAGTAATATTCCACTGTATATATGTACCACATCTTCTTTATCTATTCATCTGTTGATGGACATTTCAGTTGTGACCATGTCCTGTCTATTGCAGAGAGCACTGTGATGAACACTGGAGTACATGTGTTTTTTGAATTATGGTTTTCTCAGGGCATATGCCTAGAAGTGGGATTCATAATGCATGTCTTAGGCTTTAATGTTTTTTGCTTTGTGTGTTTGTTGTTTGTGTTGTCTTCATGGTGCAAGTGGAGACAAATGTGTTTCTTAAACAAATAAATAAATTAAGATTTATAATAAATGTTGTCAATCCTTCTTACAAATATAATGTAATAAAAATGAGAGGTAAAGACTATTATATATCCATAGACTAGCTTAAAAAGAACAAAATTTAGGTGAATAAATATGTATAAACATATCATCCATTCTATATAGCTTGCTCAAAAGAAGCCAATTTGCAAAGTGAAATTCTGGTATAAAATATCTATATTTTCAGGATACACATACTTCATTTTTCTACAAAAATACTTTTCCTAAAATCTGTTTCCACTTCAATAAGTTAGCAACTTCGGGGCTAGGCAACAAAAGTATGTCAACAAAGAGACTTGTTTTTAATAATATGATGCCATTTTGTCTAATACAACTTTAAAAAATATATAAAGAACTAAGTATTTTATCTTAAAATTCTTTGTAATTTGTTTCTCAACTGTCTACAACAAAAATAATTTTTATATGAAAAATATGTATTTCATAAGAAAATCTATTCCTTGCAAACTAGTACAGCCACTATGGAGAATGTGTGGAGATTCCTTAAAAAACTGGAAATAGAACTGCCTTATGACCCACCAATCCCACTGCTGGTCATACACACCAAGGAAACCAGAATTGAAAGAGACACATGTACCCCAATGTTGATCACAACACTGTTTACAATAGCCAGGACTTTGGAAGCAACCTAGATGTCCATCAGCAGATGAATGGATAAGAAAGCTGTGGTACATATACACAATGGAATATTACTCAGCCATTAAAAAGAATGCATTTGAATCAGTTCTAATGAGGTAGATGAAACTTGAGCTTATTAAACAGAGTGAAGTAAGTCAGAAAGAAAAACACCAATACAGTATACTAATACATATATATGGAATTTAGAAAGATGATAACAATGACCCTATATGTAAGACAGCAAAAAAGACACAGATGTAAAGAACAGTTTTTTGGACTCTGTGGGAGATGGCAAGGGTGGGATGATTTGAGAAGGTAGCGTTGAAACATATATATTATCATATATGAAGCGGACCACCAGTACAGGTTCAATGCATGAGACAGGGTGCTCAGGACTGGTGCATCCCCCTGGGGGATGGGATGGGGAGGGAAGAAGAAGGGGGGGTTCTGGATGGGGAACACATGTGCACTGGTGGCTGATTAATGTCGATGTTGGGCAAAAACCACTACAATATTGTAAAGTAGTTAGCCTCCAATTAAAATAAATTGATTAATTTTTTAAAAAAGAAAATCTATTCCTTCCATGACAGATTCCTTTTAATTGAAAGATTTGTTTAAAATGAATGTTTTTGTATATACCAACCTTTAAACACACAATACTTATATTTATACCTATATCCATATCAATTTCTGTATCTGTCTAAATCAACTACAAGAAAATCTCAAAATATAATGATAATAAGTATTATTTTATTTTAGTTCATTGAAACTCCTTAAAATGCTCCTAATTTATATCCTAGATGTACAAAATAGAATGAGAAGACCCAAGTCAACTTGCTATTTTATTTTAAAGTTATTTTCAGAATCTATGTATATGATTACTACCTTTGAGCATGAATGTGAAATCAAGCCTCAGCAGGTAGTGTAAATACACTGGAATTTGATAAACTATTTGTCCAAAGGGTAACACATATCAGAAACCCTTAATTCTATGAGAAAGCAATTTACCTTTTTAAATACAAACAAAATAGATATACAAAAAGGTGTTCAATTTGCTGTTTATTTTGAAACAATGATAAGCTTGTAGAACTTGAAGTATCTCTAACCAGAAAGTAATACTCTAAGTGAAAGGTCTCTCAGAAGGTCAGATAACTTGAGACAAATTAAGGAACAAATGACGTTGGAAGTGATATATGCAAGATTTAAATTGTGAAGATACAAATATTCAATGTAAAGAAGTAGAATCATTGCAGGATTTGAAATAATCACAACATAAACAGTTGAGTTCGGAATTATTACTCAGGCAGTATTGCAATGAGTAGACTAGAGACAGTGGAATCTCAAAAAAGATATGTTAGGAAGTTACGCAGATAAAAAAGAAACTCAAATGAAGGTAATGGGGACTAAACGAGGAAGATATATTCAAGAGTTTTTTGAAGAAAATATAATACAATTTAGGAATTACCATATTTCACCAATTTTAATGTGTACAATTTCATATATAACTTTTAAATATTTCAATAATCGTTATAATCACTGAGGCACAGGTGACTATTACGTCTTAATTTTATGAAAGTATAATTTTCAAAAAGATAATATTGTGCCTCACATACAAGTTTAAAATGAACTTGCTTAAGATTAATTAAGTGCATTAATTAAAGAAACCAGTAAGATGCTAAAACCAGTTCAAAGTACAATTCGAAGGAAAACATATATATGTAAACAATTTGGAAAGTTGAAATAAATTTGCTAAGATGAAAAATTGGTTCATATGTATAAAGCAATGAAGTATAATTAGTGGACTCATATTTTTAACTAGGAAGAAATTTTCTCTATCAGAAAAAAATGCTTTTTTATTTCTATTAATAAGAATCAAGTGCTTTTAATTCTTTTTAAATTACTGAACATCTACCTCAGTAGAACCGTATAATAGACTACGTAACAGAAAGACAAACACATGTGCACATCTCCACACAATCAGAAAATACAAAGAGAGTTTACTAGGTAATGTCCAGCACTGCACTAAAAAGAATATCCATTCATCTCCTTTGGTATTTCCTAGTCAGGACAATGTTTTCTGACTATTTTTTATTGCCTGATCATGCTCACCTATAAAAATCAGAAACACCAAAACTTGGCAGTGAACAGATTTCAGAGGCTTGGCATGGAAGCTCAGAGACCAAAGTAAAGTACTCATATAATCACAAGGAATCAAATAGCTGGTGGATCAAGAGCATCCAGTAACACTCCTTAACTTCAGCTGGTTTCAGAAATCAATAGCACCATCGACTAACTGGATGCAATTGACAACAGTAGACTGCTTCCTCCAATAACAGCAGGTGACAGCTTCTTCTCAATCTCATTTGGAACATTTACCCAGATAGACCACATCTTGTGTCATAAAATGCCCATTAACAAGTTTAACATAATAGAAAGCATGCAATGTCTGTTTCCAGAACACAAATGAATAAAGTGAGCAATCAATAAAAGAAAGATAGCTGGAAAATACCTCACATACTTGAAGATGAAACAATGTACCTCTAGATACCACTCAAGTCAAAGAAGAAATCTTAAGAGAAATTAATAAACATTTTAATGAGATGGTTGGATGGCATCACCAACTCGATGGATATGAGTTTGAGTAAGCTTTGGGAGTTGGTGATGGACAGGGAAGCCTGGCGTGCTGCAGTCCATGGGGTCACAAAGAGTCGGACACGACTGAGTGACTGAATTGAACTGACAACTTATCAAAAGTTGTGGGGTACAGTATAGCAGTGCTTAAAGAAAAATATATAACATTGAATGTATGCATTAGAAAATAGGAAAGACCTAAAATCAAAAATTAATTTCCATATTAAGACAGTAAAAAAAGTGGGCAAATTAAATGCAAACTAAGAAGAAAGAAATAATAAGGCTAGAACAAAAATCAATATCAAAAATAAGAAATCAAAAGCTAGTTCTTTGAAAAGATTGCTAAAATAAATAATTCTCTAGCCAGATTAGGAAAAAATGAGACAAGACGCAAAATCACCAATATCAGGAATAAAAGGAGATGTTACTAGAGATCTTAGGGACATTAAAAGGAATTATGAACAATTCTAAGCCCACAGATTCATAACCTAGATAAAATGAAGCAATTCCTTGGAAAATGCAGTGCATCAAAACTCACACAAGGAGACCATCTCAATGGGCTTATATACATATAGTTAAAAAAAAAAAAAAGCAGCAACTATAAAACATCTACTTCACCTTGAATGCAGTGATGACATTTTAGATACTGCACCAAAGGCATGATTGATGAAAGACAGGATTGATAAACTTGGCTTCATTAAAATTTTAAATGTCAACTCTGTTGGGGGGAAAAAGTGTCAATAGAATAAAAAGACCCACAGTCTGGGAGAAAATATTTGTAAAAGATACAACTGATAAAGAACTATTTTCCAAAATAAACAAACAATCTTAAAACTAACAATAAGTAAACAAACAGACTTGAATTAAAAAATGGGCAAAAGTTCTGAATAGACATCTCACCAAAAAAGATATCAGGGTGACAAAAGAACATATGCAGAGATGTTCAGCATTAAATTTGGAGTTGCAAATTAAAACAACGATGACTGAACTTATATACAAAATAGACATAGAGTCACAGATGTAGAACACAATCTTATGATTACCAGAACTAGAGATAATCAGTGAATAAGTTCAGAGCAAAACCCCACTGATTCTTTACCAGCTGAGCCACAAGGGAAGCCCAAGAATACTGGAGTGGGTAGCCTATCCCTTTTCCAGGGGATCTTCCCAACCCAGGAATCAAACAAAGGTCTCCTGCATTGCAGGTGGATTCTTTACCAACTGAGATATCAGGGAAGCAAAAAAATCTCCTGTGTTGGCAGTAAGTTCTTTACCACTAGCGCCACCTGGAAGCCTGTGAAAAACCGGCGATATTTCTGGAAAATAATACATGATCATTTTAAGTAAATTTAGGTAATATAAACTATTTTTACTATTTTTTAACATTCACAATAATCAGTCATAATAAAAGAAATAACATTTATTTCCTTTAAAGGTGTTAAGTTAGTTAATTCTGTAAAAAAAATTATTGAAGGACCTTAACCAGAAAACAATTAAAATATACATGATCATTCTTAAATAAGAATAGTACTAAAGCACTTAGACTTACCAATTTGAAATAAAAAGTTTGTCTAGAATAATCTTCCTATAGGCTTGGTATTTATTCATAGCCATTAGTACTGGATACTGATACTAAACAGAGTTTTGATCAGAACTTTAATTCTACAAAAAAGGACTCCTTTCAAGTTTTTACATCTTTTGACAGAGTTAAAAGTGTCGCTCTATACCAGCCATCTGTAAAGTATTACAAGCCTGTTCTTGACATGATCTTTGCTCTGCAACTGGCATTTCTTTCTTTCACTCATTCATTCAGTGACTTCTTGGAGGAAGAGTCTCATCTTCTTAGCTTTATCTATGAAGATCTAAAATATATAAGAGCAAAGGTCAAGGAAAAGAACACAAATCAAAAATTCAACATAAGGCCAAAATTTACAAAACCAAAAAAATGAAGGAGCTAAACTAAACTGAAGATCAGAGGTCAGGTGAAAGGCTAAACACAAATGAAAACAAAAAACATCACACAGTGAGCTGTAACCCACCGTTCACTCAATTCCCATCCAACAGCAAATGAAGTTATTTGTGCCCATTCCTTAAAGTTAAGACAGAAAGATCTCTAAGAAAAATGCCCTCATTTAATAAAGCAAAATTACTGAAACATCCATTGGTATCTTTAGCCTGTTGTTAATTCAGACTAGTAAGAATGAGTGGCTAATGAATTCATGGATGTTGTTTCAGTTTTTTAAGCTAACACTAACTTAGCTCCCAGGTGGCTCAGTGGTAAAAAATCTGCCTGCCAATGCAAGAGAAGCAGGAGACGTGGGTTCAATCCCTGGGTCAGGAAGATCACCTGGAGGAGAAAATGGCAGCTCAATCCATTATTCTTGCCTGGAAAATCCCATGGACAGAGGAGTCTGGCAGGCTACAGTCCATGGGATCTCAAAGAGTTGGAAATGACTTAGCACATAAGCCTGCATGCAAACTTAGCTCCAAGAAGCTTAAAAGTTACTGTTGACCTATGCCTTTTCTGCAGTCCTCCAAAACTTCAGTCTCCAAGGCATTCTCAGTAGAAAATTCTTGGGTATGATACACATTTCTCTCTCCCAAGATACAGAACAAACTCTTTTGCTGGCACAGCAGCCTCCTCTTTGGCTCTTCATCTGTATACTAGGAATAATAATGCTTGGCATATAGGATTAATTGGTAGAAAATATGTATATTTTATGACTATAAAATATTTTGAGCTTCTTCTATAGAGGACTCTATATATATGACAAATCTTTATTACTGTGATAGTAAATAAAGGCACAGTTCCTATGCATGAATGTTAAGTCACTTCAGTTGTGTCCAACTCTGCAAACCTATGGGCTGGAGCCAGCCAGGCTCCTCGCTCTGTGGGATTTTCAAGGCGAGAATACTGAAGCAGGTTGATATGCCCTCCTTCATGGGACCTTCTCAACCAGGGAATCGAATCGGCATCTCTTAAGTCGCCTGAAAGTGAAAATGAAAGTAGCTCAGTCCTGTGTTACTCTTATTCTCCAGGCCAGAAAACTGGAGTCGGTAGCCGTTCCCTTCTCCAGGGAAGCTTCTCAATCCGGGATCGAACCCAGGTCTCCTGCATCGCAGGCCGATTCCTTATCAGCTAAGCCACAAGGAAAGCCCAAGAATATTGGATTGGGTAGCCTATCCCTTCTCCAGGGGATCTTCCCAACCCAGGAATCAAACCAAGGTCTCCTGCATCGCAGGTGGATTCTTTACCAACTGAGATATCAGGGAAGCAAAAAAATCTCCTGCGTTGGCAGTAAGTTCTTTACCACTAGCGCCACCTGGAAGCCTGTGAAAAACTGGCGATATTTTTTGCTAATCCATGGAAGATAGCTATGTTTCATTACTGTAAAGTGCATAGAATATATTATTGAAATAAGAGCTAAAAATACCTTTTTTGGTTTAGGTGCTAGTGAAGTGCTTTGTTGTTGTTTTTTTTTTTTAACCCCAAGCCAAGTACAAAGTGTCATAAAGAACACTAAAAATGGCTAATCTTTAGCAGTTACAGAACACATGTTAGGCATGTAACCTGGGGGATACAGTGGTAGAAAGCTAAAACCTCTTCTCTGTAAAAATTGCTACTACTTATTTATAAAACACAGGCTGGTGGTTCACCTTGACATTTTTTTTCTGTCAAGAACTCCTGCTTTTTGTCCATTGTGTATGTAGCATATTTAGTTTGAAATGTTTCATCTACCAAATGAAATTTTATTACAGAATATTGGAGTTGGGTAGTCATTTCCTTCTCTAGGAAATCTTCCCAATGGAGAAAGTAAATCCAGCCAGGTGTCCTGTAGGCAAGCAGATTCTTTACAGTCTGAGCCACCAGGGAAGCCTGTGCAAAGTAGATAAGATACAGCTAACTGTAAGTTTAATAAGTTGCAACTTCAGATATGCAAGAAATACTCTGAGATAGGTCAAAAACTTGGATTTACATGAAGAAAGGGAGTGCATCAAAGGAGGAATAATAAAGCATTCTCTGAATGATATTTAAAAAATGGGTACGAACTCCCACAGATATCTAATTAAAAACACTGAAGTTGAACGAGCTTCCATTTTCTTTCTATGTATCTCCCAATAAGTTGGGTAATGCATACATTCTTCTTGAGGAAGCTCAATCCCTTCCTTATCCCTTACTCCCAACTCTTTCTCCAATCTACATCTAGTAATTATCACTGTTAACTCAACCACTCCTCTTCTTCACCTACAAAACTATACTGTCAGCTTTAGCAACCTCACCTTGAGGAGAGCACAGGATCAGTCAAAAGGACTATTTATAATTCTGATCAGGTGAAGACCATTCTTTTAGACACTTAAATGTGATGCTGTTAGAACACTGTACTCTTGATACATTCTTCCACTTGTAAATTACCACTATATGACAGCTACAGTAGAAAGCACTATGAGGGTGATTGGTGATGAGAAAGAGATAAACAGAACATACTCCTGATTTTAAGTATCCATGTGTGTGTGTGTGTGTGTGTCCTCAGTCACTCAGTCATGGCCAACTCTTTGCAGCCCCATGAACTGTAGCCTGCCAGACTCTTCCATCCATGGAATTTTCCAGGCAAGAATACTGGAGCTGGTAGCCATTTCTCACTCCAGGGGATCTTCCCAACCCGGGGATTGAACCCATGTCTCTTGAATCTCCTGCATTGGCAGGCAGGTTCTTTACCACTAGTGCCACCTGGGAACCCCTACATATTCATGAGCTATAACGAAAAATAAAAGGAATGTAAATGCAGTGTTTTTACTGCAAAATTTTCTTGGGTCAGTTCAATGTCCCACCCATAATAGCAACAAGCGGCTCGAAACAATCATCAATAAAGGCTGACTGCATAATTTACAACCAACAAATCATATTTAAAGCAGCCTTTGAAATATATTTTAATAGAAAACAACTTTTCAACTTCAATATCATAATGTTTGGGAAGAATATACTTGAACAACCTCATGACATTACTTTCTTTCCTTTTCTTTCCCTCTTCTCTCTCCTTCTCTTTCCTTTCCTCTATCCTCTCCGTTCTTTTTTTGAATTTTATGTATTTCTAGAAAAGATCAGAGTCACCACTGGAAATATCTGAGTAGCTACTATTATTTTAATATTAATAAAATATAATAATAATTCTATATATCACAAATGTCATATCTAAAGTGGTAAAGCAACAGAAGTCTCTATTTTTGCATCAGTTTCATAATATGCCATGAGTACAGGCATAAAGAAGTACTGGTTATTTTTTAAAATACATAGAAAAAATAGATTAAATATAGAAATTTAATCAAATGGAAATTTAACCAAAGTTCCTAATATTCTATCAAAAACATATGTTTACTAATTTTAATTAAATATATTTGAGCCCTGGTATTTACTATCTAATATTATATGTGTTGAAATTTTATAGAAATAAAGTGCTACAAGTTTAGTTAAGGTGGAAGTATATATTAAATAGATTCCAATGTTAACTGAACACACATCAGTATGAAAAATAATAATAAACATCTTAGTATGAATTCTATGTGACCCTATTTACAATAATTGCTTGCTGAACTCACCATACTGTAAGGCAAGGTTTTTGACTATCTTTCAGATATGTGAAAAAGCAGTTTATTATTCTCTCCTACATTCTCTGGGTTTTTATAGGCCAGTTCATTTTGTCTCCACTGTGAAATACCTTAAAAGGTAACACGGTATTCTGACTCTAGTAGTAATTTATTATACCCGTTAATCTTGTAAAATTGCCCTCTGGATGTAATAATTTGTTATTCTTTTATTAGACCTTCTTCTGCATACTGTGTTTATCATAAAGATGTCACCATTGTGATGCCTAGCAACCATTACAATGTTCTGGAAGTGTTTGCATATATTTTCCTGGGGGAGAGAGCCGCGTGGTCCCTGCATGGGAGAGCTGTCAGTGTATTCTGATGTATGAGGATAAAAGGAGCCCCTGCTGCAGACTCCAATAAGCTCAAGTCACAGTCTGAAAGCAGTGACGTGGGCATCACTATACCGTGTTAGAAAATGTGTCAATTATCACATGGACCGCCTAAGGGTATTGCCTGGGTCCAGGTCATAAAACCATCAAGACTGAAGGGGGAGAAAATTGATGAAGAAGTAAGTTGAATTAATTGATAACAAGCAGGCCTGTGTATGGAAGGTCGTTGTAACTCAAGACCCCCAAATTTCTGTCTGAAAAGCTTCCTGTGGATGACCCCATGAGTAAAGCTAAAGCTGTCTATCTGCTCCAATATAAAGTATGTATAACTGGCAATTTAGGCATTTCTTAAAAATCAGTAGGTAGTTGTCAAACTAGTCAAGAAGCCATAAGAAAAATAAAATCATGCTAATAATGTTATAGTAGTTTTGCTATTATTGTGATTCTTAATATGCAATGCTGCTGTATGATGTGAACACAATGGGAACCACTTAAGTATGTAGTCTGGAGCCCAAACCATGAGAGCTGTGTGCACCATTTAGGTAGCTTACTGTGCAATTCACCCAGAGAAAAGGGAAAATACAAATTTTTCATATATTTATAGTGGTTTCTGAGCTGCTTCAATGATCTCCCCTTTTAACCTTCCTTGTGTCCGCCTTGAATATCTAAATCATACTTAAAGCATTTGTAGCAGATGAGTTCCTTTAAGAAATCACTGTTCACTAGGCTTGGGAATAATCATTAAAGAAACCAGCTGTCTATACAAGATGCTGAAACATCCAGTCAATCAAGCAGCTTTGTGGAAAAATTAAATTTTGTTAAACAACAACAGAAATATCACAATTGTTTGATAAGACTGAGTAAATACTTTGCTCAAAACATTCAGGCAGTCAGCCACACATGGACGATGAGGCATCAGGATCACTGCCTCAGACTTTTCAAAAGGAATCACACCATTCTCAAAATACACTGTTAGGCTGTAGGCACACAGATCAGAAAGTTACCTGTTGCTTTATTGATGATAAAAATTTTCCCTATTCTCAAATTTTAGTTTTATAAAAACATACAAAAAGACAAGGTCACTCTCCCTTAAAATATAATAGATGATTTATTTTTCATAATGATAGTAATGGTTTTAGTGATGATAATTATAAATATTTCCCAGTATAGCTTTATCATCTGGCACAAGATGCTTTCTTTGAACAAATTTTGCATTAGAAGAAGCCATATCAGGAAAAACCTGGTTCATGACAAAAAAAAGAAAAGTTGTTCAGATATGTCCAGGTTTTTTCAACCCCATGGACTGTAGCCTGTCAGGGTCTTCTGTCCAAGGAATTCTCCAGGCAAGAATACGGGAGTGGGTAGCCATTCCCTTCTCCAGGGAGTCTTCCCAACCCAGGGATTGAACCCGCATCTCCTGCAGATTCTTTACCATCTGAGGCACCAGGGAAGCCTAACTTCATTAAAATATTGAATTAATTTAAAACCTCTCATCCCTTCAATTCAAAGTTGACCAGTAATGTTCTCATTACTGGTTAATATTCCAGAGAAGCAGGAAGAAGTTTTACTAAGCTTTCTTTCTCATTTATTCTATTATTGCATGAATTGGTAGTATTTATCTGTACATGTAATGTGAGACAGCAATACAATTTTCCAAGGAGATTTTAAGCTTTAATTTACACACTATGTGATGAGTAAGAAATGATGGACTCTGGAATCTAGAAACTTACCTTTGTATGTGATAGATAGGTAAATAGAGATATTCATATAAATTTTAGGACATTTAGGTTATATATTTTTATTTTTTATTATTTTTGATACATAAATATTTAATTTTTTGAAGTATAATTGTTGTACAACATTATATAAATTACAGGTATACAGTATAGTGATTTACAATTTTTAAAGGTAATACTCCATTTACAGTTATCTCAAAATATTGGCTGTATTCCCCATGTTGTATAATATATCTGTGTATACATCCATGAAGCTTACTTTATACACAATATTTGTACCTCTTAGCCCCCATTTTCTTATATTGTCCTTTCCCTTTCCCCCTCCCCACTGGTAACCTCAAGTTTGTTCTCTATATCTGTGAGTCTGCTTTCTTATGTTATATTCAATAGTTTGTTACATTTTTTTAGATTCCACATATAAGTGACATTATAGAGCATTTGTCTTTCTCTGTCTGACTTATTTTATTAGTATAATGTTCTCCAAATCCATCCATGTTGCTGCAAAAAGCAAAAATGTATTCTTTTTAATGGCTGAATAGAGGTTATATTTTTTTTAATGTATAATAACACCTGCTCACTGTACTTCATAGAAGTGCTTAAAAACCAAATAGAATAATTGCTGTTAAAATGTTTTAGAAACAACGGTGTACCACAAAATAATAGTTATCATTACCCACATTAGATCTCCCAGGTGGCGCTAGTGGTAAAGAACTTGCCTGCCAATGCAGGAGACATAAGAGGTGCCGGTTTGGTCCTTGGGTTGGGAAGATCTCCTGGAGGAGGAAATGGCAAACCATTCCAATGATCTTGCCTGAAAAACCGCATGGACAGAGGAGCCTGGAGGGCTACCATCCATGGAGTCACAGAGTGGGACACGACTGAAGCAACTTAGCACACACATCCACATTAGGCTTAAACTATTTTAGTCTATCACTATTACCTATTATTATTATTATTTTCAAGATACACTCAATTATTAATTGCCTAAGACTTTAGAAACAGACTAAAATCTTACTTTTGATAGCTATATAAATAAGAGAAAAGCTTTTCCAGATAAATATCAGGTAATCAACTTACAAAGTTTTTTCTTCCTTTCTTGACTATTATAGTAGGAATTTGTTCTGAAATAGGAGAGATTGTAAAACTCTTTCCCAAATATATTTTTAAAAATCCAAATCTTGGCCTGGAACTATAGAACGTGAGTTTGATGATAAGCTGGGTTCCATGTCTTCAGAGGGATTTCATACAAAGGCAGTAAAAGCAGAGTAGGGTTGGAGGGCAATGATTTTGCAATCTGAAACTCTGTTTCAAAGATAGTATTAGACCAAATTCTATTAAAAAATAACAGCAAGAATTGTATTTAGATACTAAAAGTTAATTAGACCCGCCTTAATATTGTGGAGTGTGGAGGAAAAAGAAAAGTGTTTGTTAGTTACTCAGTTGTCTCCAACTCTTTGCAACCTCATGGACCCTCTGTCCATGGAACTCTCCAGGCAAAAGTCCTGGAGTGGGTTGCCATTCCCTTCTCCAGGTGATCTTCCTAATCCAAGGACTGAACCCAAGTTTTCCACATTGCAGGCAGATTCTTTACCATCTGAGCCATCAGGGAAGCCGTGGAAAAATATACTTTAAAACTGACCTGAGTTGTTTGCTATGGTTTTCCATGAAAAAGTTCCTTTATTTTATTGCAACAAATTTTTCTATGTATATCAAAGGAAGGAAATAAGCCACTCTTCAAGCAAGATAAATGGAAATTTTGTAATGAAAACTCTGGTATCTCAGGTTTACAATAATACCTACTCAGCTGTACTTGTGATATAATAGCTCATAAAGAAGGACTACCTGTAGAAGAACCATATTCTCTTGGATAATAAATAAAGAACAGGCTGATATTCAGACTGGGGTAACCCTTAGGCCATAGCAGAATTGCTTCAGAACTAGCTCTCTAATAATTGTGTGTATTAGCTACTTAGTTGTGTCCAGCTCTTTGCGACCCCATGGACTATAATCTACCAGGCTCCTCTGTCATGGAATCTCCAGGCAAGAATACTGGAGTGGGGTGCCATTTCCTTCTCCACTAATAATTGACAGAATGCAAATAATTAAATTAATAGAAAATAGAATGTGGTTCAGAGAAGGCAACGGCACCCTACTCCAGTACTCTTGCCTGGAAAATCCCATGGATGGAGGAGCCTGGTAGGCTGCAGTCCATGGGGTTGCTAAGAGTTGGACATGACTGAGCGACTTCACTTTCATTTTTCACTTTCATGCATTGGAGAAGGAAATGGCAACCCACTCCAGTGTTCTTGCCTGGAGAATCCCAGGGACAGGGGAGCCTGGTGGGCTGCAGTCTATGAGGTCGCACAGAGTCGGACACGACTGAGTGACTTAGCAGCAGCAGCAGCAGAATGTGGTTTATTGGGTGGAATTAGATTCATCTCCAGTGATAGAAACCTGAAATAAAAGCTAAAATAAAGCCACTTTTCTTTCTTTCTTTTTTTCCCACATAAACAAATTTTGAATAAGCCCCTCAGGGCTCTCACATGTTCTAAGATTAAAAGTAATCGGAGTTTCTTACATCTTCAACATGTAGGTTTTACCTCATCGTCTAAAATGGCTGTTCAAGCTCCAACATCCCAAATTCACATTCTAACCAAAAGGAAGGCTGCAGGATAAGAAAATGTGCCTTATCCGAAAGAAATGCTAAGCTACTGATGTGATTAAAGGCCAGAGAATTTTGTTTACTTTAGTGTATTATTGGAGGTTGGTTAAACTGGCTGCTCTTCATTTGGGTGGGGCTTCCCAGGTGGCACTAGTGGCAAAGAACCCACCTGCCAATGCAGGAGGCATAAGAGACTCAGGTTCCATCCTTGGGTCTGGAAGATCCCCTGGAGAAGGGCATGGCAACTCACTCCAGTATTCTTGCCTGGAGAATCCCATGGACAGAGGAGCCTGGCAGGCTGCCGTCCATAGGGTCACAAAGAGTTGGATATGACTGAAGCGACTTAGCACTTTGAGGGACACAAATTTCATCCATCTTTTCTCTTCACTCTTACTTAATTTAAACAGCTGGACCTGGAACATAGACAGTTCCATCATAGGAAGGAGAAGATATAGAACACATGGGCAGTGTTTAAAGTCCTGAACCAGAAGGTGACACACATCCATCACTTTGACTCATCTTTTATTGGCAAGGATGCCATTACATGGCTACATTTAGAAGTGACTGAGGCTAAGTAATCCAGTGTCTGCCTGGGCATCTACCTCCCAGCTACAAATTTATTCCACAAATGTTCTATATAGTCCTTCTAAAGACATCTGTGACAGACACACACACAACATCTTCATTTACTGGAACAGCTCAACAGCTGTGGGCCCAGCAAAAGGAAAATAAAAATAAAACACATTCTAGTAATAATAAGAAAATTGAGTCTTGTCTAGACCACACAATCATAGTAAATGTATTAAGCAAAGGATATTATAATTTTAATTTAAAACATTATGTAAAAGTATATTAGTGCTATCAGAAGTAAAATGACTAAGGAACAGTATAGCAAGAACATCCTCATGAACAGATAGAGATTAGCAAGGCTAAACAGTTTAGATAAATTTTAATAACCAATTCAAATTGCTTTTGTTTAACAGCTAAAGTAATTACCCTTTAAATCATATTAATTGCTTCACTAATACATTCTTAACATGTGAGTTCCTTTTCTTATCCAAATTAGTGGATTCCTCTAGAGAACTTATCATCCTTACTGTACTTTGGTCCACCTCCAGAGAAATAATAACTAGTGAGTTTGGAACAATTCACAAAACTATTGAAGATATTTGCTAATTTTCTCACTTAAAATTAAATGATACTTAGATGTCCCAAACACAAATTTAGGCATTCAGGATTCAATAATATAAAAAAGTAAAATACCATAGTCCTATGAAACTTGTACAATATTACAGTAGGGAGAAGGGACTATAAACAAATACTATAGAGCACATTATTTGACAATTAAGGCTACTTTTAAAAAAGGACATAGGATGATGAGGTGAGGTACATTTACTTATAGTTAATGCAGTAAGGAAAAGCAACTTTGATAAGGATGATATTAGGAAAGAGATCAAAAGAAATGAGGTTTTTAAACTTTACAATATTGTACTAGTTTTGCCAAATATCAAAATAAATCCACCACAGGTACACCTGTGCTCCCCATCCTGAATCCAACTCCCTCCTCCCTCCCCACACCCTCCCTCTCCTCCCTCCCCGTGCCATCCCTCTGGGTTGTCCCACCGGAGAGTCAGAATAAAGTAATGCAATAATGAGGCATCTTTCAGACACAGATAGACTTGAGTTCAAATATCCTTTCTATTGTCTACTAATCTCACTCAGTTTCACCCTGAGCAAGATCAATTAATCTCTCTAAACTTGTTTTCTCATCAGAAAAATGAGAAGATTAATACTTGCCGTTAAAGGAGTGTTTTGAAGAACATATTATAACAAATGGAAACATTATGGAAGCAATTATAGACATACCTAGCTTTATTGTGCTTCACTTTATTGCACTTTGCAGATACTGTGTGTTTTACAGATTGAAGGTCTGTGGCAATCCTGCATCAAAAAATCCATCAGCTCCACTTTTCCAACAGTATTTGCTCACTTCTTGTCTCTGTGTGAAGTTTTGGTAATTCCTACACAATTTCAAACTTTTCCATTTTTATTGTATTTGTCATGGTGATCTGTGATCCGTGATCTTTGATGTTATTACTGCAAATATTATGACTCACTGAAGGCTCAGATGATGGTTAGTGTTTTTAGTAATAAGGCATTTTTAATCAAAAAAAAAAAAAAAAGAAGAAATGAGGTAGAAAATGGTGGGTTAAGTGAGTTACAGACAATCCAAAAATGGACTAGCACTAAGTCATAAGAATCTTTTAGACCATACTAAGGATGTCACATTTTATTCCAAGTAAGCTGGAAAACCCTAACGTGACATTGAACTTAGAATTACTAATTTCTCTTTTAATACAATAGAATTACTCAAGCTCAGAGTGACCAATGAGAAGGAAATTGCAATAGTTCTGAGAGAGATGATAACGTTGGCCTTGAGATGTGGTCCGATAATGGACAAAGTTTGCTGCTGGGTTGGATGTGCTGTGAAAAGCAATGAAATAAATCTAGGTTGATCCAAGAACTCTAAAGCAATTGGAAAAATAAATGGGTGTTCCATGTCTTGGCATGAAAGTCACTCAGTTATGTCCAACTCTTTGCAACCCTATGGACTACACAGTCCATGAAACTGGCAAAGAGCCAGCTGTGGAGGGGAAAGAGAGATTTGGGGCACATTACTTTTCAGATATAGGTCTATCTGTGAGTATATTGGAAGTAACCATAATTTGAGAATAACAATATAATGAAATTCATGGAATTTTTATGAAGATTAAATTAGTTATGACATGTAAACCCTTTTAGAACAGTGCTTTAAATGCTAAGTCATTGCAGGCCTAACTCTTTGCAACCGCATGGACTGTATTCTGCCAGGCTCCTGTGTCAATGGGATTCACCGAACAAGAATGTTGGAATGGATTGCCGTGCCCTCCTCAGGGAAGGAACCCACATCTCTATCTCTTGGTCTCCTGCATTGGCAGGCAGGTTCTTTAACACTAGCACCACCTAGGAAGCCTAGAACAGTGCCTAAAACACAGTAATGGCTCAATAGGGTAAGAAGTTGGACAATGACTCAGAGAGGAGATCAGAAGCAAGGAGTAGAATTGGTGGTTTTAGCATTTGGTGATAGTTAAACCGGTTGTGAGTAGATGAGATAACCTAGGTACTGAGTTCAGTTCAGTTCAGTCGCTCAGTTGTGTCCGACTCCTTGTGACCCCATGAATCATGACACACCAGGCCTCCCTGTCCATCACCAACTCTCGGAGTCTACCCAAACCCAAGTCCATCGAGTTGGTGATGCCATCCAGCCATCTCATCCTCTGTTGTCCCCTTCTCCTCCTGCCCCCAACCCTTCCCAGCATTAGGGTCTTTTCCAATGAGTCAACTCTGCATGAGGTGGCCAAAGAATTGAAGTTTCAGCTTCAACATCAGTCCTTCCACTGAACACTCAGGACTGATCTCCTTTAGGATGAACTGGTTGGATCTCTTTGCAGTCCAAGGGACTTGCAAGAGTCTTCTCCAAAACCACACTTCAAAAGCATCAATTCTTTGGCGCTCAGCTTTCTTCACAGTCCAACTCTCACATCCATACATGACTATTGGAAAAACCACAGCCTTGACTAGAAGGACCTTTGTTGGCAAAGTAATGTCTCTGCTTTTCAATATGCTATCTAGGTTGGTCATAACTTTCCTTCCAAGGAGTAAACGTCTTTTAATTTCATGGCTGCAGTCACCATCTGAAGTGATTTTGGAGCCCAAAAATATAAAGTCTGACACTGTTTTCACTATTTCCCCATCTATTTCCCATGAAATGATGGGACCAGATACCATGATCTTTGTTTTCTGAATGTTGAGCTTTAAGCCAACTTTTTCACTCGAGTATGGATAGACAAATAAGGAGCCCAGATACTTGTGTGTGAGCATGCTCAGTCACTTCAATTGTGTCTGATTCTTTGAGACCCTATGGACTGTAGCCTGCCAGGCTCCCCTGTCCATGGGATTCTCCAGTCAAGAATACTAGAGTGGGTTGCCATGCCCTCCTCCAAGGGATATTTCCAACCCAGAGATCAAACTTGCATTTCCTGCATCTCCTGCATTGCAGGTGGATTCTTTTCTGCTGAGTCAGGAGGGAGGAGGGGAAGCCCTTAGATACTTGATAGCTGTTTAAATCCAGTGTTTGAACTGAGGAAAATGAAGATCTAGTAAAGGAAACTGAAAAGCACTAACCAGTGAGGAAAGAGAAGAACTTAGTGAACAGGGATAAAGACTTGATGTTTCCAACAAGACATATAGCAGGCCAGAAAGATCAAAATTAATAAATTGAGCAAAATAATATTTTTTGTATTAAAATATATTTGATTCACAATATTGTTAGTTTCGTTGTACAACATAGAAATTGAATACTTCTATAGAGTATACAATATAATGAGTATATTTCCCCGTACAATACATCCTCACTGTTTATTTTATGCTAGTAATTTGTATCTCAATTCCATATCTGGACCCTCTCACCACTCTTCTCCCTACTAGCAACCACTACTTTGTTCTCTGTATCTGAAACTCTGTTTCTGTGTTTTTGTATACGCTATATGCTTTATATTTTAGATTCCACATGTAAGTGATATCATACAGTATTTGTTTTTTTCTGACTTATTTCACTAAACATAAGAATCTCCACAGTGTTGCAAATGGCATAATTTCATTTTTTATGGCTGAGTTATATTCTGTGGTACATTTTCTTTTACCTCATTTTTATTGAGGCAAAAAAACACAAATATATGTGTGTATGTATATAAACACACACGCTTAATATGTACAAAATGATAGTTTGATACACATATTAATCATTAACTGTTAGCCATCAGTGATTAGCTCTTTTATTCTTCATATTCCTAGTCCATGGTGCATATTTACCACATCTTCTTCATCCTTTCTGGAAAAGGAAATGGCAACCAACTCCAGTGCTCTTGCCTGCAAAATCCCATGGATGGAGGAGCCTGGTAGGCTACAGTCCATGGGGTCACTAAGAGTCGGACACGACTGAGCGACTTCACTTTCACTTTTCACTCTCAGGCATTGGAGAAGGAAATGGCAAGCCACTCCAGTGTTCTTGCCTGGAGAATCCAAAGGACAGAGGAGCCTGGTGGGCTGCTGTCTATGGGGTCGCACAGAGTCAGACACAACTGAAGTGACTTATCAGCAGCAGCAGCTTCATCCTTTCTTCTGTTGATGGACACTTAGGTTGCTCCCACATCTTTGCAATTTTAAGTGATGCTGCTGTGAACTCTAGGATACAGGTAGCTTTTTGAATTTGTGTTTTTATTTTCTTCAGATATAAACTCAGCAGTAGAGTTGCTGTATCATATGGTAGCTCTATTGTCAGTTTTTTGAGGAACTGTCATACTGTTTTTCCATTGTGTCTACACAGAGATACAAACCCACCAACTGTGTACTACTAGAATTTTCTTTTCTCCACATCCTTGCCAACATGTTATTTGTAGACTTTCTGGTCATAATCAGGTATGATGTGATATCTCACTGTGGTTTTGATTTGCACTTCTCTGATGACTAGTAATGTTGAGAATCATATCATGTGCCTATTGGCCATCGGTATATCTTCTTTGGGATAATGTCCATTCAGGTTTTCTGCCCAGATTTTAATTGGGATCTTTGTTTTGGATGTTGGTTTGTATGAGCTCTTTATATATTTTCATTTGCCTCAAGATATTTTCTGATTTCCTCTTCAGTTTTATCAGTGAGCTATTGGCTTTTTAATAACATGTTTTTAGTTTCCAAGTGTTTGTGCTTTTCCCATTTTTTCTTCCTGTAATTGATTTCTAGTTTCATACCATTTTGGTGGGGAAAAAAAGCTTGAAGTAGTTTCTATGTCCTTAAAATTTGTTGAAACCTGTTTTCTGACCTAGCCTGTGATGTATCCTGAAGAATGTTCCATGTGTACTTGAAAAGAATATGCATTCTGCTGTTTTTTTTAATGGAATGTTCCATAGATATCTTTTCACTCCAACTGGCCAGCCTACTGTGTCACTAAGACCACAACTGCATTATTGGTTTTCTGTCTGGATGATCTGCCCACTGATGTAATTGGGATGTTAAATTCCCTACTACCGTTGTATTGCTGTCAATTTCTTCCTTTACATCTGTTAATATTTGATTTACATATTTAGGTCCTCTTGTATTGGGTGTGTATATGTTAATGAGTGTACTTCCATCTTCTTGTATTGATCTTTTTATCACTGCATGATATCTTCTTTGCCCTTTGTTATAGAATCTGTTTCAAAGACTCTTTGTCTAGTATAACTATGACTACCTTCACTTTCTTGTTTCCATTTGCATGAATCTTTTTTTTTTCATGTCCTCACTTTCAAGTCTGTCTTTAGTTCTGAAATGCTTCTCTTGTAAGTGGCATATAGATGGGTCTTTTGACTAGAGCGTGTGTTCCATTAACATTTAAAGTAATTATTAGTAGATATGCACTTCTTGAAATTTTATTACTTGCAACTTTTTAAAAAAATTCTTCCTTGTTCTTTTTTCTTTCAGTTTCTTCTCTTGCAGTTTGATGGTTTTATTTAGCTGTATGCTTATGCTAATTTGTTTGTTTTTTGTGTATATATTGCAGATTTATGACTCTTGTATGTCAGCCTATACCTATATCTATTTGTTTTAAACATATAGTCCTTTAAGTTCAAGCATATTCTGACTGATTACATTTTTTACATCCTTCCCATTTTGTGTTTCTGATGCCATGTTTTACATTTTTATGCTTGAAAGTGAAGTCGCTCAGTCGTGTTTGACTGTTTGCGACCCCGTGGACTGTAGCTCACCAGGCTCCTCCATTTTTATGTTTATCCCTTTACTAATTGCTATAGTTTTACTTGATTTTATAATTTTTTTGTCTTTTAATCTTTATACTAGCTTGTTGGCTCAGACAGTAAAGAATCTGCCTGCAATGCAGGAGACTTGGGTTCAGTCCCTGGGTTGGGAAGATCCCCTGGAGAAGGGGATGGCAATCCACTCCAGTATTCTTGCCTGAAGAATCCCATAGATAGAGGAGACTGGCAGGTTACAGTCCATAGGGTCTCAAAGAGTTGGCCACAACTGAGTGACTAACACTTTCACTTTTCACTAGCTTATTTAAGTGGTTGATTCTCAGCCTTTACTGTATATTTGCTTTTAGTTTTTTCCTCTCCTATATAAAATTACTTGCTTTTCTTTTCCACTTAGAGAAGATCCTTTAACATTTCTTTCAGGATCAGTTTAGTACTGATAAACTCTTTCAATTTTTGCTTGTCTGAGAAGTTCTTTATCTCTCTCAATTCTAAATTATAATCTTGCTGGGTAGAGTATCATAGGTTGCTTTACCTTTCAGCTTTTTAAATATATCTTGCCACTCCTTTCTGGCCTGTAAGGATTTTGCTCAAAAATCAGCTGATAACCTTCCAGAGATTCCCTTGTAAATGATTCATTGTTTAACTCTTGATGACTTTAGAGTTGTCCCTTTAATTTTTGCCATTTTAATTTTGATATATCTTAGTGTGGGTCTCTTTGAGTTCATCTTGTTTGTGACTCTCTTTGTTTTCTATACCGGGATGTATTTCCATCTTCAGGCTTAGGAAGTTTTCAAACACAATTTCATTAAACATATTTTTAACCCCCTTCTTTCTGTTCTCCTTCTGCGACCACCATAATGTAAATGCTGGCACACTTGATGGTCTCAAAGATTCTTCAAGCTGGTTACACTTTTTTAAAATTTTCTTTTTCTTTTTGTTTTTCTGATGGGGGAATTTCCATTATTCTATCTCCCAGATTCCTTTTATGTTCTTCTATATCACCTAGTTTGCTATTCATTCCTTCCACAGTGTTTTTCATTTCATTTATGGTATTCTTCAGTTCTGATTATCTTTATATATTTTTTTCTAGTTTCTTGTTAAAATTATCTGTTCATCTCTTTTTTTCTCTAATTCAGTTGGAATTCTTATTACTAATTCTTCAAATTCTTTATCTGGTAAATTGTTTATTTCTGTTTCATTATTTGTGGGGTTTTCTTTTTTCAGGGTTCCCATCTTATGCTCTTAACTGAGATGAATCCCTCTGTCTTCTCAATGGCTTATGTTTCTCTGTGTCTATGAAATTAGGTGAAACAGTTACCTGTGGCAGTCTTTAAAGTATGTCCTTATGTGGGAGTGTCATTGTACAATTGGCATGTGCCCAATGGCTTTAATTGCAGAGCTGAATTTGATGTGAAAACAAGTCAGGTCTTTTCCCAGGCTGTATTGGCAGCTGTCACCTTGGTAGGAAGTAGAGCTGGAGATGAAGGTACTAGGGCTGGAGCCAGGTGTGAGGAAGGGCTTCTCCTGTGCTCAGTGGCCATCATAGATAGCACCAGCATCCTTGGCCTTAGAGGGAAGCACTGATGGAACAAGAGGGGCTAGTGTGGGTGCTCAGCAAAGTTCAGGGTACAAGGCGTGGAGGTTCAGCTGTCATCAGAGACCTGGTCTACCTCTGATGTGCCACCAATGAAATTACCAGGAATTGCTGCCTCCTCACTATTCAGACTCAGGGTTTCAGTCCCAACAGTATCTCACAGTTGAGCTTTTTCCTCAGTCATGCCAATCCTTCCTCCAGCATGGAGCAGCAACACAAGGCAAACTGTGCTGGAGTATTTGCTTGGCTCACAGTGAGCCATGCACCAAGGTGGTCACAAAAAAAAAAAAAAAAACAACAATCAGCCAGTTTTGTGGTTTCAATCTAGCCCCTCCTCCCTGCTTCAGGTGCAAGCAAACATTGGTATACTCTTCATGAGCAGAAATTGGGCTTCCCACAACCCTCCTGTTAATCTCACTGACTCTTCAATCAGCCAAGTGGGCTTAGCTTCCCTTTGTCAGACCCCAGAGCTGGGGTGCCCAAAATGTGGTTTGAACAATTCACTTTCCAGGGGAGGCCTCCACTTTTATCATCTCCCTTTTCCTCCGAGTCTCCTCCCAGGGGCACAGTCTTGATCTGATCACATCTCTTTCTTTCCCATCCAATTCCATATGGATCTTCCCTATAACCTTTGTTGTACAGAAGTGTTTCTGCTAGTCTCCAGTTAGTTTTTAGTAAGAATTGTTCCATATGCAGATGTATTTTTGAGGTATTCATGGGAGAGGTGAGTTCCATGTCCTCCTACACTGCTATCTTGATTCCCTCCTCCCCAAAATGGTATTTTCTTATTGAAGCACTCAAATTAAAGGGACTGAGATTTCACAAATGTAATTTGTTCTAACTGAACCCATATTGGCAAAATATGACTCCTGATCCTTATTTTAATTCCATCTCAGAAATATTTGCATTAAAAGGTACCTTAAAATTTTATTAGAGATCTATATGAAGGCTGCATGTTTAGTCTCCAAAAGTCACCATAACATATGGCATATGCTCATATTCTGTGTTCTTTCCTGACTGCATTCTACAATATACCAAAGATCACCAAAGGTGTTTCTCTGTCTATATTTGGTATTCAACTACATGTGGCCCCATGGACTATATAGTCCATGGAATTCTCCAGGCGAGAATACTGGAGTGGGTAGCCTTACCCTTCTCCAGGGGATCTTCCCAATCCAGGGATCGAACCCAGGCCTCCCACATCGCAGGTGGATTCTTTACCAACTGAGCCATCAGGGAAGCTCTCAACTACATTTAATGATTTTTGGTTTGTTTTATTTTACCTTACTATTAGAGAATTATTTCCTGACAAAACTTCTATGTTGAGCGTGGTACCTTGGAGGCCTCAGAGTCCAAAATAGAATGGACCAGAATCAAGTAGTGACTTAGGAATGAATGGAAAATGCTATTTACCTTCAGAGGGGCAAGAATTCAATTTAATTTACCAGGAAAGGTAGAAAGAATACTGCATTGTGTATTTTCATGTACACGTAAGCAACAAAACACACACAAACACATACAGTCATGCATATTTAATATATTTCTAAAATGTGAACTAGGACAAGAACGGACACTCTCAAACAGAGCAAGATCATATTAACAACTTATCATATCCAATAGAATATTGCCAAAGATATAGCACAAAAGAAACACTTAAGTTAAACATAATGTTATAGAACAAGAACTCTTTCTGTAATCAACAAGTAGTCCAGAGATCTGGCAGTTGCTCAACCTCATGACCTAAGGTGACAGAAGATTCATAGCAAAGTAAAACCAGCTGTATGTGTGTGTTGAGGACCCATTGATGGACTGAATCCTTGAATCAATGTACAAACAAATATCAATGCGTGTACCCTGTGTGTCTGCTTCCTCTCAACTCCCCTTATTAGGTGGGATAAAGGCTCGGGCACAGGTTTAATGTAATTGCTAGTAAATATGGTAACTATTTTCTTTTACTAAAGTTACAAAAATTCTTTGGATTTTATATCAGGGACTAAATTTGTAATGGAAAATGATGTTTGATGGTGTTTAAATGCAGAGTATGTCACTTTATAAAGCATAGGACTCTTTTAAGTTATTTTTTTTTAGCTTTTGACATGTGTCACCATTTGGAATTCTGCTCTCATGGGATAAATGCCAGATTACATGGTGTAGTATTTTTATCCTCTGTACTTTCGCTGTAGAAGCATACAACATCAAAGGAAAGGCAGATCACTCACATCAGCAGAAAATGGAATAGGACTATAATATGCTGGCTTTGATCTTGCCGTCTAGTAATTATCTTGGTTACATGCATGCATTGAGAGTAAGATTTGAATTAATAAGGCCAAGAAATCCTGGAAAATGTAAGAGGTATCCTTGAATATAAACTTCACCCATCTTCAAAATGATAGATTGCAGTGGAGCCTACAGAGTTGTTAATTTAAAGCATTAATCCTGAAATGTTATTCTCTCTTAAACTTGTCACTTCTATGTTAATACAGCAATCTTGGCAATTAAGACGTTATCATTTATAAGTCCAACTCACCTCTAGTAACTGCTATTTAGCTAACATTCTTCTGTTTCATACAAGTTTTCACATAATAGGACCTAAGGTAAAACGTATTACATTTCTTTTTTTTAAGTTATCATCACAGCTCAGTCCACCATCATTAAAAACTAGTTTGATATTGCCTTCAGAAAGATATTGCTTCTGATGCAGAAAGTAAATAATGTCATCAACATCTGCATAGGATTTATCCAACAGAGTGAAAGAATATGATATTCTGAGTCAGTCTTTTCATTTCCCATTTGTTTGTTTACCAGTATTTATTGCTACATTTAGTGGAGAGGATTTTATTTTTACTTCTATGTGAATAAAAATCACCGTGTCTATTGGAAGCTATGTTTCAGAAATATCAAGGACTAATGCTCTCTGGAGATTAGAATATTTTTAGCAGCAAAATATTGAGTTAGTATCATAAGTATAAACCTGAATAAACTTTGTAGACAACTCAATATGTATGCAATATTTGAGGATTCAATTCACTTTGTAACTGATTAGCTATGAAGTGTGAGAGGCATAGCACTCATTTGGCACCAAATAGTAAGTGTTTTGCTTGTATGAAACTGTCTCACCAGACACTATGTATTAATCTAATTGGAGACTACTTCACCTACAGAAATATCAAGACTGCTATTATAAACTCATTAACTAATCTGTACCTGAAATAAATGAGAACCAATGCATTTCATTTGTATCTACCAAATGCAAGTTAAATGCACATGAATAGAGCTATAAGCTAGGATAATATAGAAGCAAGCCTCTGCTCCCTTCCAGATCATACAAAATGATGTTTTAAATCTTACAAAGCAGGGTTAGAGGCCATTAGTGGAGCAAACTAACTAAAGAACAAACTTCTTTAAAGAAACCTTCCTTCTTGGGATTAAAAATAATTCCTGATTCTCTCTAATGAATTAAACTCATTTTGTAATAAATGAGGGTTGAGAAACCAAGGATTTCTTTCCAAGGAAACAGCAACCACTGCTCTTATGGGTTTTTTTAAGTGTTGTAAATTCTGTTTTGTGGTACCCACAATAATTAAATTATTTACTTCCTAAAAGTGGTGTTTTAATTGGATCTAGTGACTTTTCAAAGGAGCTCAGTGTAAGGTACACTTGAAAATAATGATAAGTCCAGAACTGTGATAGGGAATAATATGTATTCTTCTTCCCTGTCACAGACTCATATTTCTCATATGCTCTAGGACATGGTGCAAATTTGCCTCCGTTTGGTTATCTATGAATCGGGTTGTTGTTTAGTCATTCAGTCATGTCCAACTCTTTGCGACACTATAGACTGTAGCCTGTCAGGCTCCTCTGTCCATGGGATTTCCCAGGAAGAATACTGGAGTGTGTTGCCATTTCCTCCTCCAGGGCATCTTTCTGACCCAGGGATTGAACCCAGGGTTCCTGCATTGCAAGCAGATTCTTTACCACTGAGCCACCAGGGAAGCAGGTATGAATTGGGATAGGAGCCAAATAAGAACCAAAGTCCAGGGAAAAGTGAGGCTTGGTTTGCACCCACCTCCTAAATGCTGACAACCAAGACAATCATACTTATAAGCATGTGCTAGCTGCCCAGGTGTTATGGAAAAAATGAGACATGTTGGAAGTTTACAGACCAAAGTTAGCTAACCAAAGGTAAGCTTCCAGTCTTTAGCATCTTAAAGGAGAGATGAATCTCATCACGACTGAAGCTGAAGTGCTTGAGGAATTTGTTAATTTAGGGGAGAAAAAGGTACATGAGCAGGTGTATACCACCAGGATCAGAAATATTCATTAAAAATAGGGCACATGTATCACTCAGCAGGCTATCTAGACAAAAATGAGTGAATCTCAGCAATCACAGTTGGCCTCTTATTGCAAAAATTCATCTGGTCTCAGTAGCTTGCATCCCTGCCAACCAAAATTCTGAAAACTGTGTTTTTTCCCCTCTCTAACATCGCCAAGTTCCTTGCAGTTTTAAGTGTTGGAGAAAAGGTCAACGGAGTTAAAGCAGTGGCTGGGAGGACTTCCCATATAAGCAAAGCCCATTCCCAGTGGGTGTTAGATGTTCGTTTTTCCAGCTGAATGAAATCCAGCAGGGTCAGGCTTGAACTGAGGCTCACACCTACCCAGTCCCTTCAGCAGGGCTGGGATATTATTAAAGTCGGCTGATTAGGGAGCAATGTGTGTGTCGGCATCCATCAGCCGGGGAAGTGCAACATACCGCTCCAATCTGGCAAGGCATTCAGCTTGGCTGTGTCTTCTCACCACCGCCCAATAGTCTGAGCACAAGGGTTCTCTCCCTGTGCACTAAATGACTGTGGTACACTCTTCCAAAAGAAGGAAATATAAGACATCCAGAGTGGTTTATGAACACCAAAGCTTCCTTCTCTGGTTTTTACTTGAATATAAAAGATATTTAAAATGCCTAAAGTTATTTTGTACCAGAAATGTACTGATTTCAGTATCAGCCCCGGATATAAAAGTAAATTATTTCAGTAATAGGACACAGTGGTGCAAAACCCCCTCAACAAACAACAGCTCCTTCATGATCTCCAAGCCTATCAATTACATTTTATTATTTCTCTAAGTTGTGGCATTGAAAAAAATTTAGTGTGAGGTTGTTTATAGCACAGGCCTATTTCTTCAGAATGCCTAAAACAAAGAGACTGCCCTACAAATGACAGACTGTAATTTCCATATTTCTACAAATCTCTTTCATTTCCTAAATAAACAATAGAAATTTCTATCTGAGGTCTCTGTGACCTGATGACTCAGCCAATAATTCAAGCTCCTTGTGCTTCATGTAAGCAAGATTTTGGAGACCTGTGGATTTAAGGGCCGTGCTGGAAAGAACAGCCATTTTGGAAAGACAATGGGTGAGTTTTCATTCCCACTAATTGTGTGCTATATGGGCTGAGGGTTGACTTGCTTGCTTTAAGTGAATCATTTGGGGAGAAATAGAACTTAGTGGAAGCTTCCAGTCCAGCATTCATTCCTCTGACTTTGCCCATACATTTCACTTAAAATACAGGCTCCAGGGACATGCTATTCTGGGCTATCTAAGGATAAGGGTATATGATTGTTTTCTTGTGGCTGCCAACCACATGGCATCATTTCATAGATATAATTATGACCCTGATCTGGGACTTTACTACTGAATTAAATGCTGAAGATTCCTGTTCCCCTGCCAACTGAGATGACTTTTTGTGGGGAGGTCATTTCAATCATAATAGTCATTTTAAAAATTAAGTAGATTAAACGAGATTATAGTTTAAAATTTTGTGAAGCTTGACTTAAAGTTTATAAAAAATTAATAAATTAAAAAAAAACCCTCACCTAAAAAGAAGTACTTCGCCAACCTTCGGGATGATGATATTACTAAAAAGCATACTACAGTAATATTAAAATCTCAAGAGATTTGTAACAGTATAAAAAAATAGAACTAGAAAGTTTGAGATCAGGAGTGTATGTACATGAAAAATTACATACAAATATCTTAATGTTCACTAAAATAAAACAAGATAGAGGAAATTAAGGGAATAGCTATGAGGAGCTATGCATTTTGAAATATTATAAGTAATTTTCATTTGCCAGACACAGGAAATTTTTCAGAATTTTTTTCCTACAAAACTTAAATAAATTTACTCCTTATAAATTGGTCCTTTCAGTATGTTTTCTGGTAGATAATGTGCATAATGCCAAGATGCTTCATTTATTTATAAACTATAAATCTATAATCAAAATGTTTCATTTACTTTATTTTTTTTTCTCTTTTCTCCTTTTTAATGTCTTTTTTCTTTTACTTTAATACCCAGGATATATATAGGCTTATAACCTGCCTTGTTGATTTTACTATACAGTTTGAGAAAATCAAGTAACCTGAATATTTGTTATGAAATAAAGACTTTAGGTGACCATTAATTTGCTTGTAACAACTGCATAGGTATTGTTCAAATAACCTCAAGGCAGCACAAGCTTTATCTGTGATAATTTTTGGCCAAAATAGTCATGACCTCTTTGACAAGTTGCTGGCCCACTCTCTCTGTGAAAGAACCACTCCAAATGCAAGGTTCTATCTTTGTCCTTTCTGCCTCTGAACTTGGGCCTGGTATGATTGACATTTAATAAATAAAATCTATAATTAAAAATGAATACAGGGAGATCACTTCATGTAAACAATGTAAATATATTGAACTCAAGCAGAAGAAACCATTTTCAACCAGTGTGAGCGCTTGTGTATTCAAAAAAAACAGTCAAGCAGTCAAAAATAATAATATACAATTTACGTCTCCCCTGTATTTTTGGCTTTCAACTATTTTTCTTAATAGTTTCATTCTATGCATCCGAATTCTCACACAGCCCCTAGGTACTCCAGATCCTCTGATACATCTGAGAATCTAAAGAGACTACTGGCATTCTCTATAGAAAACACTCTACTTGGTTTGGAATTTGAGGTCAGGCTGTGGTAAGGCTGTGGAGGCAAAGGCTGTTTTTAATCTGAGTATTCATTATTTTCTTTGGAGTAAACCATTAGGTAATTCCTAAGGAGTTAGGACTTTTTGTAACATTTACCATTTATCTTGATTCTTTAATGTCCTTTGTTTTTTGATAAATGACTTTAATTTTTGTTTTCTTTTGTTTTAGATCACACAACCATCGTGTCTGGTTGTCTTTGCAAAATAGATCATATACTCTTGTGAATCCTTTCCAATTTGAATTGCTGATCTACCTATGCTCTTGGATCTAGGATCTTGGGCCAATTCTAGTGTGTATAGTTCACAAAATATTCATGTGTCAGATCCTAATGCTTGTCTTCTAAGAAAAATCAGTGAAAAAGATCAATGGCATACTTGACTTTATAGTGCTTAGTGTCTAGTGAGAAATAGACAAGTATGTAAAAAATTAAAGCACATTATGATAAAGGCTCTGTTAGGGGTAACACAGGATTTCATGGGAACACATCACTCAGTACAAATCTGGAGGCTCAGAGATATCTTCTTCAAGAAAGTAAGTCTAATTTGAAATCTGAAGATTCAAATGAACCCTGAGGTAGAGGTGAAATTAGAGTGACTTACTGGAGGGTGGGTGGCTCAGACGGTAAAGCATCTGTCTGCAAAGCAGGAGACCCGGGTTCAATCCCTGGGTTGGGAAGATCCCCAGGAGAAGGAAAGGGCAGCCCACTCCAGTATTCTTGCCTGGAAAATCCCATGGACAGCAGAGCCTGGTAGGCTACTGTCCATGGGGTCACAAAGAGTCAGACACGACTGAGCAAATTCACTTCACTTCACTGGAGGTTGGAGCAGCCTGGTGACAAGGTAAAGGGTTGAGTGGGTGAAAGGGTGGTGTTCTAGGCAAAAGATTCAGCAGGAAGTCCTAATGCAACAGGAATGAAGTGCAAGAGGTGAGACATGTGGAATCAAGTAATTCAGGGTCTTGAAAGCAAAGTTGAAATATTTAGATTTTACTTAAGAGCAGTGGAGAACCACTGAGAAGGATTTTAGGAGAGTGGAGAGGAGAGAAGGATTTCTAGGATTCTGTGATTCCACTGTAGGGGGCTGGTGTTCAAACCCTGGTCAGAGAACTAATATCCCACAAGCCCCGAGGCAAGGGCAAAAAAAAGTGGATTTTTAGCAGTGTGTACATGCTCAGTCAGGTACAACTCTCTGTAACTCCATGGACTGTACCCACCAGGCTCCTCTGTCAACAGGATTTCCCAGGCAAGAATATTGGAAAGGGTTGCCATTTCATCTTCCAGGGAATCAAATCCGCATCTCTTACATTGTTAGATGGATTGTTTACCACTACACCACCTGGGAAGCCCTCTGTAGCAGTCTTCAAACCTATGGTATTTTTTCCATCAGTTGATTTAGTTACAGAGGTGTACAAGATGAAAAGGGTGCCTCTGTACTTGATTTAGAATTGTGTTCTACATGTGGAGCACAGAAGAGATTGATAGTTGTCTGGTTGTCTTTTCCAACTGTGCCAGGGACAAACTCAAACTTGTTGGGGCTGGGGATAAGAGCAAGTGAATAGCATAAGGCTAAGTTAAGCTTTTATGGTGATTAAGGATGGCTCTGCCTAGTTATACTACTACCTGGCACTCTTTGCATACATAGAGAAATGGGTAGCTTGAAAGTGAAAGCGGAAGTCATTCAGTCAAGGCTCCTCTGTTCATGGAATTCTCCAGGCAAGAACACTGGCGTGGGTTGCCATTCCATTCTCTAGGGATCTTCCCAACCCAGGGATCAAACATACGTCTCCTGCATTGCAAGCAGATTCTTTACCATCTGAGCAACCAGGGAACCTGCAATGGGTGGATTATAGTCCCTGAACTCCTGAGCACTACAATCAAAGCTTGGTAGAAATGTGAGAGAAAGTGATTGCTAATGAGTAGTATGAGGAATGTGGAGAAAGTTGTAGGTGGAATAAATAGAAAAAAGAGGTCACTTAGAGGTACCACTATGTGAAATCATATGAGTCAGAATCTGATGACATTTCTTCATGACAAACCCATAATATCATCTTGGGAATGGGCAACTGAACTGAGAGTGTAATCTGTGCATGAGTGGAAGGGTGGGTGGGGTTCTCAGCTCAGTTCAATTCAGTTCAGTCGCTCAATCGTGTCTGACCCTTTGTAACTGTAGCACACCAGGCTTCCTTGTCCATCACCAACTCAAACTCATGTCCATCGAGTCAGTGATGCCATATAATCATCTCATCCTCTGTTGTCCCCTTCTCCTCCCACCTTCAATCTTTCCCAGCATCAGGGTCTTTTAAAATGAGTCAGTTTTTCACATCAGGTGGCCGAAGTATTGGAGTTTCAGCTTCAACATCAGTCCTTCCAATGAACATTCAGGACTGATTTCCTTTAGGATGGACTGGTTGGATCTCCTTGCAGTCCAAGGGACTCTCAAGAGTCTTCTCCAACACCTCAGTTCAAAACCATCAATTCTTTGGCACTCAGCTTTCTTTATAGTCCCACTCTCACATCCATACTTACATACCACTGTCAAAACCATAGCTTTGACTAGACGGACTTTTGTTGGCAAAGTACTGTCTCTGCTTTTTAATATGCTGTCTAGGTTGGTCATAACTTTTCTTCCAAGGAGCAGGCGTCTTTTAATTTCATGGCTGCAGTCACCATCTGCAGTGATTTTGGAGCACCTCCCCCCCCCCCCCCGGCTCCCGCAAAAAAAATAAAGTCTCTCACTGTTTCCACTGTTGCCCCATTTATTTGCCATGAAGTGATGGTACTGGATGCCATGATCTTAGTTTTCTGAATGTTGAGCTTTAAGCCAACTTTTTTACTCTCCTCTTTCACTTTCATCAAGAGGTTCTTTAGTTCCTCTTCACTTTTTGCCATAAGGGTGGTGTCATCTGCATATCTGAGGTTGTTGATATTTCTCCCAGCAATCTTGATTCCAGCTTGTGCTTCATCCAGCTCAGCATTTCACATGATGTGCTCTGCATATAAGTTAAATAAGCAGGGTGAGGTTCTCAGAGAAGATCAAAAGTTAAGAATTATAAATGTGGACATTTGGGTGGACAGCCCGAATGACAACTGGTGTGATAGATTATGGTGTCCTGGTATCCAGAAATGCAACATAAATCCTTATCTAAAAAGCAGTTACTAGGGAAATAAAAGGTGGTAGGCATTAAGGCGGGTGGTGTGGTGTGTGGGGAAGGTAGGCACTTGGACAACACATGTGGTCTGAATCCAGAGATTAGGAAATAGGAGAACACCTTCCCACCTTCAGATCCCTTGATAAATAATTAGTTAAGAATGGGAGTAAGAGGGTTTAGTATTGCATTAAGATTCAGAATATTCCTTGTGAAGGACTAAGAGGGAGCGAAGCAAAAGTAGGAAGAGATGAAGCAAGGAAATATAAACAAGATAGGTAATAACTGATGGGCCTAAAAGTTTCAGTAGTGACCAAGGATTAAAGGAACAGGAGATGTGATGTAGTTATATTAAATGCAATTGGAAAATAATATTTGAAATTAGTCAAACAGAGGAATTAAGGGAGCTTTGCCAAGGAGCGTGTTCCACTTGGTAACTCACTGCTCTAGTAACATGTCAACATACCAGAGAAACTTGAAAGATGGTTCTCAAAACACAGAGCAGGGTTTATCTTCCTTTCCACATGACTTAGAAAGCATAAACTAAATTTAACTGGACTTGTTATGAAACCACACTGAATTCCATTATCAGTAAGGAAAGACCTCTTACTGGGATAACCAAACAATAATTTTCCTGATTTCCTCATTTTTTCCTGCTTTATTTTTTGGCCATGGAGAAACCAGAGAAATGCTTAAGAAGGTTGGGATTTGGACAAACTGAGGGAATACTGCAATCCTGGTCTCAGGTTCCACGTTAGCTTCCTATTCTTGGCTCTTTTCTCTCTCTCTAAAAAAGGAGTGCAAAGAGAAGACAGACTAAAGTGTTATTAGGAAATGTATGGCTTCTGCTCCATTCCTAGTTCCCTTATTCAGTAACTCTGAAGTAGAAGGAACTAAAGATCAGCACATGACTTGTTCTTAAACACCTCTAGATTGTGAAAAACAGAGGTAGTCAAAAGGTAGAAACTTCTGGTTATACATATTAAGGATGTAACTTACAACATGATAAATATAATTAGTGATGCTACTCATTATATATGAAAGCAGTTAAGAGTAAATCCTAAGAGTTCTCATTACAAGAAAATTTTTTTTCTGCTTTGATATGTATGAAATGATGTCCATTCAGTAAACTTATTGTGATAATCACTCCCTGATGCATGTAAATCAAATAATAATGCTATACACCTTAAACTTATGGAGTGCTGTATGTCAATTATATTTCAATAAAACTGGAAGAAAAAATTTTAAAAATAACAACTATTTGAGTGAACTTTGATAAATTTTGGTAGTAAGTATTTACCCATAAGCTGGGTATGTTTAAAGAAAGATACTATGAAAAATTACTCATTACTTTTCTTACCCTGTACATTTCCCTGGCTGCCAGTTGTCTTGAGGGTGGTAAGGCTGGGAAGCAGACTCAGCCAGGATAAACTCTATTAAAACAGTGTACTAAGCAGAATTTAGTTCTGAGCACACAGCACCACTGGGGCTTCTCAGGTGACTCAGTGATGAAGAACCCACCTGCCAATACAGAAGACGTAAGAGATCAAGGTTCAATCCCTGGGTAGCAAGATCCCCTGGAAAAGGAAATGGCAACCCACTCTAGTACTTTTGCCTGGGAAATCCCGTGGACAGAGGAGCTTGGCATGCCACAGTCCATGGGGTCACAAAGAGTCAGACTTGACTTAGTGACTAAAACAACAACAAACACAGCACCACTAGCTGGAAAGATGCTGTAGGGGAATGACAAATTCCATTTATCCTGATCACCTATGTTGAGAAGCATGCTGCTGCTGCTGCTAAGTCGCTTCAGTCGTGTCCGACTCTGTGCGGACCAGCCCACCAGGCTCCCCCGTCCCTGGGATTCTCCAGGCAAGAACACTGGAGTGGGTTGCCATTTCCTTCTCCAATGCATGAAAGTGAAAAGTGAAAGTGAAGTCGCTCAGTCGTGTCTGACTCCCAGCGACCCCATGGACTACAGCCCACCAGGCTCCTCCATCCATGGGATCTTCCAGGCAAGAGTACTGGAGTGGGGTGCCATTTCCTTCTCCAGTTGAGAAACATAATTTTCACTAAAATTTGTTTTTTTCTGAAATTAGTTTTCACAGAAAGTGCACATGTATATGGGCATCCTTGTGAGTATGAGGGAGTCAAAGGTAGCTTTGTGAGTCAAATTTTTATGACATTGTCACAACCCAAGAATACCTTCCCCCACCTAATGTTGTCTATGCTTTGCCGTTAAGTTAAAACATTGAATTTGATAATATAAGAGTAACGTCTATCAGTGGCTATTGTTTTTTCAGTAATCACCTAGTGAAAATTGATCCTTGAACAATGAGAACAGCAATGGCACAGTTTTGGCTTTCAACACTAGAAGCTTTTGGCCATTGATGGACTGATTATATTGAGTATTTTAAGAGTTAAACGTAGTTTAAGCTGTAACAGAGCATAATATTTACAAAGTTTTTAATGTGTGAGAGGGTGCTGAACTGTGTATTTGGGATACCTCTTTTTACCTAATGACATTTTGGCATACATAGTTTAATAAACATTTCTTAGGCTCTTCAGACTAGAAGAGGTCTCCTTTATCTCTTCTTCTAGGATTCATAACAGACTAATTCTCCACAATTACTAGCATTCTCAGGCTAGGAAGTTCAATAATCTCTCAGGATAGCCCATTTCAGTGTTTAATAGCATGTGTTTTGAGAGTTTCTGTACTTTCTTTAGTCAGCATGTTTAATTAAATCTGTATCTTGTAGCGTATATTTTACTATGGACATTGTGAATAACAAGAGAGACAAATAAAAACAACTCCATCCTTTCCTTTACTCTCTGAACTTCACACTTACTTTGTCTCATTAAATTGTTTATAATGATTCTTTATCATTTGAGATTGCCTTCTCTGAAGAGGCCCCAAAATATCTAAAAAAGATTTAAGTAAAACAAATGGAATGGAATGGTACACAAAGATAAGAAACTCGGATATAACTAAGTTTTCATATCTTCATCAAACACTGGTTCCTAGTATTTCTAAATAAGATAGACTTTCAAGATGAAGAAAGTTGCCATAATTTTCATGTCCATTTTTGTTTTCTTATATAGACCCAATACGTATCATCTTATGCCTTATCCTATCATCACAATTTACATATTTTGTGTGAAATATCTTTCCTGGTTTCTCATGTGTAACATATTGGAATTTTGACTGAAAACTAAACAAAAAGTTAAGAGTTAGATTTTCTTTTTTATATGTTTTCAGGAGAAAATTTTAAAATACTGTATATCAGATTATAAAATATTTTTCTATATCATCAGTCTATTACTTGGTACCAGTTGCAGTGTAAAAACTCTAAGGCAAAAAATAGACATTGATAAGCTCCACTTCTTGTAAGAGTCAAGAGTATACATATGTTGTAGGCAAATTTTCAATAATAATGAGCTTAAACCAACTCAGACCTACTGGCAGAAAAACTGGGTGGTCATTGCAGTCAGTCATATTTTTGCCATTTTCCTCATAATCAGGAACAGTACTGGGACCAGAGAATTCCATATACTTGGGTGAGGGAGGGGAGAAGGAAATGGCAACCCACTCCAGTGCTCTTGCCTAGAGAATCCCGTGGACAGAGGAACCTGGTGGGCTGCTGTCCATAGGGTCATACAGAGTTGGACACGACTGAAGCGACTTAGCAGCAGCAGCAGCAGCAGTAGCAGCAGGGTGAGAGTGAATAGGAGAAAGCCAAAAGGAGAAAAAAATAGGGAAGAATAATTAACTTCTATACACCATCATTGTTTGCACTACCTGGCTGCCACCACCTCACTTTACAAGTCAACAGACAATTAAATGCAACCAGGAAAATGCTATTTTAATTATTTATCTGATAAGACTGAAAATTATTCTATCTTTGTATAAGTAAATGTATATAAAAATAGACATATATATATGTTCTTCCCTGGTGGCTTAGATGGTAAATAATCCACCTGCAATTTGGCAGACCCTGGTTCCATCCCTGGCTTAGGAAGATCCCCTGGAGAAGGGAACAGCTATCCACTCCAGTATTCTGGCCTGGAGAATTCCATGGACAGAGGAGCCTGGCAGGCCACAGTTCATGGGGTCCCAAAGAGTTGGACATGACTGAGTGACTTTCATATATATGTGTGTGTATATATATACATACACTCATGGCTACATGGGCCTGCAGAGAGTCAGACACAACTGAGCAACTTTAACACACACACACATATATATATACATATATGCCACTGTGATTAGTCATGTCTGACTGCGACCCCCAAATTCCTCTGTCCATGGGATTTTTCCAGGCCAGAATACTGGAGTGGGTAACCATTGCCTCCTCCAATATATATGTGTGTGTATATATATGTACATATATATTTTAAAATTTCAGAAACTAGAAAAATTAATATACTGAAATTTTCATAGGAATTTTATTTTTAAATATTTTTCTCAGTGAAAGAAGGTATATGAATAGAAGCAGCATATACATTCAGATGTTGAGTTCAACGGATTATAACCCACCTAATCAATTGAAAAGGATTTCTTTCAGTGATTGTGTGTCCTCAGGCACATTATAGAAAATTTATGCAAGTAAATTTCCTCATCTATAAAATAAAGGTATTAATATTTCATAGAGATTTTTGAGAAATGTTATGCTGTTTTTTAATTCAAGTTATAAATTTAAAACAATGCTTGTTCTGCAGTAAGAATTCAATAAGCATTAACTGTTACTATTATAATCTATTCCTTTTAGATTCACAACTCTTCAAGTCTCCTTAAACTGTCTATGATGTTGTGATGCAATTATTTCAACAAGTTCAGATGTTATCAATAAAATATTTCTCCATTTTAAAAGTCATCACATTATTTTAATATCTATTTTAAGTTCTTTTTGTACATAAAATAATTTGTTTTAGATTCCAAATCCATGGTATGCTTATCCACACAACTGCCATCTTGGATTCACAATGGTCAGGGTGATAGCTAGTGCTATTTTTATGCCATTTGGAACCTTTATTTCTGTCCAATGTAAAGATTTTAAATTGCTGATATCAATAAAGCTACTTATGTCAGGGTCCATACTTTGAACACAACCTCAAAATGAACAGGGATTCCCAGGTGGTGCAGTGGTAAAGAATCTGTCTGCCAATTCATGAGATGCAAGAGACTCAGATTCAATTCCTGAGTCAGTAAGATCCCTTGGAAGAGGATATGACAACCCATTCCAGTATTCTTGCTTGGAAAATTCCATGGACAAAGGAGCCTCGTGGGCTAAAGCCCATGGGATCACAAAGAGTTGGACACATGACAAAGCAACTGAGCATCCATACATCAAAATAAACTGATCTGAACAAGAGACCAGTTAGTTCATTTGTTTGATGAACTAGATTTTCACTGAAGAAATTGTTACTGAACTCACATTTGGCTGCTCACTGCTCAAAAGCCAATATTTGAGAGACAATTGTTGATCGGAAAAGGGAAGTTTGCTTACTCAGGAGGCCAGCAACCTGGGGAGAAGTCAAACTCATGTACAAGAACCAACTCCAAGGTTCTACTTGACCGTAAAAGTTTTTTTTAAGAGAAAATAATATCAATCATTGAAATAGGGGATCAGATTCTTTGCCATCTTTCATTGTGTGCAGGTTCATTGACATCTTGTGATGTACCTTTAGATGTTATCTTGTTCACACAGTATGTTTCCAGGATTACTGAAAGGGCAGATGGGGAAGAGATCTCATCACCCATTAACTGCTTAGTCTCCATTCCTATTTCTTCAACCTAAGAAAAGAATCAACTGGTTAGACAAAGCATTGTGTGATCAAAGGATATGAGAGGTATGCCTAGGCTAGAGATTGGTGAAGCATGGGAAATTTGGGGGTAAAAGTTAAGTTAAAATTTAGCTTTGCTAAAGGGATAAGGCAAAGGACCCTCTGCAAACAGTTGCTGCCTGCAGAGCAGCTTACAAAATCTGATTTCCCAAGTATGAGTCTTGTTTATTTCAATCAACTTCATTCTCACTGTCACCTACTCCAACTCTAGTCTTTCACTTCTACCTCTTTCAAGTACATATCAACACCTCCACACATACAGTGTGGTGTGATCAATGGTTCCTGTTCACAATACCAGTCAGGGCATGTTTCCGGTTGGTTCATGTGAGAGGAGAAGTTGGCTATTCATTCATCTACATGTTGTCAACCATGTCTGACAAATTCCAGGTTCTTCTACCACCAACAGCAATAAAGAAATAACACATTTATATACTCCCGGCAGAAAATCGGATCGCAGCAATTTCTTAAGAATCATGAATGGAATGGAGTAGGGACAGCTCTCAAGTCTTTTACAGCCATTTAACAAACCCTGAATTTCATTGAACTCCTCCTATGTGCATGGGTGTTCTGCCCAAAGGTCTTCCTCTGTATTTATGAGTTAATTAACTTATTTGTTCTATTTTATTCTGGAGCTCCCTTTGAAAATGAAAATTTATAACAACATGATGCATTTGGCTTGCTCTGGTTAAAGTTAAATACTGCCTTTTTAATTTTCACTTCCAGCAGAAGATATGTGACAAATGACATAGTAATTTTCCTATTTCTTCATGTTCATAAAACATTGATAATATGATTTTTACCTTCCCTTTGTTCTCAATTAAATGAAATGCTTCAATACAATTAATGTGCTCTTGCAATTTAGGTTTTCTTTAGAGGTTTCTCTTGTCTCTGATTAACAGCATTTTCCATCCATTCTGAGAACCCCCGACTGCTATTCAGAACGTTCCATTATGCCTGCCAGCTATAAATACAATTGTGAACCAATATCATTTTAATTGTTTCACTAATAACTTGTTTTAAATGATTCAACAGTCATCAGGAAAGATAAGTGCTCTTGTACCCTGCAGGCTTACGGGCCTGATGGTATGAGGCAATGCTGAGCACTGTATCAGAATAATGAAACCATATGCAGAAGATAATGACAAAGCACTCACATTGCTGTAAAGATAAATGAAAACAGTAGATCTTCTTTCCTCAGTAATATAACCTCCATTTCTAGTTCCCATTTCAATCATTAGACCTTCCAAACAGATTAATGCACAAATACACATATGCAACATGTCCCATCGTAATAGCCATATGCTCCCATTTTTCCAGGCAGCCTCTGAATGATGGAGTTAACGAGCTTTACAAATGCTCTTGTTAATTAACAAAAATTGTTACTTTCTCATTTGAGGGGGGCTTTATAAATTAGACTTAATTACACCAGATAATTGCAACTGCCAGGCACAGAGCAACTCCTTCTCATTCTGTTCTTTCAGTGGCAAATCAACAATTGCAACCCTTGCCTATTTGTGTAGATGAATTTAATAAGCAAACAGCCCTTTTATGTTAATGGTTTACTGGCATTCATGGGCCTGGCAGGAGAAATGTGCTGGGGGAGGTTTTGCTAATGGCAGCACATAATCACATTAATTAAAATATAACTGCCATTTAAAGATTTGTAGTGTGGAATTAGAGCATGTTGGGAACTGAGAAAATCAAGCTAGAGTGCATATTAGAACCATTACTCTGTGCTCCCTGCGCAGCAGTCAGCAACCTCATGTGTCATAAATGTAATTTATGAGTGCTATTTGCTTTGAAATATATGTTTTTAGTTCACTCATTAGAATGTAAAAATTTGCAGTGTCTGCTTGAGGAGGTTCAAAATAAATTCACTAAAAGCTGAGACCCATGATCTGCTTTTAACACATCCCTCAACTGTGATTTTTTTTAATTATGACTTTTATAATTTTTTTGAGTAAAACTGTCTCCTATTCCAAAGACAAATTCAAACAGTCTTCATGTTACTGTGGACTGTGTGTTTTTTATTCTATTTTTATAATTCAGTGTAATTTTTATTGAGTCTTTAATAAATATGGTCCTTAATTTTGTTGATTTTTTTCAAGAGAAGGTCAGTGAAAACTGCTCATACTTTAATGTTGGGCACATGCAGAGAAGGTAGTTGAGAAAATTTCTTATAAAGCTTTTCATTAGTCTGTCCCTGAAATCTACTCATTAATTTTAAAACTATCCTTGATCTAAATCAGACCCATTTATATCACACCTACAAAAAAAATATGGTTGGACAAACCCTGGAGAAATCGCCAAGGGGCCATGGCAATACCTAGGGGAGCAATGCTTAATTGATTCTTAATAACATAAAAAAGATTCTAGTTTCAGAAACCAGCCAACTGTGATCAGATCCCACTTCAGCAAAGCCTTAAACTTTCAATGACAATGAATTTTTATCCCCCTTTGTTCAACTGATCTATTAAGTCTCCAAATTCTAGAACTACAATTTGAGCCTTCTAAGTAGGGGAAATAGTCTGAAATACAGTGTGTATGACTTGCAGGCTCTGCATTGCTATTATTGTAAACTGCTTGGACAGCTTTCCAACACCAGTAACTTGAATCTGTTATAGCTAAAGAGACGAATGTTGTGCCAGCCCCAGAAAACCAACCGCCCAGCCACACTAATGAGGGATCTTTTCATGTGGAGTCCTTTGCCATAGCTGATGCTATTTCTCAAGATAAACCTTTGTTTCACTGAAGAAGTAAGGCTTCTTGGAACCAAGGATGGCTGCCCCTGGATCTGTTAGATTCCAACAGGTTCATTAGGTGGTAAAAAGCAGGCCCATTCTGTCAGCTTTTCAGGTAGATAAGACATTAAAAATGTATTAAGGCTATGATACCGTCCCAATGATTAGAGCTTGATTTCTACTTTGGGGTGCTGGGTTGCAATTTTCTCTCTACATCTTCTTACTTAGTTCCTTCAAACTCTTGGCAGGTCATTTTAGGGTGAATAATTGGGTTGGGGGAACAGTTTCTGCCTACAAATGGAATCTGTATTATATCGGCTTGTTCTTCATGTATAGGTCTTGTTTTGATTTGTATCTGTGACCTCTAGAGGACTTACACCTTCTGAAATGTCATTTCTAGTATTCAGGGTAGTTAGAATGGTAACACAGCCTTTACACCTGGAATGATGTCCAAGTCTGAGAGAATGCAACCATTTAACTAACAAGAAATTGAGATTCACTTCAAGTTATGAAGTTGGTTGGTCTAAGATTATGTGATGAATAAATGTGAAGATGTGGGAAACTTGGGAGAAATAACCTGAAAGAAAGAAAGTATTAGTCACTCAGTCATGTCTGATTCTTTGTGACCCCATGGACTATAGCCTGCCAGGCTCCTCTATCCACGAAATTCTCCAGGCAAGAATCCTGGAGTGCATTTCCATTCCCTTCTCCAGAGGATCTTCCCAACCCATGGATTGAACCCAGGTCTTTTACAATGCAGGCAGATTCTTCACCATCTGAGTCACCAGGGAAGCCCATTGATTTTTTGCCAAATTTATTTGCCAAAGCAGTTCCTATGTTCTACTAGAACAATGAGGAGTATCTCTGATTTGGTGTTTTATGGTTAGCTGGTTTTGTTGTCAGTCTGGCTTAATTCAATTTAATAAACATCTACTGTCCGGCCTTTGGCTAAGCACTGCAAGTTCAAATATGAAAATGACATGGCCTGTGCACTGAAGTAGTCTAGGTTTCTGGGAGATAAAGAACACAAAAATAGCTATATCCAGTCTCACATGAGAAATGCCAAGGTTATTAGAAACACAGAGAGGTACTTAAGCACCAAAGGAGACAGGAAGCCCATGTTTGAAATTTTGAAAAGGAAGTGTATTATTGTACATGAACGCTTATATGGAAAATCTAGAAAAATAGTACAGATGAACCTATTTGCAAGGCAGAAGTAGATGTGGATGTAGAAAACTGATATGTGGACATGGAGTAGGGATGGGATGAACTGGGAGGTTGAGACTGATGTACGTGCACTGGCATGTGTAGAACAGTTAGCTAGTAGGATCCTGCTATATAGAAAATCGCTCAACTCAGTGCTATCTGGGTGACCTAGATGGATGGGATGGAATGAGGAGTGGGAGGGAGGTCCAAGAGGGGAAGGAGAAGTGTGTACATGTAGCTGAGTCACTTTGTTTTATACTGGAAACTAACGCAACATTGTAAAGCAACTATACTGGAAAAAGTTTTTAAATGTACAAAACAAAATGATATGTGAAAAAATATATATGTTTTCCACCAGGATCTCTAGTGGGAAGTAAGTGTGTGGCAGGAGGTGACACATAAGGGGCTAAATTCCATGCCTTTTATGGGGCATTGGATGAGATGATGGAAGGCCTTCAACAAGTTCTCCACATGAGAGTGACATGATCAGGTTTGTATATTAGATTGATCATTATGTGATAATTCAGGGAATAGATTAAAAGGACAAAACTTGAGACAGAGAAACAAGTGTGTGAAGCTGGTCTAAGAGCCCAAACACTTGCAAAAGATTTGCATGTAAGGAATGAGGAAAGAAAATGATATTTCTTAGGCTTCTGATGTAAAAGCTGGCTTTGTGGTGTTACTAACAGATCCTTTCCCTTACTTACTTTGACTGCTACTGTACTTTTAAAATGCAAGAACTTCAGTTTTGACTCAGTACTTTGAAGGCAGTATAGACTAAACAATCGAATAAATGACACTGGAGTGAAATGAATCTGAATTGAGATTCTGGCTCTACTATTGTCCCTGCTAGCTGTGAGATTACTTTACTTGTTGGCTGTTACTTTGAGCAAGATATGAACCACTCTCAGACTTTTTCTGAATTTGTAAAATGGTGTTTTTCTGCAAAAATAATAACACATTCAATGAGATGATTTTAGAAAGTGCTTAGCACAGTGTCTGGAACATGATAAGTGATCAAGAAATGGTGTCTGCTATCACTGTTGCTTAAGAAGAAATGGGGTTAAAGAAAATTTCAGATAAAATTGGAAGTTGCAATACAAGCATCTGCACTCTTGGGATCATGAATGATACTTCTCTTGTCTCCCTCAGCCAAGGGTGTCGTGTTGGAGTACAACAGGTACTTAAGAAAATTTATCCAACATATGCAAAAATGAATGAATGTCCCTGTCTATCCTTCTGCAGATAAAGAGAACGCCAACTTGCTGTTACAGGCATGTATTTAAACCAAAAGAAAATTCCACCTGCAGCACTGCGGGCTCCACTAAATGTTAAATGACAAGGCAGAGTTTCCAGTAATGAGATTGGGGAATGCCATCAGTCCACAGGCACCAAGTCCAGGTTCATTGCAATTCAGCACTATAGCAAGGGGACTCGGGATGCTTAATTTAGTACTATCATTATTGTTTTTATATGAAAAGAGGCTTAGAATTGGAAATAGCCACTCAACAGCTTTCCTGGAGTGCCCTTATCCCAGGAATGGGTAAGTGGTTTCTTTGGGCCCTTGCTGACATGTAGAGCTTCACATACCAACTTTCCATGGCATGTGTACCTGGCAAATGATTACAGCTGTCAGACAGGAAAGGTGAGGATTATTCCCCAATTCTAAGTATAAAGATGAAACTGAGTCACTAAAAGTTTGATTTCCATTTAGAAAAAAATTTTGGAACCAAAAATAGAGAGCTTCTGGGGAACCAGTTTCTGCCTTAGTTCTCATCTTCACGCTATTTCCAAGAAATTATTTCAAATGGATGGGATTTTTTAAATGAATCACGATGTTTTTTTAAATGAATAGGCAGCCTCTCTCTTCAAAACCTAATGATACAATAGGAAGCAGGTATCATACCACCTGTGATATAATAGTGAAACAATGCCAGCAGAGCAAAGCATCAACTGAAAAAGGGAAATAATACAGAAACTGTAGAGTACTCAGGGACAATTTAAGTGTATGTGACTTATGGTTGTGAGATATCTGGTTCTTTAGAAATAAACTAAACATCAAGGTCTTCTCTTCATGTCTTGAATGACCATCTGAAAATATGATAATGCTACTTGGCAGCAGATGACACTGCTCTGGCTAGAGAAAATCTATGGCACTGACTCTGACAGCTTCAAACTATGGAACCTTTCCAGACTTGTCAGTGCTTACAGAATTCTGATTCAACTAGAAATAAAGTCACCTGGATGAACACACGACTCAAGACCAAGTGTCAAGAAGTGAAGAATAATGCTGCTTAATAACACATTGTTCACACACAAACACAAATATACTTTTTGGTTTCTTTTTTCTCTGGTTCCATCTTATTTTGTTGTGTGCTGTCTGTGCTCTCAGTTGCTCAGACATGTCCAACTCTTTGTGACCCCATGGACTGTAGCCCACCAGGCTCCTCTGCCCATGGGGTTTTCCAGGTAAGAATACTGCAGTGTGTAGCCATTTCCTAGTCCAGGGGATCTTCCCAACCCAGGGATTCAACCTGCATCTCTTGTGTTTCCTGCATTGGGAGGCAGATTCTTTACCACTAGGGTCACCTGGGAAACCTATATTATCTTGTTAATCCTCTTTTATTGAAATATTTAATAATATACATGCGTGTCCACATCTCCATCTATCTCTATCTATCTGAAAGTGAAAGTGAAAGTCCCTACGTAGTGTCTGACTCTTTGAGACCCCATGGAGTATATGGTCCATGGAATTCTCCAGGCCAGCATACTGGAATGGGTTTCCTTTCCCTTCTCCAGCGGATCTTCCCTATCTATGCTATTTTGCCATTTTCTTGATCATTAGAACATTGGAAGAATGCCTAGGGCATGACAGAAACACTATAAATAATATTGTACATTGAATGGAAGGGATTTATCTCTACAGCTGAACATTTTGAGATGTGGTTGGTCCAGGTAAAAAAAAAAGTCGATGTCTGGCAGGAAAAGTAACGTATTTTATGAGCAATGAAAGTACTCAGAAACTTCCATTTTCAGATTGTGAACTGAATCCATATTTCACTTGTGCTCCAGATATTTAAAAATGATTGATACAGTACTAACTTTATAAACCATGACAGAGTGGTTGTGCTTAGTCATTCAGCTGTGTCCAACTCTTTACGACCATTTGGACTGTAGCCTGCCAGGCTCCTCTGTCCATGGGATTCTCCAGGCAAGAATACTGGAGTGGGTTACCATGACTTCTCCAAGAGATCTTCCCAACCCAGGGATCGAACCCACATCTCCTCCATCTCTTGCATTGCAGGCAGGTTTTTACCGCTAAGCCACCAGGGAAGGATCATATTCCATTTATAGTTATTATAAAATATTAACCATATTACCTATGCTGTACAATATATCCTAGTAGCTTATTTTACACATAATAGTTTCTACCTCTTAATCCCTTACCCCTCTATTGCCCCATCTATCACGGTTTTTAATGCTAGGTATCAATAGCATCTCAACAACCTTGACTTCTTGACATTTATCCTCTTAATAAAACAAATAAAATTGGCAAGTAGTTGAAAAGTTTGACCAGGAAAAAAAAAATATGTGTATATATCCCAAATAATTTTAAAATGAAATACAGACTTATGTAGAACAATTTAAAAATTAATGGACACGTTACCCCAATGTTCATCGCAGCACTGTTTATAATAGCCAGGACATGGAAGCAACCTAGATGTCCATCTGCAGATGAATGGATAAGAAAGCTGTGGTACATATACACAATGGAGTATTACTCAGCCATTAAAAAGAATACATTTGAATCAGTTCTAATGAGGTGGATGAAACTGGAGCCTATTATACAGAGTGAAGTAAGCCAGAAGGAAAAACACCAATACAGTATACTAACGCATATATATGGAATTTAGAAAGATGGTAACGATAACCCTGTATACAAGACAGCAAAAGAGACACTGATGTATAGAACAGTCTTATGGACTCTGTGGGAGAGGGAGAGGGTGGGAAGATTTGGGAGAATGGCATTGAAACATGTGAAATGTCATATATGAAACGAGATGCCAGTCCAGGTTCAATGCACGATGCTGGATGCTTGGGGCTGGTGCACTAAAAAAAAAAAAAAAAAAGTTTTTCTGAGGAAAAAAATAAATAAATAAATAAATAAAAATAAAAATTAATGGAGAATACTACACAGAATTGAATTGTTTACCATTGCTTACCCATTTTTGGCAATTATTATTATTGGAAATTATTGATACCAAATATAAATTTCAAAATCCACTTAAAAGAAAAGTGTAAAATCTGAGCACACTAAAATCAAGGAGGAAAAGGAAATACTCTCAGAAATGAAAGACCTACATGACCTTTTCCTTATTTTTCTATATTCTAAAACTGTTTACATATCATTGCATCATTTATAAAAATTTAAGAATTAAACAAAACTTTATAACCATTATGGAACAGAAGTCTTTTTGTTTCATCTGAACACAGTCTGTTCAGATATTTTAATGTATTCTTGAAGTAATAGTTTACTTTTTAATTTTAAAATTTTCTTGAATCTGTAGTGCTTTAGAATTTTTAAGTTTTACAAGATGATTTCATAAGTCCTAATAATCTGTTTGTTTTTATATTCTCCAGATAATGTTGCATTTAATTGAAATGTCTATATCAAATTGAATATATAGTATATTAAATGAAAAATATAATCGACAGTCCTAATATGTCCATCTTTTTAACATAGATGTGTGCTAGGCATGTCTAGAAGAAACCTCAAAGTGAGACATATTTTGAAGCTTAATTTTTCCTAGGAGTCTTATTTGTTTATATTTGCATGTTATACCTGAGTATGTCCTTTCATTTTAAATCATCTGCATCAGTTTGTAGGTGGAAATTTTTCAAATATTAGATGATTTAATTCAGTCTTACCATCTTTGTCTTTTAATGAATTTCCTAACTGCAGTCTTAGGTCTATTATTTACTTTTCCAGATGAATTTTACAATTATCTTGCTAATTCTCATAATATCATAGTGTGATTTTAATTGTAATTTTATCTGATATTTTTAGAGTAATTTAGAGAGAAGTGAAATTGTTACCAAATTTTATCTTCTCATCCAAAAAGTTAATAGAACTTTTTATTAAAGGTTTTTAAAATATTTCACTAAAATTTTGTGTTTTTTATATTGGGTATGATTCTTTGGTTTATTTTGATTGCTATTTCTATTTCAAACATGATGTTTTAACTACGCTTTTCAAAATTACTTATAAATTATGTGTATAAACTGCTATATACATTTCTGTATGGATATATATATTTTTTCTAGTCTTATCTCAGTCAGTAGTTTAGGACCTCTAGTGAGTGTGTGTGAGTAGGCTGCTTCAGTTTGTGTCCCACTCTGTGGGACTCCATGGACTGTAGCCTACCATGCTCTTCTGTCCATGGAATTCTCCAGGCAAGAATACTGAGGTGGATTGCCATGCCTTCCTCCAGGGGATCTTCCCAACTCAGGGTTTTAATCCATCTCTTATGACTCCTGCATTGGCAGGCAGGTTCTTTACCTCTAGCACCACCTGGGAAGCCTGGGACCTCTATAGTAACAATAATAGTAATGTAATGTATCACATTTTTTTTACTTTAATAAGAATCCTTTTATGTCCATCCTTTTTTTAAATTTATTTATTTTAGTTGAAGGCTAATTACTTTACAATATTGTGGTTGTTTTTGCCATGCATTGACATGAATCAGTCATGAGTGTACATGTGTTCCCCATCCTGAACCCCCCTCTCACCTCCCTCCCCATCCCATTCCTCAGGGTCATCTCAGTGCACCAGCCCTGAGCACCCCGTCTCATACATCGAACCTGGACTGGAGATCTATTTCACATATGATAATATACATGTTTCAATGCTATTCTCTCAAATCATCCCACCCTTGCCTTCTCCCACAGAGTCCAAAAGTCTATTCTTTACATCGGTGTCTCTTTTGCTGTCTCACATATAGGGTCATCGTTACCATCTTTCTAAACTCCATATATATGTGTTAATATACTGTATTGGTGTTTTTCTTTCTGACTTACTTCACTCTGTATAATAAGCTCCAGTTTCACCCACCTCATTACAATTGATTCAAATGCATTCTTTTTAACAGCTGAGTAATATTCCACTGTGTAGACGTACCACAGCTTTCTAATCCAGTCTGCCAATGGACATCTAGTAGCTTCCATGTTCTGGAACCCTTTTACGCTGTTGGTGGGAATGCAAACTAGTACAGCCACTATGGAGAACAGTGTAGAGATTCCTTAAAAAACTGGAAACAGAACTGCTTTATGACACAGCAATCCCACTGAGGGACATACAGACCAAGGAAACCAAAATTGAAAGAGACACATGTACCCCAATGTTCATTGCAGCACTGTTTACAATATGTTCATCCTTTTATTATTATTCAACAAAAATCTTATTAAGATTTTTTTTTTACAAATGCCACATAGTTTTATTTATATGTGGAATCTCAGAAATAATAGAAAACATGGGAAACAAAACAGAAATAGAGTCAGAGACCCAGAGAACAAACTGGTGTTTACCAGAGGAGGAAGGAGTAAGGAGATGTGTAAAACAAGGAAGGGATTAGGAGATACAAACTTCCAGATATAAAATAAGTGATGGGAATGGGATATACATACAAGGAATATAGTCAATAATCTTATAATAAATCTCTATGGTGACAAATGGTAACCAAACTTATCATAGTAAATCACTGCATAGATTTTTTTTAATTTAGACAATTTTTTAAATCTCTATTGAATTTGTTATAATATTGCTTCTGTCTTATGTTTTGGTGTTTGGGCCCTGAGGCATGTGGGGTCTTTGCTCCCCAACAGGATGGAACCTGCTGCCCTGCAATGGAAGGCAAAGTCTTAACCGCTGGACTGACAAGGAAGTCTCTCAACAAAAACTTTTGAATATTTACTGTATACTAGAAAATGTCCTAGAGTCTTGGGATGTATCAGTGAACAATACTGACAAGCAATTTCAAGCTTTTGAGACAACACTCTAGCAAGGGAGACAGTCGACATGTGTAATAAATAAGGTAAGCAGTGTAGTATCTTGGATGTTGATAAATACAATGGAACAAAATTAAAAGTAGGGCAGTGTCTAGGGTTTGAGAATGACAAGCCAATAAGAGGAACTAAAATTTTAAATACAGTGATCAAAGTAGATCTAGTGGAGGAGACATTTCAGTAGAGGCATAAAGTCCGGTTTCTAATACGTTTTCTGTAGCACTGGTCGATTATGTTTTCTCAATTTAACCTAATTTGATTTCAGAATTTGTGTGTGTCTAAAATTTTTTCTATAATATTGCATTTAAAATTTATTAACATCATTGGCTATAATTAGTAGCCATGTGATTTCTCAATCTCTTTCATATCTCAAACCTAATATCCTTTTTAAAAAATTGGTTTATATAGTATGTATCTTTGTCTCTTTAAAGTACTGGATTTAGTTTTATTTATTTTGTCTATATTTTGTTAATTGTTATTGTTATTAATTCTTTTGAACTTTTTTCAGATTTGTCATGTTCTTTTTCCACTTACTGGAATATTTGCATAGCTAATTTTTTTTCTAAAACATTCATTTGAATAGAGTAGAAACTCTTACTAACCAACACAAGAACAAAATTAATATAATAGCCCTGGATTTTACCTTTAGAATAGAATACATATTCATGAGTCCATACTGATATAAATCATCAAATAAAAAATTCACTCATTTTCCAAGAAATATCATTTGGACACATCTCTTAGATCTCTTACACTTCTTTAGTTTGTTGGTTTTCTTTTTTCTTTTTGAAACTGAAACTCTGAAAATATTTCTAGATTTATTGACTAAAATGTTATCTCATAGCTATTTTCTTTTTTACTTTAACTGAAGGTTTGTCTCTCAGAGTTCTTTTACCTTATAACCAGACTTTATTTCAGTCTGTATAAGTCTTTGGGAAAATTCCAGATATTTCTGACTCACTTTATGCAAGGCATATTCCCCAATTCATAGTCACTTTTTTATGGCCCCAATCCTCTGTGTTACATAAGTTTAAACTGATATTTCTGTCACATTGTAGAAGAACAAAATTGGCCCTGAATACTTCTATATCTTGTACAAAATAAAAAGAGAAAAGCAACCAGAATCCCAGGAGTAAGGAAAAAAATTAAAGATCTACAGAGATTCACATAGTAAATTATTTTATTCACAACAATTTACTTTGTTTCTTTCCATTTTTTGTTCACATGAACTCCAGGAGATAGAGAGGTACAGGGAGGCCTGGCATGATACCATCCATGGGAACATCGCAAAGTGTCAGACAGGACTTACCAACTGAACAATAACAGTAATTCTCTAGTGAATAAAGAAGAGGCCAGCCATTTCTGCTGCGCCACATTTAATCACAGCTTAACTAAGGACAAGAGTAATTCTGTAGAAAGGTGGTGATTTCACCACTTATAGAAGGTAAACGAATACTTTAACCATCATAGAAAAAAATATCAATAAATACTAGTGTCTAAGGCATGTTGGACTGAACACATTGGTCAAACAAACAGAAAAATACTGTACATAATTTTTCTTAATTTTTACAGATGATTTTCATCAACCATGAGGCCAAAGTAGCCAGAAAATTCACTAAACGCAACTCAATGTCAACTGGGATTTGAATATATTGTTAGGAAATGTGTAAACAATAGAGAAATTAGTTAAATGACTCTGTGCAACATTGTGCAAATGCTTGAGACCGTTTGTAAATTTAGTCTTAATATTCAGAGGGATCTTCAATAAACATTTTTTATTGTTATTCAGTTTAGTTCACTTCAGTTGCTCAGTCATGTCTAACTCTGCACCCCATGAATTTCAGCACACCAGGCCTCCCTGTCCATCACCAACTCCCGGAGTTCACTCAAACTCATGTCCATCGAGTCGGTGATGCCATCCACCCATCTCATCCTCTGTCGTCCCCTTCTCCTCCTACACCCAACCCCTCCCAGCATGGGGATCTTTTCCAATGAGTCAACTCTTTGCATGAGGTGGCCAAAGTATTGGAGTTTCAGCCTCAGCATCAGTCCTTCCAGTGAACACCCAGGACTGGTCTCCTTTAGGATGGACTGCTTGTATCTCCTTGCAGTCCAAGGGACTCTCAAGAGTCTTCTCCAACACCACACTTCAAAAGCATCATTCTTTGGTGCTTAGCTTTCTTCACAGTCCAAATATCACAACCATACATGATCACTGGAAAAACCATAGCCTTGACTAAACGGACCTTCGTTGGCAAAGTAATGTCTCTGCTTTTGAATATGCTATCTAGGTTACTCATAACTTTCCTTCCAAGGAGTAAGCGTCTTTTAATTTCATGGCTGCAGTCACCATCTGCAGTGATTTTGGAGCCCAAAAAATAAAGTCTGACACTGTTTCCACTGTTTCCCCATCTATTTCCCATGAAGTGATGGGACCAGATGCCATGATCTTCGTTTTCTGAATGTTGAGCTTTAAGCCAACTTTTTCACTCTCTACTTTCACTTTCATCAAGAGGCTTTTGAGTTCCTCTTCACTTTCTGCGATAAGGGTGGTGTCATCTGCATATCTGAGGTTATTGATATTTCTCCTGGCAATTCCAGTTTGTGCTTCTTCCAGCCCAGCGTTTCTCATGATGTACTCTGCATAGAAGTTAAATAAGCAGGGTGACAATATGCAGCCTTGACGTACTCCTTTTCCTATTTGGAACCAGTCTGTTGTTTCATGTCCAGTTCTAACTGTTGCTTCCTGACCTGCATATAGGTTTCTCAAGAGGCAGGTCAGGTGGTCTGATATTCCCATCTCTTTCAGAATTTTCCACAATTTATTGTGATCCACACAGTCAAAGGCTTTGGCATAATCAATAAAGCAGAAATAGATGCTTTTCTGGAACTTTCTTGCTTTTTCCATGGTCCAGAGGATGTTGGCAATTTGATCTCTGGTTCCTCTGCTTTTTCTAAAACCAGCTTGAACATCTGGAATTTCACGGTTCACATATTGCTGAAGCCTGGCTTGGAGAATTTTGAGCATTACTTTATTAGCATGTGAGATGAGTGCAATTGTGCGGTAGTTTGAGCATTCTTTGGCATTGCCTTTCTTTGGGATTGGAATGAGAACTGACCTTTTCCAGTTCTGTGGCCACTGCTGAGTTTTCCAAACTTGCTGACATATTGAGTGCAGCACTTTCACAGCATCATCTTTCAGGATTTGAAATAGCTCAACTGGAATTCCATCATCTCCACTATCTTTGTTCGTAGTGATGCTTTCTAAGGCCCACTTGACATCACATTACAGGATGTCTGGCTCTATGTTATTAAATTAAGGCAAATAACAGAGTCATTGAGAAAGTACAGAAGGATTTATGCTAAGTAAAATAAATCAGAGAAAGACAAACAGTGCATGATCTCAAATGTGGAATCTGGAAAAACAAAAACTCCTAAAAAGACATCAAATTAGTGGTTGACAGAGGTAGGAGCTGTGGCCTAGGTGAACTGTAAGTGAAGGAGGAAACAGACAGAGCAGGCTCCATCTTGAAAGCAAGACTCATCTTGGGCCAGATTGTGGACTTTGAGCTCTATGCCCAGTATCTATGGAAACGACATACCAACTTGAAAACCAGACCCCCCTGGACGGAAGAGCCCAAGGACTTGTACCTAAGACTCTCCATTGCCTAAAAGAATACCCTAATTATCTGTGTAACCAAATTGCATCATAAATTCTATTATGCTTATTGGGGTATGACCACAGGCTTATTGATATTTGTCCACTGTTAACTACCTAGGTTTAAGAAATATGAATCACTGGTAACTTTGATTGTGTCTTTCTTTTCCTTTGTTCAGACTAGTTTCAGGGAATTTGGGGAGGTGGGTTTGGGCACGTACACCTAGAGTATATAAGGTTTTCACAAAAACTGGTCGGGGTCCTTGCCTAAGAGGACACTCTGCCTTGGGCCCACCAGTGTAATAAACTGCACTCCACTATCCGCATTGTCCTTCTGAGTGAGTTTGTTTTCCAGAACGCTACAACACAAGAAGGTGTAAATTTCTAGTTATAAGTCCTAGGGATGTAATGTACAACATAATGATTAGAGTTACCAATACTGTTTTGTTATATTTGGAAACTACTAAGAGAGTAAATATTTTTTAATATGTATTCATTTGGCTGTGTCAGTTCTTCATTGCCACACGTGGGATCTTTGATCTCCACTGCAGCCTGTAGGAGTTTTAGTTGCAGTGGGAACTTTAGTTTTAGCATGGGAACTTTTCATTGCAGCATGTGGGATCTAGTTCCCTGAGCAGGGGTCAAACTCAGGCCCATGCATTGGGAGCACTGAGTCTTAGCCACTGGACCACCAGGGAAGTCCCTAAGAGAGCAAATCTTAAAAGTTCTCATCACAAAGAAAAACAATTTTGTAGTTATGTGAGGTGACAGATGTTAACTATACTTACTGTGGTAATCATTTCACATTATATACATGTATCAAACATTACGGAACTTATACAATGTCATATGTCAATCACATCTCCATAAAATTGGGGGGGTGGGGAGTAGAGAATAAATAAAAGCCATCACACCATGTTCCCCCCAAAATCAGTGATACAATTAAGGAAGAGTTCAAATATTCAATCCCTCTATTCTCTTTTGATGTCTTTTTCTTTTCTTTAAATTATTAGCAGGAAATATAAGCAAACATGATATCCCCTTAGAATTGGATATGAAATAGAAAAAAAAAAAATCTGACCCTTCTGCCATGAATGGATGTTAAATGTACCTGAGACAAATGCAGATTCTTAGGTCCAAACAAATCTTGTGGTCAATCTACCTTTAGGAATAGTGATATCTAATTTGTTAGAGTTTTACATTATTAGGGATATTAATGATTCTGCATTTGTACAAGTAGGAGATTGATTCATGTATTTTAATCATCAGGACAAACAAAATTCATGTTTCTTTAACTCTCCAGAATACTTTTTTTAACTTTTAATTTTGTATTGGGGTATAGTAGAGTAACAATGATGTGATAGTTTCAGGCAAATAGCAAAGGAACAGCCATACACATACATGTATCCATTCTCCCCCAAACTCCCCTCCCATTCGGGCTTCCACATAACACTGAGCAGAGTTCCCTGTGCTGTACAGTAGGTCCTTATTGGTTATCCATTTTAAATACAGCCGTGTGTTCATGTCCATCCCAAACTCCCTAACTATCCTGACTCCCCATCCTTCAACCATAAAAGTTCTTTCTCTAGACTGAGTCTGTTTCTGTTTTGTAAGTAAGTTCATTTGTATCATTTCCTTTTAGATTCCACATATAAAGGATGTCATAGGATACAAATTAGCTACTGAAACAAAATACTTTAAGCAAATGATTTACTTAAATCAACTAGAGAAATACAGTTAAATTTAAACACTAATAGAATTAATATGAAAATAGGGTTAAAGAAGTTTCCTTGCAACTACTGTAGATAGATTTGACTGTAGTCACTGCAACAGCGAGCAGCCCATTTTTCTTTGAAGTCTTTCTAGAGTGTAGGCTTTCAGTAGTGTGGATTTGGTCTCATTTGGACTGGTCCACACACTGGAGATCTTTCTGCATATATGGGATAGATTCAAAAGAAGTTGGACCAAGAGGAAAATACACTAGAAAACTTCTACTTCCAATTTTTAAGGGACTATGTACAGTGATAGAAGTACCGAAGAGCAACAGTTAATATATTAACACGTAATTCAACGGAAAGAAGAACGTGAAGTGAAAAGACATAAACATACAATATATGCAAATGTAGCACCTGAAATGTTTCTAGGAGAACGTAGACTACAATGGCACATTTTGAGATGAAAAACAATCTCCACATATAGCGCCATCTTTGATCAGTCCCACTTCTTGGCTATCTGTTTCTGGATCCTCTGTTGGATGCCTTCTCCCCACCATCATGTCTCTTTTTTTAGGGGGTCATCCACTCTCCCGTGATTCTCCCAAGAGCACCCCAGCAGCCCGCAGCTGACAGGTGACAGTGGTCTGAAGCCAGAACATTTCCATTCTTTGCAGCCAGTTGAAGAAGCTGACAGCATTCACCTGCTAACTCAGGGAAAGAGAGAGCCAACAGCTAAATACTCTCTGGGTTTGCCTAAACCTGTGACCACCTGTAGCAAGGACATAGTCTAATGAAGCAAAAAAAAAAAAAAAAAAAAATCCAGGTTCATCGCCAACCATCCTAAAAAGGTATTTATTCATAATAAAATCAAGAGAAAACCCAATGTTACTTGCTAAAGCTTCATACACAATAAAAATAACCACTTCTGGAAAATTGTACAAACACATTTACTTATTTTATGGGTCATCATTATTAACCTACTTAAAGGTATAGCTGAAGTTCAGCCCCAGACAGTAAACCACAAGGTATTAGAGAAACAGGAAGGTAGCAACCTTGTACCCTCACTTCTGGTGAGATTTGTTACCTGTTGATCATGTGATAGGGCTTTCCTGGTAGTTCAGCTGGTAAAGAAACCACCTGCAGTGTGGGAGACCTGGGTTCGATCCCTGGGTTGAGAAGGTACCCTGGAGAAGGGAACAGCTACCCACTCCAGTATCCTGGCCTGGAGAATTCCAAGGGCAGAGGAGCCTGGCAGGCTACAGTCCAGTTCTGTGTCACATTCAACCAATCCAGGGTCAGATAAAGCACAGCCCTTTTTCCTTGAAGAGTTTACAGTCCCCCAGGGAAAAGAAGAGACATTGACAGAACTCTATTAGAATACTATGTAATATGAAGCTGGCCTGGACCAAAGGGAGGCTCAGACCCTACCAGAGGTCATGTGTTACTCATAGTGGAGTCTCCAGGGACAAGGTTTCCATGAGGAAGTGATGCTTGACCTGAATCTTAAAAGATGACTAAGAATTAATAGGTGAATGAGAAGGATATATAAAAAATGCACTGCTGTAAGACACCCAATTCCTGACCACATGAGCGCAAAAGCAATGGATGAAGCTTTAGGCTGAAGCTAGAGAGATGGAGCAGGTAAGATTGCAGAGCATGCTGTCAAAGTTAGCAAGGATTTCAGGTTTGAATCAATGCACAGAGATTATCATTTTAGAAAGATGGCTTATAATTTATTTATAGTTTCATAGTGCTCATACTTCATTTTTTTAATTGTTATTGAAGTGTATTTAATTTACAAAATGTTGTATTAGTTTTGGGTATGCAGCAAAATGATTCCATGATATATATATATATATATATATATATGTCTTCCATGGTGGCATGAGGTAAAGAATGCAGTACAGGAGCCCCAGGAGATGTGGGTTCAATCCCTGGATCTGGAAGATTCCCTGGAGGAGGGATTGGCAACTCACTCCAGTATTCTTGCCTGGAGAATCCCATGAACAGAGGAGCCTGGTGGGCTACAGTCCATAGGTAACAGAAAGTCGAACATGACTGAAGCGACACACACACACACACACGCACACACACACACACACACACATGCACATACATATACACACATATATATAGTGAAGCATAATCACTTAGTCATGTCCAACTCTTTGTGACCCCATGGACTGTAGCCCACCAGCCTTCTCTGTCCATGGGATTCTCCAGTCAAGAATACTGGAGTGGGTTGCCATTCCCTTCTGCAGGGGATCTTTTTGACCCAGGGATCAAACCCAGGTCTCCTGCATTGCAGGCAGATTATTTACCACCTGAGCCACCTGGGAAGCCTATATATATATAATTTTCATATATTTTATATAATATGATGTCTTTTAACCCAAACTTCTAATTGATCCCCTCCTTTCCACTTTAATAACTATAAATTTGTTTTCAAGGTCTGTGAATCTATTTCTGTTTTGTAAATACAGATACAAATGATTCATTTGTATCATTTTTTTAGATTCCACAATAAACAATATCATATAATATTAGCCTTTGTTTGATTTCAGTTAGTATAATAATCTCTAGATCCTTCTGTGTCACTGCAAATTGTATTATCTCATTTTTTACGACTGAGTAATATTCCATTGTATATGTGTACCACATCTCCTTGTAATTTAAAAGGAGGATGGATTTTAGTGAGAAAAGACTCATTAGCATTAAAGAGACTACAGAAAACAAAAGAAGACACATCCTTGGGTCTCAAGCAGTTGATATTTGATTTAAAAAGTGGTTTGATAATTTTGTGCATGCAAACACACAAACTGGTTATAAGAGCAAAAGTAGTAATATACCTACAAAACGCTGATAAAATTGTCTGAAATGATTTTAAAAATCTTCAGAGAGGAGTTCAGCTATAAAAGATTGCTAGGATTGTCACTGAAGAGAAGAGGAGAAAGAATATTTCAGAGGGCAGAATGGAATACAAAAAGCATGGACTGGAAAACAGAAAACACATTGCTGTGTTTGGAACAGTGAGAAAATCAGCCTAACTGGAAAGATAAGCAACAGACAGTTGCAAACACTGCTTAGTTTTTTAAAACAGACCCAAAATTTCTCACCAACAGGAACCGCGGTGTTAGCCTATCTGTAAGAAAGATATGGATTTCCTCAATATCTCATGAAAATATGATTGGTATTTTTAGCAATGATCATTACAGTTCAAGTTAAACTTCAAGAGAGAGAAAGATAATGGTAAAGGTTAAATAGTGATGAATCATTTTTATTTTAGAATGGATGTGACATACAAAATGGGTACTACAGGAGTTAACTGATGCTTGTAAACTCTGAGATCATTCAGGATGCATGGGGAATGACGGAAAATCAGTCAGTTCAGTTCAGTCACTCAGTCGTGTCTGACTCTTTGCGACCCCATGAATCGCAGCACACCAGGCCTCCCTGTCCATCACCAACTCCCGGAGTTCACTCAGACTCACATCTATTGAGTCAGTGATGCCATCCAGCCATATCATCCTCTGTTGTCCCTTTTTCCTCCTGCCCCCAATTCCTCCCAGCATCAGAGTCTTTTCCAATGAGTCAACTCTTCGCATGAGGTGACCAAAGAACTGGAGTTTCAGCTTTAGCATCATTCCTTCCAAAGAACACCCAGGGCTGATCTCCTTTAGAATGGACTGGTTGGATCTCCTTGCAGTCCAAGGGACTCTCAAGAGTCTTCTCCAACACCACAGTTCAAAAGCATTAATTCTTATGGGCTCAGCCTTCTTCACAGTCCAACTCTCACATCCATACATGACCACTGGAAAAACCATAGCCTTGACTAAACGGACCTTTGTTGGCAAAGTAATGTCTCTGCTTTTGAACATGCTATCTAGGTTGGTCATAACTTTCCTTCCAAAGAGTAAGTGTCTTTTAATTTCATGGCTGCAGTCACCATCTGCAGTGATTTTGGAGCCCAAAAAGATAAAATCTGACAGTGTTTCCACTGTTTCCCCATCTATTTCCCATGAAGTGATGGGACCAGATGCCATGATCTTCATTTTCTGAATGTTGAGTTTAAGCCAACTTTTTCACTCTCCTCTTTCACTTTCATCAAGAGGCTTTTTAGTTCCTCTTCACTTTCTGCCATAAGGGTGGTGTCATCTGCATATCTGAGGTTATTGATATTTCTCCTGGCAATCTTGATTCCAGCTTGTGCTTCTTCCAGCCCAGCATTTCTTATGATGTACTCTGCATATAAGTTAAATAAGCAGGGTGACAATATACAGCCTTGACGTACTCCTTTTCCTATTTGGAACCAGTCTGTTGTTCCATGTCCAGTTCTAACTGTTGCTTCCTGACCTGCATACAGGTTTCTCAAGAGGCAGGTCAGGTGGTCTGGATGGAAAATAGGCACAGGCAAATGTTTGGCAAAGAAGTTTCTTCAAATTCTGTCTCCAAACTGGTGATTTCCCCTCTGTGAAGATATTGTTTATGTGCAAAGCCAGAGGTCATAACAAAGGTCTATTGTGTGCCTTGCAGTTATTCAAATTTTATATTCTTTCTCACTCACTAGCAATACCACTGGCTGGATGTAGGGATAGAAATGTGCCTGAGGTTTTGATTGACAGGTTTGGAGCTTGGTCTCCCTTGAGGAATTCTCTTCCTATAAGTCTTTGTTTTCCTGGCATTTTACACATTATACCATAATGCTCATCAGAGAATTATATCAGATCTAAGTACTGGCATTTGACTATAAAGTTTTGTATATAAAAGATGCTGTTTGGCTGTTTATAACATAAATGCAAGTTTATTTCTCTGGGAAGGGGCACAAAGAATAAACCAGTAATTTTCTTTCACGGACATCAGGGGAAACTGCTTCCTGCTAGATCAATGCATAAAAATTCAGTTTTAATACCTTTGTAGTACCTTAGCACTGACATTTGTATGTTTAGAAATGAGTGTGGAAAACCTTCAGTATTATATGAATGAAAAGAAAAAAATGATTTAATTATGAGTAGTGTATACAATATTATGATTATTATTGCTAGTGATAATAACACTGACAGATGATCCAAGGGCAAATTAACACATATTTTTCCAATTTTTATGTTGATAAAGTCCCTTAAGTGAATTAAAACCTGGTATTCTCTGCAGGGTAGTACATTATTCTCTATACTCACAAATAACTATAAAAGGATTAGTCAATTGTAGGAATTTATTATGTATAGTATTCTACCTTGCATCTATCAAGCAATGAAGCATTAAAAGGCAGCTTATGGAGAAAAGAATATCTTAAATTATGGAGTTGTAAATACTCTGCAAACCATTTCTTTTGATGAACTGATTTCCTGATCAGAGCAATCTTATATAAATTTTGATCATTTTATATTTTTTCCATCTGTACTTCTTTCAAGTTCAAGTCTGGATAGTTTGAGTTTGTTGCTTGTCCCCCATTAAATTGCCTGAACTCTATCTTAAAGACTGAATCATGCTTATGTTACATAACACCCAAGGGGAAACGTGTTTCCTGTGGGGACTCAGTTAAAAAGATGCCTTTTCCACATAAAGATCTTTAATATATCTGAAATCACATTTTCCCTGAATGTTAAAATCTGCTTTCCATTACACTCTAATGGTAAAGGTTTTTGCATGGGCATCTGTGATCGGAAGGTTGTCTCAGCAGGGTCACATAACAGTCTCTCAAAGTAAACCCGTGGGGCCTCTCAGGAGGCCGGCCCACCGAGCCCCCATCCTTGGAGGCAGTAGCAGGCAGGGTTGCTCAGAGTAGAATCAGATCAAACCACCAGCATAGGAATTCTCACTGGGCTGCAGCACTTTTAGTGAGTGGTTTGTAATGAAGTCCACATTCCAAAGACAACACATTTTAAACCGTATATGTTTAGGAGTGAAAGGTGAAGAAAAGAAAGTCAATATATGAGGTACCTGGAGTCCTCCAATTCATAGAGACAGCAAGGAGAGTGGTTTGCCAGAGTTGGAATCAGGAGGGAAGAAGGGAGAAATAGAGTTGACTGGGTACAGGACAGGATGCTAAAAGTAATTCTGGGAATGGGTAGTGGTGATTGTTGCACAACCATGTGAAGTTACTTAAAACCCTGCACTGTGTACATAAAATGGTTACAGCAGAAAGATTTATGCTATGCATACCTTGCCATGAGGCTTCCCAGATGGCACAGCGGTAAAGAATCTGCCTGCCAATGCAGAAGACAGAGGAGACTTGGGTTTGATCCGTGGGTTGGGAAGATCCCCTGGAGAAGGAAATGGCAACCCTCTTCATAGTCTTGCCTGGAAAACCCCATGGACAGAGAAGCTTGGCGGGCTGTGGTCCACAGGGTTACAAAAAGTCAGACAAGACTGAGCATGCATGCATCCATCCTAACACAATTTTTTCAAAAAGCCCCTTGTTAAAAAAGAAGAAAGCAAATAAGAGGTACTCATAACGATCACACTCATCGTCGTGTGCCACTCTTTGTGACCTCGTGGACTGTACCCCTCCAGGCTCCTCTGTCCATGGAAATTTCCAGGCAAGAATACTGGAGTGGGTTGCCATTTCCTATTTCAGGGTATCTTCCTAACTCGGGCATCAAACCTGCATCTCTTGCATCTCCTGTATTGCATCAAGAGGATTCTTCACCATTGGCGCCATCTGGGAATCCCAAATTTGTATCTCATCCAAATCAAAAACATTATTCTTTCACTTTTTCATAATCATTCAGGTTATTTCCCCTTCTGAGGTGAGAATAATAATGAATTTACTAATGTTTTCTCTCTTGGACATCTATATTTTCTGCTTTTTCAAGTCCCTGAGTTTCTTGCACAACCCTCAGGCATTGTGATGCTTCAGGATGTAGAGAAAGATGCTCAGTGTCTACCATGTTTGTGACCTCAAGTTATCATTTATTATTAAAACTCAGGAAGTATCTAGGTGGCTTGCAGAACCGACTACCATGACTGGTTCTCTCTGGGTGAGGGATTGGCACTTTCATTTCCTATGGTGACAGTTTTCCTTTGCTGAGAGCTGCAAGGTGGCAGGACTTACAGTTTCTAAATTTGGGTGACTGGACTGTGGCATATGAGGTGGAAATGCTGCTCCATGATCCAGAGAGGTAGACCCACTTTTTCCTGAGTGGCTTTAACTATCTACACCACAGATGGAGCCACTGAGAAAGTTAGCTGCTATCTGAACTCGTTAATATTCTATGAAATTTATTACTAGGCAATTATGATTCAAATGGACAAATCTTTAATCTCTTATGTTTAGTGACACTTGCAAGTGGAAATGTGCTTCTTCTATTTATGGTTAAATATTAAAACCAGACTTTCTTTTGAGACAATAACCTCAGTTCAAAGAAAATCAGCCATAATGCAATCACACATATGTAAATGTTAGACATGTACATAAACCAGGAAGACAATTCATGTTTGATTGTGGCAAAAATGGATTATGATTTTTTTGTAATCTTTTCTTTGAAATTAAAAAAAAATCTAAAGAATAAATTCAGAAGTTCTAGTTTTAGTTCCTCTTCATCATCGAGAGAAAAAGGTGATTAAATATTTAGCACTCAGAGCTCCCTATGGAGTAGTTATTATCATGCCCATTACAAAATGAGGAAAAAACACTCAGAAGAATTAAATAAAACTGCCTAAGGACAGCTAGATAGGGGCACAAACAGGGTTCAAGCTTCTATCTAACTTAAAACATATTCTCTTTTACTTCTGTGTGTTTTCTTTCAATAAATGATTATTGATTGTATTATATGAAGGATGGCTTCTCTGGTGGCTTAGACAGTAAAGAATCTTCCTGCAATGCAGGAGACCTGGGTTCAATCCCTGTGTGGGAAAGATCCCCTGGAGAAGGGAATGGCAACCCATTCCAGTATTCTTGCCTGGAGAATTCCATGGACAGAGGAGCCTGTTAGGCTATGGTCCATGGGGTCACAGAGTTGGACACAACTGAGCAACTAACACACACAGGAAGGATATTGCAAACAGCCTATATAGGCTAGAAATAAACACAAGACACAAGCTCCTGATCTTCTATAAATTAGCTAACATAGCAAATGTGTTGATAAAGTGATACAGTCTTTATATACGTAGAAGAGTCTCAATCCTTAAGACTAGAATGTTTCAGAAAAGTCTTCAAGTGAAACTAGGAAAAGAGCAATTGACTGGAGGGAGAGCATGTTCACAACTAGGTGGGTTGGGGATCTGCTGCCTTGCAGCCTCAGAAGCATCACAGACACAAGAGCCTTGATCTTACACACGGTGGATGATAAGCAGGTAGTTATTGAAATAATGCACAAAAGGATTAATTAATAAAATCATTTGGCTGGAAAGTTTTGTGCAGAAAAATAAAAGCAAAGATAAAATTGGGAAGATGAAAAGGAAGCATGTGGAATGGTTTCATAGCAAGAATATGGACTCTGAACTCTAGGAGATGGGAGAGGTCACAGGTGTGTGTGTGCTCAGTCACTTCAGTTGAGCCTGATTCTTTGCAAACCCACGGACTGTAGCCCGCCAGATATGAGATTCTCCAGGCAAGAATACTGGAGTGGGTTGCTGTGCCCTCCTCCAGTGGATCTTCCTGACCCAGGGATCAAACTCACGTCTACTGCATTGCAGGCAAATTCTTTACTGCTGAGCCACTGGGGAAGCCCATCACATAACATGGATGATAATTGATGGAGTGAACATGTTGTCTAGGAGGGACTGGAAGGGGTGAGATTGGTGAAAAGGAGAAAACAGCCCAGATATGAGAACTTGTGCTGGCAGCGGGGAGAAGTGGGGAATGGAAGGATTACCTTTACTTTGAAATAATGGAAAACTATTTCAAGAATAAGAATTCCCAGGTGGCACAGTGGTAAAGAATCTGCCAGCCAATGCAGGAGACATGGGAAACATGGTTTGATCTCTGCATCGGGAAGATCTCCTGGAATAGGAAATGGCAACCCACTCCAGTATTCATGCCTGGGAAATTCCGTGAACAGAGGAGCTTGGTGGGCTATAGTCCATAGGATTGCAAATAGTTGGACATGACTGAGCACACAAGCATGCATTTAAGAAGTATAGCAAGTAGATTCCAATAAAATGGATAAATCACCATTAACAAATTTCTCCTACAATTGAAGATTTTAAAAAATTGGTGTGAATAAATTTAAGTTTTAAGATATATGTTTTAAAGCAGTTTCATTATTTGATTGTTATTTACCATTCAATTAATTAGCTGTCCATATCCTTTTGCACACAATAACTGATATTCAAATCTTATGGAGTCTATACAGAAAAAAGGCGTCAGCCTTTTCAATTAATTTAATAAATTTGCTCTTAATTTTTAAGAACTCTTAAAACTTTGCTCTTTCCATGTTAAAGAAAACAATATAACAAAACCCTAGCCCAAGAAGATGATGTTTTACTTCAGCATTTATGAAATTAAAAGTTTTTTAAAAATGAACATCTTTTGGCTTTCTCTAATTCCTTTTCATGGACACAACGAGTGACTGAACTGAACTGGACTGAACTGAACTGAACTGAATTGAATTGAAGTTCTTTTCACTTTGAAAAAGAACAGCAAAAAAAAGTTCAGAATTGTAAGATCTTCCATTATTTGGACTGAATATAATTTCATCCTTAAGTGAGTATTTTTTTTTTAATCCTGGCCTCCTACTATAATCAAAATAAAGAGTATTGGTTACCTGCCAGGAGTCAAGTCTGACGCCACAGTACAAGTGCAATGGATTGCTCTTTGACTTCTCACGGGGCACTCAGGGTAAACTAACACCCTAAAGTCATCCTGAGTTGCCCTTCAAAATCACTTGCAGCTATTCGTTATTTAATCTCTACATCAGTGCTTCTATGACATAGGTCAGGATCTCTTTGTAGGCAACCAGGTGGCTGAGGCAAGTGACACGAAAGTCAAGAGTTTCCTGGCTTCATCCAGCTGCTCAATTTTCATCTCTCTGTTTATTAGACCAAAGTAGTAAGGCTTAACCCAACCGTGTATTAAAAATGCATCATCATAAAAGATAGATGTCTTGGCTGCAATAAAAATTTTTTAAACCCCCAAATAAATAAAACAATGTTTCATACTGCTGAGGGGTTGACTTTATAGAAAAGTATTTGTTAACACAAAAGTGATCTTAGCATTAAGAGCTTATATTTCTTAAAATCTCTTCAGAGTTTAGAGTACTCAACAATACATTGGGATAGATGGTGTATCAATGGACATATTTCCTACTTTGTTCATCTTTTGCTTTAAATGTTCATCCACAAAAGAAGCCAAGTGAAGTGTTTTCTATGGGAAAAGTATAAAAGCTGAGTGTATGAATATATATATATATATTCACTTTATATATATATAAAGACTAGTATAACAATCAGTCCTGAAAAATGGGAGATGAATGACTATTAAAAATCAAGAAAAAAATTAGGAGAGAAGATTGGATTTTTCTTTTTTGATGTGAAAAGGAAGGGTGGCTTATATTCATCTGTTTACTCCCACACTCACCTCCCCCTGGATACGTCAGTTCTGAGTTTGAATATTAAATGTCTATCGATGTAGTAGAAATAATGAGATCTATTTGTCTATCTATTTATCTGTCTACACATACACATTTAAATTCAAAACATACTATTGTTTGATACATTCATTTTTTTTGAAACGTCAGTGTTTCATTTCATATAAAAAGACACAAAAAATTAAGGGAATAAATTAAAAGAAGGGTCAGAGATATGTGAGACAATTATAGTGACACAAAGGACCCCTGGGAGCCATAGAGAACCTTTATTTGTCTCTAAGAAGCCTGCAGCTTGGTTATTTAAGATAAATGCTTGTCTCAGGTCTCTTGATCTGTGCATTCACAAAGCAATAGACTGGGAAGCCACACACCAACTATCAAGTTCTCTCTCTGCTGTTTAATAACAATACACCTTTTGCACAACCACTGAAAATTTCTGTGTCTCATGTTTAGTCCTGGGGAAAATCGCACTATAAACTTTTAGCTGTCCTCTATCTTTAGGAGTAAGGGAGAACAAAACAAAAATTAAAGAGATTTTTCTTTCCTTAAGTTGAATTCAAGAATTTTTTTTTTTTCTTCCAATTTTATTTTATTTTTAAACTTTACATAATTGTATTAGTTTTGCCAAATATCAAAATGAATCCGCCACAGATATATTTTCAAGAACAGAGGCCAAGTTCTAACAGCAAATGCATTATCCAGCCTCATGTGCATTGCCAAATATTTCGTGTGCCTATTGCACGTGTATGTGTGCATCGGGTATTTGCCCACACCAACATACAGCTGCGAGTACAAAGTACTAGCACAGCATACTGAACTCTGTGAAAGTGAAAGTGTGTTAGTCGTTCAGTCATGTCTGATTCTTTGTGACCCCATGGACTGTAGAGCCCACCAGGCTCCTCTGTCCATGGAATTCTCCAGGAAAGACTACTAGAGTGGTAATCATTCCCTTCTGCAGGGAATCTTCCCAATCCAGGGATCATTGCAGGCAGTTTCTTCACCGTCTGAGCCACAAGAGAAGCCCACTGAACACTATAGGTGCAAAAAAATCTGTACTTTATTGTATAAATAATAAGTACCTTGATGTTATGGGATAGTCTATTGGGTTTATAAAATGTAAATCACAGAAGCTGTCAAAATGTAACAATTCTATTAATAATTTCAAGGTGGTTAAAGTCATACCTGCAAAAATTGGCCAGCTCTTATTCTATAATGAATGGATTAAGTAAAGACATTTAGGCTTATAGTCTAAGTGTATAATAATCCTCATTGAGAATAATATCTTTTTAAAGTTGACTGTTCATGACAATCTACTCTGCATTATGGGGACAAATAAATTAGGAGTTCGGGATAAACACTACTGTATGTAAAATAGGTAACCAATAAGGACTTACTGTATAGCACAGGGGACTCTATTCAATATGTCATAACAGCCTATAAGTTAAAAGAATATGAAATATATATATATATATATATATATATGTGTGTGTAATATTCCATGGACAGAGGAGCCTGGTGGGCTACAGTCCATGGGGTCACAAAGAGTCAGACATGACTGAGTGACTAACTTTCACTTTCATATCTATATATCTACAGCTATATATCTTGGGCTTCCCTAGTGATGGAGCAGTAAAGAATTCTCCTGCAATGCAAGAGACATGGGTTTGATCCCTGGGTCAGGAAGATCCCCTGGAGGAGGGCATGGAAACCCACTCCAATATTCTTGCCCGGAGAATCCCATGGACAGAGGAGCCTGGCGTGCTCTAATCCATAGCGTTGCAAAGAGTCAGACACGACTGACATGACTTAGCACACATGTGTAGATATATATGTATAACTGAATTACTTTGCTGTACACTTGAAACTAACACAACATTGTAAATAAACTATACTTCAGTTTAAAAAAGAGTAAGACAGAGATGCCTATCCCATCACGTATTGTGAGTTTTGCAAAGTTTCAAAATCTCAGATGGTGCCCAGGGCCTAGCTGGCAGGGTCACAATAATTTCAAAATTACTTAGATTTTAAATTCCAGAAATTCTATTAAGTAATGAAGTGAGAAGTGTATGAGTCCTCTTGACCACAAAAGTATTCAATGAAATATATTACAGTTTTTAAAAGAGACGGTCCTAAGCCTTCTTGGCTTTGTGTCAACACTGACTGTGACACTTTCTAACCAAGTGCTTTGGACAAGTTATTTAAAATCTCTGTACCTTGATGTCTTCCTCACTACTGAAAACGAAATGACTGTAGTCTTTATCTCACAAAGTTAGAATCTTCTGTGTGTTCAGGAAAAAGAACCACTAGCACAGAGGAAACGTGTGAAGGATGTCTGATGTCTGTTCCATTGAATGTCCTATATCCTTCAACAGCCTTTGGACAGTTCTGAGAACAAACAGCTAAAGCTCTATTTTTTTTTTTTTTTTTGATGTTGCCTTTTGTGGACACTACTTTCTAGCTCTTTAGTCTGTAGCTTTCTGTGACAAGTTGAGACTTGGTAAAATTTCCAGGCCTTTATTCTTCTTCACTTGTAATGAAGGCATTAACTAATTTGATAAAAGTTTACCAACTAAATACTATGTGGCTGATACCATGGTAGATACAGTGGATATATGAATGCTGTATTAGTTGGAGATACATGCTGCAAAGAAAAATTGCAAGAGCTAGGGAGTGTTCATTTTCCAATGAGTTAACATTTGAGAACAAACCTACAGAAGAGAGTGAATAATCCAGGGGCATATTTGAGCCCTGAATGTTTGAACGAAAAGTAATAGTAAGCACAAATACCCTGTAGCAGAATCATGCTTGGTGTATTGGGCATTGCAGAAGTCAGAGTGTCCAGAGCAAAATGAGGGAAGAAAAATGACTGTGACCCTCCAGGAGATGGGATCATGCAGTTTTGTTTTTTGTTTTGTTTTTAAGAAATGTGGCTTTTACTCTCAGTGCAATGTGAAAGCATTGAAGAATGGGAGTAGAGAACCATCATTAACCATGGCTTGCAAAGTCTTTGATGTGTTGCAAATAGACTGAAAGAGGGCAAGAACTGATGCAATTAGAAGGCTGTTGCAATAATCCCAACACGAAATGATAGTACCTTGGACGGGGGTAACAAGGATGAAGATGGGAAAAGAATTTGTATTCAGAGTATACTGCCTTTGAGCAAACTCTGAGAGATAGTGGAGAGCAGGGACTACTGGCTTGCTGCAGTCCATGGTGTCACAAAGAGTTGGACATAACTGAGCGACTGAACGTACAGCCTTTGGGAACAGAACCAATGACACTGGGTGGATTTGGTTGTGAGAGAAGCAGAGAGGTTATAGACAACTTCAGTGTTTTGGTATGAGTGTCTGGGAGGGTGGAGTTGACTTTAATGAGCTGGCAAAATTGTGAGATATGTAGTGTTTGGGGAATCAGGGAGAATCAGAAACCTAGCTGTGAATTTATTTAAATGTGAGATAATTATTAGACACTTAAGTGAGAGAATCAAGGAGACAGTGCAGTACACTGTCAAGATTTGGTTGCTTTGGGTATAAGATCAAAGGGATGGACTTATTATTATCATGATGTTTTGGATTTACCTGTGACTTTCATGCATTGACCACACACTGTTGGTCATTCCTCTCATGCAAGTTAGCATGACAATAAGTAATTGGAATACCTTTTAGAAATACCCAGCAAGGTATCAATAGTGCTGTTAAGAGATCATCTCTGAAAGCATGATGGGCAGCTGCATGGTCTGAGGCAAAGGGACAGCCTTACCAATTCTTGGTACCACTTTTCGACATTTCTCCACATATAGACATTACTTGCCTTACATTATATTTCTGAATCCACAGCTCGTTAAATTTCAATCTCAAATGCAACAAGATGTATGGGGTGAACACTGACTCCAAGCAGAAGGAAAAAATGAAACAAAACATTTGGCAAGCTTTGACTATTCAGTTTAGTTAGATAGTGATCCCCAAGATGAAGCATTTTAATCTACTTTCATTTCATCCATCTAACTGTGTTGCTCCCATTACCAATTCTTACTTTTTACCTCTGACTTGCCTTTACTTTTAATGTTTTCCTAGTCTGTTTTAAGTATGTTTAACTACATGGGAATGGAACTGTATTTCCTCCTGAGAATTAATGATTTCATACACTGCATTAATGTGCTTATTACAAACTATAAGATAAAAGCATGTTTTCTTTTATATTGTAAAGCTCTTTCTAAATATGCACATACATTTGTATGCAATACCTGCAAGCATTAGAATTGCTACACTTTGTATTTTAAATATTTTCCTTCTTCTAGCGTACCTGTTCTTTGTCTCATTTCATTCTATGCCATTTATTTTTAATTAAGTATAAGCATTTCTTACCAGGATGCCTCTTTTTACTCTAGATGGATTCCTCTAAATTCTTTAGAGGTTCAAAACCCATGAACATTTACTAGTGTAGTGGGATCCATTCTTTGGAATGTCTCTAAAACAATGCATGTTCTATGCACCAAATCAAAATATGCATACCACTGTCCCTGTACTTCCAAAGCTGTTTCTGATTACTGATCGAAATTCCCCTGTTCTTCATTAAAGGCTGAGATTCTTTTAAAACGCTTATTTACGGCTGCCTGGTCCGCAGGGGCAGGCTGTGGATTTAATCGCCTACAGCACCAAATCTCTTTTAACATTTGGCCAACTGAACATTAGGCACCTTGTTGGTTGGGGGGCGCCCCGTTCCTACTCAGTGTTTAGATAAGGTAGCCACAAACCAATATGCTTCATTTATTTCCAAGAATTATTAGCACTAATGAGCATTACATCCACAAATCAAGAAAAGATACAAAATAGAGTCACTGCTTCTCAGACTTCATTAAGCTCTGCATTGCTTTATTCAAAGGGCAAGTATCTAATTTTCGAATCTTCTATAAAGATGGATATAAACAAACACACTGTAATTAATAAAAAGTATCGCTTCCCTGTTTAATTGGTAGCCATATTCATATACAGCTGAGAGTTTAAAAAGATACTTCCTGAGGGTAAAAGGAGGAGATAATTAAGTGTACTATAATAGAAAGTATTTCATTGAATTAAAATGAATTTTATTTTCTCCTGAAATAAGTAAAACAGTCAGGTGTCCACATTCATTTTGTATCTTCTTTTGCGACTGCAATATACCACAAAAGGTTTCCATTTAAATTTAATTTTTGTTATATGACTCATATTATATTACTTATTCTATGTGTTTAAGTGCTTTAAGCTCTGAATGTACAATATAAAATTAAAAAGAAGTCTTTCCTCTTGGAAATGTCAGGGTTTTTTTTTTTTCCCTCCTAAATCCAGAGTATGTTTTCAAGGTCTCTTCTAAAATGATAACCTTCATATGAGTCATAGGAATTTAAGAACATCTCTGGATTAGTCTGGCTTCAGTGAGGTTAAACGCAGCAACAGTATGCCTACAAAGAGATACGATAAGCAGTTATAATGGGTATCACTCAACACAGCACCAAATATAAATCAAAACTAACAAATGCCCTCCCCCACAAATCCTCTCAAGTTCAGTTCCTTGAATTTAATTATTATAGCAAATGGTAATATAACAAGAGTGTCTACTGTCAGAGGAAAAAAAATGTTTAAAACAGATGTGAACCATACAAAGCATATGTAAACCACATGTGATCCACAGCAAGGTCACAGGACCCATTGACAGAACACATGTGGAGTACGTGAACCACATGTGGGCACATGTTGTGAAATCACGTGTTTCTGTTCAATGCCAAGACTCGTATCATATTCTAAAGAAATCAGGGGCTCTTAAATAAACTTTGTACTTCTTAAGGTAAATGGATACCTTTTTGTTTAAAATACTGTAGTGTAGGCAGACAAGGGTCCTCAAATCTAATATTGGGCTTGAAAGTACTCAAATCCTTGTTTCACTCCTGTTTTCCTATCCCAGGGTGATTCACTTGATTATTCTCAGGGAATAAAGATTTCTTCCTTGCCCACAGCTAATTCTTTGAGAATGCCATAGCCTATAATGAAATTTAAGCAAACAGAGCTTAAGTGTGTGAATTAGGAGCATCCGTGGTTTGAATGGGTTTTTTCTTCCCTAAAACACTCTAACTGGCAAAATATTGCTACCTTATCTTATATATCTGGAATAAAATTAAAATCTTCTATACTTACAAAAAGTCATCAGCATAAAAACTCAAGGAGAACATTTATTTTATCTTATAATTTGGGAGAATAAAATATTAACCATATAATTTAAAGTGAATGTGAAAAGTCTCAGATACACATGGATATAAGCACAGATATATTACATTATTTGCTACAGCATGCAAAGAGTAATAGGACCTTATGGATAGGCATTAATTTAATTAGAATCTGAATAGATTATTTCATGTGGTCTCTTCCATAGCCCTGAAGAAATGCAGCGCAACTAGAATTCAGTAAGGCAACTGGGTGGTGTTTTAAAAGAACCAACAATACAAGAAAGAACAAATGAGAGAAATAAGTTTGGCTTCCTGAATATTAAACTGTGACTTCCAGCAAGTGATACACTTTTTTGAGGTTCAGTTTTTGCATAAAGAAACAGAGGGATTATACAATTGCTTACTTAATATGTTAGTTATAAATTACACAAACTATTATGTGCAAAATTGTATTGTAAATGCAAAAATGTTTTATGTATAGGTGTTAGCTATTTCCACTCACAGTTTACACATGAAAAACACTGAGATTCACAAAGGTAAATGGATTGTCACATCACTGATAATTAATAGGGCTAAGATGAAAAAATAGATAGTCTTGCTTAAGATTCCTCCACTCTCTTCCAAAAGAAAAAGCTGAGCAGAGTACATTTCTCATTAACAGAATATTCATTCTGCCTCTGCCTAAAGAGACATGCATTGATATCACAGATAATCATTATTATAGTAATGTCACATTCACATTTACAGCATTTTATATTTTCAATGTAAAGTCTGATCCAGTGAGCATTTGTCTTCCACTTCAGGGAAACTACCTCCTTTCTAAAGATAAGTAAATTAAGTCCTAACAACACAGTAAATACATTACCTGAATTTGTATACTTATTAAGAAACAAAACTAAGAATGTAATTCAATAGATGAAATTCAAAGTCCAATAATTATTTCCCACTGAGCTAAAATATTTAAATATATAATTGCAATAATGACAGCAATATGGTGGTATAATATGCAATTTATATATTATATCCAAAATAATGTTTCTAATAATGGTGCTATTAAAAATGAGTTTGTGATGGAAGAAAACCATGGCACTGGAGAAATTTTATCACAGAATAAAAAGAAAGATTTTCCTTTGTTACTGTTCTTGGCAAAATAAAAGTAAACTACCCAGCATATTCTGAAAAGACAGACTCCAAGCTGCTTACTGACTTCAAATGTATCTGTTACCTATTGCTCACCATTATTTTCGAGTCATGCTATTATATCTTAAGATTTTTAAAATATTTTTCTTAGATACATTTTTAAGCTACAATTTCCTTGTTGGTATGACGTTTTCTTTTAAACCTGGCTCATTGCCATTCACACTTCAAGACAAAATTCTAATATCACTTCTGGGAACCTTTCTTGAAGGATCCTAGAAAGAATTGTTTCCATCTTTCCATCGTACTTGCCACATCATGTTATTGAATACAATCAATCTCTTTGCATGCCTACTTTTTATCTCTACCGGCCAGAACATTCCTCAAGAATGGAGTCATTGTTTTTATTAACTTTGTATCCACAGTACACAAAGTTACTTAAGGCTACTTAAAATGGTGAATCTGAGGAAACAGAAAATGAATAAATGAATGAATGAATGATACGTTGTTGCTTTTCCTTTTTGGAATTAGTTGACTTAGAAGCTTACATGCTCAGTTCAGGTGCAATGTCATGACCGGCTATGTACAGTACTAAGCTGCTTCCATCCTAAAAGAAAATAATTCAAATAGCCACTGTATTTTTGTTTATTTCCTATTGTCTAATTATGAAACATCCCTTCAAATAATCAGCTAGAGAAGTAGTCTGTCTCTTCTTTTAGATGCTTATACATTATATATAATTTCTTGAGAGATATTTCCCATGACACCAGAAAGAATCTTTATGACACACTAGCACAAAGAATCATAGACAATATCACTACACTGCTCTGGAATTTTTTTCTGGATTTTGACAATGGATTATATATACACATTTTTCATACCCTGCTCCTCCATTGGAAATTAAAAAAAAAAAAAAAAGGTAATCTTTTGTCATTCCAATTTGCCGCCACCCATTGACATTTCTCTATTAAAGATGTGGAGCTGAAAATGTGAGTCTCACCCCTTTCGTCTCATATTAATGAACCATGAGGAATGAGCCTCACTCACTATTTTGACTGTGCACTCTCTACCATGTGCAAAGCAGACACAGTGTCAGCCAGCACTCCGAAGGGTCTGTAGATCTTGCATGCTTTCCCATTTGATCAGTGCAAATCTGACAGTCTGCTACTTTGTTTCTTCCAAGGCTGGTTCTCACACTTAAAAACAGGAATAAGATTTTCAACTCAATCAAAACTGTCCTATTTCTCTTTTCCTATCTAATCCTCTCCCCATCATCATCTATGCACTCCATATAAACACATACTATGGCAAATGTTTTTAAAATCCCCTCTTATGTATCAGGTGAAGTCCAAACTACTTTTGTGTTCAGACTTGGTTTGTTCAATCTAGACCCTCACCTATCTGATCACGGTGACCCTTAATCACTTTTTCTGTCCCCTCTTATTCTCCTTTATTCTCCAGCCATGTGAGGTTCTTATGGCTTTTGAAATGTTAAATCTACTTGATGTGACTGACTTGTCCTATTTCTGCCTCTTCCGTAACAATCCTTACTGATCCTTCAAAAATCAACTGAAATATCACAAAATCTCTTCCTGTCCATGCTTTCATAGCACCTTGTACTACTTCTCTGGAAGAAACTGTCCCTTTGTAATAAAATTATTTGTTTGTGCATCATATATTATATGAGATTGGAAATTTTATGAAGGTAATATCATATGTGTATTTCCTATACCTCTGCATTCACCCAGTGATTAAAATAGCAGATGGTAAGAGTCTGAAAGATTAAAGGAAGCAGTGGAGGGGAAGGAGTAGCTGATCTTATGTGAAAAAGAGCAGATACTGCACACATATCTCAAAATAGGCTTTGGATGCAAATTTAGAATTCTTATTCCTGCTTAATCTTTAGAGAATCATTTTTAGATAACGATGCACCTGAAGATAAGGTATATACATGAGTTCTTAATAAGTCTGTTTCCATCTTAAAGAGCACTGAGTTTATCTGGGGGAGAGGAGTCTTAGGTACCCCAGTTACTGTAAGCGTTAATGAAACTTAACTTCTGTTTTTATTACATGTCAGTTCCCAATATTAGAGCCAATTACTAAATCCAGTAATTCTTGTATTTATCTTTTTTCTTTGTGCTCATTATTATCCAAGTTGATTTATCACTGGATTTTGGTTTCCTTATGCAATCAGGAGGGTGGCCCTCATGAATCCACCTCCAGATGGTATCAGCCAAACATAAGATGCAGTCACATCATATTTCTAATGAAACAAACCAATACGGAGTGAGTGCAATATACAAGATGCCTTGGAGAAGAGTAACTGTTGGGATAGCTGTGAGATCTTAATTAACAAAAGGATATCTTGAAGAACATTTTTTTCTATTTTTTTAATGTTTTTTATTATTATTTTTTTAACTTTACAATATTGTATTGGTTTTGCCATACATCAACATGCATCCACCACAGGTATACATGTGTTCCTCATCCTGAACCCCTCTCCCACCTCCCTCCCTATACATTTAAAAGTCACTAAAGCTTTATTTGTGTTATTGTTTTCTAATAATGTAAATGCTAACAGTAGTATAAATGTGAAGCAGTTTTGATCTCGAGGACCTCCCAAACATAGGACTGTCCTCCTAAACAGACAGAATAGAGTGCAGTCCCCATTCAGTATGTTATACCTCAAGAGAACTTTTCACTGTGCCAGAATAACACACACACGCTTAAACACTCACTTGGACATTCTCTTTATTTCTGAAGGTCACTGTAAGATTTTAGTTTAAGCCAGATAGCTAAGTGGATTTCTCAAAATCCCAAAGGCCCAGAAGAGCAGTGACCTTTAGTCCCTGGAAGTATGAATGAATTTACATTTCAGAGACAGTTTTGCTTAAGGAGCAAGGCTGAGAAAGGGCATAACAGGGGTGAGGGAAGGGCAGGTAAGGGCAACTCCGTGTGGCTCTATGTAGACCAAGTGACATGCCACCTTTGTCACAGTTTTGTCCTTGATAGAAAGAGCACTCTTGTGTTTAGAATTACCAACCCTGAGACAATATCACAGTCAAAAAGCTTTCTCTCCAAATCTTCCCAGCAACAGGCTGGGGAATAATAATTTCACACAAGTCCCACAAGTGGCAAGGCTTCCCTGGTGGCTCCATGGTAAAAAATCTGCCTTCAATGCAGCAGACGCAGGTTTGATCCCTGGGTGGGAAAGATTCCCTGGAGAAGGAAATGGCAACCCACTACAATATTCTTGCCTGGAGAATTCCGTGGACAGAGGAAACTTGTGGGCGACAGTCCATGGGGTGCAAAGAGTTGGACGTGACTAAGCGACTACACCACAGCTACCTCTCCCAGATGGCACAGGATTAAGGCTTCATTCAATGTGTCATCCTTTCTCCTACCTGCCCTCTTCCTTGACTAAAAACAAGTATTATTTAGGACCCTTCCATTACTAACAAATTGAGATATTTTAGTTATATATAAACCTCCTACTTACATTTGTTGAAGCTCATACGACATGCCAATAGAATAACATTTCCATTTTAAGTCAAATAAGACTTGTTAGCATATGAGAAAGTTGTGTTTCTCATGGTGCCATACAAAACAACTGATTATGAATCACCAGAAGCTATAGGACAAAGATCATGGAAGAAAAATAATTTATTATAGGTAATATATTTGGTTTTAATTTTTTAGTCATGTTGGCTTTTTGATGGAGCACTTTACTAAGGACCATCTAATATGTCTATTCACTGCTGAGAGTAGTATCATTCTTTTTTCCTTATTAACAATTTTACAAAGTTAAGTGAACATGGGAAAGTTTTGTTTGAAAGCAATTTGTGACAGAATCCTTTGTGCTTACACTATTCAATGAGCTTAATCCTTTTTGTTTATCTCTCTCAAAAGAAACTGCAGGTCTTTTGGTATTTGGAAGCCACGTCTAGAAATTGCCTTGTGTTTAATTTTTTGCATTTTTTCAAACTATTTATAAATATAGTTTAAAATATTATATTTTAATATAAATATTATATATTTTTTAATTTCACTGGAATTTATAAAGAAATACCAAAGACTTCTTAAAACAAATCTGAACTCCCTTTTCTCCAACATACACACACACCCAGGAGCACACACGATTATATAAACCTATCAATTTTGAAATCTAGTCTGTTATAAATCAAAGTGCACAGTGAATTGTGCACAGAAAGCTACATGTGCACTTAATTGTGCCTCAAATATGAGACATTCCACCCCCCAACCCAAAGCCTGCTGCACTATACTGTGAGATACGTAAACAAAAGATTTATATCACTCAGACCATATCTGGCCTTGTGTCTGTATTATTGCAAATATTCTTTCAATACATGTTCCTAAAACCAGGAAGCACTAGCTTGTGAAAACACTGCTAGATGTAATACGTTTGTCTTTTAATAACCACGGCAGTCTTCAAAGAATTTTAATTGGGTAAAAAATTAAAACTGACACACTTGGTTAAGTTCTGTTCTCTCGGAACATGCTGGAGTGTTCCAGATGCCTGTGTGCACATCTAAAACTTTGCAAAGTAAGAGTATGTGCACATAAGCAACACAAAGAAGGTGTATCTTGATATCATTCAATGCTACCATGGCTTGTTCAAAAGCTTTCTCATAAGAGAAATTGCAAGAATAATTTTTAGGACCGGGTATGGAAATGAGGCACATAATTCTGGCTACAATAGTGGGAGTGGTGAGTCTAATTCCACCCACACACCCTTATTAACTGAAAACATTATTTCCAGGCTGAAAGGCTTGAAAATCCTGGTTCCAGCAGCAATGCTGTCTGCCAGTATCCCATAAAGCTTTATTTCCCCAAGGTTTCCACAATATGACATATTTGGATCATGTTCAGTTCTTACCTTCCCCTGTGTACATTTGTTTCGTGTATTTTTATTGTTCTCTTAATTATCTGCACATAGATATTAATTCCAGAATGTACAAATGGTCTCCATTGTGATTTCCCCACCACACTTTATATGATAACATCACTTATGTATGCTATTTACAAGTTTCCAGGCAGACGTGTGGTTGATCTAAATTTGTGGGATAACAGTGTTCAGATATCTGCTTTCAATTTGTGTGCATGTTTTCCCCTGTTATTTTCCCTTTTTTATGACTGTATTAATTGTTACCAGAAGTCTCTATGAATGACTGAGCAACCCAACAATGGAATGTAGCAGATTAGAAATTATTGTTTTGCTCCATCTGAGAAACGTGTCATTGCAGCCTAATTCTCATGTCTTGGAGACATTCGTGGAGTGATGAGCCACTTGATTCTCCACATGTGAGCACTTGCTGACCACCGGGATATGAACTGTCCTAATACTGATGCTTTTATCGACCCATTTGACACTTATGATGCTTGCAGAAATGATGAAGCAAAAACTAACGCATCACTAAGAGAAGTGGGACATGTGGGAATTGGTATGTTGCAGCTCACTAAGTCTTAAGGCATTAAGCCTAAGGATTAACCCAAAGAGGCTGTGGCTGGCTTCAAAGCCATACCCTAACCTCATGCCTCAGTGAGTTAAGCAGCAGAATGCGGAGCAAAGAGCCCTGCAGTCTAATCTGGAGCATCAACTTACTATTTGGTCAGGTTTATTTTTGACACAATGTGATATCTTCTTTTTTAAAAAAAGATGAGTTTAAAGCAGTATAAATAAAATTACTAATGACTTAAGAATTTGATGTGAATCAAAAACCTAATTTGTAAAGCATGGAACTTTCATTAATCTAGGCTGAAAGACCCTGGCAGAGTTACTGTGGTACTGACACTGAGGCTTTGGAGGTAGTCAGTTTAAGAGGATGGTGTGGGTCTTTCAGTTCAGTTCAGTTCAGTTGCTCAGTCGTGTCCAACTCTTTGCAACCCCATGAATCGCAGCATGCCAGGCCTCCCAGAGTTCACCCAAACTCATGTCCATTGAGCCAGTGATGCCATCCAGCCATCTCATCCTCGGTCGTCCCCTTCTCCTCCTGCCCCAAATCCCTCCCAGCATCAGAGTCTTTTCCAATGACTCAACTCTTTGCATGAGGTGGTCAAAGTATTGGAGTTTCAGCTTTAGTATCAGTCCTTCCAAAGAACACCCAGGACTGATCTCCTTTAGGATGGACTGGTTGGATCTCCTTGCAGTCCAAGGGACTCTCAAGAGTCTTCTCCAACACCACACTTCAAAAGCATCAATTCTTTGGCGCTCAGCTTTCTTTATAGTCCATCTCTCACATCCGTACATGACCACTGGAAAAACCACAGCCTTGACTAGACGGACCTTTATTGGCAAAGTAATGTCTCTGCTTTTGAATATGCTATCTAGGTTGGTCACAACTTTCCTTCCAAGGAGTAAGTGTCTTTTAATTTCATGACTGCAGTCACCATCTGCAATGATTTTGGAGCCCAGAAAAATAAAGTCTGACACTGTTTCCACTGTTTCCCCCTCTATTTCCCATGAAGTGATGGGACTGGATGCCATGATCTTCGTTTTCTGAATGTTGAGCTTTAAGCCAACTTTTTCACTTTCCTCTTTCACTTTCATCAAGAGGCTTTTTAGTTCCTCTTACTTTCTGCCAGAAGGGTGGTGTCATCTGCATATCTGAGGTTATTGATATTTCTCCTGGCAATCTTGATTCCAGCTTGTACTTCTTCCAGCCCAGCATTTCTCATGATGTACTCTGCATATAAGTTAAATAAACAGGGTGACAATATACAGCCTTGATGTACTCCTTTTCCTATTTGGAACCAGTCTGTTGTTCCATGTCCAGTTCTAACTGTTGCTTCCTGACCTGCATATAGGTTTCTCAAGAAGCAGGTCAGGTGATCTAGTATTCCCATCTCTTTCAGTATTTTCCACAGTTTATTGTGATCCACACAGTCAAAGGCTTTGGCATATTCAATAAAGCAGAAATAGATGTTTTTCTGGAACTGAGACAAATACAGTGTGAGCTAATCCATCAAGACCTAACATGACAAGAAAATGCTTCTGACCCTTCCTTGTGCTTGTGTTTAGCCACTCAAGCATGTCCAACTCTTTGAGACCCCTGGACTATAGCCCACCAGGTTCCTCTGTCCATGGAGATTCTCCAGGCAATAATACTGGAGTGGGTTGCCATGTCCTCCTCCAGCAGATCTTCCCAACCCAGGAATCAAACCAAGGTTTCCTTCTGTCAAACAGTTCAGGTAGACATACAACTTTCCACTAACCTAAAATATGGATGGAATATCAGTCTCTCTCTCCTTCTCTTTTGCATGTTACCAATTGTTTTTAATCCTGATTGCATTTTAGAACATCCAAGAAACTTTTCTAATGGTGGAAAGTGAAGAAGAACTAATGAGTCTCTTGATGAGGGTGAAAGAGGAGAGTGAAAAAGCTGGCTTAAAACTCAGCATTCAAAAAACTAAGATCATGGCATCCAGTCCCATCACTTCATGGCAAACAGAAGGGGAGGACAGGGAAGCAGTGACAGATTTTATTTCCTTGGCATCCAAAATCAGTGAAGATGGTGACTGTAGCCATGAAATTAAAAGATGCTTGCTCCTTGGAAGGAAAGCTATGACAAACTTAGACAGCATATTAAAAAACAAAGACATTACTTTGATGACATGGCCAGCAATGAGATCAAACCAGTCAATCCTAAAGGAAATCAACCCTGAATACTCATTGGAAGGACTGATGGTGAAGCTGAAGCTTCAGTACTTTGGCTACCTGATGTGAAGAGCCAACTCATTGGAAAAGACCTTAATTATGGGAAAGATTGAAGGCAAAAGGAGGAGGGATCAAGAGAGAATGAGATGGTTAGATAGCATCATTGACTCAATGGACATTAATTTGAGCAAACTCCACGAGACAGTGAAGGACAAGAAGCCTGGTGTGCTGCAGTCCATGGGGTCACAAAGAGTCAGACAGGACTTAGTGACTGAACAAGAAACTTTTAAAAATACTAATGCCTATACTCATCCAGGACAATTGAGTCAGAATCTCCAGATGTGTGACTAAGGCATGGGTATTTGTTAAAGCTCCCCAAGTGACACAGATGAGTGTCCAAACTTGAGAGCATTTTGGAGGTGCTAATCAATAACTTACTCAGTGTAAATAGCAGCATGAGATATATGAGTATGTTATGTATCTAGGAACAATTCCCAGAGTAGATTACAAAAATAATTTGTTCCATAGTAATATTAAACAGCCACGGCCAACTGCTTAGTAATAATGTTTTTTAACTGTTTTGGATTTTATTTTGCCTTCTTTCCTTCATATTCTTCTTCATTCTTAACCAAATAAGGGGGAGAATCCCTTATATTCTCTAAAAAACCCCAGCTTGATTGACAGTGCTAAACTTACTCGTGCATTTATTTAAAGGGAAATGCCTCTGCATGATGCTAATAAGTGACAAATGGTTGTTGGCATGGGACAACGTTTTTTCCTTCATAGAATACAACTCTCAACACCCATCTATAGTGTAAACCGCTATCTTCACTCACTGTTAAAATGAAGAGTCCTTTTTTTCTTCCTTCTGTGCACACATGCTAATAGCTGTTTACACTCACTCAGTTCAAAAGACAAAAATAAAGTAACACAGTAAAAGCAATAAATGATGGCTGCTAATCTTTGTCCTCATGCACAGTCCACAAATGTTCACTCAAAATATGTTTAAGAACTATTTCCTGAGTCCCATTAGGTGCATAAGAGAAGATTGTATTGAATTCTCTTGGGTTACTCCATAAATTTATACTCTGACTCATTTTGCATTTGTGGAAAAGATGATGGTAAGGTGGGATTAGTTTTGCAAGGGATTTATTAGTGGAAGGAGCATGAGAAAGTAAAGAGAACCTTCAGAATACTGTAGATATTATACCCATTGAAAGACAGAGGAAAAGAAGGGAGGTAACTTGGCTAGGCATGTATAAGGTATAGTCTTCTGGTCGTAATACTATGCTATATACAGTTCTATGCTTACGAATCAGTTATTACATAATCCCCTGCATAGTTGTGCTGGATGTCTGAAGTGAAGAAAGGCAAACTCACATTCATAATAAGGATTTAATTCTATAGGGATGACAGCTAGTCCTTCCAAGGATATGAGACAAGTGTACACATTTTAACATAGAAATAGAGACATATCAAAGGTTCAGCTTTGGCCATCATTTTTTCCATGTTTATAAAAGGTTCTCTTGCAGTAAATGTTAGCCAGGTTTATAAAAGTTTCTGTAGCAGTAAAACCCAACATTCAGAAAACTAAGATCATGGTATCCAGTCCCATCACTACATGGCAAATAGATGGGGAAACAAGGGAAACAGTGACAGATTTTCTTTTCTTGGGCACCAAAATCACTGCAGATGGTGACTGCAAGCATGAAATTAAAAGACGCTTGCTCCTTGGAAGAAAATTCATGACAAACCCAGACTGCATATTAAAAAGCAGTGACATTACTTTACTAACAAAGGTCCATATAGTCAAAGCTATGGTTTTTCCAGTAGTCATGTATGGGTGTGAGTTGGACCATAAAGAAAGCTGAATGCCAAAGTTTTGATGCTTTTGAACTGTGGTGTTGGAGAAGACTCTTGAGAGTCCCTTGGACTGCAAGGAGATCCAACCAGTCCATTCTAAAGGAAATCAATCCTAAATATTCATTGGAAGGACTGATGCTGAAGCTGAAGCTCTAATACTTTGGCCACCTAATGCAAAGAACTGGCTCATTGGAAAAAACCCTGATGACGGGAAAACTTGAAGGTGGGAGGAGAAGGGGCTGACAGAGGATGAAATGGTTGGATGACATCACCAACTCAATAGACATGAGTTTGAGCAAGCTCTGAGAGTTGATGATGGACAGCGAAGTCTGGCATGCTTCAGTCTATGGGGTCATAAATGTCACTTCAGTCAGACATGACTGAGTGGCTGAACTGAACTGAACTGAGCAGTAAATGTGCTCCATTCCTTGAAATTCTTGCCAGAGTATTATATTCCATGCCCAGATAAGGTGTTTCTAAGCCAATGGGTCTTGAAATTTATCCAGTCTTAAACTCCAACCACCTTGATCAAATACCATCAGTGGAGATGCAGATATAGAGAACAGACTTGTGAACACAATGGGGGAAAGAGGAGGGGATGAACTGAGAGAGTAGCATTGGAACTTATACATTGCCATATGGAAACAGATAGACAGTGAGAATGCTGTATGATGCAGAGTGCTCAAATCCATTTCTCTGTGACAATGTAGCAGGATGGGATGGGGTTGGAGGTGAGAAGGAAGATCAAGAGATGTGGGACATGTGTATATCTATGGCTGATTCATGTTGATGTATGATGGAACCCAACACATCAATGTAAAGCAATCATCCTCTAATTAAAAATAAATTAATTAAAAAATCCAGTTCCAGGGTTGTTTCCTTGACTCCAGCTAATTTTTACAATGTCTCCAATATGTAATCCATCTCTTTTATCATACATTGTACATCCCTTACACAAATTATACTGAGATTTAAACTATTTATTAGCTTGTGGGTCAGCAAAAGGAGTATTGGAAGCTACTGAAAGTTTACAAGTCCTTTATGGTGGACAGGCTTTTGCAACATCTTGCAAAAGGAGAAACGATAGCTCTTGGACAAAATAAATAAAGTGGGATATCTCTTTAAACTCATCTGTTCAGGAGTATGCAGCATCATACTTTCAGATATTCTTCTAGAAGTTGCAGCCCCACTTTCAGTTTCAAAGGGATTCAGATCTGCCTTGGCAGAGTATTCAAATATCTCTTGGTCTCTACTGGAACATGTCTTTGGTTTAGTGCTCAGCCTTGACTGTGGGAGTCAAGGGGCATTTTATAAATGACAAAAGAGGTCCCTAACTGCTTGTTAATTGCCCTTTGTTTCTCATTATCCCTCCACAAAGAGTCGATACAGATTAGCCATAACAGACAATTCTGCTCTATTTATAGACATGATTCTCACCATATCTGACAAATGTCTGAAATCACCTGCATCTCCAAGGATATTTTCCTCCACCAGTTTATTGCCCCAGGTCTTAAACAGGGAAATATTTAGTTAGTGAGTGACCATGTTGTATTTGACACTATCTATGCTCTGATACTACTCAGAATGATGTACTTTTCACTAGCACAGTGGGGAATGAATCAACCTCCAAAACCTCATTTTACCATCAGTTTTCTTAAATTATTCCAGCTATCATTTACATAAGTTTGGTTCTCCAGATGACCAAAAGGGATTAGAGATGAAAGTGAGATAGAGGGGCAGCAGAAAGTGTAAAGAATCTTTAATTTTTGATATGAATATGAATCCTGTGTAAGAAAAGAGTGATTGGAATGAAGGTTATTGTAGGACATGTTGCAGATTACAGCACAATTTGAAGAATGCTGCAGTTGGGTAGCTGAGTGTTCTCAAGAAAAAGCTGTGCCTTGGGACAGCCCTGCTTTTCACCGAAATGGGTCCATGTTAATACTTCCTCTGTGTTTAGTTGTTGACTAGGAACAGGACATAGAAGATATAGTCTCAGTGCTAGTGCAATAGTGAATCCATAGGGCAGCAACTGGGATCACTGGACAGTATTGTCCCTCAGAGCATAAGATCTGACTCGTCTATTTCCATAACCACTTCTACCTGGTCTCTACATGTAAGTCTAAGTAAATTGTATTCAGGTAGGTCCCTGTTACCAAAACCAAGGAAAGAAATTCAAAAGCTACCAAGTAAATAGACCATAATATTGATTTTTACAGAAGAGCACCATGGAAAATCAAAATCTTGCACTAAGAAGAACCAACACCATTGTCATACACTTGGTGAGACTTCTAAGATCACACTTAAAACAGAAGGAGAGAGAATAATTCCACTTGACACATATTGGGCTCAAGGCACTGGTGAAAGTGAGTCATTCAGTCATGTTCAACTCTTCGTGACTCCATGGAATTCTCTAGGCAAGAATACTGGAGTGGGTAGCCATTTTCTTCTCCAGGGGATCTTCCCAACCCAGGGATTGAACCCAGGTCTCCTGATCGTAGGCAGATTCTTTACCATCTGAGCCATCAGGGAAGCCCAAGGAACTGATGAGAATTTAAAAAATGTGGAAAATGTCCAAAAGAGTCAGAAAAGCAGAATGCAAGCTGGATAGACAATCTAGGGAAGGAAAGTAAAGTCAACTTCTATCCTTTCATATAGGTGCTTTAGTGGAATGCATAATAGATGTAAGGACCCAGAAAACTGATATAAATATATATTAGTGTGTGCGTATGTTCATGGAGGAAATAGTTTAACACCACTAATTTAATCTCATGAATGTCCACAAATTAAAAGTTGAGATACAGAAAGAATCTTGAAAATTTAAAAATGACACTACAGTTTAAGATTATTTTTCAGTTCATGAATTGTTTACATGTGAAATCCTAAAATAAACTGTGTTTTCAAGATACCCTCAGTTACATCTCTCAATGAGCACAGTTTCAAAGAGAATAGATACAGAAGAATAACCTTTAGAGTTCTGATCTTGACAAGAACATTTTGAGTAAACATAGGTAGAACATACCTATGTATTTCTGTTTTAAGACAGCAAATTCCCTTTGTAAAACATGTACACACATATATGTTTATCTAGATCTGTATATATATGTATGAAATTATTAAATAAGATTTTACATTTGAAATAAGAGCATTAATTCATGAAAATCCTGCAAAATATGTGAATGCAAAGCTTTTCAAAACAGTTTCAGTCTTAGAGCAAATGCAAAAGTCAAAAGTTTCAGGTATATAAATGAAAACAGCCAAGCTAAAAAGAACAAAAAAAAAAAAAGAAAGAAAGAAAGAAACTAGTTAAAAATATCTTCTCAAACATTCTAGGGTGCCCCAGGATGAACCATTTAGAAAGCCAACATCAGAGCAGATCTCTGAATGTAGATCAAGTTTTATCAAAGCAGACTACTTGGTCTGCAAGTGGAACAAAAGACATAGTTTAACAAATGCAGAAATAATGAGGGTTTCAGATTTCTAACCAAGGCTCCAAAAGATATACTCCAGTCTAAAGTATCAAAGCATGGGAGTTCACAACTGAAACTGTACCATTGCCACACAGAATGTCTGCATACCATAGGCCAGATCTATAAAAGCAAAAATTTCTGTCACTTCCTCTTTGCATTTTTATAATGAGAAGAAAATGTATGGTAGGTCTAACTTATGAGAAACTTGTAAATTTCAGTCTTTTTTTTTTTGGTTGACCAAAGAAATCTGTTGATTCTATGGAAAATTAAACTCATTACTCTCCTGGAGATTCTCAACATGCTAAATTTCAAAATACCAGTACCAATCACAGAAAGATCATATTTAAAGGTTACAAATTTGAAGTTGTGTCTTCGGTGATGACAATACTTTACAATGAAACATAAAAATGTAGATGAATAATAAAGATAACTAAATTAATTAATTAAATGCACAGAACTTTTTTTGAAATCTAAAAGTAACTTCAGTCACGTTCTTGTTAACATTGGTCAGAGCACAGGAAATGGAATCAGATCTAGAGCTTCTTAAATTCATATGTTTGATCTTCTATTTGTTAGCTAGCTATAAATCTCAGTTTCTAAATATTAAAGCTGAAAATACTATTATTATGAATCTTGTATGCCTCCTATGAAGTTAAAATGTAATAATACAACTAAATTACAGTGCCTTGCTGGATGCTTAAAAATGTAGTCATTATTATGTTGTTACTAATACCTTGACATTAAATATGTAGCAACTTAAATGTTCAAATAATTATATAATGACTTCTGCATTAAATAAATATGCATTTAATAATGTATCCATTAAAATGTCTCTTGATTGTTGAAAAGTTTTCTTTTTTAACATTTACAGCAATAGTTGCATAGTATTAATGGGGATAAGAGCTTATAAGAACATGTATTTTGGATCTGTGAGCCTGAATTTTAAAGAAACACCACAGATATTTTTATAATGTTGATTTGGAGAAAAGCTTATATAAAGATTTATAGGAATAATCTACATGTAATGCAATAAGTGGCATTCAATTTTAAATGAAAATCTTTTTTGGATTTTTGTAGTAAAATAAATCTATTAAGGACAGAATGTTTGTGCTCACCCCCCAGCATATTCATATGTTGAATTCCTAAGCTCCAATGTGATGGTATTAAAAAGTAATGTCTTCCCTCATAGCTCAGCTGGTTAAGACTCTGCCTACAATACAGGAGACCCCAGTTCAATTCCTGGGTTGGGCAGATCCCCTGAAGAAGGGATAGGCTACCCACTCCAGTATTCTTGGCCTTTCCTGGTGGCCCAGATGATAAAAAAACTCACCTACAATGTGGGAGACCTGGGTTCAGTCCCTGGGCTGGGAAGATCTCCTGGAGGAGGTCATGGCAACCCACTCCAGTATTCTTGCCTGGGGAATCCCCATGGACAGAGGAGCCTGGAAGGCTACAGTCCATAGGGTTACAAAGAGTTGGACGTAACTGAGTGATTAAGCACAGCCCACAGCATAGTCTTTGGAAAGTAATTAGTTCTGTGTGCATGCTCAGTCGTGACAGTCATGTCAGACTCTGCAACCCTGTAGGACCCACCAGGCTCTTCTGTCCATGGGATTCTCCAGGCAAAAGTACCAGAGAGGGTTGCTATGCCATCCTCCAGGGGATCTTCTCCACTCAGGAACTGAATCTACATCTTTTGTCTCCTGCATCTCAGGTGGGTTCTTTACCCACTGAGTCACCTGGGAAGCCCTTAATTAGATTTAGATGAGGTCATAAGGATAGAGCCCCAGGATGGGATTGAAGGAAATGGCTATCCACTCCAGTATTCTTGCTTGGAGAGCCCCATGGACAGAGATGTCTGATGGACTGCGGTCCATGGGGTTGCAAAGAGTTGAACACAACTGAGGGCCTAACACACACATAAAGAAGAAAAGACACCAGATCTTCCTCTCCCCATTGTGTGAGGACACACTGTGAGAAGTTGGTTATCTAAAAACCAGGATGATAGTTATCACCAGAACCCAATCATGCTAGGCACCCTGATCTCTGATTTCAGCCTGTAGAAAGGTGAGAAAATAAATTTATGCTTTTAAGTCTCCTAGGGAGTTGTATTTTATTATAGCAACAAACTGAGTAAGACAAAACTCAAATTATCCAAAGCATTTGTTTTCCTTAAAACACGGAATAACCCTACAGTGAGATATAACCTCATACCTGTCACAATGGCTAATCATTAAAAATCTACAAATAATAAATATTAGTGAGGATGTAGAGAAATAGAATCTCATACACTGTTGGTAGGAATGTAAATTGGTGCAGCTACTAGAGCAAACAGTATGGAGGTCTGAAAACCTAAAAATAGAACTACCACAGGATCCAGCAACTCCGTTGCTGGATATATATCTGAAGAAACCAAAAACATTTATTCAAAAAGATATTTACACTCCAACATTCACGGCAGCATTATTTGCAATAGCTAAGATATGGAAGCTATTGCAAATAACTATTTGCAAATATATGGATAAAGAATAGGTGGTATGTGTGTGTGTATATATACATATATGTGTGTATATATATATATATATATATATATATATGAATTAATGTGTGAAGGAGATCCAATCAGTCCATTCTGAAGGAGATCAGCCCTCGGATTTCTTTGGAAGGAATGATGCTAAAGCTGAAACTCCAGTACTTTGGCCACCTCATGCAAAGAGTTGACTCATTGGAAAAGATTCTGATGCTGGGAGGGATTGGGGGTAGGAGGAGAAAGGGACGACAGAGGATGAGATGGCTGGATGGCATCATTGACTTGATGGACGTGAGTCTGAGTGAACTCCGGGAGTTGGTGATGGACAGAGAGGCCTGGCGTGCTGCGATTCATGGGGCTGCAAAGAGTCAGACATGACTGAGCTACTGAACTGAACTGGACTGAATGTGTCAAGAGACATATTTAAGATTAATGAAATAAAAAGTTATGTTAAAATATATTTGCATTCAAATGGCAAAATATGTTTTCATAATAAATTTAATTTAATATAATGTAGTAAATATTCCTTATTTCCTACTTCATTTATATAATAACATTCAATACTCAATATCTGTATTCTTGTTACTTGTCTTTATGCAAGTTTGCTTGCTGATAGTTGTTTAGGAAGAAATTGGTCAGAAAAAGGTATATATGTATATATACTTTTCCATCTGTATCTCTCAAGTTTTCATGTGTGTGTCGTGTGTGTTCACATAACATCTAGGATTTTTAGCTGTATTTATTGGAATGAACGGTGTTGGTCCAATACATATCGTCTTTGAGTGGGAAACTTTAAAAGAAGAAAATGTTCTGAATTACCAATAAAACTATCCAATACAGCTCTCAGCAACCATACATGTACATCTACCCAGTGCTGTGAATGAAACACTGAAAAAACCAGCCCCCTGGGATAAAATTATTGAGTCTGGAGAACAGAAAGAGAAAAGATTGAGGACAAGTGAGCAGAGTCTAAACAACCTGTGGGACATCATCAGTGAACTGATATACACATTGTAGAGGTCACAGAAGAAGAAAAGAAAGAAGAGAATACAATATCTGAAAAAAATATGGTTGAAAATTTCCAAAATTTGATGAAATATTTAATTGCAAATATCTAAGAAACTATATGTATTCCAAGTATGGTGCACTCAGAGACCAACATTAACACACATTGTAATCAAACATTCAAAAGACTAAGAGAGAACCCTGGGAGCAGAAAGAGGAAAGTGAGTCATCGCATACAAAGAATCCTCAATAAAATTATTGACAGATTTCTTAACACAACCTTTGGAGGCCAGAAGTCAAGGGTCTATATATTTAAACTAATAAAAGAGAAAAATATCTTAACCAAGAATCCTATATCCAATAAAAATGTTCTCCAAAAGTGAGGGGGAAATTAAGACATTCTCAGACAAAACTGAGAGTTATTATCGCTAGACCTGTGCTTGAGCTGGACACACTCAAGAGAGCCCTGCAGGGGTGAAATGAAAGGACATAAGGCAACAACACAGTCACCTGAAGAAATAAAAACAATTCACCAAATGTAAACATGTGGACAATTGTAAAGCCAGCATTTTTCTAACAATGGTTTGTAAGTCCATTTATTGTTTTCTACAAGATCCAAGAAATGAAAATCTTATTTAAAATTATTACTCTAAAAGCTAATACTATTATAACTGTGGTTTATAATTTAATGTTTTGTTTAAAACACAACTTAAGAGAGTGTGTGCTTAGTCGCTCAGTTGTGCCTGACTCTGCAACACCATGGACTGTGGGCTGCCAAGCTCCTCTGACCATGGGGATTCTCCAGGAAAGAATACTGGAATGGGTTGCTATGCCCTCTTCTGGGGGATCTTCCCAACCCAGGGATCAAACCCAGGTCTCCCACATTGCAAGAGGATTCCTACCTGTCTGAGCGACCAGGGAAGGAAGCCCTTAAGAGACTACTGTGTTTGAAAGTTTCCTTTAGAGCACACCATGTATAAAGAGGGTGCCCCTGGTGGCTCACATGGTAAAGAATCTACCTACAGTACAGAAGATCTGGCTTTAATCCTTGAGTCAGGAAGATCCCCTGGAGAAAGAAATGGCTACTCACTCCAGTATTCTTGCCTGGAGAATACCATGGACAGAGGAGCCTGACAGGCTACAGTCCATGGGGGTCACAAAGAATTGGACATGACTGAGTGTTAACACATACATACACATACACACACACACAGCCAGCTCTGACCAACATGAAACTGATATTCACTTAGGGGTAGAAAAGAGCAACCCACTCTAGTATTTTTGCCTGGAAAATTTCATGGACAGAGGAACCTGGTGGGCTACAGTTCATAGGGTTGCAAAAAAGTTGGACTCAACTGAACGTGCACAGATGAAGATGATGAATGTATAAAGATGAAACTTTGTGATATCAGCAACAAGAAGAGGTGCGGATAGAGCTGTAAAAGAGCATACTTACTGAAATTAAAAGTGACCATTCAAATCAGGACTTTGTGCTGGCACCATGCAGCTCTGATAAGGAGCTGCTCATCCGAAGTCTGAGTGACTCAGTGGACCAGCTTGACTGGCAGTGAGAGTTTCTGCCTCTGCTAAGGGGAATAGCACATCATCATCTTTGCGGAACTCAGCAACTGCTCCTGTGAATCAGATCCAAGAAGCAATTTCTGATAATTATGTAATAATTTTCTCAAAAACATTTTGTTCTTACAGTACAATGGTAAACATGCTTTTGCATGACATGAATGTTAATTATAAAGTTGTGGGATTCGACATGCTTGAATATAGAAGCCAGATTCAAGATGTTTTTTACAAAGTGACCAGTGAAAGAAGTGTGCTAAAAATATTTGTCAATGGAACTTTTATTGAAAGTACAATAGATACTTATAGGCTTCACAGAGAAGAGAAATTGCTTCTACTATTTCATCAGTATTATTTTTTTAAAGTGTGAGGAAAGAATTTTAGTGATAGGTACTTAAACTTTGCTAGTAAAATGTCCACTATATAAAATTATAATGCCTCATAATGCACTTTAAGAATTTGTGAGTATTTTACATTTTAAAACTATCTTTATGAAAAAGCTGCATAAACAATGGATAAATATCTATGGAAACTAAAAAAACTTAATGTTGTAACTGTAAGATAATAATCCTCATGGCAACCGTGAGATATAGAATATGCACAAAGGGAAAAGAGAATGAAAATATTCTACTACAGATAATGAGCAAAACTCAAAAGAAAACAGCCACACAGGGAATGAGGGATCAAAAAGTAGCTGTAAAATATGTAGAAAGCAAATAGCAAAATAGCAGTCCCTGATTTTCAGCATACTTTAACTGTAAATGGAACAAATTCTTTAATCAATAGACAGAGGTTGGCAGAATAGTAAAACACACATGATCCAACTATATGCTGTCTATAAGAGAGTCACTTCAGATCCAAATACAAACTTACAAAAGTGCAAGAATGGAAAAAGATATCCCATGCAAATAGAAACTTAAAGGGAGCATGGTGGCTATACTAGCATTAAATAAAATAGACTTTAAATCAGAAAAGTTTAAAAAGACAAAGAATGACATTGCATATTATTAAAAAATTGAATACAGCAGAAACAAAAGACAATTATAAGCATTTTTTACACACAAGAAACCATCGGAATACAGGAAACAAAATTTCACAGAATTGAAGAAGAAATAGCTCTACAGTAATAGTTGAAGATATTAATAACTCACTGGGTTTCCCTGGTGGTTCAGATGGTAAAGAATCTGCCTGCAATGTAGGAGACCTGGGTTTGATCCCTGGGTTGGGAAGATTCCCTGGAAGAGGGCATGGCAACCCTCTCCAGTATTCTTACCTGGAGAATCCCCGTGGACAGAAGAACTTGCCAAGCTACAGTCTGTAGAGTCACAAAGAGTCAGACATGATTGAGTGACTAAGCACAGCACAGCAATAACTCACTATCAACAATAGATAGCAAAACCAGAGAGAAAAGAAGTAAAAAATAGAAGACTTGAACAGCACAGTAAATCAACCATATCTAACAGACACATATAGAACACTTTACCTAATGACAAGAGTATACACCTTCTTCTCAGGAGCACATGGGATGTTTTGGGGGACAGAACATATATTAGGTCGTATTGTGAGCCTTAAGAGATTGTAAAAGCTATCATAGGAAGTAATTCTCCAATCCAATGGGATTGAGTTATAAATCAGTAAGAGAAGGGAAAGTGCAAATTTAACAAAATAGCCAAATTAAACAATATTTTTTAAACAAATGGATCAAAGGAAAATTCATAAGGGAAATTAAAAAGCACAGATGAATGAAATTAAGCTACACCATAATGAAACATAAGATGAAGCTAGTACTAAAACTAGTACTAAAGGGAAATGTATAGCTATACAGCTTACATTAGAAGAAGCAAGAAAGTTCTCAAATCAGAAAGCTAATTTTAAAGCTTAAGGAACTAGAAAAAAGAAAACTAAACCCAAAGCTAGTAGAAGGCAGAGATAAATGAAATAGAATAGAGTAACTATAAAAAATTGTCAATGAACCCAAAAGTCACTTCTTCAAAAAGGTCAACAAAATTGACAAACCTTTAGCTCTTTAAAGAAGAAAAAGAGAAGACTCAAATTACTAAAATCAGAAATAAAAGTGGACATATTACTACCATTTTTACAGAAATAAAAAGAATTGTAAGAGAGTATTATGAATAATTGCATGCTGAAAAAATTAGATAAATTATATGAAGTGGACAAATTTCTAGAAACAAAATCTACAAAGACCAAATTATGAAGACGCAGGAAATCTGAATAGACCTAGGAAGGAGGCAGAAGCTAGCAAGAAGACAGAATCAGTATCTGCATGTCACTCAACAAAGAAAATCTCTGGATCTTCCATGGTGACTTCTATCAAACATTTAAAGTGGGACTAAATAACAATCCTTCTCAGTTTTTGCCAAAATATTACAGAGAAGAGATCACTTTCTAACTCATTCTATGAAACCAGAATTACCCTGATACCAAAGACAAATTCAAGGAAAAGAAAATTATATACTAATATCTTAAAGAACCCTTCTGCCAGTGCAGGAGACATAAGAGACCTGTGTTCAATTCCAGGATCAGGAAGATCCCCTAGAGGAGACCATGGCAATCCACTCCAGTTTTCTTGCCTGGAGAATCCCATAGACAGAGGAGCCTGGTAGATTATAGGCCACGGCGTCTCAAAGAATTGGACACCACTGAGCAACTAACACACACACACACACACACACGTGTCCTTTATGAATATTGATGCAAAAATCCTCAATCTAAAAAAAAAAAAAAAAGTGAAAGTGAAAGGTCTTCTCTGGAGGCTCAGATGGTAAAAAATCTGCCTGCAATGTGGGAGACCCAGGTTCAATCCCTGGATCAGGAAGATTCCCTGGAGAAGGGAATGGCTACCCATTCCAGTATTCTTGCCTGGAGAATTCCATGAACAGAGGAGCCTGGCAGACTACAAGAAAAAAGAAAATTATATCCCATATTCTTTATGAACATTAATGCAAAAAGCCTCAATAAAATATTACCAAACTGAATTCAACATCACTCATTTTAAAATGATTATACACTATGACCAAGGGGAACTTATTCCTGGAATGCAAGGATGGGGTTCAACATATGAAAATTTATCAATGTAATATAGTGCATTAAGAAAATAAAGGGAAAAACTCACATGATTATTTCCATTTGACAAAATTCAACACTTTTTCGTGATAAAAGCATTCAGTGAACTAGAAATAGAAGGGAGTTACCTTAACATAATAAAAGCCACCAATGAGAATGCACAGCAAACATTACACTCAACAGTAAAAGATGAAAAGTATTTCCTTTTATTTTATTTTATTTTTAAACTTTACATAATTGTATTAGTTTTGCCAAATATCAAAATGAATCCGCCACAGGTATACATGTGTTCCCCATCCTGAACCCTCCTCCCTCCTCCCTCCCCATACCATCCCTCTGGGTCGTCCCAGTGCACTAGCCCCAAGCGTCCAGTATTGTGCATCGAACCTGGACTGGCATCTCGTTTCATACATGACATTTTACATGTTTCAATGCCATTCTCCCAAATCTTCCCACCCTCTCCCTCTCCCATAGAGTCCATAAGTATTTCTTTTAAAATCAAGAAAAATGCAAGGGTGCCCACCTTTGACACTGTACTCGACAAATTCTGGAAGTTCTAACCAGAGCAATTAAAAAAGGAATAGAAGACATCCAAATTGGAAAGGAAGAAGTAAAATTGTTTTTCTTTCCAGATGATATAATTTAATATGTAAAAAACACTAAAGATTATTCATACACACAAACTATTAGAACTAATGACTGAATTCAGCAAAGTAGCAGGAGACAAAGTCAGTTGCATTTGTTTACACTACAATGAATAACCTGGAAGGAAATTTTGAACATAATTTTATTAACAATAACATTAAAAAGAATAAAATATTTAGGAATTCCTTTAACCTAGAAGTAAAAGAGTTGCTTAATAAGAACAATAAAATGCTTTAAGAAATTTTAAAAGACATAAATAAGTGGAAATATCTCCTTTTCATGGATGGGAAGATTTAATATTGTCAAGACGTCAATACTACCTAAAATAATCTACAGTTTCAATTTCTCTCAATACTCAAAGATGTTTTCTTCAGAAATAGGAAAACCCATTCTGAAACTCACATGGCTTAAAATAACCATGACAGCCTCAAAAAGGAAGAATAACATTGGAGGATTCCCTCTGAATTTCAAAACTTACTACAGAGCTACAGTAATCAAAATGTGTGGAACCGGGATAAATACCAACATACAGGCCAATGGAACAGACTAGATAGTCTAGAAATAAATCCCCACATATATGTGCAAATGATTTTTGACAAGAGTTCTAAGACTACTTAAAGGGGAAAGGGTAATCTTTTCAACAAATAGTGCAGGGAAAACTACATACCAGACCAGTATTTTATTTTTGAATTATTCTAACCAGATAATTACTCTGTAGGCAACAATTTATTTCTGTCCTGGGTTCTAGAAAAATGTAATAAATTAGCAATTTCCAAAGGTTTCCTTCAGTCAGTCCATTTTCATGTCTGCTCTGGTCCTGTTTCCCACTTTGTTAACACGCCTTCCTGTCTCTGACGGCCAACGCTGACCAAGAGTTCCAGAAGGACCACCACTAAGGAAACTTTCATGAATGCTGAGATCCTCTCATTACTGCATAAAGAGAGTATACCCTGAACCCCAGAGAGAGAGGATGGTAGCTATGAATGGCTCTTTCAGTATTAATCCATTTAAACATCTCCTATATTCCTGAGCCTTTGGATTCATTCCTCTACACTGTACCAGAGAATTCTGCATCCTCAGTTGCATTTAGTGTAGGTTATATTTTGTTCAAGTGCCATTCAAGCAACAGAGTAAGAATTACATCCATTTGCTTCTTATTCAAATCATGAATCAATCACTTATAATTGTATGCCTATCAGTATAGTCAACCTGATCAAATTGTTATTTCCTTCTTTGTCTGACACTTACAGAATTGATTCTCACATATATTTATCAAGTTTCTGTTAGCAATCAAATGTTAAGCAATTTTTCATTGAATAAGCTACAGAGCATTTGGGGGAACACTAGATGTGCCTCTAACTATGAAACTCAAGTTCATGACAAGGTAGAGGAAATGAGTCTTAAGAGGACTTGGAATAACTAAGACAAAGTAGGCAGGTTTCTTCAGACAGGATAAGTAAAGGATAACTTTCCTGATAAGAAATATTAGTGAATGGGATATGGGGAAAGGGCACCAAGATACTCAGATTTTTAAAATCCACTAAGAAGCTCTAATTAAAACACTGAAGATATTGATCTTTCCCAATCAATGCTCCAAACTGCACTGTAATTCAGGAACATACAGGATCAGACTTTGGGTCTATATTTTGAATATTTTAGTCCTTTGGCTAGAAAAGTTTAAAAAAATTCTTTCAGGGTCAAATGTATATGTCCTCTACTTTCTTGCACATGCCTTAAGCAGAGATTATAGGCTTGTATTTTCCATCTTCACTCTATAAACTCTTCAGTGAAGCCAGAAGCAGCTAGATATAGTTCTCATTATGGCAATGCTCTATTGCTCCTGCCACTTAGACTATCAAACAGTGCATACAGCAAGCACTTCACTACACACCAGCTGTAACAGACAAGTAACAGTATTGCCACTGCGACCCATTATCAGTATCCTGTTTTCCACTGGCAGTGATTTCATCCCTGTTTTTAAATATAAAAGCGTCAAACAATAAATCCCAGAATCCTTAATTGGTTTCATGAAACTACTTATGATAATAAAATTCTCAGTTTGTGTTTGGTGAGGATGATGGTAACCATTCTAGATATTTCAAGTGGAAAAAGATTTAACACAGTAAAACAGATATTTTTTAAAAACTGATGAAAAGGCTAGATGTTTCAAGATTCAGGAAAATCTGATGTGGCTCTCCGATTTGCCACTAACAGTTGGGAGTCATGATGATTCATAAACCAAAAAAAAATTTTTGGCCACAAAATACATCTGGCTCCAGATATTAGGCAGATTTTCAAAAAAACTTTCAGAAACTCCAGCAAAAATTTCATGTCTGATAGAGCTCATATTTGTGCTTGCTTCTACTAGAGAAATTATAATAAGACCTCCTTCTTCCAATTCTTCTTTCTCTAATTTCTTTTATTTGTTGATCCTGCTGCTCAGTCACTCTGTCATGCTGATTCTTTGTGACCCCTTGGATGGCAGTGTGCCAGGTTCCTCTGTCCTCCACTATCTTCCAGAGTTGGCTCAAATTCCTGTTCATTGAGTTGGTGATGCTATCTAACCATCTCACCCTTTGTCACCCCCTTCTCCTTTTGCCTTCAATCTTTCCCAGCATCAGGGTCTATTTCAATGGGTCACCTCTTCCCATCAGGTGACCAAAGTATTAGAGCTTCAACTTTAGCATCAGTCCTTCTAATGAATATTCAGGGTTGATTTCCTTTAGGATTGATCTTCTTGCAGTCCAAGGAACCCTCAAGTGTCTTCTCCAAGACCACAGTTTGAAAGCATCAATTCTCTGGCACTCAGCCTTCTTTATGGTCCAATTCTCACATCCATACATGACTACTGGAAAAATAACAGCTTTGACTATATGGACCTTTATTGGCAAGATAATGTCTCTGCTTTTTCATACACTGTCTAGGTTTGTCATAGCTTTCCTTCCAAGGACAAACATCTTTTAGTGTCACAACTGCAGTCACTATCTGCAGTGATTTTGGATTCTAAGGAAATAAAATCTGTCACTGCTTCCAATTATCCCCTTCTATTTGTCATGAAGTAATGGGACCAGATGCCATGATCTTAGTTTCTTTCAAGTTGAGTTTCAAGCTAATTTTTTCACTCTCCTCTTTCACTCTCATCAAGAGGCTCTTTAGTTCTTCTTCACTTTCTACTGTTAGAGTATTATCATCTGCATACCTGAGGTTGTTAATATTTCTCCTAACAATTTTTATTCAGGCTTGCGATTCATCCAGTCCAGGATTTTGCATGATATACTCTGCATAGAAATTAAAAAGAAGGGTGACAATATACAGCCTTTTGATACTAGTTTCCCAATTTTAAACCAGTTAGCTGTTCCATGCCTGGTTCTAACTGCTGCTCCTTGACCTGCATACAGCCATCTCTTTAAGAACTTTTCACAATTCGTTGTGATCTACACAGTCAAAGGCTTTGGTGTAGTCAATGAAGAAGTGATTTTTTTTTTTTTTTGGAATCCCCTTGCTTACTCCATGATCCAATGAATGTTGCCAATTGGATCTCTAGTTCCTCTGCTTTTTCTATACCCAGCTTGTACATCCGGAAATTCTTGGTTCACATACTGCTGAAGCCTTGCTTGAAGGATTTTCAGTATAGAAGGTGAAATGAGTGCAATTTATGGTATTTTGAACATTCTTCAGCATTACTGTCTCTTATTTTCAAATCCTAAACCTTGGTAGAGATTCAGGCTCTTGGTAGTGATTATAGGGAAAAACAAATTATGGACTTCCAGCTGGAGAACACTGAAAGATGGAAAGTTGTGCTGAGAAGGTGTATTGCTTTTAATTTCTGCTTGATTGTGTTAATAGTTATACACAGGGCAGATTAAGCCTTGCTTATAGGATATGCTGTATGCCACCTTGAAAAATTAGGATCTTCTTCCAACCTTAGGTTTCCAAGTAACACCTGATGTTTCTAAAACAAGGAAAAGTGAGATCAGATTACTTTAGGAACATATCCTGAATTACAGAATGAAAATAAACTAGAAAGATAAGATACTGGAAGCAAACAAATTGCTGAAAAGACTATTGTAATATTCCAGGGAAAAGAGATGATGAAGGCTCAATTAAATAAAGTAACTATAGAGTTTAAAAGAAAGGATGATTATAAGGTATTTCAACATAAAATTAACTTAAATTAGTAATTGAATAAGTTTCCCCCCTTTTCCTATACCACCTTCTGCTTTTTCACACCTATATCCCATTCAATCAATTACTGCTACAACATATATTCTTCCCATTTCTTAAATACATTCCCTACATCTATATCTATAGCTACTGTCTGTATAGAATCTCTCATCATCTCCCACCAGGATGACTCAGGCACCTCCTACAAAAGAGACAAACAAATGAATCACTCCTCAGAGCAAAACACTTCAATGGTTTCACATGGTCTAAAGGAAAAAAAAAAATCCAAACTCTTTGGTAGAATCGGATGCACATATAATATCTTTATTAGAACAGCATTCTGTCCTCCTCTATTTGTGGGCATCATTTTTCCATCCTCTAGAAGAGACTTATCTTCCTGATTTCCATATGATTTTGATCAATGTCATCAATTACTTTATGGTCAGAGAGGTTTCTGGGAGGAGAGTATGGCAACCCACTCCAGTATTCTTGCCTGGAGAATCCCCATGGACAGAGGAGCCTGGCAGGCTACAGTCCATAGGGTTGCAAGAGTCGGACATGACTGAAGCAACTTAACACACATGTACACAGAGAGATTCGTTATATAAGAAAAACAGAGCCAGTCATATTGTGCCCCTGCTTGACCTCAGAGATATATCCAGGTATTGGCATTTGCACTTCATGACAAATAGATGGGAAAACAATGGAAACAGTGACAGACTTTATTTTCTTGGGCTCCAAAATGACTGCAGATGGTGACTGCAGCCATGAAATGAAAAGACTCTTGTTCCTTGGAAGAGAAATTATGACAAACCTAGACAGCATATTAAGAAGCAAAGACTTTACTTTTCCTGCAAAGTTCCATATAGTCAAAGCTATGGTTTTTCCATAGCTTTGGATGTGAGAGTTGGATAATAAAAAAGGCTTAAAAAAAAAAAGTAGGGAGGGCTGAGCGTCTTCAAATTGTGATGCTGGAGAAGTCTCTTGAGAGTCCCTTCTACTGCAAGGAAATCAAACCAGTCAGTCCTAAAGGAAATCAACCCCAAATATTCATGGGAAGGACTGATGCTGAAGCTGAAGCTCCAATATTTAGCCCACCTGATGCGAAGAACTGACTCATTGGAAAAGACCCTGATGCTGGAAAAGATTGAAGGCAGGAGGAGATGGGGATGATAGAAGATTAGATGGTTGAATGGCATCACCAACTCAATGGACATGAGTTTGAGCAAGCTCCGGGAGAGGGTGAAGGACAGGGAAGCCTGGTGTCTTGCAGCCCATGGGGTCTCAGAGTCAGACACGACTTAGCAACTGAACAACAGCTGGCATATGGCTCAAATAGATCTAATCAATGTCTCTACCTAATTCCCCCCCCACCCCACCCCGGCTGGAACTTCTGTGGAACACTCTCTTACTCTTGGAATATCTTAACAGTCTGATGTTATTCTGCATTTTGAGAATATGAAACAAAAATACAAGAAACTGTAAATTTAAAGCAGAAAAGGCAATGGCACCCCACTCCAGTACTCTTGCCTAGAAAATCCATGGACAGAGGAGCCTGGTAGGCTGCAGTCCACGGGGTCTCTAAGAGTCGGGAACGACTGAGCGACTTCACTTTCACTTTTCACTTTCATACATTGGAGAAGGAAATGGCAACCCACTCCAGTGTTCTTGCCTGGAGAATCCCAGGGATGGGGAAGCCTGGTGGGCTGCTGTCTCTGGGGTCACACAGAGTCGGACACGACTGAAGCAACTTAGCAGCAGCAGCAGTAAATTTAAAGAAGGAACTTCTATCCTTGGTTTGAGCTATACTAGGAAGTTTGTGATTTTCAATGTTTGAATAAGAGCAAAAAGTCTCTTTTTTATTTACAACTGTTTGAATTAAAATTCTGCATCATATTATGGAAGAAAAAGGAGAGGAGAAAAAAAACACTGATTAATACTATGCCGAAACACCTGCACATCAGTGATCCGGATAGGCAGTTTCATGTTTTCTGACTTTATATATTTTGCCCTTTTCTCAAAAATTCTTTCCATTCCTTATCTAGATTCATTCTAGATTTCTTTTAATAATGTGCTCAAGTCTCATCTTCCATTAATCCTTCTCAAACTTTTCTTTCCAAGCACATTCCCTGTGTGTATTTCTATCACAATCCTTGCCATATTATAATTTACCCACATTTATATATGAATTTTCCATCCAACTAGGAGTCCTTTGAAAGGAAAGACCATCTCATATTTATCTATTTATTACTGTATAGGAGACTAAGTTTTGCTCAATACAAGCTTACTGAATATGTGTTGCTCCTTAGTCCCTAAGTCAGGTCCAACTCTTTGAGACTCCATGAACTGTAGCCTGCTAGTCTCCTCTGTCCATGAGATTTCCCAAGCAAAAATACTGGAGTGGGTTGTTATTTCCTTCTCCAGCGGATCTTCTCAAAACCAAGAGATCAAACTTGTGTCTCTTGCATTTTCAGGTGGATTCTTTACCACTGAGCCAACAGGGAAGCCCTAAATAAAGTGGGATAATTCATGTCCATGAGAAAATATTATTTTTTCCTTATTACATCCAAGACAGAATTTTATTATTTTTAATCATAATAGATATTTGTTGTATAATACTTGCTGTCATTTATCTACACATTTTATAAGAATCAAAAAATAAATGAATTAACATGAATATCTGCATCAGCATATTAACCCAGGCATATGGCCAACACGTTTTTTGGATTTTTCCTCAGTTCTTTTATTGTATATTGATATTTACAGAAAAAAAGCCCTATATGTGACTGACAATATGATATATTTGCCAGTGTGAGGTCATGGAAAATGAAAGACCAAAAGATAGCACATAGTAGCACTGAATATCATTTGATTCAATTTTATTCAGTTCAATTAAACATTCAGTTTACATCACCTTAACAGCAGGCATTGAACATGTGCTACATGAAATGAAGTTTGTTAGACACTATAGAAGATACAAATATAGGAAATTGTTTACAAAAAAAATGTTAAGTTTAGTGAAGCATGGAGGAAAAGAGTGTACACTTTGGGACCTACATCTTAAAAAGTTCAATATTGAAACACTAGAATCTTTTAGATTAACATGATGTTGCAATGGATCATTAATAAATTCAACCAACAGCTGGTCAGGTCTTTATGAACTTTGAAATTATGCCTCTGATACTGCAAAGAAGTGTATAACAATTAAGTCTACACATGTAAATATAGTGTTGCCATTAATCCAGCAATTCATTTTATATCCGATTTGTGACAAACAAATTGAGCAGGGACTTTTACACCAGTGTGTACTTATTTTGTGGCTGTCTCCCACTGTTTTGGCAAGACTTTCAAATGTTTTCTTGCTCCATCATCTTCCAGCAGGAAAGCCAACAGCTGTGGCCAAGGCAACAATTTTGGCAGTATTAATGCCCAGATGACAACCTCTGGAGTATCTCTCTCTCCAGCAGTAGCAGTGACATCTGGACCACTTTCCACACTTGAGAACATCTTGGCTGAACTCCACACATACAGCTGCTGCGGAGCCATCAGAAATAGGCTCCAAGTAGGGAAATGGCAATTTGAGAGACAATCGTTCTCTGATTAGGACACTATTCACGTTGTTTAAGTGTGAATGCATAATTACTCTGTGTGCTTTGTGAATAGGTTTAAGGCTATATTTTGTTTGTTTTAAAAAATAGAGAATTAAATACACTCATGTCTCCAGTGCACTGTATTTAGTTATGTCTATATATTCCAGTTTTGCATATATCTGTGTACATATGCAAACATACCATCATCAGAGTCAACCTTTCAGACAATTTAGCTTTTGAGAGCTTTTGACTCTTACGGGATGTGACAACTTCCTTTATGAATTTCTTTGGTACATGGTGGTGGTGGTTCCAACTGTTACAACCCCACGGACTGTAGATTGCCAGATTCCTCTGTCCATGGGATTCTCTAGGCAAGAATACTGAAGTGGCCATTTCTTTCTCCAGAGGATCTTTCTGACCTAGGGATCAAACCCAGGTCTCCTGCATTGCAGGCATTCTTTACTGACTGAGCCACCAGGGAAGCCTGCTTTGGTGCATAAATACTGTATATTTACTGCTAAACCATACATGTTTTGAGAAAATAACATGCGAAGATGCAAATTACTTAAATGCAGCACTACTACTCTTGAGTAGATTATAATACTGCCACTGGGGAAAAACATAAGAAATTCAAAAGAACTGATAAACTAAACAGCATCTCAACATACGCATTCCTTGAAAACCTTGAGGTGCATCGTTTCTTTATTTTTAAATATTTATTTTTCAATATTCATTTATTTACTTGATGTCTTGATTGCAGCACACAGCATCTTTTCTTTGTGGCATGCAGGCTTACTTTCCCCAACGCACATGGGATCTTGGTTCCTCCATCAACCATATCAAACCTATGTCCCCTGCATTGGCAGACAGGATTCTTAACCAGTGGACAGCCAGGGAAGTCCTCACATCCTTTATTCTTAATTATAGCATCAATTACTACTTATCCATCAAGAGTTGTGCAACTAACTACACATGTTTTTATCTTCCTTAATTCTTATAAACCTGTGAAGTAGATACTCCCATTTCATGGATAAGATAAATAAAGCCCAGAGAAATCAAAGGTAACATAACTCATAAGTGGTGGAGCTAGATTTCAAACCTCCACCTGCTTTCAAAGATCATATCTTTATCTCTGTTCCTCCCCTACAGCACCTAGAACAGTTGTTTTCCAATCATTACATTTTCTGAAATACATTTCATAAAGAGTCTGTTGTGTATAAATACAAAAGCAAGGGCTATAGAAGAAGGATTTCCAATTTGAATAGGGTAAATTATTAATAAATAATAGAAAAAATGGGGACAGGACATTTGTAATTGATAATTTGTCATTAGATAACTGAAAGTTGACAAGGCAGATTAGCAAGATGATGGGCTTGTCTGCAATCACAGTGCCAAAGTGATATTTGGATATCGCTTTGTATGCTGAGTAAGCCCTCTGAATTATCTTTATTTGGTAGCAATATTTTATTCTAAAGTTTGCAATTCCTGACAACTATTGTTTACAAATCATCTTTTTCTACTTCTCTGCTACTGCTGCTGCTAAGTTGCTTCAGTCGTGTCCGACTTTGTGCGACCCCAGAGACAGCAGCCCACTAGGCTCCTCTGTCCCTGGGATTCTCCAGGCAAGAATACTGGAGTGGGTTGCCATTTCCTTCTCCAATGCATGAAAGTGAAAAGTGAAAGTGAAGTTGCTCAGTCGTGCCCGACTCTTAGCAACCCCATGGACTGGAGCTTACGAGGCTCCTCCGTCCCTGGGATTTTCCAAGCAAGAGTACTGGAGTGGGCTGCCATTGCCTTCTCCGTCTACTTCTCTAGTTCCAGCAAAATGTGAGTATTCCACTTAATAAGCTCCAATGCAGTCAGATGTGAAGTTGTTTCTCCCTCTACTTTTTCAAGTCACTTTTGGTTTATGAGAATATTTCTTAAATAATTAATTTTTTTTATTAAATTCAGTTACTTAATAAATCTGAGGGGAAAATTAATGACATAGATTATTGGATAGTTTTTACAACTTCACCAATAGAAAATACTCCTTAATTTCAAAAAAATATTGTTTTAAATACAAGTACTAAATAACTTGGATTTTTAAGATGATATCAGATGATATAGTGTTAAGTCAAAAAAGAGAATAGTACATGAAATTAATCAAGATTAAACAATTATATTAAAAAAAAAACAATTCCAATGTATTTAAAGTTCAGGTTCAGTTGCTAAGTTGTGTCCAACTTTCTTGCAACCCCATGGAGTTTAGCCCACCAAGCTCCTGCGTCCACGGGATTTCTCAGGCAAAAATATTGGAATGGATTGTCATTTCTTTCTGCAGGGGATCTTCCCAACCCAGGGATCAAACTCACTTCTCCTGCATTGGCAGGAGGATTCTTTACCACTGAGCCACCTAAGACAATTTATAAGCACTTACTTTATCTTTTTTAAACTGTGTTTTCAAGGTCTCACATCCCAACAGATACAACTAGCTCACTGAGGACAACTAGCACTTTGGCTGCACGCAGACTTGACTATGCTACAGCCTTCTAGCTCAAGGTTTTTATCAACACTTGCTTTGCCTGTCTTGGTCCCCAAATCTCTCTGCTCAATATCTGGTGGGTCTCCTGGTCTGCCACTCATCCCAACTAGTATCAAAAGTACAAGCTAGCTAGGCTGTTGTTTTCATTTAGTTGCTGAGTTGTGTCTGATTCTTTTGCAATCCCATGGACTGTAGCCCACCAGGCTCTTCTGTCCGTGGGATTCCCAGGCAAGAATACTGGCGTGGGTAGCCATTTCCTTTTCCTGGGGGTTCTTCCTTACCCAGGGATGGAACCTTCATCTCCTGTTTTGCAGACAGATGCTTTACCACTGAGCCACCAAAGCTGGGCTGTTGTTGGTCTTCCCTAGCTTTCTGCCACTGAAATCTCTATGTGTTCTAACATCTTTGCAGGTCCCAGCATTTCCAGCATTCTTCTCCAAATAAAAGCAGTCCCCACTCATCATCTTTGCATCACTTTTGTGCCACGGAACTGAGGTGACTAAAGAGTCGTCCCACTGTTACTACTGAGATTCAGTAGATTTTCTTGAGTCAACACTTTCCATTTTGCTATATGGCTTCCATTGATTTTCCTCTTTAAAAGGCTATTCTTTAATAATTTCATGTGACTTATCATTTCATTTTGGGAAAATGATTTGGAGAAAGGATTAATCTTATACATTCATTCTGAAAATTCTATCCTCTCTGTTTCATCAGTTTTCCATTCACTCATTCCTTCCTACCTTCTTTTGGGCTATTTGAGCATCTTCAGTGTGCTTTTTTTTTTTTTTTTAAATGTAGTTTTGCATATTTTTTTCAACAATTTTTCTTGAGATTGCAATAATTATTTAACTTTTTGGTCTATTTGGAATCAATTTTTTAGTACCTCAAGTGAAACATATAAGACTTACCACAATATAAATCTCTTTATTCTGCCCATTTTGTGTACTTATATAAAATATTGATATGCATTGAATTTCATCAGACAATTTTATGGTTTTTGTTCTCAACCATAACACACATAATAAGGAAATATGAAAGAAAAGACACTTTCATTTTATTTCCTGTACACTTATTATTTCAGCTGCTATTCTTTCATTTCTAATATTTTAAGTAGATTTTGGTGGCATTATCTTTCTGTCTGAAATAATTATTTAAGCAATTACTTGAGAGTATGTCTACTGACCAAAAAATTCTCTAAGATTTTCTACACTTGAGAATGATTTTATGTTGTTTCACTCCTGAAAGATATTTTCACAGGATATAGAATTCTGGGCAGTTACTTTCTTGAAAGAAAGTGCTGAAGTACTTTGCAAATGTTTGTCCACTTAATTCTGGCCTCTGTGGCTTCTGATGAGACATTCATAGTCATTCATGTCATTTCCTTCATATGAATAATGTCCCATTTTCCTCTGACTGCTTTCAAGATACATTTATTGTCTTCAGTTTTCAGTAGTTTGACTATTATGTAACTGGGAGTGGATGTCTTCTTGATTCACTGAGCTTCTTGAATCTGTAGGTTTACATCATTCACTAAATTTTGGAAATGTTCAGCCTCTTCATTTCTTTTTCTTTTTGTCACTGAACACTTCTTTCTTTCTGAGATTGTGAAGACATGAATGTGAGAACATTCAATATGGGCCCAGAGGCCTCTGAAGTTCATTGCATTTTTTTCAATCTTTTTTTTTCTATTTTGTTCAAATTAGATAACTTCCATTATATACATCTTCAAATTCACTCTTTCCTTAGTCGTTTCCATTTGTCTATTGAGTCCAACCAGAGACCTTATTCCAGTTACTATACAGTTAAATTGAAATATTTCTATTGGCTTCCAATACTTGGAACTTCTTCAGTGATATTTCTACTTTTCCATTCATTCCAAAAGGGTCACATTACCTACTGGAGTAATTTTGTAATAACTGCTTTTTAATGTCTATGCCAGGTAATTTCAACATATTTGTCATTTCAGCTTTGACATCTGTTGAATGTCTTTTACTAGAGGAGTAAGTCAAAGCTGTATATTGTCACCTTGCTTATTTAACTTATATGCAGAGTACATCATGAGAAACACTGGGCTGCATGAAGCACAAGCTGGAATCAAGATTGCTGGGAGAAATATCAATAAGCTAATATATGCAGATGACACCACCCTTATGGCAGAAAGCAAAGAAGAACTAAAGAGCCTTTTGATGAAAGTGAAAGAGGAGAGTGAAAAAGTTGGCTTAAAGCTCAACATTCAAAAAACTAAGATCATGGCACCTGGTCCCATTACTTCATGGGAAATAGATGAGGAACAATGGAAACAGTGGCTGACTTTATTTTTGGGGGTTCCAAAATCACTGCAGATGGTGACTGCAGCCATGAAATGAAAAGGCGCTTCTTCTTGGAAAGAAAGTTATGACCAAACTAGACAGCACATTAAAAAGCAGAGACATTACTTTGCCAACAAAAGTCCATCTAGTCAAGGCTATGGTTTTTCCAGTGGTCATATATGGATGTGAGAGTTGGACTATAAAGAAAACTGAGCACCAAAGAATTGATGCTTCTGAACTGTGGTCTTGGAGGAGGCTCTTAAGAGTCCTTAGGCCTACAAGGAGATCCAACCACACCATCCTAAAGGAGATCAGTCCTGTGTGTTCACTGGTAAGACTAATGTTGAAGCTGAAACTCCAATACTTTGGCCACCTGACTCATTTGAAAAGACCCTGATGCTTGAAAAGATGCAGGAGGAAAAGGGGATGACAGAGGATGAGATGTTTGGATGGCATGACCAACTCAATGGACATGAGTTTGGGTAAACTCTGGAAGTTGGTGATGGACAGGAGGCCTGGTGTGCTGCACTCCATGGGTTTGCAAAGAGTTGGACACAACTGAGTGACTGAACTGAACTGATACTGATTAAGTTCAATTTTTATCCCCAGTCATTTTTAATATTGTATTATGAGACACTGGATCTTATTTAAATCCCATAAAGGATATTGATCATTTTGTTTTAACAAGCAATTGGCCCAACTGTGTTCAGATCACTACTTTAATTCCTTTCTGTGGGGTGAAGTGTCAGTGTCCACAGTGCTTTTCAGATCAGTCACACATATGCATTACCCAGTGTATAGTCTTTGACCTAAGCAGCAGTCCTTCTTTAAGTTTAGTTCTCAACATCTATGGTATGCTCCTTAGGGTTGGATCCATGAATATACATAATAGGAGTAAGTACAGAAGCTCATAAACAAAACAAATGGATCACTTTCCCAAACTATTCTCTCTCCATAACTTCTCTGGTATTTTCTGGGACCCTGGGTTCCTATTTTTGGTCTTCTTGTCAGAAAGCAGTTTTTTTTTTAACATTGTTCTGCTGTGTATGTGGGCTCAAATGGTAAAGAATCAACCTGCAACGTGGGAGACCTGGGTTCAATCCCTGGGTCAGGAAGATCCCTTAGAGAAGGAAATGGCAACCCACTCCAGTATTCTTGCCTGAGAAATCCCATGGACAGAGGAGCCTGGCAGACTACAGTCCATGGAGTTGCAAAGGGTCAGACATGATGAGTACTTGTCAGCAGCAACAGCAGCAAGAAGCTAGAAAGAGAAAGAAAAACACCAGAGGTATGCGCTATACTCTTGGAGGCGCAGTTCCTTCAGTTGGAAGGAAGGTTTCTCTCTTTCACAGATATAGACTCTTAAAGATGCCCAGGACAAAAATGCCATGGGAAAGCCTGGTAGTTGAGACAAAAATTAATTTTAAAAGGAAAAAGAAAAACGACAGTGAACCATTTCTCACACTCTCTCCAAAAGTTAGGAGAACCCATTCCAACTACTCACAGAAGTATAGGAGTTTTGTTGGAGCTTTCTCTTGCAGGGCCAGTGCCTGTTTCTGGCTTTTCAGCCATGTTAAATCCAATCTGAAGAATATTGGAAGGAAAAAATAGCAAACCCACTGCCAGTCTGATATGATATTGAATTCTATTCTTCTTCTACCGTCTGCTGGCTGCTATTTCCTTTTCAGAATTCTCAAATAGTTTCTCTAAGCATTCTGTCCAGGTTCTACAGCTGCACTGATGAGAAAGGAATGATATTCTTACTTTTTTCCACCCAATGTATTTTGCTATTGCACCCATGTAGAGAACCATATATGATGTTTTCACACACACACACACACCATCTCCAGAAATACACTGATATTTGTAATAAAGCTTCACACAGGTCTCCCTTACTCTTTCTGCTAGAGTTTAAACTGAGGTCAATTCTGTTACTCCATAAGTAAAAGAAATAAATCCAAGTAAATCTTTGGGTATATGAATCTGGCAGAAGGAATGATTTTTCACTCCTTTTGTCACCATGCATGCCGATTTGTTTCTTGTATTTGGTACCAATTTACTCATGAAAGAATGACTGTAGGAATCCTTTGTCTTCATTCCCTGTAGTGGAATGCATTGGCTCTAAGTTGCAACATTCCTGTCAGAAAATGTACTTTTCTGATCCCTGACTGTTTGCAAAATATGTGAATGTAACCTGCGACTTGAAGACCTCTGTCTCCCTCTGTCTAGGTACTTGACAAATTAATCATTATGGGTAGTTTGAATGAACATCAGGAATGCTGAGTCTTCTGTTGGTGAAGGGCAATTCAGTAGACCTTGGACTCTTTTCAGCAATGAATAATTTTGAAATAACTAATCTCATTATTTAGAAAGCTTTATAGGGCGGTGACATTATCAGCAAGTAAATTCTAATTTCTGTTCTCTTCAGAAATTAGAAAAAAATAACAAAACCCAAAGTTAGTAGAAGGGTAAATAAATGAAATAGATATTAAAATATAATAGATGAGATCAATGAGCTCAATATATGTGGGGCTTCCCTGGTGGCTCAGATGACAATCTGCCTGCAATGCGGGAGACCTGGGTTCAATCTCGGTCGGGAAGGTCCGCTGGACAAGGGAATGGCTATCTACTCTGGTATTCTTGCCTGAAAATGAAAGAGGATATATTACAACCAACACTTCAGAAATACAAAATATCATAAGGGACTACTGTGAACAATTATACCTGACCAACCTGGACATCCTGGAACAAATGGAAAAATTCTTAGAACCATACAGTCATCCAAGGCTGTGTCTTATCAAGAAGGTAATGAAGATCTGAGTAGATTAAGGAGACTGAATCAGTCATCAAAAACCTCCTGACAAATATCCAGGATCAAATAATAATAAACTAGAAAAAAATTTGATCACCTTTGTATCCAAAATATTTATTTTTAACCATTACTTTTAAAGACTATGGCATGTGCAAAATTTCTTTCTTACGATATCTTCAAATTTCATCACCTAGTTACAGTACTTGCAAGACATTTGCAAATGTTTATAAATTCTTCGTATCTTTGAATGAACACAAAAGTAAAAGCCAAAAGAAAAACATACTTGTTGGCACAAAAACCAATCATGTTTCATGTAGCTTTTCCTTCCTTTATTGAAAGAGAAAATATAGAAATTTTAGGATGGTTTGCCTCCATCTTCATAAAAGGCATTGAATGAATAAAATTGGAAAATCAAGTTTATCTATAGCTCTCTTGATATTTAGCCATTCTTGCACACGTACACATGTTCGTGATCATGGACCACTGATAGTTTGCCAATAGTAGGGGATGCTGATTTTATTCACTTATCCTAAGAACCAGAGCAAGTACTAGACACAGACTATGACATATTTTAGAATAGCAAATAATAAATACCTTGGATTTATAGCTTAATTTGTGGCTTATTTTCACATACACTTAAAATTTACCTCTAATCCATTTCTTACTTCTTGAGATAGTTATGTTCTAAGGCCTGTGCTGAACCTTATCAGAGAACTAGAAACCTGTGGCAGAGATTGCTAGTTGCTTACATAATATCCAATGTATTTCTTTTTATTATGGATTCCTGAAATTTTATTATTTTATTTTATTTTGCAAGATGTCAGTTCTCCAACCAGGAATCGAACCTGGGCCTGGAAGTGAAAGAGCAGAGTCCTAACCACTGGACCACAAGGGAATTCCCTCCCGAAATTTTTAGAAGGTAGCCCAGTAAAAAATTACTAACTTTGAGTATGACTTCTGTGAATGATCCTAAATGTGTCTCTAATGACAAATCTCTTCTTTTACTCTTGCTAATGTATATATAGATCGCATGCATGACTATTGGAGTTCCACCAATCGTCTTGTGAGAACAAAGAGAGGTTGCAAATGGAAACCACAGGATAAGGATGCAAGAAGAGAAAGATGTGAGGAGCCTAGATCATCAAGGTCACTATGGAATGACAATATGATGCTAGTGCATAACTTTGTTATGAAGGAGATGGAAAAAGTCTTACTTCTTTGAAATTATTGTTATTTTGTGTCATTGTTATTAACAGTCAAAGAAATTTCATCACAGATACAAAGTATATAATGCAAATCAGTCTTTCTATAATAGTTTTCATTTTGTGAAAAGACTTTTTTCCTTATTTCAACTACATATAATAATTTCAATGAGAATTGCTATATTTGTATAAAAGACTAGCCTTCCTTTCCATTAATGATTGATTCAAAGTTGGCACCTGCACTAGCTGTGCAAAACATATTTCTCCCGCCTCAACTGTTGATTGGTCTTGAAATGAGCACGTGTCCTTATTTGCACCTATTGATGTGTTGCAGGATGTTTGAATTTAGCACTGAAGCAGACAAACAACAACAACAACAAAACTTCTAACATCTCCTGGGTGGTGATATAATCAAAAAGAAAGCCGGGGGCCTCTTAGCAGCCCTATTTCCTACCTAACAGAGGAGTTGGCCAGAGAAAATGGAGACAACCTGCAAAGGAATACATTTTAAGAGATAGAAAAAGAGAGTAAAGTTCTGGTCATTTTCAACTCCTTGGTTCCAAGTTGTCCTCAGAGCTGATCTACCCTTTTCTTTATCCCTGAGATATAGGGTACAATTCATTCTACCTTTTAGCTAAACTTAGAATGGAAGTGCTTGTTATCTGAAACTAAAAAGTAACAATCAGTTAGATTAATTTGGGTCATTCTTTTGTTTACATAGAATACAAACATATGCTTACCTAGTTCTCTGTATAACTTATGTCAGTAACTCGAGTTGAGCAAAAAGTAGTGCAATCACATTAGCTGTTGCCAGAGAGCCTCATTCTTTCAGAAGTTTAAAATTTTATTCATTCCTATTCACATTCTGGAGTCAATATTTCAGTCCAAGCCTTATAGTTTGCCTTGAATTTTTCATTCTTTTTTGAAGCCCTAATTTTTGTGGTTTACTTTTTTCCTCCTCCACTTTTGTTTGCTTCCTGATAACATATTTGCTTGATTCAGCTTAAAGGAAGGAAATGGCTAGTCACCATTCTGTATCTATTTATCTAATTAACAATTTTTAGGCATTGACAAAGGAATCCATACTAGACAAGGGATTATAAATGTACCTAAGGTATAATAACATAGTACCTTCTTTCAATGAAATTAAAGACTAAAAAATACATAAAGATAAATGCAAAGAAATCAAGATGATAGAAATATTTACAATAAACCCACGTGAGGCTAGTGATAAAAAAAAAACCCACCTGCCAATACAGGTGACATAAGAGTTCAGTCCCTAGGTCAGGAAGGAGGGCATGCAATCCCCTCCAGTATTCTTGCCTGGAGAATCCCATGGACAGAGGAGCCTGGTGGGCTACAGTCCATGGGGTCACAAAGAATCAGAGATGACTGAATTGACTATGCCAGCGAGCACACGCACACAGTGACTGCACTACACACAAGAGTGTAGTCAAATTTTCTTTAGAATTGGAAGTTCTCAGTAAAGGATTCAAATCAGTCAAATTAGAACAAAGTCTTGAAAGGTAAGCATAGATAAGTTGGAATAAATTGTTGTCTTCTTGAAATTCTAAATAGATGTGGTTTTTTTGTTTTTCATTTTTTAAATGGCAGCCCACTCCAGTATTCTTGCCTGGAGAATCCCATGGATGGAGGAGCCTGGTGGGCTTCAGTCCACAGAGTCGGACACGACTGAGCGACTTCACTTCAAGCTAAGAAAATGTTTGGCAAGTTAAGAAATAGCATTGGGTAACTAGTGAGATCACAGAGGAAGTGATATGGTTTGCTGAGAGTTTTGGTATTTCTCCATTGTTGTTCAGTTTCCCAGTTGTGTCCAACTCTTTGCCACCCTGTGGACTGCAGCATGCCAGGCCTCCATGTCCCTTCATTTCTCCATTAGTGATGAATAACTATTGAATGGTTTCAACAAGGTTACTCTGATTACAATTTAGCTTCATTAAATGTATATTCTGAAAACCTGAGTAAGAATGCTGCAGTGGAGATAAACGGAATAAACAAATTTGAAGCACCATAAGGATATAGACTTCCCAGACAGCTCTAGTGGTGATGAAACTGCCTGCCAGTGCAGGAGATGTAAGAGATGCGGGTTTGATCCTTAGGTCAGAAAGATCCCTGCAGGAGGGCACAGCAACCCACTCCAGAGCCCTCGAGAATCCCGTGGACAGAGGAGCCTGGCGGGCTACAGTCCATGGGGTCACAAAAGAGTTGGACACAACTGAAGCAACTTAGCAGCAACAGCAAGGATAAAGAATTTCTAACAGTAAATGAGTAGAAATGTATATAGTAGATTAGAATGGCCAAAAGTTCCCCACTTTCACTGAGACATATTCTTAAATCCTGGGCTGGTTCATGTTACTTGTGTGACTGGAAGAAGGCATTAGAAGTGACACTGTGCCTTTTTCAAATACAGGCTTCAAGATATGGGTAACTTCCATTGCCTCACCCCTGGAACACCCTCTATGGAAATGCTAAATCATCATCAGATGTAAATTTTTGGTACACAATTCCACCTGAGCCTGGCTTTGAATCATTCACTCTGGGGTACCAATCAGGTGAATGAAGCCATCCTACATCCCCTAGACAGCCCATTTCACAGCTGAATAATAACTTAGTCTATGCTGTATGAACAGATGTCTTAGTCCATTGGGCTGCTATAACAATAATATCATAAACTAGGCGAGTGATAATGAGCAAACTTATATTTCTCATGGCTCTGGAGGCTGAAAGTCCAAGACCAAAGCACTAGTATATTGGTGTCCGGCTGAGAGCTGACTTCTTAGCCAGTCATATTTCTGCTATAACCTCACACAATCAAAGGGGCAAAGGGGCTTTCCAGGCTCTCTTTATCATGTTTAAGAGTGCTCTGACTTCATGATTTAACCACCTCCAAAAGGCCCCACTTCCTAATGCCATCCCATTGGGCATGAAGTTTTAACCTATGGATTTGCAGGGACACAAATGTTTATCCTACAGAAGCAAGAAAAAGTTTTACATTCCTGATTTATCACATGTTCAGTTGAGATATACAATAGAATACATACTACATACATACTAAGTCACTTCAGTCGTGTCCGACTCTGTGCGACCCCAGAGACGGCAGCCCACCAGGCTCTGCCATCCCTGGGATTCTCCATGCAAGAACACTGGAGTGGGTTGCCATTTCCTTCTCCAGTGCATGAAAGTGAAAAGTAAAAGTGAAGTCATTCAGTTGTATCTGACTCTTCACGACCCCATAGACTGAAGCCTACCAGGTTTCTCCGTCCACGGGATTTTCCAGGCAAGAGTACTGGAGTGGGTTGCCATTGCCTTCTCCATACAATAGAATATTTACTGTTTTAAACTGATAACATTTGGGGGTGATTGTTATGCAATAATGGGTAACTGAAACATTCAGATCAGATCAGATCAGTCGCTCAGTTGTGTCCAACTCTTTGGACCCCATGAATCGCAGCACACCAGGCCTCCCTGTCCATCACCAACTCCCGGAGTTCATCCAGATTCACATCCAACAGGTCAGTGATGCCATCCAGCCATCTCATCCTCTGTCGTCCCCTTCTCCTCCTGCCCCAAATCCCTCCCAGCATCAGAGTCTTTTCCAATGAGGCAACTCTTCGAATGAGGTGGCCAAAGTACTGGAGTTTCAGCTTTAGCATCATTCCTTCCAAAGAAATCCCAGGACTGATCTCTTTCGGAATGGACTGGTTGGATCTCCTTGCAGTCCAAGGGACTCTCAAGAGTCTTCTCCAACACCACAGTTCAAAAGCATCAATTCTTCGGCGCTCAGCCTTCTTCACAGTCCAACTCTCACATCCATACATGACCACAGGAAAAACCATAGCCTTGACTAGATGGACCTTTGTTGGCAAAGTAATGTCTCTGCTTTTGAATATGCTATCTAGGTTGGTCATAACTTTCCTTCCAAGGAGTAAGTGTCTTTTAATTTCATGGCTGCAGTCACCATCTACAGTGATTTTGGAGCCCAGAAAAATAAAGTCTGTCACTGTTTCCACTGTTTCCCCATCTATTTCCCATGAAGTGATGGGGACCGGATGCCATGATCATTTTCTGAATGTTGAGCTTTAAGCCAACTTTTTCACTCTCCACTTTCACTTTCATCAAGAGGCTTTTTTAGTTCCTCTTCACTTTCTGCCATGAGGATGGTGTCATCTGCATATCTGAGGTTATTGATATTTCTCCCGGCAATCTTGATTCCAGCTTGTGTTTCTTCCAGTCCAGTGTTTCTCATGATGTACTCTGCATATAAGTTAAATAAGCAGGGTGACAATATACTGCCTTGACGTACTCCTTTTCCTATTTGGAACCAGTCTGTTGTTCCATGTCCAGTTCTAACTGTTGCTTCCTGACCTGCATACAGATTTCTCAAGAGGCAGGTCAGGTGGTCTGGTATTCCCATTTATTTCAGAATTTTCCACAGTTTATTGTGATCCACACAGTTAAAGGCTTTGGCATAGTCAATAAAGCAGAAATAGATGTTTTTCTGGAACTCTCTTGCTTTTTCCATGATCTAGCTGATATTGGCAATTTGATCTCTGGTTCCTCTGCCTTTTCTAAAACCAGCTTGAACATCAGGAATTTCACAGTTCATATATTGCTGAAGCCTGGCTTGGAGAATTTTGAGCATTACTTTACTAGCATGTGAGATGAGTGCATTGTGTGGTACTTTGAGCATTCTTTGGCATTGCCTTTCTTTGGGAATGGAATGAAAACTGACCTTTTCCAGTCCTGTGGCCACTGCTGGGTTTTCCAAATTTGCTGGCATATTGAGGGCAGCACTTTCACAGTATCATCTTTCAGGATTTGGAATAGCTCAACTGGAATTCTATCACCTCCACTAGCTTTGTTTGTAGTGATGCTTTCTAAGGCCCACTTGACTTCACATTCCAGGATGTCTGGCTCTAGGTCAGTGATCACATCATCGTGATTATCTGGGTCATGAAGATCTTTTTTGTACAGTTCTTCTGTGTATTCTTGCCATCTCTTCTTAATATCTTCTGCTTCTGTTAGGTCCATACCATTTCTGTCCTTTATCAAGCCCATCTTTGCATGAAATGTTCCTTTGGTATCTCTGATTTTCTTGAAGAGATCTCTAGTCTTTCCCATTCTGTTGTTTTCCTCTATTTCTTTGCATTGATCACTGAAGAAGGCTTTCTTATCTCTTCTTGCTATTCTTTGGAACTCTGCATTCAGATGCTTATATCTTTCCTTTGCTCCTTTGCTTTTAGCTTCTCTTCTTTTCACAGCTATTTGTAAGACCTCCCCAGACAGCCATTTTGCTTTTTTGCATTTCTTTTCCATGGGGATGGTCTTGATCCCTGTCTCCTGTACAACGTCATGAACCTCATTCCATAGTTCATCAGGCACTCTATCTATCAGATCTAGGCCCTTAAATCTATTTCTCACTTCCACTGTATAATCATAAGGGATTTGATTTAGGTCATACCTGAATGCTTAGTGGTTTTCCCTACTTTCTTCAATTTAAGTCTGAATTTGACAATAAGGAGTTCATGATCTGAGCCACAGTCAGCTCCTGGTCTTGTTTTTGCTGACTGTATAGAGCTTCTCCATCTTTGGCTGCAAAGAATATAATCAATCTGATTTCAGTGTTGACCATCTGGTGATGTCCATGTATAGAGTCTTCTCTTGTGTTGTTGGAAGAGGGTGTTTGTTATGACCAGTGCATTTTCTTGGCAAAACTCTATTAGTCTTTGCCCTGCTTCATTCTGTATTCCAAGGCCAAATTTGCCTGTTACTCCAGGTGTTTCTTGACTTCCTACGTCTGCATTCCAGTCCCCTATAATAAAAAGGACATCTTTTTTGGGTGTTAGTTCTAAAAGGTCTTGTAGGTCTTCATAGAACCATTCAACTTCAGCTTCTTCAGCATTACTGGTTGGGGCATAGACTTGGATTTCTGTGATATTGAATGTTTTGCCTTGGAAACGAACAGAGATCATTCTGTCATCTTTGAGATTGCATCCAAGTACCGCATTTCGGACTCTTTGTTGACCATGATGGCTACTCCATTTCTTCTAAGGGATTCCTGCCCGCAGTAGTAGATATAATGGTCATCTGAGTTAAATTCACCCATTCCAGTCCATTTCAGTTCGCTGATTCCTAGAATGTCGACATTCACTCTTGCCATCTCTTGTTTGACCACTTCCAATTTGCCTTGATTCATGGACCTGACATTCCAGGTTCCTATGCAATATTGCTCTTTACAGCATCAGACCTTGCTTCTATCACCACTCACATCCACAGCTGGGTATTCTTTTTGCTTTGGCTCCATCCCTTCATTCTTTCTGGAGTTATTTTTCCACTGAGCTCCAGTAGCTTATTGGGCACCTACTGACCTGGGGAGTTTCTCTTTCAGTAACCTATTATTTTGCCTTTTCATACCGTTCATGGAGTTCTCAAGGCAAGAATACTGAAGTGGTTTGCCATTCCCTTCTCCAGTGGACCACAGTCTGTCAGATCTCTCCACCATGACCCGCCCATCTTGGGTTGCCCCATGGGCATGGCTTAGTTTCATTGAGTTAGACAAGGCTGTGGTCCTAGTGTGATTAGATTGACTAGTTTCCTGTGAGTATGGTTTCAGTGTGTTTGCCCTCTGATGCCCTCTTGCAACACCTACCATCTTACTTGGGTTTCTCTTACCTTGGGCGTGGGGTATCTCTTCACGGCTGCTCCAGCAAAGCGCAGCCATTGCTCCTTACCTTGGACGAGGGGTATCTCCTCACCGCCACCCCTCCTGACCTTCAACGTGGGATAGCTCCTCTAGGCCCTCCTGTGCCCATGCAGCCATGGCTCCTTGGACATAACTAAAACATTATGTGAGATAAAATAGAAAGAGGGGTTAAGAAAATTTTCAGATTTCTGACTCAGTCTGTTGTCTAATTTCGATATGTTGTTTTTAGGTGTAAAATTGTTGGGGTTATCAAAAAAAGCATTGAAATTATAGAAGGAACTAAGTGGTATGCCACGGAATAACACATAAACATGATCAGATTTATAAGGTCAAGTACAGAAGAATGATAAGGTTGGTGAGACCAAATAAAGAAGAGAGTGTTTTTGTTTTTGTTTTCTTTTTTTTTGTTTGTTTATTTTTTCAATAAATTTTTTTATTTATTACTAAATTTTATTTATTTATTTACTACTCTAGTTGCAGTGTACAGGCTTCTTGCTGTGCAGCACAGGGGTTAATAGCTGAGACTTCCAGGCTCTGGAGCATAGGCTAAATAGTCATGACAGCATGTGCAATCTTCTCAGACCAGGGATAGAACCTATGTCTCCTGCACTGGCAGGCAGATTCTTTACCACTAAGTCACCAAGGAAGCTCAGAAGAGAGTGTTTTTTAAAAAGTTAATGGCAGGAATGGGCGATTAGGTGGGCAGGATGGTGATGGAAGGTTTTCCTTGAAGTTGGGAGTGATCAACAGAGGGAATAAGTTAAGTTGGTTGTGATGTAGACTACAAACAGTTGATTACATTTGACAGTTAGACTCATTGCGTGTGATACACCTCTTCCTACAGCACCCAGTCTATGTTTTACTCCTTTGTACTGCTCAGCCCTACTTCAATTCAAATTTTATTTCATGTGTCCATGGCCCACTCTGCCAATTGTGAAAGAACTAGATCCCATGAAGGTCTTGGAGCTCCTGGGAGCACAGAATTCAGCAACATTTCCTGGACTAAATCTCAGAGCAGAACCACTGAGATACCAAAGTTGTACAACAGATACTCCTGATTTGGTTACAATCATATACATGACAAATGAAAACTACACCACCTCAGCTTCCCTCCAAGGGGTCTGAGTACGTACAGCTTCCTTGGGTATCACCACTCCCAGAATGCCAGGCGTGGGAGCCATTTCTCCTCATAGCATATTCTGCTAATTCTATTCCTCTTTCTCCTTCCTCCCCTCTAGTATGTAGGTGTACTGGCCTCATGAATAAGGTTTATATCTTTACAATATATGAGGCATAGCCTGCCCACAGTAGCATGTGCATATATATATCTATTAGGTATGTGTATGTTTATAATAATATTATTGTTTTCATAATATTTGTCAGAATTGTCTAAGGGTAAGTTGCTTACTTTGCCAACAAAGGTCCATCTAGTCAAGGCTATGGTTTTTCCTGTGGTCATGTATGGATGTGAGAGTTGGACTGTGAATAAAGCTGAGTGCCGAAGAACTGATGCTTTTGAACTGTGATGTTGGAGAAGACTCTTGAGAGTCCCTTGGACTGCAAGGAGATCCAACCAGTCCATTCTGAAGGAGATCAGCCCTTGGATTTCTTTGGAAGGAATGATGCTAAAGCTGAAACTCCAGTACTTTGGCCACCTCATGCGAAGAGTTGATTCATTGGAAAAGACTCTGATGCTGGGAGGGATTGGGGGCAAGAGGAGAAGGGGACGACAGAGGATGAGATGGCTGGATGGCATCACTGACTCGATGGACATGAGTCTGAGTGAACTCCGGGAGTTGGTGATGAACAGGGAGGCCTGGAGTGCTGCAGTTCATGGGGTCGCAAAGGGTCGGACACGACTCAGAGACTGAACTGAACTGAACTGAAGTTGCTTATATAAGTTGCTGCTTATTATATATTATTATATGAGAAGTTATATAATAATTCTTAGAAAATTCTAAAAATACAATGAAAACAATAATTTTATTATAAATATATAATATATACATACACAACCTAATAGATATATACAACCATATGTTATTGTGCAGGGGGTGCTATGCCTCATATATATAATGATACCTTATCCCAAAACACTTCAGTTTGTATTTCCTAGGATAAGCACTCTTCAAATAATTTCTGTAACAACTTTTGTAAGTCTCTGGACCATAATACCGTAAAATATAATATATTTAATGAAGAAATAATACCATACAAGAACTAAAATACCAGTTTTATGAAAAATAGTTTCTACTAAGACAAACACTTATTTCCATATCCTACCAAAATAATTGATTTGTCATTTAAAATAGGCTAAACAAAAGTATTTGATCTGAAAAACTTCCTTCTGCAGTTTTAACACTGGCAGAAATGGAATAGCCAGATTAAGAAGCTACAAATTCAAAACTAAATTGTTAGAAAGGTGTTTAATAGAATGAAACAGTTTTGCACAGCATTGCTTATTAGCAACACATTAATGAGACATATTAGAATATTCACAATTCAATTTATAAATGTAAATGTGCAGCATAGTTCTCTAGTCATAAATGTATAACAACTGTGGTTTTGTGAAGTGAGTTGGTGCTTTCCATACTGTAAAATATAGAACAATACTGATGACTAATTTGAATCAATGTGGTTTCACATGGCATGTCACAGCGGGAATCTTAATGATCTTCTACCTGGATTGTTTGTCTGCCTCGCATTTTCTGTTCTGTGATGTGTGGATGTGAACTATGCTGAACATAATTTGAGACTAATTACTAGCCACGTCAATGGCAAGTCACCTTCAATGATCAACCATATTTTCCCTTTTAGAAAACCTTTCTTGGCTAATGACAATGAAAATAAGGAGATTTCAGACTGTTTTCTGATTTCTTTGTTCCCAAGAATGCTGTTCTTCCCTTTGAAAAACCAGGAATCACTTAATCATAAATAAAAATTTAGATTTTATTTGCACTTAAAATGGATGCTGAGGATGAAAACAGAAGTCTAATGTGGCAAATGTGTACAAGGGAAGAACTCAGTCCCAATTATTATTTACTTTATTAAATGAACTTCAAGCAGTCCAGAGGGAAGTATAATGAATACTAAATGATTTAGCTAGATTAATATTTACTATTGTGTTGTCTTGCTTTTTCTTATACTTTAACCTTCTCAATAGTAACAGGCATAATAACCTCATAAGTGCAAACTATGTAACTATATGAGAGAGATTTCTTAAGTCATTACAGTGGAAATACTAAGAAAAGAAAAATGGAATTGATTGACTTTTAACTGATACAAGATTTTGACATAATTTTGATAATTCTCTGGGAGATACCGAGAGACAGGGAAGCCTGGCTTTCTGAAGTCCGTGGAGTCACAGAATTGGACATGACTTAGCAATTGAACACCAACAAAACATATAATTGATACCTGTATGTATACACACTCTGTATGTTTAACAATTTTCCCAGTTAAAATAATCTCTTTAAATTTTAATATTTATTTAGTAATTGATCAGCAAGATACAATATTGTACTAAATGTGTATAATCATTAAAATTGGACCATATTTCCTTCAGACAGCAACTTTCTTTTGGTATATATGGAATATCTGATTAGATTACCTGGAAACAAATGTGGTTAGGATAAATAAATTTATTTTAATAAACTAGAGATTCCATGTATACCACAAAGTATCGTGTGGTAGAAGTTTTTTATGAGATAGCATTAGGCTCATGAAAAGTCACTGATACCTAAAAAATAGGGCTTTTATATTTACACTCAGTCATGTCCAACACTTTAAGACCCTATGGACTACAGCCTGACAGGCTCCTCTTTCCATGGAATTTTCCAGGCAAGAATACTGGAGCAAGTTGCCATTTCCTTCTCCAGGGACCTTCCTGACCCAGGGATTGATCTTGCATCTCCTTCATTGGTAGGTGGATTCTTTACCAGTAGCTCCACCTGTGAACCTTATTGTAGTAATCAGTTCGTGTTGTATATAAATCAGATCACTACGCTGTTCAGCTTATAGAACTGTATTTCAATTATATATCAGTTAAGTTGAAAGTAAAAATAATATTAAAAGAAATGTAAAAACAAACTTTCAAATAAAAATTTTACAGAAAAAAAGAAAAATTAACAGCTCATTGTGCATTCTTTGACTGTTACCATGACTGTTAACATTCATTGACTATTACCATTAATGAAGAAAAAAATACAGATAGAATAACTGATATATATATATATATATATCATAAAACTTGACATTTATGTAATACAAAGATTTGGTATATAACTCATTAGTAAAACATGAGAATATTCTTGGGTTGAAAAATTATGGGTTGGGAAAGCAAAAGTCAGGGTCCCACATAAACAGATCAATTAAAGATGCTGCATAATTTTTTATGTTTGTCTTTTATCAACTATAATACTTAAATATGCTTTCCCTGTGGCATGAAAATGTGTAAGAACAAAAATCAGATATTATTTTATATCCCTATTTTTTCATATACAAAGTTGAGATATTTTAAAAATATGTAAAAATAAATATGTTGAAACATATCAAATATGTTTATTACTTATATTAAAAAAAACAACAGCAACAAAATTACCCTTATTGAACACCTTTGTGAGAAAATAGATAACCAACTCATGAATTTGAAAATTAGTACAAAACAATAAAAGGGAAGAGAAAGAGAAAGAAGGGAAAGCAGGCAAACATTTTCTGGATTCTCAAATTAACTTAAAAATTTATAATAAAAGTAATGAATATACCACCTGTGATTTAGTTTTTGTACAAATATCTCAAAACTGAATCTCATTAGGATTCTAGACCTAATTATCAATTCACAAGAAATACAGAAGCATACCTTGTTAAATGGGGAAGCAATTGACCAAATCTAGAGTATGGGAAATAAGGCAAATATTCTGGGGTTTGTTCCAAGCACAATAATAATAGTGACTTTCATAAAAAAGGGGCAAAGAGAGCTGAATAAGATTTTACAAGGAGATACCAACAAATAAACAAATGACAAAATATAAAAATTATTTTCGTCCTGAAAAAAATCCTACCTAAAAATTATGAGACAGTCGGTGCAACATGAATACTACATGGATATTTGAGGTTAATAAAGAATCATCTTAAATTTTAGGTGTAAAATAATCTTTGAATGTGTTTTTGAAAATGTTTAAAGTTCTTATCATTTAGTTATAAAATGAAATACTTACAGATAAAATGATTGGTTTTGGATTTAATTCAACCTTGACTTGGAGAGGTCAGAGAGGCTATAGAACAAAATGAGTTTGGTTGGGAAACTGATCATTGTTGTACCTTGATGATGGGTACATGAATCATGTTATCATATTTTTTCTGTTTATTCATGTAATGTCTATAATAAAATTTTAAGAAATAAAGAGAACACTTGAATCTTTAGACAAAGAGTTGTCTGAAGACAATATGATCTGTGGAGAATGAAGCCACTCCTGCTGTGTGAACATTTGCAGACTCAGGACCAGGACCAGGTCTCAAGTTAACATGCATGAAGAGCTGGAAATGAGAACCCCACAAAAACTGCAACCCTCAACGACAAGACAAACTAGGAAAAGTACATGTTTACTAGAAAAAATGGCAACAAAGAAATGAAATTCCATCTATCTAAGGGAAGATAGACGGACAAGCTAAAAGGCACCAAAAATGGATGAAGCTAACAGACAAACCCAGATGGTGTTATATGCTGTAGGATAACTTTCACTCTTCAGTGGATTAAAAAAAAATCTACCGGGGAGATTGTTACATATTAAACAGACTTGAAGCATGACAAACCGTGTACTGAATTGTTAGGTTGGATTTGTATGCATTAAGCATAAAAGTAAATTATTATAATTGGGAATATATGATTATGGTTTGTGAATTAGATGACAATAAGGAATTATTTTTAAAGTACATTAATAAGCACGTGTCTTTGTAAGAAAATGCCCGGACTTTAGAGATGCATATCGAAGTGGGTAGTGCCGAAACGTTATTGCATTTGAAGTATGCTTTACAAATGTGTTACTTAGTGTGGTCCCTAAACCAGCAGTGTTAGATTCACCTGGGCCTTATGAGAAATATAAGATCTCGGGACTTCCCAGGTGGCACCAATGGTAAAGTGAAATGAAATGAAAGTCGCTCAGTCGTGTCCGACTTTGCGACCCCTTGGACTATAACACGGGTCTCCCTGTCTGCTAATGCAGGAAACATAAGAGATGAGGGTTCAGTTCCTGGGTGGGGAAGAGCCCCTGGAAGAGGGCATGGGAATCCACTCTAGTATTCTTGCTTGGAGAATCCCATGGACAGAGGAGCTTGGTGAGATACAGTCCATAGGGTCACAAAGAGTTGGACATGACTGAAGCGACTTGGCACCCAGCATGCACAACCACAGACCTATTGAATTAGAATTCACATTCTAAAAAGATTCCCAAGTGATTTTTATAGACATTAAAATTATATAAATTTTGATGACAAAATCTTCAACAAAGAAAAAAAGATGAAGATAAACGAAGGTAACCTGGCAAGTTTAAAGTGTTAAATTTGTAAGTGTTAAATTTGGCAAGGACACAGAAGATTGATTGTACCATTATTTTTACTTTTGTATGCACTGGATATTTTATTATTAAATTTAAAAATTAAAAAGAGCACAAAATTCAAAGTCCAATAGACTAATTTGCATAATTTCTTATATATCTTTTCCTGCTCTGTCTCTAAAATATGTAATTTCAAAATTCAGTTCTACTATATTGATGTTACTAGAGATATTGCTGTACTACTTAAACTAGAGGGTGTACTGGAAGGCAGAAAATTCTGATAAATAAGGTTAACTTTCCCTGAAACTCATGATAAACTAGAAAATTATGTCATGAAATTACTAGAATGTTCAGCATTAAATTATGAACACAAGTTGTGGTTATGATAATGTAATTATATTTAAAGCATAACTATAATAATGGAATATTTTATAATGCATCTTGGCAAGAATCAATATTAAATTATACTGTATTTGACAATCATAGAATCAAAGTTGTAGAAATCAAAAAACAAAAAGAGCTAAAATTAAATTAGATGATTCTTAAAATGGTCAGAAAATAATAATCAAATTGTATTTTTGTGTACAGAGATAACTGTGAAGGAAATTATTCTCCATTTTATACCAAAGTAGAAAAAATGCTGTGCACATAAGTTTAAGACACTATAGAGACATAACAAAAAGTCAAATTGAAAGCAAAGAAAATGACAATTTCCATAAATGCAGCATATAAAAATTACATTACTAGGCAACAGGGCTATAAAATGACTAGAATCATCATTCAATTTGTGTGCAAACTTGTATGACCAACATCATTCTTTTGCCTATTTAATATCTAAATATATTAGAGAAAAGACAGAAGACAAAGTCATTTTTGCATTGTATATATGTAAATGCACTTCCTGGGTAATATTCTAAACTTACTCCCATGTTTCTTTGTGCTTGAAAGTACAATTTTCTTTTAATTATTAAGGTAAAGTCAATATTTCCCCAGGAAAATTTCTACCTTTCCTTCAAGGAACTTTATGAACATACTTAAAGACAGCTATCACTAAACTCTTTATTAATGGAATTAATACATTAAATCAGACTCAAAAGTATTAATCAAATATAGATTGATGTTTGTTTTTATTTTTTACTGTAAGGACACCTCACAGTTTATTAAAGCTCAAGGAGCTTTTGTTTTGTCTTTGACTGTGTGGATCACACCAAACTGTAGAAAATTCTTACAGAAATGGGAATAGCAGACCATCTGACCTGCCTCCTGAGATATCTGCATGCAGGTCAGGAAGCAATAGTTAGAACTGGACGTGGAACTGCAGACTGGTTCCAAATCCGGAAAGGTGTACATCAAGGCTATATATTGTCACCCTGCTTATTTAACTTATATGCAGAGTACATCATGAGAAACACTGGGCTGGATGAAGCACAAGCTGGAATCAAGATTGCAGGGAGAAATATCAATAACTTCAGATATGCAAATGACACCACCCTTATGGCAGAAAGTGAAGAGGAACTAAAAAACCTCTTGATGAAAGTGAAATACGAGAGTGAAAAAGTTGGCTTAAAGCTCAACAATCAGAAAACTAAGATCATGGCATCTAGTCCCATCACTTCATGGCAAATAGATGGGGAAACAATGGAAACAGTGACAGACTTTCTTTTCTTTGGCTCCAAAATCACTGCAGATGGTGACTGCATTCATGAAATTAAAAGACGCTTACTCCTTGGAAGAAAAGTTATGACCAACCAAGACAGCATATTAAGAAGCAGAGACATTACTTTGCCAACAAAGATCCGTCTCGTCAAATCTATGGTTTTTCCAGTAGTCATGTATAGATGTGAGAGTTGGACTATAAAGAAAGCTGAGCACCAAAGAATTGATGCTTTTGAACTGTGGTGTTGGAGAAGACTCTTGAGAGTCCCTTGGACTACAAGGAGATACAACCAGTCCATCCTAAAAGACTCCGTTACATCAGTCTAAGTGTATTTTAAAAATAGTATCTGTATTTTCAAGAAGAAAAATATCAAGTAGAAAAATTACATTATTTTGCATGTTAACAAATACCTTTAATGTCTGTCTCATATCTATTTCTGGCTCATATCTACATCCAATTCATTCTGATACCACGGGACATTCTCCAAAGTGGTTATATCAAAAGTTCTGAAATTTTGGCAGTACATAATTACCACATTTTTCAGTTTAATGATTTTAGGTGATTTTCGATGGTAATTAATTATAATTTAAATTGGCATTTCTATAATGATTAATTAACTGAGCATCCATTTTGTATGTTTAAATAGGCATTTGAGTATCTGCTTTGGGAAGTGTCTGTTGAAGACTTTGCCAATTTTTTTCTGTTGGGTTGTCTGTCTTTTCCTTACAAATTTTTAGGAGTGCTTTGCATTCTTTTATCAGATATATGCTTTGGGAATAATTTCTACCACTCTGTTCATTCTCTTCTAATGGATGTTAGATGAATAAAAGCTGTTAATTCTAATGTAGAATAATTTGTTATTTTTTGAAAATATTTAGCATATATGCCTATTTTTGGAAATCTTTGCTTCTTTGGAAGTCATGAAGCTACGATTCTGGTGGTCAACTAAAAGCTACATTGCTTAAATTCTTATTTAAATATGCTGTTTATATGGAATTCACTTTTGTGTGTGATGTGAGAAAGGGTTTGATACTCTACTTTTCCAAATGGAAAGCCTTCAAGACAGCAGCATTTATTGAAATAACCATTCTTTTCCCACTATGAAGCCACTTTTGTCATAAAGTATCTTCATATATGTGTTGGGTCCATTTGATGGACTCTAATGTTCTCTTCCATTGGTCTCTGTGTTTTCTTGCATCAGTATCATGCTCCATTAGTCACTGTAGCTATATAATAAAACTTGGTGTCAGGTGATGTGTCTCTAATTTTCTTCTATTCCCAGATTGTCTTAACTATTCTTGACCATTTGCATTTCTGGATTTTTTTTTTTTTTTGGTTTGAAAAAATATATTCTGGTAAAATACACATACAATTATCATCTTAGCCATTTTAAATATGTAACTTAGTGGTATTAAGCACACTTATAATGTTATGCGATCATAACTGCCAAACATCTCCAGAACTCCTTCTGTTTAACAAAACTGAAAACCCTATGTAGTGAAAGTGATAGTGTGAGTCACTCAGGCGTGTCTGACTCTTCATCACCCACCAGGCTCCTCTGTCCATTAAATTCTCCAGGCAAGAATACAGGAGTGGGTTGATATTTCCTTCTCCAAGAGATCTTCCCCACCCACAGATTGAACCTGAGTCTTCCACATTGCAGACAGACTCTTTATTGACTGAGCCACCAAGGAAATCCTATATCCAGTAATAATAACACTTTATTCTTTCTTATTCTAACCCTTGGCAACCACTATTCCACTTCCTGCGTTATGATTTTAACTACTCTAAGTAATTTATATAAGTCGAATCCTATGTACATGCCTTTTTGTGACATGCTTATTTCACTTAGTATAAAGTTCTCAAGATTTATCCATACTGTAGCACATGTCAGAATTTCCCTTCTTTTTAAAGCTGAATAATATTCCACTATGTGTGCTATGCTTTGTTGTTTCGTCGCTTCTGATTTTTGCAATTTTTTGACTGTAGCCTACCAGACTCCTCTGCCCATGGGATTTTCCAGTCAAGAATACTGGAGAGGGTTGCCATTTCCTCTTCCAGGGAATCTTCTCAACCCAGGAATTCAACCCCTGTCTCCTGCACTACGAGCGAATTCTTTACTGCTGAACCATCAGGGAAGCCCCCATTGTGTATGTATATATATATATACATATATATATATATATATACCACATTTTGCTTACCCACTTATCTGTCAATGGACACTTGTGTTACTTCAACATTTTAGCTATTGTAAATAAATGCTGCTACAAACACGGTTGTACGGTTATCTCTTTAAGAACCTGATATCAATTCTTTGTAGTATACACCCAAGAGTGTAATTGCCGGATTATATGATTCTTCTGGGTTTGATTTTTTTCTCTTTTTGAGAACTCTCCATACTGTTTTCCACAATGATGTACACTTTACATTCCCATCAACGTTACAGAAACATTTCAGTCCCTCCATATCCTCACCAGCCTTTGTTTTCTCTGCTTATTTTTGTTTTTGTCCGTGGTAGTCATCCTAATGAGTATGAGTTGGAGCCGTGTACATTTGCTTTGTATTCCCAAACCATTAGAGATGTTGAGCATCTTTTCATGTGCTTACTGACCATTCATATATCATCTTTGGAGAAATGTCTATTTAAGACAAGCTATCTGCCCTTTTTGAATTGGGTCTTTTGTTTTGTTATTGGTTCCCATAAGGTGTATCCAAGTTGCTCCTGGGGCATGTACAAAAAGTGCCTGCCAGAGGGCTCAGAGGTGGGAGACAGGTAGGTACTCAATCCCGAGAAAAGATCTTAAGTTGACCAAAATGAACTACGATTTACCATCCAGGGTTAATTCCTTCTCCTGGAATTTGTCAGCCTTCAAAGGTTTCCAGAGTTCCAAAATAGTTACATCAGATGGATTCTGCCTCTTTGTCCCTGTGGGGAGATAGATTTCTGGCTCTTCCCCAAGTTTGTTTGTTTTCAAAGGCTGTTTCTACCTTATGTATCAGAGCTATTCTTTTAATATTTGTATTATTGATGGGTCTGTCATTTTCCTTTCTTTTTGTCTGGGTTTAGAATCAATCATTTTCTGGCTTCAAATAAAGACTTTGAACATGTTCCTAATTTTTCTACTCTTAGGAGTCATTTTTAGATATTTGCAAATATTTAGAATAATTCACAAGTAAAGTCATCTGGGCTTGAGATATTCATTGTGGGAAAAGTTTTGCTCATGATTTCAATGACTTGAGTAAATATCTGCTTATTCGATTTTTTATTTTCATCATGAGTCAGGCTTCTTAAGGTGTGTCCTTTTTTGATGATATTGTCCATTTTATTCAAAATGTCAAAATTAATGCCTCAAAAATTGTTTATAATAGTTTCTTGTTATGTTTTGATCTTCATAATATCTACATTGATGTTCTCTTTTTAGTCCCAATATCGGAAACAAACTTGTGTTCTCTGTCTCTCTCCCACTTCTCCTGTTATTCCAGACTGAAGCTAAGCCACATTCAGTCTTCAGGAGTTTTTGCTTTTGTCTTACCCACTGCAGCTTCAACTGGCAAGATCCTCTGCCCCTCAGGCTTTCTCAAAAGCAAACCAGCTCTATGTCTCTTTTTGCAGGTGTTTGTCCCTCCTCGATACATATACATTCCTTGAAGTTTCAATTCTCTGATGGGTTCAGGAAGCGTTGCTCTTTTATATTTTATCTTTTTCTCATTGTTCTTCTGGGGCAACATTTTTGACACTTTCTGTTTCCTGAGCAGAAAGACCACTCTAATAGCATATATCTTTAATTTCTATTTTTTTAGAATTATTTTGAGAAAAATTGAAGACCTTATTAGGAAAGATAAAACAGAATTTGAGACATGAATCTAGGAAACTGCAGCTGCAAAACTTTTCGTGTACTCATATAGCTTTTCTCCCTTACTGCTAAATATTTTCAATCATATAGCCATACTAAAATTATGCTTTTCTATATTTGTTGATTAATTGATTTTCCTCATATTTCTAATTAAATAATATATATATGACAAAGAGTCAGATGATTACAAACCAATAGATTGATCCTGTTTCAGTAGTATATGAATGTATTCAAAAACAAATCATTTAACCTGTGATTTTTATGTGTGGTAATGTTCTAGACCTTAGAAACAGATGAGATGGTTATTTTTACAGAGTACATATTCTTGCTTTGGGAGTTAGAAAGCAAAGAAATCTACAAATAGAAGATTAAGATAATTTCAAACAAAAATAAGCACTATCAAAAAGAAAAAAAAGAATCCACTACAAAGGGATATGGTAAAGAGGAAAGGAGTGAGAATGTTCTAATTTGGATGTAGTAAGTGTTAACAAAGGGGTCCCAGGTGGCACAGTAGTTAAGAATCCGCCTGCCAATGCAGGAGACACGAGAGATGCAGGCTTGATCCCTGGGTTGGGAAGAGTCCCCTGAAGTAGGAAATGGAAACCCACTCCAGTGTTCTTGACTGGAAAATTCCATGAACAGAGGAGCCCAGCGGGCCACAGTCCATGGGGCTGCAGAGTCAGGCACGATCAGCACATGCACAAGCACAGGTGGTAGCATACCTTATTAAAAGCTGGGTTTTTAGCCAAAACCTGAATGACCTGAAGGGAATCATCAGTGTAAGACACTGTGAAGAGCGGGGAAAGCAGAGTGGGTAGAAAGTGATGATTTTGATATTATCTTTGCTCCATATTAGAAACTACTGTTCAAGTAAGTGGGCCATTATAGCAGATTACTTTCCTATTGTAAAACTTACCAAGTGGCAGCCTTATATGAATGGAGGGAGAAAAGGATTATATAGGAAGAGGAAACCTTGTTCTTAGTTAACATTACAGCTGAGAGCATTCACATTGGTTGAAGTATCTGGATCTCATCATTGCTTTTAAGACACAATTTCTTTGTAGTAAGACAGTGGTGACAATGAAATCAAAGGATGAACAATGTCTGGACTGTTGCATACCTGTCCAATGTGCCCAGCTGTCTTAATTTTTACAAGATTAACTTGATGTTGCTTGTCAAGTGATCACAATGTTAGATAGAACATGCACAATTTACACCCTCTCGAAGAGTTTAATGAAAACCAGTACAATTCTTTGCCTGAATCTTCTTTAAAAAACCCAAAGACATCTCATTTCAACAGTCCATTTAGAGAATTACACCAGATGGAGTCCACCTTAGTATTTTCTCTGCAAGAATATAGAAAGTGACAGTGGAAATGCCATTTTCTTGGACTGTGGAAAAAATATGAATAATACTAAAATTTTATACTTCTGTGACATTTTAAATGATTAAGGTATGAATTACAAATTATCTGTATAGCATTTATTTCTAAAATCCTAAATAATAACTTATTTTAATTATATATATTTGTCTGATTGTTCACAAGTAATATACTTCTCAGCATATGGTGATAACCACAGATACTGTTTTCTGGGACAAACCCTTTAAGCTATAACAGATTCAGTTTAATATTTCTCTCTAATAAATTAAGATTAAAATAATTTATAATAGATTAATTGTTTCATCTTGTAAAATTACTAATACCACAAAATTCAGTCAGAAGATAGATTATATTTCCAGTACATTTATCTGATTTCACACTTTTAAAATATAAATGAGATGATAACTAACAATATTTGGCAAATGACTATCAGAGCAACTATCTAGAAGGTATGACTTCATTGTATGCCAGATAGTATTTTCAGAAATATAGATGTGCATTTAGATGGAAATAAAGAAATGGTATGGACCTAACAGAAGCAGAAGATATTAAGAAGAGGTGGCAAGAATTCACATAAGAACTATACAGAAAAGATCTTCATGACCCAGATAATCATGATGGTGTGATCACCAACCTAGAGCCAGAATGCGAAACCTGGAATTCTAAGAGTCAGAATCCTGAAATGCGAAGTCAAGTGGGCCTTAGGAAGCATCACTATGAACAAAGCTAGTGGAGGTGATGGAATTTCAGGCGAGCTATCTCAAATCCTAAAAGATGATGCTGTGAAAGTGCTGCACTCAATATGACAGCAAATTTGGAAAACTCAGCAGTGGCCACGGGACTGGAAAAGGTCAGTTTTCATTCCAATCCCAAAGAAAGGCAATGACAAAGAATGGTCAGACTACCGCACAATTGCACTCATCTCACACAGTAGTAAAGTAATGCTCAAAGTTCTCTAAGCCATGCTTCAACACTATGTTAACCGTGAACTTCCAGATGTTCAAGCTAGATTTAGGAAAGGCAGAGGAACCAGAGATCAAATTGCCAAAATCCACTGGATCATCGAAAAAGCAAGAGAGTTCCAGAAAAGCATCTAGTTCTGTTTTATTGACTATGCCAAAGCATTTGACTTATGTGGACCACAACAAACTCTGGAAAATTCTTCAAGATATGGGAACACCAGACCACCTGACCTGCCTCTTGAGAAATCTGTATGCAGGTCAAGAAGCAACAGTTAGAACTGGACATGGAGCAACAGACTGGTTCCAAATAGGAAAAGGAGTATGTCAAGGCTGCATATTGTCACCCTGCTTATTTAACTTATATGCAGAGTACATCATGAAAAACGCTGAGCTGGATGAACCACAAGCTGGAATCAAGATTGCCGGGAGAAATATCAATAACCTCAGATATACAGATGACACCACCCTTATAGCAGAAAGGGAAGAACTAAAGACCCTCTTGATTAAAGTGAAAGACGAGAGTGAAAAAGTTGGCTTAAAACTCAACATTCAGAAAACTAAGATCATGGCATCTGGTCCCATCCTTTCATGGCAAATAGATGGGAAAACAGTGGAAACAGTGAGAAACTTTATTTTTCTGGGCTCCAAAATCACTGCAGATGGTGACTGCAGTCATGAAATTAAAAGATGCTTACTCCTTGGAAGAAAAGTTACGACCAACCTAGACAGCATAATAAAAGGCAGAGACATTACTTTGCCAACAAAGGTCCATCTCGTCAAAGCTATGGTTTTTCCAGTAGTCATATATGGATGTGAGAGTTGGACTATAAAGAAAGCTGAGCACTAAAGAATTGATGCTTTTGAACTGTGGTGTTGGAGAAGACTCTTGAGAGTCCCTTGGACTGCAAGGAGATCCAACTAGTCCATCCTAAAGGAAATCAGTCCTGAATATTCATTGGCAGGACTGATGTTGAAGCTGAAACTCCAATACTTTAGCCACCTGATGCGAAGAACTGACTCATTTGAAAAGACCCTAATCCTGGGAAAGATTGAAGGTGGGAGGAGAAAGGGACAGCAGAGGATGAGATGGTTGGATGGCATCACCAACTCAATGGACGTGAGTTTTGAGTAAACTCCGGGAGTTGGTAATGGACAGGGAGGCCTGGCATGCTGCAGTTCATGGGGTTGCAAAAAGTCAAACACTACTGAGCAACTGAACTGAACTGAAAGAAACATAGCCTATATAAGCAATATGTATATAGCCTATATATACAAGATGTGGAAAAACTTCCAGAGTGTTACACCCTAGGTTATTAGCTGCCCTGAAATTCAGTTATTTAATGCAAGTTCTCTCAGCACAAAGGGCATCATTTTCTGTACTAAGATTCAAAGAAAGGATTTGCTAATAATTGTTTCTATAGCATCTAAAAATCTTGGCATCTCACCCTTCAGCATTTTAAAATCTTATAGAGGATTTTGTTAGGAAAAAAAAATGAAGACCGATAATGTGTTTAAATTCATAATTCTTTAAATTCATTTTCCTATTTGCTTTTAAGTTGATTCATGCTTCTCAGAAAAGAAAATATGCTAATGATTGTATCACTTTTTCTACTGTGTAGACCATCTATATTAAATAACTAAAATAGTATGATATGACTTTAATGTATTCCTCCATAGCTTAAGTTGTACTTCATAATTTCTTTTCATTCTTCTATTTAGATATATATATACCTGTGTGTGTGTGTCTGTATACATAATATTCAAATTTTAGATGTTTGCTTTATGCCAGACAATACCTTTCATAGACAGAGAAGCCTGATGGGCTACAGTCCATGGGGTTGCAGAGCTGGACACGACTTAGTGACTAAAACACACACACAGAGACAATTCATAAAATGGATAGATGCTTAATTTTGATACCACTGAAGACAATTTTCATAATTTTATACATTATTTTAGAAACACAAACCAAAAAAGGTAAAATAAATTTGAAATGAAAAAGATGACCAAGTTGGCATTTTTCATTTCAGACTTTATATTTGGGCTCTCCACTGGAAAAGACTATATTATAATAACAAAATTTTGCTTTTTCCAGGGAGGCTAATCTCGGCTTCTGTGCTGCCTCATCTCTTTTAATTCCATCCAGTTTATTTTTCATCTCAGAAAGTATATTTTTCATCTTGAAGAACTCAATTTGGGTTATTTTTGTAGTCTCTATGTCTTTCTTTAAGATGTTGATGCTTTCCTTTACCTTTTTGAACCCATGGGAATTAGTTATAATAGCTGTTTCAAAGTCATTGTTTACTGATTATACTGTCTGCACCATTTTTCAGTCTGTTTTCATTAATTAACTTTTCTCCTATTATGGGTTATATTTTCTTTCTTCTTTGCATTCCTGGTAATAATTGTAGGCTGCATGTCAGATATTGTGAATTTTACTTTATTGGTTGCTGGATGTTTTTGTATTTTTTTTATATATCTATAATTTTGTTCTAAGAAATAGTTAAGAAATAGTTTCATTCTTTTGAGGCTTCCTTGTAAGCCTAATTAAGGTGCAACTGAAGCAATATAGTCTAGGACTAATTCGACCCCATGGCTTGCCTGGTGGCTCAGACAGCAAAGAATCTGAGTGCAAGGGAGGAGACCTGGGTTCGATCCCTGGGTTGGGAAAATCCCTGGAGGAGAGCATGGCAACTCACTCCAGTATTCTTGCCTGGAGAATCTCCGTGGACAGAGGAACCTGGCAGGCTGCAGTCCATGGGGTGGCAGAGTCGGACACAGCAACCAAGCACAAGCACAGCACAGCATCCCTAGTAATTGAAGGTTGCATGTCAGATACTGTGAATTTTACTTTATTGGTTGCTGGACGTTTTTGTGTTTTTTTTTTTTAATATTTGTAATTTTGTTCTATGAGACAGTTAAGAAATAGTTTGATCATTTTAAGTCTTCCTTGTAAGCCTGAATAGGGTACAACTGAAGCAATCCAGTCTATGACTAATTCAGCCCCACTAGTAAGTCTATACCCATTGAATATTCTTTGTGTGTTGAATACTTAGCTTGATGCTGCATGTATTAAATTATATCAAATCATATTTGTATAATCTTAAAGCAATAATTGCAAGACATAACATATAAATTTTAAATTAAATTTTATTAATTAGAATAAAATGTTTTCTAGTAATTGAAAATTTTAACATGTTTAAATACTTCATCCCTATGAAATTTATTTTGCTAATAATTATGAAAAGAAGAATCTAGCTTTATTTTTTACAGGTGACAAATACTTCATTTAAACACTAGCATTTAACTGTATTATGCAAAACATTATGTCACTGGTTTTTATAGATTATCATTATAATTAACAGCTTCATACAACTAGTGTCCTGTGCTGCTTGCTGTTAATATGTAAAAATTATTGTTTAATGAGAAAAGCCAACTCATTAGAAAAGATGCTGATGCTGGGAAAGATTGAAGGCAAGGGGAGAAGAGAATGACAGAGGATGAGATGGTTGGATGGCATCACAGACTCAATGGACATGAATATAAGCAAGTTTCAGGAGACAGTGAAGGACAGGGAAGCCTGGTGTGCTGCAGTCCTTGGGGTCGCAAAGAGTCAGACACAACTGAGTGACTGAACAACAATTCTTTTATATAAATTACAGATTCTATGTTGCATACTGAGCATATTAGTAACAAATAACTTAGAGATGACAATGGCCATAATATCAATTTAATTTGATTTCCATGAACTGAGCTATAACTTTAAGAATACTAATTCATCTAATAAAGGTCATGATATTTACATAATATTGCCTCAAAGGTATCCCTTGTTGATTTAAGACAGTTTCCTAGGGGATAATAGCCAGGAAGACAATAGAAAAATAAAATAAAATCTTGATTAATTTAATTCCAATCTAAAGGAAGACTCTATATTTAAGGTATTTGAGACAACCAATTCACCACTATAGATTCAGATATATGTCTGTATATATAAGATATTTTTAACATAACCCAAATTATAAGAAATCCTTTTTTGGTAGAGAAGCAACTGCTCTATGTTTTACCTAAGGGAAAATATAAATCTGAGTTCACTAAATATTTGCCTCATTGCCCTCTGTTAGTTCACGCCCGCCCAATCCATAGGGCCTCAGTTAAGAACTATTCTATCATCTATATATCAGAGGAGAATGCCTGTGTGCTATGTTGATAGTCACTCTAAACAAATATTTATACAGTTGAAATCAGAGATATAAAATGTCAGTTCCAAATCCACCCATGATGGCACATATACCAGACAGATGACAAAGTCTGGCTCAGGTTATAAAGGCCTGTGAAATACTTGAATCATATTTTGCAACCCTTGAAAGAATTCAAGTTGGAGATTAGCAGAAACCAGGCTCAGTTCTGTCCATAATCCCCTTTATCTGTCTTCTAGCCAACAAAATGAAAACCTGAAAGCCGAGCTGACAAATAGAGTGTGAAGGGCCTTCTACTGCGGTTAAGAAAAAACTGAGGCTGCTATTGGTAAAAAAAAAAAAAAAGAAAAAAAAAATATATATATATATTTCTATTACTATTATTGTTGTTATTGTTATTCATAAAAGAGTGAAAAAAACTCTAAATGACATTATTCTTCTGAATTCTTTATTATATATAACATGCAGTAAATTAACTCCATGTTACACTGGGCATATAATATGAAAACATGTGCAGAGAATAGAAATCAGTATCTGTAAAGATAAATGCCCTGTGATATAGAAATATATTACTTTTAAATCTAGAGAATTGGGTTCACTAAGGTGTAAGAGTGTTTCAGTACAGTCCTTACAAATGTAAATGCAGAAGTAAATCAGAAAAGACAAATAATGCCAGCTACATACAAAATATAAGATCATTCTATGTATATGGGACAGGATGGAGCTCTGCATGAAGTCACATGTAGAAAAAGCAATATTGGCAATAAATCAAGTAATATCCTTATTGAACACAGACATTTCAAGAAGGGCGAACAGTACTGTATAAGATTCATAACATTCAAGTTATCTGTAAAAGAAAATAAAAAGCAAGTGAGATGCTTTCATTCAATAGGATAAGCTGAAATGATATGAAAATCCTTGTTTCCAGTCTTAACACATTGGCATACATGTGTTTTCTTTTACACATTACTATTATATATGGCAATACAGGAAAAGCAAACAAATAAACAATAAATGAAAAACTTACAAAAATGGGGCAGGGATCCCCAGTCCCAAGGTTTAAAAGGAAAAAGTAAATACATTCAACATTAGAATAGTGATTAGGAGCTGAAATTTAGAAATTCACGAGGGTCCTAGAAAAAATATGCCTTGTTTTTGAGGGCTGGCTTTATGTATCTGTTGTCTTTTCAGAAAACAAATAGATGCTGGAAGATGATATAGTATCTTCAAAGTTCTGAGGACATATGCCTATCCAAATTAAAATTCTATACCTTGTTTAAAAAACTACTCAAGAACAAGAAATAAAGACATTTCATTCATAGAGAGACAAAGAGGCATTACCACACACAAATTGTAACAAAACAGTCTAAAGCAGTAGTGGCAGCTATAGCCTGCTGTGCTGCAGTTCATGGAGTCACAGAGAATCGGACACGACTGACTGAACAAGACAACAAGAGGGATATTTTTTAAAAAATTATTGATTATTGACTCCAATACCTCAGAATTTTCTTTACCTAAATAATCTAGATGGTGTTTGAATAATGGGAGCTTTAAAAACTTTGCACATAATTCTCATGTTTTTTCCAAGATTGAAGACCACTGTACAAAGAATGTTCTTCATTAAAAACAAACAAAAAAGCATAAAAAAAGAAGTAAGGCTGCTTACCTGTCTTGGCTATTGTAAACAGTGCTGACATCCCTTATAAGTGAAATCTAAAAAGAAATGATACAAATGAACTCACTTACAAAAAAAAAAAAACAATGGAGAAGAGAATGGCAACTCACTCCAGTATTCTTGCCTGGAGAATTCCATGCACAGAGGAGCTTGGAGGGCTATAGTCCACGAGGTCACTAACAGCCAGACACAATTGAGCGACTGACACACTTTCATGCAGGAGATGAAATAAATTCTATTTATTTAACCTCTATTTTGAGCTTCCCAGGTGGTTCAGATGGTAAAGAATCTGCCTGCAGTGTGCAAGACCAGGGTTTGATTCCTGGGCTGGGACGATCCCCTGAAAAAGTAAATGGCAACCCACTCCAGTATTCTTGTCTGGAGAATCCCAAGGACAGAGAAGCATCAAGGACATCAATCCCTAGGACATCAAGTCACAAAGAGTTGCACATGACTGAGCGACTAACACACACACATACACACACACACAAAAGAAAGACTTAGAAAATGAAATTATGCTTGTCAGGGGGAAGGGATATTTAGGGAATTTGGAAAGGCCAGGTACATGCTGCTGTATTCAAACTGGATAATCAACAAGGTTCTACTGTATAGCACATGGAACCCTACTCAATGTAATGTGCCAGCCCAGATGGAAGGGGAGTTTGGAGGAGAATGGATACATGTATATGTACGGCTGAGTCCCTTCACTGTTCACCTGAAACTACCATGAGCTGTTAATCAGCTATACCCCAGTACAAAATAAAGACTTTATAGTCTGAAAAAAAGAAACAGAAGTAGGGTACACTGAACAGTGATGAGCAAAGAAATTTATAATGTTGGAATGAATTTGAATAATGGTTGAGTGTAAAAAATAATACTAAATAAAGGATAAATACAAAGTAAAACTGAAACATTAGATGCTATACTGAAATATTAGAGATCAGACTTTAAATTTGGAAAGTCCATGAACTTCTTCGCAAGAAAATGAAACAATTAGTTTTAGACTTTTTAAAGTTAGGGATATATGCTGAAATTTTCAGAAACAACTAAAAATAAATATTTCAGATATTAGTCACAAAATCGTAGCCCATAAAAAGATAATGAAAAATGTGATTAAACAAGGTTAATTCAGGAAAGGATAAACCATGGAATAAAGGGGAAATGGTTGTTGTTTAGTCACTAAGTCATGTCAATTCTTTGGAACCCTATGGACTGTAGCCTGCCAGACTCCTATGTCTCTGGGATCTCCCAGGCAAGAATACTGTAGTGGAATGAGATTTCTCTCTAGGGGATCTCCCCAACCCAGGAATCAAACCTGAGTCTCCTGCCTTGGCAAGAAGATTCTTTAACACTGAGCCAATACTAACAATGCATATGATTACAAAGACAATAAAAATAAAATTTTAAATTCTAGTTTATGTTGCATACAGAAGACATACACAAAGTATTTTTAAGATGTAGTGATGTGTGTCTTGATGTGTGTAGAGATGTGTGATGATCTTCCAGTAACGCTGAAGAAGCTGAAGTTGAACGGTTCTATGAAGACCTACAAGACCTTTTAGAACTAACACCCAAAAAACATGTCCTTTTCATTATAGGGGACTGGAATGCAAAAGTAGGCAGTCAAGAAACATCTGGAGTAGCAGGCAAATTTGGCCTTGGAATACGGAATAAAGCAGGGAAAAGACTAATAGAGTTTTGCCAAGAAAATGCACTGGTCATAACAAACACCCTCTTCCAACAACACAAGAAAGACTCTATACATGGACATCATCAGATGGTCAACACCAAAATCAGATTGATTATATTCTTTGCAGCCAAAGATGGAGAAGCTCTATACAGTCAGCAAAAACAAGACCAGGAGCTGACTGTGGCTCAGATCATGAACTCCTTATTGTCAAGTTCAGACCTAAATTGAAGAAAGTAGGGAAAACTACTAGACCATTCAGGTATGACCTAAATCAAATCCCTTATGATTATACAGTGGAAGTGAGAAATAGATTTAAGGGCCTAGATCTGATAGATAGAGTGCCTGATGAACTATGGACTGAGGTTCATGACATTGTACAGGAGACAGGGATCAAGACCATCCCCATGGAAAAGAAATGCAAAAAAGCAAAATGGCTGTCTGGGGAGGTCTTACAAATAGCTGTGAAAAGAAGAGAAGTGAAAAGCAAAGGAGAAAAGGAAAGATATAAGCATCTGAATGCAGAGTTCCAAAGAATAGCAAGAAGAGATAAGAAAGCCTTCTTCAGCCATCAGTGCAAAGAAATAGAGGAAAAAAACAAAATGGGAAAGACTAGAGATCTCTTCAAGAAAATTAGAGATACCAAGGGAACATTTCATGCAAAGATGGGCTCGATAAAGGACAGAAATGGTATGGACCTAACAGAAGCAGAAGATATTAAGAAGTGATGGCAAGAATACACAGAAGAACTGTACAAAAAATATCTTCATGAACAAGATAATCACGATGGTGTGATCATTGACCTAGAGCCAGAAATCCTGGAATGTAAAGCCAAGTGGGCCTTAGAAAGCATCACTACGAACAAAGCTAGTGGAGGTGATGGCATTCCAGTTGAGCTATTCCAAATCCTGAAAGATGATGCTGTGAAAGTGCTGCACTCAATATGCCAGCAAATTTGGAAAACCCAGCAGTGGCCACAGGACTGGAAAAGGTCAGTTTTCATTCCAATCCCAAAGAAAGGCAATGACAAAGAATGCTCAAACTACCACACAATTGCACTCATCTCACGTGCTAGTAAAGTAATGCTCAAAATTCTCTAAGCCAGGCTTCAGCAATACATGAACTGTGAACTTCCTGATGTTCAAGCTGATTTTAGAAAAGGCAGAGGAACCAGAGATCAAATTGCCAACATCTGCTGGATCATGGAAAAAGCAAGAGAGTTCCAGAAAAACATCTATTTCTGCTTTATTGACTATGCCAAAGCCTTTGACTGTGTGGATCACAATAAACTGTGGAAAATTCTGAAAGTGATGGAAATACAAGACCACCTGACCTGCCTCTTGATAAATCTGTATGCAGGTCAGGAAGCAACAGTTAGAACTGGACATGGAACAACAGACTGGTTCCAAATAGGAAAAGGATTATGTCAAGGCTTATTGTCAAGGAGTATGTCAAGTATATTGTCACCCTGCTTATTTAACTTATATGCAGAGTACACCATGAGAAACTCTGGGCTGGAAGAAACACAAGCTGGAATCAAGATTGCCAGGAGAAATATCAATAACCTCAGATATGCAGATGATACCACCCTTATGGCAGAAAGTGAAGAGGAACTCAAAAGCCTCTTGATGAAAGTGAAAGTGGAGAGTGAAAAAGTTGGCTTAAAGCTCAACATTCAGAAAACGAAGATCATGGCATCTGGTCCCATCACTTCATGGGAAATAGATGGGGAAACAGTGGAAACAGTGTCAGACTTTATTTTTGGGGGCTCCAAAATCACTGCAGATGGTGACTGAAGCCATGAAATTAAAAGACGTTTTCTCATTGGAAGGAAAGTTATGACCAACCTAGATAGCATATTCAAAAGCAGAGACATTACTTTGCCAACAAAGGTCCGTCTAGTTAAGGCTTTGGTTTTTCCTGTGGTCATGTATGGATGTGAGAGTTGGACTGTGAAGAAGGCTGAGCACTGAAGAATTGATGCTTTTGAACTGTGGTGTTGGAGAAGACTTGAGAGTCCCTTGGACTGCAAGGAGATCCAACCAGTCCATTCTGAAGGAGATCAGCCCTCGGATTTCTTTGGAAGGACTGATGCTAAAGCTGAAACTCCAGTACCTTGGCCACCTCATGCGAAGAGCTGACTCATTGGAAAAGACTCTGATGCTGGGAGGGATTGGGGGCAGGAGGAGAAGGGGACGACAGAGCATGAGATGGCTGGATGGCATCACTGACTCGATGGACATGAGTCTGAGTGAACTCCAGGAGTTGGTGATGGACAGGGAGGCCTGGCGTGCTGTGATTCATGGGGTCTCAAAAAGTCGGACACCACTTAGCGACTGAACTGAACTGAACTGATGTGTGTCACTCGAGAGATTAATCATATATGTGATAAATGTTTTCCACTTTGTCACTTCATGGCAAATAGATGGGAAAACAATGGAAACAGTGACAGATTTTATTTTGGGGACTCCAAAATCACCACAGAAGGTGACTATAGCCATGAAATTAAAAGACGCTTGCTCCTTGGAAGAAAAGTTATGATCAACCTAGACAGAATATTAAAAAGCAGAGACATTACTTTGCCAACAACGATCTGTCTATTTAAAGCTGTGGTTTTTCCAGTGGTCATGTATGTATGTATGTGAGAGTTGGACCATAAAGAAAGCTGAGCACTGAAGAATTGATGCTTTTGTAATGTGATGTTGGAGAAGACTCTTGAGAGTCCCTTGGACTGAAAGGAGCTCTCATCAGTCCATCCTAAAGGAAATCAGTCCTGAATATTCACTGGAAGAACTGATGCTGAAGCTGAAACTCCAATACTTTGACCACCTGATGGGAAGAACTGACTCATTTGAAAAGACCCTGATGCTGGGAAAGATTGAAGGCAGAAGAGGATGACAGAGGATGAGATGGTTGTGTTGCAGGAAGGGGGACTCCCTTCCAGGGCCTGAAACTGGGCTCTTGTCTAACACTCGGAAATGAATTGTTCGAGGAGACACATGTGCTAACAAAGCAAGAGATTTTATTGGGAAAGGGCACCTGGGTGGAGAGCAGTAGGGTAAGAGAACCCAGAACAGCTCTGTCACGTGGCTTGCAGTCTCAGGTTTTATGGTGATGGGATTAGTTTCTGGGTTGCTTTTAGCCAATCATTCTGACTAAGAGTCGTTCCTGCTGGTGCATGCCTTGTTCAGCCAAGATGGATGCCAGAGAGAAGGATTCTGGGAAGCGGTAGGACATATGGTGTCTCCTTTTGACCTTTCCCGAACTCTTCTAGTTGGTGGAGGCTTGTTAGTTCTGTGTTTCTTACCAGGACCTCCTGTTGTAAAACAACTCATGCAAATGGTTACTATGGTGCCTGGCCAGGGTGGACAGTTTCAACCAGTGTGCTTCCCCTAACAGTTGGATGGCATCACCGATTGAATGGACATGAGTTTGAGCAAGCTCTGGGAGTTGGTGATGGACAGGGAAGCCTGGGGTGCTGCAGTCCATGGGGTCTGAAAGAGTCGGACATGCCTGAGCAACTGAACTGAACTAAACTGAACAGAAATGTTTTTCAGGATTACATATATGGCATGATAGCATGTATACAAATTTTTTAAAACTCAGAGCAATCATGTGTGCTTCATAGATTCATTTTAATATAATAAAAAACTAAAGCTTGAGTTTAAAGTTTTTATGTTAAATTCATTCTACGGCTTATCTAAGAACAGGAAAAATGGGATTCAAATGGGAGTAGAGAGAAGAAAAAAGAAGTGTGTGCATGTGTGTGTTTGTGAACAGAAGCACAACAGTCAATTATGTGCTTCTTTTACAGCATGACTCACTGCACTCCACCACAATATTAATAAGATTTCAAACAATATAAGCATCTGTGCAGAAATAATTGTCTCATGCTTACATGTATTCAGCAATGAGCTCACCTTACTATTTCCATCTAGTCTTCAATTAAAAATCTAGAAATGAGAATGGGCTGTTAGAGTTTAGTTAATGAGCCAATTATCTTTACAGAACATGCTAGTTATGCACAGCTTTACCTTGGCTTAATTATGTTTTAAAATAGCAGGCATTCATTTTATGTCTCTAATTGATGGTTATCACACACACACAGTTTGAAAATCCTTATCAATGTGCTTGAATATATTTGGTTGGATCATTGGACTAATCTTTTTTGAACTTACCCCAAAGTATATTTTATAACTGCCTACTAAAAATTATGTTTGTGTTTAGCCTTCCTAAAGACAGTGGAATACTTCCAAACACGAAATAGTCACATTAGAATTTTCCTAGTATCAAGACATTCAGTATTTGTGGAAACAAATTTTCTCAGAAAAATTTAGCTTCCAGCACAGGAGGAAAATAAGGGGAGCCATGGATTTAAAGACAGATTTGAAGATGAGAAATCAAAATTCAAATTCCATAGCGAAAGAAAAAGAGTTAATTACTATAGAGAAAGGCAAATGAAATTTAAAAATTGTTAGAATATATTTTCTCAGTTACAAACTTACCCATTATTGCATTAATTTTAGTCTATTGTAATATTTTCATCTTGAAATGAAAATTTACACAAGTCATCTGCTATTGTTTAGAAAGGATCTAAAGTGGTTAAAATGAAATGATTTTCAAAGAATGTGCTTAAAGAGGGGTACAATACACTTAGGAGGACATAAACGTATCTCTTATTATTGACAATTTGCAGACCAGCCATGGGAATATACCTTAATTCCAGTTAAAAATGAATGATGATTTTATATACATACATGTGCATCTTATCATATTGATTCTAAGCCAGGCAAAATCTAATGAAATCTAGATATGGTTGAAAAACTTAAGTAATGTATTTTCATGTTTTTCCAAACACTAGAAAGTGAGAAAATGTTCTATTTGTCATTTTCCTTTGGAAACTCTTGGCTTCCTGAGCATGATTGTGTTAAGGTATTGGAGAAATATTCATAGGAAGCAACAGAGGCCATGAGAATAGAGACTATTTTCCAGGTGGCTCAGTGGTTATGAATCTGTCTGCTAATACAGGCAATGAAGGAGACGTGAACTCAATCCTTTGGTGAGCAAGATCCCCTGGAGAAGGAAATGGCAGCCCACTCCAGTATTCTTACCTTGCCTGGAAAATCCCATGCGGACACAAAAAGAGTCTGACATGACTTAACAAGTAAACAACAACTGTTTCCTCATTGGAAAAAATAAAATAAAACTTTGTATCTATTTCATAGTGCCCTCAAGGATGTTTACAATATAGAATTTGAAAATTAAATACATATTAGTTGTTAACTAATCAACCCCATTGTTTACTCATGCATTTCATCCTAAATATGTTGCTCTTAGAATTCAGAGGTATCCTTTAATCCTACCCATCTCTTGACCACTCAGAACTACAGATTTTTCTATTCATGACATACCAGTGTTTAGCTCGTTAAACATTTGTTGAGTGATTACTATGTGTGCTAAGCCAGGAGGATCAAAGATGAATGAACATTTATTTGTCTATTGGAGAGACAGCCTATTGGAGAAAGACAGAACTGTGAACAGACGACTGCATGAAGAGGTAAAGTCAATTCTGTTTATTCAGAGGAAGAAGTCCCCGTGAGCAAACAAGTAAAATGATTTCATTGTCCAAGACATGAATTTGTGATTTAAAATGCACAAGCATATTTATCTTATTATCCACCATAGATGACCACCTATTATAATCAGAAAGACTTGTTAATGGCACAGCATCTAGAAGAACATCATGCATGAACCTATCATATTCAGAAAGTGAGGAAGTGGCACAGTGGGAACAAAGCAGGGAACTAAATCTCATGACGGTAGATTTAAAATGTACTTTAATTGTTCTTACTATTATTAACCTATTTGGGCAAGTTGTAGTATTCCTTGATGTTAGCATTTTTTTTTCCATCAAAGACTTGAAGCCAGACATTCAATTATAATATTATAAAAATATTAAGGATTTAATTCATTCACAAATTTATAAAAATATATTAGCACCAGAGACCTATTTATCAGAAACAGAAAAGGTAGAACAATTGAACTCACTAACAGTTCTTTGTCAACCAAAGTGGACAGAAGTTTTATATGCAGAGGTCAATCCTGGGCCAGAGGCTATTTAATATTTTCATCAAAACTAGAGTGATAGGGAAGTCTGTGGACTTAGTAATTTACTGTTCTCTTTTAGTTGATAAGACTGATTAACACTTTGAATGTCAAGATCAAAATTCAACATGATCATAATATGATCTTGACAAACTGGAAAAGTGGTTTAAAACAATGCAATTTAATCAAAGGGTCAGATGTGGACTCTAAAGGGGTTGGGAAAGAAATGGAAATTATAATAAATGTAGACTATACCATGCTAGTGAGAATGCATGTGTGTGTAATATGATATGTAATAAATAATATTAAGTATGACTTGAGTCAAGAATATAGCAATAACTATTATTGTTTTCCTCTCTCTCCCTGTGGCATAGGATCAAACCCAGGTCCTCCTGCATTGCAGGCAGATTCTTTACCCTCTGAGCCACCAGGGAAGCCCAAGAATATTGGAGTAGGTAGCTCCCTTCTCCAGGGGATCTTCCCACCCTAGAAATCAAACTGGGATCTCCTGCATTGCAGGTGGATTCTTTACCAGCTGAGTTATCTCATTTACAAATTTTTTAATACATTTCATCAAAATTTACTCTTTTAATCCTATATCCCTGCTGATAAAATTAAATGTAATTTTAAGGTGGCTTCCCTGGTGGCTTAGAGGTTAAAGCGTCTGCCTCCAATGAGGGAGACTCGCGATCAACCCCTGGGTCGAGAAGATCCCCTGGAGAAAGAAATGGCAACCCACTCCAGTCTTCTTGCCTGGAGAATCCCATGGACGGAGGAGCCTGGTAGGCTACAGTCCACTGGGTCGCAAAGAGTGGAACACGACTGAGCGACTTCACTTTCATTTTCACTTTCTTTCACTAAGATGTATAAACAAAGAGAAGGGTGAAAAGTACGAATAAGTTGCTGAATATTAATGAAATTACTATCGTGCTTTACAAACACAATTTATGCATTTATCTTGTTACCAACACATTCATTCGTTTATCCATCAATCATTAAATATTTATAGAACTTCTACAATGTCCCAGGCACTGCATTAGGTACTGCTAACACAAGGTGGGGAAAAGCAAGCACTGTCCATATATCTTAGAGCCTGCAGTCTAATGAATAATTACTACATTTTGTAATTGCTAATTACTAATTAATTAATTGTAATTAGTAATTACAAATTCAGTTCAGTTCAGTTCAGTCGCTCAGTCATGTCCAACTCTTTGCGACCCCATGAATCACAGCACACCAGACCTCCCTGTCCATCACCAACTCCTGGAGTTCACACTCGATGCACTCATGTGCATCGAGTTGGTGATGCCATCCAGCCATCTCATCCTCTGTCGTCCCCTTCTCCTTCTGCCCCGAATCCCTCCTAGTAATTACTAATTACTAAATTACTAAATATAGACAAGGTACTATGAGCCATGGAACAAGGAGTGTTTCTTAGCTGGAAGGATGAGGAAAGGCATTTCTTTTTTTTTTTTTTTTTCTTTTAAATTTTATTTTATTTTTAAACTTTACATAATTGTATTAGTTTTGTCAAATATCAAAATGAATCCGCCACAGGCATACATGTGTTCCCCATCCTGAACCCTCCTCCCTCCTCCCTCCTCCCTCCCCATACCATCCCCTCTGGGTCGTCCCAGTGCACCAGCCCCAAGCATCCAGTATCGCGCATCGAACCTGGACTGGCAACTCGTTTCTTACATGATATTCTACATGTTTCAATGTCACTCTCCCAAATCTTCCCACCCTCTCCCTCTCCCACAGAGTCCATAAGACTGTTCTATACATCAGTGTCTCTTTTGCTATCTCGTACACCAGGATATTCTTAACTGATGTAGAAGGGAGATAACCGAAGGGCGTGAGGGGGTAAAGGAACATTTCTTGCAAAGGGAAAAGCAAATATTAAGGTTTTGAGCTTCAAGATAGAATGCTTCTTGTTGATATTAATATTATAGTTTCAACAAGTAGATTTAATTTCTGTTTGTTAAATACAATGCATAAATAAAATTAGGATATATAATTAGGTTTAGAAATGTGTTCTGTAATGTTAGCAACTTTAACATTGGCCTTGAGACTGGAAAATAAAGTGTACGGTCTAAGAGGTTATCCTCTGAACCCAAGGGCATTGCTTGGGTTTCTGCTGAAATCCAAGGTTTCTGCTGAAGAAGATATTCTATTATTGATATTGAGATGCTCTTGAATGACTTCAAATAAAAGGTCCAAACTGAAACTCAGAAAGACAGCCGACCTCATGTGATTTAATTTGAACTGCTTCTCAGATAGGTAATTTATATGTTGGGGTGAATGGAAACTGGACTTAACTTTCTCTAATGAGATCAATGACTTTGTACTGTCAGATTTGGCTTAATGTTTTCATTTTTAAAATCCCTGACCTCACAAACTCTCTAAGCAAGAGTAAGGGAAAAGGACAGGACTATCTTATTTAGTTATATTACCTTGAATTGGAACAGATTTCCCAGGTGGCACAGAGGTAACGAATCCAACTGCCAATGCAAGAGATGTGAGTTAGATCCATGGGTCCTGAAGATCCACTGGAGAAGGGAACGGCAACCCACTCCAGTATCCTAGCCTGAGAAATCTTGTGGACAGAGGAGCCTGGTGGGCTACAGTCCATAGGGTCCCAAAGAGTCAGACACGACTTGACTGAACACACACATCTTGAATTTGAAATTTAAATTGAGCTGCCCTTTCTCCACCAATGCTTGAGTAGAAGCATGTAGAGTGTAAGTAGCTGTAATGGAGGAAAGGAAAGGAAAGTCGCTCAGTCGTGTCCAACTCTTTGCTACCCCATGGACTGTAGCCTACCAGGCTCCTCTGTCCATGGGATTTTCCAGGCAATAGTACTGGAGTGGATTGCCATTTCCTTCTCCAAATTAGCTCATTCCAATGACCACATGGGATGGATCACAACGAAATTCAGGTACAACAATTCTTTGCCTAGTTCACAGTCATTTATTTCTAATTATGGAAAAAACCTAGAAAACTTTAAATGGTGAATAATCAGCAACATTTATATTTTTCCTTCTGGTTTTCCAGGATCATACAAACCATTTAGGCTTTGAAAGACATGTTTTGGAAGTCTATTGATGGTATCATAAGAAATACCTTCTTGTAAAATAATCTCCAAATATTTTAGAAATAACTAGAATCTCTCTAGAAATAATTCATGCCTTAATTATTATAAATGATGGAAATTAATACTGAAGTATTTCAGGAAAAGATAACACATCTTAATGTGTTATCTTAATGTGACATATAAGAGCATGAGGATATCTCTATTATGAAATTTATTGCTTTTTGCTACATTTTTGTCTGTCTTTTCTTCCAGATTACAAGTTTCTTGAAAAAGATCTAATTTTGTTGCCTACAAAATACAAATATATAGTACATGTATCTTTAAATACTGTTGAATTTGATAAGTTGCAAAACCTGATTGGTTTAATAGTTTTCATCAAATTTGACATTTTTTTTTTCTCACCAAAGATGGGTTTCCTAGGTGGCACTAGTGGTAAAGAATCCGTCTGCCAATTCAGGAGACACGAGAGATGCAGGTTTGATCCCTGGGTTGGGAAGATCCGCTGGAGAAGGAAATGGCAACCCACTCCAGTATTCTTGACTGGAAAATCCATGGACAGAGGAGCCTGGTGAGTTCAGGAGGTGGCAAAGAGTTGAACATGACTGAGCACAAAGGATAGGATCTCACCAAAGAAGATGTATAGATGAGACATTAGCATATGAAAAGATGCTCAAAATTATCTGTTATTACGGAAATGTAAATTAAAATAATAATGAAATACCACTACTTATCTATTAGAATGATCAGAATTCAGAACATTGTCAACACCAAATACTGAGGAAATATATATGAAGTAAGAAGAACTCTCTTTTTCAACTGGAGTATAGTTAATGTATGGTATAATGATTCATAGTTTTAAAGGTTATACTCCATTTATGGTTATTATAAAACAGTATCTATATTCCCCATACTGTCAGTATATCCGTGTAGCTTCTCTTATGCAAGGTAGTTTGTACTCCTTAATTTCCTACCCCTGTATGCCCCTACTCTTCCCTCTCCCCACTGGTAATCACTAGTTTATTCTATCTGTGCGTCTGCTTCTTTTTTGTTATGTTCTCTGGTCTGTTGTATTTTTTAGAGTCAACATGTAAGGGAACTCTTATTCCTCGCTGGTGGCGATGCAGAATGGTACAGACACTTTGGAAGCCAGTTTGGCAGTTTCTTGCAAAACTAAACATGCTGTTTCCAAATGATACAGCAATCATGTCTTTGGTATTTACCCAAATGAATTAAGAACATATGTCCACAGAAAAACCTGCACACTGTTGTTTATAGCAGCTTTATTGATAATTACCAAAACTTGGAAACAATTAGGATGCCCTTTAGTAGGTGAGTGGATAAATAAACTGTGGTACATCCAGACTGTGCAATATTGTTCAATGCTAATAAGAAATGTATTATCGAGACATGAAAACACATGAAGGAACTTTAAGTGCATCTTACTAAGAGAAAGAAACTAATCTAAAAAAAGGCAACAAACCGTATGATTCCATCTAAATAGCATTCTGAAAAAGGCAGAACTATGGAGACAATAAAAAGATTATTGGTTGTCAGGAGTGGAAAGGAATAGATGAACAGGCAGAGCATAGATGATTTTAGGGCAATAAAATTATTCTACATGATACATATCATTATACATTTATGAAAATTCATAGAATGTACAACAAGCATGAAGGTAAGCTATGAACTTTGGGTGATGTTGATGTCAGTGTAGGTTCATCCATTGTAGCAAATGTAACAACTGGTGTGGGATGTTAATAGTGGAGCAGGAGGTGTGGGTATAGGCAGCATACAGGAACTTTCCACCTTTTCAATCATTTTTGCCATTGACATAAAATGCCTCTAAAAAAATTGTGTATAATTTTAAAAGTTTGACCTTTTTTCACCCATTGCATCTTGAAATTCCTTTTCTTTCCTCCCATTTCTCCTTTCTGTCTGAGACTCCACATATGGGCATGTTTTACCTCTAAGTAAGTGTGTTTCAGTTTACTGTGGTTAGACTTCTTTTTCTCTTTACTTCAAAGGTTTGGTATGAAAAAGAAATGTAAAATATTTTATTAATAATTTTTAAGAATCAGAATAATTACAATGATTCTTATATTAGAGCAGCTTATACATCTTTGTACAGTTGCATATTGTATAGCATCCATAAAGAAGAAACTATTTTGTATACGTTTCTCACTCAGAGTACCTTATGAAAATAAGAATGTTGACTGGAGTTGTCACTGGAAATATTTATATCTGAAGGAATTTCTTAATCACAGGACCTGGTGGAAAACATAAAAATATCTATGGAGAATAAATTAATGAATATCACAAAGATTATACTATATTCTATAATATAATAACAGCTTTTTGTGTGTGACAGGCCATAAACAATATGTGGTATTTGATAATAAATACTAATAATTTATATATAGGAACTTGAGCTGTAGCCTTGCCAAATGCATCATCTTTCTACTAGTCAGCTCTTGAATTTTCTGTTCATTTTCCTCTACCCAGATTCTTTTCTAGGTTTAATGCTGTTTGTTTCACTAAAAAGGGGAGATGTATATATATTCGAGGTTAAGATCATAAGTGAGAGTTCTTATATACTGATCTCTAAAAAGTTGATATTTTCTCCAATAACTTCATGATGTCTACAAATATTTCCCCATTTACCTAGTGTTTTTTATGTTAACCATTTTCCTATCTCTCACTGAAATCTTGCTACCACTGTTTATTAACATTCTTTCCATGTGTTTATATTTTCACCATGGTCATCCCTGAGGGCTTTCAGGAAAATGGAATTTTGATGGACCACAAATTGTTTTTTTTTTTTTTTTTTTTTCAGAAAAAGCAACTTTTAGATTGTTTGTAAGTTGTAAATGGAAATATGAATAACATTATTCTTACCATTGTGTATAAGAGTTTTTAATATTTAAACCATTGTGTATAATATTTATGGAGATTATAACAATGCAAGGTTATTCTTCCTCCAAATGCTGCCTGATAGATTCCTTAAAATGCATGCTGTTAAAAAATTACTCCTTATCTTGATATAGCTTCAATATTTCTGTTCCTAAATGTGGAAGTGATATATAGAAATGCTTAAATTACATCAAGGTAAGATGACAGATATATGTATGCCTTATATTATCTTGCATAATTATATGGATCAATAGATATCTATATATTATTACATTATCATGTATATACTTTATGTGATCATATATATTCCTTACAATGATGATTCAGTATCATTTAAATAAATTCTTGCCTGTTAAAAGAGTTAGTCCTATATCCTCTGTGTGTGTATGTGTGTGTGTGTATGTGTGTGTGATTGACCAAGAAGGCTTCAATATTCCCTCAGCTTGACTAAATTTAGACAGGCTTCTTCCTGACTATAGAGCTCCTAACTTCCCTTTTCTTAGAGCATTTACTTAAAAAACTTTAAATTGTTCATTCTTTGTCCATTTCAGCTGTAAATTTTTCTCCCAGGCTCTAGTCGGTTTTGTAATCCTGGACTGTATTTCTCAAGGACCTGAGCATCAAGGAATCATCAGGAAAGACAGAGCCCCTGCCTCCTACTCTAGATGGGATGGTAGATGGGAGACGTCAGTAAACCTAGATGCCTAATCACATTGACCAGTCCCTCATCTGATGTTCTCTGTTGGTTTTCCACTAGCTCCACCCAGTGATTAAGAATATTCTCCCATCTTTTGCTTCAGAGGAGTTGAGTTCTATCTTCCTCTTCCATTGTCATAGTCTTGATCTCTGTTTTAATGGTTTTGAATAAAATCTTCCTCATCTACTTAACTCCATCCAGTGTAATTTTTCTTTGACAGTATATGTGTGTATGTATGTATTGATATATTTATACATATATGTATACACACACACATGTATACATTCATATATACCTACCATGCATACCAGAGTCACTGTAGTTCAACTTTGATTTTTTTGTATTCTTTGGTTTTCTAGAAATTGTTATACTCATTTTTCCTGGAAAATATTAAAAATGTTGCATGGGGAATTTCAGTAACACAAAATTAGGAGCAAAATCTATTTTCACTAACAATAACAATATGATGGGCTTCCCTTGTGGCTCACCTGGTAAAGAATCTGCCTGCAATGTGGGAGACCTGGGTCTGATCCCTGGGTTGGGAAGATCTCCTGGAGAAGGGAAAGGCTACCCACTCCAGTATTCTGGCCTGGAGAATTCCATGGACTATATAGTCCATGGGGTCACAAAGAGTCGGACACGACTGAGTGACTTTCACTTTCACAACAATATAATATGGTAAATATATATATATATAGAGAGAGAGAGAGAGAGAGAGAGAGCAAACATTAAAAGGTTGCTTTTTCCAGAGGACTGATTTCAGAGTGATTCTCTGGGGCTTTTGCCAGTGAGGATGGTTCTTTAAAAATCCTGCAGATCAGGTACAGAGTATAACCTTAAATTAAATGATATGTGCAGTATATCTTTTAATTTGCTAAAACACTTAAGAGTTGATTCTTACAAGCAAAGGTTCATTTACAAAATGGCAGCTATTGAACTCAGAGGGAAACTATGTTGGCTTAAAAACAAAAACCACATATGCCTGAGGAATTTCTGTTTTCACTAAGTTCTCTCTTCATGTGTTAATTGTAGAGTAGGAATTGATTCATATATCTCTTAAACTTTTTCTTGCCAAATTCCCTTAAGGTGGTTACAGAAAGAGGAGAAATATTTATAAGGGAAGATATGGAAAGTGGAAGCAGAACAGGCTTTGCATAATATCATGCTAAACACAAAAAAACAATGGTTAAATCTTTGTAAACTCAGAGTCATAGATAATGATAAAACAGTTATATCAATGAGACTGATACGAGGATCTTGATAGTAATTTTTTTTTTCAATAGTGAACCAAAGACAAAGGAGAAATCACACCTGGATACAAATGGATAATTTGACATAACTATCTAAATCATTTGAATTTCAGGAAAAAAAAAGTTAATATCAATAACTGACACATTTGTATGCATTATAGATAAGGAAAATAATATCAAAAGGAAAAAAAAATCCATTGCATGGGCAAGAAAATCTTCCATAAAGAATTTTATCAAAAATATTATGGAAGATAATCTTTAAAGAAGGCCACTCTCTTTCATTAGCAACATGTTGATGCAGTCTTTAGGAAATTGTTAGTAGAGAAAGATTATTGTGCAATTATTTTGTTGACCCATTCCCTGCCTTTAATACAGATTTTTTTTTCTTTTCTTTCTCTCTTTAGGGAATTGAGATGGAAGGAGAGGTATATTCTCTCCAGTGACTCTCTGGTTATGAATAATGTTTGCAAAGAAAATTAAATTGAGCAAAAATGGAGAGTCCGCTTAAGTTCTTAAGTAGAGTTTCTGCTTAAAGCATGAAAGAATATAGCAGAAAAAGCAAGAATTGCAGCAAAAGAAAGCCGTGACCTCAACTTATACTGCTGCCCATTACTAACTGCTTGATCATAATCACTGTAACTTTTTCTGAGCCTGTTTAACCAGATGCAAGACCAAGATGAATAATACCTTCTTCAGTGGCTTCAGGTGAGGATTAAGGGAGACTACATGAAAATACCTGGGATATGTAGTATTCTTAATAAAGGTAGTTCCTTTCTGTATAAAGGAACTAATTTATTATTACTTAATTACCTCACTTTTCACACCTCTGGAATATGAAAGCCACTAGGACAGTGGGCCTGCTCAGACTTAGACTTCTTTATAACTATTATTATTACTTAAATCTAACTCAGGGACTTAGAGGCATTACAAAACAAACAGAGGAAAAGGTCTGAAGCAATGTTATTGCTGAACAATTCCAAGCGAACAATTATGTTCACTGTGTGGGAAAAGAGAGAGAGAAGATAAATCAAGTTACAGGTTTGAAAGAGAGAGACCAGAAACTGTATCTGTTCAGCAACTGCCCCATTTCAAGTCAATTGTCTGCATCTTCACCCCTTTCTATGCGCAGAAGTGCCCCTTAACCATTGCTTATAGGGTCAGGGTGTGTACTCAGCACTTAATTTATATACAAACAGTTCTCAGACTGATAAGCCTGGCCAAAGAAGATGATCCGGGCAATTCTAACTTTTTTAGGTCTCTGAATCGGGCCTCTGAGTCCTGAGAGATCATGGGTTATATGCAGATAACACAGACTCCCACCCCTAGTTGAGTGGCAGTCTCAGGGAAAGGAAGAATGCTAAAGTTGGGAGGCAAAATCAGCCTACTCTTTGTACTTATTGGTTTAAGTTGCAACTTGAACATGAATTTGTTAAAAGAAGAAAGCGAAGCAAAAGAAGAAAGAAAAAAGGAAAAAAAATATCCTCTTTAAATAAATAAATTAATAGTTCATGTGGGTAGCATACTATTTTTCTCAATGTGTGATTCATAAAGGAAAATATTCTGAATTATGCACACAATAAAATGTGGTGAGGGTTTTAGAAAAGCCCATATTTTGTGTGGAAATTAAGTATAGGCACTGGGAAAGCCCTGCCTGTGTACACAAAGACGGCCTGCCTGCGTGGGGAACATATGGAACTTATTTCATCTTCTGTAAACTACACAGGACTTTCGGCGACATCTCTTATGCAGCCAGTCAGCACAAGAGATGTGTGGCTGCCGCTGTGCCTGTCAGCATCTCTTCCAGTGTTACACTGAAAACTGACAAAGACCCACAACACATCCAGGGGTGTGATGCAACTGAATGAACTCCAGGAAATTCAGAGAGCCGATTACCAGAAAAGGGCTGCATAGACAATGACTGCTAATCGAACCCACTTGAAGTTTTCCATCAGTTCCGTCACCAAGAGCCTCAGAGACTGAGAATGTCATACAGTCTTGCCTTCCTTCTCATTTGTAGCCTGGTGAGGTTTTCTATGAAAGTCACTGCATGAGAAGTGCTAGTAAAAATGTGTGAGGTTTCTACCTGAAATATTCTTGGCACCTTATACATTAAAAACGAGTGCAAATAAAACTACATGATCTGGCTAAATCATTCTCTTTAGAATTCTTATTGAAAGGATAAACAAATAATTCTGAAAAAATAGCCATTATAAACAAAGTTAAAGATAAATGTTGCCAGCAGAGTTAACTACTTCACGGATATTACCTTTTTATTTTTAAAGAAAGGAGAATAAGTAACTTGGAAGGAATCAAGATACAAGATGCAACTTTGATTCCTCAAATTAACATGAAACCAGTAATTACTAAATGTGGTAATCTCCTTACTGAGCTCAACCCCACTTCCCACCCACAAATCAGTTCCCTTTTTGATTGACTCAGTACAAAGGCCAAGAATTGCATAGATAAAATCCCTCTGGGGCACTGTTAAGGTACATCGTTTTAAAAGAACAGCATGTACTTATGCAACCTAAATTCATTCTTATAATAACATTCTGACCACAAAAACATTTTAGTCCTCAGATATGTCAATTCAGCATTTTTTACCAAATTCACACAAGCAGTAAAACTAGAAAGAAGGGTACCTAACTCTGAGTTTATCAAAAACTTAGCCAAATATTAATAATACTTAAGGAAAGTATAGAAGTAGGACCATAACATTAACACCAAAATCTCTGCAGTTACAAGATTCAATTTTTGGCCTTCAGGCAGATATGTGACTTTAAACACTTTAGTTAATTTCTCTGGGTTTCCTTTCCCTCATCTGTCAGTGGAATAATCAGACCACTGTGCGAGTTGCATGAGGTAAGACATGGAGTACTCACTTGTGCTTGAAATTGTGTTGGGCTACAGAGTAAATATCGAAGGCAATGGCACCCCACTCCAGTACTCTTGCCTGGAAAACCCCATGGGTGGAGGAGCCTGATAGGCTGCAGTCCATGGGGTCGTGAAGAGTCTGATACAACTGAGTGACTTCACTTTCAGTTTTCACTTTTATGCATTGGAGAAGGTAATGGCAATCCACTCCAGTATTCTTGCCTGGAGAATCCCAGGGACAGGGGAGCCTGGTGGGCTGCCGTCAATGGGGTCACACAGAGTCGGACACGACTGAAACGACTTAGCAGCAGCAGCAGCAACAGAGTAAACATCAGCCACACAGATATTTTTAACTATAAAAGTGAACTGAAATATTCAGTGATAAATACACAAGAGATTTTCAATACATAATACAAAAAAAACTGACTTCAGTGTCTCATCACTGTTGTTTAGTGATCACATGTTGAAATGATAAAATCTTGGATATATTGAATTAAAGTATGTTATTGCAATTAATTTCATATTTTTCCTTTTTTAATATGCATACTACAAACTGAAAAATTACATAGCTCTTCCTTATTAGAATTATATTTGACAGTGTCAACAGAGAACAAATTAAGTGCTTAATGAAGACTAAATAAACATTATAATTTTTGACTTGTATTATATTTGCAAAAGATAGGCAAAATTAAACTCTATGGAATAGGAAGGGAAGGTTCATTTGTACTTTTTGCCTTAAATATTTAACAAATAAACAGGCAAAAAAATAAGAAAATGTTAGTTTAAAAGCTGTCTTCAGTTTGTACAAATTCACATGAGAGAAAAGCCACAATCGACTTAGAGATGGAAATTTTTACCTTTTAGGCAAATGCTGAGAACAAAAATATTAAATGGATCACATGGTTTTGAAAAGCAAATTTTTCTGTGGAGAGTCTAGTCGAATAGGTTTAAACAAAACAGTTCATTCACTTTGCAGAGCAATTTGCCAAGTCCAGTGCTTCTTCCCCAGGAGGGTTGGGAGAAGAGGACTAACAGAGGAGTCGGAGCTGAAGGAAACAAATGTCTAAGGAGAAAAAGAGAGGAGAAGACTGCAGCAGCCAGTACTTAAGATACCAAGAGCAAAATAATCCATCATGGTAAAGAAGGGTCAGTGACTCCTTTAATAACGATCAGTATTCAATTTGAAATTTTCTATCTAATGTGTGTTTTTAAAATTCTACTCTAAATCATCATCAGAAATCTGTTTAACAGAAGAGCCTGGTGCTTCTGTTGCTTTATGAGAGGAAGCAAAGTGGGAGGTCCTTAAGGGGGAAGATGTTTACTTGATGCCTAATAGATACAGAAAGCTAGTCAATATCAAAGATCGTGAATTCCTCAGAAGCAGGAAATCAGAGTGAGACATGCCAAGAACTAGTATAATCTTTTGGAGAATAAGTGGTGCTAAGTGGTCCCCATCATACTAGGGCTTAATTTTCAATCTGTTTAATGAGATATTAAAAGAAAATTGACTTCAGATGAGTGAAAGAGACAGGGCTTCTGGAGAACTAGCAATTAAATTATATTTACTCATGCATTTAGACAAGGAATTTCAGAAGTACAATTAGCGGACATTGTATATTGAATACTTTACAGATTGCAAAACTTTTTCAAAAGGAGTGTCTGGTTTGATCCTTGGAATAGAGGAGGGGATTATTATTTTCCCCATTTTAAAGATAATGAAATAAACTCAAAAAGACTAAATAACAGAGGCAAGATTGCTCATCCATAATGTAGCAGAAATGGGTATCCTGATCTTCGGAAGGTAAATCTCATGTTCTTACACCTCTGAATATAATATATGCATGATTCTCTTCTATTTGTCCTTGTAATTATGATAAAATCTTTTTTCCTGTTGCTATATATTTTTTTACCCCTCAGTTGAAATCAATAGTATTCACCTTATTAGATAGTGGTGGTGACGATGAAATTGTTGATACGGAGCATCAGTTTCATCAACATCATCATGATCACCATCATCATCATAAATATCATCAAAAAAACTCATTTTAAATAATCAGCAATTTTGAGGTTCTAATACTCCTATTAAAATAGGTATTGCTATTCTCAATAACTGAAACATTAAATGTAGTTCAATTAAATGAGGTTCAAATGCAGCTTCAAATATTATCATTACATTGTTGAATTTAAAGACATTCATTCAAGCAACAGTTTTGTGCAAATTCTAAGCATTACAAATTCTCTGTGCTAGGAATAGTGTTACATGCCTATCAGAGAGAATAGAAATAGGAATCTGAAAAAGCCTCAAAATACTCATAGTCTAGTTAAAGGTAGACATATGAAAAGTAATTAATACATAAATATGAAAAAAATTACTAGGAAAGCATAGCAGATCGTGGTCATTACTGTCAGAAAAGATGAATAAAAGTTATTCTGAGTCATTAGCCCTTATCAATATTTATCTGTGGAGTAACATCTTCTTTCATAAGAAGGAAAATGTATCTCCTAATATATTTAATAGGCAAGTGAACATGGAAGTCACTCAGTCATGTCCAACTCTTTGTGACCTAGTCCATGGAATTCTCCAGGCCAGAATACTGGCGTGGGTAGCCTTTCCCTTTTCCAGGGCATCCTCCCAACCCACGAATCAAACCCAGGTCTCCCACATTGCAGGTGGGTTCTTTACCAGATGAGCCACCAGGGAAGCCCTTTGATTGGCAAATGTAGTCTAAATGTGAGATGCATTTCACTTTCTTTCTTTCTTCCTCTCCTTGAAAGAAATAGTCATCAACTTAAACATCAAGCTGGTCAATTTTGTGTTTACATTTGACATTTTGGGTGGTGATTGCATGGCTAATTTTATTTTTTGCACACTTGATTTATTATTTTATTTTTTGGAATTATCTAAGGGAAAAAATCATTAAGCTACTTAAAAATAAGGAATAAGAAGGAATTCCCAAATTGAAAACATAAATATGTTGGAGTAATTGCTGTTAGGGAGATTATAGAATTAAGTGATGAGAGCATTTGGAATCAGAGCTAAATTAAAATTCTGGCCCTGCTACTAGGCACACAAATTTTGTCAAATTACTAAACTTCCAGAGACTTAGTTACCTTCTCAGTGAAAGAGAAGAAAATAATACTTTTTCAGCATGCTATATTGAGACCTAAATAAAACTGTGTTTATAAATATCATGTAATATACACTACAGATAATATAATATATAACATATAATAACAATAAATTCTTATTTATTACTGAACATCCAGGTTGAAAAAGCTCCCTGGAGTTACTAAGGGTATTAAAACTACATTAAATATCTTAAGCTCATTTAAAATATGAAAATATCCTAATACTTGGAATAAGCATGCTAGAAAAGTATTTCTTTGTTCCTTCTTAACTCCATCATTTTTCTTTATTTTGACAGTGAGACATGATCCTATTTCATTGGGTTTTTTACTCAATCAAGTACTGTGTGTGTCTCTTCTCCATGTATGGATAAAAACAGCCCTTCTGCAACATGTGTAATTTGTAAGAATGCAATAAATGCCTCCAAAAAACACAATCTGGACCATCACCACAAAATAAAAGCATTGTAGCTAACTATGCACAGAACCCACTAAACTAAAAGCAGCCCTTGCAAAACAAACCATTCTTTTCTTAAGCAATCAGTGCAAATTGCAAAAGCAACAAACATTTTAGCCACAGATGAAGGAGCCACAGACAGTCCGCAAAAGCCTCATGTGAAATTGCCTCATATTATAGAACTAGAAGAAACCATGTGTTGGTGGTAAGTGGTGACTGCATCAGAATATTCTAAGAGAACTTAGAACTCTCAAATGCATGAAAACCTATCTGAGTTGACATTTTACTAGGACAATAAGGTATTCCCATTCTTAATTCTAGAGTCTAGAATTAAACCTATTTAATTTTGAAGTATACCATTGAGAAGTTGTGAATCTTAACAAAAGAAGGAAAAGCATATTATTAAAAAATGTAAAAACATTGCCAAGAAATTGGCCACAATTACGTATTTAAAAGATATTCAAAAATACCTGCTCCAGAATCTGATGTGACAATAAGCCCAGAAGACTCTAAGTGATGATGTTATGAATCTTTTACAATGATTCTAGGTGTTAGGGGAATCAAGTCCAAATTTTCAGGGAATCATGTAAAAATTTGACATGAATGCTGAACAAATCTTGGAAGATGTGGATAAAGCTCTGAAAAATTGCTATTTGAATTTAAAGCAATTTTCTTTTAAAGACAATAAAACATAAGATAGAAATCCATGAGAATGCTCAAATTAGTATAATTTGGTAAATAATATCGTGTTCATGTATGTCAACATTGTGAAAAATAGCACAATCCTTGTTATAAATGGAGTTTTATTTTAACATGAAACGCATGGCCTGGTTTTCTTTGGCACTCATACATTGTCTCCATAGAATTCAGAGTTTCTCTTACTGTCACCTTTTGTTGCTGTTCAGTCGCCGAATGGTGCCTGACTCTTTGTGACCCCCATGGACTGCAGCATGCCAGGCTTCTCTGTCCTTCACTCTTTCCCCAGAGTTGGCTCAAACTCATGTCCATTAAGTCAATGATGCTATTCAACCATCTCATCCTCTGTCGCCCCCTTCTCCTCCTGCCCTCAATCTTTCCCAGCATTAGGGTCATTCTTGAAACTGGAATGGATAGCCATTCCCTTCTCCAGGGGATCTTCCCAACCCAGGGATCAAACCCAGGTTTCCTACATTGCAAGCTTATCTTTACCATCTGAGTCACCAAGGAAAGCTTTACATTCACCTAGTCTCTGTCAAATTCTCACTCTGGCTTCCTGAGGACGTTAGATATACCAAGCTAAGTGTCTTTCTTTCCTTTTCAAAGATGAAAGGAGAGAGACTGAGAGACTTACCTAAGGTTTGCCTAAAATTTAAGGACAACAAAGTAAGGGGTTCAGAGAAAGACCTGGACCAAAAATACTACTGTTAAACATATTGACAGTGAGATGGATAAAACCAACCATATTCTGTGCTTATGTGGAAAGCAGAAGTTTACTGATCAAGTCCCATATTCCAGGTTAAGAGGGTTAAGAGAGACACAGTATGTCCACACACATACACACATTTCTTATGGCACACTGATCTTAAGGTGTTAAAACGATTAGTACTATCATGCATTGTTTTTCCTCTGATGCGCCTTTAAAATGTATCTCAACTATAGTTGCTCTAGTTTGTTGTGAAATGTTTCTTTTCCAGAGTAATGAACTATAAACATCTTATAGTATCTTCATAACATTGAAGGACCTGGGCCTCTTGCATCACAGGAAGATTCTTTACTATCTGAGCCACCAGGAAAGCCTGCATTAAAGAACATGGTGCATTCTACATGGTGACTATTTACTGTTAATGTATATCTTGTGTTTTGTATAACATACAGTTGCTTAACAAAAGAATCTAAGCATCAAGATAATGAGGATTTCCCCAAATGATATTTATTTGAATTTTCAGAAAGACTTGATGAATTCCTATTTAAGTATAATCTTTACCTGGACTAACCAAGATACACTAGGCATTAAGTATTGAGAGTGTTTAATTTTTACCCAGCAGTAGTTTTATAAACTCCCCATAGTGTTTAGTACTAGGAAACTTAGAGATAAGTGGAGGGACTTTTTATGCACTTGTATTTTATGTGATAGGTAAAGATGAATAAGTAAAGACAGAAAAGGGACTGAACTCTAAACTGGTAACCAGAAGAATTTCAGGCTAACTTCTTGTATGCCCACATCTCAATCAGTTAGTATGATGACCTTTTCTAATAACTGCCTCATTTATAAATGCAGAACGTACTTCCCAGGAGAGAAGTATTTACTGTCATGAGCACATGTGAGTACACACACCACTTTACTGTTGAGTACTCTGAATTATAAAGAAGGCAATTGCCATGCATGAAGCCTCAACTTTCCCATTTTCTGAGTTTTTAGAAAGACAAAGAAAAGGAAGATTTTGTTAGAGAAGCCAAAATTCCATAGCCCTCTTGTAAGCTGCTTGTTGTGTTTGGATAAGGGGTAAAATGACCAGAAAAGAGCTGGGATTAGCAGAGTATTTTATTATACCTAAGAACACATGCCCAACTTCATCCCAGTTTCTCTAAAAGTTTCCAAATGGACAAAATAACAAGGCGTGACAAGGAACAATAAACATGCTAACGTTTTACTACAACCACACCTTCATAACCTGTGTATTACTCTGGCACAGCTGTCAGTACTGAAATAGCTCAAGAATAAGGATGAGGAAGAGGAGGAAATGGAAAAGAAGGTACAACAGCTGTTACGAAAGTCAGGATGTTCCAAATTGCATGAACTAGGAAAACTCAGAAAGATACACCTTGTCACTATAATTTTCAGAGCATACTTAACAAATTAAGGAACAAAGAACCCTAATCACAAACACCATTTGCAGATAGAGCACATTCTTTCTTGTAGAAGGCAGTGTGCTGTGTTTGATGGAGTAATTAGAATTAAATGAAAAATCCCCAATCTGAAAATGTAATTAGAAAATACTCATTGTCAGACCTGAGAGTTTTATGATAAATGTTGTTTTCTTTTGCATAATGCTTAGTGATTAGCGACTTACTTTACTTTGAATAGATTTCCTTTGGTGTGTTGTGTGTTTTTATAAGTAAGCAGGCTGATGTTATTCATTTGGGCTGTTCCTTGCAGAGACTTCAAAGCTATTCTTAATCTCCACAATGTGCAGCACACCATTCTAAAATAGTTGCATCAATTTAACAAATTTTGGTCAATGTTATGTTAGTGATCTTGCTTTGAAGTCTATCATGTATTAATTGTCTGTTTTGATATTTCTGATTCTCTGTCTCTTTCTTTCTCTTTCTCTCCAATGAAGCTGTGCTGTAAGTCAGGCATGTAAGTATGAGGGACAAATTTCCTGAGTAACCCAACTGTTAGATTCAGAAATATCAGTTTGGAAAGGATTGTCAAACCTTCATTTATAAATGACAGTATTCTGCAAAAGGAATTCTAACAAGACAAAAAGAACCTAAAAGTTCACATGCAATACAAACCAAAATAAACTTTAAATAATCATGCAATAGAAAGCAATAAGAAAGAACCAAAAGTAAAATCAATTGGACTTAGATATTTAGAGAAAATGCGCAGAAATAACAATAAATGTGTGAAAATGGTTCAGGTTTGTAGGGATCAAAAAATAAAATCAGAAACTACAGCCTAAAGATTTTTTGATTTAGATTGGCAAAATCAGAATGATGTGATCTCACATGTTATATTGATAGAGATATAAATGAGTACAATATTTTGGAAGGGAAATCAGTATGACTACTTGAAGCAACAATTTTATTTTAGGAATTCATCATGCGGGAATACCTTCCTGATGGGTAAAGTGAGAGATTTTTAAGATATGTTGCTGCTACAGCATTGTTTGTGATAGAAATACATTGAATAATCTAAATGTCCATTAACAGATGACTGATTAGATAAATTATGGCACATCTACCTAGTTCAGGATTAGAAAAAAAATTATACCCTGGCACACAACAGAGATTCAAAAAACTGTGATTATCTAGAGGGAAAAAAGATTAATAGATGTAAATGAGAGTTGAACACAGCATTGCTTTTGTAACTCACACTATACTGGCTATGGAATGATTAAATGAGACCAGGTCTTGAGCCTCACATACAAAAAAAAAAAGAAAGAAAATTATATTTATACATATTTTATAATAAGCATAGGCATAAAAATGTCTGTGAAAATAACATACAATACATTTTGTAGGGAACAGGACAATTTTTATTATAATAATGCACATATTAAAATTGATGCATATACAATTAGAAAGTAATATCTTCATAAAAATATTTCAATGTTTTAAATATTTAAATTGTGCAAACCAAGTTCTTAGTGGTATCACTTCTGGAGAGAAGAATATATATATATATATATGTATTATACACTCACATATATATGTACATGTAGTCACAATATCGGAGAAAGCGATGGCACCCCACTCTAGTACTCTTGCCTGGAAAATCCCATGGATGGAGGCGCATGGTGGGCTACAGTCCATGAGGTTGCTAAGAGTCGGATACGACTGAGCAACTTCACTTTCACTTTTCACTTTCATGCATTGGAGAAGGAAATGGCAACCCACTCCAGTGTTCTTGCCTGGAGAATCCCAGGGACAGGGGAGCCTGGTGAGCTGCCGTCTATGGGGTCGCACAGAGTCAGACACGACTGAAGTGACTTAGCAGCAGCAGCAGTCACAATATATTCATAAATAATTAACTATTGCTTTTTTATTCTAGGCTTACAAAGCAACATTTAATTTAAAAATGTTTTGTATTTTGTGTTTTGTATTTTGATGCTATGGAGAATATAAAAAGAATTTGTTTTTAATGAAAGAGAACCTTTTATCTAAGGTCCTCTTTTTAATCAATTTTTGTTTTAAATAAGAACAGGAATGAAGTAACTCAAGAAAAAATTAAAACAAAATGAAAACTCATTGAAGCAGAAATAGCTTCAAGACATCTAGCTACTTGTGGCCAGATACGGATGCAAATAAGGCGTCAAATGAGATAAATCAATAAAGGAGAAGGTGACAAGAACATAAAATAATGTTACATGGAAAAAATAAGACGGAAGAAAGAAGATAAGTTCATAAGAATGTTAAATGAAGACACATTTAAACTTGATATGCTGTATATTTTGTTAAAACTACAGATACAGATATCATAAACTCTAACTGATGTGCCCAATTGAAGAGATGGAGAATCTTTGAAGAAAAAAACTGAGCAAAAGAAAATGTGTTAATATGCAGATCAGGAATGAAATCAAGTAAAAGAGAAGAAATTTGGGAAAAGATGTGGAAACAGTGCAAAAGGAGCTTAATTATGGAAGGGAAGAAAACACTGGAAATTTCTAATTGGCAAGCCACTTAAAATGTTCCCTTCTGGGTTGTTTAAAATATTGGCAAATGTTTCACAGAGATGCATAAACACACATAAACATATTCGAAATGCCTCCATCAGTAGATACGAATTAGGTTCACTAAGTTTTTTGAAATAATTTATGTCTCTGATTACCTGCCACTGCTTTGCTTTCCTTGAAATGTTCCCTAAAGGAAGTTAAGGACAGGTCTTTCTGGATCACAGATACTTGGAAAGCAGGAGAGGAGGAAGAACGTGTGCAAAGAGAGATGTACGTGGCTTAATCTGTTATAGGGTTGTTTAGATTTGAACCTATTTTCCTGTAAGTGTATACATCAACCTTGTCAATTTTCAAATTAAATTATCCAAGCCAACTATAAAATTGCATATTTTTCAAAACACCATTTTATGATTTGCACAACTTAGAACTGCAGCTTGAGAAAATTAAAAGGAACAGGGTGGTCACCAGGAAAACCTAATTATCATGAAGTGGTTATTCAAGTATTTCAATCTGTTTATGGAACTGTATCATTTAAAAATAGACAGTGGTTAAGGTTTTTGATCGTTCAGTATGAAAGAATAATGAAGGGGGGCGGTATTTAATAGAATTAGTAACACTTGTAGCCTATCAGGCTGGTCTCCTAAAGAAATGCAATTTAGCAAAATGAGTGTGGTTGGAAACTCAGGCCAGAATAACAACTTTCTTCAGATCCACCCAAGACTTATACAGTGGCCATTTCAATTAGCATAATGGTTCAATGTTCCTTGGGAAGTGAGGTCTTTTGTTTGGGATATTTCCTAATTAAAGAAGCCTGTTTGAAGTGGGATCTAATTTTAACTTTGTAATGCCAAAATATGATTTGAAGAGTCTGTTTTTATTTCAAGATATATTGGCTTTGCATTTCCAAGTTGAGATAGCTGTCATTAAATGTCCACGAAGCTCATATTTAAGACAAGAAAATGGAATGGCAGGGTATGAAGTAACTGGCATCAAAATTAGTTCTCGCTTTGAGTTAATATTATTGAGTTGATCATTTGTTCTATTATTATACTTCTTATTTATAAATGAAATACAGGTAATAACAGGAATCCCCAAAGTCATCTTTTAATTACAGGAAAGTCAAGTAAGGAGAATCAAGAACTTTTTGCTGGTACATTTTTCTCACACATCTTAACATATATCTTGGAACTTCAAGTGCAAGAGTGGCTTTTGTTGTTTCTGTTGTCGTTTAAAACTGACTGGTATTAAGACCACTTGGATGATTTCAAAACACTCTGTAAAGTGTCCTTTAAAAAATGTTATTCATAGTCCAACTATTTTGTAAGCTAAAATTGTTGCCGCCTTTTTTACAGATGAGAAAGAGACAGCTATGTAGTGACTTTCTAAGTGAGAATCAACAGTAAGTACATGAGGCATCCGGGATAAAAATAAACAAGTCCTCTCATTTCCAGTCCACGTTATGAATCACAGTGCTCCAGACAATCGTTAAAATGCTATAATTTTGACTAAATGTATACAAATGAGGGAGGTTCGGGAAATTATTATAATAGACATCAGAGAAAATATTTCTTCAAAAATTGTATCATTTATAAAGAAGCAGCGTTGTTTTTAGCATGTTTCTATAGATGCAGCTGGTAAATCGTGTCTCAGTCATGACTGATTTGTTAGGCAGTCTCTTGGATGATCTCTATGAGCCTGCTTCCTGGTATTCATGTCCTTCTGTAATCTCTGCACTTGAGTGAAAGCTGGAAGTGATGACTTGCTTCTAGAGGACAGAAGTTTGCAGGGGAGATGAAATGTCACTTCTACCATTATGTTCCTTGCTCTACGGAGACACCCCTGTGACAAGAGGGAAGCCGTCAGACAACATTCTGAAAGCCTCTGAGAGTCTCAGTGTAACAACCCCAGAGGAACTGAATTTGGACAACCGTGCTAAACAGTTCGGGAGTGGACTTCCTCAGGAAAGCCTTTAGATGAAACCTCAGCTTTGACTGACCATCTAACAACAACCTCCTAAGAGACTTTTGCCCAGATATCTGACCTGGAGAAACTATGAGATAGTAAATATTTGCTGTTTCAAGTTGCTAAATTTGTGGTAGTTTGTAACACAGCAAAAGGCAACTAACACAATGGATCCCCTTCAGACCCTTCTCCAGCCTCACTTAGGAAAAATTAAAGACTGGAGGATGAAGAAATGAGACATCTTGGTTCACAGTTAGTATAAGACACAATGAAGATGAAACTCGGGGTTTTCTGGGGAGTTCATAGCAAATCATGGCACAGTGAAGTCAGATGGAAAAGGAACAGGGTGGTCACCAGGAAAATCTAATTATCATAAAGTGAACACCTAGCATGAACAAATGGGAACAGAATGTCCTATATTTTGTCAGTCTGGAAGGAAGGTCCCCATGATCATGTTATGACATCGTTCTGTCCCTAAAAAATATTCCATTTTGTGTATAAACCCAGGTCACTTTAACTAGAAAAAAAATCAGAAAGATGTTAAATTGTCAAGTGTTTGGTTTTTAATACTATTTACGTACAATACTACAGACTTCCCTGGTGGCTCAGTGGTAAAGAATCTGCCTGCTAATGCAGGAAACGCAGATTCCTTCCCTGGGTTGGGAAGATCCCTCAGAGTAGGAAATGGTAACCCACTCCAGTATTCTTGCTGGAAAATCCCATGGACAGAGGAGCCTGGTGGGCTAGTACATGGGGTCACAAAGAATTGGACACAAGTTAGCGACTAAATAGGAACAACAGATAATACTATAGTCTTTTCTTTGTAACAGTGAATCTGAACTTGTGTAACAATATTTCAATATAATAATAATAATAAGCATTCATCAATCACTGCAGTAAATACTTTTATTTATTAAGTGAGCCATTAATATGTCCAGTAATTCTGAGAGATAAGAACTCTTACTATGCAGTTTTTAAAGAAGAGTAAATTGAAGTTCAAGGATATTAAATGATTTGCCAAAGTCAACAGCTAGAATTTTGTGGTCCTGGGATTTGAACTCAAATTTGCTGTTAGAGTGCCCCTCCCTAACCACAACCCTATAGTTCCTCTCTATAGAGTAGAAAGTTGTAATTAGTACCACTTAGATTTCAGGCTTGGTTTTTTACAGATGAACTGCATGTCACTATTACAACTGGCATAAGTTATAACCACTATGCTAAACACTCTAGTGAATATAAGAGTAACATAAAAATGTCTTTAAAAGTCTTTTAGTTGGCTTTGGGAAGTATGGAATCAGTAAGGTAAATTAAGTCCATATATTAGCATTTACTAAGTCATAATGACTTAATTGACTACCAGAATTTCAAAACTGAAGGCAATCATGAAGAAAATGGTCCAGTGAGAAAAGGTCTCTAGTATATTGTGGAATTTAAGCTATCGTTTAATAATGGTTATGAGTCTGTCATTATTCAGAAAAATAAATAAATATCATTTTCAATTCCATAGCTGTAGCCATAAGAATATAACTTCTATCTCTTTTTGAAGTAAATCAGACAAATTTTCTGTAAGTGACCTAATCAGATATTGACCTGAAATCTGTGGAAGATATTAGAAACTCCAAGATCCACCTTGGAATTGGTATTGTTCTGGAATAAACACAAAGCAAAATGCATGACAACACTTGAAGATGAATTTGTTATTAATTAGATCCTGCCTAGAAACTCTGAAAGAACAATCTATCTGGAGAACAATGCTCTTTGTAATGATTACTCTGAGGGTTTTCAGTAGTGCCATCTGAGCTTGAAGATTGTAGTCCAATATAGAAGAAATCCCTTGGAATGAATGAATGACTGTGAGCAGAAAATAAACAAAATTGATCCTGTATATCAGTACACTTGCGTTTGGAGGAAATTGAGCAAACTCTGGGAGATAGTGAAAGACAGGGAGGCCTGGCATGCTGCAGTCCATGGTGTTGCAAAGAGTCGGACACAACTGAGTAACTGAACAACAAAAACAACTTATTCATTCATGATTTGAGGAGCAGTTAATGTCAAACACAGCCACCTCTGCCATCACTGAAGATAACTAGCATGTCTTTCTTAGGCTGTATTCTCAGAAACAGACTCAGACAGAGAGCTGTACTTGGAAGGTTTGTTGGGAAGAGGCACTGGTAGCTACCTGTGTTAGGAAATGAGGAAGGTAGGAATTGAGAAAGAGGAAGTTGACCCTCTGTGTGGTACAGTGGAGTATTCTGCCAATTGTATGGAGAACTGGATGGCTCTTCAGAATTATCTCAGCTTAAGATAATGGGTCTCTGTACCCCATCAGAAGACAGACAAGGGGCCTAGCCTTGGGCAATACAGTTCTCTGCTTCTGAGGGCAGCTTGCAGTAAAGAATGCAGCCATGATGTTAGCAATCAACTTAGCTAGCATCTTGTGGAAGGCTGTGAGCTCTTGAAGAGTATATCTGGACAAAGCCCTACTGGGCACTCTGTTCTGAGAAGTGATGCTAAATTCCAATGAAGGATTTTTTAATAAGGATCAAAATGGAACAAAGCTAAGGTGAGAGAGAACTCTTGTCTCAGTAGCGCAGCTCCTCAGTTCTGCAGCACCCCTCATAGTTTTGTAAAGCCCAGGGCTACAGAAGCACGATCACCCACTGCACCTTCCATTCCTTTTTTTTTTTTTTAATATTTATTTATTTATCTGGCTGCATTGGTCTTAATTGTGACCACAGAATATTTGTTGCAGTGCACCAGCTTAGTGTCCTGCAGCATATGGGATCTTAGTGCTAGACCAGGGATAGAACCTGTGTCCTCTGAACTGGAAGTTGGGTTCTTTACCACTGAACCACCAGGGAAGTCCCTCTATTGTTTTTAAATCTTGTTCTCGCCAGCAATAGAAATAATAAAAATAAGAGCTTCTCATTCTTTTTCTCCTTCTCTGGCCCACTCTAAGGAATGTCTTTAAACTGACTGTGATTTCAGGAGACATGAAGACAGTTTCTCTTCTTTTGTGCAGTGGGAATGCCACCTCAGACAATGCATTAGAGTCCACTTTTAGAAGCTACAATTCTGATCCTCAATTTATTAAAATATGTCCTGCTGCTACTGCTGCTGCTGCTAAGTCGCTTCAGTCCTGTCCAACTCTGTGCGACCCCATAGACAGCAGCCCACCAGGCTCCCCTGTCCCTGGGATTCTCCAGGCAAGAATACTGGAGTGGGTTGCCATTTCCTTCTCCAAAATACGTCCTAGTCCATCTCAAGTCAGACAAAACCTGACTGTAGACTACAGACACAGGAGTTGCTAAGGGTTCTACACTATGGATCTGACCTCTTCCTATAATTACTATGTTACCTTAAAGATGAAGCAAATGGTGGGTGAGGAGGTTTCTCCGGTGGTCCACTGGCTAAGACTTTGTGCTCCCAGTTCAGGGGGCCTGGGTTCAATCCCTGGTCAGGGAACAGGTTCCCACATGCTACAACTAAGACCCAGCACAGCCAAATAAATAATACAAATAAAACAGGAGTGAATACTTTTTAAAAAGATGAAGAAAATAGAAATAAGAAAATAAAGAGTTATATTCCTATCTGCCTTTGCATTTATCTAGAAGATAATTTGTGGCATGTTTTCACATTTCTCTTATGCCAGTATGATGGAGTGAAAAGCACACACAACTTTGCTTAAGTGGCTAGAAGAAGCCCATGAGTTCTGATGAAATGGGTATACAAAATTATAGAAATAATAGGATTTTTTTCTTTATAGAAAAACTCCAAATAAATTATTTTTTAGACTGATTTTTCTAGTAACTGTAGTAACAGCAAAAGTAAACTGCATTCATTTTGATGTATATTGCGTAATTTGAGCTTCAAAACAGTCCTATGAAGCACTCTGAATTTCATTTTATTAAACAGAGTTTTAGGAAAATACATTATTTTTATAAGGTCATACAACTAGATAATGTAGACCATGGGTTTAATTCCAAGTCTTGCCTTTCATAGAAACCATACTATCTTACAAATTTCTTCCTTTGTTTATATTAAGAGTCACAAACACTTTATGAAAGTTGTGAAAGAAATTTAAAAGTAAATATTAGAGGGCACAATAAGTACTAGATATAAATAAAATATATTTTATTTAATTTTTGAATAGTATTGCATTTATAAAAAAACTGTGGACTGTAGAAAAGGTCCACAGTGTAAATTTTACTCTCACTGTATCTTCCTTTTCTGTTCTCGTATCCTCCAAAATAATCTTTTTTATTAGACTTTTAGTATGTCCTTCCAATGCAAATACAAGTATTCTCTACATTTGACACGAAATCTCACTTTTCTATGATTTCTCATTTTTACATAATACATAGACAGAATTTTTCATATCAGGACATAAGAAATTTTTCCGTCCTTTATTTTTTATTGTAGCATATTAGTCTATTGAATAAGTAAATTGTAATCTAGTCAACAATCCCCACTGATGGACTTTGGGGGTTTTTTTTCTCAAGCTTTTCCAATTACAAATCGTGCTTATGTGTATATCATGCTACCTTGCATACAAGAAAATTGGATCATAAATCAACAAACTGATGCATTAATGTGTAAATCAATATATATTGAATGGATATAAAAGTGAGTATGATCTACGAAGGAAATCTTTCAGTTTACATTTGTTCTAGACTTTTGACTTTCACTAGTATAGAAAAATAATCTCCAGTCAGGTTTAACTTAATTTATCCAAAGAATGCTTTAAGACTTGAGGTTCAATGGCTCAGGTGGTAATGAAGTGTCAATTTTACCTTGTGCAACTGCCTTTGCATTTAGTCTTAAGGGTGGAGATCCAGATTCAGGGCAGAATCTGGGTGGTTCTGTGCCCTGGGCCAAACACCAACACTAAATACAACTTTAGCAAACGTTTTCATTATTTGGGTCTTTATTTTTTTTCTTAACAGGAAAGCAACTTCTGCTTGGTAATAGATCCAGTTGTTATTCATATGTATCCTTTTTGACTGTCAACATATTCGTTGGCACTCGTGAATTATTCCAGTTGCATAGATCTATAAGGAAGTGTGATTGGAACCCAAGAAACTATCTTCTAATCCACTTACAATTGGACCTTCTCCTTGAAATTCTCAGAATTCTTCTCCTCATAATTCAACCAAAACTAGAGTTTCCGCTATGGTCAGTTCTCCAGTGCCATCCTGCCTTAGGTAATTAGACCAGGGCAGAGTCAGAACTTGGTCATGCAGAACTTTGTCATTCCTCTCACAGAGATATTCAGAGAGAAAATCAAGTTCAATATGCCATTTTTCAAGAAGTAAAATGTTGCTTAGTTTCCCTGAAATGAACATTGAAATGTATATACTTAGAAAGCTATTGCTCAATCCATCCAATTAATAAGGAATTTTAGTAGTCCAAGTGAAAATAGATAATTAGAAAGTAATAACTTCAGTAATACTGAATAGATATTATTTGCTTCATCCTGGCTTTATTTTTCAAAGGAAAATATAACAGTTTAATATTTATGTTTACACGATTCATAAATGACAGAGTGGAGTCAAGCATAAAACCAAGGTTTTCCCCTCTGGGACTGGTGCTGTGAGTGAATTGCCAACTTTCAAAGTGATGGAAGAGTGTTGATCGACCTAGGGATAAGATCCAATCAAAAGGAATTCTGTCTTATCTGGATTCAATTTTAGAAAACTTTTGGCGATTTCACCAAAGTAAGTCAGCCAGCCAAATAAACAGATCCACTGAAAAGAACTTGTATAATATTTCTTGAAGTGGAGCAAAGGACCTGCGCGTCATCTACGTGGATACAGCTGAGTGGAGTGCTGTCATCCAGAGTTGTGTGTGTGTAATGTATAAATCTCTACAGCACTTGGAACTAACCCTGAAAGCCCCTAATTATGCAAGGTCCATAATCTGTTGATGGTACCTGGCTGAAGAAAACTGGAATTAAATAAGAAACAAAAGCAACAAACATTGCATAGGATTGAAATGCATTTTAGTACATTTCCCGTTGGAAGGCAGCAGCCACCCAGCCAAATGGAGCAGGAACTCGACAAAGAGCCTGAGCGTGTCAGCGAGACAGACCATTTTTAACGTTAAGAAGTGCAATTTATGTGCTATGAAAGGACAAAAATCCTGACTGAAATTCATTCTAGATCTGATGACAGTTAAGATATTCCTAGAGCTGATCGTCAGTGACTTTCTTCCACTGCTCTTAGTTAAATTTAAAAAATAAGGTGATATAAGTTAGTCATGTTGTCCTTTGTGAGAAGGATTTTTCTTTCTTTCTTTCTTTTTTTTTTTTTAGGAAAAGAGTTACAATTGCAGATTTTAAACATGATGGCAATTTACCAGAAGTCAGAGATTAACTAGGAGGGTTAAACTGAACCAAGAAAACTGAGAACAGCCTTTCACCAGTGAGGAAGGCCAAGGATTAGGGACTGGAAGTGGTTGGCTAAAGCTCCAGGATAATATCATTTAAATCCTCAACAGAAAGCAAATTAAACTGAGAGAAATCTTGATTGCCAGATTTATATGGACTAAAGGATACAAAGTAAATTCAAAACTACCAAGAATTCCTATGTGTTGAGAATCAAAAAATGTCATCAGAGTAAATATTGAAATCTCTTCGAATAAGCAATTTCAGAGACTTTAGGGTGACAGATCCAAAACTAATTGAAAGAATTCCAGAAAAGTGGATCAGGCCATCTTAAGAGCCAGAGAGACAAGCGAAGCTGCAAAGGACAGAACATTTAAAGGGACAACATCACATTTAGCTTAATAATATGTTTTTTCCTTTTAATTTATAGTAAATTTTATATTCAGATGAAAACGATTCTCAGGCTACTCTATTGTTTTGAACCTGGAAGAAACAGCTTAATCTACTCTTCCGTATTTTCCAACTACACTTTTTAAGAGAAAACACAGTAGTTTTGCTTATTTTTCAATTGTTCTTATTCTTCCCATAGAGGATTTCTGGCATTGCATATCCCTACCATCCAACCTTTATTTTCATAGTTCAGTCTGAGCTACCTATAAAATATCTTAAGTATTGCAAATAGTGATCATTATTTTAAAGGCATAAAATTGCTAGTGACAGAAAACTGGATTTTTTTTTTAAACAATGTCTAGTATATAGGATCTAATCATCTCCATCTGACATTTGTAGGTAGGATATATTTGGTGACCAAAATACTTGACAGATTTTCTTTTAAGTGTAAAATAAAAGCCTAGTGTTCAAAAGAGCCATGAGGACTAATGGAAATCTGACTGATTTTTTTTAGACTGGAACAAAAGAGATCTGCGAGGCTGTCACCTTTACCAGCACTTCAAGGGATACAGAAAAAGCCAGAACACTCTTAGGACAAGCTTCAGGACAAACTAAACATATCACCTCAGGTTATCTGAATTTCAGTCAGTGTGAAAAGTCAGTCCTTTAAGTTAGAACAGACGATGGTATTGCCACCCCAAGCAGGACCCAGATTGCGATAGTGATCAGGGCAGTATATACCTGCTTTTAATTAATTAGGCCACTTGATTCGTCAGAAAAGAAGCCATTTCCTCCAAAATGCACGGAAGGGAAGGCTATGGTGTGTTCCAGAGGATGGCAAAACAACCTCTTAAAGTCTTCTAACCTGAGATCTTCTCTGAAACCATGCAAGTTACGCAGGGCGAGCTAATGAACTGAGAGTGCACAAGTGAGCCTATGCAAGGATCTTCGCTAAGAAGAAATGTACTTTTTCGTGGCACTTAAATTTCAAGCGGAAGCTGCTCACCAGAGCCTGATTTATTGTATGTGGTCTGCAAAAATCGCCGGAATGGAGCTAAATGTCAGAACATGGGCACATGTTCTGCAGTCTCACACACACACACTCATAATAATGCTCAGACATGTACATGTGAGATGGGCAAAATAAAAACGATTATTTTAAAAACCACCACTTGCTTTCACCCTGTGGAAGAGAGCCAGAGGGACAAGTAAGAAAGTCTATCTGCAATGAGCACCCTGCCACTCAGTGCCACTCATAACTCTAAAATAGTAGCAGTGGGAACCATGCACAACTCTGCTCATGAAATCCCTTTCATATGCAGTTTAAACCCAGATCACAGAGTGAGTCAAAGCCCAACAGGGGTTAAATAGCAATCCCCAGCAACTTGCCAAAAGATCACCAGAACCGGAGAACCCAGGAGTGGGGACAGAAAGAAGGGGTGGGGAGGCGGCGCGGAGAGGGAGGGCAGTGTGTGTGCAAGTCCTGACAGCGTCTGTTCTAAAGCCATGCTCTCCCAAACTCATTAGACACTCTTGTCATAATGACAAGGACAAATCAGGTCAAATTAAAACCCAAATCAACTACAGCTTTTGTTGTTTCAGACAGAATTTACCACTGATAACGCTCTCCTTTTTACTTCCATTGTGTCCTTTAGGCTCTATCATTCCCTTATCAGCTCTCTTTGCCCCTGGGGTATTTCTGTTGCTTGCGGTGACATCTACTGGTAGAAAAAGAGACCTTCCGAGCAGGTTTCTCTGGCAAGACTCAAACCGAACGAATTTGTTGTGGACTTAAAGAAAGACTCCCCCCGCCCCCCACCCCACCCTACCTCGACCCTTGCCCCCCACAGCTCACTTTTTTTTTTTTTGCTTTTCAGCTAATATAATACAAAGGCCCACATTAGAGAGACTCCTAAGATTTCTTTATATAGATCCAAGAATTGGTTAATTTTGTACCATCTCTACTTGTCATTATAATCTTTGCCACAAGAATGGCTACATTCTGAGAAATGTTCTGTCCTCACGCAGTCATTGTCATATGAATGAGCTATCATTCAATCCTAATGCCTGAGATGTTTTATTCTTACTTCCATGACATTTATATTATAGTGACAAAGGCTACAGCTAGAAAAGGAAATGATACAAATTCCATTCAGGCTTTATCATTTTAAATTCTCATTTTGTGCTTCTTTCATGCCTAGCTACTAAAAACTAGTTTTTCTCTTCAAGTAAAAGAATGCGGGAAGGAAGGAAAAGAAAAAGAAAAATAATGAGTTTATGAAACTAAACCTCTGGTGGGCACCTCTTTTAATGGTTTACTTTCACGTTTAACACACCAGGATAAATCGCTACTGGAGACATCAAAGCCAGGAAAGTGAGTCAGTGTCACTTGCTCTCACAAATCTGTGGAGGGAACAGTGCTTAGTTAAAGTCACAGTGTGGTGTAGGACTTAAGTGGAAGCCCAGTGCAGAATGTATTACTGAATATAGCTCACCTTGTGTCAAACGCAACCTGAGAACCACGAGCGACTCCTATCTTACCATCTTCGACTGATCCCTTTTCTATTTCCTAGGTACTCTTCCACATATAAGACAATATTTCCAATCATTGACAATTTCAGTTGTTCAAATATATTGACTTTTTCTTCTTCTCTTCTCAAAAGCATTTTTGTAGTTCTAGTAGGTTGAGAATGGGGAGAGGATAAAATAACAAAGCTTTAAAATATAGTCTTTTTTAAGATAAAACATCCTTTAAAACATACATTTTATATTAAAAAAAAGCTAAGTGGTAAAATATTTGGTGCTTCTGTATCACACCCATTTTCCAATATAGGTTTATTTTAGGTAGGTACTTTTCTTAAAAATAAAATATTTCATTAAAAAGTCATAAATGTTTTATGTTTAGGAATATCTTCACATCGGCACTTCTATTATCATCATGTGGCTATGGTTTGCATTACAATTTTTCAGTTTCTGTAAATTTTTCTAATTTCTCCTTTGAATACAGAGAAGCACTAGTTGAATTACTGTCTAATACAAATGAAATCTTTCTTAAAAACAGAAAATCCAATCAGAACTGTTATTTAAGAAAATAAATAGCTAAAGTAAGAGATAGGTGAGAATTAATTTACAAAGAAAAATAGAGGTGCAAAGGATTTACTAATCATCAAATCTCAGACTTAGTATTTCTCTTATTAACAACCAGTCCATGTGCAGAAGAAGCCCTATGTCCTAAAGTCATATTTAAGAATTAAAATTTCTGTTGAACAACATTTTAGAAAAAGGAAATGCTACTTTTTTTAGTTATAAGAAATAGTACTTACAGCTGGAAGCTTTCCTAGCTTGAAGAATAACATGACCAGTGAAAGAGTATTTAATTGTTAAAGTTAATGTGGTTCTTAAAACAATAATCTTAGAAACTGAACCATGATATTGAAATGTGAAACTAGGTTGAATGCAATAATGTTAACTATGATGCCAACAAACCAATATAGAATGTCTAAATCACAATTTAAAAAAACAAAATGAAATAGATATACCTTATTGCATCGTTAGTGTTAGCACACAGTAAGGGATTTGATCCTGCAATGAATTGCTGCCCATACATCTCTGTAACACTGTGTATCTCCATCTTAATTCAGTTTGAGCTTAACTTGCAGTTTCGTTTGGCTCTGGGAAACATAACAGTTAGTAGCAATTTTGTGGGTTTTTGCAGTACACACATGAAGGAGTAAATTATCATAGCATCCCAAATAAAACATTCCTATTTTCAATGTTGTATTTTGATGACTTTTCATTGCTTTTTCTTCCAAGACTATGGTTATAAAATAATCGTTCTTCAATAAGCAATTACCATATTCAATACTGTCAAAAGTTATTCATCTAGCCAAATGTTTCAAGTGTTTAAAAAATAATATTAGGAGATTTTGGAATATTTAGAGAGATGAGAAACTGTAAGTAATTGTCCTAGTCTATGTTTTTACAACAAAGAGACTTCTTTCATTTGGTTTTTGTATCATCTATGAAGAGAGCTTGTTATTATCTTTTTTCTGGGTGAATGTAGAGCACTTTGTGTAGAACTGCAGATTTCACTTCCAAAACTAAAAGTTCTCAATTTTTTTTTATTTTTTATTTTCAGGAGTTATAAAGCTTTAATATTAACATACAATCTCTGAGAGTATTATTCATTCATCTTGCCTATTTTCTTTGGTAGAATAAGCAGTATTTTTAATTTTTAAAACTCCATATTATTCAGGACGCATGCTTTCCTTTAGGCATCCTTTGTCCATAGTTTTCTTGTGTGTCTGTGTGCATGGGCATATGTGTGTGTTTTCTGATGTCAAAACATACTGCTCTCTGTTTCACAAAATTCACTGACAGGTGACTAGATAGAGATACTGACACAGATAGAAATAAACTTTATAAACATCTGTATGTTTTCAATTCTCACCAAAAATATGCTAATAGTTGATTTTAATTTTTCACAATTAAAAGCAAAAAAAAAGTTCTACGGAAAATGAAACTAACATGTATTTTTTATTTGCCCCTTTTAACTTACACATGTTTACATTTTTTTGAGGCAGGAAGATGATCCTTTCTGTTTTTGTATGCCAGCATTTACATATTCATTTACCTACTTATCTATTTTGATAACTTACTTTAACATAAAAGATCAGGGATCATTATGGCAATATTCAAGGATGGGCTCTGTGATGTAGACTAGCATAAGAAAATGGAAAATCTGCCTCCCTCAAGCAGTGACAACCATCTGAAAGACCAGAAGGCAGTATTTCTGTCACAAGACTACAAAAGCAATGCCCACACTTCCCACACCGTTGCATGGCATATCAGCCATATACTGCTTCAGTCTTGTTTGCCACAAATACGTGATAGTTCATCAGTGAAGCCGTATTAAACACACTGCTATGCATTCGGAACATTGTGCAATACCAAATATCTGACTTGTTAATGAAGGCAGAATTAATGGAGTACTGTAATTTACAGGAGCACAGAGATAGACAATAGTATTGCTCCTTTTTCATAAGCAACACTTACCTAGGGTAATATTTCTCTGACAGGCACAAAGTAGCATTACATAAGGGAATCAGCATCATCTTTTCCCCTCACCAGGTCTGAGAAATTCAAAGCACCCACCAAAAAGGAGAGAGTGGCTTCTGGTATGCATGCACAAAACATGTGGTTCCGGTTAAGATTTCCCTGAAACACACAGACAAAAGCAAAAAAAGAAAGAAAGGAGAAGAAAAAACTGTAAATCAGTTCCATCAAACAACAGTCTGCATTCATTGTCTGAACTTTGTCATTAATATCATTTCTGTCTTCTAAGTAAAGAGCTAAGTGTCTCAAGGCATTTAGGCAAAGAGGCACAGAATATGCAGCATATATTATAATTTTAAAACAATTGAATAATGTTCTAAAAATTCAAAAATAATGTCTAAAAAAATGTTCAAATGAGTACTTCTAATGCATCCACTGAAGTTCATCAGATAAAAACAATACAATGATGAACACTCTCATGCTATTCTCAGTGAAATGATACTTGAAATTATTTTATTATTGCATTGTAGCTATGACTTACTAACTGGATGATAAGATATAAAGAAGAAAAATGAGGAAAAGAATAAACAATCAGAATGGCAAATGTGGAACACCTCAGTGGAATCGGGGAGGGAATTAAAAAGTTAAAATAGGTGGAAAACTGAGAAAGGACCAAATAGAAAGTCGGGGGAAAAAATATATCCATAAGAGAAAAAACAGATAAGAATAATCCATAGCAAAGGAAACAGAAGCAACAGAAGTATAAGGGAGAAATAAAACCTGAAATTCAAGTAAGAAAGACCCAAGTGAAGAAAGATAAGAATTAGAAGCAAATACTAAAAACAGAAGAAAATAGGCATATTAACAGACTTGTAGGAGAACAAAGAGACAAGGAAGAGTCCATAGTGGCATGAGCCTGGAGGATGCCTTGAGAAAAAAAGAAGCAAGTATAATAATAAGGAGAAAATATGGAAGGAGTCATAAAGAAAAGACAGACAAAGAACAGAAGACAGAAAGATGGTTAAGAATAAATGAGAGGCAGAAACAAAATGAAGGTTTAGGGGGGAAAAAAATCCTCCAACTGTCTTATTATGAAAAATAACTCATTTGAATGTTCATGCTTTTTTTGTGCTTGTGCCATAGAAGCAAAAGTCTGATTTCTGTAAAAAAATTTTTGGAAGTCTGTACTGAGTTCAGATTTGGAATATAAAAGTATAAGCCTTCTAAGGTTTTACTACTTTGGCTTTATACAGCTCAATTGAAAAGGTTCATTCTTTTTGAAACAAAAGGCTTTGTATTACCATTTAAAATTGCCAAATGTCATTAAACAATTTTTGAGACATAATTTGGAGGTGAATGTAGGGGACACTTTGGTTATAGTTTTGATACTCTTGTCTATAAAGAATTGGTTTTTTCTTTTGCTAAGATTAATTCAGAACTATGAATTTTAATGAAATATCAATAAGTAAGCAAGTCTCGTATTTTGGTTTTGACAAGACTCTCCAAGGATTAAACAAACCAAAGTACACTGCAGGAAATAGTATTCTTCTTAACATTTAAGTAAAAGTTGAATCATTTCAATATGTATGGAAGATATATAATGCATATGTATATATAATATATTTGTATGTGTACATATACACATAAAATCATAAACAATTTTTCACTTAAAAACGTTTAAAAGTTACTTGTTTGTATAATCATTCAAATCTCCTTTTTCCTATGGAAATTAAAGTTTCCTTTCATGAAATTGCAAAGAAATAAATACTTGAACCAGGAACAATTGTACAATTCTATTGCCTCTTTATAGATAAAATGGAAAAATGTGAGCAAAATGATAATTTGGGTGGATTTTTAGTTATATCAAGCAAAAAGTGTTAATAAACAGTCAGCCTTGAAAGATGTTTCTCTTTCCAACAAGGAGGTGTTAGAAGGAGTAAATAAATTAAATCGCTTCATCCATTTGATACATTCAATAAGAAGTCAAGATGTAATTAAACACAACCAACATCTTACTTCAGGCCTTCAAAATCTCTTATACAAAGTACTGTAATTTCTTTAATTTATTTATTCATTTTTAGTTTAAGGATAATTGCTTTACAATATTGTGTTGGTTTCTGCCATACACTACTATGAATCAGCCATGAGTATACATACTTCACCTCCCTCTTGAAATTCCCTCCCACCTCCACCCCATCCCACCCCTCCCAGAGCACTTGTTTGAGCTCCCTGAGTCATACAGCAAATTCCCACTGGCTATCTATTTCATACACAGTGGTGTATATGTCTCCATTCTACTCTCTCCATTCGTCCTACCCTCTCCCTCCCCCACCGCACGTATCCGCAAGTCTGTTCGCTCTCTCTGCATCTCCACTGTTGCCCTGCAAATAGGCTCACTGATACCATCTTTCTAGATTCCATTCCTTATGTTAGTGTAAGATATTTGTTTTTCTCTTTCTGATTTACTTCACTCTGTGAAGAGTAATTGCTTCACTTTCTAGGTTCATCCACCTCCTTAGAATTGACTCAAATGTTTTCCTTTTATGGCTGAGTAATATTCCATTGTATATAAGTACCACAGTTTCTTTAGCCATTCGTCTGTTGATGGACATCTAGGTTGCTTCCATGTCCTAGCTATTGTAAATAGGGCTGTGATAAACATTGGGGTACGTATGTATTTTTCATTTATGATTTTCTCAGGGTATATGCCCAGTAGTGGGATTGTTGGGTCATGTGGTAGTTTTATTCCTAGTTTTTTAAGGAAACTCCATACTGTCTTCCACAGTGGCTATATCAATTTACATTCCCACCAACAGTGCAAGAGGGTTCCCTTTTCTCCACACCCTCTCCAGCATTTATTGTTTGTAGCATTTTGTGTTTTTTGTTTTTTTTGGGGTTTTTTTTGATGATAGCCATTCAGACCAGTGAAGTGATATCTCATTGTAGTTTTGATTTCCATTTCTCTAACAATAAGTGACATTGAGCATCTTTTCCTGTGTTTATTAGCCATCTGTATGTCATAGAGAAATATCTGTTTAGATCTTCTGCCCATTTTTTGATTGTGTTGTTTGTTTTTGTGGTACTGAGTTGTATGAGCTGCTGGTATATTTTGGAAGTTAATCCTTTGTCAGTTGTTTCATTTGCTATCATGTTCTCCCATTCGGAGGGTTGTCTTTTCACCTTATTTATAGTTTCCTTTGCTATGCAAAAAACTTTTAAGTTTAATTAGGTCCCACTTGTTTATTTTTGTTTTTATTTCCATTACTCTAGATGGTGGATCATAGAGGATCTTGCTGTGATTTATGTCATAGAGTGTTCTGCCTATGTTTTCCTCTAAGAGTTTTTAGTTTCTGGTCTTACATTTAGGTCTTTAGTCCATTTTGAGTCTATCTTTGTGTATGGTATTAGGAAGTGTTCTAATTTCATTATTTTACATGTTGTTGTCCATTTTTCCCAGCATCACTTACTGAAGAGGCTGTCTTTTCTCCATTGTATATTCTTGCCTCCTTTACCAAAGATAAAGTGCCCAGAGGTACATGGGTTTATCTCTGGGATTTATGATAGCCTTTTTTAAATTTAATTATATATATATATATATATAGGCTGCATGTGGGCTTTTCCTGGTTCCTGTGAGTTAAATGATCTTCTCACTGCTGTACACAAGCTCTAGGGTACAGGCTTGGTGGTTGTTGCACATGGGCTCAGTTACCCTGGGGTATGTGGGATCTTCCCACACCAGGAATTGAACCCATGACCTCTGCATTGGCAGGCAGATTCTTAACCACTGGACCACCAGGGAAGTCTCTATGATAGTCTTTAAAATGGTTTCTCAGTTATTAATTTCCACCCCTCACACACATTCCTTCTGTACTCCAAGCTGTATAAAACAGCCTGAAAATCTAAATAATTTCTCCATAACCTAACATTCTTTTTAGCTTACTATCTTCTACAGGTAAATATAAATGATTTCTTTACTTATTTATTTAGTCATTGAAACCCCTTTCTCTCCGGACCCATCTGTCCTGCAACCTCATTCCCTCTAGAGCAAGTGTCATGGACCATAAGCCACACTTCTTTTAAACTTCCCTTCCTACCTTTGTCCACACTCCATCCTCTGACTAGCTGCTCCTTCACTCACCATGATTTTTGGCTGACCATCTTGTACATTTTACTCTGGGCTCAATCCTAACCTTCTCAAACTGTCAGAGGCAGATCAGGCTTCTTTGCAGCTTTTGACATATAAAGTGAACATCTGAATTTAACCCTTTACATGCATATGCATGTGAGTTCCACATGGGCATAACTCTATCTTATTTTTTTTTTTTTTTTGTAGCTTCTATATATGGAGGATTACCTGGAATATATTAGCTGATATATAGTAGATATTCAATTAATATATATACACATACATTGAAGGACTAACAAAAAACTGAAAGAGAGATGTGTAACAGTCTTTATTTTGCATGCAAATTGTACATATAAAGGATGGGAAAGAATAATCTCCAGAGAAACTTACATAAAAGAGAACTTGAGATGATTAGTTGACCATAAGTTCAAAAGAGGTCAACAGAGTGACTTACTTAGCTTATTTTAAAAGTGACTCTATTTTAAGGTGATGCTCATGGACATCCAAAGATCCAAGTGTAAGTGATAATTTTGTTTCACCTTGCACAAGTCAGGCCACTTCTAGAATAGTTTGTTCAAGTGATTGACATCACATTGACATGGGCAACCCAAGTTCCACCAGATTCATGTTATCTGGACTAGTGAGGAAATGCTTTACTACAGTGTTTAAGGAATGTTTAAGATTTAGGGGAGTTTAATTGGAAGAAAAGATGCTTGAAATGTGTGAATAATTTATATATGAGTAAAATATTTTTGTAAGACTCTAGGGAGCATTATGAGGACAAATGACTAGTTGCTAGAGGTAAAACCCACCAAGCAAATTAAAGAGGAAAAAAATAACTTTCATTCAGTGATAGGCCATGAATTTTTACCTATTTGATGAGATTATCTTAAAACTGAGTATTCCTTTGATTATTATCTGTTAGAGGAAATTTCAGATTGAATCTATCATAGGAGAGTGAAAGATGTTTCTATAGCAAATAGAAAGTGAAAAACATCTGCTTCTTTTAGAAAACTGTTAATGTGAGAGTTCCGATAAAACGTCATATGTAGTAAAGTAAAATTTTATTACAGACATTATTTAAAATTGAGTGTTTCTGTAAAGAGCATTTCAAACTTATTTTTTATATATTAAGAAGTTATAATATCTATGCTTTGATAACAAAAGTGATCATGGTTTAATGATTGTGATTATGATCAATATTTCTTTGGAATAACATTCACTTAATAGGAAAATATAAGCTTACAAGAAGTAACTTTGTATGTGTGTGTGTGTATATATATATATTTCATTGAAGATGATTTCTTAAACGTTTTGAGAGTGCAAATTGTTCAGCAATCTTCACAAATCTCAAAATACTTACACTATCTTTTTTCTTCTTTTTCTTCTTCCTTTTGTGGACTATTGACAGTAAAATAGAAAATACTGATATATGCTACAGTGGCTTTGCTCAGGAACCAACTAAATTCACATATATTATCTGAAAATTGACACTTTGCTCCCCTCTACAGCGTGTTTATTAAATAGGCACAGAAAAAATGGTGCCTTTTGGAAATGATGTATTTCGTTATTTCTTCTTCAGCTTTTTTTCATAGATTGTATTATAGCCATTTTGAAATATATATATATACACACGCACACACACACACATATACACACACACGTTATGTGTGTATATAAACTATAAGATAGCCATTCTTTGTTGATCCTTGTGTAGTTGAACTGGAAAACCAGGACTCCAAGGTGCCAAAAATCCCTGCTGACCTTAGAATTCAATTATTTCAATCAGTGTAATATTCTAAGCTATTTTTTTTTTAGGATATAAAACTGAGCCCTTCCTAAAATGACAACTGTTCAGGATATTTTACTATCTAAAATTTTTAATAATTGAACTCCTTGGAAATTCTAGCTCCTTATCCATGGACCTGAGCTTTGAAATGAAAAGCAAATGGAAATATTTTTGTTACCAGAGGGCAGAGTTACACTGTGAATTTACTTGTCACAGATCTTGAAAAAGGAGAATTGTTCAATAGAGGTATTCTATAATTAGTCTCAGAAATGATTCTTTATTTTCCATTTGTACTAATGTTTGGCTTTACTTTTCAGAGCCCTTTGAAGAGAGTCCTGTAGTTTTCATCTTCTATGAGCATTTGAAAATTTTCTGATTTCATGGCCTTGTATAATTTGGACTTCTATAGCAGACACATTCATATTTGAATAGGACAGATAATTAATTAGGATATTTCAAAATAAGTGTATCTTATTAGTAAATGGGAGAAAAGGCTCATTTTCCAACTAGTCTCACCATTTTTAATAAATAAAAAAATAAATAAATGAATTCAGACAAAGAAGTATGAAAGCTAAAGGCATATTAGATTTTAATGTAATGCAGATACAGCCTGCAGGGGCTGACTATTTTAGAGGACACATGAAATTTCAATACTTATCTTTGAGGTGCCATTTTGAATTCCTTTCCACTTACTTTAAAGCATTTCAGGTCTGTTTCTGCTTTAAAAACTGTAGGTCAAAATAATTTCACATGAAATTAATTTTCTTTATCCACAGGAGACCCACAGTAGCTCAAACACAGTTAGAAATTAACAGTACCTGTTTTTCTAGTATTCTATTCATTACAGATACAGATAGTTTTGATAAACTTGATATGAAAGACTGCAGATTAAAGTTTTATGTTCTTTTCTTCAAGATTTTTCTTGTTAGTGTTCAAATGTAACTGCAGTGAAAGTTTTAGTACCCACTGACTATAGTTTGAGAAATCAAAGCCGTTTCCTGCCCAATTAGAATGCTCAGGTTCTATTGTTCCCTCCAATGGACCATATCTGTTCTTTTGTAAGAACGCGGTGATGATGTTAATGATCAGTGTGCTTCAGTTCTTCTAATTTGACAGTAGAAATTACCCAGGCTGTGATTCAAATTGTGGCAAACTCATTTAGTTCCAAAATGAATCCTGAATTCTGTTATCCATGTAGAATATTTCTTTATCTTTGTTTACAGGAGGTATGTGCCACCCATGCATCACTAATAGGAGGCATTCTGTACATGAATGCATTTGAAAGCTAATTTTAATTTACTTATATTGCAGAAATGAGAAAGAATACATTTTTACATAGTATGAGGAATCAGAAGCTGATGACTGATGATGACTTTCTCCACTATAAACTTATGTAACCTCTGTCTGCATTCCTATATTGTTGTTTCGTCACTTAGTCACATCCAACTCTTCGTGACCCCATTGACTGCACCATTTCTATATATGAATCTAATCAGAAAGCCTTTATACCCTATGCAGTTAAAAATATTGCATATAAGCTATTGTTTAAATAGCCTAAAACATTACTAACAGACAATCAGTAGTGTTATGAGTTTCTTCAGATTCTTTCTTTCCTCCTTTATCTTTCTTTAAGAAATTAGGCAGGGGAAGGGGAAGGAGAGTACTGGTCAATGCTGCGTCATCTCATCCTCTGTCATCCCCTTCTCTTCCTGCCTTCAATCTTTACTTCAATAAGTATATGAATTGAATAAACTTGTTTAACAAATATTTCCAATCTTTTCAAGAAAGGTAGAGAACATCAATTAAAAATTTTGATTGAAAACATGATGCCAAATTGTGTTTTAAATTTCAAAATTGTGCTAAGGGACGGGAGAGGCTGTTGGGCTGCCGTCTATGGGGTCACACAGAGTCGGACACAAATGAAGCGACTTAGCAGCAGCAGCAGCAAAATCACAGTATATCCATATTTATTATTATTTGGAAGATGGTAGCATTTGAATTTATAAACAATTAGCATGATTTTTTAAAATAATTAACACTTTGTGTGTGTTCAGTCGCTCAGTCATGTCCAGCTGTTTGTGTCCCCATGGCCTGTTGCCTGCCAGGCTCCTCTGTTAGTGGAATTTCCCAGGCAAGAATACTGGAGCAGGTTGCCATTTCCTACTTGAGGCGATCTTTTCCACCTGGGGATCAAACCCACATCTCCTGGGTCTCCTGCATTGGCAGGTGGATTCTTTACCACTAGCACCACCTGAGAAGCCCATTTAACCCTTTAGCCATGACTTATTTCCCTGTGATTATAACATATGACCAATACAGCATTCCATACTTGAAAATTCTATTTTTATTTTTGTTGCCATTACTAGTCTCTTGTTATTAATATTCATTATTTTCATAATTGTTATTTTCTTAATAAAAAAGACCATATTTAGTTGATGTCACAGCTCTCCCTGGTAGCTCAGCTGGTAAAGAATCTGCCTGCAATGCAGGAGACCCAGTTCAATTCCTGGATTGGGAAGATAGGCTTCCCAATTGGGAAGATAGTGGGTAGCTTCTCGATAGGCTACCCACTCCAGTATCATTGGGCTTTCCTGGTGGCTCAGCTGGTAAAGAATCCACCCACAATGTGGGAGACTTGGATTCAATCCCTGGGTTGGGAAGATCCCATGGAGAAGAAAATGGCTACCCACTCCAGTGTCCTGGCCTTGAGAATTCCATGGACTGTATAGTCCATGGGATTGCAAACAGTTGGACAGAACTGAGCAACTTTCACTTTCACAGCTCTCCATTCATTTCCAGGAAACACAAAATGGAATGTTTATAATGATTTAATTTTCTTAGAATCCCAAGAAAGTTAACTTTATATGTTTTCATGTTTAGTAGCAGGGAAGTGTTAACAGAGAAAAAGATAATTGAAATATTTTGTCCAGTAACTTTGTATGCATAATATGCACAGGACTTTATATACAAATTCTCACCCCTGCAATTCTAATGAGAAACCTCAGTCACATCCTGTATACATGTTAAAATAGATATGGTCCTGAAATGGGCTGGCCTAATAATGAGTATACGGTACAATCACAGGTTAAATGTGTTCTCCCATCTAACAAGGAAAGTGAGTGAAGAGAGTGTGAGAGAGAGAGAGAGAAAAAAAGAGGGTCCCTGAGCTAATTTTCTAGCCATCAGTCAGACTATTGTTCCTACTAAAAGAGATTGAAAGAGAGAGTGAGAGTGAGAGTTATTATAATAAATATAAAGTAGCTTTAGCCACGGGAAATTACACTTGGAAGGTCAGGGGGGAGAATCAGAGAAGGATGATGAAGGGGGTGGGGTGTGAGCAGAAATATGCAGGGTCAGGGATTTTGAAGGAAGATGGAACATCACCCATGTCAATAACTGTTATCAATGTGTTACATGGTATATTAAAATAGGAAGTTTTCTAAAGGAAAATTTGATTTGTATTATTTTAATTTCCAAGTAGTATGTGTTCCAAGTTTGTGTGTGTGTCTGTGTGTGTGTGTGCCCAGATATAGTGTCAATAGATTATCAGTGGCTATGTGTTTTATGAGGAAATTTTTCCTTTTTTAAAAACATTTTCTTTGGCTATATACTAAATTGATGTGGAATAGTAGAGAGTCACTATTACTAGACGGATTCACTGTGTATATTTATCTGCCACAAATTTGTGACTTATCTATTGTTCAAGTACATACAAACGAATGATATTTTCCAAAGTCATTGTTTTTTTTTTTTTTTAACTCTGTATTGTCTATAGAACATGTAACGTCTTTGAACAGAAGCACAGAACTATTCTTTTGGTGTACTTATCTTGTTCATCAAATGTTTAAGGTCTCAACAGCAAGAACCATGACAGATTCTGCCATTAAGTTAGCAAATTAAAAATCAAACAAAATGTTTGTTGAATAGGTGGGGGCTTAGTGCTGGTGACTGGGGAAGATGAAATATGCAGAAATGCAGAAAGAACAACTATCTCTACACAAAGATAAAATGTGAAGAAAAAAGCCCCTACACAAAGAAAAAAAAACTGAAAAAAAGTAATGACTTACGTAAACTTTAGTTCAACTTACCTGACCTCAATCTTTCTCCTTTGTCATCTTTTAAAACTTCTAGAACTCTAAAACTTCCCTAAGGGTTGGGAAAGCATCAGGATTTAGCCAAACTTTCATATTTATTTAAAATCAATTTTTCTTTTTATGAGTTTTGCATTACACTTTTGCAAAAGCAATCAAATCAATAACAATAGTGCAATGCACTGGGTGGAATCATTAAACAACTTTAGAAAGAGAATAATACAGTAAGAATTGTGCATTTCTCTGGATGACGTATCTTGGATTATGTCCACTCAGCTGCTACACCTACTGGACTGGTTGATTGCCTTCTCCCATGAATGTAGCGTGGTCGTTACTGAGTTGTTTTCCCACTTTATATTGGAGAAAACCAGATACAACTTTTAGTTCAATTCAGCTCAGTTACTAAGTCATGTCCAACTCTTTGTGACCCCATGAACCGCAGTACACCAGGCCTCTCTGTCCATCACCAACTCCCGGAGTCCACCCAAACCCATGTCCATTGAGTCAGTGATGCCATCCAACCATCTCGTCCCCTTCTTCTCCTGCCCTCAATCTTTCCCAGCATCAGGGTCTTTCCAAATGAGTCAGTTCTTCACATCAAGTGGCCAAAGTATTAGAGTTTCAGCTTCAACATCAGTCCTTCCAATGAACACCCAGGATTGATTTCCTTTAGGATTGACTGGTTGGATCTCCTTGCAATCCAAGGGACTCTCAAGAGTCTTCTCCAACACCACAGTTCAAAAGCATCAATTCTTCTGCACTCAGCTTTCTTTGTAGTCCAACGCTCTTCCCTGGTGGCCCAGAAGCTAACGCGTCTGTCTGCAATGCAGGAAACCCGGGTTCGATCCCTGGGTTGGGAAGGTCATCGGGAGAAGGAAATGGCAGCCCACTCCAGTATTCTTGCCTGGAAAATCCCATGGACGGCGGAGCCTGGTAGGCTACCGTCCGTGGGGTCGCAAACAGTCAGACACGACTGAGTGACTTCACTTTCACATCCATACGTGACCACTGGAAAAACCATAGCCTTGACTAGATGGACCTTTGTTGGCAAAGGTAGTGTCTCTGCTTTTTAATATGTTGTCTAGGTTGGTCATAACTTTCCTTCCAAGGAGTAAGCGTCTTTTAATTTCATGGCTACAATCACCATCTGCAGTGATTTTGGAGCCCAGAAAAATAAAGTCTGACACTATTTCCACTGTTTCCCCATCCATTTGCCATGAAGTGATGGGACTGGATGCCATGATCTTAGTTTTCTGAATGTTGAGCTTTAAGCCAACTTTTTCACTCTCCACTTTCACTTTCATCAAGAGGCTCTTCACTTTCTGCCATAAGGGTGGTGTCATCTGCATATCTGAGGTTATTGATATTTCTCCCGGCAATCTTAATTCCAGCTTGTGCTTCTTCCAGCCCAGCATTTCTCATGATGTACTCTGCATATAAGTTAAATAGGCAGGGTGACAATATACAGCTTTGACATACTCCTTTTCCTATTTGGAACCAGTCTGTTGTTCCATGTCCAGTTCTAACTATTGCTTCCTGACCCTGCATACAGATTTCTCAAGAGGCAGGTCAAGTGAAATTAAAAAAAAAAAAAAAAAAAAGACCAAATTTCAGAAATCTATACTGACACTAACAATTTTATATTTTGTATTTGCCATATACCTACATGTGCATTTATGAATTTAACTGGCATTCCTGTCAAACATCATTTTATGAGACTGGTGCAGAATTCATACCCATATGTTCAGATGGCACCTTCTTTTTTCTATCTAAATGTCCAGATACAATATTTCTACCCTCTTTTATAAGCTAATATTTATATTCACTGTGCAATTAATAGATGTTTAAATTTAATCACCAATTAAGATTCCAGAAAAATTAGACGTCCTTCTACTTCAAATAATCAAAATATTCACAACTTCCCTGGTGGCCTAGTAGTTAAAGACTCTGCGTTTCCACTGCAGGGGACACAGGCAAGATCCCCAGTTGAGGAACTAGGATCCCACACACTGTGTGGTACAGTCAAAAGAAAAAAAGATAATAAAATAAAATTCACAAATTTGTGCACACTAGTATCAGTTCTGGATATATACATTTATTTTGGCAAATATATGTTTTTAACAAAAATTTTACCCAATCAAGAGATCATGGATCAAATTAGAAACACAAAATAACCAATACTTGAGATATAGGGGGGAAATATATAATGATCAAAATATTTATTTCCTGTTGCTGAATTTGGATTCACTTGATGATTTTAAGGTATGGATAGATCTGTGAGAAATGCAAATTAATTTCAATCACATGTGTTTAGTGAGCATAAACTATATTCCAGGCACTGTGCTAGGTATTGAGGATAGAATAGTGATGAGTAGCATTCTGTCTTACAAAAAGATGGCCCCATAAAATCAGATATGGTTCTGAAATGTATTAGTAATAAATTGTGACTATTCAGGAAGCATTCTGCGATTTTACAAAATTATAGAACTACAATAGTTCACCTTACTCCCCATGTCGAAACTAAGGAATCCATCTTATACAACAGTGAATATTCTAAAACCACCCCTTAAATTTTCCTTCCTAAGTATTTTCCATATGACCTAATTAATGAGTGGATAAATTTCAACTTTCATCCTAGCATTCCATCAAAAGCCTCAACAGGCAAAATTAACTATTTTTTTTCTAAATGTCTCAGGTTAGAATCAACACTTCCTCAGAACCTGTGTCTTGGTTTAATGCTTGCCTCTTTTATTCTCTTTGGCCCTACTCCAGATTCCTTCATGCATTGTACCCAAACTTAAAGTTTTCTGCTTTAATATCCTACCAATACTTAGCAGATGGATTCTAGATATTTGATGAATGAATGGTTTGTATCCTGAAATCGTTGTTGATAAATTATTGTCCAACAGTGACTTCTTTTCTCTGAATGTCACAGGATTTGAGCATATACCATAGGACATGGTCCATGTGTGCATGCTCAGTCACTAAGTCCAACTGTGACTCCACGGACTGTAGCTCACCAGGCTACACTGTGCATGGGATTTCCCAGGCAAGAATACTGGAGTGGGTTACTGTTTCTTTCTCCAGGGGATGTTTCTGACCCAGGGCTCAAACCCACAATCTCCTACATCTCCTGCATTGGTGGGCAGATTCTTTACCATTGAGCTACCTGGAAAGCTCCTATGTGATAAAATACCTAATTTCTTATTGTTTTCAGATACTGTATTTTGTCTTTCTCTCCAACTCCATCAAATATGTCTCAAGGCTAGCAAAGTTGCTTTCTACTTTGTGTAATCCCCTTAGAGCTGGATATAAAGCTAGTGCTTGATAAATCATGTTTATTAGCTTATTAAGCTTGGACTCATAGAAAAGTTTAAAGGAAAATGTTGTTTTGCCAACACGGTAAAAGCAGACAAAATAAATTTTAGTTCAAATCCTAAATCTATTTTTCACTAACTTAGAAACTGTCTTAATCATTGTATGCCTCACTTATTTTGTATGTTACAATGGGAATAATAGCCCTTCATTTCATTGATGATATGAATCATATGATACAACATACATAAAACCCTTATCAGAGTGACGAACATGTAGAAAGGGATCAGTACATAGTAGATACCTAGGAAATATGTGTATCTTTCCCTTAGATATTCATTGACTGCACACCATACTTCAGGTTGTTGTTCAGTTGATAAGTCATGTCCAACACTTTGTGACCCCGTGAACCGCAGCACACCAGGCTCCCGTGTCCTTCACTATCTCCTGGAGTTTGCTCAAAGTCATGTCTATTGAGTCAGTGAGGCCATCCAATCATGTCATCATCTGTCTCCCCCTTCTCTTCCTGTCCTTAATATTTCCCAGCATCAGAGTATTTTCCAATGAATGGAGTTTTCATGTCAGGTGGCCAAAATTTTGAAGTTTCACCATTAATCCTTTCAATGAATATTGAGGGTTGATTTCTTTTAGGACTGACTGGTTTGACCTCCTTGCTCTCCAAGGTACTCAGGAGCCTTTTCCAGCACCACAGTTCAAAAGCATCAATTCTTTGGCTCTCAGCCTTCTTTATTGTCCAACTCTCACATCCATACAAGACTCACGCCATCCATCCATTCCAAGACTGGAAAAACCATAGCTCTGACTGTACGGACCTTTGTCAGCAACCTACGTGATGTCTCTGGTGATATGTTGCTGGAATGGCAGTTGCACGATGCTGGAGCCATAGGTTCGCTGCACTGGAGCAACTTTGAGGAGATACCCCATGTCCAAGGGCAAAGGAGACACCCCAGCAAGATGGTAGGAGGAGCGAAATTGCCTTAAGAATCAAACCCCATACCCACCAGAGACACTCAGCGGGCTCAAACAAACCTTGTGCACACCAGGACACAGAGACCCCACAGAGATTGAGACAGAGCTGTGTTGGAGTGTCTCCTGTGGAGGTATGGGTTAGCAGTGGACTGCTGCAGGAGCAAGGGCTCTGGGTGCAATAGACCTGGGTATGGCATAAGCTCTCTTGGAGGAGGTCACCATTAACCCCACCATAGAGCCAGATGGTCAATACCAAAATCAGATTGATTATTCTCTTTGCAGCCAAAGATGGAGAAGCTCTATATAGTCAGCAAAAACAAGACTTGGAGCTGACTGTGGCTCAGATCATGAACTCATTGCCAGATTCAGACTTAAATGGAAGAAAGTAGGGAAAATCACTACACTATTCAGGTATGACCTAAGTCAAACCCCTTACGATTATACAGTGGAAGTGAGAAATAGATTCAAGGGATTAGATCTGATAGACAGAGTGCCTAAAGAACTATGGACAGAGGTTTGTGACATTGTACAGGAGACAAGGATCAAGACCATTCCCAAGAAAAAGAAGTGCAAAGAGGCAAAATGGTTATCTGAGGAGGTCTTACAAATGGCTGTGAAAAGAAGACAAGTGAAAGGCAAAGGAGAAAAGGAAGGATATACCCATTTGAATGCAGAGTTCCAAAGAATAGCAAGGAGAGATAAGAAAGCCTTCCTCAGTGATCAATGCAAAGCAATAGAGGAAAACAATAGAATGGGAAAGACTACAGATCTCTTCAAGAAAATTAGAGATATCAAGGGAACATTTCATACAAAGATGGGCACAATAAGGGACAGAAATGGTATGGACCTAGCATAAGCAAAAGATATTAAGAAGAGTTGGCAAGAATACACAGAAGTGCTATACAAAAAAGATTTTCATGAACCAGATAATCACGATGGTGTGATCACTCACCTAGAGCCAGACATGCTGGAATATGAAGTCAAGTGGGTCTTAGGAAGCATCACTAAGAACAAAGCTAGTGGAGGTGATGGAATTCAAATTGAGCTCTTTCAAATCCTGAAAGATGATGCTGTGAAAGTGCTGCAATCAATATGCCAACAAATTTGGAAAACTCAGCAGTGCCCATAGGACTGGAAAAGGTCAGTTTTCAATCCAATCCCAAAGAAAGGCAATGCCAAAGAATGCACAAACTACCACAAAATTGCATTCATTTCACATGCTAGCAAAGTAATGCTCAAAATTCTCCAAGCCAGGCTTCAGCAATACATGAACCATGAACTTCCAGATGTTCAAGCTGGACTTTAAAAAGGCAGAGGAACCAGAGATCAAATTGCCAACAGCCGTTGGATCATCGAAAAAGTGAGAGAGTTCCAGAAAACCATCTATTTCTGCTTTACTGATTATGCCAAAGCCTTTGACTGCGTACTGCTGCTGCTAAGTTGCTTTAGTCGTGTCTGACTCTGTGTGACCCCATAGACGGCAGCCCACCAGGCTTCCCCATCCCTGGGATTCTCCAGGCAAGAACACTGAAGTGGGTTGCCATTTCCTTCTCCAATGCATGAAAGTGAAAAGTGGAAGTGAAGTCGCTGAGCTGTGTCCAACTCTAGCGACCCCATGGACTGCAGCCTACCAGGCTCCTCTGTCCATGGGATTTTCTAGGCAAAAGTACTGGAATGGGGTGCCATTGCCTTCTCCAGTTGACTGTGTGGATCACCACAAACCTTGGAAAATTCTTCAAGAAATAAGAATACCAGAACCCCTGACCTGCCTCCTGAGAAATCTGTGTGCAGGTCAAGAAGCAACAGTTAGAACTGCACATGAAACAACAGACTGGTTCCAAATCAAGAAAGCATTACATCAAAACTGTATATTTTCAACCTGTTTATTCAATTTATATGCAGAGTACATGATGAGAAACGCTGGGCTGGATGAAGCACAAGCTGGAACCAAGATTGTCGGGAGAAAATATCAGTAACCTCAGATATGCAGATGACACCACCCTTTTGGCAGAAAATGAAGAACTAAAGAGCCTCTTTATGAAAGTGAGAGTGAAAGAGGAGAGTGAAACAGTTGGCTTAAAACTCTACATTCAGAAAACTAAGATCATGGAATCTGGTCCCATCACTTTATGGCAAATAGATGAGGAAACAGTGGAAACAGTTAAAGACATTATCTTTGGGGGCTCCAACATCACTGAAGATGATGACCTCAGCCATGAAATTAAAAGACACTTGTTCCTTGGAAGAGAAGTTATGACCAACCTAGACAGTTTATTAAAAAGCAGAGACATTACTTTGCCAACAAAGGTCTGTCTAGTCGAAGCTATGGTTTTTCCAGTAGTCATGTATGGATGTGAGAGTTGAACTATAGAGAAAGCTGAGTGCTGAAGAATTGAATGTTTTGAACTGTGGTGTTGGAGAAGACTCTTGAGAGTCCCTTGGACTGCAAGGAGATCCAACCAGTCCATTCTGAAGGAGATCAGTCCTGAATATTCATTGGCAGGACTGATGTTGAAGCTGAAACTCCAGAACTTTGACCACCTTTTGTGAAGAATTGACTCATTTGGAAAGACCCTGATGCTGGACAAGATTGCAGACAGGAGGAGAACGGGATGACAGAGGATAAGATGGTTGGATGGCATCACCAACTCAATGGACATGAGTGTGAGTAAGCTCCAGGAGTCAGTGATGGACAGGGAGGCCTGGCGTGCTGCAGTCCATGGGGTCGCAAATAGTCGGACATGACTGAGCAACTGGACTGAACTGAACTGAAAGTGATATCTTTGCTTTTTAATATGCTCTCTACAGTTGTCATAGCTTTCCTTCCAAGGAACAAGCATCTTTTAATTTCATGGCTGCAGTCACAATCTGCAGCAGTTTTGGAGCCCAAGAAAACAAAATCTTTCACTGTTTCCACTTTTCCCCAATTATTTGCCATGAAGTGATGGGATCAGATGCTATGATCTTTGTTTTTTGAATGTTGATTGTTAAGCCAGCTTTTTCACTCTCCTTTTTCACCCTCATCAAGAGGCTCTTTAGTTCCTCTTCCCTTCCTGCCCTTAAGGTGATATCATCTGCATATCTGGGGCTGTTAATATTTCTCCAAGCAACCTTGATTTCAGGTACTGCTGGTATTTTTCAAATTTACTGTTTTGAACACCAACACCTTCAAAGAGAGGTTAAAGAAATTATCACATTGAAAGAGAAAAAAAAGTTTTTTTAATATAAAAAATTTTGAATACACAGAGAATATTAACTCCTATATTCAGTTCTCTGAATCATAGTTTGAAAGGAAGAAGACCAACTTTAGTATGGAGACCATACTTTGGCTATTGAAAGGGCATGCTGACAGTGAATTAAAATTGTAAAGCTTTATTTCCTAGAAGTTGTTTAATTCTGAACACAATCTATGTATATGCAAGAGATGAAGGTGAAGCCTTATCTAAAGGTAGCCGCCTAGGGAAGGTAGCTACTTGGAGAATATTTCAAACATGCAAATCCCAAAAGGTCTTTATTCCAGCAAATGAGATGCATGATTTTTCATAAACTTAATTCCTTCTTTAAAATGTGTACCATCTATGAGTTAATAAACATGCGATATCTACTCACATGGCTTATGAGATTTGTTTTTCTCCCCTTACATTTGGATCAAAAATTTATCAGATCCTTGTTGTCACATGCATAACACAGTACAAAATTAATTAGGTAGGCAAAAATTGTTAGTGAAATATTCAAAATCTTGAGGTAGGGCTATTACCAAATGTGAGACTCATATCAACCCAACTGAAATAACCAATTCCAGATTCAGGTCTTTTTGATGACCTATTCCCCCTAAAAGTTTTGTGGTAGTAGTAGCCAATAGCTCTGTTCTTCATTATGATTGTCTCAACTTACTGCCCTGAAGAGATGAGGGATACAAGAGGTGTTAATCCATGAAGCAAAAATTCCCAATGATTTGCACCAGAACTAAAGAGTAGACCCCTCCCACTTGATTCTCTGTAAGTAATTTTCTTGATAAAGTACAGTCTGTATGGAGACAGAGAAATATGCTAGTACATCCAAGGACAAGCCTATGTTCTCTTAGTATGAAGCCAATGTTCTTTTAGTATGATTTGGATAATATCAACTAAAGTAACGGAATTCTGCTTCCATTTGTGTGTCTGCGAGTTCATTAGATCAATATTTTCGATGGTGCCACGGGGGAAATGAGTAAGTGATACAACCTAATTACTTATTCAAGCACAATCATTAACCATCACGCTACGACACTGATAGGAAAATCTATAGTTTACCTTCAGAATTTTACATTTCAACAATGTCTGGTTGCAGAGAAAAAGTTATGAGAAATAGTTTTGCCACTTCTTAGAAGGGTCTAGAACTACTGAAATGTTTAATAGGTCTTTGTATCTTAATTTGAAAAGTGTTAACCCACAATCTTTCTCATCCTCCCTAACTTCTACTCACACCTTTCATTCCCTATGAAAAATTAAAATGTAGCTTCTTCTCTTTTTTTGTACCTTCAAGGAAACTCCACACAAAACCCAGGACAGTGGCCCTGGCTTTGAGGAAAAAGAGAACATTTTCAAATACCAGTCTTCCTATCTTGATCTTCTCTTTCCATAGTTAGTGAAAACAGTAATGTTTACGAGGTTCCTCACAGCATGCTGCTATTCTTCTGCAGCTGAACACACAGACACTTTGTTTTCCTGTGCAACAGTGCAGCCTAGTGGACGAAGACAGTCCCGTCCTTCAGAACCAAGGAAGGCGGGCAACGAAAGCTCTTCAAGAGACTTTGTTGTTTGAAAATCACTTCTGAACTGCCGACACATGTCACTTTTTACAGTGGTAAAAAAGAGAAAAATTCCCACACTGCTTGTATATGATGGAGATACAGCCGATCCCATGAACTATTTAGGAAAAAAAAATCTACTTATTACAGTTAACAACCAAATGCTCAGGTGAATGTTTTGGAGATGAGGTGTCCTTTCTAAGATCTTCATTTTAAAATACTGAATTTTATTCACAATAAAAATAGCCACAATTCCTAAACCGCTTACTTAATGACCTTTAATATTAACCCCTGCATGTTCTAGACTGGCAGCAACTGTGTGTGTATTTGTGTACAATATAATCCATGTCTCAAAATACATTGTGTGACTATGTGTATATATATGTGTGTGTGTGTGCACGTGCATGCATAGAGAGAGAAATAGATGATAGATTGCAAATATGTAAACATATATACTATACTTACCCTCAAACATAACAATATAATTTTTTTCATTAAGTGGCAATTTAGAACAGAAAGCTCATTTTAGTGTCTACATAAATTAAAATCAATGTCCCTGAATAAAAAGATGAGGTCTTCATATAGCTTACTTATTTTTTTAAACCCATTCATTATTCCATTTCAGGATAACTCCTAAAAGCTAAATACTTAATAGTTCTTTCATGTTGATTTGCTTGCATTTATTGCTTCTGTTAAACCATCAAACAAGCTCATTTTATCACTGTTTCTTTTTAATCCACTAAGCTTTAAGTGGGTTTTCAAATACATATTTAAAATTAAAATGTAAATATGGAATACAGAGTTCTACAGAGAAAGGTAAAACGCCTTCTCAGAAGCTGTGCATAAAAATTCAACAATTTTCCTTTGGAAGAACATGATGGAGCAAACATCAGTCACTCTTCTTGTTTATAGGATGTGCTAGGGTAAGAATTAAATGTAATTTAGTGAGACAATAAAATCCTCTCAACTTCTGTGCTGTTGTGTTAGGGATGGATTTGGGGATGATTAAATGAGTAAATCACACAGATCTGAAACATTTTTTCTCCTTTCTTTCTTTCCTTTTTTTTTACACCTCCTTAGATGGCATCTTGATCGTGCTTGCACTATGAACACAAAAGGCCTATAGGTCAGACCTGAAATTATAGCTAAACCTCAACTCCTGAGGTACACAGGCTGTTTATATCGATGAAAATTTATGATCTCTATACCCTAAATCCCCGGCCTCTCTTTTACATTGACTTCTTTACTATTTGCTGCTTTATTTTATGGTGATCCCTTGCCCTCTATAAATATATCACGGTTACTTAACCCCAGATCCCACCCCCAGCCTTCAGGACTTCAGAAAGGATCTATTTGTTACTTATTCTGCTACCGGGTGTTTCATAATCCTCCACATTAGCAGCTATTATTTTATAGCAGTTAACATTTTCCAAATTTTCATCATCTCTTGACTGTTAGCCCTCTAACTGCTTAATAATTCCAGTCTTAGAACTGCTGTGTAGAGATTATGCTGAAGTAGAAATTTTTTCCTTAAGCTCATACAATGATTGAAGTATTTTCTATTAAATATTTATCTGTAGAAAAATGAATAAATTTAACTGAAAAAATTACATTTAGGCAAGCTTAATTGCCTTGTGTTACTTTATATAAAATTTATAAAAACCTGACCTAATCTTAAAAACATGCCACTGAGTAATTAAAGTTTTCTATGGGTTAGATTCTAATAATTATCTTGTTTTGACTGAACTCCTTATTAGAATCCAAAAAAATAAAGCTGGAAAATAATAAGAGATTATAGATTTGGAAAAGCTATTGTCTGATGTTAAAATTGTTAAGAAAATATGAGTCAGTATTATGCAAATTCTGACCTAATCCCAGCAGCATTCTGGTAGGTAATTGTATTTTTTCTTTAAAGGAGGACAGACCCTACAATAATTATGCCTTGTTAGTGTCCACATTGCTACATTTTTGATTTATGTATTTTTCTGGGAGTTGACAGATAAGCAAGAAAAATTGACATATTATAAACTAATAAAAATAAATAATATCAGAATCTGCCTAGCAGCAGTCTACATTGGAAAGTTAAATCAACATATTAATCACACAATTTTTTTGAGCAAAACATAGTGTGTACAAATTTTTTTAATGACATAGATCAAATAAAACTAAGTATTCAAATTGCTCTCTGTGTATATGTTTGTGCACATGTGTGTGTGATTTCTAAGGTAAATCATACACAGTATGCCAAAACCATTTTTGTTTTATATCCTTCTCTGGCATTTTTAGGAAGTCAAGACTTTAGTGATCTCCGTGTACATATTTCTATATGTAATATTCCTATTTGATATAGTATATCCAGGCTTTCTCTGAAGAACATTACTTAATGGCAATTTGATTAGTCCACTCTTTTTGGTGTTTTGCTAAAATTCTTATTACTTAGAGTCCTGCTGTTTGAAAGCTTTATATTATTTTCTATTAAATACCAGAAAAAAGTATAAAATTTTAAGGCTATGGCAACAGCTAATGCTAAGAGTCATACTTTACCACCACAGGCTAAACAAATTGACAAAAGAAATATGACTTCCATGAGCCTAAGGTTTGGTGTGTGTGTTAGTCGGTCAGTCATGTCCAAACATTTGCCACCCCATGGACTATATCCCAACAGGCTCCTCTGTCCATGGATTTCTCCAAGCAAGAATACTCGAGTGGGTTGTCATTTCCTTCTCCAGGGGATCTTCCTGACCCAGGGATTGAACCCAGGTTTCCTGCATTACAGGCAGATTCTTTACCATCTGAGCTATTAGAAAGGGTTTGGTAGAAATTGGCAATTGACATTATATAGCATGGATGACGAAAACCAATGAGTTGTAAAGGTCATCCTTTTCTTCCAACTTTGTATACTTTACAAACAACACGTTTTGTTGGTATAAGCTTGCTTGTGTGAATGTGTGCTAAGTCATTTCAGTCGTGTCAGAGTCTTTGTGGCCCTATGGACTGTAACCAGCTAGGCTCCTCATTCCATGGGATTCTCCAGGCAAGAATACTGGAGGGGGTTGCTATGCCCTCCTCGAGAATGGTATATGCTTAGTTTCCTTTAAATATAACCTGCATTTGCAAACAAATGCTTCAGGAGCAATTAATCAATATCATTGACCAATCAATTGATTGATTATCATAATTTCTCCATTATTCAAACTAAAACTAAACAGTCTGATATTAGAATTTCAATACTTTTCTATTGCTGGACTCAGATCTTCAAAGCAAGCCGGATAATCAGTCTTTAGAAATGCAATGAAAGACAGACAATTTTCCCCACTATTTATAAGGATGTGTGCATGCTCAGTTGCTGAGTCAGTTGTGTCTGACTCTCTGCAACCTCATGGGCTATAGCCAGGCTCCTCTGCCACGGAATTTGTTTATATGGATATGACCGACATAATTCCAAAAAACACTGCGTTCTTCAACAGGGCATGGAAAACGTCCACATGATATCCCCCAGTTCCATGCTTATCAACCTGGAAAATAAATTTTCTCAAATATGTATAAATCCTAAAATTTAACAAGCTTAACCTGAGGTTAACAAATTCTCTAAGCAATGGAGCCTAGTTGATCACGTCCTACAGATTCTTTTCCTCTTAACAAACAATTTTACACAGTCTTGGTCAAGGCAACAGCTCAGTATCTAGCAACCTATAGAACTATAATAAAGGTTTTCTAAAATTACCTCTAATTACACTGGGTACATCCATATAATCAGAGTTCTCAAATGATTTCCTTTTTACACACTGTTATTTTATAAGTATAAAATGTTCTATAAAATCTCTTCTGAAATATGTAGCTGAGAAACCTGTCTATAAACCATCCAAGAAAGGTAGACCATTAAAGCATTGATTTTTATGAAAATCATCATATACTATCTAGCAATTGAATGCAGATAATTTAAATGGAACCTCAGGAGAAGCTTACTAATTATCCTCATCTCAAGAAAATAGCATCCAATGACTATACTAAACCAGATAAAAGATATAACCAATAAATCTACTAAGAACCTTTAGAGCCTACAACGTGTGCCATTGTTGCAATAACCAACTCCAGGAAATTTTGAATTGAACAGAGAGCCATAGAAAAATCACAGTTTGTTATACACACAGATACATTAGGTTGTATATATATAAGTATGTGTATATATGATGTATAGTAGATTTTTGTACACATGTTATATATATATGTGTGTGTAGTAGTTCTGAATATAAATATATAGCTAAGGACACGTGATAGGTTTGAATGTAAGAATAACACTACAAAATATATGTATTAGGTTTCTAGTCAGTTTCATTTAAATTTTTTATTTAATCCAATATAATATTTTAATTAAATATTTAATTAACATTATATATTTAATTCTTAATTTTTAAATCTACCATAGAGCCTTAAATACTGGTTTTACTATCAATGATTAGCTCTGGCTGAATTATTTTTGTGTGCTCATGTACAGATTTACCACTAGGCAATTTCTAAACACAAGCATATGATTCTTAGGTTGATAGAAGAGATAGGTTTCTTCCTAATTTTGGAGCACTCTTCCTTCAGTGCCCCACGTCCAAGGAGCAGTGGCTGCGCAGGCACAGGAGGGCCAAGAGGAGCTACACCATTTTCAAGGTCAGGAGGGGTGGCGGTGAGGAGATACCCCTCTTCCAAGGCAAGGAGCAGTGGCTGCACTTTGCTGGAGCAGCTATGAAGAGATACCCCACGTCCAAGATAATAGAAACCCAAGTAAGATGGTAGGTGTTGCAAGAGGGCATCAGAGGGCAGACACACTGAAAACATAATCACAGAAAACTAGTCAATCTAATCACACTAGGACCACAGCCTTGTCTAACTCAATGAAACTAAGCCATGCCCATGGGGCAACCCAAGATGGGCAGGTCTTGGTGGAGAGGTAGGACAGAATGTGGTCCACTGGAGAAGGGAATGACAAACCACTTCAGTATTCTTGCCTTGAGAACCCCATGAACAGTATGAAAAGGCAAAATGATAGGATACTGAAAGAGGAACTCCCCAGGTCGGTAGGTGCCCAATATGCTACTGGAGATCAGTGGAGAAATAACTCCAGAAAGAATGAAGGGATGGAGCCAAAGGAAAAACAGTACCCAGTTTGTGGATGTGACTGGTGGTAGAAACAATGTCCGATGCTGTAAAGAGCATTATTGCATAGGAACCTGGAATGTTAGGTCCATGAATCAAGGCAAATTGGAAGTGGTCAAACAGGAGATGGCAAGAGTGAACGTCGACATCCTGGAAATCAGCAAACTAAAATGGACTGGAATGGGTGAATTTAATTCAGACTATCATTATATCTACTACTGTGGGCAGGAATCCCTCAGAAGAAATGGAGTAGCCATCATGGTCAACAAAAGAGTCTGAAATGCAATACTTGGATGCAATCTCAAAAACGACAGAATGATCTCTGTTCATTTCCAAGGCAAACCATTCAATATCACAGTAATCCAAGTCTATGCCCCAACCGGTAACACTGAAGAAGCTGAAGTTGAATGGTTCTATGAAGATCTAAAAGACCTTTTAGAACTAACACCCAAAAAAGATGTCCTTTTCATTATAGGGGACTGGAATGCAGACGTAGGAAGTCAAGAAACACCTGGAGTAACAGGCAAATTTGGCCTTGGAATACAGAATGAAGCAGGGCAAAGACTAATAGAGTTTTGCCAAGAAAATGAACTGGTCATAGCAAACACTCTCTTCCAACAACACAAGAGAAGACTCTACACATGGACATCACCAGATGGTCAACACTGAAATCAGACTGATTATATTCTTTGCAGCCAAAGATGAAGAAGCTCTATACAGTCAGCAAAAACAAGACCAGGAGCTGACTGTGGCTCAGATCATGAACTCCTTATTGCCAAATTTGGACTTAAATTGAAGAAAGTAGGGAAAACCACTAGACCATTCAGGTATGACCTAAATCAAATCCCTTATGATTATACAGTGGAAGTGAGAAATAGATTTAAGGGCCTAGATCTGTTAGATAGATTGCCTGAGAAATATGGACTGAGGTTCATGACATTGTACAGGAGACAGGGATCAAGACCATCCCCATGGAAAAGAGATGCAAAAAAGCAAAATGGCTGTCTGGGGAGGCCTTACAAATAGCTGTGAAAAGAAGAGAAGTGAAAAGCAAAGGAGAAAAGGGAAGATATAAGTATCTGAATGTAGAGTTCCAAAGAATAGCAAGAAGAGATAAGAAAGCCTTCCTCAGCGATCAATGCAGGGAAATAGAGGGAAACAACAGAATGGGAAAGACTAGAGATCTCTTCAAGAAAATCAGAGGTATCAAGGGACTATTTCATGCAAAGATGGGCTCAGTAAAGGACAGAAATGGTATGGACCTAACAGAAGCAGAAGATATTAAGAAGAGGTGGCAAGAATACACAGAAGAACTGTACAAAAAAGATCTTCATGACCAAGATAATCACAATGGTGTGATCATTGACCTAGAGCAGACATCCTGGAATGTGAAGTCAAGTGAGCCTTAGAAAGCATCACTACGAACAAAGCTAGTGGAGATGATGGAATTCCAGTTGAGCCGTTTCAAATCCTGAAAGATGATGCTGTGAAAGTGCTGCACTCAATATGACAGCAAATATGGAAAACTCAGCAGTGGCCATAGGACTGGAAAAGGTCAGTTTTCATTCCAATCTCATAGAAAGGCAACGCCAATGAATGCTCAAACCCCCTCACAATTGCACTCATCTCACATGCTAGTAAAGTAATGCTCAAAATTCTCCAAGCCAGGCTTCAGCAATACGTGAACTGTGAACTTCCAGATGTTCAAGTTGCTTGGAGAAAAGGCAGAGGAACCAGAGATCAAATTGCCAATATCCACTGGATCATCGAAAAAGCAAGAGAGTTCCAGAAAAACATCTATTTCTGCTTTATTGACTATGCCAAAGCCTTTGACTGTGTGGATCAGAAGAAACTGTGGAAAATTCTGAAAGAGATGGGAATACCAGATCACCTGACCTGCCTCTTGAGAAATTTGTATGCAGGTCAGGAAGCAACAGTTAGAACTGGACATGGAACAACAGACTGGTTCCAAACAGGAAAAGGAGTACATCAAGGCTGTATATTGTCATCCTGCTTATTTAATTTCTATCCAGAGTACATCATGAGAAACCCTGGGCTGGAAGAAGTACAAGCTGGAATCAAGATTGCTGGGAGAAATATCAATAACCTCAGATATACAGATGACACCACCCTTATGGCAGAAAGTGAAGAGGAACTAAAAAGCCTCTTGATTAAGGTGAAAGAGGAGTGAAAAAGTTGGCTTAAAGCTCAACATTCAGAAAATGAAGATTATGACATCTGGTCCCACCACTTCATGGGAAATAGATGGGGAAACAGTGGAAACAGTGGCTGACTTTATTTTTCTGGGCTCCAAAATCACTGCAGATGGTGATTGTAGCCATGAAATTAAAAGACACTTACTCCTTGGAAGAAAAGTTATGACCACCCTAGATAGCATATTGAAAAGCAGAGACATTACTTTGCCAACAAAGGTCCGTCTAGTCAAAGCTATGGTTTTTCCAGTAGTCATGTATGGATGTGAGAGTTGGAATATGAAGAAAGCTGAGTGCCGAAGAATTGATGCTTTTGAACTGTGGTGTTGGAGAAGACTCTTGAGAGTCCTTTGGACTGCAAGGAGAACCAACCAGTCCATTCTAAAGGAGATCAGTCCTGGGATTTCTTTGGAAGGAATGATGCTAAAGCTGAAACTCCAGTACTTTGGCCACCTCATGCGAAGAGTTGACTCATTGGAAAAGACTGTGATGCTGGGAGGGATTGGGGGCAGGAGGAGAAGGGGACGACAGAGGATGAGATGGCTGGATGGCATCACCGACTCGATGGACATGAGTTTGAGTGAACTCTGGGAGTTGGTGATGGATAGGGAGGCCTGGCGTGCTGCAGTTTGTGGGGTCTAATGAGTCAGACATGACTGAGCAACTGAACTGAACTGATAGAAAACTGACTAATAATTGTATATGTACACTTAGCAACATTTCTGAGCACCTGTTAATCAAGCACTTTATATCACTTTTTCACTTGATAACCCAAAATAATATTCAAGAAGGTGCCAATATCCCCATTTTATAGATGACAAAGATTATCAAGAAATTAAATAACTTCCCCAGTGAGAATTTCAAACCATTTCTGTTAAATAGTGTACCAATTAGAGTCCTTTCGGGCTTCCATGGTGGCTCAGATGATAAAGAATCTACCTGCAATGTGGGAGAGACCCAGGTTGGATCCCTGGGTTGGGAAGATCCCCTGGAGGAGGGTTGGCAATCCACTTCAGTACACTTGCCTGGAGAATCACATGGACAGAAGATTCTGATGGGCACAAAGAGTCAGATACCACTGAGCAACTAACACTGAAGTTCTTCGGATCGAAAGCAGTAGGTATTGTCTCTGCTTACATTAAGCAAATGGTAATTTTTAAAAGAAAATCAAGTTCTCACATAACTGACCAAAACTTGGAACGTAGAGGGAAAAAGACTTGGAAGTAAGAAGTCAAAGTGCTCTCATGAATGAAACAGAAACCATGTGCCGCTGGTTGGAAAGAGTCAGAACTCCAAACATTTTCAGGTCCTTATTGTCTCTGACCAAGTTTTAAGATCAAAGAAGGGAGCATCAATTTACCTATTCTGTCTTTCATGCCCTCTGCTTGCTAATGCCCCTAATTACAGACTGACTATGAGATAATGAAATGAGAAAATGTAATTCTAGTGATAGGAAATTAGATTGACAAAGGAATGATAATGAAAGATAGCAGCCAAAAAGATAAAGAAAAACACCAACCAAAGCAACAAAAGACAAAGAAAATAAATCTCTATAGTCTTTGAGATTATACTTGTATGCGGGAAAATGGTCTTGTTTTGTGCAATACAGTCATTGTGAGTGATGGTTGTAAGTGACTCTCTTAACTGCAGAAAGAATCGTATTCAAATAAATAAATAGGGGCAGCTCTGTTAGCTCAGTGGTTAAGATTCAGTGCTTCTGTTGCAGAGGGCACAAGTTCAATCCCTGATCAGGAAACCAAGATGCTGCAAAAAGACTAGTTGAATTAATAATTTTTTAAAAATTCATAATAAATAAAACATATATTAGAATCTCCACAATTTTTGTTGTTTGTTTCAAATGAATCATGCATAGACACATGTATACCTGTGGCTGATTAATGTCGATGTATGGCAAAAGCCATGACAAAATTGTAAAGTAATTTTCCTCCAATTAACATAAATTAATTGAAAACAAGTAAAAAAAAAACAAAAAAGAAATGACAACAATAATAACCAAAAAGACATTATGAAAAAGAATGTGTAATGGAGCTGAAATATAAGAAGACATACCTCTGGATTATAATCAACAAATAATAAAATACACATCTAAGACTTTAAAGATTTGACCTCCCCTACCTGGTGGCAGCTGAATTAGGGAGATTTGGTCATTTAAATATTTGGTAAATGTTCCACATTTAAATAAATGTGGATCACCTTGCTACCTGTGCAGGATATCTCCTATTTTCCCCTCCAGATTTACCATCCATCATCTCCAATGTGCTTCCTGGTTCCCAAATTCATCTCATATCAAAATTGCACCTTACTTGTATTCTAAAACTATTTAAAATTTTACAACTTTTGTCTTCGAACTGGATATATTTTCCCTAATGAATTAGTTGTCTTTATCATCCATGTTCTCTGTACTAATCTCTTAGAAAACAAAAAATGTATTCTTTTCCTCTGAAGATACTCTTGTGTCTGGTATGAGTTTAGTAGAGGATAAGCCCTTAAGAAAGCTCAAACTTTTTGCTTAACTGGAATCTTATAGAAAAGTCCACGATGTCACAAAGATTTCTTGGGGTTAGACACTCTTTGTTGATAGAGAAATCCTCTTAATACACTTGCCCAAATCTTCCACGCTGAATGCAAGTCTGTTTTCTCTTACTACGATGTCAGTATGGAGTGAAAACAAATTTTCATTATATATCATAGTCAGCTTTTAAGCCTCTTCACTTAGAGATGAGGCAAGTCACATAAAAAAGAAAAATTTCAACCACCAAAATATTGGAAACAACTAAACCATCAGTATGCCTGCAGTGAATCTGCCTGCAATGCAGGAGACTAAGGTTCGATTCCTGGGTCAAGAAGACCACCTGGAGAGGGGAATGGCAACCACTTCAGTATTCCTGCCTGGAGAATCCCATGAACAGAGTTGCCTGGTGGCCTAGAGTCCATGGGATTGCAGAATTGGAGATGACTGAGTGATTTTCACTACTACTAATCCATCAGTCACAGCACAGCCACAGTTCTTAGTGAACAAAGAAGTTTCATACTGTAGTTTGAAAAATCACAAATATCAGAAGAAAAGAATGTAACAGTAAATAGGTTTATGTCTTTAATAAAGCCTAGGGTAAAGTTGCAATACTTTGGCCACTTGATGCGAGGAACTGACTCATTTGAAAAGACCCTGATACTGGGAAAGATTAAAGGCGGGAGGAGAAGGGGATGACAGAGGATGAGATGGTTGGATGGTATCACCGACTCAATGGACATGAGTTCAAGTAAACTCCGAAAGTTGGTGATGGACAGGGAGGCCTGGCATGCTGCAGTCCATGGGGTTGCAAAGAGTCGGACATGACTGAGCGACTGAACTGAACTGAAGGTTGCATAGTCAAAGGGGTAATTTCAACCATATGCTATTTGTGAAATGGAACAAATCAGAAATCAGTAAAGAGTATGAAACAGGGAGATGTTTTCAGCTTTGTCTACTTCAGAAAGCAATAGTGAGTGAAGCTTTTAAAAGTACTTTATTTTTTAGAAAAATTCTAGGAAAAGCAGAGTTTAGTTGAAGAACTATTTACTAGAAGTCCAAATCCCAAAATTCCTAACTTCACTTAAGAAATCTCTGTAATAAATCTATGGAAAGTAATGTAAAATCATGGGATTCACGGTTCATTTCCAGCATTTACTGGCTGTGTGAAGTCACATTTTCTGAATTTCATTCTGCTCATTCACAAGAAGGGATTAAACATAGTGACCTCACAGGATGATTGTGAAAGTTAACATGAGATGACTGAAAATACTAGATCAGCATTGCTTGGTAGAGTAGCCAGCCACTAGCCCCATCAGGCTACCGAGTATTGGAAATGTATTAGTCAGAATTGAGTTGTGCTCTAAGTGTGAAATATACATCAGATTTCAAAGACCTAGTATGTAAAAAAGAATGCAAACTATGTTATTAATAAATAAATGCTGAAATGATACTACATTGGAAAAATATTAAAATTAATTTTGCCTGTTTTCATTTTCATGTTTTTTATTTATTTTTAATTGAAGGATAATTACAATATTGTGTTGGTTTCTGCCATACAGTAATACATTTTCATGTTTTAAAATGGAGCTAATAGGATTTAAAAGTATCTACATGGATCACTTAATAATTCCAAAGGATAGCACTAATCTAAATGAATCCCTCGTGGGCTTCCTTGGTGGCTCAATGGTAAAGAATCCCCCAGCCAATGCAGGAGACATGGGTTCAATCCCTGGGCTGGGAAGATCTCACATGCTGTGGAGCAACTAAGCTCCTGTGCCACAATTACTGAGCCTGGGAGCTACGACTAGTGAGCCCATGTGCCGCAACTACTGATACCTGCTCTAGAGTTCACACACCATAACTAGAGAGTAGCCCCAGCTAGCTGCAACTGGAGAAAAGCCTGTGCAGCTTCAAAGACCCAGCATTGCCAAAATAAATAAGCAAGTAAAAATAATTTTAAAATAAAATAAATTAATGCCTGGTATGTATATGTTTACAAATAGTTTAATTAATAGCAATAGTTTGGGAGCTGCAGCAGATTTCATTAATTTCATGTCCTTATTCTGAGTTCTGTGAATTTATCTGATGACCAATAAAGATGTATTATGAAGCAAGCGTCTTCTGTTGAAAAAGTTTAGAAACAAAGGATCTTTGATTGGCTGAGCCACATACATCACAGCAAAAGGACTCTATTTTGATATTTTTTAGGGAGTAAAGGGAGAAAATTTTAAAAGGTAAAATTGAGACATAAGGGTATCTACCTAAAATTAAAATCAATGACTTTAATTTGAAGTTTATGTATAATATTTATATGTATCACATTTATTTTGTAGATTTATAATAACCTGAATTAGAAGACTCTGATAATCAACAAAATATTTGAAGTATAACAATACTTATGTGCATATTCTTGCATGTACTGAAAAACAAAATGCCATAAAAAAAAATCTTGAACAATAGAAAAGTGTATAATATTGGATAAGAATCTGCATAAAAGTGATTCTAAATTCAAGTTATAATTATTGATGGAAGGCACATCAAATCTAGATGTTCATCTATCTTTACTGTAGACACACCATATTGTCCTTTTATTTACTATTTTTTATAAGGCTGCTGAAGCACCCTATCCATATACTTTTTACATCCTTTATTGTTTTTAGCCTGGTGTTTAGTAAGCTATATCCTGTTATAGCTTCCTTCTTGGCTCTAAGGTCTTAGGTAAAAACTGGTATTCATTGCTCTTGTAACTGCCATTGAATTTAATATGGAACTATAGGAATTAGAGAGTCACAAAAAAACATATTATATGAGTGCATGAACTCTTTTATTCTAACCTAAAATAATATTTCCTTATTAAACCTTCTAATTTATTAGTAATCCTGAGTGTGATAACTGGGCCTAAAATCTTACAACATAATTCTAAATCACTAATTATATATCAATATCAACCAAATATAAAATTTCAAAAAGCTCTATCTTGCTTGATATCAGAATCAAGAGCTGAAAGTATAGTTATCTTTCAAGGTTAAGCTATGCTTTGGTTTCTTGTTTTCCTTTTCTACTCACTCACCTCCCAGAGAAGTTGACCTATGTAAGGTTTCTCCTATTTTAACTCAACTGGGTTTTTCCATTTCCAGGATATCCTTATATATTACCTAATCTTCAGAAGAGATTTCATTAGGTTATATTTTTGATGTGCTTTGTGCAAGCGCACTATTTGTACTGGAGTATTCATTCTAAAATACATATTCACGTGACAGCCCATAATATCCTTGAAACAGCCATTACATTCTGTCAAATAAATAATGCGCATTTTAAAGATGGTCTTTATGTGCGATGACTCTCTTGCATTTTCATGAGGCAGATTTTTCTTTTATTCTTTAAGAAAGAAAAGCACACAAAGGAAATGAACATGCAGAAAAATATGTTAAGGTAAAAGTGACACAAACCAGAAAATTCAAGCATCCTTTAGTTTCTTGCTCTTTCTACACTCCACCATTTTCCCCATAACATTTTATGAGAAAAAAGAAAGAGACTTATGGAACTTGCGTCATTTTCTTTAATCTTCTATGTGTGGATATTTGGAAATAAAAATAAGTCATTTTGTGTATTTTTGTAACGTTAATCAAGTTTGCGTTTAAAAGGTGACTTTTTCTTTCAAAATCCAAGTTTCTTAGCAAATGTGCCTATTAAACAAAACGGACATTACAGCAGAGTTCGTAACTCATATTCTTGTTATTATAAAATGGCAGATTCTTCTTTCACTTGTGTATGTCAAGTATATATTGATGGACACTGATTTTCCACAAAAGTTACCTCAACTCACAAGGGAAAATGTTTAACATTCTTTCATGTTTTGATCTCTTATTGGTGGCTTTAATGGTTTCTAGGAAAATAAGAAAAATGAAAAACATTTATTGCATGCCTTCTATGTGCCAAGTACCATGCTATACTTGTTTTTATATTTTCAAATTTAACCATCAAGACAGTTCTGCAAGGTGGTTATAATTGTTATTAATATGAGTGTTGTTAATAATAAAATAACTATTAATATCTGTTAATAATTTATAAGAAGTACTGATGAACAATGTCCAACTTCACAGCCTAAGCTCAGACGAATGAAAATAAGTATATAATGCTGACCTCAATCCAGGTGACACTGTGTTATTACAATTTTTATGTATGAGATGGACATATTTGATAACTTGGTCAAGTGACATATTATTTTCTTATAAAATGTCTTCATTGTACTACAATTATCCTTTGCCATTCAAAACTTTTTCAGAGACTCAGGTAATAGTTCTTATGAAACAAAACCACTGATGAAACCAAGGAAGTTTTACTTAGACTTTTATATGACAGTTATAAGCCTTTTATTTTTGTGAACTAGCTTTTTTCCTACAATTCAACATATTCTCTCAAATCAACTCAAAAGAGATAGTAAGAATTACCCATTAAATGGCTGAGGTTTCACATTACTTTTTTAAAAGCATAGAATAATATCAGGAAGGAAATTTATTAGGTATCAAGTCTAACTTTTATGAGAAATGTGCAACATTGGAATGTTATGTAGAACCTAAATATACTGTGGACTTCAGCAGCAAAAAAGCTAAAAGCTTTAGACAAAAATCAAGATTGTTCATACACAAAACAATGTGACAACTAAGAGCTTTGTAAACAGACACTGTTTAATCTGTTAAAAATCATTATTCATCACAATAAGCATGGTAATATCCAAAATGGTGTCACTGGCCACATACTACTATTTATATTTAAATTTTTTTAAAAAGTTAGTAAAAATTAAATAAAATTTTAAAATGAGTTCCTCAGTCATGTTAGCCACATTTCAAGGACTTAAAAGCTACCTGTAGCTAGTGGTTCCCATACTGGACACATGGGTTATTCAGCATTTCCATCATCACAGAAATTTCTCTTGAACAGTGTCTCTAATTAATCAATAAGGACAATAATAATTCCCTTGGACATCTATAAGTGAGTCCACAAGTTTTAAGACACAATTGTGTTTTTTTCAAAAGAGAATACATTAAATTTTTACTGTGATAAGGACTGAACCACACACTCAAAATCTGATAACCTATTTTTAAAATTTTGGATATATAAAGCAATTGTACCAACAGAAACACTCTAATTTATTTATATGCTTTGATACTTGTAATCAATGATGTTAAAGAGAAATTTGTAAATGACTTTTTCGGCTTCAAATTGGTTTCCTTCTTTGTCAATTGTTTACCTTCCCCCATGTAATCATGTGAAGTATTGCATATTCATATACAAAAGGTGAAGAGAAATAAAAGGATTTGATTAAAGAATGTCAACAAATAAAAATTTAATAGCTTCCTTTACTTCTAACATTTTTTTAAAGTATGTTTTGGTGTTTGTAAGATGAAAGCATCTGATGTTCATTTAGGGCAGAAAATGTTTTTGCCTTATCCTGGTTTCAATGGACCAATTGGAGCTAGTGATTATTACCAGGATAATGAGATGGTAGCTTTAATAAATAAATGTGGTATTCACAATATATTTAGAAAATAGTAATGATAGGCTCATTAGCCAGTAAGCTACATGAGGCAAGATACCATGTATTAATTCATTGATTGATTGTTTCATCCATCCATTTGCTTATTAAATCAAATATAATTTGAATAACAAAAATGTATCAGCCACAGATATTCTAGATAATACAATAGAGCAATAAACAAGATGCAACATCTTTTTCCCAAAGATCTTACATTCTAGTGAAAAAGAAGCATAATAAAAACTAATGTTGAATATTAAGAAGGGTCACAAAGATAGTGTAGGTGGGAAAAAATACATTAGAAAGGATAAATAGACTACGCCTTGCTGAGGAGGAGAAATTATTAAAAAAAAATAGATGACGAGGAAGTGTCTGTGGAAAACAAGTGATTCTGTAAAGGAAACAAGTAAGAAAGACAGAAACTGTTTTGACAAATTAAGGGGAAAAATGAGGCCAGTTTAGTAAAGCATGGGAAACAGAGTGGGATAAGACAGTTTTCTCATCATTTTTATTTATAATGCCTAAAATAGTGCAAATAAAAGAACTGAACAACAAAAAAGCACACATATGATGTTAGTATATTAAAAATATCTATGACTTCTTTTAAAATGTAAAATATTTTATTCTAAAAATAAGGTGTGTAGTAAAAAGTTATATTAAATGCTAAATATCTTAAGACCTTTTGTAATATAGAGACTATGACAAGTTGCAGACAAGGAAAAGAGCAATTCCAATATGTTTAAAACAACTCTTGAATTTGAAGATCTACAACAATAATAAAATGAATAATATTGTATAGGAAAATCTCCCAGATTCCAAGTATCTATTACTTCCTCCAATCAACTCCCATTCTCTCAGGTAGGAGGTACTAAGAGGTACCAAAAGACATTAGTCTTATAAGCAATAGATTCCAACAAGGCCAAACACAGGATAAAATGGCATTCTTTTCCTTTTCCTCCCTTCGAAACAGGATGCAAAAATTAAACAGGTGACACTGATGATGGAGGAAATGAATGTTCCCATAAAACCAAAGCATGCATCCTATTTTATTATGTGCTTGAGTACATTATCTAGGATCATTGTTTTAACGACAGAAGTAGAATAAAATTAATACATAGTCTAAAAACATCTTTTGCAAAGATTGAAATACTGTCATTGATGGGTTTTCTATATAAATGGTTTTTGTCCTCATGACAAAATAGAAATATTAGAATTGACTTGCTGGAACATGTAAAGATCCTAGCTAAGTCTACTTAAGACCTATTGTGATCTTGTACAAGCCATTGGTTCATAATCCACTTCTAATATCAAAGTCATAAACAACATATACAATCACCTCATCTTTATTCTTGTCCAGTTGTAAAAGAATCAAGTATCAATATTAGTCTATGTATAGACAGGCAGATATTATGTGTAATATTAAGATACACACAACTTTAGTTCTTATCCTTTTGTATTTTTTTTAACTCTTATAAAGTCAATAAAAAATTCTGTGTGACAAAAGCTTACAATTAGAAAGGACATAAAGTTAGTTGACGTAAGTGTGAAACTGTGACTTTATAGTTAATCTAGATAGAAAGCTTTCAGGCACTGGGAAAATAATATACACTGGTTTTTAGAAAATATAATCTCAAACTATTTCCTTATATAATTTTGAAATATGCAAAATCAAAATATGGTCAAATTAATAAAATATATCGAGAAATTATAAATAGTATTTATTTTCTTGAGACAGCTCACCATTTAAACAGATATACCAAAAATCAGAATTCATAGCTTGAGAAGATATAGTGATGTATGTACTTTAAGTATAAAATTCATAAAAGTATAAAATTTATTATAATGCAATTATATTAAATTATTTTAGAAAAGAAAGCATCATGACTTTAAGTATATAAGAAACCAGAAGTTGAAATCCATGTTTGAGAGAATGCACCTTCCTACAACATTGAAATGATGAGTATCTGCTTGTGTCATGTAAATATATTTTGCAGTTCATTGTTTGGCTCCTGTTATGTTTACAACAGCCCAAGAGGAGTTAACCAATAAATTAATATAATAGAATTATGTTCTGGTCAGAGGTTTGTTCTGCATGTGTGTGACTGGCATCATTTTTCTCATAATAGACTTTAATTCTAAAAAGTGATGCATTGTTTTGGTCCTAGGACTTTATTTTCTAGACAGGAGAAAAGGATAATGGTTCTTTATTCAACTACTATAATTGATTTTAAATTAATAGTGACTGTTCCTCAAGGATCTCCAAGAGCTAAACATGGTAAGCTATTAAGTACTAATCAATTTGGTAATAAATAAAAAGTCTTTGGTATTAAATTAACCTACAACAGCATTTGAATGATATAATAAAGTAAGCCCTTCAAATTAGTTTATCTATCATACATGACTAATATGTTTCCAATTCTGTAACTAATTATTTACATGTATAATGTATAACATGAGCAAATATCATATTGTATTAGGATCAATAGTATTTACTGATGAGTAGACAAAGAGCATTATATTTTGGTGGATTAAACATTTGCACTTCAACAAATAGAATCATTGGATTTGGATTTTAGAAGATATTTAGTTGTAGAATATACCTTTGAGAAATGTTGATCTTTGGAAAGAATACTGAACTAAGATCAGGATTCCTGGGTTTTAATTTTTTGGCTCTGTCACTAGTAACTCTGTGAGCTTGAGGAATTAAGTTCAATTCAATTCAATATCACTTCATTAAATATTTATGGAACTACCTCTTTTGTGCAAGGATGGGGAGACCAAAACATATCTGAAGGCAGAGGGGAGGAATCCAGTAGAGAACAAAAGATTAAAGATGTTAGCAAGGAGAATAATTGATGCAATAAGAGTCTGAGACAGACGATAAGATAAAGAGCACAAATCTAAGGGTTAGTCTCTGTAAAGAAAGGGAGCAGGACTTCCTAAGAGATAAGAGCTCAAAAGGAAATGTAAACTCAAGATAAAGAGACATTTTGAGGTAGAGAGAAGGCAGACTGGGGACTCTCACATTGGATTGATTTTTGTCTTAGTTCGGAAGGTGTTGAAGTCATCTGTTGAGGTCAAATGCCACTTGGCATGTTGAACTAGTGAAGAACCTTGCAGTAGAGAATGCAATAAAGAGGAAAATGAGGCACCAAAAATTGCCAAGGACTAAGTGTTGGGCATCGATTAAGTAACATGATTTGGTGTTAGCCGCACTCAGTTTCACAGCCTTGTCCATTAAAGCTAAGTCAAAAGCAACACATAAAGCATGAGACAGGCAGAAATTCCCAGTTCTACTGAAAGCACAAAATGAGGGAAGGCCAAAGAATGGATGGCAATTTGCAGTTAGTTTGTGAATTTAGTTTAGCAGTGAAATCATTGAAATGACAGATTACAATGTCAAAGCTAAGGAGAAAAATAAAATTTGAGCTGGAAAAATGGCCTGAAAAAAATGAAAGAGTTTTGGAAATATGCTTCAAGGTTAAAAAAAAAAAAAAAAAAACTGAATGAGATAATTTTCATATTTGCATGCATGCTCAGTCACTCAGTCATGTCCAACTATTTGCCACTCCATGGACCATAACCAGCCAGGCTCCGTGTCCATGAGGCTCTTTATTTTATTTTTATTTATCTTCAGGACTTTTTATTTGTTGTTGTGATTGACAAAAGTCAAGCCTATCAACATTTAGCAAAAGGGAAGGTTTTAATAAGATTGCTTAACTGAAGTCTGGAGAAAAGGCAGTCTGGCCTTTCAAGTTGATGGAATCAGGCAGAGCAATGGTATACTCTATTATACTATCCTCTATCTAATTGTAGATACATTCCCAAGCTTAGCTCTTTGTGCTTTGTTGGGGTCACGGGAATGGTAAACATAAAAAATGATGGCTGGGGACTTCCTTGGTGGTCCAGTGGTTAGGACTCCATGCTCCCAATGCAGCAGGTTGAATCCCTGGTTGGGGAACTAAAATCCCACATGCTGTGTGCATGGTCTGGCCTAAGACATAAAATAAATAAATAAAGACGAAAGTTTATTTTAAAAAATGATGGCTAGGTATCCCATTCTGAATGAAGGGAACAGTTGTGGGGACTAACCTGTACCCAGCAGCACCCTAGAAAGGGCCTCTGTCAAAAACTAACACACAAAGACTTAGAATATGATAAAAGAAGAATATAATTAGAGTTCAGTTGAATGGCTACTCCACGGTGTCTATGTTTTCCAGCATATTGTTTATTCTTCCACAATTATATGATGTGCTGTCAATTATGCAAAGGAGTTAACTTATATCTTTAAATGTATACTTTTATTTTCCTTAGCATTCACTATTTTCTCTTGCTTTTCCTCTCTCTCTCTGTTGTTCTCTCCCCTCTCTATAAACAAATAATTTTAAGAAGCAAAGGTTTACTGCAGTCTAGTGAACACATCCATTCAGAGGGAAAAGGTACATGCGGAAGCACAATGCTTATACACTGCATTGCGTATGAAAATAAAGTGACCTCAGGACTTATTTACTTCTAATGTATCTCTCTTTTATACACAATTCTAATAGATCTTTCTAAAAATCTATTAGATATCAGAATAGAATTGGTGGTTAGATTTGGTTATTGTTGCCACAGTCAGGACCATGGCAATAATAAGATATTAGGAGAGTCTAGATCAAGCTGGTTTTAGAACAGGCAGAGGAACTGGAGATCAAATTGCCAACATCCGCTGGATCATCGAAAAAGCAAGAGAGTTCCAGAAAAGCATCTATTTCTGCTTCATTGACTATGCCAAAGCCTTTGACTGTGTGGATCAGAAGAAACTGTGGAAAATTCTGAAAGAAATGGGAATACCAGACCACCTGACCTGCCTCTTGAGAAACCTATATGCAGGTCAGGAAGCAACTTTTAGAACTGGACATGGAAAAACAAACTGGTTCCAAATAGGAAAAGGAGTACATCAAGGCTGTATATTGTCACCCTGCTTATTTAACTTATATGCAGAGTACATCATGAGAAATGCTGGGCTGGAAGAAGCACAAGCTGGAATCAAGATTGCTGGAAGAAATATCAATAACCTCAGATATGCAGATGAAACTACCCTTATGGCAGAAAGTGAAGAGGAATTAAAAAGCCTCTTGATGAAAGTGAAATAGGAGAGTGAAAAAGTTAACTTAAAGCTCAACATTGCATTCTGGAAAAGGCAACTATGAAGACAGTAGCAAGATCAACAGTTGCTGGGGTTTGTGGAAAGAAGCTGGGAGAGATAAATAGGTAGAACATGGAAATTTCAGGAAAATGAAACTATTCTGTATGAGACTGGAATGGTAGGTACATGACATTTATATTTGGCAAATCCTGTATGATTGTATGACACAAAGTGAACCTTAATGTAAACTATAGCCTTTAATTAATAATAATATATCAATATTTGTTCATCTATTATACACACTAATGTAAGATGTTAATAAGAGAGGGAACTTGGGAGGAAAGGGAAAATATGGAAACCTCCTATACTTTCTGCTCACTTTTCTTGTCAACCTAAAACTGCTCTAAAAACTAAAGGCACTATTAAAAAAATTTCTTATGTAGTACTCTCATTTGTCAAACCAATTGTACTGTGAGCTTAGAAATAAATACAGCATTGTATAGAGGAACTAAATTCTAAAGAGAAGTCAATAATTTTACAATAGGTAAGCTTGATTCTCAAGCTTATATCTGTGAAATGAGAATAACAGTAATTCTCACACCTAATTCAATGGTTTTATGTGAGAATCAAATTACATCTATGAGAATCAACTTGGGAAAACTAAGCTCTAATAAATGTATATCATTAAAGTATAAATGTTTATATATATCATTTATGTTCACTTATAGTTTTTATTATTTACATAATTTACCTACTGTTAAAACTACAAAATGGGGCAGGATCTTTGGCTTTAAATTCAATCTCAATTATATGGTAGGAGTTGAGAAGTGGATTTTGTTAGAAATTTAGTAACTCAAGGAGAGGATATATATATATATATATATATATACATATATACATTTATGACTGATTCATGTTGTACAGCAGAAACCAACACAACATTGTAAAGCAATTTCCCCCCAATTAAAAAAATAAAGTAATAAGTGAAAAGAAGATTAAAAAGCTGAATAAAATCTTGCACAATAAAAAAGCAATTTAGTGACATTCCTTAGTTTAAAAGCTTGTCAAGAAAAATCAGTTCAAAAACTGCACATTTTTCAGTTGAAAATAAGCATTCACACTTAAAATTCAAATACCAAAAATAAAAAATATAAAATAAAAATCTTTTGCTTTTTCTTCACATGATATATGGACCGTGTAGCTTTTGAGCAGATATCACTATCAGATTGAATGGGCTGGATATCCTCACTACATTTGATGAACTTTGTGTTACATAGTCTTCTGCCAAAGCAGGTGGGATTATTAAAAGGAATTTGTATTAATACTTAAGCCATCAAAATGGAGCAGAGGGCAGGGCATGAGGGATAGCTACCCTAATCAGGGCCAAGTGCACAGTGCTGATCTTGAGTGTCTTTGAAGAACAAAGTAGGAAGATGGTCAGAATTGATAGATAAGGTGGGCTTGAAGAAAAGGGCATTGATACCCTGAAGGGAACTTGGTTGAGCATTTGCATCATTAACTGTTGGCCTCAGACTAGTCTTCCCCAGGAACTGTCTCAGATGCCCTCTAGCAACTTCATCCTCTGATAATAACAAGCATTGTAAGAGGATGGGACCTAAAGGCAGTTTCTTTTTCCTCGTTTTCTTTCTTCCTTTCTCTCTATCCTTCCTTCCTTCCTTTCCGTTTGTCTTTCTTTCTCCTTCTGTCTCTCTGTTGTTCTTTCTTCCATTTTTCCTTTTCTTCTTTCAAAATCATTTGTTAACTGAGTGTCTACTTTGTGATAGCACTGCTACCTGCTGAGTTTTAAGCTGTTAGTGATATAAGGAAATCCTGAGTGGCAAGTGATAAAGCTCTACAGAGAGGCAGAGAGATTACAGGAGCACTTGAGAGGAGTTAAATATAGGGTGTTCCCTGAGTCTTGAAGGACAGAATGAGCTATGGACTTTGGGGGATAAGGAGGAGGGAGAAAGGGGGAAGAAAATAACTTAGTAAATGTCATGCATTTCCAGTATGGCTAGAGAATGTTTATTAAGCAGTGGAAAGTCAGAGAAACGGGTCAAGATTAAACAACAAAGTGTCCTGTGACAAGAGAAAGAAGGTTGTCAAATCCAGTTATAGTTCTCACAGGAGGATTGTCGGAGAACCAAAGTCCTGTGGGGTTCAGAAGGGATGATAATAAGGGTGACAAGTCAGTTCAGGACTTAACTCTGTGTAAAACACTATACCTAAAATAAAATCTATAATATCTAATTTAATCCCTTCAATAACACTATAAACAATGATAATCTCATTAACATCCCTTTTAAAGAACTAAAGAAATTTAAAGATCAGATTTCTTAATTTTCCCACAGTTACAGTGTTAGAGGATTCAAACTCAGGCCTTGCTAACTTCTGAGACACAGTCACCAATCACTTAAAACAAGCTTGGAAAATTTATAGCTGTATTCATTTTCACTTGACGACAGATAAACATATTTATATTCATTTCTAAGTGATTGATACATGTGTAAATATTCAACAGTTGAAGATTTAAGAAAGATTGGAGTGAAGACTAAAATATTAATAAAGCTTAGGTATATTGGGATTATAAATCAGCAAAACTGATTTAAAAATGATTTAAACATAGATGCATGCTCAGTCACTCAGTCATGTCTGACTTTTGGGACCCCATGGACTGTAGCCCACCAGGCTCCTTTGCCATGGAGTTTTCCAGGCAAGAATACTGAGATGGATTGCCATTTTCTCTTCCTGACCCAGGGATTGAACCCATGTCTCCTGCATCTCCTGCATTGCAGGCAGATTCTTTACTGCTGAGCCACCTGAGAATTCCCTTAAACATAGATACGAATTGCTTAATGATAAGAGTTGTCAGTTTTCCACATTTCAGATCATAAGTATTTCTTGTGAGTTTTTACTATTTTGGCAGGGCGTTGAGGGGGGCAGATCCTTTGACTGTATTATAGATCCTCTATCTGTATTTTCTGTAAATCCTTTCATATATTAGAAATAAATTTATCATTTCCTAAATCATCACAGGCAATATTTCGTCATAGTTTCTAGACCTTTGGACCATACCCATTTGCACCTTCATCCCCACTGAGATTTTTCTCAAGTTCACCAAAGCTCCTTTTATTTTTGCTCACATCATCAGTCAGGGATCCGTGAGTCAGTAAAAATCACACACATGAAAAATAAATAAATAAATAAATAAAAATCACACACATGGTGGAAAAAAATATTTTTTTCTCCTTTGGGCCTTATTCTCTATTGTTTTGAGAACACCAATTTTGTGCTTGTTAATTCTCAAAATACAAGTTATTTTTTAAATTATAAAATTACCATGATATCATACAAAATGCATATTTTACCCTAAAATATAGAGAATATACCCATAGTCACTTCTAACTTGGAGAAGGAAATGGCAACCCACTCCAGTGTTCTTGCCTGGTGAATCCCAGGGACAGAGGAGCCTGGTGGGCTGCTGTCCATGGGGTTGCACAGAGTTGGACATGACTGACGTGACTTAGCAGCAGCAGCAGCACTTCTGACTCTATTTACGATATTAATAGACAGTGCAGTGCATATGTATACAAACACATGCCTACAAACACATCTTTAGAATATTTTTATTATAATATTTCATTATAAAAACATAAATATTCTACTAAATTATTTAAGAAATCCTTTATGGAAGATATTTAGATTCAATCCAAGTTTTCTCTGCTGTAAACAATGCAGTAACGAGCATAAATTGTATATATACTGTTGTGGACTTATATAATTGTTTTGGTCAGTTTGAGCTGCTATAACAAAGTACCATAGACTGGGTGGTTATAAACACAATCATTTATTTCTCTCAGTTCCAGAAACTAAAGTCCCAGATTGATGTTAACCGCATGGTCAGGTTCTGCTGAGGTCTCCCTATAGGGTTTCAAACTTGATTTCTCATTGAATCCTCACATGGCAGAGGGAAAATGAGGGAGCTCTCTGAGATCTCTTTATAAGGACACTAATCCCATTCATGATGGGGTATCCTGATGATTCAATGATAAAGAACCTGCCTGCGAATGCAGGAGACTCATGTTCCATCCCTGAGTCAGAAAGAGTCCCTGGAGAAGGAAATGGCAATCCACTTCAGTATTCTTGCCTGAGAAATCCCATGGCAGAGGAGCCTGATGGGCTATAGTCCATGGGCTCACAAAAGACTCAAACATGACTTGGTGTCTAAATGACAACAATCCCATTCATGAGGGCTTAAACCTCATGACCTAATTAATCCTAAATGCCCACTTCCTAATACAATAGTTAGGATTTCAACAAATGAATTTAGAGGGCATGGAAGCATTCAGTTCATTGCAATGATAATTTCCTTATTATATATTTCTATAAGTTTAATCTTTAATAGTTTTATTTATTTATTTATTATTTAGTTTTGGCCACACTGGGTCTTAGTTGCTGCATGCGCTTTCTCTAGTTGAGGTGAGCAGGGGCTACTCTTCACTGTGGTGTGCGGGCTTCTCGCTGTGGTAGCTTCTCTTGTTGCGTTGGATATGCTCCAGGTGCACAGGCTTCAGTAGTTGCAGCAAGCAGGCTCGGTAGTTGCGACTTGCAGGCTCCGGAGTGTGGGCTCAGTAATTGTGGCACGTGGGCTTAGTTTCTCTGTAGCGTGTGGAATCTTCCTAGACCAGGGATCAAACTCATGTCCCTTGCATTGGCCGGTGGATTCTTATCCACTGTCCCACTAGAGAAGTCCTACAAGTTGTTTTCAATATCAAAGTGTATGTACATTTTACAATATGATGCAACCTTTAAGAGTTTTAAGGAGCCCTTGATGAATATGAGTGTTTATTTACAGGTCATCAAGTGACTATGGGATTATCCTGAAATACCTATCCTGAATGGGATACATTGCAGATCTTTACAAGCACAAATCTCCAAGGGCTTACTGAGTGGCATATTTATCTGCTTGACATTCAGTAAGGCATTGCATTAGGATATTGATACACTTCATGGCAAAAGAGGTGAGTCAATGGGCACAGAACCATAGTATTTGTTAAATCCACCCCTCTTAGTATATACAATCTCTCCTGAAAGTGGCCAGTCTACTATAATATGTGAATGGCTTTTTAAAGCCTCTACTTAGACACCAACTCAGGTACAATGCTGCATGGGGTTGAGGTGCTCTACTGCAGGGTGGCATACAGACATTGAACCAATGGCTTCTATGATGGTGCTATGGACTGAATAATTTCCCCAAAATCCATGTGCTGACACCCTAACACTACCTGTGATCATATATGGAGATATGGGTTTTTAGGATGTAATTAGGGCTTCCCAGATGGCACTAGTTGTAAAGAACCTGGCTGCCAATTAAGGAGACATAAGAGACACAAGTTCGATCCCTAGGTCAGGAAGACCCCCTGGAGGAGGGCATGGCCACTCACTCCAGTATTGTTGCCTGGAGAATCCCAAGGATAGAGGACCCTGGAGAGCTACACTCCATGGGGTCACAAAGAGTCAGACAGAACTGAAGTGGCAAGGTCAGATAAGGTCAGAAGAGTATTGTTCTAATTCCATGGGATTGATAGCCTTATAAGAAGGGTAAGGGAGATAGGTCTCTTTTCACACACATACACACACACACACACACACTGAAGAAAATTTTGTGAGGACACAGTGAGAAGGTGGCTATTTGTAAGCTAGGAAGAGAGTTTTAATCAGGAACGGAATTAGCCTACATCTTGATCTTGGACTCCAGCACTATGAGACAATAAATTTCTGTTGTTCAAGTCACCTAGTTTGTAGCATTCTGTTATGGCAATCAATCCACACTGACTATGATGAAAGAATTGAAGTTTCTAGGTGAGGTAATAATAGTGAATGGACCATTTCAGCAACCATGTCCCCAAAAGGGCGAAGCTATTAAGGGCTCAATGTTATAGGAAAGCAGATCTAATTCACTGCAAAGGGAAGACTATCTACATTAGAAGAAGTACAGCTGGAGATGAGATTAAAGTGAATGGGTAGTAGAGAAAGTTAATGATAATTATTACATATATTCATGGATCAGTTACAGCAGTAAAGAATACCACCTGTGAAATGATTCTCTAGTCTCAGGTCTTTTTTTAGAGATTACCACTAGTTATCATTTTGAAGGATGGAACTAATAAGTACAGTGCAAGTGAATCTGAGTGGCAGTTGAAGTGGAGTGGGGCATACGCTTCTGATGTTCCATACCACACCACTTGGGCTCAGCTCCCATTTCACTGGCAGTTCCAGTGTATCTTGACAAAATCCCACGTTGAGTGTCTGTCCCTTCTCCCTACTTTTTGCTCAAGTTTATCTTGAAGGCCACAGATGCTCACTGCGTGTGTTTGTTGCTCAGTTGTGTCCGGCTCTTTGCGACCCCATGAACTGTACCCTGCCAGGCTCTTCTGTCTGCGGTGTCAGCAGGCAAGAATGCTGCCGTGGTTTGCCATTTCCTTCTCCAGGGGATCTTCCCAACCCAGGTTTTGAACCTGAGTCTCACATTGTAGGCAGATTCTTTACTGACTGAGCCACCAGGAAGGCCCCTACAGATGCTCACTCTGCTTTAACAAGGATCAGGTCATTTGGACAAAAGAGTTAACACAATTGGAGGCAAATCTTGACCAAAGGATAAACACTCTAATCTCTTCCTCTTTTTGAAGCAGTAATTCTGAGGTATGTTCTATTGGCCCTCAATATTCCAATGAGATAGATACACAGTGGTCCACAGTGATAACTAGCATAATAAAGTTTGCCTTGATGGCTTTTCTCCTTCCTTGTTTTACACCCTTTTCTTCTTCACATCTTCTCAAATAAACTACCTGAATCTAAGACTTTGTCTCAAGCTTTGGTTTTAGAAGAACCTATACTAAGACCGCTGGAACATTAAAGCCTTCAAGCTTGTAAATAACAGTTAAAGGGTTTCTTTCTTCTTCTTTTGTAAAACAAAATAAAGACAAGATGGTGTTTAGGCTTCAGAATTTCATCATTAACTGTAAATCTCAGCTCTCCAAATATTGGGAACAATTTACATTACTTCATATTTTCCAAACTAAAGACTTCTCTTAAAATGTTGGAGCATCCCCAAGAAAATTATATCATCTATAAATATTAGGTGTGCCTTATTTCCCTATGTGTAGAGTTGTACCATTTCTCTATTCTTTAATGCAGTACATAGATATGTTCTTGGCTTTTAAAAATGTTGGTATTATTGCATTTTATCTTTATACTAATTAAGCTACCTTAATTCAAATACCATCTCTAAAAACTATCACTGTTCAGTGCTCACACTTGTAATAGCTATTCTCTGGTACACCTCATAGAGTTTTACTCTGCACATGTACAGTTCAGCTCTCTGCCAAAGACCCTTGAGAATCTTATATAAACTTCTGGGCTCTTTTCCTACATACCTCTCTCCTCCCTAGTTCCTGTTCTAAAAATTCACCATTTCATCAGCTCCAAAATCTAGTTTCTGCCTCTTCAGCTCATTTTTATTTGCTCGGATCATTTACTAATTGCATTATAATTAGGAAAATATCCCAGGAAGAAAGCTCAGGCAAATGTGGGGCTTACTTTGTGTCTTTCTCTTCTTTCAAGAATCAGCCTTTGTATGTCATATTTCCCAGAGGAGGTTAAAACAGTGGACTTGTGCATTTTGTCTGTTTTATGGCTAGTTGCAGCAGGACAAGTTCAGTATCAGTTATCCTGTCATGGAGAATAGTAGAAATTACAGTTAAGGCATATTACAAAGTAAAATGCTATCAAAACCCTAGCTGCCTTTTTATATATTTGATTGCAGTACACTCTATGTGGTGACAGTCATCTCACAATACTTTTAAAGAAACATATAGCTATCTAGACATAATTTTTAGAATTCAGGATTTTTTATACTAATAATTCTGTTGGCAAGTCATTCTCAGATCTCTTTTTCCTGAGTTCAGTCAAAGATGGCTGATTTGGTTTTACTACAAGGTTCAGCCTTGCATATAATTTAATTATCTTACGTTTCTTTGGTTTAAACTTTTATCAATATTCTTTTATTTTTTTCCCATTGCATATGAGAAATAGTTGCATCTTTCAATCCTGAATGTTTCAGAATTTCTGAATGGTCTACTTTCTCTTTTATCTCTTTGCAACTTTCCCACTCACCCAACCCCAGTTCTTTTCTCAGATCATCTCTTTCTTTTACAATCAGTAGTAATAAGTATGCTAACAGCATCTGTTCCCCAACCTCTTCACATGGAAATATAAACTGACGTGGTATTTTTTGTCAGTCAGCATTTATACTAAATACCCCACTCCTGCATACCATGTGCTGTCATTTTCAACCTCCAGTTGTAGTTTTCTCACCATGTTCCATCTGTCCTTATAATCTAAGTCACATCACTTATTTTTTGTTAATGTTCTTACACTGGCATCCCACTTCCGGTGCAAATTTCTGTGTCAAGTTTTCCATATGAAATGTTTCCTTAAACCCACAATCCTAAAATCTCAGTAGATGTTTTTTTTTACAACAGTGTATGTGTTCATGCTCAGTCAATCTGACTCTGTGATCCTATGGACTGTAGCCCACCAGGCTCCTCTGTCTGTGGGATTCTCCGACAAGAATATTGGAGTAGGCTGCCATTTCCTCCTCCTGGAGATATTCCTGACCCAGGGATTGAACCCACATCTTTGATGCCTCCTGCTTTGGCAGGTGGATTCTTTGCCACTGAGCCACCTGGAAAGCTCCCTTTTTACAATAGAGTTTTCCGTTAGCCAATATATACAAGATGCATGTCAGCTGTAGTTCTCAATGTTCTCTTTAGGAACCAAGATGAAAAACCAGAACTAATCTATGACAACACCATTGTATTAAGGCAATGAGAAGATAGATATGAAGAAATCATGCATTGGCTCTTTAAACTTCTGCTCAGAAGTAACAAAGTCACTTATACTTATGTTTCATTTTCTGATTACTTACCATAATCAAGTCCAATGTAAACAGAATGAAAACTATAATCCTTACGTAGCAAGGACTCTGTGGTGAAGGACTTTGAATGAAGGGGCCCAGACAGAAAGACAAGGTATATTTTGAAAAATAATTAAATGTATCATGCTGGATTTATGTTTAAAAAGGATCTCTTTGGTTGATGTATTGATATCAAAGTTTAAGAAGGTGAGGTAATCTGTTAGAAGAGTATTTAATAATCCAGGTAAAAGATAATAAAGACCTTAAGAGAGCTGTGGCTAAAGTTGAAGATGAGGTTGGTTTCTGGATATGATTTTAAGAAAGAGTCAGTGGGATATATTGATTTATTACTTATAAAGCATCTGTAGAAAATAGGACAAAGATGACTTCAATGTTTAGGCTTAATCTTAGTACCCAGACTTTATCAAACTTCAAGGTCTGAGAACTCAGTCCTCAAGACCCTCCTTGACTTCTGAAATCAACCACAATATTTACCGAGTTCCAAAAATCACCTTCGGATTTGATAATCTGCTAGGAGTCACAGAACTCACTGAAAAGCTATGATACTCACAATATCAGTTTATTATAGGGAAAAGGAACAGATCAAATTCAGCCAAATGAAGAACATTGGGCAGAGTCCGGCAGAGTTCCATATACAAAGCTTTCACTGTCCTGATGGGGTCAGAATTCATTACACTAGTGGCTTCAATATGGCGTTGCAAACAGAGTCTTGCCAATGGGGAAACTAACCTGGATGTTCGTGTTGAGTCTTTAATTGCAGGCTCCTTTATTTGGTCATGCTAGATTATCCATGTGGTTGACTTTAGTCTTCAGGTCACCTGACAACAAATGAACTAAAAACCTCTACTCCAAATTACGTGGTTTATCTTACTGATAGAGTCATCATCCACTCTATCGGATGATATATTCAATCATTTGCCCAAAGATACTCCTATCAGGAATAACATATGTTTACCTATTAGAAGCTAAGGGCAAAGGGAAGACCTTACTTTTGGCAAATCCAAATTCTTATCTACATGTATTCCTATTTTCAAACTAATTATTCTGTATTCAAGCATATTCTTCTCACCACAGACCAATTAGAGGGCCATCAGCTTTATGCACTACAACTTTGTAACAAAACAGAGGAATAAATCTTGTTGTGATAGCCATAATATTGAGAACAAATGTTATAAAAGAAATCTAGGAGATAATTTGAGAGATTGCAACAGTTGTCTAGGTGATTCATACTTTAGTAGACTTATGCCAGATGGCTTTATGAGAAGGTGGCATTTAATCTGAGTCTTAAAGAACAAGAACTGAAAATCGAGGCGAAGAAACATTTTAAACATGAGTAAAGAAAAAAATTAGAATAAAAATGAAGCTAGTGTGGCTGGAGCACAGTAAACTAAGATTGAGAAATATGAGATTAGAATGGAAAGCAAAACAGAAATCAAGTTACATAAGGCTGTAACAGACATTGTGAGTGCTCATATGTCTTGAACACCTACTGTGTCTGTGTGTTCAGGCTTCAAGAGCCTATATCTACCTTTCTGTGCCTGGGAGATATTTGTAACCGCTACAGGTATGTAGAATAGCGCCCATACTCCATCACTATCCAGTCAATGACTAAGAAAATATATATCCATTTTACCTCCCTTCTGAAGGTTGGGAGAGCTGGTAACACTGTAATGTGTTGTTTGTACTACTTTCTGAAGTGAATCTGGGGCTTCCCTACTAGTTCAGCTAGTAAAGAATCCACCTGCAATGTGGGAGACCTGGGTTCCATCCCTAGGTTGGGAATATCCTCTGGAAACGAGAATGGCTATCCACCCCAGTATTCTGGCCTGGAGAATTCCACAGACTGTATAGTCCATGGGGTCACAAAGAGCCAGACATGACTGAGCAACTTTCACAAAGTTAACCTGTGGGGGAAGTTCCAGTCTTCCTTCTTTTCTCTGGATTTTCACACACACTTTGTTGGCTGCTTCCTTTTCTGGTGCTGTGTCCCACTCATCTACAAGTAATTCTAGTACTTCAAAAAAATTACAAAACAAACAACTGTTAATTGCATCTGAATTCTTGTCCCCGAGCTTGCTACAGAAGGAATCCAAACTAACACAAAGACAGGAAAAACAAAGAAAACTATGGAAGGATTTTAAACAATGGAATAACAACATCTAATAAATATTTTTTAAAATTGCTCTGACCTCTGTGTGTAAAAGGCATTACTAGAGACAAGGGCAGAAGCAGAGACACTTGAGGGCTGTTACAATACTTGAGTACATGATGATAGTGATTTAGAAGAGTATGAGGACAGAGGATATAAACAGAATCAGGAAACTCAAAATATATTTTGAAAATTGGACTGACAGGACAGCTTGTTGGGTTGGATCTGTTTGGTTTAGAAAATAGAATAAATGAAAATTAGAAATTGGAAGTATTTATTCCTGCATTGTTTGGTGATATTACTTTATGAGTTGACAAAGTCAGATAGAAGAAATTTTCTCAGTTTGGTGGGGGAAATCAAGGGCCTTGTTTGGGGCATATTTAGTTTGCCTAATGAGACACTTGGATGAAGATGTCAAGAAGACACTTGAACATATATTTAGTGCTAGGAGGTAAAAATTGGGCCTAGAGATTGAAATTAAGGGTCCATCATCCTATGAAAGTGAGAATGTTAGTCACTCAGTTGTGTTTGACTCTGCAAACCCATGGAGCCTACTAGGCTCCTTGTTCATGGAATTCTCTGGGCAAGAATACTAGAGTGGGTAGCCACTCCCTTCTCCCAGAGATCCTTTCAACCCAGGGATTAAACCTGGGTCTCTCACATTGCAGGTAGATTCTTTACCATCTGAGCCACCAGGGAAGCCCTCCCATCATCTTATAGATGCTACTGAAAGTCATGGAATATGATGTGGTCATCTATAAAATAATCTAGACAGGAAGAAATGGAGTAAATTAATGGATTATTCTATAAACAGTTTTAGCTAAGTATCTTTCTTGGCATTCTGTAAATTAACAGTTTAAATATGAAAAAATAAACAAGAGAATTAGAAGAAAACATGCACAATATCAGGTACAACGGAAGTGGTCTTTATAGACAATACCATAATCAGAAAGCATAGAGTTTTGACAAGAAAATATGAAAATATGAAAAGGGCATGCATCATAAAAAAAATCTCAAAGTAATATGATTAAAAGGAAAATAATAAGAAAATGATTTTTATTTCTCCATGTGTATAGTTATCTATTTATATAAGTGATTCTTATGAATATACAAGAAGTCAAATATTTGATAGAAAATAAGGCATATACAATATGAACAAAAATTAATGCAAAGATTTAAATCTCTGATAACAATATTCAAACCATAAATAATTAAAAAGCTATACTATACTGGTAAAAGAAAGCATAGATATTAATCAGTTAGCCAATACTTTCCTTCACCTATCAAAATGTTAGTTTTAAAATGATAATATCATATGTGGACAAGTATATGAAATAATACATTCTTTACTCATGAGTGCAATTGGTCCAGTTTTCTGGATGACAGTTTTGGAATGGTCTTAATCAAAAATCTCATTACTTTGATACTGCTGTAGGTCTCCTAGAAATTCAACCCCTCAAGTAATGAACTATATGTATAATTTAAAAATTTAGCTAAGGAGGATAAAGCCAGAGATGTATTCTAGTAAACTGAGATTTATATATTTTCTTCAGAGGATATGAAGATAAGACTCCTAGCTATCATTTTGGTATCTATAATGGTGATCAAATCCCTCACATTTCCAAGGTTAAACTTCATGGAGATCGTGACAGAGTTGTACTTGGAAAACTTTCAACTTAAAAGTAGCTGGGAGAAGAAGCAACTTGAAGAAACAAGGATGACGTGAAAAATCCTGAAAAGGGAAGCCTCTCAGAATGAATGCTAATGATTTCCCTTTTGGATGTAATTTTAGGCCCTTCAATTTCTAATTACAGTAAAAGGTCAAGGAGTTCAGAATTTAAACAATGAATGGCTAGTACCAATAGATTTAACTTTTGAGTGCTTTGCAAGATTTAATTAGTTCTTATGTATTTATGTAATAAATACCTCTTCTGGGAATTAATACTCTGTTGGATGTGTGAGAAAGAATACGCAAATTTGCGTTTTTCTAATTTATACTTAATTTCATGATAAAATCACCACATAGCTAACATCTAAAAACCCACAAACTCAGAATAGAGTTTGTGCTAGGTTTTAATTATTTTATCTCAAATTAATTCCATGCCTAAGCAAATAATAAAAGCTTTTAATGCTCAAGTGTTTGCCAAACTGTTAAATTCTTTGATATTCTTTGTCTCATTCAACACATAATAAATATTTATTGTGTGTTGTGTACACTTCTCTGAACAACTTGCAATTAAATTATTATTGCTAGGCTAAACAAATTATTTTGACTCACAGCTAATCCTTAAATTATTAAACACTTTGTTTCTAAACTGTATATATAATTTATACTTATAATTAAATGTATTTGAACAAATCAAAAGCATGGCAAACAGAATACTGTTAATATTTCTAATAGGCATTTTTCCTTCTTACACATATTCTTTGAAGATAAATGTCTTCAGAATAATTTGTATTCTCTGTTCTAACAATTGAGAATCTCATTTAAATAAACCAGAGTCTTATAGGTAAATGCAACTCAAATATTAATTAATTATTAAGAGAAAAATTTAAGGTTATTTTTAGCTACATTATTTTTAAATCACTGTAGATCTCTGAATTTACATAAAATACTCCACATAAAACACTTTTTTTATGCAAGGCTGGCATGTATGATATATGGCTTATGAACTACACAAAGGGACAGAACAAAATAATGGTCATAGGGGCTGAAATCCATCAAAGGCTGAAATCCATCAAAACCTCTGCTAGGTTAGATCATGTGGGAGACAGTACATGTACTCTGGGGTGAAAGTTCATGAAATGAGCCATGTATGCTAGAGTTGGTCCTGCTTTAATGCATTTCTGTGATTTGCAGAATAATTACTAATATAGTGCATAGAATTTTTTTCTTTGAATCATTTTGAGAACAAATTGCCAGCTGAATGCACAATCATTTCCTAATATTTTAGTGTCTACCTACAAAGAGGGACATTCTCCTGCTTAACCACTGTACTAGGAGGAAATTAACATTGCTACCTCACTACCAACTAATTCTCAGACCTCTTAAATTTCACTAAATGTCCCCAGGATGTTCAGAATTCCACCTTGTCATTTTCAAGTCCTTCTTATCACCTTCACTCTGAGATAGTTTTTCAGTCTTTCCTGGACTGCAGTGGCTTGATAGTTTGAAATATTCAGCAGTGAAATTGCATAAGGTGGCTCCCAATTTAGAATTGTCTGATGTTTTCCATGTTGAGAGTCATGTTATATATTCAGGAATACACATATTCCACTGTATATTAGGAGCATTACAGAATTAAGATGTTTGTTCCTCTGTTGCATCCTCTTAGTTGACATACAGTTTAAACTTTCTCATTGATGATGATTTCCCTTTGTTTATTCAATTAAGGTGGTATTCTGTAAGGCTTCTCAACTGTAAAGATACTTTTGTCTTTCATTTGTGTTTAATATGCCTGTTCTTTTTCTCCATACCATATCCAGCATTATTTTAACCCTCCTACATTATTGGTAGGAATGCAAATTGGTATAGCCATTGTACAAAACAGTATGGAGGTTCCTCCAAAAGGTAAAAATAAAGTTGCCATATGATTTAGCAATCCTACTTCTGGGCCTATATCCAGGGAAAACTATAATTTAAAAAGGGGTACACGCACCCTAGAATTCACAACAGCACTATTTACAATTATCAAGACATGGAAACAAACTAAGTATTAATCAACAGAAAAATGGATAAAGAATATATGGTACATATATACAATGGAATACTACTCAGCCATAAGAAGAATGACATAGTGCTTTTTGCAGCAACATAGATGGACCTAGAGATTATTGTACTAAGAGAGTAAACCAGAGAAAGACAACATCATATGATACCACTTTAATGTGGGAGCAAAAAAATGATACAAATGAACTTATTACAGAACCTAAATAGACTCACAGACATGGAAGCTTATAGTTACCAAAGAGGAAAGGGGTGGGGGATAAATTAAGAACTGGGGATTATAATATACACACTACCATACATAAAATAGATAATCAAAGACCTACTGTATAGCACAGAGAACTATACTCAATAGCATGTAATATCTAGAATGGGAAAAATATGAAAAGAATATATGTGTATATATATATATTTACACAGGCATATATACACACATACATAAAACTGAATCACTTTTCTGTATACCTGAAACTGACAAAACCTTGTAAATCAGCTATATTTCAATAAGTTTTTTTTTAGTTAAAAATAATATGTATTCTGGGGAGGTGGAAGTTATGTAAGTATCTATTTCTCATCAACTTTGTGTTTTATTCATTTATTCATTTGTAGTAATATAGATTCAAAGTCCATATCCAATTTGTTTAAGGGGTTATAATCCACTGCTATCATTATTTATTTTGGTGTTCATATTGTCCCAGTCTTGACCAGCTGGAACCTCTGCATGTGGGCTCTCGTGTGGACTCTATTATCTCTCCTTATTTTTTGAGCACTTTTGTGCTTCCTTGACACTATAGAATAGTCCAGGTTAATCTTATGATTTTCTTGCCTCAACCCCTATTTAAAAGAGTTCAGTACTTGATGTACTTTTTGCTGTGGGAGTGTTATTGCGACCAGGCTCTCTCAATGGAGGAAGTTATGGGATAAATTTATATCTATTTATAAATGTTGAAATATTTGTACCACTGCCTTCATATCCAATTCAAAGGTAGGTACAAGGCTAATTCAAGTTTATTTTTTGTTAACTATCTCTACTATATGTGTTTAATTAACAGGCAGTAATTGACCAATCTCCCATGACTACCTCTATCTCCTCCCGAGGAAGATCCCCTTCACCACATTGGTGTTTTGACAGTCTAGTGACCACTCTCATGGGAAATACCTGCTCATCTTGCTCTAGTGCTAACAACTCATGTCAGGATCATCATCTACATGAACACCTTGCTGACATAGCTCAGATGCTGAAAGCCTTGGCCAGGCCAGCTCTCCCATGTAATATCTGTCTCACCTCTCTCATCCCTGAGAGGTCACGCTAGGGTGTCCCCTGTAAAGTTATTCTCCCCACCCTAATTGAGTCTGATGCACCAGATCAGTTTGGTCCTTTCCATGAAAGCCCTGCTTGTACTTCTCAAATGTTAAGACACCACTCTCCTCCTGTATCACTTCCAACTGCACACATCCAGACACCCACCTATGCCTCACTCCCACACTGCACATCTACCTTCCTTTCTCTGCTCAGGCACTGACAGTCTGTGTTAGGTAAGCACCTCATGACACCTCCTTCCCACATGAGGTAAGCACCTCATGACACCTTGACTCATGACAACTCCTTCCCACTGTTTCAGCCATGGATGATCACCTTGTTTGTGTAGTTTTATGATTGAATTATTCAGAAGGGGAAGGGAAGAAAAAAGACAGATGGAAAACTTCTGTTTGTTGTGAGTTAGGTGCAGAATGTTGCATTATTAAACTCTTTAATTTATGATACATCAACATCCATGGTCAAAGCTATGCCCACATCTTGTTTTACTTATCTTTAATACATTTCATGATTCACTTTGTGTGTTAACTTATTTATATTTTATTGTATTGAATGTTTTATTTAAATTTTATTCCAAATTACGTATTTCTTTCATTCTGTTTTTTATTTGTCCTATTTCTTATGACTTTTTAAAATTCTATACTCTATATTTTGGGGCTTTCCTGGTGGTTCAGAACCTGAACCTGGTAAAGAATCTGCCTGCAATGCAGGAGACTGGGGTTCGATCCCAGGGTCAGGAAGTTCCCCTGGAGAAGGAAATGGCAGCCCACTCCAGTATTCTTGCCTGGAGAATCCCGCAAACAGAGGATCCTAGTGGGGTACAGTCCATGGATTTGCAAAGAGTAGGACACGACTAAGCAACTAACACTTTCACTTTCATTCTATATTGCAATTAACTGATATTTAATATTTTAAATCTGTTTTTAATACTCAATTTTTTCCTCTGCTTGCTCAGAAGTTTACATTTATTCTTTTCTCATAGTGATTATTCTTAAAATTGTATTTGTGCATCAAAGTCTAAAGCTACATCTTAACCTTCCTTCCAAACAATACCTTAAAATAGCTGGTTCCTCCTTGGAAATTCATTTGTTAATAGTTTTCTTTATGTTAATGCCATTCATGTACCCTCTGATATTAACTTTTTTCATATACTAGGATAACATTTATTTAGAATGAGTTATTTTTGACAATTTTTGTGCTACCTTTCTTCTTTCCTCTCAGTTTGGTCTTTGGGGTCATTTTCCTTTGTCTAATCTCTAGAAGTTTACCTACATGCCTAGATGTAGATTTAATTTTATTTTAGTTTTTCAGCTTGGAATAAAATGATCAGAGAATGATTTGTATATTTAAGCCATTTCCATTAAAAAAATTAAAACAAGGAATAAAATACAATTTCTCTACTTGATAAACAATATCTACTTACTCTACACAAAAATTTTTAAAACCATAGTAAACATGCTAATGGGCTTTCCTTGTGGCTTAGCTGGTAAAGAATCTGCCTGCAATGTAGGAGACCTGGGTTCAATCCCTGGATTGGGAAGATCCCCTGGAGAAGGGAAAGGCTACCCTTTCTCTTTCTGGTATTCTGGCCTGGAAAATACCATGGACTCTATGAGTCATGGAGTCACAAAGAGTCGGACACGACTGAGAGACTTTCACTTAAACATGTTAATGATGAATATTAGAAACACTCTTTATTTGGGTCTGCCAAAAAACAGGGACATGTGCTATCAAAAAATAATTCACATTATTTTGCAGTTCTTGCAACATGCAATAAATCAAGAGGAAAAAAAAGGTGTTAAAATCAGAAAGATAGAAAAATTGTCATATTTTCCATCAACACAAATACTTAATGCTGAAAACCAAAAATCTGTTGGAATTAATAAGTGGTCAACAATTTCAGGCATTTATGACCAGTATACAAAATAATAGGTTTCTTACACATGATTAAAAGCCATTAGACAAAATATAATAAAATTTACACAAGTCACAATCTCAACAAAAACAAAAATAAGACAACTATTCAAATAATGTGAAGCACTTGGGAAAAATGTGAAATTTTATTTAAAAAAATTTTATATGAGGTTAAAATGCTAAAATTTTTTTCTAAAACAATTCTTATGAAAAAAAAGAGAGAATTTGCCTTTTCAATTATTAGGAAAAATTTTAACCAATAATATTTAAAATGGTATAATCTCCTCACAAAGATACACAAATTTAGCATTGGACTAGATTACAGAACCCAGTAATAGCCTACAGGTCACTATTAAATTATCTATTTGCATGAAAAAGTAATTAGACCCTTGACTTCTGGCCACATAAAATAAATTATAGAAGATATAAAAACTTGAAAAGCAAGACAAAAATTCTGAAGAAAATATAACAGAATATTTTTATGTGCTTGCATAAGAAAGAATAAGAAAGGATTTTACTCTTTGTATAGGAAGTATAGGGAAACATTTTCTGAACAAGACACCAAAAAAGGCAATATGTGACAATTTTCATATAAAAAAGACAGTCTTTTGTATAATAAAAGTCACTAAAACAAATTTAAAAGATGATTTTCTTTTGGGAAAAATATATTTTAATGATCATAAATGGCAAAGGATTAATCTCAATAGAGTCTCTTATCGGCAAGCTTCCCAGGTGGCTTAGTGGTAAAGGATGCACCTGCCAATGCAGGAGACATGGGTTCGATCCCTGGGTCAGGAAGATACCCTAGAGAAGGGAACGACAACCCCCTCCAGTATTCTCGCCTGGGTAATCCCATGGACAAAGGAGCCTGGTGTCTGGGCTACAGTCCATGGGGTCACAAAGAGTTGGACACGACTGAGCAACTGAGCACACACACACACTTATCAGTAAATGAGAAGGTGACAAATGCACCAGTACAACAGGGGAGCAAAAGATGGAAATCGGTAGATCACACAAGAGCAAACCTGAAGCTCAGTAAACAAAGTTGCTTTAACCTCACTGGTAGCAGGTGAGTGAGGATCCTGGGTTCTTCCCCTAGAAGTTCCAAAGCTGTTCATTCACTTCTTGGTTATGTAACTCTGGGCAAGTTATTTCTGTTTCTCAGGATCCTCTTCACCCAAGACGAGAATGATAACACCTCCTAACTTCACATTGTGAGACTAAATGATGATGGCATGTAAAAGACTACAACGCACTTGGAACAAGGTGACAGCTCAATAAATGGTATCCATTGCTGCTCCGTCAGAGATGCCTTTAGGAGGAAGCCACAGGAATGGAGTCTTGTGGAGTATAAAATATGCAGTGAACCCAAAGTATCTCGAATAGAAAATACCACCTCGGGGAAAATTAGTTTAAAGATACGATATTCCAGGGGAAATGTCATCAAAATGATTGTCGTTGTTGTCGTTCAGTCACTCAGTCGTGTCTGACTCTGTGTGACCCCATGGACGGCAGCACGCCAAGCTTCCCTGTCCTTCGCTGTTTCATGTAGTTTACTCAGACTCATGTCCATTGAGTCAGTGATGCCATCCAACCCTCTTGTCCATTTTATGTACGTGTCAAAACAATACATAAAATAAAGCATTCATTTTAAAATACATACACCTTGCATTGGATTATGAACATTTAATAAATGTATTAAAACATGATGAGAGTGGATACATAATAAAGTCAGTATACCAGCTAGTCCTGAGCAGGACTGCAAGGGAATGGGTAAAGCAAAGAGCCTCATTGGTTTATGTAGCACTGTACTCTTAAGTCGGAGAAGGCAGTGGCACCCCACTCCAGTACTCTTGCCTGGAAAATCCCATGGATGGAGGAGCCTGGTGGGCTACAGTCCATGGGGTCGCTGAGAGTCGGACACGACTGAGCGACTTCGCTTTCACTTTTCACTCTTATGCATTGGAGAAGGAAATGGCAACCCACTCCAGTGTTCTTGCCTGGAGAATCCCAGGGAGAGGGGAGCCTGGTGGGCTGCCGTCTATGTGGTCGCACAGAGTTAAACACGACTGAAGCGAATTAGCAGCAGCAGTACTCTTAAGTAAATAAATAAAAGGTACTGTGGTAAATAAATCAAAATGTCAACAATTGTTAAATCCAGATAGAAACACAAATTCTAGTATTTATTGAAATTTTTCTCTGTTTAAATATTCATAATTTCAAGAACTTTAAATGGTTGAATGCAGAGCATTATTTTTACATGCCTACTAGAAACTGTCTTGCTTTACTTTAAACTTATCCGTATACATATTTTGACTCTGCTGCTAAATATAATTCCCTGACAACACAGCAAGTTTTGTTTTGTTTTTGTTTTTTTTTCTAAATTGTATCCCTTAACTCTGAATACAGTGTTTGATACAAAATGATAAAAGTTTGATGAATGAATGAATGAATATCTTACTGGGAACTCTGGCATTTTGAATTTTCAGTACAGGCATCTGTAAATAATTCACAGAAATACCTACAAAGGACTTAATTTATCCTAAACTTATTTATAGAAAACAACCAAATAAATATCTTTAAATGTTAAATTTTTACTTACAATGTGGGAAGGGAAATAACTGTGTCTTCCAAGGAGAATTTCTATGCTTTCACTGCTTTTATTTTTCTAAAGGCTTTTTTTTTTTCATTTATTTTTAAGCTCTATATCATACTTCATTGTATAAAATTACTTCTAGTATTATAGATAAATGCTCAGAAGTTCTCCAGCCTTAACTGGATATCTAGGAGTAATCAGAGGGAAATAAATTAGAGGCTGCCAACAGTGAAAGGGTTTTTAATTCTTTGGTGAATAATTTATGGTTTGCTCTCTACAATAGCAAAGAATGTAGCATTTCCCCCTCAGGATCAGGAAGTCAATTATTTTTGGCTCAAAAATACTTTTTCATTATTTTTATTATGAGTTTATTTGTGCATTTTATGTTATTTTATTGGTTCTCACTATAGAATCATGAAAAACTAATTAAAAAAGAGAAAGGCTTTCCAAAATGGAAAAGAGCAGGAACAATAGTTACTCTTGGAAAAACAAAAGAGAGAGATGTTTTGGGTTGGCTATACATACACACACACAAACACACAAACAAGCTTAAGTTAATGAGAGACACAAAACAATCTGATGGAAACTGAAGATTGTTTCAGGAATAAGAGTCTAAGATAATTCCTTACTATTTTGCTTTGGGGTGTGTATTCTTTTTCAAGTAAAAATATGCATAATAGCCATTTGCACACTAAACTTTTTAAATACAGTCTTATTTTGTCTTTTCAGTTCAGTTCGGTCGCTCAGTCACGTCTGACTCTTTGCAACCGCGTGGACTGCAGCACACCAAGACTCCCTGTCCATCGCCAATTCCCAGAGTTGACTCAAACTCATGTCCATGGAGTCGGTGATGCCACCCAACCATCTCATCCTCTGTCATCCCCTTATCTTCCCACCTTCAATATTTCCCCACATCAGGATCTTTTCAAATGAGTCAGTTCTTTGCATTTATTTAAAGACAATATCACCTGCCCACATGGATCTTATATTCCAGGAAAAGATTACAGTAACACTCTTGTAACAAAGCATTAGAATTACTACACTAGAAGTACTAATTGTACATTTTATGATCAAATTTTTTCTCTTTTCAGTGTTCTTACTATATCAAAAGTAACTAAGCTTCAGTTCAGTTCAGTTCAGTCACTCAGTCATGTCTGACTCTTTGTGACCCCATGAACTACAGCATGCCAGGCTTCCCTGTCCATCACCCACTCCCAGAGCTTGCTCAAACTCATGTCCATTGAGTCAGTGATGCCATCCAACCATCTCATCCTCTATCACCCCCTTCTCCTACTGCCTTCAATCTTTCCCAGCATCAGAGGCCTTTCCAATGAGTCAGTTCTTTGCATCAGGTAGCCAAAGTATTGAAGCTTCACCTTAAGCATCAGTCATTCCAATGAATATTCAGGACTGATGTCCTTTAGGATTAACTGATTGGATCTCCTTGCAGTCCAAGGGACTCTCAAGAGTCTTCTCCAACACCGCAGTTCAAAAGCATCAATTCTTTGGAACTCAGCTTTCTTTATAGTAAAACTCTCACATCCATACACGTCTACTGGAAAAATCATAGCTTTGACTAGACAGACCTTTGTTGGCAAAGTAATGTCTCTGCTTTTTAATAAACTGTCTAGGTTGATCATAACTTTTCTTCCAAGGAGCAAGCGCCTTTTAATTTCATGGCTGCAATCACCATCTGCAGCGATTTTGGAGCCCCCCAAAATAAAGTCTGTCATTGTTTCCAATGTTTCCCCATCTATTTCCCATGAAGTGATGGGACCAGATGCCGTGATCTTCGTTTTCTGAATGTTGAGTTTTAAGCCAACTTTTTCACTCTCCTCTTTCATTTTCATCAAGAGGTTCTTTAGTTCTTCTTCACTTTCTGCCATAAAGGTGGTGTCATCTGCATATCTGAGGTTATTGATATTTCTCCCAGCAATCTTGATTCTAGCTTGTGCTGATTCCAGCTTGTGCTTCTTCCAGCCCAGCGTTTCTCATGATGTACTCGGCATAGAAGCTAAATAAGCAGGGTGACAATATACAGCTATGACGTACACCTTTCCCTACTTGGAACCAGTCTGTTGTTCCATGTCCAGTCCTAACTGTTGCTTCCTGACCTGCATACATATTTCTCAGGAGTCAGGTCAGGTGGTCTGGTATTCCATCTCTTTAAGAATTTTCCAGAGTTCGTTGTGATCCACACAGTCAAAGGCTTTGGCATAGTCAATAAAGCAGAAGTAGATGTTTTTCTGGAACTGTCTTGCTTTTTTGATGATCCAACAGATGTGGGCAATTTGATCTCTGGTTCCTCTGCCTTTTCTAAAGCCAGCATTTTTTTTGTTCTTATTGTCTTTTAGTTTCTTCTAAAGGATTATATGTACTTAAGATTTCTCTCAACTTGTTTCTTATCATTTTCCTTTTTTTACTTGTTCTGCCATAACACATAGGAATTCTACATATTTCTATACAATTTCTGCCAATATTCTCTTTCATTTACTTTCTGACCTATGCAATGATATTTCTTACACAAAAAACTAATGCTGTTAAAACTACTAGACTTAATTAATTGACACTATTCCTGATAATTCTATTACATTTTTTGTGTTGATGATACAAATAATTTATGGGGTACTATCAAAAAAGCAAAACTGGATCTGAATATTTCTAATAAATCTATAGGGAAAAATTCAAAGAAAGATTAGAAAATGTAATCTTGCAAAGATTAGATCTTACTCACAATTTATAAGTGTTCCTTAATAATAAATTACCAGTTGCCAAAGGCAAATATGAATTCAGGAAAGTTGAATGGGTAAAAAAAAGTAACTCATTCTGTGTTTAATGTAATCATTTAAAATATGTTGAGCCAGTTAAGACGAACTGTTGACTTATTTTACAGATATAATTTCATTTATATTTTTACTTATTTAATAAATATATTTTTTAAGAATCATTCTCTGCCTAGAATATGTATAATAATCCTTGTCATGCATTAGTGAAATCATTTGTCTACTGAACTAACTTGAGGGGAACATGTTCTACTTACCTCTTAACACCTGGACACAATACAATGACTAGCAATAGCGCTTAATGCATGTTTATTGATTATGGTTCATTCTCCATCATGATAAGAGTCAAGGAGATTAAGTAACTTGTTCTAGCCTTCATGAAAGAAGAGACCGATATTTGAACACAAGCCTTATGGATCCTAGTTTAAACTTCTTTGAGTTTATCACACTTTGCAAACACTATCAGACCAGAAGAAGGCCTCAGAAATTAATGCCAAGTGAACCAGTAGCAGCTTTCTAGTAGTTTCACAGACTCAAGCCATTTGTCACTGGGATTCAGGTAAAAGGGAGGGCTGAAGAAGGAAAATGATCAAAGTTACCCTTTTTGTACCTCTAGCTTCTGTCTAGCCCTTGTATCAGTAAAAACTGATATTAATTATGAACAAAGGAAGGTAAACTGAACTTTTTCTAATTAGCTTTTAGTGTTATATATGAATACTAACCCCAAGAAGTGACATTAACCTTATCCGTGCCCAATAAACCACCCTTCTTTGTTTATTACCTCATTTTTTCTTATAAATAGGATTCTTTAGGGCTTAACAATTCACTTCTTATGTCCTCTGTGATGCTTACTTATCTCCTCTAAGTTTCTTGTTTGCATTAATTGTCAGTTAAATGGCCTAGATTGAACTCACATTGAAAAGCATTCCAATTATCTCCAGATTCTTTGGCTAGGAAGAACTTGGTATTTTCAGTTTAGATTAATTTTTGTCCTGGGCAACTTTTTGTGAACTTTTGAGTCTATACAATTTCTCTTGGATGCTGTTTATTCCATTAGCATTCTGTATTCAAATAAAAGGCAAGAACCTTGAAAAACTAAATAAAAATTTCTTGATTTAAATTTTATAATAACTTTGGAACTGTGAAAATGTAAACATATTCAATTTATTATTTGACAACAAAGTAACTGATAAAGACGTCTATCACTAATTATGTTTTAAAATTTATGAATTTTTCATATTGTGTAGATACTGATTATGTGATTAGTATCAAAATCAATACATGCTATGACATAGAAGAGAAATGTACAGAAAATAAGACTGCCTTGGGATGCTGTTTTCTTGTTATTGTTGCTTTGATTTTTTTCAATAATATCTATTTAGGCAAGTGTGCAGTAATATCTCGTTGAGGTTTTATTTGCATTTTCCTGATGATTAATGAACCCGTTATCCATTTGTATATCTTATTTGGAGAAATACTGACTCAAGTTCTTACCCTACTTTTAGTCTGATTATTAGGTGTTTTGTCATTGAATTGTGTGAGTTACTTACATATTTTTAAAATTGACCCCACATCAGATGTACAGTTTGTATTTTCTTCCACTCTATAAATTATCTATTCACCCTGTTCAGTTTCCTCTGCTTTACAGAAGATTTTTAGTTTGATAAAGTCTTGGAAAGGAAGTGTAATTGTTTATTTGTCGGTTTTGGTGAAGTTGGGAAGATTAATTTTGTGATTCTGTCAATTTCACTTATTCCTGAAAACACTATTTCTGAGCTTCCCCTCAGTGTGTCAGAAGGAAATGCAGTAGAAATGCTAAGATGCCAAGACACAAACCCCCTTGCTGTTGTGATGCCACATGGGGCCAGAACTCCTAGGCAATTTACACTTGTCTCAGGCATCTTCTTCTTTGACTCCACTGTGACATGCAAATGTCATCATTTTCTATGTATACCTTTTATAGAAAGGATAAAGAAGGAGGCCTTTTGAAGAAAACAGCTTTTGGGAGAAGAAAGCTAGTGTTTTTGTCATGGTTTGCTTCTGTCGATAGCTTCATACTAAGGAGAAACTGTCTATATCTACTCTTGAAACAATTAAATTAATAGTTGATTGGATAATAGGTGACCCAGGTATTGATGAGGGCATACAGTGTTAAAACTGAAAGGGATAGCTATTGAAATTTTATCATATATTTTCAGGTACTTACTAAAGTTATCCCAAACTCAAGACAACTTTCTAGCTGTCGAGTTTTGATTTCAGGAACATTATAAAATGTATCCTTCTAGATTCAGGTTAACTAAAAAGATTGCCCAGTGGTTCTTGGTGTGTTAAATGAAATCTACAATAGGCTAGACAGAAATTGTCAGTATGTCATTATAATACTGGCTGTTAAAAACCACAATTAAGGCAGATTTCATATCAATTATTATTTGTCTGGAACATCAAATTCCTTAAGCATAAAAGGAAGTGAGGCAGCCTGCATTACTGTCTTCCCTCTTTAGCTAATTAGTGCTTTTTTAATGGCTTCATCTGCCCAGGATCAATTGTCTAATAGGAACAGTGCTCTGTCAGTTAACAAGGTGAGGAACTGTAGAATGTGATTATGTCTGGCTCCAAAAGAGTGCTTCAAACAATGCTAAAATAATCATGTGACAGAATAGATAGTCTAATAAACCCAGGCAGTATTTTTTGTCTAATTCTTGTATGAACTTAGTGTTCTAGTAACATCTATGGAAAAATTAGAAAGGAAAGCCTTTAAGAAAGATAAAGAAATGAAGTGAGATTTAAAGATAAACATAAGACCATACACACGAGTGTGCACACACACACATATATACGCACATACATACAGAGTCTCTAAAAACCAGTTAAGAGAGGAAACGGCAGTATTAAAAACTCACATTTAATGAGTATTACCATAAGGAATGTTAATGTGATGATGAACCCTATTTTTCAAAGATGCTTTTTGCAAAAATAGACTATACCATTGTTGCACTGGTTGTAACATAAAACTATGTTCATTTTCCAGTCACAAACACATTTCCAGTCAATTCAGTGAAGTAATGGGGACGGATGATATTCACTCGTATGTAATTGGCTTTGAGCATATCTTACCAGGTTTATTCAACAATTTTTATTTGAGTGCTAAACAATAGGCTGTCTAATAAAGATATATTTGAAAATATTAACTTATATTATTCTTCCTAAACTGATGTAGGACTGAATTCATGGAATGAACCAAGACAGACTGAGATGACTGACAGAGAGAAGTCATCATCCTGAAAGGTAGTATGTGCAGACGTTAAGGGCATGAGCTTGGGACACATATTATCTGAGCTTAAACCCCAAAACCATTATTTCCTAACGTGTACAATTAGGACAAATTAGTTTACTTCTGTATGTCTCAGTTTCCTTATCTGTAAAATGGGGATGATGAAAATAAGATTTTTATAAAAATTTAATGAGTGATGGGAACTTAGTGACCAATTTGGCACAAAGAAAGCATTATAGAAAGTCTAGCTCTTATGAGAATTATCAAAAATAGTTTATCTTGGGCTTCCCTGGTGGCTTGGTGGTAAAGCATTCGTCTGCCAATGCAGGAGACATGAGTTTGATCCCTGATCCAGGAAGATACCACATGCCATGGAACAACTAAACCCACGTGCCACAACTATTGAGCCTGTGCTCTGAAGCCTGAAAGCCGCAACTGCTGAAGCCTGCATGTCCTAGAGCCCGGGCTCTGCAACAAGAGAAGCCATTGCAGTGCAAAGCCTGCACACCGCAATGAAGAGTAGTCCCCCACTTGCTGCAACTAGAGAAAGCCCACATAGCGAAGGAGACCCAGCGCAACCACAAATAAATCGTAAAATACATTCAAAGTCATTCTTTAAAAGAATAGTTTATCATAATCAATTAGTTGAATACAGACACTGACAAAGGTATTTTCTGAGCAATAATTCTCATTATGCTCCCTTTCTTCAGCTTATCAACAATGCAAGAAGAGTCTTATTGACTCTAAAAATGTTACACCTTGAAATATGCCAATTCCTTTAAACTGTATTTTACAAAGTGCTATCTACAGACCACAATTATCTGCATTACCTGGAAACTTCTTAGGTATTCACATTATTAAGCCCCAGCTAGATCCTACTGGTTTCCCTGCTGGCTCAGACAGTAAAGAATCTGCCTGCAATGAGAGACCTGGGTTCAATCCCTGGGTTGGGAAGATCCCATGGAGGAGGGCATGCAAGCCACTCCAGTATTCTTGCTTGGAGAATCCCCATGGACAGAGGCGCTTGGTGGGCTACAGTCCATGGGGTCACAAAGAGTCGGACATGACTGATTGACTAAGCACAGCACGTATCCTACAGAGTCAGAAACTTTCAGGGTGGAGTCAGCAATCTGTTCTAAAAAGCCTGCCTGCTGATTCTGATGTGTACTAACATCTAGAACTGTTGGGCTAATAAACCCCTAAACTTCAGCTATGTCCCTCCTCACCCCAAGATTAATGAGTCTAAACTACTAAAACAACAGGTTCACTCTCAGTGGAAAAATACAGGATAGTTCAAAATAAATAAATCTATCCTTGAATCCATATTAACATTGTGTTTTTAAAATCCTAAAGAGAAAACACTAGAGCTATTAACCAAAATGCCTAGCTTTAGTTAGAAAATATCATCATGTAGAACAAAACTTTTACAGAAAAGGGAAGAAACAATTGAGTTATGAAGAAATAAGACATTAAAGTGACTCAAATACTTTCTGTTTGGAGAACTTGCGGGAGAATGGCATGCTACAAGAATTGGTTAAATAATTCTTATAACCCAGCTTTTTCTTTTGTTAATTTTAGATAAATAACTAATGGATTGCTTATTAAACTCAGAACTTTGGTTTTCTCCATTTTTATAAAACTTTAGTGTCACTCTTAGAATGATATGAAGCATGAAGTGTTAGTCCCTCAGTCGTGTACGACTCTTTGCGACCCCATGGACGGCATCCCACCAGTTTACTCTGTCCATAGAATTCTCCAGGCAAGAGTACTAGAGTAGGTAGCCATTTCCTTCTCCAGGGGATCTTCTTGACCCAGGTATTGAACCTGGGTCTCCTGCATTACAGGCAGATGCTCTACCATCTGAGCCACCAGAGAAGCCCATTAGAATGATATGAAATAGTAATTAATATATATATATATATATATATATGCCTATGACAATGTGGCATCCGTTGACCATATCTGGCCTGCAGAATAGCTTTATTTAACTGAACAGTGCTTTGAAAATCAGGAAATTTCTCATAAAAATTAGAAATGCCAGCTTCTCTTGAAAAATTGTAAGAACTGCAATGTTTTGTTTACATTACCACAAGTGTTCTGCTCTCTAGGACTAAGAAGCGATTGCTTTCTTGTATTTGCCTCTAGCTCAGTTGACTTCACTTCTCAAGCTTCTGACCTTGTACTCCATCCTCAGATAAGCTTGGGTCAAAAATCCTCAACAAATGGCAAATCTCTTCTCAGGCCGTCAACCCCTGGTGGCTCAGATGGTAAAGAATCTGCCTGCAACATGGGAGACCTATATTCAATCCCTGAGTCAGGAAGATCCCCTGGAAAAGGAAATAGTAACCCATTCCAGTATTCTTGCCTGGGAAATCCCATAGATGAAGGAGCATGGTGGGCTGCAGTCCACGGGGTCGCAAAGAGTGGGACACGACTGAACAACTAATACTTTTCACTTTCACTTCCCAGGCCACCTATCTTTCCCACTTCTCCACTGGTAGAATATTAAAATGCATCACAATAGAGTTATTCTAATGGTTTGGGGATGAAGAAATAATGTTTAGAGAAATTTTTAAATCTATCACTCTCAGCCCCATTGCATTTATAGCAAACCAATGAAGTTATTATAGCTCTATAGATTTCTTTGAGCCTAACACAGACCAGAGAATTGGTGCACAACTTAAACTCCCTTCTGGAGTCAATATTAACTGTGGGAATTACGTTTTGACGGTGAAAACCTAGATTTCCACTTCAAAGTTAGAATTTTAAAAACAAGATCATTGGAAGAAATAAGTTAAATCCACATGTGTTAGGTATAAGGTAGTACAAAATAGATTTTTATCAAGGTTCTTTTTTCTTCCCCCCAAAAGAGAATTATTTGCTAGGAAAAGCAGTTTGGATATCTCTGGAAACTTTGGTTTTAATGCTTGTCCAGCTGTGAGTGGCTTTGTGGGTTTGAGCTAGTCATTTAACCTCTCAGGCCCTCAGAGTACTCTTCTATAAAATGAGGAGGCTGGACTGAGGTACCTTCCAGCTCTCAAAGTCTATTCTGTGATTCCAGGATGCTGGGGGCAGACAATTCATTTCAGGTTTTTGTATAAATGACATCCAGTGTCATGAAATAATGTATCAAGAGCAGCAGCGGGGTCTTTCTATCCTGAATTTGGTTTGAAGCCAGCAGATAGGATGGCTTGAATTCATTTTCTTTCTTTGGTGAGGGGATAGGTTTGATGACCTAATGGGCCTTTTCCATCTCTTGTATCTTTGATGAGGCTACCAGGCCTCTATGTTGGGAACTGCAAAGAGTTACCGTGGTGAATTCTCCTTTGTAGTCATTTTCTCTTTTTCATCATGTTTGACATTTTTGCAATTGTGCTTTGATTCAGATTATATCCACTACATAGCTCAGTGTGCTAGAGAGCTGAGACTTTGCTAAGATATAGATGCCCAAGTATAGAAATTAAAAATGACAAGCTCAAGTTATGCTGCATGCTGCTTGTATATATTATTTGAAGTAGCTGGTTGTACCTCAGTGAAGTTCTGTAATGGTTATATGAGCTTCAACAAAAAAATAATTGTTTTTTTTTTTGTATACTTGTTTACTGGTAAGTTACTTCAATATCACTTTTCTTTTCTTTTTTTACGTTGGAAAATTTCTAAGATGCATATTCTCTTACAGTCCATTTCAGAAAATAAAAGTGGATTTATTTTTTTATTATTATACATTATTTTTTATTATTATACATGAATACTTTTTTACTTTAAGCAAAAGGGAAAAAAGCATTTTAAATTCAGTTCTTCCAGGAAATGAAAGTTTAGAAAAAGCAATCAGATTTGCTTTATACACATCTTCATTTAAAATAATCTTTTACAGCTTTCTAAACAGTGGAGAATAGAAAAATGCAACAAAGGTGGGGAATTATTCAGAAAGTAAAGACATTAAACAGAATTTTCATAGACAAAGAAGCCCAGTGTGGAGACTTGCCTGGTGATACAGTGGCTAAGACTCTACGTTCCCAAACACAGGGAACCAGGGTTCAAACCCTGGTTGAGGAACCATATCCTACATGCTGCAACTAATTAATAAAAATAAATAGTTTTTTTAAAGGCCAGTTTATATACTGTCTGCTAATTTTGAAAATTATAACCATATATATAAACACAGAGATGTACACACATATATTAATGTTTGTTAATGAATAATTAACATATATTAGTACATTTGGACCAAACCAATTACCCAGAGTTTGAATTTTATACACTGTTTTATATTTCTGTGCACAATTTAGAAAACCACTAAATTTCTTCAATATTTCAGGGTCATTTCCAAAAACCAACTATAATGGATAGGAGCTAAAGGGGAAAGAATAAGATGAGATATAAAAGGAACAGCTTCATAGAGAAGGAAAAGTGAAGTTTGCATTTATTTCCCAAAATGAATCATGGTTATAAAGTAATGTAGGAATCAAAAAGATGAAATAGTGGAATTTTCCTTTAACCAAAATTCTTCCTTACTCTAAAAGTGGTTCAAAACACTAAACTTCCATTAATTGAGTTCATGTTGTTCAGAAAACATGATAAACATGTTCACAGTAAATGAATACAAAAGTCTCATATAATTAAAATTGCCAATAGTTTTCAAATTCTTCTACATAAGATATCTAAGATTTAAATAGGAAAACAAATATATAAATTCTCTCTAAATTAATCAAACACTAACATGCTTAAATAAAATAAAAGCAATTTTACTATTTAGTTTTTAGTTAGAAGTAATTTTAGATAATACTAAGATTATGAAGACACACCCTAGCATACAGTGCCTGTTAACAAGCCACTGAAATTATGGTCCATTACTGGATGTTTTGAATTAAATTTTGCCTTTCATTCTCCTTGCTTTACAAAAGAAGTCTTTCTATTAAAGAAAAATATTTCTACTCTAGGATTAACAAGAATATTAGAATTCAGATTCACCAGAAAGTGAAAGTATTCTAGAGGATGCTAGCATTTAAATTGGACAAGGAATACATGCTTGACAAAGGAAGTTTCTACTGAGCCCTTCTTTGTCCACCCAGGTTTTTAATATCAAGTAATCACAATGGTGTGATCACTGATCTAGAGCCAGACATCCTGGAATGTGAAGTCCAGTGGGCCTTAGAAAGCATCACTACGAACAAAGCTAGTGGGGGTGATGGACTTCCAGTTGAGCTATTTCAAATCCTGGAAGATGATGCTGTGAAAGTGCTGCACTCAATATGCCAGCAAATTTGGAAAACTCAGCAGTGGCCACAGGACTGGAAAAGGTCAGTTTTCATTCTAATCCCAAAGAAAGGCCATGCCAAAGAATGCTCAAACTACTGCACAATTGCACTCATCTTACACGCTAGTAAAGTAATGCTCAAAATTCTCCAAGCCAGGCTTCAGCAATACGTGAACCATGAACTTCCAGATGTTCAAGCTGGTTTTAGAAAATGCAGAGGAATTAGAGATCAAATTGCCAACATCCGCTGGATCATTGAAAAAGCAAGAGAGTTCCAGAAAAACATCTATTTAGCTTTATTGACTATGCCAAAGCCTTTGACTATGTGGATCACAACAAACTGTGGAAAATTGTTCAAGAGATGGGAATGCCAGACCACCTGACCTGCCTCTTGAGAAACCTGTATGCAGGTCAAGAAGCGACAGTTAGAACTGGACATGGAACAACAGACTGGTTCCAAATAGGAAAAGGAGTATGTCGAGGCTGTATATTGTCACGCTGCTTATTTAACTTATATGCAGAGTACATCATGAGAAATGCTGGGCTGGAAGAAGCACAATCTGGAATCAAGATTGCCAGGAGAAATATCAATAACCTCAGATATGCAGATGATACCACCCTTATGGCAGAAAGTGAAGAGGAACTCAAAAGCCTCTTGATGAAAGTGAAAGAGGAGAGTGAAAAAGTTGACTTAAAGCTCAACATTCAGAAAATGAAGATCATGGCATCTGGTCCCATTACTTCATGGGAAATAGATGGGGAAACAGTGGAAACAGTGTCAGACCTAATTTTGGGGGGCTCCAAAATCACTGCAGATGGTGATTGCAGCCATGAAATTAAAAGACGCTTACTCCTTGGAAGGAAAGTTATGACCCCCCTAGATAGCATATTCAAAAGCAGAGACATTACTTTGCCAACAAAGGTCCACCTAGTCAAGGCTATGGTTTTTCCAGTAGTCATGTATGGATGTGAGAGTGAAGAAAGCTGAGTGCCGAAGAATTGATGCTTTTGAACTGTGGTGTTGGAGAAGACTCTTGAGAGTCCCTTGGACTGCAAGGAGATCCAACCAGTCTATTCTAAAGGAGATCAGTTCTACGTGTTCATTGGAAGGACTGATGCTAAAGCTGAAACTCCAATACTTTGGCCACCTCATGTGAAGAGTTGACTCACTGGAAAAGATCTGATGTTGGGAGGCATTGGGGGCAGAAGGAGAAGGGGACGACAGAGGATGAGATGGCTGGATGGCATCACCAACTCTATGGACATGGGTTTGGGTGAACTCCGGGAGTTGGTGATGGACAGGGAGGCCTGGCGTGCTGCAATTCACGGGGTTGAAAAGAGTTGGAAACAACTGAGCAAATGAACTGAACTGAACTGAATGATCAATTAATGGAATTTTCTATTGACGTGGATATTCTAGTCTTTATTGTTGGTTTTTTATTCACTTGTTTCCTTGACACTCATTAACTGTTGCCAAGGGGTTTCATTCATTCATTCTTTCTTTTTTTTTACACAAAGACGAGGATCAGAACAAGCCTTTACACTGATAAGAATTTAGTCAGTTATTTTTTTTCATACCAGACAAATCACAATGCTTAAGAAACAGTGCATGAGAATTTAGTTAGTTATTTTTTCATATTAAAAAAAAATCACATTGCTCCAGTAGTGAGAAATTTCTTCAAAAGCAACAAGAAACCAAATTACACTAAATGAATCTTTCTGATTTTTAAAATCAAGTTCTTTTAAAATTTTATAGCATGAAATAATCTTAAAGTATGTTTAATTAAATTATGGAGTCAACACATACTTCTAATAATCAGCTATATGGAAAATGAAAATCCAAACACTTCAACTAGTAACATCTCCCCTTCTCAAGTAAAAAAAGTGAATGATGATGTAGAAGAAACACAATCCTTCCACTTGGGTCATGTATCATCAAAAAAATCTTTTGGGAAAATATTAAAACATCTCAAATCAAAAATTCAAGGACTAATATTACAAATAGATGAAAAGAAATAATAAAGTGAGAGATAAATGACTTGGGAGGAAAAAAAGAAGAAAAAAATGCAAGTTCTGAGACCCAAAAATGAATAAATTTTAAGGCAAACTAATTAGAAAGGATGGAATAAAAATTATAAGAAAATAAGAATTAAAAAAAATAAATTTAAATGGTCAAAAAGAAAATAGTCTAAAGATTAACCAAGGAAGATCTAACACATGCACAATTGGAGATCTTGGTGGGGACGGGGGACAGTGGTAGAGTAGTCATATTTTTAAACTCTGATACAAGAAAAATTTCCGTAAATAAAATGATACATGTTGAAATTATGAAAAGCCTATTCATTTCTATGCTACATAAAAATTAGCACTAATTTAGCAACTTAAAGCAGAGCTTTTGTCTCACAATTTTTATGGACCAAGATTCCATGCACGGATTAGTGAGCTCACGGCTCCGAGTCTATCAAGGTTACAACCAAAGCTGCACTTGACTAGGAGCAAGTTTTGTTGGCAGAGTTGATTTCCTTGCAGCTGTATGACTTCTTTATTACTTATCAGCCAGAGACCACTCTTAAATTCTAGAGACCACCCATATTACAAGCCATATGATATTTACATAAGCATTTCACAACATGGCAGTTTGCTTCTTCAAATATACAAGAGAAAAAGAAGAAATTTACTAGCAAAGTGAAGTCTTATACCCTATAACAAAATCATGGGAGTGACAAAACCTCAAGTTTCCAATATTCACTTGCTTAGAAGTAAGTCACGAATACCATCCTCACTAGGGGATTTATGAATACCAGATGGCAGAGGTCATTGGAGAGGTATTACCTTAGGTTCTCTCTGCCACAAAGGCCAACTGGATGTGAGAGATTCAAGCAGTTGCAATCTGAAACAAGCTGAAAATTCCTTTTGAAAATTTAAAAATCCCTTTTAAATTTGTTTTCATAATTCATAGTCTCTCCATAAGAGGAATAATGGCACCTCACTCCAGTACTGTTGCCCGGAAAATCCTATAGATGGAGGAGCCCGGTAGGCTGCAGTCCATGGGGTCGCTAAGAGTCAGACACGACTGAGCGACTTCACTTTCACTTTCCACTTTCATGCATTGGAGAAGGAAATGGCAACCCACTCCAGTGTTCTTGCCTGGAGAATCCCATGGACGGGGGAGCCTGGTAGGCTGCAGTCCATGGGGTCGCACAGAGTCAGACACAACTGAAGCGACTTGGCGGCAGCAGCATTCAAATAAGTAGAGCATAAAAATAAATCAAGTACTTAAAAAAATAGAGTAAATAAATAATAAAATAACATAAAATAAAACCAAAAAACATGAAAACATATTGGCATCAACAACCAAGTTTAGTGTCACATTATTAAAACATAATGCTTGATAATACTTTTTATTCTTTTCCTTGTCATAAACATAATTCCCATTTTCTTTGCACTGTATTTTCTATTCTCAATTATTTTTGTTAAGTAATAGCTAATCAGCAAATTTATCTTAACTGTTAATCATCATGCAACAGGCACTGTGGGCTTTCCAGGTGGTCTTAGTGGTAAAGAACCTGCCTGCCAATGCAGGAGACACTAGTATGATCCCTGGGTTGGGAAGATCCCCTGGAGGAGGGCATGGCAATCCACTCCCGTGTTCTTGCCTGAAGAATCCCATGGACAGAAGAGCCTGGCAGGCTACAGGCCACAGGGTCGCAAAGAGCAGGATACAACGGAATGACCGAGCACACCCAACAGGCACTGTGCTAGGCATGTCTTCGTGTTGAAGTCTTAAAAAGGCAATATCTCTTTAACAAGCTGGAACTGTCAATTTTTACCTGAAAATACATTCCATATTCACATTTAAGTAATAATAGGAATTCTAAAAGCAACCTAACACTTAACCCTTTGCCTTCCTTACACTCATATCCTTTGCTTAGATTGTTGACTTTGATACCTGTTTTTAAACAGTCTGTCCTACACTCTACCTCCTTACCAGTTGACGTTTTTTTGCGCTCTGAAACTCTGACTTCTAATTCATCTTTATCTTTGCTCTCTGCTGCAGATTTGCCATATATTTAAAGCCACAGAGGAGAAACGTTTCCATCCCAATATACTTTACTGGATCAGCAAGACTCTTGTTTGCCTAACGTGGGAAAAAGGAAAATGAAGCCAGTCTAGCTTATCAACATCTCCAGTATAATGCTTTCTGCTTCAATCAAAATCCTCTTCAGTGTCATCTTCCTCGTTAACATGATCAACACCACTGAATATTTGTCATGCAACCCCACCAATTCACATCCAATTGAATGTTAAGCACTTTAAGTACATTAAATTAAATTAGATAATTATCTTTTGAGACTTTATTGTCATATTTTAGAACAGTTGAACAACCTTAGTTGTACAGAGGTTAAATGACTTGTCCAAAATGTAGTTAATGTCAGAGGAGGGATTCAAATACTAGGTCAGTCTGATTCCAAGACAGATTGTTAACCACTGCCCTAAACTGCCTTCCATTATTAATGTTTATTCAGCATTTAGGATGACTTACAAGTATAAAACACTATTCTTTCCATGATATAATTATTGCAACCTACTGTAATTTAGACACAGCTACAGGTTGCCGTATACACTACTCATTTTATAACATCCTCCTCATTTCAGAACAGAGCTGAGTTCTCAAAACTTTATAGTTATCATTCCATTCACAAAAGTTAAAAAGTTATAAGCTTGTACATAACAGAGGAAAATAAAGTATAATTGCAACTTTATTGAAAAAAATTTAAATCTATGTAAAAAATCTAGAAATTCATGGTGATAGAAACTGAAACTATTACCTGAAATAACTGCTTTCCTGAAATGAAAAAAGGCTATGAAAATGGGAAAAATAATATGAAAATGAATATAATTTGATGTCATGTGCTATGTATGCTAAGTCACTTCAGTAGTGTCCCACTCTTTGCAACCCGATGAACTGTGACCCACTAGGCTCCTCTGTCCATGGGATTCTCCAGGAAAGAATTCCAGAATGGGTTGCCATGCCCTCCTCTAGGGGATCTTCCTGACCCAGGGATCAAACCAGCGTTTCTCTGTCTCCGGCATCGACAGGCGGGTTCTTTACCACTAGCACCACCTGGGAAGTCCCATAATCTGATGTCATAAAACAAACCAAATCTCTTTGGTCTCTAAAATAATGAAGAAAATAAGTGAAAATTTGTTATAAAGATCATTAATGATTTAACCCAGTGAATAATCAAATTAGAATAGCCAAGTGTGATAAACATTCAAAATGAGTGACTCACACCTTAAGACAGTAGATCCCTGATCTGCTTGCAATCTCTAGACAAAATAACAGGGATCTCAGACTAGCTTGAAACAACCCAACACCTTGCTTTAGATCGCCCATCCAGGTTCGATGTATGAGACAGGGTGCTCAGAGCTGGTGCACTGGGATGACCCAGAGGGATGGGATGGGGAAGCAGGTGGGAGGGGGGTTCAGGATGGGGAACACATGTAATCAATCCCATGGCTGATTCATGTCAATGTATGGCAAAATTACCAGTACGATATTGTAAAGTAATTAGCCTCCAATTAAAATAAATAAATTTAAAAAAAGAAGGGAATTTGCTTGTCCATCAATAAGAAAAACAAAGAGGAAAGGCAGATATTTAGAGTAAATCATATATAATGGCTCAACCTAACAATTACCAATGTGATACTAATATGAAGTCTTTAGAAAATGCTAAAGCTACATATATTTGGCATGCACACACACATACACATGTGCATGCATGCACACATCCACAAAACACACTGGGCCCAAACTTTTCAATTCTGTGGTAAAGGAAGATCCAATCCATAAATTAATTTATTATAGTATATATTTTATAGATTGCATAATATCCCTGTTAAGTCACTAACAATTAATATGGAGCTTTACAAAATTATGTTGTTAAGTATTGAGGCTGGTCTGAAAAGCAAGGACAGGACAAAGAAAAAAGGAGTTTGGATCAGAGAAGACATACCCAAGCAAGCACACAAATTGTGTACTCATCAGATGTTCCTAAGGCCTTTAAAAGTTAGTTATAAAGGTAAAAGCATTCTGGAGAACACTGAGTGCCAAGGAATGGGGTGGGATGGCTTTTACATGGTCTTCCAATAGTCAAATTGTATACTAAATATGCTATGTGAATGAAGACCTTGATTATGTTCTGTAAGTAAGTATAAACCAAAACAGAAATGATAACTGAAATATTTAGTGACAGATTATGACAAAATTTTGAATATAAATAGATACATTAACTGTTTGTTCTGTGACCTCTTTTCCAAGTCCTCCTTCAGAGGTGGCTGATTGGGTTATCTACTGCTCTGCTTCTCTTACTAGAGAATAATTTGATTATAAGCTTATCCTTTTTAAACTTTAAATCCCCATTATATAAAACATGGCAAATAATAGTCATTAAATAAATGTTTGCTTATAAATAAGATTATAGCTTAATACCTGAGTATTAGGCAATAATAAGGTTTTTGTATAAATCTTACCCATTAACACATTACTACACAATGGATGAGTCCCTTCAGTCATGTCCTACTCTTTGCTACCCCATGGACTGTAGCCCACCAGGCTCCTCTGTCCATGGGATTCTCCAAACAAGAATACTGAAGTGGGTTGCCATGCCCTCTTCAGGGGATTTTTCCCAACTCAGGGGTCTACTCCACAACTCATGTGTCCTGCACTGGCAGGTGGGTTCTTTACCACTAGCGCCACCTGAGAAGCCCCAAACAGACTACATCTGAACCTAAACATTTACATGGTTGCCCACATGTACCAGTGCAGGACAGCAAGTGCCCTCACTTGCTGGTTTAGAGTACTGAGACTGAGAACACAGCTTTGCACATCTGTTTCTTCTCCAAGGCTCACCACTAAGCCGGGCCACCCTTCCTTCCTTAGAGAGGAATGGAGATTGGTAGAAATTTAAGCCACATATATTACTCTATTACTCTAGCTGTAGTCCCTTGATCAAGGGAATGTAGCGGAGGGAAATAAAGGCTTTTCTTTAAACTTCACTACCAGGGATTCAAGTGTCGTGTAGGGGATTCCCTGGTGGCTCAGTGGTACAGAATCTACCTGCCAATGCAGAAATTTCAAGAGACACAGGTTCAAACACTGAGTCAGGAAGATCTCCTGGAGTAGGAAATGGCAACCTGCTTCAATATTCTTTCCTGAAAAACTCCATGGACAAGGAGGCTGTTGGGCTAAAGTCCATGAGATCACAAAAGAGTTGAACAACACTTAGTGACTGAGCACACACACATACACATGGGCTGAGATGAAGCAAGACTATAAAGTGGAATCCAGGTCTGTGCTCTTTCTCCTGTCCACTTGACTTCATTATGCACTAAATGGAATGGATTGAAGAAAGCACAAGGTACAGGATGAGGACTTAAAAGAGAGGTTAATGAAAGATATATAAACTCATTCTAATTCCAACTTAGTAAATTCCTGGAACTTAAAAAAAATCACTACTGAAGCAATTGTAAATTTTCACCAGGGTTATTCCAATACCTTTCCAAGCAAGAAAAACTTGAGTTCCTTTTTGAACAGCAAACAACAAACAGCCCAAAGTCTTAAATATGTTAGACGCACAAAAAATATTTACTGGTTATCTAACAAAATGATTCCATGGTGACTTAAGAAATTATTGCTCTTACCAGTGCCTGTATGGAGAAGGCAATGGCACCCCACTCTAGTACTCTTGCCTGGAAAATCCCATGGGCGGAGGTGCCTGGTGGGCTGCAGTCCATGGGGTCACAAAGAGGTGGACACAACTGAGCAACTTCATTTTCACTTTTCACTTTCATGCATTGGAGAAGGAAATGGCAACCCACTCCAGTGTTCTTACCTGAAGAATCCCAGGAATGGTGGAGCCTGGTGGGCTGTCGTCTATGGGGTTGCACAGAGTCGGATACGACTGAAGTGACTTAGCAGCAGCAGCAGCAGTACCTGTATAGGTAGGACTTATCAGTTCAATTCAATTCAGTTTCTCAGTTGTGTCTGACTCTTTGCAACCCCATGGACTGCAGCACACCAGGCTTCCCTGTCCATCATCAACTCTCAGACTTTGCTCAAACTCATGTCCTTTGAGGCAGTGATGCCATCCAACCATCTCATCCTCTGTCGTCCCCTTCTCCTCCCGCCTTCAATCTTTCCCAGCATCAGGGTCTTTTCCAATGAATCAGCTCTTCACATCAGGTGGCCAAAGTATTGGAGCTTCATCTTCAGCATCAGTCCTTCCAATGAATATTCAGGACAGATTTCCTTTAGGTTGGACTTATAAGCTCAAGTAAAAAAAACTATTGGGTTGCCAAAAAGTTCTTTTGAGTTTTTTTCCACTATATCATATGGAAAATTTCAAACCAACTTTTTGGCCAACTCAGTAGAACTACATCACGAAGTATTAACCACTATGATTAAGATAAGATCCCTCAGTAGATCTAGACATGTAAAGAAACAATAGTACAGAATAAGGAGTAGTACACTGTAGCATGCTATGGAGGAATAATTCAGGTTTGGGACACAGAGTGTAAAATTACATTCCTATTTCTTGTTTGGTGACTATTGGATTGTGATTGTTATTAAACAAAAGCAATAAAATGGAGAAGGAAACTATTGGGAAGGAGAATATACCACAGGTAGACAGTGTTGGAAGAGAGTCATAATAACCACTTTAAGTTTTGATTTGGAAATTGCATATATTTTTGTTTTTATTTCCATTACTCTAGTAGATGGGTTGAAAAAGATATTGCTGCAATTTATGACAAAGGGTAACTGCCCATAAAAGCTTAAATTCCAGGAAATAATATATATTTTATTTGTAACCCTCTCCATTTTTATAAGCCAGGACTACAGCTGATAAACTGGCTTCTTCTACATATCTTTTGAAATTATATTCTTGCTCTTGTTTGTTGGTTTCTTAACATGGAGTTATAATTCCGATAGATCTGGCTTAAAATCCCAAATCTGCTCTTTCTTGTAATGTGTCTTAGGGTACATTTGACTATAGGGAGAAATAAAACAGTCAAAATAACACAAGTCAAAAATAAAGGAAGAAAAAATTTAACAATGATGTAATATAAAGGATTCTAAAATAACCTTTCTGAGACACAAAATGTTCCAAATTCAAAATCTGGAAATTCATAAGTAATCAAGATGCTATTTCTCAAGCTTGCTTATTTTTTCTTCTGTTGTTCATTGTTCAGTTGCTAAGTCATGTCTGACTCTTTATGACCCCATACTGCAGCATGCCAGGCTTCTCTGTCCTTCACCATCTCCTGGAGTTTTCTAAAACTCATGTCCATTGACACAGTGATGCCATCCAACCATCTCACCTTCTGTCACCCCCTTCTCCTTTTGCCTTCAATCTTTCCTAGCATCAGGGTCTTTTCCAATGAGCCAACTCTGCCGCAGGTGGCCCAAGTGTTGGAGCTTCAGCATCAGTTTTTCCAATGAATATTCAGGGTAGCATACAGGATTCTACAGTGGGTAGTAGGACATTCTCACAAGCTAAGTGTCTTTGGGGGACCCAGTGAAAGTTGTTTATCATGCTGTATGACTCTTGTCCAGTAAAAGGGAAGTATTCTCAGTGTAGCTTAAAGATGGCCATCCACTACCTGCAGATGAAGTTATCATTAGAAGTACAGCTCATGATATGTGATATAGTACAAAAAGTACTTGTTTCAGAGATACCAAGATTTAAGTGAACTAGGATTCATATTTGGAAACAGTAATGATAATAATAACAAACAAAAACAACAAAAATGTCTACTATTAATAATTTTAATGTACTGACTACCATGTTGAGTATTCTAAGACTTATCATCAAAACCGCCTTCAGAGATAGGTACAGCTTTAACTTCCCATCTTATAGAAAATTCAAGTTTACTTATCTAAGTTGAATACCTCATCTAAGGGCATCTAGTAAAAACTTCACACAGGATTTGAAATTACTTCTTATTCCAAATCACTTCTTTTTAATACAAACTATATAATTTACTTGATAATCATTTTTTTCTTTATAAAATGAGTATCTATTAACTGTTCTGTCATGAGTTGAGATTTTGCATGTAAGCTGAGCTCCAAAGAATTGATGCTTCTGAACTGTGATGTTGGAGAAGACTCCTGAGAGTCCCTTGGACTGCAAGGAAATCCAACCAGTCCATTCTGAAGGAGATCAGCCCTGGCATTTCTTTGGAGGGAATGATGCTAAAGCTGAAACTCCAGTACTTTGGCCACCTCATGTGAAGAGTTGACTCATTGGAAAAGACTCTGATGCTGGGAGGGATTGGGGGCAGGAGGAGAGGGGGACGACAGAGGATGAGATGGCTGGATGGCATCACTGACTCGATGGACGTGAGTCTGAGTGAACTCCGGAAGTTGGTGATGGACAGGGAGGCCTGGCGTGCTGCAATCCATGGGGTCGCAAAGAGTCGGACACAACTGAGCGACTGAACTGAACTGAACTGAACTGATAGCTCAATTGGTAAAGAATTCACCTTCATTGCAGGAGACCCCAGTTTGATTCCTGGGTCAGAAAGATATGCTGGAGAAGGGATAGGCTATCCATTCCAGTATTCTTGGGCTTCCCTTGTGGCTCAGCTCGTAAAGAATCTACATACAGTGCAGGAGCCCAAGGTTTGATCCCTGGTTTGGGAAGATCCCCTGGAGAAAGGAAAGGCTACTCGCTCCAATATTCTGGCCTAGAGAATCCTTGGGGTCGCAAAGAGTTGGACATGACTGAGTGACTTTCACTTTCATTTTGACAACTATAGCATTGGTTACAATTATCATTATAATCACTAGGCATAGACACAGATCTTTACAAATTAACTGTCTGTGGCTCCGAAAAGAAATTGATGCAGGTACATTTGGAGTCAATATAATCTGAATTTTATGAGTAATTTTCCAAGGAAAGAAAAGAATGTTGCTTTGTATTTTTATACAACAATTAATTAGTTTGAGGTTTAATTAACATCAGTTTAGATATAAGTCATAAGATCAGGACTCAAAGTGGTAGTACTTGAGAAGAAAAACATAAATAAGACATGGAGAGAAAATGGAACATTGTAAAATAACCTTCACTTCAGTGCTGAATGTGTACTAAGCTCAGATGAAGTAGAATATCATTTTCCAGAAACCACCCACCAAATAACCCTTAAGGAACTTACATTGTGAAAAACACTATGGGGAAAAAGATATAAAATAGGAAACATCTTATAGAACAAAGAGGGCCAAGAAATATAAAAAGAATATAGAAACATGTAATAATGTATTCAAAGAGAAAATAGCATACCACACACATATTGTGTATATGTGCTGAGACAGTACAAGGCAATCAAATGACTGGAAATAAACAGTTACACCAGGGAAAAAGAATAGGCACTCCTATTGTTACTGACATGGATTTAGATAAAACAGCTATGTAGCCAAAAAGAGAAAACATGCAAAATACTTTTTGTATTCATATTTAAATAAAGCAATCTCCAGGACCTTTTGTTTGAAAAGACAAAAAATGTAAATCAATCCTTTTGAAGTTAAAAAGGAAATTTGTTGGTAAAAGTAGCTGGAAAAAAATATCACAAAGGGTAACTTCTGTTTTTCTTTGCAAATGAGCCTCATTCTCCCTATCTGGAGACAAACACATTACATGTTGGGAAATGAGGCCATTATAGATTCAGCTTGGCAACTTTAGTAGAATGTTTTATTATTTTATTGTCTATGCAATATTCCCAGGAAAGATTCTGAATTCATGATCATGTATACCACCGTTTATCAACAAAAAATTGGCTAAATCTGTTTGAGTTCCACAAATCTACCATTGTTTCTGCAAAATATTAAAGATATTCTTAGCTTAGGGATAATACCCATTTGTAAACCCTTGTTTTCATCCAGATAAAACTGCCAGGCTTCATCAGAAGGTTAAGCTACTTAGCTACTGCTGAAAATTTTATATTATGCTTCCTATGTCTCCAAGAGATAAATTGGTATGTGAGCTTATTAGCAATAAATTGTTAAGAAATGCTTCTAAGGGCAGCCTTGATGGATATTTGAATTGTCCAATCATCATCTACACCATCAACACTGTAATTTATAAATAAGTGAGCACAACACAAACCATGTTAGCTTACCACAAACACCTAAGAAAGTGTAATTTGTTATCACATATATATGGCTATTAGGTTAGTTCTCTGCTCACCACATGAAAGGACACAAAAAAGTTAAGACTATGAATAGTTTTAGAAAAAGTATTAACTTTTGAGTTGGAAAATTTATCTATAAGTAAAAATATTAATCTGTAAAAAATGTCAAAAAATTAATTTCAAGTAGATTAGGGATTTAAATATTTTTAAAAATTGTAATGAGTGTCTCAATTGGCTTAGGCTGCTATAACAAAATACCATAGACTAGGTAAAGAATTCGCCTGCCAGTGTGGGAAATGTGGGTTGCCATGCCCTCCTCCAGGGGATCTTTCTGACCCAGGGATCAAACCCATGTCTCTTATGTCTCCTGCATTGGCAGGAGGGTTGTTTTCCACTAGCGCCACCTGAGAACCCCTATTTTTAGTATATACATATTGTATTATTGCATAACTTTATATGAGGGAACTACACATTCTATTGATAACTTTCTTTTTTCCATCTCCACTCATTCATATAAATTACATTTCTAAAATATATTCAATTATTTTAAAATTTTAACCTCTTCTAAACCAATTTTTTAAGCAACTTTTAAAAAATCTGACAAAAGGCATTGCTCAGTTCTCTTTGTAGCCAATAAAGCTGGCGAAACACCTGCTGGGCAATGAAACCATATACAAAATAGAAGAAAAACACATTAAAAAGAGTTGTTGAATGGCAGAAACCAACACAACATTGTAAAACAATTTTCCTCCAATTAAATTTTTTTTATAAATTCTAAAATAAACTATTTCAAGAACAAAATGAAAACACTAAAATCAATAATTCAGACAAGATTAATTGAATCTCTGATTCTTATGCTGATGTAGTATAAGCAAATTCATTTTGTAAGGGATCTTGAAAGATAATGAAAAGATGCTTTTGATATCTTATATCTTGGGAAATGGTATATTTTTAACTCAGAAAAATTCATACGTTTCCTTTGAAAGCTTAGAAAAAGAGCTTTCTCTCTCCATGACCCCTTCTTAAAAGTTCCCTACCAGAAATGAATTGTTTGGGAAAATGGATCTTTTAAGTTTGGAAACAGACAATTTATCCTTGCATGCTGACCCTTCTCTAATAGAATTTAGTATAATAAATTCACAAAACTCTCTCTCAGCCACACCTCTCTCTGCAGTTCAAAAGCGCACAGGTCCTCTTCGTTTCTAACAATCAAAAGCTAGATGTGGATGAAAAGAAGGGAAAAAACAGACTTTACTATTCTGCTGGACTTTTTTTTCCTAATAAGCTTAACATCTCATAATGCGGTATTGATAAAGAAAGATTGCATTGTTGTTGTTTAGAATTAAAAGGACCTCTTTCCCTGCTGACTGTAGGAGAGAATCTCTCTGAAGGATAACACAGTCAGAAGGGGGCCATCCTAGCCACCTGAGTCAGCCACATGAGCGCCATCACCATCTGATTCCTTCTCCTTCCTCAAGTTTTTCAAAGTCTGGGGATCAAAGAGAATCCAAATCCACACTGAAATTACCATAAGGTTTTTGTTTTTGTTTTTGTTTTTGTTTTTAAGTGAGAAATGTGCTTTTCCAAACTGCAGAGAGTCCCAAAAAGCAGGGTAAAACCAGGTTACCTTCCTTGTAAGACCTCCCCACAGAGGGGTGCTTTGCTTTTTAGTCTTTACACCACAATAAAAGAGGAAGAAACAAAGTAACAGAGGATGCAATTTCTAGGCAGAAGATGTGAAGATACCCTATTATTTTCTCTCCTACTGAGCTGGGTAACAATCTGGATTGCTTTATTAGGTACTGTTACTCAAACAAAAATAATTAAGACAATCACCCTGGTGAAACTTCCCATACAAAAAAAAAGTAAGCCTCTCAAAGATAACAGGAAGCAGACTAATCTTCAGCTTTTTACTTGACGGTGAATTGAAGAAATGTGACTCATTCAGGTTCCTTAGATATTGTTATTACTGGCTTAGTTAGAGAACAATAAACTTATATTCATAAACCCAGATTTATCTTGCCTAATGCATGTGAGTCATTAGAATGGTTTATATCTAGAAAGATTTTCATTGAGAATTTTAAAAGCCACATAAGTTATTTGCTGTTATAATTATAATTAAATCCTCTTTAAATTGGGAAATGTTATAAAATAAAAATAAAATATTACAGTAGAATATGTGCTATTTGCATTTCAAGCCTTCAGGAAAGCCACGGAGGTATCACTTTGCTCATTTTGTGCAATTATATGACAGCTATATATGAAATCATATGTACAGATATATGGAATTCTACGGACAGGTAACAAAAGTCAAAGGTGGTCCCAAACCCAAAAGAAAAGCTATATCTTTTGCCAAAAACCAATCTTGAGACCACTTAGGTGCACTTTTCAAGTACAGTAGAAAATTCTTCTTTGATGGCCTCTAAAAATGGTGTTGTCTCATGTATTGTTGGGTTAAACCTAAATGAGGGGTGAGGAAGGTGGATGGGTAGAGAAGAAGAAAGATTAAAGATTAAAGATTTTAATCCAAAAGAAGTGCATCATTTTGGCAGTTACCAGGTGGAGCTGAAATTCAGTACAGTTGATAAAAGTCACAATATAGTTCAGTTCAGTCACTCAGTTGTGTCCCACTCTTTGCCACACCATGGACTGTAGCATGCCAGGCTTCCCTATCTATCACCAACTACCGGAGCTTACTCAAACTCAAGTCCATCGAGGCAGTGATGACATCCAACCATCTCATCCTCTGTTGTCCCCTTCTCCTCCGGCCTTCAATCTTTCCTAGGCTCAGGGTCTTTTGTAGTGAGTCAGTTCTTCATATCAGGTGGCCAAAGTATTGGAGTTGCAGCTTCAGCATCAGTCCTTCCAACGAACATTCAGGACTGATTTCCTTTAGGAATAACTGATTGGATATTCTTGCAGTTCTAAGAGACTCTCAAGAGTCTTTTCCAACGCCACAGTTCAAAAGCAACAATTCTTTGGCACTCAGCTTTCTTTATAATCCAATTCTCACATCTACACATGACTACTGGAAAAACCATAGCTTTGACTAGGTGGACCTTTGTCAGCAAAGCAATGTCTCTGCTTTTTATTATGCTGTCTAGGTTGGTCATAGATTTTCTTCCAAGGACCAACTGTCTTTTAATTTCGTGGCTGCAGTCACCATCTGCAGTGATTTTGGAGCCGGCCAAAATAAAGTTTCTGTTTCCACTGCTTCCCCATCTATTTGCCAAGAAGTGATGGGACCAGATGCCATGATCTTAGTTTTCTGAATGTTGAGTTTTAAGCCAACTTTTTCACTGTCCTCTTTCAATTTCATAAAGAGGCTCTTTTCTTTGCTTTCTGCCACAAGGGTGTTGTCATCTGTATATCTGAGGTTATTGATATTTCTCCTGGCAATCTTGATTCCAGCTTGTGCTTCATCCAGCCCAGGGTTTCTCATGATGTACTCTGCTTATAAGTTAAATAAGCAGGGTGACAGTATACAGCCTTCACGTGATCCTTTTCCTATTTGGAAAAGTCTGTTGTTCCATGTCCAGTTCTAACTGTTGCTTCCTGACCTGCATACAGATTTCTCAGGAGATGGGTGAGGTGCTCTGGTATTCCCATCTCTTGAAGAATTTTCCACAGTTGGTTGTGATCCACACATACAAAGGCTTTGGCATAGTCAATGCAGAAATAGATGTTTTTCTGGAACTCTCTCATTCTTCAATGATCCAACAGATGTTGGCAATTTGATCTCTGGTTCCTCTGTCTTTTCTAAATCTAGCTTGAACATCTGGAAATTCATAGTTCACTTACTGCTGAAGCCTGGCTTGGAAAATTTTGAGCATTACTTTGCTAGTGCGTGAGATGAGTGCAATTGCGTGGTAGCTTGAACATTCTTTGGCATTTCCTTTCTTTAGGATTGGAATGAAAAATGACCTTTTCCAGTCCTGTGGCCAATGCTTCATTTTCCAAATTTGTTGGCACATCGAGTGCAGCACTTTCACAGCATCATCTTTTAGGATTTGAAATAGCTCAACTGGAACTCCATCAACTCCACTAGCTTTGTTTGTAGTGATGTTTCCTAAGTCCCACTTGACTTCCCATTCCAGGATGTCTGGCTCTAGGTGAATGATCACACCATCATGATTATCTGGGTCATGAAGATCTTTTTTATATAGTTCTGTGTATTCTTGCCACCTATTCTTAATATCTTCTGTTTCTGTTAGGTTCATACCATTTATGTCCTTTATTGTGCCCATTTTTGCATGAAATATTCCCTTGGTATCTATAATTTTCTTAAAGAGATCTTTGCATTAATCACTGAGGAAGGCTTTCTTATCTCTCCTTGCTATTCTTTGGAACTCTGCATTCAGATGGATATATCTTTCCTTTTCGTTTAGCTTCTCCACTTTTCTCAGCTATTTGTAAGACTTCGTTAGACAGCCATTTTGCCTTTTTGTATTTCTTTTCTTGGGGATGGTCTTGATCACTGCTTCCCGTACAATGTCAGAAACCTCCATCATATTTCTTCAGGCACTCTGTCTATGAGATCTAATCCTTTGAATCTATTTCTCACTTCCACTGTAAAATCATAAGGGAATTGATTTGGTGATACCTGTATGGTCTAGTGGTTTTCCCTTCTTTCTTCAATTTAAGTCTGAATTTGGCAATAAGGAGTTCATGATCAGAGCCACAGTCAACTCCACGTCTTATTTTTACTGACTGTATAGAGCTTTTCCATCTTTGGCTGCAAAGAATATAATCAATCTTATTTCAGTATTGACCATCTGATGATGTCCATGTGTAGAGTCTTCTCTTTTGTTGTTGGGAGAGGGTGTTTGCTATGACCCATGTGTTGTCTTTGCCAACAGCAATAACCACATGGACAACAAATGGAATATAATCTTGAATAAAGTTTTATTAAAAATATAGACTAGAGAGTCCCATGTTCTGAAATGCACTTAATATTGAAATGGAGAAGGACCCTAGGGTCCTCAGTGTGCCTTTTATCTGTAGAAAAGCTTTAGCCAAGAAAAGCTTAATCATGTAAGTAAGAAAATCCAGAAACAAAGGAAAACAGTCAAACAAGATGAAAAAATAATAGTTAAGTCACTAAGCAAAATCAAGGACCTTTAGTGTCTGCTGAAGGGCTATACATAGTATTCTGATCTCTATCCCTTGAGTTGTCTTATAAAGACCGAAACTCCCACCAGGTGGAAGAAGTTAACTATGTGATGACCAGATTGTAGCCATGACATAAGCAGCCACAATTCTGAGAACTGACCTCAAAGAAATGGGAACAAATTGACCCTGGAACTGAAGATTAACGGTACTTGAAACAATCAAGACGACACTGATCAGGCTCCTGCAGGACTAATTTCAAGAAGACTGTCAGAGCTGACTCTGATAGGCAGCTATCAGTGTTGTTTCTGCATCTAGCCCCCTTCCTACATCTACAAAAGCTCTTGCCCGGTGGAGTCGGCCTTTGGACAGGATTTCACCCTCCAAGTTCCTCCCCTTTGCTAGCTCCCAAAATAAACCAAACTTTCTTCTGCACCACCTTACCTTTATATTGGCTTTTACACAGTGGGCACCCAGACCCTCACTTCCAACAATATGGCCAATCTTATTTTTGAAATTGTGTTTATTTCAATAAGACTGAGTATGTTTTTCACAAACATTTGTATATTAGCTTAATTATTGAAACAAAGGAAATTTTGCCAGTACGTCTTTTATCTTCTAACTGACCAGCTATTAACTTACCGTTTTTTTAAATAAATAATATGTAAAATACTTTGCCCATAAGCAATTATTTTAATTTAGGAAACTGTGTGCTTTTATATGTAGCTTAAGTTAAATAACATATTTGAATGATTTTGTGAGCTTCAGATGAGTTACTTAATTACAATGGTAACATTGTCCAAAAGCTTTAGCAGAGAAATATCAATTCCTATGATATATTTATTATTTATTGGAAAATTTTTCCAACTATTATGAATTTCATCAATAAAATCACATTCAACAAAATTTATAGAATGTGAACTGTTTGTCAAACATGAGCCTAAGAACCAGTGACATAAAGAAGTGTAATCAATAGTACAGCTTTCCAGGGGCTCAGTGGTAAAGAATTATCCTGCCAATGCAGGAGACAAAGAGATGCAGGCTTGATCCCTGGGTTCAGAATATCTCCTGAAGGAGGAATTGGCAATCCACTCCAGTATTCTTGCCTGAAGAATTCCATGGACAAAGGAGCCTGTGTGCTGCAGAGGGTCACAAAGAGCTGGACATGACTGAGTGGCCGAGCACACATGCACATAATCAACAGTTAAAAATTAACACCGATGACTAATTAGCAATTATTTGACACTCTTAAGTCACTTGATAGTACATTTTATGATACTTTCTTTTCTCAACCAGCTTAGAACTACAGATTGAAAATAAAGTTCGTCTGCAAGCAAGATTCCGGAGAAGGCAAGGGCACCCCACTCCAGTACTCTCGCATGGAAAATCCCATGGACAGAGGAGCCTGGAAGGCTTCAGCACATGGGGTCGTGAAGAGTCGGACACGACTGAGCAACTTCACTTTCACTTTTCACTTTCATGCATTGGAGAAGGAAAGGGCAACCCACTCCAGTGTTCTTGCCTGGAGAATCCCAGGGATGGGGCAGCCTGGTGGGCTGCTGTCTATGGGGTCACACAGAGTCAGACACGATTGAAGTGCCTTAGCAGCAGCAGCAGCAGCAAGCAAGATTCAGTTAACTACTTTTCAGTATAGTATTTAAATAAAATTAGTTTCTGTTCTTTTATTTTTAGTGCTGATTATTAATCATCATGGTTTGGCTATACAATATACACAAAACAAGATTTCTTCAAATGAAAATATATATACATGAACATGCATTTCATGTTCTAGTTATCAAAAGCCATAAAAATTATATAATCTCCATCAGTTTATTCATTTGTAGCACAGGTTTTGTGTCTTTGTGATGAGAAAAGCAACCAAGTTGAGTCCTATTTTTTCAGGAAAATCTTTCCACCTGATAGGAAAGAAATAAAATATTCAGGTTTGAAAATAAAAAGGGATAAAATTTGTCAAGAATAGGAAATGGAAAAATGGTCATAATGAAAGAGAAAATTATGAACAAAAGGTCAGAGACAAACTAACAAGATAGCGTGATAAATACTAGTGAGTGGTCAGGAGTCACTGGGCAGTGACAAAAATACCCTGTAGCTGTGTTTCCAATATAGTAGCCACTAGTTGGCATCTTGCTATTGAGAAACTGAAATCTGGCTAGGACCATTGAATAGCTAATTTTTCGTTCATTTTTATTATTTGCTTATCAATATGAAAGTGCTCTATTCAGTTATGAGGAAAGTTTTATGTATTCAAAATGTTCTCTTAGGGCTTCCCTGGTGGCTCAATGGTAAAAGAATTCTCTTGCCAATGCAGGAGACACAGGTTCGATCCCTGATCAGGGAGGATCTCCCCTGTGGCACAGCAACTGAGCCTGTATGCCACAACTATTGAGCCTGTGCTCTGGAGCCTGGGAGCCACAGCGACGAAAGCCCACGTGCCCCAGAGCCCGTGCTCCGCAACAGGAGAAGCCACCGCAAGGGAAGCCCATGCGCCACAAGTGCAGAGGAGAGCCTACTCCCTGCCACTAGAGGAAAGCCCGCATGGCCACAAAGGCCGACACAGCCAAAAATGAATACATAAAATAAATTTTTTAGAAAAGTGTTACCGTAGTCATTCAGTATTTCCTCCTCCCATCATTTTTGTTATATCTATTACATAGACATTACGGGGGGACAGGCTATCAAAGTGCCATAGCGGAACTATCTTATCACTTACAAATACATATATATACCATTAAACCTTGCACAACAATTTGAACTTCAAGGATCTACTTATAGTCAGAGTTTTTTGAATAATACATACTACAGTTGGCTGTCCCACTAATGAATAACTGCAGATAGACAGGGACCATGTAAGGAAGGGCCAAGTATAAATTACACACAGATTTTCAACTGTGAGGAAGATGAGCCCTCCCTTCCCCTGAATAATTTAAGGGGTCAACTGTATCACCCTACGTATATCTCCGTTGGGTGTCGTCTAAGACATCTGTGTTTACATCTGTGCCTCAGGTATTGGCTCAATAATCAATGCTGTGTTGCCCCAAACTCCTTCCAGGCTGCCCTTGGAGGCTGTTTCCTTCCAGTGATTTCTGTGACATTGGTAGCAGCACAGCACACTTTCTGAAGTTTTAGGGCTACCCTGGGTTGTCGGAAATTCTGCAGAACTGCCTGTGGTCATTTGTTACTTAGACATATTACACAAATGTTTTTCTTTATTCCTGTAAATCTGGGTATCTCTGTCTGTCACACAACTGGATTCAAATCTTGGCTTCACACTTACTAGCTATGTGGCTTTGGTAGATGATCTAACCTTTCTGTACCTGAGTTTATCCATCTTTATAAGATAATAACACCACTACCTATATCATAGACTGGTTTTGAGAGTTTAAAATTACTTATAAAACTTTTAGAGTTGTCTTATACACTGAAACTCTCAACAATTGTCAAATCTCACATCTTGTTCTCAGGATTCTAAATTACATGGAGTAAAAAGTTATTTTTGACTGTTTGAGATTGTAGGTTACATTTTGTTTGTTTGTATTCATTGCTTGTTTGTTTCATTCCACCATAGAAAGTATTGCTTTAAAGATTCATCTATGGAACATAGGATAAAAATTAATTCTGCCTGTGATTACTTCATGTCAAAATGAATGTCATCAGCTACTCTCTGTCATACACATCAGCAACCATCCTCCAAACAGACATAAAATTGAAGCTATATGGACAAGATTTAATGTCCTTCAGCTTCCAGTGGAGAAAATCTCTGCTGCTCTATTATCTGCTTTATCTCGTGTGGTAGTCACCATAGGTTACCTGACTCAATCTCTATTTCTAGCCCTTTCTCTCTTGTCTGACTTCATTATAGAGGATGTAAAAGCTAACAATCTAAATCACTAGCTTTCTTTTCAGCCAAAGAATAAGCCACGTGACATACCACAGGACAAAGAGATGTATAAGGAAGTCTCTTGGATCAATTTCTTTCCCTGTCTTCATTTTTCCTCTTTGGGAAGAAAACAACTGGAAGGATTCAGGATCAAGCAACCATTCTATGACCATAAAGAAAAAGCTTTTTGATTTCTCAGGCAATTTATTTATAATGAGAAGTGAGGAATAAATAGGAAGAAACTTTCAGAAGAAACAGCATATGCAATAGAAACGGGGCAGAAGAAGTCATATGCCAGAAATAAAAGCTCTCTATCCTCCAAATTAAAAAAAAAAAAAAAAAAGATTGTTCTCAGGCCGTTCTTCCAAGCTGTGAATTATTAACCACAATTGTGTATGTATATGTGTGTGGTAAATCACTTCAGTCACATCTGACTCTTTATGACCCTATGGACTGTAGCCAACCAGACTTCTCTGTCCCAGGATTCTTCAGGCAAGAATTCTGGAGTAGGTTGCCGTTCACTCTTCCAGGGGATCTTCTCAACCCAGGGATTGAACCTGTGCCTCTCGCCTATCCTGCATTGGCAGGTGGGTTTTTTACCACTAGCACCATCTGGGAAGCCCACTAACCACAAGAACTGACTTTAAATGCATCCTAATCCAGCTGTGGTCATGCCTTTGTTTCAGAAACAATGCCTCTGAACGCCAACCAATTAGTAACAGGGACACTATTCTGAAAGCCAATCAGCAACAGTCTCTTTCTAAAGCTTACTTCAGTCTCTTTCTAAAGCTGCTTCAGAAAGTCAGTCAGGGGCAGCCACATTTGGAAAGCATATGTCCACAGGTGACAGCCAATCCCTAAACAATTATGCTTCTGAAAGCTCAACACTTCCAGAACTCCTTCTTTCCTAAAAATTTATAAAATAAGCATTTTCTTAAGAAGCACTGTGCTTTGAAATTGCAACTCCCCCTTGCTTGGCAAGGAATTAACTATGCTTTTTTTGAGGCGGTTCTTTCACATATTAAGTGGTTTCTTGTTTTGATAGTAAGTATAAGGTAAGAGAGAGTTCCCAGAGGAACAAATGGAAGATAAAACTTGAAGAATCATTAAGAGACAGACAATAGAGATACTTCTTGGTCAACTTTTATAACTTTTAGCATTGTACCAAGATTAATGAAGAGCTGTTGAAGGATTGCCAGTTGGTATGGAGGGGACTATTATGATAAAACTCACATTTATAAAGTATTATCTCAGCATGAGTAAATATGGAATTGAATACACTAAACAGAGATACTTCCACAGATACATTAGTAACCATTTAGGAAAGAAAAATTGCAGCTTGAATTAGTCAGATATTAGAGATGATCAAAAAGTGTTATCAGATTTGAGAGTTAGTTACAAATTAAAATCAAAAGAACTTGCAAATAGATTAAAGAAAAGATATAGGGAGATGGAGGTGTTGTGGCTGAATCATTGTTTTAGGACTTTTTGCTACTAAATGGAGGTTGGGATTGATAGAAAAGATTCAGATTGGAAGTAGGAAAAGAATACCAATAAATATATTCTGGATATAATGAGCTTGAGAAATCTATGAGAAGATTTCAAGGAGCCATCACAGAATATGTGAGTCTGGAACTCAGAAAATAGATCTAAGCTGAGAAGACAAATGCAGAGTCATGTACTTATGGAACTCCATATATTTCTGGCTTAGAAGAAGATGCATTTATAAGGAGTGAGAAGAAAATACAGAAGGGACAGCCAGGAGGAGGAGGAGAGCCCAGAGAGTTTGGTGTCACACAAGTCAAAGAGTCTCTCAAGAAGAAGGGAACAGTCAACAACGTGGAATGCAGCTGAGAGATCACATAAATGAAATCTGAAAAAATGGTCCAAGGAATTAGTGATCTGAAGGTCACTGGTGACCTTAGCAAGAGCCATTTTGTTAGAATGATAGGAAAAGGAACAAGATTGGAATTAAAGTGAGAAGTTAGAGTTGAGGAAATGGAAATGAAGAACCACAAGGATAGCCAATCACTTTAATACATTTTCAGGGGAAGAACAAGGATTAGGTAGGGAGACACCTGGAAAGGGAAAAAGAAGAGGTGTTTTTTGGGGAGGGAGAGGTTGGGATAAGTTTTGTTGTTTTTGTTTTTGTTTTTTTTTTTATGAGAAACCCCCAGGATATAAGATCCATCCCACTTCATTTTCAGTAAACTATGCATTCTATTAAAGTTACATAGTAGTATATTCTCATAGGAATGATATCATTTACAAATATATATATAGATTCCAACTTAAACTGAGGCAGTTCACCTCCAATTAAAATTATTACCAAAAAAGAAGCTAATTTAACTTTTTGCATCTTGAAGTGAAGTGCAAGTGAAAGTCACTCAGTTGTGTCCGACTCTTTGCAGCCCCATGGACTTCTCCGGCCAGAATACTGGAGAAGGTAGCCTTTCCTTTCTCCAGGGGATCTTCCCAACCCAGAGATCGAACCCAGGTCTCCCGCATTGCAGGCGGATTATTTACCAACTGAGTTATCAGAGCATCTTAGTGTATTTTAAAGTTTTCTTAGCCTAGGGTTGTTGACTTCTAGTTCATAGTGATGTTTCATACTTTAATAAAGTTTTGCTTTTACTTTCTGCTAACTCTTAGAGTTTCCATTAACAATTATATAGAAAAAAGGTATCTGGAGCAGGGGGCAGCTACATTTAATCACATAGATTAGCATGGGGTGACCAAAAAGAAATTGTAAAGTGAACTTAAAACAGTCAGACTTGCTATTTTGCTTTTTAAAAATTTCCTCTTGACAGCATTGTTCATTGGTCATATTGCTATTTTGTGGAAATGTAAGCTAGAGTAAATAATTGCTTTTGAGACAGAATACAACTCTACCACAGTTCAAAGACTGGCTTATAATAACACCAGAAATCTGCAAGCTAGTAGATACTGAAAATAGATTCAATAAATATATAAAATTAAAACCTTAAGAGAGAACAAAGATCAATGTTCACTTGCATAACTAATAGGGAAGAAAAGGCTACCAAAAGTTTAGGCACAAAATAGTGTTCATCATCACATTCTGGTGACCACAGAAATGCTTCCCCAAGGTAATGAATAGAGGATTCAAAAATTCAGCTGACTGAACAAGGTCAGTTCTCCTTAGTTAGTTCTCTCGATAGTTCAATGAGAGGTCATCACAATGTGTGCCTTTTGAATACTTTGCCAAGGAACATCTGAGGTTCTTCTTTGAGTAAACAAGTATTTCAACACAAGGAAAACTGCAAAAGCCCCTTATCCTACTGGCTTTGATGCAGAGAGGTAAACAAGATCAACAGAGTGCCAGAAATACAGGGGGAAAAAAAGGACTTTAGAACATTCTCCATCCTTTCAGTCCCGTCAGAATTTAAAGAGGAGACTGTGTCACACCACTGAACCTTCCCAATTGTCTGCCTGCCACTCGTGCTGCGTCTCAGGAGCCCATGAGCAGGACCCTTTAAACTGGGAAATAAGTGCAGAAAGCCAGCTGGCTATCTGCTCCAGTTTCAGACGCAGTGCAAGTGTGCCTGACTCCACACAGAAGCATGAATCCCTGAACTCTGCTACCAAAATGTACTGCTTTCTCATTTTCTAAGTTAATTAATGATGAAACCAATATCTAACATTTACTATGTGCTACCAATTGGGCTGCTTCCTTTCTAAATATTATCTCATTCATTCTTCTAAATAAATTACAAGGTTGATAATGATATATTTCCTATTAAGAGACTGAACCACAAAGTAATTAAGTACTTTTTAAAGTTCACAACAGACAGAAATATGAATGTTCAGGAATCTAAACTCAATGAGTTTAAACTACAAATTTACAAGAATTTGTTAGATGTGTTTATAGATGAAATTAATATCATAACTTTTATCTTACAGCAATGTTTCCTTTCCATATCGGAATTATATTGAATACTTTTACCTTTAAGTTTGATACTTAAAATTTAATCCCATCAATGTTATTACATATTTATTCTAATCTTTCTACATTTGGTTTTGATGACTTTATATTCTGTTTTTTTTATTTTATGAATAAAAGTATATATTTAATCTGCATTTTATTTCACATTTTGTACTTCTGGCATGCTTTTTCACTTTAATTTTTATTTAAAATGTTTGTTATATTTTATACTTCCCTTTAATATTCAAAATAATTTCTATGATTGTGTTTCTTCCAATATAGTAGATTAAATGTCTTAAAAGACCTCTTTATAACAACAAGAATAAAATGGAGTAAACATCTTTTAAAAGCAGTACTAAATTGATACAAAAATGAGGAAAATCCCTTGGGGATAAAAATTAAGAGGAAATGGAAACCAGAGTATGAAACTGAAATTCTAACCATGTGTTTCCCAGGGGTGCTTGCTGATTCCCAACAGCAATGGGATTGAACATTAAAAAGTCCAAGATCCAAAAGACAAAGCCTTGGGCCTATTTAAAGTCCGTAACCAGAATGTAGATTCCCACACAAAGTCAGGACCCTCAGATAAAGCAAAGGATAGAAAAACTACTTTTATTTTGTTTGTGAGGACTTCAGAATAAACTTGAAGTCATCACAATTCCTACAGACCCTACATTTTCTTGTCACCCTTACCTCGCCCACCAGTGCTCCCTCATGTATGTTCACTGTCCAGACTGGCCTCTTCACTTGTGTTGATGCCATTTTAGTAAGTGTGTTGGCTAACATTTCTACTTGGAACTTTCTTCTCTTGGATATCCACACCCTTCACTTCTTCACATCTCAGCTGCTGCTGCTAAGTCGCTTCAGTCGTGTCCGACTCTGGGCGACCCCATAGACGGCAGCCCACCAGGCTTCTCCGTCCCTGGGATTCTCCAGGCAAGAACACTGGAGTGGGTTGCCATTTCCTTCTCCAATGCATGAAAGTGAAAAGCGAAAGTGAAGTCGCTCAGTCGTGTCCGACTCTAACGACCCCATGGACTGCAGCCCACCAGACTCCTCCGTCCATGGGATTTTCCAGGCAAAAGTACTGGAGTGGGGTGCCATTGAATCTTGCTCAAATGTCACCTTCTTAATGATACTTTCCATGACAACTCTTTTTAAAACAATAACCAACTTTCAACTGCAGCACTACCAATATTCTACACCATACTTCATGTTTTACTGTACATTTTCCATAAAAAACACTTCTTGCCTCCAATGGACTTATTTTTAACTATTGTTTGTTGACTGCCTTGTCCAACTATACTTCATATGGGCAAATATTCAACCCCGTGGACTGTAGCCAGCCAGACTGTATCCATGGGATTTCCCAGGCACAAATGCTGAAGTGGGTTGTCATTTCCTTCTCCAGGAGCTCTTCCTGACCCAGGGATAGAACCCAGGTCTCAAGAACTGCAGGCAGATTCTCTACCATCTGAGCTACCAGGGTACATGCACTAACATTTGTCCCACTGTGCTTCATGTGGACAAATATCCTGGGCTTTTTCTGTTTTTTGTTTTCTTTTATTATTATTATTGTTAAAATATCACTAGTGCCTAAAAGTACCTGGTATTGTAGACAGATTTGTTGAATGAATACTCTCAAGTAAAGATCAGACAAATTTGAAAAAGAACCAACTTGCCTTTCCAGGACCTGAAAATACAATGAGTAAAATTATAATCTTGGCAAGTGAAATAGCAGATTTTATAAACCCACATCTCTTTAAGTCTCCCACATTGGCAGGCAGATTCTTTATTGCTAGCACTGCCTGGAAAGCAGTAAACTAAAATGGTACTTAGAAGTAAACACATTGCCTTAAATGCTTATATTAGGGGGAGAAAAAAAGAAACATGAATAATGTATCCAACTTAAATTCAAAAAATGCAACCACATTGATCTACATGATCTACAAGATCTTCTTCTACAGTAGAAGAAGGAAAGACATGATAAAGACATAAGTAGAAATTACAGAAACAAATGGAGGGAAAAATTTAATATAAGGCAATAATAAAATGAAAACTTTTTCTTTACATAAATTAATAAGATACACAAAATTTTGCCAGTTTGAGTAAAATTAATAAATTAAATAAATAAATGAGATAATGGCCCTCCCCAAGCTGAAATATTATGAAAGACTAAGCAGTTATTTTAAAATAATTAAAATATTAATAGTTTTACATCAAAACATTTAAAAACAGAGAACGTAATGTCTTAGAGAATAACGTTTAAAAATTCTCAACAGGTATGCAAAAGATGATCAACTACCACTGGAGAAAATCATGCTCCCTCCCCTTTCCCAGAAGTCTATTATAGGAAGGAAAAGATTTAAGTCACTGGAGGAGGGGCAATATTGTATCTTCTGTCAAAGTCTGTATCTGCATTTTGTGTAAACATAGGGAAATCTTCCCACTCTCAAGCACCAAGCAAAGATCCAATGCTCCTACAAAAGGGTAAAACTAAAACTGGGTCACCAGAGGAGGGGCAGGAAACCTCTTGGGCTTAGGATCCTGACATTATTAATATATCACCAAGCAGAGACCTGCTTGTGAAAGGGCAGAAATCTGTCTCACCCAAGATTCCCATATATCACAGACCATACATGGTGTGGTAACCCGGAGGAATAAAGGAAATATAGAAATTCCAAAAAAGCCTAGGTACACAGGCACTGCCTCACATAGAGACTGGACAAGATAAACTGAGAAGGCCTCCTCCCCCAGCCAGGATTCTAGGAACCAGTGAGAAGGGAGATCCTTCAGCGACGTGGTCAGTCTTGGGGGACTAGAGAAAACAGAGGCTTGAGAAGGAACACTGAGAGAATCCTCTGGCACCTAGGGACCCTCGCTAAATATAAGGTAGCAGAAATCCACCGTTTAACTAAACAAGGAAGCCACTAGGCTAAGTTAACTCTAATGCCAAAACATCTTACCTGAGCAAACCAAATTCTAAATCCATAAATGCCTCAAAGTTATTAAGCTAAAAACTTAAGGACAACTAATCCCAAATAGCCAACTTGGCTTTCATCCACAGTCAATCAATAATATCACTGCTTTGCTTCAGCCTTTTTCATATCAAAGTCTCTTTGGAGCTCCTGTAAGTGGTACGCTCACTACCTCTGACTTGGCACTACCTGATTTTAATAGATTTTTCCTCAAAGAAACTCTTAAATTTTTTAAATGGTTCAGTTCATCTTTTAACACTACCACTGAAGGAATTTGAAGCCTGTGGTGAACTCTGGGTAAAAAGAGCAACAAACTCAAACAATCCCAACTACTGATTGAAATGAATTAAGTCACACAGAACCTAAAACAAGCTTGTCCATATCAAATCACATTTAGTTACATCTCCACAGTAATTCTACATATAATGCAAACGTAAAATTTGTAAAGTCAAAAAATAATGACCCATTTTCTAGTGACAAAGCAATCACCAAAAGTAGACTCACCAATGACACAGATGTTCAAATTATTAGACAAGGACATTAAAATAACTATTACTACAAAATTGTATGTTATAAATATATGTTAACATAATAACTTTTTCCAAAACTGAAAAAAGAAGCAATCAAAATAATAACAATAATTAAAATTGAAAATGCATTTTAGTAGGAAAGATAAACCACATGCATGAATGTATGATAAGCTTCAGCAGAGTTGAAAACTATAAAATAAAAGTGGAAATGCTAGAAATTTTAAAACTTCATCTAAATTTATCTAACTCAGAGATAATGAATCCCTTTGGCAGATTTATGAGAAAAGTGATCACAGTTAAATGAATACACATTGCTGCATGAAGATGCAACAATGGAAATTAACCAAAATAAAAAACAGATGAAAGAGAGAGAAATAGACCTGAAGAACTCTGAGACAAAAACAAATGATCTGATGTATAAGAAAGTAGAGTTCCAGGAGAATGCTATGCTATGCTAAGTCCCTTCAGTCGTGTCCGACTCTGTGTGACCCCATAGACGGCAGCCCACCAGGCTTCCCCATATAGAGAGAAAAATAAGCCAGAATAAATGTTTGAAAAAATAACAACTACGAATTTTCCAAAATTAATAGAATACATCAATGATATAAAAACCTCAGAGAATCCAAAATGTAGAATAAACACACACACACACACACCCATAATCAAATCAAAGATCATGAGGAAATCTTAAAAGAAGCCAGAAAAGAAAAAATGTTACACAAATATGAATAAACATAAAATCTAAGAATCCTTGTCAGAAACCATGCAAGTCAGAAGATAATAGAGTGATATTTAAAAGTGTTTAAAGAAAACAAAAATAATGTTTATTTCCAATTAGGAAAAACATCTTTAAAAATTATGGTAAGATAAAATATTTTTGACAAGTAAAATCTGAGAGAATCCATTGCAAGTAGATTTGTAATACAAAAAATAAATGAAAGATTTCTAGGCAAAAGAATGATGATACCATTTGAAATAGTTGAATAAACACAAATGAATAACACTGTAAATGACTTAAAAGAATTAATTTCTGATCTTTATCAGTTTAAAATACTTTGCTATGTGCAGATAAACTGCTAACCATTCATTATGGGGTTTATAATATATTTAGAAGGAAAATGCATGGCAAATTGATCCATTGATCAACTGATCAATGATTGAATGAAGGAAACACAACTATATTCATACCATATATAACACAGAATAACATAGACAAAGACAATACAATAAAAAACATAACATAGTGCAATTTAAAAAAAGAAAAGAATAGGCATAGAAATTTGAAAGGGAGAAATAGAACTATCTTTATTTAAAGATGATATACTACCTATAGAAAAAAAGAAAGGTGATAGGAAACAAGGCGAATACACAAAAAGCAAAAGCATATCTATATACCAGTTATGATCAGTTTGTAACTTAAATTTTAAAGTGCCATTTACAGTAATGTCAAATATCTGAAATAGTTAAGGATAACAAAATACATGCAAAATTTTTACACCAAAAACTGAAAAATCTTGATGAGAGAAATTAAAGAAGATTTAAGGAGATGAAGAGAGATACTATATTCATGGGTTGGAAGACATGTTTACATGTGAATTCTTTCTAAGTATATCTATGGATTCAAAGGGGTATGAATCAAAATCCTGTGTAACTGTTTTTGAAGAAATACTTAAAATAGGTAAAATAATTCTGAAAGGGGGCAAATTTTGAGCACACACACTAGTTGATCTCAAAACTAGACACAAAGTTACAACACTCAAGAAAATGCTATAGATTATATACATTAATCAATAGGAAAAAAAAGTTTCCAAGTAGACCAACATGTGTATAGTCAATTGATTTTGACAAAGATATCAAAATAATTCAATGGAGGAAGTGCAGTCTTTCCAAACAAGCTGTGCTGAGCAATTAGACCACCATGCAAAAAGAAAAATAAAATAAACATCAATTTTATCTTTACCATATAAAAAACTACTTGAAATGGATCATATACTTTACTCATGAATGATAAAAGAAATATTTTCATAAGTTGAACTTGATAAAATTTGAAACTTCTAATCCTTGAAAGACCACTGTTAAGAAAATGCAAACATAGGACACTTAATAGGAAAAAAAGTTTCAAAACATGTATCTACCTATTAAATAACTTTGATCTAAAATATATAAACATTTACCACAATAAGAAGTAAACAAACAACAAAATTTTTAAAACAGGTAAAATATCTCAGCAGATATTTCACTAAAGAAAACAATGTTAACAGTTGATAACATATGAAAAGATACTTAAAACGATTTTACTCATTAAGAAAATGCCCATTGAAACCACAATGATACCACTACACAGCTTCTAAAATGGCTTAAAAAACAAACAAAAAACAGGTGATACAAAGAGTTTACAAAGATGCATTACAACTGGAACATGCATACATTTCTGGCAGGAATGCAAAATGTTATAACACATTGAAGAAGAGTTTGGCAATGCTTTCTAAAGTTAAATATAGGCTCTTCTTTCCTAGCCCCACCCCCTCCCCCATCTGCCATGTTTTCAGGCCTGGTCAGCCTTGGTCTATCCCCGTAAGGAAATGGCCGGGGAGTTTCAGGAAACCCAGGCGCCTTTGCCTCAGTGGAGCTCGGGCTGACGAGGCAGGGCAGTGGATTAAACCGGAGCAGTCCTGCACGGGGTGGGGAGGCCATGACGTCCGTCAGTAACTGGCTGGCTGGCGTGAATGTCATGCTGGTGATGGCCTACGGGAGCCTGGTGTTTGTACTGCTATTTATTTTTGTGAAGAGGCAAAACATGCGCTTTGCAATGAAATCCCAAAGGGGACCTCATGTCCCTGTGGGACACAATGCCCCCAACGACTTAAAAGAGGAGATTGATACCCAATTGTGCAAGGTTCAGGATATCATGTATGAACCTCAGCTTCTCGAAGATGATGATGCAAGACTGCTACAGCTGGAAACCCAGGGAAATCAAAATTGCTACAACTAACTATACAGGATGAAAGCCTCTGAGATCCCATTTCATGCCGAAGGCCAGCATCCCCATTCCTTAATGGCCAAGAATTTCCGCTCCTACCTGCTAGATCTTGGAAACATTAGTACTCCTTTCAAGGGTCTGCGCAAGGCCCTCACTGATACCCTGCTGGATGGCTATGAGACAGCCCGCTATGGGACAGGGGTCTTTGGCCTGATTGAGTACCTGCGCTATCAGGAGGCCCTGAGTGAGCTGGCCACAGTGGTTAAAGCACAAAGTGGGAGCTCTCAGCGACAACACCAGTCAGCAGCCAAAGACCTAACCCAGTCTCCTGAAGTCTCCCCAACAACCATCCAGGTGACATACCTCCCCTCCAGTCAGAAGAGTAAACATGCCAAGCACTTCCTCGAACTGAAGAGCTTTAAGGACAACTATAACACACTGGAGAGTACGCTGTGATAGAGCTGAAGGTCTCTCACTGTTGATGGAGCCAGACAGACTACAGTGTGCTTGCCGGGTGGCCCTCACTCAGGTCATCTGGTTCAGCCCAGCTCTGGATCAGCTGAAGCCCTGGTTGTATTCAGAGCTCTTGAGATTTCATGCCTAGAGGATCATTCTCCCACACTCTCTTATGGCCAGTTTCAGAACATCAGTTAAGACTTTATTTTCCCTTGGTATCACTTTTCTCTGGAGTTGAATTAGATGTTTTTCTTAATATTTCAGTCAAAGCTTCCTTAAAAATCCTCACTTGGTTTTTTGATCATGGTTCATCTGTCCTTTTCCAGACTATAAATTATCCCAAGTGAAAAAAATAATAATAATAAAGTTAAATATAAGATCTCTCAATCTAAGTCCTAGATATTTACCAAGAAAGCTAAAAACGCAGGTCCATGCAAAAACTTCTACACAAATGCTTATAGTAGATTTACTAATAATAGACAAAACTATAGAGAAGCCAAACATCCATCAACAGGTAAAAATACAGATAAATAGCCCATGGCACATCCATGCAGTAAGATTCTCAGCAATGAGATAAATGAACAATACACAAAACCAAACTACTGATTATGCAACAATATGGGTCAATCTTAAAAACAGTTTTGTGATAGATGCCAGATACAAAAATCTAATTACTATGCGATTCTACTTGTGTGACATTTTATAAAAGTCAAACCTACTACATAGGGGTTGAAATCAGATAAGTGGTTTCCATGAGAAAAACAATAGAATGGGAAAGACTAGAGATCTTTTCTCTAGTCTTTAGACTAGAAAATTAGAGATACCAAAGGAAAGACTAGAGATCTTTTCTCTAGTCTTGAGACTAGAAAATTAGAGATACCAAAGGAAACTAGAGATCTTTTCTCTAGTCTTTAGACTAGAAAATTAGAGATACCAAGGGAACATTTCACGCAAAGATGGGCAGACTAAAGGACAGAAATGGTATGGACCTAACAGAAGCAGAAGATATTAAGAAGAGGTGGCAGGACTACACAGAAGAACTATATAAAAAGATCTTCGTGACCCAGACAATCACAATGGTGTAATCACTCACCTAGCGCCAGACATCCTGGATTGTGAAGTCAAGTGGGCCTTGGGAAGCATCACTACGAACAAAGCTAGTGGAGGTGACAGAGTTCCAGTTGAATTATTTCAAATCCTAAAAGATTATGCTGTGAAAGTGCTGCACTCAATATCCCACGAAATTTGGAAAACTCAGCAGTGCCCACAGGACTGGAAAAGGTCAATTTTCATTCCAATCCCAAAGAAAGGCAATGCCAAAGAATGCTCAATCTACTGCACAATTGCACTCATCTCACACACTAGAAAAGTAATGCTCAAAATTTTCCAAGTAAGGCTTCAACAGTACGTGAACCATGAACTTCCAGGTGTTCAAGCTAGATTTAAAAAAGGCAGAGGAACCAGAGATCAAATTGCCAACATCCCTTGGATCATCAAAAAAGCAAGACAGTTCCAGAGAAACATCTTTTCTGCTTTATTGATTAACCCAAAGCCTTTGACTGAGTGGATCACAACATACTGTGGAAAATTCTTCAAGAGATGGGAATACCAGACCACCTGAATTGCCTCCTGAGAAATCTGTATGCAGGTCAAGACACAACAGTTAGAACTGGACATGGAACAACGGACTGGTTTCAAATCAGGAAAGGAGTACATCAAGGTTGTATATCATCACCCTACTTATTTAATTTATATACAGAGTACATCATGAGCAACGCTGGGCTGGATGAAGCACAAATTGGAATCAAGATTGCGGGAAAAATATCAATAACCTCAGATATGCAGATGACAACACCTTTATGGCAGAAAGCAAAGAAGAAATAAAGAGCCTCTTGATGAAAGTGAAAGTGGAGAGTGAAAAAGTTGGCTTAAAACTCAACATTCAGAAAACTAAGATCATGGCATCTGGGCCCATCACTTCATGGCAAATAGATGGGGAAACAATGGAAACAGTGAGAGACTTTATTTTGGGGGGTCCAAAATCACTGCAGATGGTGACTGCAGCCATGAAATTAAAAGATGCTTCCTCCTTGGAAGAAAAGCTATGACCAACCTAGACAGCAAATTAAAAAGCAGAGACATTACTTTGCCAACAAAGGTCCATCTAGTGAAAGGTATGGTTTTTTGAGTAGTCATGTATGGATGTGAAAGTTGGACTATAAAGAAAGCTGAGTGCAAAAGAATTGATGCTTTTGAACTGCGGTGTTGGAGAAGACTCTTGAGAGTCCCTTGGCTTGCAATGAGATACAACCTGTCAATCCTAAAGGAAATCAGTCCTGAATATTCATTGGAAGGACTGATGCTGAAGCTGAAACTCTAATACTTTGGCCACCTGATGTGAAAAACTGACTCACTAGAAAAGACCTTGATGGGGGGAAAGATTGAAGGTAGGAGGAAAGGAGATGACAGAGCATGAGATGGTTGGATGGCATCACCGACTCCATGGGCATGGGTTTGAGTAGGCTCTGGGAGTTGGTGATGGACAGGGTAGCCTGGCATGCTGAAGTCCATGGGGTCGCAAAGAGCTGGACACGACTGAGGGACTGAACTGAACTGATATGCTGGAGCTGAAGGAGTCACTCAACTTTGCCTGTTTTTGAACTTTATATGAATGCAGTCATATAGCACATCTCTTTTTTGGTCTGGCTTCTTTTTGTCAGTATTACACTTGTGATCTTCATCTGTATTTTTGTATAGCGATATCATTTGCTCATTCTCATTTTTGTAGAATTCTATTCATAACTATGTCCTGATTTACTTTTCAAATTACTGCTAGTGTCACATTTGTATTTTAGAATCACAACACATTGCCTAGTTGGCTGTTTTTTAATTAGATACTTAAAATTCTTATTTTAAAATTCTTATTTAAGTCTTAGTTAAGCCCTACAAAATCAAAATGGGATTTTCCTTACCAAGTCACCTCCTAAACAGACATTAAAACTAAGCATGCATCTATACTTTGTATTGACTTTTTAATTGAAAAATCCTCTTTCTCATGTGTTCAGTTTGGGTTTACACCCCAAATATTATCACCTCTGATTCACCACTATCTATCCACTCCCAAGTTTCCCCCCACCAATGGAATTTCTTTTTTCTTAATGGAGTTTCTAATTTAGAGCTGAAGATACCAGCATCCTTTCGTTTATAAGTCAATAATTTCCAAACACTTGTCTCTTAGATATGATAGTCTTGGCCCTTTCCCCAGACATCATCAAGATATACCCTGAAAGAAAACAGAAAGGGAGTGTTAGCCCTCCTTTCACACACAATTTAGCTGGTAAGTGATTCTGCCTCAAACAATGACCCCAGTAAACCAGAGTACCTGAGATATAAGGCAAAACCTGTGATTGCATTACCTTCAATTACTGAAGTAGATGGAGTCATAGGTATGTGAGTTAATTTTAAATGAAGAAGTTCTGGCAGGAGTGTGTTTCTAAGTCTCAGAAACCTGCACACATCAAGGTAATAAGGTTAGGTTTAAACTTGATTGAGTATTGAGTTTTGCATTTTATTGTTGCAGTGAAAATCATGCCATGAATACTCCATTTATGACTCCATATAAGGATGTTCCTAATTAATCTGTTATTCAAAAGCCACCAGTATTATATTAGTAACTGCATTATTTCATGACATTGACTAAAGCCCAGAAGCAGGTTCCTATGGCCTAATTAATTTTTTTAAAGCCTTTTACTCAGTGGGATGCTGCCTACCTGGATCTTTGAATGAAAGGATATTAATGAAGCTGCAATGCAGATGATTATATTGAAAGTGATGAAGAATTTATTAGGAAGACAGCCATCATGGGCTGTGTAGTATATGAGGCATAAAACTGCTAAAAGTAATGACAGAATGTGGTTTAGGCAAGTAATGGGCAGCAGAACTACAAAAGGAGAGCTTGGAGATATATTATTTAGCAATAAAGTTCCCATAAAAATTGAAATATGAGGTGGAAAGATTAACATGGTCATACAAGTCATCTTTAATGTTCATAGCCAGTTCTGGCTTTTAGAAAGAGTAAACTAAATTTATGCCTGTGACAACATGTAAGTCAAAACCCTTATTTATACATTTCATGCAAATGACTGCAGACCTTTGGTTTGCCATTACCAAAGTAATGTTTAGTAGCATTTAAATTTATTACATTAATGTCGGATCAGGAGCTGTATTTCTACCTGTCAAAAGATGAATGTTTGTAAGTCATGTCATCAATAAATAGACTGCAAGTCACAGACCCCTGCACTGCTAGTTCCAAATCCATGAACGCAACTTTTATATTTTGTTTTTCCACTTTAAACTGAATATAGATGTGTTCTTATTTATGTCATAATGATATTCTAGCATTATCGACACAAACCTTTGCTCCTCTGGCATGTTTGCTTCCACACAGGGACACAGAGTACTCCAATTAAGAGCAAGGACTTTTGATGGAAATAGACCTAAATGAAAACCCTGATAGCCAATTACCAGATGGGTGACCTTAGTCAAATGATTTTATGACTCTGGTCTCATTTTTCTCATCTATAAGAGGGATATAATGATACCAATCTTGTGGAATTATTATAATAATTCAATAAAGTATGTAAAGTGTATCTAGCCTATGGTAACTGACTCAATTATTATCATCATAATTATCATTATCAATACATTCTGGGTGCTTCCATAATAGATAGTGGCATCAAAAGTCTTGGAGGAGAGGCAAAGCACACCGTATTCTTCAGATATTCTCATCTCAACTTTACTTCTTAAGTTAAAGGTCTGAAGGTTAATTTGTATCTAATGAAGTATGTAATTAAATTGACAGCCATTTGGATTTCACACAAATTTCTTATGAAAATTCTTGTCTTTTATGATTTCTTAGACGTAGGTATAAAATTGGGGCTCTAGAATAAAACCAAATGGAATTTTAAGGGGAAAAAATAATAAATATTTACAAAACATTTTATTCTGAATCTGAAGCCTTTTCTATTTAATGTCTATCACGTTAGAGAATGGCAATAAGATTTCCATTTGAAATACAGTAGTAATAGAGGCCTTAATAAGAAAACACCACCTGAGTAAAGGCCTGATAAAAGTGAATATATAAGCCATATGAAATTCAGAGGAAAGATTTTAGATAAAGGGAATAGCCAATTAAATTCCTATAAAATGGAAACAGGAGCAGAGTAAAGGAGGGCATGATCAGTGGGAGTAAGTAGTTCATTATCAGTCAGTTCAGTTCAGTCGCTCAGTCGTGTCCGACTCTTTGCGACCCCATGAATCGCAGCGCGCCAGGCCTCCCTGTCCATCACCAACTCCCGGAGTTCACCCAGACTCACGTCCATCGAGTCAGTGATGCCATCCAGCCATCTCATCCTCTGTCGTCCCCTTCTCCTCCTGCCCCCAATCCCCAGCATCAGAGTCTTTTCCAATGAGTCAACTCTTTGCATGATAGTTGTAGGCAATAAAGTGTGCACCATCAACAGAAAGTCTTAAACCAACAATGAAACTGATTATTTTTTTTTATTATCACCATGTGCTAACAAGTGTAAACAATATCAGTGACCAAAAAAAACTGCTCCCTAAAAAAACAAAAAACAAAAGCATATTTATTGCTCTAATATCTAAATAACTGCTGTGGTTTCTATTGAACTCAATGGATTGCTGCCACTAGCCCATGTTTGAAAAGATACCAAGAAAGAACAGCACAAGTTAAGAATGTCTGGATCAGACTGAATGCGAACAGGAGCTGTAGATGGCTGGGTCTAGCATGGCTGGAATATGTCAGACTTTGCAAGCTCTGTTTGGACTTGAGCTTTTCCTCTACGAGATGGAAAGCCATTGTATGAAAGCAGAGGATTTTCAAGATTTTATTCATGTTTTCAACATACTGACTGCAGATTAAAAAGAGACTTCAGGCAGGTAACATTATAGTTATGGAAGAGAAAACTAAACTAGATGGTTATTGTTCTTACTACCTACTATTTATCCCACTGGTGAAGGATGAATCCCATACTCTAAATAATACAAATGGTTGAAGATACAACATTCAACCCTGGACCGATGAGATTGACAGCAGTTTACTAGTCAAACATATAATCTGGTAGAGCAGACCCCACACACCATACATGGTTACATGAGACCTACCCTTGGGAATAGAGTGAATCAGCAGGGGCTGTAGGAGGCAGACTTCACAGTACCAAGAGTGACGTGTGCCCCCCACCATTCACATCTTGAGGATGTGATTGGTTTGTCTGAATAATTTTGCAAGCTAGCAGAGGAGCAAAATATATTAGGTTCAGATCCAGAAGGTGTACAGCTGGTCTGATTAATAGGGGAACTACCTGGGTGTGGTGTCTTCTCCACTGTCTTTGGGGCATACTAGCAAAAGCCTTTGGGGTCCCTGTGAGACTCAAAGATGTCAAGTAATACAGTGATAGCTTGGGACAGAAGTATAAGTGGTGAAATTAGTTAGAAAAAAATTGATGCTTTATTTTGGAGGTAAAACCAGTAAAAATTGTGGAGGAATTGAATGTGGAGTGTGAAAGAGTCAAATATGACACAAAGGTGTTTGACTCTAGCAAATGAAAATATAGTTTCAATTACTGAAAAGAAAAACTATAGGAGTAGCAGCTTATGGTATTATATTTCCATACAATTGGATACTGTATAAATGTAAAAACATAAACTTTTTATATGTGTGTGTGCATGCTAAGTCGCTTCAGTCGTGTCTGACTCTTTGCAACCCCATGAACTGTAGTCCACCAGGCTCCTCTGTCTATGGAATTATCTAGGCAAGAATACCAGAGTGGGTTGCCATGCCCTCTTTTAGGGGATCTTCCTGCCCAGGGATCAAACTTGAGTCTCCTACAGTTCCTGCATTGCAGGCAGATTCTTTACCACTAGGCCACCTGTGAATCCCAAACTTTTTATATACTTATAAGGAAATATCTCAAAATATAGCAAGTGAAAACGCAAAGTATATGGTACCTAATAAAGTATTTAGGATTTGTGTTTAAAAGGGGAGATAAAAATAGATACTTGCATTGGCATATATGCACATTTTAAAATTTTATATAAAGTCTGCAGGAAGTAAAAAGCAAGTAAAACAAGAGTTACCTGTTAGAGGGATAGAATAGAAGTTAATTGGGCAGTGACTGGGAGCAAAAGAGAAATATACTCACTATAGTTTAAAATGTCTGATGTGTGTACAATGTGAATGCAAAAAGAAATAGGCAGAAATTCTGTTTTAAAAATATGTATAGCTGACAGGTCCTGATACAGTTTCTCCATATGTATACTACTGTCTCTTGAAGACATAGTAATAACATAAAAAGAAGAAAGTAAGAAGATGGAGGAGGAGAATAAGAAAAGCAATAATAATAATCATAATAGCAATAATTACAACAAAACAATAACATAGTAAAACAAGTTTAATCATAACCTCCAATAACCATTTATTGTCACAGATATTTATTTTTGAGTGATATCCTGTACTAGTCCTATGCTACATATATTATTTTCCTGTGTGATCACTAAAGTCACTGCTCAATTAACTTAATGGTCAGCAAATGATTAAAAAGATTTCTTTAAATATCCCAACTTTTGCCAAAGGTCTCTATGTGTATGGGATGTGCCTTTACCTCTTAGTCAGACACTTTCTAACTCCACCTTAGACTTCACTTTTGTTTTGGAAACACTTCCAGGTCAGTTAAAAGGAGAGCCTCTGGGGCCTTTCCCAGGCATGTACTCAGCCTTTGAGTGCACAGCCTGATGCATGATCTTCTAATATTCCAGAAATAAGCTGAGGTTTTTCAAGGCCTCTAGCTGTTAGGTGACTGTTGACCAAAACCACCCACTTTGGCCAGAGCCACTTGCCTGTGTTGTCGCACAACAGGAGGTCCCCATAAGGAACATGGTGCTACCACTGAAAACTAACTTGGACAATTCCGCAGGGGCCAAAAGAGAGAGGAGATAACCAACCTTGATTCCAGATTAATTCATGCTAGGATCCATGCTGGTTGGGATTCCTGTGCCACCAGGAATGACCTTGAGTTAGACTCCAGGCCAAGCATGATAATTAGCCAGAGACAACCAAAAACTAACCAACTACCATAAAAGCTGAGACTGAACCACAAGGCAGAGCACTCTCCTGGATTCTCTTACCCTGCTGCTGTCTACCCAGGTATCCCTTTCCAATAAAGTCCCTTATTTTGTCAGCATGTGTGCTTCCTTGGACAAGTTATTTCCATATATTAGGCAAGATCCCATTCAGGTTCTGGAAGGGATTCCTCCTTCCAATAACATATTGACATCTTTTTCTCCAGTTTTTCTTATAAGTTTGTTGGTAAACTTATTAGTCCCAGCCCATAATGTTACTTCAGATAGATTAAAATTAAACAACCATCACTAATTTTCCTTGAAAATTGCCTTGTGGATTGACTGCACATTCAAGGTAAAGACTCTGTCAGATTAAATCAAGACAAGAGAACAGGTTTTCAGAGACCTGCCAGATAAATCAGATATAATAATCCATGTGTGGGGAGATTTTTGGATACTTCAAACTGATTCTGCCCCCTCCAGTTGCTGTTAGATTGGTGGCTTTCACAGCTATATTGTTGTGAGGCTGTTCTGCTAAGACTATGATAGAGTTAAGGGAAGGCAAATGGAGTTAAGACAAGTTAAAACCCTACAAGTCTTGCTGTTCGTATTAAGATTCAACCATTTTTCTTGAATAATAACTTCCTAGATTGTTGCAAAACATTGGTTAACTTCCAGAATTCTGAAAATACTAATTTTGATAATTTTTGCCAGTGTTCTCATTACTTCTGTAAGGAGTAGATATTTGGAGGTCCTTATTCTGTCATTTCAGAAGTCAAGTGCTACCTGCTTTATTTTTTAAAAGCAGTTATCTGGGAGGTGGGTCATAGAGGATCCTGCTGTGATGTATGTCAGAGAGTGTTTTGCCTATGTTCTCCTCTACTTTTATAGTTTCTGGTCTTACGTTTAGATCTTTAATCCCCAGAATATTGGAAATAAAAGCAAAAATAAACAAATGGGACCTAATAAAACTTAAAAGCTTCTGCACAACAAAAGAAACTATAAGCAAGGTGAAAAGACAGCCTTCAGAATGGGAGAAAATAATAGCAAATGAAGCAACTGACAAACAACTAATCTCAAAAATATACAAGCAACTCTTACAGGTCAATTCCAGAAAAATAAATGACCCAATCAAAAAATGGGCCAAAGAACTAAATAGACAGTTCTCCAAAGAAGACATACAGATGGCTAACAAACACATGAAAAGATGCTCAACATCACTCATTATCAGAGAAATGCAAATCAAATAGAACTGCCTTATGACCCAGCAATCCCACTGCTGGGCATACACACCGAGGAAACCAGAAGGGAAAGAGACACATGCACCCCAATGTTCATCGCAGCACTGTTTATAATAGCCAGGACATGGAAGCAACCTAGATGTCCATCAGCAGATGAATGGATAAGAAAGCTGTGGTACATATACACAATGGAGTATTACTCAGCCACTAAAAAGAATACATTTGAATCAGTTCTAATGAGGTGGATGAAACTGGAGCCTGTTATACAGAGTGAAGTAAGCCAGAAAGAAAAACACCAATACAGTATACTAACGCATATATATGGAATTTAGAAAGATAGTAACAATAACCCGGTGTACGAGACAGCAAAAGAGACACTGATGTATAGATCAGTCTTATGGACTCTGTGGGAGAGGGAGAGGGTGGGGAGATTTGGGAGACTAGCATTGAAACATGTATAATATCATGTATGAAACGAGTCGCCAGTCCAGGTTCGATGCATGATACTGGATGCTTGGGGCTGGTGCACTGCGACGACCCAGAGGGACGGTATGAGGATGGAGGAGGGAGGAGGGTTCAGGATGGGGAACACATGTATACCTGTGGCGGATTCATTTCGATATTTGGCAAAACTAATACAATATTGTAAAGTTTAAAAATAAAATAAAATTAAAAAAAGAAAAACCACTGTGAGGTACCATTTCACGCCAGTCAGAATGGCTGCGATCCAAAAGTCTACAAGCAATAAATGCTGGAGAGGGTGTGGAGAAAAGGGAACCCTCTTACACTGTTGGTGGGAATGCAAACTAGTACAGCCACTATGGAGAACAGTGTGGAGATTCCTTAAAAAACTGGAAATAGAACTGCCTTATGATCCAGCAATCCCACTGCTGGGCATACACACTGAGGAAACCAGAAGGGAAAGAGACACGTGTACCCCAATGTTCATCGCAGCACTGTTTATAATAGCCAGGACATGGAAGCAACCTAGATGCCCATCAGCAGATGAATGGATAAGAAAGCTGTGGTACATATACACAATGGAGTATTACTCAGCCATTAAAAAGAATACATTTGAATCAGTTCTAATGAGGTGTATGAAACTGGAGCCTATTATACAGAGTGAAGTAAACCAGAAAGGAAAACACCAATACAGTATACTAATGCATATATATGGAATTTAGAAAGATGGTAACAGTAACCCTGTATACGAGACAGCAAAAGAGACACTGATGTATAGAACAGTCTTTTGGACTCTGTGGGAGAGGGAGAGGGTGGGATGATTTGGGAGAATGGCATTGAAACATGTATAATATCACATATGAAACGAGTCGCCAGTCCAGGTTCGATGCACAATACTGGATGCTTGGGGCTGGTGCACTGGGACGACCCAGAGGGATGGTATGAGGAGGGAGGAGGGTTCAGGATGGGGAACACATGTATACCTGTGGTAGATTCATTTTAATATATGGCAAAACCAATACAATATTGTAAAGTTAAAAAAAAATAAAAAAAATCTTTCACACAAAAAAAAGAATGCACTGTGCAACATAGTAAATATAGCCTATATTTTTAAAAACTGTAAATGAGGTGTAACTTTACAAATTGAATAAAGAATTAAGAAGTAAAAAAAATAATAATAATAAATAAAAGCAGTTATCTGTTCAGTGGGCTTCCTGAATGGCTCAGTGGTAAAGAAAACTCGCTTGAAATGCAGGAGATGCAAGAGACATAAATCAGATCTCTGGGTTGGGAAGATGCCCTAGAGGAGGAAACGGCAACCCACTCCAAGATTCCTGCCTGGGAAATACCATGGACAGAGTAGTTTGGCTGGCTACGGTTCATAGGGTTGCAGAGTTGACAGAGCACATCAGGTGTTTTTTCAAGTGAAGTGAAATTACTGATTATTTGTTTTTGTCAATATCAAATTCCAGTTAGAATTTAAGCTATAGGAAAAGGGGCACTGTCTTGTTTATTCTACTGTTGTTAATTGTGAAATATCTGAGATTTTGTCCTATCTGCTATTTAACAAGTTAACCTGCCACAGTTTTGTGGAGGGTTACAGAAGACACATATTCCTGGTTCAAAGACACTGAACTCTGTTACTCACTGCGTGGAAAGAAGCGTAAGTTCATGTTCATATCAATTCCATTTGCCTCTCAAATTCCACAGGAACAATGCAGTGTGGGCTAAGTAGATGATGTATATATGGTAAATTTGCATCTCAGATGAGGAACTTCAAGACTAATTTAAGTCTTCTACAATAGGATGCCAGCAAATCTGCCCTTTGCCCCAGACAGAAACTTTACTTTGATTATACAACAAACCTTCCTTCTGTTCTGGAGGGAAGCACTATCTATCTTCCAAGGCTATTTGATATACAAACATTCTTGAAGAGATAATCCAAAACAAAATCTCTCAGTGCCTCCAATGGTAAGACATGCAGAAACACAAGACTCATGGAGAATTATCTTCCAATATCATCCCAGGTCTAAATTAGTATCTAACATTACAGACATGTAATAAAGTGCTGAATAAAACTTTCACAAATTTCTACTTTGATCAGTAGTATATTCTATTTCCACAGGTACATATATATAAATCCATATATATTAATCACTGAAATCTTGTATATAAGGCCAGTTTTGAATAAGAACTGCCTTAGTTTGGGCTACTATAACAAAGTTCCATAGATTGAGTGCTTCATAAAAAACAGAAATTTATTTCTTACAGCTCTGGAGGCTGGAAGCCCAACACAAGTACCAGCATAATAAGATTCCTGATGAGAACCCTTCTCCAGTTTGCAGACAGCCAACTTCCCTCTGTGCACTCACAAGGCAAAAAGATATTTAGCTAGCTCTCTGACCTTTTCTTAGTTCACTTCAGTTCAGTCACTAAGTCGTGTCCAACTCTTTGTGACCCCATGGACTGCAGCATGCCAGGCCTCCCTGTCCATCACCAACTCCCGAAGTTTACTCAAATTCATGTCCATGTAGTCAGTGATGCCATCCAGCCATCTCATCCTCTGTCGTCCCCTTCTCCTCCTGCCTTCAATCTTTCCCAGCATCAGGGTCTTTTCTAATGAGTCAGCTCTTCACATCAGGTGGCCAAAGTATTGAAGGTTCAGCTTCAGCATCAGTCCTTTCAATGAATATTCCGGACTGATTTCCTTTAGGATGGACTGGCTGGATCTCCTTGCAGTCCAAGGGACTCTCAAGAGTCTTCTCCAACACCACAGTTCAAAAGTATCAATTCTTCGGCTCTCAGCTTTCTTTATAGTCCAACTTTCACATCCATACATGACTACCGGAAAAACAGCTTTGACTAGATGGACCTTTGTTGGCAAAGTAATGTCTCTGCCTTTTAATTTGCTGTCTAGGTTGGTCATAGCTTTTCTTCCAAGGAGCAAGCGTCTTTTAATTTCATGGCTGCAGTCACCATCTGCAGTGATTTGGAGCCAAGAAAATAAAATCAGCCACTGTTTCCACTGTTTCCCCATTTGTTTGCCATGAAGTGATGGGACCAGATGCCATGATCTTAGTTTTCTGAATGTTGAGTTTCAAGCCAACTTTTTCACTCTCCTCTTTCACTTTCATCAAGAGACTCTTTATTTCTTCCTTGCTTTCTGCCACAAGGGTGTTGTCATCTGAATATCTGAGGTTATTTATATTTCTCCCACAATCTTGATTCCAGCTTGTGCTTCATCCAGCCCAGCGTTTCTCATGATGTACTCTGTATATAAATTAAGTAAGTAGGGTGACAACACACAGCCTTGACATACTCCTTTCCTGATTTGAAACCAGTCTGTTGTTTCACGTCCCGTTCTAACTGTTAATTCTTGACCTGCATACAGAGTTCTCAGGAAGCAGATCAGGTGGTCTGATAATCCCATCTCTTGAAGAATTTTCAACAGTTTGTTGTGATCCACACAGTCAAAGGTTTTGGCTTAATCAATAAAGCAGAAATAGATGTTTTTCTGCAACTCTCTTGCTTTTTCAATGATACAACGGATGTTGGCAATTTGATCTCTGGTTCCTCTGCCTTTTCTAAATCTAGCTTGAACATCTGGAAGTTCCTGGTTCACGTACTGTTGAAGCCTGGCTTGGAAAATTTTGAGCATTACTTTGCTAGTGTGAGATTAGTGCAATTGTGCAGTAGTTTGAGCATTCTTTGACATTGCCTTTCTTTGGGATTGGATTGCAAACTGACCTTTTCCAGTCCTGTGGGCACTGCTGAGTTTTCCAAATTTGTTGGCATATTGAATGCAGCACTTTCACAGCATCATCTTTTAGGATCTGAAATAGCTCAACTGGAATTCCATCACCTCTACTAGTTTTGTTCATAGTGATGCTTCCCTAAGGCCCACTTAGGAAGTCTGGCTCTAGGTGTGTGATCACACCATTGTGATTATCTGGGTCATGAAGACCCTTTCTGTATAGTTCTTCTGGGTATTCTTTCCACCTCTTCTTAATATTTCTGCTTCTGTTAGGTCCATACCATTTCTGTCCTTTATTGAGCCAATCTTTGCATGAAATGTTCCCTTGGTATCTCTCATTTTCTTGACAAGATCTCTAGTCTTTTCCATTCTATTGTTTTCCTCTATTTCTTTGCACTGATCACTGAAGAAGGCTTTCTCATCTCTTCTTGCTATTCTTTGAAACTCTGCATTCACATGGGTATATCTTTCCTTTTCTCCTTTTTCTTTAGCTTCTCTTCTTTTCACAGTTGGTTGTAAGTCCTCCTCAGACAACCATTTTGTCTTTTTGCATTTCTTTTTCTTGGGATGGTCTTGATCCTTGCCTCCTGTACAATGTCACAAACTTCCAACCATAGTTCTTCAGGCACTCTGTCTATCAGATGTAATCCCTTAAATCTATTTCTGACTTCCACTATATAATCATAAGGGTTTTGATTTAGGTCATACCTGAATGGCCTAGTGGTTTTCACTACTTTCTTAAATTTAAGTCTGAATTTGGCAATAAGGGGTTCATGATCTGAGACACAGTCAGCTCCCAGTCTTGTTTTGCTGACTGTATAGAGCTTCTCCATTTTTGGCTGCAAAGATTTTAGTATTGACCATCTGGTGATGCCCATGTTTCTTATAAGGGCACTAATTCCATTCATTAGGGCTCCATCCCTGTGATCTAATTACCCCTCCCAAAAACCCCACCTCCAAATACATTGAGGATTAGATTTCAGCATATGAGTTTGGTTGGGTGGGGACATAAGCATTCAGTGTATAACAAAGGTCTAAGAATAAATATTTGCAGTTTTTTATTATTTTGGCTATAACAGAAAAGCAAATGTAAATTTGCAGATTTCTGTTGGCTTCTTCATTTGTAAACAGAATTGAGAAATTTACCTGTTGACCTCTTGAAGGAGTTCAGTCTTCTCTCCTATTCCTTTCTAGCCTTATTCTGTAAAGAAAGAACTGCTATGTTTAATCACAAGAATATTTATTTAAATCATACAGCTAAGGTCTTTGTATGCCTGTCTTTTGAAGATCCCAACTCCTAGAAAAGTAATGAAGGAAGGAAGCCTGGAATACACATTTTTGTGGGCAAATAGGTAAATATAAAAAACAACTTACTTGCTGCCTCTTTCTCTCTTTCTCTCTCTCTCTGTTTCTCTTTGTCTTCATTGCATCTCTATCTCTCCCTGTCTCATTTCCCTACCCACATATACACATATACATAAAAATGCACATACTACTCCTTCATTGTGCTTTTCTTATGTTTAGCCCACATATCAGTCCAGTCACGTTTACTGGCATTCTTTCCTGGGACTTTGAGCCAAGCTCCTACATTAAGTGTAAAATCTCCCTTGGCCTTGCTTTGTCCTTTGAAAGGAATAGCTAATTAAGAACAGAATCTGATTTTTAGAAACTTCAGTTCTGTGCAATACCCAGCATTCAGTAGATTTTTAAAATATAACAACTACAGAAGAGATTGCATTTCATTCTGCAGCAGTGATTTTTTTCTTGTCCCTCATGATTTTTTAAACAAATAGAAAATGCTGTAAAAGTTATCTGCATAATTTAATCACATACCAAGCATAGCAGTGTCCTTTTTCTGTCTACATAGTTTTATCTTTGAGAATATTGTACCATTTTCAGTTACAAATTACTTTGTATATCTGTATTATACTGCCTTTCCTGGGTATGTGTAAAATTCACATAATTTCAGTTGATGTCTATTTTGTTCTATCATTGAAATGGATTCATTTTGTGATATTCTGAGAAATATACTTAATTTGTGAATCATTTATATGTCTCTAGTACAGTTAGCTGTTCTGATGCTTAAATAGTTTGTCTCACTTAGTACTTTTTTATCATAAATGTTTAAATTACTTTAACTCTTATTGGGATTGCTTTTTTTTCTGTTCTGAATGGATTTCCCTGCTCAGTATTGCACTCCAGGCCAGTTCTAATCTCATTGCTATTAATTCTTCACAATTGCACAATTTCCATATTTAACATAAGCCATTTATCCATCACATATATTCATATGTTTATAGTTAATTTTAAATTAGCTACTTCTTGTCTTAAAAGGGATAATTACTTTCAGTACTCAAGTTGTCAAAATAATCATTGCATTATTGACAATGCATGACAATATTTCTAATATTTCATAGTTGTATTCTTCCTGCCTTTGACCTTTTGTCCAACCATAAATACACTTCAAACTCCTTAACCAAATCTTAAATTATAAGAAACTGTTAATGATAAAATAAATAATTAAAAACAAAGGGGGAAAAAAAGAGATTTTGCACTGACTTTTCTCTTGTGGAATTTTTTTTTCTGTTCTTCTAAAGAAAATTAGAATATTCTAATTACTCATGCTTGCCTTTACTTAGAAAATCATTTTTTGCACATAATAGAGGAATAGTATCTATTCTTTGCTTTTTGCTAAGATCAAGAATAGTATGGGGGCTTCCCAAGTAGCACAGTGGTAAAGATTCCACCTGACAATGCAGAAGGCAAAAAGAGATGCAGATTCAATTCCTGGGTCAGGAAGATCCCCTGGAGTAGGCAATGGCAACCTTCTCCAGTATTCTTGTCTGAAAAATTCCAGGGTCAGAGGGGCCTGGTTATCATATAGAATTTATGGGATCGCTTCTTGGCCTATGTAGATCGCTACACTTGATCTAGTAGGCTACAGCCCATGGGATCACAAAGAGTTGGAAAGAATTGAGCAACTGAGCACATACACAGAGGAGTTGCTGTTGCTATTCAGTTACTCAGTCGTGTACAACTCTTTGTGACCCCATGGACTGCAGCACACCAGACTTCCCTATCTTTCATTACCTCCCAGAGTTTGCTCAAACTCATATCCATTGTCAGTGATGCCATTCAACCATCTCATCCTCTGTTCACACAGAGGAATAATATTCGGTAATTCTCAATATAATTTCTGATTTCATTAATAATAACCCAATACCACCACAGTCAAAATATTGATAGACCTCAAAAAATTTAACTGTAATATTAAATAATTATAAATAATACAGTAATAATTAATAACAGGCCTTGAAAGTATTAAAGAGAAAATTGCTTTATTAGCCAAACCAGGTGTTGTGCTGCATGTACTTTATAACATTTTCAGTAATTTCCTGTAAATTCTACACTTGATCTTAGCCAAAAGGCCAAGAAGCGATCCCATAAATTCTATATGGTAATTATTTCCATTTTTCAGGTGAAGAAATTGAGACTCAGACTATGACAGTTGTGGTAGCTAAACCAAAAATTAAACCCAAGTCTTTCAATTTCCAGAGCATATGCTCTTTCAATACACCATGCCACAAATTTCAGTCTCAATATGGGCCAAGGTCAAAAGAACACTTGAACAATTGTTTTTTGATGTCAAAGTGTGTTTTGATTGTGTGTGTGTGTGTGTTTAAAGTACATAGGCAGTTTTCCTTTTCTGTTCAACCGCAGTTGTCTTTTTCACTTTTAAAAGTTGGCAAAGATAGCAGCGGTGGAAAACACTGGGAAGTGGACATTGTTTTAAAGTTTCCTCAAATAAAAGCATTATTTGTAGCTTGTGGATAGTGTTTTTGGTGACAGACACTGTGCTTTTTTATTATGCATGGAGTGCTGCTTTTTCTTTGTCTTACCTTCTTTTGCATTTCATCCATGCTTAAAAGTAGGATAAAGTGGGCACGGCCCACTCCCATGACTCTTTCCACCTTTACCCAAACCCGTAGATGCTGCAATTTCTTTTCAAAATATGTTATCAGGTGAGAGATACAGTTTAACTTTCCAGATCAAAAGCATGCTAAAAAGAGGCAATCTTCGGGGTGTTTCTACTGAGCATCCAAATCCTTGGAGTTTTTTGCCACATGCTTTGTGTCTTTCTCCACATTTCCTTGCATTTCAAATTTTCTTCCTAGATCTTTTATAGTTTGTAATCTGTCCCAGGAGCAGATTTAAATGACAGGTCTCATGGAATATTTTTTTTTTAAGATCTAAAGAGGAAAAGAAGGAATACTTTCCAAAGGAAAAAGCTATTTACTTGGAAAGAGAAATTCTCCAATGGACATGTCCACCATGAGTCAGTCCACTTTTTACTATACTTTCAGCTCCACTGGGTAGGCTTACCAGCCACCTTAAGTGGTGAAGGGAGATTTCGGGAAAAAGCAAAGGAGCAGAGGAGGATGATCTTAAGTTAGAGAAGAAAAAGAAGAAACTTCATGAAAGCAGTGTGGCCTTCCTGTTAAGTATGCAGAGACCCTAACCCAGTAGACATAATACAGATATTAACAATGGGGACCTTAGGTGGAGCAGCCCTCAGGCACCAAAGACTCTAGTAGGCAAAATACTCAAAAAGAAGAGAACCTTTTCTTTTGAGAAAAGAAATCTTCTTTTAAAAATGCACTCTCCCCAGAATAAAATATGATTGAAAATGTGATGATCTGATTAAGCCTCTAAGTGTGGTAGAAGTACGTGAAGTTTCCTAAAATGCCGAGTTTATTCTCATGCCCATCCAAGGTGAATCTAGCAGAGGAAAAGTGGTCCTGGTTACAGTCACTTCATTAATTATATTCAGAATGTAAAAAGAACCCAAGTCCCTCCACAATCCTGAGACTATCTGTAGATAAAATAAATTGAAGCAAAATGCCAACAGTTTTTAGAAAGTCCACGGAAATAAAGTTTGACATCAGATTTTCCAACTATAATTAAAAGTATAATTTTAGAGTAAGCAAAATGAGTCAAAACTATGGTCTCAAAATTTTAGAATGTTCCTAAATTCTTGAAATGATTTGTCTTAGAATGCCAAGAAAAGTCCTTTCTCAGAATACAAATGCTAAAATGGAAATGTGAAATTGTTGTTAAAAACACTCATATATTAATAAGGCACATGATAATATGAATTTTAAAGTGTTCAAATAAACCTTAAGATCTTTCATTATACATATGCATGCTGCTGCTACTGCTGCTAAGTCGCTTCGGTCGTGTCCAACTCTGTGTGACCCCATAGACAGCAGCCCACCAGGCTTCCCCGTCCCTGGGATTCTCCAGGTAAGAACACTGGAGTGGGTTGCCATTTCCTTCTCCAATGCATGAAAGTGAAAAGTGTCAGACTCTTAGCGACCCCATGGACTGCAGCCTACCAGGCTCCTCCGTCCATGGGATTTTCCAGGCAAGAGCACTGGAGTGGGGTGCTGTTGCCTTCTCCAATACATATGCATAGTCCCTTTTATAACAAGAGCATTTTGCAGATGATTTCCTATGGTTGTGAAAACAGTGTATTTCAGAGATATGCCTTGAAGTTGTTAGTTGTGACATTACTTCCAAGAGAGGAAGATCATAGTACTTCTCCCAGAAACTGTCTTCCATTCCTCCGGGTCCGTTTTATAAGGAAAAAAGCTTAAAGAAAATGTCTACTATCAGAACCATTGTTTGGCTGACTTTTTTCACATCTTCCTGACAAAATTCACGAAGTCATGAATATCACAAGCATCATTATGCTTCTGTTCAAGGTGTAATCTCTGACTTACAATCATTGTGTGTGCATGCTCGCTCAGTCACGTCCAATTCTGTGAAACCCCATGGACTATAGTTCTCCAGGCTTCTCTGTCCATGTGACTTTTCCAGGAAAGAATGCTGGAGTGGGTTGTCATTTCCTCCTCCAAGGTATCTTCCCAAATCAGGGGTAGAACCTACATCTCCTGCGTCTCCTACAATGGCAGGCAGATTCTTTACTACTGAGCCACTGGGGAAGCCATCACTGTTTAGGTTCTATATACTCCAATGTACATAAAAGTCTGCATTAGTCTGGTTGGGCTGTTATAGTGAAATACAATAGCCTGAACATTTATTTTCTCACAGTTCTGGGGGATGAAGTCCAAGGTCAAGCTATCGTCAGGATTGGTTTCTGGTGAGAATAGTCTTCCTGGCTTGCTGATGGCAGTCTTCTTGCCATGTCTTCACATGGTCTTTCCTCTGTGAGCAGAGGGAGAAAGATCTCTGGAATTCATTCCTCTCTTTATAAGGATACCATCAGTGCCTGTTGGAGTATTACCCCACCCTTATGATTTCATCTAACTTCAATTACCTCCCTAAAAGACTTACCTTCTATCCCCTACAGTAAAATTAAGGGTTAGGGCTTCAACATACAATTTTGGAAGGTGGGGCACGAGTCAGTTTATAGCCACATCTTAAGACAGTTTTCTCTGATTTTCAGTCTCTCATTAATACTGTCCCCTTTGTCTAGGAATTATTCTAATTTCGTGGTTAAATTTTTTCATATTCTTGCATTATATTCTCCGTTTGCTCTCTTTACTTCTTACCTGGCATTTCTTGGAAGTGAAGTCACTTTTCCTCGAGTTGTATTGATTACTCTCCCTCCAATAACACAGCATCTTCTCCCATGACTCTCCTGAAATGGTTCCATTTTTATTGATGAAAGTTTAGTCATCAAATCAGATGGTTTCTTTTCAGTTCCCATAGGCTTTTCCTTTTTGGAAACAACTGACTCCATTAAATGGTGCTTCCTTTAAAACTACTTTCCTTGATATCTTAGAGCAAGTTTATGATTTCTATTGGCATACCACCTAGCTTCTTTTTGATCATTCTTTTTTTTTCCACTTGTTTCTCTACTCATTCCTTGACTCTAGATAGTACATAAAGGTAGTCTTTTCTCATCTCCTAAATACTCTCTCTCACTCCAGCAGCTTCATTTGCCATTTAATATGTTATCTGTTTTTTCAACTGCCAGGCACCTTCCTCACGTTCCCAGCATCTTTCGCTCTTTCTCTTGTCATTTCAGCCTTCACTGTGCTCTTTGAGCTCTCACAAGAAATCTATTTCACACAGGATTCTCAGGGGAAAATACTAGTAAGTTATTTCTCTGCTAAATAAGTGCTTAGAGATCACATAGTCCTGAACCATCTTGCAGCCATGTAATCTGGAGTATGTGGCCTTCAATGTCACCATAGCAGAGTACCAAACAAAAGGGACACTGACTCCCAAGGATCTAAGCTCAGAAGTGATACACTTTATTCTGCTAATTTGGCACTGGTGACAACTATTCAAAGAACAACAGTCTAACTACAAAGAAGGATGAAAAAATGTAGATAAGCACATAGAATAGTTGATAAACCCTATCTTGAGGTGACACCATCTTTCACCAAACTCTTATTTCACAGAGAAAACACTGACCATAAAGCAAAATACCCCTAACTTTTTCTCTTTATGTACAAGGATAATTCTTATGCATAGTTTATAAATACCTATTTTCACTTCCTCAGTGTCTTCCACTTATTTCCCCATCTCATCAGTATCATTAAGATTTTCCTCTTTAGCAACTTTATTTTGACATAAGAATATCTGAAAGCTGCCACCCCTCCCCATTAAATAAGTGCTCTTTCTTGATGCCTAATAACTCTGTAGCTACCTTTTCTCTCTCCCTAATTTCACCATGCAATTTATCAAAATTTGTCTTTATTCTCATGGTATATATTTTCTTAACTTTATGTACCTGGTGACTCGTGCAATTTGGCCATTTTCTTCTTACTTATCTCCATGGAGCTGCATTCACCAGTATTTGTTCGTGATTAAATTGAATGAATATTGTTTGGTCTTTATGTCAACTTTCTGCAATATTTGATTTTGTTAATCAAACCTGTCATCTCGAAAAAATCATTCACTTTAACCATAGCAGTGTCTTAATCTGCTTCTTTTTCCCTCCTGTCTCTGGACTACATTATCTCTCTACTGGGCACTCTCACTTTGGCCTTTACCAAGAAATATGTGTTTTTCAAAAGCTCTCCTCTGCCCTTAATAGATGGTCTAATCTGCTCTTGTGATTCCAGCCACCATCTATATCACAAATCTTGATCTAAACCTTACATATCTCTTTCCTGAGTCCCTAACACACCTGCATGCTTACTGAAAATCTCTGCCCAAATATACCATGAATACTTATGTGACATTACTGAAGATTAATTTTACCTTTGAAATTGACTTATTCTATTCATCTCTGTATATCATTTATACCACTACTATTTGTACAGTTGTCCAAGTGGGAGACTGGGGAGACATTGAAGACTCTCAGCACTATATAATCATCGCTCGCTCTCACAGTCAAATCAGTAACCAAGTACTGTCTAACCTAAACTCCTAGTATCTCTCAATATTGTCCAATTTGACAACCTTATTATGACTACTTGGTATGTCTCTACATTTCCTCTTATTTATGGAACATAAACAGTTCTGTCTAGTCGAAGGTATGGTTTTCTCAGTAGTCATGTATGGATGTGAAAGCTGGACCATAAAGAAGGCTGAATTAATGAATTGATGCTTTTGAACTGTTTTGTTGGAGAAGGCAATGGCACCCTACTCCAGTACTCTTGCCTGGAAAATCCCATGGATGGAAGAACCTGGTGGGCTGCAGTCCATGGGGTCGCTAAGGGTCGGACACGACTGAGCGACTTCACTTTCACTTTTCACTTTCATGTATTGGAGAAGGAAATGGCAACTCACTCCAGTGTTCTTGCCTGGAGAATCCCAGGGACGGGGGAGCCTGGTGGGCTGCCGTCTATGGGGTCACACAGAGTTGGACACGACTGAAGCGACTTAGCAACAAAAGCAGTTGGAGATTCTTGAGAGTCCCTTGGACTGCAAGGAGATCAAACCAGTCAATTCTAAAGGAAATCAATCCTGAATATTCATTGAAGAACTAATGCTGAAGCTGAAGCTCTGATACTTTGGCCACCTCATGAGAAGAACTGACACCTTGGAAAAGACCCTGATGCTGGGAAAGATTGAAGGCAGGAGGAGAAGGGGACAACAGAGGATGAGATGGTTAGATGGCATCACCAACTCAGGGACATGAGTTTGAGCAAGCTCCAGGAGATGGTGAAGGACAGGGAAGCGTGGAGTGCTGCAGTCCATGGGTCACAAAGAGTCGGACAAGACTGAACTACTGAACATACACATAAACAGTTTCTTAACTGAAAGTTATGCCCAATCTTTTAACAGAATAAATATTCATTGAATATTTACAACACTGGTCAGTAAGGACATTGTTCACATGGAATTTACTATGTAATAGGAAAAATAAACTGTAAAATATCACTATACTTATCATAGGTAACTGGACATTCAGGCTTTATAAGGACTTATAGAAAGGGAATTTAATCTCTAATGGAATTCATAAAAACCAGAGGTTCAATTTTTATTTTGAACTTTAAATGATGCGAGTGCATTACCCAAGTATTGAATGGTTAAAGAATGGTACAATTGATGGTATAAACTGGAAAAAGTTTAGGCACAAGAGAAGACATTTAAAAAAATGAAACTATTGAGTAGCTGAAAATTTATAGAAAGAGATGCTAAGTAAGGATAGAGGCACCAGATAAGGGTGGGATTAGTCAGGAGCACAGAGCTTGCTTTTTCCCAAAATTAAAGAGAAACTATCAAAGAGCTCTAAGCAGTGTAATGAAATTCAAGTTGCAGTGTGGAGAACAAATAAGAGGAGAAAGTGGACTGGGATGTTATATCTGAGTAAGAAATGTAAAGGGTAAGACAATGGACATAGAGAAGAATGGGCTATATATGTACAGCTTTCCTTCTCCTGTGCTTCGCAGGTATGATAGCGAACATGTCTTCCAATGCAGAAAACAAAAGAGATGTGAGTTGAATCCCTGGGTTGGGAAGATCCCCTGGAGGAGGGCATGACAAACCACTCCAGTATTCTCACCTGGAGAATCTCATGGACAGAGGAGACTGGCAACGGGCTATGGTCCGTAGGGTCACAAAGAATCAGATGTGACTGAAGCAACTTAGCACATAAATATCATATAAATATGATAAGTCTTGGAACTGTTCCAATCAGAATTCAGGGAGGGGAGAAGAGTAAAGAATAACTCAGTTTCTTGCTTGGTCAGTTGAGGTTAAAACTGTTTGCAATAAAAAAGAATCAGCTTTGTGTTGTTGTTCAGTCTCCCAGTTGTGTCCAACTTTTTGTGACTCCATGGACTGCAGCATGCCAGGCCTTCTGTCCCTCCACATCTCCAGAAGGTTTCCCAAGTTCATGTCCATTGCATTGGTGATGCCATCCAGCCTTCCCATCCTTTAATGCCCTCTTCTCCTTCTGCCCTCAATCTTTCCCAGCATCAGGGACTTTTCCAATGAGTCAGCCGTTTGCATCAGATGACCAAAATACTGGAGTTTCAGCTTCAGCATGTCCTTCCAATGAGTATTCAGGGTTGATATCGCATAAAATTGACTGATTTGATCTCATTGCTGTCCAAGGGACTCTCAGAAGTCTTCTCCAGCACCATAGTTTGAAGGCATCAATTCTTTAGCACTCCATCTTCTTTACAGTCCAGTTCTCACAATTGTACTTGACTGCTGGGAAGACCATAGCCTTGACTATACAGACCTTTGTCGGCAGGTCTGAAATGTCTCTGCTTTTCAACACACTGTCTAGGTTTGTCATCACTTTCCTGCCAAGTAGCAATTGTCTTCTAATTTCATGGCTTCAGTCACCATCCACAGTGATTTTAGAGCCCAAGAAGAGGAAATCTGTCACTACTTCCACATTTTCCCCTTTCTATTTGCCATGAAGTAATGGCGCCAGATGCCATGATCTTAGTTTTTTTAATATTTAGTTTTAAGCCAGCTCTTTCACTCTCCTCTTCCACTCTCATCAAGAGGCTCTTTAGTTCCTTTTCACTTTCTGCTATTAGAGTGGCATCATTCTCATATCTGGGGTTGTTGTTTCTCCTTCCTATCTTGATTCCAGCTTGTAATTCATCCAGTCCTATTTCTCATGATGTGCTCAGCATATAGATTAAACAAACGGGGTGACAGAAGATAGCCCTGTCGTACTTCTTTCTCAATCTTGAACTAATCAGTTTTCCATACAGAGTTCTAACTGTTGCTTCTTGACCCGCATACAGGTTTCTCAGGAGACAGGTAAGACAGTCTGGTTAGTCCCATCTCTTTAAGAGCTTTCCGTAGTTTATTATGATCCACACAGTCAAAGGCTTTGGCACAGTTGATGAAACAGAGGTAGATGTTTTTCTGGAATCCCCTAGCTTTATCTATGACCCAGCGACTGTTGGCAATTTGATCTCAGTTCTACTTCTTTTTCTAAACCAAGCTTGGACATCTGGAAGTTCTGTTTCACATAATGCTGAAGCCTAGCATGCAAGATTTTAAGCATCGCCTTACTTGCATGGGAGATGAGTGCCATTGTCCAGTGGTTAGGACATTCTTTGGTACTACCCTTATTGGGAATTGGGATAAGGACCTTTTCCAGTCCTGTGGCCACTGCTGGGTCTTCCAGATTTGCTGACATATTGAATGCAATACCTTGATGGCATCATCCTGTAGGGTTTTTAAAAGTTCTACTGGAATTCTGTCCCGCCCACTAGGTTTATTAACAGCAGTACTTCCTAAGACCCACTTGACTTTCCTTTCCAGAATGTCTGGTTCTGGGTGGCTGACCACACCATCATAGTAATCTTGTTCATTGAAATCTTTTTTGTACAGTTCTTCTGTGTATTATTTCCCTCTCTTCTTGATCTCTTCAGTGTCTACTAGGTTTCTACTGTCTCTTAGCACACATACGTATTTATAGTATAATTATGATAAGTCTTGAGGACTGTTCCAATCAGAGTTCAGGGAAGGGAGAAGAGTAAAGAATGACTCACAGGTTCTTTATTGGTTAACTGGGGTTAAAACTGTTCACAACAAAAAAGAATCAGCTTAAGTCATTTAATTATTTTAAGTATATTCTGCATCCTATAAAAATAAGTTTGAAAGATTAAGAAAATTGTGTCTCCTTAGGTTTTGCATATCTTTTGTTATATCATGTAAATTCCCTTCTTTTTTTGTATAAAAGCAGCATCAACATATATACACTATCTTGTGTAAAATGGATAGTTGGTGAGATGTGGCTGTATAACACGCGGAGCCCAGCCTGTTGTTCTGTGATGACCTAGAGAGCTGGAACGGGAGAAAAGGAGGGAGGCTCAAGATGGAGGTGATATATGTATAATTATGGCTGATTCATATCGTTGTATGGCAGAAAGCAAAACAACATTGTAAAAATTAAAAAACAAAAAAGTTTTTAAAGAAAGGTTATGAAAAAACAAGAAAGAAGTGAGAGAAAATAAGATCTTATGAAAAATTGTGAATAATCTTTATCTGTTTTTGTGCTTATTACAAATTCCCATTGTTTATCTTTTTATATGTTGATACATATTCTGAAATATCTTCTCATTCCAGCTGAGTCAACCTGTGAGGATTAAGTTTCACTAATAACTCAGACAAGCCTAAAATTGGTTCATCTACAGGAATGACCACCATATTAGAGCATTCATTTTTAGTCTCAAACTTAGAGAAAACGTCCTAGTTATGTCCATTATATCAAAATATCAGTGAGGCTTTAAAATGCATCATATGGAGTTTGAATACTTGAAGTACCTGCTCATATTCTTTAAGGCACTTTAAATAGGAAAAATAAATAGAAGAAAAGTTAAGACAAAACTTCCCCAGGATAAAATGGATCACATATTTTTACCATATGCTTTTACTTAGGAAAAACACATGTTAAAGAATTTTAACAGTATCCAACTTTGGAAACAAAATGCAAAAATTTTTACCAGTAAATCCATGCTCAGTACAGCTCCCTTTTAGTATTTTTTTCAAGCCTTACACAACAATCTCTATTTTTAAAATATTTATAAATAACCCATTTTGTAAGAAAATACCTATCTTTTGTCATAAGAAATATGACACTTTATATTTTTATTCCTACCTTTCATATGTTATTTTCTACCATTTGATAATTTGTATCCTATGTTCCATGGCAACCTACTCCAGTATTCTTGCCTGAAGAATCCCACGCACAGAGGAACCTGGCGGGCCATGGTCCCTGGGGTCACAAAGTCAGACACACATCCTATGTTCTTGGGCTTCCCAAGTGGAGCTAGTGATAAACAGCCTGCCTGCCAATTCAGGAGACATAAATTACGCAGGTTCAACCCTTGGGTGAAGAAGATCCCTGGGAGAAGGAAATGGCAACTCACTCCAGTGTTCTTGCCTGGGAAATCCCATGGACTGAAGAGCCTGACTGGCATTCAGTCCATGGAATCACAAGAGTCAGACATAACTTAGCAACTTAATAACAAGCCCCATGCTCTAGTCAAAGAAAACTCATCCACAATCCTTTAAATATGCTGTGTTTGTTCATTTGTCCAGGATGTTCCTTCTGCCTGGTATGTCCCTGACCTTCTCTCTACCTGAATAATTCCTCCACACATTCAAAACCTAATTCCAAGACCTCCTCATTCCTGACATTCTTGTCAATATCTCCAAGCAGGGTTATTTACTCCAAGTTCTGTTTTACTTTTTTTATGATCTACTTATTTAATAGCCTTTTCCTGTTCAATTTTAATGAGTTGTTTATGAATCTGTCACACTCTTTTTTGAGTTCCTCTGGACTTTATTTTTTCTTTTATCTCTGGCCCATAAACACAGTGCCTGCTCCATTATAGGTGCTCAACAAGCATTGGCTGAGTGAATAAAGATACCTTTTAGCTCCAATATTTTATGAAATTTCATTTAAAACAACATCAAATTACCCTTTGTTTCCTACTTAATTTCTAGCATTATACAGTACTGCTGCTGCTGCTAAGTCGCTTCAGTCGTGTCCGACTCTGCACGACCTCATAGATGGCAGCCCACCAGGCTCCCCCATCCCTGGGATTCTCCAGGCAAGAACACTGGAGTGGGTTGCCATTTCCTTCTCCAACTCATAAAAGTGAAAAGTGAAAGTGAAGTCGCTCAGTCGTGTCCGACTCCTAGTGACCCCATGGACTGCAGCCTTCCAGGCTCCTCCATCCACGGGATATAGTACTAGAAACTCCAAAACATTATCAGTGGCATACAGAATCCATGTTCTCACTAGACTTCATGCACTTAGTCAACTCCCTTATAACTTTATCTAGCATACAACTGCCAGACATGTTTAAAAAAAAAAAAAGGAAAGAAAAATAAGATGTATCAACTCCTCACCTATTGAAAAACTTCCAGATTTCCATTCCTATTGTATCAGGTTTAATCTTTTCTACTTATTTTTCAAATACCCTCTTTTTTAATCTGTTCAGAATCACCTTTCCACCTTTGGCCTTTATTTTAATTGCATTCATAGTTATCTGCATTTACCCATAGAACCTAAGCATATTTCAGTTTCTTATGCTAGTTTTCCCCTCTTAGAAGTCAAAGAGGCAAGGAATATTGTGATAAAAATATTTTTAAAAATAGAAAGATGTTAGGACTTGTTTCTGTTGGTCTGGGGAAATTACTACCTGAATTGAAATAATTCTGGCAACTGAAGGGCTCAGACCAGTCAGCTTTGTTTACTTCAGACTCAAATCAATGTATTGTCTTTATCTGAGTACTAGTTACATTTAGAGAAAAATCCCATAAATACAGTGCATGAGCAAGGCCACTATCTGAGACGTGTCTGAGTCTTTAGTATAGCACCTAGGGGAATGGTGAGCATTGGTCAATATTTCCTGATTGATGACTCAATAGCTCTGGTTAAGCCTCATCATTAGAAGTCAAGATTTTTTAACAAGCTTCTCAGAGTTTTCATCTCAAAGAAGAAACTAAAGAAAACCAGATTGCAGGAATGTCAAACTGTAAAATGTTCTGGTTGTCAAATTTAAACTGGGAGATCCTGTGCAATGAGAGGCCGGCTGGTGCCAATTTCACATTTTGTTCTCTGGTTTCTGGGTGAAGCTGCTCTGCCAGGGAACTGACAGGTCGAGAGCACTCCAGCTTCCACAGATACACCAGAACATTCTATGTTCATACTGTTCCTGCCTTACCTAGGGGAAGGACTATATTCACAATGAAAAGAGTTATGATTAATCACCAGTAGAGATTCTTTTGCTTTCTGGATGCCCATGTTAGAACCTGGCTGAGTCATCCCCTAACATAGATCATGGAGCAAAATGAGAACACTGTCACCTAATATGACCAAAGATTAAGGGTGTTGGGCCCAACTGACCCCAGGAGACACCTCTAATTCAGTCTGTGATCAAGGAGCTTTACAGCACATAAGGGATTCAAAAAGCATATTAATCCACCTCCAGTAATACTGCCAATTTAAAAGAATGATTAACCTTCTCTCCCACTTGATTCAACCTGGCATATATATTACATCACTCCAAATGCTAGCAGACTCTATGCTTACAGCTCCCATTATGTAGCATAGCACTCAGTGTCCATGAAAACTTTCTTTAAGAAGTAATTACTTTTGAGACCTTAAACATTTCACATGGGAAAGGAAAAAAAGAAAGAAGGTACAAGTAAAGGGAACTAGGAAAAAATAAGAAAATACCCCCAAGTAGAAGCATGTTGATTCCAAAAGGAATTTAAAGGTGATTTAAATGATACTAGATGAGCATCTGCTCTGTTCCTGCTTTAAATAAAGCATCCTGTTCTATTCAGTAGGTGCTGTACTTATTTATTATCTAGTGTCTGTTAAAAAACCTCTTGAAGAGATATATTTATTATGAGCACCTCGCTGGATGCACAACACAAGCCGGTCGGAGTCATGGGTGTGACGGACGCTGCAAAGGTTCTTGAATTCATCTCTTACTTCTGGTCTCTGAGACTCAGTCAGGCTTCTCCTCCATGTAGTGTTCATAAAACTCAATGGACACAGAACACTAGGGACACAGAAGGTACTCAAGAGTGTAGGTGCTTATCAAGCGGGTATTTACTTTGTGTTGTTCAGTCGCTCAGTTGTGTCTGACTCTTTTGTGACCCCATTGACTGTAGCCAGCCAGGATCCTCTGTCCATGGGAGTTCCCAGGTAAGAATACTGGAGTGGGTTGCCATTTTCTTCTCCAGGGAATCTTTCCAACTCAGGAATGGAATTCACATCTCTTTATGTCTCCTGCATTGGCAAGTGGATTCTTTACCATTGTACTACCCTGGAAGCCCAGATATTTACTGCTAGTATGCAAGTATCTTCTGTTAGGAAAACAAATATATTTTATTTGCAATGACACTTGCTTGTAAATTCTGTACTTCTAAAGAAGAATATTTGGTGAACAAGTTATGTTTGCCTCCCTGTGTTACTTTTATTGACAATGCTCATGTAGGGGTTCTTCTATCTCAAGCAGTTCCCTCTGTGTGATTTGCATTTCAGACCTTCCTAAAAGTATGTTTTCATTCTCTTCCCTTCCACCCCCTCGCTATTCTACTTAAGATGCTGTGATCCTCTGTTAAAATGCAAAGAACCCTGGAAAAAGAAGAAGCAAGAAGTTTGTCATTGCCAGCTCTGGTATGAATGTATCAGAGGCTAAATTATAACTAATGAAGCCAGAACTGGAATCCATATCTGTCTGACTTCAGAAATCAGAAATGTAGTGGCTACAATCTGATGAATTAGAACTCAGATCAAAGCCTAGAGTGGAAAAGAGTCTTCTGATGGAAAGGGGAAAGTAAACAAAAGGCAGCATTTAATTGTGTAATAATTAGTAAGTGAATGATGATGGTGTTTTTACAGAACAGAAGATAAGATAGTGTTCAAATAAAACAGTTTAAAAGTGAAAGTCGCTCAGTCATGTCTGACTCTTTGCGACCGCATGGACTATAGCCCACCAGGCTCCTCTGTCCATGGAATTCTCCAGACCAGCATACTGGAGTGGGTAGCCGTTCCCTTCTCCAGTGATTCTTCCCAACCCAGGGGTTGAGCCCAGGTGTCTCACTTTGCAGGTGGATTCTCTACTAAAACTCTGAGCCACCAGCTCAAAGTGACACGGAAACATAATTCAATCCACTTGAGCTACAACCCATCCTAAACCACACCATGACATACTGATTTGCATTACACGGACATTAGAAGATCTGGTTTGAATGAAGTTTTATTTCAAGGACTGAAGTTTCCCCAAAGAAGGGGTGAGCTCTTATCTCAAGAAATATCAAGTGATCAAGAAGCCAGGGATAGTGGTGTTAATTGATCTAAGTACAGGGATTTGTTTGGCAAAAGAGAAGCACCAATCAGAAAGAGAAGTGACCAAAAATTATTTAATAAAACAGCTACAGAAGTAGATTTTTAAATCTGATTTTAGATTAATTAATTGCTAGAAAAATCTTATTGTTTATTCAGAGGAAATTTGTGCAAGGCTCTGAAACCAAGAGGTTTTTATCACAAATGATAAGGTCACTAGACACTTATTCAAGAGTTAGTACTTCCTCAAATGGCTACCATGTAGTCACTTCTGACTAATACACTACCAAGAAGTAACAATGTATCTTTAGGAAACTGGTATGAAGGAAAAACATCTTACAATGAAAATTTTTGCAGGTGATTCTTTGATCTCATAGTGTGTTAATTTCTCAAAGTTGGGACTGGATCCTACCTCTAAGAAATGCTCCTTGAAACATTACATTGAAAATCTCCTCTTTTATTGCTTACTGTAAACACTGTATATGTTATTAGAATGCCAATAAAAAGCATGGTCCATGAAATTATTTTTCTAGTCGTGAAATTGTGGAGAATAAAAGTGGCATTTGTATTGTATTTCTGCAAAGAGAGGAAGTTCTTTTCCACAAAGACTTCCCTCAATGTTAACTCTGGAAAGAAGTATTTGTAGTTGTCTCCCCACTCCAGTACTCTTGCCTGGAAAATCCCATGGACAGAAGAGACTGGTAGGCTGCAGTCCATGGGGTCGCTGAGGGTCAGACACGACTGGGTGACTTAACTTTTACTTTTCACTTTCACGCATTGGAGAAGGAAATGGCAACCCACTCCAGTGTTCTTGCCTGGAGAATCCCAGGGACGGGGGAGCCTGGTGGGCCGCCGTCTATGGGGTCGCCCAGAGTCGGACACGACTGAAGTGACTCAGCAGCAGCAGCAGCAACACTGTCCTTTAACAAGCTCAGCTAATGGGCTTCTAAACAGCAGCAATTTATAAATAACTTTAAATTTCATACATTTCTTCCAGTCAGATGAAAAGCTAAGGTATGTGAACCTTAATTTTATGGTTTGGGCAGATATAGAGTTAGATTACTCCCTGTCAGAGCAGAAATCAATCTCTTATAGGGAATAAGTGCTAATTAAGAAAAACAAAGTATTACATTAAACAGATCTGGTTCTTTTCTGTGCACTTTGGGTGCATAAGCTCTAACCACCGTCTCCAGAGTGACCCTCAGTGTTCCCTAATGATGCCAATGTGGGGTTCTGTCCAATTAGTGTGCTACTGAGGAAGTCAGAATGGTGAAGCTTTCCACCAAGGAGATGGGCTAGGGAGGCAAATGCAATCAGAGAATATTATCTCTTTCGTGTGTCTATTACAAAACAGTATCCTCTCATGAGGCTTCTATCCCTTCTTGTTTTTTATGCATATTAAGTTTGTATGTGTAAGTTTTTCAGGGCTACGCTAATGGCTCAGAGGTAAAGAGTCCACCTGTAATGCAAGAGATGAGGGAGCAGATGAAGAACTGCCAGAGAAGGAAATGGCTACCCATTTCAGTATTCTTGCCTGGAAAATCCCATGGACAGAGAAAGTCAGACACAGGTTAGTGACTAAATAACAACAACAACAAATTTTACAAGTGTCTAATAAGAGAAAACTGAAAATGCCCCCAGAAAAAATAAAACTGCTTCAACAGAGAAAGGTCTCTGTTTTCCAGGTGAAGGGATACAGAGTTAATACCAGGGAATATCCATCTGCTGAAATACCTGAAACATAGATGCTTCCAAAATTTACTTGTGGTCCCACTGATCAGCAATAAGTAATTTTAATTATTATTTCTTAAGATTGTAGTAGATAAAAATGTCTCAGGAGTATGCTAAACAGCTTTAACACTTGATTACATTTGGTGTACCGTTTTCCTCCTCCCAGATGGTGCTATTGGTAAAGAGCCCTTTTGCCAGTGCAGGAGATGTAAGAGATACAGGTTCCATCCCCAGGTCAGGAAGATCCCCTGGAGGACGGCATAGCAACCCACTCCAGTATTCTTACCTGGAGAATCCCATGGACTGAGGAGCGTGGTGGGCTACAGTTCATGGTGTTGCAAAGACTGAAGTGACAGAAGTGACTTACCATGTGCTCACATTCTCCCAGGCTCCAACCAACAGTAGCAGTAACAGATATCCAGATCTTAAGAGGATAGAACTATAATGGCACACTGAATATGGAAAGGAAGAACCAGCAATGGTTACTATATATATATATATATATATATATTCATAAAGCAAATCAGCATCTAAGGAATAGGCTTCCCCCAAAATAAGTGGACAACAAATACTTGCTCCTCTTAGTGAACTCTAGAAACAGCTTTGAAGTTTTCAGTAACCACTACTTCTGAAGCAACCAATAATTTCATAATTATTAGTTTACTTAGATTAATTTATATTAGAATTTATTTAACGCAGTTGCTCACAAATTTTATGCAACTTTGTAGTGTTCTGTATCTATTTAAATGACATGCTTTCCTAAGTTCAATATCAGTGTTTTTATATTGTGCAAACTAAGAAATTACTGGGGGATATCTGGTAAGCTTGACAGGAAACCCGAGATGTCAGCAGTTTGCTGGTTAGGATTTCAAGTGGCTCACACCATTAACCTTCACCAGGAACAATATTGGTGGACAGAGCCCCAGGGAATGCCCATCCATCACATTCACCCAGGAAATGTGAGTGAGACTCAAAGGGCAGTGGGACAGGGACCTCCATGCTCAGATTCCACTACCAAGAAATGGCCTCAGTCAGGCCTTGTCACAGAAGAAAATAACCCTGCAGGAATCAGATGGAATTCTATTTTCAGTTTTAGAGGAGGGAGGATACTATTAATATTTAAACGTTGATGAAGTGTGATTCTTAACACCTCTTTGTCACTGGGTTTATATATAGGATTTCACTGGGTAAGCGATTCAACAGATTTTACAGAGGAAATGTTTTTCAATGGCATTTTTGTGGCACAGTAGATAGAAGTAAGGTCAATATTTCTTTTGAAAAAATAAACTAAAAATTTTCTAGAAAGCCATTATTCATTCTAAAAATATGCTGAGTCAAAGGAACATGAAAATTGAAGGGATAGAAAAAGAGGGCTAGGCTTCCCCGATGCTCAACTGGAAATTTCTTCTGGTGTCAGAACATGGCTGTGTAGCAACTTTAATCCCGGTGGATTTTGAAAAAATACAAGGATCTTCAGATTTTAGTAGCCCCTGATTACTGCCTTTGCTCCCATGCTAAATCCCCTCCTCCACACACTTTTTTTTTTAACAATTTGCCCTCAGGAGTATTTTCCTTTGCATAACTATTGCAGCAGTTTGTTAGTCTATTGGCCGCCAATGCAAATGTTCCCATTTCCTCACCCTGTGTAGGTCCCTTCCACATTGACCTGGGCTTGGTCGTGTGACTTGCTTTAACCCAGTGGCATTTCAAGTGCTGAAACTTGAATAGTACTTGTGCATTAGGGTTTGTCCTCTCGGAACTCTGCCGTGTTAGGAAGCCTGTCTAGTCTAGTGAAGACACCTGGCCCAGCCCACAGCTAGCACAAAATGGCCAGACATATGAAAAAAAAACAGCCTCAGTCAAGTAGCCAGATGACAACAGCCTCAGTAGTCACCTCAGATCAGGTCCCAACCCAATCTGCTGAGTCCCAAGTTTTGTGGAGATAAAATACCTACTGTTTGAAACCACCAAGTTTAGGAGTGGTTCATCACACAGGAATGAGTGAAGTCACTCAGTCGTATCTGACTCTTTGCGACCCCATGGACTGTAGCCTACCAGGCTCCTCCCTCCATGGGATTCTCCAGGCAAGAGTACTGGAGTGGGTTGCCATTTCTTTAGATACAGCTATCTTCACTGTTAGATTATCTTCCCATTTTATATCATGTGCATGCATGATCAGTTGCTCAGTCGTGTCCAACTCTTTGCAACCCCATGGACTGTAGCCCGCCAGGCTCCTCTGTCCATGGGATTCTCCAGGTAAGAATACTGGAGTGGGTGGCCATTTCCTTCTCCAGGGGATCTTCCTGACTCAGGGATTGGTAGGTGGATTCTTTACCATTGAGCCACCTGGGAGTCCCCATTTTTATACCATATTCCCCTTCCAATAAATGTTCCTTTATTCAAGATTCTAGAAAAGAAATAACAACTGAAAAGGCTGATAGAGCCTTAACATTTAAGTCTTATAAACTTTTAAAATATATTAATAAAATCAATATTTATTTTTTTTGGTGTCAAAATTATTTTCTTCAGTCAGCTTAAAAATTAATGCAGAATTGTAGTAAATTTATAAATTTGGAAGCTCTAAAAATATGTTACTCCTTGGATTCAGTCCTGGTGTACTTTATGTGGCATTCACCTTTGCAAAATGATTCCAGGATATTTTTTCAATATTCATTTTAAAACTTTGGCCTAAAGACATTTTTACCTGAAAAAAATAATACATAATTCCACTTTCAGCTAATAAGCCACAGTTTCCTTATTTTCTAAATTCCCTATCTGTAATGAAGACTATGTCTAGAGTACAAGACTGTCATAACTAGGAGGAGGCTAGTACAGAAAGGCATTGCCCAATTTTATCGATACATTAAAGTGGGGAGTCATGGACACCTTGAAGACTGGAAAGGAGACTGATACAATGTAATGATTATTGTAAGGATGAGGATAATGGTTTCTATCATTTTATTTTAAATATGAATGGCAGAACATTCTGGGGAAATGATGCTGGCTACAGAAAAGATTTTTATCTCTGAATATCCCACCCCTCCCATAAATAGGCACAACCCCATCAAAGAAAAGAAAAATAAGCATCTATGATAGCAAGATCAAAAATCTACAGATAACATCTACAACAAGGTGTCCATGTGAACTGCCACATACAACCAGCGAGGAACAAATCAACAGAAAAAGACATACATGTATGTATCACAAAGTGTGGGAGAAAGTCGAGGGGAGAAAAGGTGACTTTATCTTTCAGGAGAGCCAGAGAGTCCTGTGATTCAAGAACTCAAAAATGTAAAGACACAGAACAGCAGCAGAAGCTTTGAAACTGGAAGTGAACACTGCAGGTGCCACTTTTCAAGAGAGAGCAAGCACTTCGAAATATCCGAGAGTGCCTGGCACTCTGGGATCAAAGAAACATTGACACCTATCAAACCAAAAAACCCCTTCCAGAACCAATCCCCATACTCAGCAAGGACAGGAAAGAGGAGGCCTGGATAAAAGGGAATAGGAGGGCAGAGGAAGAAGATTTTAGAAATTATTAGGGTTGCTTTTTAAACTATGTCATGAAAACAATAGAAGATACTGAACCCTGGAGTTTTAAAGCTAAAAATTACATTCTGGCAGCACAAACCGTTCAGAGAAGAATCTCTCTTTAGTTCTTTGTACGGAGGTGAAAAAAACAAAAAGATCCTTCAAAAATGGCAATGGGATCTGAATTCCTCAAGCAGGCCTGGTTTATTGAAAATGAAGAGCAGGAATACATTAAAACGGTGAAAGGATCCAAAGGTGGTCCTGGGTCAGCAGTGAGCCCCTATCCTACGCTCAATCCATCCTCGGATGTTGAGGCCTTGAACAAAGCAATCACAGTTAAAGGTGTGGATGAAGCAACCATCATTGAAATTCTGACTAAGAGAAACAATGCACAGCGTCAGCAGATCAAAGCGGCCTATCTGCAGGAGAAAGGAAAGCCCCTGGATGAAGTTCTGAAGAAAGCCCTCCTCGGTCACCTTGAGGAAGTTGTTTTGGCTCTATTGAAAACTCCAGCCCAGTTTGATGCCGAAGAGCTCCGTGCTGCCATGAAGGGCCTTGGGACTGATGAAGACACTCTGAATGAAATTCTGGCATCAAGAGCTAACAGAGAAATCAGAGAAATTAACAGAGTCTATAGAGAAGAACTGAAGAGAGATCTGGCTAAAGACATCGCCTCAGACACATCTGGAGATTATGAGAAGGCTTTGCTTTCTCTTGCTAAGGGTGACCAATCTGAGGAGCTTGCTGTAAATGACGACTTGGCTGATTCAGATGCCAGGGCCTTATATGAAGCAGGAGAAAGAAGAAAAGGGACAGATGTGAATGTGTTCACTACCATTCTTACCACCAGGAGCTATCCCCATCTTCGCAGAGTGTTTCAGAAATATTCCAAGTATAGTAAGCATGACATGAACAAAGTTCTGGACCTGGAGTTGAAAGGTGACATCGAGAAATGCCTCACAGTTATTGTGAAGTGTGCTACAAACCAGCCAATGTTCTTTGCTGAGAAGTTCCATCAGGCCATGAAGGGTGTTGGAATTCGTCATAAGACACTGATCAGGATTATGGTTTCCCGCTCTGAAATTGACATGAATGACATCAAAGCATGCTATCAGAAGTTGTATGGCATCTCTCTCTGTCAAGCCATCCTGGATGAAACCAAAGGAGATTATGAAAAAATCCTGGTGGCTCTCTGTGGAAGAGACTAAACATTCCTTTGATGATCTCAAGCTTTTTGATCAGAAGACTTTTTAATCATCTTTTCATTCCATATCATAGATTTAAATAGTAAAGTTTCTTCAATAGAAATATAGTCTAGTAACTTCTTCCTGAAAAATAGCCTATAAATCATTTTTTGTATTACAACTCTTTATAGATACAAAAAAATTTTTAAATATAGTTATTCCAAACTATAAAACCCTACAAAGAGGTTGTTCTAGTAATAATGCCTAAGAAAAATATTTACCTTGCAGAAAATAAAATGATTTTACAGGAAAAAAAAAATTACATTCTGATCTATGTCTCCTTCCTAAGGTGGAAACATTTAATTGAGAAATAAGCAACCAAAGAATATTCCATTCATTTCCCATAGAAAATTAGTAAGGAAAAAAAAAGAAAAAATGAGAAGAAAGTTCCAGCAAATCCTGAAAGCATGGCAAAAATACATGTCCACAGAACAAATAAAATCTTCTGCTTGATATTTCGAAAAAAAAAAGAAATTTTAAGAAGGATAGAGAATGTGTTTTTATTTTAAAAAAAAACATAAAAGACAGTTAGAAAAACTAAGAAATGAAGTGGTTGGAAAATAGGAAGATTTGAAAAGGTGAAAGAATTCAGTGAGTAAATTCTTAAAAAAAAAAAAAAAAAAAAAAAAGCCCTGACTTGAAAGAAGGTTAAACTAAAGAAGGAACACAAGTTTGAATAAACATAGTGAATAATGTCTCCTTGGAGAAATGCTGATTTCAAGTCCAGCAGGGGGAATGAACATGATGTTCCTGTTATATCTTGTCATACAAGAGAGCTGGGAAGATTATCAAAGACTACGTGGATGTGTCGGAAGGACTCAAGAGCCAACTTGAACAGGATCCATGAACCTAAGAGGGGACAATATGTGCATTGATATTTATAACAACCTCAGTGAAAACAACAAAGAAAAAAAATGCCTAATTGGTCCTCCTTGGAAGCTTCTCTGGACTCAATCTCTCTCTCTCTTTTTCCTTTTTTTCATAAAACTTCTTCATAAAATAAAAGAATTTATTCTGTCTTTCCTAATTAAACTGTAACTCAGGGAAACCAAATAGTTGATGAAATAATGTTCTATCTAGTAAATGAATACTAATAATCTAATTAGTAGAATATCACCAATGGGTACTGTAATAAGTTAATGCATCTATGCATTGGTCATTAATGGTTGCAACATCACAGTAAGACAAACACTTTTTAATTCCTTTTGGAATTAATCAATTTTTTTTTTGGAATTAATCAATATTATCTACAAAGTAAAATTCCCAAAAAATCAAACCTGAATTTGGACAATGCTCTAAATCTACCTACCAACTGTGAGTAAATCGCATGGGCCAAAAGAGCATCATGAATACATAAGCATGAAGGGGATGCAACCGGCATAAGCCACACAGTTGGAAATCTTACTGGATTAATGCTTCGAATTCAATGACAAGTGCTTGAAAGAAATATGAGCAAACCGAGTTCTTTTAAAGCTATAGTTGGGCTTACCTGGTGACTCATTGGTAAAGAATCTGCCTGCTAATGCAGGACAGCAGGAGACACCTGTTTGAGCCCTGGGTCAGAAAGATCCACTGGAGGAGGGAATGGCAACTCACTCCCATATTCTTGCCTGGAGAATTCCATGGTCAGAGGAACCTGGCAAACTAAGAGTCAGACACAACTGAGGGACTAACACTTTCACTTTCGGGTTATTATAGATGTAATTATATATGTAGAGCACAAACTCCTTTAAGAGCAGTGACTAGTGTCATCAACATCAAATTGACCCCAATATCAGTGTGTTCAAAATGTGTGGTGCCTAGAATATGTTTGACAGTAAAAAGTTATACACAACTCTATTCTAACTAAATAATAATTTGAAAGTGTTAGTCGTTCAGTCGGGTCCAATTCTTTGCAACCCCCAGCCAGGCTTCTCTATCCATGGGATTCTCTAGGCAAGCGTACTGGAGTGGGTTGCCATTCCCTCCTCCAGGGGTCTTCCTGACCCAGGGATTGAACCTGGGTCCACCAATTGCAGGCAAGTTTTTCACTGTCTGAGCCACCAGGGAAGCCCCCAGATAATAATAATATTACTTCTACTACTAATAATAATATGAAATAGAGTATAAATGGGAGAATAAAGATGTCACTGGAAATCCCAGACTACAAAATAAATTATCTCAAAGCCACTGGCCAGTCAATTGACCTCATAGTTGCTTGTGAATTGTTCACCATTTAAATACATAATTGAGAGAAGTGTTAAAATAAATTGTATCAAAACATACAATTTTTATACCCATAATTTTTGAGATAAACTACTTTTTGGGGCTCCAAAAACACTGCAGATGGTGATTGTAGCCATAAAATTAAAAGACACTTATCCTTGGAAGGAAAGTTATGACCAACCTAGATAGCATATTCAAAAGCAGAGACATTACTTTGCCAACAAAGGTCTGTCTAGTCAAGGCTATGGTTTTTCCAGTGGTCATGTATGGATGTGAGAGTTGGACTGTAAAGAAAGCTGAGCTCCAAAGAATTGATGCTTTTGACCTGTTGTGTTGGAGAAGACTCTTTAGAGTCCCTTGGACTGCAAGGAGATCCAACCAGTCCATTCTAAAGGAGATCAGTCCTGGGTGTTCTTTGGAAGGACTGATGGCTAAAGCTGAAACTCCAATACTTTGGCCACCTGATGCGAAGAGTTGACTCATTGGAAAAGACTCTGATGCTGGGAGGGATTGGGGGCAGGAGGAGAAGGGGACGACAGAGGATGAGATGGCTGGATGGCATCACCGAACGATGGACATGAGTTTGAGTGAACTCCCAGAGTTGGTGATGGACACGGAGGTCTGGCATGCTGCAATTCATGGGATTGCAAAAAGCTGGACACAACTGAGCAACTGAACTGAACTGAACCTGTCAAGTAGAAATAGATTTGATAGAAAGTATTCATTCAGGTTCCTAAATGATCCATTCCCTATATTTCCCTGTGAAACAATCAATTATAACTATAATAATCTGTCAAGTATTCACCAATCTCTCCTTCCTTTATTTTCCAAGGTTTGGTATCACTACAAAGTCAAATCCTTTTGCAGAATATAGCAATTTCAAAACCTCTCATCAATGTTAGTCACTAGGATAAAATAATACAATTAGAAAACCACTGGTTATGTGCTAAGACATGATCCTTCAGTGTCACTCAAGGTGGGCCAGAATTCAGACTATACCTGAGTTAGAATTTGAATTCCAGAGTGGACCATTAAACCACAGCTCATCTTCTCTTTTTAAAACTATTAGAAATAAACCTGTTGCCTGACCTTTAAGATTCTGCAAAGCGATCACATTTAGATTCTTTGTCTCTTTTAACTTCCCTAGCCCCTTTCTCTACTTTCAGTATAGTGATTCGCAGATAAGTACAGTGAGGTCAACAGATGTGAGTCAATGGGTACAAACTTTCTAGTTAAAAGACGAATAAATCCTGGGAACCTAATGTACAGCATGATAACTATAGTTAACAGCATTCTATTGTGTACTTGAAAGTTTCTGAGAGAGTGGATCTTACATGTTCTCACCATGCACACACAAAAAAAGGTAATTAATTGTGTGAGGGGATGGATGTGTTAACTAACCTTATTGTAGTAATCATTATGCAATATATACTTGTATCAAATTATAATGTTGTATCCCCTGGAGAAGGAATGGTTACTCACTCCAGTATTCTTGCCTGGAGAATTCTATGGACAGAGGAGCCTGGTGGGCTACCGTCCATAAGATCCCGAAGAGTCAGATATGACAAAGAGTTGGACACAACTGAGCAACTAATACTACTGCTACTGCTACATCTTAAACTTACACTGTATTACATGTCAATTACATCTCAGCAAAGCTAAAAAGGGAAAAAAGGACTCAAATGGAGCAGGGTGAGGCTGGTGGAGAAAAGCCACTGCCGTGAGCAGCACTGAGGTGGGCTGAGAGTCACGGACCTCTGTTAGCATTGCTGTGGAGGAGCTGTTCCCACAGGAGAGGAGGGGGCGGGGACAGCGCAGCTGTGATGCCTGTTGCAAATCCTAGGTAGCCTCAGGCGACTTTTCAAAGTTAGGTGATGAAAACCAATAAATGAGATTATATGAACGAATTACATAAATGCCTTTATTCTACTTACAGCGCTTTGGCAACTTCTTCCATCTAAACCCTGTGGTTCTCAAACCAGGAACTTTAATATGCGTCAGAAGTTTCCAAATTTTTCATCATCAACCCCGACACCAAAAGAAAAGTTGAAATTTTATGACCCCTAGTAAATGAAGTATCTTTTGTATTTTTAGTATTTACCAAGAGAACATTTAACGATTACCTACCATGTGCCAGGAGAAAAGAAAAATAAGACACAGATTTTAAATACAGACTTTGTTCCAGTGTTATTCTTTCTTTTGACTTCAGTATAAGAGCTATTGGGCTATTTGGTGTCCCTGTGAGGGGTTAAGCAAATGCTTACAGAGGGGATAAGCAATCCTACAATTGCTCAATAACTTTGTATTTTGATTTAAGGGAAAACTAAAAGACCTTCCTGTCCCAAAGTATCTCTGCTCTGTGGAGACTGGAGGTGCCCTGCAATTGACTCAAGATAATGTTTATTTGTTTAAACAGTTAAATGAGTAGTTTCTATTTAACAGGTGAGCACAGATCTTCACAACAGTACCTACTCCATGACAGAGCTAAGAGAAAAACTCTTAGGGAAAGAAAAACAATACGGGCAAAACGTCAAGGTTCCATGGGATATTGACAGGATTGTAAAACTTACAGAGGTACCTAGAAACCCTGGATATTTAGTAATAATATCAACAAAGGACGATGGCGAATAAGACAATACTCAGGTCAGAGGATGCATTGAGTAGATGAAGTGGTCCTTTATATTCTTTTCCCTTCTCATATACCTCTGCTTTTTCCTGTCCAGAATCTGTTCTGTATCCTCAGTAGGCCTACACATACACATACACACACATGCACACAGAGACATGTGTGTGCACCACCCATACACACATACATGAATTCATATACACATATGTAAACTCTGCTCAGTTAAAGCTTAGCTTTTAATAATAAAGAAAATATATAATGCCATATATTTTATAGATTTTTAAAACACTTGCACTTTAATAGAAAACATTTAATGTCTAAATATAAGAAGTCATTTCTGACACTGGAGGTTGACAGTTTCACAGAGAAAACTTGGGGAGCACAGAGACAAACCTGACCTCTCCCCACCCACCATCTCCCACAACCTTGGGGAAAAGTCATCAACCCCTCTACTAAGTCAAAATCAAGTTTATCAATGTCCCAATTTCAAATAGAATTCCCTACCTCATGTTAGGCATCCACATGTATTTTATTTGTTGAAGAGAGATGATATAAAGGAGAAAATCATCTGAAATTATAAGGTATAGCATTTAATCAACAGATATTTAAATTTAAGGTAAAATTAAATCATAATTTGATATTATATGTGGAGTTTTATTTTCGAAAGGATAATATGAAAAGCTCACTTCCTATTTTAACTTATATTTTCAGAGAATATACTTGGTGTAAAAGAAGAATGTCTTCCATTATTGTGCTTTTATTACAGGCAAACAAGGATTTATATTCCTTTTCAAGAAATGACTGTTTGATAACAGAAGAATAAATACTTTATATTTTTAGAAACAACAGGCAGGCTACTGATATCCTTGATTAGCTTCAATAAATTTGAATGGTTTCTATAATCCACTCTTAATTTCCTAATCAAATATTTATTTTTTAATTTTTAATTTTTATTTTTTATTATTTTACAATATTGCATTGGTTTGCCATACATCCACATGCACCCATCCACTCTTTAATTTGTACCTGACCCACTTAGTTCCTGGAAATCAGTCGACTTCTAAATATGCAGTTCACAGAACACACCACCAGAGGGCAATAAAGAAGTTAAAAATCTTGAAGCCATACAGTGAAAACGCCAGCCATGCCGAAGTCGTTTCAGTCTATCCGACTCCACTGGACTGAAGCCCCACCAGGCTCTTCTGTCCATGGGGATTCTGCAGGCAAGAATACTGGAGTGGGTTTCTGTGGCCTCCTTCAGGGGATTTTCGCAACCCAGGGATCGAAGCCACGTCTCTAACATCTAACCTGCTTTGGCAGGCTGGTTCTTTACCATTCAGTTCAGTTCAGTTCAGTTCAGTCGCTCAGTCGTGTCCGACTGTTTGCGACCCCATGAATCGCAGCACGCCAGGCCTCCCTGTCCATCACCAACTCCCGGAGTTCACTGAGACTCACGTCCATCGAGTCAATGATGCCATTCAGCCATCTCATCCTGTGTCGTCCCCTTCTCCTCCTGCCCCCAATCCTTCCCAGCATCAGAGCCTTTTCCAATGAGTCAACTCTTCGCATGAGGTGGCCAAAGTACTGGAGTTTCAGCTTTAGCATCATCCCTTCCAAAGAAATCCCAGGGCTGATCTCCTTCAGAATGGACTGATTGGATCTCCTTGCAGTCCAATGGACTCTCAAGAGTCTTCTCCAACACCACAGTTCAAAAGCATCAATTCTTCAGCGCTCAGCTTTCTTCACAGTCCAACTCTCACATCCATTCATGACCACTGGAAAAACCATAGCCTTGACTAGACAGACCTTTGTTGGCAAAGTCATGTCTCTGCTTGCCACCAAAATAGTGGGAATTTAAATAAAAGCAACATTTCACAATATGCTTTCCTGACCCATGTTATATATAATAACTTAATGGACTATATGTACATGGGTTCTGAAAAGTAACAGCACACTTCACTGGTCAATTTCTATGACAAGGGGAACATAATTTGAGTGTAGAAAAACAGTATACTTACATCTTAAAATTTCACCCCCCATAGAATCTATACACCTTTGAAAAATGGTAAGAATAATGGCTTTCTGTGACTCAATAACCAGCTAACATAATCAAGTGTAGAATTTATCTTCCTATGATGCTCAAATGCATAGGAAAAATGCATATCTAAGAGAATGGATAAACTCTAAGTGACATGTGAAAATGAGCAAATCTTCAAATGGGAAAAGTATAAGATTTATAAGGAACAATTTTCACTGTACTAGTATGGATATAGTATACATAAATAGTCTCTAAGAGACATAAAAACCACTTCCAGAAAGTAATTTGAGGTAGAAGGGAATTAACATGGATGAGGAAGAAAGGAGAGTTAGTTTTTAAAATAGTTTCATTTATTTGGGTTTTTTTTTTAATTTGTTTTACTTATTTGGTCTTTGCAATATAAGGAAGCAGTGGTTTTCAGACCAGTGTCCCAAAGGAATAAAGGGAATGAGGACTATACTGCAGCCCAGCTAATGTTTGATTATTTTGTAATAATACTGTAATAATAATAATGTTTGATTATCTTACAGTAGATGCATGTGTGCACGCTCAGTCCCTCAGTCATGTCCAACTCTTTGAAACCCCATGGATTGTACACTCCAGGTTCCTCTGTCCATGAAACTTTCCAGGCAAGAATACTAGAGTGGGTTTACAGTTTCTTCTCCATATAATAGATAAAATGGTAGCTAAATCATTTGAACTACAAGCATCCTCTCTGAAAATAATCTTGAGCCATCAACCTTAACTTATATATTAAAGAAAGCAGAGCTAGAATAATGTTTTCTTTGGAGAGAAAAATAAGATTTTGGATCAAATCAATAATGTCAGCAAACCTCAGTGGTATAAAATACTTCTGATTCCTGTCATGCCTCTAGAAGAGGGAAAGCTGAGTAATAATTTCCCCAGATTTGATATTCAATGAAAACATTTTAGATAAAGGCCATCTCTAGTTAAAAACTGGCTTTCCCACATGGCAGTAGTGGTAAAGAATCTGCCTGCAGTGCAAGAGATATGGGTTTGATCTCTGGGTTGGGAAGATCCCCTAGAGGAGGGCATGGCAACCCACTCCAGTATTCTTGCCTGGAGAATCCCCATGGACAGAAGAGCCTGTAGGGCTACTGTCCATGGGGTCTCAAAGAGTTGGACACAACTGAGTGACTTTCACTTCACTAATAAAAAGTGTTATGGATTTTTCCTTGGGTAGTCTCCAATATGATAGCTGACAGGAGTTCCTCTTTCCTTCCCAAATACATATGGGGATAGGGAGGTGGGTACCAGTCAGAAGAACTATCTAAATAATGCATAGTAATCAATACTTTGTTTTTTTTTTTTAAATAGAGATTTCTATATAAATTGTTTTCATTGGATAATATTTAATATCAGCTCTTAAAAATAGGAATGACAAATATTTTAAAATTTGTACAATTCATCTTGATTGGCTATAAATTATGTTCCTTTCTACAAAAATTGAATTGATATAATATTATACGAACACAATTTCAACTATGAATTGCAGTTCTGTGGGATCAATAACTGTGTATTATTTATCATTCTATTTCCAACAAAAATTCATATACTTAATAGGAATTCAGTAACACTTGATTGGATATATCATTGACTAAAAGAATATATACAAGAGATACAAGACAATTCTAAATTATACTAAATCAGAATAATTTTTACAAATAATAATCATTTGAATTTACCAATATATTTTTGAGGACTTATATATTACTAATTATAAATGTAAAAATCTTCAAAGAAATGTCAGGTTTTCAAGTTACTTTTTATAGTAATTATAGGAAAAAATGTATTCTAATCATGGGTATTTCCTTTACAGATTCCTTAATTTATATTGCAGTTAAGTCATGATAATATTATGGCTTAAATTTCAACAACATTTTTTAATGAGGAAACCTTTTAGGATTTTCCTACCTCTTGCTGCTGTTTTCTTCCTTTACATGACCCTTAACAAAAATTCCTGGAAGAGGGAAATTTTATGAGAGCAGAATAAGTAGAATGAGGCAAGGGTCAGGGAACTAAGAATCACAGTGACACGCAGAAGAGTACAAAGCCAGGGCCAGTTACAGGGTGGCTATCTTGCTATAATATAAAGCCTGATGTTTTAGACTACAAAGGTTGATTTTCCCACTAAATGGGGATTAATTTACTCCAAGTCCAAAAAACATCTATTTCTGCTTTATTGACTATGCCAAAGCCTTTGACTGTGTGCATCACAATAAACTGTGGAAAATTCTGAAAGGGATGGGGATACCAGACCACCTGACCTGCCTCTTGAGAAACCTGTATGCAGGTCAGGAAGCAACAGTTAGAACTGAACATGGAACAACAGACTGGTTCCAAATAGGAAAAGGAGTACGTCAAGGCTGTACATTGTCACCCTGCTTATTTAACTTATCTGCAGAGTACATCATGAGAAACGCTGGGCTGGAAAAGCACAAGCTGGAATGAAGATTGCTGGGAGAGATAGCAACAACCTCAGATATGCAGATGACACCACCCTTATGGCAGAAAGTGAAGAGGAATTAAAAGCCTCTTGATGAAAGTGAAAGAGGAGAGTGAAAAAGCTCAACATTCAGAAAACGAAGATCATGGCATCTGGTCCCATCACTTCATGGGAAATAGATGGGGAAACAATGGAAACAGTGTCAGACTTTATTTTTCTGGGCTCCAAAATCACTACAGATGGTGACTGCAGCCATGAAATTAAAAGACACTTACTCCTTGGAAGGAAAGTTATGACCAACCTAGATAGCATATTCAAAAACACAGACAATACTTTGCCAACAAAGGTGTGTTTAGTCAAGGCTGTGGTTTTTCCAGTGGTCATGTATGGCTGTGAGAGTTGGACTGTGAAGAAGACTGAGCTCGGAAGAATTGATGCTTTTGAACTGTGGTGTTGGAGAAGACTCTTGAGAGCCCCTTGGACTGCAAGGAGATCCAATCAGTCCATTCTGAAGGAGATCAGCCCTGGGATTTCTTTGGAAGGAATGATGCTAAAGCTGAAACTCCAGTACTTTGGCCACCTCATGCAAAGAGCTGACTCATTGGAAAAGACTCTGACGCTGGGAGGGATTGGGGGCAGGAGGAGAAGGGGACGACAGAGGATGAGATGGCTGGATGGCATCACTGACTCGATGTACGTGAGTCTGAGTGAACTCCGGGAGTTGGTGATGGACAGGGAGGCCTGGTGTGCCGCGATTCATGGGGTCACAAAGAGTCGGACACGACTGAGTGACTGAACTGAACTGAACTGACTGAAACATGATATAAAAGATGCTTACTCCTTGGAAGAAACATTATGACCAAACTAGATAGCATATTGAAAAACAGAGACATTACTTTGCCAACAAAGGTCCATCTAGTCGAGGCTATGCTTTTTCCAGTGGTCATGTATGCATGTGAGAGTTGGACTGTGAAGAAAGCTGAGTGCCGAAGAATTGATGCTTTTGAACTGTGGTGTTGGAGAAGACTCTTGAGAGTCCCTTGGACTGCAAGGAGATCCAACCAGTCCATTTTGAAGGAGATCAGCCCTGGGTGTTCTTCGGAAGGAATGATGTTTTCTAAAGCTGAAACTCCAGTACTTTGGCCACCTCATGCGAAGAGTTGACTCATTGGAAAAGACTCTGATGCTGGGAGGGATTGGGGGCAGGAGGAAAATGGGACGACAGAGGATGAGATGGCTGGATGGCATCACCGACTTGATGGACATGAGTTTCAATGAACTCCGGAAGATGGTGATGGATAGGGAGGCCTGGCGTGCTGTGATTCATGTGGTCGCAAACAGTCGGACACGACTGAGTGACTGAACTGAACTGAACTGAGACATGGTTAGATCTTATGGAAAGTAACAGTCTGTGTCAATAAACAAAGTGTTGCACACGTTCATGATAGTGGAGCAAGGGCATTAGACATTTTCCTTGCAGCCCAAGATTTGAGTAAATGGCTTTACTTCCTCCTTTGTTGGGGGATGAGTAGCAATTCAGCTAGCTGAGTCCTGCTCACGCATTCACGATACAGATCAGATAGATCCTTGCAGCCCTCTCCTTAATGGGCATCACAGGGTATACATATATCCAGACATGTATCTGGGGTTGGATCTTCCAATAAAAATGTGACCCACCAATCCTTTTACACTATATTGCTAAAATCAATCATACACCCACAGAGAAACACAATTTAAATGTATCACTTGGAAAGATTCATTCAACTATTTTTTAATTAGGTGGTCTAATTCTGCTTAGGTTGCCAACAGCAGAGGCAAAACGGGCAAATTCTAATTGTCAAATGGCAGTTGTTTGGTGGTCTTAGACTCCTACGGGCTGCTGAATCTAAGGACTCAAACAAATGCCACGATGCATTGCTATGAGTTGAATTGTATCCCCTAAAATCTAACCCATAGTACCATAGAATGTGAACAGATTTGGAAATAAGGATCTTTGCAGATGTAATTAGTTCAGATAAATAGGATGGACCTTCAATCCACTATGACTGGTATCCTCACAAGAAGAAACGCAGAGTCAGAGACACACAGAGACAACTCCATTTGACAACAGAGGAAGAGACTGGAGAGATACAGCTACACTGATTTGCTAACAATGCCAACATCTTTCCATGTGCCTCTTAAAAGTGAAGTGAAAGTCCCTCAGTCCTGTCTGACTCTTTGTGACCCCATGGGCTGTAGTCCATGGAATTCTCCAGGCCAGAATACTGGAGTGAGTAGCCTTTCCCTTCTCCAGGGGATCTTCCCAACCCAGGGATCGAACCCATGTCTCCCTCATTGCAGGCAGATTCTTTACCAGCTGAGCCACAAGAGAAGCTCCATGGCCATCACTAATCAAAATTACAATGAGGTACCACCTCACATGGTCAGAACGGCCATCATCGTCAAAAAATCTACAAATAAATGCTAAAGAATATGTGGAGAAGAGGGAACCCTCCTGCACTGTTAGTGGGAATGTAAATAGGTGCAATCACTGTGGAGAATAGCATGGAGGTTCCTTAAAAAGCTAAAAACAGAACAACTACACGACCCAGCAGTCCCACTCCTGGACATTTACCTGGAGAAAACCATCATTCCAAAAGATACATGGACCCCAATTTTCATTACAGCACTATTTACGATAGCCAGGACATGGAATCACCATCAATATCCATTGGTAAAGGAATGGATAAAGAAGATGTGGCACATATATACAATAGAATATTACTCAGCCCTATACAGTGGAAGTGAGAAATAGATTTAAAGGACTAGACCGGATAGACAGACTGCCTGATGAACTATGGACGGAGGTTCGTGACACCGTACAGGAAACAGGGAGCAAGACGATCCCCAAGAAAAAGAAATGCAAAACAGCAAAATGGCTGTCTGGGGGGCCTTACAAATAGCTATGAAAGAAGAGAAGTGAAAAGCAAAGGAGAAAAGGGAAGATATACCCATTTGAATGCAAAGTTCCAAAAAATAGTAAGGAGAGATAAGAAAGCCTTCCTCAGCGATCAATGCAAAGACATAGAGGAAAACAATAGAATGGGAAAGACTACAGATCTCTTCAATAAAATCAGATACCAAGGGAACATTTCATGCAAAGATGGGCTCAATAAAGGACAGAAATGGTATGGACCTAACAGAAGCAGAAGATATTAAGAAGAGGTGGCAAGAATACACAGAAGAACTGTACAAAAAAGATCTTCACGCCCCAGATAATCAGGAAGCTGTGATCACTCACACTCACCTAGAGCCGGACATGCTGGAATGTGAAGTCAGGTGGGCCTTACGAAGCATCACTACGAACAAAGCTAGTGGAAGCGATGGAATTCCAGTTGAGCTATTTCAAATTCTAAAAGACGATGCTGTGAAAGTGGTGCATGCAGTATGTCAGCAGATTTGGAAAACTCAGCAGTGGCCACAGGACTGGAAAAGGTCAGTTTTCATTCCGATCCCAAAGAAAGGTAATGCCAAAGAATGCTCAAACTACCACACAATTGCACTCATCTCACACTCTAGTAAAGTAATGCTCAAAATTCTCCAAGACAAGCTTCAGCAATATGTGAATCGTGAAATTCCAGATGTTCAAGCTGCTTTTAGAAAAGGCAGAAGAACCAGAGATCAAATTGCCAACATCTGCTGGATCAATGAAAAAGCAAAAGAGTTCCAGAAAAACATCTATTTCTGCTTTATTGACTATGCCAAAGCCTTTGATTGTGTGCATCACAATAAAATGTGGAAAATTCTGAAAGAGATGGGCATACCAGACCACCTGACCTGCCTCTTGAGAAATTTGTATGCAAGTCAGGAAGCATCAGTTAGAACTGGACATGGAACAACAGACTGGTTCCAAATAGGAAAAGGAGTACGTCAAGGCTGTACATTGTCACCCTGCTTATTTAACTTATCTGCAGAGAACATCATGAGAAACGCTGGGCTGGAAGAAGCACAAGTTGGAATCAAGATTGCCGGGAGAGATATCAATAACCTCAGATATGCAGATGACACCACCCTTATGGCAGAAAGTGAAGAACTAAAAAGCCTCTTGATGAAAGTGAAAGAGGAGAGTGAAAAAGTTGGCTTAAAGCTCAACATTCAGAAAACGAAGATCATGGCATCTGGTTCCATCACTTCATGGCAAATAGATGGGGAAACAGTGGAAACAGTGTCAGACTTTATTTTTCTGGGCTCCAAAATCACTGCAGATGGTGACTGCAGCCATGAAATTAAAAGATGCTCACTCCTTGGAAAGAAAGTTATGACCAACCTAGATAGCATATTCAAAAGCAGAGACATTACTTTGCCAACAAAGGTCCGACTAGTCAAGGTTATGGTTTTTCCAGTAGTCATGTATGGATGTGAAAGTTGGACTATAAAGAAAGCTGAGAGCAGAAGAATTGATGCTTTTGAACTGTGGTGTTGGAGAAGACTCTTCAGAGTCCCTTGGACTGCAAGGAGATCCAACCAGTCCATCCTAAAGATAAGTCCTGGGTGTTCATTGGAGAGACGGTTGCTAAAGCTGAAACTCCAATACTTTGGCCACTTGATGTGAAGAACTGACTCATTTGAAAAGACCCTGATGCTGGGAAAGACTGAGGGCAGGTGGAGAAGGGGACGACAGAGGATGAAATGGTTGGATGGCATCACCAACACAATGGACATGGGTTTGGGTGGACTCCAGGAGTTGGTGATGGACAGAGAGGCCTGGCGTGCTGCGGTTCATGGGGTCGTAAAGAGTTGGACACGACTGAGCAACTGAACTGAACTGAAAAGGAATGAAATTTTGCCATTTGCAGAGACATGGATAGACCTAGAGACAGAGTGAAGTCAGGAAGAGAAAAGAAAATACCAGATGATATCACTTTACATGTGGAGTCTAGAAAAATGATAGAGACAAACTTATTTGCAAAGCAAAAATACAGACACAGATGTAGAGAATTTATGGGGAGAGGGATGATTTGGAAGATTGGTATTGACATATACACACTACTATGTATAAAATAGGTAACTAATGAAAACCTACTTATAGCACGAGGAACTCTATTTAATGCTCTGTTGTGACCTAAATGGGAAGGAAATCCAAAAAAGACAGGATATGTGTGTATGTATAGCTGATTTGCTTTGCTGTACAGCAGAAATGAACACAAAATTGTAACGCAACTATGCAACTACACTCCAATAAAAATTTAAGATAAATAAATACTCCCCCAAAAGAGAAATGCCAACACCAATGATCGATGGCCACCACCACAAGTTTGTTAAGACAAAGAGGAATCTTCCCCTTGAGGCTTCTGAAAGAACAGGGCCCCTCTCAATGCTTTGAACTTCAGGCCTCTAGAGCTGTGATCAATTAAATTTCTGTTCTTTTAAGGTAACAAGTTTTTGGTATCTTGTTATGAAAGTCCTAGAGCTGGCAGTATTTGAGTCCTAAGATGGCAACTGTATTTTGACTATGTAATGACTATTCCAATATGATCAACAGATGCAAAGATAAAAGCGCAACTGAGACTAAACCCAGTTCTTTTTATTCCCAGACTAATAGATGATTTTAAAAATTATCAGTCATCAAATTAGTAGCTGTACTTTGTTTAAAGGGACATTTTTTAATAGAAAGGTTATAATTGTTAGAAACAATGAAAAAAAACAGCAATCTTTCTTTTTTTTTACCATACTCCTCTCAACCCCCAGTCTTTATGGCCACAAAGATAATTTTTAGGAAAATTAATTTCTTCTGTTATTTTAAATTACATGCTCACACTGCTAATCTTTATTTCATTTTTCATTTTAAACATTATCCATTGGTTTCTAATAAGATTTTTCTGTTGCTGTTTTACTAGTTCTCTCTCACTCTCTCCTCTTCCCAATATAGATACAACAAAAATCATTATTAAATCAATATTCAGTGTTTGTGTTATTTTAGTCATGCAATATTTTTTGTCGTTGAATGACATGGCAAAATATAACTACATTTTTATACAAACTTTTGTTTAGCCTAGATTTGGTAATTTCCATATCTTTGTTGTTTTTTGGCTTGCTTAACTGTTTGTGTATTTATAATTAATTATTTTCAGACTTTCTAATAGAAATGTAAAATTTTCAATATGATCAAAGAGATCAAGAAGTAAAGCTTTGTGAAATATTTGAAACATTTCAAAATGTCTCAAGTCCGCATTCACACACAAGTGGTTGTTTGGCTAGATATTCAACTTTAGATTAGAAATTATTTTTTCTTCAGAAACGTGAAGAAATTGTTTACTTTCGGTTTCCAGTAGTGCTACTGAGAAATCCAGTATCATTCCCACAATTAATTCTTTTATATATAACACTGTCTTCCTCCCTCGTCTCCAACAGTTGAGAACCTTTTAAGATCTTCTATTTATCCTCAAAGTTCTCCATAATAATGTACAGGTATATGAAATTCTTAATTAATTTTACCTAGCTCTCATTGGATCCTTTATATCTAGAAATCCATGCACTTTTACTCCATGATATTGTCTTACATTATTTCTTTGGTAATTTCTCCCTAGCCTTTCCTCCTGCTTTCCTTCTCTGGAATTGATGTCAGCTGGATGCTGTACCTCTGAGACTGGTGTTCTAATTTACCATTTTTCCTTCTATTTCCATTTCTCTTTTGTAATAGTTGTTCTATTTTTCTGGGAGATTTCTTATGTTACTGAAGTCTTTTAATTATGGTTTATTTAATCTATCACACCATGACTTTTTAAAAGATATCTTTCTTGTTGCTTTGAAACACACCCTTATTAGACTCACAGATATGTTAAAATTAATGTAGTATTTTTCATTTGTGTCTGCACTATATTTTACCCATTTTATTTTGTTTTCTCTTTCACTGTTTGTGGTTTGCTTTGGTTGGTCTGTTTATCTATTAAATTAAGTGATTTCTGCAAATGTCTTAATCATCTATTAATTTTAAAATTTATAGTTTTAAAAAGTATTAAAACACTAACTGGCAAATCTGTGAACATGAAGGCTTTTCTCTTGCTTATAAATAGCTGAGCTATGGAGTTATGACCAGGCTGAACCTGAGGCATTTCACTGTGCTTATCCCAAATCAGTGAGTCCTTTAAATACGGATATTGAATTTCCCCATAGATGAACTGTCGATTTACCAACATAAAGACCATAAACTTGGCAATCTACATTTAGGAGAATAAACAGTGGGTTCATTATGCCAAAATTTATTCAAACTCTCTGTTTTTAATAAATTAAATCACTCCCACTTTCAGCCCTGCATAGGATCCCAGAATCCAGAATCTCTGATTGAACCTCTCCATAGAAACCTCCATACTTCTGCAAGAAGAGCAGAGAGGGCAGGGGTGGCACTTTGTTGCTTGTTTGGGATTGGAAAATTTGGTAGTGGGTATGTGAGACCAATAATGCTGTTCTATTAATAGCATTTACAAGAGTATGTGAGACCAATCAAGTATCAACATTTCATTTTAATTCATCTCAAAGTATTTCTAATTCCCTTTATGAGTTCTTACTTGATCCATGAATTATTTAGAAACATATTGTTTAATTTCCATTTGTGATTTTCACAAATTTCTTCCTGTTAATGATTTCTTATTCTGCTATCCACTGAGAGTATTCTTTTATTGTTTATATCCTTTAAAATGTACTGAAATCTGTTTCATGGTCTAGCATATAGTATACCCATGTGCATTTGAAAAGAGTATATATTCTGATGCTCTTAGGGGGATGTTTTAAGATGGCTGTTAGGTCTAGGTGATTGATAATGTTGTTCAAGTTTTTTTTTTTTTTTCTTCTTGTTGATTTTATGTATGTTCTGTTATTGAAAAAGGGTATTCAACTATTAGCATAGAACTGTCTGTTTTGCTTTCGATTATGTTCAATATTGTTTCATTAGATTTTGAAGTTATGCTGTTAGGTACATATATTTATTATACATTCTTGATGAAATAACCATTTTATCAATATGAAATGTCTTTATTTGTCTCTAGTAAAATTTTGGTCATAAAATATATTTTTTCTGATGTTTACTTAGCCACTCCAGGTTTCTTGTTATTGCTATTGTTTTGTTTTGTTGTTACCATTATGATATATCTATTTCAACTCTTTTACACTCCACTTGTATATGTTCTTGAGTTTAAAATGGGTCATTTGTATGACCCATTTTGTATATTTGAATCATGTTTTTTATTTTTTATCCATTCTGAAATTCCTGTCTTTAGATGAAATGTTCAACCTTTTTATACTAAACATAATATTAATTTTATAATTTTTAGGTAGAATGTAATTCATGTAGGATTTATGTCCAATATTTGTGATTTACTTTCCAAATGTCACATTTTTAATCTAATCCCTCTTCCTCAATACTGGCCATTTTTTATTGTTGTTGCTGATGTTGTTAAAGAGATATTTCCTAGTGTGCAATTTCAATTCCCTTATCTTTTAATATATTTCTGAGTTGTATTCTTAATGCTTGCTCTAAAGATTACAAATAACATCTTAAGTTATAAGTATCTAGTTTTGATTAATAACAACTTAATTTCAATAGTTTAAAAAACTTTGTCTATTAGCTCCATTACATTGCTCTCCTTTGATCTGTTACTGATAGAAAAATTGCATCTTTATATATTATATGCCTATACACAGTTATAATTAATATTTTATGTAGCTGTCTTTTAAATCAGATAGGAGAAAAAATATTATAATAAAATACATTTATACTATTTTTTTATATTTACCTCTGCAGTTACTCTTATTGATGCTCTTCATTTCTTCAGATGGATTCAAATTATGGGCTTGTCCTTTTCATCTGAAGGGCTCACTTTAATAGTTCTTGTAGCACAAGTCTGCTAGAAAAAAATTCTCAAGTTTTTTACAAAAGTATTGAAAGCTTCATGAATTTTCATGTCATCCTTCTATAACAGCCATGATAATCTCTGTATCATTCCAATTTTAGTATGTGTGTGCTTAAGTGAGCATTTAGTTACTCTTATATGGTAAAAAAATATTAAATGTTACAGATTATGAAGTTATAGATATAGGAAATTTGTTTAGCAACCATTTCAGGAACATATTTGGGTACTGCTATTATTGACATTGGAAATTCAATGTTACCATGTAGCAAGATAAAACAGATAAACCTCAAGTTGTGATGTTTTTTCCTGGTAAATAATGTAAGGTTAATTATCAATTGTCACATTTCTTCCAGCATTTTCTAGTTAGCTTTTAACTTAGTGTAAGTGACATGAAAAGATGGTAAGATTTGCATTAATTCCTGACCCAAAACACAGAACTTTTGAAGATGAAAACCCATTAACAGAGCTCTGTATTTCTGGTGAAAAATAAATGTCTCATCCCTGAAAAAATTATAAATATTTTACAAATTATATGTTCATGAACCTATCCAGAATTTTTAATGGTTTCATTGCAAATGTAATTTTCTCTACCCACACTCCATTCTTCTCAATTAAATAGATTGGGTGGGTTTGTGTATTTTTTGGTCCCTTATTATATTTAGTTATATTTAAGCCTTCTCTTCTAAACTCATTTCCTGGTAACAAAGAAGTAAGACACAGACACTGATTCTGACTCCTGGGGAAGCTTAGGCCCCGGCGTGCTGGTCTAGGAAGGGCCTAGCATCACCTTGTTCACGTGGACTCGAATGTGGAACCGGTGCGCTTCTAAACATCTCAGAGACATTTAACAGTATTGCCATCATCAAACAAATCATGGTTGCCAGGGGGAAAGGAGAGTTAGGGAATCTGAGAAGATTATGTACACACTGCTATATGTAAAATGGATAGCCAACAAAGTCCCACTCTATAGGCACAGAGAACTCTGCTCAGTGTTGTGTATCCGCAGGATGGTAGGAGGGTTTCGGGGAGAATGGATACATGTATGTGTATGGCTGAGTCCCTTCGCTGTTCACCTGAAACTACCACATTGTTAATCGGTTCTTGTTGTTGTTTAGTCACCAGTCTGACTCTTTGTGACCCCATGGACTGCAGCAGGCCAAGCCTCCTGTCCATCACCTCCCAAAATTTGCCCAAGTTCATGTCCATTGCATCGGTGATGCCATGCAACCATCTCATTCTCTGACGCCCTCTTCTCCTGTCCTCAATCTTTCCCAGCATCAGAGACTTTTCTAATGAGTCAGCTGTTTGCATAAGATGACCAAAATACTGGAGTTTCAGCTTAAGCATCAGTCCTTTCAATGAGTATTCAGGGTTGATTTCTCTTAAGACTGACTGGCTTGATCTTGCTGTTCAAAGGACAGTTCCACAGCTGTAAAGAATCTGCCTGTAACGGAGGAGATGTAGGAGAATGCAGGTTAGATCCCTGGGTGAGGGCAATCCCTTAGAGGAGGACGTGACAACCCACTACAGTATTCTTGCCTGGAGAATCCCGTGGACAGAGAAGCTTGGTGACAGTCCATAGAGTCACAAAGAGTTGGACATGACTGAAGCAACTGAGCATGCACGCATAGAATAATTTAAGATGTGGGGGGAAATAAGTTTTTAGTATTTTAAATCCACTAAAAATCTCCAAATTTATAATATTTTGCTAGATATTAACTATCTACTTTTATTAGATAAACCAGAAAAAAGCAGCATTAGATAAACTGAGTTTTTTTTAATACATTTCAAAATAATTTCTATATCATCTGTTATGCAGAGATCCAGCCATACACACTGGCTCATTAAAGTGTAAAATAGTTATATAAAGTTCTATTCATTAAGCAGAGTTCACACAAAGAATTTTCCTATGATGTGAAACAGTGCAAAAGATTTATGTTTCTAGATACTGATTAAAGGAAAGCCATCAGGCTTTGTCTTACAGTAATTTCATATTTGTTTAAAGTTTAAAAGTGTCTTCCAAATTCTAGACATCTATACCTTTAAGTCAGTTGGGCAACAACCAGATATTTTAAAACCTTAGATTCCATTTGCCAATCCACTTCTTTTAAAAGCATGCTTTTCATTCCTTTTTTTGAAATAAAAGCAGCCGCATTGTCTGTACTGATTCAATCATCACCATTGAAAATGTTAAAAGAAGAGTACAAATGAGAAACACTGATACATCTTCTGACATTATTCATTTAGAAGCTAGTTCTCAAGTTGTCATTACATTTACCACATAAAAATTAGAAATGATTTGTTTGGAGAACTACAGCTATTTCTAGATTCAAGATGTTTGGACAGCTGTAGATAAAGTTTCACTATCAGACTGAACTAAATATGCTGTAATTATATATAAAGCAGGATGAGTTTTGTCCCATGAACTTTCGCTATTAATGCACTCAGGCTAAGCATCCAAGATATCATCATTCTTTAAGATTAAACAAGTGTATTTCTCAGTCACAAATGTAAAATTAAAGTCTGAAAATCAAGGTGAAGGATTGGTTGGACAAGGCTGATGTTTCTATCATCTGATTGTTTCCATCTTTATTCTGTTCTGTAGAATCCACACTAAGCTTGTATTTCCACAAAGTCTGTGTTTCCTCATTTGTTAGCACTCATCACACTTGAAGTTATTAGTTAAATATCTATTTCCTCCAATAAACAGGTTCAGTAGGCCAGGGACCGCTGCTGTCTTATTTTCTTCTGCCTGCTAAACTATCATGAGCTGTGCTGTGCTCAGTCGCTTCAGTCATGTTCGACTCTTTGCAACCCTACTGACTGTAGACCGCCAGGCTCCTCTGTCCATGGGATCCTCCAGGCAAGAATACTGTAGTGGGTCGCCATGCTCTCCTCCAGGGGATCTTCCCGACCCAGGAATCGAACCCAATCTCTTGCCTCTCCTGCATTGCAGACAGGTTCTTTACCCACTGAGCCACCTGGGAAGGCCCTAAACTGTCATATGAGATACCAAAGAGGATTTGTTGTATGAATAAATTAATGATAAATGAATGAAGAAACCTAAATTATCAGGTTGATAATTAAATTAGAGAATAGAATATTGAACTTTTGAATTGAATTTTCATAATTCTTATATAATGATAATTTGTTTAAAATTTGGCATGCAAAATATAATAAACAATAGAGTGAACAGATAGTAAAGAAAAATGATGGCCAAGGAATTGGAAGATTTAGATTTCAAATTATCTGAATCCTAGGAAAAATGAGACCCCAAAGAAATTTATATGCTCTATTTAAGTATTTCAGAAATAGAAATTAAGAAGTCATCAGTATACTAAATTATTATGATTTCTAAACTAATCATAATTCATTCAAATGACATATGAGATACAGGGCTCTCAGAATATTTACCATGTTAATCAAATGAATAATTACACTGAAACTTGAGTTTATTTCTCTGGTATATCAAAATGTTGTACTTATGTGGGTGAGATTGACATTTTGGAGAACTGTCTTAGTACAGAAAATTTTTGTTAATTCTGCATTTTGTGTTCTTCTTGAAGTGATTTTTCCAAGTTTCCTTTTTATATTCTAAGATATCTTGTTTATAAAAAATATGTAATATTTCCCTGTTGGCATGACAAACATAACTAGAATGCTTCATTGCAGTGCTTTAGATATAATCTAAAAATTGTTCTTACATGCAACAGCAGAGACCAATGACTCATGAAATTGCTCAACATTGGGCATAGTTCTTCTTGCAGAACTACTAGTTTATATGAGACATTTTTCTTCAGACTTTGAGATCAAAATGTAAACTCTACTCAGTATGTCAGCATTTACATTAAAATGAATTTTTCACTCATGGGAAAAGCTTTAATTAAGTGCATTTAAAAGTTTGGAAATCAACAGGACATGTTTGTGAAAATTTTAAATGTTTCTTTCACTACTTGGTTTGAAATAAAATAGGAAACAGGGGGAAAAGTATTCAACCCAGGAAAGAGGTCCTTCTTCTGCCTATCAAAAGAGCTATTAAATATGGGCACTTCCCAGGTAGCACTAAGGATAATGAACCCACCTGCCAATGCAGGAGACATAAATGATGCAGGTTGGATTCCTGGGTCAGAAAGATTCCCCTGGAAGAGGAAATGGCAAGCTACTCCAGTATTCTTGCCTGGAGAATCCCCACGGACAGAGGAGACTGCCAGGTTACAGTCCAGAGTGTTGCAAAGAGTTGGACACGACGGAAGCTGCTTAGCCTGCATACATATACCAGTACAGTCAGTTCCCCGCCTCTGAAACAGAAGAGATGTCCATTTCCTACCAAAGGTTGTTGCTGTCTTTGTACTCAAGATTCCATCCCATTTCAACATTCAAGATTCCACTTTTAAAACCAGTTCTTTTTATCCTGCATCCTTAATTTCTCCCTTTATGCTTGGTTATTCTCCAAAATACATAAGCTTCTCCTAATAGCTCTCATTTTATTTATTTTCAAAGCATATATTAGAAACTTTCATTCTGCCAGGGAAGTTTCCTTCCTTTAAAATCTCTGTCCATAAAATCTGTCCATGTCTCTTCTAACAATCATATGTTAGAAGATATATGAAAGATGTACGGCAAGATATATGAAGGCCATTTCATATCTCCTTAGATGAGGTTTTTCCTTGAATACCTAAGGTAAGAACCTGCCATTGCTTTCTATTGTGTCTCATGGTGAATTTTCTTTATGTTACCAATCAAAATCTGAACATACCATAGTTATTTTTTAACTTGACATTAATAGTTTAAATTTTCTCTTTGAGAAAGTAACATGTAGGCTCTTCGAGGTAGATCCTTTAATTCTCATTCATCCTTGTATTTTAAAAACCTAACAGAACTCAGAACAAAGTACGTACTTAACATGTGTTTATAGAATGAATGCAAGATCTATACCAGTTCCTATGGAAAAATTAACAGTCAACCCTAAGTAATGGTGCAAAGGACCAAAATGTCTTGTTGCCACTTGCGTTTTTCTATTCTTCCTTCATTCTTTCTTCTAAATGCCTTGTACCCTTTTGCTCTTTCACTGTAATATTCTAACCAGTATCTTTCCCATTAGACAGACTTTATTCTCCAAATTAATCACTTACTTCAATAATTATTCAATTCATCTAGTCCATGCATGTTTTAGAAAATATTGTTGAATTCATAATAAGGCAACAATTAACATTTGTATTTTCTTCCTTGACTCTTTACCAAGTACATCTTAAGTTTTTCAAAGGAACAATCATATTATAGTTGTGGAAGCCAGGAAATCAGGCTCTGATTCTCCAAACATCTTCATTAATTTCCAGAGACCTGTGTCACGGTTCCCAAAACAAATTTTTCCACTTCTTTCACTACCATGTCACATCAGTTTTGAGTACTGATGTTAAATTTTCTAAAACCTTTTCATCATCTTTACCTTTCAACTTCTTCTTCTTCTTCTTCTCCTGTTTTTCTCATCTTTTATTAATGGGGCCATCATCTATCTGTATCATAAAAGACCACCACCATCACATGACTTTATTGCTCAAGGGATAAAAGGGTTATCCACTTCTTGTACCTCTGCATATTTAGTCACCAAACGTCAATGCTACCTGCAAAATAACATGAATTCCATCCGTATTTTAAAATTTACATTTCCACTTGTTTTATTTTGAGAACCCTCAACTTCCCTCCTCCATACAGTTCCTTCTCCAAACAGTTAATATGATCCTGCTAATACGCCAATTTTCAGGCTATTTCCACATATAACAAGAAAATAATCTTCTAAGGATCTAACTTTTGCCTTTCTTCTCAAAATAAACTCTTAACTTTGCCAAATAGAGATTATGACCATTATAATTAAAAAATAAGCTTTATTGAGCATTTACTCCATTCCATGTGGCATTCTCCCTGAATAAGCTTATTTATTTCCTATAATAACATACTAAGGAAAAAGTACTATCATTAAAATAAATTTAAAAGTGAAGACTAGAGATGTTAAGTAATTTTCCCACACTTTATGGTAAAGAGAGCCAAGATTCAAATACAGGCTAGACTGCCTCCAGAATTCATATTCTGGTTTAAAAGGTTTTTTTTAGTTGAAATATATTTGATGTATAACATTGTGTAATTTCAAAGTGTACAACTTGTTGATTGGATACGTGTATATACTGCAGTATGAGCGCCACTGTAGCTTTAGCTATTACCCCTATGATATCACCAAGGGCTTCCTTGGTGGCACAGGGGTAAAGAATCTGCCCGCCAATGCAGGAGACGCAGGAGATGTATGTTTGACCCCTGGATTGGGAAGATCCCCTGGAGAAGAAAACAGCAACCCACTCCAGTATTCTTGCCTGGAAAAATCCCATGGACAGAGGGGCCTGGTGGCCTCTGGTGGCCCTGGTGACAGTCCATGGGATCACAAGAGTCACACAATTTAGCGACTAACAAGCACCACTACCTACAACATCACATAATTATTATTTCTTAGCGACTAAACTCCACCGTGTCTTGCTATTTCCATGTTAAACAAACGAAAAAACTGTGTTGGTTCTTGTCTATATCATCATTGAGGTGCAAAAAATCTGAGGCGTAAAGAGGGTAGATGCTGCTAAGTTGCTTCAGTCGTGTCTGACTCTGTGCGACCCCATAGACAGCAGCCCACCAGGCTCCCCCGTCCCTGGGATTCTCCAGGCAAGAACACTGGAGTGGGTTGCCATTTCCTCTTCCAATGTATGAAAGTGAAGAGTGAAAGTGAAGTCGCTCAGTCATGTCCGACTCCTAGCAACCCCATGGACTGTAGCCTACCAGGCTCCTCTGTCCCAGGGATTTTCCAGGCAAGAGTACTGGAGTGGGTTGCCATTGCCTTCTCCAATAGAGGGTAGATAAATCTCTCAAATTTGCAAGTCTAGTTAAATTATAAGGTGACCCTGAGCCCAGGCTACTCTGCACCCATCTTGTTGCCCCTCTTGTGCCCTTGGACTGTCTGGTTCCTAAGATGAGATGGACAGCCCCACAAACACTCCATCTTCCAGCATTTTCTTGATCACAGACTACAATTAGAGGACTTTGTTAAATGCCTTGGGCTATACTTGACAATGTTCAAGAAAGGAATGATGCTGAAGAAGAATGCTGGCTACTTCCTTCTCTCTGAATGCCATCCCTACCAGCAGTTAAAGTCAATCTGGGAGAACATCAAATCTAGGCAATTTTCTTTTGAACTATGAAGAGAATACATTAATCTGTATGAACTAAAGTTGTGATTAAAGCATGAAATTCTTTCCAGTTGTGATTACGAAAACAGTTTGAAATGAATTAGTCTCCATACCACATTAATGTAGTCATCCCAAGGCCCGATAACTGGGAACACTTCAATGGCTCAAGTGCACCCATGAGTAGTTACCCAGACTGCATGTAGATTCAGAAACAGCTTCTATTTCGAGTGAAGATCAAGAGGTGCTGAAATTTGATAGGACATTGTCATTCTAAGTCAGATGGCAAATGCTTTAATACTTAACACAAACTCTAAAATTCATTTACTTTCTTCCTCAAAGGCATAGAGTGTCAGAAAATATTTTAGACATTCCTTACACTGAAAAAGAAGTAAACTCAGCTGAACATATCTTTGGGCTAAAAAATTAACACACACATTTTTTTGCTGTTGTTGATCACATACCGTATCATTTCAAATAAACAATCCTAAAACAGCGTGCAATAGTTCTAACTCAGGGTTACATGAATAATCAGCTAATTTCGAAAATACACTTCTTACAAGGAGCTATGAATCTTGAAAATCCTTTGGAACAATGGATAAAAATGCATACATTTATAGTACCCAAACATCCTCTATCTTGGTAGAAAAATGGTAGAAAAACAAGCTCTGGAGCTGAGTCCTGGCCAACTCTTCGCGACCCCATGGACTGTAGCCCGCCAGTCTCCCCTGTCCATGGAATTTCCCAGGCAAGAATACTAGGGCGAGTTGCCATTTCCTCCTCCAGGGGATCTCTCTGACCCAGGAATTGAACCTGGGTCTCCTGTATCTCCTGGGTTGGCAGGAGGATTCTTTACCACTGAACTACCAGGGGAAGCCCAGAAAGACAAGCTTACCTATTATAATTGGCATAGACAGATATTCATTCTATAAATATTTAGACTCTGACAGTCAAAGTGTGTAACTGAGAACAGAAAAGCCCGGTCCAGATAATGAACTGAATAAACTAGGAAGACATAAACATAAGCAAGGCAGTTTCTTTATTGCATTATGTTTTATTTACTTTTAGATACCATTCATCAATAAAGCCACAGGTATCCATCTCCCACTAGGCTGTCACTGGAGAGTTTATCTTTCTAGCTCTTCAATTTCTACAATAAAATTATTCAAATGATAAACTCATTTCACTTTTATTAACTAGAAAGTAATTTAATATGGCCAATTTGAATAATTCTTTCTGAAAATATATCTTTTATGACAGATATGTTGCTTGGAGTGTTAGGGTCTGATAAATGACAATCTAAACTGTTATTACTCATTTCAAAATGGTCAAAGGCAAGCTTTAGCTCTATCAAGCTGAAACTTTCCTTACTTTAATAATTCCCCCATTAAGACCCAAACATAATCATGCCAATTCCAGAGGCAGAACATATGAACAGACCAATCTGTTTAAAATAGTACTCCTGCTGGGAAAACACAAGAAGATTAGGGGAAAAAAAAATCTCTACTGGAAGGAAAAGGCAAATAGCAAAAATAATGAGCTTTAAAGTTAGAGACAGAGAAAAACTCTCTCCAAAGATAATATAGACAACTATGTATGTACAGCTTTGGTGGAAAAGAATTCAGAATAATCTCTCAAGAAAAATCATAATTACACAGTTGTTGTTAATGGTAATAAAAAAAAAACCTTTTAAAAATAAAATCTTGAAACATATATTTACTGATATGGATGGCATGTTGTATTTCAGTATTTTTTCTTTGTTATGAGTGCTATTAAAGTAATGTGATAAAAAAATTGTTATTGTTGCTCAGTCACATGACCAACCAGTCACTGACTCGTTGTGACCCCACGGACTGCAGCATGACAGGCTTTCCTGTTCTTCACCGTCTCCCAGAGTTTGCTCAAACTCCTGTCCATTGAATTGGTGATACCAAGCATCCAAATCTCTGTCAACCCCTTCTCCTCCAGCCCTCAATCTTTCCCAACATCAGGATCTTTACCAATGAGTTGACTTTTCACATGAGGTGGCCAAAGTATTGGAGCTTCAGCTTCAGCATCAGTCTTTCCAATGAATATTCAGGGTTGATTTTCTTTAGGACTGAATGATTTGATCTTCTTATTGTCCAAGGGACTCTCATGAGTCTTCTCCAGCTCCATAGTTTGAAAGCATCAATTCTTTGGTCTTCAGCCTTCTTTATGGTCAACCTCTCACATCCATACATGACTACTGGAAAGACCATAGATTTGAATATATGGACTTTGTCAGCAAAGTGATGTATTTGCTTTTTAACCCACAGTCTAGATTTGCCATAGTTGTCCATCCAAGAAGCAATCATCTTCTGATTTCATGGCTGCAGTCGCTGGAAGCCAGCATATTGCATATTGAGTGCATATTGCATATTGAGTGCAGCACTTTCCACAGCATCATCTTTCAGGATCTGGAATAGCTCAACTGGAATTCTATCACTGCCGGGAGCCAGCGTGAGGAGCTCCACCCATGACAAAGGTCATGAGGAAGGAGGCTCGGCATAAGCAAAGGCGGGATCGAGCCTCAAGAGTCCCCCTGGAAATTCTCGAACATCTACCCCCAAAACCAGAGTCTGCCTACTTTCTGCTTTGTGCTTTCACCTACACCTCTGACTTTACAAGGGGCTGTCCCCCACTACCTCTCTCTGAAAAAAGAGTTAGCTTACAGCTCCAGTTAATAATTCCTGGGTGTGACAGTGTTTCAACCTACAAACTCCTTTGGAAATCCTCTAGCCTGCCTGAATAGGTTTTTCTGGCCACATGTGATTGTTCAGAGCCTCCCAACTGTGAGAGGCAGGAGATGTTCTAAACTGTCTAAACACAGATTCTTTTGAGTAGTTAAAAGATTGATTAGAAATTGTATTGGTGAAGGGTTTTTCACTTATTGGGCCAATGTTTGCTGCTAAGTCTCCATATCCCTTACCTGCTGTGTCCCTGGCAGTGTATTGATTAATATAATTGGTGTAAGTAGTGGTTTTAATGTTTGTAACCTTGGACCCTTGAGTTAATTCTTTTCTTGATTGAGCCCACCACACCTTTGCCCTATAGGAATGCAACTTTTATCTAATGCTTTTGGAGGGTGGCTCCTGACTTTGGAATAATCACCTTTAGAGAAAAATAAGTTTCTTAAAATGTTAACAGGCCTCCTGGCCAGAAGATGATGTAAATCACCTGAACTTTTGCATATGATAAGTTTGAAAGTCTGGCTTTGATTAGGACCAGGAACTGCTGTCCTTGCATGACTCTACCCCTTCCCCCATTATCCTCTATGCATAACTTAAGGTATAAAAACTACTTTGGAAAATAAAGTGCGGGCCTTGTTCACTGAAACTTGGTCTCCCCATGTCGTTCTTTCTCTCACCTTCTGGCTGAATTATTCAGCCTCTTTTCTCCACTGAATTTCCTCACTGAACTATCCTTATTTCAGCCTCTTTTCTCCACTGAATTTCCTCACTGAGCTATCCTTATTCTATTACTCTTTATATCCTTAATTAACATTTAATTAAGCAGTTGTTTCCTGATCCTCGCCGACGCCGTCTCTCCTTCGAATACCCTGGATCAGCCGGGGCTGGACCCCGGCATGCAGTCACCATCTGCAGAAATTTTAGAGCCCAAGAGGATATCTGTCACTGCTTCCACCATTTTGCCTTCTATTTGCCATGAAGTGATGGGACAGGATGCCTTGATCTTAGTTTTTTTAATGTTGGATTTTAAGCTGACTTTTTCACTTTCCCCCTTCACCTTGAAGAAGCTCTCTCTTTAGTTCCTCTTCACTTGCTGCCATTAGAGTGGTATTATCTGCATATCTGAGGTGGTTGTTGACATTTCTCCTGGTCATCTTCATTCCAGCTTTTAGCTCATCCAGCCTGGCATTTCGCATAATGTTCTCTGAATATAAGTTAAATAAACAGGGTGACAATAAACAACTTTGTCATTCCTCTTTCTCCTTAATAAACTTTTATTCCAATTTTCTGCTCAAATGAAAATCTCTATAACAACAGTGACAGCACGGTTACTGCTACAAAATGTTTTAATATCATGATATTAACATGATATCATGTTTTTGTGTTATTCAGTTCAGTTCAGTTCAGTCACTCAGTCGTGTCCAACTCTTTGTGACCCCATGGACTGCAGCATGCTGGGCCTCCGTGTCCATCACCAACTCCCTGAGTTTACTCAAACTCATGTCCATTGAGTCAGTGATGCCATCCAACCATCTCATCCTCTGACGTCCCCTTCTTCTCCCGCCTTCAATCTTGCCTAGCATCAGGGTCTTTTCTAGTGAGTCAGTTCTTCACATCAGGTGGCCAAAGTATTGGAGTTTTAGCTTCAGCATCAGTCCTTCTAATGAATGTTCAGGACTGATTTCCTTTAGGATGGACTGGTTGGATCTCCTTGCTGTCCAAGGGATTCTCTAGAGTCTTCTCCAACACCACAGTTCATAAGCATCAATTCTTCAGCACTCAGCTTTCTTTTTTATTTATTTTTTATTTTATTTAATTTTTTTAACTTTATAATATCATATTGGTTTTACCATATATCAAAATGAATCCACCACAGGTATACATGTGTTCCCCATCCTGAACCCTCCTCCTTCCTCCCTCCCCATACCATCCCTCTGGGTCGTCCCAGTGCACCAGCCCCAAACATCCAGTATCGTGCATCGAACCTGGACTGGCGACTCATTTCATATATGATATTATACATGTTTCAATGCTATTCTCCTGAATCATCCCACCCTCTCCCTCTCCCACAGAGTCCAAAAGACTGTTCTATATATCAGTGTTTCTTTTGCTGTCTCATATACAGGGTTATTGTTACCATCTTTCTAAATTCCATATGTATGTGTTAGTATACTGTATTGGTGTTTTTATTTCTGGCTTACTTCACTCTGTATAATAGGCTCCAGTTTCATCCACCTCATTAGAACTGGTTCAAATGTATTCTTTTTAATGGCTGAGTAATACTCCATTGTGTATATGTACCACAGCTTTCTTATCCATTCATCTGCTGATGGACATCTAGGTTGCTTCCATGTCCTAGCTATTATAAACAGTGCTGGGATGAACATTGGGGTACACGTGTCTCTTTCCCTTCTGGTTTCCTCGGTGTGTATGCCCAGCAGTGGGATTGCTGGATCATAAGGCAGTTCTATTTCCAGTTTTTTAAGGAATTTCCACACTGTTCTCCATAGTGGCTGTATTAGTTTGCATTCCCACCAACGGTGTAAGAGGGTTCCCTTTTCTCCACAGCCTCTCCAGCATTTATTGCTTGTAGACTTTTGGATCGCAGCCATTCTGACTGGCGTGAAATGGTACCTCATAGTGGTTTTGATTTGCATTTCTCTGATAATGAGTGATGTTGAACATCTTTTCATGTGTTTGTTAGCCATCTGTATGTCTTCTTTGGAGAAATGTCTATTTAGTTCTTTGGCCCATTTTTTGATTGGGTCATTTATTTTTCTGGAATTGAAGCACTCAGCTTTCTTTATAGTCCAACTCTCACATCCATACATGACCACTGGAAAAACCATAGCTTTGACTAGACAGACCTTTGTTGGCAAAGTAACGTCTCTGCTTTTTAATAAACTATCTGGGTTTGTCATAGATTTTCTTCCAAGGAGTGTCTTTTAATTTCACAGCTCCAGTCACCATCTGCAGTGATTTTGGAGCCCGGAAAAATAAAGTCTGACACTGTTTCCACTGTTTCCCCATCTATTTCCAATGAAGTGATGGGACCAGATGCCATGATCTTCATTTTCTGAATGTTGAGTTTTAAGCCAATTGTTTCACTCTCCTCTTTCACTTTCATCAAGAGGCTATTTAGTTCTTTGCTTTCTGCCATAAGGGTGGTGTCATCTGCAGATTTTGTGTTATTATCTTAACACAAAAGATATTTTGTGTTATTATCATGCAAGTGTTATCTCTTGGAGGAGGAAATGGCAATCCACCTGCCTGGATAATCCCATGGACAGAGGTGCCTGGTGGGCTACAGTCCATGGGGTCACAAAGTGTTGTACTTGACTGAGTACATACACACACACCTGCATACAGTAGAACTTTTAATACCAATATTGGAGATGTAGATATAATTATTTTTCTTTTACAAACAGAGAAATGAGGCATATATATTTCAAGATACATGTGAATGGCCCACAGCTAGCAGGTGGTAAAATGAAAATTCTAACTGATGTTGGAAAAGTTCAAATATCAATTCAAATGAAGTTTTGTAAATGAAGACTGGTAAAGCTGTGCTTTACAAAGATTTTAGGAACCAAGATTCTGCTTTAACATACCTGGGCAGTGTCTTTTATCCTCAGATTCTAAGACAATACCTCTATTCCAGGGAGCAAGATAGAGGAAAAATCAAAATGACACATTTTTATATCTCATTGATGAGAAAGTACTCACTATTACAGGTTGAATTGGGTTCCTCAAAATTCATACATTGTCCTAATTCTTGGTACCTCAGAATATGACTTCATTTAAAAATAGAGCTATTCATCATTGCTTATAAACCTTTTGTCTAAGATCAAGTGTAGTATGGCTTTTGTCTAAGATCAAGTGTAGTATGGCTTCCCTCAGTTGGTAAAGAATCTGCTTGCAATGTAGGTGATCCCGATTGGATTCTTGGGCCAGTAAGATCCACCAGAGAAGGGATAGGCTACCCACTCCAGTATTCTTGGGCTTCCCTTGTGGCTCAGCTGGTAAAGAATCTGCCTGCAATATGGGAAACCTGGGTTCAATCCCTGGGTTGGGACAAACCCCTGGAGAAGGGAAAGGCTATCCACTCCAGTATTCTGGCCTGGAGAATTCCATGGACTAGACAGTCCAGGGGTTGCAAAGAGTCGGACACGACTGAGCGAGTTTCACTTCACTATTCATCACCTACTCAGTGGACATGAATTTGAGCAGACTCCAGGAAACCTGGCATGCTGCAGTCCATGGAGTCGCAAAAGAGTTGGACATGATTTAGTGAATTAACAACAAATGCTAATTTTAGAGTTTTGTAACAAGGATGAAACATAACGTATAAGTATTAAATTGCAGTACAAATTCTGTTAGTTATAGATTTGATTTCTATCTGAGCAGCTGTCTGTGTGCATTAATGGCACTTTGGGATTTTTGGTTTTAGATGATAAAATAAAGCACACATCTGTGTTTATGGGTAAAAAATAAAATAAAATGAGCTATTGAAGATATAATTAGTAAAGAGGAGGTCACATTGGAGTAGGGTGGACCCCTGATCCAATACGATTGGTGTCTCTCTTTTTTCTTTTTTAAATGTATTTATTTGTCAGCATTCGGTCTTGTGGCATGTGAGATCTTTGTTTTTGTGCATGGGGCTTAATTGCCCCATGGCATGTGGGATCTCAGTTTCGCAGCCAGGGATCAAACCCACACCCCCTGCATTCCAAGGTGAATTCTTAACCACTAGACCACCAGAGAAGTCTCATGACTAGTGTCTTTATAAAAACAATGCAACGTACAGAGCCAGGCTTGAACACAGAGAGAACACTGCATGAAGACTGGAGCTAAGCTGCATGAACCAAGGAACTCTCAGATGCTAGGAGGGATGCCTGGGACAGATCTTTCCTAGCAACTTCAGTAGGGGCATGGCCCCTGCTGACACCTTCTTCTTTGACCGCTAGCCTTTAGAACTCTGAGAAAATACATTTCTGTTGCTTAAGCCACTAACTTTGTAGTATTTTGTTAAGGTAGCCCTAGCAAATCAAACAGTAACACTTAAGGTAGTCTAGTTAAGTTTAGGATTTTTGGCTTTTTGTGTAGCTAAAATTTTGAAAAAGAAAAAAATGATTACTGTAGAACAGGTAGTCTCTGACAAACTATGGCATACTTTGAGAAGCAGTCTCAATACTCAGCATTTCGTTGAATCTGTCACTATTAATTGTGAAAGGTATGTTGTTACATTATATATTGAAATACCTAGAAATAAATAATGCTAGCAATTTAATTATGATAGGTCATCTTTACTTCAGAGATATTAAATATGAAAAAAAAGAAATGGGCATCTTAGAATCAATGAAATACAGTAAATATTCTATAGACAATTTAGTTATAACAGTAAACACAGAAAAGAAATTGTTTGCATGAGCTATAATTCAATAATTTATACCATAGCATATAAACATGACTTGTCTTATTACAAGATTTTAAAAGTATATATAAGATAATCAGATAACAAAGGATATAAAACTGTCAATATGGATATTGATATAGATATAAATGTATACAAATAATACTGTTCTTTACTTCACTTTGTTCAAAATGCTTTCACTAGATTAGTGAAATGCAGTATCAGCGGTATCATATATTCCCTTTAAATAAAAGTAATATTTGGTATCAGTTATGCTTATTCTTGGAGAAGGCGATGGCACCCCACTCCAGTACTCTTGCCTGGAAAATCCCATGGATGGAGGAGCCTGGTAGACTGCAGTCCATACGGTTGCGAAGAGTTGGACATGACTGAGCGACTTCACTTTCACTTTTCACTTTCATGCATTGGAGGAGGAAATGGCAACCCACTCCAGTGTTCTTGCCTGGAGAATCCCAGGGATGGGGGAGCCTGGTGGGCTGCCGTCTATGGGGTCGCACAGAGTCAGACACGACTGAAGCAACTTAGCAGCAGCAGCAGCAGCATGCTTATTCTTATAGAAGGCAGGAGAAGGGGATGACAGAGGATGAGATGGTTGGATGGCATCGTTGACTCAATGGACGTGAGTTTGAGCAAGTTCCAGGAGATGGTGAAGGACAGGAAAGCCTGGTGTGCTGCAGTCTACAGGGTCGCACAGAGTCAGAACAACTAAGCTACTGAACCACAACAACAAACGCTTATTCTGCAAAAGAAAGATAATTTGGAGTGGTGGTTTCATTAAAGAAATTTAATGCCCCTTTCTCTAGCAAATAAAAAATAATGGCACTGCTTAAATTGGGAAAAATACGAGGACCTAATAAGTGAGGTGAAAACTGTAAAATTACCAAATGTAGTAATAATTTACTTCTTTTAAAAAGTTTGCTTTTATTTTCCTTTTCTCTATGAAACTCAGTTCCATTTACTTGAATTATTCTTCTCATTATGTATTGGCTAAACTTCTTCAGAAGCAACTGGGATTTTTCATTTTAGTCCCAAAGGAAAGTTTTAATTGCATGTTGCCATGACAAGTTGAATTAGTAAGACATATATTACTAGATAATTCCACAACTCTCTAATTTTAGAGGGTCTTATCAAGAAAGCCACTTTCTTTAGATGCAACAGATCTAAAAAATGCAAAGCATCTGTTTCACAATTAGCAAGGAACAATGTAAGGATGAGTTCACCAGGGGTAGAGAGAGGAAACCAGAGTCTCCCACTGTGCAATCTTTGATGATTTTACATTTATGAACCCATAACTGAGCTTGATTCAGCAACTGACCTGTGAAACAGCACTGATTATTAATATTAATTACTATTACAGTATTTAGAATATCCCCATAGTATTACAGAACACAATAAAAACAATTTGAGGTTCAATTACATCAATGAACAGCTAAAACATTAGTAAAGATATTAGCTATCACAAAGAAAAATGCTTAGAGTCTAAAGAAGGCATTTGCAAGCCAAGGAGCTGGGCTTCTCACAAGTCTTGCTGGGGCAAACACGTTGAGGGGGGGGTTGTGTCAAGTTGTGACAATCATTTCAATAAAGGGAGGGGGGGAACAGCTAAATGTGTTTAGCAAAATGAGGTGTTAATTCATTTTAATAATTTAAATGAATTTAACTATTTATAAATCAGAAAGACGATATATAAAAACAGGGACACTGGAAGTGTAGAACTTAACAGCTCTAGACAACATGAGATTCATCAGCAGCAGAATTTCATTTCACGCAAGAGATTGAAATCATAAAATTATTATCAAAGTTTTTGTCCTTGTGCCTTTAAGGAGTCAAGAAAAGTAGGAAAGAAATTATCTTCTCCAGTTTTTTGATAAGCAATTTCAGTTTTTAAAATACCAACGAAGAACAAACGCAGCAAAAGTTCTTTTGGCACCTGGCCTATCAGTGAACCTCTTCCTACTTTCTGAGTAGCTAGTCTTAGCTCCCATCTTCTTTAAAGATAATCTAAAATGCTAACTGTCTTGTGTGTTCTTTGCTGATATACATGAGCAAATACACTCTACCTAAATTAGTGGCTCCCAAGCTCTTTGGCACTAGGGACTGGTTTTGTGGAAGACAATTTTTCCACACGCTGGGTGGGAGGGGTCATTTGGGGGTGATTCAAGCACATTACACTTACTGGGCACTTTGTTTCTGTTATTATTACATCAGCTCCATCTCAGATCATCAGGCATCAAATCCTGGCAGCTGAAGACCCTGCTAAATGGTACTTTTCTAATTGTACTTCGTCTCAGAGATCACTTAAATGCTTGACTTACCTATATTCTGGGCTTCTCCGGTGACTCAGTGAAGAATCAGCCAGCAAAGCAGGAGACTCATGTTCAATCCCTCGTTTGGGAAGATTCCCTGGAGAAGGGAATGGCATCCCACTCCTGTGTTCTTGCCTCGAGAATTCCATGGAGAGAAGAGCCTGGCGGGATACAATCCATGGGGTCCCAAGGAGGCAGACATGACTGAGCAACTAACACATTAAGGAGTTAGCATGTTTTTCTATGAAAGGCAAATGTTTTAGGCTTCACTGGCCATTTAGTCTCTTTCACAGATGCTCAACTCTGCCATTTTACTGTAAAAGCAACCATAGACAAAACACAAATGAAGGAACCTGGATGTGTTCCAATAAAACTAATTACGGACATTGAAATCTGAATTTCATATAATTTCACATATCACGCAGTATTATTCTTTTGATTTTATTCTCAACCATTTAAAAATGTAAAAATGTTTCTTCACTCACTATCCATGCAAAAACAAGTGGCAGGCCAGATTTGGTCCACAAACTGTGTTTGTTTGGACATTGTGCTCTGGACTACGGGTTCTGTAAGATGAGGCATCTCCTAACCTTGTCTATATTATCCCTGCAGTTCTTAATAAGTGCTTCTGTGAGTATTTGTCAAAATGAACACTGGCATCATAGAGACAAGAAGCAGTGAATACAAACAAAACGTAGAGTTCACCCTTCTGCCTTCCTCCTGTCTTCCTCATCGGAATATCTTTAAGGGAATCCTCTATTATTCTCTTTCATACTTTTCTGTTCTTTTCACCTAAGTAGTTACCAACATAGTTAACTATGAATTTACTTGTGAGTTTCCGTGTTTATTGCTATATTGATTTCTATCAGTGACATGATAAAGTATCATAAATGTAATGACTTTGAAAGCAATACATATTTTCATCTGTTTCCACAGGTCATTAGTCAGATGGGCTTGGTTGGGTCTCTGCTTAGAGAATGTCACAAGGCTAAAATCAAGGTGTCTACAGGTATGTGTTCCTTTATAAAAACTCGAGAGTCTATATGACAGAATCTGCTTAGAAGCAGACTTTTTTTCTATGAAGGGCAAATGTTTTTAGGCTTCACGGGTCATTCAGTATCACGTTGGCTGAGTTGAGTTCCATGCAGCTATAGGACTGAAGTCCCCATTTCTTTGATGACTGTTGGCTTATTCTCAGCACCTGAATTCTACTGCATTCCTTGACTCATATTCCCTATGCCTTTAAAGCCAGTAACTGTGGATCAAAGTCCTTTTCATGCTTCATCTCTCCTTCCTTTTCTTCAGCTCCTCATCTCCCTCCAACTTCAACCAAAAAAGGGTCTCTGGCTTTTATTTATTTTTTCCTTGATGACTGATCTGTTTTATTTATAACAATGTTAGATGCAGCTTGCTTATACCTTGAATATTACACATTAAAGTGCAACAGGCTGTCGAGTCTTGCATTTCTTGTGAAGTGGGAGATAGTTTCCACCCTCACATAGGCAGCAACACCACAATGTCCACCCTTGTGCTCCAGTGTGTGTAACAGGGTGACAAGAATACTACAGACAGATGCTCCAAGAGGATGGCCCAGGGCTATGGCTCCTCCTTCAGTGTTGACCTGCTCTGGGTTTAAACCAAGTTCTTTAGCTATTGCAACAGACAGGGCTGCAAAGGCTTCATTGATTTCAAATACATCAACATCCTCCAGTGACCACCCTGCTTTTGCAACAGCTTGCTTTATTGCTGGAATTGGTCCTATTCCCATAATGGAAGGCTCCACATCTGCTTGTGCCCAGGAAACTATCTGTGCTAACGGTGTGAGCCTACAGTTGCCAGCTTCAGACGTCTTCATAAGAACCACTGCTGCAGCACCATCATTCATTCCTGAAGCATTAGCTGGTGTGACTGTTCCCGTTCCATCCATAAGGAAGCAAGGCTTTAGCTTAGACATGGCTTCCATGTTGCTCCCATGGTGAGGAAACTCATCTGTTTTAACTTCCGTAAGACCTTTTTTCGCTGGTGGCTCGGCAGAGCGTCTGCCTGCAATGCGGGAGACCCGGATTCGATCCCTGGGTCGGGAAGATTCCCTGGAGAAGGAAATGGCAACCCACTCCAGTATTCTTGCCTGGAAAATCCCATGGATGGAGCCTGGTAGGCTACAGTCCATGGGGTCGCAAAGAGTCGGACACGACTGAGCAACTTCACCTCAAGACCGTTTTTTAGAAGATACAAAAACTGGAACAATCTCTTTGTCAAAATGGCCGGCCTTCTGTGCATTCTCCGTCCTGTTCTGGGACAGCACTGCAACCTTGGCCTGTCTTCTCTACCCACTTGCCACTGTTTGGCCACATTTTCAGCTGTAATGCCCATATGATAGTCGTGGAATACGTCAGTGAGCCCGTCACAGAGTATACTGTCTGTCAGTGGTTTTTCCCCAGTCTTGACTCCCATCCTCAAGTGAACCAAATGAGGAGCCTTGCTCATATTTTTCCATGCCTCCTGCAACAATGCTGGAGTCTCCTATCCTTATCGATTGGGCTGCGAGACCCACGGCTTTCAGACCTGACCTGCAGATCATTTGGCAGCTCCACGCTGGAACAAAGTAGGGGATTCCCGCACCCACACTGGCCTGTCCAACAGGGTTCTGCCCACAGCCTACTGCCAAAAAGTGTCTAAATATGACCTCTGAGACCTCTTTGGGAGCCACAGCACCCTTTTCAGGACCTCTCTAACAGTTGAGCCCAGGTCATGGACAGGAACAGTGGGTAAGGCACCATTGAAAGAGCCTATGATGGTGCGCGCTGCCGAGACAAGGACCACTGGGTCCAAGTCTGCACTCATCCTGCCACACTACCGCCTCCCGAGCAGCTACTGTGGGCCCCAGGGCAGCCAGCTTAGTGCTGGCTTTTAAAGTTTCATGTGATTAAATGTTCTTACGCATATAGTCTAGGGTACTATCTCCATGTCAAGATCAGTAACTTTAACTACATCTGCAAAGTTCCTTGGTCATGTAATATAACATTGTTATAGGTTTCAGGGGTGAGTGCACAGACATCTTTGGAAGGAGGCATTATTTGGTATACCACAATTACCAACCATCCCTATAAGTTTCATGAACAAAGGTCCTATCTTTTTTTTTTATCATTGTTGCATATCCAATGTGTGACATGCTTGCCAGACACATAATAATTGCTCAATAAATATATCTTGAATCAAAGAAAGAATAAGTGAGCAAATGAATGAGTGAATATGTGGATCTAGAGTTTAGTAGAATGTTCTAACCTTGAATCAAACATTTAAGAACGTTGAGTGTATCTATGGGTCAGTGGTTAACAAAAGCACAGATTTTCACTTCAGGAAAACATGGATGCAAGTTGGTAGTTTTATTGTCACTTATTAACTGAGTACCAAGGATCTCTGTGCCACAGTTTCTTCATATGAAAAATGGGAAATCAAAACTTCTATCTAAACGCTTTGCTTAGGATCAGATATATACGGCTGTATATCTCGTTCCTGAATATTACAGTGCCTAGCTCATAGTGAGCACTTATTATATTATAGCCATTATAAATGTTGCAGATATTTTGAGGTCTAGGTAGTTGATGGAATTAACTTATTTGGGAAGAAATGGAATAGAGGAGAGGGGGAGGGAGGGGAGAAGGGCAGGGTTGGGTCCAGGAGATGGAAGGGAAGAGAGAGGTCTCAGCAGAACACTGTCACTTAGCAATATTTAAGAAGCAAGTAACTAAAGAGAAGTAAGAATCAATAGTTGAAGATGCAAGAAAGATAGAGAAGAGCACAGTCTTTGGAAACAAAAGGGGAGGAGGAACTTGAAGGACAGAGTCACTAACAGTTTCAAATATGAGGACAATATCATGTAATGTAAATATTGAAATGAGTCCACTATGTTATTGGATAAAGATGTCAGTGGTGACCCAGGAAGGAAGGTTTGGTGAAATATTAAGGAAGACATTCAGATGTAGCAATTTGAAGGAGAAATGGAAAAAGAAGGAATGAGAAAGCAGAAATGGAATGAGAAAGCATGGTCTTTCCAGAAGTTTGATGTTGAAGGAAAAAAGAAAGATGAGCCATAATTTGGAGAAAAGGCTTGATGTAAATGGGAATTTGGGGTGCACATGTATTTATTTTACTGTCCTTCACACCTCTCTTACCACAGCTTTTCAATCCCTTTCCTCTCTATCTTTTCCACCTTCCCTCATCAATGATAAAATTAATCAATTAATCAGTAAAAAGGTTAATCAATAGTAAATCTAAGAGAGAAATGGAAAAATTTATTTGAGCCAACTTGGGAGAGAGTTTTTCAGAAAACTCTGAGGCCTGTTCTGCAGAGGTAAAGGGGAATTCCCTCGTGACTCAGATAGTAAACAATCTTCCTGCCAATATGGGAGACACAGGTTCAATCCCTGGATCAGGAGGATCCCCTGGAGAAGGAAGTGGTAACCAGTATTCTTGTCTGGAGAATTACATGGACAGAGGAGCCTGGTGGACTACAGTCCATGAGATTGCAAAGAGTCAGTCATGACTGTCACACACAAAGTGGGAAGCCAGCATATAATGTGATTTTAGAAAGAGGGTCCATGCAATCAAGCACACGTATTGGTAGAAGGCTATTGCTATTTGCAAGGAACAGATATGGTATGGTTTTATTGTTTTTCTAAGTGTAGGGAGGTGCAAGAAACCAGATTCACGAAATTTTCTCCTGAAAATATCTAACTATCTGAAAGCCAATTCTGCCAGTTTTCCGAGTACAAAGTGCCTTATCCTGATCTTCACCCTGAGTTCCTTTCAGGTTGTACTATAGGTCAGTGACAGCAGTGGGTAATGATTTCATTCTTGTAGAACTGAATGATGGGCAACATTCTTTATTTTACAATCCCTTCCCTTTTGGCTTTAATGTCAACCAAGGTTTGAGAGATATTCTGTGACCAAGTTGTCCCACAGTACTAGAAATACTCATTCCCAGTTTGGGTGAGGATTTCATTGGTAAGTCACTTCATGGAGTATTACTGAAGTAGGCTTAGTAAATAGCAGCCAAAAGCCCCTGTTCCACCTGTCTTACTAGTCTGTTATAATCCAGGAAATGATTTCCTCTCGTTGCTTCTTCCCAAATCTAGACTTCCAGGGTTATAATCATTGATCTCATTGAACTGTTTTGAACTAAATGAACTGTGGTCAATGGTCTCAGTTCATTTAGTTCTTTTTGGTAGAGGCTTAGAAACACATTTGGTAATGCAAGAAATAATAATCTTGTAAGATAGGCCGAATGCCAGTAATATACCTAGTAACATTAATAAGATCATAAGAAAGTATTCAAGTTGAAACTTGCATTAGATGCAGCTCAGTATCTCCCCAGGTTGTCTGACCCAGGCTGCTCTGCACCAGCCATCTTAAAGGGAAATGACAAGTTGGAATCATATATAAAGTTCACCATAGACACTTGCATGTACCAGATAAGGGGTGGCTTATCGTGTTCTCTTACAGGGTCAAGAAAGGAATGTTCTCTTCTAAGGAGTTGCATGGCTGATGTCTGAAGAAGAAAAATCAATCTTTATGGTTGAGCAGGTATTTCTGCCCTTGGGGAGGTCTGGTTAATGCTCAGTGTAGATGCATAATGCATGCTAGAGGCGAGGGAGGAGGCCTACATGGGCAGAGAAAAGCTTTATGTTTAAATTTTTCTTATCTCACTTTAAAATACCAGTTTTATTTCATCACTCCATCATGCTCAACAAAGAACCTCAACTACTTCATGCAGCATATAGGAACTATCAGGTAGGACCTTTCTCAACTTGTTAAAATAACCTGCTTCCCACATCTCAACTCCCCAAAGGTCTTACCTTCTGCCTTGCTATCAAGTTGAAGTGATAAACTGTCACATATCAGAATAATTCTGTCACTTACGCACTGAATCCCTGCCCTGCTTGCTTTTCTACCATCTAGTGTGTGTTAGTTGCTTAGCTGGCTCCAACTCTTTGTGACCCCATGGACTGTAGCCCACCAGGCTCCTCTGTCCTTGGAATTCTCCAGGCAAGAATACTGGAGTGGGTTGCCTTTCCCTTCTCCAGGGATCTGCCCAACCCAATGATAGAACCCAGGTTTCCTGCCTTGCAGACAGATTCTTTACTGACTGAGCCACCAGGGAAGCCCACCTTCTTACCATGATCTTCAATGATTATTAACTCCTCTGTATCCCAGTTCTTTCCATTATAAAGTAGAAGCAAAAACTCACTATGTTAATGTAGATTAAATAAGGGAAGCATGAATAAAATGTTAATATAATGGCTAGTATTTAGTAGGCACTCAATATCTTTTCTCCTTTCCTTTAAAAAAAAAAATATTTTCCTGTATACGAGACAGCAAAAGAGACACTGATGTATAGAACAGTCTTTTGGACTCTGTGGGAGAGGGAGAGGGTGGGATGATTTGGGAGAATGCCATTGAAATATATATAATATCATATATGAAATGAGTCGCCAGTCCAGGTTCGATGCACGATACTGGATGCTTGGGGCTGGTGCACTGGGACAACCCAGAGGGATGGTATGGGGAGGGAGGAGGGAGGAGGGTTCAGGATGGGGAACACACGTATATCTGTGGCAGATTCATTTTGATATATGGCAAAACCAAAAAAAAAAAAAATATTTTTGGGCACATTGCCCAGCATGCAGGATCTTAGTTCCCTGGCCAGGGATCAAACCCACGCCCCCTGCGGTGGAAGCCTAGAATCAACCACTGGACCACCAGGCAAGTCCCTCCCTTGCTTCTAATACTAAATGTATAACCTTTTTGGTACCTTATTCCGTTATGGTTTTTCCCCTAAACCCTGTCTTCCTCTGGCATAGTCAATTATTAGGCTTTTTCATTAGACACTGTCTGTTCTACCAGCATCTCAGATTTCCCATTTCTTTTCCATTTTTTGCCTATTACATGCCAATTGTTCTTTACTCTTTTATAAGCTACCTCTGCAGTCCTACCTTCTGGTCTTGCTCCACATCTTTTCAATCATTGTCTCTATTCATACTCTTATTACAACACCAGCTCTGCATCATTTCACTTGTGAACCCTACTCTTTAAGCCTTCCTCCTTCACATGGTCCCTTCCCTCACCACCTCTTTACTCTTTGACTTGATATCTAAAGGCAATAAATGGAATGTCATTTATTAGATATACATCCCATGAGGAAAAGAACATCTGTTTCATCCATTGCTGTATCCTTAAGACCTTGAACTTTGATTGTTTCTTAACATTGAGTTAATGAATTAACATGTCCCTGCCTCGAATTTCCTTTCCTTGAAGTCACCAAACTGCTTTGCCTAACTATCAAATTTATATCTTCAACCAAAACTTTCCTTTTGTGTTTCAGGCTACCTGCTTGATAGTTTCTCATCTCGAATTAGACATGCTCCAAACTAAATTCAAGAACCTTACTTCCACCCGTCAGTTGTTTCTCCTCCACAGCCCTCTAGCTCAGTGAATCCACCTGTTGTTCCAATGAGACATTTGGAGTTATCATTTATGAGCTCATCCTAATCATTCCCCCTAACCAATCCTCCATTAAATCCACAGACTTTGTTATGGCATATCTCTTGGCTCTGTATACTTCTTTCCATCTCCATTGCTAACATCTAGTCAAGCACTCACTCTATGTAGGGTGGACTACTGCAGTAGTCTATTATATGTCTCCTTGTATTCATGCCTAAGCCCCGTGCAATCCATTTTCCATACAGTAGTAAGAACAGTATGTTTAAATGCATTGGTTTGAGCCAAAAAGTTCCTTCAGATTTTTCTGTAACATCTTATGAAAAAACCCAAGCAAATTTTTGGCCACCACAAGAGAATTAATCATGTCACTCCTTTATTCAAAACATTGGAAAGAAATAATAAGCATGGCCTATGAGGATATACATAATTGAACTCCTGCCTATATTAGCAGCTAAATTTTTTCCACTCTGCTTGTTATTTGTATTCTCATCACTTTCTCTAGAGTTCAGCTTTTTCTTACTTTGGAATCTTCAAAGAGGTAGTTCTCTCATTTATGTTTCTGCAGTCAGCTACACATTGACTAGTTGGCTCTGCTTCAGCAGTTATTTGGTTGTCAGCTGGGTATCTCAGCTTTCCTTCATGTAGCCACTTGATCTCTTGTAGGCTGTCCTTGTGCTGTGGGCTTACTCTGTGGCAGAGGCAGAGTTGAAAACAAGTCATAAGATGAGCCCAAACTCAAAGAGTGGAGAAATAGACCTCTGCTAGATGGGAGAAACTGTCAAATCACCTTGCAAACAAAGAACACGGATATAGGTAAGCCATTATCTGAGGCTATCAATACAATGAATCTACACAAGAGCCAAGTCTCAGAAAGAGAGCCTAATTATTTTCTTGCCTTTAAAGTATAGGATATTGGTATATGTAAATATGTGTGTGTGCTTAGTCGTTCAGTCATGTCTGACTCTTTGAGACCCCATCAACTGTAGCCGGCCAGGCTCCGCCATCCATGGGGATTATCCAGGCAAGATTACCAAGTGGGTTGCCATGCCTTCCTCCAGGGTTCTTCCCAACCTAGGGATCAAACCCAGGTCTCCTGCATTGCAGGTGGATTCTTTATCATCTGAGCCACCAGGGAAGCACATGAATACTGGAGTGAGTAGCCTATCCCTTCTCCAAGGCATCTTCCCAACCCAGGAATCAAACCAGGGTCTCCTGCATTGCAATAGATTCTTAACCAGCTTAGCTACCAGGGAAGCCCAGATGCAAATATAAATACATACAAATATCAATATGTACTTAATTGAGTACTGGAAGATATTTATATTTCAAAACTCCTCCAAAGGTAGTAGAAAAGTTTCCCTGGTGATAAGGACAGAGGCTGTAATGAAGTTTGGAATTAGGATTTGGGAAGTGGAAACAGGCATTTATTTTATCGTAAGATTATAAAGTGATGGTATTTACCTGGGCCTTGAAGAAAGTGCTATAAAAATCAAGAAAGTTTGAGAAGCAGTGCAGGAAGAATAAAACAATGAATAAAAGGGTAGATTTTAGAACGAGAGAAATTCTTCAAGGCTTCCATACTTAGGTAATTTCTTCTGTGTCACTTTAGGCTCCAAAAGTCACAGATCCCTATATTAAACAGTAACACTGTGTACATTTCTTTACAGTATTCATTAATGTTGAAATTTTACATTATTTTGTGTAAGCTTCTACACAGAAGTCAGACATTGCCTGCGATTTTTCCAAATTCATTGAGCATAAATATTTTATACATGTAAACCAATCAGAATGTCCATGATCAACAGTTCTACAAATAACAAATGATGGAGAGGGTGTGGAGAAAAGGGAACTGTCTTGCACTGTTGATAGGAATGTAAGTTGGTTCAGCCACTGTAGAAAACATTATGGAGGTTCCTTAGAAAACTAAAAGTAGAGTTACCATATGATCCAGCAATCACATTCCTGGGCATATACCTGGAGAAAACCATAATTCCAAAAGATACCCCAATGTTTATTCATTGTAGCACTATATACAATAGCCAGAACATGAAAGAAACTGAATGTCCATCAACAGAGGAATGGATAAAGATGTAGTACATACAAGAAAGTGAAGTCGCTCAGTCGTGTCTGACTCTTTGCGATCCCATGGACTGTAGTTTGCCAGGCTTCTCTGTCCATGGGATTTTCCAGGCAAGAGTACTGGAGTGGGTTGCCATTTCCTTCTCCAGGGGATCTTCCTGATGTATACAATGAAATATTGCTCAACCATAAAAAAGGAATGAAACTGTGCCATTTGCAGAGATGAAAGGCACATCTGTCACACTCTGTCAAAGAGAGTGTGGCATCACTGACTCAATGGACATGAGTCTGAGAAAACTCAGGGAGATGGTAAACAACAGGGAAGTCTGGCATGCTGTAGTTCATGGGATTGCAAAGAGTCGGACATGACTGAGCGATTGAAGAACAACGAAGCTGTCCTAGCAGAGTTTCCCAGGTGGCTCAGCAGTAAAGAATCCACCTGCAATGCAGGAGACCTGGGTTTGATCCCTAGGTTAGGAAGATCCCCTGGAGAAGGAAATGGCAACCCACTCCAGTATTCTTGCCTGGGAAATCCCAAGGGCAGAGGAGCCTGGAGGGCCATAATCCATGGGGTTGCAAAGACGATTTAACAACTAAACAACAACAAAAGCTCTCCTAGCAATCTATTTATTTGCAAAAATTTTTTATCTTCTTTTGGAAACATTCTTACTTGAGGTACATAATTCCTTGTTGATCTTGTGATGGTCAATTTTATGTGTCAACTTCACTGGACTAAGTGATGCTTAGATAACTGGTAAACATGATTTCTGAGTGTGTCTGTGAGGGTTTTTTCAGAAGAGATTAGCATTTGAATCAGTAGATTGAGCAAAAATCACCCTCATGAATGTGAGCAGGTATAATACAATCCTGGCGGTGGTGGTTTAGTCTCTAAGTTGTGTCTGATTCTTGTGACCTCATGGACTGTAGACCTCCAGGCTCCTTTGTCCATGGGATCTCCCAGGCAAGAATACTGGAGTGGGTTGCCATTTCCTTCTCCAGGGGATATTCCCCATCCAGCAATTGAACCCTGGTCTTCTACATTGCAGGCAGATCCTTTACCAACTGAACTATCAGAGAAGCCAGAACAAAAAGGTGAAGGAAGTGTGGATTTGCTCTTTGCTTGATCTGGACATCCATTGTCTCCTACCCTTAGAACTAGGTACTTCTGATTCCTGTATTTTCAGACTAAGTTGGGGTCTTATATCCTAGAACTCCCAATTCTCAGGTCTTTCTGCACCTAAATTGCACCACTGGTTTCTTTGTTCCAGCTTGTAGACAGCAAGCAGATCATGGGACTTCTAAACCTCCATTACTCTGGGAGTCAATTCCTATGATATATCCTTTTATATACATCTTTAAACATCTTATTGATTCTGTTTCATCTCTAGATTCTGATTCTCTAGAAAATCCTGACAAAAACACTTCTCCATGACATATAATTCCTATTGGTTTTTAATTTTCAATTTCAACTTAATTGTTACTCCTTTATAAAGGACACTTATTTGTGGCACCTGTTAGAGAGTCCGTGTCCTTGCTGTTCTGTGCTTTCACTGTGACTAACAATGGACTTCTACATATTTAACCTGTTTAGCTCATGTGATGGCTTTTGACTTATAATTTGTGTCTTTCATGAATTCTCAAAAAATGTTATCATTGTTTCTTCCCCATTTTCTCTAATCTCCTTTGAGAATTCCAATTACGCATGTGTTCATCCTTATTTTCTTTTTGTATGCCACTTAAGTTATTTTTCAAGGTTTCTATATCCTAGCATCTCTGTAAGCTGCATTTATCTATTTCATTATTAATTTATACATAATAATTTACTATCATTAATCTATAATCTCTCTTTTAGCTTATGACTTATCTTTCTGCCATTATATTTAACCCATCAATTGAAGTTTTGACTTAAATTATTAAGTTTAATCTCTCAGCTTCTTCTGGTTTTTCCTGACCAGTAGTATAAAACAGGTAGTATTCAATATAAAGTAGAACTCGAAGGACTTCCATGGTAGTCCAGTGGCTAAGACTCCGTGCTCCCAGCGCAGGGACCTTGGGTTTGATCCCTGGTCAGGGAACTAGATCCCACATGCTGCGGCTAAGCATTCTAACTCCCCAGCAAAGATCGAAGATCCTGCTTGCTGTAATTATGACCCAACACAGCCAAAGTAAATGCATAAGTAAAATAAATATTTTAAGAAATGGACTCTCCTTTAAAAAAAAATAAATAAAGTAGAACTCTAAACTAGACACACATTCTACAGAGTCACTTTATCCCCCGTCTGCAGCTGTGGTCAAAACATTCAGATTTTCACATCCTTCTACACTTCTGGTCAATGTTTTTTTCATCCTGCTCTTTAAGGATAGATTCCTTTGGAGAAACAAATATTATGAAAATTCTTCTGATTTTCTCTACTTCCATAGGCCAGACGTAATATCCTTGTTCCAATGTAGCTATTCCCTAAAATTCCAGGTCACTGTATCATCATATTTTCCCTTCCTATGTCCCAAGAAATGCCTCAGATTTCAAATATTGCCTTGTGATTTTGATTTCAGCTTTTAAATCCTTCTGTGTTAATGGAGAAAGAGGAAATACTTAAAGATTTCCTTTAGTTTCTTGAGAATTCAGCCATGAATTTTAAAATATATTTATTTTAGCTTAGTTCATGCCTACATGTTATTCAGAGAAAGAGCTTGAAAGAAAACTACATATATTTTTACATACAGCTATATTCTCACCACTTTGTGCTGTGTGAACACAAAAATATTTATTTAATAGTGTTACAGAATTGTTTGGATTGAAGGAAAAGAAAAATTAAAAATAAGACACTTTACATATTTTTTAGTTTCTGAATGGTTTAAACATATAGAAAAATAAAGAGAATGATATTAAACAGCCAAGATTTGACTGTTTAACCCAGATATTATGAATGTTGATGTTCTTCTATACATGCTTCAATTTTTTTAGAGTAATACAATGTTGCCAAAACAAATAACTTCCAATTAGAGCTAACTGAAGAGTAGAGAATTTATTTATGCATTCTTTCAGTTAACATGCATTGACTCAAAAGTTAAATATCATATGCAATGCTTAGCAGTGGAGATTTAAATCACTCATGTTCAGGTCAATAATGGAACTATGCCTTTCCAAATAAAATTTTACTGTGACTGTGTTATTGATAACACAATCTTGTTTCATAAACATTTATTGAACACAGAGGAAAAATCTAGCAGTGAAAATAAAGAGGAGGAAGAAAATGCTCTAATTATGAGAAGCCTTCTTTATTCCCTACTGGCACTGTATATCTAAAAAAAAATTGACTCATTTATGTATGTTATTCCTTGCCTTTCACCTCTATTTGGATTATTTATTAATCCTTGACCCAAAAAATCAATATATTGTGAATTCATTTATATACACTCAATATTAGTGAGATAAAATACAATAATGAAAGTACTATTACATAAAGAAGTACCAGATAGAACTATTATAGATACTTAGAGATGAGCTATGCCTCTTTCATTTCCTGTACTTCACTGTACAAGTAGATATAGTACTATTTCTTCCATTATGAATTGAAATATTCTTAAATTTGTTGAAGAATTTCAATAAAGCCAATGAAAAGAATTATTAATCCCCCTGAATAGTAGTGGGAAATGCACTGTAATTGGTAGGCTTCATATCAGAATTCTTGGAATTTCTCCAACTGCATTAGCAATTGGTCATCTTAATTACATGGTCCATTAGCTGAAATCTGCATTACAAAACTCCCATGCACAATTCTTGCCAACTCTGATCCATTCATTGTAAGGTCAAAGTTGCCTTGCTCATTGCAAAATGAAACTAGATATATTAAGTTAAAGTATTTTGAGCTCATTAAATATACAACCTCAAGTTAGTCACCATATCACATACAGAAAATAACTACAGTCCTAGAGACAATGCTCCCAATACTTTCAGCTTTTTATGATATAAGGTAGTTCTGCAAAAGATACGGGCATATTCAAAAAAATTTAAAAGACAATATCCATCTTTGAGCTTCTACTTCCTGTGACTTACTTACAATGTTGACACAAATGTCTCAGTCTAACTGATAATAACCATTAGCATATTTGTTAAAAAAAAAAAAGTAGACTCACTTATCACTGCCAGCAAGGATTGCTTCAGTCTAGAGGTATCCATGGAACCTTAACCAAAGCCACCTTGCAATGTTTGTTTTAGCACAGTCCTAATTCAAAAGTACTCAGACAACCAACTAAAATTGAATGAATCTATTCAATACTCATTCCCTCACTTGCTAAGATATTAACTTCTATTTTTATCTGCAATGTGCTCCATGCTGGAGTATTGTTATTAATAAAAGACACTCATTGTCTTCAAGACACTTATGACCTGGCCCATTTTATGCAAATGTTTCAGAAAGAGTATAGATCTATGAAAGCATGTTGTTTTCTATCACAGATCTTATTTATCCATTTTTTTTCCAAAGGATGTGATGAAAAACTCATTCAGATTCCTCACTAACATCCAAAAACTATGTCTATACGTTTCTTGGATCCCAACTATCTAATTTATCAAAATATTGAGGCTAACCTAGAATATAGCATATAATGAACTTAGGCTAGTATTGTTCTAACCTTAAATATTCTTGCAAGTCATGTGTATGATAAGCCATTCTAGAATTTTTCCCAGTACTGAAGGCAGACTTACTGATTTACATTTCAGTCCCCAGTTTTGCTTCAATATAAGTGGAAACAAGAGGTGCCTGTCTCTTGCCTTCTTGCGTTATTTTGTTGTTTTTAGTTTCCCTGAATCTTTAGAAATTACATAAAATTTCAAGTGCACATACAAGTTCTTATAGTAGCTGAGCTCCAATTGTTCCAAGTTAGAAGAGCTGCTAAATTGTCTCTTACAGTCTTTTTCACTCAACCATGATTTCACACCATTGCTTATCCTAAACTTTCTCATTTAAAACCTATTCCTTTTGGCATGAAAAAGAAATGGAGGTCGTTAACCACTTCTATTTTCCTATACATTACACCTGTAGATTTACTGTACAGTCACGCCTTAATCCTTTTCATGTCTTGAACAACAGCAACAAAAAAAAAAAAAACAGAAAAATGCTTTTCTATTGTCTATGTATATTCTTATTGCAGATCTCAGCATTAATCTTACATCATATATTGCTGTTTCACTCTAATATACATCCTTATCTAAATATCATCCAGTCCATCTTTTCTACCAACTTATTTAAAATTGTGTTTTATTAAATTACTATCTATGCAGCCAAACCTTATCTCTAACCTTATCTTATCTTCCTCTTCCTCATTTTCTTTTGCATTTGGATCAGTTGCAATTGTGGAGTCTGATATTCCTTTTTGGAGGCTCCCAGCCTTCTTAACTCATCTTCCCTTTTAGAGGGTCAAGAAGTGGGATCAAATCTGTTATGGTGGAAGCTTAGAGACGATATGACTTAAGTCCAATCATCTTATACAAACCCGGCTGTCTGGAAATGGAAATAAAACAGTTTCCTGGAAGGAACTGTAGATAGGACGAGCTCTATGGAGTTCAATCCAGCTTCTAATCCTATTAGTCCCAGGGGAGATAGATAAAAGGACCATTAAAGTGGTACAGATGTGTTCGTGATTGTGATTGCACCCCAGTCTCTGACAGTGCCTACCTCCTTGTAGCCAATGAAGAAGCTGCTCGTGTCAGGAGTTTCAGCTAAGGAACGCTTTGGTGGTAGCAGTGATGAAGGGAACAAAACTGCACTTTGTGTTATTTCTTAAACTAACTGAGCGTTACACAGTGTTATTGAAATAGGTTGGAGGGAACAGGAACAACCTTCTTCCACCCTGGAAGCTAAAAGATAAGTCAGAAGTGGCAGAGGTAGTGATTTTAAAGATACTGCCAGAGAGGAGTGGGAGGACGATCATCATTAAATACCAGGACCATATCATCATGTACCAATACCTCTTGCTTTGTATTCATGACCCTAAACCAAAATTAATCTGCTATACAGGGAGTTAATACACTCATTAATGGTGACTAAACAGAGCCTAAATTATTCAGGAAAAGTTTTAGATTCAAACAACAGGGAGAATTATGTAGTGGCCACAGAGCATCCTCCTGCTTGTGAGGAATAATACTGCCATCATATATTTCTGAGAGCTTCTTCTCTGCTGTCTGAAGTGAGATTCAAGTACTCAGAGAGAAGAGAATCTCAATTAATATGGAACAGATCTTCAATGCATTCATTTAGCTAGCAAGCATTTATTAAGCATTGATTTAGAGTCTAGACCCTCACCATACATTTTTCCATTCATATAGTTGTTCCGAATGTATGACTTGTGAGTATTTTGGGGAGAGTCATTTACACCCAGTCTTATGTTGTCTAGGAATTGCTACTGCTGCTACTGCTAAGTCGCTTCAGTCATGTCCAACTCTGTGCGACCGAATAGACGGCAGCCCACCAGGCTTTCCCATCCCTGGGATTCTCCAGGCAAGAACACTGAAGTGGGTTGCCATTTCCTTTTCCAATGCATGAAAGTAAAAAGTGAAAGTGAAGTCGCTCAGTCGCTCTTCTCGACCCCATGGACCGCAGCCTACCAGGCTCCTCGATCCATGGATTTTCCAGGTAAGAGTACTGGAGTGGGGTGCCATTCTCATTAAAGGATTTCAAATCATCTTTCACAGCACATGTCTTATTACGACCTGCATTTCCACTTACTAATGATTGCAAACTTTAAAGTGACACAGCCCTTCTGAAAAGGCCCCCGTGACTCTCATATTAAAAACCACTTTTCTTTTGTTTGAAAAGTTAATTTGACAGTGGGTTCCATCATTCTACCTTCTTGGTGTGTAAACATGAATAGAAATTTCAGAAGCTACCTGAAAATTTGAAGTTTCAGGAAAAGAAATGAACATTATTTGAGTATTTGCTATGTTCTAAGTACCTGTGTTTTGCATTTTCATGTTAACATATTTAATCTTTCAGGATTTCCTGGTGGCTCAGATGGAACTTCCCCAGTGGCTCAGATGGTAAAGCGTCCGCCTGCAAGGCGGAAGACCTGGGTTCAATCCCTGGGTCAGGAAGATCCCCTGGAGAAGGAAATGGCAACCCACTCCAGTACTCTTGCCTGGAAAATCCCATGGACAGAGGAGCCTGGTAGGCTACAGTCCATGGGGTCACAAAGAGTCGGACACGACTGAGCAACTTCACTTTCACTTTCAGATGGTAAAGAATCTGCCTGCAATGCAGCAGACTCGGGTTCGATCCCTGAGTCAGGAAGATTCACTGGAGAAGGGCTTGGCAACCCACTCCAGTATTCTTGCCTGGAGAATCCCATGCATAGAGGAGCCTGGTGGGCTACAGTCCACAGGGTTGCAAAGAGTCAAACATGACTCAAGCAACTCAAGCATGCGCTCACACATCTCAAATTTTACATGAGCATACTGATTCGCATTGAGTTTAAAAGGCAGGACCAGAGCTCTGTGGCTGTCTCCACACACTGCTGGCCTTGACCCTGCTCTGGCCTGCCTAGGTGATGGTTTGAGATTGGCATCTGCCCATACTCCTCTTCTTGTCTGGCTATACTGCTGTTTCACCACCGTGACAAAACACCCATTTTCTTCCCTTTTATTTTCATCCACAGTGGACTCTTTGTTTAAAAACAGAGAAGGATTGTACAGGGTTACTTGGCTTTCTTCCCTACAGATCTGGTTCTATCTATCTACCTCCCCCCTGCCTTTCTAACTAACATAGCTACACCCTATGGGAAGTTTCTGTTCTTGCCTTCGTGACCAAGACTTAGTTCTTATCATTCACCACCATCTTGGCATTTTCATTTTTTTTTTATTCACCACCATCTTAACAATATCTATTATATTCTTCTCAGAAATATGTATTTTATTAAAAATTGTTGAAGGAATTAGTTGAAAGGTTTTCAATCAGGGCATAAACCTTAACTTTCAAGTACCTGTTTTCAAGTTAGGTCCACAGCATTCAACCCCTCTTTCTTTTAAAATCTCTCTTTGAGTCTTATCTCCTCTCACCTCCCAACATGCTTCACTTCCACCTTGGCCCCTTATTTTTTTTTAAATGTGGGTAATTTATCTCCGCCAATCTCTAGCATCCCATCATCATTTATACTGTCTTCTAAGTTGACAAAAGGACAGCAAATAAAAAAGCCTCCCATTTGTTATCTTGATCCATCCTCCTTACAAAGTGATGGTAAAATCATTGCATCACCTTTTTTCTATTACATATTTAACGCTTTTCAAATGCCTTTTATTTGTGAGACTTCACATAAAGTATTAGGAAGATATTTTAGAAAGAACTAATAGACAATCACTAAAAAATTACTCTCCATCTATAAAAGAATTTACAGATAAATGTAGAATCAGGTGAATAGGGTGTAGAAGGACATAAATTACTGGTGATACAAATAGGTAACACGGATTTAAAAGATTGGACATGAAAATTCAAATAAGACACCAAGCACTCCGAATAAAATCTGGTCAGTAAACTTGCCCCCATTCTAGGTAGGTATAATTTTTGAGGTCTTAAGCTCAAAGAGGATGCCTAGTAGAAGGAGGGGCTTCCCAGGTGGCTCAGTGGTAAAGAATCCATATGCCAAGGAGGAGAGCAGTGGACGTGGGTTTGATCCTTGGGCTAGGAAGATCCCCTGGAGAAGGAAATGACACCCCACTGCAGCATTCTTGCCTGAGAAATCCATGGACAGAGGAGCCTGGAGGACCCCAGTCTATGAGTCAGACAAGACACAGCGGCTGAACAACAGTAAGGAAGGAGACAGCCCTGAGTGTCACCTTATCAGTCTCACCTGTGAGGTGTTCCTCGTGTTCCACCACAGTGCCCAGCACAGTCTTATGTGACTTCACAATCACGCTTTGCTCCCAACTGTGTCCAGCCCCACTATTCAAGGCCCCTTTCAGAAGTATCCCATCCTTACTACTGCCTCCATTTTTTATCCTCTTATCAGGTAATTCCCAATGTTTTCTATCAAAATACTTTTTACAGATTTCCCCCATCCAGACATTGAATTTCCATTTTGAAAAGGTCTGGATAAAAATCTCTTGATAAATATGTAAGATGCAGATCATTCTCGGGGGGGTGGGGGGCAGGAAGGAAACATCTTGCAATATCGTAAGCCATGATCTACGGGGGGAAAATTTATGTTTCAATAAAATATATACAGCCAGTCATCTTCTCCCATGTCCTCCTTTCTCTTCCTAAACCCCATGCTTTATGAGAAAGAATAAAGAAAAAAATGCCTCTTCTATTTCCAATTCCTTTCCTTAATTCTAGAAGTAGCAGATATAGCATAGACTTTAATCTCTAGTATCTTCTGAGCCTTTACTCTTCCCTACCACTTCTATATGTCATTGTACTCATTCAATAAGTATTTAAACAAGTTTTGATAGCTTCTGCAGATAACAGAATATAAAAGATCATCTCGGTGACCCTGAGTCAACTGGGAAAGGCCTTGAAGTATGATGACTAACATGGATAATGCTGTCCATGGGGTGTTATAAAAACCCAGAGAACAGGCATCTATTTCTCAACTCTGTGGTGGAAGATGTGAGTGGAAGAAGCAGATACAGAAAAAGCCTCCAAGAGTGCATAAGACTTGAGGTACCACTATTGCAATCAGTAGGGCTATCACCCATCAAAATGTTTAAACTGGAAGCCAAGGACTCAGCCACTCCAACTTACTCCTCAACTTCTCCCTCAATGATTTCTGTTGATGCTGCCTCTTGCCTCCTTAAGATCATTCAAATTTTTCCAATTGTTTCCCTACCTTTCTCCAGAATCTTAAGATAGCCTGCTAATTGCAGAATCATTTCCCTCCAATCTTTTACTCACTCTTTATTATTGGTTTTACTTTCCTAAAATTCAAGACCTAAAACTCCTCAGTGGTTGCCAAATGCTCTGTAGATAAAATAGAAATCCCTCAATATGTCTTAATTTGTTCCTTTGAAGGCACACAGTACAATGATTAAGAACACGGAGCCTAGAGCTTCAGTTCAAATTCTGTCATCTAACAGCTGGGGGTCTCAAGCAAGCACGCAATCTCTTTAAGCCTCCAAATTCTCATTTCTAAAATGGGAATATCTCTTCTTATGATTACGGAGAAGACTAAATAAGATAAATCCTCTAATGTTCTTAGAATACTGTCTGGCACATAGTAATAGAAAACAACGCACGTGTGCTCACTCGTGTCCAACTCTTTGCAGCTCCACGGACTGCAGCCCACGGGCTCTTCTGTCTATGGAATTTTCAGGCAAGAATACTGGAGTGGGTTGCCATTCCTTTCTCCAATAGAAAACAGTGCTAGCTGTAATTATTATCTCTCCAATTCCAACTTCCCTGTTAATTCCCTTTATATGCTTGTATGTGACAAATCTCCTTCCTGTTACTCTTAGTCACCGTATTTCCTCATCTTTGTATTTTTCACATGCTTCTTTCTCTACCTGGACCTCCTTTCCAAGCGTTCTCAAAACTAATACCTTCTGGGTGGGAAGTGGGGTATAACTCTTGGAAAAGAGGATTAGAGATCCTTACAGGATGATGGAAAAGTTCTGTGTCTTCAATGGGGTTGTGATTACATGGGAATATATTTGTTGAAATTCCTCATTATATATTTAAAATCTGTATCTCAAATTTTTAAGTGTTATTAAAATGTAAATCATCAAAAAAAAAAAAAAAAACTAATACCAGCTTCCCCAGTGTGGAGTTAAAGTTCTTTTCCTGTTGGTTTCCACCACTCTCTCACACACTTTATCCTAATACTAACTACTCTGTTCTCTTTTGTTGTTTTATGAATTCCTTAAGGGCTTATTCCTCTAATACCTAACACTTTCAGTGGCTTATTTAGGTATAGTAGTTTGGGGAGCAATCAATCTAATTTTCAATTGCATATATAAATTGATCTGACCAGGAACTACATTATTATTATAATTTCTAGAATAGTCAAGCTTTATAAACTGTGCTTTTTAAAACATTTCTTTATGTCAGGGTCTGTGTCTCATTCACTTTTACTTCCACTGCTCATTGTTAGCAACTAAAAGAGTATCTTCTATAGAATAAATATTCAGATATGTTAATTAAGTGTAAAGGAAGCAAAATAACTTTAAATTACACAACTCTAAGAGTCTATCTGTGTAAATGAAACATGGAAAAATAAGTTTGGGATCCACTTTACTTTTCTACAAATGAATGCCACTGGGTCTTATGTCTTTAATCTTGAAGGTTTATATATTTTAAAATGAACAACAGAAAAAAAAGTAATGGATACAGCATTATTCAAAGAGAAATTTTGAAAGGAAGAAAATCTGAGGATTAATGTCCTTAATATTCATTTCTGACAGCCTATGTTCAAGCTTAGGTTGTCTGGTCAACATTTGGGTCTGACTCGTAGTTTCCAAATCATGGTGTGTCATGTTCTAAGTCAATTCCCTAGAAGAGATTTAGGGATAACTTTTCCACAGGTTTTCTCAATTAAATATGCATCTAGCTCTTTGCCCACATCACCCACATCTGCTCATAAAAAGTGAATAATGGAACACACATGTGCTGACTTGCGATTCATTTCAGTCTTTTGCAGGTGCAAATGCAAGTTTTAAGGTGCAAAGTGGAGCCACAAACGCTGTGGGTTTGTCCAGCTGAAACTCTAGGCTTTAATCACATCTAAATAACTCCTCAGGTGATGCAATCACAGGATTTTGCCCACAAAAGGGGTGTAATAAATATTGTAGATTGAACTGGTGTGTATTAACAGATGAGGCTACATTATTTACAGAAAATGAAACCCAGCTAATTTTCACCAATCTGGTTTTTGCTAAAGCATTCTTTTCATATATTAACCCCAAATTCACCTTGAGTGGGTTTCAAAGCAACTTCAACCAGATATAATAGAAAATAAAATACTTTGGTTTGTATACATAACCTTTTCAGGGATGTACATTGACAGATAACTCCAATCTACTGTAATTACTACATATCCTTGCAGCCACAGTAGTTCTAGCAGACAAACTAAGTCAACACTCTGTTACAAAAAGTAATAGAGAAGCTCACTGGCGCAGATAATCCTGAACAGCAGACAATCCCCAAATCACTTCTTTTCAGCTTGGATATGCCTTTAAGAATTTGTTTTTCAGCAGCCATCCATTCCTAATTTCATTTTCCTCAGGTTAAAGTTCTGTGATAATACACCTTACTGCTGATTAAGTCGTCACCTACCTTTCATTAGTCAATACATTCAAGAGAGTGCCCCTTGCCAGGCAAGATGATGGAGGTAACAGAACCATTTGAAGATGGAGAGTAGAGTTTTCTTTTCCGAGGGAAATATCTCCATAGCCACCCGCTGTGGCCAGATATCCATGACGTTTATTAAACATAGTATGCTCGGCAGTTTCTGATGCCCAGCTGTACTTTAATTGCTATTTTGTTTGAGTAAGGAGGATACCATTTACTCAACAACTTCGTTTCTTTATTAACTACAGAAACGCAGGTTATAAAGAACACACACACACACTTTCGTTTCAATATTGTAAATGTAAGATTGTACCGTAACTATGGGAATGTGTGCATGGTCAGTTGATCAGCCCAATCCTTTGAGACCCCATGGATTTAGCCCACCAGGCTCCTCTGTCCATGGACTTTTCCAGGCAAGAATACTAGAATGGGTTGCCATTTGCTTCTCCAGGGATCTTCCCAACTCAGAGATCGAACCTGCCTTTCCTGCATTAGCGAGCAGATTCTTTACCACTGAGTCACCTGAGAAGCCCTAACAATAGGAATACATTATTTTTAAAACAGCAGATATGAACATAATCATTATCCAAGGGAATATAAGAAAGGAGAATTTTCCAAGGAGTTTAGTTTTGAAAAATATAGTGATACTGGGAAAGAGTTCAAAAGTCAGGGAAAGAGAGAAAGGAGATTTCCCTGCTGGTTTCATGCTTAAATATATTTATCTCCTCTCATAAACCCTGAGGCAGAGAAAAATGAAAATTAAGCTCTGCCTTTACACTCTACTTCTGTTACAACACTTTTTGACCCAACCCTTCTTGCTCTGTTTGTCCAAATCCTGCCCATTTTTCAAAGTACAGCTCAAATCCTGCTTCTCTTGTAAAGCATTCCCTGACCATTTCATCTGGAAGCAATCTTTCCTTCTTCTAAACTTCCACGCGACTTATTTTCCATACCACTCATTTAGTACCTATTATTTACTGACTAGTAGAGATGTAATGTTTTCAGAGTTGTTGCAGCCATTGTAGAGACGTTTTTATCCTTTTGTACAGAATGTAAATTTGTATTTTTAAAAGCAAGATAAGCCTATGTGTCTTTATTGTTCTTCATGCATCTGAAATTTAGTTTATTAAATTATAGACTACATCATGATAACTATACATATACACATATGTATGTATGATTAGATGTGTATATATGTGTTTATGTATATACGTGTGTGTGTGTGTGTGTGTGTGTATATATATGTATATGGTGGTTTAGTCACTAAGTGGTGTCCAACTCTTGTGACCCCCACGGACTATATAGCCTGCCAGGCTCCTCTGTCCTTGGGACTTTCCAGGCAAGAACATTGGGGTGGGTTTCCATTTACTTCTCCAAGGGTTCTTCCTGACCCAGGGATTGAAACTGGGTCTCCTGCATTGCAGGCAGATCCTTTACCAACCAAGCCATCAGGGAAGCCCATATATATGTACATAAAAACTTGTTTTTCTCATACGAATATCCTGTTGTAAAACTGAAATAATACTTATTCAGGAGCTTATTAAAATACATCAATAACTTTTAACAATTACAAATTTATTGAATTTATGCTATTTTCCCACTTCGATGATAGATGAAGACTGATAAGAAGCACAGTATATCTTTGCATTTTCCACCTTTGATGAAAATTTTCAAGGGGGAGAAATACATATACTTAGGATAATACAAAATTAGATTTTTTTTCTGAAATTAAGATCCTCTTCTTTTTATTCAGTAGATAAAAGACATCAGTTTTACTTTTCTGAAGAAAAAAATATGTGTACACAAACAAAAAATACTGGGCAACTAGCTAACAGTCTTAGATTCTAGTCTAGCATCACCATCAACTACCTGTAAGAATTAACCTTTCTGTCCCTTTGTTTCCTCAGTTGATGAGACAGACACCAATTCAATTAATAGTATTATTCTCATTTCAAATTTCAAAATCCATGTATGATTTCGTTCATATAAAAATTCAATTCCAGTGAATTTTAAAAAACATAAATATCATTAGTTTCTATAGTTATGTAATTTACTGTAATCCAGGCAAAATTTTCCATTTCCAGAAGCTGATCAAGTTGAAGTGATTAAAGTAAAATTATAGGAATATTATCTATACCTACATTACCTTTTTATAAGTGTAACTATTTCCTGAATTGGCATCATGCTAAAGATGATGGAAATCATTTAAAGCAGACAAGCAAAAAAGGTCTTTTAAAGTCCCTGTCTCTGTGCTGGGTGTATCCTTAGAAAAATTCCACCTTTATTCTGGACTAATAAATGTGTGCATGCGTGCTAAGTTGCTTCAGTCATGTTCGACTCTGCGACACTATGGACTATACCCGGCCAGTCTCCTCAGTCCATGGGATTTTCCAGGCAAGAATACTGGAGAGGGTTGCCATGCCCTTCCCTAGGTGACTAATGAATACTCTACTGTTTTTAAGGTGCCCTTTTAACATCCAACACTGAGCGCACTGCTTTCTATGAGTTCAGTCCAGCACAGTCATGCTTGTACCACTGTTATTCTATGCTTCTGGACTGTATCTCCAACATCTCTAGGAAGGGCTTTGAATTCCGAAGATATTTGTGAAAACATGTTATGAAATAAATAGACTTCCCCGGTAGCTGAGCTGGTAAAGAATCTGCCTGCAGTGCAGGAGACCCCGAGTCGATTCCTGGGTCCAGAAGATCCCATGGAGAAGAGATAGGCTACCCACACCAGTAGTCATGGGCTTCCTTGGTGGCTTAAACAGTAAAAGAATCCTCCTGCAATGAGGAAACCTGAGTTCCATCCCCGGGTTGGGAAGATCACCTGAAGGATGGCATGGCAATCCACTTCAGAATTCTTGCCTGGAGAATCCCCATGAACAGAGGAGCCTGGTGGGCTACAGTCCATGGGGTAGCAAAGACTCTGACATGACTGAGCAACTGAGCACAGCACACCACATGAAACAGACAGATGGCAAGAACATACGTCCACGCCTGTATCAAAAGGTCAGCTCACAGCAAAGAAGTCTTCACACTCATTTTTTTTTTACATTTCTTGTCAAAATAACAGTGACTTATGAAAAGGGAATTGATTGTTAAATTAGGAATATTGTTTTGTGTTTTATTGCCTACTAATCATCTGAAACTATAAATTATTTCCAGTGAAACAAAAAACCTAGAGTGAGGGTCTAATCTAGATGAACACTTCAAGAATACACATATATTAAATATAATTCATATGTAAATATATACATGTATGCATATAGATATATAATATATGTATATTCTTGCAGTAATATATAATAGAATTTATGACATTATATATTCTGTTCTTAGAATTTTAAGCATATATATGTACTTAAATATATATACACTTAAGTATATATAAAGTACATATATATATATATGTATATATATATATTATACAGTCCAGGAATTCTCCAGGCCAGAATACTGGAATGGGTAGCCACTCCCTTCTCCAGTGGATCTTCTTGACCCAGGAGTCGAACCAGTGTCTCCTGCATTGCAGACAGATTCTTTATCAGCTGAGCTACCAGGGAAGCCCATATATTATATATAATTCATACATAAATACATACATATGTATGCACACAGATATATGATACATGTATATTCTTAGAGTAAAATAGAATTTATTACATTATATATCCCATTTTTAGAATTTTAAGTATATATATACATATATATATGCATGCTAAGTAGCTTGCTTTAGTCATGTCTGACTCTTTGTGACCCTCTAGACTGTAGCCCACCAGGCTTCTCTGTGCATGGGATTCTTCAGGCAAGAATACTGGAATGTGTTGCCATTTCCTCCTCCAGGGGATCTTCCCTACCCAGGGATCAAAACCTCATCTCCTGTATTGGCAGGTGGATTCTTTACTACTGAACCACCAGGGGAGCCTATGTATATACACACACACACACACACACAGTCCCAGGCTTAGGATGATTCAACCGACAATTTTTCAACTACTATGGTACAAAAGCTATACACATTCATTAGAAACCATAATTCAAATTATGATCTTTTCTCAGCTGGTATGCCATATGACACTCTCTTCTAATGCTGCAGCAGAGGGAACCTCAGTTCCCATCGAGCCAGGAGCTCGCAAGGGTAAACAAGTAATACATTTAAAAATATACCCACACAACTGTACTGTTTTTCACTTTCAGTACACCCTTCAATAAATTATATGAGATATTCAACACTTTATTATAAAATAGGTGTTATGTTACATGATTTTGCCCAACCATAGGCTAGTGTAAGTGTTCTGAGCACATTTAAGGTAGGTTTGGCTAAGCTATTAATTGTGATATGAGGTAGGTTGAAAGAAAGTGAAAGTGAAAGTCACTCATTTGTGTCCAATTCTTTGCAACCCCATGGACTATACAGTCTGTGGAATTCTCCAGATCAGAATACTGGAGTAGGTAGTCTTTTCCTTCTCCAGGGGATCATCCCCAACCCAGGGATAGATCCCAGGTCTCCTGCATTGCTGGTGGATTCTTTACCAGCTGAGCCACAAGGGAAGCCCAAGAACACTGGAGTGGGTAGCCTATCCCTTCTCCAGGAGATCTTCCCGACCCAGGAATCAAACCAGGGTCTCCTGCATTTTAGGCAGATTCTTTACCAACTGAGCTATCAGGGAAACCCTGATAATTATGTTGTTCAGTAGGTCAGACGTATTAAATGTATTTTCAACTTACAATATTTTCAACTTAACAATCAGTCTATTAGGACATAACCCCATCCTAAGTCAAGGAAAATCTCTCTCTTTGTGTGCTTACGTGTGTGTGTGTGTAGAGAGAAAGAGAGAGAGCAGGCAACCAGATATACATATACTTGGGCAAACTGATCGCAAAGAGTTGGTCACGACTTAAATTGATTTTAAAGAGAATGCCAATAAGCCTCATGGATATGGTAATTTAGAAACTAAGACCTAACTCACAAACCCTCCAAAATGAAGGTGTTCAGGCTATTGAGAAACCAAGCTCCTCTCTTAGCTACCCAGGCACTGCACTGAGCAGAGAAGGAATGTAAAAGGAAAATCTAGTTCAGAGCCAGACTTGATCCAGAAAGTGACTTGATCCGAGTTAAAGCTTCTCGGATTGTCCCCCAGCACAAACTCAAGAATCTCGGGAAATTTAGTAAGTGAGAGAATTTGAAAATTTACAAATGCAAGGTTTGATAAGAAACCAGAAGCAAATAATTATTCTGTTTTTCACAAATTTCAGTAATGAATGTTGTATTTACTGCGAGGACTGTATGAGTAAAACAAAGAAGTTCAATACTTAGTACATGGAAACAGAGGGTACTGTCTGAGCAAGCTGTCCCAGACGGCTTTGGGGCCAGAAAAGTAGCTCACTTTTTACTAATGTTGCTTGTGAGCAGACAAGAGAGATGCTATAGATAGGAGGTGGCAAAAAACACTGTGAGAGGGCCCCCAGTCCCACAGAAACTAGAAAGAAGATTGGGTGCTCTGTTATAATCTATTGTTGTGATGCTTTGTACTAACCCAAGAGATTACGAAAACTGAGGAAATAGAGTTACCATGTAAAAGTCTTTATATTCCATACCGCGACAGAGCCAATTGCAGGTTATAAAGGTTGTGTAACAAAACGTAATTTGCTCATCTTAAAATGTGCTTTTGTTTTACATTTTGGGGGGGAAATTCATTATATGGCATTTTAAGTTTTTGCTTAACCAAAAGCCAGTTTGTACTATTCTTATATCCCGATATTTAAGACCTTCATATTGTTGCCTACCGTTAATATTAGTTATTTTTAGATATACTGATATTTTCACTGGAGCTGGATAACAAGTATCTTTGAAGGGAAAAGGAACACATCTTGCACTTATTTTATTCCCTCTTGGTGTGTAACAGAACCTGGAGCACAGGTTTGATATATGGAGGTGCACACACAGCAGGGCACTCACTTGAACGCACGCATTAACTATGTCTCATCTACCAATGAGAAATATAAGACAACAGCTGAGATTGCTGCCATTAATCTTAAGTAAGATTTATTATGGTGTCAAATTAGATTCTAAATTTCGATTCTCTAAGAAATTGGAAAAATGAGTGAGAAATCACCTCAAAGGGTATTTTTGTTCTATTTTATGATATATATTTCCTTCACAGTAGTCTTCTTGTTGACCTTTGCTAAGCCTGTATCGTCCAAAGTTAACAGACACTCATTTATTGTTATAGTAAGATCTAGAAAATTTGTTTTTTCATCAGCACCTTTTCCTGGCTGTAACTGACATGAACTGGAAGAAGGGAAAGGGGGCAAAATAATTTAAGAAAAAGGAGAGAAAATGTCTTACACAGAGAAAAGTAGGAGGGTGGCTGTAAACATCTATACCAAAGGGGGCATACCCAAAACTGGCACCAACTCCCAAACCCTCCTCATAGGCAAGTGTTAGCATATTCGGTTGTTGTTTGTCAGTATTCATTTTTTAAATTGCAATTCAGTAAGTAAATGGGAATTCAAAAAAGCAATTTTCTACCCTTTGGTGCCATCATGTGGCCAGAATGACTAAGTACCAAGAAAACTAGATCTCCAGGGCAACCCAAGGTTTTGATATTTTCTTTTCATTCAAAATGTAATTACCCAGAGACTGAAAGTTTATTTCAGAAAGAAATACAATTACCTTTACTATAATTGAAATCGTCCAACCAACAAATCATAGCTCACATGTCTACCTGGGTAGTTCATTGAGTGGAATAAAAATGTACCTTAAATTTTTAAGCAACTGTGAAATTATAGCTGGGAATTTGGAATTAATATAATATTCATGTTTTGAAGTTACATATCCATGACCTAAAGTTTTTAGAGTGTTTTAAACCAATCATAGCAATACCTTATATTTACTTATTTATTTGAACTCTGTGGTATCATAGGTAGTGTGTGGGGTAGCATGATAAAGTACCTCAGAGGTCTCCAACAATATATTATGATATTACAAGAAAAGAATATGCTATTTTAAGAATAAGACAAATGAAGGAATATGGCAAAGCAATGCTTTTGAAAGTATATCTAATGAATATCTGAGAACTTCATACCCAGATGAATCACTCACAGGTGATTCAGTATTTGAAATCATTACCACAAAGTACATCTAAAATATTACAAAAGATGTTTTATTAAAAGATGAATCACTCACAGGTGATTCAGTATTTGAAATCATCACCACAAAGTACATCTAAAATATTACAAAAGATGTTTTATTAAAAGTCTCATCCAATTATATCTTGTTCTACTATTTGTATATCTGTGCTATTTGTTATATCCATGTTATTATCCCTGTTTCATATGATATCATTTCTTAGCTTTATTTTGGGCTTCCCAGGTGATGTTAATGGTAAAGAACCTGCCTGCCAATGCAGGAGACACAAGAGACGTGGGTTCCATCTCTGGGTCAGGAAGATCCCCTGGAGAAGGAAACAGCAACCCACTCCAGTATTCTTGCCTGGAGAATCTCGTGGATAGAGGAGCCTGGTAGGCTATAGTCCACAGGGTCACAAAGAGTCGGACACGACTGAAGCGACTTGGCATGCACGCAGCCTTATTTTACAAATACATCATTGGGGGTACAAAATGTTAATTATTCACCTATTTTCTCAATCCAAATAATTTTGTGTGTGAATTGTTAAAGTTTTCTCATATAATAAAAATACAGTCCCTAAATGATGCCTGATGATGCCTAAATCTGATTTCTTCCTATTGGTCCTCAAAATTTCATCCTCTTCACTCTCATTTTGCATTCATGGCATTTAAAAACTGAAAAATCCCACAAATTTCAAGCATAAGGTATGGATTCTCTGTCTAAGGGATGGAAAATTTCACTATTCATATGTGTTGCTTAGCTCAGCTTTTCTTATTTACTAGAAAAGCCAGACAGAGAAAAAATAAAACTGCTGAACTGGCTTTTACCTGCTGTTGTTCTTAGAGTGTCCTCTTCCCATCTTGTTCATACCTAGCACTTTATACAGTATTTCCATATTTTCAGAATTACCATCATATTTTCAGAAACACCACCATCAACTTCAGTTATAATAAAAAGCAGCCTGAATTGCTTGCTTTTCTCTCTCTTGTCTCAGAGACAGATCTTATGTGTGGAAATGTAATAATTTGCTCTCATTCAGAGTCAGTGGTGATCTCCTTTTGTGACCCAGCCTCCAGCATTCTTTCAGTAAAATCACAGTGCTAATCCCATCTTGGCTTTGGGCATATGTTGCCCTCATCTGGCCCCTGTAACGTTGTTCAGGATGGATCATTATCTTTAACATTATCCCAAGGATGAAGAGAAGTTAAATCTCCCTCCACTGTAATAGCATCAAAGGCCCCTTTCATTGGCAAGAGTTACCAAAAGAGACATGGTCTCTGCCCTGATAAAACTCTCCAAGGCCCCCAGTCTGAGGGAGGAAGCTTGGGAGCTGTTGTCACTGTATATGAAAAGGAGTGCTCTCATCACCTATGGCCTCCTTGGGGCAGGACAAGACTATTCCTATGTCAAACGCTATACAATGTTCAAATATTTAAATGCCATCTCATCATTATTCTATTCCTCTCTCATGCTGAGATGGTTTCTTTCCGTTCCAATGACATTATCTCTTGCTTTTCCTTTCTTATGTACTTTTGGGGAAGGGAAAGAAATTTAGGAGAGAACTGACAATCTGATTTAGTTGGGGTCTAAGAAAAGAGTAATTAGAAAGTATTTAATGCATAAAATTAATTATGCAGGTTTATAGAGGGAACAGTGAAGAAATTCAAGAGATTGTCAATAGCAAGAAACCACTACTAATGTAAATGAAGAGACAAATGGGTGAGACAGCGCAGGAGAAACCCAAGGGATGCTGTCACCCGGCAGAAAGTGGAACCGTGTCACTCCTTTCCACAAGCAGCTGGCGCCATTTATGCTCCAGACATGTATGTACACCGGAGACTTTTTATCACTTTCTTCTCCCTTTCTGCTGCCTTCTGATTTCTGGCTAAAGTGAAAACTTACCATAACCCTTCTCAACAAGGGAGCTTGAGATCCACACCTCATGTGAGTCAGCCTTCCTGACACAGGGAGCAGAACAGAACTGGGAAGGATGGATCTGGGTCAAACCCTAGGCAAGTAGGAGAAATCCTGTCATTGGGTATTTGTTAGAAGGCAAAGGAAAAATCTGAAAAGCTGTGATCCTAGCACATACCTCCCCTTGTTCACAATGCTCCCATTTTGTGTTAGCCATTATTTGTTTTAGAACAATCCATGGCTGGTGTTTCTAATCAAAAGACTCTTTTATTACAAAAAATAAAACATTTTTTTATTTCTTTGACATGTTGCAATTAAGAATAATATATAATTTATAAATATTAATTTCCCTTTTTTAAAAGATAAATTGTTCTTTCTCTCTGCATAAAATGGAGTTACTGTGAAAATAATTTTCAACTAAATTAGCTTTCCATTTTATTACCTACTACTTGTAATGAAAACACATCTTCCAGCAGTGATTAAAGCATAATTTCCAATGGTTCACAGCAAAGAAAGTTTTCATTTTTTGATAAATTGGGGACAGTCAAAAGCAAAATCATAAATCTGAGGTAATTTTATTTCAACTGAATGTATTTTTAGATGGCATTATTCAACAATTTTTGTCCCACTAATAATCACACTTTAATTTTGTTATTTTTAATTAACAAATTTAGTAAATGTTTAGTCTAAGAAAACAAATCCATATTTGTAGTGCACTGTTTCTATAATCTATTATCTAATTATATAAAATATTCTGTTTTATTTCTATCATCAAAATAATCACCAGTTTTTACTACTATCTTTTGATGGATTGATACCTCACATAAAGCATTATAAAACACATATCTAACTTAAAAACATGCATTCTAAATAGAACCAGTTCCAATTTCCTATTGCAACTTTGAGGGGATTTTTTGCATATCTATGAAGTTTAAACTTAATATAAAGATTCAGTTATTTTGCTAGTAATCTCTCTAATTTTCCCTCCAGACTATAAATTCATTAAATAGAAACAACGATCAAACTGTTTGCTTCTACTTTCACAGATTAAATGAACCATTTTTTCCTTTTAGCATGAAAAATCTGTAATATGAGTTCTCTGTTATATTCATTCTCCAATATATTACTCTGTATGTCATACTCCCCTATTCTAAACCTAAATTATTTTTAACCCAATTTGAGGATAGTTAAGGAAGTGTATTATGCTCTATTCTGACAATATCATGGCAGTTAACATTGTAAGTTATAATAGGCAAACTGTATTCTCTGACCTCAGTATGGATCACAATAAACTGTAGAAAATTCTGAAAGACATGGGAATATCAGACCACCTGACCTGCCTCTTGAGAAACCTGTATGCAGGTCAGGAAGCAACAGTTAGAACTGGACATGGAACAAGAGACTGGTTCCAAATAGGAAAAAGAGTACGTCAAGGCTGTATATTGTCACCCTGCTTATTTAACTTCTATGCAGAGTACATCATGAGAAATGCAGGGCTGGAAGAAGCACAAGCTGGAATCAAGGTTGCTGGGAGAGATATCAATAACCTCAGATATGCAGATGATACCACACTTATGGCAGAAAGTGAAGAAGAACTAAAGAGTCTCTTGATGAAAGTTAAAGAGGAGAGTAAAAAAGTTGGCTTAAAGCTCAACATTCAGAAAACTAAGATCATGGCATCTGGCCCCATCACTTCATGGCAAATAGATGAGGAAACAGTGGAAACAGTGGCTGACTTTTTTTTTCTGGGCTCCAAAATCACTGCAGATGGTGACTGGAGCTGTGAAATTAAAAGACACTCCTTGGAAGAAATCTATAACAAACCCAGATAGTTTATTAAAAAGCAGAGACATTACTTTGCCAATATAGGTCTGTCTAGTCAAGGCTATAGTTTTTGCAGTGGTCGTGTATGGATGTGAGAGTTGGACTATAAAGAAAGCTGAGCACCAAAGAATTGATGCTTTTGAACTGTGGTGTTGGAAAAGACTCTTGCGAGTCCCTTGGACTGCAAGGAGATCCAACCAGTCCATCGTAAAGGAGATCAGTCCTGGGTGTTCAACATCAGGACTGATGTTGAAGCTGAAACTCCAATACTTTGGCCACCTGATGCGAAGAGCTGACTCATTTGAAAAGACCCTGATGCTGGGAAAGATTGAGGCAGGAGGAGAAGGGGACGACAGAGGATGAGATGGCTGGATGGCATCACTGACTCAATGGACATGGGTTTGGGTGAACTCTGGGAGTTGGTGATGGACAGGGAGGCCTGGCGTGCTGCAGTTCATGGGATCGCAAAGAGTCAAACACGACTGAGCGACTGAACTAAATTGAACTGACCTTAATATATAGTAGTTGGGAAGCTGTCTCCCTCCTTTCTTTACATCATCATCATTTTCTTATCCCAAATAGTGCCTGTGCTTTTTTACAGAGCTTGTTCATTGTTACCTAACATTCCAGACTCCTTTTTTTTTATTATTGTTACAACCTTGGTAGTAACATAAACTTCAGTAATTGATAAGCTTCTCATGGACTTTAAAAGAAATGAAATTTAATCTTATTAAAATAGCATACAAAGGTCTTCATGATTTGGCTCCTATCTGCCTAATCTCCACTGTTCTCCTTTCACATTTTTACTAAAACCTTATCAATTTGTATACTGCCTTCAAATACGTCACATTAACTGTATTGATCCTGTGTTCCTTTTACTTGGAATGACTGTGTCTCTACTAATTCTTGTGGGTAACTTCTCATTCTTCAACGCATGTAAATTACCATTTCCTCTGGGAAGTCTTCTCTTTACAGTTAATTCATCCCTCCTTGGACTGCCAGACAGCATATGAAGATGACTCATTCATATATAAAGTTTTCCAGTGAGCCGCTTAAAGGTACAGACCATGTGTTTATCATTGTGCCTGCCCTTAATAGGTGCTCAACAAACACTCTTACAAATTAAGAATGAAATTTGCTTTGTAAGTTCCTAAAACATAGTTCACTTTAACTTTAAAAAGTATACCACAAGTTAGATTTATTTTTAATGGTTTTTAATAGGTCTGATCTTCAAATTTTATTAAATAAGAGGTTACTGTTTCAGTAGTCGAGAAAAAATAAGTGGAATTACAAAGTTTCAGCAATTTAACATTAATGCCTAAGCCAGATATAAGTTGACAGCCTTGATCCTAGGGAATTTTATGCTGTTTTCCTCAGTTCAGTTCAGTCGCTCAGTTGTGTCCAACTCTTTGCAACTCCATGGACTGCAGCACACCAGGCTTCCCTGTCCATCAGCAATTCCCGGAGCTTATTCAAACTCATGTCCATCAAGTCGGTGATGCCATCCAACCATCTCACCCTCTGTTGTGCCCTTCTCCTCCTGCCTTCAATCTTTTCCAGCATCAGGGTCTTTTCCAATGAGTCAGCTCTTCGCATCACGTGGCCAAAGTATTGGAGTTTCAGCTTCAGTATCAGTCCTTCCAATGAATATTCAGGATTGATGTCCTTTAGGATTGACTGGTTGAATCTTCTTCCATTCCAGGAGATTCTCAAGAGTCTTCTCCAGCACCACAGTTCAAAGGTATCAATTCTTTGACATTCAGCTTTCTTTACAGTCCAATTCTCACATCCATACATGATTACTGGAAAAATCATAGCTTTGTCTAGAGGGACATTTGTTGGCAAAGTAATGTCTCTGCTTTTTAATATGATGTCTAGGTTGGTCATAGCTTTTCTTCCAAGGAGCAAGTGTCTTAATTTCATGGCTGCAATCACCATCTGCAGTCATTTTGGAGCCCCAAAAAATAAAGTCTGTCACTGTTTCCACTGTTTCCACTGTTTCCCCATCTATTTGCCATGAAGTGATGGGACCGGATGACATGATCTTAGTTTTCTGAATGTTTAAGTCAACTTTTTCACTCACCTCTTTCACTTTCAAAAGGCTCTTTCTTAATTTTCTGCCATATGTGTGGTATCATCTGCATATCTGAGGTTATTGATATTTCTCCCAGCAATCGTGATTCCAGCTTGTGCTTCTTCCAGCCCAGCATTTCTCATGATGTACTCTGCATATAAGTTGAATAAGCAGGGTGACAATACACAGCCTTGACGTACTCCTTTCCCTATTTGGAACCAGTCTGTTGTTCCGTGTCCAGTTCTAACTGTTGCTTCCTGACCTGCATACAGATTTCTCAAGAAGCAGGTCAGGTGGTCTGGTATTCCTATCTCTTTAAGAATTTTCCACAGTTTGTTGTGATCCACACAGTCAAAGGCTTTGCCATAGTCATTAGAACAGAAGTAGATGTTTTTCTGGAGGGGGGACACACTGCTGACTTACAGGATCTTAGTTCCCAGACTAGGGATGAACCCAATGCCCCCTGCAGGAGAAGCACCGAGTCCTAACCTCTGGACTGCCAGGGATTTCCCAGCATCATTTTAAAAAGATCTGTAAATAGCCAGTGAAAGTGAAAGTTGCTCAGTCATGTCCAACTCTTTGCAGCCCTATGGACTGCAGCCTCCCATGTAAGCTACATATAGGCTCCTCTGTCCATGGAATTCTCCAGGCCAGAATACTAGAGTGGGTAGCTGTTCCTACTCCAGGGGATCTTCCTAACCCAGGGATCAAATCCAGGTCTCCCACACTGCAGGCAGATTCTTTACTGTCTGAGTCACCAGGGATTAAATAGGCAAGGAAACCCTAACCAACTGTCATCTGACATACTGGAATTGTTGAGTTGATGAGAATCTGAGAGACACATAATTCCCTACAAATCATGGAATTTTCATTACTGTGATCACCATCGGCCCTCACTAAATATTCCCTATAGCAGCCATCTCATTCTTCTGTTGGTCATTTTCAGTGTTAAAGACATTTCTTCCTTATATATAACCTAATTCTACCTGCTATGAAATCCCACAGCTGTTTGCCCTCAGTACAAGTACAGTACAACTACACAGAGATCAATACTTTTCACCTGATTCTTCACATCTTTGAAGTCAGCTGCCTGCATGCTTGTTTCCAGAAGAATCCTTGGTTTCCAGGATCATTTAGGGACCATCTGTCCCCTTCCTAGACAGATGTAGTTTACAGGTCATCACTATTTTTTGTAAATAATTAGGTCATAACTTTTAAACATTTAGTAATCAGAGCCTTGGCATCACTGGCCCCCACACCCCAAATCCCACTTAAATTAGCCACAGAGTATACATTAAGCAAATTATCATCATAATCACATGATGATAGAATACTGTCAACATGCTAGACAACTGGAGGAAATTCTTTTAGATAAAATGTCTACGAGACACAAAATGAACATCAGTTCTTGATTCTTTTTGCTTTCTACTTTTTTTAAGGATTTGCAGTACAAATCCACTCTCTTAACTTCATGTAAATCTCAAAGAGTCACTCACAGGATCTCACTCTCCAGTGAGAGAGTTACAGACATGGCCTAAGGCTGTGAGACTGACTTCCCCAAGAATGTGTACTGTAGGTAGCTATGCAGTTTTAAATGGAGGTGACTGATAACCTCCATCCTTCTAATGGCAGCCCTTTATAAAAAAGACCATGGTAGCAACTTAAATGCCTTTCAAAAAATGAATGAATAAATAAAATGTGGTATATCCATAAAATAAAATATTATTCAGTCATGAAACGGAACAAAATAGTGATACATGTTAAAACACAGATGAAACTTGAAAATATTATGTTAACTTAAAGTAGCCAAACACAGAAGACTACATATTGTATGATTCCATTTATACAAAATGAGCAGAATATGCTGATCCATGAGGTAGAAAGCAGATTAGTGGTTGGCAGGAGTTGGTAGGGAGAAGAAGTAAGGGGAGTACCTGCTTGATGGGTAGGGGTTCCCTTTGGGATGATGTTCTGACACTAGGTGTCACTGATGGCTGTTAAACACCATGAATGCCGCTGAGTTGTATACTTTAAAACAGCAAAGTTTACGTTACATAGGTAAATAAATAAATAAATTACCACCATAAAAGAATTATCAAGAAAAAACAACCATTTGCTCCTGGTTCTGACGTTCCAAACCTCAGACTTGGTTTCTATCTTTCTATCTTTCTTCAGACTTGGTTGTGGTTATTTGATTTTTCCTTCTATTTCACGATTTAGTCAGTAATCTCTTTTTGTCTATGTTTCATATCATTAACTTTTGTTACTTTCAAACAAAAAAACCAACTAATCCTCACATCTGTTACTAAGAGTGTGAGTAGCACAACTTTTGAAGATCAGATTGGCAATATTGTGAAATCCGTAGTATCCAGTATACATGGGTACACAGTTGCTCAGCCATGTCCTACTCTTTGAAATCCTTTGGGCTGTAGCCTCCAGACTCCTCTGTCTGTGGGATGCTCCGAGCAAGCTACAGTTAAATGTCTACCAGCCAGCGTGTGAACAAATAAGTTGTGACAAAGTCCCACAAGAGGATGTTATATTTAAGTGAAATGAAGAGCTACATATATCAATCTGTATCAATCTTAAAAACAACATTGGTGGGAAAACCCACCAATAATTGTATATATAGCATTCACATGACGTTTTAAAGCACACAAAACTCCACTGTAGTTTTATTTCTTCATTTATATATAGAAAAAATTTTAAGAACACATGGGAATATTAAATATCAAATTCAAAGAAGTGATACCGTGGTAGAGTGTATATTCCAGTAGTCACCCCAATAATATCTCCCAGTCCACTTGTTCGCCTCAAGTGGGTCCTTGTCATTTTACTCACTGAATTGTGGGTCTGTGTCCCCTCACCACGATTACAGGTGAAGCTTAACCAACGGAGTACTTAGTGACTCTATAGGACTTGTGAAATAAAATCTTAGAAGTGTCACATGTTTTTGCCTTGTGCTTTGAGTATACCTGCTCTTGCCACCCAACCACCAGCTTGTAAAGAGGCTCATACTATTACTTGGAGGGACCTCAGGTCATATAGAGACCCAGCTAAGATCTCAGCTGACAGCCAGCATCAACCACCAAACATATGAGTGAAGAAATCTTCAAATGATTTCAGCCTCTCATAGTCACCCTCAGGCTCCAAATCTTCCCAGCTGAGCTCCAAACATGAGGGAACAGAGTTAAGACATCCCCACTGAGCCTTTTCCCAGTTTCTGATACACAGAATCCATAAATACAAAAGAATTGTTAGGTTGGTTTGTTATTCTACAGTAGTAGCTGGAATAGGTCACCACCATTGAAGAAAATGAGGAATAAGACCTGGAGGAGTCCTGTACATTAAGATTTGACAAAAGTGAGCACTAAACACTCAGATATTCTTTGCACTATTCTTTACAGTTTACTTTCTGGTCTTTAAGTATTTTATATAAAAAAAAATAATAGAAAATAGTATGGATATCCAAGAAACTGCTGTTAACATACTGCTGTTTTAGTCACCAAGTCATGTCCAACTCTTTTGTGACCCCATGATCTGCAGCCTACTAACCCTTCCGTCCATGGGATTTCCCAGGTAAGAATACTAGAGTGGATTGAACTTCCTCCTCCAGGGGATCTTCCTGGCCCAGGGATCAAAACTGCATCTCCTGCAGTGGCAGGCAGATTCTTTACCACTGAGCTACCTGGGATGCCCCCGTTAACATATACAAATATTTAAATTTTGATAAAGTAGGTACTAGTATTTCATGAATAATAAAATAATCATATGCAAAATGGCTGGAGAAAGAAAAGTTTATTTACATGGGAGAAAATCATGTAATCCACTTTATTCCATCTGCTAAAATAAACTGGAGCTGAACTATAGAGTGAAATGTAAAATCCTAATGAACATTTTTATAATTAATGGGAAAGTAGATAAAAATCATGTCTCAGGATAGAGGACTTTCTAATAATAAAATCAATAAAAATTACATGAAAGTGAAAGTGAAAATGAAAGTCGCTCAGTCGTATCTGACTCTTTGCCACCCCATGAACTATACTGTCCATGGCATTCTCCAGGCCAGAATACTGGAGTGAGCAGCCTTTCCCTTCTCCAGGGGATCTTCCCAACCCAGGAATAGAACCCAGGTCTCCCACATTGCAGGCATAGTCTTTACCAGCTGAGGCACAAGGGAAGCCCCATAATAGGAATGCATAAATAATTATTTTTTATTCAGGGTGGAAAATATCAAACAAGAAGTAAACAAGTTATAGTTTTGCTTCAGGTTTTACTGAGAAAACTATCAACTGTATTAACTTTAAATATTCCTTTTACCTTTTTGCATGTTCCCCTCCACATGTCTATATCCATTCCACATTTTTGCACATTGTAGAAGAAGTGAGACTTGTGTTATATATTAGCATGGACAATATGAATATGCTTAAGACAAAAACAAACATGCATAGTAAGATTCAGGAGTATTTCCAGGTTTGAGCCAAAATTTAGCTTTAGCAAAAGAAGCACATCTATTATATTATGGTTATATGTAATCCATCATACGAGTGTCATTAATCTGAATTACCCATAAAACTTTGTTTTATTAATTTTTAAAATTTTATAGAAATGTATAAGTGTACTATCTTATATTTACTCATATTTAGGAAATGTGGTAATAAAAATAGTTTGCCAACACCAAAGTAATCACAAAGTAAATTTTTTGACTCCCTTTAAGCATTTCATAAATCACCTAATGTTAGAAAGTGAAAGTTGCTCAGTCCTGTCCTATTCTTTGTGACCCCATGGACATACAGTCCATGGAATTCTCCAGGCCACAGTACTGGAGTGAGTAGCCTTTTCTTTCTCCAGGACATCTTCCCAACCCAGGAATCGAACCTAGTTCTCCTGCATTGCGGGCAGATTCTTTACCAGCTGAGCCACAAAGTTGAACTAAATTTCCCCAAAGCTGCTTTTCTGCTGTAAAGTGCTTGGCATTCTTCTCTCTCTGTGCACTAGAGGGCGGTAGGACTGTGATTTTTCATCTCCCTTGTTCTTGAAATTTTAGGTTTGAAAGAAGCCTGTCTTTTTAATTTTTTTCCATATTAAGTCTTCCAAATCTAGTGTATATTTTACACTGACTATTCAAAGATTTCTTAGATCTTACAAAACAAATGCATTCCAATGTTTCTACCTTCTCTGTACCTTCTGTCCAATTCTATAATAATTTTCCAAGAAAATTCTAGCATCTCTATTAATAGAAGTCATTAAAATTAAACCCAATGTTCATCTCAGCAAACAATTAAAACAACTCCATATATTCTTGTTGTTGTTTATTCACTAAGTCGTGTTTGACTCTTTGTGACCCCACTGTAGCATGCCAGACTCCTCCATCCTTGGGGTTTTTCACCCAAGAATACTGGAGTGCTTTGCCACTTCTTTCTCCAGGAGATCTTCCTGATCCAGGGATTGAAACTGCAACTCCTGCATTGGCAGATGGATTCTCTACCACTGAGCCACCTGGGAAGCCCAGATATTCTTACCAAAATATTTAACCTTGAGTTAATGATGAGTAGCCCCATATCAATGAATTCTCCCTATCCAGTCTTATGTTGCACTTTCCCATCAATATCATGAGACTTTCAATATCCATTCTTCTGTTCCTCGTTCTCTGCTCACAGATCTTCCAATTTCATTTACTTTTCTTCACGGGTTAATGTTGACTCTATGGCCCATTATCTCTTTTGTATGTCAGACCCCTTCATGTGACTGCTGGGTAAAACAGATCGCAAGCCCTATACTATGCTATTCCACCTGAGTGAAGAGAGGAGCAAAAATGTATGTTCTGGAATTTTTAAGAGTATATCCAAATAGGTTTCCTCATTTGTGTATTTTATTTTAGAAAGATTTGAGAATTTTATAAAAAGAATTAGGAAGGTATTTGGGGGTAAATCATCAATATGAATCTCTCTTTGCTTGAAAGAGAGAATTCTAACTTTCTGCATCCACTTGAAAATTTTTTTTATTTTCAATAGGAGGATAATTGCTTAACAGTGTTGTGTTGGTCTCTGCCATACAACACGAATCACCGTAAGTATACATATGTCCACTCCGTCCTGAACCTCCATCTCACTGCCTACCTCATTCCAACCCTCTAAGTCATCTCAGAGCATCAGGTTTGAGCTCCCTATGTTATACAGCAACTTCCCACTTAAATATTTTTCTTTGGGGTCGGAAGGAAAATGACTGCCTCTTTCACTGTTTCACCTTTCATTGTTAAGTTTTCAACACTTCCTTCAAAATGCCTGCAGGAACTTGTGGAAAGGGAGGTCCAAGTTTTGCGTATTTTTGCTGGGGGTGTGAGAAGCTGAAGAGCCAAGATGGCAGCTCTGCCCCCTCGTCACCTATGCCATGTCTGTCATTAATTCTTTTTTCAGAGGAGCTCTTATCCACCCCTTCTTTTGCTGTCACAGCCACATGCCAAATGGAAATCCTGATCACCCTCATTTCTCTACTCCTATTTCCAGCTCTTCTCTCACACTTTCCTGTTGAAAACTATTTTTGAAGAATTTCTATGTGCTACACTGGAAAAAAAAATCTAGATTCTTTAGCTTAGTTTCAAAAACTTGTCATTAGTTGTCCTCATGTTACCTTCTACCATCCATTTTGTAAATCCTCTGCTCTAGTCAGTAAGCCAGTGACTCTTCGCTGTGTTCTCAAAAAGACAGTTTATTAATACACTCAGAGCATGGACTTGCTGAAGTATTTTAGTTATAAAACTAGACTTTTAAAAGACATAAGAATAAAAGGTAAAATCTAAAGATGCCACATGACTGAAAGAACAATTCAGTGCGTGAAAAGCTGGAGTAGAGTCATCAGTCAACTCTGAGTCCTGCTGGAACCATCTAAGCAGACACAAATATTCAGTAATTGTTTGTAAACCTAGGGGAGAACAGTCATCATCTTGAATCTGTTCATTCCTAGTGGGAAAAAAAAATGTTTTTCCTTTAAAAGTGACAAATAAAATACCAACTTGGGCCATCTGGTATCTGGACAGAATCAATTTCAGATACTAATCAAGTTCAATTCAGCCTGGACCATTAATACAGATGGGCTTATTGCCCAAGAGCTATAGTCTCAGGAATCAAATGAAAATGGGACTCATTCAGTATTACAAGTGGACCAAGTTTTGAAAATATGCTACTAAGAGTTATTCAAATAAAATGCTTTAATAGTAAGCATATGGTTTTATTTACTATTACTCTTTCATCCCTAAATAATTATATTCAATATTCATTTTGAAATTGGTATGAAGCCATGACAAAGAGGCCTAAGTATTTGGCAGCACAAAGCTGCACAATTTATCAATATTTGGTAAAGCAGGAACAGCATTTATAAAGACCAGATGGTCTTTGCTTATGAAATTTTAAGTAATGGATATCATTTACACATGAGCCATGGGGTAAAAAAGAGGGGTATAAAGTATTCTTTACAAGTATAACAGGAGAGTACGTTTCCAGTCACTCCTCAGTGTCTTATTTACCAGGTCATAAATAATCTTCAGTTGCTTTTACGTGAGACTCAAACAAGACTAGATCATGAAAACTACTATGAAAGTATAGATGATAAAACTGCAGCAGATATTAGAGATTATCTGATCTTCTGGTTTTGCAGTTTATAAAATTGAGGTTCAGAACATTTAAATGATTGAATTACTCAATCCAGCAGATAGGTGGAGCCAAACCAGGCTACGTCATACTTCCTCTTTAAATAGACAATTCAGATCAGATCAGTTGCTCAGTCGTGTCCGACTCTTTGGGACCCCATGAATTGCAGCACACCAGGCCTCCCTGTCCATCACCAACTCCCGGAGTTCACTCAGACTCACGTCCATCGAGTCAGTGATGCCATCCAGCCATCTCATCCTCTGTCATCCCCTTCTCCTCCTGCCCCCAATCCCTCCCAGCATCACAGTCTTTTCCAATGAGTCAACTCTTCGCATGAGGTGGCCAAAGTACTGGAGTTTCAGCTTTACCATCATTCCCTCCAAAGAAATTCCAGGGCTGATCTCCTTCAGAATGGACTGGTTGGATCTCCTTGCATTCCAAGGGACTCTCAAGAGTCTTCTCCAACACCACAGTTCAAAAGCATCAATTCTTTGGCGCTCAGCTTTCTTTATAGTCCAACTCTCACATCCATACATGACCACAGGAAAAACCATAGCCTTGACTAGACAAACCTTTGTTGGCAAAGTAATGTCTCTGCTTTTGAATACGCTATCTAGGTTAGTCATAACTTTCCTTCCAAGGAGTGAGCATCTTTTAATTTCATGGCTGCAGTCACCATCTGTAGTGATTTTGGAGCCCAGAAAAATAAAGTCTGACACTGCTTCCACTGTTTCCCCATCTATTTCCCTGGTTAGCATATTAGTATTCACTGAGTAGTAAGTGATTAGGCATGAGGCCAAAGACATATGCACAGAAAAACATATACACAATAGACTTAGGACAAAGAGGAAACAAGAAGAAAAAAAAAAAAGATAAAAAAGGGATCACTGGGACTTCCCTGGTGGCTCAGTGGTGAGGAATCTGCCTGCCAGTGCAGGGGATATGCGTTTGATCCCTGGTCCAGGAAGCTTCCACATGCTGTAGAACAACTAAGCCTGTGAGCCACAAGTACTGAGCCCACATGCCCTACAGCCCACGCTCCACAAGAAGAGAAGCCACCACAATGAGAAGCCCGTGTAGTGTAACTAGAGAGTAGCCCCTGCTGACGGCAACTAGAGAAAGGCCACGTGCAGCAACAAAGGCCCAGTGCAGCCAAAAATAAAGAAATAAATGTCTTTTTTAATTCATTTTTAAAAAAGAAAAGGGATCACCATTTTAGCAGGAGAGTAGCTGGAGGAGCCTGATGGGCTGCTGTCTACGGGGTCGCACAGAGTCGGACACGACTGAAGTGACTTAGCAGCAGCAACTGAAATGATAATAAGGGAATGTTGCTCTTGGTTGCTTAAATTGTCTACTTTTCCAGCCAAATGCTCAGAAAGTCAGGCAAAGCTATCAAAAGTAACTCTAATTGTCTGTTTATTACATTTAGGACTAAATTTAATATTGGCAATGAGTTAAAATGTTCATGCACAAATGTGAATAGTTATGTGTGTTTTATTTGTTAGAATACTGAAAATTATATAAACATTTATCTGAAATTATAATAAAATTCTGTTTAGGATTTGGAACATCAGAGCCAACTTGCACAACTCTCTGAAGAATAAATTTGAGAATAATTCATCCAAATATTATTCTCAATCTGATTCTTCATGCAATGAAAAATTCCAAGCTACTACAAATAAATTAATTTTGCTTTGAATTCCTAGAGGAAAAATTTAAACTTGACTGAACATGTTTAACGCCATGTTTTAATAAAAACAAAAGCTCTCATTTAAGTCACTAATACAAATATGACATACAGATGTTTATTCACTTCCAAATCAAGATATAATAAGAATAAACCAAATTTAATTCTGAGGCTGAAGTATTATATTAGATATCCGGTACATATATGCAATGTATCTACTACAATGAATGGAAAATTATAGGTTAGTAATGTAGAGCAAATAATAAATCTAAATACAAAGCTAATATACTCCTCCCCTGCTTTAAATAGATACATAAAAATATATCATTTCTCTGTTTTAATTAATAAAGTGATTATTGAAATATTGTTGATTTCCACACAAAGATGCCTGAGGAAAGACATCTTTATTCTTTTAATTTTATGCCAACTAAAAGCAATTAAAGAGGATAATAACAAGATACTTCTTTTTAAAATCAAACTAAAAGACAGTCCTAACCGTACAGCATAATCTATGAATAATATCTGCTAAATATAACACAATAATTCCAGAATGAGAGAGGATGCCAAGAACATATGCAAATCTCAGCTGAATTCACTTATCTTTCAGACAAGATAGACTTGTCTGAAATTGGAAGACACGGACCTGGACCTTTAATTACTGTAACCACTATTTGAGCAGGAGAGTGTACATTAGAGATGGGAAACACATGCTATTTCAACTCAATCAGTGTTTAAGCCTGCTATACCTAGTTGAAAACTACTGGAGAGTACATGGAATTATAACTTGGATTGATGTGGAATAGTGAGCTTCTAGTGATAGGAGCAGGCCATGGAAGAATTTCTGAAACATCTTTTCCATGACAGAGTTTCTTGAAAAGAAAGGGACTTGCAGGTTTAAAGGGAAGAAACTAGAAGACATGTCAGCATTGCAAGCAGAAAAAAGAATAGAAATCCAGAAGGAAGAATGTTTCAGGAACTCAGATTGGTAATTATTTTTTTTTCTAATTTTATTTTATTTTTAAATTTTACATAATTGTATTAGTTTTGCCAAATATCAAAATGAATCCGCCACAGGTATACATGTGTTCCCCATCCTGAACCCTCCTCCCTCCTCCCTCCCCATACCATCCCTCTGGGTCGTCCCAGTGCACTAGCCCCAAGCATCCAGTATCGTGCATCGAACCTGGACTGGCAACTCGTTTCTTACATGATATTTTACGTAAGACCAGAAACTATAAAACTCCTAGAGGAGAACATAGGTAATTATTAATTAATATCTATTTAATGAAAATAAATTCCAAATCAGCCCATAAAAATTATAAAGGGGACCTCTGGTTCATCTCAACTCAAGAGTGAAAGTGGGGAAGAGGTTCAAGATGGTGACATAGGAAGAACTTGAACTCATCCTTTCCCACAGACACTACAAATACACAACTATTTATGGAATAATGTCTTCTGAAGAAACCTGAAAACTGAATGAACAGAGACAGCCTCCACAGCAAAGGATAGAAAGGAGAAGCTGAGATACAGTCTCACCAGAAACCCCTTCCCCCCAAGCAAAAAACAAACATTTCAACCCCAGAAACTTACAATCAAGAGAGATGTCAAAATACAGAAATTTTCTCTGAGGAGCAAGAGGTTTGTGCTCCATATTAGGGTTCCCAACGCTTGGATGCTTCGGAGGAGAGATGAGAACCCTAAATGCTCATCTCTGAAAACCAGTGGGGACTGTGTTCAAGAAAATCATGAAATTCTAGGGACCAGAGAACCCAGGCTTAAAGGCTCATACACAGGCACACTTGCCCTGGGACCCAGCACAGAACCATCAGTTTGAAAAGCACTTATCCCATAGGTGAAGGAGACCAACTTATTATCCTTGAAGTACCTACCTGTGAGGCAGGAAACTGTTGGTACCCTCTCCAGGGATAGAGATACAGGCAGATACAATTTTTGCAATCAGTCTATGCAGCCAAGACTGGTGCTGTCACTGTGATAAATCACTCAGTCATGTCTCACTCTTTGCAGCCCCGTGGACTGTAGCCCCCCAGGTTCTTCTGTCCATGGTATTTTCCAGGCAAGATTACCGGAGCAGGCTACATTTCTTACTCCAGCAGATCTTCCTGACCCTGGAATCAAACCCAAATCTCTTGTGTCCCCTGCTTTGGTAGGTGGATTCTTTAACATAAGCACCACCTGGGAAGCCCAAAGACCGGTGCTAACAGGTGTCATTTCTGAATTTTATCTCTAACCTGAGAGAACCAATGGGTACATCTCACTAGCCCACTCCTATGCCTCAGGTATACACCCTAGCCAGGCCAGACAAAGGCCTACTCACCATCATGACCACAGATATGCATGCTCAGTTTGGTTGGACAAAGATTCTGTCTACCCCTCCCCTGTGGCCCATATCCCACCATAGCAAATAAGTGTATGCATCCCATCACGGAATACCCCTTGAGTGCCTAGCTCTGGTGGCCAGGGGGAATTGCACTTCTGAACCCACAGGACATCTATACAAGGCCACTCCTCCAAGACTAGGACAGGGATTTGATTTGCCTAAAACATAGAAACAGAGAGTAAGGCAAAATGGCGAGACTGAGGAGTATATTCCAAATGAACGCACTAGACAAAACCCCAGAAAAAGACCTTAATGAAATGGAGACAGGAAACTTACCTGATATAGTTAAATTAATGGTCATAACGATGGTCACCAGACTTGGAACAAGAATGGATGGTCATAGTAAGACCTTCAACAAAGAAAGAGAAAATTTAAGAAAGTACCAAACAGAAGTTATAGAACAGATGAATACAATTACTGAACTGAAAAATATACCATAGGGTTCAACAGCAGAGAAGATGAAGCAGAAGAATTGGATCTACAAGCTAGAAGATAAAGCAACAGAACTCAATCAAATAAACCAACAGAGAGAAAAAATGAAATTTAAAAACGTGAAGATACTTAAGGGAACTTTGGAATAGTATCAAGCAGAATAACGTTCACATTATGAGTCTCAGGAGGAGAAGAAGAAAAGAGAGAAAGCACCAAAAAATTATTTCAAAAAACAATGGCTGAAAACTTCCCTAATCTGGAGAGGAAAATGGACATCTAGGTTCAGGAAAGCAAGAGAGTTTTAAATGAAATGAACCCAGAGAGATCCACACTAATATATAGTTTATTTAAATTCATAAAAGTTAAAGATAAGAGAATCTTAAAGACAGTAAAGGAAAAAAAAAAAAAAAAACCTCATTACGTTCAAGGGAAACTTCATAGGGATTTTGGTAGATATTTCATCAGAAACTTTACAGGCCAGGAGACAGTGGCATGATGTATTCACAGTGATAAAAGGAAAAAGCTATGAAAAGAATCCTCTACCCAGCCAAGTTATCATTCAGAATTGAAGGAGAAATTGAGTTTTCAGATAAGCAAAAGCTAAAGGAGTTCATCACCACTAAACAAGCCTTAGAAAAATGTCAAAAAAATTCTATGATTTAAATCACTGCAATATTTATTGGACCTGTCTCCTTAACCAAAGAAAATAAAAGCAAAAATAAACAAATGGGGCCTAATTAAACTTAAAAGATTTTATACAGCTAAGGAAAACCATCAACAACAACAACAAAAGACAACCTACTGAATGGGAGTAAAGATTTTCAAATGATATGACTGATAAGAGATTAATCTCTAAAATTTGTAAACAGCTCATACAACTAAACATCAAAGAAACAAAGAAATCAATTAAAAAGTGGCAGAAGACCTTAGTAGACATTTTCCAAAGAGAAAATGCAGATTGCCAACAGACACATGAAAAGGCACTCAACTTTATTAATCATCAGCAAAAAGCAAATCAAAACCACAATGAGGTATCACCCAACCTGTCAGAATGGCTTTCATCAAAACAGACACACACACACACACACACACACACACACACACAAATCACAAATGCTGCTGTTGATGTGTAAGGGAGCCCTGGTACACTGTTGGTAGAAATGTAAATTGGTGCAGCCACTAGGGAAAACATTATGGTGATTTCTCAAAAGACTAAAATTAGAACAACCATATGACCCAGCAATTTCCCTTCAGGGTATATATCTGAAAACAATGAAAACAGTAAGACAGTGAGTCAAAAATATACATGCACCTCAGTAAATGGAGTACAAACTTTGAAGTTGTGAATCACTATATTGTACACATGAAACTTATATAATACTGTACATCAGCTATACTTCATTTTTTTAAAGAAAGAAATATTAAAAGAATTTATTTAAACAAAAAGAAATTGTACAAATTAATAACAAGAAAACAAAAGCAAAATTTCAGTGCAAAAATGTAAATACATAGTAAAGATAGTGGAACTATCACTTATAAAGCAAGTATGAAGGTTAAAAGGCAAAAGTAGTAAAATTAACTAAAGTTACAATAATTAGTTAGGGAGTACATAATATAAAAATTTTCTTCCATTCTGTAATCATCTCTTCACATTCTTAACCGTATCTTTTCAAAGAACAAAATGTGATTTTTATAAAGTCCGATTTACATTTTCTTCTTTTATGGATTATGTTTTTGATGTCTTATCTAAGAAATCTTTGCCTAACCTAATTTCACTTTCCCCAGTGCTTAGTTTAGAAGTTTAACAAGTTTTGGTTTTACAGGCCCATGATCAATTTGAAGTAAATTATTTTTGGCATACAGTCTAAGATATTAATCAAAGTTCACTGCATGTGGATTATATTTGCTAAAGCAACAATTTTTGGAAAAGACTATCCTTTCTCCATGGAATTGTCTTTGCAACTTTGTCACACATCATTTGGCCATAAATATGCAAGTCTATTTTTGAACTCTATTCTGTTTGACTAATGTAGTAGTCTAACTTAATGTTATCCTGTTTGTTGAAACTTAACTAAGTCTTAAAGTCAGGTGATACAAGCTCTCCAACTTTTACTACAAAGTTCATTTTGTGCATCTAGATATTTTGCCTTTTTATATGCATTTTTTATCTACTTGTCAATTTCTAGGGGGGAAAATTCTTGCTGGAAGTTTGATTGGAATTACAATGAATCTGTAGATCAAATAGTATAGAACTGACATATTAGCTATATTGTGTTATCTATCCATTAACATGGTACATCTCTTATTTAGGACATCTTTCATTTATCTAGCAATATTTTTCAATTCTCAGTATAAAATTATTACGTATCTTCTGTCACATGTACCCTTAAGAATTTCCTATGTATCATGTTATTTCAATGATGCTGCATTTTTTGAATATTTTTATATCCAATTATTCATTGTCCATGTAAATATTAATCTTTTATCCCAGAACTGTGTTAAAATCACCTTTCAAATTTCAATACAGGTTATAGGTTGTCATGTTTTCATTTTCATTTGTTTCTATGCATATTTTGATTTCTTTTTTTATTTCTTCTGTGATTTGTGGTTATTCAGAAGCATGTTGTTTAGCCTCCACATGTTTGCATTTTTAATAGTTTTTTTTTTCCCTGTAGTTGACATCTAATCTTACCGCAATGTGATCAGAAAAGATGCTTGAAATGATTTCAATTTTTTTGAATTTACCAAGGCTAGATTTATGGCCCAAGATGTGATCTATCCTGGAGAAGGTTCCATGTGCACTTGAGAAAAGATGAAATTCATTGTTTTGGGGTGAAATGTCCTATAGATACCAATTAGGTTTAAATGGTCCATTGTATCATTTAAAGTTTGTGTTTCCTTGCTAATTTTCTGCTTAGTTATCCATAGGTATGATTGGGGTATTAAAGTCTTCCACTATTACTGTGTTACTGTTAATTTCCCCTTTCATACTTGTTAGCATTTGCCTTACATATTGTGGTGCTCCTATGTCGGGTGCATATATATTTATAATTGTTATATCTTCTTCTTGGATTGATCCTTTGATCATTATGTAGTGTACTTCTTTGTCTCTTTTCATGGCCTTTACTTCAAAGCCTATTTTATCTGATATGAGTATTGCTACTCCTGCTTTCTTTTGGTCTCCATTTGCATGAAATAACTTTGTCCAGCCTTTCACTTTCAGTCTGTATGTGTTCCTTGTTTTGAGGTGGGTCTCTTGCAGACAGCATATACAGGTGTCTTGTTTTTGTATCCATTCAGCAAGTCTTTGTCTTTTGGTTGGGGCATTCAACCCATTTACATTTAAGGTAATTATTGATAAGTATGATTCCATTGCCATTTAATTTGTTGTTTTGGGTTTGAGTTTATAAACCTTTTCTGTGTTTCCTGTCTAAAGAAGATCCTTTAGCATTTGTTGAAGAGCTGTTTTGGTGGTGCTGAATTCTTTCAGCTTTTGCTTGCCTGTAAAGCTTTTGATTTCTCCTTCATACTTGAATGAGATCCTTGCTGGGTATAGTAATCTGGCTTGTAGGTTTTTCTCATTCATCACTTTAAGAATATGCTGCCATTCCCTTCTGGCCTGAAGAGTTTCTATTGAAAGATCAGCTGTTATCTTTATGGGAATCTCCTTGTGTGTTATTTGTTGCTTTTCCCTTGCTGCTTTTAATATTTGCTTTTGTGTTTGATCTTCATTAATTTGATTAATATGTGTCTTGGGGTGTTTTGTCTTGGTTTTATCCTGTTTGGGACTCTCTGGGTTTCTTGGACTTAGGTAGCTATTTCCTTCCCCATTTTAGGGAAGTTTTCAACTATTATATCCTCCAGTATTTTCCCATACCATTTCTTTGTTTTTTTCTTCTGGGACTCCTATGATTTGAACGTTGGGGCATTTAACATTGTCCCAGAGGTCTCTGAGGTTGTCCTCATTTCTTTTAAATCTTTTTTTTTCTTTTTTTCCTCTCTGCTCCATTCATTTCCACCATTCTATCTTCCACCTCATTTATCCTATCTTCTGCCTCAGTTATTCTACTGTTGATTCCATCCAGAGTGCTTTTGATCTCCATTATTGCATTATTCATTATTGATTGACTCTTTTTTATTTCCCAAAACCTATGGGATTCAGTAAAAGCACTGTTAAGGGGAAGGTTCATAGCAATACAAGCTTACCTCAAGAAACAAGAGAAAAATCAAATAAATTACCTAAATTTACACCTAAAGCAACTAGAAAAGGAAATGAAGAACCCCAGGGTTAGTAGAAGGAAATAAATCATAAAAATTAGATAAATGAAAAAGAAACAAAGGAGACTATAGAAAAATTCAATAAAACTAAAAGCTGGTTCTTTGAGAAGATAAATAAAACATACAAACCATTAGCCAGGCTCATCAGGGAAAAAAAAGGGAGAAGAACTAAATCAACAAAATTAGAAATTAAAATGGAGAAATCACAACAGACAACACAGAAATACAAAAGATCGTAAAAGACTATTATCAGCAAATATATGACAATAAAATGGACAACTGGGAAGAAATGGACAACTCCCTAGAAAAGTATAACCTTCCTAAACTGAAACAGGAAGAAATAGAAAATCTTAACAGACCCATCACAAGCACAGAAATCAAAACTGTAATCACAAATCTTCCAACAAACAACAGCCCAGAACCAGATAGATTCACAAGTGAATTCTACCAAAAATTTAGAGAAGAGCTAACATCTATCCTACTCAAACTCTTCCAGAAAATTGCATAGAAAGGTAAACTGCCAAATTCATTCAATGAAGCCACCATCACCCTAATACCAAAACCAGACAAAGATGCCACATAAGAAAGAAAACTATAGGCCAATATCACTGATGAACATAGATGCAAAAATCCTCAAAAAAATTCTAGCAAACAGAATCCGACAACATATTAAATAGATCATACATCATGACCAAGTGGGCTTTATCCCAGGGATGTAAGAATTCTTCAATATTTGCAAATCAATCAATGTGATATACCACATTAACAAATTGAATGATAAAAACCATATGATTATCTCAATAGATGCAAAGAAAGCCTTTGACAAAATGATCCATTTTGTCATAAATGATCCGTTTATGATCAAAACCCTCCAGAAAGCAGGAATAGAAGGAACATACCTCGACATAATAAAAGCCATATATGATAAACCCACAGCAAACATTATCCTCAATGATGAAAAACAGAAAGCATTTCCCCTAAAGTCAGGAACAAGACAAGGGTGCCCATTTTCACCACTACTATTCAACATAGTTTTGGAAGTTTTAGCCACAGCAATCAGAGAAGAAAAAGAAATAAAAGGAAACCAGATTGGAAAAGAAGAAGTAAAACTCTCACTGTTTGCAGATGACATGATCCTCTACATAGAAAACCCTAAAGCCTCCACCAGAACATTACTAGAGCTAATCAATGAATATAGTAAACTTGCAGGATATAAAATTAACAGAGAAATCCCTTGCATTCCTATATACTAACAATGAGAAAACAGAAAGAGAAATTAAGGAAACAATTCCATTCACCATTGCAACAAAAAGAATAAAATACTTAGGAATAAATCTACCTAAAGAAACAAAAGACCTCTGTACAGAAAACTATAAAACACTGATGAAAGAAATCAAAGAGGACACTAATAGATGGAGAAATATACCATGTTCATGAATCAGAAGACTCAATATAGTGAAAATGAGTATTCTACCCAAAGCAATCTGTAAATTCAATGCAATCCCTATCAAGCTATCAATGGTATTTTTCAGAGAACTAGAACAAATAATTTCACAATTTGTATGGAAATACAAAAAACCTTGAATAGCCAAAGCAATCTTGAGAAAGAAGAATGGAACTGGAGGAATCAACCTGCCTGATTTCAGACTATACTACAAAGCTACAGTCATCAAGATAGTGTGGTTCTGGCACAAAGACAGAAATATAGATCAATGGAACAAAATAGAAAGCCCAGAGATGAATCCATGCACCTATGGACACCTTATCTTTGACAAAGGATGCAAGAATATACAATGGAGAGAAGACAATCTCTTTAACAAGTGGTGCTTGGAAAACTGGTCAACCACTTGCAAAAGAATGAAACTAGAACACTTTCTAACACCATACCCAAAAATAAACTCAAAATGGCTTACAGATCTAAATGTAAGACCAGAAACTATAAAACTCCTAGAGGAAAACATAGGCAAAACACTCTCTGATATAAATCACAGCAGGACCCTCTATGACCCACCTCCCAGAGTAATGGACATAAAAGCAAAAATGAACAAATGTAACCTAATTAAACTTAAAATCTTTTGCACAACGAAGGAAACTATAAGCAAGGTGAAAAGACAGCCTTCAGAATGGGAGAAAATAATAACAAATGAAGCCAAAGAATTAATCTCAAAAATATACAAGCAGCTCATGCAGCTCAATACCAGAAAAATAAACGACCCAATCAAAAAAATGGGCCAAAGAACTAAATAGGCATTTCTCCAAAGAAGACATACAGATGGCTAACAAACACATGAAAAGATGCTCAACAACACTCGGTATCAGAGAAATTAAAATCAAAACCACAATGAGGTACCATATTACACCCGTCAGAATGGCTGCTATCAAAAAGTCTGCAAACAGTAAATGCTGGAGAGGGTGCGGAGTACAAGGAACTGTCTTACACTATTGGTGGGAATGCATACTAGTACAGCCACTGTGGAGAAGAGTGTGGAAATTTCTTAAAAAACTGGAAATATGACCCAGCAATCCCACCACTGGGCATACACACAAAGTAAACCAGAATTGAAAGAGACACATGTACCCCAATGTTCATCGCACCACTGTTTATAATAGCCAGGACATGGAAGCAACCTAGATGTCCTTCAGCAGATGAATGGATAAGAAAGCTGTGGTACATACACACAATGGAATATTACTCAGCCATTAAATAGAATGCATTTAAATCAGTTCTAATGAGGTGGGTGAAACTAGAGCTTATTATACAGAGTGAAGTAAGTCAGAAAGAAAAATACCAATACAGTATATTAATGCATATATATGGAATTTGATGGGTAACAATGACCCTATATATGAGACAGCTAAAGAGACGCAGAAATAAAGAACAGACTTTGGACTCTGTGGGAGAAGGCAAGAGTGGGATGATTTGAGAGAATACCATTGAAACATGTATATTACCATATGTGAAATAGATCTTCAGTCCAGGTTTGATGCATGAGATAGGGCGCTCAGGGCCAGTACATTGGGATGACCCTGAGGGATGGGACGGGGAAGGAGGTGGAAGGGGGATTCAGAATGGGGGACACATGTACACCCATGGTTGATTCATGTCAATGTATGGTAAAAACCACTACAGTATTGTAAAGTAATGAGCCTCCAATTAAAATAAATTAATTAATTTTTTTTAATTCAATATGAATTAGTATCCAAGGAGATATTATAAATTATAACAATGAGCAAAAATTCTGAGTGGTTACAATGTGCACACTGAAGCAGCACAAACACAGCATCTTGACAATACACACATTGTCAGCGGGTGAGAGAAGGCAGTGGGTTTACAAAAGAGACCATTTGTTAACAAAATTCACAAACATACTTTCATATGATTGTTGAATACATGATGAAGTGAGTCATGTGATAATTGAGTGCAACAACTTTGTTTCCAAATTGTGGTAGTTCATTAATAGTTACTAATGAAAAAATTTAACCCAGTCAATTGTATATGAGCGTATATTCAAGTCAAAATCAATAATATCCACTCTCAGTAACTGATTTATTTATATGGTAAGCTTTTTTGTCTATCAAAATCTAGATCTTGCAAACTTGGAAGGAGAGGAATCTCAGACGAGATAGTAAAATCTCAGAAGGTGCTACCTTAAATAGTGCATCAAGAGACATAAAACCAGACAGAAAGGAGGAATTGGATAGGAACAGAAAGACAGAGATACAGAGAGACAGAAAATATTCTATACTGACTAATCAATTTTGAGGGACAAGGGCAGGATCAAAGTTCCCAATATATTAAGTCTGAAGTAATGATGGTCTCTGAGTTTTATACATAATAGTTTCCCTGGTCACTTATTATCACGTAGTTTCACAGGATCATCATCTATAAGGAGGGAGGAATCTATTTTCCAATCATCTTTATGAGAGGAAAATATACCATCCCCCTACTATCCAACACTTATTTGTGCTTTTACTATTAATAGCCAAAATAGCATTTGACACAATTTCCACTTGAGCACTTGACACTATAGACAGCAGTAAAATACAGTTCTAGGATTTCCCTAGGCAACCTGGATACAAATTAGCTAAATTATTTTTTAAGTGAATTAAAAACAAATAATACTAAAAAAAAAAAAAAAACAGAAGATGAAAGATATCACTTGAAATTGGTTAGGGCTACAAAACAATGAAACAAGATGGAATGAATAATTTTCTATATTTAGGAACAAAATTATTTCTTCATAGACATGTCCTTCTCCTTTTAAAAAATTCAAGGTTTTGTGTTCTATTTGAACTTTAAAATTGTTTACATGCTTACTTAGTTTTTTAATATAACTCTATGTATAAATAGTTGTCCACTCTAATTTCTTTCCATGTGCATCATCATGGCAAAATACTTGTTGGCTTATGCATACTCTTATAACACGGCTTAAAGAGAATGTTGCCTCAACAGGTGCCCTATTAAAAAAAAAAATTAGAATACTGGTAGGAAAATAGTAGAACCCAGAGATCTGGCATATGAAATTAGATCAATATGTATGAGAATCTTGAACCCAGGATTCTCTTCTTTAACCTTCTGGAATACTTTTTTCACTTGCTAGAGCAGAGCAGCCTCCTTTTTCCTAGCCAATAAGTAAAGACCTGGAATACCTTACCAAAAGATGCTTCTTATTTTCTTAAACCACCCTAGTGCCCCGGAGAAGGCAATGGCACCCCACTCCAGTACTCTTGCCTGGAAAATCCCATGGACGGAGGAGCCTGAAAGGCTGCAGTTCATGGGGTCGCTAAAAGTCGGACATGACTGAGCGACTTCACTTTCACTTTTCACTTTCCTGCATTGGAGAAGGAAATGGCAACCCACTCCAGTGTTCTTGCCTGGAGAGTCCCAGGGTCGGGGGAGCCTGGTGGGCTGCCATCTAGGGGCCTCACAGAGTCGGACACGACTGAAGTGACTAGCAGCACCCTAGTGCCCTTAGAGTTTCCAGGCAATGCTTGGGTTACAGAGCTTGAGGGTTACAGCAGAGTCTGAGCAGGGAAATAATATCCTTAACATGGGGAAAAAAAAAGTTTACTCAAGAAATTATTACATGTCTTGGTTAATATGTATGCCGTCAAAAACTAGGAGGAAATGAGAAGTTGAATCAGTGGGAGAAGATAATCAGATTGAATAGTGGAGAGTTTACATATGTCAAAACTTTTTCAAAGAAAATGTTTGAAAAATCATCAAAGTAAAAAGAAAAGGTAATTCTGTTTTTATTTTGTTTTAATTGGATCATGTTTATTTTTGTCCAAATTTATGTTGAGTATGAGCCTATGTAAGTTTTTAAGTCTACTGTTTTAATTTTGTTACAGAATAACCTTAACTCTATCACTTGTGAAAATTGTGTCACAACAAATATTTACTGAGCACCTACTTTGCTCTAGGCCTTACCTTGGGACCTAGGATACAGTGATGAACCACAAAATCAACAATGCCTTCATATTTTCATGGAACTCATATTCTAGAAGGTGGACTGCATACATATTGTAGCCTGACAGGCTCCTCTGTCCCTGGGGATTCCCCAGGCAAGAATACTGGAGTGGGTTGTCATGCCCTCCTCCAGGGGATCTTCTCCCACCCAGGAACTGAACCTGCGTTTCTTATGTCTCCTGCATTGGCAGGGGGATTCTTTACTACTAGCACCACCTGGGGAGCCCAGAGGCAAATTTGATTTTTTTAAATTAGTGAATATATAATATCACTTCAACAGTACGGTAAGAGGATAAAAAGTGATGGAATATGTGAAGAGTGTACAAATATATGAATACGTCAGGCTACAACACATAAATTTGGACAAAAATAAACATGATCCAGTTAAAACATAAAAAAAAAACAATTTACCTCTTTTTTCTTTAATTTGATGATTTTTCAACTTTTTTTTGAGACAAATCATGCAAAATCTGGAGCAAAAGTTTCCAGGCAAGGAGAACAGTAAGCGCAGTTATCCCTGAGATTGGAATAAGTTTAGTTCAGTTTTGAAAGAAGTAAGAATGTGGCTAAAGAAGGCTAAACCAGGAAGGAGTAGTAGGGAATAGCGAGGAATAGATTCAGAAAAGCAGAAAATAGTAGAAGCTGGACATTAGGACCATGGTGAATTGTTTAAATTTTATTCTAAGGTGAGTGAAGAATGATCGAAGGTTTTGGGTAGAGGAATGCTGTATTATAATTTTCCTTTTGCCAAACATCTTTACAGAATCCTTTCTCAAGAGACTCTAGACTCCTTTCAGTTGGTGATCACTGGATGTGAGAAATGACTCAGATCTGGAAGCTAGGTGAATGATTTTCATATTTTATTTGGATAGCTTCAACCTTTTGCTGGCCAACTCTTGATTTTCTTTGTCATATAAATCATGAAGTATTGTATTCTACTTCCCATCTATCTCTCATCTAGGAACATGATATTTTATTAGTAAACACCAAAGAAGTCTTCAGCCAAAGTACTATTCTGGCTTTGTCTCCCTTTATGGTAATTATAGCCACATTGTCTCTGATATTTACATATCACCACTGTTTCAAGAACCTTTTATAGGTTTAATATAATAGTGACATTTAAATGGTCCAAGTTTTCCCCCAGTTTTATTGAGATATTATTAACATATATCTCAGGGCTTCCCTGGTGGCTCAGAGAGTAAAGAATCTGGCTGAAATGGAGGAGACCTGGGTTCAATCCATGAGCTGGGAAGACCCCCTGGAAAAGGGTATACTGGAGTTACCCACTCCAGGATTCTTTCCTGGAGAAGTTCATGAACAGAGGAGCCTGGTGGCCTATGGTCCATAGTGTTGCAAAGAGTCAGACACGACTGAAGCAACTTCTATGCATGCATAGATGTAGATACCATATTTTCTCTATCCTTTCATCCCACTGATGGACATGTAAGTAGTTTCCATATCTTGTCTATTGTGAAAAATGTTGCAGTGAACATGGAGTTGCAGATGTAGCTTCGAGATAGTCTTCTCATTACTGTCAGCTATGTACCTAGAAGGAGAACTGGTAGATTATACGGCAGGAGTCAGCCTGGTCCTGGGCAACCAGTTCTGGGTCCAGAGTAATGTCTGGCACTTGCTTTACTCTCTGTGCTTTACCCAGGTGCTGTAATCCCTTGCCTGGAATCCTTAGCTCTTGTGAAGGTATTTCCTTGAGCAGATATTTATTCAAATTGATGTTACCAGCAGGGGAACGGAGAACTTCAAGAGGGTTGGGAACAGGTCCATGAGTGGTAACAGGTAAATGATACTGAAGCTCCAATACTTTGGCCACCTGATGAGAAGAGCCAGCTCATTGGGAAAGGCTCTGATGCTGAGAAAGATTGAAGGCAAAAGAAGAATAGGGTGGCAGAGGATGAGACAGCTAGATAGCATAACCGATTCAATGGACATGAACTTGAGCAAACTCCAGGAGATTGTGAAGGACAGGGGAGCCTGGCATGCTGCAGTCCATGGGGTTCCAAACAGTCGGACACAACTGAACAACTGAACAACAATAAATATGAGTGATAAATCCCTACACCACAAGTTTTTAGCCCACACTGTTAAAAAGTGCCCATTTGGAAAGCTGAGAACTAAGGCAATAGCTAGAACACAGAATCCTTCCCACTGCCTAACCAAACTGTAGCACTTCATTCAATTCAATGCATATTCAATTTCAAAAACTTTTTTTTAATGCGACAAGAATTTTGAAGTGAGGTTTTGCTTTTCATCAAGCCTGTCTCTTCTCCATGAAGAGGCTTATTCATTCTAACTCTGTATTCGTTTTATTCTCTGTTTTCAACATGTGAGGTGTTCTTACTTTATGCAATTCTGAGTGGGCAATAACCTGGTTTATCAAATTTACTGAATTGAAAAATCAATAAAATACACAGTAGTAAATCTTCCCAGATAGAATAAATTCATAAACCATCACAGCCCCTCTGCCCCATGGGACAACCTCAGCATGGGTCAGTGATAAGAACCACTTATTCCTGAATGTAATAAAAGAATTTTACTGACCCTAGACAGCTCAAGGCCCCTCTACTTCTTCCACTAGAAATGAAGGGTTATACCCAAGAGTCAGATAGATTCATAGGAATTGAGAATTTCAACATATCTTAGAAATCATTAATTCCAGTTCTTTCATTTCATAGGTAGGTAAACAGTAACTAAGATATTAAACCACTTGTTCAGTTCCACCAAATAATAAGTGATAGAAATGGAATCAAATTGAAAGTCCTTTAATTTCCAGGCAAGCATATTTTATGGACTTCCTCTGGGAAAAAATACTCTTTCACAATAAATAAATAATTTTTTTTTATTTACATTTACTTATGTGTTTTTTCTTGACTTGTATATATATGTGTGTGTGTATACATATATATATGTGTGTGTGTGTATATGTATGTTTCCACATATTCACAACAATTTCCTCACCAGTGATAAAAAGCTTCCCTTCCAATGGAACTATCTTATTAATTATCCTTCAAAAAACTCCTCTAAAATTGTTTTAAAGCCATATCCGCTGTTAGAAGGTGTAAATCTCTGACTACTAAATAGTTTATCTATTTGATGTTACTGAGAAACTAGTCTACGCTACACACTACAATTGGTGCTTGGTGTTCATACAGAAACAGAGAAATGGTATTTACCCTTCTAGTAATGTAGGTCAAGTGATGGAGACAGATAATAAAGTAATTATCATAAAAATAAATATGTGTAATAAAGATTCTATTTTTGATATTTGATCACTGACAACTTTCAAGACTGACCACTCTTCTCTTTATGCCCTGAATCTGAACAGGCATAAATGAAAGTGCCAATATTTCCTCCTTTCCTTGGTGTCGATGTGTATGTGAACCAGTGAAAAATATATACATAAATATGACTCTAGAAAGGTTTTTATATTGTTTATAAATATTTATATATTATACAAATGAAAATTGTCAAAAAGAGAAATAAATAGATTTTATTTTTAGCAACCATTCAATTATTCCAGAATATTTACCAAGTAACATTTATGTGCTAGAGATAGTACTAGATATCTGTAATTAAACCATAAACAAGACAGATGTGGCCCTTACCCTTATACCCATTCACATATGTTCCCCAGATTTCTGCTTGTATAAATTAGAAAACACAAGTAGTCCTTTTGGAGGGTAGCTACCTCCTCATGGGTCTCACTCTGTACCTCACCATTAGGGGTCTGTTGGGACTCAAGTCTATTTATAGGTCTAAAAGCAAAACGGGGGTGGTGGTGGGGTAGTTCTGATTAGAACCAGCATTGTTTTTGACGGAAACAATTTGGGCAATGCAGAATTAATCCTTTCAGACAGAGATGGAAAAATGCAAACCACTGGGGTGGAGATGCCCCTCCCCTGACATTGAGGATGGAGAGACCTCTTTCACTGGCACAGAAGACTGATCATAATTTAGGGCTTAATGTCCTCATCTTCATACAGATCCCCAGCACAACTTGAAGAATCCAGTTTTTTCCCAATCAATCAATGCCCTCACATTATCAGTAGGTGGCCTAGGAGGCTGAGAGCTCAACTTGATTTTCAGCAATTTCAGCCATGTGGTTGTAAGAGATAAGGGTCTCCCTCAGAGTACTTATGGAAGCTCTTAGGTCATTTCTGTGGCTTGAGCTGGGAAATGAAATACCTGAACTCATTCTTTGATTTCACCATTTGTCCAGTGGCATTAGAAGAAACCAGCTAATGTCACCATATCACTTAGCTTTCCAAAATGCTCAAAAGTATCATATATGGAGTTGCTTTGTTCCTTGCTTCTTATCAGTGGTGGATTAGGAGTAATCAAAGCAGATATTTTGCATATCACTAAACAGTTCACACCAGTAAGCTCAGTGCTCTCTGCTTCTGGAGACAGTCAATAGCACCTAATCAGATAAGTGAATCAGTTCCAGAAACTCCAATACCAGTTCAGAAAACTCATCATTAAAACTATGTCTTCTAAAACCATTCTTGGTACCAAAATCTGTATTAGTCAGAGTTCTCCAGAAGAGTGGAACAAATGTATATTGAGAGAGAGATTTATTATAACAGATACAGTTCATTTCAGTTCAGTCACTCAGTCATGTCCAGCTGTTTGCAACCCCATGAGTTACAGCATGCCAGGCTTCCCTATCCATTACCAATGCTCAGAGCCTACTCAAACTCATGTCCATTGAGTCAATGATGCCATCCAACCATCTCATCCTCTGACGTCCCCTTCTCCTCCTGCCTTCAATCTTTCCCAGCATCAGGGTCTTTTCCAATGAGTCGGTTCTTCACATCAGGTGGCCAAAGTAATGGAGTTTCAGCTTCAGCATCAGTCCTTCTGATGAATACTCAGGACTGATTTCCTTTAGGATGGACTGGTTGGATCTCTTTGCAGTCCAAGGGACTCTCAAGAGTCTTCTCCAACACCACAGTTCAAACACATCAATTCTTTGGTGCTCAGCTTTCCTTACAGTCCAACTCTCACATCCATACATGATTACTGGAAAAACCATATTTTTGACTAGATGGACCTTTGTTGGTAAAGTAATGTCTCTCTGCTTTTTAATATGCTGCCAAGTTGGTCATAACTTTTTTTCCAAGCAGCAAGCATCTTTTAATTTCATGGCTGCAGTCACCATCTGCAGTGATTTTGGAGCCCAAGAAAAGAAAGTCTGTCACTGTTTCCATTATTTGCCCATCTATTTGTCATGAAGTGATGGGACCAGCTGCCATGATCTTAGTTTTTTTAATGTTGAGTTTTAGGCCAGCTTTTTCACTCTCCTCTTTCACTTTCATCAAGAGGATCTTCAGTTCCACAGTCTTCTTCGCTTTCTGCCATAATAGTGGTATCATCTGCATATCTGAGATTATTGATATTTCTCCCTGCAATCTTGAGTCCAGCTTGGGCATTTCTGGCATTTCTCATGATGTACTCGGCTTCCCTCATAGTTCTGTTGGTAAAGAATCCACCTGCAATGCAGGAGACCCTGGTTAGATTCCTGGGTTGGGAAGATCCCCTGGAGAAGGGATCTGCTACCCATTCCACTATTCTTGGGCTTCCCTTGTTGCTCAGCTGGTAAAAAATTAGCCTGCAATGCGGGAGACCTGGGTTTAATCCCTGGATTGGGAAAATCCCCTGGAGAAGAGAAAGGCTACCCACTCCAGTATTCTGGCCTGGAGAATTCTATGGACTGTATAGCCCATGGGGTTGCAAAGAATCAGATAAGACTGAGCAACTTTCACTTTCAGTTTGCATATAAGTTAAATAAGCAGGGTGACAGTACAGAGTGTTGATGTACTCCTTTCCCAATTTGGAACCAGTTCGAACTGTGGCTTCTTGACCTGCATACAGATTGCTCAGGAAGCAGATAAGATGGTCTGGCATTCCCATCTCTTTAAGGATTTCCACAGTTTGTTGTGAGCTATACAGTCAAAGGCTTTGGTGTGGTCAACAAAGCAGAAGTAGATGTTTTTCTGGAACTGTCTTGCTTTTTCTATGATCCAACAGATGTTGGCAATTTGATCTCTGGTCCCTCTGCATTTTCTCCAGATTGAACAGCTGCAAGTTCTTGGTTCATGTACTGTTGAAGCCTGGCTTGGAGAATTTTGATCAATACTTTGCTAGCGTGTGAGATGAGTGCAATTGTGTGGTAGTTTGAACATTCTTTGACATTGCCTTTCTTTGGGATTGGAATGAAAATTGACCTTTTCCAGTCCTGTGGCCACTGCAGAGTTTTCCAAATTTGCTGACATATTGAGTGAAGCACTTTCACAGCATCATCGTTTAGGATTTGAAATAGTTCAGCTAGAATTCCATCACCTCCACTAGCTTTGTTCGTAGTGATGCTTTCTAAGGCCCACTTGACTTCACATTCCAGAATGTCTGCCTCTAGGTGAGTGATCACACCATCATGGTTATCTGGGTCATGAAGATCTTTTTTGTATGGTTCTTATGTGTATTCTTGCCACCTCTTCTTAATATCTTCTGTTTCTGTCAGGTCCATACCATTTCTGTTCTTTACTGTGCCCATCTTTGCATGAAGTGTTCCCTTGGTAACTCTAATTTTCTTGAAGAGATCTCTACTCTTTCCCATTCTACTGGTTTCCTCTATTTCTTTGCAGTTATCACTGAGGAAGGCTTCCTTTTGGAACTCTGCATTCAGATCGGTATATTTTTCCTTTTCTCCTTTGCCTTTAGCTTCTCTTCTTTCCTCAGCTATTTGTAAGGTCTCCTCTGACAACCATTTTGCCTTTTTGCATTTCTTTTTCTTGGGGATGGTTTGATCACTGTCTCCTGTACAATGTCACGAACCTCCATTCATAGTTCTTCAGGCACTCTGTCTATTAAATCTAATTCCTTGAATCTATTTGTCACTTTCACTGTATAATTGTAAGGAATTTGATGTAGGTCATACCTGAATGGTCTAGTGGTTTTCTGTACTTTTGCAATTTAAGTCTGAATTTTGTAATATGGAGTTCATGATCTGAGCCACAGTCAGCTCCCAGTCTTGTTTTTGCTGACTCTATAGAGTTTCTCCATCTTTGGCTGCAAATAATATAATCAATTTTATTTCAGTATTGACCATCTGGTGATGTCCATGTGTAGAGTTATCTCTTGTGTTGTTGGAAGAGGGTGTTTGTTATGACCAGTGCATTCTCTTGACAAAACTGTGTTAGCCTTTGCTCTGCTTCATTTTGTACTCCAAGGCCAAACCTGCCTGTTACTCCAGGTATCTCCTGACTTCCTACTTTTGCATTCCAGTCCCCTGTGATGAAAGGATATCTTTACTGGTGATAGTTCTAGAAGGTCTTGTAGGTCATCACAGAATTGTTCAACTTCAGCTTCTTTGGCTTTAGTGTTTGGGGCATAGGCTAGGATTACTGTGATATTGAATGGTTTTCCTTGGAAACAAACAGAGATCATTCTGTCATTTTTGAGATTGCACCCAAGTACTGCATTTCAGACTCTTTGGTTGACTATGATGGCTACTCCATTTCTTCTAAGGGATTCTTGCCCATAGTAGTAGATACAGTGGTCATCTGAGTTCAATTCACCCATTCCAGTCCATTATAGTCACTGATTTCTAAAATGTTGGTGTTAACTCTTGCCATCTCTGGTTTGCCCACTTTCAATTTACTTTGATTCATGGACCTAACATTCCAGGTTGCTATGCAATATTGTTCTTTATAGAATCAGACTTTATTTCCATCACCAGTCACAACCACAACTGGACGTTTTTTTCCCTTAGGCTCCATTTCTTCACTCTCTCTGGAGTTATTTCTCCACTCTTCTCCAGTAGCATGTTGCCACCTGCAATCTGAGGAGTTCATCTTTCAGTGTCTTATTGTTTTTGCCTTTGCATGCTGTTCATGGGATTCTCATGGCAAAAATACTGAAGTGGTTTGCCATTCCCTTCTCCAGTGGACCATGCTTTGTCAGAATATAAGGGATTAGCTCATGTGATTATGGAGGCTGAGTGGTCCCACAAACTGTAACCTGCAAGCTAGAGGCCAGGAAAGCCAACAGTGTAGCTCTAGCCCAATTGAAAGCCCAAGAAACAGGGGAGCCCTTGGGTAAGTCTCATTCCAAGTATGAATGCCCGGATGAAAGTGAAAGTGTGACTCACTTCAGCCATGTCTGACTCTGCTACCCCATGGACTGTGTAGCCTGCCAGGCTCCTCTGTCCAGTGGATCCTCCAGGCAAGAATGTAGAGGGGTTGCCATTCCCTTCTCCAGGATATCTTCCTGATCCAGGGACTGAACCCAGGTCTCCTGCCTTGCAGGCAGATTTTTTACCGTCTGAACCACAAGGGAAGCCCCCCAAAACCAGGCACGAATGTGTGAGAGCAGGAGAAGATGGATATCCTAATTCAAGCAGACAGCAAATTTTCAATTTCTCTGCATTTTCATTCTATTCAAGCCCTCAATGAATTGGATTATGGCACCCACATTTGCGAAGGAGATCTTCTTTACTCCATCTACTAGTTTAAATTACAGTCCCTTCTGGAAATACCCTCAAAGACATACTCAGAAATAATATTATATGAGCTACTTGGGCATTCTGCAGACCAATCAAAATAACTATCACATGTATATACTTGAAAAATTATAAAAAGCATGACAGAGCTACTTATCCAATAGAAATTGATAGCTAAATAAAACATGCTGGAAAGTATCTAGGTTTCTGAGAACATTGACAATAATAAAGTCTCAGAGTTGTCAGGACACAATGCAATATTCCAGGTTTCAATATTGTTGCTGCTTTTTAAAAAATGTATCAATATCTAAGTATTCATCTTGAAATAACGCAGTGAAAAACTATAGCGAGATTAATCACGTAAATGCTTCCAAAATTATTCTTGGCCAAATTTTTCCCATAAAATGGCACTTATAAGAAATTTGCGTATATAGTTATTTATTCTTTTGTTATATACCTTTGTTATATGCTGCAATAACTTATCTGCACACTAAAAACTTTACATATAATTTTAAAAAAGAATCTCTGATATTATATCTTCTTAATTCTTTCCACTGTTTTTTCTCTTTTCAATCCTAGGAATACTTTTTAATATATTTGTGAAATATATATTTTTAAAATATTCCTCTTGAAAGAACTTGTAGCTAAACAGTGGATAATACATATCTATAAACTATAGCATATTTGAGGAAAATCAAAGCAGCAAAATCATATTATTAGTGAATGACTCACTCTTTGTGGATATATTACATTCCTCCATGCATCTTCAGAGGACTTGTATTTATATCAGAGGCCAAAAATTTTTGCAAACCTATTTCACACGGTCACCAAGAAGTAATTAAATTACAGTAAAACTATTAGACAATCAAAGGGCATGATAAGAAATTTGGTAAAAATTCTAAACTCTGTTTTCTTTTGAATCAATCTTGATTTGTGTAATTATTTGTTGTAGTTTTTTACTTTGCTGGTAGAGAGAATTTGGAAAATAAACAATAAACAAGAGATTTTTATTCATCTATTTATTGACAGTAATGAGTTCCTTTATGGCTTTAGAATGTAAAGCAAATTCCTGTGAAGGATTCATTGACAAATGCATGTACGCTTTTCTGCTCTATTGACAAGCTTCTAAATGTAAGAATTGTTCTCTAAAATTTATATTTTGAATTGACAAAGAAAAATAAGCTACTTCAGATTAAAATTTAAACTTATTTTCAATGCTCTTAAGACCAGTGCAACTATTCATAGAAATAATATACTGCTTGCCCATTAGAATAGGTAGGAATAAAATATGTCTTATGCAGATATTCACAATTAAATAATATACATTTTATATAGATAAACATAGTTTGAAACAGCACAATAAGAGAAATATACACAAAAGATGGTAAAAATTGTCTAAAATTATACTATGAGTTTTATCTTCCATTAATTATTTCATATTGACTGGGAAAGATTTTCAGTGCTTATTAAGAAAGCAAATTTTAAAAAAAAGAAAGCAAATAAACACAGGAAAGCAATATAGACACTAGTATGATAATATAAATGATGCAAATATAAATAAGAATATAAACAAAGCATAATATAAGCCTCATAAAAATTTAACATTGTACAAATCAATCATAAAGAGTATGTTATATACCATTTTATTTTAATGATTGGAAACTGAATATACATGAATCTGAATCCATCAGGGCATATTGTTAAGCATCACTTGGGCAGAACAATAAACTCTTAACTTTATTTATTTTCATCATCCATACAGTGGCATTAATCACTTCAATCTTAAAAGACTGGTGGCTAAAATAAATAATGATATTAAACACCTGATTGATAGTAGTCAACTAGTGGGCATTTACAGTTTCATTTCACTAATGAGAATACAACATCACCCAAATATTTTAAAATTGAGAGCCATTCTTTCTTTTAGTCATAGTCATTCTTTTTATCATCAATCCATATATTCATTCATTCATTCATAGATGTTTATAGAGTGTCTATTATGTATCAAGTCCTGTGAAAGACATTATGGAACACTGCAGTGTGGAAATGTATTCAATATAAAATTTGCTGACATATCCTAGCATGTCGTAAAACCACTTTGTGGTACCCCTCTAGAACCAAAAAGAGGAAACAGGTAATAAAATTTTTCAGATAAATCTGTATGTTAATAAGTGAGATTCATATAATGTGTTTTTAAAAAATATTTGTCTCCAAAATATATCAAACCTCTTTAAAATATAATAAAATGGTACAAATAATTTTTATGTGGAAAATGCATAATATCAGCTGAAAATATTATGGAAACTACAGAAGAAACATAATCTCATCTATTTTAATATTTCTTTGTATAAAATTTAATATAGATTCAGCCAGAAACTCTAGAAACCTCAACTTCAGTTATCTTAAATTATAAGAAAATAAATTATTTTACCTAAGAGTAAGTCTAGAAATATGGCAGGTTTCTAATCTGATTGACATAGTGAATTAACTTTGACTACCCGATGTGAAGAGCCCACTCGTTGAAAAAGACCCTGATGCTGGGGAATATTGAGGGCAGGAGGAGAAGGGGACAACGGAGGATGAGATGGTTGGATGGCATCATCAACTCAACGGACGTGAGTCTGAGAAAACTCTGGGAGATAGTGAAGGACAGGGAAGCCTGTCGTGCTGCACTCCATGGGGTCGCAAAAGTCAGACATGACTTAGTGACTGAACAAGTGAAGGAACAATGTGGTCAAAGACTGCAGTCCTTTCCATTTTTTGACTCTGCCATTCAGTCAGTTGTTACTTGTTGACTGCCAGTAGACTTCTGTACTACCTCTGTACTCTACTGTCTTTGCAGGAGGCTGGAGGCCACAAACCACATTTCTAAGATTCCTATGTCAATAAAGACCCTGGTGGGAGACTGTAAAATTGGAAGAGAAAGAAACTTATGTGTCTTCTGATGATGCTTTTTGCAGTTGCAACATCTGTGAGTGTGATTTGAAGACAGCTGACCCGTACAGAGAATTGGAGCCTCTATTGGCAATCACGGGGTTTTCAACAGCCAGGTCAATGGCACAGTGCTCTTGTGGCAAGAGCCCTGCCTTCAGCTAGTGGCCGGCAAGTGTAAGGTCAAGGGCTCCAGCCGGAGGATGAGAGCAGCACTGTGGTATGTGTTCACACTTTCTCTCTGCTCCTCCATCCTTGCTCTTTCTTTGCTCTTCCAACTCTTCCAAAGACTTGCTAATAAGTTTCCTGCATTAAATCCTCTCCTGTTTGAACACCTTAAGTCGCTTCTGTTTTCCTGACTGGACTCTAATTAATTGAGCCAGCTTCAATGATAACTTTGTCTTTAGGCTGGTAGGCTGGAGCAAGATGACAGGAGCAGTCCCCGGCATCACTCCAGATATGACAATGCTCACAAAAATAATAATAATTTCTCTCTTCCTGCAGCTCTCTTAGGAGTGAAGACATGTTCCCCAGAAAACTCACACCAGATAGCCCTTCATAGACCCAAAATAATATTATCTCTAAAAACAGACTTTTTTTTTTCCTCTCTTTTTTCACTTAAGCATTCAGATGTGGACAGTTCAGAAGGAGTACAGTGGCTCTGGTGTTGTACAAAACAAAGTCTAGTCCAGCTTTCTACTTCCCTATACCTGGGATGTGGCTCTAATCCTCATAATTTGAGACAACACTCCAGCTTTCATAACCATATAGTCAGAGGATTGTGAAAGTGGAACAAGCATCAGCTCATTTTAAGGATGTGCATGCCTGTGTACTAAGTCACTTCAGTTGTGTCCAACTCTTTGCGACCCTATTGACTGTAGCCCACCAGGGTCCTCTGTCCACGGGCATTCTCCAGGCAGGAATACTGGAGTCAGTTGCCATGCCCTTTTTCAGGAGACCTTCTCCACCCAGAAATGGAACCTGCAGCATGGCGCCTGTATTACAAGTGGATTCTTTAACGCTGAGCCACCAGGGAAGCCCCCACTTTAAGGACACATCCCAGCAGTTGTACAAATCATTTCTGCTTATGCAGAGATGGTCAGAACATAGGCACACGGTCACTTTAAGAAGAGTGGCAATGGAAGATTTCCTTATTGTATTTTTGTGTCTGTGTAAAATTGGGAATTCTATTAAGGTATGAGAAAAGAATAGATATTATAGGAAAACTATTAGGTTTTAGCCAGTCTTTAGCCTTTCAAATATTAATAAGCATCTTTCTTTCTATTGAAACAAAAACATTTGCACTTTTCTTCTGAGAGATACAAGCACCAAGCCCTATTACAGTAGAGCACTCACCAAGAAATCTAGGCTCCCTTAGTGATTCAGTCCTCTGTACCATGTGCAAATGTAATTCCTCGTGGGCCAGTAATCTATAAACTAAAGCTGTCTGAAGCCAAAACAAATAATACACAGTAAGAGCTCACATTTGGAAAAGTTCCACGGCAATTTTAACATCCTACTGGGCACTGATAACAAACATGTTCTTTCTAAGTAGAATCAATTCTTCATTGATTCTCTTCTCGGCAAAGACCTTTTTTTTTCTTTTGCAAAGAACTTTTTGTTCATTATCTTCCATAGTCTTATTTGGCAGGAACTTTATTTTTTATCTTTCATAAATTTTACTAGAATATAGTTGCATTATATTGTTGTGTTAGTTTCTGCTGTACAGCAAAGGGAATCAGCTATACATACATCCCCTCTTTTTTGGATTTCTTTCCCATTTAGGTCACGACAAAGCACTGAGTACAGTTCCCTGTGTTACACATTTGGTCCTCATTTTTTGTCTGTTTTATACATGAAAGTGTCAGTCATTCAATTGTGTCCAACTCTTTGCAAGCCCATGGATTGTAGCCTACCAGGCTCCTCTGTCCATGGAATTCTCCAGGCAAGACTAGAGTGGATAGCCATTCCCTTCTCCAGGGGATCTTCCTGACCCACAGAACAAACCCAGGTCTCTTGCATTGCAGGGAAATTCTTTACTGTCTGAGCCACCAGGAAAGGCCATAGTAGTGTGTGTGTGTGTGTGTGTGTGTGTGTGTATATATGTATGTATATATATATATATATATGTATATAGGTATGTATGTATGTCAATCCCCATCTCCCAATTCATCCCTGTCCTCTTCCCCACCTTGGTGTCCATAGGTTTGTTCTCTATATCCGTGTCTCTATTTCTGCTTTGCAAATAGGTTCATTTGTATGATTGGAACTTGAAAGAGAAGGGTATCCTAAAAACTTTTATAGCCCGTTCCCTACTGATGCAAATTTAGGGACCAGACATGATTTCAAGTCAGGCTGGGGTTTTTCTGTTAAACAAGCCCGTCAGAAACTTGGTAGAGTTGAGGTTTGCTTCCTGCTAACTCCATGTATGAGTTATCACAGCCAAAGTTTTCATCTAGTAATAACTATTCACCTCACATCTGTGGTTTTGCACTTACTGATCTCTGTGTTGTGTTCATTCCATCCTATCTCAGCTCTCAGGAAGCTCTCTCAAGGTATGCATTTGGGTGATGTTTTAGCTGAGGTCTGGGGCTTCCTAGGTGGTCCTAGTGATAAAGAACCTGCCTACCAATCCAGGAGATATGAGATACAGGTTTGATCCCTGGGTCAGGAAGTTCCCCTGGAGGAAACCATAGCAACCCACTTCAGTATTCTTGCCCAAAGAATCCCCTGGATGAAGGAGGCTGATGAGCTGCAGTCCATAGGGTCACACAGAGTCAGACATGACTGAAGTAACTTAGCATGCACACACGTTAGCTGAGGTCTCTCTCATACCTAACACAGAGCACAAGGTTCTTCTTGTACGCAGGTAGTTTATTTAGGAGTCTGTCGTCAGGAGCAGACATGAGGTTTGGACACTGAATGGGGACAAAAGAAAGTGGCTTCAGTAGAGACAAGGCTGATGACTGGCTTTATGTGTGACTTTCTAAAGAAACTTACGAAATGATTCCCAAAACTTTTCCATCTAAGGAGAACTGGGAAGGCATTCACTAACTCTCTCACATCTCCTATTAGTTTGCATGTGTGCCCAGGCACTTCAGTCATGTCCGACTCTTTGCAACCCCATGTACTATAGCCCACAAGGCTCCTCTGTCCATGGGATTCTCCAGGCAAGAATACTGGAGTGGGTTTTCATGTCCCCCTCCAGGGGATCTTTCCAACTGAGGGATGAAACCCACGTCTCCTGCATTGCAGGCAGGTTCTTTACCCACTGAGCCACCTTAGAAACACCCCTGTTAGTTTTAAGGTCACCCAAATTTCTCCAAGTTACAAGTCTGAGGGGGCTGAGACTGAGGTTTCATGCCCAAGAGTTAGAAATGTCCAGGGGCAGGAAAAGAAAAGTATACAGAATATGCTTTGAGGTGGGGTACTTGTGGGCAAAGAAAGTTAAAGTTGTACAGCATTTTACACTATAGATTTGGATTGAGTTAGAGGTGAAGTTGAGAGAAGGTGAAGCAAAGTATAGGAGATTACTATGCACTTGGGAATGTATTGCCATTAACCTAGTCTTTGATGCTGGAATGTCTTCTGCTGCCTTTCTTTACATTTTGAAACAAGATGTTGGGAAAAGTTTTGCAGCCACGGTTATATCTCCTGCAAAGGCTGCTGCTTTGCAGTCCTGTTTTATAATCACTTCCATTTTAAGCCGAGAAACATCTGGAGTTTTCTACTATGCATGGTCCTAATTCACCATAGTCTCAATCACTTTAGCCATAAGGCCATAAGGAAATAGCACCTCCATTATTAAAGCAAAATTTCATCCCACCTCTGTTTGCAGGTTATTGCTGTTGTCGTTGCTATTGATGTTGTTCAGTCACTTAGTCATGTCCAACTCTTTGTGAACCCATGGACTCTAATACCCCAGCCTTCCTTGTCCTTCACCATTTCCTGGAGCTTGCTCAAACTCATGTCCATTGAGTCAATGATGCCAACCAACCAACTCATCCTCTGTTGTCCCCTTCTCCTCCTGCCTTCAATCTTTCCCAGCATCAGGGTCTTTTCCAATGAGTCAGCTCTTCACATCAGGAGGCCAAAGTATTAGAACTTCAGCATCAGTCCCTCCAATTAATATTCAGGATTGATTTCCTTTAGGATTGACTGCTTTCATATCCTTGCAGTCCAAGGGACCATCAAGAGTCTTCTCTAACACCACAGTTCAAAAGCATCAATTCTTTGGTGCTCAGCCTTCTTTACGGTCCAACTCTCACATCCATACATGACTACTGGGAAAACCATAGGCTTGACTATACAACCTTTGTTGGCAAAGTAATATCTCTGTTGTTTAAAATGCTGTCTAGGTTTGTCATAGATTTTGTTCCAAGGAGCAAGCGTCTTTTGATTTCATGGCTGCAGTCACCATCTGCAGTGATTCTGGAGCCCAAGAAAATAAAATCTGTCACTGTTTCCATTGTTTCCCCATCTATTTGCCATGAAGTGATGAGACCAGATTCCATGATCTTTGTTTCTTGAATGTTGAGTTTTAAGCTAGCTTTTTCACTCTCCTCTTTCACTTTCATCAAGAGTCTCTTTAGTTCCTCTTCACTTTCTGCCATAATAGTGATATCATCTGCATATCTGAGGTTATTGATGTTTCTCTCAGCAATCTTGTACTTGTGCATCCAGCTTGTGCATCATCCAGCCCAGCATTTTGCATGATGTACTCTTCATAGAAGTTAAATAAGCAGGGTGACAATATACAGCCTTGATGTACTCCTTTTCCTATTTGGAACCAGTCTGTTGTTCCATGTCCAGTTCTAACTGTTGCTTCTTGACCTGTTTTGCAGGAGACAGGTAAGGTGGTCTGGTATTCGTATCTCTTGAAGAATTTTCCACAGTTTGTGGTGATCCACACAGTCAAAGGCTTTAGTATAGTCAATGAAGCAGAAGTAGATGTTTTTCTGGAATTTTCTTGTCTTTTCTATGATCCAACGGATGTTGGCAATTTGATCTCTGGATTCTCTGCCTTTTCCAAATCCAGCTTGAACACCTGGAATTTCTTGGTTCACATACTGCTGAAGCCTAGTTTGGAGAATTTTGAGCATTACTTTGCTAGCATGTGAAATGAGTGCCATTGCACAGTAGTTTGAGCATTCTTTGGCATTGCCTTTCTTTGGGATTGGAATGAAAACTGACCTTTTCCAGTCCTGTGGCCACTGCTGAGTTTTCCAAATTTGCTGATATTTTGAGTGTAACACTTTCACAGCATCACCTTTTAGGATTTGAAATAGCTCTTGAATTCCATCACCTCCACTAGCTTTGTTCATATTGATGCTTCCTAAGGCCCACTTGACTTCTCACTCCAGGATGTCTGTCTCTAGGTGAGTGATCACACCATCATGGTTATCTGGTTTATTAAGATCTTTTTCGTATAGTTCTTCTGTGTATTATTGCCACCTCTTCTTCATATCTTATGTTTCTGTTAGTTCTGTCCTTAATTTGCCCATCTTTGCATGAAGTGCTCCCTTGGTATCTCTAATTTTCTTGGAGAGATCTCTAGTCTTTCCCATTTTATTGTTTTCCTCTATTTATTTGCACTGATCACTGGGGAAGGCTTTCTTATCTCTCTTTTTCCTATTCATTTGAACTCTGCATTCAGATTGGTATATTTTTCCTTTTCTCTTTTGCCTTTTGCTTCTCTTCTTTTCTCAGCTATATGTAAGGCTTCCTCAGACAACCATTTTGCCTTTTTGCATTTCTTTTTCTTGGGGATGGTTTTGATCACCATCTCTTGCACAATACTATGAACCTCTGGCTATAGTTCTTCAAGAACTCTGTCAGATCTAACCCCTGATTAGACTTAAAGGTTAGCTAACTCTAGCCTGAGTTCATTTCTCTTCTTTAGAATATACTGATAGCAGCAAGAAGCAGCAATACAACATTCTGAATATTTCCTTCCATATAGGATGTGGGTTAGGTCTGCCCGTGGCAGCCCTTCAAAATATGGGTAGCAATAGTTTTACCAACAATTTTGCCTCAGCATAGCAAATACCACCAACTCTCCAGAAGACCCTATGGGTTACAGAGAGCAAGACCACTGTGTAAAGAGATGAAATCTTAGCACCTGGAATAGGAAGAATGTCCAATACATTAGACCCAGAAGAAAGGTTAGTGAGGCCAAAGGAAAACTAGGAATGGGGGGGATGTAGTGAAGCCATAGATAGCAAGTGCTTAAAGCAGGGAGTGATTGTGTCAAATGCTCATAACAGATTGTAAAATAAAGTTCTGAGAAGAGACTGGGTTCAGCAATGAGATGAACATGAGCGATAGTGATTATAAATGATTCTTCTGAAAATAGTTTTCTAGATTTCTTGTTTTTCAGAGAATATCCATTCATTCCATGGAAACTTACTACACAGTCTCCTAAAAATAGGAGGGAAAGAGTCCCTACTTTTAGCGTAATGTGGATGATTTGCAACAAACAGCACTAACTGATAAGTTAAAAATAGGTCAATCCTCAAACCTAATGGCTTTACTTGGAATCTAATTTCAGAAGTTTCATATATTTAAAATAAAACTATTGTTTACTGAACTGTTTTTTTTTAAATATTATCTGCCAATGATGGGAAAGAGCATCACTTCTAACTCTTAAAATTATTAAATCTACTTAAAAGTCATAAGAACCTTGTCAATACTCAGAAAATAGGAATTTTAGTAATAAGTAATATTGATAACTTCATGAAAACAGTCAATAAGTAATCAGTATCCTAAATTCTAAGTTTCTAATATTCCTCTAAGTTCCTGAAGAGTATTGTGATATGCATAGTCATTTATTTCACTTCAATTAAAAATTACTATCACTACTCAGTACTTAAAAAGGAAGAAGAAACATGTAACTACAGAGAGTCTAATCAAAGAAGTATATAATTTCTTATTGATATTATATACATATTGTGGTTCAGTCGTTCAGTCCTGTCCGACTCTTTGCAACCCTATGGACTGACTGCAGCACGCCAGGCTTCCCTGTCCTTCACATTTCACAGAATTTGCTCAGAATCATGCCCACTGAGTCGGTGATGCCATCCAACCATCTCATCCTCTGTTGTCCCCTTCTCTTGCCTTCAATTTTTCCCAGCATCAGGGTCTTTTCTAATGAATCAGAATAGGCCAAAGTATTGGAGCCTCAGCTTCATCATCAGTCCTTCCAATGAATATTCAGGATTGATTTCCTTTAGGATTGACTGGTTATGTACATATGAAACTGTATATTATATTTAAATAATTATATATATAAAATAAGAATTATAGTAGACTTTGAACTAAATCTTAAGTGAGTATGATTTAGACACTAGAATTTCCCTACCAAGTAGAAATAACTCACTTGGATTCTCTGCTCTTTTCTGTAGAGGACAAACCAATTTTTCCAAGGGGAATTCTTGAATTCATTAGATATGTAATATTCATTATAATTAGCTTTATTTAACACCACAAAAAAGGACTTATTCATAGGCTATTTTACTCTCTCATTCCTCACCAGATGATTAGCGAGGTTCATTTTTAAACCTATAAGATATACTCTAGATATTTAAATGTGGGGCATCTCTTTCTTTCAAATCTCAGAAAGAAAGGTGTGCTTCAGTTTCCTTATAGAAAGGTCTATCTTGCCTCTCTTTGGAAAGAAAAACAAATCTTGCTTTCCTTATTCTTCTTTGACTTCCTCCCTTCATCAGCATTGAGCCTCTTTATCATTTTCTCAGTCCAAAGGATTATCTGTCTTATTCCAGGCCATTCAAAAATTGTACACTACAGAGTGAATGAAAATAGTTAGCTTTATTTATAAAAAATTAAAACTGCTATGGCATTAATTCAATCTCTCATTCCATCAAAAAAACTACTTATGACCTAGGGTTCAATGAAAGGCAATAAACAATCATGTTTTTGGTGACTCATTTGACATCTTTACTGATAGATTTTCATTCATAATGGTAAATATCAGACATATATTTGTGCTAGGAAGTTAAATTATATCTGGGCATATTTAAAATTGCCTTGTTAATATTATCAATTAATCTTAGAACTCATCTTTAAAGTAAAATGTACTTTTATATTTTATAATGAAAAAGTCAGCAAAATGTGCCCTTATGGAGAGAAAAATGTAAAATTAATTATAATACCAACTAATGTTAACTGTCACTATTTTACTGAAGTATAGTTGACATAAAATATTATGATAGTTTCAAGTGTTTAACATAGTAATTCAACATTTAGATACATTTTAATTAATCACCATCATTCTAGTAACCATATATCACCATACAAAATTATCACAGTATTATTGATCATATTCCTTAAAGTGTATATTGCATCTCCATGGCATTTATTTTATAACTGGAAATTTTTACTTCTTAATTCCCTTAATTTATTTTTCCCAGTCCCCTATCTCCCTCACCTCAAGTAATCATCATTTTGTTCTCTGGATCTGTAAGTTTGTTTCTGCTTTGTTTTGTTTTAGATGTCACTAAAGTGAAATCATACAGTATTTGTTCTTCTCTTTCAGGCTTGTTTCACTTAGCACAATACCTTCTAAGTAAGTCCACATCGCTGCAAGTGAAAAAGTTTCATTCTTTTTTGTAACTGAGTAGTAGTTCATTACATATGTGTATATATATATATATATATATGTATATATATGTATATGTATATATTTACATGTATGCATATACCATATCCTCTTTATCAATTCATCTATTTAGGGACACTAGCTTCTTCCATATCTTGGCTATTATAAATAATGCTGTAAGGAACTGAGGGGTGCATATATCTTTTCTAATTAGAGTTTTTCTTTTCTTTGGAAAGATACTCAGAAGTTAAATTGTTGAATCATATGTTAATTCTATTTTTAACTTTTGGGGGACCCTCCATACTGTTTTCCATTGTGGTGCATCAGCTTACATTCCTACTAACAGTAACAGTAAGGGTTCTTTTTTCTCCACATCCTTGTCAACACTTGTAATTTATTTCCTTTTGACGATAGCCCTTCTGATAGGTATGAGGTGACATCTCATTGTGATTTTTATTTGCATTTCCCAGGTAATATGTGATATTGAGCATCTTTTCATGTCTCTTTTGGCTACTGTATATATTCCTATAGCAATGCAACCCCTATCAAAATACCAGTGGTATTTTTAACAGAATGAGAACAAATAATCCTAAATTTTTTAATAGAATGATCAAAATAAAACAATCCTCAGATAGCCAAAACAATATTGAGGAAGAAAAACAAAGCTGGCAGTATCACCGCATGGATTTCAGACTATACTACAAAGCTACAGTATTCAAAAGAGTATAGTATATTAAAACAACAACAGACACAGAATAGAAAACCCAGAAGTAAACCCATGGTTCTGTGACCAATTAATCTACAACAAGGGACACAAGAATGTACCATGAAAAAAAACGACAATCTCTTCAATACATGGTGTTGGGAAAACTGGACAACTACTTGCAAAGAATTCGTTTCTTATACCATACATGAAACTAGTGCAAAATGGATTAATAGCTTAAATTTAAGACCTAAAAGCAAAAAATCCCTAGAAATAAACACTGACATCAGTCTTAGAAATATATTTTTGGATTTATCTACTTAGGCAAGACCAAGAAAAGTAAAATTAAATGAATGTGACTATATCAAATAGAAAAACTTTGGTAGAGTGGAGAAAACCATCACAAAATGAAAACATAGCTTATTGAATAGGAGATTTTTGCAAATGATATATCCGATAAGGGATTAATATACAAATATTGTAAAGAAATCATATAATTTAATATCAAAAATCTCCAAACATTCTGATTTTAAAATGGGCAGAGAATCTGGCTCTTGGCAGCTCCATGGGCAGTAGCCTGCCAGGCTCCTCTGTCCATGGGATTTCCCAGACAAGAATACTGGAGTGTGTGGTCATTTCCTTCTCCAGGGGATCTTCCCGACCCAGGAATTGAACCAGAGTCTCTTGTTTTTTCCTCCTGCATTGGCAGGTGGATTTTTTACCACTAGCACCATTTGGTGCGACAGAGGATGAGGTGCTTGGATGGCACGACTAACTCAATGAACATGAGTTTGAGCAAATTCAGGAAGATAGTGAATAACAGGGAAGACTGATATGCTGCAGTTCATGGTGTTGCAAAGAGTTGGACATGACTTAGTGATTAAACAACAACAGAAAACTTGAACTAGTCACTTTTTAGGGTGTTTGATACTGTGTTTACATGCATTCTTCTTTCACTAACCTTGAGTATCAATATTATTAATATCTCCATTTATAGCTGAACAAATTAAGACAGAGAGATAAATGACTTGTCTAAGTTACAAAGCTTAAATGAAACAAGATTAGACTCAACCCAGACCTGTGATTCAGATTCCTATACTTTAATCATTATGGCATACTGCAGAAGAGTAGAGAGAGATTTAGCTTTGAAAGCTTAGATTCCAGTTTCTAATGAGACTTCTTCACCATGCCTTGATGTCTAAGAGGAAAAAAAAAAAACAAGGTTTATACTGCCATTAATGATAATACTACTTGGGCTTCCCAGGCGGCACTAACTGGTAAAGAATTTGCTTGCCAATACAGGAGGCAAAAAGGACTTGAATTTGATCCCTGGGTCAGGAAGATCCCCTGGAGGAGAAAATGGCAACCCACTCCATTATTCTTACCTTGTTGCAGAGAGTAGGACATGACTGAGCACATGAGCACTTTAGATAAATGTTCTGGAGGGAAAAGAAATAGTTTGAATTTATTTTTAAAGTTGTTTCTTTGTCTTTAGTTTGACTTTGATTCTTAATTTTCTCATGCTAGGATGAGAGGGAAAACAAAGCCTTAACTAAAAATACCAACTATACACGTACGTGTGTGCACATGTGTGTGAGTGTGTATGTGCTTATAAGTATTAAAGTGCAACTTACAAGTAAAGGCAAGGCCAGAATCTGTAAGGCTAAGGATTTTGACTTTATCATAGATGAAAGAGAAAGCAATTAAGTGGAAAGATATTTGAAATAATCAAAATTTGTAGATACTAGTCTGCTCAAGTAGAATGAAGGAGAAGTGGCAGTGGCTAAGATGGTGGTAATGAAGATGAAGAGGAACATTATACATGTATTGAGAGAGAGAAATGAGATAGGAGGAGATGGGATAAGATGAGTTGAGATTCCAGAGAACCTAATGATACAATCTATGCAGAAAATGAAGAAAAGTAGGAAACTGAGGATCAGTTTCAAAAATCCTAGGCTTTTACATTGAGTTAACTATTATGTGAATCATGGCACCATTCACTGAAGAAGAAAAGACTTGCAGCGTGGGACAGTTTGGAGGAAGAAATAATTGAAATTTAATTTTAGACATCTTAATTGTAGAGATGTCGAGCAGGGTTCCTCACATTTCTCCATTGAAAAGAATCACTTGGCGAGCTTATTGAATATATGAATTATCAGCTTTTCTGCATGAAATTCTGGTTCACTAGTCTGAGTTGAGCATAAAGTACTGGATTTTTCACACTACAGAAGAAAAAAAAGAATTGACAATCCCCATAAACTGATACAGAGTGACTTCCTACATATATTAAAGACTAAGTTCAAAACAGTATCTATAGTATGCTATTTTTAATGTAAGGAAGAAGGGACTATAAGAAATTGCCATGTATCTGCTCATTTGTTCAAAAGGAATTGCCGAAACTATAAACCAGAGGCTAGTGTAACTAACTGATTGTGTTCAGGAAGTAGATGGAAACTGGACAAAATGAAAGGAAGAATGTGAATGGGATATTTAATAGAAAGGATGAGGAGGAGATGTATACCTTTTTGTATGCCTGTGCCCCGGCTAAGTAGCTTCAGTCGTGTTGGACTATTTGAGACTCCATGGACTGTAGCCCGCCAGGCTTCTCTGTCCATGGATTTCTCTAGGCAAGAAAACTGAAGAGGTTAGCCATTCCCTTCTCCAGGGAATCTCCTGGACCCAGGGGTCAAACCCAAGTCTCTTATGTGTCGTGCATTGGCAGGTGGGTTGTCTACTGCTAGCACCACCTTGGAAGTCCCACCTTTTTGTATAATTATGATTAAAACAATGAACATATTTTTAAATATCCAAGTAAATAAATAATGAAAATCATCCAAAATTTTGAAATAGCCTAAAAGGGAACACAAATAGTATCAAAGGAAATTAATTTTACTACAAACAACCAAAGCACACTAAAGGGGGTAGGAAAGAACTAACCTAAGTAACTTTGGAAAATAATATTTTAATATTCTGTATTTAGACATACATTTAATGCATATTGGAAAACAAAAGGCAAAAAGAACTATATAGCAATATTTGAATTTTTTGCAAATTTATTTTTCAGAGGTATACAGGTTGATAATTTTCAAAGCTGTATAATGTCACCCTACTTATTTAACTTATGCACAGAGTGTATCATGCAAAATACTGGGCTGGATGAAGCACAAGCTGGAATCAAGATTGCAGGGAGAAATATCAATAATGTTAGATAGGCAGATAAACCACCCTTATGGCAGAAAGTGAAGAGGAACTAAGAAGCCTCTTGATGAAGGTAAAAGAGAAGAATGAAAAATCTGGCTTAAAACTCAACATTCAAGAAACAAAGATCATGGTATCTGGTCCCATCACTTTATGACAAATAAAGTGGAAACAATGGAAACAGTAACAAACTATTTTCTTGGGACCCAAAATCACTGCAAATGGTGACTGCAGCCATGAAATTAAAAGACGCTTGCTCCTTGGAAGAAAATCTATGACAAACCTAAACAGCATTTTAAACAACAGAGATATTACTTTGCCAACAAAGGTTGTATAGTCAAGCCTATGGTTTTTCGACTAGTTTTGTATGAGCTGGATAATAAAAAAAGGCCGAGTGTTGAAGAACTGATACTTTTGAATGTGGTGTTGGAGGAGACTCTTGACAGTCCCATGGAATGCAAGGAGATCAAACCAGTCAGTCCTAAAGGAAATCAACCCTAAATATTCATTCATTGGAAACACTGATGCTGAAGCTGAAGCTCCAATCCATTGGCCACCTAATGCTGAAGCTCCAATCCATTGGCCACCTAATGCAGAAGCTCCAATCCTTTGGCCACCTAATGCAAAGAGTGGACTCATTGGAAAAGACCCTGATGCTGGGAAAGATGGAAGGCAGGAGGAGAAGGGATGACAGAGGATGAGATGGTTGGATGACATCACCAATTCAAAGGACATGAGTATGAGCAAACCCTGGGAAACGGTGAAGGACAAGGAAGCCTGACGTGTTGCAGCCCATGGGGTTGCAAAGAGTTGGACATGACTGAGAATGACTGAACAACAGCCGTGAATTCTAGAATTCAGCAAATAAATAGATTGTGGATGATGATAATCAGGTTTCTAATTATTAAAGGAAAGATGTAAGAAAAGATGTACAAATAATGAAAGGGTAACGGAGGATAGAATAAACCCTGTGGTGTTGCATTGGAATAAAGGTACCAATTTGATTATATATAGATAGATAGATACAAATATCTACAGGTGTGTGTGTGCTAAGTCTCTTCAGTCCTGTCCAACTCTTGCAACCCATTGTAGCTTGCCAGGATCCTCTATCCATGGGATTCTTCAGGCAAGAATAATGGAGCAGGTTGCCATTCCCTTCTCCAGGGGATCTTCCTGACCCAGGGATCGATCCTGCATCTCCTGTGACTCCTGCATTGCAGGCAGATTCTTTACTGCTAAGACACCAGGAAAGCCCTATCTGCAGATAGGTAGGTAGGTAGATAGATATGTGTGTATGTATACACATACCCACATAGATAATATGAAAACAGAGATATTTGTATATGTTTATGTATTCATATGTATGTTCTTAGCTCTGTATAATGAAGGGGCAATGGGGTAGCTTAGGCAGCAATAAGTACACCTCATACTAAGATTCTGGTTTCTAAATACCATTATTAATGCAAGGAACAAGAACTCCATGGAGAAATGACTAATTCAAGGCTTAGACAGAGAAAAGTAAAAGATGGATTTGAAGAATTTTATAATGCCAGAAAGTAAGATATTACTCCAAAAATTGTAGGAAAAATGAGACAGCTTGAAGGAGTACCAATAATCAAATATGGAACACTTTGAGAAACAAAATAATTAATGATAATGATGGATTGCAACACATTGACTAAAATTAATATCCACAAGTTCACACTGAAATATATATACATCTCAGTGTGTGTGTGTATATATATATATACGAGTAAGCAACTTTGCAGCTATTATTATAGCCAAGTCTTCAAAATTCACACCACCAGTAGTAATGAGACTTTCAGATTTCTGGTACCTCTAATGTAGTACACTGAAAAGGGCAAACATCTCTCCTGAAGTGTTTGCATTAAGAAATACGTACCCTCAGTCTAACCAAGAGAAAATATCAAACCAATCCAATTTGAGAAAAATTCTCTGAAATAATTGACTAGGATTTTCCATTATTTCAAGGTCATAAAAGACAAAGACTGAGGAACTAGCCTAGATTTAGAGAAGAAAGAGGAGATATGACAAGCAAATGCAATATGGGGTCCTGGATTTTAATCAGTACTACAAGGCAATAGGCAATCTCTGAATGTGATTCTATAAATTTGTTAGTAGCATTGTGACAATGTAAAGTTCCTGGTTTTAACAATCATACTATAGTCGTGTCCGACTCTTTGCGACACCATGGACTGTAGTCTATCAGGCTCCTCCATCCATGGGATTTTCCAGGCAAGAGTACTGGAGTGGGTTGCTATTTCCTTCTCCAGCGGCTCTTCCTGACCCAGGGATCAAACCCGGGTCTCCTGCATTGCAGGCAGACACTTTACCCTCTGAGCCACCAGGGAAGCCCCACTATAGTAATATTAAGTGTTAACATTTGGGGAAGTTGAATAAAGGGTACATGGGAACTTATACTGTAATGTTTGAAGTTTTTTGGTAAACTATATGAAAACACATAAAAACTTGGTTTGAACATTTCTGAACCTTTTTTCTGTTTCCTTGTGGAATAAAGCTGCTTGTTTAGGAATAATATTAATTCAGTGGGGATAAGATTTATACCGGACCAATCACAGGACTTCCCTGGTGGCTCAGTGGTAAAGAATCCACCTGCCAAAGCAGGAGACACGGGTTCGATCTCTGGGTTGGAAGATCCCCTGGAGAAGGGAATGGCAACCCTCTAATATTCTTGCCTGGGAAATTCCATGGAAAGAAGTCTGGAGGGCTACAGCCCAAGGGGTTGCAAAAGGGTCAGACACAATTTAGCAACAAAACAACAACAAGAAGTCTTAACATTCATGGAAAAAAAAAAATCCATGGAGTGTGGCAAAGGAGACATCTTTGAATGGCCATTTCAAGGCATCATATACTTAAGTATCACAATGAATGAAATGCATGAGCTATACACATTTATGAGGCTTTGAAAAATCATAGAATCATAGAATTTTCTCACTGTAAAATTTCTTTCTTACATTTCCAACTTCTTAACATCAAGTTCTGTTACAACACTTCAGTGACAGGGAGTTCACGTTCTTAAAATACAGTTTACTTTATTGTTGAAGGGTTCTAGTTATCAAAATGTTCATCCTTTTATTAACCTAAATCTGTCTAATTGGTCTAAAGTCTTCAGTGTAGGACAGTCTAACTTCTTTTTCATAGGACAATGCCTGTAATAGTTTAGAGCCATGGTCACATTCACTTTTTCATCTCTTCTATTCCCAGTTCCTTCAGTTACTTCTTATATATTTTAGATTTCAGACAGCTTACTGAATTGATTGCTTTATTCAGCATAATATTATCATTCATTCGCTGAATGTGGTTCAGTTTAGTTTCAGTCACTCAGTCATGTCCAACTCTTTGCGACCCCATGAATCACAACACACCAGGCCTCCTTGTCCATCACCAACTCCTGGACTTAACGCAAACTCATGTCCATCGAGTCGGTGATGCCATCCAGCCATCTTATCCTCTGTCGTCCCCTTTTCCTCCTGCCCCCAATCCCTCCCAGCATCAGAGTCTTTTCCAGTGAGTCAACTCTTCGCATGAGGTGGCCAAAGTACTGGAGTTTCAGCTTTAGCATCTTCCTTCCAAAGAACACCCAGGACTGATCTCCTTTAGAATGGACTGGTTGGATCTCCTTGCAGTCCAAGGGACTCTCAAGAGTCTTCTCCAACACCACAGTTCAAAAGCATCAATTCTTTGGCGCTCAGCTTTCTTCACAGTCCAACTCTCATAGCCATACATGACCACTGGAAATGTGGTATTTCAAGCCTAAAAGGAGTTGTTTACTATTCTCTCTAGAGAATTCAAATGTAAAAGGTCCAATCAACCAATAATTCTTTACTTAACATGATTCATATGTACTAATTGATAAGGGAAATTAAAAATTCAAATTATCTCATTTTTTCTTTTTTCTTTTGGCTGTGCCATGCAGCATGTGGGATCCAAGTTCCCCAACCAGGGATCACATCCATGCCCTTTGCAGTGGAAGCATGGAGTCCTAACCACTGGACCAACAGAGAAGTCCCCAAATTACTCATTTTAAAGAGTGATTAGAGTATGCACTTACCTATAATGCACAGGAATTGTGAATTTTTGGGGGGAGGCATCTAAAGTGAAAGTGGAGAGTGAAAAAGTTGGCTTAAAGCTCAACATTCATAAAACTAAGATCATGGCATCAGGTCCCATCACTTCATGGGAAATAGATGGGGAAACAGTGGAAACAGTGTCAGACTTTATTTTGGGGGGCTCCAAAATCACTGCAGATGATGATTGCAGCCATGAAATTAAAAGATGCTCACTCCTTGGAAGGAAAGTTATGACCAAGCTAGATAGCATATTCAAAAGCAGAGACATTACTTTGCCAGCAAAGGTCTGTCTAGTCAAGGCTATGGTTTTTCCAGTGGTCATGTATGGCTGTGAGAGTTGGACTGTGAAGAAAGCTGAGCACCAAAGAATCGATGCTTTTGAACTGTGGTGTTGGAGAAGACTCTTGAGAGTCCCTTGGACTGCAAGGAGATCCAACCAGTCCATTCTGAAGGAGATCAGTCCTGGGATTTCTTTGGAAGGAATGATGCTAAAGCTGACTCCAGTACTTTGGCCACCTCATGCGACGAGTTGACTCATTGGAAAAGACTCTGATGCTGGGAGGGATTGGGGGCAGGAGGAAAAGGGGATGACAGAGGATGAGATGGCTGGATGGCATCACTAACTCGATGGACGTGAGTTTGAGTGAACTCTGGGAGATGGTGATGGACAGGGAGGACTGGCGTGCTGCAATTCATGGGGTCACAAAGAGTCAGACACGACTGAGCGACTCAACTGAACTGAACTGAGTATTGCCCTGTTGCAGGGTGCAGGAGAAGCTTCACTGATGCTGCCTAATCATGTGTGCGAGATATCCTGATATTTACAAAGAAATTAGACATTCAAAAGAATTCTTCGTTCTCAAAAGACATATATATACAAATTTTCGCTTTGCTCTCTATTTTTGTGTTTCTCAGTCTTATTATTCATCTATTGGCACTTAAGTGCATTCACTAAACTGCATCATAAACTCAAAGTAGATTATTTCACTTTACCCTATATGAGATTATTATGCTTATCAACCAATATTTGAGCTCTTAACATGAGCAAATCATCTAACCTGTTAAGCACAAAAGGACAGAGTATGGAGTTGAAAGTGCACACGCTTAGATTTGAACAAATTAGTAATCCTTCTAAGTCTTCATTTTTGTATGTGTAAAATCAGAATAATTACAACATTGAACTCATAAGGCAGATGACAGAAAACATCTAGGTGCTACATACAAAAAGTTTATTTGACTACATGGAGAAATATCCATTCACTATTAACATGATGTGCTAATGATGATGATGTTGATGAAGCTACCAGCAGGTGTTCTTATTAGGCCTGTAAGAATAGTGAGTAAGGCACAAGATCATGTCTGTGTACATTTGCTTTCTAAAGCCTCACGGCCTTTGCCTTCTCTCTGGCTCCACTCCTCATCTATTTAAAGATCTCCCAGGGTAGCTCAGGTCTTCTCTTCTATGAAGTTATTCTGAACTACTCCTCTAGAATGAACTTAAAATATGTTGCTTCCACTTACATCAATTTACATCAAGTACTAACTTCTGCAGTGGAATGTAATTTCAGTCTTTGTCTCTGAACCAACTTGCAGCTCTTTTGAGGAAAGAAACTGGACTTATTCCTTGAAACTAAAACAGTGCCAATCATGTAAGTCATAAATGTCAAGTTCAGCACATTGAAGTTATTTTTTCCTAATATGTTAAAGAAAACACTTTAGGGAAAATCAGACTCCATGTTCACACAGTCCTAAGAATGGACTTTCTTATAACTTGTATAATTCTGTATGTAGAAAGTGAAGATTAATCAATGGCAGACTTTCCTTTATTTACATGTATATAATCTTAAACTAATTTAAGAAAAGGCATCTCATCTTACTGAGTTAAGTTAAAAACACTAAGCTTCTTAAATATTTAACTAAGAGTAAGACCAGCTTTCTTCACAATTCTGTGTTCTCAAATTTTAAACATTTTTTACTATCATCTTCCAGATTCAGTTACAACGTGGTTCTTAACATAACCCCAAGTTTTAAAACTAATGAAATAAGGTTAAACATATAGTGATTTCAGCCTCTTTTGGTGAACCTCAACATTTCTTCAAAAATAATTCCCATTAACAATATCTACTCTTTCAGTCCTTTTTCTCTAATAAAAACAAGAAAAAATTCACAGGGACAGTTCCAGAATCATCCACGAGGGGGCAAACATGCCTCACATACACACAATGAAGCGAAAACGAGTTAATAAACTAGCTTCTTTGGTGACTCAGACAGTAAAGAATCTGCCTGCAATGCTGGAGACCCAGGAGGCGAATAATAAACTTGCTATATTGAGAAAAAATGAAAATGGTATCAATAGAGAGATTTGACCCATATTAGAAAGAAAAGATGTTACATATCTCTTTGAAGATAATATATTTGTTGAGCTTTTACATTTTACTCTTATTTTCAGTGCCAGAAGAACACCTGGAGATTAGAGTTAGGTGTAACAGTGGACAAATGTCTCTTTAGAGATAAGCAAAGTACTTGAAAACACTGAAAGCTCTATTATACTTATTTCTATTCGAACACCTTTAAGATTAAAAGTAGTCTTGCAAAATGCGTTTCTAACAGACTTTATCAAAAATGCATACCTCACCTCAGATAATGTCACTGACATAAAGGTCAAGAAATTGCAGTCAGGAATTTAGCAGAAAGAAACACAGAGAATTCCTGTGTAACAGAGTGAACTGTGGAGGTTCTAACCATGTTTGTTCTTACAATCCCACTATCAGTCCACATTTTCCGCTCTTGTGATCCAACATGCAGTTAAAATCAAGTATAGAAAAAGAAGCAAATAAAACAAGTGTAGCGCTCAAGGCCTAATTCCCAAGTTCTCTGCTCTCCATGGTTAGAACACATGGTCCGCCGTTAGAATCACACATCCATGTAGACTCTCTGAGGTCCCTTGGCCCTCACTCTCAGTTCGTATTGGCTGTGCAAAATGCCAACCCCAGTGAAATGGAACTTGATGCCAATTCAGCATCTGTGCCAAACACCTAAACATGACTAGAGACAAAAAAAAAAACAACCCAGCAACCTTGCTAATTGGTCTCATTTAAATTCACATTCATTTATCCCATGTGAACTCTTAGTACTTATTAGAAAACTGACTGCTTACTCAGTTCTCTTTTCTTCTGTGCTAGACAACAATTTTGTAACTCCTCTTTCTTTACGTCTATAACATGTCTTCCTCTCTCTAAATTCTTAGCTGCTTCTTGTTTCACTGAGACCACAGGAGGGATCAGAATAGAACGTCTATGAACTCCAAACATCCAGTCTGCCTCCCTACCTGGGTCTACCTGAAACTTCATGTTTTGCCTTCCCTCCCCCTTTAGCACAAGACATGTATGTCTTCTGTTCTAAGGCAAAACCCTCTCTTTTGCACTGGATCTCTCATCTCTGGCTTAATCTGGGATTTTTCTTCTATCATATCTCCTCTTCCCTGAATCTTCCATTAGTTGTTCTCTACCAGATGTTCTCATTAGTATACAAAGATCTAATACCTTCTGTCTTAAAGGGAAAAGAATTCTTTCTTTGTTCCGGTATCAGTTCTAATCATTGTCCCATGGCTCCACTCCTCTTTATAGCAAACTATTCAAAAAAATGTAGCTCTTTTTCTCACTTAACTGTTTCTCCCACTTATCTGTTTTTGTTCTCTCCACTATAAAGAAACTATTTTCTTCTCAAGGTTCTTAGTGATATCTATGTAAGGAGATCCAACCAGTCCATTCTGAAGGAGATCAGCCCTGGGATTTCTTTGGAAGGAATAATGCTAAAGCTGAAACTCCAGTACTTTGGCCACTAATGAGAAGAGTTGACTCATTGGAAAAGACTCTGATGCTGGGAGGGATTGGGGGCAAGAGGAGAAAGGGATGAAAGAGGATGAGATGGCTGGATGGCATCACTGACTCAATGGACGTGAGTCTGAGTGAACTCCGGGAGTTGGTGATGGACAGGGAGGCCTGGTGTGCTGCGATTCATGGGGTCGCAAAGAGTCGGACATGACTGAGCGACTGATCTGATCTGATCTGATGTTTCCACGTCCTGTATTAAATAATCAGTTCTCATTTTAATCCACTAGTAGGATTAATAGTCACTTCTCTTCCTTCTGGGGCCTCCCTGGTGGCTCAGAGGATAAAGCATCTGCCCGCAACGAAGGAGACCCGGGTTCAATCCCTGGGTTGGGATGATCCCCTGGAAAAGGAAATTGCAACCCACTCCAGTATTCTTGCCTGGAGAATCCCATGGACAGAGGAGCCTGGAGGGCTACAGTCCACAGGGTCTCAAACAGTCGGACATGACTGAGCGACTTAACTTTATTTCACTTTCTCTTCCTTCTAACACCTACCACTTGGCTCATGGGATCCTCCTACTTCTCACTTCTTATATCCTCTGGTGAATCCTCTAGATATTAGACTGTCTCGTGGTTCAGTCCTTCAACATCATCTATTCTCTGCCTACACCTACTTATAAAGTGACTTTATCTTTAAATCTAAAGACTTTACATACCATGTGCTTAATCACTCAGTCGTGTCCAACTGTTTGTGAACCCATGAATAGTAGCCCACCAGGCTCCTCTGTTTAAAGGATTCTCCAGGCAAGAATACTGGAGTGCGTTGCCATTTCGAAACTTCTCTATTTACATACCATGATGATTTACAAATTTTCATCTAGAGCCATGATGTCTCTTGCTACTGAATTTCAGACGAGTATATCCAGTTGTCTACTTCACATATTCACTAAGATCTGATAGGTATCACAAATCTAGTTTGCTCAAAAGTAGACCCTTAATCCTCTAAAATTCTCTTATGACCACTGCCTTAAAGGCCCTAAATTATTTTTTTACTCACTTAACTTTCTAATCCCATCTTCTTAGGAATTTGCCCTTTGATTTTGTTGTTGTTCAGTCCCTCAGTCATGCCCAACTCTTTGCGACCCCAAGGGCTGCAGCACACCAGGCTTCCCTGTCCTTTGCCATCTCCCAGAGCTTGCTCAAATTTATGTCTATTGAGTCAGTGATGCCATAACCAGCTCATTTCACTTAGACAAACTATCCCACCAGTCTCTGAAACACAGGTAGTATTAGCACAACCATCTACATATGCCAAGCCTCTTTTTCCAATGTTATTCATATGGCTTGTTCTCACACTTTTTTCAAATCTCTACTCACATGTTCCCTAAACACCCTGTATAGTTGACCCAACCCTTGCATCACTATGCTGCTCCTTCATGGTCCTTTCTACCAAATAGCAGGCTGTATTTATGCATTTATGGTCGTTTCCTCCTACTGAAAAGTAAGCTCCATGAAGAAGAGATCTATTTGTTCACTCCTGTATCTCTTGTGTCTAAAACAGTGGCACAAATTAGACACTCCTTCAATATCTGCTGAATAAATGGATATCAACTTGACTGATGACCAAGCGCATTTCATCGAAACTTGCTTTTTAATTAAATTTAAATTTCTTCTTTTTATTAGCTTAAATTTGATTTTAAAAATAGAGACAATTATTTATAAAAACTATTCAATAATACATTTATTGGGACTTCCCAGTGGCTCAGTGGTAAAGAATCTGCCCGCAGTGCAGGAGATCTGCAAGAAATGTGGGTTCAATCCCTGGGTGCGGAAGCTCCCCTGGAGAAGGAAACGGCAACCCACTCCAGTATTCTTGCCTGGAGAATCCCATGAACAGAGGAGCCTAGTGGGTTTCAGTCTATAGGGTCACAAAGAGTTGGACACGACTGAAGTGACTGAGCATACACACACACAGAATCTATTTATTACAATAGAAAAGTTTTTTCAAAGCGTATTTTTCTCCAGGAGAGATTTTGGTTTTAGTTTTGTCAGATTCTTTAAAAACTTGAGGTTAAGAAATTTAAAAATCATTGGCCTGATTGTTTTATTTCATGACTTCACAAGATAATTTTTTTTAAAAAGAGTTTATTTCAGAATTAGTTACACCACACTATTGAATATATCATACGCCATTTACCAAGCATCTCACTTAAGTAAATATATGCATTTTACAATTGAATCTAGAGTTCCAACTACAGAATACTACCTGTATCATATAGATATGGTATTATCTGGCAATTCCTCACCAATAAAAACAAGGTGAATTTTTAGCAATGTCTAAAGAAACAGTTTCTATTCTGTCTGTAACCACTTTCCTTCTCTCATTTTCCTATTTCTGCTATAGATATTCAATATCAAATACCAATCTTCAGACAATGATCATTTTCTAATACTCCTATATCAGTGCTTTCATATTAATGCAGAAAATTAAACCTACCTATAATTACCCGAAAACAGTTCTATTTCTGTTACTATAGATTTGCTATCCCTGAACTACATTTGTGCATAATTTACATGATATACTTTCTGACCTCATTGAAAAGGCAGATGTTTGTCATTAAATTTTTAGAATTCTGTAGAACATATTTAATCAACTTAAGCTGAGCAGCTATTCCCCTCAACACACATAAAAGTACTATTATTATAGAAATCCTCTTCCTATCTTTTCTCATAAATCAATTGCATAAAACAAAATTGATTGTCTTGGACTAAGCACTCGATTCTTTCCTAGTTAACTAAGTTTCTAGCTTAGTTAGGGCAGACCCCTATGCAGTGATGAGGGCAGGAGACCTGGCAGTCAGTGGGTGACAGATGCGTGGGCCAAATCACCCTGGCAACTCCTCTCCATAATAAATCTGAGAAGCTAATCTCTACTAAATTGTTAATGCCTGCTAATGAGATACTGGATACAGGGTTACTCCTTCAGATAGCGTATTTGCATTTTAATGAGTCTTTTCTGGAAGGACTCCTTAACCCAAAGCAGTGGTTCTAATGCTGACAGCTTCAGGCAGGGAGAGCCTCTGGCTCAGGTTTCATATTGTCTGTCCATTGTGGAAACTCATGGTATCTTTCAGTATTCCACCTCTAACTTCAGGATATCAAATGGGAAGCATTGCAGACCTCAAAGGCACAATCTGAAGATTGTTTTTTTTTTTTTTTTCAAAAAACAAAACAAAACAAAAAGGATTGTGCAATGAAAAGTCATAGATTAAAAAATTGATCTATTTCACCTCACCTTAGCCATTACTCATTAACTTATCTGGCATATTGCTGCATGTCAAGTTGCAAGCACACAGATGCAAACCCTACATGTTGATGTAAGACATTTATCAGTTCACTTTGTAATTTTCTGTTTACCCCTATGTCTCTTGCCATGGTACAGTATCTGAAGCAGTTAATTCCTGCCATTTGATAGCTTTAATTTTTGCTTTTCCCCTAGCACCCTCAATACTTACTGACTTCTATGAATAAAAAGAACCAGGCATACATATGTCTCTTTCAATTATGGTTTTCTCAGGGTATATGCCCAGTAGTGGGATTATTGGGTCATATGGCAGTTCTATTTCTAGTTTTTTAAGGAATCTCCATACTGTTCTCCAGAGTGACTGTATCAATTTATATTCTCACTAACAGTGCAAGAGAGTTCCCATTTCTCCACATCGTCTCCAGCATTTATTGTTTGCAGGTTTTTTAATGATGGCCATTCTGACTGGTGCAAGGCGATACCTTACTGTACTTTTGATTTGTATTTCTCTAATAATGAGCAAAATTGAGCATCTTTTCATGTGTTTGTTGGCCATCTGTATATCCTCTTTGGAGAAATGTATATTTATGTCTTCCACCCATGTTTTGATTTTGGGTTGTTTGTTTTTCTGGTATTGAGCTGCATGAGTTGATTGTATATTTTGGAAATTAATCCTATGTCAGTTGTTTCATTTGCAATTATTTTCTTCCATTCTAAGGGTTGTCTTTTAATCTTGTTTATTGTTTCATTTCCTGTGCAAAAGATTTTAAGTTTAATTAAGCTCCATTTGCTTACCTTTGTTATTTCTATTACTGTAGGAAGTGGGTCAAAGAGGATCTTGCTGTGATGTATGTCAAAAAGTGTACCCCAGTGTTCATTACAGCACTTTCTACAATAGCTAGGACATGGAAGCAACCTAGATGTACATCAACAGATAAGTGGATACAGAAATTGTGGTACATATATACAATGGAATATTATTCAGCTATAAAAAAGTATGCATTCAAGTCAGTCCTAATAAGGTGGATGAAACTAGAGCCTATCATACAGAGTGAAGTAAGTTGAAAACAGAAAGACAAACATTGTATATTAACACATGTATATAGAATCTAGAAAGATGGTACTGATGAATCCATTTTCAGGGCAGCAATGGAGACGCAGACATAGAGAACAGCTTTGTGGGCGTGGTGGGGGTGGGGGAAGAATTGAAAGAATAGTATGGAAACATATACATTACCATATGCAAAATAGAGAGCAAGTGGGAATTTGCTGTGTGACACAAGGAGCTCAACTCAGTGCTCTGTGACAACACTGAGGGGTGAGGTGAGGGTGGGAGATGGGAGGGGGGTTCTAGAGGGAGGGGACATACCTGTGGCTGATTCATGTTGATGTATGGCAGAAACCAACACAATAATATAAAGCAATTGTCCTACAATTAAAAAACAAAGAAAAGCACCTGGCAAGAGTACTTTGATGGATGAAGGAAACTAAACTATTATAAGAAACTCCAGTAAGTACAACTTCATAGAATTAAAACTATAGTAGGAAGGACAATATGGTATGTTATGGGATTGTCCCAAATTACCACACTTAATCCCCACTTCCACACGCAAATTAAAAGACATAATTAAACATCTACTTTGGCTCTTATGGACAAGCCTATGTAATAGCCATTGTTCTCCTTATTTCAAAAAGAGAAAACACCAGGCTATGAATGGTAGGATCCCAGGCCCAGTCTCTTCAATCACAAAACCCCTTGCCTTCACAGTCATCCTGGTCTTCTGGCTTTCCTCATCTTCTCATACTCCTCTTAACATTACATGAACTTTTACCTCCAATACCTGATACCTAGCAAGTCCTTCAACTAATTATAAATTATTAAGGCTTAGCATGTTCTCTCTTTCAAGGTATTTATTATTATTTCTTAACATCTGTACCAGATAACTTCACATCATCTGATTATAACCTCACAATAATCTTCCTGCAGTTGAGATTCTAACCTTTTTACTGTGAATCCCTTTGACAATCTAGAGAAGCCCATCTAAATCTTCTTAAAATAACACTTTTAAACTTATAAAATGTGATATATATATTTCAAATAAAACTAAATGCTACTGTTTAAAATATTTTAAAATTTTATTTACTTTGGCTGCACTAGGTCTCTGTTGCTGGCTCTAGTTGCAGTGAACAGGGGGCTATGCTAGTTGAAGTGCACAGGCTTCTCATTGTGATGACTTCTCTCGTTGCAGAGGATGGGCTCTAGGGCATGTGGGCTTCAGTTGTTGGGGTCCTTGGACTCAACTGCTCAGCTGCATGTGGAATCTTCCCAGACCAGGGATCAAACTCTTGTCATCTTCATTGACAGCCAGATTCTTAACCACTGGGCTACAAGGGAAGTCCCTAATTACTAATTTTTTAATGCAGTTATTAGAATAACTTACAAACAAAATTTGTGATTTGGAAATGTATCGGCATTTAAACTCATTAAATAACAAGATGTAACAGAGATTCTATTAACTACTATACTTAAAAATAGTTGTTGTGGGCTTAGGTTAACAATTCTGATACATGTGCATGGGAATTGAATAATTAAATAGATGGTGGATGGTGGAAGCCACATTTCTCAATACTAAAATATGAATTTATGGATAAATAAGAAGAGAAAGCTAAAATAATCTGTTAATGGATTATAGTGCAGATATCAGTATATACTCAGCTCAATATAGGTGTATCAATTTGTTATTTAGTCACTAAGTCGTGTCTGACTCTTTGTGACCCCATGGACTATACCCACTAGGGCTCCACTGTGCATGAGATTTTCCAGGCAAGGATACTGGAGTGGATTGCCATTTCCTTCTCCAGGGGATCTTCCCAGCCCAGAGACTGAACCTGCATCACCTGCATTAAAAGTCAGATTCTTTACCACTGAGCCACAGGGAAGCGGATATATTAATAGCTATATACAGAAATATTTATTGATATGTGTATATCCATGGGTTAGTATAGACATATATTTCTTTGCTCTCTCAGTTAAGAGAACCTAAAGAAATAATATCCCATTAACAATCAGCACATCTAGAGCCCAGATTTTGGTTTCTATTACCACTCTCCAATAAAAGGAACCAGTGTTCCTTAAAGAACTGGGGCAGGAAATACACAAAATGAGCCTGGAGCATCTTCTGGTACCAGAAAGTCAGAAAGTGTTAAACACACCCATACACACACACAATAAACACTAGTACACACACATACACACACACACACACACACATCCAAAAGGTGTATGTCAAAAAAAGATAGGCACCAATAGAGAAAGCTCCCAATGGTGAGAGCTGGAACAACTTAAACAACAAAATAAAATACTACTGGATTATAACCCAAAGTATAAAATAAATATTCATGTCTCTATACTGATATAAATAAACAATTGAATTAATTAATATTTAGGGGAAAATAGAACTTCCTAGGTGCTTCAAGTGGTAAAGAACCCACCTGTTAATTCAGGAGACATAAGAAATGTGGGTTCGAACTCTGGATTGGAAAGATACCCTTGAGGAGAAAATGACAACCCACTCCAGTATTCTTGCCTAGAGAATCTCATGGACAGAGGAGACTGATGGGCTACAGTGCATCAGTAGTACATTACAAAGGGTCGTACACAACTGAAGTGCCTTAGCACTTCTGTTCTCAAGGAGGTGAAGCTAAACTCTCCACTCCTTGGGTGTGGGCTTCAAATAGTGACTTCCTTCTAACAAGTGAAGTATGGAGGGGTGAAGGAGTAACTTTACTGAGGAGAAATCTGAGACACTACCTCAGCCAGGTTATCAAGGTCAACATCAGCAGTCAAATCACAATGATAGTATGTACCCTTGATCTGATGTTATAAAAATGGCTAAACCATAATCCCAGCCTTATCATGGAAAAGCATTAGACAGACTACATTAGTGAGGTATGCTACAAAATCCTTGATCACTACTTCTCAAACCTGTCAAGGTTATCAAAGACAAGAAAAGCCTGAGAAACTGTCACAGCCTGGAGGCGCCTAAGTGACTTGATAACTAAAGGTACCGTGGTGTCCTGGATGGACGCCTGAAACAGAGTGAAGGACGACAGGCAAAAGCCGAAGAAATCTGAATAAAGTACAAACTCAAGTTAATATTATTGTATTAATATTGGCTAGTTACTTGTAACTAATCTACTTTTATAGTGGAAAGTGTTAATAATAGAGGAAACTGGGAATGGACTACAGGAGAATTCCAAACTATTGTTACAGGGAAGAATCTGTTTCTTTTACTTTACCTCTGTTTCCCATCTCTTTTATTTACTAAAAGGCTACTATTTATACATAATAGCCTGCCTCAGGGAACCCTGCCCTTCTACCTGAATGTTAAACCAAAGTGTCTTTGTTCAGGGAAACACCTTGACTGTGTCCACAGGTGGCTTGGTTGCTATGTCCAACTCGGGACCCGACGGACTGTAGCCCACCAGACTGCTCTGTCCATGGGATTCTCCAGGCAAGAATACTGGAATGGATTGCCATTTTCTCTCCAGGTAATCCCCCAGACCCAAGAATCGAACCCAGGACTCCTGCATTGCAAGAAGAATCTTTTACCAACTGAGCTAAAAGGGAAGCCCAAATGAGAACAGCTGCAAGAAATAAGAAATTAACACATCTCTACCCTGAGGCTGGTCATTCCAGGAGATATTTGTGAGATAAATGGCCTTTTTACTTTACTTCCTCACTTTTTGTGTTCTATAAAAGAACCTGGAATCCAGACCCTGGTAAGATAGGTATTTTGAGACATTAGCCTGCCATTTTCTTGGTCTGCCAGCTTTCTGAATAAAGTTGTTACTCCTTTCCTCAACATTTCGTCTCCCAACTTATTGATCCACTGTGTAGTGAACAGACTGACCTTGGACTCAGTAGCACTATATTAATTTTTTTCTGTATATCTAAAACCATTCTAAAAATATACAGTCTACTTATTAAAATAAAAAACATAATGATGATTTGAGTGTAACATCAGGAGTGATATAGCCATGCGTTCCTGGAAATAAACTCACTCAGAAGGACAATGCAGATAGTGAAGTGCAGTTTATTATACCGGCAGGCCCGAGGCACAGTCTCCTTTTAGCCAAGGACCCGGACCAGTTTTTGTGAAAACCTTACATACCCTAAGTGTATGTGCACAAACCTGCCTCCCCAAATTCCCTGAAACTAGCTTGAACAAAGGAAAAAGAAAGATACAATCAAAGTTAACCTGTGATTCATACGGCTTAAGCCTAGATACTTAATAGTGGATAATTAATAGGCCTGTGGTCATACCCCAATACACATAATAGAATGTATGATTCTATTCAGTTACACAGATAATTCAGTTCTGTTCAGTTCAGTCACTCAGTCGTGTCCAACTCTTTGCGACCCCATGAATCGCAGCACTCCAGGCCTCCCTGTCCATCACCAACTCCCAGAGTTCACCCAAACTAATGTGCATTGAGTCGGTGATGCCATCCAGCCATCTCTTCCTCTGTCGTCCCCTTCTTCTCCTGCCCTCCATCCCTTCCAGCATCAGGGTCTTTTCCAATGAGTCAACTCTTCGCGTGAGGTGGCCAAAGTACTGGAGTTTTAGCTTTAGCATCAGTCCTTCCAATGAACACCCAGGACTGGTCTCCTTTAGAATGGACCGGTTGGATCTCCTTGCAGTCCAGGGGACTCTCAAGAGTCTTCTCCAACACCATAGTTCAAGAGCATCAATCCTTTGGCGCTCAGCTTTCTTCACAGTCCAACTCTCACATCCATACATGACCACTAGAAAAACCATAGCCTTGACTAGACGGACCTTTGTTGGCAAAGTAATATCTCTGCTTTTTAATATGCTATCTAGGTTGGTCATAACTTTCCTTCCAAGGATTAAGTGTCTTTTAAGTTCATGGGTGCAATCACCATCTGCAGTGATTTTGGAGCCCCCCCAAATAAAAATAATTAGGGTATTCTTTTAGGTGATTGAGAGCCCCGGGGCTCTTCCTTCCGGGGGCCTGGTTTTCCAGTTGGTATGTCGTTTCCATAGGTACTGATCATAGAGCTCAAAGTCCACAGTTCGGCCCAAGATGGAGTCCTGTTTTCAGGATAGAGCCTGTTGTGTTTCCTCCTTCAGGATACTTTGAGATAGTTATAAAAACTGCAATAAGAAATTATCTGTGACATATACTAGTGACAAAGTCACAGGCATCCCAATACTTTTGTGGTTTGATGTCTGCATTTATAGTTAAAAGAAATGCTAAACACTGTTTCAGCTAGAGATTAGTGAAATCAAAGATGTAATATTCCCACCCAGGCTACAGACACCTTTTGATACATATCCCCTGCTCTTTGGTGGTATTCATGGTGTAATTTTATGAAAGTGAAGCTCAGAGAAATGAATTAGGTTGTTTTAGCTTGCATTCTAGGGTCCAGAATCCTGAGTCTCACTGGATTCTGTTTGCTACACTATCTCCTAATTTTGGAGCTGCTAAACAGAGGTTTGGGGATTCTCCCTAGATCAAGCCTTGGCCTTGTGCAATTACACTCTTTAGGTTTCTGGACAAATTCAAGCCTAAGACTGGCCTAGACCTGTTATTGTTGTTCATTCACTAAGTTGAGTCTGACTCTTTACGAACCCATGGAGCGACTCTAGCATGCCAGACTCCTCTATTCCCCATTATCTCCCCGAGTTTGCTCAAATTCACGTCCACTGAGTCTTGGCGCTATTTAACCGTCTCATCCTCTCCTGACATCTTTTGCTTTCAATCTTTCCCAACAATAGGGTCTTTTCTAATGAGTCTGCTTGCTCTTCACATCAGGTGGCCAGAGTATTGGAGCTTCAGCTTCAGCATCAGTCCTTCCAATGAATATTCAGGATTGATTCTCTTTAGGGTTGACTTACTTGATCTCCTTGCAGTGATGGGCAATTCCAAAAGGAAGGTGAGTATAAGAACTTCACTCACAGAACCCGTGTCCAAGAGCCTTTCTCATTGGGACTAACTCAACATTGGGAAAGGAAACCCTGGTTTAGCTGTACAGAGGACATCTCTTTGGCATTTTTTTTTTTTTTTCTTCTAAATCCTCAAATTGTTGATCTAAACAGCTTAGGAGTGGGAGGGAGAATGGAAGACTAAGAGAGAGACAGAGATACCTGCCAATTTAAAGAGAGAAGGGCTTATATGCATAGATGCTTATATTATTCCCAAAGCAATTCTGATAAAAATCCTTTAGGAAAGAAAGAGATGCAGCCGTCTGTTAATGGGGATTCGGCTTCTTTGTTTCCAAATGTTATAGCTCTCACCAGAGCAGCCATCCCACGTGAGGCAGGGCTGGTATGGGAGGTATTAGAGGGGAAACATCTGTTCGCTAAGTACTCTACTGAACAGCAACAAAATCCTGGGCCTCCCTGTCTTTGCTTGAGTGCTTTCTCTAGCTGGTCCTACTTCTCCACTCCTCTGGGAGTTTCCTTTTCCATTACGTAGGTGAGAGAGCAAGAAGTCCTGGCTTTCATAATTGTGAGTGGTTTGACTGTGTGTGTACGTGCGCGAGTAGGTGTGTGTGGGCGTGTGTGTGTGTGTGTGTGTGTGTTGGAGGAAAGTGAGCCTGCTACAAAGGGCTTAGAAATCTAGTTGCCAATTTAAAATATTTTCGGAGTGCTTGAATGCTAGCTCCAAAGCGAATCCCACTCTCAAATTCAGCAAAATGAACAATACTGATAAGGAAGATGAAGAGGGTGGGAAACCCACACGCCGGAATGGAGCTGTCCATGAGGCGGCAGTGACAGGGGAGCGCTCGCGGGAGAGGCGCTCTGCAGAGAGAGTCTCTCGGCTTCTTCTCTCTCGGTCCACCTTCCGGCGACCCTTCTTCGGTAAAAAGCATTCATAGAAAATAATCCGAAAGCCGGGAACCCGGGAGATTGTCGGGCGCAGTTTCTGGGCGCGGGTGCCCGCAACCGGGAGAGGTCCCTCTCCCCCCGCGGCTGGCGCGGAGTGTGGCGATCCGGCCCGGGGCGGGGGATGACTTCATGCGGCCGGAGCTCGGCGGCGGGAGCGGCTGCAGCAGCTGGCAGGTGGGGTGGGGGCCGGCCGAGCTGACCACGCAGCGCCCGGTGCCGCGGCACTGCAACCCGGGGCAGCGGACGCCTGGGACGTGCGCTGCCTCGATCGCACCCCAGAAGGTAAGCTGCCGGGCTATCATTAGCCTCTGCCCCGCTGCGCGGTGCTCTGCGCTCGGTTAATAATGGGGTTTGTGATACCCTGGGAAGAAGGCGATTGTCCCTGCTGCGTTCTGTATTGGGGTGAAGGAGCAACAATTGGAAATGTTAATCAAGTGCTTGGGATCGGAGGAGCGGTGTTTCTGGGCAGACAAAGAAGGCGGTCAGTCTCTATATTCTTATTAAAGATAATCGACCGTTGCAATGCCAGACTCACTTAGATATTGAAAGAGTATTCAAAATGTAAAATAATTTTGAGTTGCACTTTTAACGTTAGTGCCTTCAACCTTCGCTTGGGTGTTTTCTGGTTTGTGAGCAGCAGGTCCTTGGCAGGAGCCTGGAGAAGTCATAGAAAATCTTCCCTCTTCTTTTGCCTTCCTCCGTCTTCCCCCTTTCCAGTGCTCAGAATGGGTTCCATGTAGATTTCGACGTCAAACGCCCGCTTCAACACCTAACCCTTAGAAAGAATCTCAGATTAGAGGTGAAACTTGCCTTCTGGAGTTCAGGTTGGGTTGTGCAGCACTTGTCTCCACTTTTCCCTTCATTTCTCTTGTCAATCATTTAGTTGATTTTTTTTTTCCCCTCGTGGATGCTGTGGCTATCCACCGGCCAGCTCTTGTCAGCCCCTGTCCACCACCTCTTTTCCATGACTGATTTTGTCAAGGACTCAGAAAGGGCATTGCCCTCCACCACGTTTGGATTGTTACTTGTGCCCTTCCCCCAAATACAGGGCATGAAAATAATCCTTTCAGTCCAGTACCAACATGGTTCCCGATAACTCGCTTCATTGGAGTCACTGCAGCTACCCTAGACGGGTTTCGAGGACAGCAGAATCCGTTGGGCTGTGAGAAAGAGAGCTAGCTATACCTAACGTATTTTGCTGCTGTGCCTAAGAATAGGTGGAAAGTAGGGATGTGAATGCCAGCCTATCCCGTTTTTCTTGAAGCCTTTGTAGAAGGTTGTGAGACACCTAGCTGGGTAGGATATGAAGCAAGTCCTCCGGCCAAAGCAAGCACTGCGTTTGTCCTAGGATTCCCCCAATACCTCAAAAGAGTTTCCGGAGGCTTTCCCCACAGGCAGTGAGAAAGCCAGGGGAGCTGGCCAGTCTAAGCCTCGGGTTATTGGGGCATCCTCAAGTTTTTAGGGGTTCCGACCTCGGATTTCCCCACAGACGCCTTGCTACTGAGCTCAAGTGCCCATTCCTGTGGCCCACCTAAGGACGTGCATTTGAATGATATTCTGTTAAATGGTTAAGATGGCTGTGATGGGAATTGCAAATGTGCCACTTCCCCGATGGAGAACAGTTGAAATAAGCCGAACTGTGGTGTCTGTGTTAATAATATTCTATTTAGAAAGACATTTATTCTCTTTACATTTGAAATTATAGAGACAGTTTGACTTCGAAGCCCTGCAATTTTAACACATTGAGAGAGGAGATCAATGAAAAAGAGGACCAGGGTTTTATAGCTAAAAAACTGACCTCTGCTTACCTTTTTTTTTTTTTTTAATACGGCTTTTAGACAAAGATACTGGTTCTGCAAAATCATGTTACCTCTATTATATATCATTATTGTTTTTCTGTTTACAGATTCTCTATTTATAAATACACTGTGGAAAGATTTGAGTTGGTTTCTTTGTTCCTACCTTCAGTATATGAGGCAGAAGGAGTAGGGATGGGGGGTGGAATTTCACTCCGAGTGGTCCACTCCAGGAACTGTTCCTCTGAATCATGAAAACCTTTGGACTGAAAAATTTTTTGTCTTGTTGTTGTTGTTATTATTATCTGTTGAATGTGATTTGGGTTTGAGATATTAAATTTTCAAGATTCTGAAATTTTGACACAGGCACATCAATTAAACAGGGAAACAAAGAACAAAAACAGCAAACCCCTTTCTTTTACGACCTTTCATACCTAATTGTAAAATATTTAACCATATGAATAATTATTCTGAATAATAAGTGAAAAGCATAGTAAATAATATTTCATTTTTAAAATAATAGCCCATGGTCTATGAAATACAGGTTAGTGCAACTGATCTTAAGTACAATAAAAATTTCTGTAAATTTAAGAGGCATATTTCTGTTGAAGATAGCACATGAAAATATGCTAATGATGGTTAGAAATTGAAAGTGTCTTTTACTTGGTTTTTGAAGAATCTGAATTGTTTGCCAAGAAGTGGGTCAGGACTAGGGCACTGGTGCTGCCTAAAATCATCTTACCTGCCAGTGATTTTAGAGGTGAGATGAGGCACTAAGTTATAGATTACAGTTGGAGAAGCCTTTAGGGAAGAAAGAAAACCAGATAGAAAATAGAATTTCCTATTGTAGTGCAACTAAGATAAATGAATTTAAGGGGTTTCTGAACTTGGACCTTGTTACATTTAAACAATTTCTGAGGAAAGTTTCTAAATTCAAAGCCTTGGGAAGAAACAGTTGTGTGATATCCTGACTGAAACTGATTTATGACTTTATTTCTTTTTTTAAAAAATGTTTCCCAGAGAAAGGAAAAAATAATCACCTGGTATTAAGGAGGAGGAACATCAAATAGAAGGGTGTGCACTATTAGATGTTAAATGAACTGTAGGACTGTTTTGTAGTTTTGACAAGATAGATTTGAAATCAGTCTGTTGCTTTCCAATCAAGTAAAAATGTATTTAGTCTGGTGGGTGGTCAGTGTTATCAGTAACTTTGTTGTCATTATGCATGCATGCTCAGTCATGTCTGACTCTGTGACACCTTGGACTGTAGCCACCAGGCTCCTCTGACCATGGAATTTTTTTTTAGTTTTTTACAAATCCCCTTAAATTACCCCATGACCAGCCTAGACCAAGTAGTCTTTATTCCAGTATGTGCCCCATGACATCACACCCCTATGTCGTCTTTGTTCCATTCACTCACATGTTGAAAACTTACTCACATCTTATACTGCTTCTTCCATGAAGCCTTCTCCATAAGCCTACCCACCTTCCTTTGTGTCTTAGATGTGTTTCTCCCTTGTTTGAATTCCTATGGCATTTTCCATTTTGGTCTGCCCTTTAGTTTGAACATGATCTGCTCTTGTAAAACAGCCATAGAGAGCAGAGTCTGTGACTAACAACTTTTTATTACCTGCAACTCATAATACAGTGCTTAGCTATATATATGCAAACTAGATGCTCAGCAATTTGATTTTAGTGAAGAAATTAGTTATTATTTTCCAGGGGTGTATATCCACCTACTCTCATAGCCAAGTTGGGTGTGTGTGTGTGTGTGTGTTTAGTCACTCAGCTCTGCTGACTCTTTGCAACACTATGGACTGTAGCCCACCAGGCTCCTCTATCCATGAAATTTTTTTCAGGCAAGAATACTGGAGTGGGTTGCCATTTCCTTCTTCAGGGGATCTTCCCAACCCAGGGATCAAACCTGCATCTCTGGCGTCTCCTGCATTGGCAAGCAGATTCTTTGCTACTGTGCTACCTTGGAAGTCAAAAGCCAAGTTAGGCTCTAAATAATGTCTGCAAGACCACTTTACTTGTTTAAAATCCTTATATAATGAATAAATAGTGAAAGTACATTCAAATAGTCATATTCAGCAAAAGTTATTGTGAACTTACATGCCCTTAAATGTATATTGGCTCATCCATATTAAAAAACATAGTAAGCATCATAAAACAAAACTTCCATTATCTAAAAAGTCATTACCAAGACCCCTGTAATATACAATGAGCCTTATGCTTATACTTTCTTCTAGCAGTTTCATAGTTTCTGGTCTTACACCTGAGTCTTTAATCCAATTCAAGTTAATTTTGTGAGTGTTATAAGATTTATTGGTCCAGTTTCTTTCTTTTACATGTGAATATCCAATTATCCCAGAGTTCCCTTATATGTACCTTTTCTCTTTTCTCTTGCTGCTCTTAAAATTCTTTCGTTGCCTTTGATTTTGACAATTTAATTACAATTGTGTCTCAATGTAGCCATATTTGAGTCCAACCTGTTTGGGTTCTTTGGACCTCATGGATCTGGTATCCATTTGTCATCCCAGGTTTGGGAAGTTTTCAACCATTATTGCTTTAAATATACTTTGTGTTCCTTCTTCTCTTTTCTCCTGGAATTCCCATAACATGTATATCATTTATTCTTTTTCTTTTGTCCTTTCATTGGGTAATTTCTAGTGTCTTATCCTCTAGTCTGCTGATCCTTTCTTCTGCATGGTTGAATCTACCTTTGATACTCTATTGAATTCTTCAGTTCAGTTATTGTTATTGTACTTTTTAATTCTAGTATTCTTGTTTGTTTGTTTTTAATATTTCTATTTCCTTGTTTAACATCTTGTCTTGTTCACTATTATTTTTCCTAATTTCGGTTAGCTGTCTGTGTTTTTTTTTTTTTTTGTAGTTCACTAAACTTCCTTAAGAGGATTATTCTGAATTCTTTGACAGTTCCTAGATCTTTACTTTTTTAAGGTCATTTATTGGAGTGTTATTAGTTTCCTTTGGTGGTGTCATATTTGCCTAATTTTTTTGTGATCCTTGATTCCTTACATTGGTTTATGGATATTGGTTAATTTGGCTCCTCCTCCAGACTTTACTGGTAATTATGTTCAGTAGTATATGGGGTATGAATTCGTTTCTTGGCAGGACACCAGGACAGCACACAGAACCTATATATATATAGCTCACTGTCTGGGGACCCAAGTCAGGCAAGAGTGTGCACTGAATTCCCTGGTCAGATGAAGACACTGGTTTTGCTTTGCAGATGGGGGTTAAGTGCCACTGTATCTTGGGCTGTTGAATGGGCTATATAGCTTCCCATGTGCTCTGGTTAGACTCTTGGTTGGTCAGACTGAAGTCTTTTTTTCCAGTGATGAGTAGGGCTATGAATTAAATTCCCTGCCCAGGCACAGCAGCAGGAGAAGTAACTTTAAAGCCAGTAAAGCTCTTGTGTTGTCTTAATTCAACCTGACCCACGCATCAGGTTCTGACTGAACAAGGCCACTGGCTTTTTTTTGCAGACTATCAGCTGTGCCTTCTCTAGGTTTGCTCACTGCTGGGCCACACAATTTCTAGGAGTTGTCACCAACCCTTCTAGTCATTCGGGGCAGGAAGACTGCCTTCACAGATTGGAGATGGGGGGATGGGTGGAGATGGGGAAGGGCCACTCCAGCTACGCTTAGTTTCTTAAACAGTTGCCCCAGTTGGGAGGAGCTGGGAGCTACTCTCAGCCTTGGCTAAGAGTTAATCTCCCTGCCTAAGCATAGTATAGGAACCCTCCACACCTGGGACTCTTTGCTTTGGGGTGATAGCTCTGTCTGCCTGCCTCTTGGTTAGCGTGCCATTGGACCACACAGCTTCAATGATTTATTGCCAGCCCTTTTGTTCAGATGGCCGGAAGACACTCTCCACATTGGTAGGCTGTGACTGTGCTCTTTCCCTGGGGGTAGGCAAACCAGGCTCTAGGGCTATATGAAAATCAGGTGGATCTGTACCCCTCTGATTTCCCTGGTTGTAGTGCACCCTAACCTAGCTCTAGAGATGAACAAAGACACTAGTTGTGATCATTACTTGGGCACTGCAGGTATGAATTCTGTCTGTCACAATCCGTATGCTGGCTGTTGCATGCCCCTTACCCCTTCATCACAGTCCAGCTTTCAGTAGTCAAGCCCTGCAGATTCCCCTGCAAACCCAGTGGAGCAGATCAGAGTAGTGGCTCCCACAAAGCTACCCCAATGCTAGGGGCAGTGCTTGCTGTCCCCCAGTTCTCTTCTCCTACTGGAGGAACCAGACCTTCAGTGGTGCTCCACTGGCCTGGGGGAGGAACAGTGTAGTCTAAAACAGTCTGTCTTGGTCTCTGTGGTGCAAAGGTGCTTCAGCCTTACCTCTGTGTTCTAGGATTCTCTCAAATAGTGTACTGTTTCCAAATAATTTTTGGTTGTTCCTCCTGTGAGGGCGAGTAGAGCCAGGAATGACCTTGGTGATGTCACCACACTCTGGGCTTACTTTCACAACATGATATTTCTGGTACATGAGATGAGGTTCTCCTTTTATTGTTATCCCAGCTTTAGGACCTGAAATCAGAACTCTTCACTAGCATTGGCACAAAGGTAGCTGAGAAGACTAGGAAGCAAGTGCCAAGGAGGATAGTGAGTCAAAGAACCTTGATTCATAGAAAAGGAATCCCAGAAGGAGTTCTAAATGTTATACATACCAAATGATTTATTTAGGATTTTCCAATCAAAATCATTTTTACGAAAAAGAAACAGCCCTCAGACTTGGAGTACTATACTGCCAAATATGTGGAAGAGCATTGCCAGCAATTGAGTGATGTAGTCTACTCTGAAATATATTAATTTTCCTTAGGATGGATGTATGTCTGCCTGAAAGTTAGTATTTCTTTCTAATAATGCTATACTACAGTAATATATTTGCTTTTTCCAAGAAATTACATACCCCTCAGGTTCTAAAACAATTACCAGTATAAAAGTACATTAAGGTTTTTAGCTGATACTTAAGGAAACCAGTATGAGCTAACTGCTTCCTACTGATGCTAGTATTCAGACAGGTGTGAGAAGATCATTAACCTAGAAAAAACAGAGAGAGATGGAAAGATGGAGAGAAAATACTCAAAAAAAGGCTACTTAAACTGTTGCTTTCTTTGTTGTTGTTCAGTCACTTAGTCGTGTCTGACCGACTCTTTATGACCCATGGACTGCAGCATGCCAGGCTTCCCTGTCCTCCACCATCTCCCAGAGCTTGCTCAAACCCATGTCCATTGAGTCGGTGATGTCATCCAACCATCTCATCCTCTGTCATCCCCTTCTCCTGCCTTCAATCTTTCCCAGCATCAGTGTCTTTTCAAATGAGTCGGCTCTTTGCATCAGATGACCAAATTATTGAAACTTTGTTTTCTTTATATGTCCCAAAATATGATAATAGCTGTATAAGTTCCTAAAATAAATGCAAGTTTATGGAAACTTCATAATATACCTAATATGAGGTAAATTTTTACTTTATTTTATAATTTATTTTTATTTTGATAAAATGTCCCATAACATAAAGTTTACCATTTTAGCCAATTTTAAATGAAATCTAAGATTTTAATTAGATTAATTTTAAAAATAAAAAGATGAATTTTTAATCTAAAACTACCTTATTTCATATTTAAGTACCTGCATTATGGTACATCTTTTGCTGTTTTTTTCTTAGTTTCTCTTTACAGTATCTTTTAAACTTTATTTTGAAACAAAATAACGAAATCCCAAAGATGCGAGTTTCTTATTTAAGCTAAACTACATAATGTTGGAATATCTGAAGTGTGAACACAATTGGCAAAACTTTTAACTACCTTCCTTAGAAGAAGGCTGTCTTGATTTGCATTGTCTCAGAAAGGAGAAACAGAGCTTGCTGGGGATTGCATCATGCTTTACTTAATTAGACATTAACATGCTAAAAGGACAAGGATGAAGCAACATATTATAACATATTTTTGAAAAGCTACATAAAGGTGAAGGGTTGCAAGAATACAGGCAGACACACCCTAGACATTTCACAGCAATATTTAAAGTATGCTGTTTCTTTAGTTGATTGGGAGGGAGGAACCTGTTAACAAACATTTCCCCTATGTACTTTTGTCCTTATTGCTGTCTAATCAAGCACTCATTAAACCAAGCATTCTAACTTTGGCCTAGGTAATCAACAAGCCCATATCTTAATGCACTGCGATGAGCATGAGACTGAGGATTCTTGGTCATTGCAATAGTAACAGCAGCAAAACCTGCTTTATTCCTTTTGTTGTATACTGCAGAATGTGAATAATAGAGAGAAGTCAGTGATGTCTTTAGGCCATTTTTGACAGTTCTGTCCACGAGGTTTCACACTTGGGTTCTCCGGTAATCAAAGTGTAGTGAAAAACAACCAGGGTGCTAATGCTCTCTCTCCATTCACAAAATTTAATGCTTCTGGGACTTGCAGAAATAATGTTGAATTTGAATTGGTTGTACCCAGTAGGCACTGAGAATAATCCACCAGACTCACCAAATCCAAATTCAGATTTAAAGCCGGTCAAATTTTAAAGATTATAAAGATTTCTGTATTTGTGAAGTCACTATTTCACTACAGAAATTAAAATCTGACACTAAAATAAGCTGATATTAAAAAGTCCATTTAATAAGGGGAGGAAGATTGGCATCTTGATCATAGTAAAAAAAAAAATCAATAAACTGTTCAGGTAAAATACTTGTGTTTGAATTACCTCTTAATAAATGAAATGGAAAATGAAATAAAATGGCAGTATAGTGTTAATGGAAGGAAAGCAATCTGGTTGATTTCAAAGTGTGTGACTGTAAATAAAAGAGTTTTTTTGTTTGTCTGATTTAATAACAATTTTATTCTTGAAACTCTCAGGCAGCTAGCTTTTGGTCACTTTTAAGATCAATCAAAAAGTTCTAAACATTGTCTTTAAGGTTTGCTACTAGGCCCTCCTCTTCCCTTTCTCTCTTTAATTTTTTATTTATTTTGGGGAGTTTGGGCTACCGTTTATGTCCCAATCATGTCTTTCAGGAAGTGAATTTGGACCTTGAACCCCATCTAGTTTGAATCCTACCCCTACTGTTTTCTATCTTTATGACTTAGGATAAGGTACTTAACCACTGTGAGTTGTTTCTTGACATTTAAACAGGAAAATCATAGGGTTGTCATGAAGATTAAAGAAGGTAACATAAAGAAGAATTTATAACATAGTAAGGGTTAATAAATGTTTCCAGCTTTTATCTTTTTTAATTTTTCTGAGCAATTTACAATGAGATCTCATTACCACAATTGTTCCCCAACTTTGTGAACCTCTTCCTACTGCTCTATTTTAAACTAAGCCTTGAAATGACTGAACTTCATGGGAAGGTGTCTCAATAATGGTAATCCAAGTGGCAGGAGAGGTTGGAGCTACTGCAATGCAAAGTTGTCAGGCTCTGATCTGGCAGAGGCTGTGGGAATTAGACTTAGCTTCTATTTTTAATTCTGCAAGTAGTTGATTGGATGAGTTGGGAAAACTCAGTTGGCATCTTACTTTCTTTCTGAATCGTACCATATGTCTAGTCACTCTTTTCACTGACTCATGATCAGACATGATATCAAGGTTGTTGAGTATGGGTGTTGACTTCAGAAGCTAATGTTATAGAAAGTGGGAATTGTTCTCTGTCTTAAAAGCAATAGTTGGCAATTTAATTTTTTGGTAATACAGTGTTGAAACTCTGGAGAGAGGGCAACTAACGTCTTGTTAACATTCACTTCCTCTAACAAAAGCCTTTGAAGATAATCCCACTATTTGCCTTGTTCCCCAACCCTTTTTTAAAATGTGTAACTATTGAAGTTTTTTAAAATGTTAATCAATATCATTAAGTTGTCCAAAAAGGAAAATTAACCTGTAACTCTACTGTACATCATATACAAAGAAATCTTGGTATATGGTATCTTTCTGTTTTACTGAATCTCAAAGAATTTAGAGCGTACATGTAAGAATTTTAATGGAGTACTGTTCATTGCTATGTGCTACTGAGTAGATTCAATCACTAGCAACACCTTTAAACAGAATTAAAAAAATAAAGCCTTAGTTAATATGAAAACTAGTACCAGAAACACCTGCCTATAACAACTTTACTTTTAGTACAAAGACATGCTTTAGTGTGATAACAATTTTGTTTAGCTTAAAAAACACATAATTTTATATTTTTATATGACTTTTGTATGAACCATTTTGGTTTAAGCAAACAAGTACAAAAAGTGCCTAAAACCTTCCATTTAATATATGAGCTGTAGTTGTTCAACAAGTGAGCATTTTGTGGTGATAAATAGCTCTTGCCAAATTGGCAGTAATTTGTTTCTGTTGGAGGAGTCTAATCCTGTGTGTGTGTGCATGTGAGCATGTACATGCGTGCACGCTCAGTGTGTCCAGCTCTTTGCAACCCCATGGACTGTATAGCCCACCAGGCTCCTCTGTCTATGGAAATTCTCCAGGCAAGAATACTGGAGTGGGTGGGTTGCCATTTCCCAGGAGTTCTTCCTGACCCAGGGATTGAACCCGTATCTCCTGATTTGGCAGGTGGATTCTTTACCACTGTGCCACTTGGGAAGCCACAAATCATGTGTACCTAACCTAACCTTATTCTTGTAAGTAAAAAGTATAAGACATTTTAAAAAGTTTGTCCTTACTTCCTAAACCAATATTTTTAATCCCCGTTCGAATGCTGAATTCATTAGTCAGTCACCAAAGGCTTGATGCATAGATTTTGTGTATAATCTGATCTTCAGATGATGTTGCACACAGTGAAAATTCCTTTTAAATATATGTGGGCATACATGTATATGCAAATATTATACAGAAATTATACATATAGACATTCCCCAATTTATAATGGTTCAACTTAACGATTCTTCAGATTTACGATGGTGCAAAAGTGATACTGACTTAGTGGAAAAAATATTTTTTGAATTTTGATATTTTCCCAGGCTTGCAATATGCAGCTTGATGCTTTCTGGTGATGCTCAGCAGCAGCAGCTAGCTTCCGCTCCCAGTCAGCCATGCGTCACAACTGACACACTTTACAACCATTCTGTTTTTCACATTCAGTAGTGTTCAATAAAACAAGTGAGATGTTCAATATGTTATAAAGTAGGCTTGTATTAGTTGATTTTGCCCAACTGTAGGCTAATGCGAGTGTTCCGAGTATGTTGAAGGTACGCTATGCTAAACTATGATGGTTGGTAGATTGTGGGTATACTATCGTTAGTGTCAGTTGCTCAGTCATGTCTGACTCTTTGTGAACCCACGGGCTGAAACCCACCAGGCTCCTCTGTCCATGGAATTCTCCAGGCAAGAATACTGGAGTGGGTAGCCATTCTCTTCTCCAGGAGATCTTCCGGACCAACGGGTTGAACCCCAGTCTGCCGCAATGCAGGCATATTCTTTACCATCTGAGCAACCAGGGAAGCCCTGGGTGTCGTTTAAGTGTTTGCAATTTATAATATTTTCAGTTAGCAATGGGTTTATCAGGATGTAATGCTATATAGTAAGTTAAGTATTTTATGTGTATTGTATGTTAATTATATTTAATCACTTATGTGTCTATTAATATATATACATATGTATGGATTATACATGTCTGTTTTCATGAACATCTGTCTTCTGTTTCAAATATAAGATTATATTTAAGATAAACAAATTATTGGAGAAGCATTTGAATAATCTTTTGTTTCCAGAGTCAAGTTTTGCAAAGAAAATTTATGTTTTCACCGTGTATTTTTCAAAACTTAAAAGAATATTTTTGAAATTTTAAAGTGATTCTTTACTATATGAATACAATATATTTCAGGTACTACATATGTTATTTCTATATATATATATATATAGATTTATACATATTTAAGTGTTTTTAAACCTGATCTTACTGGGTTATAACTACTGTACACTTAGGTGAGAATAGTAATATTGCTGCTTTTCAGCTTGGAACATGTTTCTGTTTCATTTGATTATATTTTATCCATTAAATGCTTTGGGCTTCCATTATCTCTTTTGTTTTGAGGAATACATTTTATGGTGCATTAGAAATTTATTCTATATTTCACGCCATAATTTTTAGCATCTCACAGAATCCTAATTTGGAATGTTCTCACTTGAATTGTGTTTCAGAATACACTTGAATTGTGTTTCAGAATAGAGACTTGCCCCTTTTGGAACCATCAGATCTGTTGGTTGGGTATTTCTCATTTATTTTGTTGGAGAAAGGGAGGAAGGAAACTGCACTTAGGAACATTCTAGTTTTCTTTCTATACTTGTACCTAAAAAAATTCACTCTCATAGTAAAGCTAGAAACATGAGATTGGCAGTTACATAGTCCCAGATTAGGACAACCCAAAATACTGTAGTTTTTTCAAGTAAAAGAAGCAAATTTGGTCTGACATTCATTTTGATCTTCCTCACCACCCTAACCCAGGTAGTTTACTATTACCCAGATTTTTTAAAATAGCCACTTGTTGATTAATAATTTCGCTTTTTCCATTCTTAGATTCATAACAGTTTTATACAAAGTTTTAACAAATCTGTGAGATGGATTATTGGTTTCCTCTTGATTTCTGATTAGTTCTGTGATTTAAAGATGCTTAAAGAGCAGACTTCTCAATTAGAAAATATAAGCATAATAAAAGCAAACTTTAAAATTAATTCTGGGATATATTCTCTTGATGGTAAAGAAATATCTTATAGATGTCTAATGTTTGGATGCTTTATAAATAAAAGTAGTATGATTAATCATGTATTAACTTATACTATCAGAAATGCCTTCTACATCCTTTCTAGGACACAAATATGACATTTCTATATTGTTTTCATTTAATCATTTTAATGAAGTATTATACATGTAATATTTCATAAAAACACACTGCATCAATTGTAATACTGTATAGTTTAGGACTTTTGATTCCATATGTGAATATATTAACTTCCGTTGAAATTGCTATGATGTAGGGTCAAAATTAACTGGAAAGTTATTAGTGTTATTATTCTGGTTTCTAATAGCTTCTGTTGCAAATAAACTATAGAGACAAAACTATCCCTGGTTTAGAGCTTCCGCACTATTAATGACATACTGAGATGTCTCTTGGCTATCAGTAAATGATATATTTTAGACCATAGCCTATGAAATGAATTGCCGGTTGGCAGGCAGCCTTTGACAATAAAAATGCACAGATGCTTGCTACTCTACCTTTGCAAAATCATTGTATCACATAAGTATGATCTTAGTAATTGACATATGACTATTAACGTTCAATCATTCTCTATAATATTCCTGTTACCAGTTATTAATAGTATAACGGGTAGACAACAATTCTGTGGTATGTATTCATATTTTTATTTAAACTCAATTGTAATCTATATTTCAGTGGTGTTTTGGTAATATATCTACCACCTCACTTAAGTAGAAGGAAGTTTTCTAGAGGTTTCATGTCAGCTTTTAAATAAAGTAGTCTTTATTTGGGGCTTCCCTGGTGGCTCAGATGGTAAAGAATCTGCCTGCAATGCAGGAGACACGTGTTCGATCCCTGGGTCAGGAAGATCCCCTCCATTTAACTATTTTTTGTTTAAAAATACTAAATTTTTTTCATGGTCTTTAACTATAAATATTGGAATTGTCTATGGAACTTATAAACATAGGGATAAAGCATATGAATCCTAATATATTTATAGTATATGCTGAACTTTATATAATAGCTCACAGGTAACCTTCACTATTACGTATTTTTAAATGCTTAGAATAGGAAACAATACAGAAACTAATAAAATTGTTTTTTGTAGTATGTTAAGTGAGAAGAGAATGTTAAATAATACACAATGCATATTTACAGCTTGGTTTTCAGTGTCATATACATAGAGAAAAAAGACCTAAAGAAAATTTTAAAAATCATTTATCAATGGTTAACTCAAGAAACAGAGTCAGGGTGACTCTTACTGCCTTTTAATCTCTTTCTGTATTTCCAAATTCATTGCAATATATATGCATTACTTTTGGAACTGTTTAAGAAGAAATGTGCCAGCTTGGATAATTTTTTTTTTTTTTAAATATTTAAACATTGTCTGCTGCTGCTGCTGCTAAGTCGCTTCAGTCGTGTCCGACTCTGTGCGACCCCATAGACGGCAGCTCACTAGGCTCCCCCTTCCCTGGGATTCTCCAGGCAAGAACACTGGAGTGGGTTGCCATTTCCTTCTCCAATGCATGAAAGTGAAAAGTGAAAGTGAAGTCACTCAAACGTGTCCGACTCTCAGCGACCCCATGGACTGCAGCCTTCCAGGCTCCTCCATCCATGGGATTTTCCAGGCAAGAGTACTGGAGTGGGGTGCCATTGCCTTCTCCTAAACATTGTCAGGTACTGTTAAAATGTTCAAGTTTTACATAGCTCTCTGGAAGACCTAAGTTGGTCATAAAAACACTGAATGTATTAGAGGAGGGGGAGATTTCCCTCATCCTGAAATAATAATGCTAATATTTTTAAAGCATTAAATAATTTTCAAAGCATTTTTTACATACATAGTCTCTTCAGACCACCCTAATTCTCTAGAATTGGTAGAAAAGGGATTATACTCATTTAGCAGAGGGTATGGGAGGGAGTTAAAGTTCATAAAATTTAGCAAATTGCCCATTTAAGAAGTGCACAGTTATTAAGTATCAGCCAGATTTCAAACCTGTTTCATGCCATGGCCAATCTAGTGCTTTCCTCTGTGCTGTAGGAACTGGACTCGTTTCAGAGAAAGTGGAAATAGACCTGACTTTTGTTCTAGTTACCAGTTTGCCCAGAGACCTCACTGGAGCCTGAACCAGGAAAACTTACATGAATTTCTTTGTTCAGTCTAAAGAAATGGCTGTATTAGATACGTTCCTGGGTTTAATTTTTTAAAAAAATCTATGTTGTTTTTCACCCTGTTCCCATTTGTGTATCTTGTGTCTGTAAGTTTCTACAGAGAACCATGCCTCTTACCTAAAGGACTGCATTGCTTAATGAACAAACATGACAGTGCTGATGCTGAGTTAAGTAACATACCAGTCTAGTTTGCATGGACGTAATGTTGACATTGGTATCTTTCCTAATGGCTCAGATGGTAAATAATTTGCCTGCAAAGCAGGAAACCCAGGTTTCCTGGGTCTTCCCTGAGTTTGGAAGATTTCCTAGAGAAGGAAATGGCAACCTGCTCCATTATTCTTTCTTGGGAAACCCATAGATGGAGGAGCCTGGTAGGCTATAGCCCACGAAGTCCTAAAAAGAGTTGGACACGAGTGAGCAACTAAACAGCAACAAAATCTAAAATTCACAGAAAATTCTCTCCTATAACGACTTTGGTCAATTGAAATGTAATTCACTAAGTTTCTGTGTTTGTTAGTCATTCAGTCACTAAGTTTCTATTAAGCATAGTTTAAACAGATCTTTATGAGATTTGCCTTAGCATTTTTATGCTCCTGAAATATCATCACTATAACCTGCTTTTTAAAATAGTCTTGACACCTACTGAATACTTTCACCTCCTACAGAAAGCAAGAAAAAGAAAGCATTTATGTTTTTAATTTCAGTGAAAGGTTCTTGATTTAAGAATTAGTCATTTACTGTCATTTGAATTTCAAGTGTGCTGTAAGTAGTTGGGGTTCTTTCTGTATGACTTCTCCAGAGTTTTCACATATATCATCATTAACTTCATCTTTCACTTGGGATTGGTAAAATAAAAAGTTTATTTACTACTATTTCTTAGTTTTCTTCATTTCAAATATTCAATGTCTTTTCAAAAATAGTATTATAGTCTTATACTGTTCATTGACAACAGATAATGTTAAGAAATTGTGATTCTTGTATTCAGTTAGAAAAAAATGAGGAAGTAAAGAAATGATTACTGTAACAATTGTTTTTTCTCCATTTAGCTAAACATATTTTTTAGATTCTGAGACTATGAATCCCAATACTAAATGTTATATATACAAAGAAGTGAAAAATAATACTTATTATGATTTATCTATACTAAACAACTGTTTTACAACCAATTAAGACTTCCCTGGCAGTCCAGTAAGACTTCACCTTCCAACGTAGGTTCAATTCCTGATAGATGAGCTAGAATCCCATCTGCCTCGCAGCCAGAAAACCCAAACATAAAACAGAAGCAGTATTACACCAAATTCAAAAAAAAACTGGTCCGTGTTAAAAAAATAAATTGTAATTTCCCCTCAAAATAATCCTAAGTGGCAGGCACTATTATTACATATTTTACGTATGCACAAACTGAGGCACAGAAAGATTAAATTATTCATAGCCATACAGCTAGTATGGTGCAGATGTGTTTAAAATCAAGTCTCTATTTTTGTGAGATTCCACATTCCCAACCCCTATAACGAATATAAGAGTTTGATACCTACTATTTGTCATACGCCCATTAACTAGCTTTGTGGAAAGAGGTTGGGGGGAGGGAAGGGGGAGGGAAAGAGGAAAAGGAGAAAGAATAAAGGGTGGCAGAATTGTCAGAATTTTGCCAGCTTGTAGATACGGTGTGTTATATCTTATAATAAGGTTCAAATTAAGGACTTGAAGAAATTTACATAGAATAAATAATTTTAAATTTCCCCAAGGGAAGTTTCTGGTAATATTATCAAATGGAGACAGCAAGTCAATTTCTATCTAATTCTAATTCTAATTAAAATGCTATGGCAGGTGCAGTGTTGGAACAAAAACAGTTCTGGTAATTCTCATGGTAATAATTCTACCTTAAGTTTATTATCTTTTTTCCACACTTAACACTCTCAGCTTACTTAATTTTAATACCTACCCTTTTTCAAAAGTACATAAATTCTAATTAGGCTTAAATCATAGGAAAATTGAAGAAGTTTAGAGCCTGTAAAAGAGGGAAAGCACCCATTTCGCACTCCCAAGTCCAGCTCTGTCCATTTCTATCAGAGCTATTCCACCAAGAAAGGAGGACTTATTCTGATTGGTCAGATTTATTTAAGCATTCACTGAACCGTGTTCTGTTACATAGGGTCACTGTGTTTATTTAAAGGTGCACAACAGCAGTTCCCACATTTCTTTCTTGTCTGTTGCCTGGTTCTATTACAGCAGGTAAGTGGAGTGAAGATCCTCAGAACCGAGGCCTCAGCCTCTTGTTTCTGTTTCGTTTCATGCACTAGGGTGGGCTTAATCCAGCAGAACAGTGAGCTCCTCTATGTTTCACCGGCCATTTCCATGCAGATGAGTCAAGCTCCATTTGGAGCCTGGAAAATCTTGCATGCTCTCTCATCAACTTCTTCTTTCAGTATATACTCAGAAAATGGTAACATGCCCCGGGTAAGCTTTTACCTCAGCTCTGACTCAAGGTTATCAGGAATTCCAAATCTCTGACATGTTCTGTATCTTAATCAACAGATAATTTGTACATACTCCCATGCAGTTGTGGCTCAGTGGGTAAAGAATCCACCTGCATTGCAGGAGACGAAGGAGACCCAGGTTCGATACCTGAATTGATAAGATTCCCTGGAGGAAGGCATGGCAACCCATTGCAGTATTCTTGCGCAGAAAATCCCATGGACAGGGGAGCCTTGTGGGGTCGCAAAGAGTCAGACATGACGCTTTTACACTGCTCATGTAACTGGAACCTATATCTGTGTTTATGTGCTTCAAGCTAGGATGACTGTAGATTTTAAACAAGATAATTTAGAAATTTTATTAAACATTTCTTATGTGGCAGGCACTGTTCTAGGTACTCTTGATAAAGTGTTAAACTGAGCACTTATAATCAACAGTCTCTAAAGGGTGCTTAACATTAAAATTGAAACAAGGAAGATATACAGAAATCATACACAAAACCCAACAAAAAGATGTCGGTTTAATATGGTTGGCATTTTGGGGGTAAAAGACATCTATCACAAGGAGTTTTATAAGATTAATAATAAATAGTAATGTCATTAATCTTGTAAATAATTAATGGGCTACAGTCCATGGGGTCGCAAAGAGTTGGACATGACTTAGCAACTAAACACCAAGGCTGTCAGTGTAGTGACCCTTTGCTCTTTATTCTTCAGGTGGCGTTGATCCTGTGCAATCAGAAGTAAGAGGGAATTACAGAGCATTCATGTCATAATTTCATGTAGATTGAGCCTGGTGATTATCAAAATCAGGTTGAATCAGAGGTAGTGCAAGAATGATGTTCTTTGGAATTTTTCCTTGATGACATCATTATCTATCCTTGAGTTACAACGATAGAAGCCAGTGAGTAATTTATCAGTTTGGTTCCCTGTGGGAACTAAGTTGAATGATGTTTTCTCCTTTAGTCATTGACTTTCTACAGAGATAGCGGAGGCACTTCAAGTTTCCCAGACAAGAAATCTACCAGTAAACAGCCGTGATGGTAGATGTGTGTTATTTATGGCCATGGGCTTGGTGGGCTGCATTTTGACTACTTGTCAAGCATTCTGACATATTGGAACAGAAAGTGCTATTTAAATATAAACAGCAGTTTTTATTGACTTGCTATTAGTCATCTCTATGAGGAAGTGACCTATTAAGTAATAGATCCAAGTATAGGATACCTGCCATGAAATAAGATTGATTTCTGCTAAAGAGACCTTAAAGTAACTACACGTTTACATTTGTGGTTTTTCTTCAATCATTTGTAAATTACCACAGAAAAATGCCATATAAAAAGCTATCAGAATTTACTTTCCAGTGTAGTTTCCTGGGCATTCTCTATCTCTCCCTCTCTTCCTCTCTTAGACCCAGACGAAGAGCAATGTGGGTCTCAAGCTTTAGTGAGAATCAGAAGGCTTGTCAAAACAATGACTTCCGAAGAATCAGCTGGGAATTTGCATTTATAACAAGTTTCTAGGAGAAACTTCCGCTGTTGTTACGTATTTGATGAACCATTGCTCAAGTAAAAGGAATGGGAATTTAGGAAGCAGAAAGATTGAGAGCTGTGAAAAGCTGCCGGCAGCCTCTAATCTGGGTCACCAAGCTGTCCTAACTCTGGGGAAGATCACCAGGACTGCCGCAGGGAGCTCATTGAAAGTTAATGGCCTTCCTCTGAGTGGAGGCTGAGGGCGGCAAGATAGAACACTCCTGACCTTCCTTCCCTCTCTCAAACCCAGGTTACCAGTTAATGACCGTTTAACCTCTCCTGCTCCATTGTTTCTCAGATTCAAAGTGGTAATGGTAATTTCTTTTCCCTGTGATTAAAAAACAAGACAAAACAAAAATCTCAATGGTGCCTTCCCTATGTGAAAAATTTCTTCGGATTAATCCGTCTATTACTCACTCTGATGTAGGAAGGAAGAAATTTAGCAACATTTCTCTCACTCTATAAAGTTTTAGGCTTTTAAGTTTAACTCTTTAGCAAAAGTTACCAAATACCTATTCTCCACTGCCTGGGGCTAGCTATTTTCTTGACTAAGACTTGGGGAGCCACACGGGAATAAGTACTGAAAGAGACTCATAAAAATCCCTGTCGAATCCACGCCACTTTCATCGCCGCCAGCTCTCCATTCAGTCCACTGCTCTTCTCACTCTTTCGACACCAGGAACACCAGCCTCTTTGTGCTTTGAACACTCTCAACATCCTCTCGTCCCAAGACGTTTATAATTTCATCTTCTGGAAATGTTTAAGAAAGTAATCCATATACACATACATAGATTATGATACTAGAGGGTATGATAATAGGTTATGACTACCTTGACGTCTCTGCTCAGATGTCACCACATCAGTGAGGCCTTGATCATCCTATAAAAATAACTTCTGTGCATCTCCGTGCAGTTGCACATATTAACCTTTACATGCTCCATTCGATCCCTGGTTTGTTTTCTCCATATGTTTGGTCCCAACTGCCAACCAGTATATTTTGGTGTTGGTTTATTTTCTGTCTCTTTCCTAGGTAGAATGCAGATTTCAGGAGGGTGGAGTCTTGAATTTTTTCATTGCAGAACCTACAGTAATCATCGATAAGTAAGAGTCACTCAGTAAATATTTCTAGGATGAAAAAAAGAAAGGTGGTATATCCTTACCATAGAGTATCCATGAAAATTTTGGCATTCTTTGCGTTACTTACTCAAAGGATTTTATACTCCAGTCATACTTAACTACTGGCAGTTCTTTAGAACTATTGCTATTTATGCTCTTTAAATCATGCTGTAGCCTCTGCCTATAATACTCATTTCTAAACCTTTTTTTGTCTTTCACATTTATGCATTTCCTCCAAAACACATATCAGGTGTCCTGTTCTTCAAAAGTATTTCATGATAAACTCATTTTTTCTCTGTGTCCTCCTTCCCACCCTGGTTCCCTCTCCTGGTACTTATCTAGTGGTTATGTTATACTATTCAGTCCAGTTGAAACTCTTTCCAGTTTACCACAAACCACTTGAAAGCAGAGATGGTTTCTGACGTCAAAAGCACAAGCTCGAATGCCTGGCATATGACAGCTCCTCGTAAATGTTCAGTAAATGGACAGTAATCCACCTTAATCTTTTTCTTATCATAAGAAGCTACTCTTCATTTCTCTAAACTTCTAAAATTTCCCTGAGGGATATGAGAGTAATGGTAATAAAAATATTTAATAATATGAAATAAAAGACAATAAAATAATAATAAAATATTAAATAAAAATAATAAAAATCAAGAGGATGGGCACTTATGATAACTAACTTGAAGATTAGCCTAGTAAAAACTGGAATAGTTCTCCCGACTATCCCTGGGTGGAGAAGGTCCCCTGGAGGAGGGAATGGCAACCCACTCCAGTATTCTTTCCTGGAGAATCCCACGGACAGAGGAGCCTGGTGGGCTATAGTCCATGGAATCGCAAAGAGTCAGACATGACTGAGCGATTAACACACACACTCACAGGCATTACACACTCACAGGCTTCCCTTATAGCTCAGTTGGTAGAGACTTTGCCTGCAGTGCAGGAGACCCAGGTTCGATTCCTGGGTTGGGAAGATCCCCCGGAGAAGGAAATGGCAACCCACTCCAGTAATCTTCCCGGGAGAATCCCACAGACAGAGGAGCCTGGCAGGCTACAGTCTATGGGGTTGCAAGAGTCAGAAATGACTTAGCGACTAACTGCCCCCCTGCCCCCAACAGACATTACCGTTTCAACAGAAGAATTTCAACATAGGAATTCAACATATGAAACATTCAGAACACAGCAGATCTTTAGGAGTCAAAGCTTGTTCTTAACTTTATATAGCCATGGAGACTGGTAGAATTTGGAGATGTTTAAGGTAGTGTATGTGACTGAGATTTGCATGTTTGAAGATGATAAAGACCCATCCCAGCAGAAAGATCCTACACGCAACTGAGAAAAAAAACCACTGGGCATTGTGAATGAGTGTACGCCTTGGCAGAAAGATGTTACATCTGTTCTTCCTACATCTGTTAGTGAATTATGCATGATATTACAAGAGGACTTTAAAATATGAGCAATTGGAAGCAAAAATAATAAGGAAGTGCATAGAAATGCAGTGAGTGAGTATTGAAAGGCAGAAGTGGTGTACCGGCAGGTCTGGAAATCAACTGTGAGAACTTTAAGTTGATTAAATGTAACACAGAAAATGTACAAGAAAAAGTTGGTGAGATCAAATTAATAGGCAAAATAAACAGTTTCCTCAACAGTAACATTTTTGCTATATAAAAGTATGAATAAAAAGCAGCACATAAAGGACTGAGAAAATGAGTGTAATAATTCCTTTGTCATATGCCTAGATCTAAGGTGAAAATTAGAACTCTATCTCAATGTATGGAGGGAATCATTGTTAGGAAATAGCATTTAAATTGAACAAGGATATTCAGGCATGATCCAAAGATAAGAACTTGCATCCCATATTCATAAACTATGGTGCACAACTGTCAAACAATAATCAGTATGGAGGTTGCAGAGAACAAACTTTTATTTGGGAGCTGGTCTTCCCTGATGGCTCTGTGGTAAAGAGCAGTGCAGGAGACGTGGGTTCAATCCCTGGGTTGGGAAGATCCTCTGGATAAGGAAACAGCAACCCATTCCACTATTCTTGCCTGGGAAATCGCCATGGACAGAGGAGTCTGTTGGGCTAGAGTCCCTGGGGTCACAAAGAGTCAGACATAACTTAGCGATTAAACAACAACAAGAATTGTACTTCTGGAGACACAAATTCAGGTAAAATCTAAAGAGCGCTCTGTAGAAAAGAACGAGTCATTGCTTATAAAGATAAAAGGTACAAGGTTGTTAAAGCTATCTGGCAGGAATTATGATTGACGCAGGAAAGGAAGTATTTGTCCTTAAGGGATTCTCTGTCACAAGTTTTTAGGGTAAGTGTTTGATAAGTATCTTGAGTTTCTGGAACCTGCTCTGGATGCTTACGTCAAAACAATAAGTGATCAAAGTTCAGCGTCCACGTCAGCTGAGATGTGCTAAGTCACACTTGCTCAGTGGCCTCCTTAGAGGCTCCATTTGAGAGAACTCTCCCAGCAATAGCAACTCAATTTTGATTTTCGTTTTACACAACTTACCTTCATTCCTCAAATCTGTTCGGAATTGATAAGCATATTCTTGTCATAGTACTTACTGTCTCTCAGTGCATTAAAATGTATAATCACTATTAGTCGTTTGGTTGTGTCTAACTTTTGCGACTCTGTGGACGGTGGCCAGTCAGGCTCCTCTGTCTGTGAAATTCTCCAGGCAAGAATACTGGAGTGGGTTGCCATTCCTTTCTCCAGGGGAATCTTGCTGACCCAGGGACTGAACCTGGGTCTCCTGCATTGCAGGCAGATTCTTTACCATCTGAGCCATCAGGGAAGCCCTATCTATATACTATACTGTATATAGAAGTATATATATATATATTTTTTAAATGTGTACTTTTGTAAAAGCTTTGTGAAATAACAGCTAAATTGTACTCAAATATAATTTTCCTTAACATTGGCTTAAATGTTCACTATCGTTTATATTTTTTCCGATTAGTCCAGAATTCTCAAATTAGAGAATTATCATTTTGAGACTAGTTTTTACTGACTTTAACTCCCATGTTCCTAATGAATAAACTAAGATTTTTTTATTATTAATATCTTCTGACCATTCAAAATTTGGATTGTTTCAAATGATTCTTCTTCCAACTCCACCAGAAATTTAGCTTTATCTTTCTCTAGTGTAAGAAGAGCCTGTCTGCTTCATACATTTATGTCACTTTCTGATTATTATTTTATAATCTCTGTATTCCCCTAATTTTTAATTTAATGTTAGAAACTAATGTTGGCCCTTTCTCTAGTCAAGTCAGTCCTGTAGCTTCCGGAACCAGTGTCTACGTATACATTTGTAAACGACGTCAACTATAGTTCACCAAGCTCTCTAGTTTCTATAGTTTTATCACCTATCTTCACCTATACTATGACCTTATTTCTCATTCACATTTCAAAATTAAACTTTCAGAACTCCATTGCAACAATGATCAGTGGTGGTCAAATGAACTTGTAAAAGATAACCAAAAGTTAAAGTACTGTAACCATTAGCAATATAAAAGTCCAACTACTGTCTGTTCTGCAAATTAATAGATAGTTAATACTAAAATTTGTAATTTCACAATGGTAGTGTGCTTCTTTCGAACATTTATTACATTCCTATTATATGCCAAGCACTGACTGACTCTTTGATTTCATCTTTGTCCCAATTGGTGACAAGTTTCGAAAATTTTGTTTTCCAAACACAGAATGATAACTTGGTCTAAAAGCATGCTGTGGTATGCACCAAATACTAAGATGTGCATTCTTTCCATCCTCACTTTTCTGTTTGCATTTATCCCATCATAGTTTAAATATTTATTTAATTTATTTGGCTGTGTCAGGTCTTAGCTGGAGCACACTGGATATTCAATCTTCGTTGTGGCATGTGGGATCTAGTTCTCTGACCAGGGATGGAACCTGGACCTGCTGCACTGGGAGCATGGAGTCTTAGCCACTGGACCACCAGGAAAGTCCCCTATCATCGTTTAGATTCTGTCACTTTCCACTTCAGCCCTTATAATAGTCTCCTATTATGGGAAGTCTCCACTTCCCATCTCTTCTCCGTTTGTTAATTTCCTCAAACACAGTTCATACACACAGAACATCATCTGAATGATGTTCACTACTGATGGCTTTCTTAGAAACATTTAAAACATTTAAATGACGCAGGGTCTTAGAGGGGGAATGCTATCACCACCTGCTGACTTGAGCCCAGCGTCTCAGAGGATGAAACTTCTTTCAGAAACGGGGAGGCCCAGCACGGAAGTGAAATGAGGAAGTGCCACAGAAGAGCTTATGGGCCTTTTAATGACTTCTCAGAAAATATGCGTACACACATACCCCTCCCTGCACAAGACGTCCAGTGTGGTTTCAAAGAGATTCTCAGAGACCCTGTATGTCTTGAACACTGGGTAAGAACTCCATTTCCAGACATTCTAAAATTTATAATAATGCAAAATTTGCAATAATGCAATCCAGAGAGCTGTGCACTCAGACCAAATGACTTATATCCCTTATAGTATTATTTCTTCCAAGTTGCCCCATCTTCTTTTGGCTTGCATAAAATAAAATTCTTGCATAACAAGAATTTTTCCATCTTCCATTGTATTCTTTATACAAAGACTATATAAATGCATGTAATGTCTTGCATATTATTTCTTAGGGTTAATAGATACCTGGTGTCCAGTATAGAGTTTCATGGACTACAGGCTAACTATTTCTATAAAGGATAAAATAGTTCTTTGAAAACTAGACTGTTTATGTATTTCTCAATGCTCTGTTTCAGTTATTCTCTCTCACCATTTCATAAATTGTTTTGATGTCTCTTCTGTACCATTTGTACTGAAGTGAAATAAGGCAGGATGTTTTTGTTTTCTCCATACTTGGACAGAATTGTTAGAATGGAGGCTAAGAGTGGTGGCCATGGTGGCAGAAGTGATAATCAAAACGAGATAATCCCTAAGCGGGTGTGGTTTTCCGACTTCAATTATCTGGGGGTTGTTTTCCAGTGCTAAAACTGGGATGTTCTGAATTTTGCTGTCCTGAAAGGAGTTAGTGTTTCCTTCAATTGCTATTATGTTTCGTCTAAAATTCCTATTTAATTCCATTGACCACTGAATAAATCCAGAGTAAACTCCTCTGCCTGGCTCTCTAGACCCTTCAGCTATTTAACCTATCACTACAGCTTTATCATCTCCCCTTCTCCTACATATAAGCCTATGCTATCTTCAACCTGCACAAACCTCTCTTTGCTCCGGTGCTGGGGAGTTTTTTCTAATCTCTGAGGCAGTTTGCGTTCTGTTGATTATGCCAAGATTATGCCAGGATTTGACTTTTTCAGATGTGATGCATATTAAATCTACTTTACATGTGTAACACGATTATATAATTAATGTTAGACCAAGAGCAGTATTACATGACACCTAATAGTGGCTATAAAACCAACATCTAAGTACATATATGTGTGTTTTTTCATATATATTCATTCTTTCAACACTAACCTCACCCTCTACGTTCTCATGACTTAAAATGTGCTTTGCTTTTTATTTTCCAGGCCATTGCATGTGGTACCCTCTTTGCCTACAATTCTCTTTTCTCGATACTTCTACTTGCCACAACTTGCCCATGTAATAACCCTATTTGGAGAAAACTTTTTCCCGCCCCTCTTATGGGTCCCCAGCTCCCTGTTCTAAGCTCTGTCTATTCACAATGCGTTGTAACTCCTTGTTTATCGTCTTAGTTCATCACTGTGTCGCCAGTGCCTGTACAGCACCTGGCATATGGAAAACACTCGAATGAATGAAAGTTGGTGATATTGAAATATACATATAACTGGTTTAGAGGGGTTAAATGATAATTGTCATTGAAATCCATAAAGATATTTATGCTTTTGATCCAGTAATCCAAGAGTCAAAAACTCAAATGATTTAAGGGTCAGACAGGTAATCTAAATGTGCATTGTTGGCCTGGGGGAAGGCAATGGAGAATATAGGTTACTGTACTTGCCTCACTTAAACACATTCAGATCCACAAGCCAAAAAAATCGTAACCTCTGAGTCATTCTAGAGAAATAATTCTGTAGGGAAAAAAATTAAAAAATAATTTGTAGTAATGTTATTTGTGAATATAACTATAATAAGGAAAAAAAGAACACAAATCTAATAACTAAAATAGGGAACTGACTAAATTACATATAGATCATATCCACTAAATGTCATATATTCTTTAATATGAAATAATCCCCCAAACTGTAATATATGTAAACTGCATTTGTTGTTAGAAGTGGTGAAGGAATAATGTCAAACCCTATGTTTGCTGTAATTGCAGCCATGCAAAAATGTGCATCCTTGTTTTAAAAAAAAAGGATTATGCAAAATGAAGACAGCTATGTTAGGGTACTCAAAATAGAAATGATTTTTTTTTTAAGTTCAGCATTTAATAATGCCATCATTTTCCAATCCCAATCTCTGGAGAAAACTTTGGCAATATCTTTTTGAGTCTTAGAAGATGGCTCCTAGCAAGCAGAACCAGGTTACTTTGGGTAAGAGCTGAAGAATATGAATTGTGGGCTGAGCTAGAAATAACATTGTCATAGCAACCTCCAAAGATTTCATAGGAAAAACATGGCTTGGATTTCTTTTTTTTAAGGAGTGTGACTAACAAGATTGCTTTTGAAACAGTTCTGATGTAGTGAGGGATAAGATACAATAAGTTTGATAAAGAGTTTTGTTGAGATTGGGATATAGTGACTAACCTTGAGATCAAAAGTGAGACTCCCTAGTGTAGGCTTAGCACATTTTATTTGTTGATTAATGTTTAGTGATTTAACACTTAATGTGATGCCAATCTGCCTTCCCTGCACATAACAGTATTTATTTAATAATAAACTTTTAATTGGAGAAGGCAATGGCACCCCACTCCAGTACTCTTGCCTGGCAAATCCCATGGACGGAGGAGCCTTGTGGGCTGCAGTCCATGGGGTCGCAAAGAGTTGGGCACGACTGAGCGACTTCCCTTCACTTTTCACTTTCATGCATTGGAGAAGGAAATGGCAACCCACTCCAGTGTTCTTGCCTGGAGAATCCCAGGGACAGGGGAGCCTGGTGGGCTGCCGTCTATGGGGTCACACAGAGTCGGACATGACTGAAGTGACTTAGCAGCAGCAAACTTTTAATAATATAATAATTCTATAATGATAATGATTGTTTTTATAAGTTAGAGAGTTCAATTCTCCTTATCCAGAGACATTTAATGTATTTTTCTGATTCTTTGTTGTTGTTGTTTAGTCACTAACCTGTGTCCGACTCTTTTTGACCCCATGGACTGTAGCCCGCCAGGCTCCTCTGTCCATGGGATTCTCCAGGCAAGAATACTGGAGTGGGTTGCCATTCCCTTCTCCAGGAGATTTCACCAACTCAGGAATCGAACCTCTGTCTCCTGTATTGGCAGGCAGATTCTTTACCGCTAAGCTGCCAGGAAAGCCCTTCTGATTCTTTATAAAGACTCAGTTTTCTGTTCTAAGCGTTTTTCTGGGATAATATGTATAACCTCCTGGAAACAGATGCCTGTAGAAATTGAGGTAGCATTAATGGGGAAATTATTGTAACTTCTTCCTTGGAAAGGGCATATTCCATCAGTCTCATTGCCTCATTTGTTAAGCTGAATTGCCATCCTAAGTTACAAATCTTTTCAGTGTCCAAAATTCCTGCAAGAATTTATGTTAACCCTATTCTCTCTGAGTTTAGATCAGAAGTGTCCCTTAGATTATTTTATAAATCCCAGGAAGTTTCCTATAGTTTTCAAAAGCTGGTCCAGCCCACTGGCCGTGCAATTGCTCTCTTTATACAATGAAAGTTTCCTGAAGCAAATCAAATATGTGGCTTTGTATAATATAGCAACTAATGTTCTAAAGCTAATTCTTTTGATCATGCTAAAACTTTGAGTGGTTTCTTGACTGCATTCAGAAAATCTGCTTCTGATAACATAATCCTGTGGTATCAACTTTGTTATCTTGCACAAATAAGCAGTCCTGATATAGGGCCGCATGGTTAAGGAGGAAGACATTGTCAGTAATTACATTTAAGAGGAAACTTCTAGTCATTTTTTTCCAGTTCAAGGTAGATTTTTATAAATAAGGGTTTATTATAAAGAGCAATGTCTCCAAAATATACTATTGCTCATAACACATACACATTTTTGACTCTAACTTTCCGTGTAACATTAAAAACAAAACCAACAAAGCACAGTCAAATCACCTATTACCTCAAAATAAGGAGCTGTGCAGCAGCATCAGTGTAATGAGTTAAGCCATATGAACAAGGAGCAGGGCCAAATTTGAAACCCCTACAGTTCAGGACTCATCATGGAAACTGGCACCTGATCATCTTTATAAGTAACCCACTTAGTATGTTCTTCTGAAGCTAATGGTAAAACTAACCGTTTTTAACCATCTGCTAAGGACAGAGATCATGTTATAAATCAAATGGAACTTTGATTTCTATTTCCATTTCTAAGCATTTGACTGCGAATTAAACCTCAGATTCTTAAAGAACTCTGTCTTCTATGTGAATGGGATCTGTCCACTCATTCATGCAACATTTACTGAGCTGATACTTCATATAAAAGACTGAAGGAGTGGGTTAAAAATATTTGAGGAAATTACTGTCTGGTTAGTCATACAGCTGATCTTCACTCATACTGAAGCTTTGAATCAGAAAAAAAGTGTTGAACTAATATTTGATAAGTTTTGCACATAAATAGTCCTAGAGAGCATAGAAGAAAAGACGACTTTTTCCATTGGAAAAAAAATGACTTTTCTGAATAAATTAATATATATCTTAATCATTTATATTTCAAAAGAGGGGAAAGTTTAACAGATTTTTTTCTGTGAACCCCTACTGCTTTGAGGCATACAAAAATTTGTTGCTAATTTGAGGCTTTCCCTTTTTAAAGTCATAGGCTAAGTTGAGCAATTAATAACCTTGAAATTTAGGAAACTGACTGACATGGACTACCTAGGAAGTTGTTTGCACTAATTTGATTTATAACTCTGCCCTAATCACTTGGAAAACTCAGCTAGACAGTAAAAAGCCCTCTACTTTCAAACCTCATCATGAAGTTTTCCAAGTTAACCTGAATTGGTTTCAAACATGATGCAAGGATGGAGATCACCGAAACTCAGTCTCTGTACAGCCGCATACAAAAGAATGATATTAGACCAGTCATACACCATACATAGATATCAACTCAAAATGGATTAAAGACTCCAGGGTAGACCTGAAACCGTAAAACTCCTAGAAGAAAATATAGGCAGTACTTACTTTGACTTTGGTTTTAGCAATATCTTTCTGAATATGTCTCCTCAAGCCAGGGGATGAAAGAAAAACTAAACAAATGGGACTGTTATCAAACTGCAAAGCTTCTATACAACAAAGGAGACATTAACAAAATGAAAACTTATCAAATGGGAGGAGATATTTACAAATCATTTTTTCTAAATATCCAAAGTATATAAAGAATTCATACAGCTCAAAACCAAAAAAGCAAATAGATTAAAAAATGATTAGAGAAGCTGAGTAGCTGTTTTTCCAAAGAAGGCATATATATGGCCAACAAGCATGTGAAAAATGTTCAACATCACTAATCATCAGGAAAATGTAGATCAGGACCACAGAGGGAGATCACTTCAAACTCATTAGAATGGCTGTTATCAAAAAGACAAAAATAGCAGGTGTTGGAGAGAAACTGAAGAAAAGGGAACTCTCATGTCCTTTTGATGAGAATGTAAATTAGTGTAGCTACTATGGTAAATGATAATGGAGATTCCTCAAAAAATTAAAACTATCATGATTCAGCTATCCACTTGTATTTACCTAAAGAATACAGGAACACTAATCTGAAAAGTTATATGCACCTCTGTGTTCGTCACAGCATTGTTTACAATAGACAATATATAGAGACAACCTAAGTGTCCACTGATAGATGAATGGATAAAGAAGACACACACATACACACAATAGAGTACTGCTTAGCCATAAAAAGATGAAATCTTGGCATTTGAGACAGCATGGATGGACCGTATATGTTAACTAGAATGCATCTCAGATGGAAAAAGACCAATACCTTATTATTTCACTTATGTGTGGCATATAAAAACAAATGAAACAAACAAACGAAACAAATGAACAAGCCAAATTGAGACAAACAAGTGGATACAGATAACAGAGTAGTGATTACCAGAAGGGAAGAGAGTGGAGCGAGGGCCAGATGGGCAAAGGGCGTAAAAATATGACAGACGAAAAGTAGACTTTAATAGTGAGCACAGTATAGTGTATATGAATGTCAAAATTTAATACTGTACACATGAAACGTGTCATAAACCAATAAAACAGTATAGTGAGCACAGTATAGTGTATATGAATGTCAAAATTTAATATTGTACACATGAAACGTGTCATAAACCAATAAAACAGTATAGTGAGCACAGTATTGTGTATGTGAATGTCAAAATTTAATACTGTACACATGAAACGTGTCATAAACCAATAAAACATAATCGTTAAATAAATTTCTTCAACTTATGAAATAGCAACATACTTTGTCTAATTTACTTAGCTTCAGAATTTTCATTTGTACAGATTGAACCAGAAGAAGTACCTTCACTGGTCTGTTTGTTTTCTAAAATTCTAAGACTAAACTGTTTTACAGTGACTTCATAAAATTATTGATAAAATGTTTTCATAATCGTGAAAATATTATGATAAATATTATGATAAATAACTGTAAATAAATATTTAGATATATGTGTAATAGCTGAATTTTCTCAAACTGATAAAGTATTTTTTCTAAATGTATATCTCAAGAAGAATTAAGCTGCACAGATACAATATTTACTAAACTTTCTCAAATGATATGAACTTAATATCAGGAACCTGTAATATATTAATACCTTCATAATGGAATTCAGATTTTTCTCAGCAGAAAATGATCAGGGCGTATGCGAATGATTTTTTTTTTCACTATATTCCTGTTGGATTTGTTATCATGACCTCATTGTATATCATTTAAAGTGTGCTCTTAAGCATTTGCCAATTAAAGAAACTCAATATAAAGACACAAGGACCCCGTCTGAGTTTGCTGAGTTTGCAGTGTTATTAAAACCGTGTCTCATTGGAATCTAGTGTGTTATAGGAATTTTTTGCACAGTGCTAAGTCACTTCAGTTGTGTCCAACTTTTTGCACCCTATGGACATTAGCGCACCAGGCTCCTCTGTCCATGGGATTCTCCTGGTAAAAATCCTGGAGTTGGTTGCCATGCCCTCCTCCATGGGATCTTCCCTACCAGGGATCGAACCTGTGTCTCTTATGTCTCCTGATTGGCAGATGGGTTCTTTACCCACTGGTAGCACCACTTGGGAAGCCCTTTTTTGCACACTTAGCTCTTAAACTAAGGGCTTCCAGGTGGCTCAGATGGTAAAGAATCAGCTTGCAATGCAGGAGACCCGGGTTTGATTCCTGGGTTGGGAAAATTCCCTTGGAGAAGGGAATGCCTGCCCACTCCAGTATTCTTGCCTGGAGAATTCCATGAACAGAGGAGCCTGGAAGCTCTTACACTAATTTGTTTTGGATTCTGGGCAAATTACTTGGTACCTTGGTTAAGTGAGCTTTTGAAAAATATTTCATGTGTAGAGTCACTTCACATTGAGCTAATAGCTGTGTGTTTGCTAAGTATTTTGTGAGGAGAAAAGAGCAAAGAAAGCTAGATTTTCTTAAAAACACCGAACTGTAATGTGTATGTAAAGACTGGGTAATTACTGGGCAGAAACAGGGCTGCCAATAAAGGTCAAACATATGCAACTGCTTTCTTTTGCTGAAAATCTGTCCTAGTTCCATGTTAAATTTTATATTAAAATGATACTGCATTTTCCTATAATGATATTATTATAACAGAGGGTATATTTCTGACCAAAGACTCTACATCCACAATACATGATAAAAGCAAAGATGTGATTATTATCTACTATTATTATTTACTCATTTAAATAGTAAAATATATTCTAAACCTCATAATCGACAAATATATGAAGTTTGAGGTGATTGTGTGTGTCTCTAGTTTATTTTAAAAAGGCATATATCATTATGTTCAAACCATATTTCTAGTATATCATAAAGTATAGCTACATAAAATGAACACATTAACTTTAATTACCACTTATTTACACTAATAGAAGTCTGTTCCCCGACAGGAAAGATCTACATATGTATATGGGTGTTTGTGTGAGTTAAATGACTGACATCTTTTTAAAAACTGTCCAAGAAAGTTTAAAGTAATGAATTTTCATGTACCATGAGGAGGTAATCAAAATCATTCTCCCATATTTCCTTAATTCTGAGGTGCCATATGTTGTATATGTCCTTAAGTTAGTAAAACTGCTTTTGGAAAGAGAAAAAGCAAGTATAGCAACTGTGTACATTAGAAGGAAGATTCTGGTCTTTTAAATTTTATAATGAAAAAGAGATATGAAGATGGAATACATTTTTTTACCTTAGAATTAAATTTGAATTTAAGATTAATTTCTACGATGTGTGTGTTAGTCACTCAGTTGTATCCAACTGTTTGCAATCCTATGGATGGTAGCCCTCCATGCTCCCTTGTCCATGAAGTGTTCTCCAGGCAAGAATAATGGAGTGGGTAGCCATTTCCTTCTCCAGGAGATCTTCCCAACTCGGCAGTTGAATGATCCTGGGTCTCCTGCATTGCAGGCAGATTCTTTACCATCTGAACCACCAGGGAACCTTGTTATGCAATCTTTTTTGAAGAAATTTGTAATTTACTATGAGTGATTTAGAAATTTCCAGATTTCCATTCATTTTTGAAATTCAATATTTTGGCTAAATCCAATTATCTATGGCTTCCCTGGTGGCTCAGTGGTAAAGAATCTGCCTGTCAATTCAGGAAATGTGGTTTGACCCTGGGTCAGGAAGATCCCGTGGAGAAGGAAATGGCAACCTACTCCAGTGGTTGTGCAGATGGCTCTGCACATCACAGTTGGATGGATACTGAGATAACATCAGAAGGGCTCTTCTCTTATACTTAGGACATTCTCTGAAATATCTTTCAGAGATATCTTGCCTGGGAAATCCCATGGACAGAGGAGCCTGGTGGGTTATAGTCCATGGGGTCACAAAAGAATCAGACACAACTTAGCAACTAAACACAACAATAGTCAATTATTTTAAATCCTCTCTCAATCTAGACTGCCCATGAGGCCAGTGCCTTGAGTTGATCCTCTAGAGAGCTTCATGGAGAGTATAGTAAGGAGAGCTCTTGTTGAGTAATTTATAGATGGTTAACATCATTAGGAATTGCTCCCAATTTTATTCATGATTCTGAACCCTTGAAATCATTGAAATATCAAAAGAATGAGTATAAAACTATTAGTAAGAGTCAATACTTGAGCCTACTCTCACAGTCTCTTTGAGGCAAAGGCACATTCTATGCAGAAGTGTAAAGAAATATATTTTTGGAAAAATAATTCTAGTTACAGTTAGAAGTTGGTGAACTCTGAAGTTTCTTTTATTACTGGTGAAAGAGTTTAGAGCCATTGAAAACATTTCCCTCTAGACATTGATATGATGAACTTATTTTAATCAGCAGTTACAAAAGTTGACCCAAGTGCTAGGCAGAAGTGAGTAAGTTACTGGGCAAAAATTATTTCTTTCTCTTTGTACAAAACCTGGATGCATCTTCTCAAAGGAGAGAAGTAACCAGGCAAAAGGGACGTTTATTCAAAACTATTGAAATTGGAGAGAGATTGAACTCAACTCTGCTGAAATAAAAGCACTCAAGGAGTACCTGGAGAACCTTCTAAAACTTGAAGGCAGTGTCAACACAAGGAGACTCTGTCTCTTGTAGCACCATCAGCTCTGCACATCACAGTTGGATGGATATTGAGATAACATCAGAAGGGCTCTTCTCTTATACTTAGGACATTCTCTGAAATATCTTTGTTTCTGTGCTTTATCACCAAAATGACTATTTACAGGAACATCCTTTTTGTTTTTTTCAGATACACACAGGGAATGCTATTTATTAACTCTCACTATGTGCTAGAGTTATGCTGACAGTCCTCTTATATATCCCTATGTATCAGACAGGAAATGTTAAGACTCCTGATATTGGTCCCATCTGGTTAAATAAACTGTTTAAAGGAGGATATTCCTGAACTGGGGAGGGATGTCTGGGACAAGAGTAAGCCAGATGGAGACAATTTAATCAACCATTTAGTCTTATCTGGAAGTCTGATAAAAATTCAAATACCCATGTCTGGCTTATATGGAACTTATTTTTCAACATAATATGGCTTGTCTATTTTTTGTAAGAATTTGGGATGAAAAGGAAAAAGTAATTTAGTCAATAAAAGAAATACTGATGATCCTCATATTTCTTTGAAATGCTTTGGTAAATTTCTTGACTTGTCATCTGACTGATTTTTACCCTTTTCCAGAAAAAGCTTACTGTGAGGAAGTAAGACTTAGTGCTTTTCCAGTGCATTCTTGGTATTCTTCCAACTCTTCTGGAAAACATCATTCTATCACATATTCTTATAGAACTGTCAGCTGAAATGAGGAACCCTCTTTCACAGATTCTGAGACAAACGTATCCGGATATTCTTAAAGAGACCATATCCAAAAGGCATATTTAAAATAATTAGTTCATCATCATGCCCCGACAAGACTGCAAGGTTGCTTAGCAACAGAATCAGGCACGCTTAACAGGAACGTGGGTGGAAACAATGGAGAAAAGTGATCGAGATCTTATAAAGGCAAATTCTTTGAATTAAATCTTCATGAAAAGATATCATGGGAAGAATCAGTTTTTTAACCTAGGAATTGTTTCCTGAGATTGGTACAACATTATTTCATAGCTAAACATTAACCACTTTCCATAGACTAGTTAGAACAACGGTACTTTTAGTCTTTATGTAATTTAGGGCACTTACAAAACAGTATTTATCAGTGTTAGCTTAAAAATGCAAAATATTTCTATGCTGTCCCATTTTCTTTAAAGCTGTAGAACATAAAGAAACAAAGATACTTACAAAATATATACTTCAAATACATTTGATTAATGGTGTATTGTATTTTATGTCATCATACATAATTCAACTATAAAAAGCAAAGCTATATTCTTTTACATTTGAACAACATATAAATATATATGTGTGTATATATGTATACATACATACACACAAACATGCATTGTCTATCTAGTTCCATTTCTAGTAAAAAAAAAAAAAAAAGAAATTAAAGAAAAATCCTACAAAGCATTATCTCTTTGGGATTCCAAGACTGACTAATTTTTGACTAGTTTGACTGAATCGTCTATTTTGTACCACAATACCTGAAAAAGCACTGACTTGCTTCTGTTAGTAAATGGAAACAAATCCAGCACATATGGGTTCTCTTGGTGTAATACGTAAACACCTAAGAAGCTCGGTCAAAGAAGCAGCTCGACATCCTGGCAGAAACCTCTACTCTGACCCTAGTCTCATCTCTGGCTTGGACAATTCACTTAACTACCATAGACCTCATGTTCCTCATGTATAAAAGGAGACCTCCAGATTATTTCCACAGTAAAACTCCTAAAGCTCATGGCCATCAACTCTAAGTAGCATCATTCATTTTACTCATGGTGAAATTGGTGGTTTTACTGAATCGGCTATTGGACTACTGTCTTTATGTAAGTATTAGAAGTAGCAGGCTTGTTCACCAATACATTCAAGTTTCAGAAGATTTTCAATACTGGCTTTCTTTTGTTGTTTTTCTCTTCATGCCTGATTACATGTTGCTGAACTGCTTTTTAGTTTCTGGAAGCTAAAAGCAGGCAGGTGCAGATATCACATGAGCAGCCCTTTGTATTACCAGCCATTCTGTTTTTAAAACAACTGGCTTTTTTGCACAGCTTTCAGAAGAGGGTTAGATGAGCAGATCTGTTTTCCTTTTCTTGAGAAGTTTTGTAACAGCACCAAAAGGTCATCCTTAAAATGTCAGACAAGATCAACAACAAAATCTTGGAAAACAGCCAGCCCACCAAGGAAACAAACCCAAAGTACTATTTACAGATGCTAACTATAAATAAGCAGTAGAACCCTAGAGTGGAAGGAGAGTAGGGGAGAAAAATACTTTGTAGGCACAGCAAAGAAATACTTTCAAGAGATGCCTCATGGCATTGAACCCTTGGGAACCAGTAGCAGCAAACAGACCTGGCCCCTAGCAATTTGTAAAGGGCTCATTCATCAGGAAGTTGGAAGCAAGAAGTCTAAGATCATGAGTCAGAGAAGCAGAATCATGAGCCACAACCCACACTGGGTGCTGTATGCTTTTGTTAAAACAAAGAAAAGTTAATGTAAATATTTTAATTGCAAGGAAGGGAAAAGGTGGCTTTTTAATCCCACTAGTTGATGTCAGGCCAGGTTTTTGATTATGCAACGAAGGATGTAGCCCTATAGCCCTGACAGACAAGTAGTAGAGAAGAGCTGTTTTCTTCCCACAAAAATACCACTTCTACTAACAATTCCAAAAGGGAGAGAAAGCCTTTAGCAGAGAACACATTAAAGGAGAGTCGCAGATACTTAAAACCAGAAACTTAATATTGATGAAAGAAGCAAGTAGGTTTAGGAAGAGGAAAGCTACAGAAAATGATTAAAGTTTTACACTTTTAGTTGATGTTTTTAAAATTATGAACAGAAATGGAGAATTCTCTGCCATTTGTATTTTATCCATGATTCATTAGAAGTTTACTAGGATGAAAAGTAACTTGCTGGCAAATGTGGAAACTAACACTGAAGCCATAGTATAAGCCAGAGAAGTATTTGTAGCAAAGGATTTCACAGCTTTGACCTGGTTGACACCAGAATCATATTATAGTTATACTTAGTATTAGATTTTTAAATATTAAATGTATATTCAGGAGAAATAGTCAATAAGTTGTACATAATATATTACAGTAGTAAATGTTAGGTTCTTTTCAATGAATACTGTATAGTCTTTTTGCAGTCTTTTTAAAGAGACTCACTTTAAATAAACATTGTTTCAAATTTGGGGAACAAGAAGTTTAAAATAAGATGAACCAGATTTCTACAGTCCATTTTCAGATGCTCAAAGTGAGCAGGCTACTAAATGGAGAATGGCGGAGGCCATGTGCTAATCTGTGCATTCCTTGCACTGTTTTAATTTTATATCAATACATCTATAATAGGCAGGGGTACAAATCACTCATTTTTACGCTTTTCAGGCAAACTTATACACAGGAATAACAGTCACCTTCAGAACTTTCTTTTCCACCTAATTAGAATAGACCTTAAGCAAAACTGACGTTTGCTTGTTTCATCATGCTCCACTTTCCACGTTTCCCCTGTGAGTCTATTTGTTGCTCTGTCCTCTTTGTTTCCTAATACCCTCTGTGGAACTCTTATGCCCTCAGGTTCTCATTCCTCCTCCACAGCATCAAAATTTGCTTTTGAATCATTCAGGTTGAGATAAAAGTGACTAAGGTCTAAAAGCACCACCAGTATTTGAATTTCAATGGGAAAGAAAGATTGAGGGTAAAAGGATGAGATTCAGAAATAAAGGGATGAGAGTTGACTGCAGACCATCAGTTAGTAGATGGGAATACATTTTTAGGCATCAGAACTTTTCTGCCTCTCCAGTCATAATACTAATTCTGCAAGCTATACAGTTGGAGAGCTGCAATCATAGGAAAGTCTCAATATACCAGAAAAGAGAAACAAAACTGTTTCTTAGTTCATAAATAGGCTATAGGTTACTGAAGAGAACATTAAAATTGCCGTTTCCTGAGCCCCGAAACCAGCCAGCAGGGCAAAGGAGTTGAACAATGTGGCATTCGTATTGGTTAATGGCAGAGAAAATTCAGTGTGGAATGCTGAAGCAGATATAGGGATGTTATTTGCATATGCATCCATTGTGTATGTATATGGAAGCCACTTCTGTCATCTAGGAAAAGCCATTTAAACCTTCCAAAGTTATTAATTCATTGAGGAGAAACAATTAGCTTCAACATCATTTTATTGCTAAATTGGGTCATATTTGAAGTATGAATCAATAAAATGATTTCCTTGAAAGGTCTCTTAAGGCTATTGATTTTTTTATGGCACTGGTATGAAATGGGGTTGCTCTGAAAGAACATAACAGGTAATACTATCTTTCAACAATTTTGGCAGTAGTAATTGAGCAAAAACTACAATATGATAAAAAGCACAGTTTTCTTTGTCTTGTATACAAAGTTAAAAGGTAGAAAAACCCTACATTTAATTATTTTATATTTAGTAGTTATGTAAATTAAAACAAACTGATCATATTACCCATTATGGTTATTCAGTTACCCCAAAAAAAATTTACTTTGAAAATGATTCCTAAATATGGATACATTTTGTATTCAGAATCATGGGGAAAAAGAAGCCTCCGTTTAACTTATGTGGGTGAATCCCATAGTTATTGATCATTAATGAGGGAAAGCCAACTAATTTTCTAACATTTCATCATTTTCCACTTTTTAACAAAAGAGGGATTTTATTGCTTAGTGCAAGGAACTATAGCCATTATTTAATAATAATTAAACATAGTATGGCAGAAAGTGAAGAGGAACTAAAAGGCCTCTTGATGAAAGTGAAAGAGGAGAGTGAAAAAATTGGCTTAAAGCTCAACATTCAGAAAACGAAGATCATGGCATCTGGTCCCATCACTTCATGGGAAATAGATGGGGAAACAGTGGAAACAGTGTCAGACTTTATTTTGGGGGGACTCCAAAATCACTGCAGATCGTGATTGCAGCCATGAAATTAAAAGACGCTTACTCCTTGGAAGGAAAGTTGTGACCAACCTAGATAGCATATTCAAAAGCAGAGACATTACTTTGCCAACAAAGGTCTGTCTAGTCAAGGCTATGGTTTTTCCAGTAGTCACGTATGGATGTGAGAGTTGGACTGTGAAGAAAGCTGAGCGCCGAAGAATTGATGCTTTTGAACTGTGGTGTTGGAGAAGACTCTTGAGAGTCCCTTGGACTGCAAGGAGATCCAACCAGTCCATTCTAGAGGAGATCAGCCCTGGGTATTCTTTGGAAGGAATGATGTTAAAGCTGAAACTCCAGTACTTTGGCCACCTCATGCGAAGAGTTGACTCATTGGAAAAGACTCTGATGCTGGGAGGGATTGGGGGCAGGAGGAGAAGGGGACGACAGAGAATGAGATGGCTGGATGGCATCACTGACTCAATGGACGTGAGTTTGAGTGAACTCCCGGAGATGGTGATGGACAGGGAGGCCTGGTGTGCTGCGATTCATGTGGTCGCAAAGAGTCGGACACGACTGAGCGACTGAACTGAACTGAACTGAACTGAAACATAGTATAATCTATAAAAATATCAAATCACTAAGTTGTACCCCTGAATCTTTTGTAAATCGTCTATACTTCAGTAGAAAAGAGGGATTTTGTTTTTCTTATCAGATGTTCTTTTCTTTGTTAGAAGTGAGGAAAACAGCACTGATCTAAAGAAGTCAGTTTCCTGATTTGCCTGATGATTGTGAATATGAATAGGAGTGTTCTCTATAGAACAGTAGCTCTAAACCAAAGAGAAGTCTGGCTCTGACATATTTTACAAAGAAAAGTGTGACAAGATATAGCAATCCTTTTAAATATTTTTGAAGTTTAAACAATTAGTATACTCTGCATGAATTTTATCTTTCAACTAAATCATTCTACTCTCGAATTTATGATGTGTGATCTAGGTGAATTTATACTACTGAATTTATAAAGAAAGTATAGTAGAATTCACATATCTCCATATCTCATGTTGATGGCATTTTTAAATTAAATTTATTTTTAATGCAGGATAATTGCTTTACAATGTTGTGTTGGTTTCTGCTGTACAACAACGCAAATCAGGCATCTATCACCTCCCTCTTGAGCCTCCCTCCCACCCACCGCTTTCTACCCCTTTAGGTTGTCACATGGCACCAGCACCAGACTGGGCTGCCTGTGTTATGTAACAGCTTCCCACTAGCCATTTTACACATGGTAGTATATATGTCAGTGCTACTTTTTCAGTTCTTCTCACCCTCTCCTTCCCCTTCTGTGTCCACAAGACCATCATCGACATCTGTGTCTCTATTCCTGGCCTGTAAATGGCTCATCGTACCATTTATCTAGATTCCATATATATGCATTAATATATGATATTTGATTTTGCCTTCTGACTTACTTTGCTCTGTATAACAGGCTCTAGGTTAAATTCTAATACTAAACTATTATTGTTTCATAAACTAGGAGAAAATTGTTCTGATAATAAGCAGGAGAGGCTGGCAGGGATGATAGATTTTCCACTCTTTCTATTTTTTGTGAGCCTAATTACTCTCGTTGACCAATTAATGGCAACAAAGTGGCAAAATTTTCCTGACTACTAATTAATTAGCTCTAATTTCACTAGTTTTGTTACTGCTAAGGCTTCTACTATTTCTGTATGTGAGACTCTTCTTACCCTACTCATCCTATTTTCCTCTTCAAACTTCCTCACATGTAGAGAACCCAGTTCATTGACTTGAGTCAGATGATACTTATAATCAAAGAAAAAACAAAGAAGAACTAATATAATGCCAACTAGTGTAACTATTAATTAGAAATTATGTTTTGAGGGTTTTAAACAAAAGAGGGGTAGAAATGATAATAGTTTAATTTTAGGAAAACTGTAGTATACAAATAGAACACAAAGAGACACCACAGATAATTTTCCAGGAATTTAATGTATTTGATATACATCTAATATGTGCCTATGGATGGTGAGCAACTAGTAGTAAAAGAGAATCACATAGTTACATTTCAGGTTACCTAAAAGATGTAATAATGGCACTGTTTATCTCAATAATTTCTTAGGCATTCTTTGTTGATTCTGCTGGAGGTTACACGAGATTATCTGAGTAAAAGCTTTACAATGACTTCAGCCTTGTGGGACAGGAACACAGTAAGAACTGAAGGCAGGAAAGGAAATGCATAAGTAAGAAGGAAAAAGAAATGAAAGAGCTCAAAGATGTATTACTTGGCTGTCAGGTGCTAGGAGAGTTCATTTTGCTTTCTTTTAATCTTCATAATGCTCTTATCAGAATGATATTAACATACCCATTTTTTATACCAGTGACCTTTAACCATAGATTGCACTTGATTGTCTGCCAGGTTTTCAAGTCTGTGATGGGGACAGTAAAGTCCGAAATTTCAATCCCAGTCAAATCAAGACCTAGTAGAGACACCATCATGGAATCACATAGCTTAGACTCACATCTGACCACATTAAAGTGTTTGTTCTTCTACAGGATGATAGCCTATGTTTCAAGAGGAATGATCATTCTTGCCCCTGTAACAATTTCTCTGAGTTGTTTGTGCCAACTAAAGACTTTGATTGATTTTCATATTAGCAAAGCCCTGGAATTACATGAATATGACTAGTTATCTACCTATCTAGTTATTTTTAGAGAAGGGATGCAGAGCTATTATCAGATTCTCAGAACTTGAACTATCTGATCAGTTCAGTTCAGTTCAGTTCAGTCGCTCAGTCGTGTCCAACTCTTTGCGACCCCATGAATCGCAGCATGCCAGGCCTCCCTCCCTGTCCATCACCAACTCCCGGAGTTCACCCAGACTCACGTCCATCGAGTCAGTGATGCCATCCATCCATCTCATCCTCTGTCGTCCCCTTCTCCTCCTGCCCCCAATCCCTCCCAGCATCAGAGTCTTTTCCAATGAGTCAACTCTTCGCGTGAGGTGGCCAAAGTACTGGAGTTTCAGCTTTAGCAACATTCCTTCCAAAGAAATCCCAGGGCTGATCTTCAGAATGGACTGGTTGGATCTCCTTGCAGACCAAGGGACTCTCAAGAGTCTTCTCCAACACCACAGTTCAAAAGCATCAATTCTTCGGCGCTCAGCCTTCTTCACAGTCCAACTCTCACATCCATACGTGACCACTGGAAAAACCATAGCCTTGACTAGATGAACCTTTGTTGGCAAAGTAATGTATCTGCTTTTGAATATGCTATCTAAGTTCGTCATAACTTTCCTTCCAAGGAGTAAGCGTCTTTTAATTTCATGGCTGCAGTCACCATCTGCAGTGAACTATCTAATAGTTGACATTAAATGAGGTAACTAATTCCCCTTCTGGATTCAAGCATTATAATTATTTTTAATCCTTACTGTGGTCCCTGAAATAGCTATAATCACTAATTATTAGTAAGGGAACTGAGAAGTAGAGAAGTCTAAGCAAGGGAGAGGGCTGGAATTCAAATCCAGGTCAGTTTCAGTCTTGAACATGATGAATTTTATACCCTACACTGCATTCTATACTCTCACTGTAGATAATCAGTAAATGTTCATTTATTTCCTTTACCCCAGTTGGGGACAAAGAACACAGGTATGTAAAAATAATGTAGAAGCAGTTCCTAAACCAGTACAGATTAGTTTTAATGTAAATGATATAACAATAATGCTACTCAGCAGTTACTGAATAATTTATATTGTGCTGAGCTGAGCATGGAAAAAGGAAGAGAGTTTCAGAAAAACATCTATTTCTGCTTTATTGACTATGCCAAAGCCTTTGACTGTGTGGATCACAATAAACTGTGGAGAATTCTGAAAGAGATGGGAATACCAGACCACCTGACCTGCCTCTGGAGAAATGTGTATGCAGGTCAGGAAGCAATACTTAGAACTGGAGATGGAACAACAGACTGGTTCCAAATAGGAAAAGGAGTACGTCAAGGCTGTATATTGTCACCCTCCTTGTTTAACTTATATACAGAGTACATCATGAGAAACGCTGGGATGGAAGAAGCACAAGCTGGAATCAAGATTGCTGGGAGAAATATCAGTAACCTCAGATATGCAGATGACACCACCCTTATGGCAGAAAGTGAAGAGGAACTCAAAAGCCTCTTGATGAAAGTGGAGAGTGAAAAAGTTGGCTTAAAGCTCAACATTCAGAAAACTAAAATCATGGCATCTGGTCCCATCACTTCATGGCAAATAGATGGGGAAACAGTGGAAACAGTGTCAGACTTTATTTTGGGGGGACTCCAAAATCACTGCAGATCGTGATTGCAGCCATGAAATTAAAAGACGCTTACTCCTTGGAAGGAAAGTTATGACCAACCTAGATAGCATATTCAAAAGCAGAGACATACTTTGCCAACAAAGGTTCGTCTAGTCAAGGCTATGGTTTTTCCAGTGGTCATGTATGGATGTGAGAGTTGGACTGTGAAGAAAGCTGAGCACCAAAGAATTGATGCTTTTGAACTGTGGTGTTGGAGAAGACTCTTGAGAGTCCCTTGGACTGCAAGGAGATCCAACCAGTCCATTCTGAAGGAGATTAGCCCTGGGATTTCTTTGGAAGGAATGACACTAAAGCTGAAACTCCAATACTTTGGCCACCTCATGCAAAAAGTTGACTCATTGGAAAAGACTCTGATGCTGGGAGGGATTGGGGGCAGGAGGAGAAGGGGACGACAGAGGGTGAGATGGCTGGATGGTATCACTGACTCGATGGACATGAGTCTGGGTGAACTCCGGGAGTTGGTGATGGACAGGGAGGCCTGGCATGATGCAATTCATGGGGTCGCAAAGAGTCAGACACGACTGAGCGACTGAACTGAACTGAGCTGAGCTTAGCATTAAGTACTTTACAAGCATTCTTTAATCTAAAGGGCTTCCCTGGTAGCTCAGTTGGTAAAGAATCCACCTGCAATGCAGGAGACCCTGGTTAGATGCCTGGGTCAGGAAGATCCCCTGGAGAAGGGACAGGCTAATCATTCCAATATTCTTGGGCTTTCTTGGTGACTCAGATGGTAAAGAATCTGCCTGAGATGCGGGAGGCCTAGGTTTGCGCCCTATAGATAGTATAAATGTGCCCAGGTGATTAAGATAGCATGTTCATGTACAGGCAATGAAACTGAGAAAGAGTTTTCTGGGCTGATAGTTAAATTTTGGCCAAGACATTAAGGAGAGAAGGGATGAGCTTTAGTGGGGAGACTGGAAAGTTATTCATTGTAGGGAGAACGCACTTGATGGAAGCCTTGTACTGCTTGCTTAAGAACTGTGACCTGATTACTTGAAAACTGAGGTTCTGGTGAAAACTGAAGGCATATTTTTTGTAGTGTGAAAAAAATTAATAACCAGTATCTGCTCATTTGTTCATGTTTGAACATGACTGTTTCGTAAATGTGTTGAAATGACTTAAGCTCTCTTTCAGGTCTGGACTAAATGTTTATATCACAGCATCAGGGCCCATGGGGCAGCATTTGCAAGTCCAAACTTAACTCCCTCTTTCTTAGTGTGGGAGGTGAGTATCTGTGGACTTGCAAAGCAAACAACAGCAACAACAAACTTGTAGTATTTTCTTTTATCTATAATTATTAATAATCTTGTGAAGAAACCCAATTTGATATATTTATGCCAAAGTATAAGTCAAATCTTTTTTCCCAGTTTTCTTGGGATTTAATTGATTTATAATATTGTATTTGTCCAAGAAATAGAATGTGATGATTTGGTATATGTATATATTGTGAAATGATTACCACAATAAATTTAGTTAAGCTCAATTCACATAATTATAAATTCTATTTTTGTAACAAGAACTTCTAAGATCCTTAGCAACTTTCAAACATACAATATGGTGTTGTTAATATGGTTATTGTGACCAAGCTGCACATTATATCCCCATTGCTCATTTATCTTATAAGTGGAAGTTTTTATCTTGTGATCATCTTTACTCATTTTCCCTATCTCCAGCTTCCCGCTCTAGCAGCCATCAATCCATTCTTTCTATCATAAGTTCAGTTTTTTAGATTTTACATATAAATGAGATCATAAAGTATTTATCTTTGTCTGATTTATTTCATTTAGCATAATGCCCCAAGTCCACCCATGTAGCTACAAATAGCCATATTTCCTTCTTTCTAATGGCTGAATAATAGTAGGTTGTTTTACACCCCATTTTATTTATCCATTCATCTATCAAAAAACAGTAAGATTGTTTCATATCTTGACTGTCATAAATCCTACAATGAACACGGAGGTACAGATATCTTTTGGGGGTAGTAATTTCATTTCCTCTGGATATATAGCTAGAAGGAAAATTGCTGGATCATATGTTAGTTGTATTTTAATTTTTTTTGAAGAAACTCCACACTATTTTCTATAGTGGCTGCACCAATTTACATTCTCACCAACAGTGCATAAGTCTTTCTCTTTTCTCAGCATGCTCACCCAACACTTGTTATCACTTGTGTTTTTGATACTAGCCATTCTAACAGCTGTGGGGTGGCATTTAGTTAATTTAATTAGTTCTTCCTATAGAATTTTATTCATTTCTATATATATTATCACATAAAGATTTTTGGTCATATCATAGTATCAACATGATAACCTAGATCAGCTAATTCTGTGTTCTCCATTTAAATAACAGTAAATCACACAAATATTTCTGAAAGAATATTATAATTAATCTCCAAAGATAGTTTATAATTCTGTATGCTCTGCTTTCATACACATGTGGCATTCTTTTGACTTTCACTATTTATTTATTATATTTGCAAGCCTTTTGTTAAAATAGCTGGTACACAAATCATTTCCTGATTGCCATATGATTCTATTTGTATTTTTGAGTTATTAACCTTTGCAATACAACAGTGGCTGGAAATTAGAAGGCAAAATAGTGCTTCCTTTTGGCACTTTTTGGAAAGAATATTTATAAATCTGAATTACTGATGAAAGAAAACTGATTTATTTTGCATTCTAAATTTATATGGCACTTTCTTTTAAGCTAATGTAAATTAGACTAATTATAAGCTATCTTTTTTCCCACCAGAGCAAATAAAAATAGAATTTGTAGAAAAGTTTTTTCCTCTCCACATATTGAATCATTTTTCTCCTCTTCTTTGAAAGTTAATTCTGATGAAGATGTATTTATATCTCATTGAAATCTTTGGCAAAACCTTGGCATCCCTTTGAGTAATGACGTATCACACTATGCATGTGTGCTTAGTCATGTCCAGCTCTTTGTGAACCCATGGGTGTAGCCCACCAGGCTCCTCTGTCCATGGGATTCTCCAGGAAAGACTACTAGAGTGAATTGCCATTTCCTCTTCCAGGGAATCTTCCTGACCCAGGAATTGAACTCTCATCTCATCTCCTGTATCTCCTATATTGACAGGCCATTGAAATACCTTTAAACAAATGAACAGTAATAGCTTAAATGACAAATATTACTAATATTGATACAATTTACTAAGGAGAATATATTAGAATATATTAAAATGCAGATAGTGAAAGAACAAATTTAATTTTCAACTAAATATCGCATTGATATTTAGACCATTGGTTAAAACATGAGAACAGGTTTCTTCCACTTCAGGGAAGCAAAATACTTGTAGATCACTTAACATTTATGAAGCATGTTCTCAGTCTGTAGGTATATGTTTCCTTTATATATGTCATTTAATTTAACTACATCCCTCTGTAATTGATAGCGTTATCCTGTTTGCAGATGGGAAACAGGTTCAGAAAGATTGAGAATGATAACTAATCCTAGTAAGTAGCAAAACCTAAACTGATCTAATTCCAGGGCAAAGCTCTTTCTGACACATCAGCGTGGGTCTTTATCTCTTTGAAAACTGATGAACATTAAGAGCTTTCTTCCAGAAATATGCGTGGAGAAACAACATGAGCAATGATAAAACAGTAATCTCACTAAACCATTAGTGTCTGTTTGGTCTTGCTTTCACTGATAGATCTTTTTGCAAAATTGCTTTCCTCTGAGATGGTGGACTTTAAATATTTTCTCTGGAGGCTTTTCTAAATTATAACTATCGGAAAATGTTTTGCTTGAAGGCTAAAGAAAAATGAGAGCTTACTTAACTACACCTCATAATTCCTGTCAGGGTAGGTATTATGAACTCTACATCTGCCAAGATTCAAACTTAAATAAGGTGCCTCCACAAACTGTTCATTTCTCTATGATTTCTTCTTGATATTTTGAAGTAGAAATAATCTGATAACTATTAACAAAGGAGAGAAACACTTTTTCTTGATCCTCAACATCATGTTGCTGTAGGCTAATTCTTACTCTCTTCCATTGCCCCTTAATACAGAGAATGTGTTTTGGGGCCTCTCCCTCAGTCTGCTCCACTCCGAGTGCATCTTACATAAACCTTCTCAATCAGCCAGTTTTTGCAAAATGGTCTTAGGGTTGGTTGATCCCTTGTATGTGTAATTCTGAACTTGTCTACAACTTAAAGTCAATAGAGCGTAATGGTTAAGAGAATTGGCACTGATTTGCAAAAAAGTCGCACACGACTTAGCGGCTGAACAACAATAACAACAACCAGACCAGAGTCCAAATACTGCCTATGCCCCTAATTGGCTGTGTAAACGTGGAGAAGTCATAAAAGATGAGAGTCCTCATGCAGAAAATGGTATAATAAATGCATCTGCCCCATATGGTTAATGTGAACATTAATGGAATGTGAGAGAGTGCATGTTAAGCATTAGCACAGGGCCTGGTTCTTGTTAGTCGTACCTGCTCTTATTGTCAGTTATTCACTTTATATTCCCGGTTTCAACCCAGTGCCTAATATATAATAGTTGTTCAACACATATTTACTAGATAAAACTAGTTCTGATACTTAAGCAATGGGCCAACAGCAGAGTAGACGCCCCTACTTATCACTTTGTCCTCAGAAAGAGAGAATAGAGACAAACCAGTCATCATAATCTCCTTTCTCACTCTAAATTTCCCATCCAGCCCCAGTAATGAAATAATATTCCTGAACCCTAACAAATTAGAGAATTTTTCAAATCACACTATTTGAAAATGGTCGGGCTTCCCTGATCTAATAATGGACTTCTCAGGTGGTGCTAGTGGTTAAGAATCCAACTGCCAATGCCCGCCAGAGATGCAGGTTCGATTCCTGGGTTGGGAAGATTCCCTGGAGTAGGAAATGGCAACCCACTTTATGTCCCAGGACCTCAAGGTCACCAGGTGTATATTAATGCAGTCTAGTTAAGATAAATGATTATAGTTCATAAACTGCTTATGAACTCATTTGTGCCTTTTAAAATTTACCACCTGCAAACTGCTTTGTTCACCTCTGAGTCTTCCAAGGGTTACAACAGACACTGGCACGTGGAAGGTATTTAGGAAATGTTTGTTGAATAAATGAGTAAATATGTGAATGAATAGGAACTGTGAAACACTAACACAAGAATATTTTTCTTTCCAAAAAATAATGAAAAAATTTCATTCAATAAGAATCATTCTTAGTACTGATAGATGACTTAGTAGTTCCTATTCAATACAAAATGTTCCACTCCATTTTTTTCTCATATTTTACAAGTTATTAATTAATGGTTTTCCTGGTAGCTCAGATGGTAAAGCATGTGCCTGCAATGCAGAAGACCCAAGTCTGGCCCTGAACTAGATTTTCCTTTTACATTCCTTCTCTGTTCAGTGCAGTGCCTGGGTAGCTAAGAGAGGAGCTTGGTTTCTCAATAGCCAGCACCTTCATTTTGGAGGGTTTGTGGGTTAGGTCTTAGTCTCTAAATTACCATATCCATGAGGCTTATTGGCATTCTCTTTAAAATCAATTTAAGTCGTGTCCAACTCTTTGCGATCAGTTTGCCCGAGTATATGTACATCTGGTTGTCTGCTCTCTCTCTTTCTACACACACACACACACACACACACACACACATACACACAAGCACACAAAGAGAGAGATTTTCCTTGACTTAGGATGGGGTTATGTCCTGATAGACCGATTGTTAAGTTGAAAATATTGTAAGTTGAAAATGCATTTAATACACCTGACCTACTGAACATAATTAATTATCAGGGCTTCCCTGATATCTCAGTTGGTAAAGAATCTGCCTAAAATGCAGGATACCCTGGTTTGATTCCTGGGTCAGGAAGATCTCCTGCAGAAGGGATAGGCTACCCACTCCAGTGTTCTTGGGCTTCCCTTGTAGCTTAGCTGGTAAAGAATCCGCCTGTGATGTGGGAGACATGGGCTAGATCCCTGGTTTGGTAAGATCCCCTGGAGAAGGGAAAGGCTACCCACTCCAGTATTCTGGCCTAGAGAATTCCATGGACTGTATAGTCCATAGGACAGTGACTTTCACATTCACTTTTCTTTCACTTTCAAAGGCAATACAAAGATCAATGCTAATGAATTAATGGGTTTGGCAGTGAACTATTTACTGACCTCTATTTTCTTAATGAGATATGAATCAACTTACCAGCTGAGTCTGAGGGAAGCAGAGAGGATGGAGGAAAATTTGAGGAGAGTGGGTAAAGCTTCTAAGAAAATGGTCCTTAAGAGGAATTAGGAAGAACTTACTGGTAAGTCTGAGCAGTATTTCCAGTCTTAAAAACCCATTTGAAGGTGGTTTGGTCGTTAATTTATTGAAATACCAATTTGCCCTGCCAAAAGATACTTTTCACATGCCTGGCTATGTTATAAAGAAGTAGAAAAGAATGAGAGATAACAATCGACAGAAAATTCAATTAGTGTTTTTAAAAACTTTTTCTGCTTACCCCACTCCCCTTCTGGGGAGCCTTCACAGACACAGCTGCCCTCCCAGTCACACGTAACCCAACAAGGCAGCACTCCATTATCAAAAAATTCAAAGAAATGGAGCATAGATTTCCACGTTGTTAATTTAGCAAATTCATATATTATACATAATATCTTCAGTTGGCAAAAATTTTTGCAGTATAATTTAGTTTGATCTTTTAACAAGTAATTTGTCAATGTCTAGCAAGATAAAAATGTTAATAGTGTATTACACATTCATTCTAATTCTGGACCCTTATGCCAATAAATAATTTACATCCATAAAACTATTATATAAATAAAAGTGCTCATTATCACATCATTTTTAATAACAAAAATTGGAAACACCTTTAATTGTTAATAGGAAAATAATTTAGTAAATTATACCCACTTATTAGAAAATTACACGGTTGTTATAATTACAAGACTGTGAAGCAAAAGAGAATAATGCTTAATGAGGAAAGAATGAAGAAAGCTGACTTAAAATTTTGTCTCCCTTGTGACAGTAATTATATAAACATAATATTTATTAAAAATTAAAACAAGGCTTTGAAAGCTCTGTAACAGTAATAAGGATTTTATGTTTGTTTCAAAATGTTTTTAACATGGCTATTCTTTATAAATTTTTTTTATAGGCATAATAGGTTTTTTCTACTCTCTTTCTTAAGAATTTCTGATTATTACTTCATTTTTCCATTTCATAGTTTCAAATAAAATCTGTGATTTTATCATCAGAGAAGATTAGACTTAATTTGACATTTCATAATTCCAAGTTATTTGGTATAAAAAGACCACATGCACTTGTAAGTTCTTTAAAAATATAATTTCAAGACATTTTTTGTGCTTTATCTTGCCTAGGCTGGAGATTAAGCAAACTACCTAAAACTGCTGGGCACTTTTTTTTTTTTTCCATTTTTCTCCTTGTTATTCATTTATCTTGCCCTTCACAGAAATGATAACAAATGAGTCTGCAGGCACATCTGCCAGTTTCTTAAATCCCTATTATCTGCATTACAAAATCATACTATTAAAAATGCTTCCATTATTTTCAGAGCTCTTTAGTTTTTATGCTTCAGCATTCTGTAGGATGTATCTTATATAAGTGCAAAACTTGGATTCAACTTCTGGAAGCTTTCGATTTCTTAGTTCAAAAGTAAGAGATCCTTAATTCAGCCATCTGATTCACAATTGTTTGTACAGTAAGAAGCTCCTAAATCATGCTTTGATGAATACCTGGCAGTTTTCTTGCCATTTTCCAAAAGTTCTTTATTAAACATTCTCTCTCTCTCTCTCTCTCTCTCTCACACACACACACACACACACATTTTGATTAAAAACACAGATTTTGTCATTATAAAGTTTAAGATTCTATTTCCAGTTCTATAGTATCTGGGCCACTTCTCTTTAGGCAAGTAACCTAATGTCTCTGAATCTTGTTATTTTCATCTCTGAAATGGAGATTACAATTACATCAGACAGTCCTCAAAACATCCGTAGTGATTTCAGAGCTTCTTTTTCAGAGTCAGGTACAAAGCAGGCACTCAGTAAATAACTAGTGCTTTTATTAATTTATTATTATTTCTGTGTTTAATTTTAATTGAGTCAGTGAGTTCCTATAATAAAATGCAATTTCCAGTAAATCAAGTAACACCTGTTATCAGCAAAAATTTTAACTGAGTTCATTATTTTCTATGTAACTCAGATTAGTGTTCTGCCTTTTTTCTGTGCCATATGTAGGTGTTCAACAGATTAAGTTAATAAATGTATGAATGCATGAATGTGTAGATGAATGATTAAATGCTTATTTTTGACGAGGTAGAAAAAATATAACACAGTGGAACAAATAAAATAGCCTATGGAGAAAAATGGCAAACTCACATACGTGCCCAGGGCCAGTCTAGGAAAAATTGCTTTTTTTTTTTTTAAGGAAAAAAATGTGTCAAATAACTTATTTAGCACTAATAAAAATTATGTCATATCAACCATACTAAAATAGAACATTGAGCTACAGTTCCATTAAGTGGCATTGTGCCAGCACTCATTCAATAAGTTGTGCCCAACTCTGCAGCCCACACTCCTCTGTTCGTGGGATATTCCTGGCAAGAATACTGGAGTCGGTTGCCATTTCCTCCTCTAAGGATTTTCCTAGGAATTGAACCTGCGTTTCCTGTGTCTCCCACCTTGGCAGCTGGATTCTTTTATGGATCCTTTTATCACTGAGCCACTTGGGAAGCCCCTGAGTGACATTATATAGTCTAAATTTATGGAGAACTTTTGAGATGGCTGATAAAATGATGGTTGAGTAACTTTGAGCAGAAAAGATAGAGAGAAATGGCTTTTTCTACATTCTACTGTGCCTTTAAGTAAAATGCTTCATAATCTTGCTGCATAGCTATATGTCATTTGGCTTTAGACACCTATTGTGATTTGCCCTGTGAAGATAAGGTTTTGCCATGGAGAGGATTTGTAGAAGTAACACACTTTGCAGTACCATTGGCAACCACAAGTACCAAAACTCCAGTTTAGGTGAAACTACTGTCAAATGATAATGTCATTTCCTTGTGAGTGTTTCGGGAAAAGATGGGCAGGAAATGTATAAAGGTCAATCATTTATTGACTGAAATAACATTTCATCATTTTGAAAACATAAAATACATTACAGTTGGTAGAGCATCGTGCGTTAATATTTCACTGTACTTTAGGCATTGCCTACAATCAATTGCCTACCTATAAATTGTAATAATTTCTGCCCTTTGAAACACTATCATTTACTAAAGTCCATACATTAGTCAAATTCCTTAGTTTCCCTTCTTCAAATTCCCTTCTTCTGTTTCAGAATTTCATTCAAGACATCACACTACATTTAGTTGTCACGTTTGTCGTGTTTCCTTAGGCTCCTCTTGGGATTGATGGTTTCTCAGACTCTGTGGTTTGGATGACGTGAACAATTTTGAGTTAGTCAGAATTTTGTAGGATGCCCATTATTGGGATTTGTTTGACGCATTTTTCATGATAAGATTAGAATTATGTGTTGTGGGGAGGAAGACCACAGCGTAGAAGTGTCGGATCACAAGTGTGCATGTTATCAGTGTGCATTATGAATGCTGAGGTTGATCTTGATCACCTGGCTAAGGTAGTGCTTTTCAGAGTTCTTCATTGTAGAGTTACTCTTTCCCCCCTCTTCTCTTGTACTTTTCGGAAGGAAGTTAGTGTCCTCAGCCCACAGCTAAGGAATAGGAAGTTATGCTTAAGATGGAGTATCTACACAAACTATTTGGAATTCTTTTTCACAGAGTTTTGTCTATTCTCATTTATTTATTTATGAATCAAATTATTTACATCAGAAGAACTCATGGGTTTTTATTTTATATTTTGGGTAATCCTCTAACTCTACTTTATTTGTTGCTCAAATTGCTTTAGTCCTGAACCTTATCAATTCTTTCAGTTGGCTTTTGTGCCACTTTGATGTATCCCCATTTGGATGGTTTGTTTGTTTTTACACTTCCATACCCTATATGATGGTCTGAGCTCATCTTGTATATTTACTGCCCCAGTCCTAAAATCAGCTATTTCTTCAAGGATAACTAGATCTTCTTATTGGAGAATGGTATTAGACACGAGGATCTGGGTTTGGAGTATGCTAATTGTAACGCAAATGTCGTTGCTTCCAGGTCTTCACAGCTGACAGAGCAAAGAGATAATATGTGTGTATATTAACCATATATATATATACACATATCTATAACTATCTCTCTACGTAACTGTGTATTAAGCTAATATAAATATTAAACTAAATATGAATGTATATCGAGGTTTCCAACTCTAATCTGTTATCACATAGATCATTTTAGCCCCATTTCTTGCTTATCTTTAAATTGTGACTCCAGCAAAACACTTGACTTTTAGAAGTGAGAAAATCAAATTGTAGCAACTTTGGGAAGCCACGTTATCTAGCAGAATAATTCTTAAAGGGCAAGGTGTGCGTCATCAAATTTTAATTTACAGGAGTCTCCAATCCATAACCACCAACAGAACAGACAAAAAGCTTCAAAAAAAAAAAAAGAGAGAACCTGTTCTCCCAAGCCTAAGTATGAAGAAAGGGGTTGCTAAAAACAGAAAACTGTTTGGGCAATACACACACCCTTCAGTGGAGGGTACCTGGTGGTTCAGGTTAAGAATCTGCCTGTAATGCGGGACACCTGGGTTTGATCCCTGGGTAGGGAAGATCCCCAGGAAAAGGAAATGGCAACCCACTCCAGCCATTCCTCACCTGGGAAATCCCATAGACAAAGGAGCCTGGCGGGCTCTAGTCCATGGGGTCACAAAGCAGACGTGACTGAGCAACTAACACTTTGACTTTTTGCCGGGGTCCAGCCCTGGTGGATCCAGGGAATTTGAAGGGGAGACGGCATCGGCAATCAGGAAACAATTGCTTAATTAAACGTTAATTAAGGATATAAAGAGTGGTTAAATAAGGATAGCTCAGTGAGGAAATTCAGTGGAGAAAAGAGGCTGAATAATTCAGCCAGAAGGTGAGAGAGAACGACATGGGGAGACCAAGTTTCGGTGAACAAGGCCCGCACTTTATTTTCCAAAGTAGTTTTTATACCTTAAGTTATGCATAGAGGATAATGGGGGAAGGGGTAGAGTCATGCAGTAAGCCAGGCTTTCTTCCTGCAAATTTATCATATGCAAAAGTTTAGGTGATTTGCATTATCTTCTGGCCCGGAGGCCTGTTAACATTTTAAGACCCTTTCTTCAGAAAACTTATTTTTCTCTAAAGGTGATTAGTCAGGCGCCACCCTCCAAAAGCATTAAAGTTGCATTCCTACAGAGCAAAGGTGTGGTGGGCTGTAACAAGAAAAAGAATTAACTCAAGGGTCCAAGGTTACAAACATTAAAGGTACTACTTACACCAATTATATTAATCAATACACTGCCAGGGACACAGCAGGTAAGGGATATGGAGACTTAGCAGCAAACAATGGCCCAACAAGTGAAAAACCCTTCACCAATACAGTTTCTAATCAATCTTTTAACTGCTCAAAGGAATTTGTATTTAGACAGTTTAGAACATCTCCTGCCTCTCGCAGTTGGGAGGCTCTGAGCAACCACATGTGGCCGGAAAAACCTATTCAGGCAGGCTAGAGGACTTCCAAAGGAGTTTTGTAGGTTGAAACACTATCACACACAGGAACTTTATTAACTGGAGCTGTAAGTTAACTCTTTCTTCAGAGAGAGGTAGTGGGGGACAGCCCCCCGTAAAGTCAGAGGTGTAGGTGAGAGCACAAAGCAGAAAGTAGGCAGACTCTGGTTTTGGGGGTAGATGCTCGAGAATTTCCAGGGGGACTCCTGAGGCTCGATCCCGCCTTTGCGTATGCCAAGCCTCCTTCCTCATGACCTTTGCCACGGGGGGAGCTCCTGCTCCCGACAACTTTTCACACTATTCAAGCCAAATGCCAATGGAAATATTGCACCCATTCCCTACTTCCTGTGATTTTGGTTGGGCCAAGTGAGGCTATCATCTTCCATGCCACCCCACTCCTGCCCTCCAGAAAAGGTAGCACTTTGATTCCCCACCAGGTTTGCAACCCACTCTAGTATTATTGCTGGGAAAAAATCCCATGGACAGAGGACCTAGTCAGACACAGCTGAGTGACAAAGCATGCACACACGCATCCATAGAGTGTATATCAATCCCAATCACCCTCCCTCTTCCTCTTGGTATCCATAAATTTTTCTCTATGTCTGTGTCTGTATTTCTGCTTTGCAAATGGATCATCTATACCATTTTTCTAGATTTCATATATATACATTAACATATGATATTTGTTTTTCTTTTTCTGACTTACTTGACTCTGTATGACAGTCTCTAGGTCCATGCACATCTCTGCAAATGACCCAATTTTATTCTTTTTTATGGCTGAGTAATAGTCCATTGGGGGTTCCCAGGTGGAGCTAGTGGCAAAGAACTTCCCTGCCAATGCAGGAGACATAAGAGACATGGATTTTGATCCCTGGGCTGGGAAGATCACCTGGAGGAGAGCATGGCAACCCACTCTAGTATTCTTGCCTAGAGAATCCCATGGAGAGAGGAGCCTGGAGAGCTACCGTCCATAAGGTTGCAAGAAGCTGGACATGATTGAAGCAACTTAGCATCAGTTCAGTTCAGTCGCTCAGCTGTGTCTGACTCTTTGCGACCCCATAGAGTGAAGCACGCCAGACTTCCCTGTCCATCACCAACTCCCGGAGATTGCTCAAACTCATGTCCTCAAGTCGGTGATGCCATCTAACCATCTCATCCTCTGTCTTCCCCTTCTCCACCCGCCCTCAATCTTTCCCAGCAGTCAAGCCTTTTCCAGTGAGTCAGTTCTTCGCATCAGGTGGCCAGAGTATTGGAGTTTCAGCTTCAGCATCAGTCCTTCCGATGGATATTCAGGACTGATTTCCTTTAAGATTGACTGGTTTGATCTCCTTGCAGTTCAAGGGAATCTCAAGAGTCTTCTCCACCACCAGTTAAAAACCATCAATTCTTTGACACTCAGCTTTCTTTATAGTCCAACTCTCACATCCTTACATGACTACTAGAAAATAGTGTGTGTGCAACTTAGCATGCACACACAATATTCCATTGTGTGTATGTGTGTGTTTGTACACACATCTTCTTTATCCATTCCTCTTTTGATGGATATTTAGCTTGCTTCCATGTCCTGGTTACTGTAAATAGTGCTGTAATGAACACTGTGGTATATGTGTCTTTTAGAATTGTGGTTTTCTCAGGGTTTATTCCCAGTTTTCTGGATCATATGGTAGTTTTATTTTTAATTTTTTAAGGAACCTCCATACTGTTCTCCATAGTGGTTGTATCAATTTACATTCCTACCAACAGTGTCTAAGTGTACTCATCTTTCTATAGCCAGGATTATTATCACCCTTCTCTAGCAATCCAGCCACAGTAGTTCCAGAATGATCTTTCTAAAACTAAACTAAGCAAATTTATCTTATGAAAATACCTGATTTTGTTGTGGAACTTTTCTGTCTTCTCTTCTAAGTTTTCAATTAAAATCTTTCAATGGATTCCAATATCCTTGGAGTAAAAATCTCACATCCTAACTCTTTTTGTCCATTGGGCTGCTGTAAGAATACACTACGAGTTGGGTGGCTCATAAACAACAGACATTTATTTCTAGCAGTTTTGGAGACTGGAAGTGCAAGAACAGGGTGCCAGTATGGTCAGATGAGGCTTCCCTGGTGGCTCAGTGGTAAAAAATTGCCTGCAATGCAGGAACAGTAGGAGACGTGGCTTAGATCTCTGGGTCGGGAAGATCCCCTGGAGGAAGGTATGGCAACCCACTCTAGTATACTTGCCTGGAGAATCCCATGGACAGAGGAGCCTAGTGGGCTGCAGTCCATAGCGTCACAAAGAGTTGGACACGACTGAAATGACTTCGCACTCATGCATTGCATGTCAGATGAGGGCCTTCTGAGTCAGACTTCTACTTTCGCATGGCAGAAGAGGCTAGGGAGCTCTATGGGGTCTTTTTGTTTGCAGGAGCACTAATACCACTCCTGAGGGCTGTGCCCTCATGATCTAATCTTTCTCAAAGACCACACCTACAATGGGAAATTAAGATTTCAACATATGAATTTGGAGGGGCACACAGAGATTCAACCGTAGCACTTACTATACATACATGGACCAGTCATGACTTGCTTCTGACACCCTCTCCATTGTCTTCGTTTCTTATACTCCAATGAGCATTTCTTAAATTGATTCTAAATGGATCTCCTTTCTGCTCTGATTCGTAACCATTCATTTTCTTGCAACCGTGAATTTATCTTCTCTTTTCCTTAAAAATGCACCCCTCCTTCCTGTTACATATCCATTTCCACTGACTTCTACAAGAAGCCCTGCTGATATCTCCCATATACTGTCCACAGCAAGAGTTAAGATCTTACTGTGTCTTCCTATAGCATTCTGTAATAATTTTTACTGTAATTATGAATTTTATTTGGATGTCACATTACATTTAATTCTAGATGGCAAGATAATGATTTTAGTAACAATAACACTAGTGTTAGCTTAACCCATGATATACTCTAGCTGTTCAATAAGTGTTTGTTGAATGAGTGAATGAATGAATGAATGCATGAATCGTCAGCTTGAAATCTTAATCATTTTACCTTTTAAAAATCTGTTCAAAGACATAGTTTTTCAAAAAAATAAGGACTTAGGATCCTAAACTTCATTTGATAGAGGAAATTTTTACTGACACATTATCTTTAAATACCTCCAGGTAAAACAATTAACCCAGGAATTTAAGGTTATCCATTTAGACTTGCAAGCCAGTTACTAATACGTCCTGCCCCCACTGTATCAGATGGTATCAGTGCTTGACTCATAACTCCCCAGCCTCATCATTCCAGTATATACTGATAGAATCATCTAACATCTGCAATTAGCCACTCTAGGACAGGTCAGAAGTGTACAGGAGTTAATATATCTGGGTGTAGCTCTCAACCAAAGACAGAGGGGGACTGGAAGATAAGTACTTCAAGTTTCTCACTCAGTCTTGGAATAACTCTGAGACATGTTCTATAGAGTTTTAGAGAACTCCCCTGGAGGACTGACAGCAGTTTCCTGCAGGAGAAATCTGTTCAGTAATGTACCTCTATTGATTTATTTCCATGTCTCTGCTCTCAAATCCCACTCCACTCCTGAGTTTTCTGGAAGAACCTCCCAGATGAATAGTTTGCATTCAAATTCTTGCCTCAGGTTCTGCTTCTAGGGGAATTCAAATTATAGCATCCTACCAATCCAGTGCTCCTTAAGAGCCATCACTGCCACAAGTATGAAGGCATGGCTCATTTTGTGTCACCCTGCCTGCATCCTAATACTTTTAAACAGATTGGAAAGAGCATGACCTTGAAGAGAAAAATAGCTTATATGAGAATGGCCAATGGATAAGGGAAAGGAGAGAGAGTGCCATTTGTTTTCCATTGATGATAGTATGAAATTTACACGCAGATGGTCTAACAGGTGTGACTATAATTTGAGGAGACTGCCCCCTTGGTTACTAAGGAAACTGCTATTATTATTGTGGAAACACAATCTCACTTTATTGCTTCACTTGTAGCCTTTTTCTTAACTCTAGTATAGCAGCCAACAGATTCATCCTTTTCCCACGACTTCATCACAAAGAGACATACATGTGCACATACACACACACACACACACACACTTTTGTGTATGCCAGTGCTAGAGAAGACAAGCTCATGGTGCGTGTATGCAATGGATACTGTAAATTACAGGTCTCCATGAAATACTCTTCTGCAGGTTTCATGAATAATTAAGTTTAGTAAAATTAATAATTTCCTTAAGATCTTGATGAAAACTGAAGAAAGAAAATTCTGAAGAAAACAGCTTAGAAACCTGCCTTTTTGCCCTCACTTTGTGCCTTAATGAACAAAGGATAACAGGGACTCTTTTGGAAGTCTTTGCTTGGGTTGAAGACTGTACTCTTACCATGTTAAGTTTATGAGTGTGTAAACTTCTTCATCTCCTGCACTGGCAGGTTCTTTACCACTAGTGCTACCTGGGAAGCCCATGCAAACTTAGGAAGCATGAAGTTTCCGAAAGCTATTATACAGTTTAGAAGATGTATGCTTGGATGTTTACTTAAAACTAAAAAATGAGGTCTATATGTACAAATAATTTCTCTTTTTGTATCCATTTCAGTTTTCTGAGTTTCTGGAAAGGCCTGGTATCTCCAAAGGAACAGTTTCTGATAGAAGTTTGGAGGTCTGATTCAAGAAAAAATAATCAAGGACAGCCAATGAATTGAGGACAAGAAGGTTTCCAATCAGGTAGGAACACTTAATCTCATACAATCACCTTAAATAAAGTGTGTTGTTAGCTGGATATGATACAACTGCTTGGAAAAGATGGATTTATAACCTACCCTACAAGGAAACTATCCCCAGTTCCCTTGGAGGTTGTAGTGTTTATCAGAGAGTACCTTGGGGGAAAATGAGTACAATAACAGTATGATGCTTTTTTCCATTTTTAGCTCATTGTTGCCATGTACCCTTGGTGATCATGGTGCCTGTGATTTAGTCCCATGAGCTTAGGTACGTGGAACAGCAGTTAACCCTTTTTAGTATTTTCTCCCAAGACAAATCGTTTTTATGGGTTTTTTTTCCATGATCTAGTTGCTTATCACAATTAAGCATCAAGTCTCCTGAATGAGGTATAGTTCCAGTCATTCTAAGGAAATTAGCTTGATTCTTATTGGGACACATCTTGGTCTTGGCACAAAGTGAGTTCACATAAGGATTTACAAGGAGAAGAAGGGGACATGGGAAAGAGGAGTTCATTGTTCCCTGGGCACACCAGAACTCCTCTGACAATTGTGTTTTCATTAGCAATGTCAACTTAAAACATATTCACAACCTAAAGGTTGAGAGTTATGTTTTATTTGGTGGGAATTTTTAAGACTTCAAGATCAGGAGGCAGCATCCCAAGTAACCCTGAGAGAACTGCTCCTAGGAGGTGAGACAGGGAGCCAGGTTTTATAGAAGTTTTGCAACAAAGGGCAGGTAGACCGACCAAACATCAGAAGATCATTGTTAGTTAAAGAAAAATCAGATCTTTCAAGTTAAGTAGTTTAGCACTTTTCTATGTATGGGAGGATGCAAGAGTCTGGGCTCAGTGAAATCATTGCTTTGATATGCACCTCAGCTATATGGAACCAGTATCCTGTGTTTTCATACCTTGAGCTGCCTCAGGGATGACCATAGAGAGTGGCTGCAGTCTGATCTCTGCTAGATGGTAGATAGTCTTTCTTTCCTGAGTTCCCTCAGGGCTCACCAGTTTACCATCAGTGATGCCTGCAATCACTGATGACTGTCACATCTTTTGTTTACTGATGTGCAAGACATTTTCCATTTTTCAGAGTTTGTGATAAAATCTTACAGTAAAAGGAATAATGAAGATGTCCCATTATATGGCAGGACAAAAGATAGTAGTGACATAAAAATCAGGGCCTATCTGTCTCATCTACAGTTAAAGACTCAGTGTTTAGCTGAGTATATTTGACTCCTTATCAATATTCAATAAGAAAACCATGTTGAATGACTTAAGGATGAATTAATGAATGAAAAAAAGTTAATATAGTAGAAACTGTTTTATCCTTGTATTTTCTTGTGTGTTGACTTTTGTATTTCAGGACCTAGCACTCTTACTGACACATAGAACAATTGATTGAAAGAATGAAACCTCACAATTCTAAGAATAATTTTAAGACCAATACAGACCTCATATTTGTCACGGTCTATGATAGAAGTATCCAGAGATGAAAGCCTGGATCTCAGCTACTGATAGAGTTAACAGAATCTATCAGGTTTTAATAATTTACAGTTCATCCTATTACATTTAGGCATTTAGCTACATGAGCCATACAATTAAATGTTGACTGGAAAAAAATGCACAACCTAAAAGTTGAGAATTCTGTTTTATTCAGCAGACATACTGAAGACTTAAGTCAGGACACAGCTTCTCAGATAGCTCTGAGGGACTGTTCTGAAGAGGTAAGGGAGGAGCCAGGATATTCAGGACATTTTGCAAGAAAAACAGGTAGTCGGAACATCAAAAGATCACTGTTAATTAAAGAAACTAGACATCTCAAGTTAATGAATTTAGCACCTCTCAATATCTGGTAAGATGCAAGAATCTGGGCTCATTGGAATCATTCCATTGATATGGACTTGAAATATCTAGGGCCAGTATTCTGTTTTCTCCATCTTGAGTGCCCCCAGGGTACAGCTTTGAGGGTGGCTGTAGTGGCTGGCAGCTTGATGACTATAACATCCTTTGTTACTGATATGACAGGTGACATCTTTGTCCACATAAATGACTTGAATATGGATAGCACATCCCTGGATGTGCAAAACATGATTCTTGGAGCATTTTTACAAAGTTAAGGGCAATTTCAGAATCACTAGCAGCTAAAATTGCTATTTATACGTCTCCACAGGTAGGTAGTAAACTGCTGTTGCTAGCTTCTTTTTTCCCAAGGGATAACAAAAAGCGATGTAATTCAAGAAAGAAATGTAAAATTTAGCACAATGCCATTTCCACAAAACCAAACACACAGATATACAGATATACATACACACATATACAAACTCTCTCAGATATGAAGTAATAATCTAAAATAGGACCCTGGAACTCATTGCAAAATAGCAGATGTACTAATATTTGATGATTTTCTTTGATTTATGTTTGATATTTATATAGATATATATTAATAACATTCAGAGTTGCTATATGGAAAAATAACTTTGTACCAATATTGTCTTTGTCTGTGTTATCGATAATGTATGAGATTGCCTCTCTGCTCCATCCTTTTCCTGTAATATCTTATGGGCAAGAGATGTAGTTATCAGTTGTTTTTAAAATTTCTAGATAGCCAGAAGACTAATATCACTTAAATAAAGAAGGCAAATTATCCCAAAGTAGGTGGCTTTGTTATGGAACATAAAGTCCTTGTAGTAAAGGGGAAGAATTTCATAGCTAAAAGGCTTCAGTTGCAGAAGATTTGTGAGTAAATATGTATGTTGTTTCAAAGTGGACTCTCTTCTATAATTAATGTCTGGGACTTATCTTTGGTATCTAATGGATTTTGATTTTAAAGTATTATTAGGTAATGTACCAAAGAATGTATTAAATTGGACGTAAATTATGAGAAACTATAAAATAAACTCCTTCAAACACACCACCAAAATTAAGAACTAGAATCAAAATTGTTGAACCTTCTCTCTGTTCTCCACCCCGGTTTCACCTTCCTTTCATCAAAGAAACCACTCTCATCTTGGCTTTCTATTCAGCATTCATTTAATCTTTATGTTTTTGATTCATTTAATCTTTATGATTTTGCTTGTTATTGAGATTTATAAAAATTGATATCATACTTTAGTCTTCTGTGCTTGCTTTTTTACTCAACATCATGTTTCTAAGGTTCATACATTTTGTTTTAACTCATGTTCATTCATTTTACTGGAGAAGGGAATGGCAACCCACTCCAGTATTCTTGCCTGGAGAATCACATGGCCAGAGGATAAAATTCCATATTGTATAAATATAATAAAATGTATTTATTAGTCTATTAGTGATATTGGGACCTATTATGAACAGTACTTCCATGAACATTTATTTTAATGTTTCCTAGTACACATGTGCAAGAGTTTATTTAATATAAGTAAAAGAGCACACCACTAAGAATAGAATTGCTGAAAATTCAAATATTCAACTTTAAAATATTATGCCAAGTGTTTTCCAAAGCTATAGAGTCTGTTTTTAGTCTTTCTGTTCTATAGCCTCACCAGTAAGAATGGACAATCTAGTCAGTATAAATTCTCTTCTGGTTTTTGTATTACTTTGCTCGGTTTCCCCTAAAAAAAATATACCACAGACTTAATGGCTTAAAAAAAAGAGTTTTATCTTCTCCCGGTTCTGGAGGCTGGAATTCAGGATCAAGGTGGTGGCAGTTTGGGGTCCTTCTGAGGTCTCTCTCCTTGAGTTGCAGATGGCCCCTGCCTTCTGGCTGTGTCTTCACATGTCCTTTTCCCTGTGTGTGTGCATCTTTGGTCTCTCTTCCTCTTCTTATGACACTGGTCATAATTAGGTTGAGAATCCTTCATTTGTTTAAATAGTTGCCTGTGTTTCCTATTCTGTGAAATTCCAGAAAATATCTTTTCTCCATTATTCTGTTGTTTATCTTTTTCTTACTTATTTCTTATTGTTCTTTGTGCTTAGTCACTCAGTTGTGTCCGACTCCGAGACCCTATGGACTGTAGCCTGCCAGGCTTCTCTGTCCATGGGGATTCTCCAGGCAAGAATCCTGGAGTAGGTTGCCATGCCCTCCTCCAGGGGATCTTCTCAACCCAAGGATTGAACCCAGGTCTCCCGCATTGTGGGCAGATTCCTTACCAGCTGAGCCACCAGGGAAGCCCTGGTGTTGTTCTTTAAATACAAGCAAATAATCCTTTGTCGGCTATATCTGACACAAATAAGTTATGTCTTGCCTTCTTACTTTTTTAATGTTATCTGGTGATAAATAGCAGCTCTCAATTTTAATGAAATCAAATTTATCTTTTAGCCTAGTGGCCTTTTTTGTCTTACTTTTATAGTAGATTTTCTTCTGAAAGTTCTGGTATATCTGTGTTCTATATTCAAGCCATTAATGTATTTAGAATTGACTTGTATATATACTTCCCAATTTCTTTGTTTTCTTATGAATAATTAAGTTTTCCAGGATCACTTTGGAATGATTTTTTTTAGGTGTGTCTGAGCTATTCTTGGACATTTGACCATTCATATGAATTTCAGAATTAGCTGGTATGCAAAACCTCTGTTAAATATTTTTATTGTAAATATATTGAATGTTTAAATGAAGTTGGGGAAATTTTACATCATTATGATGGTCTCTTTATTCATAAATAAAATGTATTTCTCCATTTATTTATGTTTCAATGTCTTGCACATCTTTATTTGGATTTATTCCTAGGCAACTTTTTTTTTCTATTTTAAATAATTTTTAAGCTCTTCCTTTTTGCTGGATTAGAGAATCCAATAGGTTTTTGTTTCTTGAGCTTACATCTATCCATCTCGCTAATACCGCTCTTAGTATGAGAGAGAAGTCTCTTAGCAAAAAGGAATAAATGTAAAATTGAATAAAAATATTATAGGTCAGCTCTGGTCATTCCATTATCTGTGATAATGGAAATGTTCTTATGCTGTGCTTGTGCTTAGTCACTCAGTCATGTCTGAGTCTTTGCGATCCCATGGACTGTAGCCCACCCTCCTCTGTCCATGGGATTCTCTAGGCAAGAATACTAGAGTGGGTTGCCAGGCCCTGCTCCAGAGGATCTTCCCAACCCAGGGATTGAACCCATGTCTCCTGCACTGCAGGTTCTTAGTGCTATCAAATCTATAACCATTAGTCACATATGTTTAAAAAAAATTTTTAACACAAATTAAATAAAATTCAATAAAATTAAAAATTCAGTTCTTGAGTCACACTTGCCCACATTTCAGGTATTTACTAGCCACTTGTTAATAAGGGACGCTATACTGGACATTTGGCTCTAGACTATTAGACTGTGGAGCCATGCAGTCCTGGGATTTTATCTTTGTCAGTGCATAATGAGATCTTTTCACATGCCTATTATTCTGTTATTAAAAAGAGAAGTTACTTAACAGTCATCTCTAACTTTTTGAAATAATCCAACATACAGCTTTCACCACCCATGAATTTCTTGAACCATATTTATGTTTCTAAACTACTTCTTAAATCAAGTGTTCATTTGATTCATGACCTTATAAATGCAATTTTGATCATTTTTCCCTGAAATCTCATATTTGTATAACCATGTGGAAATGCATTTCCTATCTTTTTGCCCTCTTGTAAGCTCTTCCTGTATTTTAATCCTCACAAGCTTATATCCCCTAATGTTAAATACTTAATAGCAGTAGCTTGTAAAAAAATTTAAGAGATCATTGGTAAGCTTTTTTTCAATCATCCATACATTTAAACAGTGTGTTGCAATAAGAAGTAATACTTAGTAATAAAAAGACACAAGTCATAGTTTTACCCATAAAAATGAACTTTATATGCATTCGAGTAAGGTTTATATAAGGTATATAAGATTTATTCTCATTCTAAAATTGTTATGATTATTTGGGCTTCCCTGGTAGCTCAGCTGGTAAAGAATCTGCCTGCAATGCAGGAAAACCCCGTTCGATTCCTGGGTTGAGAAGATCCTCTAGAGAAGGGATAGGCTACCGATTCCAATATTCTTAGGCTTCCCTGTGGCTCAGATGGTAAAGAATCCACCTGCAATGCGAGAGGCCTGGGTTGGATCCCTGGGTTGGGAAGATCCCCTGGAGAAGGGAAGAGCTACCCACTCCAGTATTCTGGCCTGGAGAATTCCATGGACAGAGGAGCCTGGCAGGCTACAGTCCTAATTTTCCCCGAACTTTAAATACTTACTATAAATAGTTTGTAAAAAAAAAAAAATGAGATCACTGGTAAGCTCTTTTATTTTCAATCATCTAGACATTTAAATAATGTGTTGCAGTAAGAAATAATCCTTGGTAATCAAAAGACTCAAGTCATAATTTCACCCATAAAAATGAACTCTGTATGTATTCAAGTACGGTTTATATAAGGTACATAGGATTTATTCTGATTCTAAAATTGTTATGATTATTTAGAAAATCATGTTTGAAATATGATAAGATTCAAAGCCAATAAAGGTTTTAAATCTATTTAAAGAATCTATAAAGAATTCAAGTATTTTACCTTTTTCCCTTATTTGACATTAACCTGTACTCCTTCATCTTTCACTTACAGCATGCTGTAGCTGCAGTTAACACAAAGACAAAATATAATGTCTAAATATTCTGTACATTTTTTTAATGAATACTTTTGTTTAAAATTGTTATAACCTAAATTCTTGATTCCCCTTTCACAACTTTTTCTATCCTCCATGCTACTGCAATCAATCACATGATTGATTATTCCTTTTTTTTTGTTTGCTAATTCTTTTTTAAAAATATGTTTCAAACTATCATCAGTTCAGGAAACATTGGAAAATGAGCCTCAGAATTCCCAGCATTAATGTTTTGTTTCATTGGCTATCAGGACATCATTCTTTCCTAGATTTCTCCCCTCCTCATTTGCCATTCGCAGTCTCCTTTGTAATGCCTCCTACCCCTCACAAAATTCAAAGACACTTGCTCCTTGGAAGAAAAGCTATGATAAACCTAGACAGCATCTTCAAAAGCAGAGTCATACATCACTTTGCCAACAAAGGTTGGTATAGTCGAAGCTAAGGTTTTTCTGGTAGTCGTGTGCGGATGTGAGAGTTGGTCCATAAGTAAGGCTGAGCCCAAATAATTGATGCTTTTGCACTGTGGTGCTGAAAAGGCTTAAAGATCCCTTGGACAGCAAGGAGACCAAACCAGCCAGTCCTAAAAGAAGTCAAACCAGTCAATCGTAAAGAAAATCAACCCTGAATATTCACTGGAAGGACTGATGCTAAAGTTGAAGCTCCAATACTTTGACCACCTGATGCAAAGAGCTGACTCATTGGAAAAAAACCCTGATGCTGGGAAAGATTGAGGGCAAAAGGAGAAAGGGGTGACAGAGGATGAGATTGTTAGATAATCACCAACTCAACAGATGTGAGTTTGAGCATATTCGAGGAGATAGTGGAGGACTGGGAAGCCTGGCAAGCTGCAGTTCATGGAGTCATAAAGAGTTGGACATGACTTAGTGACTGAACATCCTACCCCTCAATGTCTGTTAGAATGCCCTAATGATCATTCCCAGCCCTTATCACTCTCCACCTACTGTCACTATTTGTAAGTTTTACTCTAGTTCCATTACATTAATGAGAAGATGTCTGTGAATCCCAAATTCATACTTCTAGGCCTAACCATTCACCATGCCTCCAGACTCCTAATTCCAGTTTCCCACTAAGTATCTACAATCTATGCACAGTAGACATTTCAAATTTAGCAAATAAAGCAAAATATTTTGGTTTGATCCACCCATTGCACTCTAGTTTCTCCTCATAACTCATCCAGTTGTTCAGGCCAAAAATATTAAATCCATCCTTAAACTCTCATTTCCCCGCAATTCCTACATCCAGTCTATTAGAAATACTTGTCAGCTCTAACTTGAAAATACATTCTGAATCTATCTACCTCTCACCTTACTGTTGCCATCTTCACTTTACTCGAAGCCATCACTACTAGCCTCATCTAATCCAATAGGCAGCCTCTTCAACAATCTCCCTGCTTCCCGCTTCCCCCAATCCTTATAGTCTTTAACCAGTACAATAGCCAGAATAATCTTAAAAAAGCATAAATCATATCACATTATTTCTCAAAACCGGTTACCATCACTCTTAGAATAGAAACTTTACTATTTTTACCTATTTATATGCTTTATTCAGTATTTCTCCTGCCCTCCCCAGCAAACTCATCTACTGCTACCATTGTCTCACATAACCACACCCAGAATTTCTTTCTGCAATGGCCTTCCCAGTATCAGGCCAAATGTGAATTGATAAAGCTAAAACAAAAAAGAACTGCACATAAGTCTCATTTGCTATTTAACCAACCTGTAAACTGCTACATGTGTGAACAGTCTCCAAAGCAAAGTATCTTCTACCAAACAACTCTACAAAATGACATGTAAACGCCACCTAAGATCTCTGTTGGAAGGATTCTTACCGATTTGCAAAATCTTCCAGGTTTTAGGGAATAGCAAGTGCAAAAGCCCTGATACTGGGAAGGCCATTGCAGAAAGAAATTCTGGGTGTGGTTATGTGAGACAATGGTAGCAGTAGATGAGTTTGCTGGGGAGGGCAGGAGAAATACTGAATAAAGCATATAAATAGGTAAAAATAGTAAAGTTTCTATTCTAAGAGTGATGGTAACCGGTTTTGAGAAATAATGTGATATGATTTATGCTTTTTTAAGATTATTCTGGCTATTGTACTGGTTAAAGACTATAAGGATTGGGGGAAGCAGGAAGCAGGGAGATTGTTGAAGAGGCTGCCTATTGGATTAGATGAGGCTAGTAGTGATGGTTTCGAGTAAAGTGAAGATGGCAACAGTAAGGTGAGAGGTAGATAAGATTCAGAAGGTATTTTCAAGTTAGAGCTGACAAGTATTTCTAATAGACTGGATGTAGGAATTGTGGGAAAATGAGAGTTTAAGGATGGAAACACCTGGAGTAACAGGCAAATTTGGCCTTGGAATACGGAATGAAGCAGGGCAAAGACTAATAGAGTTTTTGCCAAGAAAATGCACTAGTCATAACAAACACCCTCTTCCAACAACACAAGAGAAGACTCTATATATGGACCTCACCAGATGGTCGACACCGAAATCAGATTGATTATATTCTTTGCAGCCAAAGATGAAGAAGCTCTATACAGTCAGCAAAAACAAGACCAGGAGCTGACCGTGGCTCAGACCATGAACTCCTTATTGCCAAATTCAGACTTAAATTGAAGAAAGTAGGGAAAACCACTAGACCATTCAGGGATGACCTAAATCAAATCCCTTATGATTATACAGTGGAAGTGAGAAATAGATTTAAGGGCCTAGATCTGATAGAGTGCCTGATGAACTATGGAATGAGGTTCGTGACATTGTACAGGAGACAGGGATCAAGACCATCCCCATGGAAAAGAAATGCAAAAAAGCAAAATGGCTGTCTGGGGAGGCCTTACAAATAGCTGTGAAAAGAAGAGAAGTGAAAAGCAAAGGAGAAAGGGAAAGATATAAACATCTGAATGCAGAGTTCCAAAGAATAGCAAGAAGAGATAAGAAAGCCTTCTTCAGCGATCAGTGCAAAGAAATAGAGGAAAACAACAGAATGGGAAAGACTAGGGATCTCTTCAAGAAAATCAGAGATACCAAAGGAACATTTCATGCAAAGATGGGCTCAATAAAGGACAGAAATGGTATGGACCTAACAGAAGCAGAAGATATTAAGAAGAGGTGGCAAGAAATACATAGAAGAACTGTACAAAAAAGATCTTCACGACCCAAATAATCACGATGGTGTGATCACTGACCTAGAGCCAGACATCCTGGAATGTGAAGTCAAGTGGGCCTTAGAAAGCATCACTATGAACAAAGCTAGTGGAGGTGATGGAATTCCAGTTGAGCTATTTCAAATCCTGAAAGATGATGCTGTGAAAGTGCTGCACTCAATATGCCAGCAAATCTGGAAAACTCAGCAGTGGCTGCAGGACTGGAAAAGTTCTGTTTTCATTCCAATCCCAAAGAAAGGCAATGCCAAAGAATGCTCAAACTACAGCACAATTGCACTCATCTCACACACTAGTAAAGTAATGCTCAAAATTCTCCAAGCCAGGCTTCAGCAATATGTGAACCATGAACTTCCTGATGTTCAAGCTGGTTTTAGAAAAGGCAGAGGAACCAGAGATCAAATTTCCAACATCTGCTGGATCATGGAAAAAGCAAGAGAGTTCCAGAAAAACATCTATTTCTGCTTTATTGACTATGCCAAAGCCTTTGACTGTGTGGATCACAATAAACTGTGGAAGATTCTTCAAGAGATGGGAATACCAGACCACCTGACCTGCCTCTTGAGAAATCTGTATGCAGGTCAGGAAGCAACAGTTAGAACTGGACATGGAACAACAGACTGGTTCCAAATAGGAAAAGAAGTACGTCAAGGCTGTATATTGTCACCTTGCTTATTTAACTTATATGCAGAGTACATCATGAGAAACGCTGGACTGGAAGAAACACAAGCTGGAATCAAGATTGCCAGGAGAAATATCAATAACCTCAGATATGCAGATGACACCACCCTTATGGCAGAAAGTGAAGAGGAACTCAAAAGCCTCTTGATGAAAGTGAAAGTGGAGAGTGAAAAGTTGGCTTAAAGCTCAACATTCAGAAAACGAAGATCATGGCATCCAGTCCCATCACTTCGTGGGAAATAGATGGGGAAACAGTGTCAGACTTTATTTTTCTGGGCTCCAAAATCACTGCAGATGGTGACTGCAGCCATGAAATTAAAAGACGCTTACTCCTTGGAAGGAAATTTATGACCAACTTAGATAGCATGTTCAAAAGCAGAGACATTACTTTGCCAGCAAAGGTCCATCTAGTCAAGGCTATGGTTTTTCCTGTGGTCATGTATGGATGTGAGAGTTGGACTGTGAAGAAGGCTGAGCGCTGAAGAATTGATGCTTTTGAACTGTGGTGTTGGAGAAGACTCTCGAGAGTCCCTTGGACTGCAAGGAGATCCAACCAGTCCATTCTGAAGGAGATCAGCCCTGGGATTTCTTTGGAAGGAATGATGTTAAAGCTGAAACTCCAGTACTTTGGCCACCTCATGCGAAGAGTTGACTCATTGGAAAAGACTCTGATGCTGGGAGGGATTGGGGGCAGGAGAAGAAGGGGACAACAGAGGATGAGATGGCTGGATGGCATCACTGTCTCGATGGACGTGAGTTTGAGTGAACTCTGGGAGTTGGTGATGGACAGGGAGGCCTGGCGTGCTGCAATTCATGTGGTCGCAAAGAGTCGGACATGACTGAGCGACTGATCTGATCTCTGATGTGTTTTAAACCGTGAACTTTGAGTGACTAGACATAGTTTCAGTATCAATATTTAATTCATGAGAATTAGCTAAAGTCTTCTAAATACCCATTACCCACTACAGAACTTCTGAACAGATATCATGACAGGGTCCATGGATCTGAATTTTAGCGAGTACCTCAGTTGATTCTGTTGCAGATGGTATTCAGTCCTTTAAGAGACACCAAGCTGGGGGCACAGCAGTAAAGAATAACCTGCCAATGCTGGAGACGCAGGTTTTATTCCTGGGTGTGAATATCCCCTTGAGAAGGAAATAGCAACCCAGTCCAATATTCTTGCCTGGGAAATCCCAAAGACAGAGAAGTCTGGCAGGCTCCAGTTCATGGGGTTGCAAAGAGTTGGACACGACTTAGTGACTGTACAACAGGCTGGTGTATTTGCTGAGATATGAGGAGATCAGATTCAGTACTAATTATCATGCAACTCACCAATGAGATGCAACTGAGCTTCAAGTGACAAAAGAGAAAGAGGATCAAATTATGTTTGATGAGGAACAGTATATTTAGATAACTGCAAAGTAGTTTACCACAAAATTATTAATATTAAAGGAGAAAAAATAACTACAATGGAGAAGACTGACTGATACTCCTTACTCAAGTGAGTAAAATAATATTCCAGTAAGGTTACAAGTTAAAATTTGCCAAAATGATTTGTAGGATGCAGTAAGAAGAATAAGAGCTTCACCACTGTGTCATTCCTGCTAATTACACATATCCTGAATCTAATGAGACAAATACAAACTAAATCCTACCAAATAACTGATTTATAGTCATTAAAATTTTCTAGTTAATGAAATTTAGTGGAAGCCTGAGAAAATTTTTTAGATTAATGCTAAAGAGACGGTCAACTAAATGCAATATATGATTCTGGGCTGGTCATTTTATTATGAATGGCTTGACTGGGACAATTGATAAAATGGAAAGGGGACTCAATATTAGATAGCCATGTAGTAATGAGTCAGTGTTAATTTCCTGATTTTTATGATTATATTTGAATATATTGAGTATATGTTTGTAGGAAATACTAGAGGATTGGGGGAGACATTGCATTGTGTTGGCAGCTATTCTCAAATGGTTTGGAAAATAAATTGTTTTTATTGTCATTTTAACTTCTATAATTTTTGAGACTGCTAAAAAAAGTACAAAATAAGAGGAAAAGATCCCTAAGTTAGGTAATCCTCTTTTTCTTGGAGAATCGCAAAGTTAAAAACTCATTTATACCATTGTAAAAAATTGTGGTCAACTTTTCAGTCTATTTATGTTGATTTATGTTATTAACAGCATAACATCTTATTTTCTATTCAAGATTTTTTTATTTTTCCCTAATTATGCATTTTATTTTTCACTCTACCAATGTCTATGAATTTGGTAAAGTTTTCAGTATCAAAATAAAATAAAGATTCATAGAAATGAAAATAAGTTCTTAGAGAAATTTATGAATGTCTACCTGCCTTTAGAAATGGAGTAAATTGGCATGAAATTTATAAGGGAAAGAAACTATACAGAGCACTCCCTTGCAGAAACTCAATATGGTTGCATATGTTTATCTGTTAAGAGGTCTATGATGAAACAGTAGCTATATGTTCAAATTTAAATGCAACTTTTTAAATCACATTTCTTATCAGTCCATGTAACTGGACAATTCAGGAAGTAAATTAAAACAGTTCTTGCTTTCAATACTTCCTAAGGTCAACACTTAGAATAATGAAAAACTTATCTTTCACTCTAAGAAACCTGGGCAGTTATTAGTTAAAGCAGATGTGTTGTCCTACTGGCCTACACCTGGTTATAAATAGTAGTATGACTTGAGATCACCCTGGACACAGAGTGGACTCTCTAAATATAGCTTTTCCTTTCCACAAAGGCGTTTTACAAGAATGCTACCTTTGTGAAGGATACGGACACTAAAGTCAGTGACTTTTAGTCATAAAAAAGATTTGAAATATTTTCTTAGCCTGGGAACTCACATTTTAGAGGCATAGAAACTGAAGTCCAATGAAATTAAATATTTCGCCCGGCATCAAACAGCAGACAAGAAATAATGACAGTACTCAAGCCTCTATCTTCTGAATCCGTTGAATGCAGCATATAATAGTTTGCAATAACTGCTTATTTTCATTGCCCTCAACACCACATTCCTTCTGTGCCTTATCCCTCGTGCTTCTTTAAGAGGGATGATAATATTATCAGCAAGCTTTAGTTACAATTTTTTTTTAATTTTGCTGTTTTGTAATTCATTTTTGAAAAATTGTATTTCTGTGTTAAAAATGTGTGAGGACAGTTTCCTTCATTCTTGAAACACCTCTCCCTGCATTTACCATCTTTTATTGTCAAAATATTGTGTAGCAGTAAGTACAAAAACACATATAGTAAAGGAGATAAGTATGAGGCAACAAAGTGTGTGTGGAGAGGATGGGAGGCAGGCAGAGGTTAGAGCTGACATATCTTAAAGGGAGATGGGAAGAGGGGGAAGAGAAGAAAGATTTATTTGTTTGAAAAAAATATAATGGCAAGTTGGACAGGGTCTAAACTTAATACAATATATTTTCCTTAATTTAAATCCCAGGTTAACTTCCATTGTTTGCATTGCCACAGACAAGAAAACAAAGCAAAGAGATTTTTGTGTACCATAATTTCATAAAGATTTCTATAAGACTGTAAAAATAAATTTAAAAAACAGAAGTCTTATCTTTCACTTATTTTACCTGCTTCCTTGCACTTTAATAAGTTGGTAAATGACGTTTAAGTTCAATAGCTATAATTAATTTTGTCCCACAGATTTTAAATGTACTGGTGATTGTGTGAGTGTGTGTGTGTGAGTGCGTGCGTACCTTTACAGACAGTAAAATAAAGTTCTTGATCAAATAATTATTATCATCTAGACTAAAATCAGATATGATAGAGGGGCCAGCCATTGGTAAGTTTAAAAGTCACCCTGGGTGATTAATACATGTAGCAGGACTACAGGCCTCTCTTTAGATGAAGCACTTAAATGCAAGTATAACTAACCATGGCTCTAATTTCATATCTGAAATCTGCTTTATTTAGAGTTCTTTGGCTTGTTCTGTTTCTGTAGTCTTTGTTGTGCTATAAAAATATCAGAATTGTGAATTAATGAACTGATATGTAAAAGTGAAATACTGGAAGATAAGATAAACATAAAGGCCTCTAATTGTCATGCAAATAAGTTTGGTTGACACAAAACTGGAAATTAGATAAAAACATTACATGCATGCTAAGTCACTTCAGTCATGTCCAACTCTTTGCAATCCTATGCACTGTAGCCTACCAGGGTGCCTGGGATTTCCCAGGCAAGAATACTGGAATGGATTGCCATGCCCTCCTTCAGGGCATCTTTCCAACCCAGAAATTGAACCCACATCTCCTGCGGCTCCCACATTGAAGGCAGAATCTTTAACCCTGAGCCACCAGGGAAGCCAAGAAAAAGACATTAATAAATCATAATGCTGAAATTAAAATCTTCTACTTACATCAGTACAAAAGAAATCCTAATTTGTACCACAAAGTAATGAATTCAGTACTTTTCATTTCTTAAATATGTGCCTAGTACCCTCCCTGCACTGTGCATATAAAACTTCAGAAATTTGGAGGACAAACAAGAAAAACAGAAGCTCTCTACCGTTAAGTTATTTATACTGTAGTCAATTAAAGTTCTCTACTTTGAGATTTTTTAATTCCTCAGTTTACTGTAATATCTTCATCGGTTTTCTTTGTTAAAACCAATCTTTATCACTTTAAATAGTTTCTTCAATGTACCTGTTAATGAAATACAGTCATAATAGTAACTTCCAATGCTAATAATATAGTTGATAGGAGAAATGCTCAAAATTGACTGGAAAGTGATTTCGATAATCTACAAAATGTCATGAGGTTTCCCAGGTAACGACTTCTCTCCTATGCAAAAATGCACTTATTATTTATTGTCTAAGCTTATAAAAACTGTCTTACTTTATTCATATACAAGTTTGACAACATTCTTTAATTCATATTTTAAGGTATTTTGCTCAGTTATCTTTCTGGAAACTGTTGATTTATATATATTATATAAATATTAATATGTATTTTTCAATGGCTAGATAAAAAATGGATTTTTTAACTGCTTAAATTTGTTTAATTTATATTGTCCTTCAGCATTTCCTTTTCTCACTGAAGCCTATCCTGCTGATCTCAAAATACCTGAAAAATCTGAAAATCCCATTTAAAGTAAATGTATGGAAAATTTTCAAGATAACATATATGATGGTAGATAAGAAGAGTATTAAACATTGTGCTGAAGATCATTCTGTTAATAAAGAGATTAATCAATAACCCTAACATTCAGACATACAATAAAAAGGAAAAACATTAATTATAATACTGAGCAATGACACTTTCAGTAAAGGGAGCTATTGAATATTGTATAGGCAACTAGTATCTGCAAAGCAGATAAATTGGCAGTGATTATGCATATATTCAAAATATGTTGAAACACAGTCATAAAAACAGTTTTCTTTTTGGCAGAAAAGAGGCATATTGAAGTATTCAAGCACTACTTCAACTGGATTAGACAGACACTATGCAGAACGTACATGATTGTAAAAGAGCAGATATTAGCATTTGTGTGAATATGTGTGCTTTTAATTAATGCATTTTCATTCATTCAGAAAGGAAGAGAATGATAAACTTATTTTAAATGTGGCATTGCGATAAGCTGAAGTTCCGTTCTTAGACTTTTACTGCTGTTCCTTTGTGTGTGTTCAATCGCTCAGTCTTGTCTGACTCTTTGCAACCCTATGGGTTGTAATCCACCAGGTCCTCAGTCTGTGGAATTTTCCAAGCAAGAATACTGGAGCAAGTTGCCATTTCCTACTCCAAGGGATCTTCACAACCCAAGGATCAAACCCTTGTCTCTTGAGCCTCCTGCATTGGCAGGCAACTTCAGTATTCACCAAAGAATACTATACTGTCATTTATCAAATAAGAAATTTGGAAGCAACCCTAGGATTCTCATTATAGAGTTCCCTGCCTTCATGCTCCCCACTCAATAAGAATCCCTGACTTTCCTATATGGGAACGCTCTCTCCAATGCATACCTGCTCTGTCACTCTCAAGGGCCAGCATCTCTGCCTCAGCATCCTAGTGAAGTCACTTCTATTTCAGTGTGTGCAGGGCCATTTTTAAACCTTTCTCAGTCCTAGGTAATTGCACTTTTAGAAGCTTCACCCTAAATGTTATAAATGATTTAAAATATGCTGGAGAAAAACATGGTCCCAAAGGATAAATGCACCTCAGTATTCATTGCCACACTGCTTACAATAGCCAAGGCATGGAATCAACCTAAATGCCCATCAACAGAGGAATGGATAAGAAGATATCACACACACACACACGCATGCGCACACACACTGCTGCTGCTGCTAAGTCGCTTTAGTCGTGTCCGACTCTGTGCAACCCCATAGACGGCAGCCCACGAGGGCCCCCCGTCCCTGGGATTCTCCAGGCAAGAACACTGGAGTGGGTTGTCATTTCCTTCTCCAATGCACGAAAGTGAAAGTGAAGTCGCTCAGTCGTGTCCGACCCTCAGCGACCCCATGGACTGCAGCCTTCCAGGCTCCTCCATCCATGGAATTTTCCAGGCAAGAGTACTGGAGTGGGGTGCCATTGCCATAATGTAATATTAGCCATTAAAAAGAATATAATGAAATAATGCCATTAGCAGCAACATGGATAGATCTAGAGCCTATCATACTGAGTGAAGTAAGACAGAGAAGGAGCAATATGATATCCCGGAATCTAAAAAGAGATGATACAAATGAACTTTAAAAACATTAAGAGACTCAAAGACTTAAGAGAATGAACTTATGGTTGCTGGGGGTGGGGTACTGTATGGGGAAGGATAGTTAGGGAGTCTCAGATGGACATGTACACACTGCTGTATTTTAAATGGATAACCAGCAAGGACATACTATATAGCACATGGAACTCTGCTTAGGGTTATGAAGCGACCTGGGTGGGAGAGGAGTTTGAGGGAGAGTGGATACTTGTGTATGTATCGCTGAGTTCTTTCATTGTTCACCTGAAACTATCACAACGTTGTCAATCTGCTATACTCCAACACAAACGAAAAATCATCCTTATTTCTATTAAAGGTGACCAAATCCCATATTCAGTATAATTATAGATAACTATATGAAAGTTAAGTAACATTACCATTGATGAGTTGTAGTAATATTAGTTGGAAATATCAATTAAACAAGTTTTTATCACAGTTTTGTAGATTTTTATTCATATTTCAGAGCCATTTTTCAGGTGTCAATTTTCTAAGTCCTTCTCAAACTCCTGTTCCCTAGTGAATGTGCTTTTACTGTCACAGCGCTGAATAGCCACGACAGCAAGATGTCTGAAGATAAAGACCATCACATGGATAAGTAGACCAGATATGTGGAAGTGGGAATGCAAAATGTTTGCAGAAAAAATATAGAAATCAAGAAATCATAATATTAAAAAGTCGGGTTCTGTAGGGATGTCAATAAAATATCACCCTACATAGTTAGTCTCAACACAGTATGTGAACTGCTTACATATTTAAAATAAATGCTGATGGCAAGCCATCAATAAAAAATTAAGTACAGTATGTTCCAAAATGAATGTTGGAAAATGTCAGTTGGTTTTGTAACTGGTTAAGTCACCTATCAGTTTCATAACAGTGTTTCTAAACCTTTATTATTCTATCTTTAAAACTGAGATAATGAGCATTCCTATTTGATATACTTGTTGATAAATTTATGCAATTTGCATAAATGTCTTGTGACCTTTCTGGCAAATACTTGATATTTTTGTTATTATTATTGATAAATAATTAGTAAACAATAACTGTTTTGTTATGGTCATAGTTACAACTTGGAACACAACAGACAATATTACTGAGAGTGATTTGATCAGATGGAAAAGTTAATAATGAGTTATTTTGAGAAGAAATATGTTGATGTTCAAACATCCTTTCCAAAGCTAAATATTTATTTAATGGAGAAAAATAGTCTTAGTTTAATGAGAAGGTACAGATTTTAAAAGTATATTTCCTCTTTGGACTCATAAAGAGCCAGAAAAGGAGATTAAACAAAGGCTTTAGAGAGTATTATATAATAAAGAACAGCACCAGCACCAGGCTGTTGATGCTTTTGTGGTTTTGATGTGAATAACTCCAGGGCCCTGTTCTGACATCAGTACTACCACTCACTGTCTAAGATACGGACAAGTCGACTAACCTCTCTCCGCTTTAGTTTCTTCATCTGTAATGTACAAGTAATATTACTTGTCACTTGCCAACTGGCAGTACTTCTTCAGCTAATTGACTGTCTCAGCAGGGATGTCTCAAAGATCAGCTAATAAATGAATTATAAACCCATTGAAATATTAAATGATGTCAAAAACCTTAACAAAAGGACAGAACAAATTATTCCATGTATTAATTTACTTAGTCACATATATTTTATATAAAATAATGTAAAAAGAAGTAGCCTTCCATAAAGTGAAATAGAATAGATTAGTTGGAATTCTGGAGTGCTTTTTGCCACTCTTATTTTTAAGAATCTTGTCATAATTAAGGATACACAGAAGAAGACGTGTATTAGAGGAAATAATAGTTCATCTCTTTATATTGATGAAAAGTACTGTGAGACAAGAAAATGAAATAAATACGAATAAAGAAACGTGCTTTCTGAGCTGCTTTTACCACTGACAATGGTATAACCTTGACAAATTTACCTTAACAATTAAGATCTAGAGTAAGATAATTTAAAATAAATCTACAATATACTTTTGGCAGATGTAAGAACAATATACAAAATCTTGTGCCAAGCATTCTGAGGAACTCAAAGGACTCAGAGGTCAAAGAATATATAAGAAGAAGAGCACCATGAAGAAAATTAATGCTTCCATGTGTGTGTGGTTACTTCAGTCCATAGGCAAATAAATATTATAATAAAAATATTCATTACATAATACCTGGAGATGGGGAGGTGGTGTGGCTGATAAACTAGGCTTGAAAGATGAGGAGGATTTTGTCATTGGGAGAGAAGGTCACTCCAGGTTGAGAAGATAGCTTGAGAAGACCAGGAAGAGAACACCAGAGATATTGCAAGTGTTTACTGCGATCTAACTTTGTATGCTTGGGAGAGAGAGTATAGGAGAACAAAGCAAGTAAATTAGGCTGGCTTCAAATTTCAGAAGGCCATGCAAAAAACCTAAAACGATATTTTGTGGGTTCCTAGGAACCACTAACGGAGAAAGCAATGGCACTCCACTCCAGTACTCTTGCCTGGAAAATCCCATGGATGTAGGAGCCTGGTAGGCTGCAGTCCATGGGGTCGCTAAGAGTTGGACACGACTGAGCGACTTCGCTTTCACTTTTCACTTTCATGCACTGGAGAAGGAAACGGCAACCCACTCCAGTGTTCTTGCCTGGAGAATCCCAGGGACAGGGGAGCCTGGTGGGCTGCCGTCTATGGGGTCGCACAGAGTCGGACACAACTGAAGTGACTTAGCATAGCATAGCATAGGAACCGCTGAAGATTTTTGAGTATTTTATGTTTTAGAAAGTTAATTCCGGTGATAGTGTAAAGGGTAAGTTGGAGAAGAATAAGTTTAGATAACTAAGTAGTTAGCCTGTAATTGCAGTAGTTGAGAGAGAAGATAAAGGGAGTGACCAGAGAAAGAATGGAAATGAAGAATATGTAAGAAACACTGAATAGATAGAATTAAGGAGGTTTGGGAATTGATTGAATGGGAAGAACTAGTGAGATGGAAGTTCAGTTCAATTCAGTCGCTCAGTCATGTCCAACTCTTTGTGACACTATGGACTGTAACCCACCAGGCTCCTCTGTCTGTGGAATTTTCTAAGCCAGAATACTGGAGTGGGTTGACATTCTCTTCTTCAGGGAATCTTCCCAAACCCAGGGACTGAACCTGGGTTTCCTGCATTGCAAGCAGATTCTTTACAGTCTGAGCCAAAATGATAAACATAATAAATAGCTTTGGGAGTAGAGGTAGAGATGTAGCAAAGCAATTCCACTTGAACTTAATGAATTTGAGTTTTTAAGGACATCCATGGGTCAATATCCAATAGGCAGTAAAAATTCCCAAGCTACGCTTCAAAAAATTATCTTGCCCCCAAATTATAGATTTCATAGCCATCTATACACAGTTGAAAATTAAGACAATTGGGACAAATGGAATTACCAAACAGAATATAAAGAACAAAAAAGAGAAGAACTTCCCTGGTAGCTCAGACAGTAAAGCGTCTGCCTACAATGCGGGAGACCCAGGTTCTATCCCTGGGTCGGGAAGATCCCTTGGAGAAGGAAAAGGGCAACCCACTCCAATACTCTTGCCTGGAAAATCCCAGGGACTGAGGAGCCTGGTAGGCTATAGTCCATGGGGTCACAAAGAGTTGGAAACAACTGAGCGACTTCGCTTTCACTTAATAGATAAGGGAGGGAAAGAGCAAGAAGAAATATAAGGAGACTATGAGGGAATCAAGAGTGCAATCACAATCAGAGCCAAGGGAGAAAGAGGTTTCAAGGAGAGAGGAATAACAATGTAAAATGTTATATGTAATTTAATATAGATGATTATTATGAAAAGCCCATTGAATTTTGTGATTAATCTGTAATTTTGTGATTAGTTCTGGTAAATTGATAGATATGTAAGTTAAACTTCAGAGGAATTAAAATAAAGCAATGTAAAGAAGAGATTCTCAACCCCCAGGCCACAAACTAGTAGCAGTCTGTGACCTGTTTGGAACCAGGCTGCACAGCCCCTCCCCAAGGCTCGTGTTACCAAAGTGACGGTAACCAAAACGAGATTATGGAGTAGACTGGACACAAGCAATATGCTTTAGGTATCACTGTCTCCTGTCACCCCCAGATGGGACAGTCTACCTGTAGAAAAACAAGCTCAGGGCTACCACTGATTCTGCATTATGATGAGTTTTATAATTCTTTCATTATATATTACAATGTAATAATAATAGAAATAAAGTGCATAGTAATTGTTATGTGCTTGAATCATCCGAAACCATCTCTCCCCCTAACCCCCAAACTGGTCTGTGGAAAAATTGTCTTCCACAAAAGCAAAAAGGTGCCAAACATGTTGGGTACTGCTAATGTAAAGGATGCAGGAAGATTAGTTTGCGAATAAATGCAAGTAAAAGGTGAGTGTTGTAAGAACATACAGAGTTAAAAGATGAAATATATTTTATAACAGGTAAAATGTAAGTGATTTTATAGGCATTGGAGAAGGAGAGAAAAGGCAGGGGGGCACGGGAGGATTGAAGGAACAATAATAGGGGCACTAGTCGAGTATTCATGTTGGCAAAAGGACTCAGATAAAGAGATGGTAGTTGTGATGATATAGAAAGAGAAACTGAAGGAATTTATGTAGGATGACCTTGACATTCTCTATAAAGTCAATAGGCAAGGTTTTCTATGGAGAGTAAGAAGATGAAATAAGACTTAAGAAGTGCAAAACAATAAATTGTTGTTTTTAAGGATGGTAAACAGGTCAGCTAGAAAGGAGCAAAGAAATTCATGAGTAGCTTTGAGGTCACTTGTTGCCTAATTAGATACTGTAAATGTTTCCTCAAGCAAGGTAGCCTGTGTTTCTGGCTTTGTAACACTTTTAGGCTCGGATTTCTCATTACAAAGTTTTTTTGTTAGGTACTGTGGAAAGAAAACAAAAAGGATTTGAATCTGGCTGAAGGAAGAGAGAAGTAATAATACAATGAACTAGGTCATGAATTTACAAAAACAATATGAAGATATGCCCATGTCATTTAAGGAAATATAATCTTAAATGAAGGCATAAGGATCACAATTATCACATGACTGGGAGATCAGAGATGATGAATAAAGGAAAAACAGAATAATCATTAGTATCAAATGTTGGAAATTCTTGAACTTGAGAATTTGTATTATACACTGAAGATCAGGGACAATATAAAGAACTCCCCCCGACAAACGTAGATGGGTTATTTCTAGTAGTATTAATCAAAAAGTTACTGTGAAAAACCATCAAAGACTAGCTGTTTTTTCCTCATGTTAGGCAAAATTCATTCTGCCAATACTTTGTCATTAAAAAAAAGTCAGTGCCTTGGATTTAGAATAAAAGAGGGTTTGACTTGGCAGCATTAATATGTGTCGCATTATTGTGTGTTATAACTTAGTATACAAGATTACTTTTTTAAAGTGTACTTTTGATAGGACACTATCCAAACTCTAATAACAATAAGGGTCCCATTATAGTAAATGGTATTCCAGAGCATGCAGTATCATAATCTAGTGCAGGAATTATAATTGTGCTTTAGCAGAGGAGGCTTTTGTGGAAATTTTCAAATTGTTGCTATTAATAGAGTGCTGTTCTTGATTTCTTTACTGTCACTCACTCCAAAGTGTCACCAGGAAATAAACCAGTTCAAGAAAAAGGGGGAATTAAAGTAGCCTTAAGTTCTGGCACCCTGTTCTAAGCTCCTGAGACTTATTTTGAAACCCTCTGATATGTGAAACTGGGCGGTTGTTTTTAGAAAAAGTTACTAGATTCTTCGTAAGCATGAATTAGATAAATAAGTAATACCTTATACAGGAAAAGAAAAAATGATAGTGCTTAGCATGGAAATAGCTGATATTTCCAAAATGTTTTAGGAATCAAAAAACTTGCTTAGTGAAGTTCTTTACTAAAGGGTTCCCTTCTCTGTAGTGTTGGTTGGACAGCTTTCTGTGACTGTGTAGATCAGCAGTACTCAAAATTTGGTCCCCCAACTCCTGCATGTCCCACAAACCCTTTAGGTCATTCCCTGAAATATTTCCAGTGGATTCACAAGTTCAAAATAATTTTCATACTAATACTGATGCTATTTGCCTTTTTCACTTAACTAACTGATGTTCGTTTGCAGTAATGGTGCAGAACCAAAGTGGGGAAAACTGCTGACACCTTAGCATGAATCAAGTCAGCAGCAGCAAACTCTGCTAGTAAGCCTGGTATTCTTCACCACCACACACTCAAGAGTTAGTATTTTTAAAATGCAAGATTTACCTAAGAATGTACATGATCAAACAGTAAAGATATATTAATATATTAAAAATATATACAATCGCCACCCTTGAGTAGAGGTCTTCTTAATATTCCATGTGATGAACTGGTGCATCACTAAAGCAGGTACCAACCACATGGCTGTCTTACGTATTTGTATGACTGCTTGGGTCAAGAGCTGAATTTGCAACTTTTCTCATGAATCACCATTTTTACTTGAAAGACCTGACAAGCAAACTGTGGATTTTCAAACTTGGGTATTTGGCAGAGACTTTCTTGAAAATGAACAGAGTGAACTTGTCACTTCAAAAGAGGCAAAATCCCACTGTATCTGTTGCCAATGATAAAGGCTGAGCTTTCAAACAAAAATTACAATTTTAGAAAATGTGTTAGCTGCTCCTGTGAACTTGTCAGTTTCCCAATTCTTAAAAACTTTTCTGCTGAGATAGATGGCATTACTAACAAATGAAATATTGTATAATGATCTATGGTACCATTTGGAAATTTTGCGTAACCCAGTGAACCAATATTTTTCCAAATGATATTTTTTAAAACATATGTGGTCAAAAGATCCATTTAAAGTGCAAAGTAGACAATAGATTTTAATAAAGCAGTATGGGAAGCATATTGATATGGTTTTTAGATTCCCCATTTCAAAATTTAAATATCGACAATTATCCGAAAAAGCTATTAAAGTTCTCCTCACTTTTCCAACTAAGAAATCTGTGTGATGCCAGATTTTCTTCATATACTTCAACTAAAACAACATATTGAGACAGATTGAATGCAGAACCAGATATGAGAAACCAGATGTCTTTTATTAAGCCAGACATTTGCGAAACTAAGCCAGAGAATTTCAAAATGTAAAATAATGCCATTCTTTTCACTTTTTTTCTGGCTTTGGAAAATATATTTTATTTCACTAAAAATATATTATTTGTGGAAACATGTAATGGGCTTGTTATTTATATTTTAAGTCAATTAATAAATATTTAAAATTTTCAGTCTTAATTTCTCATATAGTAAATATTGATAGATGTAACCATATATACAAAATCTCATTGGCAGTCTCAATAATTTTTGAGAATATAATGGATATCTGAGGCCAAAATGTTTCAGAAACACTAATGTATAGCCCAAGCCCTAAGCACATAGTAAACTACTCAAGGACTTTTAACAATTTTAACATTATTTTATAAAGTAACAATTGGGAAGTCATGGAATTGCATTTATAAATGATAAATAGGAAGTATTTTCCTTCTGTTTTAAAAGCAATCATACCATTTATATTAGAAGACTTCAATGCCTGTGATGACATTCTCTCCATTCTTTCTTCCAAGTCTGTGAGTCTCATTTCATGTGTCCCCATTTACAGGAGTAAAATTAGCATGTTATCCAGTCACCATTTGGCTCATGACTCAATGTCACTATAAAAATCATTTAAGCAGCTTCATAGACCCAACTTCTCTTAGGATACATCTGTGTGGACGCTTTAATTTGTTTAATATAGGAGACGTAAGTACAATCTATTTAAATCTATAAATTCCAGTAGGGTGAAATCTTCTGGTTTATTCTCTCAATTTGTGTAAATGATATTTAAAAGGATAAAGGGCATGAATAAGGGAAAGTCCAACGTGAATAATCTCACTTTAGAAATCCATTAGACAAAATAAAATTTAGAATACCAATATACTGTTTGCTTTGTTAAAAAGGGAGAGTGAGACTTTTTTAAGAAAACAAGATTATTTTTTAGTCATGAGTTTTGATTGAATTTTTAGATATCAATATTTAGAGACATGCTTTAAAATTTAATCTACTTTTAAACAGTACAATACTTAAATAATAAAATGTCTTTTCCTTTCTCTAATCAGACTTTGGATATTAGTATAAATATCTCTTGTGTATAACTAGAAAAAAGCATATTATATTTTTATAGATATTAAATAAAAGAATATTATCTTTTCTAGACATGACAAAAATACTACAATTTTGTCATGTCTAGAAAATTCTAATTATAGCAACATAAACAGGAAGGTCTAATGAAGAATCAAGGCCCACCTTTGGTAAATTTTCCAAATTTTTTTCCAAGTTTATTTTATATAAGGCCAGAATATGTGCTCATTGCTACTCTGTTAAACTTCTACCAGCAGCAGACACTTATTAAATATTTTTTGTTGTCATTTTTGGGTGAATATCTGTCAGACAAAACATTTGGCAACAGTTTCCCCAGAATGTCTAAGCAAGCAAGAAGTCATTATACAGTGATTATAATGCTGTAAAAGTTATTTCCAGTCTCTGGTAGTCATTTCAATAAATTTAAGAGCTGTGTCTAAATGTTTAGTTGGATGTGGAAAGATAGCTGCTATGCATGTAAAAATTACTGTTTTGAGCACCTAATGGAAACTCACTAAGGAAGTGTAATCATGGAGAGAGGAAAAAAAAGATCTAGTTTCTAGCATCTATATAGCTTATTTCAAAATGTAATTACATTCTTCCTTCATGTATTTACATACGCATTATTTGTCAGCTGTTGTTTTTTTAGTGAAAAATAAGTTTATTGTCTAGAGTAAGAAAATGTAAGAAGAGTGGTATACTACTTTACAATAATAACTATTATATTAATGATTATAATGGGTGCCATAATTGAATGCCCAAGTACTTAGTTTCTGAGGTTTATAATTGGATGCACATCAGTCTAGCAAATATATTTCATAAATGCTTAAGGAGAAGAAAAGTTTACAGAAGTACTCTCTTAAAATTCTCATTATTGTCTTTACTCAATCCAATTGAGAACTAGGCATACACATTTCAAATGTGAACACAATATACATGTATCAATACATCTCTCATAACCCTGTTTCTTCTTCCATGAGCTCGTTTTTTTTAGGAGTACCATAATGAAAATTCAAATTAAGTCATTGGCTCCCCTTTTACAAGTAGAATTACCACCATCCCTAGGAATTAACATCCCCAGATATATATATCATAGCATAGTACACCTTTTAATTCATATCTTCTCATGGAAAATGTCACCACTTTTTTGTGTCTCGCTCTGATATTTCAAATCTTGTTAAATCTGTTACCAGAAATGTGAATTAGAAGTAAACTCCTACATACATGAGTATTACTATGACAGTCTATATTTAAATCCCATGGATGGAGGAGCCTGGTAGGGTGCATCATGGGGTCGCTAAGAGTCGGACACGACTGAGCGACTTCAATTTCACTTTCACTTTCATGCTTTGGAGAAGTAAATGGCAACCCACTCCAGTATTCTTGCTTGGAGAATCCCAGGGACGGGGGAGCCTGGTGGGCTGCCATCTATGGGGTCGCACAGAGTCGGACACGACTGAAGCGACTTAGCAGCAGCAGCATATTTGAAAAAATGATAATGACAAAAAACAAGGAACTTTATTGCAGAATACAATACTTTTTATGCAAAACTCACAGACCTAGGTTTAAGCCATAGTTCTGTGCTCCATTTAGCAGTCACTTAACATCCCTGAAACTTACTTTGATCAATTAAAAAAAAGATTTTTTGCCTGTTTCATAGCACTGTTATTAGATGAGAAATAATAGCGGTTGTGCTACTTTTAAAGCCTATGTTTTAAAAAGTCATAAGGAGACTCAGAATGAAAGACAATAACAATGGATGTGAGATTAACTTATTCCTGTAACTCTTTTTATCAGATATATTTTCTGGATATAAGAAGATCAATGACTGATTCTTAATTTCCACAGCATGTGTCCTTATTTCAAAACATGACCATAGAAAGATATCTGTAAAGATATCCAATTATACATCTTTAAAGTAACATAGAAACTAAGTACTATGTTTGTTAATGGTGGTTAAGTAAGTAATGAAAATATTGTTATATTTAATGGTACTGAATTACTTCAAGGTCAAAAACTATCCAAATTCGTAGCTTACCCATAGACAAGCAACCTTGTAGAACAGAAAGAGTGGACTGGGAATTTGCAGACCTTCATTCCAAACAATTAATTATGTGAAAATTGGCAGATAACTTGAACTCTCTGGTCTTCAGATTTTTCATCTATAAAACTTTCCAGAGTTTTAGAATTTGGTAATTTAGTGTAGGGCTTCCCTGGTAGCTCAGACAGTAAAGAATCTGCCTGCAGTGCAGAAGACCTAGGTTCCATCAGGAGTAGGGATGTGCTCTGTGGCTACTGATGAAAGGTTATCAATATATTTCTTCTTCATTATTCGTTCTTTTCAACATACTTTTATTCAGCACTTATAATGTGCTAACGGCTCTACTAGGAATACTTTGCAGTTAAAATATTAACAAAATGCAGTTCCTGTCGTGTCAGAACTTGTGATATGTCTAGAAGGTGAATCAACCATAATGCTAGTTAGAATTTTAGTGCTCTTCAGTTCAGTTCAGTCGTTCAGTCGTGTCTGACTCTTTGCGACCCCATGAATCGCAGCACACCAGGCCTCCCTGTCCATCACCAACTCCCAGAGTTCACTCAGACTCACGTCCATTGAGTCGGTGAGGCCATCCAGTCATCTCATCCTCTGTCGTCCCCTTCTCCTCCTGCCCCCAATCCTTCCCAACATCAGAGTCTTTTCCAATGAGTCAACTCTTCGCATGAGGTGGCCAAAGTACTGGAGTTTCAGCTTTAGCATCATTCCTTCCAAAGAAATCCCAGGGCTGATCTCCTTCAGAATGGACTGGTTGGATCTCCTTGCAGTCCAAGAGACTCTCAAGAGTCTTCTCCAACACCACAGTTCAAAAGCATCAATTCTTTGGCGCTCAGCTTTCTTCACAGTCCAACTCTCACATCCATACATGACCACTGGAAAAACCATAGCCTTGACTAGACGGACCTTTTTTGGCAAAGTAACATCTCTACTTTTCAGTATGCTGTCTAGGTTGGTCATAACTTTCCTTCCAAGGAGTAAGCATCTTTTAATTTCATGGCTCTTAAACAGGCACAAATCAGGGCCCATGGGAATACTAACTGATGAGATAGGGGAAAGAAAACAAAGAGAAGATGGGATTTGGCTGAATTTTGATGGCTAAATCCATTTCAATAGGCAAGTTTGGGGATTTCCCTGGTGGTCCAGTGGTTAAGATTATGCTCCCAATGCAGGGGGCATGGGTTCAATTCCTGGTCAGGATGATTAAGACCATGCATGCTGCCCTCTCCCCCACCCCAAAAAACAAGCAGACTAACAGACTTGAACAAATGCACCATCAGAGAAGATCTGGGAAGATAAATGTATTATTCTGTAACATACAAAGTGTGAGAGTGAGTGGTTAAAGTTAATGCACCAGAAGTGGGTTCTTCCCAGGTTATGGGAAAACTCAGCACTAATCCTGGTGAGAGTTTTTCTTATGTTTTACAGAGAATAATTATAAGTGACATCAAATAAAAACCAACATGACTTGGCAAATGATTAGACATGGATATTAAGTAAAGAAATAACTAAAAAATTGGGGTAGCAAAAAGTCAGACATGACTGAGCAACTAAGCACAGCATAGCACATGGTCAACATGGGGTATTAATGAAGCAGATTTTCTCTATTTGTGTGTTTTATTATTGTCTAACTTTTTCTTATTGAATTTGAAATGTTTGCAAAACCAAGTGGAAGTCCCTATTCAGCAGCCAGTTCCTCATGTGTGTGAGGAGCTTGGGAGAACATTCTATATAGAAGATGCATACTTTTTTTTTTTTTAAGATGCATACTTTTGTATTATCCATAGTGAGAAATTAGAAGCATTGAAATTAGATGAGTTATTCAAGTCAGTAAGTAAACAAGGTCAATGACTGATTCTAAATCTCCACAAAATGTGCCCTTATTTCTAAAGATGACCCTAGAAAGGGAAATCTGTAAAGAATACAAAAGTCAAATGGGATGGAACCAGGACAGTATGAAAGCTAAGTAAGTGACAGCTGTTGTTTTTTTCTTTTTTAATCAGTACTTTTCCACCATGTGCCAAACACTGTGTTAGGCTCTTGAGATACATAATCCAAGTAAATTTTCATGATCATCATGGGAACTAAGTATATTATCATATCTATAAATAAAGAACTGAGTACAGAGGGATTAGACATGACATAACAAGTAAATGGAAACTCTAGACTCAAATACAGATACATCTGATTCCTATTTTGCCCCTATACCTTTTAATTTGTGCTAGGGGAGAGTTTTGAGGAGAATGTAACTAGCAGTATCATGTCACAGAGAGCTCAAACAGGATGGACCCTCACAAGAACCTTGAAGCAGTTATTTAATGTTAATACAGATCATTTAGTGATCTGTAAGAAAGTAGTCTCTGTAAAAAAAAAAAAAAAAATAATAATCCTATACAAAGGCCAGTGGAATAGAAAAATTCTAAAGGTTGGGTCAAGAAAAATGAGAAAATAAAAGTAGCCGAACCCTTCTGATAAGTTTGATGAAGGAAAGAGAAGGTAGTGCAGAGATGTATGAAGGTTGAGGAAAGGGTATTGAGTTGAATGGTTGGTTCAGTTTTTTAAGTAAGGTAACACTTGAACATGCTTATAAACTCAAAGAAGAAATCCAGAGGAGAAAAAAGACACAAATTACCGAGGGTGGGGGTGTAGGGGATGGATTCAGCAAGGTCCTATTGGAGGTAATAAGAAATAGAAACAATTTGTCATTGTTGTTCAGTCGCTAAGTCGTGTCTGCCTCTGTGACTCCATGGACCGTAGCACTCCAGGTTCCTCTGTCCTCCACTGTCTCCTGGAGTTTACTCAAATTCATGAGCCTCGAGTCAGTGATGCCATCCAGCCATGTCATGCTCTGTTGCCCTCCTCTCCTGTCTTCAATCTTTCCCAGCATCAGGGTCTTTTCCAATGAGTCAGTTTTTCACATCAGGTGGCCAAAGTATTGGAGCTTTAGCTTCAGAATCAGTCCTTCCAATGACTATTCAGGTTTGATTTCCTTTAGGATTGACTTGTTTTGTCTCCTTGAAGTTCAAGGGACTCTCAAGAGTTCTCCAGCATCACCATTTGAAAGTATCCATTCTTTAGTGCTCAACTTGTTTATGTTCCAACTTTTACATCTGTACATGACTACCAGAAAAACCATAGCTTGACTATACAGATCTTTGTCAGCAAAGTGATGTCTCTCCTTTTTGATATGCTGTCTAGGTTTGTCATAGCTTTCCTTCCAAGGAGCAAACATCTTTTACTTTCATAGAACCAGTTGCTGCTAAGTCACTTTAGTCGTGTCCGACTCTGTGTGACCCCATAGACGGCAGCCCACCAGGTTCCCCCGTCCCTGGGATTCTCCAGGCAAGAACACTGGAGTGGGTTGCCATTTCCTTCTCCAAAGCATGGAAGTGAAAAGTGAAAGTGAAGTTGCTCAGGTGTGTCCGACTTAGACCCCATGGACTGCAGCTTACCAGGCTCCTCCATCCATGGGGTTTTCCAGGCAAGAGTACTGGAGTGGGGTGCCATTGCCTTCTCATAGAATCAGTAGCATGCCTTAAAAAAGAAAGCAGCTAGTTTATCTAGAAAAAAAAAATAGTGATTTGCAGAGAAGTATATTTGAGATAGGAAAAAAATTAAGAGAACTTGTAACAGATATTCTAATCTTTTCCAAGAAGAAAGATTCAGAGTCATCTCTTAAGGCAGGTAGTATCTGGTTGTGTGGAGTAGAAAGGGTTTGAAATGCTTCCCACAGAGAGCAGCATAGTGAAGAGTCAACCACAGTGAAACAAAAGAATTTCTGCACAACTCATATACAAATAATTGAGTAAAAAATGTTTAGTTGAGCCAATTGGCACAATTTTGTGGCTTTTTCTGGTAACACTCAGTCATCAAGTAATGAGATCAAGGAAAGTGCACCGTGCTGTTTTCCGGGTGATGTTTAGGAACGTCAGGGTGACAGTAGAGCAAAGGCAGTTCTTGATGCTAATAAGACACTGCATGAAGTGGCGGGCAGTTGATCCACACTGCGCTTTCATTGAGAGTAAGGGGAAAAGAAAAAAAAAAAACATGGTAATGGTCACAGAAGGGAATTCCAAATTCAAGATTCTATAAATGATAGAGTTTTGAATGATCATTTTTTTTTAAACTCTCACTTCAAGTGTCACTAATGATTATGTCATCCAGCTGTCCTGCTTTACTTATTAGAAAATGGAAGGCCAGAAGGTCAAGTGATTTTTTTTTTTACTATCAGTCCATGACCCAATGGCAAAGCCAGGACTAAACCTAGGATCTTCTGAGAAGCATTTGGAGATTTTATTAAATCTCCATTAAATCACATTGGCATAAAGAAGAATGGTAAATATAGTCAAGTGATTGGAAACCAATGTTATCCATAATATAGTCACAGTAAAATGTGCAGTATTCATATATTGCCTATTTCAAAGCTTGCATTATGCTCTTCCCTTTTTCCTCTTTCAGCTTGCTCTTACAGGAGAGATTTCCCCAGATTAAATTAATAGCTCTCTAGTTACACACCGGAAGAAGAACTAAGTCTTAAGGAAGGTGCTTGACTACCATCCCGAACTGCACTGTAAATGGCATCTATCTATTTCAAAGTGACATTTATTTATTTCAGCATGTCCATGATGGGTTCCACAATTTTAGCTTCTTCTGCATTTCATATATTTTGAAAAATTTCCTTTCTCTTGATTATTGGTTATGCGTTTTTAAACTGTCATCAAATGTACTTTGAATCTCTAGGAGTAGGAGAGAAATCGTGTTATTTTAAAATTCTGTTTAAACAAAATCAATCCAACAGAAATTCATTATTCATATCTTAATATTCATCTGCCATTGACCTTCAGGAAAAGATATGGGTTTTTAACATAGAAAATGAACTTAAAGACTTAACATTGGTGATCTTTTGTAATTACATGTATCTCATATTCTACTTTGAAAATATTCCTTCATTAAATATTTAAGTATGTGTGTTACCATGTCTGTTTGGGAAAACTCACTTTCATTGACTCCTTTTTAAATTTGAAGGTTTTGTTTCAAAGATTCGATCAAGAAAGATTATTCTTCTTCTCAAGGAACGGCTTACCAAGGGGGCAACGAGGGAGCTATCCTCCTGTACTGAGTGGGAGAAGTATTTGATCATTGGTGTAGTTTAGCATTGCTGGTGCCTGGTGATAATAAAAAGCAAACTGGATTTTGGCCAGTCTTGTTATTGCTCTTAGATTCTCTGCAAGCAACACCCTTGCTTAACTACTTACCTCTAGGATGGAACCCTTCCCTTCCACTCCCACCACCTTAGTATGCTACTGATCTCAAGTTCTCCTCTCTGGGGCTGAAGACTGACTAAAATGATGTTAGAGAAGGAGAATTTTATGATCTAAACCAGGTGTCCACAAACTGTGTGCTCAGTTGCTCAGTGTATCCAACTGTTTGTGACCCCATGGACTGTAGCACACCAAGTTCCACTTTCCATGGGATTTTCCAGGCAAGAATACTGGAGTGGGTTGCCGTTTCCTACTCCAGCGGCACAAACTATGGCATGCAGGCCAAATCTGGCCGTATGCCTATTTATATAAATACAGTTTGTTTATTACTTTTATTTAATGTATTCTTTCTGGCTGCTTTTGCATTACAACTACAGAGTTGAGTAGTTGGATAAAGACTATGTACTCTCCACACCTAGAATAGTTACTATCAGGCTCTTCACAGAAAACGTTCCCTGACTATCAGTAACCAAAGTATTACTTGATTTGTAGACATGTAAGCAAGACAGTTATTTCACATTCATATTATAGGCCAATAATTTAACAAGTGTTTTTATTAAGTGTTTACCATTGTCCACCATTACATTTACCTATCAATTTTTCTCTTTTTGTAGCCCCTGCTATGTGGATATTTGTTAGCAATGACTGATGTGGAAACTACATATGCAGATTTTATTGCTTCAGGAAGAACGGGTAGAAGAAATGCAATACATGATATCCTGGTTTCCTCTGCAAGTGGCAACAGCAATGAATTAGCCTTGAAATTAGCAGGTCTTGATATCAACAAGACAGGTGAGTTGTTTGACGTCTGTGAAAATGGAGTGATTTGCAGCATTTCACTAAGCAGGATTAAGGCATGAAAAAAAAACACCTTTGGAAGTAACCTAATAGAGTCATAAACAGTTTTATATATAAGGTAAGGTAAGAGGCAGGTACTAATCTCTTAATCACGCCCACTCTGCTATACAGTTTCTTACACAGATGCAGAGGCCTTAATCTGATTTTACTAATGCAATCAATGAAACACATGAGTTTTTAAAAAAATCCTCATCTCTATAAAAGCTCTTAAATATCTTATGAAGAACATTTAACAAAGCTGGAGCTAGGACAATACTGGCCACCTCTAACATTTAACAACATAGATGTTTAACAAGATTCACAGGTGAGTCTGACAGACCTCAATTTCAAGAACCATTTCAAAATAAAAGGGTCTCCAGGACCATTTTTGTTGAGAATGGAAGTAAAATAGTTGGTTACATAAACAAGTTTTAGGTAAGAAGTTCTTTTAGTTTTCCTTGAATCATAGACTGAGTTTGAAAAGCTGTCATATTATCGGGCCCCAAAGTCCTACCCACCAAATCTAACTTTACCAATGAAAAAGTAAAACAAGTTTGACATGTCAAAATACTTCTGAATCCCCTGATAGTTCTTCCATCCATAGCTTTTGCAAGTATCAACGCTGAATGTATTTCTCTGAAAAAAAAAAAATGTGCAAAAAATCTTTTAAAGTAAAATGCAGTTCATGATTAGGGAACCACTGATCAATTTCTGACTCATGATAACAACTTGATATTGTTGTTGTAACCTCTATGCTATTAGAATTTTTATGCAAAGCCTTCCAGTTATAGTATTGGAAAACTGAGTCAGAATATACACATATGAATGAAATAGCTCGGCAATATTATCTTAAAATGCTTAGGGACAGAACTTTATTCAGTGATTACAGGTCAGCAAGTTATACCTTGGTCTTTTCAAATTCAGGTTGAAAATAAAACCATAACAATCACTTCTATGGAGCACACAGACTGAAGTATATTTTAGTTTTCATTGTTTCTCTATCTTTACTACTGGGAGTTAATTTTTAAAAGTAACTGCTAACTCTGAGAAAGCCTGTAAGGAATCATTCCAATTTGGTGGCATAAAGAAGTAGATATATTTTTTCCATCAATCTTTGAGAATTTGTTAATCTTTTTCATTAAATTTGTATTCTATATAAATATTCTATTTTAAATAATCTACATTAATTTAGCCACTCTTAACATGAGGATATTTTTATTCATAGTGTAGTTTAATTTATTTTTGTTGTTGTTTTCACTGAAATTAAGACCCATTAGCCACAAGACCTTTCTTATACCAGAGATTATAGTCTCAATATACATTATGTTAAAATTTAAATAAATCGAAATTTTATATATATAAATACATTTGTATTTGATGTTAATATACTATAATTGAATATTAATAATTTAAAATAACTCAGAAATCTTTATGCTTCCAGATGTTAAAATATTTCTACATGTTAACTGCAATTCAGTGGGCTCTGAAAGAATTTTGTTTCTCTTAAAAATCACAAAGTCCAGATTAAGGCAAAGTATAAATAGCACTGACTTTGTTATTCTAAATACAAAGACCTAAAAATAACAACTATGACCAAAAGTCTAAAATATTTAAAAAATGACAATTGTACGGTGACAAATTAAATAACACTAGCTGAGAATAGTATGGGACTTCCTCTGTAGTTCCTGAATATTTCGGCTTCTTTTTAAGTTTGTGTTCAACAATATTATTGTCTCATGTTTATCTTGATTTGTTAACAAGCATCTATTTAGCCACAGCTCTGTGTCTGCAGCATTATGCTGAGCCCTGAGAAGTGTCCCTGGATACCCAGAAAGCCCCAAGCCCCATGGAGTCAAGATCCTCCTCTTGTATTTATGCAGTCACTTTCATCTTTAATATTCTACTGTCTTGCATCCTCCCTAATATGACTTCTTTCTTTTGGTTGCCAAGAGCTTCTCCTGTTTATCAAGTTCTTATTTCATATGATAATCTACACATCTCAGGTTCGGCTATCTGCATACCTTGGGGGCTTCCTCATTGCTCTAATAATGAAAATAGTACATGAACATTCTATATAATGTGTCATATTTTTGAAACTCCTTTAGAACAGAATATGATTTTTATGTGGAAAAACTGCTTTAAATTTCCCTAAAGTATGGTGTGGGCTTCCCTGGTGCCTCAGACAGTAGAGAGAAGCCACCTGCAATTCAGAAGACTGGGTTCCATCCCTGGGTCAGAAGATCCCTTGGAGAAGGGAATGGTTACCCACTCCAGTATTCTTGTCCAGAGAATGCCATGAATAGAGGAGCATGGCGGGCTAATGAGGTTGCAAAGAGTCGTACACGACTGAGTGACTAGGCACAGCACAAAGTATGGTGTATGGTGAGGTGTCTTATATGTACTTGTTAAGCATAAAGGAGAAATTGCCCTCAATGTTTCCAGCTAAATAATGGACAGCCTACTTACCTCTATGAATTTGAGTTAGGCTAATAAATTCTTAGTAAAAATTTGCAAGACCTCCAAATATTTTGTCTGCTAAGCCATGGTTAACTTAGTAAACACGTGTAAATATTTAAATCTTTGAATCAAGAATTGCCTGCAGCTTGCACCCATTAAGGTAACCCAATATGAGGAGAAAGCATTTTTTCATTTTGGTGTTTAGATTGTTGCTAAGGGTGCAATTATGAAGGTGGTTTTATTGGATTTGTACATAAGTTCCATCAGGGCAGGCCAGAGGCCATCGTAACTATGCAACTAGGGGGTAACCACCTGACATGATGTCCTTCCACTGTTGTTTTTAATTTAAATTAATTAAACCTCTGAAAAGTCAGCTAGGTTATCATCATGTGTTCAAAATAATATAAAACACAATTTTAAAATATTTCTTAAAATAAGACAGTCAAGCATCAAAAGGTAAGCTTGTTCCCCACTTCTTATTTCTGCCTAAAGACACATTTGATTTCTGTAACCAGCGAAATTACAAGTGCCATGCCATGACCTAGCCATGAGATTTCCCAGCTATTTATCAAAAGCATAGAGCATCACTAATCACTTTAAAAACTCAGTTATTTTTTGCCTTTTTGAGCCACGCTCTCCCAGAACCAGAATTAGTCTGCCCTTGAAACATTTAGGGGTTCTGAGGTGGCGCTAGTGGTAAAGAACTTGCCTGCTAATCCAGGAGACGTAAGAGAAATGGGTTCAATCCCTGGGTTGGGAAGATCCCCTGGAGGAGGGTATGGCAACCCACTCCGGTATTCTTGCCTGGAGAATCCATGGACAGAGGAGGATTGTGGACTACAGTCCATGGGATCGCAGTTGGACATGACTGAAGCGGCTTAGCACTGGCACTGAAAACATTTAAGCTGTTTTCTTTCTTTTTAATATTTATTTATTTATTTGTATATTTTGGCTGTGCCAGGTCTTAATTGAGGCATGTGGGATCTTTAGTTGCCACATGCCCAGGGATTGGACCAGGAATTGAACCCGAGCCCCCTGCATTGGGAGCATGGAGTCTTAGCCACTGAGCCACCAGTGGCTAAGTCCTATGGGAAGTCATAAGCCGTTTTCTTAATGGGGCGTTGATTACTAAGAAAATGTACTTTGTATGAGGATTTCAGAATAGAGGATTTCTAAAATTTCCAAAAAGGTATGTTGAGAGTCAGTAAATAAAAGCAGTCATTTTTATTTTGCCTTTATCCTTGTTTATGTCTCTAACAGAAGGGGAAGAAGATGCACAGCGAAATTCAACAGAACAAAGTGGGGAAGCCCAGGGAGAAGCAGCAAAATCTGAAAGTTAACACTCCACTTTGACCTTCTTCAACACCTGACGATGTCTCCAATCTCCAGGCCTGGCTGGAATGCATTTATGTCCAAGAGTGAAAAGGGGAAGAAGAAAATGGCTGTACTGCTTTGCAGGAACCTGCTTGTTCTGTTAAAAGTGGGGGCAGAGGCTGTGGCTGCAGACAGACTTTTCTCTACCTCTGGCATTAGCAATGGTTGAAATCATGTGGCTTGTGTTTGGATGTCATTTTTGTATGGATCCTTTCACCTGACCATATGATGAAATGCTTGTAGAGAGTAGCAGTGATCTAGATGATGATTCTTCCTGTAGCATCTGGCCCCTCACAATGTCAGAGGATTTAATTGTGTCTAATAGCAAAGGGTTGGTTGAACCCCAGAGTTTAAATATCTCTGGCCTGAGTATTCACCCAGTAAAAGAACCATCCAGAAAGTACTGTTTTTAGCATTATGTATCTGTGTGTTCCTGCTTTGTTATTTACACTGTTTTGTATTGTACAATATAGATGCTCAGCACTGCCCCCCTTCTCCGATTGCTTATGAAAAACAAAAATGATGCACATTACTGTGAATTTTTATACCACTCATTTTTTAAAGGGCTGCCTAAAAATTCTGCTCCATAGCGTGGTGGTGTACACAAGATAGGACACACTTTTTTTTAAAACAATCTGTCCCCTCAATTCACTGCTGATGAATTAAGTCTAACAGATTCATCAGGACTCCTTTGCTTATTATACAGCATTTGAAAATATCCATTAATGTGAATATTACCTGAATTCAGTCTGTTTGGTGTCTGCACAGACCAGAGTTCAGTCTGCAAATTTTGTCTTATTCCCAAATGGAGAACTTTTTCTGACTAATATTTTTATTTCAAATTGTGAGAATTTTTGAGAACTGGGGATATGGGAACGAGAATAGAAAATAATACTAAGCACTGGAAATATTTTCTTCTCTGGAATCAAATTTCTTACAGTGCTGTATGATACTACTAACATTTGGAGGACAGCTTATCTCCATGGAGCTGAAAAACATGGAGAAAATGACCTTGCAATCATGTGGACACCAATCACAAAAGTAAAGCCCTTGTGTTGTATTTTTCATGTCTTTTTTCAGCCCTATCAGATCCAAATGTTATTATGCACTTTTTAATGTTTGTAAACTTTTACTAATAATTAGTGTGAATTGCATTCTGATACAATAATAATCATCATTAGAAGCTGACAAAATCCTTATTAATACTGTTGATGGCCTCTGCTGTGTTTTGACATCGTGTTTCTTAAATGGAAAGTTTCTATGAGCTGTGTAATCCCTCTGGTCAGTATTATGCAATCATTTCTCAGTGGTAATAAATAAGGCACCAGTGATATGCCAATGGCTCATGAATTACTGGACACATAGCAGGCAAAAGGAAGACCTTTACAATAAAGACCCACTTAACTGTCCTCAAGGTCTTAGATACCATTCCATATGAAATAGTTTAAGCAGCTTTTCAATGGGTAATCTACCTGGATACACCAGGAACTCAGCCCTCCTTTGTAGTTACATGAAGGATGCAAGGTAAGTTTGCCCTCATCTCTCTCTACAGTACTTTCTGAATGAGTGGGATAGGGACATGGATATCACTTGGTCCTCAAGCATATAGTAAAAAAAAATTAACAGTGTAAGTCTTTGAGAAAATAGGAAAGATTAAATTTTAGAGTACTTCCTTCTGCTTAACCCAATAGGATCCAAAATATCCAGTTAATATTCAAGCACATCCACCTATTTTACACTCACAAGTGGAAAAAGAAGCTCCTGAAGCTATTGTAGACAATTTCTGGTAGTCCGTTTAACACATTCAACCCATACAATCACTTTTACAGTATCCTTATTTATTATACTCATAGATTTTTTGTGAATGTAGGTAAAGTTCTCTCCATCCTTAAAATTGTGGAATTCCAAAATTGATTTCATGTGATTTTGTAGAGTTTAGGACTAGTGCTGAGTATATGTGGAGGATTTCTATTCCTGTGTGATATATTATTATTAATGCATGTGGTATCATGCTTGTCTTTGAATATCTATAGTTGCTAAATTGTGAAGTCATATGGAGCTTTTGAATTATTTTTGACCTCTTACTGCTACTTTGTATGCTATATTCAAACCCAGAAAAAAACCCCTATATTCCCAAGCCATAAAATTACCAAAAGATTCACATCCTAAAACGTTGCTCAGCAAAAGTTCATATGATCTTCCAAGTTTTACCATAATATCTTTTACTTGAAAGTCAATAATATACATGGAATTGATACTTTAAGGAAAGAATAGGGAAAGAAGGAAAGAGTAGAAAACTAAGACATTGATCTGATAATACACATTGAATGCCTGTTAACCAACTGATTTTATGCTATTCACTTCACAGCACATATTCTCCCATTTAATCCTCAAACAATTCAGTTAAAGAGGTACTATTATTCCATTTCACAAATCAGGAAATTAAGATTGAATAAGGTATAAGTTTTACAAGCTTAAAAAGCTAATAAATGATGAAATAAAAATTGAATCTGTGTTTAACTCCTGAGAGTTTTCTACTACACATGCCATAAATCTGAAGCCAGTTACAGAGCATATTTATCTGGAAGGGAACTTTTAGGGGTGGACCAGATCCATCTTCATATTTTAGAAGAGGAAATAGTCCTGAAAAGGCATTTGTTTTTCTCAAGGTTACCTAGATGAGCAATAACATAGATGTGAATAGCAATTGTATTTTTAAAAAATAATAATAAATTTAATTAAAACATTTTTTGAGTTATTCTTCCCAAAAGACATTTTTTCTGAAATAAAGTCTGCTAACTTAGCATGGTGTAGATTTTTTATGTTCCATGCTACTCATTTTGTTTAACTAGAAATGTGAAAATTTCAGGTTTTCAACTGATGTGCAAGAGGTGTAAACTTTTCAAATTTACCCTTTGTCAGTTTTAAGCATCCTGTGCTGACATATTGATATCATAAATTCATAGAAATGTTTTTCAGCAGATAAGAGGCAGGAAACCTCCAATTTTTAGGTAGCACCCCTAGAGCTGTGCACAGTAAATGCTCTACACCTGTGTCTTACTCAGACACAGTGGAAATGCACTGGTTTAGAACATAAATGATATTGTTCTCTCTGGAGAAGCAATAAGAGGTAAAGAAATGTAACTGCAGGCAGTGGTTTCTGACTGAAGTCACTAGTAATAGGGTGGAAATGTCTAATCATCAAGTGAAAACAGGAAAGGAACTATGTTTATGATGTCTTAATAGGCCCTAAACTGTTCTTTAATTATGAGTGGCAGTCTCTGAAGTCATTTGTGAGCTTGTATGACTTTTGTATTTAGCGATGTTGCATGCTCACATACTTGATATTAAAAATAATACATTTTTCTGAAATGTACGCAGTCTATTAAGAGTATTTATTGAACACACATTATGTACACGATGCTCCGGAAAGTGCTGCGGGTGACAGAGGAGAAGGCCAAAGCTCAGTCATCCTATGGCGGACGTACCCAGCATTCCAGCCCCACTTTTCCTGGCCTCTACGCCAATAACGTTCACCTGCATCCCATGCTGGTAGCCCACTTCCTGGACTTCATCACCTATCAGAGACATCCCACCTCTCCAAATACTGAACTCCAACAGCACTGCTGTCTTCTTACTTGCTCACCTGCAGGACAGTGGTTTTCAATCAAAATAAACACAGATGTTTTTCAGAATCTTCTTTAAGTTTTTACAGGGCTCCCTCCTCTCTGCACACACGCAGATACATTTATGCACAAATACCTTCTTCTCCTTGGAAACATTCCCTGTGAGAGTTTCGTATCTTTTTCCTTCCCTCCCACCCCCACCTCCACACTTTAAGAACCACTTATCTAGAAGAAGTTCAAGGTTTTCTGATGAACCCACCCTGTTCACTGAAAAACTAAAATGAATCAACAAGAAGGAAGAAAGAATGCTCACAGACACATAGGGTTTTACTATATTATGGATAACAGGATAGAAGAGCAAAAAGTATAACTCTTATCTTAGTGTTGCTTTCTTTTCAAAGTATTTTTCCCACATACAGAGACCAGGGCAGGACTTAGGAGAAAACAAGCACCAAATAGCACTCAGCCTGAATTCAGGCAAAGATATAAGCCAAAGGCAGTAAAGGGTGTGTATCTTTAAGTTCTTCTTACTCAGGTCACCAGGATAAAATAACTACATAGGAATTTGGGACAAAATACTAGCAAACAATGCAACCGGTTTGTGTTAGTCTCTCGTGTCTCTTGTAAATGTTTTGCATCTGTCTAGTCCAGTACTTTTGCCTGGAAAATTCCATGGATAGAGGAGCCTGGTAGGCTGTAGTCCATGGGGTCGCTAAGAGTCAGATATGACTGAGCGACTTCGCTTTCACTTTTCACTTTCATGCATTGGAGAAGGAAATGGCAACCCACTCCAGTGTTCTTGCCTGGAGAATCCCAGGGACGGGGTAGTCTGGTGGCTGCCATCTATGGGGTCACACACAGTCGGACACGACTGAAGTGACTTAGCATAGCATAGCATAGTCCAGGATATCGGAGAAGGCAATGGCACCCCACTCCAGTACTCTTGCCTGTAAAATCCCATGGACAGAGGAGCCTGGTGGGCTGCCGTCTATGGGGTCGCACAGAGTTGGACACGACTGAAGCAACTTAGCAGCAGCAGCAGTCCAGGATATGGGGGTTTGGGGTCCTGGCCATCTCTCATTGTAAAGTTGTAATTAACAAGGATCTGACTATCACTCATTATCTTTCTAATTCGTACCACATCTACTTTCTGATCATATCAAGATAGATATTTTGTCAGCAACTCTTAGCCTGGAATCCCTGGCAATCTTTCTCTTCAATGTTTTCAATTTCCCTTGCTTTCTTGTCTTAGTCTCTCTCTCCTGTCCAATCCACCACAACCAAACCATCTCCCTTCTCTCTGCTTGTCTTCTAGATGACTGAAAAGTTTATAACAATGTTTGTTCATTGTTTGCAACCTCAGTTTAGACAGAGTGCTGCACAGCTCTTTTTTCCTGTCCCTGGGAACAGAGGAAGTTTACCATTTGCTAAGATTATTCCTTCATCTGAAGTTTTAAAACCATTTTCTTTCTTTCGACCTTAACAGGAGGTCTGTTAGTTATCCTTTTCACCGACTTTACCCTTTTCCACAAATGTGCTCAGGTTCTCAAGTTCTCTTTCCTTCACTGCTTGCTTCCTAAAATAACAATCTACATTCCCTGTTTTCATGCTTCTCCTCATTTCTTATTCTCCTGCAGTTTGACTTCCAGCTCATTTTTTTTTTTTTTCATTACTAATGACATCTGACCTCTCGGTAATGGTCAAAGAAGCCCTGGACAGTGAAAATTAAAAAGTGATGTTGTTATAGATGTCTCAAGCTTCACCTAAAATGAAAATTAATGATTTTATAATTTTGATTGATATTAGCATGGCACAGTATAGCTATATAATACAAGTCTTCTTGAGGATAAAATCTACATATCCCAAGAAAAAGTCTGTTTTGTCCACCAGGTTCATATCTTCATATGTACGTGTCTTTTCTCTCTGACAATATTCTCTCCATGTTTCTCAGCTACATCCTCTGATCCTACGGTGTCCATTTCTTCATAGGGGTGATTGTTACTAGTAGGCACTAACCCGGGGCTCACGCATCCAGAGATGGGCACTGCGATGTTTTGGAGTTCTCTGTTTCATTATACCCTGGGATGACTGTCAGTGATATTACCAGTTCCTCCAACAGCAGTCACATACATGCAAAAACACTTAACATCTTTGTACCCAGTCCCATCCTAGTCCTCTGAATTAGACCTCCTGAACAAATATATCAATCCAAATGGTTAAATATAATGGATAGTTCATGTACATGTTATTAGCCAACCCTATGGAATTTAATCTTATTCACCATTGTGTGTGTGTGTGTTTTTTTTAAGATGTCTCATTTGCCTTCCTTTTTTTCCCCAGGAGTATTTAGTTTGTTATCTTTTGTCCTTTTCTCTTTGGCAACTCCACACTCTCCTTGATGAGTTCTTTTATTTTCTATGTCCCCACTACCTCCCTAGAATTCCATCTTTATTCCTCTTACCTAACCCCACTGGATGGACATGAGTTTAGGTGAACTCCGGGAATTGGTGATGGACAGGGAGGCCTGGCGTGCTGCAATTCATGGGGTCGCAGAGTCGGACACGACTGAGCGACTGAACTGAACTGAACTGAACCCCACTCTACACTCCTCTTCCACTCCAACATCATTAGTTACCATATTAGCCATGATGATTCCCATGTCCTCATCACTGGCCCAGAGGTCACTCCTAATTACCTGACTTATTGGATAGCTTAACATGGGTTTTCCAAAAGCATCTTAAAATTCAACATTACAACACTAACTCCAGGATATGACACCATTCCCTTACCTGACTTCCTGTGTTACAGATCCCATATAATAGTGCTACTGGTTTCCCATCAACCTTACATCAAAATTCTCAAAACATCTCTTAACTCTTCTTCCTCTAATTTTTTTTTCAGTCCATCCAATTTTAACTACCTCTTGAAACTGCCCACTTCCTTTTGTCTACACTTTAATGCTTTAAATCATTTCCTATCAAGTATGTCTAAGCAATGGCCTGCCTTGTCTGACACTCTTTCTAACCATCTTACAACCAGAAGTATCTTTCTAATAAAAAAGTCACACGGTTTCCCTCCTCTAATTTGACAAATCTTTCAATTTAGCCACCCAACACTTTTTTTGGTATAAGTACCATATTTTATCTTTATATAACTCCTTGGTCTATATTAGCTGTTTTTCCTATCCCTAAGATGTTCTTCATGCTTGTTAGCAAATTCTCATTGATCTTTCAGACTAGCCTAACTTCACCCTTTTTTAAGAGACTTTTGGACTTGCTTCCCCATTCCCAAGCCCTAGGAAACTTACTATTCTATGTATTTTGCTCCCCTAACACTTGGTCTGGAAACATATCTCACTAAACCACAGCTATTTGTTTTCATACGTATCTCTCAAACTAGAATATGAACTCCTTGAGGGCAGCAGCCCTCTTTTATTAATGTTTGTATCTTCATTGTCTATTAGATACTCAACAAATAATTAGAATAAATGTCTGCCCTCCTGAAGCTCACACTATAGTTGAGACACATTTCCACACAGATCTATGAGAGAAAAATTCAGTTCAGAGATAAAGTTAATGTTTGAAAATAGTAAAAGTTGCATAAAATTGCACTGCAGAAAATAAACATTTGATTTCTATCACCTAATCAGTGCAATAAACTTTTAAGATTTCATTCCCAAATTATGCTGCATACACACATACACACGGAGATTTGATATAACTTAGATAGATGAACTGTTTAATATAGTACAATGTACAAATAAATGAGCAAGTCAAAGTGTGTCATTTAGCTAAGCAATTATCTTGGTAAAGGTATTTATTGGCATTCTGTAGTATGAATTTCCTTCAGTTTGTGGAATTGAGATTACCCAGAAAAGGAGGTTGTATCTTAGTCTCCAGACCTAGGCAACACATTAGCCAGAGAGGAAGATCTCTGGGGAGATGTTCGTGGGCTTTGAACAAGAGTGCATTGGAATTTCTAAGAATATGCTTTACAGAAGTGTACTCTAATATAGACTAATAGCCTAACAAAATAGGAGTTCTGATAAGAATATGATGAATTTTAATGGCAGAACTCCATAGAAAAAAGTGGGAAATAATATAAGAAACATGTTTGTGTATACTCAAGAAAAAAGCACATTGATACATACATATATTTATATATATGCATATGGGTACATGCTCAGTCACTCAACTGTGTATGACTCTTTGCAATTCCAGGGACTGTAGCCCACCAGGCTCCTCTGTCCATGGGATTTCCCAGCAAGAATACTCGAGTGTGTTGCCATTTCCTACTTCAAGGGATCTTCCCCACCCAGGGATGGAACCCACATATCTTGTACTGGCAGGTGGCTTCATTACAACTGAGCCACCTGGGAAGCCCATATATACACATATATATAACCTTAAGTTATTTTCCCCAAATATTGTATCATTTGAAAAAAAAACAGAAAAGTAGTAGTAATCAAATTAACACTGGAAACCTAAAAGGACTAAAGAAGTATCCTGTACTTTTTTGACTGTGAAACAAATAAAAATGGCCAAGGTAATGGTGTAGGTAATTTTTAACAGAACACATGTTTGCACTTTGGCTGCCATGATTCATTTTACACATTTCACTTGAGTAGGATGGTGTGACTATTATGACTGTCCCATTAAATTTCTAAGTTTTCTTTTACTCTGCATGCTCTTTGAAATCCATAAAACAATATATAACTGTGAATTTTAAGAGCATAAAAGCTATGTAAAAATAGCTATAGCTAGGGAGTGACAACTTAAACAGAACCTGCCTTCCCAGATGGCCCTAAATAAAATGCAGTAAGTCGTCAAATTTATTTAGGAAATATTTATTGAGCTTTTAGTAAGTTTAAGTCTCTGCATTTGATGCTGTAAGGAGTGAAAATTTTTAAAGACTTTTAAGAAATTTTTAAAATCTTGATCAGTGAAACTGAATATACAATGGTGACCATGTTTTTTTCTATCAGCATTCCCAGACTTCCCCATCATGACTCCATTCCTCATTGGAAGAATTTTCCTTCTGTTTCCACTGTCTAATGAGAAGCTGCTTTTTGCTCAGCTGACTCTCAGGCCTTTGTAACAAAAGTGGGAGAATAGACCTAGACACAGGTTAAAGTGATGATAAGAGGAAAAAGAAAATTTATGAAGAATCCATACCATAATTGTTCTTTATTGAGTTAATGATTGAAGCAGACCAAAGAAAAGAACAAACAACTAAGTTATCCAGCTAACATGTTTAAGTCAATTTGTATAATAAAAAGCTAAGAAATAGAGAATTAGAAAAAGCTGTGAAACTAGGTTTCTAGAAGTTTGGGGGGTTTGACAAGAGGCTTCAGTGAAGAGAAAAAGAGAGTTGTATCAGTGTAATGTGGACAAAAGACAGAAAAAAAGCAATTTTATAGGCTATTAGCTATAATAGCAATTAATTAGCTATCCTTTACTATTTTCAAAGAGATAAATGTAAATATTGGGAATACCTTTTAATCATTTCTGTGTTTCAGATGAGACTTCTTTTGAATGTGGCTCCACACAAAGAGAGGGCCACATGATACCCTAAGTTTTATTGACATGTACTCATTTAATTGTAATGGTAAGACAAGTACATATATATTTGTAATAAACATCTAAGTATAATGAGCAAATAGTAGATGAACATGGAACATCCCATATAGATTCTTAGGGAGAAATGTCACTCAACAGGAAAGATCAAGTGAAGCACTGGAATGATTTTTTAAAATATATCTATGTATTGAAGAAAGAGAGATTAGACATTTTACATAGGAAACAAAATGACAGAAACAGAGGTCCATAGGTAAAAAAATATGCCATCATATGTATTTTTAAAAACTATCCAAATTAGCTAGAGCATACTCTGAGGAGACATATTTAGACAGATGCAGGAGTAGAAATCTGAGACCCCCAGAAAGGAAACCGGGGAAACCCAGGAGCTGATGAAAGTCACAGAGAACTCAGACCAGCTCCAAGAAATCGCTCATAGGGAAGAGTGTGGGCATCAGCATGTGTCCCCGGCACAAAGACCCCAAGATACAGCTGGGGTCCATGCCGAAGTGCCTACCATAGAAACAGAAGAATTCTGAAAGTTAGAGTTAAGTTTTTACAGGCAGGCTTAGAGTTTCAAGATAAAAACAGACACAAGGACTTATATCAAGGTTAAGAATCCAACAGCTGAAAGAAACAGACGTCAGAGGAAAAATGAGAAGCAGGAGAGATGCGTGCAACCAGGCATAGACAGGATCCCGCCCAGGAAAGCAGCTGCCACTGTCCTTTATCCATGTTTCTGCTCGTGCCCTGAAGTACCCTTCAGTTTTATAGACTCCATACCTCTCAGCTGACAACATGTGGTGCAAGTACAAGGGAGAAATGTCTTTTAGCATCATGTATGGGGGAAGAAGACTCGATCTTCTCTCAGGGCAATAATAACTATCATGTTCTGAACATGCACTGCATGTTTGATTACATGAACCCCATTTCTCATGACCTCTTTGAAGTGAGTAATCTCTCTCCTACGAATGACCAGCGTAAGGCTCAGAGAAGTCAGGTGGCTTGTCCAAGATCACGTAGCATTTGTGTTGTAAAGCCAAGACTGAAATCTATGTCCATCTTCTCTGACATTTCCCATGCTTTTCCAACTCTACAAGTGCTGTCTAGTAGAAAAATAATGCAAGCCAAAATGCAATTTTTTTACATTTTCTAGTAGCCAAATTAAAATGAAAAGAAAGCAGTAAAATGACCCAATATATCAATATTTTTAAAATGTCCATTAATATCTAGTCAATATAAAAATCAGTGATACATTCTTTTTTTGCTTTGTTTTGGTGCCAATTCTTCAAAATCCAGTGTCTGCTTTACACACATATCTCAAATCAGGCTAGCTACATTTCAAGTGGTCTGACTTCCATATTGTCACATCACAAATCATATACTCTATTTTCCTTTTCAAGGATTAAAAAGAGAAAGGGTTCACTTTGGGGACACAGGGGTATATAGCTATATGTATATATAGGGGTATGCTAAGTTGCTTCAGTCGTGTCTGACTCTTTGACACCCTGTGGACTTTAGCCAGCCAGGTTCCTCTGTCTATGGGATTCTCCAGGCAAGAATACTGGAGTGGATTGCCATTTCCTTCTCCAATATAGGTGTATATACATATAAAGGGCTTCCCTGATGGCTCAGCTGGTAAAGAATCTACCTGCAACGTGGGAGACCGTGATTCAGTCCCTGGGTTGGGAAGATCCCCTGGAGAAGGGAACGGCTACCCACTTCAGTGTTCTGGCCTGGAGACCTCCATGGACAGAGGAGCCTGGCAGGCTCCAGTTCACAGGGTTGCAAGAGTTAGATATGACTTGGTGACTAAACCAACAGCATATATATATGAAGATGATCCACCTATTTTCTCACCTGAGCTTCACCTTTCACCACCCTAATCATCAACAGATCAAATGGAAATTCTGTGAAGCCTGTAACACTAATTTCAATTTCCTCCTGAACAGGTTTTAATAGAAGTCCCAGGCTTACAGGGCTTCCCTCATAGCTAAGTTGGTAAAGAATCTGCCTGCAATGCAGGAGATGTGGGTTCGATCCAGGGAAGATCCCCTGGAGAAGGAATTGGCAACCCACTCCAGTATTCTTGCCTGGAGAATCCCATGGACAGAGGAGTCTGGAGGGCTACAGTCTATGGGGTCACATGATTTAATGACTAAACCACCACCACCCAGGCTTACACCCTTTTCCTCGGTACTTAATTCCCCAGACTTTTGCTCCAGCCCTTCTCATTACCAAACACAGTCTCTGGCCCAATAAATTCAATTCCTTGGAAACTGCATTTGTTTTTCCTAGTCATTGCTCTTCTTGCAGATTCAAGAGATGTAAAATACATTTCTAAGAAAATCCAAAATTTGTGTCCTCCACAGGTGTTCCTTCATTGGCTTAATCAAGGAAAACACATTAATTAAGACATTTCCTAACTCCAGCCAACCTGAGCAAAGAAAGCAAACTGCATCCCTGAGGCCCATGCTACAGTGAATTCTGAGTAAACAACTTCTCAGTGTGTTAAACACCCAACAGTATTCTGCCTGCCACTTGTTGGAATCACAATTGCTTCACAGTGTTGGGTTTTTTTTCTCCCTGTTCTCAGAACAGTGCCTTGTTGTACTTCCAGCCCATACAAGAATATTTTGAATGAGTCTGACTTTGCAAAGACAGCACTTGCAGCTGAAAATAGGAAAACATGACCATCTGTTCCCCGCTTCATATTCAATCTGACAATATCCTAATACAACTGTCTTCCTCTTTGACTCCATCCTACTCGGCAACCTGCCTCATTCCACCAGTTTCTCACTTAAGCTTCTTCACTTACATTGTGTCTCTCCACATTCCTCTCCTCCCACTCACCTATCACTACTTTCCTCTGTTTTATCACTTCATGATTCTTATAATCCTCAAGAATACCAAGTTAATTGCTTGCCATTTTCCATTCTTCCAACTCCAGATACTTCTTTCCCTCAATCCCTCTGTCTAGCACTTTCTGCACTCCTCAGCTACTACCTAACTTTTTATGGGAGAAACAAAAAAAAAAAAAAAAAAGGAAAAGAGCTCCAAACCTAAGCTTCTAGGATCAACCTGAAGTTTGCCGGAAGTATGGAAATAAGCCCTACGTTTTGGGGAGGGACAGGGGCTTTCCAGGTGGCTCTAGTGGTAATAGAACCTGCCTGCTAATGTAGGAGGCATAAGATACGCGGGTTTGATCCCGGGGTGGGGAAGATCCCCTGGAGGAGGGTGTGGCAACCCACTCCAGCATTCTTGCCTGGAGAATCCCATGGACAGAGGAGCCTGGCAGTCCACAGTGTCTCAAAGAGTCAGACAGGACTGAAGGGACTTAGCACACACGCACCAACGCAAGCCCTGGGGAGGAACAGGGGCATAATGGAAAGTGGAGAGGAAGAACGCATAAATGACACCGGTGGCAAGAGTAATTTTCACCTCTGTGCGTAGTCACTCAGTTGTGTCTGACTCTTTGTGACCCCATGGACTTCTTTGTACATGGGGATTCTCCAGGCAAGAATACTGGATGGAGTGGGTTCCCATGCCCTCCTCCGGGGGATCTACCCAACCCAGGGATCGAAACTGGTCTCCTGCATTACAGGCAGATTCTTCACTGTCTAAGCCACCTGGAAAGCCCCAATTTTTACCTCTATCACTACAGATTTCCAATGACTCATTTACCAACTATGGGAGAGATGATAGTAGAGGATACCAACTTCCATCACCACCAGAAATCAGAAATTTCACAAGTTGCCCAACTATCAGAGAGATACCTTGATTTTTTTCATCTATCCATTCAGTTGGACTCCAAATGACTGATAATTCTAGGAAACAGTTGGCAAATATACTTAGGAGAGATTGATTTTCATATCATGTACCCAGAACTTAGGCTTCTTCTTATTGACAAAATGTATAATTTTGCCCAATTTAATTATCTACTCTGAGTACCAGTTTTTTGTCAGCAAAAGGAAGTGATATAGCATCTCTTAAGGATGTCGAATAATAATAGATAATGGGAAAGTTGAAAGATTAGTTAATACACTTAAAGTTCTGAAAACAATGCCTTCAATTCAATATAAATATTAGCTATTAACATTGTTGTGTTGTTTTATGAAATATGTATTTATAGTCTAAGATAACTCAGAGAGAATAGTCTAACAGCTTACACTTCTTTACAGGCAGTCCTACTCAATGGCACAGAGGTTTTACTTATTTACTATTTGAACAAGTATGAATAAGTTCCTTCTACACATCAGATTCTTTCAGGATGCTAACTATACAATGGTTCAACCATAGGGATAATCTCCAACCATATGAAGCTTGAAGTGAAGTGAAGTTGCTCAGTCGTGTCCGACTCTTTGTGACCCCATGGACTGCAGCCCGCCAGGCTCCTCCGTCCATGGGATTTTCCAGGCAAGAGTACTGGAGTGGGTTGCCATTTCCTAGCAAATGAAATACTTAGAATATGTACTCTAATGCAGGAAAGTCAAATTTTGAGAAGCAAAATTTGAATTGGGAGGAAAGAGAAAAAGAGGGAGGAAAATCACTTCAGGACTGCCTTAGGGTCAGTTTAAGTTCAGCTCTAACTTTTTCTTATAACTGATACATTTGAAGTTTCACAGTGTCATAGATAGGGGACATTCATACTCATAATGCAATAAAGCACAAAGCCCTCAGGGAATGGCCTTGGGAGGACAGGGGGAATCACTGGACAGGCTCAGTCATTTGATGATGTTAATTTCTTATTGGCACCTCTGAAAGATGTTTTATTCTTTGCCTTCTAATTTAAGTACAGACAAAATTCCTTTCTCTTTGTTTCCCTTAGTAAAGCTGAGGCCAGGCAAAGAGTCTGATAAACACCAAGGAAATCAAAAAGAGGAAAAACAGAGAGAGTATAGATTAATTGGCTTATTAAAGGAAGGTTTCTTCTTTTCAGTCTGGTTAACTTCAATCCTAGATCTCCAGGTCTACCCATTACTCATGAGACCCTCTGAAGCAGAGGTGACCAACCTCCGGCACTGGTCTGTGACCTGTTATGAACCTGACAGCAGAAGGCAAGTGACGGGCAAGTGAGGGAAGCGTCCTTGCTGTCTATAGTTGCTCCCCATCACTCTCCCATCACCCCCAGATGGGACCATCTAGTTGCAGGAAAGCAAGCTTAGGGCTCCTACTGATTCTGCATTATGTGAGTTGTATAATTATTTCATTATATTTTACAATATAATAATGATAGGAATAAAATGATCAATAAACATAACGCACTTGAGTCACCCTAAAACCATTCCCCTCACCCCGGTCTGTGGAAAAATCATCTTCTGTGAGACCAGTCCTGGTGCCAAAAACATTGGGGACCACCGACCTAAAGATAGATGAGACACTACCCCAAAAATTCTCCCTTGGAGACTCTTCTTCCTCTAGTCAGATATGTCATGAAAGCTATCTTTAATACATACCTATTTCCAGCATACAGTATTTTCTGCATGATTAATACTCAACGTTTTATTCATACATACCAAAGAAGTATTTTTCATTGATTTAAAAACAAAATAGGCCTGAAGCCCTCAAAATCACAGCTAGCATATATAGGGATTATGAAGCTATTTACTAAACCAGAAGAGCTGACTTTTAAAATGTTATCACTGTTAATAATTTTTAAATAAAACGAATTCTCCTCTTTATCCTAAGTAAACTCTATATAATAGATATTTTGATTAGTCAAATATTTTCCATAATTGTCCTTGAATAAATATTTTTGTTAAATAAAGCATGTTCCTCAGATAGGAAAATCAAGTTATTTAACAATAATTAAATCATCACTCATAAATCTCAAGTGTAAAATAAAACAACTATATTTTTATTTCTGTCTATATCATATTTCTGTAAATATCGATAAATGATAAGTAATAGATTTCTGCCTCCTGGTGGCCATTTGCGGTTCTAAAAGAAAAAATAGCCTGTGTTTCTTAAAACACAACAAAGAGATTTTGTTTTAGAATTTTGTTTAAAAGGCTACTCATTCTGGAAAGCAATGGTAGGTCAGCTTGGTACCAAGAAGGGAAAAAGTCAGCAGTGGCAGCCAAGGACATGAGTGCCTTCCCAGGGCACCGTGAAACACAGTTCCCCCTTTTCACTCCATTGGCTTGTAGGTTATAAACATATGCACATAAACTCAAGTCCTCAGGAAACCAGTTTTGATCAAACAGAAATGTTTACCAGGTAATTCTAATACATTTATCACAAATATCTTCCCTTAAGCCTCACAGCCCTGTTACAGTATGGTTTGCCTTTGGCCAAATGGAATAATCTTTATGGAGTATTCTTTATATGTATTTTCCTGCAGTAAGGTCTCTTTTGTCAATCAGATATGGCCACAGAAAGGTATGCTTCTTTGTTTGGTTAAGTTGCTTCACTTGGCAATAAAATAAAACCTTTGGGAAATATCAAACATGCCTTGACAGGAACATAGCATTGCTTACTAAAATTATATGTAAGAAATGCAGGAGGTTGGTCAAAATAAAAATTTACTGAGGTGATTTAAAACCAGGATTTATCAAAAGCTGAGTCAAATTTTGAAGTGTTTCCTCAGTAGAAATAATAGTGAAATATGTTGCATGTCATGTCACTAACATTTAACTAATAAATAATTAACTTAAATATTTATAAGCTTATGATACAAAATGTTTTTTGACTAGAAGGAACATGTTTCAATTGACAATCTTTGCAGCTAAAATTAATCTGTAAAATTCTGTAACTTTGAAATTGTTATATAAATTAACTCAAGACTAATTAGACTCCTTGGAGAAGGCAATGGTATCCCATTCCAGTAGTCTTGCCTAGAAAATCCCATGGATGGAGGAGCCTGGTGGGCTGCAGCCCATGGGGTCGCTAAGAGTTGGCATGACTGAGCGACTTCACTTTCACTTTTCTCTTTCATGCATTGGAGAAGGAAATGGCAACCCACTCCAGTGTTCTTGCCTGGAGAATCCCAGGGATGGGGGAGCCTGGTGGGCTGCCGTCTATGGGGTCGCACAGAGTCGGACACGACTGAAGCGACTTAGCAGCAGTAGCAGCAATTAGACTCCTAAATCATGTTTTTTTTTTTTGCAATATGAGGGTTTAGTTGGTAAAGAAAATATTTATAATTTATTCTATATATCTCACAGTATTCCTTTGATTAGTGCTGGTCTGCAAAAGGGAAAGAATCGAATGCATATCATTTTAAGCATAAGTAATAAACATAATAAGTTAACTGAATCCAAATTACTAAACTTACTTGTATGTAAAATATTTTGTTAAACACTAGTGAAATTTGTTTGTCTTTTAAACTACTGTTTTAAAAGACTGGACTGTAACCTACCATGCTTCTCCGTCCATGGGATTTTCCAGGCAAGACTACTGGAGTGGGTTGCCATTTCATCCTCCAAGGGATCTTCCTGACCCAGGGATCGAACCTGGGTCTCCCACATTGTAGGCAGACGCTTTACCATCTGAGCCACCAGGGAAGTCTGTATGTAAAATATTTTGTTAAACACTAGTGAAATTGGTTTGTCTTTTAAACTATTGTTTTGAAATATAAAAGGATTGCATTTCCATTGAAGAACGTCCTCTTATACAGTTAAAGAAACAATGAATTCATGAGAAGAAATAATACACTTGACATATAAGGACAACTTTCATTTATCATGACAGCTCTTTAGTATACTTTAATATACATTTTAATTTTAGAGTCTGGGAGTATAGATGAGGGAGTTGGTGATGGACAGGGAGGCTTGGTGTGCTGCAGTCCATGGGGTTGCAAAGAGTTGGACATGACTGAGCGACTGAACTGAACTCACATTTTAATTTTAAAAATGTTAATAGAAATATTTAAACATATATCAAGTAAGAAGTAGTATGATGAACTCCTATCTAGTCATTATCCAGCTTCAACATTATCAGTTCTTGGGGAATCTAGTCTCATCTACATTCCCAGACTCTAAAACCCAATGGGATTACTTTGAGGAAGATTCAGACATCATATTGTCTTCATTTTAAATACTTCATTTTAATACTTTCATTTTAATAAATTTTAAATACTTCACTTAATACTTCATTTTAAATACTTCAGTTTGCATTTCTAACAAAAAATTGTTTTATATATTATTACTGTAGCATTATTACAACTAAAGAAAAAGAATAATGTCTTATTATCAAATTGTCACTACTCCACTTTTTTTTTTTTTTAAACGGTTGGGAGATATTTATTTTCTTTAAACAAGGTCATAAATAACAAAGAAACAAAGAAGTTCCCAGACTTCAGACCCTGAAGCAGGATGGGGATAGGAAGTTGTGGGGTCAAAAGGTGGAGGGGGCTTCGCATCACCTAAGACAGTCACAGAGAAGATGGGCTGCAGGAGACTGCCCCTTCCTTGGAAATGGCGTGCCTGGGCAGCAGGGAGGCTGAAGTGCTGTGATGAGGCAGCTGGAAGAGGGCAAATGTTGAGGATGCTGGACTGGACTGTTTCTATGAAGGATGACATGGAAACCACAAACGACTAAGATAAGCTGTGGGTCTAGAAAAGGCAAGCGGGCACTCTGCATACCTCCAGGGACCAACTATGAAAATGGTTAAATCTGCTTCTTAAAAAGAACTCCACGGGCCTTAGCCTGTGGCTTTATATGTGGGCTGTAGTCAACCTGGGTTGCTTTATGGCAGGTGAGGGCTCAAGAGGCCCCTGGAGCAGCCTGGTCTCAGCCCAGGGCAGGTGCCCAGACATGTGGGAGTGGGACGTGGGCCCTCCCCAGATGGGAGGCCACGTGCTTGGACTGGCTGAGCCTGATTTTCAGGCTAGTTTCTTGTGATGCTATCCACCACCCCTCCCTCTACCTAAGGATGAGATCCTGACCTCTCTGGGTCTTCCAAGCCTAGAATAATAAGAAGGGGATAAAAAGGTATCTGACTGGTGTTTTATTTAAAAGGGAAAAATAAAGACCATCTTGCACATGGTCTAGCCCATGAGGCAGGGCAGGACCATGGCAAGAACAATCTCAAGCAATGGAGGTCCCTGTACCTGGGGAAACATGGGGAGTCATAAAATGACTCTATTGTTAGTTTGAATCTGAATTCATAAAAGGTCCATATATTATAATTTTGAGAAGTCTCTTAAAGTTCCTTTTTAATTATTTAGAATAGCTTTAAATTTGTAGATTGAGCTGACAGTACAGAGAGTCCCTGTCCAAAACCGGCACAGTTTCAAACCCTATTACTAACATCTTACACTATTTTGATTGTTGTTGTTCAGTCACTCAGTCATGTCTGACTGTTTGAGACCCCATGGATTGCAGCATGCCAGGCTTCCCTGTCCTTCACCATCTCGCAGAGCTTGTTCAAACTCATGTCCATTGAGTCAGTGATGCCATCCAACAATCTCATCTTCTGTCGGATCTTACACTATTATGATACATTTGTTCAAATTAACAAATATTGATACATTATTAAGGACTAAAGTTTATATATTTATTCAGATTTCCTGGTTTTTACCTAATGTCATTTCTCTATTCTGGGATTTTATTCAGGATATCACATTATGTATACACATTGTCAGATCTCCTGAGGCACTTCTAGATTTTGGCAGTTTTTTTAGACTTATCCTTCTTTTAAATGATTTAATTTTAATGAGTACTGGTCAGGTATTTTGTAAAATATCCCTTAGTTGAAATTTGTCTCTGACGTTTTTCTCGGGGTTAGACTCAGGTTCTGGGTTTTGAGAGAGAAGATCATAAAGGTGAAGTGCCATTTTCATCACATCGTATCAACATATGCCACATATTTGATGTCATGTTGATGTCGACTTTGATTTCCAGGCAGAAGTTCTGTCAGGTTTCTTCTTTGAAAAGTTATTCTTATTCTTTCCCATCTCTATGCTGTACCCTTTAGAAAGAAGATGTGTGATATTTAGAAAGAAGATGTGTGATCATCATGTACAAGCCCACGCGAAGGAGTGGCGAGTGATATATCCACTCCTTTAAGGGCTGGAGTGTCTATAATTCACTTGGGATTCTGCATGGAAATTTGTCTCTTTTCCCTCATGCATTTATTTATTCCATATTCATGGGTCATATATATTTATCTTATATTTTGGGTTATATTCTAAATAATTTGATATGTAATTCACGCATGTATGGGTGCTCAGATGTGTCCAATGCTCTGCGACTATGGACTGTATAACATAGATTGTAGTCTGCCAGGTTCCTCTGTCCATGGGTTTATCCAGGCAAGAATACTGAAGTGAGTTGCCATTTCCTCCTCCTGGGGGTCTTCCTGACCCAGGGATCAAACCAGGGTCTCCTGCATTGGCATGTGGATTCTTTACCTTTGAGCCACCTGGGAAGCCAGTTTCCAGCTTTGGTCACCATGGATTCTCTCTATTGTCTCCTGTGCCTCTTTGACTTAATTTCTCAATGTGGAGTTTTTTTGAGGTCTTTCTTCCTTTCTGGAATTTCAAGATGATTTAGGGATAGTTTGTGTATTTCCTGCCCCGTCTCAAAAATCTGTCATTTCTCCAAGAATCCCTGGCTGTTTTATGGGAGAAGAGGATTAGAAACTAAGATCTGGGTGCTAAATATGCACATTGCCACTGTAGTCTCCTAAATTTGTAATGATTTTTTAAATTTGCATACATTAAACTTCAATCTTCGGGCTGTAAAGTTCTGTTTTTACAAATGTATAATGCTATATATTCAGTATTGCAATATTGTATACAGTAGTTTAGCCACTCTAAAAATCACCTGTGCTTCACCTATTCAAGTCCCCAGCCCCTGAACTCCAAACAGCCATTGAAGTTTTTACTATATCTATAATTTTGCCTTTTCCAGAATGACATATAACTGAAATTGTATATTATAGTTCAAAGCCTTTTCAGACTGGCTGTGTTCATTTAGCAATATGCATTTAAGCACTCTGCAGTTATCCATGTCTTTTCATGACTTAATAGCTCATTTCTTTTTATAGCTGAGTAATATGGCATTGTAGCCAGAGTTTGTTCATCCACTCACTTATTAGAGGTCATCTTGGTGGCTTCCAGGTTAGGCAATCATGAGTGAAACTCTTGTAAATATTTTTATGAAGGTCTTTGTGTGGACAAAAATTTTCACCTTTGGTAGACAACTAAAAGCATAATCACTAGATTATATAAACACTATATTTAGCTTTGTAAGAAAGCTGTCTTTCAAAGTGGTTGTTAACATTTTGTCTTCCCACCAGAAATGAATGAGAGTTCCTGGTGTTCTGGGTCCTCATCAGCATTTGGTATTATAAGTTTTTAGAAATGCTGTCATTCTAATAGGTGTGTAGTACTTTCTCAGCTTCCTTATAAGTTGCAATTCCCTAATGACAATTTTGAGTACATTTTATATGCTAATTTAACATCTGTATGTCTTCTTTGGTGAGGTATCTATTCAGATTTATTGCCCCCTTTCTAGTTGGGTTGTTTGTTTCCTATTTTTTGTTTTCAAGACTCCTTTCTATATTTGGGACAGAAGTCCTTTGTAAGATAGGTGTTTTGCAAATATTTTCCCCAATATGTGGCTTCTTTTCCTTTTTTAAACAGTGTCTTTCATAGAGCAGAAGTTTTTATTTTTAATAAAGTCTAAATTATGTATAACTGAGTATTTATAATTATCTTCTCTCCCTTATAATATTGTTGTCATTCATTTCTTTTATTCATATGCTAAATTTATTCATATCCAAAATTGTTGCTATTATCACTTGAAGTTATCATTAAAAATAAGAAAAATAAAATAATTCTTAATAAGAATATAAGTAAAAGATAATATAAATACATTTACTTGTTAAATAAATAAAAATAAGTAAAAGGAAATAAATCTTATTAAGAATAAGAAAAGCTTTTGTTTTACCATCATTTATTCCTTCTCTTTCTCATGTTCTTCCTTTCTTTATGTAGATCCAAGTTTTTGTCCTTTATCATTTTCCTTCCCTCTGAATTCCTTCAGCTACTGTTTTTCTGAGAAAGTCTTAATTTGTCATTGATTTTTTGAAGGATAATTTCATTAGATACATAATTCTATGTTAGTATTTATTTTTCTAATACTTTCAATATTTTTCAGGGGTGTTTGTTCTGAAAAACCAAAAATCCCATTTCAAGCTTTAAAGAATATTGGTGTTTCAATTTCACAAGACATAAATAATAATGAATTACAATTTAACATTTGATAAAGGCCTCCTTGAAAATAAGCCATAGAGGAAAGGTTGTTTCATGGCTTTCCTGAAATAGTCCCTCATTGTGACCTAAAAAGCTTGGACTGGGTATGAAATTAAATACTCAATATGCAACAGACTCAAACCAAGTTACTCAATTTCCCATTAAAAAAAACATACCTTCTCAGAGTTATGATTTGTCTTTAAATTCTCAGCACTGAGAGAACAATATAAGAAATCACCCACAAGAAAAAATATTTCTCAGCTTTTACCCAAAATCACAGATGAATACATTGGGCAATGTTCCTTGTACACAGGCCCTCTGAATAAGTTCCTCTGAAAGTTAATATGAGGTCAGAAAGAATGCATTTTCTCAACATATTAAATACAGTATTTCTTTCCTGGAAAGCTAGCCCGAGACATAAGTGAAACATACAAAATCTAAATAAAACAAAACAAAAACAACAAACTAGAGATTCAGATAAAACCAAATAGAATGGTGAAACTGAAAGGACTGCTCTGACCACCAATACCCATGACTCCAACGTTCAAACGACTTCTTTCCCTAACAGGATTCTCAAGTGCACAATTCTACTTAGTATCATTGACTTTAACCCTAACCTACTGAATACAAACTGTTTGACACTTCCTGTGTGTTGTGAACAAAGAATGTCACCAGCCATTTCAATAAACTGTGGATGATCAAGCCATCAACCCAGTTGCCCCTTGTGGCACACCCTGGGGGGAATTGAGAATGGAGAAAAACAGGCTGCCTGCCACCAAGCCATCAGCCTCTGAAGCCACCCCCAGAGGTGCACCCTGAGGGGATTCAGGATGGAGAAAAACAGGAACCTGGCCCGAGAAAGTTAAGGTGCATATCAGAAGATTAATTTCAATAAACTCAGACTCTTGCATCTCACCATCTCACACAGAAAAGCACTAAATTCATTAACTTGATGCATATGGTTTTCTTTAATTAGTGGTAATCTGTTCTTTAATGTTTTAATTGGTGGAAAATTGCTTTACAATGTTGTGTTGGTTTTCTGCTGTACAACAATAAAAATAGGTCACAGTTATATATATAGCCCCTCCTTCTGCAGCCTCCCCCCTCCCACCCATCCCACTCCTCTGGGTCGTCACAGAGCACCAGGTTGGACTCCCTGTGTTATACAGCAATCCCACTAGCTATCTATTTTACACATGATAGTGTACATATGTCAACGCTACTTTCTCAGTTCATTCTACCCTCTCCTTCCCTCGCTGTGTCCACAAGTTTGTTCTCTACTAGGTTCACCAGTGCCATTTTTCTAGATTCCATATGTATATGCATTAATATAGGATACTTGTTTTTCTCTTTTGACATGCTTCACTCTGTGTAAGAGGCTCCAGGTTCATCCAACTCACTACAACTGACTCAAACCCCTTCCTTTTTACGGCTGAGTAATATTCTATTGTATATGCGTGCCATGTCTTCTGTATCCATTCATGTGTTAATAGACATCTAGGTTGCTTCTGTGTCCTATTGTAAATATTGCAGCAATGAACACTGGGGTACATGCATCTTTTAGAATTTTGGTTTTCCCATAGTGGGATTCCTGGGTCATATGGTGTGTGTGTGTGTGCGTGTGTGCTAAATTGCTTCTGTCATGTCCAACTCCTTGGGACCCCATGGACTGTAACCTGCCAGGTTCCTCTGTTTGTGAGATTCTCCAAGCAAGAACGCTGGAGAGGGTTGCAATTTCTTTCTCCAGGGGATCTTTCCAACCCAGAGATGGAACTGGCATCTCTTCCGTCTCCTGCTTTGGCAGGTAGGTTCTTTACCCCCAGCACCACCTGGGCCATATGGTAGATTTAGTCCTATTTTCTTATGGAATCTTCATACTGTTTTCTTTTTTTTTTTTTAATTTATTTTAGTTGGAGGCTAATTACTTTACAGTATTGTAGTGGTTTTTGCCATACATTGATATGAATCAGCCATGGGTTTACATGTGTTCCTTATCATGGACCCCCCTCCCACCCATACTGTTTTCTATAATGGCTCTATCCATTTACATTCCCACCAACAGTGCAGGAGGGTTCTTTTATCTCCACACACTCTCCAGCATTTATTGTTTGCAGATTTTTTTGATGATGGCCATTCTGATTGGTGTGAGGTGATAAGCCTCATTGTAGTTTTGATTTGAACATGTTTATTTGGCCATCTGTCTGTCTTCTTTGGAGAAATATTTGTTCAGGTCTCCTCCCATTTTTTTTGACTGGATTTTGTCTTTCTGATATTGAGCTGTATGAGCTGCTTATATATTTTGGAGATTAATCCTTTGTTAGTTGCTTCCTTTGCAATTATTTTCTCCCATTCAGAGGATTGTCTTTTCATCTTGTTTATAGTTTCCTTTGCTGTGCAAAAGCTTTTAAGTTTTATTACGTCCCATTTGTTTACTTTGCTTTTATTTCCATTAATCTGGGGGGCGGTCAGAGAGAATCTTGCTGTGATTTATGTCAGAGTGTACTAATTAGCAATCATCTGTTTTCTTTTTTTCAAAAACTCTTATATATCCTGGCTCCTCACTTACCTCTTCAGAACAGTCCTTCCAAGCTATCTGAGAGGCTTAAGTGCTCAGTAAGTCCACTGAACAAAACATTAATTCTCAACTTTTAGGTTGTGCCTTTTCTTCAGTCAACAGTGCTCAATACATTTTTATTCTTAACTGCAATTATACCTCCATTTTTCACTGCATTTTTCACTGTGCCCATGACAGCCAATATAAAGAGAATTAAAAGTACTTGAAAGACCCAAATCCACATAGACTTTGAAAGGTTCAAATTTGTGGAGTACTAGTGAAATACATGCAGAGTTTTAATCTAAGATTCATAAATCCTCTACATTCTAGAATTTTAATACAGGATTCCATTTCCTAATTATTCTGTCTACCACTTCTGTCAGGTTTGAGAAATATAATAGCTAACCATGCTTTTTTCTCTTTATCTACCACACTGTACTTATGTCACCATAAAAGCAACAGAACCAGAAAATCTCACATTTCTGAATGTTATTATATGCCGTCTGTTAAAATGAAAATGGACGCTCCTGTACTATTGAATAGCTTCTTTTCAAGTGCCAGGGTAAACTCTGACTGATTCCAATGAAATGATCTGCATTTTCAAGCACTGCACATGTCAGCATTCCAGTGAAGAACTAGGACAGACAGGAGTTGTTTCCATTCACACAAAAAATCCACACACTCGATCCGACTAGTCTTGTGTACTTAACAAAACCCCAAGTGGTGCTATCCTGCTTAGAACCAAAATACTTCCTGCTATTCTTAACAGAATTTAAATTTGTCTCCTGGCTGTCTTGCAATTGTCTTTGTGAAGCAAGACACCAAATGGCCCATTTAGTCCCACTTTGCCTATTAGAATAGGCTATTTGCTTTGGGGATAGAAAGCAACTTAAAGAATAACAGAATTATTATTCTTTCCTAATTTTGGTTGAGAATGACCACATTTATTTCATAAAAAATAACAAAAAGCTTATGATTGAGAATAATATAGGGTTTAGTTATAAAGTTTCAGTTACATGTCCATGGAGAACAATCTCCCTAGGAAATAAACTCTTATCTACAGTTGCCTCAAAAGATTTACTGATTCTGAGGATATGGGATAAAATAATATTGAAGGTTTGAGGCAATTATTTTGATTTCAATTATGGTTGAAAGTACCCTGTCACACTGCTCGGAAACTATCATGGATTAAATATTTAGCAAGTTATGTAGACTATAAATTTTAGTAGACTATAAAAAGATCCATACAGCAAGTATTGCTAGACAATTATGGGGAGAGTTCTCCTTCTTAGTCTCCACAAGTATGCAGATAAAATTAGGCTAAAATGAAATATCAAGGACAACTTTAAAAAAATAAGAGTGTTACAAGTGGATAATTTTAAAAGTAAGGAAGCAGGAGAGGCCAATATGCGTTAAAATGTCTCTGTACTTGGTCCTCATAGCCGCCTTGAATATTGAATCTAAGAGGAGAACAAACGAACAGAGATTAATTCTTTCTCCCAAAGTTATCAACTGTGAATGGCCCCCTGCACATTCAAATGCTCCACAGAAAGGAATTAAACAGCTACTTCTACCCTTGGTATAATGGTTGCTAAAGCATCAGGTTTATATTTAGCAGCATCTGTTGCTATCGTTTCTTCAACTCAATGCCCTACTGTGTCTCCACAACAGACTCAGGCCCTATTAGATGGAATCCAGGAAGGACAGTTAAACATGCCATATTAGTGCAATAGTTTTGGCAACAGGAAACCAATATGATATCCATTGATGATCTATTCCTTATTTGTGAACAATTCATATTTTTGTAGTAGATATATCTTTCTTTGATGGCTTAAAGCAAATTAGGAAAAAACATCCCCACTGAAACTCTTCTCTCTTCCCTCATCTTCCCACTGTTAGCATATTTTTTGCTTAGCATAAACATCTTCCCACTGTTAGCATAAACAAAGTTTGTTTATTACTTTGTGTATTTGTGTATACATCCATCTTCCAAATTGTAAGTTCCTTTGAAGGCAGCAACCGTAAAATCTGATTTTGTATTCTTTCTGCTGGAAAGAAAAATCTCTTAACATACTGTGTGCTCTCTCTCTCTCTATATATATATATTTTAAATGTACACACATATAGATATATACCTGTCCTGTGCATGCATGCTCAGTTGCTCAGTTGTGTCTGGCTCTTTGCAACCTCATGGACTGTAGCCCACCAGGCTCCTCTGTCTATGGAATTTTTCAGGCAAGAACAGTGGAGTCGGTTGCCATTTCTTTCTCCAGGGGGTCTTCCCAACCCAGGGATCCAACCTGTGTCTCCTAAGTCTCCTGCATTGGTAGGCTGGTTCTGTATCACTGCACCACCTAGGAAGCCCCATGTGTATGATGGTGGTTGTTGTTCAGTCACTCAATCGTGTCTGACTCTTTGCCACCCTATGGACTGAAGCACGCCAGGCTTCCCTGTCCATCACCAACTCCCAGAGCTTGCTCAAATTCATGTCCATCGAGTTGGTGATGCCATCCAACCATCTCATCCTCTGTTGTCCCCTTCTCCTCCTGCCTTCAATCTTTCTTAGCTTCAAGAACTTTTCCAATGAGTCAGGTCTTCGCATCAGGTGACCAAAGTATTGGAGTTTCATCATCAGTCCTTCCAGTGAATATTCAGGACTGATTTCCTTTAGGATTGACTGGTTTGATCTCCTTCAGTCCAAGGAACCCTCAAGGGTCTTCTCTACCACCACAGTTCAAAAGCATCAATGCAGTATCCAACCCACATTTCCTGCATTGCCAAACTGACTCTTTACCACTGAGCCACCAAGGAAGCCTATATATACATATATATATATATATATATATATATATATATATATATATATAAAAATATAATTTCTTTTTGTGTAGTTCCCATATTAGTGAAAACAGTGACAGATTTTATTTTCTTGGGCTTCAAAACCATTGTGGACGGTGACCACAGCCACAAAGTTAAAAAATAAAAAGCTATGAAACATCTATAAAGCATATTAAAAAGAAGAGATATCATTTTGATGACAAAAATCCATTTGGCCAAAGCTATGGTTTTTCCAGTAGTCATGTATGGATATGAGAGCTGGACTATAAAGAAGGCCGAGTGCCAAAGAACTGATGCTTTTGAACTGTGGTGCTGGAGAAGACTCTTAAGAATCCCTTGGACTGCAAGGAGATCAAACCAGTCAATACTAAAGGAAATCGACACTGAATATTCATTGGAAAGACTGATGCTGAAGCTGAAACTCCAGTCCTTTGACCACCTGAGGCAAAGAGCCAATTCATTGGAAAACACCCTGATGCTGGGAAAGATTGAAAGCAAAAGGAGAAGGGAACAACAGAGGATGACATGACTAGATAGCATCACTGACTTAATGGACATGAATTTGAGCAAACTCTGGGAGATAGTTAAGGACAGCAGAGCCTGACATGCTGCAGTCCCGGGGTCTCAAGGAGTCAGATAGGACTTAGCCACTAACAACAATATGCTAGTGCATTTTCTGCTAGCTAAACTCTGATGCAAAACCACTAGAGGGAGATCAAACATCATTTCCTTTTCTTTGCTTGTTCTGGTTGCTAACATTATTTATATAACAAGAGTCGGACACAACTGAGCGACTCAACTGAACTGAACTGAACGTCGTATAAATGTTTCACTATGAATTAATTTATTGGTGTTCCTGAAGATTTTCCTTCCAAGCTACTAGAAATGTTTGAACAAAGCTGAATCCAATAAAATTAGTCACAAGAAGTTTAAATACTTTCAAAACCCTATTTTGTTTAGTCTTAAAGCATTTGATTAAACAGTTGCAATCATCTTAAAATCTGCATCGGGTCAAATGTGAACCATGAATTGTTTATTCCACCAGAAGTGGATTTTTCATTCACTCTAGGTTTATGCATTACATAAATTAACCACAAGTTTGGAAATAAAAATGTTAACATGAAAACAATGAGGCTTAGGAACATTTTCTAGCATTTCAAAATTTATGTGCTAACATGAAGATTTTTGTTGTTATTGTTCAGTCGCTAAGTCATGTTCAAGTCCTCTGCAACCCCATGGACTGTGGCCCACCAGGCTCCTCTGTTCATGGAATTTCCCAGGCAAGAATATTGGAGTGGGTTGGCATTTCCTTCTCCAGGGGCTCTTCCTGAGCCAGGATTCGAACCCACATCTCCAGCTTGGTAGGTGTACTCATTACCACTGAGCCACCTAGAAAGCCCTATGTTAAGTATAATAAACTATAATAAACCGTCTGCTTTAAGAAAATCAACTGGTCAGTGCACAAATGAATTTTTGTTTTATTCTAATTTTGACTGAATTTCATCTTGAGAAACTTTAATTATATATTAACATTCACATATTGAGGGCTTTTCACATGACTCAGTGGTAAAGAAATAGCCTGCCAATGCAGGAGACCCAGGAGACATGGACTCAATCCCTATGTTGGGAAAATTCTCTGGAGAAGGAAATGGCAAACCATTCCAATATTCTTGCCTGGAAAACCCCATAGACAGGGAAGGCTGGCAGGCTACATCCATGGGGTTGCAAAGCGTCAGACATGACTTAGTGACTGAACACACATGCAATCACATATAGATAAATTATGCTTTTATTTACAAAGAAGCAGTTGTAGTAGTTTTGAATCTCAAAGGTCTAAAGTTATTAAAAAGAAATTTGGGAAAATATAGATTAAATTATCTATTGACATTTCTGAAACAATAGGCAACTATGCAATAAAAAAGCCTTTTATTTACAGAAATAGAATGAATATTTAAATCAAGGACAACAGAAAGAGAAATGTTTAAAAAAAATAAAAGTACTTATCAGTCAATTCTCCCAGTCTTTGAATCATGGAAACAGGCTGTTATAAATAAGCAAGCCAATGCTATCCTCTAATTTTCCAGACAGGGTATGCTTCTGGAGTCAAACCACTGGGCTTTGAAATCAAGCTCTGCCACTTGCTAATTGTGTGACCTGGAAAAACTAGTTAACTTCTTTAAACCACAGTTGGGAGAATAAAGAGTTTCTCTCTCATGGGATTGCTCAGTGGATTAGCTGAGACACACTGTATGACACATTAAGCACCATCCTTGGCACAGAGCTCTGACTCAATAAATGTAGAATTACTATTATGTGAGAAGCTCTGCATCTTGATGAACAAGTTGGACAAAATGCATCATTTTCTCAGTGTTCCTAGTATTGTCTCACAGACTGATTAATTCCTGTTATAAATCATCCCTCCTCTCCTATATATCATATAGATCAGGGGTCCCCACTTCCAGGATCTAATGCCTGATAATCTGAGATGGAGCTGATGTAATAGTAATAGAAATAAAGTGCACAGTAAAGGTAACACGTTTGAAAAATCACAAAACCATTCTCTACTCCCTGGTCCACGGAAGAACTGTTTCCCACAAAACAGGTCCCTGGTGCCAAAAAGGTTGGGGACCGCTGATATAGATAATTTATTCCTCCCTTAGCTTTCAAATTCTCCCATTCAGGTTCTTCAAAATACACCGTTTCAAGGACTTTGGACAACTGAACTCAACAAAATTTCTGGGATCATAAAATAGAATTGTAATGATTATAAACCTACACTTAAGTTCTGGCTCTATGCTGCAGTCAATGATAGATTAAAATAAAATACAAAACTATGGTCTCTATCCTGGAAGATGAGAATGAATTAGAGTAGCTGATGGGGGGAGACAGGACAGGAGGAGAGGGGAAAGCGGGGAGGAAATTAAATTTCTGGTTTTTTAAGCCAGCTAGTTTGTAATATACTTACAGCAGCCATAGGAAATTGATATGGAAGGACTTCCTTTCAAATCACCATAGTTACCAAGAAAGAATATATAGATGATTACAGCTGGAAAACTGAATGATTTAGGTAAGAAGTGTGTGTACCCTCTGTAGCAGAGAAGAACAAATCTGACCCCGTATTGGATGGAATACTTTAGCTCCAATCTCTGTGCTCTATTGCCTGTCCTTAGTCATGCTGGTCTATACCTTTGTAAAAGAATGTTGCCTATAGCCTGAAACATACAGCCTTATCTCAAGGCTCTGCCTCCCAGTTTGACCTTTGAAGTATAACACTTCATTCTTACAGAGATAAGAAGCTGCAGAAGAGAGAATAACATTTTTCTCTGTTAACAGGAATGTCGTCATGACCAGGCCTATGCAGACAGCTGCTCTTGCAAAGTATGACCACATCTCCTCCAGGGTTTGACCAGCACCAAAAAGTTGCAACAACTAGTTACAGCCTCTCCCCTTTCAGTATAAAAGATTTCTAACCCTGATAAGGTGGTTCTTCTGGATCCTAACCCACCATCTCCTCTGCTGGATTTTGGAATAAAGTCACTAATCCTTTTTCCAGAAACTTGGCTCAGTTTACTGGCCTGTTTCGTGGTGAGCAATACAAGCTTGGACTCAGTGACATGAGGGGTGATAATCTTTGCAACTGAAAGATGATCTAATTGAAGTGTCAGTGACAGTTGAGTATTCAAGGTGCTCCTAGATTTTCTTTGGTTATATTTTTATGTTTGCTGTTGGTGACACACAACAGGTGAAATTGTGATTTAACTTTCACAGTTTAAGGTATTGATTTCCTCAACTGTTTTTTTTTTTCTCTCTCTCTCAGTTCTATCACATTTCTTTTTTTTTTTCAATTTTTCTTTTTTTTTAATTTTATTTTATTTTTAAACTTTACAAATTGTATTAGTTTTGCCAAATGTCAAAATGAATCCGCCACAGGTATACATGTGTTCTCCATCCTGAACCCTCCTCCCTCCTCCCTCCCCATACCATCCCTCCGGGTCGTCCCAGTGCACTAGCCCCAAGCATCCAGTATCGTGCATCGAACCTGGACTGGCAACTCGTTTCATACATGATATTATACATGTTTCAATGCCATTCTCCCAAATCTTCCCACCCTCTCCCTCTGCAACAGAGTCCATAAGACTGTTCTATACATCAGTGTCTCTTTTATATTTGTCCTGTCCCCTCCTCTCACAAGTGTAGAAATGGTGGTAAATGTGTTTCCTAATGAACCTACGACGTTATGCTTTTCAGTCCTGTGTGCTAAAAATATAGACAACCAATCTGAATTCTCATTAACTTCAAGAAAAAATAGAAATTGATGTTTACATGAATCTAATAATTATAAATTAGTATGGGCCAGGCATTCTGTTAGATATGTTCACGTATTATGTGATTTACTCTTCACCACACTTGGGAGAGATGGGAATGGCTGCCCACTCCAGTATTCTTGCCTGGAGAATTCCATAGACAGAGGAGCCTGGCGGGTTACAGTCCATGGATTGCAAAGAATCAGACAAGACTGAGTAACTTTCACTTTTCACTTCCTTGAACCCAACCTTAGGAATTTGGCTCAGCCTTAAGGTATTATTAATAATACTTGAGTTTAGCATTGTACTGCCCAGTGTAGCAAGAAATCAAACTGTGGCTAGGTAAGCCTTTGACAAGATGTTTTTGGATGGACCAAGAACCTACCCAGAGTTATTCCTTTCATAAATGGCTACAGAATACTACTAGGATCACAAAATGTGATGTCTTTGGATGGTGTGGATCCTATACTTAACATAAAATTCTTGTTTTTTGAAAGAAGAAACTGAGGGCAGAGTTTGTTCAATGATTTACTCAAGAATTACATAGTTAATTAGTAATTCAACTTGGATTAGATTTACTGGAATTCAAAAGGAACAAGATCACTGATGTTGAACATCTTGGCAAACACTTCTTAAAAGTCAAGTCTGGATTACTCCAGAAGAATCTTGCTTTTGTAACAAAATTTTTACTAAAAATTTTTATAAAATATTTGAGTTGTAATAGAAGAGCCTAAGTAACAAGAGACCCCAAATGTAACCACTAGAAATAAAAATGTTATCAAGTTATTATCAAGAAGTTATTCACATAATTTTGTTCCTTCAAACATTTAAAAATGAATTCTTATTCCAACATTTTGTCAAATGGTCAACAACTAGGTCTGTTACACTGCTAGAAGAAGCAACAAGTTCATCTTGGACCTAACCTCTGCCTGCTTCCTAGTTATTAATTGTTACTCTCTAATTAATGAAGTAAATAAAGAAATTGCAACTGTCACAATTTTTAAAAATATACATGCAGTCAAACATTTTTCTTTTTTGTTTAGTGTACAGTTCTTTGGTTTTTAACACACATAAAGATTCATGGAAAAAGCAAGAGAGTTCCAGAAAAACATCTATTTCTGCTTTATTGACTATGCCAAAGCCTTTGACTGTGTGGATCACAATAAACTGTGGAAAATTCTGAAAGAGATGGGAATACCAGACCACCTGACCTGCCTCTTGAGAAACTTATATTCAGGTCAGGAAGCAACAGTTAGAACTGGACATGGAACAACAGACTGGTTCCAAGTAGGAAAAGGAGTACATCAAGGCTGTATATTTTCACTCTGCTTATTTAAGTTATATGCAGAGTACATCATGAGAAACACTGAGCTGGAAGAAGCACAAGCTGGAATCAAGATTTCCAGGAGAAATATCAATAATCTCAGATATGCAGATGACACCACCCTTATGGCAGAAAGTGAAGAGGAACTAAAAAGCCTCTTGATGAAAGTGAAAGAGGAGACTGAAAAAGTTGGCTTAAAGTTCAATATTCAGAAAGCTAAGATCATGGCATCTGGTTCCATCACTTCATGGGAAATAGATGGGGAAACTGGAAACAGCATCAGACTTTATTTTTGGGGCTCCAAAATCACTGCAGATGGTGATTGCAGCCAATTAAAAGGCACTTACTCCTTGGAAGGAAATTATGACCAACCTAGATAGCATATTGAAAAGCAGAGACATTACTTTGCCAACAAAGGTCCATCTAGTCAAGGCAATGGTTTTTCCAGTGGTCACGTATGGATGTGAGAGTTGGACTGTGAAGAAAGCTGAGCGCCGAAGAATTGATGCTTTTGAACTGTGGTGTTGGAGAAGACTCTTGAGAGTCCCTTGGATTGCAAGGAGATCCGACCAGTCCATCCTAAAGGAGATCAGTCCTGGGTGTTCATTGGAAGGACTGATGCTGAAGCTGAAACTCCAATACTTTGGCCACCTCATGTGAAGAGTTGACTCATTTGAAAAGACCCTGATGCCTGGAGGGATTGGGGGGAGGAGGAGAAGGGGACGACAGAGGATGAGATGGCTGGATGGCATCACTGACTCAATGGATATGAGTTTGAGTGAACTCTGGGAGTTGGTGATGGACAGGGAGGCCTGGCGTGCTGTCATTCATGGGGTTGCAAAGAATCGGACATGACTGAGCGACTGAACTGAACTGAAAGATTCATGTAACCACCATACAGAACATCTCCATCACCACAAAATACTCCCTTTTGCCACTCCTTTATAGTTATACACTCTTTCCCCTCACTCTTACTGCAGAGCAACCACTAATATGTTTTCTGTTTCTGTAGAATTAGCTCCTCTATGTAATATAAATGAACTAAATAGAATAAAACCTTTTGAAACTGACTTCTTTCACTCAGCATAATGCCTTTGAGTGCGTTCATGTTATTGAGTTGTTAATGTTGAGCTATTCATGTTGTAACAATTGTTGTTCTTTTATATTGCTGAATAATATTCCATTTTATTGTTGTATGAGCAGTTTGCTTATATATTCTGTCAAAAACTTCTTTCTAGCATTTGGAAATTATGAATAAAACTGCTAGAAAATTCATGTGTAGGATTTTATATGAACAAAGTTTTTTATTTATCTAGAACAAATACTTAGGAGTGGGATTGCTAGGGTCAAATGGTTAAATTCATATTCAATATTATAAGTTACTGCCTAACCTTTTTCAGAGTTACTAGAGCACTTTACATTTAGATCAACAAAATAGGAGACTTTCCACTTGCTCTGTTTCCATTCCCGTCCTTAGTATTGTCTTTCTGTTAGTTTACGTTTTAGCCATTCCAAGGAATATGTAAGATTGTGTTGGAGAAGGCGATGGCACCCCACTCCAGTACTTTTGCCTGGAAAATCCCATGGACAGAGGAGCCTGGTAGGCTGCAGTCCATGGGGTCGCTAGAGTCGGATATGATGGAGCAACGTCACTTTCATTTTTCACTTTCATGCATTGGAGAGGGCAATGGCAACCCACTCCAGTTGTTCTTGCCTGGAGAATCCCATGGACGGGGAAGCCTGGTGGGCTTCCATCTGTGGGGTTGCACAGAGTCGGACATGACTGAAGTGACTTAGCAGCAGCAGCAGCAGCAAGATTGTGTAGTGGTATTTCATCATGGCTTGATTTTGCTTTTGCCCCATGGGCTATTCAGAAATATATTATTTAATTTCCAGGTATTGGGGGATTTTCCATATAACTTTAAAAAGTTAATTTCTACTTTAATCTCTTTAAGGCAAAGATATGCTTTGATTTCTTTAATTCTTTCAAGATTTTTAATGTTATCATCTATTATAGTAAATACTCCATTTATCCTGAAAAGAATTATTATATCTGCTATTCTTGACAGAGAAGGCAATGGCACCCCACTCCAGTACTCTTGCCTGGAAAATCCCATGGACAGAGGAGCCTGGAAGGCTACAGTCCATGGGGTCACTGAGGGTCAGACACAACTGAGCGACTTCCCTTTCACTTTTCACATTCATGCATCGGAGAAGGAAATGGCAACCCACTCCGGTGTTCCTGCCTGGAGAATCCCAGGGACTGGGGAGCCTGGTGGGCTGCCATCTATGGGGTCACACAGAGTCGGACACGACTGAAGTGACTTAGCAGCAGCAGCAGCAGCTATTCTTGAATGGAGTATCTACAAATGTCAATTAGTTCCAGCTGATTGCTCGTTAGCATTCTTGATGACTGTTTTGTCTATCTGGTCTGTGAAATTAACAGAAGTTGAAATCTCCAACCCTAATTTTTAATATATCTATTTTCCTTTCAGTTTATTAATATTTGTTTCATGCATTTTGAAGTGCTTCTATTAGTTACATAATCTAATTATCATGTGTTCTTGATGAACTGACCCTTTAAATAATTATGTAATGACACTCAATTTCTTGTACTTTTCCTTGCTGTGAAGTCTACTTTGCTTGTTGTCAATATAATACTCAAGTTTTTTGTGATTAGTGTTTGCTGGTTTACCTTTTCCCATCCTTTTACTTTTAAACTAACAATCATTCTATTTAAAGTGGATTTCCTGTAAGATTTTCAGTGGTTTCATTATGATTTATTTTGCTTCTCTCTTCTAAAATGTCCATTTGACTCTTTTTTATAGCTTCTATTTCTCTCCTGTGATTTTCTATTGTTTCTTTTTCAATAGTACTTTCCCTTATTTCTTGGGACATGGTTAGCTGCTTTAAAGTCTTCAATTATTTTCAGCATCTAGTTCCTTTCAGAGTTGGTGTCTGTTGAGTGACATTTTCCTTATAATTTCTCAAAATGTCCTGTGTTTTTTATGTTGAGTAATTTTGAACTTTAATCTCTCCATTCTACCATCCATTTCTGGTGGCTAAACTGGTGGCAGGTGGATAGAGAGGAAAAAACACAAAAGCAATAAAGATTCTCTTCACACTCTTTCAACCACAGTCCCTCTAGTCAGAGATCAGAATTCTCCTCCTTGAGAGGTATAAGTGCTTTCCAGGCCCCTGCTACTGCCCTGCCCCCACGGGCTGTAGTTTTAGGACTGGGGCTCACCTGAAGGCAAGATTAAGACAGAAAAAGTGTCCCTACCCTCTCTATCCTATTTCATGATAGTTTCCCCTTCTCACCTCTCAAACCAGAAAAATAATACTTCTCTTTGCTATTTTTTTGGACCATGCTGGTATGCTCTGCTGATATTTGGGCTCCTTCAGCTTCAGGTCAGAAAGTGAAAAAACAAAAATGAAACCAGGAAACCCACCACCAAGTTGTTCATACTTCAAGCATACTCCAAGTAGTACCTTTCTTTTTTACTCTTCCTGGCAGCCATAAAGTTTTCTTAGTCGTCAGATAGATGTTCCATGCCTTCAGTCCAGAGCTTTTGGTTGCATTCAGTGACAAAGTCAGGGTGGACTATCCTTACTCTATCTTAATCAGTATTAGAGGCTCTTCAAAATGTATTAAATCAGAATAAAGCTACATGGTAAGAGAGATGACCATGTATGATATATTAAATTTTATGAATGAATATGAATTTTTTTGTTTTAAGACATTCCATTTAAGTTAACAACTTATTACTTAAAACATTAGTGAAGATTATGAACTGTGTTGGCTAACAACTTAAGTATCTATAAACAAATCTATGAGATAATACAGAACAAAGTGTGCCTTGATTCAAGTTCATAATTTCAGCCAACACTTATTAACACTAGGATTAATAAGATACTAGGAAGTGGTGGCTTAGACAGTAAAGCGTCTGTCTACAACACAAGAGACTGGGGTTCGATCCCTGGGTCGGGAAGATCCCCTGGAGAAGGAAATGGCAACCCACTCTACTATCCTTCCCTGGAAAATCCCAGGAACGGAGGAGCCTGGTAGGCTACAGTCCATGGGCTCACAAAGAGTCGGACACGACTGAGCGACTTCGTGACTTCACTTTCACTTTACTGTGTACTAAGTGCTTTACCTAAACTTCCACATTCAATCTGCATGATAATTCATGAGTTAGCTACTATTATCCATATCTTGTAAGTGTGAAATGAGTGGCTTAGAGGAACTTAATGTATTTTTCAAGGAAACAAAGGTACAAATCCAGGTTTGTGGTGCAGGAGTAGATAGGCAAACTTTTTCTTCAAGAGCGAGGTAGTAAATATTTTAGGCTGGTCAGGCCATGTAATCTCTATTGTAAATACTCAACTCTGACACGTTGAGTGTCAGCCAGAAAATATCCATAAACGGTCACTGACTTTATTACCTTCTGAGCTTTCAAATAATGCTCTTTAATATCAGTACAAAGTTCCATTGAAAGTTGGTATCTAGTGAGCAGCCAAATAAAATTTCTGCCTTAAGAAACTGAGAAATAGTAAAGACAATGTAAAGAAGAGAAAAAAGTGAATTCAACCTGTCTTTCCATAGAGAAAACATTTAACCTAATTCTCTTATAAGTTTTCCTAAGTCCTATTATTTCAGTAATATTCATATCTAATCCTATCAATTTATACATTTTAAGTGTCCTGCAACTCATAAAATATATTAAACTTTGCCATATTACTGTGTCTTCTCCTGTGTTTATCCTTTTACTTAGAAAACAATGTATTATATTTCATTCAATTTTATATTGCATATTCCTATAAGTTAATGTAAAATGTCTAGGTAGGTGATGACACTGCTGTTTAAGAGTGAACAATTACACTGAAAGGTAAAATGTCTTATAGATCATTTGGATATTTTGAAGGTTATACCCAGATGTACATCTAAACTATAAAGAGTAGATACTTATCCTTTTGTTTTTAAAATTTGAAGAAATTATTTTATTTAAAATAGAAATTTCCAATGATAAAAATGCTATTAATTTACAATGTGGCTCAGATATCTGTTTTAATTTCACTTGTTTAGTCACTCAGTTTAGTCCCTCAATCGTGTCTGACTCTTGCAACCCCATGGATTACAGCACACCAGGCTTTTCTGTCCATCAGGAACTCCTAGAGCTTGCTCAACTCATGTCCATCATATCAGTAATGCCATCGAACCATCTCATCCTCTGTCGTCCCCTTCTTGCCCTGCCTTCAATCTTTCCCAGCATCAGGGACTTTTCCAATGAGTCGGTTCTTTGCGTCAGGTGGCCAAAGTACTGGAGTTTCAGCATCAGTCCTTCCAATGAACACCCAAGACTGATCTCCTTTAGGATGGACTGGTTGGATCTCCTTGCAGTCCAAGGGACTTTCAAGAGTGTTCTCCAACACCACAGTTCAAAAGCATCAATTCTTCTGCACTTAGCTTTCCTTATACTCCAACTCTCACATCCATACATGACTACTGGAAAAACCATAGCTTTGACTAGACAGACCTTTGTTGGCAAAGTAATGTCTCTGCTTTTTAATATGATGTCTATGTTGATCATAGCTTTTCTGCCAAGGAACGAGTGTCTTTTAATTTCATGGCTGCAATCACCATCTTCAGTGATTTTGGAGCCCCTATCCCCAAATAAAGCTTGTCACTGTTTCCATTGTTTCCCCATCTATTTGCCATGAAGTGATGGGACCAGATGCCATGATCTTAGTTTTCTGAATGTTGAGTTTTAAGCCAGCTTTTTCACTCTCCTCTTTCACTTTCATCAAGAGACTCTTCAGTTCCTCTTCACTTTCTGCCATAAGGGTGGTGTCATCTGTATATCTGAGGTTATTGTTATTTATCCCAGAAATTTTGATTCCAGCTTGTTTAGTAAGTTTGCTAAAAACTGTTATTTAAAAACCAAACTTTAATAGCTACTGTATATCTAAATTGGAGAGACTTGGAGAAGACTCTTCAACTATACCTTTAATATTTTAGTTTCTAAATTTTCTAACAAAACCTTGTGATTTCAGTATTATTTTCTTTTTTAGTGCTTATGAAAATTAAAAAGAATTTATTATAGTATACTTGATTTATAATGTTGTAAAGAAGTTCAGGTATACAGTAAAGTAATTCAGTTATTCATATATATAAATGTTTATTTTTTAAACATTCTCTTCTATTATAGGTTATTATTACAAGATGTTGAGTATATCTCCCTGTGCTACACAGTAGGTCCATTTTGGTTATCTAGTTTATATATAGTAACGTGTGTATTTTAATGCCAAACTCAAATTATTATACTAAGAAAGCCAGAGAAAGACAAATTTGTGGAATCTAAAAAAAAAAAAAAGGATACAAATGAACTTATTTACAAAAGAGAAACAGACTCATAGATGTAGAAAATGAACGAGATTACCAAGTGGGGGAAGAGGGATAAATTAGAGATAAATTCAGTGCATTATTCTTAAGACTATGTATATGTGCTCAGTCATGTCTGAATCTGTGACTGTAGCCCAACAGACTCCTTTGTCCATGGAATTTTCCAAGCAAGAATACTGGAGTGGGTGGCCATTTCCTACTCCAGGCAATCTTCCCGACCCAGGGATTGAACCCACATCCTCTGCATTGGCAAGCAGATTCTTTACCACTGTGCGAAATCTACCATATTATACGTGCAGATGTTTGGAATGGGAATGGAACACAGCGATTTAAAGGAAAGAGTCTGACTTCCACAAAGTACCAAGGATAAAGTTAATTTCAGCAGAACTAGGTCCATAAAGTCAATATGACCAAGAAAATATACATTCTATAAATTGGCAATAGTCTTGGCCTTCCCACAAAAAAAGAAAAAAAAATTCAATTTAAGTAAACTTCCAAAGGAAAGAATGACCTTGAATAAATCAATTCTTTTCTAAAGCTGTGTAGTAAACACTGTGATGCTGCTGCAGTTTTTAGCCAGATTTCACAGAATTCCTGAGCAAAGTGCTCATTATTCAGTTAGGGCACAAGAAGTAATTTTGAAATTTCTTCCTGTTTTGATCTCTAAGGAAATGCTATAAAGTATTTGCTGTGAAGATGTTAAATCATGTGTAAAGGAAACAAATTTTAAAAATTATAAAAAAATTAAATTCCTCTTTTCATTTTTGCATTTCTAAGATTCATCTGTAAGTATTTAAACTTCATTTTAAATTTTGAAATATATTTTACTTTACTTTAAATGTCTTAGCTACATTGTTACTACTAGGGTATTTTTGGAAGTCTGCATTTTAATGTGCGTTAAGGTTGAATCTTATGTTTTAAAAAGGTGATGAAATTTACCCACCAATCTTGTGATAATTAACTCAGTAAGACCTCATTATCTTTATTCTATAAACTCCCAAATACACATGGTTTGACTTGTTAGTTAATAAGTACCAACACTTTTACGATTTCATATCTTGCCACAGAAACATCTGCAAAAAATTCAATGACTTTAACAATTCCTTTCTAAACAGCAATACAAACTGAAGTTTACTTTGACAAATACATCTTGTATATCATAGAAAATGTCATATTTAGTTTTATTTTTCATTTTGTAAAACTTCTCATCATTATAAATTAACAAATGTATATTTTTGTTTCCAATTAACATCTTTGCCAATTTCCCTTTTCTTTCATTAGAATTTTTATTCTTCTAATCCTCCAAACTAGTTATCTTTATTTTCTGATTTGAGTTTTGTTCTCATGTCCTACTATAAAGTGCTTTTATAATTCAATTTTAGGAGAAAGTTTCCTGAAGGATCAAAATATATCTTAGTATCTGATAAAGAGATCATGTGATTCAGTTTATTTCTTCTCAGTTGGCATTAACCTTTACTATTAGAAAGTCATGGAGTTTACAGTGCCATACATACTGTATGTCACATTTTACTTTTTAATATTAAGTAGCACGTTGGAAAATATGCTGCTATAGACTGAATTGTGTCTCTCTCTCATCCCCAAATTCATGTATTGAGCCTGAACCCCACAGTGTAACTATATTTTGGATGTAGGAGGCAATTATGGTTAAATGAAGTCCTAAGTGTGGGGCCCTACCCCAATATTATTGGTGGCCTTCTAAGAAGAGGAATAGAGAGATCTTTTTCTTTCTGCTGTGTTCTTACACAGCAAGAAGCTGGCATTTGTCAGCCATGAAAAGTGTCTTCACCTGAATTCTCCAGCTATCCCAATCTCAAACTCCAGCCTCCAAAACTGTGAGAAGATTATGGTATTTGGTTGCAGCAGCCTGAGGTGACTGACATAATACTTATACTATAGAGTCCCACAAAGCTTTATTATAGCTCTACAATGGAGTTATTGGACATTAGCCCAGGTAATAATAAAGTGACACTTTGTTTTATATTTTGCTACTATTTTTCATGTATAATCTACTTAAGGTAGCCCAGTGGTGGCTGGAATAATGGACGAGGGAAGATTCATAAACTTGTGTCCTATAGAGTGATAATATCAAATGTCATAAAACCACATCCTTGAATCTACCAACACTGTTACCAGCAATATGTGGAACCATTATCATATTACGCTTAGGTCATTTCAGTGTCCTTCCAAGAGATCACCTTGCTCACTGTCTTTACCAGATATAGTCATCTTAAATTACACTTTAAAAAATATTTAATCCTGTTCAAAAATCATCAAGGCTGAAGATTCTTCACTGTCTATGAAGTAAATTTTAATCTCAGACCCTAGCACTCATGATCCTCTGTAATCTGGGCTCAATTTAAGTTTCCTACATATAATATTAATAAATGCTCAGTAAATACTTGTCTAATAAATTTTCCATCCTCAACAGGTTCTCACTCTCCCCTGAACTTGTATTGTCATTCCTGCTTTTATGACCTTGGCTCATCCTGTAATCAACTGCCTACCCAAAATACCTGTCATAATCCTACCCATCTTAAAAGAACAAATACAAAATACATTTACTACGATCCATTTTCCAATTCCAAACCATAGGAATATTCTCTTCCTATAACTCCTCTGCCTTTTTGACCTAAATTTTTAATTCTAGCATAGTACATATTCTGTATGTAAGCATATAACCCTAGCATTAAAAAAAATATATTATTGCCTCATCTAGATTGTAAACTTCTGTAGGACTTTAATTCTTAGTACCTCAGTTCAGTTCAGTTCAGTCGCTCAGATGTGTCTGACGCTTAGTGACCCCATGGACTGCAGCACGCCAGGCCTCCCCTTCCATCACCAACTCCTGGAGTTTACTCAAATTCATATTGAGTCGGTGATGCCATCCAACCATCTCATTCTCTGTTGTCCCCTTCTCCTCCTGCCCTCAATCTTTCCCAGCATCAGGGTCTTTTCCAATGAGTCAGCTCTTTGCATCAGGTGGCCAAAGTATTGCAGTTTCAGCATCAGTCCTTCCAATGAATATTCAGGAGTGATTTCCTTTAGGATGGACTGGTTGGATCTCCTTTCGGTCCAAGGGACTTTCAAGAGTCTTCTCCAACACCACAGTTCAAAAGCATCAATTCTTCAGCACTCAGCTTTCTTTGTAGTCCAACTCTCACATCCATACATGACTACTGGAAAAACCATAGCTTTGACTAGACAGAACTTTGTTGGCAAAGTAATGTCTCCACTTTTTAATATGCTGTCTAGGTTGGTCATAACTTTTCTTCCAAGCAAGCAAGCATTTTTTAATTTCATGGCTATAGTCACCATCTGCAGTGATTTTGGAGCCTAAGAAAATAAAAGTCTGTCACTGTTTCCACTGTTTCCCCATCTATTTGCCATGAAGTGATGGGACCAGATGCCATTATTTTAGTTTTCTGAATGTTGAGTTTTAAGCCAGCTTTTTCACTCTCCTCTTTCACTTTCATCAAGAGACTCTTTAGTTCTTCTTCACTTTCTGCCAAACGGGTGGTGTCATCTGTATATCTGAGGTTATTGTTATTTCTCCCAGAAATCTTGATTTCAGCTCGTGCTTCCTCCAGCCCAGCGTTTCTCATGATGTATTCTGCATACAAGTTAAATAAGCAGGGTGACAATATACATACTCCTTTCCCTATTTGGAACCAGTCTGTTGTTCCATGTCCAGTTCTAACTGTTGCTTCCTGACATGCATATAGATTTCTCAAGAGGCAGATCAGGTGGTCTGGTATTCCCATCTCTTGAACAATTTTCCAGAGTTTGTTGTGATCCACACAGTCAAAGGCTTTTGCATAGTCAATAAAGCAGAAATAGATGTTTCTCTGGAACTCTCTTACCTTTTTGATGATCCAACGGATGTTGACAATTTGATCTCTGGTTTCTCTGCCTTTTCTAAATCCAGCTTGAGCATCTAGAAGTTCACAGTTCACGTACTGTTGAAGCCTGGAGAATTTTAAGCATCGCTTTACTAGCATGTGAGATGAGAAGAATTGTGCAGCAGTTTGAGTGTTCTTTGGCATTGCCTTTCTTTGGGATTGGAATAAAAACTGATCTTTTCCAGTCCTGTGGCCATTGCTAAGTTTTCCAAATTTGCTGGCATATTGAGTGCAGCACTTTCACAGCATCATCTTAGTACCTAGAATTCTTCATTAATCTTTCCCTGGAAACTCAGCCTGAAATAAGCTGTCTACTTTGACTAGTTCTTATTTTCTATAGACTTCATTTATCCCTAGATTATATCCAATATGTTATTTGCTATTTGCCATATATTATTATTATTACTATAGCCTTCATAGGTTCTTGCTCAGTGAAATAGAATTTAAGTTCCTTGAAGTCACAGGCTTTTATTCTTACAATGTCTAGAACTGCAGTATGTAAAAATTTGTATATAAAGAGACACAAAGGGCAAAGGACCAGAAGTCAGAAGACCTGGGTTCTAGTCCATGGTTTAGTTAACTAACCATCCATGTTGGGCAGTCTTTTAATAAACCTTTCTGGGTTATTTTTAGAGTAAGATTGTTGTGGGAGATTGTTAAGATATTTTATAGATTTATTTTCTGATATTTGGGCCACAGTTTGCCTCTTTCTATGGTGTCCAAATTGAGACACAAAGAGAAGCATCTACCTCTGAAAAGAGGATAGGAACAAAGGAGAACTCTGACATTTGGAAGCTGTCAGTGGGATATCTGAATTGAGTCAGGGTTATATAAAGGTTTGAATTCTTTCAGAGCGTATTTTTGGTTTTACTTTGCTGCTTTCCAGGTGTTGATTACTCAACTACCTGGGCAAGCCTAGTATATTAATTAGGGTTCTCCAGAGAACAGAGCCAATAGGATTATATCTATATCTATAGAAAGGGAGAAAGAGATAGAGACTGATTGATTTTAAGTAACTGGCTCCTGTGATTGCACAAGCTTGGCAAGTTTAAAATTTTTAGGTCCTTTATTGCACAAACTTGGCAAGTTTAAAATTTTTAGGTCCTTTTAGGCTGGAGACCCAGGGTAGAATTACAGGTTGGATCCAACGGCACTCTGCTGCCAGATTCCTTCTAAGGGAAGGTAAACTTTCAACTGATGGGATTGAAGCCCACCCTCATTATGGAGCTGTTGTTGCTAAGTCCTGTCCAACTCTTTGCAACCCCATGAACTGCAGCAGTCCAGGCTACCCTGTCCTTCTTTGTTTCCCAGAGTCTGCTCAAATTCATGTTCTTTGAATCAGAGGGCAATTATGGAGGGCAATTTGCTTTACTAAAAAATCACCAATTTAAATGTTAATTTCATCCAGAAAACACCTTCGTAGTACATCTAGAATAATACTTGACCTCGCCAAATTGACACATTAAACTAACCATCACACATGGATCCTGTCATTGAAGAAAATAAAGAATAATTCAGATGACTTCCACTTATTTCATTCCATGGACAGTTTATCAGTCCTCTCTTTCGTGATCTGAGAGAGAACATAAATCTAGTGCTTTCCCTTTTGTCATTCTCATCAGACTTAGTGTCCTTACTTAGAAAAAGCAGTTATGCTACAGTCATGTATCTCAAGTTAGAGAATCTATTTACATATTCTAATCCTGCCACTTCCCTGGTGGCTCAGTAGTAAAGAATCTGCTTGCAATGCAGGAGATGCAGGTTCAATCCATGGGTCAGGGAGATCCCTTGGAGAAGGAAATGGCAACCTACTCCAGTATTCTTGCCTGGAAAATCCTATGGATAGAGGAGCCTGGTAGGCTGCAGTCCATGGGGTCTCAAATAGTCGGACATGACAACGACTAAACAGCAAGAATCACCATGACCTGCCACTTGCTCACTATAAATTTTAAAAGGTCACTTACTCTAGTTGACTCTCCATTTCTTTGAAATGAAAATCAAAAGGATAAGGCAGGTTATGAGGATCACATGAAACTATATGGGAAATGGTTTTCATATGGTCTTCATATTAACTATAACCATTGTGTATTAAATAAATACTCTCTGCCCACCTTGAGTCAAAGGTTAACTTGTGTTACCCCAGAGTCAGTCAGTCACTGGCTGTGGGCTGCCTCCCTAATGGTGAGACCATAGCCTCTCAGGGGAAGAAAGTAGCCATGGGTTATCAGCCAACATAATTAACAAGTGGGGCTGGGTATACCTTCCGGTATAAAGGGAATCTAAGAACAGGGCAACAATAACCTTTAGTACAAAGGGCCAGTGGTGTTCATAAAAAGAACAGAAGCACTGCAAAGGTGTTCAGGGCTTTCTGACTCCTCAAGTCAGACTTACTAACATCTATATAGTCTTTTACATAATTCAAATGCTCTGAAAACTGCTTCTCCTTAATCTATAAAAATTAAATTCCTATGAATACTAATATCTTGTTATATGGAATTTCTCTTTCTTATATAAGTTTTATTATGTTTTGAAAACAGAACCAGAAGAGATTCTTATTTCTGTTTTGTTGATTATCTGTCAGCTGCTAAGAAACGTAAATGTGAATCAGATCAGATCAGTTGCTCAGTCGTGTCCGACTCTTTGCGACCCCATGAATCGCAGCACACCAGGCCTCCCTGTCCATCACCAACTCCCGGAGCTCACTGAGACTCACGTCCATCGAGTCAGTGATGCCATCCAGCCATCTCATCCTCTGTCGGAATAGGCTTAAGCAATTCTGTTTCTTGGAAACAGCAAGCAAACAATTGTTGGATTTATACGATAAAATTAGGTCAACAATATACTCAATTTATACTTTTGAAATGCATTCTAAGGAAAAAGTAAGTAAACAGAATAATGTACTTTCATTGTAAAACTGTAAAAAGCAACTTTTCTAGAAAGATAGGTCTGCACAAGTGGGCATTTGTATAAATAGTTAAAGGCAGATAATTCTAATAACAAGTGTATCCACTTGTTAATGAAAATTAGAGCTTTAGTTTTTTACTTTTACCTTTTAATTCTTAAGGCAAAACCAAGTGATCAATTATATTAATAATTAGCATGTTTTTATAGGGTGAATTCGTAAATAGTTGTTTCTATTAAAAGGCAGCTGCGGAAACTAGAGGATCTAATAATTGTTTTAAGAAACAGAGCCATAAAGCTTTTAAAATCGTAAAGGAGTGCCAAGGTATTCATTTAGGTGATTTAAAAATTTTCCTTCTTTGTTCTTAGTATAAATATTCTGACATCATCATCATCATTATATAATATTTATTTGTAATACTTTACAACACTTAAAGGAAACTGCTTTAAAAGTTGTGAGAAGCTGCTATGATTAATAATAAAGCAAGGGGGAAAGGACTCAATATTTTTCTTTTTCTTCTGTTTTTCTTCCTTTAGGTGGGAAAAGGAGCATCTAAAAATACTTTGCTTTCCTGGCAACAAAGGGCAAAACTGGATAAAGCTGAAATTCACAAAGTCTCAAAATGTTCTGGGCATTGGTTCCTATTTGAATTTTTAGAGTTACGTCATAACTTAAAAGACACTAGAAAAAAATGTTGTTGTTGTCTCTACTCTGAATTTAAATTGTCTCCATTTTCTTAGGATTAGGTTTGGCTACACTCAGAAAATCATGTAAACAAATACCCTCATAATCTAGAGGTGAAGAGAACTTGCATAAAACCTCAAGTGCACATTTCATAAAGCAAATATATTGATGGACTTGACAAAATTAAAGTTAAGGATTTCTATTCAAATGACAGGCATCATAGACAAAGATATCCAATATTTGACAACCTAGAAAAATATTTTTGAACTAATCAAAATTAGCAAGAGCTTAAAATCTAAAATATACTAAGAAACTTACAAATCCGTAACAAAAAGATGAGAATCACAACATAAAATAGGGATGCATGTGTGCATGCTCAGTGAATAAGTCATGTCCAACTCTTTGTGAGCTCATGCACTGTAACCTACCAGGCTCCTCTGTCCATGGGCTTTCCCAGGCAAGAATACTGGACTGGGTTGCCATTTCCCATTCCAGAGGATCTTCCTGACCAGGACTTGAACCCTTGTCTCCTGCATTGACATGTGGATTCCTTACCACTGAGCCACCAGGGAAACCTCATAAAACAGTGATTAAATTAGACAATTCCTTGAAAATCAAATATGAATTACAAATATATGAATACAAATTATTCATATATTTATATAATTGTATAATATTCATATATTTGTAAGACAAATATTTGTGTTACAAATATATGAATACAATTACAAATATATGAACACAATTATAAATATATGAATACAATTACAAATATATGAATTACAAATATATGAAGAGATTCCCAATTCTTGATTCTCAGTAGACTGGCAAAAATTAGACCTAAGCCAGTATTAAATAGACACAGGAAGATGGGTACTCTTTAAACAGTGCTGGTGGCAGGATACACTGGGTACAGACATTGCAAAGAACAATCTGGGCATACTTACTGGAAATGAAGGTGATCCAGCAATCCACTATTCCAGGGATGCATCCCAGAGGAACTTGATCCCAGGTTCATAAGGGGACAGTCACAAAGATGTTCATTGTAACTGCAAGTTAGAGGAAGCTGGGTGCCTATCACTGCTGGAAGGAATAAATAAAATGTGGTATATGTATTCGGTAAAATACATTTCAGCACTTGGAAGCAATAAACTAGTGTTTTATATAGTAGCATAGGTGAATCTCTAAATGAATGTTTATTTAGAACCAATTACTTTTATAAGTTGGACCTCAACTTAATAGTCCATTGAATATATTGTCCTCTATTGCTCTGTATTATGTCTTGCTCAGGCTTCCTCTACTAGATGTTATCTTCCTGGAAACCAAAGAGACTTCTTCGGAGCTCCCTGTTGTGCCTAGAACAGTGTTACACATGTAGGAGTATCTCAATATGAATTTGAGTTAATAGATTTTAATTTCAGATTTGGAATGATGGTGGCCGGAGATGGAGAGATGTGATCATAATTGAAGGTTTAAAAAAATTCATTCTTTTGCAGCTAGGAATTAGTTTTGAAAGTGGAGGAGAGCAGAGAATCCTGAAAGAAATGGAGTTCTTTATAGAACTAGAGGAGAAAGAAGTAGAATAATCACTTTCACACTGTGAATGGAGTAACCCTCCAATCAATGAAGGCAATAAAGTCTGCCTTACGATCTTCTTTTCTCCTTTTCTTAATGTTTTCTTGTTCAGTACTATAACTATGTCCCTGAACACATAAAACTTTTTGTTTTACTTCAGTCTAAAAATAAAACTAAATAAACTAATAAGAGCTAACTCAGAATATGGTTCTTTAGTCATTTCTCCCCAGATTTAAGAAAAAATACGTCCCTTTTGTTTTTGATGAAAATTATCATTTTCGTCATGGTTGCTAAATGTATAAATAAATTTTTATTTATTAAATTGTGGTGGGTCAGTGGGTATATAAATTGAGATTCAGAATCTCATTCAGCTGTATTCTGAAAAGGATTTGAATGAGGGCCAAAAGATATCTCTGAAAGGGGAATTGATCTTTGTGTAAGATCCAACAGGAAGTTGGAGCTTTGAAACAAGAAGATATATGTAGCTTGCTCAGCTCTTTGGAAGGTGCAAATGAGATGTGGATGGACTCCGGGGAATGGTGGTTGAAGGGAAAGTAATGTGAAGTGGAAAGAATCAGGGATATGATGTAATCAGACAAGGGTGCAGTATCTATTTCAGCTACTTAGTAGTTTTGTAATCTGGATAGAGTCAGTAAACATCTCTGAACCTTTGTTTTCTTTATTTTATGATAGGGATATGGGAAGACCTTTAATTCACACTCCTCTATGAATGTTATCATTAGCTTAAAAGATCACTGGCAAGATAAAAAAAATTATGAATGATAAAAGATTTGGAACATAGAGGAGAGACTGAGCTTTGTTCATTTTAATGACTGGCTCGAAATGAAAAGGACCTGAAGCACAGTAGGTACTCAACAAATATTTGTTAAATGAATATGTCACAGAAAAATGGAGTAGATCAAGAAAAAGAAAAGCCAGAAGAGTGCATTAAGACCAAAGAGAATTTTGGGCCAGGCACGTAGGAGGCAGAGGAAGGAAAGGCAGATAAGAAATTGTCTTCTTCACCCAGGGGTCAAAACCAGGGAAAGCTGAAGAAGCCAGGGTAGATAAGAGTGTTGAGAGAACATTACTCCTAAAGATTGGCAGGCACATTTTAGAGAGTTAAGATTCACAGTAGCTATACCTACACAAATACACCTTGAATAACCAATCTGAATTATCTGAATTTACATTTAAGTAATTAGAAAGCAAGATGAGGAGGAGGTGAGGAGTCATGAAATCATCCATTACAGGTGGAATCAGACAGACTAGAATTTAAATCCAAGTTAATGTAGCTCAGCTGGTAAAGAATCCGCCTGCAATGCAGGAGAATCTGGTTCTATTTCTGGGTCGGGAGGATCTGGTGGAGAAGGTAATGGCTACCCATTCCAGTATTTTGGTCTGGAGAATTCCATGGGGTCACAAGAGTCAGACACGACTGAGCAACTTTCACTTTCACCATTCACTAAGAGCATAAATATTAGCAAAAATTTCATCTCTGAGACTTCTAGAAATTCAAGAATTCTAAAAGATGAAAATTATATCTACTTTGTAGAGTTGTTTTGAAGATTAGATAAGTGTCTATATGAAAAGGACCTAAAACATGCCTGATATAATTTTTCAAAATCATTACTATTACCATTATTATTGTTTTTACTGTAGCAGATGTTGTTACTGTATTGTTGTTACTGTAGCAGTTATACCCAATAGGGTGTGTATCAGCCAATTCCATTTGTGACTTGACTTCAGTTCAAGAACTTGTGATTTGTAAAGTAAGTAAGTTTTTTCTCTATTTTGGGGCTTTTTCCAATGGTGGTTTTTCCTTTTTAGTGCTCGTTTAAAGCACTCCCATTCCCCACCCCTCCCGATTCTAACTTTAGTCTTAGCAGCACCAAAGGACCTTTCCCCACTCACTCCCCGGTGACTAAATGGCAGGCAAGGCTGTGAGCTGGCCAATTAGGCCTAGGATCTCAAATCTCAGAGGAATCAAAGAACCAGAGCAGAACTAGGGGGAGGGGAGGAGTTGAGACAGGCATGTCTCAAGAGTCCATATCAGAGATAGAGATAGACTGCACCACATTCACACATACTAAAATCACCTTCCCCAAAAGAGATGGTGTAGTCCTCAGGTGCTTGTTCGTGTCTGCGTGCTAAGTTGCTTCAGTTGTGTCCAACTCTTTGCCACCTGTATTGCTGATCCTGTTCCTGCACTGGTTGTCTCTCTGTTCACACTGTTTGCACTGTTTGCTGAACCCAGGGTAGGCAAGGGGCCAGCTGAGGCTGGAAGGAGACTCGAGGAGCCATGGAACTGCAGACAGGTTTATTCTCGCCTGTCTGGCACGGTAGCCATATCACAGTCTCTCTCCTGGCTGACTCAGCAGCCATAGCAACAGCCACAACATAACCATAATGAAGCCATAACAGAGTCATAACATAACCTCATGTAACATAACCATGACGTTTCTCCAATGTAGCCCCAGTGCAGCAGCAACCAGGGCTTTCATGTTGAAGCTCGCACAGGCCCACCACACAAAGTAGCCCAAAGTGAGTACCTCCTGAAGCAAACGCGCAGTGCTATATGTGATTTCGGCTGTTACATAATCATGCAAAACCATTGTTTATAGAACATGGGTGAGAAGGCCCTGAGAACATGGGGCGAGAGAGCCTAACTGGCACCATCTTGTTAATTTCCCACACCACCCTATGGACTGTAGCCTGCCAGGCTCCTCTGTCCATGGGATTCTCCAGGCATGAATACTGGAGTGGGTTGCTGTGCCCTGCTCCAAGAGATCTTCCAGACCCAGGGATCGAATCAGAGTCTCTTATGTCTCCTGCTTGGCAGTTGGGTTCTTTACCACTAGCACCACCTGGGAAGCCCCATGTACTCAGATTACTCCATTATAAGGCATTCTTGGATGGAGAATAGAACTTTTGCTTCATAAAGGCTTCTGGTTTGTAAGTTACATACTTTTATAAGCAGACAAACTTTAGATATGATGTCAACATTTTGCAACTGAACGGAGTAATAGGAGAAGGAGAAGGCAATGGCACCCAACTCCAGTACTCTTGCCTGGAAAATCCCATGGACGGAGAAGCCTGGTAGCCTCCAGTCCATGGGGTCGCTAAGAGTCAGACACGACTGAGCGACTTCACTTTCATGCATTGGAGAAGGAAATGGCAACCTACTCCAGTGTTCTTGCCTGGAGAATCCCAGGGACGGAGGAGCCTGGTGGGCTGCCGTCTATGGGGCCGCACAGAGTCAGATACGACTGAAGCGACTCAGCAGCAGCATGTAAGATTTGTTACGGAAATTACACTAATACTGACAAATTGCCAAGACGTATACTAGAGTTAGCCAATGAGATGGCTTATTACCGCTAAATCAAATTTTCAAAGACATTTAGTTCTGGGGAAATGTGTTAGATTGTTAAGCAGAGGTTTTAGCTAGTTTTGCAGTTACCTTCATCCCAAGAGGTTTTGACAGAAACAGGCTTCCATCTGTCATATATAGATTAGTTTCGCCCCTAAACTCCCTGATCAAACCTAGTTTTATGTACCTCCTCAGTTGGGGCGCCGACCGACTACTTTAGTTCCAAGTCTGGGGCCCGGGAAGGCCAAAAGTAGCCGAAGAGGAAGGCAGCTCTGGGTTTCACTTTAATTTTCGGCCCAAGCTTTTCTGCTGAGGAAATTGTTTCTGAGGGCCGAGAGAAATCTCAGTTCTACAATTCCAGATAGAAAGTACGATTTCTGTAGGAAAACGGTCCGAAGAATCACATATCCGTGTGTGCAGAGAAAAGTTTAGGAAATACACTCCGGTGAAATGTGACTACACAGCGGGGAATGGAGAGGGTGCTGCTCAAGAGTGTGTAAGACGCGGGGTTTGTTTGCGTGTTTGCTTCAAGTCCTCAGAGAGGGATAGATGGCAATTCAGAATTGCACTTGATTGAGGGACTGCTGATGGGAACCCTGAGGTGCTGAGATATTCTAAACAAAAGGCTAAGACGTGAGAAAAACAAGGCGAGAGTCGAACAAAGGCCGCCGTACGGCGGCAAGATACAACCGAATGCGGTGCAGACTCACCGGAGAAGCGCTACTGAAGCGCGGACGTGGGCTGCCTCCGCGCATCGGCGGCAGGAGGCGGGCCACCTCGAGGCCCCGCCCCTTCGTAACTCCCCGCCCCTCCCGCGCCGGACCAATGGGAGCTCGGAATATTAGCAGGTGGGAGGCGCGGCCGGGTTGCTACAGCCGGAGCTGGGCGGCGGCGGTGGCGGGTGCAGCTCAAGGAGTCTGGTGGATCTCGAAGCGTTGGCGCAATGGAGGGACTGGAAGGTGAGGAGAAGAAAGGATGTGGGCGGGGCGCCTGGGGGTCGGGTGGCGGGGGAAGGGTCTACCCTGGACCTCCGTACCGGGGAGGCAAGGGCAGATTCCATAGCGGTGGACCCCGCCGCTCCTTCGGAGGCTGGGATGATTGGGCTCTCTGCAGCCCCAGACACTGTCGAGCTGATGATCCTTAGGCTGCCCCTCCTCAAACGGTTTATACTTGATGCGCTCCCCCGCCCTACCCCACGAGCCTGATCTGCCTCTGGTAAACGCCTGCAAATCCCTTCCTACCATTTTCTGGTCTGCCTCACTACCTGAGTGTCCTATTGGTAATAACAGCCTCTGACCAAATTTTATTTTCCTTGCAAAGTGGACTCTCCATTCATGTCTGCCGCCTCCCTACCGCCAGCCTTTGCTGGAGCCCCGGGGTGTGTCTCCAGCCTTGAACTGCTGATACTTTCCTTGGCCACTTTGCTTGGTTTCCCTAGGTAACCGTTTTTCCATTTCTGCAGCATCTTTTATGGGAAGGGTGCCGAGAGCATCTCCCGAGGAAGTGTCACTGGCCAGTTTTAGAGCCAGGACAATAGGTTAACAGAAGGGTTTAAGGGTTTATTCAAGAGAACTCTGTAAGGAAAAGCCAACATTGATTCTTTATCTTTGGGTTTATCTTTGTGCTGTAGCAGGACGCCAGATTTTGCTTTGTTCCCAATTCTTTTCACTTGTCTGTTCTCTTTACCTGTGTTATCCTGGTGTAATACAGCATTCGCTTAAAGACAACAAAGAAAAAAAAGAAAACAGCATTAGCAACAGCGGTTTCAAGATTCCTTTTCAAATTGTGCTTAATCCTTCTGAAGAAGAATAACCCTAACACAACGGAGGGATACTGTTGCAATGATTTAGCTTTTTTTCCTCCTCTTAATTTACATAGATTCAGGTGGAATTAATAAACAGAGGCATTGAGCTCTGTGTATTGTTGTATGCTGGAGAGTAAATTATTTTAAGTTGTGTTATGAAAAGAAAAGTAATAACTGATAACTTTCTGCAGTGACCTAGTCTCACCAAAAAGCAAATACAGTAATGAATATGATATTATTTCATTCTCTTGCTCCTAGGTGATGCTCTCATACTAACCACCTTGAGGATCATAGATAATCGAGACCTGTGATGATTTTCTGTTTGTGTGCAGCTGCAGTGTACTATAACAAATGAAGTTCTTGTTCTTTGCTAATTTATTTTAGGCAGATCACTCAAAAGTTTCCATGAAGTAGGAATTGTAATGATATTCCTTACTCAGGTGTTTTTGTTTAGAGAACTCCTGGAGACAGCTTATTTTTTTTTTTAATGAATTTTCAAACATATGGTATTTTAGCATAGGATCATGGGTCCTGCATTTCTCATGAAGTTATTTTAATACACATACAGTGCTTTAGAATGGTTTTTCTGAAGCTTTATTTTTCTATTATTTTATTTAGCATTTGTAATTGAGGCAAAGATCTTCATCTGACTTTTCATTTGTTTATGCTAAGCATCTAAAACAATGTCTGACACAAAGTAGGTGTTCATTAAATATTTGTTAGATAAATGACTTTGTCCATGAGAGGCCGTGGGGATGCAGGAAAAAATAAAAAGTCAAAGCGCTCTTCTCACTGAGCCTACATTTTAGTGATTCTTATGTTTTAGCAGTGCTGATATTACTTTTGAAATCTTAACCACGAATGCTTTTAAAATACAATGAAAACCTATTATGATACTCAATTACATGGGTGAAGAAAAACATGAATTCTGCTGTAATATGTTATGTTATCATGGGTGTTTGTTTTAGGAGTCCAGCTTGTGATGTTTCATGTTAAACAGTACTTCTTTACTCATTTAATTTTTTTTAACAAAATTAAGTTGCTGTCATTAACAATGTTGTGTGTTAATTATAATGAATTAGGTTACAATGTATGAAATTATTCTTTTTCTAGGGCAAAACAGTTGAATATTGGTAATTTCAAATGGTAATAAAAATTTTTATTTTAATAAAATAAAAGCTCTCAGAGACTTTTCTTGAAGTTAGTGCCTTTCTTTTTCTCCTCCTCCTTTTAAAAATTTAGCCCTTGTTGAGTCATACTTTATAAAGAAGAACTTTGAGTCTTAATGAGGAATTCATTAATTCATTCCTCTGTGACTTTGTTTAATAAACAGTGATACATTGGTACAGTGAAAGATAGAGTTTTTCCCTATTGGAAATTAAAATCTAGCATATCAAAGGTGTCTAATGAACCTCATATTTCAGTATTCAGTAGAAAACCTTTGAGAATTTGCTTAATACATACCATGTGTGCTTGTGTGGTTAGTTACTCAGACATGTCTGACTCTTTGCGACCCCATGGACCGTAACCTGCCAGGCTCTGTCTAAGAAATTCTTCAGGCAAGAGTACTGGAGTGGATTGCCATTGCCTTCTCCAGGGGATCTTCCCGACCCAGGGATCAAACCCCAGTCTCCTGGATTGCAGAAGGATTCTTTACCATAGTAATTGAGCAAATACACTATTGCTTGGCATTAAATTAAAAGGAATTAAACCCATGTTTTTTATTGAAGCCAGTTAGAAGACTAAACTTGATTGTAAAATCAGAAAACATATGGAGTCCTGAAAAATTTTATTGAAGATTATCATATTCTTGGGGCTTCCCTGGTAACTCAGCTAGTAAAGAATCTGCCTGCAATGCAGAAGACCCCAGTCCGATCCCTGAGTTGGGAAGATCCCCTGGAGAAGGTATAGGCTACCCACTCCAGTATTCTTGGTCTTCCCAGGTGGTTCAGATGGTAGAGAATCCAGGTGCAATGAAGGAGACCTGGGTTTGATCCCTGGGTTGGGAAGATCCCATGGGGAAGGGAACAGCTACTCACTCCAGTATTATGCTTGGAGAATTACATAGACAGAGGAGCCTGGCAGGCTACAGTCCATGGGGTCTCAAGAGTCTGACACAACTTAGCGACTAAACCACCACCATGCACTATAGGTATGTCTAAAGGAAATAAAAGTAGTTCTAGACCTGGAAAAGTTCAATCTCTTTTAAGCTTTTCATCTGTAAAATGGAGAGAGGACAAACCCTAAGCAGGTTTTATCCGTATGTATTGTCATTCCTTTCATAATATGTTGATAAGTCATTATTAACAATTGTGACAGATCTTCCTGCCTAGTCCTCTTTTGGACTGCTAAAATTAGTAGGCCTTAGGGTATTGCCCTCTAAAACTTGATTAAAGTTTGATTGCTCTTTTCTAATGTAGCTCTTGATGTAGTTGAAGAAAGCCACGCTGTCCCTTTAGGGGTTTTTGTTCGTTTTCCCCTAATCTAAGCACTGGTTTAACTGATAATTAATTCATCATCTTTACTAATTTATCTCGATTCATTTTTGGGGGGGGGGTACTGACTTTGATGCCATATTATTTTAATAGCCAATGTATTGGACAGATGTGTGCTTGGATCCTTACTTTGTTTCTTTTTAGCTTTGGAGCTAATACACTCCAATCTACCTGAACTATATTAAGTATTAAATGATGTAACATATATTAAGCATTTGGCAAACTGCCTAGTACATAGGAGACCCCCTTTAGTGTTTGTTTATTGGATGGATAAAAATCCCAGGAAGTGTGCTAGAACCTTAAGAGTAGTTCAGTGTAGGTAAAACATAGCAGACTTGGAAGGGGTTGTGGGCAATCTCACTACATAATTGTGGCAGCAGAATAGACTGGAGAAGGGAGAGGCTGGAAATGTGTATATGTGATAAAGATTTGAACTAAGGCAAAAGCAGCAGAAATTAAAAAGGGGAGATAGGTAGAGAAATTTCGGTGATGGAGAGATGAAATAGAACTGCTGGATGTGGGAGGGAAGAGGAATCAAGGATAAAGCAGTTTTGTAGCTTGGACTAAAACGTAATACTATCTTTAACCAAGAGAAGGACAAGTTTGGAAGATGAGGTAATGATTTTGGCTTTAGAAATGTTGTATTTGTATAGTACTCGGGGCATATCTGGTGGAAAAGTTTTATAGCTGCCTGTAAATATCTATCTGGAGTTTTTAGTAGTCATTAGCTTATTAGTGACAGAAAATAGGTATGTTTGCTCAGCGAAGCTATATTTAACAAGATGAAGAAAAAAACTTGGGGGGAACTGATGCTTTAAGGTTGAGCAGGAAAGGAAACTAGAGTAGGGGGCAGTCTTTAAAAAGGCTTAAAAATTGTCAAGAAAGGGAAGAGGGGAGAATGAATATTTACTGAGTATGCTGGAAAAAGCCTGTAGCACTTGGTATTCTTAGAGACCTAGGTACTAACCAGTTGCAACCCTGCTGGCTTATGAAATCCGAAACACTTGGACTTAGGAGAAAGAAATATCACTGACGCTAAGAGAGAAAGGGCTTTAAAGGTAGAAGGGATTGGTCAGCAGAGTCTTATGATATAGGAAGGTCAAGTAAGGTGAGGATTCAAGAGGCATTTCAGTTTGACAATTAACAGATTAATGGTAATCAGTTGCTTCTGTCTCTTAAGGTCTTTGTCTCCTTATTGAAGAAACTACCTGATCGTATCTGCTTCCCAGACACGCACATAATATTATGACTGTCTTCTCTCTCTTTACTCTGTTCTGTTTTTCTGTCGTTGCACTGTGCTTTTCACTAAAAAACATTTTATAAACAGTGTTAGTGGCTCAGTCGTATCTGACTCTTTGCGACCTCATGGACTGTAGCCTGCCAGGCTCCTCTGTTCTTGGGATTCTCCAGGCAAGAATACTGGAGTGGGTAGCCATTCCCTTCTCCAGGGGATCTTCCTGACCCAAGAATGGAACCTGTGTCTCCCACATTGCAGGTGATTCTTTACCATCTGAACCAAGCCCGTATAAACAGGTAAATATATAAAATGTCAGGTAGTGAAAAAAAGTGATTCCCCCCCCCCAAAGAGTAGAAGCTTGGTAAGATCAGGGTCTTTGATTCATCTTGTTTGCCTAATTTCATCCCTCTTTTCATCCTATTTTCATATTTCATCCTGTTTTCATCCATTTCATACTGAATTTCATTTGGTTTGCCTAATTGCTAGAACAGTTCCTGTCTCATGGTAGGTGCTCAATAAGTACTTGTTGAATCAACATACGTGTCTATTTTAATACAGTGTTTAGTCCTGATAAAGCTTGCCTGTATTTCAGATTGGGAGTGAATGAAAGGTAGAGAGGAGTTAGTAAATGTAAGCCAGTGTTTCAAAAAATATGCTACTCAGGATATTGGTCCTAAATAACTTCTAGGCACAGAAAGGATTTCTGTTGGGGAAATAACGCATACTAAATCTCTTCTCTCTCAAGACTGAGTAAGTTCTACTCTAAGAAAACCTATTTGTTTAGCATTTTCCAAACATTTAACCATAAGCAAAGGATTTGAGGGTGATTGGTAGAAGTAGTGGAAATGACTAGTCAAGTTCAGAATGGATAGGAATGGAAGTACCGCTAGGAATGGCTTATCAAGAAAATGCAAGTCACTCTGAGATCAAGAAAGTGACCAAGAGGTAGATTGTAGAAGCCTGTCGTTAGAGCTCTTGTGTATTTTAAGAGTCCAGAGGTGGAGCTTTCTAAGTTGTTTTAGCAGTGGTTGTTTTTCCTGGAGTGCAGGTCACTAAAGTGAAGGAAGGGTGAAGACTGTGTGCTGAGTAGGTTAAGGGTGACTGTGAAATATTGAAATCTAGGATGAGCTGAAAGACGAATAGCTTACGAGATATTAGAGATCATTGACCTGGAAGTAATTCAATTTTAAAAAAGGGTTGTAGGGGGAAAGTAGGAAAACAGCTACCATGTGCTTCAAAAGAGAGGTTTATTGAGATCTTTTTTTCCTAACATTTATATTGGAGTATCGCTGATTAACAGTGTTATGATAGTTTCAAGTGGATAGCAAACAGCCTCAACCATACAGCTTTTGCCACTCAGGAGAGAGTAGTAGAGTTTGCCTCATGCCCTGGAGAGTAGTATTTTTTATTTTATTGCTTGTGAAGCATTTTTATGTATAACATCTCAGTTGATCCTCTTGAATTTTAAGGTAGATTGAGCAGATATTATCTTCATTTAACAGATATTAAACTTGAGGCTACCTATGTGACTACTCATACATTTTCTTATAGTTCATTTAGTGAAAACTTTTCCAACAAGGAGAGAGACATGTTCTTTGCTCAAGGTCCTCGCAGATTCTCAATTCTGTGTATAGACAAGTGGAAGTCACTTCCTCGACATCTTGCAGTTGGTCAGTCGGTTTAATCATTCTTATTTATGACCAACTTTCTTTTTTAAATATAACATCAGTAAGGGAGGTGTCTTATTATCCATATACTTTTAAGGTAGATTTTATTAAATATGCTTTATTTATTATGGTGTATTAGAGTTAGAAGGGGTGCTCCTAGGTCATTTAATCTAATATCCTTATTTTATATAAGAGGAATTGTGAACCTTAGAGAGGTTTACTATCTTGCCCAGCAAGTCATAGTTCTAAGTGACAGAGCTGAGACTTGACTTAGATAATATGAGACAGAGTCCAGTGCTTTTTCTGTTGTAAAGAATATTAGAACATTGCCATTAGGACAAATTGTGGCTTCGTGTTCTTGCTCCAGTGTTCTTGCCTGGAGAATCCCAGGGACAGGGGAGCCTGGTGGGCTGCCATCTATGGGGTCACACAGAGTCAGACACGACTGAAGTGACTTAGCAGTAGCAGCAGCAGCAGTGGCTTCATGACTAAAGCCTAAGCTGCTTATCATGACCTGTTGTAGACATTCTTTCCAGGGGATGTTGATGCCAACACACGTGACATACTTTGTGGATTATAGGGCTATGCTGTATAAGAGAAAACTAAATTTATATATCTATTTATTTTGAATAACGTAATGACTTTTAATTTTTTCTTGTTTTTGGAAATAATTTAAAATGTTTTCTCTGTAATGGTATTTCCTCTTTTTTATGCCTTTGGTGATAATAATTTTCTTTTTCTTTAAATACAATTTGAACATGTTTGATGACTTGTAGGAATTAATCCCAGGAGTTGATTTTATGGTAGTATTCTTGTTGCTGTTATATTAAGTTTTAAGCTTTTGTATTAAAAAAAGAAAAAATGGAAGAGGATTTGGTTCTTAGATACAGAACCAGAGAAGTAAAGCGTGTAGACTGTTGGCTTTATCAAGCAGTGATTGTATGTCTCTACCCTTGTGTCACTATTGCTTGGTACATGCTTGGCAAGTAGTAGGGACTCAAGTAGGCACTCACATTATTTCCACGTGTTAACTGATTTTTCTTAACAGTTAATTTTCAAAAGATTTTGTTTTGTTATCTATTTAACAAGGAAATACTAAAATATACTTTGAAGCAAGTAACATGTGGTACTATTCAGCATTTTATATTGATACCTTTTTAAATCACTGTTTGGAATTTGAAGGAAGACATGAAAACTATAAATAGGCAAGTAGTATGTGGTATCACTTTGACAGTCATTATGAAGACATTCTGATCTTCATGTATCTAATGGATTCAGCTGCCAGCAACTGCCTCAGCTTTCTGGATAATTAATGGAATTAAGTGATCCAGATAAATGAAGTTGCTTTGATATCCCTAAATAACCTAGTCTTTGGTATTGGAAAGGACAAATCAGGCAAAGCTTAGCTATGCTTTTGTACTGTTCACAGCTTAACTGCCACCATCCAGGCATTGACTTCCACCTGAAATGACAAATAGTTACTCTCTGCCACTGAAATAGGGCAGAGGGACACCTGGAGTATGCAAGAACAAAGCATTCTTCTGTTACTGTTTGATTGTGTTCCCACCAATGTCTGTTTTGATTCTCCTGATAAGTTTTCTGTGGACTCAATAAATGCCTTGCAACAACATATATATGAAGTCAATAACTGTAATTTTATCATGAGTTTGTCACTTCTAAAAGATAGTAGTTTTCTGATAAAAGTTTTAACCATCAGTAAAATCAGTTCAGTCTCTCAGTCATGCCTGACTCTTTGCAACCCCATGGACTGCAGCACACCAGGCTTCCCTGTCCATCACCAGCTCTTGGAGTTTGCTCAGACTCATGTCGTCCATCGACTTGGTGATGCCATCCAACTGTCTTATCCCCTGCCGTCCCCTTCTTCTCCCGCCTTCAAGTCTTTCCCAGCATCAGGGTTTTTTACCAGTGAGTCAGTTATTTGCATCAGGTGGCTAGAGTATTGGCGTTTCAGCTTCAGCATCAGTCCTTGCAATGAATATTCAGGACTGATTTCCTTTATGATTGACTGGTTTAATTTCCTTGCTGTCCAAGGGAATCTCCAAGAGTCTTCTCCAACACTACAGTTCAAAAGCATCAGTTCTTCAGCGCTCAGCTTTCTTTATGGTCCAACTTTCACATCCATACCTGACTACTGGAAAAACCATAGCTTTGACTAGATGGATCTTTGTTGGCAAAGTAATGTCTCTGCTTTTTAATATGCTGTCTAGGTTGGCCATAGCTTTTCTTCCAAGGAGCAAGCATCTTTTAATTTCATGGCTATAGTCACCATCTGCAGTGTTTTGGAGCCCCCCAAAATAAAGTCTATCAGTGTTTCCATTGTTTGCCCATCTGTTTGCCATGAAATGATGGAAGCAGATGCCATGATCTTAGTTTTTTGAATGTTGAGTTTTAACCCAGCTTTTTCACTCTCCTCTTTCACTTTCATCAAGAGGCTCTTTAGTTCTTCTTTGCTTTCTGCCATAAGGGTGGTGTCATCTGTGTATTTGAGGTTATTGATATTTCTCCTGGCAATCTTGATTCCAGCTTGTGCTTCATCCAGCCCGGTGTTTCGCATGATGTAAATACGAAACATATAAGTTAAACGTAGACTGTAGACTGCATGTAAGTTAAATAAGCATGGTGACAATATACAACCTTGATGTATTCCTTTCCCAATGTATTCAGCAGAAAATATGATAAGGATACTATGTCATCTTAATGAAAATTACAGGTATAGAAGTAAATTTAGGTGTGGTATTTGGCTAGAAAATAAAATGACAAATTGACTTAGTTTTGTAGATTCCAAAGAATGCAGTGTGTGTGTATGTGTGTCTATGATGAAATTTGTAGTGTGAAAGTTCATGAAAGATGCATTAGGGTAACTTGATTTTGTGAAAATTGCAGAAACTTCTTTATTTAATGAATTGTGTCAGATTCATTAATGTCAGATTATCTCAATCTGCTGGTCCAGTGAATCTTAATATTATGTGTATGAAAAAATCAACAATTCACATAATGCATAGTAACTAGGTGATCTTTTCCTTAAAGCATAATACTTCTGTGGTTGGTAGGGACAACATTCTTTTTATTCGAGACTCCCTAATCATATTAGGAAGCCACCTCACTAATCTTCACTATTATTTCTTCCTATTTTTTTTTTTTTTTTTTAGTTTAAAACCATTATATTGTGGAAAACTAGACATAACATAAAATTTACAGTTTTAACCGTTTTTAAGTGTACAACTGAGTTGTATTAAGTACATTCACATTGCTGTGCAGCCATCATCACTATCCATCCCCAGAATGGCTTCATCATCCAAATTGTAGCATCTGTTTTCATCTTATTTTCCTTCCAGTTTTGTTTATGTAATTGACATAGAGCACTTGTATAAGGGATACAGGATAATGATTTGACTTACATACATCATAAAATGATTACCACAGTAAATTTAGTGAACATCTCTCGTCTTACATAGATACAAAATAAAAGGAAAAGAACAAGTTTTTTTTTTCTTCTGGTGAGAAACTCCCAGGATCCAATCTCTTAAATTTGGTATACAATATAGAACTGTTAATTATCTTTATCATATTATCCATTACATCCCTAGTACTTACTTATGACTGGAGATTTATACTTTCTGATGACCTTCATCCAGCTTCCCACCTTCCTTCGTCCTCAGTTCTGGTAACCATGCATCTGATCTCTTTTTCTATGAGTTTCTTTGGGAAGTATAAAGTACTGGGAAGTATAAAGACTATAAAACTATTTCTGTTCCTGGTGCAAGAGTATAGTGATTTGATGCTTCTCTACATTTCAAAATGATCACCATGGTAAGTTTAGTTACCGTCTGTCATCATGCAAGATATTACAGTATTACCGACCGTATCTCCCATACTGTACATTTCATACCTGTGACTGATTTATTTTGTAACTTAAGAGTTTGTATGCTTTAATTTCTCTCACCTATTTCCCGCCCCACCTCACCACCTCCCACCCCCGAAACCATCTATTTGTTTTTTGTGTCTATGACTATGTTTGTTTTGTAAGTTTGTTCATTTGTTTTGTTTTTTAGATTCCGCATCTAAGTGAAAGTATACAGAATTTGTCTTTGTCTTATTTTACTTAGCATAGTACCCTCTAGGCTCATCCATTTTGTCACAGGTGACAAGATTTCAGTATGAACACTGATTCAGTCTTGGGATATTATATTTGTCCATATATTCTAAGTTGTCCATTTTATTGGCATTTAACTGTTCATGGTAATCTCTCTCTTTTTTTTTTTTTTCATTAGGAGAGAATTTTATTTTAAAAGTGTCATCTTAAACTGCAAGGATGTCCGTTAAACATCACAATTAAACATGCCAAAGAAGAAGCCATGTTGTCAAAATGCCCACTTAACCCACCCAAACATCTCAAACCCACCCTTTGCTGACCTTCTATAACCCCATTTTTTTAAGTTTTTTTTTCTTTTTTTAAACAAGAGAAAGTAGACAGATACATGTTGGTAAATGCTAACTGTCCATATTCACATAGAGACACAGTGTAATCTCTGAGCCCAATATACAGAGAAAGGAGGAAAAAAGCTAGAATTCTATGCACTACTACACAGGGGCCTAGCACCCTCCAGCTTCTAGCAGAGCTAAGGGAGCAGAAGGTTTTTCTTTTTTTCCCACAGAGCATGGTGGTATTGATTCCATAGTTTTTGTCGAGACAGTGTTAAGTATAACGTCTCCACTTCCATTTCTATTTTTTTTTTTAATTTGAGCCCTCTTTTTTTCTTGATGAGACTTGCTGAAGTTTTATCAATTTTTTTTTATCTTTTAAAAGAACCAGCTTGTATTTTAATTGATTTTTTAAATCATTTTTAGTCTCTTATTTAGTTCTATTTTCTTTATGATTTCTTTTCAGCTAATTTTTGAGTTTTGTTTTTCTTTCTCTAGTTCCTTTAGGTGTAAGATTATGTTGTTTATTTGAAATTTTTCCTATTTCCTGAGATAAGTTTGTATTGCTATAAACTTCCCTCTTAGAACTGCTTTTGCTGCAAGTATAAATTTTGGATCATTGTGTTTTTTGTTTTCATTTGTCTCCAGATATTTTTTTACTTTGGGATTTTTTCAGTGACCCATTAGTTGTTTAGTTATATATATTTGTGGTGTTTTGGGACAGTTTTTTCCCTTGTAGTTGATTCCTGGTCTCAGCATGAAGTTTCTTGATATGATTTCAGTCTTCTTAAATTCATGGAGATTTGGTTTGTGGTCTACCACAAAACAACCACTTGTTACGTGGTTTGTGAATGTTTATGCGCACTTGAAAAGTATATTCTGATGCTTTTGGATATAATATTCTATATATGTTAAGACCATTTGGTTTAAGGCCAGTGTTTCCTTATGAATTTTCTCTGAATGATACGTTCATTGATGTAGGTTAGTTTTTGTTAAAGTCCCCTACTGTTATTTGTGTTATTGTCCATTTCTTTTTTGCTTGTTTGTTTGTTAATATTTACTTTATGCATTTAGGTGTATCTGTTGAGTGCATATATATTTACAATTGTTATAGCTTCTTGGATTGATCTCTTTGTTAGATAATGTCCTACTTGGTCTTTTGTTACAGACAGTGGTTTAAAGTATGTTTTGTCTGATATAAGTCTACTGCTTAGGTTTTTTTAATAAATTTCTGTATGTGTGGAATACCTTTGTCCATCCCTTCACTTTCAGTCTATGTTTTCCTTTAGATCTTGATTGAGTCTCTTAAGCAGCATATATAATGTCTTGTTTTTGTTTCCATTGAGCTACTCTGTGTCTTTTGATTATAGCACTCTATGTCTATGTACATTTAAAGTAATTGTTGATAGGTATGTATTCATTGACATTTTTGAAATTGTTTTCAGGTTTATTTTGTAGTTTTGTTTGTTAGTCTTGTTTTCTTCTTTGGATCTCTTTCCTTGTGATTTGATAACTTGAGTATTATGTTTAGATTCCTGTCAGTTTTTTGTGTTTTTGTCTGTTATAGATTTTTCAGTTTGTGGTTTCAATAGCAATCTGTCTATGGCTATTTTAAGTTGATGTGATGTCCTCTTTAGTTTGAATGTATTTTAACAATCCTGCGTTTTTTTTTTTTTTTTTTTTCTCTAATTTTATTTTATTTTTAAACTTTACATAATTGTATTAGTTTTGCCAAATATCAAAATGAATCCGCCACAGGTATACATGTGCTCCCCATCCCGAACCCTCCTCCCTCCTCCCTCCCCATACCATCCCTCTGGGCCGTCCCAGTGCACCAGCCCCCAGCATCCAGCATCATGCATCGAACCTGGACTGGCAACTCGTTTCCTACATGAAATTTTACATGTTTCATTGCCATTCTCCCAAATCTTCCCACCCTCTCCCTCTCCCACAGAGTCCATAAGACTGTTCTATACATCAGTGTCTCTTTTGCTGTCTCGTACACCGGGTTATTGTTACCATCTTTCTAAATTCCATATATATGTGTTAGTATACTGTATTTATGTTTTTCCTTCTGGCTTACTTCACTCTGTATAATAGGCTCCAGTTTCATCCACCTAATTAGAACTGATTCAAATGTATTCTTTTTAATGGCTGAGTAATACTCCATTGTGTATATGTACCACAGCTTTCTTATCCATTCATCTGCTGATGGACATCTAGGTTGCTTCCATGTCTTGGCTATTATAAACAGTGCTGCGATGAACATTGGGGTACACCAATCCTGCGTTTTTATTCCCCTTCTATGTTAAATGTTTTTGACATCATATTCTAGATAATTTGATTTTTATATTTCTCAACTACTTATTCTGTCTATGGAAGAGATTACTAATTCTGTCTTTTAATCTTTCTACTTGCTTTATTAGTGGTTGGTCTGCCACCTTTACAGTGTATTTGCTTTTACCAGTGAGATTTTTCCTTCCCTAACTTTAATATTTTTAGGTGAGGCTTTTTGTTTTTTGGTTAGAGAAGTCCATTTTCATTTCTTGTGGAGCTAGTTTCATGGTACTGAACCTTTTAACTTTTGCTTGTCTGGAAAACTTTTTATCTTTCTTCAAACCTGAATGATAGCTTTGCTGAATAGAGTATTTTTGGTTGTAGATTTTTTTTCCTTTCATCATTTTAAATGTGTCATGAACATTCCCTTCTATTTTGCAGGATTTCTACTGAAAAGTCAACTTATGATCTTATGTACATTCCCATGTATGTAACTATTTACTTTTCCCTTGCTGCTCTTAGTACTCTGTCTTTAATTTTAGCCATTATAATTACACTGTTTTCTGGTGTGGTCCATTTGGGTAGATTCTGTTTGGGGCTACTCTCTGTGCCTCCTGAACCTGGATGACTGTTTCCCTTCCCAGGTTAGGAAAGTTTTCAGCCATCTTGTCTTCTGATATGTTCTCTGCACCTCACTTCTTTTTGAACTCCCATAATGCAAATGTTAGTGTGCCTGATGTTGTCTCAAAAGTATCTTAAACTGTTCTCATTTTTTAAATTCTTTCTGTTCAGCTTGAGAGATTTCTACTACTGTCTCTCATCTTGCTGTTCCAGTCCTCTATATCATCTTAATCTACTGTTGATTCCTTCCAGTATGTTTTTATGTCACTTAATTGCAATCTTCAGCTCTGTTTCATTCTTCTTTGTATTTTCTAACTCTTTTTGAAACTTCTTGCTGTGTTTTGCCATTCTTCTCCCAAGTTCTTTGAGCATTTTTGTGATTGTTATGTTAAACTCTTTACTGGATGAGTTCCTTAGCTCTACTTCCCTTAGTTCTTCTGGTGTTTTATCTTCCTCCTTTGTTTGAAACATATTCCTCTGTCTCCTCATTTTGCCTAACTTGCTGTTTTTATTTCTATTTATTTGGTATGTTGGTTACATTTCTTGATCTTGTTGGAGTGGTCTTTTGTAGGAAAGGTTCTGTGCCTCCCAGCAGCTCACTATTCTAGTCACCAGAGCCTTATGTTTCAGAAGTGCCCCTTATGTGCCCTCATAGGCCCTTCTGATACGGTGGGCTGATTGCTCTGAGTGGTCTAGTTGGCAGTGATGGTCCCTGGTCCAATTGACTGGTAGGCTTGGCCTTTGTGGATGCAGACTGCCGCCGGTGGTAGGCCCAGGTTATGAGGTGGCTGTACCCTGGGCTTACAAGGCTAGTGCTGGTCCACTGGTGGGCAGAGCTGGGTAGATCCTGATGTGGCTGGCTGGAGGGTTTTCACAGATGCTGTCAGCCCACAGATCTGCAGCTTTGGGGCCAAGGGAGTCCAGTGGCTGATGCCTGCCCATTGGTGGGTCAGGCCAGGTCCTGAAGTTAGTGCCAGCCCTCTGGTGGGTGGAGCTGGGTCTTGGGTTCTCTGGTGATAGGTCTGGGTCCGTGGTAGGCTGGGGGAATCAAGGCGCCTGGTGGTCTCTGTCAGCCTTCTGTTGGGTGAAGCTGTGTCCCTGCAGTTAGCTGCTTGGCCTGTGGGTCCCTGGGACTGTAACAGACTGTAACAGGTGGGCAGGGCTGGGTCCTGGCACTAATAAGCTAGAGGTAGGACTCCATAAGGGAGAAGGCAATGGCACCTCGGACATGACTGAAGTGACTTAGCAGCAGCAGCAGCAGGACTCCATAATGTTTCTTGCTGGCATTAGCATTCCTCCTGTTAGAGGGAGCTCTAAAATATGGTTGCCACTGAGTCCTGATTGCCTGCTTCTCTCTGGGAGGCTCTCCAAGATGCGCATGTGTGCCTGCCCAAGACAGTTTAAAATGACTGCTTCTGCCCTGTGTTTTGGAGCATGCAAATTTTGTGTGAGTCCTTTAACAATGGAGTCTCTGTTTCCTACAGCCCTCAGATCCCTTGAAAGTTAGCCCCCAACCTTCAAAGCTAAACATTATTGGCTCTCATCTTCCCATTGCAGGACTCTCTGGATTGAGGAGTCCAGTGTGGGGCTTGGACCCCTTGCTCCCTGGGGAGAACCTCTGCAGTTGTGATTATTCTTGTGTTGGTGGGTAGCCTACCTGAGGGTGTGGGTCTGGACTGCACCGTGTTCCCCACCTCTCCTGCTCGTCTCATTAGAGTTCCTTCTTTTATCTTTAGTTGTGGAAGATTGTTTCTGCTAGTCTTCGGGTTCTCATGATAGCCGCTCTGTAAATAGTTGAAATTTTGTTGTGCTCACAGAAGGAGGTAAACTCAGGATTTTCCTAGTCATCTTCTCTAGCCCACTGTAGCCACCAATGTTATTTTTTAATGCTTTGAAGATAAATATACATTAATCTTCAGATAAATTTTGTTTTTAAACTTTAGTAATTTACAATAGAGACAGCCTGTAATTAATTAAGAGACTATGACAAATTGATTTGGTTAAAGTAGAACAAAACCAGTTTCAGCAGTTTCGGTTTGTTTATTTTTAAATTACAAATTCTGTGTTCAGCATTTGCCTTTTGACCACTGATAACTTTAAGTCTTGTGCATTTTAATTGGTAAAGTTGCTTATTTCAAAGTAACAAAAGACATTTTCACAAGAACTGATTACTTATATTGGAGAAGGAATTGGCAACCCACTCCAGTATTCTTGCCTAGAGAATCCTGTGGACAGAGGAGGAGCCTGGTGGGCTGCTGTCCATAGGGTCTCACAGAGTCGGACACAACTGAAGCGACTTTGCATGCATGCATTGGGGAAGGAAATGGCAGCCCACTCCAGTATTCTTGCCCGGAGAATCCCAGGGACAGAGGAGCCTGGTGGGCTGCCGTCTCTGGGGTCGCACAAAGTTGGACACAACTGTTTTTCGGAAGCAGCAGCAGACCACTTGTATATGAAATTAAGTAAAGACTAAAATTTAGACGTTTAACAGTAAGAGCCATTGAATATTTTGACTACATTCTTTTCTGTTCTAGAAAATGGAAGTGTCCAAGTTGGAGAATTGTTACCTTGCAAGATTTGTGGAAGAACATTCTTTCCAGTGGCATTGGTGAGTACCTTTTTCCTTTGGTGTTTGATAGAGCTTTAGTGGTTTAATACTTCAGAACAGTGGCAAGATATATAAAGAGATACTGGCTAATGTTCTTTGCTCAAGAGTACCAGTTCCATCTATTCGTTCTTGCAGAGTACTCTCTTTGCTTCAGAGATTGATTGGTCTTTAAAACTCCTCTGTTAGGGTATTAAAGTATTCCTTCCCTTGTGTGGCTGTTGATGAAACCAAAACAAAATACTCTTAGAAATACTCTTTAAAATAATGTATTTAAAGAAGCAGAAGGATATGATGTTTTGGATTTGCTTTAAACCTCAGGACAAAAAGCCGGGGCTTGAGATAGATGAAATAAGATTGTTTAAATGTTGGTAATTATTGAGGCAGGGGATCAGTAAATGGAGCTGATTATACTATTTTATCAGTTCTTATGTATTTTTGAAATATCCCAAAGAAAAAGTATTTTAATTAAAACTGTTCCTAAAACACATTATGCATTCTTTAGAATGCAAATACATTTGTATGCAAATACAAATAGAAGCACATCTTATGTTAATATAAAATATCTAGCTAAATAGAGAATAAGAAAAAAATCAATATATCATATATTCTGTTTTAACTTCAAATATAAATAGGTATTTATGAATATTTTCATTTAGAATGAAGATTTTTCTCTGAGTATGGCTCTGCTGTTTAGAGTTCTGTCACATTTTATTTTACATCCTTACTATTTCCAGTTTTTCTTTAAAGCAGTGAGAAGGAATTACTGATCCAAAATGGCCACCTGACTACAGACTTCTCTTAACAGCTCTTTAATCCTTTCTTCTCCATACTTACTTAAGTAACTTTTTGTTGTCATTGATTCACTGTTTTTCAAACCATTTTCAAAACTTTAAGCTGAGTTTTCACGGGGGTAGGGGGTGGTATATCTTTTTTGGCCCTCATTTATTTAATATTTAAATAATCACTGTCAGTTTGTATATCAGTTTTTGGAGTAGGTGCTACATTCTTTTGATATATACTGCTCAATATGAGGACAGCCATTTCTAGAAAGTTGCCTGTTAACCATGTTTTTTTTCCAATATATAAGAAATTTTGTTCTAATAGTTATAATTATTGCGTTTGTCAGAATGAAATCCGAAAACAAGTGTGTTTTACAACTATGTAAAACAATTGAGTATTGATTTTGTATTGAAAATATTAGAGGCTCTATAACATGGAGTCAAATGGTTCTGTTTCCTATTTTCCTAGATAAAGCTTAATATTTCCAACTTGTTCATTGTTTATCAAAACAGAAAAGAAAAAAGTGCATTTAGTATACTCTCTGTTGTTAGTCAACATGTTTTATTTAGGGGAAGGAGAACTATGATTTATCCAGTTAATTTGAGATCAATTAAGAGAGCTTCCATTGTAATGGCTTTAAATGAGTTGGAAACCATAATTTTAAAAAATTACACATATAAAAGAACTATAGGAATGGACTATAGACTAGATAGCACAAGAAAAATCCTTAATGAGTTTCAGAAAGGGGGAGAGATGATTGTGGAGAAAAGACAGAAACATGACCGACCACCTTGTCTTGTGCTGTCTTAACAAACTACTGTTATGTGAGCTTGAGTAGAGTAAGCCAAACTATTATTATTATGTTAGCTTTTGTAATCCTATTGCTAAAACATTTTCCATTTACATTCCTTTTTCTAGTATCTATTTTCAGGTATTTAGTAATAAAGATAACTTTTTTGCCCCCACTTAAAAGGCTGTGTCTTACATGCATTAGCTTCCGTATTCTTAGCAGTATGAAAACCAGGAGAATATGAAATAACTTGCAATAAAATTTTGGGAGAATATTTATATTTTCTTGTTGTGAGAAGACTTGTAGCATGTTTTATATATATATATATATATATTTAGCTATTTAGTTAAGCAATGTCTTATTTATGCCTTATTATTATTTATCTTCAGGTTTTAAACTGGTCTCTAATGACAATTAAAATTTTATAGTCTTTCTGTAGAAAAGAAAATGATGTGTTGTATTTCTTTATTTGAACAGAAAAAACATGGACCTATTTGCCAGAAAACTGCCACTAAAAAACGGAAGACTTTTGATTCAAGCAGACAAAGAGCTGAAGGAACTGATATTCCAACAGTAAAACCTCTTAAACCTAGGGTAATTCTATGACCTTTTGAATAGTATAAACCTTGCTGCTATGTGTAATGAAAAAAATAATTATCTGTTATGCTAAGATTGAAGAGTAAGCAGAATTCTGTGTCATGTTCTCAGTTTAGAAGTTATCATAAACTTGTTTATTTTGAATTTCAGCAAAAGCTCCCTTTTCCTGTACCAAAAGTACCGAAGTACTGTCCAACTACAGTGAGGTTTTCGTAGCATTGGAGAGTCAGTTCCTGAGCTATAGGCTGGAAATAATTGAAAAGTCTACACATGTTCATTGTAACTCACTGTTCATTACTTTGGCTATAGTTTATGTCTCTGTTACTAGTAGCATAATCCATATAGTATACAAAAGGAAAGCTGTTAATTACAAATGCTTTAGCCTAATAAGTATTATCTTGATTGATTTTTCAGCATTTGTGATCTTAGTATGCCTTCCAGGGAGAAGTTTTATCCATTGCTCAATTGTCCACAAATTGACCACTGTCAGCTTGCTTACTTCTTTGAAACCAAGCAAGGGATCTCCTATGTTAGCTAATCTCTCCTTAATACCACCTGTCATGATATTTTATTTGCTAAGAATAAATCACATAAATACTTTGACTTTTGTTTTGAGAGTCATTTTAGTGTAGTAGTCAAAATTTGAGGCCTGATTTATATATTTTTGAAATAAACTGTTTTCAGTAGTAATAGCTTTTCCTAGTGATCAGATCAGATCAGATCAGTCACTCAGTCTTGTCTGACTCTTTGCGACCCCGTGAATCGCAGCACGCCAGGCCTCCCTATCCATCACCAACTCCCAGAGTTCACTCAGATTCACGTCCATCGAGTAAGTGATGCCATCCAGCCATCTCATCCTCTGGTGTCCCCTTCTCCTCCTGCCCCCAATCCCTCCCAGCATCAGAGTCTTTTCCAGTGAGTCAACTCTTCGCATGAGGTGGCCAAAGTACTGGAGTTTCAGCTTTAGCATCATTCCTTCCAAAGAAATCCCAGGACTGAACTCCTTCAGAATGGACTGGTTAGATCTCCTTGCAGTCCAAGGGACTCTCAAGAGTCTTCTCCAACACCACAGTTCAAAAGCATCAATTCTTCAGTGCTCAGCCTTCTTCACAGTCCAACTCTCACATCCATACATGACCATTGGAAAAACCATAGCCTTGACTAGCCGGACCTTTGTTGGCAAAGTAATGTCTCTGCTTTTGAATATGCTATCTAGGTTGGTCATAACTTTCCTTCCAAGGAGTAAGCGTCTTAATTTCATGGCTGCAGTCACCATCTGCAGTGATTTTGGAGCCCAGAAAAATAAAGTCTGACACTGTTTCCACTGTTCCCCCATCTATTTCCCATGAAGTGGTGGGACCGGATGCCATGATCTTCATTTTCTGAATGTTGAGCTTTAAGCCAACTTTTTCACTCTCCACTTTGACTTTCATCAAGAGGCTTTTGAGGTCCTCTTCACTTTCTGCCATAAGGGTGGTGTCATCTGCGTATCTGAGGTTATTGATATTTTTCCCGGCAATCTTGATTCCAGCTTGTGTTTCTTCCAGTCCAGCGTTTCTCATGATGTACTCTATATAAGTTAAATAAACAGGGTGACAATATACAGCCTTGACATACTCCTTTTCCTATTTGGAACCAGTCTGTTGTTCCATGTCCAGTTCTAACTGTTGCTTCCTGACCTGCATACAAATTTCTCAAGAGGCAGATCAGGTGGTCTGGTATTCCCATCTCTTGAAGAATCTTCCACAGTTTATTGTGATCCACACAGTCAAAGGCTTTGGCATAGTCAGTAAAGCAGAAATAGATGTTTTTCTGGAACTCTCTTGCTTTTTCCATGATCCAGCAGATGTTCGCAATTTGATCTCTGGTTCCTCTGCCTTTTCTAAAACCAGCTTGAACATCTGGAAGTTCATGGTTCACATATTGCTGAAGCCTGGCTTGGAGAATTTTGAGCATTACTTTACTAGAGTGTGAGATGAGTGCAATTGTGTGGTAGTTTGAGCATTCTTTGGCATTGCCTTTCTTTGGGATTGGAATGAAAACTGTCCTTTTCCAGCCCTGTGGCCACTGCTGAGTTTTCTAAATTTGCTGGCATATTGAGTGCAGCACTTTCACAGCATCATCTTTCAGGATTTGAAAGAGCTCAACTGGAATTCCATCACCTCCACTAGCTTTGTTCGTAGTGATGCTTTCTAAGGCCCACTTGACTTCACATTCCAGGATGTCTGGCTCTAGGTCAATGATCACACCATCGTGATTATCTGGGTCGTGAAGATCATTTTTGTACAGTTCTTCTGTGTATTCTTGCCATCTCTTCTTAATATCTTCTGCTTCTGTTAGGTCCATACCATTTCTGTCCTTTATTGAGCTCATCTTTGCATGAAATATTCCTTTGGTATCTCTGATTTTCTTTAAGAGATCCCTAGTCTTTCCCATTCTGTTGTTTTCCTCTATTTCTTTGCATTGATCGCTGAAGAAGGCTTTCTTATCTCTTCTTGCTATTCTTTGGAACTCTGCATTCAGATGTTTATATCTTTCCTTTTCTCCTTTGCTTTTCGCTTCTCTTCTTTTCACAGCTATTTGTACGGCCTCCCCCGACAGCCATTTTTCCTTTTTGCATTTCTTTTCTATGGGAATGGTCTTGATCCCTGTCTCCTGTACAATGTCACGAACCTCATTCCATAGTTCATCAGGCACTCTATCTATCAGATTTAGACCCTTAAATCTATTTCTCACTTCCACTGTATACAGGAAAGCATTTCCCTATGGGACAGTTAATCATACTAGTAAAGTCCTTTGATAATAAAAAAGAAGTCAGTTCATCTTTGTTTTTCAGTCTATGAATATTTAAGGGGAGGATGGAGAAGCTTGGACAAGGTTTTATTTAGTTTTCCCTGGTAACCTGCCAGATATGTGATTATGTTAACTTTAATTAGCCTACATAAACTAATTAAATCTTTGGAGGCAGTATAAAGTAGTGAGTTGGAAAGCTGGCTCAACAGTCAGACTGTCCGGATTTACCCCTGGCTTCTGTTTTCTGTAAAATGGTGATAGTAGTTATCTGTCTTGTGGAATTATTAAGGGAATTACATTAAGTTTATCCATCGTGATCTCTCAGTAATTTTGTTTTTTAATTGGAGAACAATTGCTTTACAGTGTTGTATTGGTTTCTGCAATACAACAATACAAATCAGGCATAGTGTGTGTGTGTATATCTCCCCTCACTCTAGAGTCTCCCCTCCCCACAGGGCTGGGCTTCCTGTGTTACACAGCAGCTTCCCACTAGCTCTGTTTACACATGGTAGTGTATATATGTCAGTGCTGCTCTCTCAATTCGTCCCACCCTCTTCTGTGGGTGTAGGGACACCCTACTGTGTCCACAAGTCTGTTATCTGTTCCTGCCCTGCAGGTACGTTCATCAATAACCATTTTTCTAGATCCCATATGTGTGTTAATAAGTGATGTTTGTTTTTCTCTTTCTGACTTCACTCCATGTGTAACAGACTTTAGGTTCATCCACCTCAATTCCACTGACTCACATTCATTATTTTTTGGGGGGGCTGAGTAATATTCCATTGTTTACATATACCACAGCTTCTTTATCCATCCATCTGTAGATGGACATCCAGGTTATTTCTTTAAAGAGGAGGTTTGTATACTTAAAAAAATTAATCTTTAAGAAAAAGCCAAGTAAAAACTTACTTTACGATAAGTAGTTTTATTTTCTTGCTCTTTAAAGTGCTGTCCATAGAGCAGTAATAGTAGCACTGTTTTGGAAACTTGTTAGAAATGCAGAATCTCAGGTTCCTCCCAGACATAATAAATTAGAATCTGCATTTTAACAAAATCTTTGAATGAATCATCTGCATATTAATTGGAGAAACAGTGTATTAGAAGATTTTAAACATCATAGTATGGGCTTCCCAGGCACAGTGGTAAAGAGTCCGCCTATCAGTGCAATAGATGCAGGAGATGTAGGTTCCATCCCTGGTTGGGAAGATCTCCTGGAGGAGTAAGTGGCAACCCACTCCAGTATTTTTGTCTGGAGAATCCCATGAACACAGCAGCTTGGCATGCAGCAGTCCATGAGGTCAAGAGTTAGCTGCAACTGAGCACGCGTGGTGTGCTCACAGTGCTCCCATTTTTGGAGAAATTCAGGCTGACTCCAGGGACTACAAACAAAGTATGTCTCTTTCTCCTCTCAAAGTCGCTTTGTCATGTCTGTAGCCATTCCTTCTCCAGGGGATCTTCACAGCCCAGGGGTCAAACCTGGGTCTCCCACATTATAGGCAGTTTCTTGACTGTCTGAGCCACAAGGTTATCTCAGAGCTGCCCAAAGAAACTGAGATCCAGGAGAAACTACCACAGTAGAAGAGCAGGAAGTTGCTGGGGAGCCCATGGCCTAGAATCTGAGAACCTGCCACCTTACAGTTGAGGGGGTCTCCTCACCCTGAAAGGTGACTCCTTAAAGATGAGGGTCTTATCTGAAAGTACATATCCCTTGTTTATCACAGCAGAGGCAGGAACTGGGGTAAGCTGCAGGAACTTGGAATGAGCTGAAAGTGGAATGAGCCTGTCTGAAATTGGACAAAAGCCAGGAGGGAGGAAGTAGGGAGGAGGCACGGAGATTTGAAGAGGTCCAGAGCAGAGGCTCTCAGAAAGCACTAATGGAAAAGATAATACTCTTTCTGAAGGTGAGGGGGCCACTTTAAAGTGTCCTGTGTTTGAAGTGATTAGTGTAAGAATTGAGGGAGTATAGATGGCAGCAGCAGGCCTCCTGGACACGTGTTGATTTAGAGAAGCAGAACAGGAATGTCTGTGTAATCAATTTCGTTGCTTTCATAATGACTAGTTTGAAAGTTATTTTCTTGTTTTCTATTTTTTGAAAGAGTTTTTAAAAGATTGATGCTTTTTCTTCCTTAAATGTCCGCATGTATTTAATAGTAAAGGCAGGCATCTAGGCCAGGGGTTTCCTTTGTGGTTCTTTTAATAATAGAGTCATTAAAAAGAAGTAAAAGGCTATTGTTGTAATGGGATGTAATGTTAATATGCAGAAAGGTTTCATATTTCAACAAACAACTCATTGAAATATAAAAATAATTAAAAGATTCTTAAGAAAGAACAGCACAAAATATAAAATATTTAGGAATTAGTGTTAGTCACTCAGCTGTGTCTGGCTCTTTGTGACCCCAAGGACTGGGGCTCACCAGGCTTCTCTGTCCATGGAATCCTCCAGGCAAGAATACTGGAGTGGATTGCCATTTCCTTCTCCAGTTTAGGAATAAACCTTATAGTAATAAAGGTGGAAAACTTTCACAAAGAATACTTTAAAAAACTACTGAAAGACCCAAACAAACATGTCTTCTAATGGAAATATATCACATTCTTAGGTAAGTAAATCTCAGCTAAATAGAGATTTTAAGTTGTATATGAATGTAATGTTTAATTTTTCCAGTTAAAATGTAGTTTAAAAAAACAAGCTGAATCTAAAGCTCAAATGGAAAAATACACGTGTAAGAATAACCAGAAAAGATTGAGAGAGAAGCACAATAAAGTAGAGTTAACCTTTGTTGTTTAGTCGCTCAGTTGTGTCCAGCTCTTCTGCAACCTCATGAACTGTAGCCTGCCAGGCTTCTCTGTCCATGGGATTTCCCAGGCAAGAATACTGGAGTGGGTTTCTGTTCCTTCTCCAGGGGATCTTCCCAATCCAGGGATTGAACCCACATCTCCTATGGCTCCTGCATTGGCAAGCGGGTTCTTTACCACTGAGCCACCAAGGAAGCCCTTACTGCATATTAAAATATTATAAAATCTCAATATTTAAAAAACGAGTATTGACACATGCAGTTGAAACAGTGGAACACTGCCGCGAATCTCGAACGCGGCAGTTCAGAAATAAGCCCAAATGCCAAACAGAATATGATAAAGGTGTTGTCTCCGTTCAGTAGGGAGAAAAGTCAGTAAAGGATGGTGAGACAGCTGCATAGCTATGTTAGAAAACAAAAAATAAAGTTGAGTCCATATGTCACTCCATACATCAAGATAAATTCCAAATGAAAAAAAGTTTAAAAATCTTAAAAATGAAACCATGAAAGGACTAGGTAGAAACATGGGAAATTTTTATTTTACCTTGGTGTGAGGTTGGACCTTGCTAAGTGACTACAGATATGAAGACAGTAAAAGAAAGAGTAAGTTAAACTGCATTTAAATAAAAATTCTGCATATCAGAGGACACTTAGACAAGGTTAAAAGAGATATATTGTGGCGGAAGGGTGAGGCTAGTCTATTAAAAAAAACTACTTGAAGTTGTTAAAAACAGAAAAAAGGCCAGTAGCCCAATAGATATGTTGACCAGGCTTTATAAACACACCACAGAAAAGGCAATACAAATAATTCATGATGATACAAAAAGATGTTCGTTTTCACTCATTATAGGGAAAAAGCCAATTAAAAACCACAGAAAGAACTGTTTTTCACTTCTCTCATCAGTTAAAAAAAAAACAAAATTTCACTATCATACATTGTTGGAGAAACTATGGGAAAATAGGGAAATACATCCTGAGTGGTGGGTTAAATGTTTGTAACACTGACAGAAGGCAATTTAGCAGTGGCTGACACAATTTACAGTTGTATTTAAAAATTGCATATAAATACAGTTGCCTAAAGTTTCTTTTTAAAATTATAACTTTGGGAAGAAGATCATTTTAAGGACTCCTGATAAGAGAACATTTAAAATATTTTCTTGAGTTTTGTTTTAATATATTAAAAACTGTTTTTGAAAACTAGTTTTTGTTTTTTTTTTTTTAATTTGTTTACAGCCTGAACCACCAAAGAAGCCATCTAATTGGAGAAGAAAGCATGAAGAGTTCATTGCCACAATAAGAGCAGCTAAAGGCCTTGGTCAAGTGCTGAAAGAGGGTGGCAAACTTCCCCCACCTCCTCCACCGTCTTATGATCCTGGTATATGACATATTTTGACAGAAAGTGTTTATATGGGGACAAAATATTGATAGTATTGATAGAATTCTTAAAAATTTTAAGATATTATTGAATTTAATTTATAATAGTTGAACTTGATGAAACATAATCTTGGTAAGTTTCCTATAAAATAATGGTGATAGCCCAGGCATTTAGGCTTATGAAGACATAGCAGTATTCAACATGAAATGCATTATATTTTTATGTCAGTACTTTGATTTAAACTTTTTCTCTCAGTACTTTTTGTAAGGCATTTAATATAATTTAAGAATTATTGTAGTCGTGTAGTGTTAGTCGCTTAGTCGTGTCCAACTCTTTCCAGCTACATGAACTAGAGCCCACCAGGCTCCTCTGTCCATTGGATTCTTCAGGCAAGAATACAGGAGTGGGTGGCCATTTAGTATTTAATATAATTTAAAAATTATTGTAGTAACTATTAAATGTTCCAGGAAAACATTTCAATCATGCATACTGTCAATTGAAATGTAGACATTCAGTAAGATTCAGATAGTTACATTGCTTAGTTCTTTGGTATTGTCTCATCTAGAAAGGGGAATTAAATAATTTGCTTCTGAAAATGTGTTATTCTAGTGGGATAACCACCATATAAACAGATACTACTAAATTTGCCCTAAATTCATGTATTTTTATATTTTCTTCATTTGGTGGGTAAAAGTTGATTGTTTATCCTTACCAAAAGCAAGGCAAGATGCTGGCAACCATATATGAGATAATTGAGATACTGAAAGATTTAAAATAGCACCATTGACGTATTGCCATTGGGTACAGAGTAGCCTCAAGAAGTACTTATTTTAATATAGCAAGTTAGCTGCTTTAAAATTGTGTTAGTATTCTAGATTGGGATTAATTTGTTAGTAAAGGGAAAGTTAGATATGATCCTTTATAACATTTTATTGTAGAAGAGAGGTTGATAAGCAATTTCTATAAAGGGCTTAGGTTAATCCAAAGCCATAAGGTCTCTGTTGCAGCTGCTCCTTTTTGCCACTGTTTGTAGAAATCAGCCACAGAAAATATGTAAATGGCTGTGTTCCAATAAAATTTTATGAAAACATGTTGCAAGCAAGCTGGATTTGGCCCATGGGCCCTTGTTGGCCAATCCTGTTTGAGTCTTAGTAATTAACTTTAATGCTTTGAGTAACTCTGAAATGTTCTATCTGGGTGTGAGTCTCTTCTATTTCTACCTTAATTTTCCCCATGAAACTGAATTCTCTCTTTGTTTTAGAGGTGTTTGTATATTTTATCTGATTGAACCAAAATGGGTATATTTCTCATGTTTGCATAAGTCAATGAGAGAGAGAGAGTGGCAGTTCTTCAGGATAATTTGAACTTTAGAGATTTTTTTATCTCTTAGCCCTAACAAAACAACTTCTTTGTTATTAGAGGTTTTAGATGTCTTTCAGTAGTTAGCAGAACAAATTTCTGAGCTTGAGATAAGTGTAAATTCTAAAAGGCAAACTCCATCTCAAAAAGTAAACCTTTTGAAATAAATTGATTTTTTTTGTGTGACCTTGCTAAGTTATATTTATTTCTTCTCAATATCTCATAGATTTGAAATCTTTTACACTGCTACAAAATTTGTTTTTTTCTGGGATAACTTTAAGATTTAATTTTATAAGAAATTTTGTTTATAATGTGCATTACATTTGGGAAGCATATTTAATCTTTGAAGCATTTGCTGTTTCTTAAACTTGAATTAATTATGTTAATGAGATATATTTTTATCACTTGTTCCATCTGTTGGGACCTCTAAAGAAAATAAAACTGTATAAAGTCTTTTACATTATTTCTTGACAGCTTTCATCTAACCAAAATTAAAGATTTTAACAGATGAGCCCAATTTTTAAAGTATATTTTTAATGTAATGTGTTATTACTACTTAACCTAGTCTACCATATAAAAAAGATATGAAGATATGTATGATGAAAACATATAGTATTATAGAGGCAAAAATGAATTAACATTTTTCCTTATTTTTTTGTAGTGAGGATTTATTGTTTTTCACCCCTCAAATTTGATTCTAAGCTGGAAGAAAATTGTGATGTAGCATGTGCTAGCAGACTTTTTTTCTTAAATGTCTTTACTAAGTTCTGATAAGTCAGGTTGGGTAGTTATAAAGAAACAAGTTTTTGCTTCGCAAACAGGGTGTATATGTCTTAAGTTAGTGTTTATAAAACTTATAATTCTTTATGTCTCATTTCAAGTATTTTGTTACTAATCTGTTTCTTTTTTCTATTTTAGACTATATTCAGTGTCCATATTGCCAGAGAAGATTTAATGAAAATGCAGCTGATAGACATATAAATTTCTGTAAAGAACAGGCAGCACGTATTAGTAATAAAGGCAAATTTTCTACTGATACCAAAGGAAAATCAACCTCTCGGACACAGGTAATCCTTGTAATCATTCCTGCAAATAAATAACAAGGTGATTTAAGTTCACGGTTTTGTGTTTGTTCTTTACAGAACGTTTAACTACAGTTTTCTCACCTGCTAAAATTTATATATTAATGTTACAAAGATTTAGTAAGAAATTTGAATGGCTATTTGAGAACAAAATTTGAAGTAGACTTGATTTAAAGAGGTATTAGGGAAAAATGGAGAAAGGGTTAAAAATCACTACAGCAGATTCAGAGGAAACTAGAGGGGTTAGATGGAGAAGGAAATGGCAACCCACTCCAGTATTCTTGCCTGGAGAATCCCATGGACGGGGGAGCCTGGTGGGCTGCCGTCTATGGGGTCACACAGAGTCGGACGTGACTGAAGTGACTTAGCAGCAGCAGAGGGGTTAGATGAGTGAGAAATTGGCAGTAAAAATTCATGTTTGAAAATCATGTGAATAATGAATATTTTCATGTGATATGTGAGTAACATATTTCAGGAAATGAAAGCATAGGTTCAGATCCAGACTTCTACTTTTGAACTTTTAGGCAAAAGTGACGTTAATATATATGTAAGCCTTTATTTCTTCACCTGTGAAGTAATCTGTGTAACTATTGTGAGAAACAAATGAAATGATGTATGTGAAAGCAGTTAGAGAACCATAAATCATAAGAGAATTTTGTAATGTGTACTTTATTTTTGCACTACTGTTGTTTTCCTTTAAGTATATTGTTACATAAAAACTTAGACAGTATTATGTAGTGGTTTACTGGTGGTTTAGTCGCTAAGTCGTGTCTGAGTGTTGCAACCCCATGGACTGTAGCCTGCCAGACTCTGCTGTAAGCAAATTTTATGTTTCACAAAGCTTTCATTTGTTAACTTTTCTTTTGGACTGTAAATTTAGCAAATGGGAATAATCAAATTCACTTATCTTGTTACTTATGAATAAAATATTGGATTAAAAGATCCCATTGCAATTGAGACCTCCTTGAGAGAATCCTGCTATTGAATTTCTGTAAATATTTTTGGAAATAGAGCATATGATTGTTATCATCATCATTGTGGGGAAAGAACAGCAAGGAAACCTCATTTTGAAGAATTTCCAAAACAGATGGCAAACAAAGTATATCTTTTAAACAGTTTAAGAACACCCAACAAGATCTTTAAGAATAAAATAGAAGAGTAAAGGACATATAATAAGATGAGTTTATTTCAACACTGTGGTGCCAAATGATTCATACATGTAAAATCCAGGTAGTTTTTAGTTTGCACCTTAAATTTTCAGTTCTGATTCCATGCTCAGTCATATATATTTATTTCAGTCTAATTCTATATTTTCTCATCTGTGTTCACTCATTTTTGAGTAACACTGTACCAAGTACTGGATCTATATTAGTAAACTAAGTAGAATACTTTTCCTAAAAATGCTTAAATGCTTCCTTATCATATTTATCAACTGTAATCTGGCCTTATTGCAGCCCACTACAAATACAGTAAAGATCAGGTTCTTGTAGTTAAAGAAAAAGTTCTACCATTTAAGCTTTCATAATTCTTCTTCATTAGGAATTTTATCAAATTCAAGCATGGTTGTATTAACATAGACCCATGAAGACATAGCAGACCAAATAATGTTATCTAATGTATGCTAAATTACATATTGTTATTTAAAAAAACAAATTAAATAACCCATGCATAATTTAGATGCTGTATCAGATTAGGTTAGGTTGAGTTACCTTATGAGTTTCAAGCAACACAGTAAATATTTTGTGTTTAGGAATTTTCAGTATTCTGATTGATTCTTACTTACCCTACTTTTAAAGTAGTGAAGTTTTAAGTCTGAAAATGTGCCATTCAATTGTTAATAATGTTTTCTGATTATTAAAGGGCTTTCTATTCTCTATGGAAAATTAAGTATACATGTATATATTTTAAAAGTTATCACCATAGTTAATATTTAAATATTTGTCTCTAAGCTCTTATCTTTTACAACACTTTTATTCTGACTTTTTTCTTATAGTTTTCCCATTATTTTTTTTTTGGTAAATTATATGCAGAAAAAAATGCACAACACATAAATTCATGTGTAACCACAGGAACATTGAGAAATAGACTATTCTTAGTCTTACAAAAGCCTCACTGCACTATTTCAGTCCCAGAATGTAATGTTCTGTCACTCTCAGCCCCGAGCATCCATGAAGTAGTCACTATTTTGATTTTACATAAAATCAATTTTGGCCTTTATTTATAGTCTCCAGACCATGATGTTATTTTTATCTGTGATAGCTTTATAAATATTTTTCTTAAAGTCTAGTTGGTTTCCAGCTTGTAGCTCATCCAGCCTGGGATTTCTCATGACTTCTCATTTTTCATGATGTAGGTTAAACAAACAGGGCGACAGCAGACAGCCCTGTTGTACTTTCTCGATCTTGAACCAATCCACACAGGGTACTAACTGTTGCTTCTTGACCTGCATACAGGTTTCTCAGGAGACAGATAAGATGGTTTGGTATTCCCATCTGTAAGAGCTTTCCACAGTTTGTCATGATTCACACAATCAAAGGCTTTAGTGTAGTCAGTGAACAGAGAGATGTTTTTCTGAAATTCCCTTGCTTTCTTGATAATCCAGTGAATGTTGGCAGTTTGGTCTCTAGTTCTTCTTCCTTTCCTAAACTCAGCCTGGACATCTGGAAGTTCTTGGTTCATATAATGCTGAAGCTTAGTGTGTAAGATTTTAAGCATGACCTTACTAGCATGGGAGATGAGTGTCATTGTCCAGTGGTTAGCTCATCCAAGTGGGATGAGTATTAACCTTTTCCAGTTCTGTGGCCACTGCTGGGTCTTCCAGATTTGCTGACATAATGAATGCAACACCTTGATGGTATCATCCTTTACGGTTTTGAATAGTTCTGCTGGAATTTCATCGTATCCACTAGCTTTATTAACAGCAGTTCTAAAGGCCCACTTGACTTCACACTCCAGAATGTCTGGCTCTGGGTGACTAACCGCACCATCATAGTAATCTGGTTCATTAAGATCTTTTTTATACAGTTCTTCCGTGTATTCTTTCCATCTCTTCTTGGTCTCTTCAGCGTCTACTAGGTCTCTACCATTTTTATCCTTTATTGTGCCCATCTTTGGGCTGAATGCTGCCCTGGTCCAAATAAATATATACCTTCTCCCATTTTATCAGAAATGAAAAGTCTTTGTGAACATAAATATTTTACCAAGGAAATGTATTAGGTTTGTGATCTGTATAAAAACATATGAAATAATCACCTCCTTAATACATGGTAAATGAAACACATATTGATATAACTGTAAAAATAGATTTTGTTATTCTGATCATTAAAATGAATTTATGCGAAATCATTGCTGCTGCTGCTGCTGTTGCTGCTAAAGTCATCCTGAATGCCTAGCAGTAGAATTTCAGCTTGATGTGTAGAACAGATAAAATATAGCTCATTAAGGAAGGAGTCATATTATCTAGGTCAGGGGAACAGCCAGTTACTGAGAGATATATGAGTATGTTTTAAACAAGAGGCATTCAGAGTAGTATGAGGAGTCAGTAAGGAAACTACCCTGACTTGTTCTGGTTGAAAGTAATAGGAAATACTGTAGGAGATAGATACAGTTGGGCTAGGTTCTCATCATCTCAGAAAATCTGACCAAAAAACTGAGTAAAATAATAGGCGGTTTAATACAGAGCAGAAAAACAAAGCACTTTTTGAAGGAGATTCTGCCTTTTTCTGTTTATAAGCCATTAAGTTAATATAGAGATTCCTAATATATACATAAAAATCTTTATTCCCAGTATATAATGCTGCTGGGGCTCTTCCTGCCTAATACTTGACCTCTCATTGTATATTGTTCTCTGTTTTGATAATTAGCAAAATGTAAATGAGTCACCAGTCCTGTTTCTTAATCCAATTTTATTGACCATATTTTTAGTAGGCATGCCTCTAATATTTTGACAAGTCTTTGTTAGGTCTTGTTTTCCATAGTGTTTTAAAATCTTTCCTAATGTATTCAGTAATATTGATATTTTCATGAGAAAGACTGATACTACAGGAAATACCTCAGGTTTTCCAAGAAACAGTATATTTATATGGCTCCATATACATTTCCAAAGTCTCCTAGTCATTTTGTTCATTTGACGGACAGTTATTGAAGGTTTTCTAGTTGCCAAGTGGTTAAGAAATTGAAGTTTCTGGCATTATAGTGTCAAATGTGCTTGTTATTTGTGTGTGTGTGTGTGACCCTTTTACAAGATTTATTTTTGTAAAAGGTCAAGTACTGAATTTTGAAGAGTTACAATGTGTGACTTTAATGTTTGTGCTTAGCCAGCAGTTTTTAATAGCAGAGCATCTTAAATTTTATACTGATAATAGGTTATAAATATGATTTGATTTTTAAAAGTTGGGCTTAAAACCGGTTTTTCTCATAAAGTCCTAAGCGTAGGGCTCAAGTACACAGGCAAGCACAATAATCACCTTATAGTTGGCGTACAGGGCTAGTACTAAGACAGTATGAGTCTTAATTCCTGTTCCGTTAAGTTGGGTGTAACCCTGGGCAAGTTTACTTCTTGATATTGGAGTGGGTGATCAATGAGATGCTTTTATATTCAGTAACAGAGACAATTTTTGTTTAAATAAGAGACAGTAAAACAAACTTGATGGTGATATTTCTCCATAGAGAAAAAAATGAGAATAAATGAGATAAGCTGAAATACCGTTATCTTTTCTCAACCCATATCCCATTCATGGAACATGTTCTGGTGAGGTTAATGAAGAATTAGCTCTTTATTTTCACATTGGGGCAGTAATCCGTTAGACAGCTATTTCAAACTTGTTTAGGTTTCTATGTGCTCTTAGGAATTTTCATCAGTAAGATATGTGCCTGGATTATATATATGAAATACAAAACCATACCAAGGAACATACAAAGAGCTTGACCTTTAAAGCCGTACCACCAAGTGAGCATCTTTGGGCGGTTTTACCTTTTTTCTAATAATATGGTTGGCATTTAAAATCTTAACATTGAGGAATTTTTTTTCCATTTGATCCATTATTGTTTTCTTTGACCTGGGAAAAGTTACTCTTACTCTCTATTTTAGCAGCAGGACATCTGAGCCAAAATTTTAGTATGCCAATTAAGAGAAGGAACATTTCTTGGGAAACTTCTCTTTAAGGTGATATATTTTAACCTGCTCTTTCTAAATTTGGGTAATTTGAGTAGGTGGTAAAACATCTGACTCATTGAAGGAAATGTGTGCTTTTGAAATACTGGTTTGTAATCCATAATCAAAATGTGATATTGATAAAACATTGTGTTTTCATTATTTTAGTATAAGCCGCCTGCACTTAAGAAGTTTAATTCTCCTGGGACCACCTCATCAGGATCATCACGATTACCCCAACCAAGCGGCACTAGCAAAACTGTTGTAGGTAATGAGATCTGTCAAATAACTTGATTTTTTTTTTTTTTAAATATCAGAATCAGTAGAGAAGAAAATGAAGACAGTATTCCGTTTTGGATTATTTAAAACTAGGTTTATTAGGAGTTGATGTGGAAGATAAGTAATTATTTTGGGTAAAAATAGAGTAACTTTCAGTAGCTTCTACTTTTAGATGTTCTGTAGTCCTTTTTTAGCCTAAATGTCTGCCCTCAAGGTAGTTACTGATATATCATCTCTTCAGAGTAGTCAACCAAGGTCCTTTTCTTGATTCTTTGTCCACAGTATTTTTTTCCCTTGTTTCTGCCTATACCTGTCTGAACTTTATAATTATCTTTAATAGGCAAATATTTAATGGTTTAAAGAAGATCTTGATTGCTGAAGTGTACCTTCATTTGTATGTAAATTGTAAGAAAGAAGTACAGAAATTAGAAATGAAGGATGCTGTATGTTGTCCCATAAAAATTTTATTTAATTTTTGATTTGATAATTCATTTTGATTTTTTGCCATGAAGATTTATTGCCATGAAAGCATTGTTTTGTCAGATGCTCTGGTTAATGTGATTTTTCTTTTTCAGAGTGTTGTTAAAACTAATACCTTTTTTATTAAAAGGTGCTCCTTCAGGTAAAGTGTCTTCAGTTAGCAGCTCTTCGGGAAACAAACTTCAGACCTTGTCTCCCTCCCATAAAGGGATTCCAGCCCCTCATGTAGGGTAAGTCTACATAGAATTTATATTTTTAGTGATATGTATATTCATATATGCTTGATACTAAGATTTTATTTGTTTAGGTAACATGGGGTCGCACAGAGTCGGACACAACTGAAGTGACTTAGTACACACAAGCACACACACAGTTGGCTTTTTCATTCATCTCAATTTTCTAAGTTTGACTTTTAATATATTGCTGATCAGGAGCTCACATAATGCTCTTGAGAGTCTAAATTAGTATAACCAATTTGGAAGAGGTTCTGGTGGCATTTATCAAGAGCCTTAAACATTCATATTTTCCATTTCATAATTTTACTTCTGAGAATCTAGTCTAAGGAAATTGCTTAAAATACAGTAGACCTTTTATACTAACAATTTTTTTTAAGCATGTATCAGGCACTGTGCTAGATATTTAACATTATTGTTATTAAAACCACCCCGCTGCCATAGGAGGAGAGGATCAGAGAAGCAAAGTAATTTGATCAAAGCCACACAGCTGTCAAAGAGTTGGTAGCATGATACAAATTGACTTCTCTTTGGTGATAAGCATCGGTCTCTTTACATATGGTTTTATTATAATGTAAAAAAAAATAATGTGTAGCTATGTTTGAATATCAAATTGTGAAAATCTACAAAGCAATACTATACAGTCATAAAATATATATAAATTTTAAAAAGATGAGCCTACTGTTATTGGAGAAGTAAAGCAAAGGAGAAAAGGAAAGATGTAAGCATCTGAATGCAGAGTTCCAAAGAATAGCACGAAGAGACAAGAAAACCTTCCTCAGCGATCAATGCAAAGAAATAGAGGAATACAACAGAATGGGAAAGACTAGAGATCTCTTCAAGAACATTAGAGATACCAAGGGAACATTTCATGCAAAGATGGGATCGATAAAGGACAGAAATGGTATGGACCTAACAGAAGCAGAAGATATTAAGAAGAGGTGGCAGGAATACACAGAAGAACTGTACAAAAAAGATTTTCACGGCAAAGATAATCACGATGGTGTGATCACTCACCTAGAGCCAGACATCCTGGAATGTGAAGTCAAGTGGGCCTTAGAAAGCATCACTACGAACAAAGCTAGTGGAGGTGATGGAATTCCAGTTGAGCTCTTTCAAATCCTGAAAGATGATGCTGTGAAAGTGCTGCACTCAATATGCCAGCAAATTTGGAAAACTCAGCAGTGGCCACAGGACTGGCAAAGGTCAGTTTTCATTCCAATCCCAAAGAAAGGCAATGCCAAAAAATGCTCAAACTACCACACAATTGCATTCATCTCACATGCTAGTAAAGTAATGCTCAAAATTCTCCAAGCCAGGCTTCAGCAATACGTGAACCATGAACTTCCAGATGTTCAAGCTGGTTTTAGAAAAGGCAGAGGAACCAGAGATCAAATTGCCAACATCCGCTGGATCATGGAAAAAGCAAGAGAGTTCCAGAAAACCATCTCTTTCTGCTTTATTGACTATGCCAAAGCCTTTGACTGTGTGGATCACAAGAAACTGTGGAAAATTCTGAAAGAGATGGGAATACCAGACCACCTGACCTGCTTCTTGAGAAATCTGTATGCAGGTCAGGAAGCAACAGTTAGAACTGGACATGGAACAACAGACTGGTTCCAAATAGGAAAAGGAATACGTCAAGGCTGTATATTGTCACCCTGCTTATTTCACTTATATGCAGAGTACATCATGAGAAATGCTGGGCTGGAAGAAGCACAAGCTGGAATCAAGACTGTCAGGAGAAATATCAATAACCTCAGATATGCAGATGACACCACCCTTATGGCAGAAAGTGAAGAGGAACTAAAAAGGCTCTTGATGAAAGTGAAAGAGGAGAGTGAAAAAATTGGCTTAAAGCTCAACATTCAGAAAACAAAGATCATGGCATCTGGTCCCATCACTTCATGGGAAATAGATGGGGAAACAGTGGAAACAGTGTCAGACTTTATTTTTCTGGGCTCCAAAATCACTGCAGATGGTGACTGCAGCCATGAAATTAGAAGACGCTTACTCCTTGGAAGAAAAGTTATGACCAACCTAGATAGCATATTGAAAAGCAGAGACATTACTTTCCCAACAAAGGTCTGTCTAGTCAAGGCTATGGTTTTTCCAGTGGTCATGTATGGATGTGAGAGTTGGACTGTGAAGAAAGCTGAGCGCCGAAGAATTGATGCTTTTGAATTGTGGTGTTGGAGAAGACTCTTGAGAGTCCCTTGGACTGCAAGGAGATCCAACCAGTCCATTCTAAAGGAGTTCAGTCCTGGGATTTCTTTGGAAGGAATAATGCTAAAGCTGAAACTCCAGTACTTTGGCCACCTCATGCGAAGAGTTGACTCATTGGAAGAGACTCTGATGCTGGGAGGGATTGGGGGCAGGAGGAGAAGGGGACAACAGAGGATGAAATGGCTGGATGGCATCACTGACTCAATAGACGTGAGTCTGAGTGAACTCCGGGAGTTGGTGATGGACAGGGAGGCCTGGCGTGCTGTGATTCATGGGGTCGCAGAGTCAGACACGACTGAGTAACTGAACTAAACTGAACTGAGGTTGGTGTAAACTTCATGTATACTTTGATACAAACTATAAAAATTTAATGCTATTTATGTTTCTATAATTTTATGTAGAAATTAGAGTTTTATGTAGTTTCTATAGTTTTATGTGTGTTTCTATAGTTTTTAATAAAATAGCATTATTAAGCCTTCAGCAATTAATGTGGGAAAATTCATTGATAACACTACAGTTTTTCATAGAAGTCTTTCAATAGAATACTAGTAGAAACTCACTTTTCATTTTGATAAACAAGAAAACTAAGGGATGGCCATATGATTATTAGAATGTAACCTTATTCTTTGTATTTACAGATAGTGTTTATAAAGTTGATTTAGGAAGCATGACACATGTTATTTTCAGATCTAGAGTCTTAGTTTGGCTTTTATATAGGAAATATATAGGATGGTATCTATCAATAGAGAGTAATTGTCTTTTGTTTCCTAATTTGGACTACATGTAAAGTGTTTAAGAGCTAAAGATAATTTATTGTATTTTCATTGTAGAAAAAGAACAAGATCAGCTAACAAGATCTGATTAGTTAAATTCTTTGTTTTTGTCATGCTTCCAAAAAGAAGAGACAGGCTATTCTTTTTTTTTCTTTTTAATTTTATTTTATTTAACTTTACAATATTGTATTGGTTATGCCATATATCAAAATGAATCTGCCACAGGTATACATGTGTTCCCCATCCTGAACCCTCCTCCCTCCTCCCTCCCCATACCATCCCTCTGGGTCGTCCCAGTGCACCAGCCCCAAGCATCCAGTATAATGCATCAAACCTGGACTGGCGACTCGTTTCATATATGATATTATACATATTTCAATGCCATTCTCCCAAATCATCCCACCCTCTCCCTCTCCCACAGAGTCCAAAAGACTGTTCTATACATCAGTGTCTCTTTATTCTTAAGAAAGAGACAGGTTATCAGTAGAACAGGTGTTTGAAAGTAAAAGGTTCTCATCTCCCAGTGCTAAAAAAAAACTGATCTGATTTTCTTTTTATAGCTGCTCTACTGAGTTGACTCATTAGATACGTAAATATAGAAATATCAATATGTTTTAAGTTTATAAATGGAGGTTTCATTTATGGTTGACTGTGAATTATAGGTTGGTAATTTTTTTAGTACCTTTCCTATCATACTGGTAATCTTAACCAGTTGGCAGTATTAAGTTATACTGACACTCTTTTTAAGAGGGCATGTGAAGCTGGCTGGTAAAATGAAAAGGGTTACTGGATTTTGGATTAAAATACTATATTTCTAGATCCTACTTTGCCCCTAACTAGTAGCTACCTGAGTTTGTTCTTATCTGTTTTCTCTTTCTTGCTCTGACAACTTTTACTCCGCTTATACCTTGACAGCTGATGAACATTTATTAATATTTAGGAGAAAATGTTTTTACTAATGATGAAAAACTTTGGGCACAAGAATTTTACAAGTTGTGCACTGCTGTAATGCTATAAAGATTTAAAAATTTTTGTTTGTCCCATATTAAACTGTCAGGCATGACTGTTTAAATCTCATTTGTCCATGCTATATATGATGCTTATGTGTTAAAGGACTGTTTGTAACTGCTGGAAAGAGAGTGGTGATGTATGCTTCTGACCAATATATTACTGTATTACTGTAAGTTAATATAACTACTGTATTAACTGATAGTAATATGATTATTATACTGAATAGAATCATTCATAGCTGTCCAGTTAGTGACAGAGCTCATTCCTTTTTTAGAATTACTGAGGTAATGGTTTGTCTCTTTCCCTTACTAGATTATAAAATCTGTGATGGCAAAGCTCTGTGTCTGCTTTGCTTACAGATGTAACTACAAAATGTAGTATAATACTTGGCATACAGACACACAAATTTTTGGTGAATATATGAAATAATAGTGAATCAATAAGTTCAGTTCCTGATTTGTCAACTTTTTGCAACATCACAGAATCATGGTTCTGGTACTTGTAATTACTTGAGGTTTGTATGACTGTTCTTTTGTCTTTTCATACTAAAAAACTGAAGGCAAAAAGAGAAGAGGGTAGCAGAGGATGAGATGGCTAGATGGCATCACCGACTCAGTGGGTCTGAATTTGAGCAAACTCTAGAAGATAGTGAAGGACAGGGAAGCCTGGTGTGCTACAGTCCATGGGGTCACAAAGAGTCAGACATAACTTAGTGACTGAACAACAACAAAAATGATTATCATGATTTTTGTTGACACAGATAATTCGAAATTGAGTAAAGACAGAATTAAGACATCTGGTTAGCTATAATGTTCAAGAAGTTGAGTGTCTTTTGAGATTAGTAAAACGAGTCATTTTAGTGGTTTGGAATTATTAAAGCCTGCTGTGTATAATCTTTGTTGTGTTTGCCTGCAGTCATATTTATCAGTGATCTATAATATTTAGCATATATTGAAATCACACCATAGAAAAATTTATCTTTTTACTTGGAAAAATTCAGATGATAAAGCATCTGTCGACAGTGCAGGAGACCCAGGTTCAATCCCTGGGTCGGGAAGATCCCCTGGAGAAGGAAATGGCAATCCATTCCAGTACTCTTGCCTGGAAAATCCCATGGACAGAGGAGCCTGGTAGACTATAGTCCATGGGGTCGCAAAAAGACACGACTTCACTTTCACTTTCACTTTCTTTTGCTAATTCTAGACAACCTGTGAGTCAGCTGATTTTAACAGAATTTTTTAAAGCAAAATACACCCTAACAGAAAAATTTTTCTTGTGCCAAAAATAGTTTTCTTTATTCCTAGAGATATTAGAAATATGATGAAACCCAGAGTTTTAAATAAATATTGCTATACTTGAATTATGTCAGAGAGTTTACACAGTTGTACCTAGAGAATTATGTTTTCTTAATGGTTAATTACTAACTCAAATGGTATTTCAGCTGATAATTTTCAATAGTTAAAGTATCAAATTGCAGAGATTTACTTCTGTTCAATTACTCTAAGAACTAGAAGTTTACTTTGGAGATAGGATATAGTATGTGTGGTAAAACTAGAGAAACAATGCAGATAAGGAGCATTTTTTTGTGTGTGAAAAAATAAATTGGTTTCTCATGCTTTATGTTAACAGGAGTGAGAAATGAATGCCTGGGTTTTGAGTATATATTTATATGAGTGGAAACAAGCTTTTCTTATAAGCCAGTCTTTTGATGTGTGTGGTTTGTGTGTACCATTATTTAGATTTTTATGAACTTCTCTGACTTTCATTATTGGTCTAGAAATGCCTCAACCTAGAATTGCACAGTTTGGCTTCCTATGTGGATAAAAATTATTTCAACTATTAGACTAAGGAAGCTCAGCTTGCCATGGAATTGAGATACTACGTTATCTATATAGAATTTAATCAATGAGTGTAACCAATAGTAGAAGTATGGAAGGCTTTGAAACTTTGAGTGCCTTGAAACATCATAGCTATAGATGTATACATAGATACAAAATACCTCTTGGTAAAATTTATCCCCAAATCATTTAAGAAGTCATCTTTTTGTTTTATCTCTTCTGCTCTGTTATAGTGTACAGGACTGAGTGGCTTATTTATTTCCTAAAAATTCACTCTCATGGTGTCAACAATAAACAGGGACCTTTCCTAGGTTGAAGTTTATCTCAACTCAGAAATAGATGGATATGTTGCCAAATATTTGCAGCGTTGCCAAAAACGCTCATTCAGCGATGAATATTTGGAAAGTCTGCCACAGCATTTTTCCTTTCTAGATATACTATTCATATCATGGCAGTTACATACAACTAGAGATAGTCCGTTTAAAAACCCTGGGTCCATCATTTATATAAATGTATCAGCTTGACAAAAAGTTACGTATTTTTTGTCTTGGACTATAAGATAGTGATTTTGATCATAACTCTTTATGGTAAAATTTTAGATCATCATTGAAATCTGCCTTTCATTAAGAGTTTTAAAAATTTAAAATAATTGGCATCCTCTCAAGTATGGAATTTTGATGTTTTAGAGCAGGTGATCTTTTTGAACTGTGGTCTGAGGGCCAAATCCTGCCCAACAGTTATTTTTATTGGAACATGGCTGCACATGGCCACTGGTGAATTGTCTGTGGCTGCAATCGTGCTATAGTGGCAGAGTCAAGTGTGGCAGAGAGTATAGCCTACAAAGTCTGAAATATTTACTTTTTAGCTTTTTATAGGAAAAGTTTGCCACTCCCTGTTTTAGAATGGGTAAGTAGGAATTTTATTTATAATTTGAAGGTAGGGATTTTAAGGATTCTTCATTTATTCCATTTTTAAAGTTATGTGGACTATCTAAGAAGTTGGACCGTATATTAGTGTCCAGTGAACCAAAGGGTTTTTATTTTTTTGAACTTTCATTAATCCATTCAAACACATTTCTGTGGTTGAATTAAAAGAGTAGTAACAGATTAGAAGTATACTTTCATGTTAATCTGACCAAATCTAAGTACCAATGTAAGGATGGATCCTTGAACTTCATATGGGAATTCTGTGTTTTGTATATCAGATGGGAATTCTGTTTTGTATATCAGATTGCTAGTCTACACCAAATTTATGCTGTGTAGATGTGCTTGGTTGGCTTTAAAATATGTTCCTTCTTTTCTTGAACAGCAGAAACAGTGATTCTACTGCTAAATGGATTTCTTTATTCCTGCCTTAATATCTTTCAGACAATGCTACCTTTCGTGTAGCATTGTCTTTACTGAATTGGACCCTTTAAAAGAAAAACAGCATAGAGGCACTCTGAAAACATTGATGTTGATAGTTCTGTAATGATTACTATCACACTGAAATTACAATTGTCAAACTTTGTAAATAAGATAAAAACACATAATACAATAGATTTCTTATTGTACGTTTCCAAAATTTATTATCAGAGTAACCCCAGATGTAGATAGATGTATAAACTAAGTATTAAAATCACCAGTGGTGATGTTTTTCATAATCTGAAACATCGAAGACCCCTGAGGGCAGGGCAAAACGTATAGTAGAGAATTCCTGCTTCCTTTACTTGTTTTATTCACTTCCGTAAGTCAGTTATCGATGATTTGCAGACCAAGAAACACATCGAGAAGAAACTTCAACCAAAGAGCAATCAGATGGGTTTAAAACTTTAAATTCCTTTTGAAAATATGTCGCCACTTTTGCAAAGAATTCAATTTCTTTCCAAATATCCCTTTAGTCCTATTGCTACTTTGACTTATTTTTAATGCTACTGAAGGGAGGAAGGAAGGGACAGAAAAGAAATGGTTTAATAGAAAAGGAAATGTGGATAAAGAAGCATTCTTGTTCACTAAAATAAATGTGAAAATGGTACATGAGAGCTGTTCTGGATCCAAGTCAGTTAAGGAAAATATTTAAGTATTTGAAAGATCTTTTGTTGTAAACTGATAATTTTAACTTTTTAAATTTTTTATTGATGTATAGTTGATGTACAGTATTCACAGTTTTTAAAGGTGATAATACATTTATAATTCTTAGAATATTTGCATATATTTCTTGTGTTATACAATATATACTTATGGCCTAATTATTTTATACATAGTAGTTTAAACCTCTGTAAGCCCCACCCTAAACTGCCTCTCTCTCCTTCCCTCTTTACCATGGTAACCACTGTCTTTCAGTCAGTTTCTTTTTTGTTACATTCATTAGTTTATTTGTTAGATTCCACATATGTGATGTAATAGTATTAGTATTTGTAATTTATATACAAATACTATTAGTAATAGTATTTGTCTTTCTCTAAGTGACATACTTCCCTTCATGTCTATCCATGTTGTTGCAAATGGCAAAATTTCATCCCTTTTTATGGCTGTGTAGTATTCCACTTTCCATTTGTTTGGTTGTATGCGTGTGTGTATGTACATACATATATATATACCTCATCTTCTTTATCCATTCATCTGTTGATGGACACTTAGGTTGCTTCCATTATCGTGGCAATTGTAAATGATGCTGCTATAAATCTTGGGATGTGTGTATCTTTTTGAGTTAATGTTTTTTCAGATGTATGACTAGGAGTGGAATTACTGGGCCATGTGGTAATTTTATTTTTAGTTTTTTGAGAAATCTCCATATAGTTTTCCACAATGATTGCACCAATTTATATTTTCACCAATAGTATAAGAGGATTCCCTTTTCTCCAAATCCTCACCAACATTTGTTATTTGGGTCTTTTTGATGATAGCTTTTTGACAGTTGTGAGTTGGTAGGTCATTGTGGTTTTAATTTGCATTTCTCTGATGATTAACTACAATGAGCATCTTTTCCTTTGCCTTTTGGCTTTGGAAAATATCATCTTTGGAAAAATGTCTAGTCAGGTCTTTTGCTCTTTTGATGTTGAGTTGTATGATCTGTTTATATATTTTGGATATTAACCCCTTATTGGTCATAACATTTGCAAATATTTTCTCCCATTCATTTGGTTGTCTTGTCCATGGTTTACTTTGATGTCCAAATGGTTTACTTTCATTTTAATTAGGTCTCAGGATAAATTTCAAATTTATGTAAAACCTTAACATTGACTATCATTTCAAGGTTTTTCAAATATGTAACCAAATTTTATATGTAAGAGCACTTATAATTAATTTATATAAAGATTATATTTATTAAAATCATATAAAATACATTTATGTGTAAACTTATATAACCTTGATTTCACTGAGAATTTAAAATTTATTTAGTTAGACCTTAAAAATAACATAGCATAACAATAGAAATCTACAGTGGAATGAAGTGATTTGAGCTTCATAACAACATTTACTAACATTTAGCCTCAGTAACATTTGAATTGTGATACACATACATGTACATAGGTAGACCTAGACCTGGGTCTCCTGCGTTGCAGGCAGATCTTCTACCATCTGAGCCACCAGGGAAGACCAGCCTAAGTAGCATTTGAATTGGGTGTGTATATACACACATTCATATACATGGGTAGGCAAACCGATTGAGTTGAATTTCATAACACAGGTATGTGGTAGTAAATCATCATTGAAATCTGCCTTTTACAAAATTACATTTTTAAAATCTGAAAATACTAGCAATCGTTTCATGTATAGAAGATATGTAATATTCCCAGTAGAGAATTCCCTTTACATTTTTATTAGATTCCACTCACCTCCTTTGTTTTATCATTTGTTAGATTTTAGTAGTTCTTATCATATGAGAGGAATCCATGTTTTAAATGTTTCTAAATTTTAATTCTGAATTTTAATTTCAGTAACTTTTTTTTTCTGAGGAAGAAAGTAAAATCTTTTCTTTTGCCAAATCCACAGATACCTTTTGTAAGAAAAATACTATTTGGAACAATAGTGCTTTGATTGTTATTACATAATTTAAAGAAAAATCTGATTTATTAATTAAAATTCTAAATAGGTTAATTTTCTACTGATTGCTCACAAATAAAATGCATACAATGTTAATCTTACAAATTTTAGAAGTTTTGTTGTTTTATATATAATAAATATACAATATATTTATTGGAGGCATTTAAAAAATTCTTTAAAATGTTTTACTGAGTGTGATGTAAACACCTAATGTAAAGCAGCACCGTCCGCAGAGTATTGATATCAACTTTTACAACAAAATGCCTGCTGTGTATAGGATATTGAAGGAAGAGAAACTGGATAAAATGTGTTTGTCTGTAGAGATCCTTATTATCTAGAGGGATGACCAGATTGTTTTGAGACACTAAACTGTGTAATAAGAACAAAGCATCAGGTCTGTCTTATTTACCACAGTATTCCCAGAATTTAGCACAGTGCCTGATACATAGTGGGTGCTCAGGATTTAAATGAGTAAACAAAAATCCCTTGAAAAAACTCTTTGTTATCAAGCAGTGATGTGTCATTCAGTAGTCACTGAAGGTAGTACTCCTAGTTTCCAAATTTAATTTTCCCTGCTCCCTACTTTTAATGGATATTGATTGGCGATAATATCATTTGTTTGATATAAAATAATGAAATCTCTGTAAACCTGCAGTTTTTTGTTATTCAGTAGCTGAAAATCCTTTATAATTTTGGTTGAAAATATTAGCTTTAGTTGGCATGGCCACTTCTAATTTTTTCATGTAGTTTTTAGAATTGCCATCAGTGTTTTCATAGGATCATGCTTAATGTTTCTCTGAAACATTTTAGAAATAGGAAAGTTCTGTGAATTCAGGGAAGGGGACAATTAGATTATTTGTGAGCTCCCTAAGAACAAGCATCCTGTCTGTATTTATGTACTAGAATAATAATGTCCAGTTCACTGCTAGCTTCAAAAATTTTAAACAGTTGTTGTCCTTCTTAAGTTTTTTTTTTTAATTGATTCCATTGCCCTGCTATGTGATTTTCATATTTAATAATGGATATTGTATGAACTATCTGAGGATTCTTTTTGACATTAGTCCTTACCCTGGCAGTTAGATAATTATGAAAGAGCTTGAGGGGTGGATTTCTGATGAATCAGAATAATATCTTAAAATTTTTTTTGAATATAAAGAAACAGTAACATTCTCCTTATGGGTACACCTTTATATATTTTAATAGTAATATGGACAAGTTAGGCCCTCCACTTGGAACTAGAAGACATATGCAAAGATTGTATGAGAGCAATACAAAATCAGTGCCATCAGAAGACATGAGTTATTACCCATTTACAAGCAAGTATGTATAACTCAGTTTGGTTACTGTTTTTCAGCTATTTCCTTAAAGGGTTTATATAATGAAATACTATAAATTTGTATATTCTATACTTAAATTTTTTTATTTTAATCATTTTTAAGCCAAGAAGTGCTGAGTAATCTTCTAGGATTTATAACACTCTGATTTTTGATGAGCATTTCTATTCTGTGTCTATTTTTAGAGCATTCATTGAATAAAATTTAAATTTTAAATTAAATTTTAATTTTCAGAGGGTTGAAATGAGTCACCTTAATAATTGTTATTTTTATGAAACTATTTTTTAGGAGTAATATTATTTAAAAATGTATAGGGAATATTATATCATATATTATATAAATATAATATTGCTAGAATATCTTTTAGTTAAGTAGATGATAAATTATTATAAAAAAGCAGGGAACAGATCTTAGAAAACATTCAATCCAGGGATCCTCAGTCTTTGTGTTAGATATATAACACAGGGAAGTAAACACATCCCTTCTGTGTACTGGTGTCTCTGACTGAGAGGAGAAGCAGGAGTGGCAGTGGCAGTCTTGGACCTCTCCGCACAAGTCTTCAAAGCTTACAAGTTTGTGCCCCCAAAGCAGGTCTTGCCCTCTCATCTTAAAATGATGAACTGAGGGTCTCATAAGTTAAATTACTTAATAGAGCTCACCTAATTAACCTTTAAACCAAAGTCTACCACAACAGTCTCTCATCCATAAATAATAATACATTTAGCTAGATATATAATAAAACAAAGATGGGAAAAGTCTTCATCATTAGCAGCCATCATGTGTTGTTTTTAAGTAGACAGTGATAAATTCTAGAAGGAAGAATTTGTGCACTGAGCTTTTTTTCTTTGCACTATTCCTGCTGTCTGTACCCTCCAAAGCAGATCTCAGAGAAACAGGGATTAGCAATGGGGTAGAGGAAGTGCAATTGCAAAGTTAGACCTTCTTTTATTATTGGATTGGACTGTAGCAGGCAGATTGTATCAATGGACACATAATAAGGTAGCACTTTCAGACTCTGTCCAGGAAGAAAAATGTGTTGACGGTGTGAGACTGGAGTAACACGTTTTAAGTACTGATCAAAATGGTTCTTGGCATTCCAGTTCTACCTTATAGATGTTACTAAAAATACACAATAGGCATTGAATAATGACAGCTGTTGTTGATAACTTATATTTTATTATTTTTTTATTATTTTCTAATTATTTGAATAACTATTGATATGAAGTTGTATATGTATATGCATGGGTATGTTTGTACTGTGTATATATCTCATGTGTACATTATATGAAGGTGATAGTATTTCTAACAAGTTTTTGTTCTTGACCAAAAACCCTGTCCATCCTGTTCCTCTGTGACTCTCACTTGGAGGAATTGCCACCATTTGGCAGGGAGTTTTCAGAGACTGAATTCCTAAAAAGGCATGTGATAGTTCTACAACATCCCTAGAGGGGCCATGTGAAGTAGAGTAGCATACACCTCGTGGGTGGACTTGCAGTGAGCGTTTGAAGGCCATTTGAAGAGGTGCAGGGTAACCCATACATGCACCAGAGTGATTCTTGTCAAAGTTTAGAAATAGTTTAAGTATTCAAAGTTGCCTCCCTTTGAATGACATCATTGCATATTGAATATAAGATTTGGAATGAGACCCACATAAATTCAAATTCAAACACTCTGGCCATGTACTGTGAGTGAAAGTTGCTCAGTCATGTCTGACTCTTTGCGACCCCACGGACTGTAGTCCTTGGAATTCTCCAGGCCAGAATACTGAAGTGGGTTGCCTTTCCCTTCTTCAGAGGATCTTTCCAATGCAGGGATCGAACCCAGGTTTCCCGCATTACAGGAGGATTCTTTACCAACTGAGCCACAAGGGAAGCCCCAAGAATACTGGAGTGGGTAGCCTCTCCCTTCTTAAGTGGATGTTCCTGACCCAGAAATCAGACTGGGGTCTCCTGCTTTGCAGGCACATTCTTTACCAACTGAGCTATCAGGGAAGCCCAGCCATGTAATAGCTTTGCACTTAATCTCTGTGACTGTGAGTTTTTTCAACTTTAAATGGGAATAATATCTTCAGGGATTTTTGTGAAGATTAAAGAAAGTGAAGTATGTATAGTACCTGGTATCATATCTGGCATTTGGAAAATAATAGATGTTGTTACTCCCTGCATGTATTTTGGAGACAACTGTTTAAAATTTTGGGAGACTCTCTCCAACTTTGCTATATAAGTAGAGAAGGAAGAATTTCTGCCAGAGTTTGAGAACTTAAAATATACAAAGGCATTTTTGAAAAGAGGATTCTGCTTGATCATATAACACAGTATTGCTTATCTCTGAAATGAAAAGATTTGACTAAATTTCTAAAGAGAGGGAGGAAACTAACACTAATGAACATCTTACACCTAGTTCTGCAATGACTTATCTGTCACCATGGGGAAATTACTTAACTACTCTTTGCCTCAGTTGCCTCCTTTGCAAGATGGAATTAGTAATCCTTACTGCTTCATAGGATTATTATGAGGATTAAATAAATTTTATATGAAGGTGATTAGAAATGTAGCTACAGGAATTCCCTCGTGGTCCAGTGGTTAGGACTCTGCACTTCCACTGCAGGGGGCATGGATTCGATCCCTGGTTGGAGAACTAAGATCCCTCATGCTGTGAGGTGTGGCCAGGAAAAAAAAAATGCAGCTACATCAAATGTAGTAAGCACTGTTAATGTAAGTGTTAACTTGTAGTAGCAATACTAATAGTAGTAATACCATCATCACCCTCCGCTATGCTAAATATAGTATCAATTACATTTTATATATCTGACTTCCTATAAGTGATGATGGTCACATGTTATACATGAGGGTACTTGGACTCAGATTGCCAGACCCAGAGTTGTTCAGTGGCAGTTGGGATTTGAATCCAGATTCATCTGAATTCCAAAGCCTATACATTTTACCATTTTTACCTCATATATAAGCGTTCTTTGATTCCGGAATTTTCAAAAAGGTATGATCAGCCACTTTACTGGTAACAGATAGCCCAGGTTGTATAGTTGGTGAAATTAAAATCTTTAGAGGCAAGAGTATATTAACCAATTCATTCCAGTTGCTTTTTCTAAGAACAGGCTTTCATAAATGGAATATTATTCTTTAAAAATGGTTAGCAAAATTTTTAACCACATCTTATACATCTAACATTATTATTTGACTCTAGGCACTCAACAAGACTTATCTCTAGTTTGAGGGGACTGTATATTTAAACTTTAAAAAATTTGAAATATTAACTTATAAATTTCATGTCAAGAATATATATATATATATTTTTTAATGATTTTATGTACCATCAAGATAATCTTAGTCAATGCAAAATGCTTTGGCTTATACTTCATATTAAGGATTTCAGATGTGAAATAATTATTTGGATTTTAATCTTTTGAGTTTACCTTTCTATAGCTTCTAATTATTTTTCTAATCATTCTAATAAACAATTTGTGAAAGAAATGCTTACTATTCAGTAGTTTTTTTTCATCATGCCATCTTTTTCTGTCTTCTAGGACTAACATCAAACCTCGAAATTCCACGCCACCTAGTTTGGCCCGAAATCCTGCCTCAGGTGTGCTTACAAGCAAAAGAAAAACATACAGTGATAGCTACATGGCCAGGTATGTTTAGCTCTGATATTGTAATAACGAAAAATAGGTATTCATTGTTTTCCAAAGACCACGTAAAAAATTTCTATCAGGTTATTAATAGAAAATCTAATTTTTCCTGTGTGATTAAATTTGACTTTAATGTTATACAATAAAGACCTAGCTTTGAGTGTAAATAGTATTTTCTTATACCTTGTAGATGTAATTTTTATGGTAAATACTCAAATACAGTTTGTTCAGTACCACTGGATGCATTTGTGTTTTTTATGTCTTAATTGTAACTGCAGCATGGTTATTTTTACCTCTTCAAATTGAATAATAGACTTTTTACACTACTGCTACTATAATTTTCAGCAGCATTTTATTACATTTAAATTCCTCTGATGAGATTGTGATTATCCATGTACATTCCTTTCTAATATGTCACAGTATTTGCACAGCTTTGACATTGGCTCTGTTTTTCAACATATAATGAAATCATTCCAGTTATAAATATTTTATTTTTCATATGTATCCCAACTTATTCCATAAAGTTTTAAGGAAAGGTACAGAATGTATAGTGAAATACAACATTGTTTTTTAAATTAAAAATAGGAAAAAGAAAGATGAGAATTAAAAGATAAAGTGGAAAAAGAGTGGGGTTAGTTTACAAAGTTTGTGTCATGAGACCTGTAGATAGGCCAGCCCTGGGCCACAAAGTGGCGTATACACTTTGTTGTAGTAGCCAAAGTACAGGAGAATAGAAGAGTAGTTACATGATTCTTGTTGTCTGAAACAGAAAAATAACTCACTTTTTCTGAGAAAGTAAAACAAGTCCTGAGACCTTAGAAGTTCTGCTCTGATTTCTCATATAGAAGCACTGTGTAATTTAGTGGTTAACTTATTAATTAACATCCTACTGAATGTGATTGGTTGTGTTATATGAAACTATATATATTGTCTGCTTTTTATAAGTATATAATATGTACAGACATTCATTATTCATATTTAATCCAGGAATAGATTTTTAAGTATCTAAAATGCTAGCTCTCCCTCCTGGTTTTGCCCATTAGAAGAAGCATCTATGGAGCTTTCCAAAACCAAACAGGTGGAGGTCTCTCCCAGATGGAGAGTGGGGTCTGGGTGTCTGCCATTTAGAAAGTTTTAAGAGTGATCCTTGTGCTTAAGACGAGAACCATAGAGGAATTGATAAGTTGCTGTCTTTTCAGCTAGGTTCTTTAATAAGTATTGTTTGTCTCACCTGAGGCTTTGATACGTATTTTTGATTCATATAAGGAAGTGAACCTCTGTTTCTTAGAGTCCTGGATTATGGCTATACTGTGTTCTATATGTGTGGAACCATGTGCTTTGAATCAGTGCTGAGTATAAGATTAACATTCTGTTATAAAATGGAATACTTAATACATATGCTTGAATAAATGAATAATTTTATCTTTCCAAAGAATAGACAAAGTGTTAACAGGCAGGAGCAAAAATCACATTACAAAATGTTTAGGATATTCTTTTTTTTTTTTAGAGCTTTATATCTGATAGGAAGCCCTAAGCCTTACTCACCTGAATACTCAACCTCCATCCTAGACAAAAATACTTATAACCAAAACAGATGGAGAATTCTCAGAGATTTATTTTTCTGAAAGTCTGATAGACTACATTTCCTGGACAACCCTTCCAAATAGAACACCTGGAAATACTGGATAAAAGAGAAAATATATATGTATTTCTGAATATGTAGCTTAGTTCTCAACAAACAAAGGAAATTTCTAAAGAAAAAAATACGAAGAAGGTTAGAGATCAATTTGGTAAATTAACTGTGACACTGCAGCTACTTTTGAGGTTTTCAGTGGTCTTCACTATGTAGAGAGTTGGGTTTTAAGGTAATTTGGGGAGAGAGGAATTGACTTCTGGTACTTATACAAAATAGTGTTAAAAACAACTTTTCCTCACCCTTCCCACCATGCCTCTTGCTCTAAGCCAGGATTCTTGAGAGGTTCAGCAAAGATTCTTCTTAGACTCAGCCAGAGGCACTTATATGACTGTATATTATATTTGTCACTGGGATTGTTTTCAGAAATATGAGAGGATAGCAGGGCAGCATCGGGTGTTTTCTCTTTCATGGGAGGCTTTGCAGCATTCCTGAAGCTTGTCTTCCTCAGCTATCCAACTGACAGCTCAGGTCAGTAAGAGAATAAGATCTCATAGGTGGGTATAGGGTCAGTTTAAGTAGAAGTCCTTTTTCCCAAAGGGAATCGGCATCTCATAATAGCAGTATCATAGACATAGCTTCCAGGTATGTCCAGTTTCAGTGAACTGCTTGCAAACACTGTTGCTTAGAAACACCGCTGGCATTTCGCCTCTGTTGGGTTTTTATTAAACAGAGCTGAGAAGTTATCCCAAGGTCAACTGTGTCCACAGAAGAGGAGAAAGGTTGTGTTAACCCTTCTCTCACAGTATTCAGAGGGTTATTTCTTGAGTGAAAGCTGGACTAGGGGGAAAAAAAAAACAATCAGGAATAAGAGAGTCCAAGGATACTTGTCTGTCTTAGCCATGGCTCAGAGAGATGTGAATTCCCACTGATAATTCATAACTATAGGTGGGCCTTCATATGAGTTTAAGGTTTGAAAGTAAAACATCTGCATATTCTAATAAATTCTTAACTTGGATACTCTTGGTTTAAGGGCTTCCTTGGAGCTTAGAAAAGCAAAAGCAGAAAGAACCATCTTATGAAATGCTGTAAACCCAGGCCTCCTGATTCTCACAGGTGAACACACATGAGCTTGCAATTCTGAACAACAAAACAAACAAATTTCAAGCCATACAGAGAAACAGGGAATCAGTCATGAGTGACAGCAGAAAACAAACACATGTGCCCAAGACTTAAGATACTGAAATTCTTCAGACATTACTTATAAAATAAGTCAGGTTGAAGTATATAAAGGAATAAGACAGGGAATTGAAGTCATTAACAGTGACAGTATATTATCACAGAAAGATTAGAGATCTTTACAGAAGAACCAAACAACTCAATACAAGAGGGAAAAGTTCAATTCAATCGCTCAGTCGTGTCCGACTCTTTGTGACCCCATTCACTGCAACTCACCAGACTTCCCTGTCGTTTAGTTTCTCCTGGAGTTTGCTCAAACTCATGTCCATTGAGTTGATGATGCCATCCAAACATCTCATCCTCTTTTGCCCCTTTCGCCTTCTGCCCTCAGTCTTTCCTAGCATCAGGGTCTTTTCCAGTGAGTTAGCTCTTCTTATCAGGTGGCCAAAGTATTGAGCTTCAGCATCAATCCTTCAAATGAATATTTAGGGTTGATTTCCTTTAGGATTGACTGATTTGATCTCCTTGCTGCCCAAGGGACTCTGAATAGGCTTCTGTAGCACCACAGTTCGAAAGCATCAGTTCGTCAAGAGCATTAATGATGAGATTAAGAAGCTTTTAGTTATACTTAATAGTATTATTTTCTGTTTCCCAAGGCTTACAGATTGAAAATTACTGTCATGAACTTTGTGTTTCTACTTTCTCTCTGTACCTCTCCAGGCCAGATGGAGACTACATCTCTTCATTTAATGGTGGAAACACTAAAGGCATTGAGGGAAATTCAGCGGGACACTTACCAAAATTCTGCCATGAATGTGGGACTAAATACCCTGTAGAATGGGCAAAGTTCTGCTGTGAATGTGGTGTTCGGAGAATGGTTCTGTGAACAGAATCCAAAAAAAAGAAAAAGCTAAGTCCTGAATTTTATGATTATTGCTGCTTGGACATCTAGAGCACTTCCTCTAGTGATTTCGTGCTAAAATTACTCAAAATACTTTTTTTCAAGTTTTTGGAGCATAATTCTTTGGCTGTGTAATGTGTGTGTATATATGTGAGTGTACATATACTGTATATAATAAATACCTGATAACCTAAGCTGTGCCATTCAAGGACATACCTACTTATCAGTCAGAAAATAACTTTAGGTGGAATCATTTAACTTAGGTATTCCTTTTCTGTTGTTAAAGTCCATTACTATACTTCCACAAACAATCCAGCGTTAATGCTTAGCGCTCTAAGCTTTCAGATGATCATTACTTTGAGCAGGACATCAGAATAAACATTTTTATTATTGACCTATTTTCAGATAGTATCATTGTAGGATGGAATGCTTGAACTTTTGAAACTGAGAGAATATTTTAGTTACAATTAGTTGTGTCGTTTTCCTGTAGAGCTCTTTAATAATTAATTTTATAAATATTTTTTAAAAAGAGAGGGAAAAACCCCTATTGTGTATGTTGCTCTTTACTCAGTGTATTATTGATTCCATAGAGGTTTTTACTCAATTCTTTAAAACATAATTATGCAGTGCCCTTTTCAGAGACACAAATCTGAAAATACAGCTGTTTCTTTTTCTAGTTATAACTGAATGATTTTTTTTTTTTGCTCAGTGTGTATTAGTTTACCACACATTCTTTCTACTTCTGATTGTCTTCAGATTTCACTTTTGTCCTTTTTTCCCCATTATCTCATGTCTGAAGAGTAGTTTGCTACTTCATTTTTGCAAAGTTGGCAAGTTAATTATTTAATAGAAGGTGCACAAAGTTCCTTGCAAAGTCTTGCATTTATATCTATGTATTTGAATTTAGAAGAAATTAATGGATTTTAAAACAGATCATCTCACCTAATAAACAATTAACTTCGATAATTAATCCTTAGTGCAGGGCATGCAGGTAAAAAGAATTGAATTTTAGTCACTCGAAGTATAGTTACATGTATTTATGGGTAGGTTAAGAGAATGTTAATATTTAATTTTTCCTACTCATGTTTTTCTTCCAGTGTTTTGTGCTGAAGCACCATTTACTTCACAATAAAAAGCCTCTGAAAATGCATTGCTGTAATGGATAGCTGCTTTATTATGTAATTAAACATTCACAAAAATGTAATTATACTTTCACCTTTACTTTGACTAAAATACAGCTTTTAATCATTGTCACTTTCAGTGTAACATTGTATTTACTAGTAAATACCTTTGGTTGCTTGTGCAGCCAAATTCAGTAATTCAGTAGTTATTTCTGTTGAATCAAACCTAACAAACCTTGATCTTATTATAAAGGTACAGCAAATCATTTGTAGGCAATTTCTAACTTCTTGTTTATGATTCTGATCAATTGTGAGGATCAGGGTAGAAATTTGTGGCTTATAGCTTTCTCTGAAATTCATTTATACTTAACTTTATAATTTTATTCATTAGTTTTTTTGTTTTGTTTGTGTTTTTCATTTGGTCAGAGGATAACTTAGTGGTAATGGAAATTTATGATTTACATAATAGTTCCTTTCCTGACTTACAATAATTTTTTTTTCTGGTTGCCTTTATTTAGTCATATTGGCCAGAAGGAAGGGTCAGAGTTCAATAAAACTATATTACATCTTATTCCATCAACTAGAATAGCTTTAATAAATTTAGGAGAATAATGTACATATCAGAGTTCCATTTCAATTGTTTATGTTCTTCTGTTCTAATTATTAGAAACCATATAAAGAAAGAACTTTAAACTCTTGCTTTATCTAGAATTGAGCACTATTTTCTTCCAAGTATATTTTTAAAGATCACGTAATTTTTGTCCGCCCAAGGAAGGAATAGCTAAGTGATCTTAAAGTGGCACATGTTTGTTTCTCACTGAATTTTACTGTAGCAAGTAAATGTTATAATGTACTATATGGAAATGAGTTGGTAAGAAATCATCTAATTCCAAAACCCAGAGATTGTTACAAACAGTAAGTAGGTGAAATATATTAATGAATTATGAAACATATCGATGCAGTGTATTTAAATGCATTTTTATATTACTTGCATATATTATTTTCATGTTGATTTGTTGTGCAATAGTTCAGTTTTTAAGAAATTTTCCTAGATCTCTGCATCATTTATTTTATTTTTATTTATTTTCACAAGTATTTTCCAGTGTGGTAGAATGAAAAGATGATTTAAACTTAAATTAAAACTGTAAAAATTGCTTATATAATATTCTGAAAGTTAGTAGCTTGGAAAAGTAAGAGTAGTATGGCTGCTGTTGTCTCTTGTTCACTCTGTTTTTTTAAATTACAAATGATGTCTTCATTTTTGAACCTATTCAATAAAGACATGAAGCAAAAAAATGCCACTTGGTTTTCATTGATGTCGTATCTTTTTTTCAGACACAGGTAGAAAGATAGCAATCTACTGAAATAATAAGAATATATTCAAAGTAAAATACAGACTTTTTTAATGAGAAAGAGTTTTCACTGGCAGTTTTTTTATGTGCTGTCAGCTTTTAAAAGGAGTTACTACTGTTTTATTTTGAAGTGTTTTATAACTTCAAAGCATTATAAATCTGTTTCTTCACAAGATTTTTAAGGCATAGAAATTCTCTTTTTAGGCAATAAAATTTGGCAGTTGAAAACATTAGAGAAATGAGGTTAAGAAGGAAACATTATGAACATTTCTAATTAGGTAATATACAGTTCAGTGGCAAAAAGTATTTGTGATGAATACTTAATTAGATCATCATATTAAAAGCTTTAAACTATAGCTGTCTGTAGTGAAAATATTAAACATGTTTAATTTGTACTCAATTTTCCTTAGGCTCAAGGTGGATACTTTCTACCATGAGTAGAAGCTCAGGGAATGGAAAATAATAGAATACGTACATAGCTACAGAAAGTCAGCAGGGCTCTTATGTCTTTATTAGCATTGCACATCTATGTATTTTATATGTTAAGTGTATTTTTAGTTTTAAAATGGTTAAGTGTATTTTTAGTACTAAAAGTAGATTGATTTGTCCAACGATTGTTCTGTTGAATATAGTAGTGGAGAATCATTGAAACAAAGTTTACAAGAGCCATATTCATTTTTATTTTCATTTAGAGAAATTTTAATTAAATGTCACAATAGTCATTTATTTCTATACTTTTCTTTTACGTGTGAATTACGTTTTTGCCACTAGAGGGTGCTTTTAGATAATTTAAGATTGCTATCCTCTAGTAATGGCCTCTCGGGAATAAGATGCTGAGAAAGATTGAAGGCAGGAGGAGAAGGGGATGACAGAGAATGCGATGGTTGGATGGCATCACCAACTCAGTGGACATGAGTTTGAGCAAGCTCCGGGATTTGGTGAAGGACAGGGAAGCCTGGTGTGCTGCTGTCCGTGGCGTCACAGAGAATTGGACAGACTAAGCGACTGAACGACAAGAACAACTGTAATAAGTAGGTTTTTTTTGATGACATGAAATGACAGAGATTTATAAGATGTAGTTTTTTGTTATATATTTTGCTCTGATTTTAATAGCCCACGTGTTTTTTGTTTGTTTTTAAGAAACATAGTGTAGCTCCTTTGGGGCACCAGCTGGGCAATATTTGATAAAATCTTTCATATTAACATCTCACATAATTTTGTTAGCAAAATTATGCTTCTCAAACGTATTACTCATGCACATTACCACATAATTCTTATACTATTTCTTTAATATTTCATCCTAGGACAGGGAAGCTTAAAGTTATAATCCTTAAGGTGGGTTTTTTCCTTCAATCAGCTAACCTTATCTAATGAATGCAAATGAGATCAATTTATATAGGAGCTAAATAAGTGCTTAGACCGAATCATATTAGATGCACAAAGCTAAAACTTTATAAACATTTTAAAGAATGATTTTTGTATTCTTCATTCTATGAAATGCTGGGAATCAAGAGTTATACATAAGGTGTGATTTAGTCCCTGTCCTATAGTTGATAATTTATTTGGAGAAGTCATTATATAAACAGACAGTTTAGGACAAAACAAAGGATTTTTAATTGAAGTATAGTTGACTTACAATGTTGTGAAAGAATTTAACAGAACTTAATTATAAAAATACCAACAAAATTATTTGTAAGTGTTGAAGTTTCTTATCACAAGTCATTCAGTTCACCATTTCCTATTTTTTTTCTCCTTACCTTGTCCCAGTGCTTAGGAGAAAACTTGCTGGAATATAAAGAGCTGCACTACCTTTTAGTGGGGAGAAGTGGTAGAGAGGGTATGTGAATGATGAGTGTGCATTCTAAGTCTTCAAACTCATGTCCATTGAGTCAGTGATGCCATCCAGCCATCTCATCCCCTTCTCCTGCTCTCAATCTTTCCCAGCATCAAGATCTTTTCTAATGAGTCAGCTCGTCGCATCAGGGGGCCAGAGTATTGGAGCTTCCGCATCAGTCCTAATGAATATGTGTATGGTGGGGTCTATAAAATGGGAGCTGTCAGAGCTGTGAAAAGTGAACTACTTGGATTGTCCTGAGGACTGAGGACAAATCATCATTGAGTAAAAGTCACTGATAATTGCAATTGTTCAATCTTATCTCATAGAACTCTTCACTTTCACTGTCCTGTTTTTTTTGTTGTTGTTGTTTGTTTGTTTCACGTCTCTCTGCTCAAAGACTCCGTTTCTATGCCTGTTTTGAATTTGCAACTATGGATAGGAGGCTGCCAGTAGTGGTGAGTATATTTGACAATGAAATACTGATTTTCATTCATTGAATCACCAGTCTTAAAATCTTAAATTATAATACACTTGAAGACTGCCTGGGGCTTTAAGATGAATGACCTTATCCACTGATGGTGGAGATACAAATTTATGATACTTTTTGAAGAAGTTGACTAAATTTACTTTAAAAGCCTTTAAAATACACATGTCTCATAATCCAGTAATTTTATTCCTAAAATGTATTTCTTCTTGAAGAAATAATCTGAAGAAAAATATTTATGCAGAACACATTTAATAATACTGTTATTTGTAGTGATAAAAATTAATTTAGAAAAAAAATTAATTTAGTAAGTTAAAGCATTTTTCAAATAATTTTTAATGGCATGGTGAGGTTATGTTTTGTTATTAGAACAAAAAGCTAGCCTAAAATAGTGAATGTGTGTAAAATACAATTGCAGTTGTATAGAAGATGAGACAGATAAAAAGGCTTTTAAAGCATTTATATTCCTCTTTATATTATGTTTATTTTTACTCTTAAGTAGTTATGATGTTACATATTCTTTATATTTTTTGTATTACCAGTTTTTAAATGAATATATAATACTTTAATACTTTTTAATCTTTAAAAAATGAAGAGGTTTATGTTTTTCAGAATCACTCGCATTTGATAATTTATTGAAAATCACTACCTCCTCTTCATTTGTTTTCTGACATTCAGAAATGTAGTTGATAGCCCTATATTAACTACATTTGTGAATGTCAGAAAACAAATGAAGAGGAGGTAGTGATTTTCAATAAATTCAGGGACGGGGGAGCCTCGTGGGCTGCCGTCTATGGGGTCACACGGAGTCAGACACAACTGAAGTGACTTAGCAGCAGCAGCGGCAGCCCTATATTAATAGTAATTATTAATAATATATTTAAGCTAGTTTCTGTGATACTTTTGTTAAAAGTGGTTTCTGTCAACTCTATGTAATTTTAATAAGATAATTTTTCTTGAATTTTCTTGAATACTCATATTCTGATATAGCCCTCCCTTCAACTGTTTACCACCTATGACTTGAAGAATTTTGACAAGTCTGAGAAATGCAAATGAATTTTTGATTTAGAGCTAAAACAAGAATTAAACTTGGTCTAAATGTTTTAGAGTTTTTTTTTTTGTCTTTCTGCTTTTGATTTTTGAGGGGCAAATATATATATGTTTACTTATTATACTGTAAAACTTTAAAGATTTTTCAAAGTTATCTTATTTCTCCCTCTTGTTATTTTATTCAAGAGGAATAGTTTAAGAAACAAAAAGTTTTAATAATATATTTCCATTTTTACTAATCTTCCCAAACTTAGGAGTTCTAAAAAGGAAAAAAAACTCATATGGACCATACAGGAAACATCAGAAAGTTTTCATTTTGAACACTAATTCTTCAAGGGTGATTTCCCTTTGAAAAATTGGTATTCAATTAACTATTAACACTGTGAAAGTTTAAACCTAAAAGTTTGTTTTCCAGTCTCTTACTATAGACAAAAGCAAAGCACCATTTGAATGAGCAACATGTGTTCTAGATCAGCTCTGTATTCTTGGTGAGGCACTGTTTTCTCATGGTCTTTGTTTTTGATAAACAGTGTTATGGTTCTCCCTCTGGTGTTACTAGAAAGGTTGTTTGTCACTGATGCTGTTACCAGAAAGCTGTTATGTGAGGAGGGGCTTATCACTTACTGCCTTAGATACTTTAAACTTTGAACAATACTAGAAGTTAAACACTGCTTAAAACATATCTAGTAGTGAAAAATTGTCTTGATCTATTTTAAATCTGAGTTTTCTTACTATCTCAAAGGGTCATTTGTCATGTTTGTGGCTAGCATCTTTTGAAAACCCTGTTTAGTAAGTTTTCTCTACTGAATTCTACTACCTCCAAATCTTAGCCAGAATTTGGTTTTAAGCACTTTCCTCATTAGTATTGGCATTGTAAAGGGGAAGCACAAAGTCATACTAAATTTTACCATTGAAAACGATTCGAGTTCAAATAACAGATCCCAGCCTACTTAGTTTAAGCAAAAAAGAATTTATTAAAAGTTACTGGATAATTCACAGAAATTTCTGGAAGAGCCAGCTAATCAAGTTAGGCAGTTGTTCAGCCAGAAACAATGCCCAAATTATAATGAAAGACTACTTCAGTGGAGAACAGTCAACTAGAGAGCCACCATGGGGACATGTAGTCACTAATTTTAATTACATGTAGTCACTAATTTTAATTACATGTAGTCACATGTAGTCATTAATTTTAATTTTAAAATTAAAAGTAAAACAACTTTAAATCATTTAGCATTTGGACTTAGATCAGAAGCTCTGGGCTCTAGGGCTGCTGTCACAGATACTGTGTATATAAACATAAAAAGTAAGAAGGAATCCCAGTTACCTTTGAAAAAGCATCATTCAACACTCATATTTTAATAATCCATTTGATGTCATTTGACTTCTTCACATGAATCAGTGTGTTCTTCCTGCTTTTTCCCTTGGCATAGTCACTGGTTCAGAGTTAAAGAGTAACAGGTCGTGTCTTGCAAAATGGGTGTCACTTCTTGACGCTGTCACAGTTACCTTCAAAGCCCAGTGTCTCACCACCATCCTCAAAACAGATGCATACTACAGGATCTGCTTCCTCACATTATTTGTTTGAGAATCTCAGTCTGTTCCATAGTTCCAAGGTTACATATCTACTCTGTAGCTGCAAGAAAGGGTGGAAAACTGAATTCTGGTAAAGGTAATGAATTATTAAAATATGAGTGTTGAATGATGCTTTTATTTATTTATTTATTTTTTATCCAGAAAAGTGCTTAAAACCATGTTCTGCAGCAGGAAATCTTCAATACATTGAGTTAAGACATCTTTCCTCATCCCAGTTATGGTGTGAGATAATCACAAACTGAATTTTAAGAAATGGTTTTGGCTTACTTATAGGAATAGGGAGTGATGTGATCTGGCTTAAACGTATAATCTGAATGTGTGTTCTTTGGCTCTGAATATGTGTTCTGTGGGTTTTCCCGAGGGCTTAGTGGGTAAAGAATCCACCTGCAGGGCAGGAGACACAGGCAGATGTGAGTTTGATCCCTGGGTCGGGAAGATCCCCTGGTGAAGGGCATGGCAATCCACTCCAGTAGTCTTGCCTGGAGAATCCCAGGGACATAAGAGCCTGGTGGGCTACAGTCCATAGAGTTGCAAAGAGTCAAACAAGACTGAAGCAACAGCAGGTACACACAGCCCTTAAGTTAATTAGAAATAAAAGGTAAAGTTGTTACACATTCTACCCTAAAATGTCACATAAACTTTTTTTAAGTTCACTTAGTGTTCTTGCCTGGAGAATCCCAGGGACGGGAAGCCTGGTGGGCTGCCGTCTATGGGGTCGCACAGAGTCGGACACGGCTGAAGCGACTTAGCAGCAGCAGCAACATTTCACTTTCAGGAAAGAATTACCTGATACAAGTTACAGTTGAAACAAACAGAAACTTTCCAACCCCACCTGAGTATAACACAGAAGGAGCAGTTTCCTCATTTTGCAAGACTTCCCTATAAAGTTGAAGCCTGATTTCCTTATTGACTCAACTATTTTCTCCTACTTGGGGAGGCAAAGCTTAGTCATTAAGTTTCAGCACAGTTCAGTCACTCAGTCTTATTAGACTCTTTGTGACCCCATGGACTTCAGCACGCCAGGCTTCCTTGTCCATCACCAACTCGCCGAGCTCACTCAAACTCAGATCCATCAAGTCAGTGATGCCATCCAACCATCTTATCCTCTGTCGTCCCCATCTCGCTCCACCTTCAATCTTTCCCAGCATCAGGGTCTTTTCTAGTGAGTCAGTTCTTTGCATCAGGTGGCCAAAGTATTGGAGTTTCAGCTTCAACATCAGTCCCTCCAATGAATATTCAGGACTGACTTCCTTTAGGATAAACTGGTTGAATCTCCTTGCAGTCCAAGGGACTCTCAAGATTCTTCTCCAACACTACAGTTCAAAAATATCAATTCTTTGGCTCTCAGCTTGCTTTATAGTCCAGCTGTCACATCCATACATGACTACTGAAAAAACCATAGCTTTGACTAGATGAATCTTTATCAAAGTAATGTCTCTGCTTTTTCATATGCTGTCTAGATTGATCATAGCTTTTCTTCCAAGGAACAACTGTCTTTTAATTTCATGTCTGCAGTCACCATCTGCACTGATTTTGGAGCCCCCCAAAATAAAGTCTGTCACTGTTTCCATTTTTTCCTAATCTATTTGCCATGAAGTGATGGGACTGGATGCTATGATCTTAGTTTTCTGAATGTTGAGTTTTAAGCCAACTTTTTCACTCTCCTCTTTCACTTTCATCAAGAGGCTCTTTAGTTCTTCTTCACTTTTCTGCCATAAGGGTGATGTCATCTGCATATTTCTCCCGGCAGTCTTAATTCCAGCTTGTGCTTCATCTGGCCTGGCATTTCTCATGATGTACTCTGCATATAAGTTAAATAAGCAGGGTGACAATATGCAGCCTTGATGTACTCCTTTCCTGATTTGGAGCCAGTCTGTTGTTCCATGTCCAGTTCTAACTGTTGCTTCCTGACCTGCAAACAGATTTCTGAGGAGGCAGGTCAGGTGGTCTGGTATTCCCATCTCTTGAAGAATTTTCCACAGCTTGTTGTGATCCACACAGTCAAAGGCTTTTGTGTAGTCAATAGAGCCGAAGTAGATGGTTTTCTGGAACTCTCTTGCTTTTTTTTTTTTTTTTTTCTTCATCCAACGGATGTTGGCAATTTGATCTCTGGTTCCTCTGCCTTTTCTAAATCCAGCTTGAAATCTGGAAGTTCACAGTTCACGTACTGTTGAAGCCTGGCTTGGAGAATTTTGAGCATTACTTTGCTAGCATGTGAGATGAGTGCAATTGTGTGGTAGTTTGAGCATTCTTTGACATTGCCTTTTTTTGGGATTGGAATGAAAACTGACCTTTTCTAGTCCTGCAGCCACTGCTGGGTTTTCCAGATTTGCTGGCATATTGAGTGCAGCACTTTCACTGCATCCATCATCTTTTAGGATTTGAAACAGCTCAACTGGAATTCCATCATCTCCACTGGCTCTGTTCATAATGATGCTTCCTAGGGCCCAGTTGACTTCGCATTCCAGGTTGTCTGGCTCTAGGTGATCTAGGTGAGTGATCACATCATTGTGTTTATCTGGGTCATGAAGATCTTTTTTTTATAGTTCTTCTGTGTATTCTTGCCACCTCTTCTTAAAATCTTCTGCTTCTGTTAAGTCTATACCATTTCTGTCCATAATTGTGCCCATCTTTGCATGAAATGTTCCCTTGGTATCTCTGATTTTCTTGAAGAGATCTCTCGTCTTTCCCATTCTATTGTTTTCCTCTATATTTTTGCACTAATCACTGAGGAAGGCTTTCTTTTCTCTCCTTGCTATTCTTTGGAACTCTGCATTCAAATGGGTATATGTTTCCTTTTCTCCTTTGCCTTTTGCGTCTGTTCTTTTCTCAGCTATTTGTAAGGCCTCCTCTGACAACCATTTTGCCTTTTCGCATTTCTTTTTCTTGGGCATGGTCTTGATCACTGCCTCCTGTACAATGTCATGAACCTCTGTCCATAGTTTTCCAGGGACTCTATCAGATATAATCCCTTGAATCTGTTTGTTACTTCCACTGTATAATTATAAGGGATTTGATTTAAGTCATACCTGGACGGTCTAGTCATTAAGTTTCCCTTCCTAATATAGTACCTGATATTCATAAACTTACCTTTCATTCTTATTTTCTCATTCATCATCAATATAACCTTCAAGTATAACAGACGAGATCCTTCTAAGACACCAGGAAAAGAAGGATGGAGGATTAATAAAAGATGCATGTGGATTAGAACTGGAACGTCTTTAGGTCCTGAGGAAGCTGTAAGGGTTGGTACCTCTGCCAGGCTCTATGCTTCTGTTACTCATCTGTCCATTCTCTAATTGTGTATCTCCTTCACTCACTACTGTGTACCTGTTTGTTCCCCCATTCCTTCAATTTGCCAGTGCTCAACTTAATAAAACCTTAAAACATTCTATTTCAGTCTTACTTTGGGTAAATTTATTTGAGATTGTGGCTCAAACTTTTGAAACAGGGTACCTGAACTAATTCATTTTCTCAAGCTGTGTGACATTTATCACAGATCGTTAGTCTCTCAATTAATTGTACTTTGGGCAGATGCCCTAGAGGGCCCCATTGGTTGGGTTGAGAGGCATGACTTCACACGGCTAAGAACACTTAGCAGAAGTCATGGCTGGTACAGACTCCCTTACAGCAGGTGTGGATATGTCAGGGAATGGCTGACATATTTAGAAAAAGTATTTGATTATATTTGTAATAACCTTCATTTAAAACATTTTTTTAATTGGAAGATAATTGTTTTGTGTAGGTTTCTGCTATACAACAGTGTGAATCAGCCATAAGTATACATATATCCCCTCCTCTTAAGCCTCCCTCCCAACCCACCCCCAGCACACCCTCTCTAAATCGTCACAGAGCACCAGGCTGAGCTCCCTGAGTTACACAGTAACTTCCCACTAGCTAGCTATTTTACATATGAAGGTCAAAGTGAAAGTTGCTCAGTCGTGTCCAATCTTTGTGACCCCGTGAACTATATAGTCCATGGAATTCTCCAGGCCAGAATACTGGAGTGGGTAGCCTTTCCCTTCTCCAGGGGATCTTCTCAACCTAGGAATCGATCCCAGGTCTCCTGCATGGCAGGCAGATTCTTTACCAGCTGAGCCACAAGGGAAGCCCAGCCACAAGGAAAGCCCACTTTACATATGGTGATGTATAAATTTCAGTGCTGTTTTTCAACCCATCCCACCCTTTCCTTTCCCCTCAGTGTCCTCAAGTCCTATCTCTGTATCTGCGACACTCTTCCTGCCCTGCAAATGGGTTCATCAGTACCATTTTTCTAGATCCCATATATATGCATTAATACACAATACTTGTTTTTCTCTTTTGGACTTACTTCACTCTGTGTAACAGGGTCTAGGTTTGTCCACCTCAGTTCAACTGACTCAAATTTGTTCCATTTTATGACTGAGAAATATTCCACTGTATAGCCTTCAAAGTAGCAAATTTGAAAACTGAAGTGAAATGTTTTATGTAGAAATGTGTTAATTACTATTAGTATTAATCTACTGCAAAGATTTTAAATGACAGTAGAAATATGTGTCCAAATTTTGTGATGATGGAAATGGAGCAATAGATAGTTTACAAAAGCAAATACATTATACCTGTTTTTTCATAATACCTCAAAAAGTAAAGCCTGGTGGAATTTTAGCTACTGGGTCTGTGCTGAAGGTAAATGAAGAATTAAAAAAAAAGTGAGATTTTAGAAATTTTTACCTTCATGGAAAACATGATTTTTATTTACAACTGATAGAATTTCGAAGCACTTCCTAAGGAGTAAGACTATAATGCCTAAAAGCATGAAGTTTTCATGGATAGAGTACCATAAAGACCATCTGAATTAGAATAGAGGATGTGTGTTTCCACAGAAAAATTTACAGTAGATTTGATGAAATGTCCTTCTTAAACTGACTAAATGAAAGGATGGCTTAAAGAAAAGAAACACTTCTGGCTGTGGTAGAACTAGGTTAATCCTGAAAGGAATATCACTTACTTCAGCAAATTCCTTTAGAGCTTGTTTTAAAAGACTCTTAACTGAGTCTCTTTGTATAAAGCAATATTCCTCCAAGTGTGCTAGGTTAGTGGTTTTTACATAAAAGTGTTCTGTAGTCAATTTTGGAAATGCTATCTTGATGTTAAACTTTTTAAAAAACTTTATGAGTTTACAGAGCTTTTAATATATGAATTGTGAGTCTCCAAGAAAAAATTATCTGATCTCAGAACTAAGGTTTTTTCTGTTTTTTTTTTTTTTTAGAATCTATAGAGGGTTTCTTGTGACAGTCTTTAAAAAGTGCTGATTTAAGGCATCCACATACATATCTGAAAGACAGTGTCCATTGAAATAAGACAAATCTAACTAGGGGATAGAAATAATAAAAAAATGTAGTATCCAAGATCATTACTAACCAACCTGCCATGTCTTTACTTACCTTGCTAGTAGCTAGGAAACGAGAGAAATACAATCATAAAAGCCTGGTGGTTTTTTCCATGAATTTTACATGCTATGCTGAATAAGAATTTTGGGGTGTGAGTTTTCTCTACAATTCAATTCTATCATAAACAAATGATAAAAATGAAAGTCAGTAGTTAAAAAGGAAAATTTTAATAATTTTTAATGAAGTATTTTTAAACAATCGCTCCTTATTTTGTCACAGTCTCAACCCTGTTAGGGACATTATAGACAGCCTTCATGGAAACACTTTCAAGAACACTTTTAAGAGTTTCCCTTTAGAAACTTAAAACGTCTTCTCTTCATAGCTGATGGTTTACCAATAGCACCAGTTCGTCAGGGTGGAGGTGTGCTGCATAGTTGACCTGTTTTGTGGTGGAAGGAAACATAGCCTTCTTGAAGACTTTGAAAAGTCTGTCTGAAGGAAAAGCTTGGTGAAGAACCAGTTGCTCCCAAAAAGTGTTAGTAAACTCCCTTTTCTGGAATTAATAAAAAACCAAAGAGAAAACCTCTTGACTCACCGCCTCATTACTGAGATAATCAGTGAATCTGTACAACTGTGTGTACAACTCTATACAACCGTCTGCACCAGTGAGGAGGAAACTCTGTGTGGGTTGGGGACACAACAGAAAGAGAAGAGAAAGAGAAAGAGAACCTGAGAGACAGACGTGAACTGAGAGGAAGGTCTTCCCTCCACACATTGAGGATGGCACCGGAGCATTGTCTGTAGATTAAATAAGTCAGTCAGCTCTGAAGCCGGTGATGATGAGACCACAGTGGCTATTTTAGAACACTTGGCCTGCCTAGAATAGTGCTTTCAATTCTCTTTGTAGGTGAAGGCTATTGGCAAATCTAAGCTTAGAAGGATTTGCCAGTAGTCTTCACTTTTAAGAATGGAAGATGCCTGCCTTATAAGCAGGTTTTCAGGCCCTGACAAAAACAGGCAGTAAAGTAGTGTTCCTATTCTTACTTAGTGTGGGGGTCCCAGTCTCATGTACATTCTTGATGGTTAAGAGATTAAAGATTATATTTCAATGGAAGGGAAAAATCAAATAATGGTGCAGCATTAAAAGTCTTGGGTTTAAAAAATTCTTTTGAAGGACTTCCCTGGTGACCCAGTGGTTTGGACTCTGCACTTCCACTGCAGGGGGCCCAGGTTCAGTCCCACAAGGGGGAACTAAGAGTCCATAAGCCACATGGCATGACCAAAAAAAAAAAAAAATCCTGTTGGGATTAATTAAATGAATCTGACAGTGTTAATACATAGGTCATTTATTATCAAAGGAAAAATGTTATCCAAAGTAAGCAATTGTAATACTGTATGAAAATATTTTTATATACAGATATTGTGTCAAAATTAAATATACACATTCCATTAATTAAAAGGCCAACATATATTATTCTCTTAAAAATATACTTCCCAAATTGCAAACTCATGTAGACAAATTTTATTACACATAAATGACAAAAGTAACCCAGTGCTATGGTTTAGCATCCTTAGAGCAGGTGACTTTCTGTTTTGTGAAACTATTCTTTACTTTAATTTTAAAACATCTGTAATATCGTTTATCAAAGGCACTGTATTATACATTCATGTTTAACTACATCTCTTAATATCTTTCAGTTACCTTGGACTCCTTTATGCTACTGCTTCTTTACATGACTCATTCTCATGGGCCTTATCCATATCTCACTGTTAACTCTGAAACATTTCCAGCACAGACGACAACAATTTCCACTCTCATTGCAGTATACTGATGGGCAGTATACATAATGGGCATAAAACTATATATTTTGGTAATAATGACATGTTAATTTTTAACCCTCATAACCTTTATATACTTCACAGAATTTATATATCTTTTATATATCTTCTGAAAATTTTAAACACATTTAAAAAGTATTATTGCAACTAATACCTTACATGGATTGTCTTAAACTGTTCAGAATTAATACCAATTAATATATGTCCTCATACATGTGAAATAGTTTTGTTGATTGCAGGATTTGGTTTCCATTGTTTAGGTCCATCTTCCGGTACTACAGTAAGGATTTCTCAGTTGCTGTAATCTGTTTTAACCAGGATGCGTTCAGTAACTTCCAGGAGGCATTCTGCCCTTGAAAATCACATGAGCGGATAGATTCTTGGAGGACACAAATAAAGCTCAAGGTTTTATATTGCTACTCCATATTTTCAGTGTTCTTTAATGCCCCTCAAAATTTTATTCCAACAAGTTTTTATCTTTTGTAGTAGTATCTTTAGGAAACACAGGTCATTCTGTTTTTTCTGTTCCTTTGAAGATTTATTCTCTTCCTAGAGAAATATAAAAAAAAATTTTTAGTTCACATTTTAGTAAAAATACACATTGAAAAACATTCAATCTTAGTTTCCACTATACTAGGTTATACGAACAATTTTGTAATTAAAAAGAATCTTGAGACTTCCCTGGTAGTCCCGGTGGTTAAGACTTTGCCTTCTAGTATAGGGTGTGCAGGTTCGATCCCTGGTTAGGGAGCTAAGATCCTACAAGCCTTGTGGCCAAAAAACCAAAACATAAAAGCACTATTGTAGCTAATTTAAAAAACGGTCCACGTCAAAAGAATCTTTAAAAAAGGAGAACATTGAATGACATTTTTAAAAAATTACAGTTCGTAGCTGCAATCACTGATGTGTAGGATATACAAGGTTGTTACGATTTAAAATTTAGGATTAAAGAGCTGTCAGGTGGCCACCAGTTTTACCAATGCAACATAACTGGACATAAGAGTACTGTTTAAACTTTTGTGAGAAAGATCTGTACATTATTTAACTGAGTTTTTTTTTACAATGGAAAAATATTTTTATGGAAGAAATACTGAAAATATTCAGTTTATTTTGGCAAAGATTAGTAAGGATATATCCTTAATATATATATATATATCCCAATTAAGTTTGTTCCCTAGTTTTCACTAGAGAATGGAAGATGCCTGCCTTATAAGCTAGCTTTCCTACTCTGTCAAAAATCTTCAAGTGGGCTACCTGTACAACCTACAGAAAGTGGAGAAAGAGACACCTCAGATGTAATAGACATAGAAGAGTAGCTCTGCGTATCCTCAGTTATATTTTCATGAGTCCCAGAGATGTGGACTCTGGATGCCTGAGAAGTGAATTACTACAGGGCCATTTCTTCATTTCAATAACAACCGATTATTAGGTTTTCTAGGTCAGGTACTGTGCTCAGTGCTATACATATATTATTTCACTTTATCTACTTAGTAACTATAAAATTGATGATTTCACCTTTCACATTTGAGGAAACTGAGATGCAAAGAGGGTAAGTAATCTGCCATGGTCACATAGTCAAGTAAATGTAATAGATTGGGTCTTGAGCTTGTTTGTCCTATTTTTACTTTGGTCACATTCAGATTTCTTTCAATTATATATTTAGTAACACTAACACATACTCTTAAAATAATTTATTTAAAAGATTAGTGGACAGATTTTTTTTTTTTTTTATAGCGGACAGATTTCAAAGGTAAATATGAAGGAGGATTTCTAATATTCTTTGTATTGAGGATCCCAGAACATTTTTTTTTTGAGGCAAGGAATATGACTATTTTGAAAGTCAGAAGACCAAGAAGATGGCTCTGTCAAAAATCTTCACAAGGGCTACCTGTACAACCTACAGGAAGTGGGGAAAGAGACACCTCAGATGTAATAGACATAAAAGAGAGTAGCTCTGCGTATCCTCGGTTATATTTTTGTTAGTCCCTGAGATGTGGACTCTGGATGCCTGAGAAGTGAATTAATGTCTCAGAATTAACTAACATCTCGGGGTTTGGATGCCAGATTCCTTTACAGAACAGAGAGGGAGGGGTGTGAGGAAGTAAAGTAAAAAAGTCATGTGCCAAAACACCTTTAAAACGTATAAACTGAAGTTTATATGACTAGCAGACTTGAAAAACATAGACATGAACATTTCATGACTTTTCTACATAGACCAAGGCTAAACATTGAGTAAAAATACAAATAAACATGATTTTGTCTGTAATTTCAGGAACATGGGTGTTATCTCCTTTTTCTAAACTTTCTCTCCAAATTACCCTAGCCAGAAGCACTCATATATTGATACTATTCAGGTATTCAACTATTCCACTTCAAGTTGGAATACCTAGGGTTTCCTGAGTCCCAGGGTGTGCAGACTCACTTTGCTTCTCTAAGAGGAGTAAGAGAGTTCCATACTCCTATCCTGGGCTGGGAAGATCTCCTGGAGAAGGGAATGGCAACCCACTCCAGTATCCTTGCCTGGAAAATTCCATGGGCTTAGGCGCCTAGTAGGGCTACAGTCCATGGGGTCACAAAGAGTCAGACACGACTGATGACTAACACACACAGAGTGGTCAAATAACATAATGGAAATGTGAAAAAAGAATCTATCGCTGTCATGAACCAGGTGTGTGCATTTTTCCATGCCTCATTCTAGTTAATTTATCATTGTCACATTTAGTGAAATATTCTTTTTCATTCATAAATATTTTGCATATTGCTATATAATTTTGTGCAACAATCTAATAGAATGTGTGTACATATAGAGTATTCATGTACTATTACACATATTATACAGTATATAGTGTATGGGCTTCCCTGGTGGCTCAGTGGTAAAGAATCTGCCTGCCAATGCAGGAGACCTGAGTTCAGTTCCTGGGTGAAGAAGATCCCCTGCAGATCCCATGGACAGAGGAGACTGGCAGACAACTTAGCAACAAAACAACAACACTAATATATTGTATAATCTATATGAGTAAAAGGGTCCTCATTTTTAATATGTATTTCTTTACTAAGCTAGCTCTCTTTATTTGTATCTTGTTTTCTAGTTTATTTTCTTCTATATAGTTTGGTCATGTCCTTTGCCTATTACCTATTGAGGTTTTAATTTTCTTTTTTAAAAAATCAATGCTCTGACATTTTCCTTAGCTTCTTTAATTTTAAAATAGTGGTTTTTAAAAATGCAGTTTAAAGAGGTCCAATTTCTAAGTGGTATCTCATTTCTCCTTTTACCAATATTATAATGACTATTTTCAAAACCAACCATATAAAAGGAAACAATTCAAAGAGAAACATTCAGAAATTGTTGAGCAAAAAGCTGATAGAAAAGATGTTTGCCTTCACATTGGCCTCTGCCAATTTGCATGGTCTCCAGCCCATGCATGCGCGTGTGCTCAGTTACTCAGTTGTGTCTGACTCTTGCAACCTCAGGGGCTGTGGCCTGCCAGGCTCCTCTGTCATGGGATTCTTCAGGCAAGAACACTAGAGTGGGGCTGCCATGCCCTTTTCCAGGGGATCTTCCTGACCCAGGGATTGAACCCGCGTTTCATATCTCCTGCATTGGCAGGCAGGTTCTTTACCACTAATGTCACCTAAGAAGCCCCCTCATGCCTGTAAACAGTACCAAACTACTAAAATGACATAGAACATGGAATTGGGAAGAGAGGTGCACACTGGCTCCAGCCCACCACCCAAAGGTTACAGAGGGCTGCTTTGGGGAAAGGCCTAGCCTTACAGCCCTTCTGATCTGTTTATTTTGAAAGCTTGTCATGTATGAGGACTTCTGCTTTGTTGTTTCCTAAACAGGGCTGAGGTTTATCAGGATGCTGTAGTTATTTCAAGCTGTTGAAGGCAAACATCTGGAGGGTGCAATAACTTACCAAATTCTTAGTGGGTTGAGCTTCACTCAGGGAAGGTGGTTTTCTTCCTTTACCCTTAAAAACAAAGTCATATTTATAATATTGATTATTAATCCTTTATTACTCCTTCCATTATTATAACTGCTAAATTTCATATTACCTTCAGCTCATCTAATCTACTTGAGAATCTAAATTGTTAGTATGGCAGAATACTAATTTCATTTAGAAATATTATCAAATATCAAGGAAAAGGGAGAAACAAGAAAGGTTAGGTTAGTCCTCCAAATAACCTGGAGTATTTTGCAGATGTGTCCTGCTGCTGCTGCTGCTAAGTCACTTCAGTCGTGTCCGACTCTGTGCGACCCCATAGACGGCAGCCCACCAGGCTCCCCCGTCCCTGGGATTCTCCAGGCAAGAATACTGGAGTGGGTTGCCATTTCCTTCTCCAATGCATGAAAGTGAAAAGTGAAAGTGAAGTCACTCAGTCATGTCTAACTCTTAGCGACCCCATGGACTGCAGCCCACCAGGCTCCTCGGTCCATGGGATTTTCCAGGCAAGAGTACTGGAGTGGGGTGCCATTGCCTTCTCCAGCAGATATGTCCAGCACTGTGTTAATTGCTGTGAGATCTGAAAAACAAACATGGAAGGGTATACTAACAGACAAAACTAGAATTTCAGACAAAACTAGAAAACAGACAAAACATGAAAATGATATTGCACTAAGTTGTTAAATCCTAACCGTGAATTTTATTAAACTTTACCCGTCAGAAGCAAGATGAAATACACAACAGTAAAAAGCTTGTAGTATGCCTGACTCAAGAAGAAAATTCAATGTGGTTAACCATCTTTAACATCTTGTCTTCTCATTACAAGAAAAAGGTGAATTATATCAGTTAATTTTGTAACCATTTTAATATCAAGATTTAAATTTTCACGTTATTTCTCCCTCTAAAATTAGTTGATTTTGGAACATGGCGATCCATGCAAAGTTCCTCAGGTGAGAGAAAGAATTACAAACATACAGCATACCTATGACCTTTAACCCTTCCTGTTCCAAGAGGTGATATTGCTAGTTTGCTCTGCAGTCTTTTCAGTTAAGCCCTGACTTGAAACTTATACTCAACATAAGGCATTACTAAGCAATTGCATTTGTAAGCAACATGAAGTGAACTTCCTATTCCTGATAAGATAGTACAGTAATACTTCTGTATTTGTAGGGGGATTGGTTCTGGGACGTGGGTGGATACCAAAATCCAAGGACAGATGCTCAAGTTCCTTATATAAAATAGCAATTAATTTGCATATAACCAGGCACATCCTCCTGTAGACTTTAAATCGTCTCCAGATTACTTATAATACCTAATACAGTGTAAATGCTGTGTAAGTAGTTGTAAACACAATGTAGATGTTGCATAAATAGTTGTAAATGTGGCTCAAGTTTTGCTTTTTGGAAGTTTATGGAATTTTTTTTGAATATTTTTGATCCACAGTTGGTTGAATAAGAGAATGCAGAACCAATGGATATGACGGGCTGACCGTACTTTTTTTTTATGTCATCCTCCTCATTTTTTTGTTTTTTAAGTATAGAATAATTGCTTTACAGTGTTGTATCAGTTTCTGCCAAACAATGTGAATCAGTCATAATTTTATATATATATATATATATATATATATATATATATCCCCTCCCTCAGAAGCCTCCCTATCCCTTCCCATCCCACCCTTCTAAGTCATCACAGAGTGCCAGACTTGGGCTCCCTGTGTTGTATCGAAGCTTTCCACTAATTACCAGTTTTACACATGATAGTGTGTATATATATATATCAATGCTACTTTCTCAATTAGTCCTTCCCTCTCCTTCTCCCGCTGACTGTACTTTAAATCATTATAAATAAGGATTAAGAGCTGAAATATAAGCGCTTCATGAATCTTAAACTTTGCCTTGAAGGATGTATAGATAGAACACACAAACACACACACAAGTCGCTCAGTCGTGTCCGACTCTTTGCGACCCCATGGATTGTAGTCCACCAGGCTCCTTGGTCCATAGGATTTTCCAGGCATGAATACTGGAGTGGGTTGCCGTTTCCTTCTCCAGTAGATAGAACAGGAGAGATCAAATGTGTAGAAAACAGAAGAAATTCTATATAAGAAATTAACATGAGTAAGGGGACAAGATTGGAAATAAACTTGACAAAAACACCACCAGAAGGAGGCTGGCTTGCATGAAATAAATAACCATTACAATAAATGAAGTAGTACAACTTATTAAGGTCCAACATGAATTTTCATCACTGTCTGTAGGGCTCAAGGACAGTCCTGCCATTTTACCTTCCGTGGGCAACTACTAGTATTAATTTTTTTTTAAACAATTCTTTTTCTATCATAAAAGTGCTAAATTTTTTTTAATATATAAGAAATATTTTGACTTTATACGGCAGCTGGTAAAATTCTTAAAGAGAGAGTAAAGTAATAATAGTAATAATAAAAACTCATTGAAGCTTTTTAGTACTAAGCAGCCTTCCCAGATGGCTCAGTGGTAAAGAATCCACCTGCAATGCAGGGGGTACAGGTTTGATCCCTGGGTCAGGAAGACCCCTTAGAGGAGGAAATGGCAACCCACTCTAGTGTTCTTGACAGGATCATCCCATGGATAGAGGAGCCTGGCAGGCAACAGTGCATGGGGTTGCAAAGAGCTGGACATGACTGAGCTTGCATGCATGCATGCTATATGCATTATATCATTTAACACTTAACCTTTTCAGCATCCTATAATGTAGATACTATATTTTTCTCCACTTTGCAGGTGAAGAAATTGTTGTCTTAGTCCCAAGATAATGTCTTCCAAATTTTGTTTTATTGGTTATATTTCATAACTGCTAGTAGAGAAGTAGAAAAAATTAGCCCTGTACTTATCAAAATTATTCAGGCAAAAAAACTGAAAATTGTTGGACATAAATACACTGAAAGTTTATATAAAAATATATTTGTTAAATATTTGATTAATTTTTATAGGTTCTGAGTTCTTACAAATGTGTACATAAATGGATTGAAATTAAGATATTTTAGAAATAAAAATTTACCATCCTCATCCAACTTATCACCCTAGCCTCCTTGAAAGTTACTATGGCAATGTGAAGTGAAAGCTGCTCAGTTGTGTCTGATCTTTGCGACTCAATGAATTATGCAGTCCATGGAATTCTCTGGGCCAGAATACTGGAGTGGGTAGCCTATCCCTTCTCTAGTGGATCTTCCCAGCCCAGGAATTGAACTGGGGTCCCCTGAATTGAAGGCAGATTCTTTACCAACTGAACTATGAGGGAAGCCCATGGCAATATTATTTATTATTTTCTTTCATTTATTTGTTTTCCTTTTTTGTTGCCCTTTTTTATTTTTAGTCCCCTTTTATAAATGATTTCTTTGCCCTAGCCAAAAGAGGAATAGGTATGTTACAAGTTGAAATTTTCCTCTTCTAGAATTGAGTAAATGCATTTTAGTTTTCTTATAAGCACTTAGATTTCTCTGCTAATGCTTATGATCATCAGAGAATAATAGTATCCTATCACAGGAGGAGTTTATATTCTGGTTCAAAGTAAATAGTCCTCAGCTTACCTTGCTGGTGCAGTTCAGCAGTGTTAATGTGCCCTGTGAAACTGTTGATAGGTGAAGCTTGAAATCGTCACTGATATTCATTTTAAGGAATTGCCTCAACTTTCGAGAAGCACGATTCAAAAATGAAGCTTCCTATTATAGAAAAAACATCAGAAGGGCTGTGGTTCAAATAAAATATTAAGAAGTAATAAGCTTTTCTAAAGAGCCTAAAGCCAGAACTGTATTGCTAAATAATGCCCCACCTCCACCCCACTTTTCTTCTATTCCAGTTAATCACATGACTGATGAGCAACTAAACTGAAACTGTTTAGCTTCCAGGTGACAGCCTAAAGTGCCTAGAACTCAGTTTAATGATTATGTGACTTTTTAAATTCTCTTTTCTTTGTTATGTATGATCTTATCACTTATAAGTGAGCACATAACAAGTTTATTCAGTTTTAAACAAGATAACTAAAGGAGAGTGCTTCTGAAAGCAGCAATAAGAAAAGGTATGTGTGATTTTTATTATTATTATCTTTGCCCCTTTGGAGATATGGATGAATAACTGGCAATAATAAAGGGCCTATTTTCCTAAAACAAGTGTTTCAGATGCTTAATGTAAGGAGTTTTTTTTAGGAATTTATGGATACACTCAAATGCCATAAGGTTAACTCAGTTATTGTGAGTTTCAAAAAGACTTGAATAGCACGCTAGTTTCTGAAGAAAGAGATGACACAAACTTTTATTCAAAATTCTGTATATTGTAACATTATACCAAATAGAGGAGGTAATGATTTGAAGATAAGAAAATATTGAAAGAAAAAATTTTTAAATGTGTACAACTAAATTATGCCCATTAATTATGTGTGTGTGTGTATGCAAGCAATCATTCTGACAAGCATTTCCCTGAATAAATGTTTCAGAACTGAGATGTGTATGTTTGAATTCAGCAGTTCTACTGTTTTCAAGGTGAAAATGAAATGCTAAAATTGAAAGGAATATTTATCAAATAAGCATAGGGCAATTTGTAAAATAAAAGTATAAAAGACCACAGTATAACAATATATCAATGGCAATTGTCAGGTTAGAACCAAAAGACTATGTCAATAATCAATATAATAAACAGATACAAGAAATATAAACTATGATATCAAGCTCAAATGACATAAACTCCAAATAATTATCATTACCTTATTATCATCACATGAATGTTTTTTAAAAAAGTTAGGTTCGTTATTCAGGCAATTGCTATCAAAGTTTATCATGTTGTCCTGTAATAAATAATATAAAATAATATGGTTAAACTGGGGACCTTTCTAGTATGTTGTAATTATAAAAATAACAATGTTATAATATTTGGTATTTATATGTGCATTTTTAGGAAAACATCCTAGCTCAGCTGACTAGGCAGGAAGAATAGTTTTCTATAATTGAAGAATAAACAAATATATACACAAACCCTTAAAAAGAGCTTCCCTAGACTCCATAGTTTAACTCAAGAAATGAGAGAAACTGGTTCTTGGGAGGGGGTAATGAAAGTATGTATTTTAGTAGTTCTACTATATAGGAGTTGTATATGGGAGAAGGGAATGGCAACCCACTCCAGTATTCTTGCCTGGAGGATTCCATGGACAGGGGAGCCTGGCGGGCTGCAGTCCATGGGGTCGAAAGGAGTCTTTCACTATATAGGAAACACTATAAATTTTGAAATCACTAAGTTGAGATTCATTTAAGCAGTTATTTGGTCCAGTTTCCTGACACAAACAGCAACAAAAGGAATTAAGAATGATTTACTTGAGAGAGTAAAGTTGAAATTCATTCTACAGCATTTTAAACAAACCACTTGGGGATGTTTGAGGTAGAATTTTGCTGTGAAAAAGTGAGATTGAATGTGTGTATTGTCATGTAGGATTGGGAAGGCAGACTGGCACATTCTCATTTTTCTTATCTAAGAATTTCTTATCTTTTGAAGGTGGGGATTACCTGAATCCAGAATATAGTTGACATATTAGAATTTCCTAAGGATTCAGATTCTTTATGCACAGGATTGGACTAGCTCTGTCCAGCAAACTAGCAATTCCATGATAATCAAAGCTTCTATCAAGGAATCTTAGCCTATGTGTTGTCATCAAAGAAACAGACAAAAAGTGGGGTAATGGCAGGATTTAATCATGGGCTTCTAATCTTCATCTGCCTCTCAGAAAAATATGCATTAGTCTTCTCACCTGTGAAAAGCATAAATAGTCTCTGGCTTTATCCTGAATTTAAATGTATTTATTATCTGTTTTACCTGCAAGAATTATACAGCCTGAACATGTAATCATTCATTTAACCCTTCAGCACTTCCTACAGGTCAGTGTGCAAGGCTCTCTGTCAAGCTTAATGGGAAAACAAAGTTCCATTTTCTTGTGCCATTTGATATAAACGGCAGATGCTGCATCCTTTGACACTTGTACATCATTTCTTATGTTTGTAAAAGTATGCTTATATAAACAAGATTTGTTAGCACCAACCATCCTAGTCATACTGAAAATATCTCAAGTGCAAATAGATACATTTTTCTATAACTATGCTCATGTCACTGCAGATGGTGATTGCAGCCATGAAATTAAAAGATGCTTACTCCTTGGAAGGAAGGTTATGTCCAACCTAGATAGCATATTCAAAAGCAGAGACATTACTATGCCAACAAAGGTCTGTCTAGTCAAGGCTATGGTTTTTCCTGTGGTCATGTATGGATGTGAGAGTTGGACTGTGAAGAAGACTGAGCACCGAAGAATTGATGCTTTTGAACTGTGGTGTTGGAAAAGACTCTTGAGAGTCCCTTGGTCTAAAAGGAGATCCAACCAGTCCATTCTGAAGGAGATCAGCCCCGGGTGTTCTTTGGAAGGAATGATGGTAAAGCTGAAACTCCACTTTGGCCACCTCATGTGAAGAGTTGACTCATTGGAAAAGACTCTGATGCTGGGAGGGATTGGGGGCAGGAGGAGAAGGGGACGACAGAGGATGAGATGGCTGGATGGCATCACTGACTCGATGGACGTGCGTCTGAGTGAACCCCGGGAGTTGGTAATGGACAGGGAGGCCTGGCGTGCTGCGATTCATGGGGTCGCAAAGAGTCAGACACAACTGAGCAACTGAACTGAACTGATGCTCATGTTGCCACTATATTAATACACATTCCTGAAAAGATAGTGGAGAATTAATGTTCTCTAACGTTCTCTCACTTTCTTATTGACTTATATTTAACCTCAAGAAGGACAATAAATCATTCATACATTTCTCTCTGATAAGACATGCATTTTGTTTTTGCCATGTTATTGTTGTTGTTTAATTGCTAAGTCACCTCCAACTCTTTCACGACCCCATGGACTGTAGCCTGCCAGGGCCCTCTATCCATAGGATTTCCCAGGAAAGAATACTGGAGTGGGTTGCCATCTCCTTCTCCAGGGGATCTTCTGACCTAGGGATTGAATCTACATCTCCTGCATTGGCATGCAGATTCTTTACCACTGAACCACCTGGGAAAGCCTTGTTTTTGCCATGCAGTGCCTCAAAAAAAAAAAAAAAAAAGGATTAAAAAATATGAAACCAATCTGTGTGACATTTTTCAATTTACCAAAAATTATAATATGGAATAGTACCTATTTCTTGGAGCATTTTAATAAATTGCGTGAGACATGAATATTTGAAAAGCCATATTGGTTAAGCCACTGCTCCAGGTATTAAACAAGACTCATTTTTGGCAGATACAGAAAGGTAATGTTGTACCAGGTGATTTGTTTGCCAAATGTGTGCTTCAGTAGATAAAACTGTTACTTAAAAGGTTGACATAAAAGGCTGACTCCTATAGAAGTTGCAATTATAACTGAACAGTTAACTTTAGTTTGCATTTTATGAATAAATTTAACATAAACATAAGTGAGTAACAACTACAGTTGCTTTCTGCAATTGTTTTCATTTAGCCCGTATGAAAAAGATGGTTCAGACTAAGATTTATAGAATCATGGAGTTGGAAAGAAGCTTATACATCCATCTTTTGATTTAGAAAATAGCAGAATTACTTTATCAGTAGTAGTTTATTAAAGGGATCTTGACATATTTGAATAGTCATATTTATTATGAAAATGAAAGGTAAGAGACAATCCAGGATCACCTGGACTCTGAACTCAGTATTCTCCAGTAAAAACATTATGTTATCTACGTTGTTTCTAAAATACCTAATGTCCTTTCCATTTGTAGAATTACATCTTCTTTCATTGCAGCATAGTTTTCTTCTATCTTGGAAAATTTTCTATTGCATTCATAGCAGTCCCTTCTTCAAAAACACTAACTTCTTACAAAATTGATTTCTATTTCACTTTTTCTTTTATATATTTTCCTTGATTTTTTTCCCCAAGATTCACTTTTGTGTGGTTTTTGCCAACATACCTTTGATGTGCCTGTTCTAATTGGACACTCATGGTCACATGTGCTCTAAGTGAACTACTGTCCATTTACAGCTTATAAATGATTCTCATCAGCAGCTACATAACTGATGGCTCCCTCCTTTCTATTCTTCTATTTTGTAGATATGGGATTAAGGATTGGGGTTTTGACATAGAAAAGAAAGATTTAGTCTTATGGCTTACTACTCTTTGAAAATGAACTTGGTGTCCCTACAGAAATATTCTTCCATTTCTGATTATCACTATTACAACCCACTCATGGTCCAAAATCTTATGACATAAAAAGATTCATTTGGAGGACCCTTTGAAAAGTTAAACTTCTTTTAAATGAAATTTGTAATCTGTATGAAATTTGAAAAGGTCTATATTGTTCTTGGAATCCTATTTCAAATGTTACAGGTTTTACCATTAGTCAGGTAGTTTATCAGATTATAGTAAGAATTGGTAGTTAATTCCTGGCTTAAATGAAAAATCATTCATTTATTCTTCAATCAACTACTTGTTGAACATCTACCATGTACCTTATAGTAACTGGGTATAGAACTATGATCAAGATTACAGATGGTTCCTTCTTTTAAGAAATTTACCTTCTGGTGTTAAAGACAGACATCAATCCAATAACCACAATCAAATCTCAAGTTGATAATTGTTGTAAATAAAAAGTATAAGCTACCATGAAAGCCTATAAAGAATTTTATTTAGGAACTTCAGTGAAGACTTCCCTAAGAAAGGAACACATCACCTGAGATCTGAAGCATGAGTAAACTAGAGAAAAAGAAAATAGAGGAGGTGAAAAGATATAGAAAACAGCATTTATGGCTTCAGGTAAATGAGATGGAACAATGGCAAATATGCTGCTGGATGAAAGAGTAGGAAAGCTAGTATATAGCTGAGAAAGCAAGAGAAATCACTGGTTCCATATGAAACAAAATCTAGAGGATACCAGGTTATGCAGGGACTTAAGAACATGTTAAGGAGCCTTGCCTTGATCCTCAAATTAATAATTAATGGATAAATACTTTTTTGAAGGATCATGTTAATACCCGCATGATAAATGGTTTGGAAGTGTTCAAGAAGGTAATAGGAGGCTATTATAGTCAGTGCTTGAAATAATAGTTTATTGGATTCGGTGGTAGGAAAGAATGTAGTGATAGTTAAATTGACTCGAGAAATATATATAAAGAAAATTAAAACATGATTTGAGAATTAAAGTTAATGGAGACTGACAGACCAGGGATGATTCCTTGGTCTCTGGTGTGTGCAACAGAATATACTGTATTGTCATTCACTGAGATAGGTAGATAGTAGAAGAGATGGTGTGAGTAAAATGTTTGCTTTTAAATAGATCAAGTTGACATTCAGAGATCCAAGAGCATACACAGAGAAGCCAAAAAGTTGGAAAAATAGGGGAATAGATAGTTTTAAGAAGGTGGTGATCCATAATGTACAATGCCAACCAAGAGGTCAAGTACATGGTCTTGTGGAAAATCTATGCCCATAAAAAAAGCAAAACGAAATTAGAAAAACAAAACCTAGCCTGCTGTGGTTTTTATGAGTCTAACCTATCTGGGGTAAGAGAAATACTCAATATCAGTCCTTGCTCCATATCCTTTCTCACATAAGTTGGTAGGCACTAAGAAGCACTAGTAGAGTTTACAGTTCAGGAGCACAGACACATCAAAAGACTGAGACTTAATTGACGGACTATAAAATGCTTCCCTTCCCATCTCCCCACTTTAAAGCTGGCTTGAAACTAAACATTAAAAAAATGAAGATCCTGGCATCTGGTCCCATCCTTCATGGCAAATAGATGGGAAAAATTTGGAAACTGGCAGACTATTTTCTTGGGCTCCAAAATCACTAGACATGGTCACTGCAGCCATGAAATTAAAAGATACTTGCTTCTTGAAGAAAAGCTATGACAAACCTAGACAACATATTAAAAAGCAGATATCACCTTGCTGACAAAGGTCCATATATGGTTTTTCCAGTAGTCCTGTATGGATGTGAGAATTGGACCATAAAGAAGGCTGAGCACTGAAGAATTGACGTTTTTGAACTGTGGTTCTAGAGAAGACTTGAGAGTCCCTTGAACCACAAGTAGATCAAATCCTAAAGGAAATCAACCCCTGAATATTAATTGGAAAGACTGATGCTGAGGCTGAAGCTCCAATACTTTGGGCACCTAATACAAAGAGCCGACTCATTGGAAAAGACCCTGATGTTGGGAAAGATTGAGGGCAATATGAGAAGGGGCCAGCCCAGGATGAGATGGTTGGATGGCATAGTTGACTGAATGGACATGAGTTTGAGCAAACTCCGGGAAAAAGTAAAGAACAGGGGAGCCTGGTGTGCTGCAGTCCATGGGGTCACAAAGAGTTGGACACAGCTGAGTGACAGAACAGCAATAACAAAGCAGTTCAGCCATCAATAACCTTACAAAACTAAAGCACCAGGCCCCGATGGGTTTGCTGATTATTTCTATCAAACATTTAAGGAGGAAATCATAGCTATTTTCTATATCTTTCAGAAGACAGAAGCAGAGTGAATACTTCTTATTTTGTTCTATGAGACCAGGCTTGCCCTAATACCAAAATCAAATGAAGATAAGACAAGAATAGAAAATCACACATCAATATATCTTATGAAAATAGACGCAAAAATCCTCAACAAAATATAGGAAATTAAATCTGACAATGTATACAATAATTATACACCATAACCAAGTGATATTTACCCATACATGCAAGACAGGTTCAACAGTCAAAAAATCAATGAATGTAATCCATCCCTTTAACAGGGTAAAAAAGAAAAATGATCAAATTATAAATAGCAGGAAAAAACAATTGAAAAACTCAACACCCATTCATTTATAAAAACCTCAGTAAGCAAGGACTAGGGGGAAGCTTCCTTAACTTGATAAAAAAGCATCTACAAAATCCTATTGCTATTTAAAAAAAAATCCTATTGCTAATATATACTTAATGGTGAGAAACTCAGAACTTTCCTATAACTAGAAACAAGGAAAAGATGTCCCTCTCATCATTGCTGATCAATACTATATCAAAAATCTTAGATGATTTGATAAGGAACAAAAATGAAATAAATGATTTACAAAGTAGGAAGGATGAAATATAACTGTCCTTTTTACTATATGACATCTTAATTTACTTAGACAATCCTAAGGAATCAACAGGAAAAAAAACAAAAACAACAACCCTCCTGGAACTAATAAATGATTATGTGAAGTTGCAGTATACAAAGTAAGACAAAAGCTAATAGTTTTCCTCCATACCAGCAATGAACAAAAGTAATTTGAAGTTAAAAACACAACAGTGTTTACAGTACTTAGGTATAAATCTAATGAAATATATACAAGATCTTTATGAAGAAAACTACACAACTCTGGTGAAAGATCAAAGGAGACTTAAATAAATGGAAAAATCATCCATGTTCATGGATTGGAAGACAACCTTGTCAAGATGTTTGTTATCCCAGCTTGACCTATGGATTTATCATAAACTCAATCTCAGCAAGTTATTATGTGAATATCAACAAACTGATTCTAAAACTTATATGGAGGGGCAAACGATCTAGAATAGCCAACTCGATTTGGAAAGAGAAGATTAAGTCATAGAACTGACTCAAAAACTATAGCAAAAACCTGACTGAAAAACTATAGCAATCAGGATTGTGTGACAGTGGCAAAAGAATAGACAAATAGATCTATTTGCAACACAACAGAGAGCCCAAAATAAACCCACAAACTCAGTCAACTGATCTTTGGTAAAGGAGTAAAGAAAATACAGTGGAACAAAGTCCCTTCAAGGGTGCTGGGACTGGATATCCACATGCAAAACAATTTAAACAGACCTTATACTCTTCACAGAATAACTCAAAATGGATCACAGTCCCAAGTCTAAAATACATAACAATAAATTCTAGAAGATAACATAGGGGAAATCTAGGTGATCTTGGGTAAAGCTTTGACTTTTTATATAAAATTCCAAAGGCATGATTCTTGAAGGATATAACTGATAATCTATACTTCACTAAATTTAAAACTTCAAAACACAAACACATACATATATATATACATATGTATATTTCCCCTGATTGTAATAATTATAGTAGCACTATTCCTATCCACATATATGGATAGGTGTGTGATAAAGTATATATTATATATATGTAGTATATAATATATAAAAAATAATATACATGATAGCATCACTATCCATATCCATACCATAATATACTTTTTATATAGTACAAACACATGCACACACAAACACTTGTCTTTGAAAACAAAATTGGGGAAATAAACATTTTATAGGGACTTGTTTACAGAGACAAGTGGGGTACCAACAGAAAATTAACATGCTGTCATTTAATGGCTGCATCTGTGATTAGTCTTGCATGCACAGTATCTGATTTCTTAAGAATTTAAATGTTTTAAAATATCATTTAATATCAGCATTCCAGCCAGAGGTTATTTTAGCCAGACAAGGTGAATACCAAGATAGGAGTGTAACATTCTCTTGCCACTTAGGAGCCCATAAGGTGGCCCAGTATACACTGAAACCATAGATTCCTGCCTTAGCTCTATTAAACCACAGACATTTTAAAAACTGAGTCATAACTGACATATAACATTAGGTTTAAGCATTCAATAATTAGATATTTGTGTATACTGCAAAACGATCACCACTATAAGTCTAGTTCAGTAAGTTTAACATCCATCACTGCTGCTGCTAAGTCTCTTCAGTCATGTCCGACTGTGCGACCCCATAGACGGCAGCCCACCAGGCTCCGCCGTCCCTGGGATTCTCCAGGCAAGAACACTGGAGTGGGTTGCCATTCCTTCTCCAATGCATGAAAGTGAAAAGTGAAAGTGAAGTCGCTCAGTTGTGTCCGAGTCTTTGCGACCCCATGGACTGCAGCCTACCAGGCTCCTCCATCCATGGGATTTTCCAGGCAAGAGTACTGGAGTGGGTTGCCATTGCTTTCTCTGAATATCCATCACTACATATAGTTAAAATGTTTTCTCCTATGATGAGAACTCTTGAGATTTACTCTGTTAGCAATTTTCAAAATATATATACAGTATTAATAACTATAGTCACTATGCTGTAGATTACATTCCCAAGATTGAAGTCTCAGTTTTATGGGATAATTCTGCTTTATACCAGAATGACAGCTTGTTTGCTTAGCTCCCCCTTGCATTCTTAAAAGTCTTCCAGTTTGGGCAATAAAGTTTTTTCTCACCCTACTTGTATTATGGTATTTTGATTTTGGTTGGCATGATATAGCTTTCCGATCTGTTGGCTTTTTAAATTATTTTGAACATAAAAATATTTTTATGTCATCTATATTGCTTACATGTCATTATTCAAACAATACTAAAATGTATAATGAAAAACTTTCCAATTTTTCTCCACTGCCCCCACTAGAATCACCTCCCCAAGATGATTCATATTAGCAGTTTGATAAGAATATTTTTTTAATTACTTTTAATTGGAAGATAACTGTTTTACAATATTATGCTGTTTTCTGCCATATATCAACATGAATAGGCAGCATGAATAGGTATATGTATGTCCCCTCACTCCTGAACCTCTCTCCCACCTCCCACCCCCTCCCACTCATCTAAGTTATCACAGGGCACTGGATTTGAGCCCCCTGTATCACACAGCCAACTTCCACTGGCTATTGAATTTTACATATGGTAATATATATGTTTCAATGCTTCTTGCTCAAAAAAACTACGCATATGTATAATGCGCATTCAAAATTCACATGTATAAATGATATATAGGGTTTATGAAAGCATGTTCCTCTACCATTTAAAATATAGGATCATAAAATATATATTACTCTTCAATCTGTTCTGTATTATTTTCACTTTATATTATGGTCTTTATAATCATCATTCTAAGTTAAGTATATCTTTTTTAAATAACTGCATAATCTACGTTAAGTGTATTCTGAGGTTTATTCAACACTTCTCTCATTGATGAAAAAAGTCAATATTTGTTCCAACAAACAATGCCACAATAGACATCTTTGTGTATTTGTATGTGTATATTGTAGTTATTTAGTTGCTAAGTTGTATCCAACTCTTTTGCAACCCCATGCACTGCAGCCTGCCAGGCTCCTCTGTCCATGGGATTTTCCAGGCAAGAATACTGGAGTGGGTTGCCATTTCCTTCTCCAGGGGATCTTCCCAACCCAGGGATTGAACCTGCATCTCCTGCGTTGGCAGGAAGATTCTTCACCGCTAAGCCACTAGGGAAGCCCATATATATAGTACTCCTTTTATATTAATTTTTGCATTTTTATAGAATTAGTTTCCGTAATTGAAACTTGCTGAAGGGAATAGTATATCCATTTAGAAATCATTATGTTCAGTACAAATGATTCACACTTCCACCAGCAAATGTGTCCATTTTGTCACATCTTTGCCAGCACCAGATGTCATAAGCCTTTAACCAATCCTGATATGTGAAAATTTGTGCCTCATTATAGCTTAAATTTGCATCTCCATGACTACTAGAGGATGATCATCATTTTATGTTAATTGGCAATTTGCATCTCCTTTTCTATGAACAGCCTCTTCTTAGCCATTTTCTTAAGTTGTTTGTCTTTTAATGATCAGTTTCTACATTTTATATTAGGAATTTTTAAAAACTTTCTCTATGTTTTGTTTCCGGTGCATCTCTTATTAACATACTTTTTATATAATTAGTTTAAAGTTCAGAGATTAAAATAATACAGATATTTATTACTATTTTATGCTCCTTTTCACCTGTTTTGTAATTTTGGTATGTTGTTGCTTTAGTGTTTATTCTTTGTTCAGTTCAGTCACTCAGTCGTGTCCGACTCTTTGTGACCCCATGAATCACAGCACGCCAGGCCTCCCTGTCCATCACCAACTCCCTGAGTTCACTCAGACTCACGTCCATCGAGTCAGTGATGCCATCCAGCCATCTCATCATCTGTCGTCCCCTTCTCCTCCTGCCCCCAATCCCTCCCAGCATCAAAGTCTTTTCCAGTGATTCAACTCTTCGCACAAGGTGGCCAAAGTAATGGAGTTTCAGCCTTAGCATCAGTCCTTCCAAAGAAATCCCAGGGCTGATCTTCAGAATGGACTGGTTGGGTCCCCTTGCAGTCCAAGGGACTCTCAAGAGTCTTCTCCAACACCGCAGTTCAAAAGCATCAATTCTTTGGCGCTCAGCCTTCTTCACAGTCCAACTCTCACATCCATACATGACCACAACTAATTAAGCTCTGATATTCAAGAAAGGGAAGATACTTAATACAGTAATTTAACAGATAAAGTGTTTTGTACTAAGTTTTATGCTAAAATTCTAAGTTGAATATATAGTGCTACTAATTAACAACCAAAAGTTAATTAATCAAAGCTCTGAGGTTACCAAAATATAATTATGTTCATTCCAGTCCTTCCTAAGACCAAGAGTAGCCAAAGCAAAGCAATTCTAATGAAATTTATTGTCACTTTGCTTCTTATTTAACTTACATTCATGAAATAATGTTTCATATTATATGTCTCCAGGAGGTTCTCTGGTGGCTCAGACAGTAGAGAATCTGCCTGCAATGCAGGACACTCAGGTTCAATCCCTTGGTCTGGAAGATCTCCTGAAGAAGGAAGTGGCAACCCACTCCAGTATTCTTTCCTGGGAAACCCCATGGACAGAGGAGCCTGGTGGGCTATAGTCCACGGGGTTGCAAGTATTTGGACACGACTGAGTGACTAGCATAGTACGTAAAAGCAGAAATACAGAGTTAAATGCTTTAACAATATTGACAGTCATTCTGTAGAGAGCAATCCAGGAATAAAAGCAAAAATCACCAGTTCAAAAACAATATTGAAAATGACTATATTATCAAATATGGAATGTCAAAATAATATCATAAAACTACCCTCAATATACTTTTCATGCAGAAAAGTTAGAAAAGAGTCAGTCATGACTGAGCACACACGCACGCATGCATGTACACACACACATATATATAATGAAATCACTTTGCTATACACCAGAAATTAATACAACACTGTAAATCAACTATACTTCAATAAAAAAAATTGAAAATCAGCCAGCAGAATTCATTAGAAACACAAGGAGGATATCACAAAAGGATAATGAATAAATCTTAGTTTCAAACCCATTCTTGTGTAAAATTGTCTATGCATTGTATGCCTTTTCTGGAAGTGAATATATATGTTCTATTTATGGGATGCCTTTCCAGTGTTAAAACACACCTTAGATACATAATGATGTTTTATTCAGTTATGTTAATCAAGTTGTGGCTTTGTAAACTTGGGGATAAGAAACAGTGTTCCAGGAATGGTATGATTCAGCAGTTGGCAGATTTCAGTAAATATTGTTCATGTTAAATAGAAATACATAATAGTTACTGAAACCTGGCGGCATATTCGTCTATAGTTGGTGCAGTGCCATGGATCCAGAGGTTGTGCATATCCACTCTGGATATGTAGGAACTCTTATTATGAGAGAGATATAAGAGTTTCATACAGGGCATCCATTCTCTGTGTCTTCTAAATAGACTGCAGTCCTACTTCAGTACCATGGAAAGAACACTGAAACTGAGATGTGGATAACTACATCTTAGTATTTCCACTATTGGCCTTAAATAATTTTCCAGCAGTAATAAACTTACAGAGATTATGTAAGCCAAATTTCTAACCTTATGAATTATAATAGAAAAGTGAGGCAAAACAGCAGTCAACGGTTTTGTCCAAGTCTCATAGTCAAAGTGGCAAAGCTGCGACTCCGACCCTAACATTTTCATTTCAGACCAGTGGCCCTATTAATACAGCACTGTGCTGACATAAGGTAGCTTCTCCTTGAATTTCCTCATCTGTAGTATGAGTTTGTTGAACTTGAGCAGTGGTTTTCACACACTCCATGTAATCCTAGGGTTCTACAGGATGACTTGAGGACTTGGAAATAAGCAGGAGATGATGCATAATATTAAATCAAGACTCAGGGCCTCATTGGAGTTTTTTGTAGGATTCATTTGTAAAAAAAAAAAAAGTTTCAGGACTACTCCTTTTGGAAATGTTCATCTAAGAACTCCATCCACTTAGTATTTACTACTTTTTGTTTACTTGTTTCCAGTGCAAGAGCTACAGTTAACTAGTCTTTAAGTTTTCCGTTGTATCTTCATGTAATCAAAATTTACTGATTGAAGAATGACAATTATACTTATCACATATTACCAAAATTTCAGAGAACATCAGTCATATGTAAACTCTGAATTCAGAAATAACTCATCTTTCTGAATGCTTATTTTATGAGCCATATGAGTTACCTTTCTAAATCCCAGACCTAATTCTACTGTTGTGCATGCTAAGTTGCTTCAGTCATGTCCAACTATTTGCAACCTAAGGACTGTAGCCCGCCAGACTCCTCTGTCCATGGGGATTCTCCAGGAAAGAATACTGGAGTGGATTGCCATGCCTTTCTCCAGGGGTTCTTCCAGACCCAGGTATTGAACCTGCATCTCTTATGTATCCTACATTGGCAGGCAGGTTCTTTACCACTAGTGCCACCTGGGAAGCCCAGTTCTACTGTTATGGAGTTTAAAAAGTTATCAATGGCTCCTTATTACCTAGTCCTAGAAAGTCAGGTTCACATTCCTCAGGTTGCCATGCAAGACCTTCCAAGATCTGATCACAGCCTAACTTCCAAACCTTATACACACATCTCAACCAATGCTCAAGCCACATAGGCTGTTGGCTGCTAAATGTGACTTCCTAGCCCCCATATTTAATAAGTTACTGTCTCTATGTATTCTATCTTCAATTATCAGCACTATCCTGTTGTGTTGTAATTCTTTAAGAGTTTGTCTTTCTCTCTTTTTTTTTTTAAGAGTTTGTCTTTCAAAACTGTTAACTTATAGGACTGGAACTTAGTCTCATGGACTTTTTTTTTATACTCATGTTCAATATCTAATAGATTAACAAGAAATTAATTCCCAAAATATACAAACAGCTCATACAGCTTAATATAAAAAAAAAAAATAAAAAATGGGTAGAAGACCTAAATAAACATTTTCTCTAAAGAAGTCATACAGATGGCCAACAGGCACATGAAAAGATGGTCAATTTCACTAATTAACATGCAAATCAAAACCATAAGGAGGTATCACCTCATACCAGTCAGAATGGCCATCTTTAAAAAGTCTAAAAATAATAAATGCTGAAGAGATTGTGGAGAAAAAGGAACACATTTACACTGTGGTGGAAAAGTAAACTGGTATAGTCACTATGAAGAGCAGTATGAAGGCTTCTAGAGTTGCTGTAGGATCCAGCAATCCCACTCCTGGGCATGTATCTGGAGAAAACTCTAATTCAAAAAGATATATGCAGCCTAGTGTTCATAGCAGCATTATTCCAGGACAGGGAAGCAACCCAAATGTCCATCAACAGATGAGTGGATTAAAAAGATGTGGTACATATATATAATAGAATATCACTGAGTCATAAAAAACGAATGAAATAATGTCACTTGCAGGAACATGGATGGACCTAGAGATCATCTCATGAAGTGAAATAAGTCAAAGACAAATAATTGATATTACTTATATGTAGAATCTAAAAAATGATACAAATGAACTTATTTAAAAACATATTCACAGACATAGAAAACAAACTTATGGTTACCAAAGGGTAAGGAGGGAGATGAGGAGTGATAAATTAAGAGTTTGGGATTAATATATACACATTGCTGCTGCTAAGTCACTTCAGTCGTGTCCGACTCTGTGTGAGCCCATAGACGGAAGCCCACCAGGCTCCGCCATCCCTGGGATTCTCCACGCAAGAACACTGGAGTGGGTTGCCGTTTCCTTCTCCAATGCACGAAAGTGAAAAGTGAAAGTGAAGTCGCTCAGTCGTGCCCGACTCTTAGCAACCCCGTGGACTGCAGTCTACCAGGCTCCTCTGTCCATGGGATTTTCCAGGCAAGAGTACTGGAGTGGGGTGCCATTGCCTTCTCTCTTCTAGTGACTAGTAAAGGGAGAATTACAGTTTTAAGATTACTTTGAAAAATGGATAGGTCTTAAGAAAGTAAGATTGGAGTCCAGGGTTTTAATACAATTTTATATGAATTTATAAAATGTCTGCTGGTGATTAGATGCAACCTGTTATTTTTTTCAGTTATACACATATATACACTCCTTTTCAGGTTCTTTTCCGTTATAGGTTAGCACAAGATACCGAGTATAGTTCGCTGTGCTATACAGTCAGTCCTTGTTGGTTATCTATTTTGTATATAGTAGAAGAAGGCAATGGCACCCCACTCCAGTACTCTTGCCTGGAAAATCCCATGGACAGAGGAGCCTGGTAGACTGCAGTCCATGGAGTTGCTAAGAGTCGGGCACGACTGAGCGACTTCACTTTCACTTTTCACTTTCATGCATTGGAGAAGGAAATGGCAGCCCGCTCCAGTGTTCTTGCCTGGAGAATCCCAGGGACGGGGGAGCCTCGCGGGCTGCCGTCTATGGGGTCGCACAGAGTCGGACACGACTGAAGCAACCTAGCAGCAGAATTCTCAGAGTGCATATCATACATCTTTGAATTGGCAGACTATAATAAGCAGATGCTTAATAAATATTTAACTGAACTATTAAGGAACAGAAGTTAAGATTTTTCCAGAGATCTAGAAAACCTCATTGCAAATCTGCCAATAAGCACAATGATCATCTTAGAAGATTTTAATTATCAGTCTTAATGTTAATATGCAGTAACGGTTACACAGGATCTCCTAAGCATGGCAATCAGCAATTAACAAATGTGCCAAATATAAAATTCTAATTACCAGTGCTTATATACTCCATTCTCTAACTGCCTTACCACTTGCCTGACCTTTATGTATAGATGTCCAACTATAGGGCCCATAGGATTTTATGAATAAGAGAATATGAGCCAAGTATTAGACTGAATATATTTAAAGATTCTGGTGAGCTGAAGTGAGATGGTCACAGATAGAACAAGATAGAGATTTACTGAAGAAAACTGTCCAGCAAAGCAATACAACCAAGCATGGTGGACCAAATTATTATGCAAAATCACAAGGGGAGTACTTTATTCTGAGAGTATCGCTGTAAACACTGTGTAGTCAAGCAACAATAAGCAAGACATTAGGTAAGTTATGTGTGCTTGTATTGGTAGCACATGAACCAAGAATGGTAAAGAGTCATGAGTATAGCCAATATGGTAAAAAACTATAAGTCATATAATAAATTTTGCAATGTCACTCATGTATATTTATATCTTTATACTAAAGTTTAAAAATGACATTTCAGGTTTTTTATATAAATATAGTAAAGTATGTAAATTCACTTATTCAGTCATTTTGAGGGACGTACTCTATGCTAGGTAATATTCTATAGATGCTGGGGATACAGTCATTAATAAAAGTGGCATGAAGATAATGAAAGTATATAATGCGTTGCAGGAATAGGAGAGGCTACTCTAATTCTAGCAAGAAGTGAATTTTATGCTCATCAATTCATCTTTCTGTTATTTTGGTTGGGTGGATTTTGTGGCTAGTAATTATTTTCTCCGGAGAAGGCAATGGCACCCCACTCCAGTACTCTTGCCTGGAAAATCCCATGGATGGAGGAGCCTGGTAGGCTGCAGTCCATGGGGTCGCTGAGGGTCGAACATGACTGAGTGACTTCACTTTCACTTTTCACTTTCATGCATTGGAGAAGGAAATGGCAACCCACTCCAGTGTTCTTGCCTGGAGAATCCCAGGGATGGGGAAGCCTGATGAGCTGCCATCTATGGGGTCACACAGAGTCTGACACGACTGACGTGACTTAGCAAAAAAAGAAAAAAATTATTTTCTTCTTTTTTTAAGAAAAGGCTCATGAGTGCTCTGCCCTGTTCATTTTGACAAGGTGCATAATTTCTACCTGTGCACTTTACACTTAAACAATATCTTTGTTGTCATTGTTGTTCAATCACTAAGACATGTCTGACTCTTTGCAACCCCATGCACTGCAGCACTCCAGGCTTCCTTGTCCTTCACTATCTCCCAGAATTTGCTCAAATTCATGTCCATTGAGTCAGTGATGCTATCTATAGCTCCGATGGTAAAGAATCCATCTGCAATGCAGAAGACATGAGTTTGATCCCTGGGTTGAGAAAATGCCCTGGAGAAGGAAATGGTGACCCACTCCAGTATTCTTGCCTGGGAAATCCCATGGACAGAGGAGCCTGGCTGGCTAAAGTCCATAGATTGCAAAGAGTTGGACATGACTGAGGGACTAAGCACACATATGAGTATATCAACTTGAGTAAAAAAATATCTTGGCTAGATATAAGATTCTTCAAGTCACATTTTATTTCCTTCAGAATTTTGTAGCTATTATTCCGGTAGCTTTTGCCTTTAGATGTGTAAAATTTGAAACCACTCTGATTCCCATCCTTCCCCTGGATGAGGTACCATTTATGCCTGAACTCTTTATTCTTTTTTAATTTAGGATAATTGCTTTACAGAATTTTGTTGGTTTCTGCCAAATATCAACATGAATCAGCCATAGTGTACCTGAACTCTTGAATTCTTCTTTTGTCTTAAAGTTCAATCCCACTACCAGGATATAATGTACTGAAAATAATTTTATATCAGTTTTTTGTAGTATATGAAATTCTGTTTTTTTCAGTCACTTGGAGGAAAACTTTCCCCTATCATAGGTTAATTTACTTTTCCATTTGCAGTTTATCTTTTATAGGAACATTTATCCATACATTGCTTTATTACTGTCTATGGTATTTCTATATGGTTGCCATGTTGTTTTTATCTGAAATTTACAGTAGCCAACTCTGTGCTGATATTTATTCAACTCCATATCTCATGATGCCCTTCTCACCTACCAGAGAATACTGTCTTTTCTTAGCACTTCTAATTGGGAGAAGACATGATATTGTCCGTTTTATCTGTTCTTATTAAGCCTGAGAACCCAGGGTGGATTTATAAGGGTGTGTGGAGATGGTAGTGTGGCAGGGAAATGGAAGATGGCAAAATTATGGTCAGTTGTATTGGTGAGCAAGGACTGTGTTCCCTATTAACTATTTTTTGAGTCCACCGTGGGGTTTGATGATTTGCTTTTTTTTTAGTGAGAGAGTGGTCACTTGGTCTTCAAGATTTCTTTCCAATTAAGAGTGAAGTGTTTTGCTTTTGATGGAGACCATAATATTTAGGGGTTATTTGCCTCTCTGCAACGTGGAGTACTGAGATCTTTTTCAAAATTTTGTCCATTTTTGTGACCATCTGTAGAAGTTTTCTATGGCTGCCATAGCAAATGACCACGAACTGGATGGCTTAAGATGAGAAATGTATTCTTTCACAGTTCTGGAAGCCAAAGTTTGAAATCAAAGTGAGTGTTGACAGAGTTCCATGCCTCTCTCCAAGCTTTTGGAGGCTGCTGGTGTTCCTCAGCTTGTAACTGTCTAACTTTGATTTCTGCCTCTTTCTTACATGGCATTTTCCTCTTTGTCTCTTACTCTCTTTCTTCCCTTCCAAGGATGCTTTGGATTTAGGACCCACCTAGTCCATGGATATTCTCATCTAGAGAGTCTTAAATTAATTATATACATCTGCACAGGCCTTTTTTCTGCATCAGGTCACATTCACAGGTCCCAGCTGTGCATATCATTTGTGGTGCCACCACTCAATTCACAATACCACCAATATTATTATTTGGGGGAGGGGCTGTTGTTTTAGATGTTATTCATCATGTAGGTCCTTGAAAGTTTTTTCTCATTTGCAGGCTGCCAGCTTTTAATGACTTTTTTTGCATAAAGAAGTCCCTTTTACTTAGTTTGATTCTCTATTTTATACTTTTGTAAGGTTTTAGGCACCCAGTTTTAGCTCGTTTTAATGTGCTTCCACCTGTCATCTTACGCTACTAGTATGTTTTAATTTATGGATAACAGCAATACAGATACCTTTAGACGGTATTGTGGGGCTTCCCATGTGGCGCTAGTGGTAAAGAACTCACCCGCCAATGCAGGAGATGTAAGAGACATGGCTTCAATCCCTAAGTCAGGAAGATCCCCTGAAGGAAGGCACAGCAATCCACTCCAGTGTTCTTGCCTGGGAAATCAAATGGACAGAGGAGCCTGGCAGGCTGCAGTCCATAGAGTCGCACACAACTGAAGCGACTCAGCATGTGTAATTATTAATATTATGGTAAAGTCCATTATGAAGTTCAGAATCTATGTTATATCATTTCTTTGCTGTCATGAGATCATTGTTCAGTCGCTTAGTTGCGTACTACTCTTTGCATAATGAGATCACAGTTTTTAAGAGCATGATATGCCATCAAAATAGGTATGACCTACTTCAGCAGATAGAGAGCACTCATGATCTCCTATCTTTTCAATTTTTCCAGTTAATGTAGTTTTATCTCTACCTGCTAAATTTCTAGAAATCTCTTTTCAGTCTACTGAATTGTCTGAGAATACAGTTTATTCAGGCTTCCTTGGTGGTTCAGACAGTAAAGAATCTGCCTGCAATGTAGGAGACCCAGGTTTGATCCCTGGATTGGAAAGATCCCCTGGAGAAGGGAATGGCTACCCACTCCAGTTTTCTTCCCTGGGGAATTCCATAGAGCACCTTGGTGGGCTACAGTCCTTGGGATTGCAAAGAGTCAGATATGATTGAGTGAGTAACACACACACACACACACACACACACACACACGCACACATGAGTTTATTCAGTGTGAACAAACTAGGTTTCTTTTCAAATGCCATATAGAGAAAACAGGGTTATCTGAACCATCCACAGATTTTTTTCTGTTTGTTTTTATTTCTGTTGCAGCTCAAAGGTATCAACAGAGAAAACCAGTGCAACATAGTCTAATGTTCTTGCTGGTCTGGATATTTGTATAAGCTCTAGTTGTCAAGCCTGGGTCCAAGTTTATAAATATCTAATGCATACTTATATGCCCAGCATTATCTCCAAAGAGATCTGCAATGTCAGGGTACTTGAATCTGCAAGTGATGCCAATCCATACACTCTTTTCCAAAGTAAACTTTCCCCGACAAACATCTTGAACCTGATGTTGAGCCCAGGTGACCAGTAAGCATTCCTGACCAGTCAGTATTCCTTTTTCTCATGATGAATTCACCCTATCAGTGGATATCAGTCAAGAAAAACCTCACTCTTTGATAAAGAATATCATGAAACCTTAAAAAAATAGGAGGTTGGGTTTAATCTTATTCTTCCCAGGAAACTATCTATGGAAATGTAATTATTTCCTCTTTAGCAACCAGTCATGCATAAAAATACACATTGGATTTCTAGAATTTAGGTCACCATAAAATAAGTATTACTAGGCTTATTTTTAGTTATTTTATTTTGCATCTTTTGTAAAAATAAACTTCATTGTTTTAAAAAATTTTTGTTGACTTACAATGTTGTGTCAGTTTCTGCTGTACAGCGAAGTGACTCATATATATATATATTTTTTCATATTCTTTTCCATTATGGTTTATTACAGGATATTCAATATAGTTCCATGTGCTATAGGACCTTGTTGTTCATCTAAAAATAAACTTTCCTTTTAAAAACAATTTCAGGTTTTCAAGAAAACTAGAAAAAAAGGACAAAGTTCACATATATCCCTCCCTCTTGATCTAGTTTCCTAATGATGTCTTGCATTAGTGGCAGCTTTGTTACAGCCCATGAATCAATATTGTTACATTATTATTGACTTAATTTCATCATTTCCATTTGGGTTCACTCTTGTATGGTAAATTTCTGTGGGCCAAAAGACAAAAATGTATGTGATATATCTACCACTGAAATATCATATTGAATTTTCTCTGTTCTAAAACTATCCTGTGCACCGTCTATTCCTTCTTCTCTCCCTCCCTCCCTGATCCCTGTCTTTTTATTATTGCCATAGTTTTGTAATTTCTAGAATGTCATATAGTTGGAATCACCAGTATGTAGTCCTTTAACATTGGATTTTTTTTTTTTTTTTTTGCACAATATTCATTTGAAATTCCTCCCTATCCTTTTGTGGCTTCATAGTTCATTTCTTTTTATCACTGATTATATTCCACTGAATGAATATACCACATTTGTTTATCCATTTACCTGTTGAAGGACACCTTGGTTGGTTCATTTTTGGCACTATGAATAAATAAAACCTCTTGAACTTTAGCATGACAGTTGGGAAGGATTAATATCTTAACAATAGTAAGTCTTCCTATTGATAAATATGGAATATCTATCTAATTCTTTTTTATTTCTTTCATCAGAGTTTTATTGTTTTTCACATATATATATATATACAAGAATATTTGTATATGTATATATATATATATATATACACACACAGTACCTATTTCATTATTGTACTTATTTTTACCTGATTACTTCATTTTCATGCTAATGTAGGTGGTGTTGTGTTTTTTATTTCAAATGCCAATTGTTCATTACTGGTATATAAAAAGCAATAGACTTTTGTAATTAACCTTGTACCTTGTAACCTTACTTTTCATATAATTGCTTAATAGTTTCGTGAGTTTTTTTGTTGATTCCTTTGAATTTTTTTATTAATACAGTCATGTCCTCTAGAAACAAAACTCCTTTCTTCCTTCTGTATCTGTGTTACTTTTTTTTCTCTTTTTGTTGGATTAGGTAGATTTCTCAAATGATGTTGAATAAGAGAGGTGAACATTAACTGGTTCTAGACTTAAAGCATCTAGTTTCTTACAAATAAGTGTGGTGTTAGCTGTAGGATTTTTGTAAATAAACTTTATTGGTTGTATAAATTCCTCTCTATATTGACTATGCCAAAGCCTTTGACTGTGTGGATCACAATAAACTGTGGAAAATTCTGAAAGAGATGGGAATACCAGACCACCTGACCTGCCTCTTGAGAAATCTGTATGCAGGTCAGGAAGCAACAGTTAGAACTGGACATGGAACAACAGACTGGTTCCAAATAGGAAAAGGAGTATGTCAAGGCTGTATATTGTCACCCTGCTTATTTAACTTATATGCAGAGTACATCATGAGAAACGCTGGACTGCAAGAAACACAAGCTGGAATCAAGATTGCCGGGAGAAATATCAATAACCTCAGATATGCAGATGACACCACCCTTATGGCAGAAAGTGAAGAGGAACTCAAAAGCCTCTTGATGAAAGTGAAAGTGGAGAGTGAAAAAGTTGGCTTAAAGCTCAACATTCAGAAAAGGAAGATCATGGCATCTGGTCCCATCACTTCATGGGAAATAGATGGGGAAACAGTGGAAACAGTGGCAGACTTTATTTTTCTGGGCTCCAAAATCACTGCAGATGGTGATTGCAGCCATGAAATTAAAAGACGCTTATTCCTTGGAAGGAAAGTTATGACCAACCTAGATAGCATATTGAAAAGCAGAGAAATTACTTTGCCAACAAAGGTCCGTCTAGTCAAGGCTATGGTTTTTCCAGTGGTCATGTATGGATGTGAGAGTTGGACTGTGAAGAAGGCTGAGCGCCGAAGAATTGATGCTTTTGAACTGTGGTGTTGGAGAAGACTCTTGAGAGTCCCTTGGACTGCAAGGAGATCCAACCAGTCCATTCTGAAGGAGATCAGTCCTGGGTATACTTTGGAAGGAATGATGCTAAAGTTGAAACTCCAGTACTTTGGCCACCTCATGCGAAGAGTTGACTGATTTGGAAAAGACTCTGATGCTGGGAGGGATTGGGGGCAGGAGGAGAAGGGGACAACAGAGGATGAGATGGCTGGATGGCATCACTGACTTGATGGACGTGAGTCTGAGTGAACTCCAGGAGTTGGTGATGGACAGGGAGGCCTGGCATGCTGCGATTCATGGGGTCGCAAAGAGTCGGACATGACTGAGCGACTGAACTGAACTGATTCCTAGTTTGCTGAAAGTGTTTATAATGAATCCCTATTAGAGTTTGTGAAATCCTTTTTCTGCATTTATTGATTTGATTGTTTTTAGCCTGTTGATGTTATTGATGAAAATTAATTGATTTTCAAATATTAAACCGATCTTACATACATAGTTGAAATAAATTCCAACTAATTATGTTGCATAATTATTGCATTGTTGAAATTAATTTGCTAAAAATTTTGTTGAGGTTTTTTCCCCACCTATGTTCACAGAAATAGTCATCTGCAGCTTTCCTGTCATGTTACACCACCATCAGGTTTTGGTTTTAGGGTGATGATGGCCACATAGAATGAGTTAGTAAACAGTCTCTCTATTTCTACTTTTGCAAGACTTGGTACAGAACTCGTATACTTTCTTCCTTAAGTATTTGGTAGAATTCACCAGTGAAACCATCTGGGCCTGGAATTTTGTTTTGGAAAGTTGTTACTTGTTGATTCAATTACTTTCATAGAGAAAATAGACCTATTCATATCATCTATTTCTTCATGTGTGAGTTTTGGTTACTTATGTCTTTTAAGGTTCATTCATTTAAATTATCAAATTTGTGGACATAAAATTGTTCATATTTGTATTAGGCAAGATTCTTCAGAAAAAGAGAACCAATAGGGGGTATATATATATATACACACACACGTATATCTATACACATATATGTTATTATATGTATTATACATATATCACACATATATTTATTCATATATTTATATATACTTATATATGATATTTAAATATATATTTATATATTCACATATGTGTATGCATATATACATTTATACATATATATGTGTGTGTATATACATTTTTTTTTTTTTTTTTTTTAAGTAATGGGCTCATGTGATTGTGGGAACTGGGAAATTTAAAATCTGCAGGATAGGTCAGTAGGCTGGTGGTCCAGGGAAGCTGATGTTTCAGTCTTGAATCTGAAGGCAGCCTGAAAGCAGAATTCCTTCTTACATGGAGAACATGGTTTTACCCTTACAGCTTTCAAGAGACTGAATGATGTCTTACTCTGCTCAGGTTGCTATATTAAAATACCACAGAATAGGTGGCTTAAACAACAGATATTTATTTCTCACAGTTCTGGAGGCTGGAGCATCTTAAGATCAAGGTGCCAGTAAATTTGGTTCCCAGTGAGAACCTTTCGGCTTTCAGAGGACAATCTTCTCACTGTGTCCTCACATGTGGGAGAAAGCTCTGGTGTTTCTTTCCTTGTGTGTGTGTGCTCAATAGCTCAGTCTTGCCTAACTCTTTTGCAACTCCACGGACAGTAGCCCTTCAGGCTCCTTTGTCCATGGGAGTCTCCCAGGAAAGAATACTGCAGTGGGTTGCCATTTCCTTCTCTGGGGGGATCTTCCTGACTCATGGATTGAACCCGCATCTCTTGCATCTCCTGCATTGGCAGGTGGATTCTTACCACTGCGCCACCTGAGAAGCCCTCTTCTTCTTCTAAGAGAACTAATCCCATCATGAGTAGTCTACTCTCATGACCTCAGGTAAAATTACCTCCTGAAGTCCCCACCTAGTACCATCACAGTTTAGTTCAGGGCTTCAATATATGAATTTTGGGAATAGTATAGGCATTCGGTCCATGACAAATGAGATCATCTGCACCATGAAGGTAACTTAACCTGTCTTCTTCATAGTCTATTGATTTAAATGTTAATATCACCTAAACTATACCTTCACAGCAACATCTCAACTGCTGCTTGACCAAGCAGGTGGGCACCAGAGCCTAGCCAATTTGACCCATAAAATTAATCAGCACAGTAATGTTCCTTTATTATTCTTTTAATAGCTATGGAATTAGTAGTAATGATCCTTCTTATTTCTAACATTAGTAATTTGCATCTTCTTTCTTATTTTTTTAGTTAGCCTGACTAGAGAGTGGTTTACTAATTTATTCATTTCAAAGAGCCAGATATCAGTTTCATTGTTTTTTCTCTGTTAATTTTTTGTTTTCAGGTTTTTTTTTCTAAATTTTAATTCTTTTATTCTGATTAATTTATTTTTTTTAATAAAAATAAATTTTTGCAGTATAGTTGATTTACAATGTTGTGTTAGTTTCAGGTATACAGCAAAGTGAATCAATTATACATATATATATATATATATATATATATATATATATATACATTGCTCTTTTTTTAATATTCTTTTCTCACATAGGCCATTACAGAGTATTGAGTAGAGTTCCCTGTGCTATAGTGGAGAAGGCAATGGCACCCCACTCCTGTACTCTTGCCTGGAAAATCCCATGGACGGAGGAGCCTGGTAGGCTGCAGTCCATGGGGTCACTAAGAGTTGGACACAACTAAGCGACTTCATCTTCACTTTTCACTTTCATGCATTGGAGAAGGAAATGGCAACCCACTCCAGTTGTTCTTGCCTGGAGAATCCCAGGGATGGGAGAGCCTCGTGGGCTGCCGTCTATGGGGTCGCACAGAGTCAGACATGACTGAAGTGACTTAGCAGCCGCAGCAGCCTGTGCTATACAGCAGGTTCTTTTTAGTTATCTATTTTATATGTAGTAGTGAGTATATTTCAGTCCCAACCTCTCAGTTTATCCTCCCACCCCATCTCCTGATGGCCATAGTTTGTTTTCTGCATCCATGATTCTATTTCTGTTTTGTAAATAAGTTCATTTGTACCCTTTTCAAAAATTCCATGTATGTGATATATGCTATTTCTGTTTGTTCTCTCTTTTCTATTTTTCTAATATGAAAGCTAGAGGATTATCTTATATCTTTATTCTTTCTATATTAGCGTTCAATGCTCTAGGCGTTGTTTTCACTGTGTCCACACGTTTTGTTAATCTGGATTTTCTTTTCATTAAGATTAAAATATTTTAAAATTTATCTTGCGATCTCTTCTTTGATTCATGTGCTATCTAAAAGTATATTTCTTAATCTCTGAATACTTGGGGACTTTCCGTCTCTGTTTCTGTTATTTATTTTCAGTTTAATTACATTTTGGTTTGAGAGCATAGTTTTCATCATTTCTATTTTTTAAAAACTTGTTAAGGTATATTTTTTGACTCAAAATGTCTTCAACCCTATTGAAAATCCCATGTTAGCTTCCATTTAATGTGTATTGTGTTGTTGTTGAATGAATTATTAATATTTTAAAAACATCAATTAGGTCTGGTTAATTTACTATGCTTTTAGTTCAATTACATTCTTACTGATTTTCTGCTTGCTGAATCTGTCAGTTAGTGCTAGAGAGGTGTTGAAATCTCCAGTTATAATGGTGGATTTATCTATTTTTCCTTGCGTTTTATCAGTTTTTGCTCCCAAGATTTCAATGCAGCTGTTAGGCACAATCACATTAAGAATCAAAATGTTATCTTGGAAAACTGACCCCTTTATTATTATGTAATGCCCTGTTTATTCCTGAGAATCTTCCTTGGTCTGAAATCTGCTTTGTCTGAAATTAATATAGCTGCTTCAGCTTTCTTTTGATTAGTGTTGACATATCATTCTCCATCTTTTCATTTTTAATCTGTGTCTTTACCCATTTAAAGTGGGTTTCTTGTAGACAATATATAGTTGGGTTTCATTTTTTTTTTCTATCTACTCAGAGAGTCTTTTAATTGATGTATTTTATTTTACTTTTATTTCATATTGGAGTATAGTTGATTTCTGATGTACAGCAAAGTGATTCAGTTATACATATGCATGTATCTATACTTCCCTATCACTCAGCTGGTAAAGAATCTACCTGCAATGCAGGAAACCTAGGTTCGATTCCTGGGTGAAGAAGATCTCCTGGAGAAGGCAATGGCAACCCACTCCGGTATTCTTGCTTGGAGAATTCCATGGACAGAGGAGCCTGGTGGGCTACAGCCCGTGGGGTCACAGAATTAGACACAACTAATTGACTAACACACACACACACACACACACACACACACACACACACACATGTATCTATGGTTTTTCAAATTCTCTTCCCATTTAGGTTGTTACATAATATTGAGCAGAGTTCCCTGTGCTATGCTGTAGGTCCTTGCTGGTTTTGCATTTTAAATATAGCAGTATATATATGTCAACCCCAAACTTCTAACTGTCCCTCCCTAATTGGCATATTTTTATTTCATCTTTACAACTTTAAAAAGTCATTAATAAAACAAAAAAGACTTACCTCTTAAAAGTTTACTTTTCCTGTTAGATTGTAACAGATTCAGTCCTGCCGCTAAATTATAGACACAGGAAATTTTTTTTATCTTCTAGAATAACTCAATTAATAAAGAACTACTTTAATTTTTACTTTAGTCAATTTAAATAGCTTCTCTGTTAATTATAGTTATTTAAACATAATGTAGGCTTCCCAGGTGGTGCTAATGGTAAAGAACCCGACTGCCAATGCAGGAAACACCAGAGATGCGAGTTTGACCCCTGGGTTGGAAGATCCCCTGGAGAAGGGAATGGCAACCCACTCCAGTATTCTTGCCTGGAGAGTCCCATGGACAGAGGAGCCTGGTGGGCTACAGTCCATGGGGTTGCAGAGAGTCACACACAACTGAAATGACTTAGCATGCAAGCAAACATAATCTATTTGGACTATTTCTAAAGTAATATTTGACTAGAATTTGATCATTTATTTTCTTAGCTACTTCTGTTAGCAAACCAATCAATTGTAGGATAGGTATTAGGGGAGTGAGACTTTTAAAAATTAAGGTTTTTGAAAAGGAGTGAGATTTGAATTTTGGAAAGATAACTCAAATGGCAGTGAAGAAGATGGATGCACGCAAAAGGTGGTGAGATGAGCCAGGGGCCTACCCAAATGCTATAGAAGTAGTGCGAGGGAAGTTTGATGATTGCCTGAACTAAGACTGTGCTGTGCTTAGTCATTCAGTCCTGTCTGACTCTTTGCAACCCCATGGACTGTAGCTCCTGTCTCCTTGGGGATTCTCGAGGCCAGAATACTAGACTGGGTTGCCATGCCCTCCTCCAGAGGATCTTCCCAACCCAGGGATTTAATCCAGGTCTCCCATATTGCAGGTGGATCCTTTACTATCTGAGCCACCAGGGAAGCCCTGAACTAAGACTAAGATAGTGGAAATCATAGAGTGACTGACTTGACTTTTACCGGTGTTAAGGAGATATACTACTCTCTAGGATTTAATGATGGATGAGATGAAGGAGAAAAGGTCTTAAGAGTGATTCCAGACTTTGATGACTAAATAATTGAGCAAATGCTGTTCCCTAAGACAGACAATGTAGAAGGAGGAACAGGCTAAAAGTAATGATAATTAGTCTTCCATTGTGTCACGATATATCCCGGTGGAGATTTCTATGGTGTTTGAATTGAATGATTCTAAAGTTCATGAGATAGGTGTAGACTTGAGGGTAGATTTGAGAGTTATCTATGAAATTTAAATCTGTGAGGGCCCCTGGAATAGAGACAGAGACAGTGTTAAAGATATTAGAAATGATAAAAGCCAATTATTAATCGTTAGATTATATAATTTAATAATTTAAAGGACAATCCTTTATATGGCTGCAATTAGACTGAATCATTCCTAGAAAGTATTTGGCCATATTTAGCAGCCTTTATATTTTTAACCAGATGCTGTTCTGGTGACTAAGAGTCACGTCATTCAATCATATGAGTCATGTTTAGGCAAAACAATTTTTTAATGGATAAAATAATGCTGTATAATGTAAAAGACTAGCTTATACTGGATATCAGAAAAGTACTTGACATTTGATTCATAAGAAATTTTTAAACAAACAGGTGGTCAAGAAAAAATACTTCTTAGCATATTTGAAACAAGTTCTGAGTTTCCATTAATTTATGGTGTTGATTTATAGTTCATAAGTTATGTGTTATATAAGATTGGCCAAAAAGTTCATTTGGGTTTTTCTGTAACATCTTATGAAAAATCTGAACTTTTTGGTCGACCCAATATATTATTACAATTCATATTATTATTTATATGAAAAACTACAATGTGAAAGATACTTTTGCTGGGCATTCTGTGCAATGCAAAGATGAATCAAACTTAAACTGTCCTTAAGCTATCGATGCCTATAGTGTTATATGGGGAACTAAGACAAAAACTTAGTTATACTTACAAGAAGCACAGTTAAGACTCACAGACAATTTTTAAATAAAATTAAGAGAACAATCTCATTTACAATAGCATCAAAGATACATAAATTACTGAGAAATAATTTTTAACAAAATAGGTTTAAAACTTACAGCCTCAAAACTACAAAACATTGTTAAAAGAAATTAAAGATCTAAATAAATGGGAAAACATCCCATATTCATGGGTCAGAGGCATCATTACGTATTGTTAAAGAGACAATACCTATCAAATTGATTTATAGGTACAGCAAAGTCCCTAGTAGAATCCCAACTGACTACTTCTCAGAAATTAATGAGCTGATTCTAAAATTCATATGGAATTGCAAGGGACTGAACAGTCAAAACAGTCTAGAAGAAAGACAAACCAGAAGGATTCACACTTTCTGCTTTCAAAACTTACTCCAAAGCAATGGTAATAAAAGTCTGGTACTGGCCCAGCGTAAATATGTATCTATGAAGGAAATGTAAGCCACACATATGTGATCAACTGATTGGTTTTTTACAAGAGTACTAGGACTAGTCAATGGGGAAAGGATCATCTTTTCTTCTCCAATATGGTTTATTTATTGCTTTATAAATTGCTGAATACATTTCACTCCCGTCCTTGATTATATGTAGATTAGAGACAGATAGCTTATTAATTATTACTAATATTATTAATTTAGAGGTATAATGTTTGACACAGAACATTCCACATAGTAGAGGATTGATACGTGTTTATAAAAGGAGGAAAACAATCAATTGTTCAGGCCAGTAATAAAGTAAGGGAGGAAAAGAAAGAAGAAACTAAAATGTGGTTTTTGTTCCCTGTTTCAAAAAGTTGGGGCACTATGATGGACCCCAGAGATAATTCAGTGTTCATAGTTTGTAGGGGATTGGAAAGTACCAAAGTGGTTAAATGAGGTATCCAAGATTGAACCGGGGTCTTCTGAATTGCAGGCAGATTCGGTACCTACTGAGTTATCAGGGAAGCCCTCCAAGATCACAGTGCTTGCTAATAATAAAGCCAGTAACACATTTAGGTCTTCTGATCCTTCACTCAGTGTCCCTTGAACTGCACTGCAATGCAAATTCACTGAAAAGCAATCTATTCAAGGCTATCAATGAAAGGATATTTTTTCTTGCTGCAGAAGATTGCTTGATTTATCCATAAGACAGATGCTTAATCATGGATGCTAAAATAAAATGAGGAAGGAAGGGTTAGTTGCTCAATCTTGTCTGACTCTTTGCGACCCCATGGACTGTCGCCCACCAGGCTCCTCTGTCCATGGGATTCTCCAGGCAAGAATACTGGAGTGGGTTGCCATTTCCTTCTCCAGGGGATCTTCCTGATCCCAGGGATCGAATGTATTTCTCCTGCATTGCAGGCAGATTCTTCACCATCTGAGCCACCAGGGAAGCTTAAAATAATGGCTAATTTAATTTATGATGTGTTGTTGTTTATTTTTTTTTGTTACTGTGGTTGAATTAAACACTGAAAAAGAAACAAACTTCATAAGAGCTGATACCCACAGAGAGAAATATGCCTTTCGAGATCTGAGGCAATAAAATTTAGGTACAAGACTAATATCAGGGTACTATTCTAATTTTTCCTTTAAGTTTATAAATTCTTTCCATATGAGGCAAGGACATAATGAAGTTATCCAGTGGAATTCCCAGATCAAAATTCCTTAAAAAGTCTCTGGGAGTAGGTCCAGCAATCTGTGTTTTAACAATCCTCTCAGTTCACCTCAAGTACCTTAAAGTTATGAATCACTGTGTTGCGCCACAGCCATCAGCAATTTTATCTAAAGTTCTCTGAAGTTGTTCCACACTCTCTCCTTGCTTTCCATGCTAACCTACAAATTATCTCCATTGCCAGAAAAAAATTATAAGATATAAATCTGATGATGTTATTTCATTCTCCATTCATTCATCAAATATTTATTGAGAGTTTTAGGCCTTCAGGGAATAGCCGTGAATACAAAGGACAAAGATTTCTATTCTTGTGGTGCTTATATTCAGTGTCTTTTATTCCCCTCCAAATTCCCCAATGACTTCAGGATGCTTAAAAAAGAGGTCCAAACTCCTTTGTATAATGAACCCAGCACTCAGTGGTCCAGGCTTTCTCTGAGGATTTGGTTCTTGTCTTGCATCCTACAATCCAACGACACCATGCAATTGGTTTCTTAATTATATTCATTTGCAAGGTGATCCATTCCCTCCGTAGAGGAGCCCCCCAAGCCTGTTCTATTCCTTTTGGTAAAACCTACATGTGTTTTTAACATTCAAGAATTATATGTGGCCCTGATATTTTTAAAATGGATAACCAAAAAGGACCTATTGTATAGCACAAGAAACTCTGCTCAATGTTATGTGCCAGCCTGGATGGGAGAGGAGGGGTTTGGGGGAGAATGGATACATGTATATGTATGGTTGAGTCCCCTTGCTCTTCACCTGAAACTGTGGCGACGTGGTTAATTGTCTATACCCCAATTCAAAATAAGAAGTTCTAAAAAATAATATAAAACAGAAAAGAATTATGTATGACCAAAACACAAGAAGAAATAGATGATCTGAATAGGCCTATGTCTACTGAAGAAACTGAATCAGTAATTAATAACATTCCAAGCCAGGAAGCACCAAGTCCAGATGGGTTTACTGATAAATTCTAGCAAACACTTAAGAAAGAAATTAGACCAATTCTCTACAATCTCTTTTAGAGGACAGAGAAGAGGGAACACATCTAAGTCAGTCTACGAGAATACCATTACTTTAACACCAGAACCAGAAAAAGACAAGAAAAGGGGAAAAAAAAGAAAAGAAAACTACAGGCCAGATTCTCCCATTAACACAGATGCAAAAGTCCTCAACAAAATATTAGCGTATCAAATCTAGTAAATAACAGATTTATATACCACAACCAAGAGGGGTTTATTCCAAGCAGACAAGGCTGATTCAACAGTGGAAAATCAATTAATTTAATCTACCACATCAGTACAGTTTTTTTTTAATCACATGATCTTATCACTTGATGCAAAAAAAGCATTTGACAAAATCTAATACCCATTCATGAGAAAAAAACTCTCAATATACTAGGAAAAGAGGGAACTTCCTCACCTTGATAAAGACTACACAAAAATACTACAGCTAATGGCTTGCTTGCTTCCCTGGTGGTTCAGCAGATTAAAGAATCCACCTGCAATGCAGGATATGCAGGTTTGATCCCTGGGTGGTGAAGATCCCCTGGAAAAGGAAATAGCAACCCACTCCAGTATCCTTGCCTGGAAAACCCCATGGCCAGAGGAATCTGGTGAGCTACAGTCCGTGGGGTTTCGAGAGTCAGACATGACTTAGTGACTAAACAACAACAATAATGTCTTACTTAGCAATGAGGAATTCGAAGTTTTCCCACAAAGATCAGGTAAAAAGCAAGGATGGCCCGTCATACCACTTCTTTTCAAAATTGTACTGAAAGTCCCTGCTTATTCAATAAGTCCTTGTTAATGCAATAAGGCAAGGAAATAAAAGGTATACAGATTGGGAAAGAAGGCATAAAGCTCAAAATGGCAAAGCAAAGGAAACAATATAAAGATGAGTGGTTGCCAGAGGTTGGTGGGGGAAGAAGGATAAATAGGCAGCGCATAAAGGACTTTTAGAAAAGTGAAAACACTCTGTATGTTATTACAATGATGGATACATGCCATTATGCTTCCTCCACATCCACAGAATGTACAACACAAATGTGAACCCTGAGGGAAATTGTGGACTTTGGGCAATTGTGATGAGTCAATGTAGGTACATCCTTCATAAAAGATGTATTTCATAAAAAGTGAATGGTGTTGATAATAAGGGAGGCTATATATATAGGTCGGAGGACTGGGTACATAAGAAAAATGTACCTTCCTCTCAATTTTGTTGTAAACTTAAAGCTGCTCTAAAAAGTTGTCTTTAAAAAAAATCAGGAGAAAAAAAGTCATGTGTTCCATGAAGACTTGATTGTCTTCTCTCCTTAAAATGTGAAATGGCAGCTTCCACTTTGGTGCCCATATTGCATCCTAATTTATAGGTAATCCTATTTTTATAGATGTGGCTACATAAAATAAAATCTGTATATTAAAAAAACAAGATAAAAAGTAAATGTAAACTGGGAAATGTTTTCAACAAGTATGATAGTCATAAAGTTATCATACTTATATAATGATCTCTTACTGAATTATAGCCAATAGGAAAATGGCAAAGGATCTTGAGGGCTATAAGGAAGACGATAGTCTTAAACCAGTCTCCATCCTGTCCATTGTCATCTCCTCTGTCCATACCACTGACATGGCCATGATTATAGGTGTGTGGAGTTATGCTGTATAATTATTGCACAGAGGGATGGCATCACCAGAGTTTTGTACTACATTTAAATTCTAAAGCTTTTAAACAAAAGAATCCCTAAAAAAGTAGAATAAATATCAACAACAGACTTAAATAAGTGATGAGGATCCGTAAGAGCCAAAACAATCTTAAAAAAGAACATAGTTGGAGACTCACACTTATAATTTTAAAACTAACTACTGTGCTACAGCCATCAAGACTGTGTGGTATTGACATAAAGATGGGCATATAAGCAATGGGATGGAATTAAAAATTTTAAATATACCTATACATTTTAGTACAACTGATTTTCAATAAAGGTGCTAAGACAATTCAATGGAGGAAAATAGTCTTTTCAACAAGAGGTGAAGAACAACTGGAAAAAAATAAAATTGGACTCCCTAGCTCATATCATGTACAAAATTAACTAAAAATAGATTGAAGACCTAAATATGAACTATAAAGTTCTTAGAAAAAAAAATGTAAATTTTTGTGATCTTGGATTAGGTAATAGTTTCTTAACTATGCTACCAAAGGCATTACTAAAAAAGAAAGAGTAAATAAGTTGAACTTCATCAAGATAAACTTTTGTGCTATAAAAGACACCATAAAGAAAGGAAAATAAATGCAAAGAATGGGAGAAAATATTTGCAAATTGCACATCTGATAACATCTAGTGTCCAGAATATATTTTAAAAACTCTCACAGCCAAACAAAACACAACCCAATTAAAAGTGAGCAAAACATTTGAAAAAAATTTCTTCAAAGAAGATACACAAATGGCCAAGAAGCATGGTCAATACTGAAAAGATGCTCGACATCATTAGTCATCAGTGAAGTATAGATCAAAGGAACAACGACATACCACTTCACAACGACTAGGACGACTATAGTAAAAAAGTCAGCAAGGAGAACTTGAATCCTCAAATACTGCTGATGTGAGTATAAAATGGTGCAGCCACTTGTGAAATAGTTTGTCATTTCTTCAAAAAGTTAAACACAGAGTTAACCATATGACCCAGAAATTCCATTCGTAGGTATATATCAAAGAGTATTCCACAAAAACTTGTATAACCAAGATTTGAAGAAACATTACTCATAATAACCAAACAGTGGAAAAAAAGTATCCATTCAACCGATGAATGGATAAACAGAAATACAGTATATCCATTCAACAGATTATTAATCTATAAGAAAAATGAAGTACTGATTCATGCTATAATATGGGCTAAGCTTGAAAACATTACACTAAGTGAAGTCCAATACAAAAGGCTCCATATTGTATGATTCCATTTGTATGACTCATGGAGAAAAGGCAGATCCATAGAAACAGAAAGTAAATTAGTAGCTACCAGAGTCTAGTGATGAGGAATGGAAAGCTATTGCTAATGGTTTTATCATTCTTTGAGGTGATGAAATGTTCTGGAAGTAAATAATGGTGAGGATTGCACAACTTGTGACTATACTTAAAGTGACTAAATTGTACACTTTAACAGTACTTTGTATTTTATCTCAGTGCAAAATAAAAACATAAATGATGAATACATGTAAAAAAAAAAAAAACAATGTCACAAGCAATCAAAGAAATGTAAATCAAAACAAGTTGTTTTTCTATTGCCTTGCTAGATATTATAAAAAATAAAAATACTCAATGCTGACAAAAATGATGACCTCATATATTCCTGTAAGAACTGTACATTTGTGCACCCTTTCTGGAAAAGAATTAGGTAATATGTATTACCTAATATATGCCCGAAGGGCGGCGGCCAAGAGGAATTACCCCACGTCTGAGGTCAGGGGCAGCAGTGAGAGTGCCCGGCTGCGACGGCGCAGGAACGGCCGAAAGGAGCTACCCAACTCCGGGGCCAGGGGCGGAGGCCGAGAGGAGCTACCCTCCGCCTGAGGAGCGGTGGCTGCGCAGGCCCAGGAGGGCCTAGAGGAGCTATCCCACGTTGAAGGTCAGGAAGGGCAGCGGTGAGGAGAGACCCCTCGTCCAAGATAAGGAGCTGCGGCTGCGCTTTGCTGGAGCAGCCTTGAAGAGATATCCCACGCCCAGGGTAAGAGAAACCCAAGTAAGACGGTAGGTGTTGCAAGAGGGCATCAGAGGGCAGACACACTGAAACCATACTCACAGGAAACAGTCAATATAATCACACTAGGACCACAGCCTTGTCTAACTCAATGAAACTAAGCCATGCCCGTGGGGCAACCCAAGACGGGTGGGTGATGGTGGAGAGATCTGATAGAATGTGGTCCACTGGAGAAGGGAATGGCAAACCACTTCAGTATTCTTGCCTTGAGAACCCCATGAACAGTATGAAAAGGCAAAATGATAGGATACTAAAAGAGAAACTCCCCAGGTCAGTAGGTGCCCAATATGCTACTGGAGATCAGTGGAGAAATAACTCCAGAAAGAATGAAGGGATGGAGCCAAAGCAAAAACAATGCCCAGCTGTGAATGTGGCTGGTGATAGAAGCAAGGTCTGATGCTGTAAAGAGCATTATTGCATAGGAACCTGGAATGTCAGGTCCATGAATCAAGGCAAATTGGAAGTGGTCAAACAATAGATGGCAAGAGTGAATGTCGACATTCTAGGAATCAGTGAACTAAAATGGACTGGAATGGGTGAATTTAACTCAGGTGACCATTATATCTACTACTGTGGGCAGGAATCCCTCAGAAGAAATGGAGTAGCCATCATGGTCAACAAAAGAGTCTGAAATGCAGTACTTGGATGCAATCTCAAAAACGACAGAATGATCTCTGTTCATTTCCAAGGCAAACCATTCAATATCACAGTAATCCAAGTCTGTGCCCCAACCAGTAACACTGAAGTTGAACGGTTCTATGAAGACCTACAAGACCTTTTAGAACTAACACCCAAAAAAAGATGTCCTTTTCATTATAGGGGACTGGAATGCAAAAGTAGGAAGTCAAGAAACACCTGGAGTAACAGGCAAGTTTGGCCTTGGAATACGGAATGAAGCAGGGCAAAGACTAATGGAGTTTTGCCAAGAAAATGCACTGGTCATGGCAAACACCCTCTTCCAACAACACAAGAGAAGACTCTACACATGGACATCACCAGATGGTCAACACCGAAATCAGATTGATTATGTTCTTTGCAGCCAAAGATGGAGAAGCTCTATACAGTCAACAAAAACAAGACCAGGAGCTCACTGTGGCTCAGATCGTGAACTCCTTATTACCAAATGCAGACTTAAATTGAAGAAAGTAGGGAAAACCACTAGACCATTCAGGGATGACCTAAATCAAATCCCTTATGATTATACAGTGGAAGTGAGAAATAGATTTAAGGGCCTAGATCTGATAGAGTGCCTGATGAACTATGGAATGAGGTTTGTGATATTGTACAGGAGACAGGAATCAAGACCATCCCTACGGAAAAGAAATGCAAAGAAGCAAAATTGCTGTCTGGGGAGGCCTTACAAATAGCTGTGAAAAGAAGAGAAGCAAAAAGCAAAGGAGAAAAGGAGAGATATAAACATCTGAATGCAGAGTTCCAAAGAATAGCAAGAAGAGATAAGAAAGCCTTCCTCAGCGATCAATGCGAAGAAATAGAGGAAAACAACAGAATGGGAAAGACTAGAGATCTCTTCAAAAAAATTAGAGATACCAAGGGAACATTTCAGGCAAAGATGGGCTCAATAAAGGACAGAAATGGTATGGACCTAACAGAAGCACAAGATATTAAGAAGAGGTGGCAAGAAATACATAGAAGAACTGTACAAAAAAGATCCTCACGACCCAGATAATCACTATGGTGTGATCACTGACCTAGAGCCAGACATCCTGGAATGTGAAGTCAAGTGGGCCTTAGAAAGCATCACTACGAACAAAGCTAGTGGAGGTGATGGAATTCCAGTTGCGCTATTTCAAATCCTGAAAGATGATGCTGTGAAAGTGCTGCACTCAATATGCCAGCAAATTTGGAAAACTCAGCAGTGGCCACAGGGCTGGAAAAGGACAGTTTTCATTCCAATCCCAAAGAAAGGCAATGCCAAAGAATGCTCAAACTACCGCACAATTGCACTCATCTCACATGCTAGTAAAGTAATGCTCAAAATTCTCCAAGCCAGGCTTCAGCAATACGTGAACTGTGAACTTCCTGATGTTCAAGCTGGTTTTAGAAAAGGCAGAGGAACCAGAGATCAAATTGCCAACATCAGCTGGATCATGGAAAAAGCAAGAGAGTTCCAGAAAAACATCTATTTCTGCTTTATTCACTATCCAAAGCCTTTGACTGTGTGGATCACAATAAACTGTGGAAAATTCTTCAAGAGATGGGAATACCAGACCACCCGATCTGCCTCTTGAGAAATCTGTATGTAGGTCAGGAAGCAACAGTTAGAACTGGACATGGAACAACAGACTGGTTCCAAATAGGAAAAGGAGTCCGTCAAGGCTGTATATTGTCACCCTGCTTATTTAACTTATATGCAGAGTACATCATGAGAAACGCTGGACTCGAAGAAACACAAGCTGGAATCAAGATTGCCGGGAAAAATATCAATAACCTTAGATATGCAGATGACAGCACCCTTATGGCAGAAAGTGAAGAGGAACTCAAAAGCCTCTTGATGAAAGTGAAAGTGGAGAGTGAAAAAGTTGGCTTAAAGCTCAACATTCAGAAAAGGAAGATCATGGCATCTGGTCCCATCACTTCATGGGAAATAGATGGGGAAACAGTGGAAACAGTGTCAGACTTAATTTTCTGGGCTCCAAAATCACTGCAGATGGTGACTGCAGCCATAAAATTAAAAGACGCTTACTCCTTGGAAGGAAAGTTATGACCAACCTAGACAGCATATTCAAAAGCAGAGACATTACTTTGCCAATAAAGGTCCGTCTAGTCAAGGCTATGGTTTTTCCTGTGGTCATGTATGGATGTGAGAGTTGGACTGTGAAGAAGGCTGAGCACCGAAGAATTGATGCTTTTGAACTGTGGTGTTGGAGAAGACTCTTGAGAGTCCCTTGGACTGCAAGGAGATCCAACCAGTCCCTTCTGAAGGAGATCAGCCCTGGGATTTCTTTGGAAGGAATGATGCTAAAGCTGAAACTCCAGTACTTGGCCACCTCATGCGAAGAGCTGACTCATTGGAAAAGACTCTGATGCTGGGAGGGATTGGGGGCAGGAGGAGAAGGGGACGCCAGAGGATGAGATGGCTGGATGGCATCACTTACTCGATGGACATGAGTCTGAGTGAACTCTGGGAGTTGGTGATGGAGAGGGAGGCCTGGTGTGCTGCAATTCATGGGGTCGCAAAGAGTCGGACACGACTGAGCGACTGAACTGAACTTAACTGAATATATATTAAGAAGCTTAAAGTGCTGATTCTATTTAACTTAGACATCCTAGTTTTAGAAATCTAAATCCTTACTTAGTAGACCATATAGAAAAAGGACCTTTATTATTTATTATGAATTTTCCATTCCTTCTGAGCTAAGTAGAAAAATGAGTCTCGCCCTTACCCTGAACCTTATATGGATTCTGTGTCAAGGCTTCCATCATTTGTACTTTCTTACTTCCACAACTCAGTTCTACTTTACTGATGTGCTCTGGATGATTTTAACATCCAGATGTATTCAAAATATCTGTCCAGCTCCCCTTCACCTTTCCCTACAATACAACCAGATCAGTTACCCTCTTATTGTCCTGACACCCTTCTTTAATTATGTTATTACCGTAACATTCTATCATGTGTTTCCCCTACCCCCGGCCCCACCAAAAAAAAAAAAAAAAACAGGCTATTGCCTGCTTTGCCTCATCATAATGAGGACTTTTTCTGGAACTAGACTGTTTGGATTTGAATTCCAGCTTTGCCACTTGCCAGCTATGTGGTTCAGGTCTCACTTTCCTCATTACATGGAATTATCTAATTATTATATTAAAATTATATAATTATTACATGGAAAGTGGTCAGAGCAGTGCTGGCACATAGTAAACCCTGAATTTGTGTTATTATTATTATTATAACTAACAGAGGATAAGACGATTGGGTGGCATCACCAACTCGATGAACATGAGTTTGAGCAGGCTCCGGGAGTTGGTGATGGGCAGGGAAGCCTGGCATGCTGCAGTCCATGGGGTCACAAAGAGTTGGACACGACTGAACAACTGAACTGAATTGATTATTATTATTATCATGTCATAGAGATATTATGAAGCTCAAATAATGTGTATGAAACCGCTTTGTAATGCACTACTCATTACTTTCTATTACAGTAACATGTGTTTACTTTAATCTCATAAATTATAGAAGAACAAGGACTATCTTATTTTCTAATGACTTACGTTGTACACAGTAAATTCTCAAAAGTTGCACTGAAATTAAATGTTATTTTATGACCAAATCACTGTTGACTTTTGGTTATGTCTAAATAACATCACATCAAGATAACTCACAATCTTGTTATATATACACTTGTGTCTTCCACTATGTTAGAGGTCTTTTCAAAGTAGAGTCTACAATGGAGAATCCACGGCAAGCATGGAAGGAAAAGCTTTAGGAATTCTATCTACAGTTTTTCTTTATCTTTTGTAAATTTTTATTGTTTGGAATATATCATTACTAACATGTATGCAATTACTATGCAAATGCTATAACAGGTAAGTAAATATATACTGGAAGTGCAGGCTTAAGACAGTTTTACTAAACGGTGTACACTCTAAAAGGTCTGGAGATCAGCACATTAACCCGCAGTATGGTTTCTCTCCTGGTGTCAAGCTGATCTATTGAAGTTTTCCTAGCACACAGTTTATATTTCTTTGTTTCCAAATCTGACTCACAACCAGTTTGTTTAAAATGAGAGTATGGCAGCCACTCCTTTTCAAGCTGCAACTTGCATTCTCACACCAAGACTTAACCATCACCAAATGTAAAGTCCTTAAAAGACAGGTCTGTATCTGGTCTATTTTTGCATCTATCCCCACACCCCCACCTCCTCACCACACAACAGGGTTTTCACAACTGGCACATAACAGGCTCCACATAAATGTTGGCTGAATGCATATAATGACACAGTGATTGCTACTGGAAGGCAGGAGAGTGTGCTGGTGAACAGCAGAAGCTCAGATCCTGGCTCTGCCACGTAACAGGGTGACCCTGAGCCTCAGAATTTTCCTTTGGGAAATGAAGGTGATTAAGTAAAGGGACTCTCCTGGGGTGTCCAGTGGTTAAGAATGACCCGCCAATGCAGGGGACACGGGTTCGATCACTCTGACCCAGGAAATTCCACTAAGTCCCTGCACCGCAGTTATTGAAACCCCCATGCCCTAGAACCTGTGCTCAGCAACGAGAGAAGCCACTGTAATGAGAAGCCCTTGCACTGTGACTAGAGAGCAGCCCTTGCTCATTGCAACTGGAGAAAGCCTACAGGCAGCAATGAAGACCCAGCACGACCAAAAATTAAAATGAATAAATAAATAATGTTTTTAAAAGTTAGTAAAGAGTAAAATCCATTTCTTGACTCAAAATATTAATTTGGGAGCATAATTTAATGCAGAAAACGCCCTCAATTCATGAAATGAAAAAGTGGGCAATTACCATGTAGTGTGCATTTTTTGTCAGCAGTTCTATGTATTAAAGTGGTACAGCATGCAGTTATATAGCATCTTGAGTTTCCTGTATCCCCCCAAGAGGTAAGACACTGATTTCCCAAGGAGCTGTGCCCCTTCAGTATGAGTATGCAGAGAAAGAGTGAGGGGAAGGAAGGGAAAGATTAGACAATTATTTCCATCTTATGAACGTGTGAGAGAGTTTGCTTTGTCATTTGGGGTTTCAAGTACTGATTACTGTTAAATCAACATATCCTATTACATTAATATGGCTCTTAAACTGTAAAAAAATTATTTTGGTCAATGAATCATTTGTCTATGTTGAAAATCCTAAAGAATAGCAACAATACCAATACCACCTCCTGGAACTAAAAGCAGTTCTAGCAAGATTTGAGGATACAAGGTTATATATGAAAGTCAATTGCTCTCCTATATACCTGCAATGAATAATTGGAACTTGAAATTCAAAACACAACACTATTTACAAAACTACCCAAAATACAATATCCTGTGCTTAAGTATAGTTCTAACAAAATATGAACAAGATTGGTATGAGGAAAAGCACAAAACTCTGATAAAAGAAATAATAAATAGAAGGATATTCCATGACCATGGATAGTAAGATTCAATACAGTTAGGACGTCAGGTAGGATGTGAGTTCTGATACCTCACCAATGAAGATATGCAGACGGCAATAGTCTGTGAAGGATGTTCAACATCATATGACATTAGGGAGCTGCTAATTAAAAGGACAGTGAAGTACAATGAAACATCTATTAGAATGGCTAGAATTTAAAACACTGACAACAGCAAATGTGGCAAGGATGTAAGGCAACAGGAGCTCTCATTCATTGCTGTTGAGAATGCAAAATGGTACAGTCACTTTGGAAGACAGCATGGCAGTTTAATACAAAGCTAAACATAGTCTTACCATATGATCCAGCAATCATTCTCCTAGGAATTTATCCAAATGAGTTGAAAATGTATGTCCACACAAAACCCTGCACACAAATGTTTGCAGAAGCTTTATGCTCGATAAAGGACAGAAATGGTATGGACCTAACAGAAGCACAAGATATTAAGAAGAGATGGCAAGAATACACAGAAGAACTGTACAAAAAAGATCTTCACAACCCAGATAATCATGATGGTGTGATCACTGACCTAGAGCCAGACATCCTGGAATGTGAAGTCAAGTGGGCCTTAGAAAGCATCACTACGAACAAAGCTAGTGGAGGTGATGGAATTCCAGTTGCGCTATTTCAAATCCTGAAAGATGATGCTGTGAAAGTGCTGCACTCAATATGCCAGCAAATTTGGAAAACTCAGCAGTGGCCACAGGGCTGGAAAAGGACAGTTTTCATTCCAATCCCAAAGAAAGGCAATGACAAAGAATGCTCAAACTACCGCACAATTGCACTCATCTCACATGCTAGTAAAGTAATGCTCAAAATTCTCCAAGCCAGGCTTCAGCAATACGTGAACTGTGAACTTCCTGATGTTCAAGCTGGTTTTAGAAAAGGCAGAGGAACCAGAGATCAAATTGCCAACATCAGCTGGATTATGGAAAAAGCAAGAGAGTTCCAGAAAAACATCTATTTCTGCTTTATTGACTAAGCCAAAGCCTTTGACTGTGTGGATCACAATAAACTGTGGAAAATTCTGAAAGAGATGGGAATACCAGACCACCCGATCTGCCTCTTGAGAAATCTGTATGCAGGTCAGGAAGCAACAGTTAGAACTGGACATGGAACAACAGACTGGTTCCAAATAGGAAAAGGAGTCCGTCAAGGCTGTATATTGTCACCCTGCTTATTTAATTTATATGCAGAGTACATTATGAGAAACGCTGAATTGGAAGAAACACAAGCTGGAATCCAGATTGCCGGGAGAAATATCAATAACCTCAGATATGCAGATGACACCACCCTTATGGCAGAAAGTGAAGAGGAACTAAAAAGCCTCTTGATGAAAGTGAAAGTGGAGAGTGAAAAGGTTGGCTTAAAGCTCAACATTCAGAAAATGAAGATTATGGCATCTGGTCCCATCACTTCATGGGAAATAAATGGGGAAACAGTGGAAACAGTGTCAGACTTTATTTTTCTGGGCTCCAAAATCACTGCAGATGGTGACTGCAGCCATAAAATTAAAAGATGCTTACTCCTTGGAAGGAAAGTTATGACCAACCTAGACAGCATATTCAAAAGCAGAGACATTACTTTGCCAACAAAGGTCCGTCTAGTCAAGGCTATGGTTTTTCCTGTGGTCATGTATGTATGGATGTGAGAGTTGGACTGTGAAGAAGGCTGAGCGCCGAAGAATTGATGCTTTTGAACTGTGGTGTTGGAGAAGACTCTTGAGAGTCCCTTGGACTGCAAGGAGATCCAACCAGTCCCTTCTGAAGGAGATCAGCCCTGGGATTTCTTTGGAAGGAATGATGCTAAAACTGAAACTCCAGTACTTTGGCCACCTCATGCAAAGAGTTGACTCATTGGAAAAGACTCTGATGCTGGGAGGGACTGGAGGCAGGAGGAGAAGGGGACGCCAGAGGATGAGATGGCTGGATGGCATCACTGACTCAGTGGACGTGAGTCTGAGTGAACTCTGGGAGTTGGTGATGGAGAGGGAGGCCTGGTGTGCTGCAATTCATGGGGTCGCAAAGAGTCGGACACGACTGAGCGACTGAACTGAACTGAACTGATTCATAATTGTCAAAATTAGAAGCAATAAAGACATATCCTTCAATCAGTGAATGGAGAAACAAACTGTAGTACATCCATTCGATGGAATTTTATTCAACAATAAAATGAAATGAGCTATCAAGCCACAAAAAGGCAGGGAAGAACCTTAAATACACATTGCTAAATCAAAGAATCCAGTCTAAAAAAGCTACAAACTACATGATTCTAACTATATGACATTTTTAGAGGCTAACCGCAGAGACCGTAAACAGATCTGTGGTTGCCATGGGTTAAGAGGAGGGAGGGAAGTATGAATCAGTGGAGCACAGGGAATTTTTAAGGATGGTGAAACTATTTGCATGATACTGTCAGGGTGGATACAGGACATTACCCATTTGTCAAAAACCATATAATTGTGCAACAGGAGAAACAAACACTAATGTCAACTATGGGATTTAGTTAATAACAATGTATCAATATTGGTTCATTGATTGTAACTAATGTACCACACAAATGCAAGATGTTAAATACAGGGGATATTGTACAGAGGGAGGGTGGGTGTGTGGGAATTCTCTACATTCTCCTCAACTTTTCTGTAAACCTAAAACTACCCTAAAGAATAATAGCTGTTATCAAAAAATGTCCAAAGTAAGTAAAAAATACCACAGCAAATTATATATATATATAAAATACTTAAGTATATGCCAATACACACATTCAGATAAAATAAAATAACTATACATCTCTTTCTCTTCTTGATAATTTTTCGATTTTAGTTCCCTGACCAGGGATCAAACACATTCCCCTGTAGTGGAAGCATGGAGTCTTACCACTGGACTTCCAGGGAAATCCCTTCACGATAAATTTTAAACTATATATTCTGTTATTTTCCTTCTTCGAATACAATGCTTTTATATGGACTGTCAATCATGTCCGACTCTTTGCAACCCCATGGACTGTAGACTATCAGGCTCCTCTGTCCATGGGATTTTCCAGGCAAGAGTACCGGAGTGGGTTACCATTTCCTTCTCCAGGGGATCTTCCCGACCCACGTATCGAACCTGGGTCTCCAGCATTGCAGGCAGATGTTTTACCATCTGAGCTACCAGGGAAGCCACAGTGTAATGCTTTTATATGGACTGTCAGTGGAAGATGAGGAGATGCAGAGAGTTATGCTAAATTATGTTCAGAAAAATTTTGGTAGTGAAGGGAACTAGGATTGATGAGTCTGGAGTCTAGGAAAGAATTCTTTTTAAAGGATATAATGATGACAACTCTAAAAAAAAAATACTGTTAGCCCCCATTCACTTTTATTCTTTAGTTATTTCACTGTCTTTCAAAGAATATAAGTAAATACTAAAATATAAAACTGCATACCAACAGTACATATAAAATTTTGCCAATGAGTTAAAATGCGAGGAAAACAAACACATACCAAGTCATCGATGTTGACCATTAGAACATTCTGATATGCTCCACCGTCTTTACCGCTAATATCACAATCAGATGATGCTACTGGCAACAGAACAAGGATCAGGGGAGGAATTCCAAAGATATACCTAAAAGAAACTGAATTCAACAGTAAGTAAGAATCAGCCAAATGTTTTAAGTCATATTATATCATCTGATGGCAGTGTTTCAATTGGCCTGACCACTAATTTCTAAGAATTTTTAAAATGTATCTTGCTTCTGCAGAGTGTAGGGAAAAACTCCGAAGTTCATTATTATGTAACAGCCAAAGTAAGACAATATTTTAGAGTCTAGGTTTCTTTCATTTGAATTCAGATATAACTCTTTGGGATAGTGCAGAACAGGTGTGATGACAGCAAAGTCTCTTTGCTCCATTGACAGAAAAACAGGTAAACTATAGGTTAAAAATGAGAAATTCTTGAAAGTTTATGATCTATGGCACGTGACTGTATATTTATATAAAACTTGGTGGCTGATCAAGTGTCCAGCTGTTTCCTGGAGGCAACATTGCAGGAAGTTTATCTCCACAGTACGGCACTATGATCATATGCTTTCTTTTTAATAATGGACCTTAGAAGGCTTACCTTTCCTAGAACTGGTACAAAGTTGACATTTATATTATAAGACCCCTTATCTTTTCAGTATCTTCTATTTCTAAATGCCCAGAGACTCACATTCTCTTCAAACACAGCCCTGTTTAGCTTCTTGACATGTTAGGAAAACAATAAATAAATTCATACCCTGTTAACTAATTATTTATATCTGTTTTTAAATGTCTTCTTATTTAGGGGCATTTTTTAATCAAAATGGATGAAATTATAAATGACATCATTTTTGGCAATAGTAATACACTGATAGAAAGCTAGGGATTCCCTGAGGGATTAAAATCTGGTTTTATGGGGACTTATTTTATTTCTTCACAAGCTTGCCAGAGTGTCTTGTTTGAATCTTTCTGTAAACTATTGAGTGTTGATGACAATGTATTTCCTGTGACTTTCACCAGTGAACTTTAACTATTCTCATTGAGTGCAAGACATTTCACATGTATGCCTACTCCTGATTAAGATTACAAACAATGCTGCTTGGAACCCAAGGAACTAAAGACTGTCAAATATATCATAAACTTCCCGATAACATTATAATCTGTTACATCATTATCTGTCATACAAAAGTGAGTAACCCTCCCCATTAAATTATGTGCTGTTAGTGACCCATATATTTACAATACAGTATGTAGACTGGATAGCAGATAGAGGAACAAACATGAATCTCACATCAAATCTTCATACTGACATTTAACAAGGTAAGAAAAACAAAATGAGAGGCAGGATCTACTCAAAGCTCTGACACTAAGTTTCTGTACGCATGATGAGCAAGAATTCACTTAGGAGATTAATGATGCTGCTGCTGCTACTGCTAAGTCGCTTCAGTCATGTCCAACTCTGTGCGACCCCATAGACAGCAGTCCACCAGGCTCCCCCATCCCTGGGATTTTCCAGGCAAGAGTACTGGAGTGGGTTGCCACTGCCTTCTCCGGATGATGATGCTAGTTGCCTTTAACTGAGTACCTGTCATGTACCAAGCACTGTTCAGTGCCTTATACTTACTGTCTCTAAAGATCCAAAGGGTCCTACCAGGTAGTTAATCTTTTTGTTAAACATAAATAGTAGGTGCCGGGTCTGGATTCTAACCTGAGCCAATTGCTTCACCAGGATTTGATCCTAAATGCCCATAATCTTTCTAAAAAATAATCTTATTTATTTATTTATTTTTGGTTGTGCTGGGTTTTCCTTGTTGTGTGGGCTTTTCTCTAGTTGCGAAGCACGGGTTTCTCATCACCATGACATCTCTTGTTGAAGAGCACCAGCTCTAGGGCGCACAGGCTTTAGGAGTTGTGGTCCCCAGGCTCTGGAGCACAGCTTCAGTAGTTGTGGTGTATGGGCTTAGTTGCCCTGGGACACGTGGGATCTTCCCAGATCAGGAATTAAACTCATGTCTCCTGCATCAGTAGGTGGATTCTTTACCACTGAGCCACCAGGGAAGCCTACCCATAATCTTTTAATAATACATCATCATTTTTATCTAAATGAAAACTACCTCCAGGTTCTATTATCTATCTCCACCTCTCTTTCTTCTACTATTGTCTCTCTCACCTGAAGATTCTCAAACAATGATCAATTGCTAATTATTTAGTATCCTAACTTTGTAATTAGATTTGTATAGATAGTGCAGAGCCAAACTTTTTCTTTTCTCTGTCATCTTAAAGGTGTCTGGCAGGGATACTTCAGGAGGAATAGAGGATAAGGAAAGTTTATACACCATATAGCTTGAAATGAGCTTTAAAGGAATAATAACAAAGTAATTAAACATTAGAATGAAAAGGAGACATTTTTACTATTGTACATAAATGTTATTTCAAAGGTCCACATTTTACACTTCGATTTAGGAGGCAGTTTTATTTTTTCTGAGCACTACTTATTGTGCCCTCTTCATTCCAAATTTCAGTAATGAGTGCTCCCAAAATTCATGTTGATCCACTTGGTCATTGGATGGTATTTTATCAATGCTTTCAAATGATGACTTAGTGGGGAATTAAGTCTTTTTTGTGCAATTCTAAAAAATATTTGCCTTATCTAGAGCGTCTTTGGTTGCCACTATTGTTAAATGGGCTTCCCTGGTGGCTCAGAGGTTAAAGTGTCTGCTCGCAATGTGAGAGACCTGGGTTCAATCCCTGGGTTGGGAAGATCCCTTGGAGAAGGAAATGGCAACCCACTCCAGTATTCTTGCCTGGAGAATCCCATGGATGGAGGAGCTGGTGGGCTACAGTCCACGGGGTCACAGAGAGTCGGACATGACTGAGTGACTTAACTTGTTAAATAGGTCAGCCCTGGGCTTCCCTGGTGGCTTGGCAGTAAAGAATCTGCAATGCAAGAGACATGGGTTCAATTTCTGGGTTGGGAAGATCCCCTGGAGAAGAAAAAGTCAACTCATTCCATTATGCTTGCCTGGGAAATCCCATGGACAGAGGAGCCTGGCAAGCTACAGTTCACTGGGCCACAAAAGAGTTAGACGTGACTTAGGAATTAAATCACCACCAGCAGCTCAGCTCCAGATAGCCTTGGCAACACAAAGCACAGAGGGAGACCTGGAGGCTGTGTCTTGGTGTGGAAATGGGTTAAGAGACCACTAAAAGGACAGAGCAGCTCAAAATCTTCACTTCCCTAATTTGTACAATGAAAACCTCAGACTAACCGATCCCTTGATATCCCTTTCAACTCGTAAGCACCTTAATTCTAAGAATCTACCTAGCCATCCAAATACAGTAACTCTTTAAACCTGAAATCCCCTGATGGACAATGTTGCAAATACATTCCAGTGCTTCAAACCCAGGTCTCAGAAGTTCCTAGATTTCTCATTAATGACTTGCCTTCAACTGAAGTCTTTTCTCCATACCACATAGAGAGTAACATATTAATATTGCCTAGTTTGAGCCTGCTTTTGACATTGTTGTCACAATAGGAAAGGACTCTGCTTTTATTTTTAGATTATGCATAGAATACCAACCCTATCCCCCCCCACCTTGACTTTTCCCTTAGGTTACAAAAAAAGATAAACCGTAAAGAATAATGCAAGGCAAGCTTGGGCTTGTGGAATTTTCTTTAGATTTCCTGAAGGGATTGAAACTGGAGAATTTGTTTTCAGTAGGGAATTTGGTTAAACCAGAATGATGGCTGTCTAAAAAAGTCTTGTTGGTTTTTATATTAAGCCAAATAATACATTCAATCCTCAGATGCTTGTTATGGGGTCAAAGTGAACATAAACAAATTAGTTTCTACAATCCTTCAAATCCAATCTTTCATTACTGTTTAAGACCAATCAGTATGTATTGACTGTCTACTGTACACATTACATAGACCTATTTTCATGAAAGACATTATCTGAATATATAAGATTTGGCTTTAGTATGAGCAATTGGCATAAACGAGTGAATAAATAAAAAGTTAATAAACAGTAGGAAATAATCATATATGAAAACCACCATTTAAAGGTTCTAAAATCAATTTTATGTTCACACAAAGCATTCTAATATTTGCCACAAACATATTGATTGGATTATAAATTCTATCCATAAGTCCTATGATAAACAGCAGATAAAGACATTTCTGAAGCCATCCTATAATACTATATACAGTATTTCATTTAATCCCATAACCATTTCTTGAGGTAAGTACTATCAATTACTAAACATTTTGGCAGATGGAGAATCTGGGGCCCAAATTTTTCCCCGGATAAAACGAGTTTTGTAAGAGTCAGGATTCAAATCCAAGATTGTCAGGTTGAAAAGTCTAGAAACTAAGCTTTCAGCCACTGAGCTACACTGCTTCCTGTAAAAATAACTGCATGTGTGTCCTCAAGGGAAATGTGCAAAAACCCCATCTTTCTCCACATGAAACTCACTGTGGTGCTTCCTTGGCCAAGCTCTGAAACATTGCACCACATACTCCTATTTAAGGGGAAAAAGACATTGACTGTTTGGTTTTATTACATTAGGTTATGTGTCACAGGTGCAGCCAGAAAAAAAAAAAAATCTCACATCACAGAGAAATCAACATGTAATGTGGTCCTACAAAGTAACCTCTTCCATTTTTGTCTAAGGTATTTCAGCATTGTTATGATGCCCTGTGTAATTCTCTTTAAACTTGTTCAGGCTTTCTAATCTTCCTCAGTTCTCCATTTGTACCACTATTCCATTTTTGGGTCGTCAAATAATTAAATTATCAAAACTAGAGAGCACAATCATCAAGGACCACATAGGAGGTCCTCAACTACTTCAACTTCCAAAAGAAGTGTCAAAGTGAAAGGACAAAAAGTAATGAAACCTCTAATGAAATCTATTGGAACAAACTGCAGATAGCCACTCAGAGTAATTATTATTAGGAGTTTAGAATTCTAATATTTTGGTTGCTGATAACTTATGCTACATGATTAGTGTAGATATTCAGGAAATGGAATAATGGACACCTTAGCTTCCTCCTTGTCAGTAATGGACACCTTAGCTTCCTCCTCTTGCTTTACCTCTCCGCTCTAGATCAGAGGTGATGGGAGGATAAGAGCTGGGAGCCATCCAGAAAGAAGCAACTGCAGAAGCTCGGTGGGCATTGTAAGGAAAACAGGAATATACCTAATTTCTAATTCTATATTAAACTTCTAGAGGAGGCCCATTAAGAATTCTCTATACTCTAAACCCTACTCCGTTATTTTGTTACTAATCAGGTACTTCTGGACTATGTCACTTTTTGATGCTTGAATACCTGTGAGTGGGCAAAAAGCTCTTCTAATCTAAAGGTGGAGCCAGGAAAGGCATCAAACAGGACAACAACCTCCTGTCTATTCTGGCCCCCTCCCCATTCGTCTCCTTTTGATAGAGGAAGTATTTACTGTAAAACAGCAGAATTTTCCTCAGGCGATCCCTCCCTAAACACGTTTCCCTTCCCCCCAATCCCCCCAGCACACCTTTTTTGTTTTGTTTTTCCCCCTAGTCAACTTTTGGACTCTATACTAGCCGTATGGCTGCTAACGCCATCGCTTCAGCTCTGTCCTTGCCCATTTAAAATTCGTATTCCACACAAGTAAAATCTACTCGGTCTCAGCAAGGGTCTAAAATGTAGAATTATGCCTGTTAATTCTGCCTCCGTCAAGGAGCACCCATTTAGAACAAACAAAACAAAACCCAAAGTGTCCCTTCTCAGTGCCAGCCCGGAGCACTTGGTTTCCCAGCAAAAGACACCGGGTACAGCCCCAGTCGGAAACTCCCAGCCTCAGTAAGTGGGTGAAAACGGGGTTTTCCGGAGACCTGTCCCTTTGGGGTTTAAAAGCGTGTCCCGTGGGAGCTTCGCTTTCACTTCTCTAAGGATTTGGAGCTGCAAGAGCCCACATCCTCGCAGATCCCGGGGCGCCGGTGAGTACCTCGGCGCGACCAGGAGCCCGGGGTGGGTGGGTTGGGCGCTCGGTTGACAGCGGGCGGCGCTGGCTCCGGGAGAAGGACGGAGCGCGTTGTTACCCCGGGACCTGGGCGCAGGCTGCCACAGCTGAACGGCGCGGAGGCTGCAGCGCCGGGTCTCGGGGACAGAGGGCCGGCGTCGGGGACCGAGGCTCCCACGCAGCTTGCCAGGTGCAAGTGGCAATGGGCCAGGGTACTCGGGCGCGGTCGCCGGCTGCCCCGGGGCAGAGCCCGAGCTCTCCGCAGGTCCAAAGTGCAAGGCCAGGCTGTTCCCGGACGCGCCTGAGCGCGGGGCCCCGCAGCGCGTCCGAGTCCCCGGGAGTGCCGGGCGCGCGAATTTCTGCGCCCGAGAGAGGAGCGCTTACCATGGAACATGGTCTGCGGGAGCGGGCGTGGTCATGATGACCGCAACTGCAGCAGGAGCACGCTCTCACCGCCCATAGTCACTCCCAGGACCCTGGTCTTCCGCGGAGTTACCGGGAGTCCGTGCCGGGAAGGCCGTCTCTGTCGCTGGTTCCTCCTACCCACGCCGAGCCTGCTGTTTCATCCATCCCAAGGGGGGCGGCACACACCAGGGCCCGGCTCTGCGCTTTGCCTTTCCCATAACTTCCGTAGGATCAGCCGGCAGTGTACTTTCAGTTTCTACTTTGCGCTTGGTCTGCAGGTTCGATCTCCAAGTTAATCACTGGGGCGTCTTCACAGCACCCCCCCCCGCCTCCCTTCTCCTGGTCACCTGCGTCCTCCCCGAGCGCTTCCTGTGCGCCTGGACCAAGACCAGAGGAGCGCGCGGATTTCCAAAGCACCGCAGGAGGAATGAGTTGGTCTTCTGATTCCGGGCGATTTGAGGCAAAAGACTTCCCAAATGACCTCTAGCCGCCTTGGCAAAAGTAGGCGACTAGGATCTAAAAGCATCGGTTGCTAATGAGTCCACAGAAGCCGTAAATGTGAGGGGCGAGAGCTGGGCTATTGCAAGCGGGAACCAGGGAGGAGGCGTAGCAGCTCTTGCCGCGGATGTGGTGGTGGACGATGCCAAGTCCTCTTGTTTAAAAAAAAAAAAAAGGAAGTAAAGAATGATGAATGATTAAGAGGGCCACGGGCCACTCCCTCGGCCTCTCTAACCTCTCTTGGTCTCTTTCCTCTCTGTCTTTTGTACATGCACCTGCTCAGGTGAGATCTCAAAGGAAAATAAAGCGGTGGGTCAGTCTCCTCTGGGAAGAGCTATCTTTGGACCTAGAAATTAAAGCCCAAATTAGGTGGAGAAAGTGGAGACCGATAATAGCTCCTAACAACGTCTCCCTTGTGCGTTTGTCTGAATTGGCTAATAAATCAAATTATCCATTGTGACTGTGTGTTTACAGAAGCTTATTAGATAAAGATAAGTTTATAAGATAAACAAAAGTTTATCTTTTTTTTTTTTCTAGACCTGAATTATTTAGATATTTTCTGTCTTGTTCGGTTTCTGATATTCTGCAGAAACCCTGCTTAAATGAAGGTGGGTGATGTAAAGAAATAACAGTGATAATAATATTATGGCTATCATTTACCTAGCATTTGTTCTGTACTAGTATTGTGCTAATCCTTTTATATATGTCATCTCAGGCAAAATTTCCTCTGTGGTAGATAATTTTGTGGGAACTAAGACTTCCTTAAGTATATGCCCGAATTCACTCCCCTGGTTAGTAACAAATGTGGAACACAAACCTACTGTAAATCAGCTCTAGAGTCCACACTTGGGATCCTTGGGTTAGAAGTCCTGTGAACAATGCAGAAATTGATGCCAGGACAGAAACAGAGTCACATGTAGTGTGGGTATGGCTTTGCTCCAGTGTGGGGACCTCAGGACAAATTTCTGGAATTTGTGAGTTCTCAGTTGAGACCCAAGCAGGTCAATTAACTTGACGATGTGAGCATTTCAGATTCTTTGATAGTGTGAACAAAGAAAAAAGGAAAAGAAAGCAGAGAGAAAAAGAAAAAAAAAATGAAACAGAGGGTGAAGCAGTGTTGCTTAAGGCTGAAACCTGGATTTCTATTCCTCTTTTAGCCTCATTTCTCACATCCAGTTCATAGGCAAGTCCTGTCAGCAATACCTCTAAAATAAATCCCAAATCTATTCTGTGAATTGCCTAAGGTTAACCATTAAAACCCTGCTGTCTAGGGACCTTCCAGTTTCTACTCTTGCCCACAACCTCTTCATTCTCTTCATAGCAGCAGGATATTGATTTACATTTGCCATTTTCCGTGACCACTCCCTGACCACTTCCCGCTGTACATGGGGCTTTCATGGCCCTGAGTGATCTGGGCTTCTGCTGCCCTCCCTGGCTCTCTGGTACCCATGACTTTTTTCCTCCCTGTGTCCAGCCAAGCTGACTTCCACTTAGATGAGCATCTAGGACTTCCCTGGTGGTCCATTGGTTAAGACTCCTCCCTTCCAATACAGGGGTCGTGGGTTCGATCCCTGGTCTGGGAACCGAGATTCCATATATCATGTGAAAAGAAAAAGAAAGTGTCTAGCACACAGCCATGCAGAAAGTGAAAGAATGAGAGAGGACAATTGAGTGAGAGGCATGAATGAGAACATGTGTGGAAGAGACAGTTTGTGAAGACAGGAGGAAAATAGGAGGAAAGGGGAAGAGAACAAGGGAAACGAACAAGAACAGGACACAGAATGTGGTGGGGGTTGGGGGGATGTCAAGTATTTCCATCTGACTGGAACTTAGGGTGGAGGTGGGGAGTGGAGAAACAGGAGGCTGGAGTGAAAAGTAAAAATGAATTTTGTAATTAAACATGACAATGTTGGTTATTGATTTATTTAAAATCCCTGACAGCAGAATTGAGGTATGTAACTGCATATAGCCTGTAGTTTTTATTTTTTTAACTTTTCAGGGACAGATAAAAGAGCATCCATCAATAACTTGCTCAGCAGGAAATCCGTCTTCCTTTTTCATGCAATCACTGTAAAACTTGGTTGAACAAGAGCTTGTGCATAAGTGAACTTTTGGGAAGCATGAGGGAAAATTATTCAGAGCTCCAAGAGGAGATGTAAATTCCTCACCAGACTCTGACCCTAAATGTGAAGAATCTCTGAAAAAAATATTCATAAATCATTGGGCATTTTTTTTATTATATGCAAATGGGCACTTTCTAACTTCAAGTTATTATTTTTCTGTCTATGGCAGAATTAATACCATTTGGAAAAAAATTCCAAAATGTATTCTTAAATTTGTAGTTGATATTTTGATAAAATGAACATTATTTTTTATTAGACAGATAGATAAGGATAAAAGAAATGTCATGAATTTTTATATGCTAATGTTATGTGATTAGAAAAGCTGGGTGGTTACCATCAAGTTCACTTATAGACCCAATGGTGCAGAAAAGCCAATATGGAAACAAAATAGTATATAAAGTTTATGAGTTATAACCAATAAATATTAAGAAAGAAGACAACATTCTCAGAATGATTAATACAATGTACTTGAAAAAATGGAAATAAAACCATATGAATGTCAGCTTAAAGAGAGAATCATTTGATGTTAATGAATGTCTTTTTAAATGTTCCACAATCTTCAATCTAAATAGTTCATTATTGGTAATCTGAAAATCTTTTCTTGATAATTATCTGAACTACTTTTACCCAACATAATATGACCATTTTTTATAGTCTGAGATCTGAATGCTAGCTATCATTCTATCAGTATTTTCTGAAGTTCCTGTAGCTTAATTTTCCAGGCGTAATATTCAACATATTTCAAACACACACACACACACACACAAAACAGATTTATGGGCATGTGTTCGTGTAGAACACATGGGACCTGTGCTTAGAAGGACTATAGATTTGGTTTAATGCTCTGCAGTCACTGTCTTGAAATTCTTAATTATTTTTGGACAAAGGAACTCTCATTTTCACTTTGCATTGGGCCCCACAAATTCTGTAACTGGTCATGCATACTCACACATATTAAGCTACACACTGTGGACAGCAACACAGGTCATCAAGGTGATTTCAGCTTAGTGGAGAAAACAGATGTTAAATGTAGAATTTAACATTAATTTAAAATGTAGAATTTAACATTAATTTAAAAGTATTATGAAAAGGAAAATTTGAGATGTGTTTCAAACTAGAGTTTTAAGGAAGTCTAGGCCTGTTTTAAAAATTAGTGAAACTAGGATCCAAAATAGATTAGTTTACCTGGTGGCTCATATGGTAAAGAATCTGCCTGCAATCCAGGAGACCTGGGTTCAATCCCTGAGTCAGGAAGATCCCCTGGAGAAGGGAATGGCTACCCACTCCAGTCTTCTTGCCTGGAGAATTCCATGGACAGAGGGAGGAGCCTGGTGGGCTATAGTCCATGGGCTCTCAAAGAGTTGGACACGACTGAATGACAAATAACAACACACCCATTCAATGGAAAAATAGCTGTAAGTGAATAAACTTTAATTCTAAAGCAGATCTGTTTGATTTTCAAGCCTGAGCTTGACAATGAATTTTCAGTTATATCAAATGACTATTTAGAATTTATTTACATGGTCATGTATTTTCTTGTTGCTCCTGCTGCTGCTGCTAAGTCACTTCAGTCGTGTCCGACTCTGTGCAACCCCATAGACGGCAGCCCACCAGGCTCCCCCATCCCTGGGATTCTCCAGGCAAGAACACTGGAGTGGGTTGCCATTTCCTTCTCCAATGCATGCATGCATGCTCAGTTGCTTCAGTTGAGTCCGAGTCTATGTGACCCTATGGACAGCAGCCCACCAGGCTCCTGTATCCACAGGATTCTCTACGCAAGAATACTGGAGTGGGTTGCCATTTCCTTCTCCAGTTGCTCCTGAATAAACCACAAATTTACCATAATGCTAAATTTAATTTGCTAACATTTTACTTTTAATTTTTCAATTATATTCATTGTTTGTGCATGTTTGATCTTCATATCATATTCAACTGAGCTGGGGCTATTTTTGTCTAATTTTCTTAGCTTGATAAAAGTATTTGGGAATTCTGTTGTTTTCTATAAACTGTAATTTTTAAGCAATATATGACTGATTTGAGCTCAATAATGAAACCTATTTTATTTTGTGGGATGCAACCTAGGGATAAGATGAGACTACCAGTTTCAAGCATTGCAAGAATGAAAATGAAAAGGATTCTTCTGAAGGCTTGATCAAAATGGCCACTTCAAAATGTCAGGAACTGCTGGAAATATGCATATCAGCATGTGAATGATTGCTTGAACCATGAAAATGAATGAAATCATCCAACATGCAATTTCAAAGAAAGGAAAGAGTCAGTCAGTGCCAGGAGGAAACTTGAGATGTGGGAATTAAGGGTAGGTGGAGAACTGGGTGCCAAAGAGCAAACTGATAAACAATAGAGCATGAAGTAAGAGAGATGTTGGCTTAGCATTCCAGGAATCAGAGAGAGAGAATTTCAAAACAGATTAATTATCAGTATTTCCAAATGTCACAAAGAGATGATGAGGATTGAAAAGCATGTCCACTGAACTGGACAGAGTAGAAGAGAAGTCTGTGGTCCTCATGACAACAGTTTGAGAAGAGCAGTGTAGTGAGACATAATATTCTGGTTTGTGGGATGTAAGGGAAGAAGCAAATAAAGTGAGAGGAGACAATTTTTTAGGATGTCTGGCGAAGATAAAAGGAATCTGATAATGGCTTGAAAGGCATGTAAAGCATAATGGAAGTGCTAGTTTTCATATATGAGAGGTACTACAACATATTTATATATTAATGGTTAAAATTAGGTTTTTCTGAAGAAGTAGAAAAGGATGGAACCAAGAAACCCAAGATATCAGAGTAATTTTTTTCTTACACTCACTCCTCTTTCATCTCATTCCTTAAATTCTAAACAATTAGAATCTACTATAATCCACTATGCCTAATTTTATGTTCCTTATTGAAATGTTCCCTATGATACTTACTTGTCTACTTCTGGACTGAGTACTGGCTAGTCTGTGGAATCTAGAAAAATGGTACAGATGAACCTATTTCCAAGGCAGAAACAGAGATGCAGATATAGAGAACAGATCCATGGATGCGGTGGGTAGAGGAGGAGGGGAGGGTGAAATGAATTGGGAGACTAGGATTGACGTATAGACACTACCATGTGTAAGATAGATAGCTCGTGGGACCTTCTGTAAAGGACAGGAAGCTCAGTTCAGTGCTCTGTGGTGACCTAGATGGGTGAGATGGGGGTGGGGTGGGAGAGAGGTTCAAAAGAGAGAGGATATATGTATACTATAGCTGGTTCACTTCATTGTACAGAAGAAACTAACACAAGATTGTAAAGCAATTATATTCCGATAAAAAAAAATGCTGCCAAATTACCTTTCAGAAGGAGCAGCTGTAGCATATGTAGTTTGCATTAACCAATCCGTTTGTACACTAATCGATGTGTTGTTGGCAATCAGAGGTTCAGTTAATTCCGTTTACTGATATGGTATATTGAATTAGCTGTACCTATACAATGCGAAAAGCACTGAAAGAGAACGGCCATAGAAATCTACTTGATAGAACAGATTTGCCATAAGGTTTATTGATTTCCCTTGACAGTTTGCCTGTGTGCGCTAAGTCACGTGTCTGACTCTTTGCGACCCTATGGATTCTATCCTGCCAGGTTGCTCTATTCATGGGATTCTCCAGGCAACAATACTGGAGTGTGTTGTTATGCCCTCCTCCAGGGGATCATCCCAACCCAGGGATTGAACCCGAGTCTCTTACATCTTCTGCATTAACGGGCAGGTGTTTTACCACTAGGGCCACCTGGGAAGCCCCTTTAACAGCTTAATATTTGATAAATATTTAGCAGGAGAAAGAAAAGAAGGAATTGTATAAAGTCAAATATAGGACAAATTTGAAACAAGTATTTCTTAAGGCCCTCAAAAGACCTGGAGAAAACTAAAATCATAAGATGGTGGATCAAGATTAATACAAAGCAACTATAGCAATAACACCAGCAAAGTATGAATTTAACCTACTCCCTATCTCCTAACACTTTTCTAGATTCAACTTCCCAAAATTTCCTTGAAAATCTACTCTTTTTTTCCTTCTGATAGTGATCTTTGTGGCTACTGAAAATCCTCAGTTTTGTTTTGTTTTGATTGTTTTTGGATTTTGCTTTAAAGTCACTGATTTAAATCTGGGTGTTACTGGAGAATGCCTGCAAACACTGCTAGTTTCGGAGGTTGATTCTTAAATGAACAGTGTATTAGTACAAGTAAATACAATATCCATTTTTTCGTCCTATTTTTTTATTAGGTCTCATTGTAGGCCAGCCACATAAAGCATGCCCTACAAAGTGAAAATATATCTACTGAAAACTTAAAAAAATGACTTGAAATAACTTAATACATTAAGAACATGTTTGTATTTGGTAAACAGTCCTAATTTCATAAAGCTTACTTTAGAATAAAAAAGTTATAAAATGGGTTAGTTTGGAATTAGAATATAAGGAGTCTTAGTTTTCTAATCTGAATAAAAGTTTAGAAAGCTCAGAGAATGAAAATGACAGAATATCACTTTGAAAGGAGGGAAATAGCAAGAAATAGAATGTATCACGTTTCACTGGTAATAAAAATAATGTATTACTTAAGACAAATCAAATGAAAAGTGTTGGTCAAAAAAAAGTCTAAGAGGAAGACATGGTTAGAAAACCCGTTAAACATTAGAGAGAATCAGTAACATAGTCAAACAAACAAGGAAATCAAAGCCAATAGCTACCATTTCATAGGCTATATTACTCAAAGAATACATAATACTTCACTGCATTGTTCGAAAGTATCATTATATCTTCCTAGAAATAGTGAAGGTCAGCACATAAATGTATTGAAATCTCTCTCAACCCTAAATAACCCCATTTAAAAAAATTCAACACACAATTATCAAGTAATATGCCATACACTATTCTTGATGCTTGGAATATATCAGTGCACAAAACAGACAAAAATAGTTTCTGTTGAGCTTACATTCTAGTGGAGGAGATAAACAATAAAAAAGTAAAAATTATATTAAATGTTAGAAATTTATTAAGGTCTATGTAAAAAGTGTAGGATCAAGATAGAGACTTTGTGTATGTGGAGGGGAGTGTGAGTCGGGAAGGGTGCTATGATTCTCAATGGGCTTCAGTGCGAACCTGACATTAGAACAAAAAATGAAAGGTGAGTGAGTCACATGGATGGCTGTAAGAAGAATCCTCTGGAGAGAGGAAGGCGAACACAAAGTCCTGTGGCAGGGAGAACACCTGGAGATTTCAAGCTGACTGCTTCTAGTTATTCTCCTTTCTCCTTCCTTTTTTATGTACCTGACTCTTTGTGAAGAGCTTACACTCCTGGTCATTTTCTACTACTGCAACCTGATTTCTGGCTACCACATCCAGTTCACATCAGTGAACTGGTTGGCTAGTCCTTGTTGGTGGTGTTACTTCTTAAATTGCCTTTTAAAAATTTATAAAAACAGAGCATGCAAAGTATAAACATTTTTAAATTATTTATTTTTAATTGAAGGATAAACGCTTTACAGTGTTGCCTAGGTTTCTTATGTACCACAGTGGCAATCAGTCATTACTATATATAAATACATATATTTATGTATTTCCATCTTCTATGTCTGCATCTTTACTCCTTCCCTAAAAATAGGTTCATCAGTACCATTTTTCTAAATTCCATATTTATGTGTTAATAAATGATATTTTTCTCTTTCTTACTTCACTGTATATAACTGGTTCTAGGTTCATCCACCTCAGTTCAGACTGATCCATACTTGTTCCTTTTTATGGCTGAGTAATATTTCATTGTATATATGTATGTACCACAACTTTTTTTATCTATTCATCTGTCAATGGACATCTAGGCTGCTTCCATGTCCCGGCTATTGTGAATAGTGCTGCAGTGAACACTGGGGCACACGTTACACGTGTCTTTTTGAATTGTGGTTTTCTCAGGATATATGCCCAGTAGTGGGATTGCTGGTTCATATGATAGATTTATTCCCAGCTTTTTAAGGAATCTTCATACTGTTCTCTATAGTGAAAGAAACTGAAAGTTGCCTGTTCTCTACAGTGGGTGTATCAATTTACATTCCCACCAACAGGGCAAGAGGATTCCCTTTCCTCCACATCCTAAATGGAGATAAGAAACATTTTAGAAAATCAAAACTCCATCTAACCGTCACATTTGTGTCAATCCTGCTGTTTATATATATTTTTAACCAGAATGAGGTCATACATATTGTTCTACAGCATGCTTTGTCTTCAGTCATCTGTTTCTACTTTTATATTTCAGTAATTTTAATCTAATACCTAGATATTCAAATTTCTAAAACTGACCCCAAAACATTCATTACATTGGAGTTCTTGTTTCTTTCAGTAGATTATATTAGAAACCACAATTTGAGCACTAGAAGTGCTTATTATTTCTAGGCCTCTTTGGTGGTCATAGCTGAAAAATTTATAAGTTGGTGTTCTCTTTCTAATGAAATTTTAATAGTTCAGTTTTTTAAACTTAATTTTTAAATTTAGAATGTTATCACTTTTCTCTTCCACTGAAGAAATTAACTTAATGGCTAATTTTTAAACAATATACATGAAGTATATAGTTGCAAAATATTGAATCTAATATTACATTAAGTAACATAAATTCTTTTTTTTTTTTTTAATCTTTTCTCCCAAATCATCCCACCCTCTCCCTCTGCCACACAGTCCAAAAGACTGTTCTATACGTCAGTGTCTCTTTTGCCGTCTCATATACAGGGTTATTGTTACCATCTTTCCAAATTCCATATATATGCGTTAGTATACTGTATTGGTGTTTTTCTTTCTGGCTTACTTCACTCTGTATAATAGGCTCCAGTTTCATCCACCTCATTAGAACTGATTCAAATGTATTCTTTTTAATGGCTGAGTAATACTCCATTGTGTATATGTACCACAGCTTTCTTATCCATTCATCTGCTGATGGACATCTAGGTGGCTTCCATGTCCTGGCTATTATAAACAGTGCTGCGATGAACATTGGGGTACACGTGTCTCTTTCCCTTCTGGTTTCCTCAGTGTGTATGCCCAGCAGTGGGATTGCTGGATCATAAGGCAGTTCTATTTCCAGTTTTTTAAGGAATCTCCACACTGTTCTCCATAGTGGCTGTACTAGTTTGCATTCCCACCAACAGTGTAAGAGGGTTCCCTTTTCTCCACACCCTCTCCAGCATTTATTGCTTGTAGACTTTTGGATCGCAGCCATTCTGACTGGCGTGAAATGGTACCTCATAGTGGTTTTGATTTGCATTTCTCTGATAATGAGTGATGTTGAGCATCTTTTCATGTGTTTGTTAGCCATCTGCAAGTCTTCTTTGGAGAAATGTCTATTTAGTTCTTTGGCCCATTTTTTGATTGGGTCATTTATTTTTCTGGAGTTGAGCTGTAGGAGTTGCTTGTATATTTTTGAGATTAGTTGTTTGTCAGTTGCTTCATTTGCTATTATTTTCTCCCACTCTGAAGGCTGTCTTTTCACCTTGCTAATAGTTTCCTTTGATGTGCAGAAGCTTTTAAGGTTAATTAGGTCCCATTTGTTTATTTTTGCTTTTATTTCCAGTATTCTGGGAGGTGGGTCATAGAGGATCCTGCTGTGATGAATGTCGGAGAGTGTTTTGCCTACGTTCTCCTCTAGGAGTTTTATAGTTTCTGGTCTTATGTTTAGATCTTTAATCCATTTTGAGTTTATTTTTGTGTATGGTGTTAGAAAGTGCTCTAGTTTCATTCTTTTACAAGTGGTTGACCAGTTTTCCCAGCACCACTTGTTAAAGAGATTGTTTTTAATCCATTGTATATTCTTGCCTCCTTTGTCAAAGATAAGGTGTCCATATGTGTGTGGATTTATCTCTGGGCTTTCTATTTTGTTCCATTGATCTATATTTCTGTCTTTGTGCCAGTACCATAACTGTCTTGATGACTGTGGCTTTGTAGTAGAGCCTGAAGTCAGGTAGGTTGATTCCTCCAGTTCCATTCTTCTTTCTCAAGATAGCTTTGGCTATTCGAGGTTTTTTGTATTTCCATACAAATTGTGAAATTATTTGTTCTAGCTCTGTGAAGAATACTGTTGGTAGCTTGATAGGGATTGCATTGAGTCTATAAATTGCTTTGGGTAGTATACTCATTTTCACTATATTGATTCTTCCAATCCATGAACATGGTATATTTCTCCATCTATTAGTGTCCTCCTTGATTTCTTTCACCAGTGTTTTATAGTTTTCTATATATAGGTCTTTAGTTTCTTTAGGTAGATATATTCCTAAGTATTTTATTCTTTCTGTTGCAATGGTGAATGGAATTGTTTCCTTAATTTCTCTGTTTTCTCATTATTAGTGTATAGGAATACAAGGATTTCTGTGTGTTGATTTTATATCCTGCAACTTTACTATAATCATTGATTAGTTCTAGTAATTTTCTGGTGGAGTCTTTGAGGTTTTCTATGTAGAGGATCATGTCATCTGCAAACAGTGAGAGTTTTACTTCTTCTTTTCCAATTTGGATTCCTTTTATTTCTTTTTCTGCTCTGATTCCTGTGGCCAAAACTTCCAAAACTATGTTGAATAGTAATGGTGAAAGTGGGCACCCTTGTCTTGTTCCTGACTTTAGAGGAAATGCTTTCAATTTTTCACCATTGAGGATAATGTTTGCTGTGGGTTTGCCATATATAGCTTTTATTATGTTGAGGTATGTTCCTTCTATTCCTGCTTTCTGGAGAGTTTTTATCATAAATGGATGTTGAATTTTGTCAAAGGCTTTCTCTGCATCTATTGAGATAATCATATGGTTTTTATTTTTCAGTTTGTTAATGTGGTGTATTACATTGATTGATTTGCGGATATTGAAAGATCCTTGCATCCCTGGGATAAAGCCCACTTGGTCATGGTGTATGATCTTTTTAATGTGTTGTTGGATTCTGATTGCTAGAATTTTGTTAAGGATTTTTGCATCTATGTTCATCAGTGATATTGGCCTGTAGTTTTCTTTTTTTGTGGGATCTTTGTCAGATTTTGGTATTAGGGTGATGGTGGCCTCATAGAATGAGTTTGGAAGTTTACCTTCCTCTGCAATTTTCTGGAAGAGTTTGAGCAGGATAGGTGTTAGCTCTTCTCTAAATTTTTGGTAGAATTCAGCTGTGAAGCCGTCTGGACCTGGGCTTTGTTTGCTGGAAGATTTTTGATTACAGTTTCAATTTCCATGCTTGTGATGGGTCTGTTAAGATTTTCTATTTCTTCCTGGTCCAGTTTTGGGAAGTTGTACTTTTCTAAGAATTTGTCCATTTCTTCCACATTGTCCATTTTATTGGCATATAGTTGTTGATAGTAGTCTCTTATGATCCTTTGTATTTCTGTGTTGTCTGTTGTGATCTCTCCATTTTCATTTCTAATTTTATTGATTTGATTTTTCTCCCTTTGTTTCTTGATGAGTCTGGCTAATGATTTGTCAATTTTATTTATCCTTTCAAAGAACCAGCTTTTGGCTTTGTCAATTTTTGCTATGGTCTCTTTTGTTTCTTTTGCATTTATTTCTGCCCTAATTTTTAAGATTTCTTTCCTTCTACTAACCCTGAGGTTCTTCATTTCTTCCTTTTCTAGTTGCTTTAGGTGTAGAGCTAGGTTACTTATTTGACTTTTTTCTTGTTTCTTGAGGTATGCCTGTATTGCTATGAACTTTCCCCTTAGGACTGCTTTTACAGTGTCCCACAGGTTTTGGGTTGTTGTGTTTTCATTTTCATTCATTTCTATGCAAATTTTGTTTTCTTTTTTGATTTCTTCTGTGATTTGTTGGTTATTCAGCAGCGTGTTGTTCAGCCTCCATATGTTGGAATTTTTAACAGTTTTTCTCCTGTAATTGAGATCTAATCTTACTGCATTGTGGTCAGAAAAGATGCTTGGAATGATTTCAATTTTTTTGAATTTACCAAGGCTAGATTTATGACCCAGGATGTGATCTATCCTGGAGAAGGTTCCATGTGCACTTGAGAAAAAGGTGAAATTCATTGTTTTGGGATGAAATGTCCTATAGATATGAATTAGGTCTAACTGGTCTCTTGTATCATTTAAAGTTTGTGTTTCCTTGTTAATTTTCTGTTTAGTTGATCTATCCATAGGTGTGAGTGGGGTATTAAAGTCTCCCACTATTATTGTGTTATTGTTAATTACTCCTTTCATACTTGTTAGCATTTGTCTTACATATTGCGGTGCTCCTGTGTTGGGTGCATATATATTTATAATTGTTATATCTTCTTCTTGGATTGATCCTTTGATCATTATGTAGTGACCATCTTTGCCTCTTTTCACAGCCTTTGTTTTAAAGTCTATTTTATCTGATATGAGTATTGCTACTCCTGCTTTCTTTTGGTCCCTATTTGCATGGAAAATCTTTTTCCAGCCCTTCACTTTCAGTCTGTATGTGTCCCCTGTTTTGAGGTGGGTCTCTTGTAGACAGCATATGTAGGGGTCTTGTTTTTGTATCCATTCAGCCAGTCTTTGTCTTTCGGTTGGGGCATTCAACCCATTTACGTTTAAGGTAATTACTGATAAGTATGATCCTGTTGCCATTTACTTTATTGTTTTGGGTTCGAATTTATACACCGTTTTTGTGTTTCCTGTCTAGAGAATATCCTTTAGTATTTGTTGGAGAGCTGGTTTGGTGGTGCTGAATTCTCTCAGTTTTTGCTTGTCTGTAAAGCTTTTGATTTCTCCTTCATATTTGAATGAGATCCTTGCTGGGTACAATAATCTGGGCTGTAGGTTATTTTCTTTCATCACTTTAAGTATGTCTTGCCATTCCCTCCTGGCTTGAAGAGTTTCTATTGAAAGATCAGCTGTTATCCTTATGGGAATTCCCTTGTGTGTTATTTGTTGTTTTTCCCTTGCTGTTTTTAATATTTGTTCTTTGTGTTTGATCTTTGTTAATTTGATTAATATGTGTCTTGGGGTGTTTCCCCTTGGGTTTATCCTGTTTGGGACTCTCTGGGTTTCTTGGACTTGAGTGATTATTTCCTTCCCCATTTTAGGGAAGTTTTCAACTATTATCTCCTCAAGTATTTTCTCATGGTCTTTCTTTTTGTCTTCTTCTTCTGGGACCCCTATGATTCGAATGTTTTAGCGTTTAATATTGTCCTGGAGGTCTCTGAGATTGTCCCCATTTCTTTTAATTCGTTTTTCTTTTTTCCTCTCTGATTCATATATTTCTACCATTCTATCTTCTAATTCACTAATCCTATCTTCTGCCTCTGTTATTCTACTATTTGTTGCCTCCAGAGTGTTTTTTATTTCATTTATTGCATTATTCATTATATATTGACTCTTTTTTATTTCTTCTAGGTCCTTGTTAAACCTTTCTTGCATCTTCTCAATCCTTGTCTCCAGGCTATTTATCTGTGCTTCCATTTTGATTTCAAGATTTTGGATCAATTTCACTATCATTATTCGGAATCTTTATCAGGTAGATTCCCTATCTCTTCCTCTTTTGTTTGGTTTGGTGGCATTTATCCTGTTTGTTTATCTGCTGGGTATTCCTCTGTCTCTTCATCTTGTTTAAATTGCTGAGTTTGGGGTGTCCTTTCTGTGTTCTGTTTATTGTGGTGTTTCCTTGCTGTGTGTGGGTTTGTACAGGTGGCTTGTCTAGATTTCCTGGTTAGGGAAGCTTGTGTTGGTGTTCTGGTGGGTGGAGCTCTATTTCTTCTCTCTGGAGTGCAATGAAGTGTCCAGTAATGAGTTATGAGATGGGCAGCCTGTATCTTGGAGCTCAGGGCTGTGTTCCTGTGTTGCTGGAGAATTTGCTTGGTATGTCTTGCCCTGGAACTTGTTGGTCCTTGTGTGGTGCTTGGTTTCAGTGTAGGTATGGAGGCGTTTGATGAGCTCCTGTCAATTAATGTTCCCTGGAGTCAGGAGTTCCCTGGAGTCAGGGTTTGGACTTAAGCCTCCTGCTTCCAGTTATCAGTCTTATTTTTACAGTAGTTTCAAAACTTCTCCTTCTATATAGCACCATTGATAAAACATCTGTGGTGAGCAGTTTTCTATATCAGCTTAGTTAGGCTGCGGCAGCCAGTTATGCATCCAAACGTGACTGGGCACCTAAGTACCATAAATTCTAAGGGAATTTTAGACCATATTCAAGCTCTTTCTGTTCCTTGAATGCATTTCTCTAAAAATATATGTAACATCAAAATGCTGTATTCCAAAGTCATTTAAATCAATCTGTTTTATGTTTATTTTAATCAGTTTAGCTTATGATAGTTTCAGTTGTTTTCAAGGGTATTCTAAAATTTACTGCTTTAGAAAGTGTAGTACAGAGTGACAAATTCTTTTTCCTCTTCTACCCCTTGTCTTCTTCACCCAGTGGGTAAATATTTCCCCCATGTCAGAAATACAGTTTTTTTTTTTTTTTTTTTTGGTTTTCAATAGATGCATTATATGTAAATGATTCATAATTCTGTCAACAAAACCTCTGCTGCTGGCTACTTCGTTTGGACAGAGTCATAAAAAAGCACTTCTGGTACTTTTTACCTCTTAGTTTACTTGACATCTCAGAAGCACTGGGCCCTTAATTACTCTTTCTTGGGTTTTTATCCCCTCCAATGTTTCCACTAACATCATTCTCCTAATTCTCATCTTATAGACCTACAATCTTCCCTTCTCATCCTTTGTATTCACTTCCTCTGCTTGTCTGTTGACACATTTCTTTTCTTCAGGGCTTTGTTCTTGGCCCCTCTCTTCTCATTTCCCGAGTCACCTCCTCCGCTTGGATGGTGTTAACCACTGTTTTATGCTCATTGCTCACCTTACATCTCCAGCCTAGTCCTGCGTGCATGTGTGCTAAGTTGCTTCAGTCATGTCCAATTCTTTGTGCCCCTATGGGACTATAGCCTGCCAGGCTCCATCTGTCCTTGGAATTCTCCTGGCAAGAATACTGGAGTGGGTTGCCATGTCCTCCTCCAGGGGATCTTCCCAACCCAGAGACTGCATCTGTGTCTCTCACATCTCCTGCACTTGCAGGTGGGTTCTATATGGCTTTATAATCCAACCCTGTTATCCAATAGGCTATGGTGCACCTCTGAATTTCTCAAAGATAGCTCAAACTCAACATATACAAACACATACTGATTTTCTAGTTCATTCCTCCCACCCTATATCCGTCTAGAATATATACTTTAATTGTACTTTTTATCCTCCGTGTTGGAGGAAATGTAGGATTGATAAAAATTAATTGCTAAATCCTATTCGATGCTATGTGCTTGCTTGTAACTGTCCTCTTTCATCCTTTCCTGCTACTTTTATTTAGGCTCTTTTCCCATGTCCCCTCAATTATAAAACTCCTTGAAAGATGTTTTTTGACAAAACTGCTTCAGTCAATCCATGCTTAAAGGTTTTCAGTGGTTCCTGTTTCCTTAGAGAAGTGTTCACAGATACAGTGCACAGAACTCAAGCTCCTTCATGATTTAGTGCCACCCTCTTGCCATCCAATCACTTTGATGCCCCACCTGGCATCTTGAACCCTCAAATCATTCAGACTTCCAGGCTCCCCAACCTCTGCACAAACTGTCCTTCCGCCTAAAGTGCTTCCCTACTTCACTCTTCAAGTTAAGCTCAGGTTTTATTTCCAGTGGGATGTTCTACTTAGTATCACTTGTGTGGTCTAGGTCCTTATTTTATCAGATGTTCATCAGCTATACTGTACTTGTTTCAATAATTTTATCCCTACCATGTAAGATCCTTGAAGGCAAAGCCTTCTCTTTTCTTACAGTGTCTTTTGTGTCCAGCACAGTGACTGTTTTACATTAGGTGTTTGATTTAAGCTTGTTGAATGAATGCATGACTGATTCTACTGGTGCTTGTGTTACACTCTAGACTTACAATTTCCTGAAGACAGATATCTATCTTGTTTGTGATTCAGTTCTCAGTGTTAGCACCGTCCCTGACCATCACACTCAGTAAACATATAGTCAATATCATCTTAGACCTAGATGCATATATCATTGTTGTTCAGTCACTGACTCGTGTCTGACTCTTAGTGATCCCATGAACTGCAGCACGCCAGGCTCCCCTATCCTTCACTACCTCCTAGAGTTTGCTCAGACTCCTGTCCATTGGGTCGATGATGCCATCCAACCATCATGCTAGATGTTTACTCAACGGGGCTTCCTTGGTGGCTCAGTGATAAAGAACCCACCTGCCAATGCAAGAAATGCAGATTCAACCCCTGGGTCAGGAAGATCCCCTGGAGAAGGAAATGGCAGCCCACTCCAGTATTCTTGCCTGGGAAATCACATGGACAGAGGAGCCTGGCAGGCTACAGTCCATGGGATCTCAAAAGAGTTGGACACGATTTAGTGACTGAACAACAGTTTACTTATCTGCCGATGATTAGGGTTTAGATTAATTAGAATATCTTGCTCTTCAGAATTCTAGATACCGACAGACTTCACCTTTTAGACACATTCAACTTAGTCATATATTCGAACAATAAATTCACTGTTATGATTTCATCATACATACCTGATATCATCTATGTTATCTAGCATATTTGGCATATTAAAAATACAGTGCAAGGAAGAATTCTTACCCTAAGGAGTTTAATGTACTCACACTTCGAATAATCTTGATAGAACAGCATTATAAATATAAAATGTTTCTTATTAAAAAATGGCCTCCAGATGGGTTTAATGCCTTGTGTATTGTGTGTTATTGTGTGTGTTCTATAACTGAGAAATAGATATAAGGATATAGCAAAATGGAGGGAAGGAGAATTGAGATACATGTTAAATAGTTTCTTACATCAAATATTTATTTAAAGCATTTCATTTACATATATTATTAAATTGAAAATAAAATTATTCCAGAATCACTCATTTTTATTTGTGATGTTTGGTTTATGGGAATTATTTGATTATAGCAATGATTATGATGACTAAAGGTGGTTTCTAGGCAGCATTGTAAATAGAATTTAGTTTGCATGTGTCTTGGCAGATGACAGGTGATATTGCAAAAACTAAGTCCATGAAATATGATTTATAAACTAGTGTAGGTATTGGTTTTCATGTTGATTTTAAAGTGTATTTGCATTTTGGAATTGTGAATTGGAAAAAGATATTCTATCTGAATTGGATGGGCAATAATTTGATAACATTTAATAGTAAATTCATTGATGAAAGCATACTTTTAATTAATTTGGTGTAACCTCCTACATTTTCCAATATTTATTAAATACTTTCAAAGTATGACATGCCACCTAAATTTCATTATGTTTCAAAAATGATATGATATTATTCAGGTATGATAAAGTGATCATAAGAAGAAACTGTGTTCTAAAATCAAGTTATGTTGAAATACTAACATATTGAACAATAAGGGTGTCTGTATAATACTATGTACCTTGATTACTAATATAAGATATTATGAACATTTAACACTGGAAGTTTTACTTTGATTTTTTTCCCCTTCAAAGTGGCAACCTTATGAATTTTTTCACCTATTTTAGTTTATTCATGCAGTCATTCTTCAAGATGTATTTGGGAAAGCCTTTTAGTGTCTATTGCAGCGCCTCTAGTATATTCTTTAAAAAATATTTCTGTTGTGATTATGGGTTTTGTTTTTGAAAACAGTGAAAAGATAAATCATATAAGGAATTAAGGAATTATGGAATTCTTAAAAATGCAATTATTAATTTTGGCCAGATCACAAGTTTACATGGCTACAGAGACCAGGTAGGTAATGTGCAGACAGCCTGCTGGGGAGGGTGATGATTCATTGCAGAGCTCAGGCCTTGTCCAGACGGGGCCAGAATGCAGAATCAGCATTGCCTGGTTTTCTAGTCTTGTGGCCAAGGCTTAAAATTTGCATATTAGCTGGACCCTCCCAGTTTTTAAGTGTTGGCTCAGTTCTTCTTGAGCTTTCCTGTAGCTCAGATGGTAAAGAATCTACCTGCGATGCAAAAGACCCAGATTTGATCCCTGGGTCAGGAAGGTCCCCTAGAAAAGGGAATGGAAACCCACTCCAGTATTCTTGCCTGGAGAATTCCATGGACAGAGGAGCCTGGTGGGCTACAGTCCACGGGGTCACAAAGAGTCGGACACAACTGAGTGACTAACACTACTACTACTACTACTATGACTCAGTTCTTTTGAAAACTTGACTTGCAATTTTGGTATATCCTATGTAAGCTGATCTTACAGTTTTCATAAATTCAGCCTTCTTCAGGCCAACTGTTTACCTCTCTTATTAATCAATAATACTATGGCAAAGAGTGAGAGCAGAGAAGAAATATGCAAAGGCCTTTTATCAATGAGGCTTTCCCCCTTATAAAATAGCAATTTCCCCTACCTTGTCCCCATATATTTTTCTCCATGTCATTTATCAACATTTGACAGATTGCATATTTACTCGTTTGTTCATTGTCTTTTTCTCTCCACTGTAACATAAGCTTCATAAAGATTTTATTTATTTTTTGGTTCACTGACATAAACTTAGTTCCTAGAACATTTCTGGAAAATAGTAGGTTCTTAATATATATTCAATGAATACTCCACAGATAATTGTAAATAACTAAAGAATTAGGGATATTTAACCAGTCCATTCTGAAGGAGATCAGCCCTGGGATTTCTTTGGAGGGAATGATGCTGAAGCTGAAACTCCAGTACTTTGGCCACCTCATGAGAAGACTTGCCTCATTGGAAAAGACTCTGATGTTGGGAGGGATTGGGGGCAGGAGGAGAAGGGGATGACAGAGGATGAGATGGCTAGATGGCATCACTGACTCGATGGACCTGAGTGTGAGTGAACTCCGGGAGTTGGTGATGGACAGGGAGGCGTGGCGTGCTGCGATTCATGGGGTCGTGAAGAGTCGGACACGACTGAGCAACTGAACTGAACTGAACCTTGACAAGAAAAGACATAATCAGGAGTACAATCAAGAATGTGCTGGCTTTCGCTCTACTGGCCTGGGAAAGTTGATGACATTCAGTGAAATGCAGTGATGCCCCATTGATTGCCTAAAACCAGCTATGGTGAGAGTGTTTCTGCCACAGAAGACAGCAAGATAGAAATGTTAAATGTATCATTTATCAGTACACCATTTGGCATGAGTTGTGAGATAATGGCTTAGTAAAAGAAAGCACTTTTTAACATTTAGAGCTATCCAACAGTGGAATGGTCTAACTCACAGGTGGTATTAAGGTCTGTTTTAGAGATCTGCTTATGGAAGATATAATTGTAAAACTTATTCAGCACATAGAATTGCTGCTGCTGCTATGTCGCTTCAGTTGTGTCCGACTCTGTGCGACCCCATAGACGGCAGCCCACCAGGCTCCCCCGTCCCTGGGATTCTCAAGGCAAGAACACTGGAGTGGGTTGCCATTTCTAGGTCATAGAATATGTTGCTATTTTGAAATTTATCCATCACTTTCTCTCTGGCTCTTTAAAAATTTACCTTACTGATATTAATTTTTATAAAGTTTTACTATGGTGCGTCTGGATATGGATTCCTTTTTATTTATCTTATTTAAGATTTTTGGAGCTTCTTGAATGTAGTTTGCTATCTTTTATCAGTTCTAGAAAATCTCACCTATTATTTCTTCAAATATTTTCTCTGCCACATTCTTTATGTTCTATTTCTGAGATGTAATACTTTATCACTGTACTTACAAAATCTCTTACCATTTCCTCCATTTTTTTCATCCCTTTGTCCTTCAGTGCTTTAAATGTTTAGTTTTGGCAAATCTTTCTTCCAGGTTACTAGTTCTTTCTTTGATGATATGTAAAGAAAAGAAAAATCCCATAGAAATTGTTTTCATTGTGTTCTTCTGTTCTTGACTTTATATTTGGCTCTTTTTTAGTGTGCTGTGTCACTTTTTATAGTTTATAGTGCCTGCTGAAATAATCAAGCTTGATCTTTTATTTTTTATTGAATAGCATAAGTATATATACCTTGTAGTCTTCTTATACCTCCAGCTACTGATCATAAAGGTAGTATATCAAGTATTTGTGGCTATGTTTCTATCTCTACTGTTTGTTTTCACTCATGGGGTCTTGTTTCTTTGTGTGCCTGGTGATGGCACATTACCTTGTGTACTAGACATTGTTTTAGAAACCTCATTTGTAAGAATAATTTGAAGTCTGGAATGATGGATGTCATCCTCTAGAAAGGACTTTTGCTTTTTTTTGTCAGGTAACTGAAGGCACTTCCAGTCTGCGATCATCTTAATCTGAGTTCAAAGTTTGAGATTTCTCCGACCATCCAAGTGATGAAAAGCTTGTCTATCTAAGTCTATCAAATGTTGTGTTACTTACAGTGCCTGTTTACAATAAGGGTACCCCTATTTGGTGTCATATTTTAAAGCAGTGAGTGGTTAATTAGAGCACCCAGTTTTGAGTTCTTATTCTCTGATTCTTCCCTTTTTTGTATAGAAGACAATTTTTGATTTGTGGTTGCAATATTTTCTTTTATGTTGCAAGACAGAGAGAGAGATATTTCAATGACCATTTTTCACTTGCTTTATTTCCACTTGAGTTTTTTTTTTTTTTTCCTATTCACTGTGTATCTTGCTAAAGCTGAGAAGAGTCTTCATTATCTCTTAGAAGAGGGTAATTGGCATAAAGCTATCTACTAATGTCAGGGCAGAAAGGAGGGGTCTGGATATCTTAAGCATGCATGCAGATTTTTCCTTAACCTCCTTATCTCTTCTCTTTACCATAGTTCCTCCTTCTCCTTTGCTTACTCTTCCACAGTTTAGTCCCTCTGGTCCTGTTTTCCAAGAAAATTATCTTTAGACTCCTGTGAAGGGGCTGTGGGGGTGGGTGGAAGTAGTAGTAGTCTGTCTTTGATTGGTAGGGCTGTGGGACTGAAATCAGGCTAAGTTGCCTAGATATCTCCAATGCCTCATTGTCAGTCACACTTCTTACTACTGCCTTCCATGCATAGAATCTGATGAATGGATTTTTGCTAAGGAAAACCTCTTCTCTTGTAATTGATGTAACTTTTTTCAACTGCTAACCTTTTGTTCTCATTGTCTTTATGTAATTTTACAATTTTTAATTTCAATTTTTGGAATGCTTCTAGACATAGCAAAATAAATGTACCTTTCAATCTGCCAAGTTTTAAAAAGCAAATTAAATTAGGTTTTTAAATGGTTTCTGTGAGCCTCATCTGTTGTCATGTTTTCTGTAGCTACTTTCATTATTGTTTTTAGTTCTGTATTTCCAATCCAAATCCCAATTCTCTACTACTACTATCATTAAAGAAAGAAAGAAAGTGAAGTCACTCAGTCACTCAGTCGTGTTCAATTCTTTGCAACCCCTACCAGACCTACAGTCTGGCAGGACTATAGCCTACCAGAGTCCTCTGTTCATAGGATTTTCCAGGCAAGAGTACTGGAGTGGGCTGCCGTTCCTTTCTCCAGGGTATCTTCCCAACCCAAGGATTGAACCCAGGTCTCCTGCATTACGGGCAGATGCTTTACCATCTGAGCCACCAGGGAAGTCCAAACTACTACAGATAATAATAGAATCAACATTTACAAAACACTTAATAAATGTCAATCATTGTTTTAGGTACTTGACATGTTTTAACTCATTTAAACCTCAATGCTGTGATACTGTATTAGTTATCTATTGCAATAATAATGCTATATGACAGAATGACAAACCACTCAAAACCTTAAAAAATGTAAAACAATTTACAACAATAGCCACGTATAATTTTTTACAAGTCTCTGTTTCTGCTGATCTTCAGTCAGTTCAGTTCAGTTGCTCAGTCACGTCCAGCTCTTTGCGACCCCATGGACCGTGCACGCCAGGCCTCCCTGTCTGTCACCAACTCCCAGAGTTCACTCAAATTCATGTCCATTGAGTTGGTGATACCATCCAACCATCTCATCCTCTGTCGTCCCCTTCTCCTCCTGCCCCCAATCCCTCCCAGCATCAGAGTCTTTTCCAATGAGTCAACTCTTCGCATGAGGTGGCCAAAGTACTGGAGTTTCAGCTTTAGCATCATTCCTTCCAAAGAAATCCCAGGGCTGATCTCCTTCAGAATGGACTGGTTGGATCTCCTTGCAGTCCAAGGGACTCTCAAGAGTCTTCTCCAACACCACAGTTCAAAAGCATCAGTTCTTCAGCACTCAGCTTTCTTTATAGTCCAACTCTCAAGTCCATACATGACTACTGGAAAAACCATAGCTTTGACTAGACAGACCTTTGTTGGCAAAGTAATGTTTGCTTTTTAATATGCTGTCATAACTTTTCTTCCAAGGAGCAAGCATCTTTTCATTTCATGGCTCCAGTCACCATCTGCAGTGATTTTGGAGCACCAAAAAATAAAGTCTGTCACTGTTTCCACTGATTCCCCATCTATTTGCTATGGAGTGATCATGACTTTGGTCGCTCATTGGTTTGCAGTCAACTGTCAGGTTGAATGGAGTTGTGGGTCTAAGATGACCTTGGATAAGACAACCTGGTGTTTTCTATGTGGTTGCTGATTTTTCAAAAAGCTGTTGTTGTTTAGTCACTAGTCATGTCTGACTCTTTGTGACCCCATGGACTGTGGCATGTCAGGCTTACCTGTCCTCCACTATGTGCCAGAGCTTGCTCAAATTGATGTGCATTGAATCAGTGATGTTATCTAACCATCACATCATCTGCTGCCGCCTTCTCCTTTTACCTTCAATCTTTCCCAGCATTAAGGTCTTTTCCAATAAGTTGGCACTTTGCATCAGGTAGCCAACGTACTGGAGCTTTGGCTTCAGCAACAGTCCTTCCAGTGGATATTCAGTGTTGATTTCCTTTAGAATTGACTGATTTGATCCCCTTGTTGTTCAAGGGACTCTCAAGAGTCTTCTCCAACACCACAGTTCAAAAGCATCAATTTTTTGGTGCTCAGCCTTCTTTATGGTCCAACTCTTATCTGTACATGACTACTGGTAAAACCATAGCTTTGACTATAAGAACCAAAAGGCTAGCCTGGGAGTATTCCCATGGTCACACCAAGATTTCAAGGGAAAGAGTGAAAGCATCTAATCTTTCCTGAAATCTAAGCTTACACTTTATGCAATTGCTTTCTATCATTCTATTGATAAAGGAAATCAAAACACTGGTCCAGGCTCAAAAGGTGGGGACAAGCTCTACCTCTTCATGAGAAGGACTACAAAGTCAAAATGCTACGTGTAGGAATCCAGTAAAGAACTGGAGCCATTCATGCAACTTTTCCTCCACAAATAAGCATTATTATTATTATTTTCATTTTAAAAGAAACTGAGCTACTGAGTAGCCAGCTCAAGGTCATAGATTAATTAGATGGTGGCACTAGCATTTGAATTCCAGCCGTCTGGTATCAATCTGTGCCCTTCACTCCTATGATTTACTCTTGAGTGACAATTTTGAATCAGTTGAAGAGATGATAGAGAAAGAAAGGCAAAAGATATCAAAGGGGCTTTGAAGTAACTCTATAAAGAGAAAGAATGAACAAGCCACATAGAAGGGAAAAAAAGGTTACTGCAAGAAGATGACACTAAACATCTTCCTCCCTTTGTGAAATTAGAAGAGGAATAAAAAAAAAGCCTCTGGGTTTTGGAAAGAGAAAAAGCACACTGTCGAAGATAGCTGGCTTTACTGGAGTCTGCAGCTTGTTAGAACCCATCTCATTTCCGCAACTGGAAAGAGAGCACAGGATTCAAAAATGTCACAAGGATAAGATCTTGGTGGTATGAATAGTTGGGGAAAGGGTTTTGCAGCTTCTTGTACCAGCTGCAGTATGAACTTTAAATCCTGTAGTTTGGTTATTTAAGTTGGTTTATAATGCTTAGGTTCTGTATGAAATTGAATGGGAACATGAGTTAAGCTGATAGACATCCTCAAATGTGTTACAGAGTGGCTGTTCTTAATTTATACTTTTATTAGTCCTGCTAGCGTGTCTTCCCTGATCTCAGTCTCCAGTTTTTCCACCTTCATTTTTTTTTTTTTGCAGCAACCAGATAAATTTTTCAAAATGTGCATTTGATCATAACACTTTCTGCTTTAAAATCTTCAGTAATCCTAATTATCTTCAGAGTGAAGTTGAAATTCTGTAAGGTCCTTTATTAGGCAGCCTCTCTTTACCTCCCAATCTGTTCCTTACTGTCTTTTCTCTCTCAGCTAAAGACCTTGCAGAATTCCAAATATGCCATACACTTTCATGTCTGGTTCCCCTTCTCACACTGCTCTTTTAACAAGAAATATCTTGATCAACACAGATCGCTTCTTTCTTTTTTGTTCCTTCCTCCCTCCTCCCCTCCCTCCTTCCCTCCCTCCTTCCCTTCCGCCGTACCTCCTTTCTTCCTTCCTTTCTTCTTCCCTTCCTTCCTTCTGTTTCTTTTAAAAATTTCTGCCAAATTGAGAGGAATTGGAAAGGTATATGACTTGTACCAGGTAAGGAAGTTGGGAGCAGAAGTGACCTGTGTTACTTCTGGGTCAAAGCAGAGAAGAGGTTACATATGATTCTCTTCCCTCTTCTCACACTTCTTCATTAGCTAAGAAGGGCATGGTTTCAAATGAAACAGCTGTGAATTGGTGGACCTTCCTCAGGCTAGATTCCTAAATGTTGGTGATGGTGTGAAACAGAGTTCCCCTCCAATCTGTGATAAACTTGTCCCAAGAATGAGAAATCAGTTTTCTTGTACTAAGTGCCAGAGATTTGGGGCTTAATAAAGTACCATATCATAACCTAGTATTTATCAGTTCTTCTTTGGTAAAATTCCTCTCCATGTCCATTGCCTATTTAGGCTATTCACACTGATTTATAAGACATCTCTATATGTTATACATTAACATAGACATTGACCTTTTTATGTCATGTGTGCTGAAATAATTTTCCAGGTTATTAATTGCCTTTTGACTTTATGATGCATTTTCATGTTCCAAAGTTTTAAAATAATATGTAATCTACAAATCTTTGAAAAAATTTCCCCCATTTTAGGGTAAGAAAGGCTATCTGAAATTTGATGGGTTGATTTTCTCCAGTTTTATTTTTAATTGAGATATAATTGACATATAATAGTATATTAGTTTTAGGTGAACTGATTTGTAAAGTAATTACCACAATAAATTTAGCTAATGTTCATCATCACATGAAGTTTCAAATTGTTTTCTTGTGGTGAGAACATTTTTTTTTTATTGAAGGATGGTTGATTTGTAATATTGTGTTAGTTTCAGGTGTACAGCAAAGTGATTCTGTTTTTTTATATATATATGTATTTAAATACTATTTATATTGTTTTTCAGATTCTTTTCCATCGTAGGTTATTACAAGATATCAGATACAGTTTCCTACGCTATGCAGCATAGTTGTTGTTTGTTTATTTTGTATATAGTAGTGTGTATCTGTTAAGTTTCAGACTCCTAATTTATTCCTCTCGTACTTTTCCCCTTCGGTAGTCATAAGTTTGTTTTCTATGTCTATGAGTCACTTTTTGCATTGTACATAAGTCCCTTTGTATCACTTTTTTAGATTCCACATGTAAGTGATATCTGTCTTTCTCTGTCTGACTTACTTCACTTCATGTGATAATCTCTAGGCCCATCCATTGTGCTGCAAGTGGGATTATTTCACTTTCTTTTATGGCTGAGTAATATTCCATTGTCTATGACATCTCCTTTATTCATCTGCTGATGGACACTTAGGTTGCTTCCATGTCTTGGCTAATGTACACAGAACTGAAATAAACATTGGAATGTGTATATTTTTTCAAATTTTAGTTTTCATCTCTTAATGAGAACTTTTAAGAACTACTCTCTTGGAAACCTTTGAATATACAAAACAGTACTGTTAGTCTGTTTTTCTGTAGTCACCAAGCTGTATGTTACATCCCCAGTTTGTACCTTCTGACTGCCTTTACCCATTTCTCTAGTTTACTTCTTCCTTATTTTTAAAAAATGAATTTTATAATTTACTGTGATTTTTTTTGATGCACAGCATTGGGTAGGGGTATAGCTTTGAATAAATACAGCCATCTTGAAACTTACTTTACTCTTTTTTCTGAATCAAAAAGACAATTTGGTGGTGTGCTTTTGAATTATTTCGTAAACAACATCCTCATGACATCGAATGCCCATTCAGCACATTCAGGATGACTTGGCCCTTTAGCACTTCGCTGAAGGCCTGTCCGCTGCACGGGTGCAGAGCACATCAGAGGATGGGCAGGAAGCAGAGATGTTTCCAGTCATGAGGGGAAGTGCCTGATCCAGTGATGCAAGCACTCTGGAATTAGAACAGGAAGCAGCTCTCTCCCTTAGTGCTTCTATAAGTGAGCACTTAATTTTTTCGCTTATTGATTCAGCCTTTTACGCCATAGTAAAATATAAACTGAGCACTGTGAAGCATTTTGCAGACTAATGGGAAACACCTTTTTTTTTTTCTCAGTTGTATAAGTGAAGCAGTCTGGTAATTTACAATCGTGGGGACTTTCACTATGCTTAGAGATAAGCATGGTATAGTAGTGAAAAATTATCTACTTTTTTTTTCAGCTACATGTCACATGTTCTAAGATTTAGACTAGGATGGAGTAATACCCAGTTCTCTAACCAAGTACATGTAGATGTTCCTCCCTTAACACAAAGATCTCATAGGGACCATGAGATCTAGAGGAGCTTACAAGACTGAGACTTTACAAACCGTAATCAGAAATGTGTCTTAGTGATGGTGGTAAGATAAAGGTGGTGTGTGTGTGTGTAAGAGAGAGAGAAAGAGAGAGAGAACCTAATCAGATGCAGCCACGCCAGAGGCAAGTTATTTCCTGGTTGGTCTAAAGTCTTTTGCTTTAGTAGTTTGCCTTCATATTTCAAAGATGGATTCCCCACCATGTCTTAGCCTGACACATTGCAAAGACTTTGTGGTGGCTCTGGTCTACAATGGCTCTAGGAAAAGAGGAAGGCAAACCTTTTTAGTACCACCAACACAGAGAGCTCATGATAGCAGCAACATTACCAGTTTTCTGCATTTGTAGAAACATCATGTCCCACACTATCACATTAAAATACTCCTGTCCATTATAATTCCCCAGGAAATAGAAATTGGAACTCACCATAGAACTGGTATTTTGGTAGCCTTTCCCTTCTCCAGGGAATCTTCCCAACACAGGGATCAAACTCAGGTCTCCCACATTGTGGGCAGATTCTTAACCAGCTGAGCCACAAAGGAAGCCCAGGAATATTGGAGTGGGTAGCCTATCCCTACTCCAGTGAATCTTCCAGACTCACCAGTCAAACCGGGGTCTCCTGCATTGCAGGCAAATTCTTTACCAACTGAGGTATCAGGGAAGCCCAGGTTTAATATTAGAAAGAACTCAAAAAATATTGGCATTTGCTTTATGTTGCTTGATTATTTAGTTGCTCAGTCATGTGCAACTCTTTTGTGTCTCCATGAACTGCCGGACTCCTCTGTCCACAGGGTTTCCCAGACAAGGATACTGGAATGGATTGCCGTTTCCTTCCTCATGGGATCTTCCCAACCAAGGGACTAAACTTGCTTCTCCTGCTTGGCAGGTTGATTTTTTTACTACTGAGCCACCTGGGAAGCCCTCTTTTGTTTTATAGTTATTGTATTTTTTTTTTTATCTCTTGCATTTTAACTGGTTGAAAAGGTGAAAACAAAACTAAACATATGCATCAGTGATGTTCTTGTGCAGTTAACATAGGTCTTCCATATCTTGGCAGATCACATTTCTAAACTTCTCAAGATACAGATCAATTCTTTCAGTAACGTGGTCTAACTTCTCCAGTTTGATGTCTCTGAAGGCAGGTTTGTGTATTCCACAAATCAGAAAGGATTATCATCCTTTCTCACGAACTGATGCTGGTCTTAACATAAAAATTTAGTTGCAACATGTCTCTCCACAGTCAGCAGATGGTCTAAATACTTCCAGTGTTGTGTGGTAAGTCAACTTGGGGCAATTTATACTTGCCACCTCCAAGTGCATCACCAGGCAAGTTATCTGTGCCAGGGGTCACAGAGCAGATGGGCTGACAGACTGAATTATAATATCTTGAGTTACATGTTTTATTAAATAAATTTAATTTAAATTTAAATAAATATACCATGAGAATCAAAAGGAAGGAATGGAGTCAGTTAACAATCTGAGAATATGGGGTAATCAGGATGGAAATATCACAGCTCCTGAATCCTGAGATATTACAAACCAAACTTGGGTTTCAGCTATTTGGAAATATCAAATTGATTATATCAGCCTTAAATTAGGTATCAATTTTTTTTGGAAAAAAATTTTGCCAACTGTAAGAGTAGAAAGACCTATGGAATAAAGCTTTATGTAAACAGTAAATGAAATGCCAAGCAAATGTAAAATGTTATTTTTTTATATATTAGTAACAGACTATTCTGACAGCACAAATCCTTCTTGTAAATTCTATCCTGGTAATGAACTACACAATTAGATTCATTCATTCACTCATTTAATTGTTTATTGATTTGTTGTTAGTCACTCAGTCATGTCCAACTCTTTGTGACCCCATGGAATGTAGCCCACCAGGCTCTTCAGTCCATGGGATTTTCTAGGCAAGAATACTGGAGTGGGTTGCCATTTCCTTCTCTAGGGGATCTTCCCAACCCAAGGATCAAACCAAGTCTCCCACATTGAAGCAGACTGCTTACCACCTGCTCTACCAGGGAACATCAGGGAACTTTATTGGTTTACTAAGTGCCAGATGTAGTTCTGACTATGTGTCTGAGGTAGTTCTGAACAATAGGGGAAAAGTAATAGGGATAAAGCAATAAGCAAAACAGTATATATCCTGCCCTTACTGAACTTCCATTCTGGAGAGGGGGAATAGACAATAAAATATAATAAATAATAAAGTTGCATGGGCATGGTAAGAATACTCTATGCACAATGAAAATGATTAATAAAATAGAGTTAGGGAATATCTAAAGGATTAGGGGTTGCGATGAAGGTAGATCTGATTCTGAGCAGACTGTGTCCTATTTAGGGGGGACAATGTGAGAACATTTTTGTGTTAAGATCAGATTCTAGAGTTAATCTGAAGTTAGAGTTATCAGGATTTGTTAACAGGTTGTATATGTCTGTCATGAGAACAGCAAGTGCTAAGGCCCTGAAGTGAAAGTGTTCCTCATTTCTTACAGGAACACCATGAACCCATTGTAGCTAAAGCAGAAGGAGCAAAGTGAAGCGACAAGGAGGTCAGAGAGGCAATGATGGAACCAGAGGTGTAGGGCTTTGTAGGCAATATTAAGAACCTAGCTTTTGCTGATATGACTTACGTTTTAAAACAGTACTCTGTTGTCTTATTGAAAAACAGACCGAAATGGGTTAAGATGAAAGCAGGAGAACCAGTTTGGAAGATGTTGTAACAATCCAGGTGCAAGAAGTTAGTGACAGTCCAGGGTGACAATAGTGAGAGATTAGGGAGAGGTTAGGTCCTATGTATAATCTGAAGGTTGAGTCATCAAAAGCTGTTAACAAATTGGATGTAGGGTGTGATGCAAAGAGAAGAAAGACAAACCTAAGGATTTTGATATGAGTACCTGAATAAGTGGTAATTCCATTCTAAGATGGGAAGAAGGAGCAGCATTTAGAAAAGAAGAAAGGCTCTGTTTTGGATACGCTAATCTAAATTGTAAAGGACATTTTAGACTTATGAACACGTAGTTCAGGGGGAAATTGTGAGCTTCAGATACAAATTTGTGTGCTATCCATGACAGAATAGTATTGAAGTCTGTGAGTGAAGATAAAGTCCCCAAGGCAATGAGGTTAAAGGACTGAGTATGAGAGTCTTACAACTTAAAAGGGCTAGGAGATGAAGAAAGGCTATGAAGGAAACAGAGCAGGAGTGAGGGGGGAAGAAAATCAGGGGCACTTTTTTTTTTTAATTTAGGTGATTTGCAATGTTGTGTTTAGTCTCTGATGTACAGCAAAATGATTCAATTACATACATATATATATATATATATGCACATACATATGTGGAGAAGGCAATGGCACCCCACTCCAGTACTCTTGCCTGGAGAATCCCATGGACAGAAGAGCCTGGTAAGCTGCAGTCCATGGGGTCGCTTAGATTCGGACACGACTGAGCGACTTCACTTTCACTTTTCACTTTCATGCATTGGAGGAGGAAATGGCAACCCACTCCAGTGTTCTTGCCTGGAGAATCCCAGGGACAGCGGGGCCTGGTGGGCTGCCGTCTATGGGGTTGCACAGAGTCGGACACGACTGAAGCGACTTAGCAGCAGCATGTACATATGTATGTATATTCTTTCCATGATGGTTTATTATAGGATATTAAATATAGCTCCCTGTGCTACACAGTAGGACTTTGTTTATCTACTCTGTATAATAGTTGGCATCTGTTAGTCCCAAATTCCCAATCCTACATTGCCCCGAGCCCCTCTTCTGGTTACAAGTTTGCCCTCTACGTCTGTCTGTTTCTGTTTGGTACGTAAGTTCATTTGCGTCATATTGTAGATTCCACATGTGAGTGATATACTATGCTATTGTCTTTCTCTTTCTTACTTTGCTTAGTATGGTAATCTCTAGGTCCATCCATGTAGCTGCAAAATGGCATTATTTCTTTCTTTTTCATGGCTGAGTATATACATCATATCTTCTTTATCCGTTCATCTATTGATAGACAGTTAGTTTGCTTCCATATCTTGACTATTGTAAGTAGTGATGCTATGAACATAGGAGTGCATGAATGTTTTCAAATTACAATGTTGCCTGGAGATATGCCCAGGCGTGAGAGGTGCCTGATTTATATGGCAACTCTGTGTGTAGTTTTTTGAGGAACCTCCATACTGTTCTCCATAATGCTTGCATCAGTTTACAATCCCACCAACACTGTACAAGGGTATCTTTTTCAAGAACGTCTTGAAAGTAAAGAACTATTTTAAATGTTTCTAGTTAATCAAATAAGGTGAAATTTGAGACTTGATCAGGGATTGAGTAACATGAAGGTCACTCATGTTGTTGGTTCAGTGGCGTGGGAAAGGTTGGAGAAGGAAAAGAACAGAGACTGGATAGCAATACACAGGGAGCAGAGCGGTGTTGTGGCATCTGAATAGAAAGATGAGGTCAAGAGAGACGTTTGTGTGTGTGTGTGTGTATGTGTGTGTTTTAACTTAGTACAGAAGAAATAACAAAGTGCTTGAACACTAATGGAAATGGCGTTGAGTAGGAAATTGATGATGCAGGTAGAAGAGATATTTGAGGAGCTGTAGCCTTGAATAGCTAGGTTGAATGTGAGCTAGCGCCTTAACTAAGAGGGCTTCCCTGATAGCTCAGTTCGTAAAGAATCCACCTGCAATGCAGGATACTTCAGTTCAGTTCCTGGGTTGGGAAGATCTACTGGAGAAGGGCTAGGCTACTCACTCCAGTATTTTTGGGCTTCCCCTGTGACTCAGTTGGTAAAGAGTCCACCCACAATGCAAGAGACCTGGGTTCAGTCCCTGGGTTGGGAAGATTCCCTGGAGAAGGGAAAGGCTACCCACTCCAGTATTCTGGCCTGGAGAATTTCATGGACTGTATAGTCCATGGGGCTGCAAAGAGTCACATGACTGAGCGACTTTCACTTTTACTATGGGCAAATATAGTTGGAGGCTGTGAGGGTGCATTCTGATGGTTTCAGTCTTTACAGCAAAGAAGGAAGCACAGCTGTAAGTTGAGAATGATGACAGAAGAAGTGTCTGGGGTGTATGTGAAGGGAGATACATATGAAAGAAGTCATGTAGAAGAGTGGATTAGATAATCAGAGTGTACAAGTACAGGTGGGTGGGAGATGTCCTCGCCATTATTGCAAAGGGTGATTCAGGACTGTAAAGTTAGTCAAAGCTTGCTTGACCCCTAGCGTCTGTCCTCTTCTGCCTCTGCTTCCTGATGAGTTGTCATTGTTCAGAGAGTCATGTCTGACTTTGTGATCCATGGACTACAACATGCAGGCTTCCCTGTCTTTCACCATCTCCCAGAGTTTCCTCAAACTCTTGTCCGTTGAGTCAGTGATGCCATCCAACCATCTGCTCCTGCCTTCAATCTTTCCCAGCATTGGGGACTTTTTCGATGAGCTGGCTCTTTGAATCAGTAGTGAAAGAAAGTGAAAGTGTTACTTGTTCATTCATGTCTGACTCTTTGCAACCCCATGGAGTGCAGCCCACCAGGCTCCTCTGTCCATGGGATTCTCCAGGCAAGAATACTGGAGTGGGTAGCCATTCCCTTCTCCACGGGATCTTCCCCACCCAGGGACTGAACCCGGGTCCCCTGAATTACAGGCAGATTTTTTTACCATCTGCACCACCAGGGAAGCCTCACATCAGTAGAGATATAATTAATCTTCCTTTCCTAGTCTAAACCATACTGTTCACACTTTTGTGACTGAGTTATGGTCCTAGGGGCAAATTGTTTGCAACTTGTAACTTTTTCCACTGTTTTATGAATAATTAATATTGACCATGTTTGGTTAAGCTAGAATTTAAAACTAGATTTCCAAGAAGGATCTGTTTCTGAATCAAGTTTGCAGATCAGTATAACCATGTTGGTACTAAGACAATATCTGACCACAAATCCTTTCATTCTGTTTAAAGAGTTTCACAAGTGGTCAAGGAGGACATGTATTTTTGTGAATGGATATGTTACCTTTATCTGTTTCTGTTCTTAGATGAGTGTAAAGAAGAGCAAGGGGCAGAGAAGCCACTGGAAGAGGGAACATTTTCCCATTTTTAGATTTTATAAACAGCAGAAAATAAATATGGTTGTTGCAGAATGGTCAATGTCAAATGAGAAAACATACCTGCAAGGATTTTTTATATCAAGCTAGACTGAATCCTAAATTGCCATTGATAAATTTTGGCTCCAAGCTTAAAGTATCAGTGTGAACTGAAAGAAGTGTTTTATTAATATTTTAAAATGTAATCAAATTCAACAAAGACCATTAATAGCTAAGACTTTATTCTTAATATAATGTGAGTGAAATGAATACGAGAAATTAGGCAAAAGAAAAGGAAATATGGACTTGAAACCAGAAGTCTTGGATTTTAATCCTATCTTTGTCATTGGCTAGCAACCTGAAGCAAACCTTGTAAACTATGAGGCCCTAAATTTCCTATTTGAAAATGAGAACTTGAGTTAGATACTTTCTAAAAACTCTGCTAGTACTAAAAAACAATTCTACAAAGTGAGTCTTTAATAAAGACTCCTTTTAAATATATCACCTATTAAAATACAAATGCAGAATTTGTTAATGTATTCTATTTTTCCACTTAAATTTTTTTTATTTTTATTTTCTTTAACATCAAAAACATTTTGTACTGGGGTTTAGCCAATTAACATGCTGTGATGGTTTCAGGTGAATGCTGAAGAGACTCAGCCATACGTACACATGTATCCATTCTCGCCCCAACCCCCCTATTTATTTTTAAAGAAAATGGATCTTTATTTTTTCAGTAGTAAAACTAATACATGTCTTTTTAAAAAGCAGTACAGAAAACTAACAAAGTTGAAAATAAAAGCACAGGTAATCCCATCTCTCACTGTTAACATTTGATGTCTGTAAGGCTTTCGAAATCAGTCCTGAATATTCATTGGAAGGACTGATGCTGAAGCTGAAACTCCAATACTTTGGCCACCTGATGCAAATAACGGACTCACTTGAAAGACCCTGATGCTAGGAAAGATTGAAGGCAGGAGGAGAAGGGGACATCAGAGGATGAGATGGTTGGATGGTATCGCAGACTCAATTGACAGGAGTTTGAATAAGCTCTGGGAGTTGGTGATGGACAGGGAAGCCTGGTGTACTGCAGTCCACAGGGTCACAAAGAGTTGGACACGACTGAGCAACTGAACTGAATTAAACTGAAGGCTTTCCAATAACAATAGCTATTGTGATTGGAATATACTTATTCTCTTTAATTACTAATATAGGAAAGATACTTTTAAAAATATTAATTTTGTAACTGGATACCTTTGTGAAACTTTCTTATTTTTAGTTAATATTTTCTTTTCTTCATGTAGAATTATTTTTATCTGAACACAAAACTATTTAACAAATTTTGAGCCCTTACTCTGTAAGGTCTTCTTTCAATTGTTTATATTTCATATTCTTAGAAGGCACTTTTAACAATTCCTTTGTTATTTTTAAAACAATATTAGGGTAATGTTGAGAGTAAAAAGTTCTGTTAGGTTTTTTTGCTGTTGTTGTTCACTCAGTCATGTCCAGCTCTTTGCGACCCCATGGACTGCAGCACGCCAGGCCTCCCTGTCCTTCATTATCTCCTGGAGCTTGCTCAAACTCCTGTCCATTGAGTCAGTGATGCCATTCACCCATCTTGTCCTCTGTCACCCCCTTCTCCTCTTGCCATCTGTCTTTTAAAAATCATGTTAAAGATCTTTATTTAGAAGTTTAAAAATGTAAAACATTTGTTTAATGACTTGGGTACCTATTATGATTGCAGAGCATTTTTTCCTTCATTTATTTTTTTGAGAGAAATTGCATTAATAAACCTTCTAGTATTAAACAATTTTTTTTTAATTCTGGGAATGAGTATCAGTTGCTCATATAATAGTAGAATTACAATCAATAATGTTACAAATATTAACATTTTATTAACAATTTTTGCTGTTAAATTTTTATTGACATGTTGTCTATATTTTTATTGGGCTTCCCTGATGGTGCAGTGGGCGAAGAATCCGCCTGCTAAAGCAGAGACAAGGGTTCAATCCCTGGCTCAGGAAGATCCACTGGAGGAGGAAAGGGCAGCCCATTCCAGTATTCTTGCCTGGGAAATCGCATGGACAGAAGAGCCTGATGGGCTACAGTCTAGAGGGTTGCAAAGAGTCTGACACGACTGAGGATGCATGTTGTTTGAAGTTATGATTATATCATCACTGTTTTTAGTAGATTTTGTTTCAGAGTTAAATTAACTTTACATAAAAGATTGTGAAGCTTTCTTTCTTTGTGCTCCTAGAAGTAAACTCTTCCTTGAACTCTGAAAGAATTCTATTGTAACACATTCTTTGCTGTTGTGTAACAGCTTCGTCAGTGTCTTATTTAGCTGTTGACTTATTTTCAGACAATTTACTTCACTTATTTCCCAGGAAAAATTTCTTTCAAATAGATTTTCAAACTTATAATCATAGTGTTGAATACTTTATATAAATTTAATACCATCTCTGGGAACTTGAAAAGGAGAGGAATTACTGTAAATAATAGTTTATATTATTTCCTATGTTTAAAATTCTCTTAAAGCCATAGTTCCTCTTTAAAAATTCTTCTCTTTTCTGGAGTAATTCTGTTGGCAAAGAACATACTTCATTTATGTTTTGCATGCAGTGCTTTCTGCCACATTTAAAAAATATTTTCTTGTAAAATAAACCACAAAGAAAGCAAAAAACGGAATTTAGAGATTAATGAATTATTAAAAGCTGAATAATTTTAAAAACCACTTTATTAAGGTATTGTTGACATATAAAAATCTGTACATAATTAATGTGTACAATTTACTGAGTTTGGGGATAAGTAGGCATCCATGAAACTATCATCACCTTCAAGGCCATAAACATATGCAAGACCTCTCAAAGCTTCTTCCTACTTCCTTTTTTATTATTAGTTTATTTATTTATCTGTGATAAGAGTACTTAATGTAAGAGCTACTCTCTTAGCAAGGTTTAAGTAAACAATAGGATAGTGGCTATTGGCATAGTGCAATATAGATCTCAATAACTTATCTTACATATCTGAAAAAATTAATAGTCTTATAACCATTATTTAGATCAAAAAATAGAATTTTAGTATCCATTCCAGGAACCCCTTCATTTTCTTATCTTCTTTTTGTTGTTTTTGAATTTTATTTTTTGTTGAGATATAACTGATGTATCATATTAGTTTTAGGTATACAAAAAATTGATCTGATATAGTGCATTGATGTATATACTGCAAAATAACTACCATGAATTTAGCTAACATCTGTCACTTCACAGAGTTACCTATTTTAAATTCTTGTGATGAGAACTTTTAAGATCTACTCTTAGTAATTTTTAAATATATTGTACAGTATTATTACCTATAATCACCATCCTGTACATTACATTCCAGGACTTATTTTATTTTCCCATCTTACTTAGGGCTCTTCTCCTTTCAAATTACCCACTATTCTGACTTTTATAGTTAGTACTTCCTTGCTTTTCTTTATGATTTTATCACCCAATAATGCATCCCTACTTTTTAAAACTTTATTTTACTTTCAAGTGTTTTCTTTTTTAATCTACACATTCTCTCTCTTTCTCATTCATTCCTTCATAATAAATACCTTGAATGTCCCAGGGAATTGGACTTAGATGGTTTTTCACAAATCATCATATTTTTTTATTTATCGTGTACATTTTCTGTAAGCTGGCAACTGGATTCAGATGCTTGATAAGACTGTTCTGATTTCTGTGGCAAGACTGTGCTCTTTTGTTAGAAAACTTTCTGAATGTTTTGCTCTCTATATGTGATGGGGTAAGAAAGCAGAAGACTTCATTTCTAGTGTGTTGTGTGTGTTCCAGTATATGTAGATAGGTGACGGTGGGTTTGGATGGATTTTGTGTATGTTTTGCATTAAGGGTAAGAAGAAGTACTTTTTTGGCATTTGACTGATCACCTGTGTTTACTAGGCAAGTGTTATGGACTGAATACTTGTATTATCTCAGAATTCATATGTTGAACTCTCATTGTGGTGGTATTTGGAGATGGGTTTGGGGAAGGTGATTAGGTTTCCATGTGGTCCTGAGGGTAAGACCCTCAAGAAGAAATTAATGCCCTTAGGAGGAGAAAAGAAGGAAAAAGCATACACACCAAGGAAAGGTCATATGAGCACACAGTGAGAACGTGACCGTCCGTGACCAGGAACATTTGTGATACCCACTCTGCCAGCCACCCCTATCTTGGATTTCCAGCTTTCAGACTCTGAGAAAATAAATGTGTGTTATTGAAGCTACTCAGTCTATAGTATTTTGTTCCAGCAGCCCAAGAAAACTAAGACAGAGGTAAGAAATCAGCTTGGAGAAAAGTTACATGGCCTACGGCTTTTAGTTTGGTGAGGTCACATTTTTTTTAGTGTTCTTTTGCATAACCACATTTGCATCTGTAAAAATCATTCACCCTTGCTTCTAGAGTCTCTGGACGATGAGAATTCTTTCCCCACCGACTTGCTGGAGAAATATGCTACTTTTAAGAAAAGCGTCTCTTCAAAGAGACGACTCATTGGAAAAGTCCCTGATGCTGGGAAAGATCGAGGGTAGAAAGAGAAGAGGGAGTCAGAGGATGAGATGGGGCTGGAGAGAATCTCTGATGCAGTGATCATGAACTTGGGCAAACTCCAGGAGACTGTAAAGGACAGGAAAGCCTCTCGTGCTGCAGTTCATGGGGTCGCAGAGTCGGACACGACTGGGCGACAGAACAACAAAAGAAGAATGTCATCGTTCAGTCAGTCACGCAACATGCTATGCTAAAGAGTGGCTGTTCATTTTTCTGAATTTGCTTAGCCTCGGGGCAGGGGCATTCTAGGGCAGAAAGCTGCTTCTTTCAAGGTCTCCTCTGGTTCCAGCCCTGTTCTCCATTTACTTTCTATTAGTGAGAACTGCCAGAATATATAGTGATTTCTCTGGAAACCACATTTTCAGGAAGGGAAGTTGCTCATCAACCTTTGATGCTTTTCTTCACACTGATTAAAATTTACTGTATTTGCTGGTAATTCCTGCCAAAAATTTGTGAAATTCTGTCATTGGCAGTATTTACTAGTTTCAGAACTGATAAGCACTTTCTTTCTCATGTTTTATTTCTTTTTAGTTATCTTTGTCAGTTTCCAAGTAGAGGCCTTTATAAGGGGGCTCCATCAGACACTGCCATTTCTTTCAAATAATAGTGAGTAAAGCATCTCTAAGGCACTTGATTATTTGAACTATGAGACAGTTAACTCCTTATTGCAATAGTTCCGAAAGTGTGTTCCTCAGAACCCAGTTCTACACATGTTAATAGGAGTTACAGGAGAATAGGTTTTCATGATCAAATAAATGTTAATAACACAAATGAAACAAAATTAAACACGATTCTTTACTAAGGGACTTTTAGTCCCTTTAACATGTGAAAAGAAAATTGTGAGCGTATAAGACAGACATAATATACGATGTTTTCCTAGAACTTATTTAAATTCAGTCCTTTTTTTCCCATAAATCATCACAAAGGAAAAACAAATTTGTAGAACAGATTATGGGAAATACTGGTATAGCAACATCATTTCCTAATTGTAGGTGAAGAAGTTAAGAATAAAGGAAGTGTTCTTTGCATATCTGAGCCTTGCAAATTGAATCATAAAACATTCTTCATTCTCCCTCCCTCACTGCTCCCCTCTTCCCTCTGTTCATGCAGCAAATACTTAAATGCCCCTGATATGCAACACAGAACTGCTTACTTGGCTCAGGCTCTCATATATATAAATATATATATTTATATACCACAATTTTGCTGTGAGTGAAGTAGGAATATTTTAAGGAGAATTTTTATATGCCATATATATATATGGAAGTTTTAATATGAAGGAAATATATGTTCATCTCCCACTTTATAGGAATATTGTGAAAACTGAGTGAAGCAATGCATGTAAAGTGCTATAAAAATCTGACTGTCCAACAATGAAGTCTATGGACCAGTTCTTTTCAAACGTGCTGTTGTAATGTGTTGTAATGTTGTAATGTGTTGCGCTTCACTGTGAAATATGTTGCTAGTTCTTAATATTTCCAAGTTTGTAATATTATGCAGTTTCCTTTTTAAAGACAAAATGCACTGTGTTTCAGGTTATATTTAAAATAACATCAGTGTCATTCATTTGATTTATGACATAATTTATTAAGTAGGAGAAAAAGGGAAGGTGTCTAGCTCATCTTTTGGAAATTGCTTTGGGGATGGATTGTCTCTGTCCTTGCTATGTGGCACATGGGGATAGCACATAAAGATTGTTAACTGAAGCAGAAGAACCCCGTCCTGGGAATAGTGGACATTCATCATTTTGGTAAATTAAGAACATTCCCAAAATGCATGATGCAGTGGCTTGAAATGTTGCTGAGACATAATCACATGAGGCTGGGTAGTAGAGAATGAATCACATGGTAGTGACTGAGTTTAAGAGCTCTTGAAAGAAACATGTTTCACAAGAAATTTTAAAGTTTATGCAAATATTCCTATGAACAACTTGGGGTGAAGGCACCTGCTTGGCTACCCCAGTTTTGCTGGGAGTGAAGTAGGAATATTTTAAGAATTTTTATGTGCCTAAAATGATCTTAACAGAAAGCACATCACTTTGCCATCCTAGATTTTTCTTTTGGGGCTAAAGAATTTCCTAGAGGGGAGGCGTTATAAGCTGACTAGAACTAACGGTCAGAGCAGATGAAATCGAAACTTATTGGAAAATAGATATTGAATACACATATTCACTGAGGATAAGTCAGCCTTAGCATTTAAAGGGAAAGGGCACAGTGACTTTTCTACTTGGTTGCAATGCAGCAGATTTTATGATTAAGGGCAGACTGGTTCTGCCCTTCTGCTAACCTAAGGGCATCCAAGATCAAGAAAAATTCATTGTGCCTGCATATTGGTGCTGCAATATATAAAACTGTGACATAGCACAACCCCTTTTGGGCAGATTTCACTAGGGCACACCCTCTTGCAGACAGAGCCACATAGACCTTTACAGGCCAGGTCTCCACACTGAATTACCCTGTATTATCTTGATCGGCACATATTCTTTTAGATACAGTAAAAAAAAAAAAACCAGTAATAAAGAGATCTTGTTATTCAAGATTCCTTTTGGTAACCATGTTGCCAACAAAGCACATTTTACCTATATCTACCAAGAGATACTGATTTTGTAGTTTAACTAGATATCTGGGGAACCAAATATGCCAGTGGGTGCTTTAGAATTCAGTGCATGTTGTTCATAGAAACAACCCTCTTCATGATATTCATGAGGAAGACTCACAGATCCTAATTAATACATAATGTATCTGATGTTGCTGTTCAGTTGCTAAGTAATGTCCGACTCTTTGCGACCCCTTGGACTGTATGTAGCCCCCAGGCTCCTCTGTCCATGGGATTTCCCAGGAAAGAATACTGGAGTGGGATGCCATTTCCTTCTCCAGGGGATCTCCCCAGATCAGGGATTGAACTGGCATCTCCTGCATGGGCAGGTGGATTCTTTACCACTGAGCCACCAGGAAGGCCTTGCTCTATTAATGAAAATGTAAGCTAATTGATGTTAAGGCATAATGTGCATGGGGTTTTACATTGCAGAATGTTTTGTTACACATGTTATCAATGCTTTTGTTGTAGAGTAATTAAAGTTATAAGCTTGGATACAAGTATATCCTAAAAGGCATTAGGCCTCCTGAGGTCTAGCTGGAAGCTGCAAAGTGAGTCAGAACCAGATCTGGGGACGCTCACCTTGCTACTGGGGCTGATTCTTGGAAGGCAGTCAGATAGTGATGAATCTCTCCCAGTTCTAACTCTGCAGGTGTGCATACCAAGCTCTGCAGTCCTAAGGGTGGGGCATGGCAACTGTGATTCACATTGTGGATGGAAAGTTGGAGCCCAGGTGGCATGTGCCTCTCCTAGAGAGTCAAGCCTTGGTTCAGGCACAAAAAAAGAAGGGCTTGAAAAGAACTGCACAAGGTCCCATGACTCAGAGGAATGGCCAGAGGTCTAGGAAAGACTTCAAGTCCTAGAGGGAAAGCAAGAGAATTAGGTAGAAGAGCAAGCCGTACTAGAGAAGGAATCAACATTTCAGGAGAGAGTTGGGTGCTGTGATTGGGACGATCAAACACCAAAGCTATGCCCTGGAAAATGCTTCCTGGCATCACTGTTTACAGTCACAATCCAGAAGTCATGATGGGGCTCCTATAGAAAAGTACATCGAAGAACAAGACTTACTCATATTGAAGGGCAGAGTCTATACCTGTGTACATTAGGCTCTTTCTAGGATATTTCAGGGTGAAGAAACAGATCACTGGTATACCTGATTCTGCTTACTTTCAGGACTGATCAAGAAACTGAGGTTCCATTTAAGAATTATAGGAGGACTCCCCTGTAGGCTTAGAACCTTGACAGTGTGTGGAGGAGGCTAGTCCAGAAGGGCAGCTGGGTTCCTCCGGTTTCTCCTTGTTTTTATTTCTCTTGTCACCACTACTCTTAACCTGTGGAATCAGCTCTTAGTGAAGGAGAGAAATGGTGATGCTTCCTCAATAACAAAGTTGGAAAAGAAAAGGAAAGAATGGGAAGAAAACCAAGGAGCTGTAACCAAGAGGAAACGAGGTGTCCTTTGACTGTTAACACTGGGTTTACAACTTGACTATCTGAGTACTTCTGTATGTATTAGTCACCTTAGAACATTATTAGTTGGATCACCCAGTAATCTGGGGGTAAGACCAGACTGTTTTTAAAGCTCCTTGAGTGATTATAAGATGCAGCCAGGGTTAAGATCTAGTGGCTCTTCTATCAAGAGGGCATTTTGAAGGCATGTAAGAATTATAAATTGGGCACAAGAACCTGGATTGTAAAACTTTGGGGAAAATCTTTATACATATAAATCAATCCTCTTATTCATTTTTCACTTAGCTATGACATTTTGGGGGCTTCCTAGGTGGCATTAGTGGTAAAGAACCAGCCTGCCAATGCAGGAGACATAAGAGCCACGGGTTTGATCCCTGGGTTGGGAAGATACCCTGGAGAAGGGAATGGCAACCCAATCCATTATTCTTGCTTGGAGAATACCATGGACAGATAAGCCTGGTGGTCTACAGTCCATAGGGTTGCATAGAGTCATACGTGACTAAAGTGACTTAGCACACATGCATGACATTTTTATGAATTCTGCTGTAAAGCTTCCCCCAAAGTACTGTCTGTAGGATGCTAGTTCATGCAATGTTTATAGATTGGTGTTAACAGTGGGGAACATCATGCTTTCATACTCTGGTCATGATACTTCCTGTGTCTACTCACTTCAACCACAGTCATACATAGGCAAATAGGTTGTATTTCTCCTAGACTCTTTTTCTCCCTTTTGTTCTCTCTCTCACCTTTTTTTTTTTTCCAGATTCATTAAAAAATGATTTATATCATATATATTTTACTTGCTGAACATTACTTCTTCCCCTTTCCTTCCTTCCTCATCTTCATTCCAATCATATAATATGGAACGTTTTCTAACTCAGTTGATTTTGAATGTATTTTTCCTCCCTCAGAACATTGCTCTACAAGTATCCTGGGGCATCATACTTGGGAATGTAACACTATAGTTAGAGGCTGAGAGAAGGGATGAAAATGTCCATTTGGAGGGTAGTCCTTGCTACCTGTGGCTGCCTACTTATAAGTTTGCAACTTTCCATCTTAGGAGTGGTTCTCAGTCTCTCTTTATTTATTTTTTGTTTTTGTTTTTTTTTTTTTAAATTTGTCTTTTATTATTATTATTTATTTATTTTACTTTACAATGTTGTATTGGTTTTGCCATACATCAACATGCATCTGCCACAGGTGTATACGTATTCCCCATCCTGAACCCCCCTCCCACCTCCATCCCCATACCATCCCTCTGGGTCATCCCAGTGCACCAGCCCCAAGCTTCCTGTATCCTGCATCGAACCTGGACCGGCCATTCATTTCATATATGATATTATACGTGTTTTAATGCCATTCTCCCAAATCATCCCCCCACTCCCTCTCCCACAGAGTCCAAAAGACTGTTCTATACATCTGTGTCTCTTTTGCTGTCTCGCACACAGGGTTGTTGTTACCATCTTTCTAAATTCCATAAATATGCATTAGTATACTGTATTGGTGTTTTTCTTTCTGGCTTACTTCACTTTGTATAATAGGCTCCAGTTTCATCCACCTCATTAGAACTGATTCAAATGTATTCTTTTTAATGGCTGAGTAATACTCCATTGTGTATATGTACCACAGCTTTCTTATCCATTCATCTGCTGATGGACATCTAGGTTGCTTCCATGTCCTGGCTATTATAAACAGTGCTGCGATGAACATTGGGGTACACGTGTCTCTTTCCCTTCTGGTTTCCTCAGTGTGTATGCCCAGCAGTGGGATTGTGGTCGTATGGCAGTTGTATTTCCAGTTTTTTAAGGAATCTCCACACTGTTCTCCATAGTGGCTGTACTAGTTTGCATTCCCACCAACAGTCTCTCTTTAGCTCAAATTTATGAATATCTCTTAAGATTCCTCTCATATTGCTCATTTATATTAAATAGATTAGTAGATTTCTCCAGGGGAGGAAGAATCTGGGGTAATATGAGCTGGTGAGACAGATTTTCCTTATTTTCCTTTCACTGTTTTGCCCTAGAAATGACCTGGGCCACATAAAGTTGGATGTGTAAATAGATATACTTCAGTTCAGTTCAGTTGCTCAGTCATGTCCAACTCTTTGCGACACTATGGACTTCAGTATTCCAGGCTTCCCTGTCCATAAGCAACTCCCGGAACTTGCTCAAACTCATGTCTATTGAGTCGGTGATGCCATCCAACCGTCTCATCCTCTGTCATCCCCTTCTCCTCCTGCCTTCAATCTTTCCCAGCATCAGGGTCTTTTCCAATAAGTCAGTTCTTTGCATCAGGTGGCCAAAGTATTGGAGCTTCAGCTTCAGCATCAGTCCTTCCAATGAATATTAAGGACTGATTTCCTTTAGGATGGACTGGTTTGATCTCCTTGCAGTCCAAGGGACTCTCAAGAGTCTTCTCCAACACCACAGTGCAAAAACATTAATTCTTGAGCACTCAGCTTTCTTTATGGTCCAACTCTCACATCCATACATGACTAGTAGAAAAACCATAGCTTTGACTATACTTATATGACTATATGTGAATTCAGGATGAGGGGCAGATGAGCTTTACTCAGATAAGAGTGTTTGCTTGATGGTTTCTAAAAAAGCTCAATTTTTTAAAGCTGATCTTATAAACTAGAAAAAAAATCAGTTTATTTTTCTATATTTGAGATAATTTCTCTATGAAAAAAAATTTTAGTTCCTAAAGTACAATAATAAAAATTCATTTCAGTCAGGTACAGAATAGGAGGAGATTGATCTAATTTGTTCTCTTTATGGTCCCTTAAGATGCCACTGGAAAAAAATAAGCATGAAGAATTTGGTGAAGACTGAGATGATTGGGAAGAGGTAGGGTTCTTCATATTCCTGGAAGATCTTCCAGAAATAAGACCCACTGTCTCACTTTCATTTTTTACTTCTAGAACACCCACATACAACCATGTTAAGTGCTATTTATGTAATTGTCCAAGAAAATGTATTTGATAAAGAACTTTGACAATAGCAGAAATTTGGTGCTCCCTATAACTTCAGCCAGAGAAGGCAATGGCACCCCACTCCAGTACTCTTGCCTGGAAAATCCCGTGGACGGAGGAGCCTGGTGGGCTGCAGTCCATGGGGTCGCTAAAGAGTCAGACAGGACTGAACGACTTCACTTTCACTTTTCACTTTCATGCATTGGAGAAGGAAATGGCAACCCACTCCAGTGTTCTTGCCTGGAGAATCCCAGGGACGGGGGAGCCTGGTGGGCTGCCGTCTATGGGGTCTCACAGTTGGACATGACTGAAGTGACTTAGCAGCAGCAGCAGCAGCATAACTTCAGCAGAAGGGAATTTTTAGCTGAGCTACCACACTATACTAAAGGAGATTGATAACAGTAATAGTCCTCTGTCCTGGATCAGTGGAAAGGATAAAGGAGCTAAGAAAAGCAGATAAATAAATCCTGTTCTTTTATGAGGACTGGTAAAGAAGGAGGGAGAAATAAATCCATCTATCAAATAGACTTTCAAAGGATGACTTCATTAGTAAAGCAATTATAATTTTGCTCTGAGTGAATAAACAGAAAAAAATTTGGACAAAATAATAAAGTCATAGTGACAATATTTTGGCTATAGCAGTGAAAGTGTTATTTGTTTTTATATTGTTGTTGATCTGCATTATTGATATTGAAGCACTTTGGAATTTGGGGTATTGTTTGTGAACCTCAAGATGTTTTATTGTTTTTTTTCAGTTTCTATATTGTTTTCAAGAATTTTGGTCATTTGTGGATTACATGTATTTAAAAAATTTTATAATTTGCTTTGCCTTTTCTGCTTGTTTTTGCCAGATTGTTTTTATCTATGATTCTGGAAATCAACCCAAGTCAGAATTGAGTAAAATTATTCATTGTCATCATCATCATCATGATCACCATAGCTTGATGGGTGTCATATCTTAAAAATCAAAGAATTTTCATATTCTCCAGGAAGTTATTTTACATAGATGTTACTTTTTTTCTTTTTGTTTATTTAACTTTATTGATATAAAAATAATATTTCATTTAACCACCAGAGGGAGTCCCCAAATCTATGGATTCTAAAAGTCAATGAGAGTAAAATAAATAAGAGGCAAATTTTATGGATTTTATGGTTGAAAATAAACAATTCAAACAGCTATTTTTTATGGCATGTGGGCTTACTTATTCAGTCTTTTGTTCATTAAAAGCCTAAAACCTCATTCTACTAGAGATTCCACATTAGTTTAACTAATAGTTATTAAATAAGAGGCTATGGATATTTTCCCTAGAAGAATCAAGTTTTATAAGTATTTCCCCACCCCCACTCCCACCCCCCGCCACAAATACTATGCGAGTGTGGAATGGGAGAGGGAATTATCCAAAAGTTTCCTGCAGGCAGACCAAACCTACCACACTGGCTCTCCAGGGATGAAGGATCTTGTATCTCCCAGAAAAACCTCCCTTTCAAATATCAGGCCTCTGAGTCACATTTCCCTGCTGCTTGCCAAGTGTCTTAGAGTAGGACAATTCTTAGGAGGGACACTTCCTAGGAGCACCCTGGCATTTATCTGTTGCCCCTGTACCCGATTTTAAAACTTCTGCAAGTTTTCACACACAGTAACTCCATCAGCCCTATTACATGGCCATTGCAATTGCACAGAAATTAAGGAACTTACCTCAAGCCATGGAGAAGATGAATGAGAGACCTGGGGTTGCGTCCAGAACTCTTAGCTGCATTGGTTGGTATATTGCCTTTCACTTCTTCACAAGGCTGCAAGTTGGCCTGCTTCTGCCAGTGATGCTTAATTAGAATCAAAAAAATTTTTAATTTATTATTTTTTATTGAAGGATAATTGCTTTACAGAATTCTGCTGTTTTCTGTCAAAACTCAACATGAATCAGCCATAGGTATACATATATCCCTCTCCTTTGAACCTCCCTCCCATCTCCCTCACCACCCCAACCCTCTAGGTTGATACAGAGCCCCTGTTTGAGTTTCCTAAGCCATATAGCAAATTCCTATGGGCTATCTATTTTACATATGGTAATGTAAGTTTCCATGTTACTCTTTCCATACATCTCACACTCTTCTCCCTTCTCCCCATGTCCATAAGTCTGTTCTCTATGTCTGTTTCTCTATTGCTGCCCTGTAAATAAGTTCTTCAGTATCATTCTTCTAGATTCCATACATATGTGTTAGAATATGATACTTTTCTTTCTCTTTCTGACTTTCTTCACTCTGTATAATAGGTTCCAGGTTCATCCACCTCATCCGAACTGACTCAAATGTGTTCCTTTTTATGGCTGAGTAATATTCCATTGTGTATATGTACCACAACTTCTTTATCTATCCATTTGTTGATGGACATATAGGTTGCTTCCATATCAGCTATTGTAAATAGTGCTGCAGTGAACAATGGGATATATGTGTTTTTTTTTTTTTCAGTTTTGGTTTCCTCAGGGTATATGCCTAAGAGTGGGGTTTCTGGGTCATATGGTGGTTTTAAGGAATCTCCATACCATCTTCCATAGTGGCTGTATCAATTTACATTCCCACCAACAGTGCAAGAGTGTTCCTTTTTCTCCACACCCTCTCCAGCATTTATTGTTTGTAGATTTTTTGATGACGGCCATTCTGACAGGTGTGAGGTAATATCTCATTGTAGTTTTGATTTGCATTTCTCTAATAAAGAGCGATGTTGAGCATCTTTTCATGTGTTTGTTAGCCATATGTATGTCTTCTTTGGAGAAATGTCTGTTTAGGTCTTTCCCCCATTTTTTGATTGGGTTGTTTATTTTTCTAGCATTGAGTTGTATGCTGATGCTGCTAAGTCGCTTCAGTCATGTCTGACTCCACGCGATCCCATAGACAGCAGCCCACCAGGCTCCCCTGTCCCTGGGATTCTCCAGGCAAGAACACTGGAGTGGGTTGCCATTTCGCTGCCTGTATATTTTGGAAATTGATCCTTTGTCAGTTGTTTCATTTGCTATTGTTTTCTCCCATTCTGAGGATTGTCTTTTCACCTTGCTTTTAGTTTCCTTTGCTGTGCCAAAGCTTTTAAGTTTAATCAAGTTCCACTTGTTTACTTTTGTTTTTATTTCTGCTACTCCAAGAGGTGAGTCGAGAGGATCTTTTCATCGAGTGTTTTGCCTATGTTTTCCTCTAAGAGTTTGATAGTTTCTTGTTTTACATTTAGGTCTTTAATCCATTTTGAGTTTATCTTTGTGTATAGTGTTAGGAAGTTCTCTAATTTCATTCTTTTACATGTAGCTGTCCAGTTCTGCCAGCACCATTCATTGAAGAGGCTGTCTTTGCCCCATTGTATATTCTTGCCTCCTTTGTCAAAAATAGGGTACCCATAGGTGCATGGATTTATTTCTTGGTTTTCTATCTTGGTCCATTGGTCTATATTTCTGTTTTTGTGCCAGTACCATACTGTCTTGATGACTGTAGCTCTGTAGTATAAACCAAAGTCAGGAAGAGTGATTCTTCCAACTCCATTCTCAAGACTGCTTTGGATATTTGGGGTCTTTTGTGTTTCCATATGAATTGTGAAATGTTTTGTTCTAGTTCTGTGAAAAATGCCATTGATAATTTGGTAGGGATCGCATTGAATCTGTAGATTGCATTTGGTAGTAGAGTCATTTTCACAATATTGATTCTTCCTATGCAGGAACATGAAATAGCTCTCCATCTGTTTATGTCATCTTTTATTTCTTTCATTAATGTCTTATAATTTTCCGTGTACAGTTCTTTTGTCTCCTTAGATAAGTTTATTCCTAGATATTTAATTCTTTTTGTTGCAATGGTGAATGGGATTGATTCCTTAATTTCTCTTTCTGATTTTTCATTGTTAGTATGTAGAAATGCAAGGGACTTCTGTGCATTGATTTTGTATTCTTCAACTTTGCTAAATTCACTGATTAGCTCTAGTAATTTTCTGATATTATTTTTAGGGTTTTCTATGTACAGTATCACATCATCTGCAAACAGTGAGAGCTTTACTCCTTCTTTTCCTATCTGGATTCCTTTTTATTTCTTTTTCTTCTCTGATTGCTGTAGCTAGGACTTCCAGAACTATGTTGAATAATAGTGGTGAAAGGGGGCATCCTGGTCTTGTTCCTGATCTTAGGGGGAATACTTTCAGTTTTTCACCATTGAGAATAATGCTTGCTGTAGGCTTATCATATATGGCCTTTACTATGTTGAGGTAGGTTCCTTCTATGCCCATTTTTTGAAGAGTTTTAATCATAAATGGGTGCTGAATTTAGTCAAAGGCTTTTTTTGCATCTATTGAGATGATCATGTGGTTTTTATCTTTCAATTTGTTAATATGGTGTATCACATTGATTGATTTGCATATATTAAAGAATCCTTGCATCTCTTGAAAAGACCCAACATGATCATGGTGTATGAGCTTTTTGATGTGTTGCTGAATTCTGTTTGCTAAAATTTTATTGAGGATTTTTGCATCTATGTTCATCAGTGATATTGGCCTGTAGTTTTCTTTTTGTGTGTGTTGTCTTTGTCTGGCTTGGTACCAGAGTGATGGTGGCCTCGTAGAACGAGTTGGGAAGTGTTCCTTCCTCTGCAATTTTTTGAAAGAGCTTTAGAAGGATAGACATTAGCTTTTCTCTAAACGTTTGACAGAATTCTCCTGTGAAGCCATCTTGTCCTGGGTTTTTGTTTTTTGGGAGATTTTTGACCACAGCTTCAATTTCACTGCTTGTAATTGGATTGTTCATAATTTCTATTTCTTCCTGGCTCAGTCTTGAAAGATTGAACTTTTCTAGGAATCTGTCCATTTCTTTCAGGTTATCAATCTTATTGTCATATAGTAGTTCATCAGTTCAGTTCAGTCACTCAGTCGTGTCTGACTCTTTGTGACCCCATGAACTGCAGCACAGCAGGCCTCCTTGTCCATCACCAGCTCCTGGAGTCCACTCAAACCCATGTCCATCAAGTCGATGATGTCATCCAACCATCTCATCCTCTGTTTTCCCCTTCTCCTCCTGCCCCCAATCCTTCCCAGCATCAAGGTCTTTTCAAATGAGTCAGCTGTTCGCATCAGGTGGCCAAAGTATTGGAGTTTCAGCTTCAACATCAGTCCTTCCAATGAATACCCAGGACTGATCTCCTTTAGGATGGATTGGTTGGATCTCCTTGCAGTTCAAGGGACTCTCAAGAGTCTTCTCCAACACTACAGTTTCAAAAGCATCAATTCTTCAGTGCTCAGCTTTCTTTATAATCCAACTTTCACATCCATACATGACCACTGGAAAAACCATAGCCTTGACTAGATGGACCTTTGTTGGCAAAATAATGTCTCTGCTTTTTAATATGCTATCTAGATTGGTCATAACTTTCCTTCCAAGGAGTAAGCATCTTTTAATTTCATTGCTGCAATTGTCATCTGCAGTGATTTTGGAGCCCAGAAAAATAAAGTCAGTCACTGTTTCCACTGTTTCCCCATCTATTTGCCATGAAGTGATGGGACTGGATGCCATGATCTTAGTTTCCATAGTTGTTCATAATAGTCTCTTATAATCCTTTGTATTTCTGCATTGTCTATTGTAACCTTTCCTTTTTCATTTCTAATTTTGTTGATTTGATTCTTCTCTTTTTTTTTTCTTGATGAGTCTGGATAAAGATTTGTCAATTTTGTTTATCTTCTCAAAGAACTAGCTTTTAGTTTTATTAATCTTTACTATTGTTTCTTTCATTTCTTTTTCATTTATTTCTGCTCAGATCTTTATGATTTCTTTCCTTCTACTAATTTTTTTTCCTTTGTTCATCTTTTCCAGTTGTTTTAGGTGTAAAGTTAGCTTGTCTATTCAATGTTTTTCTTGTTTCTTGAGGTAGGATTGTATTGCTGTAAACTTCCCTCTTAGAACTGCTTTGCTGCATCCCATAGGTTTTGATTTGTTGTGTTTTCATTGTCATTTGTTTCTAGAAAATTTTTTATTTCCCTTTTGATTACTTCAGTAACCTGTTGGTTATTTAGAAATGTGTTGTTTAATCTCCATGTGTTTGTGTTTCTTACAGTTTTTTTCACCTAATTGATATCTAGTCTCATAGCGTTGTTGTTGGAGAAGATGCTTGATAAGATCAATTTTCTTAAGTTTCCTGAGGCTTGATTTGTGACCCAAGATGTGCTTCTATCCTGGAGAATGTTCCGTGTGAAGAGAAAAATGTGTACTCTTCTGCATTTGGATGGAATGTCCTGAAGATATCAGTGAGATCCATCTCATCTCATGCATCATTTAAGATGTGTTTCCTTATTAATTTTCCCTTTTGATGATCTGTCCATTGGTGTCAGTGGGGTGTTAAAGTCTCCTACTATGATTGCATTATTGTCAATTTCTCCTTTTATGTCTGCTAGTGTTTGTCTTATGTATTGAGGTGCTCCTTTGTTGGGTTCATAGATATTTACAATTGTGAAGTCTTCCTCTTGGATTGATCCCTTGATCAATGTAGTTATGTGGTGTCCTTCCTTATCTCTTGTAATCTTCTTTATTTTAAAGTCTACTTTATCTGATATGAGGATTGCTACTCCAGCTTTCTTTTGCTTCCCATTTGCAGGGAATATATTTTTCCATCCTCTAACTTTTAGTCTATATGTGTCTTTAGGTATGAAGTGGGTTTCTTGTAAACAGCATATATATGGGTCTTGCTTTTGTATCCATTCAGCCAGTCTGTGTCTTTTGGTTGAAGCATTTAATCCATTTACACTTAAAGTAAGTATTAATATATATGTTCCTATTGCCATTTTGTTAATTGTTTGGGGTTGATTTTGTAGATCTTCTCTTGTATTTCTTGCCTGTATAAATCCCTTCAACATTTGTTGTAAGGCTGGTTTGGTGGTACTGACTTCTCTTAACATTTGCTTGTCTGAAAAGCTTTTGATTTCTCCATCAATTTTGAGTGATTTCCTTGCCACATACAGCAATCTTGGCTGTAGACTTTTCCCTTTCAGTACTTTAAATATATCCTGCCATTCCCTTCTGGCCTGAGGAGTTTCTGCTGAAAGATCAACTGTTAAACATATGCGGTTTCCCTTGTATGCTACTTGTTGCTTCTCCCTTGCTGCTTTTAATATTCTTACTTTGTGTTTAGTCTTTGTTAGTTTGATTAGTATGTGTCTTGGTGTGTTTCTCCTTGGGTTTATCCTGTGTGGGACTCTTTGTGCCTCTTGCACTTGGTTGACTATTTCCTTTTCCATGTTGGGGAAATTTTCAACTATAATCTAGTCAAAAATTTTCTCATACCGTTTGTTTTTCTGTTCTTCTTCTGGGACCCCTATAATTCGAATGTTGGTGTTTTTGCTAATGTCCCAGAGGTCTCTGAGACTATCCTCAGTTCTTTTCATTCTTTTTACTTTATTTTGATCTTCAGAAGTTATTTCCACCATTTTATCTTCCAGCTCACTGATTCATTCTTCTGCTTCAGACATTCTGCTATTGATTCCTTCTAGAGTATTTTTAATTTCAGTAATTGTGTTGTTTGTCTCTGTAAGTTTATTCTTTAATTCTCCTGCTGCTTCTAAGTTGCTTCAGTCATGTCCAACTCTGTGTGACCCCATAGACGGCAGCCCACCAGGCTCTCCCGTCCCTGGGATTCTCCAGGCAAGAACACTGGAGTGGGTTGCCATTTCCTTCTCCAATGCATGAAAATGAAAAGTGAAAGTGAAGTCTCTCAGTCATGTCCGACTCTTAGCGACCCCATGGACTTCGTTGCCTTCTCCCAGGTCTTTGTTAATTGATTTTTGCATTTTCTCCATTTTGTTTTCAAGGTTTTTGATCATTATTATCATTATTCTGAATTCCTTTTTCAGGTAATTTGCCTATTTCCTCTTCATTTATTTGGACTTCTGTGTTTCTAGTTTGTTCCTTCATTTGTGTAGCATTTCTGCCTTTTCATTGTTATTATTTTTTAACTTATTGTGTTTGAGGTCTCCTTTTTCCAGGCTTCAAGGTTGAATTCTTTTTTTCCTTTTGATTTCTGCCCTTCTAAGGTTGGTCCAGTGGTTTCTGTAAGCTTCATATAAGGCGAGATTTGTGCTGAGTTTTTGTTTGTTTTTCCTCTGATTGGCAAGGCTGAGTGGGATGGTAATCCTGTCTGCTGATGATTGGGTTTGTATGTTTGTTTTGCTTGTTGTTTAGATGGGTTGTCCTGCACAGGGTGCTACTGATGGTTGGGTGATGCCACGTCTTGTATTTAAGTGGTTTCTTTTGTGTGAGTTCTCACTATTTGATACTCCCTAGGGTTAGTTCTCTGGTATTCCAGGGTCTTGGAGTCAGTGCTCCCACTCCAAAGGCTAAGGGCTTGATCTCTGGTCAGGAATGAAGATTCCACAAGTGGTTTGTTATGGCATTAAGTGAGATTAATAGAAATATCCAAAAATGAGAAACCAAAGATGAACTCCAGACAAATGACAGTTACAAAATCAGGCAATTAATAATTAAAATAATGGAATATACACATATACATATACAATCATGAGCAAAGTCAAAACAACCCAACAAAAATACAGTATATTGATGTGGCAAACAAAGGAAATTAAAAAATTATATTTACCAGTTAAGAACAAAACTAACTAAAGCACAAACTGGAAAACAAAACTAAAGCAAGGTGCTAAGTGGTGAATAAAGCAATGAAAACAAATCTAACATATATGTTAAGAGGAAAAGAAAGAAAGCATAGATATGGAAAATTAAATAGAGGTAGATGAAGAAGATTTATATACATTAAAGATTAACTGCAAGGGGGAAAGAACAGGAGGAAAGAAAAATAAAGAATAAATGTAGAAAAAATATAATATGCTTAAAAAGTTAAAAATTAAAATTATAAAAAAAAGAAAAGAAGAAAAAAATGGAAAAAGGAAGAAAAATGGAAAAAAAAGAAGGAAAACTCCACAGAACTGCAAAACCCCAAAGTAGTAGCAGTTTTATAACAACAATAAAAAAGTGTGACTGAATACACACATACATATACTCCCATAAGCAAAATCAAAGCAGTCCAACAAAAATAAGGTACAATAGATTGACACGGCAGACAAAGGAAACCAAAAGTTGTATCTCCCAGAACAAAACTAACTAAAGCACAAACAGGAAAACAAAGCTAAAGCAAGGTGCCAACTGGGAAATAAAACAATGAAAATAAAACTAACAAATATGTTAAGAGGAAAGGAAAGAAAGAAAAGAAATAAAGAATAGATATGGAAAGTTAAATAGAGCTAGATAAAGAAGATGTATATACATTAAAGATTAACTGCAAGGGGAAAAGAACAGTAGGAAAAGCAAACAAAGGAATAAATGTAGAAAAAGTATTAATAGGTTTAAAAAATTAAAATTAAAAAAGAAAGAAAAAAGAAGAAAAAAAAAAAAGGAAAACTCCACAGAACTGCAAAGGCCCAATGTAAAGGCAGAGATTTTTAACAACAATAAATAATTGACTGAGGGGAAAAAAATGCTCAAAAGCTTAATTAGATTTCATAGTGCCGATAAAATTGACAACTACAGCAGAGAGGGAGAAAAAGTAAAAAAAAAAAGAGAGAGAGAGAGAGAAAGAAAAAATCTATAGAACAAGTCAAAACATAAGAATAACAAATGTTTTTCTTGAGTCACTGATGTCAGAGTCCTTTTTCTCGCTGGAGTCACAGTCCACCTCACCTCCCTAGGATGTCCTCCAACACTGTGCTGATCTCTGGACCTGCTGTGGGTGTAGCTCAGAGTCTAATCTGGACCTACTCCTGTGTGTTCTTGCTTCCAATGTCCACAGCTATCAGAACTAGTGCCTTTTCTTTTGTGGAAGCTCTCAGCGACCTTTTATATATTCCATAGGCAGAGAGTCTGCCTAGTTAATTGTGTGGATTTAATCTGCAGCTTGAACAGCTTGTGGGAAAGTTTTGGGTCTTCTTCCTTAGCCACACTGCCCCTGGGTTTCAATTGTGGTTTTACTTCCACTTCTGCATGTGGGTTGTCCACTGGGGTTTTCCCCTGAGGCTGCCTTGGAGGACTTGGGTTTGCCCCTGTGAGGGCCAGGTGTGGAGGTGGTGCAGCTGCTTGGGTTGCAGGGGTTCTGGCCACACCAGGTACTCAGGGGAGTTGGCGGCTAGGGCAGCAGGAAACATAGTGCTCTAGTGGATGTGAGAGTTGGACTGTAAGAAGGCTGAGCACCGAAAAATTGATGCTTTCAAACTGTGGTGTTGGAGAAGACTCTTGAGAGTCCCTTGGACTGCAAGGAGATCCAACCAGTCCATTCTGAAGGAGATCAGCCCTGGGATTTCTTTGGAAGGAATGATGCTAAAGCTGAAACTCCAGTACTTTGGCCACCTCATGCGAAGAGTTGACTCATTGGAAAAGACTCTGATGCTGGGAGGGATTGGGGGCAGGAGGAGAAGGGGACGACAGAGGATGAGATGGCTGGATGGCATCACTGACTCAATGGACGTGATCACTGAGTGAACTCCAGGAGTTGGTGATGGACAGGGAGGCCTGGCGTGCTGCAATTCATGGGGTCGCAGAGTCGGACACGACTGAGCGACTGAACTGAACTGAACTGAACTGAACTGAAGCGTATGGCAATCAGTATTGGCCAGTATGCTTCAGTATTCATGCTTGGAGATTCCCTGTCCCTGACAGAGAAGTCTGGCAGGCCACAGTCTACAGGGCCACAAAGAGTCAGACAAGACCAAAGCGACCCTGTGCGCATAGGCGCAAGACTTTTTTCGCCTGTGGCAGCTCTTCCCCAGTGAGAGTTTTGAGCATGTAGGTGGCACAGCTGCTTGGCTTGTGGAGACCCTGACGGTGCCAAATGTGCAGGGACATGGACCGTCTCTGCCGCAGGAGTTATGGCCCTATCAGAGTCTTTTTTCAAACCTCTTGTAGCTGGCATTCAGAAGGCCTCTTTGGTTAGTCTTTCTTTGTAGCTCTGCCTGTTTAGGCACTTAGAGGGCTCCCTTGCCTGGGTCTTTCTCTGTTGTTCCACATGTTAGGCACATAGAGGGGACTCCTGGTTGGGGTCCTGCTCTGCAGATCAGAGCATCAGGCACTTAAAGGGGCACCCTGGGTGGGGTTCTACCTTGTAGTTCAGTGCGTCAGAGGTTTGATGGGCCAGCCTATTGTTTAGCTTCCGGTGCTGGCCTGTGGAAAGAAAGGCTTTGGTGATGGCTCCACCCCCCATGCGTGACTCAGCAGTATCGCCTTGCTTCCATAGCTGCCTGGCTTTCCTTCACAGGCATTTCCCATCACAATCTCCTCCCTCACATCCCCTCAATCTGTCTCTCCAGAGTCAACAGCAGCCCTCGCTCTGGGATTGCTCCACAATCCCTAAACTCCAGCTCCCAGCCGCTGTGCCTTCCAGAGGACCTGCGTCCCTGCCCAGGGTATGTATGGCTGTGGCAAGGACTGTCTGATTCTCATTCCATTTAGCTGTCACAGATCAGTTGTTTCACTCTCAGCCTTAAATGTTCTTCCTCTGACTCAGACCATTGCCCCAATATGGGGATTGGATCCCTGCTTCAGTTCCCCCACTCGCTGAGGGCAGGTCCAGTCCTACCAACACTTCTGTTTTTCCCTCTAGTTCCTTCCTTCTACTGAGTTTGAGTGGTTCTATATATTCTTTTCCACTGGTCAGTTACTCCTGTCCGCTCTCAGATGGTGTTCTGCATGCACTCTGCGTCTGAAGATGTTTTCCTGATGTGTCTGTGGAGAGAGATGTACTCCATGTCCACCTACTCCTCTGCCATCTTATTCTCCCTGAGAATCAAATATTTTAATTCACATTTCTGAGTGGAAGTCAATGGTATTTCACCACCATAACTAGAATATTGTCTCTATAAAAAAATTAATTCCTGCTGTATTTAAAATGGATAACCAACAAGGACCTGCTGTATAGCATAGGGAACTCTGTTCCATATTACCTAAATAATTACCTAATATTACCTAACAACATAAATGGGAAAAGAATTTGAAAAATAATAGATACATATACATGTATAGCTGAATCACTTTGCTGTACAACTGAAACTAACACAACATTACTAATCAAATATACTTCAATATAAAATAAAAAGTTAAAAAAACAAATTACAAACCCAGAATAGTGGTGAAATATATTCATTCAGATTCAGCATTGATATATTCTTCCTTCCTCACCTTTAACCTCTTATTCTCTCCAGTGAAGTGAAAATCACTCAGTCGTGTCCAACTCTTTGTGACCCCATGGACATACAGTCCACAGAATTCTCCAGGCCAGAATACTGGAGTAGGTAGCCTTTCCCTTCTCCATGGGATCTTCCCAACCCAGGGATCTAAGCCAGGTCTCCCACATTGCAGGTGGATTCCTTACCAGCTGAGCCACAAGGAAACTCCAAGAATACTGAAGTGGGTAGCCTATCCCTTCTCCAGTGGATCTCCCTGACCAAGGAATTGAACCAGGGTCTCCTGCATTGCAGGCAGATTCGTCCAGGATGCTTGCAAATGCAGTCACTATATCAATAACAAGATTTAACAAAGGCACTGCCTCAATGTTAGCATTTTGGACAAAAAAATATATTGTATTTGATTTCAGGGTAGCTCTGCAACTGAACTATGTAGTTGGAAAACTGTTTGTGAAAATCAAGTGAAATATTAAATACATAAGGTCTCCCAGGTACCCAAGAAAGTACTAAGCTCTGAGGCCCATGGTGATTATCCCGTAATGCTGGACCAGCATTTCTACAGCCAGAGTCACAGGAGCCTAGGAAATCTGTCACTGTCAGACCCTACAATATTCTAGCTCCTTCAGAAGCTTGGGGCATCCTGAGTGCTATGTTCCCCTCCCCTCATCCTCCACTGGCCTTGCCCCACCTTACAAAGCCCAAAGTGTCAGGATTGATTTTATGCTGAAATAGTGGGGTCCCCAGTGATACACATTCTGTAACCTGAATTGATCCCCTGGAGAAGGAAATGGCAATCCATTCCAGTACTATTGCCTGGAAAATCCCATGGACAGAGGAGCCTGGTAGGCTACAGTCTATGGGGTCGCAAAGAGTCAGACACGACTGAGCAACTTCACAACTTCACAACCTGAACTGAAATACACATAACCCATGTATTATGGCTGCTGCCTCCTTGGCTTACCACAGGGGGCAGACACCAACCAATAAAGTGTTTAAAGAAACAAATTCCCAAGGAGAAGCAAGGAGTTACAGAAATGTAGAAAGATGAAAAGGATAAATTTTCAAATGTGTATTCTGGTGCCACCTTACTAGTGCATCACATGAAATGGAGTTTATTTTACTTCTTTAAAAATAAAGAGCTCTTCACTAATGCTAAATATGCATGAGCTGAAGGTTTGAAGCTAGGGTGATAACATTTTTCTGCAGAAAAATACTTCTGGATGGTATTCTCTTTTTTACACCTCATATTTCAAATTTAATAATTCTATGAATGTTTTGCTCAGATGTTATAATACCCCCCAATGAATAATACATTCTTAGAAAATATCTTTCCCAAGGGAGAAATCCCATGAACATTTATTTTAACTCCCCTTGCCAGTCATTGGTTTTCATCCTTTTCTTTCTAAAAACCTGAGCAAAGACACATATAGCATTGTTATTTTCAATAAAATAAGCTATATGCCAAAGTCAAAAATCTCAAATGTATGGAAAGCATTATGAAGTATTACATTACTGGTTATTGCTCTGTACAGACTTGCCTATGCTGTCTTGTCTTTAATTTTAGCAGAATGGTGATGTACAGGAACAGCTAAGCCTGACTGCTAGGATCTGAAATTTTGCTTCGCCACTTACTGAGTTATCTTGAACATGCTATAATTTCTTTTTATCTCAGTTTTTCCATCTATAAAATGGAGATAATAACTGCTGCTGCTGGCTAAGTCACTTCAGTCGTGTCCGACTCTGTGCAACCCCATAGACGGCTGCCCACCAGGCCCCGCCGTCCCTGGGATTCTCGAGGCAAGAACACTGGAGTGGGTTGCCATTTTCTCCTCCAATGCATGAAAGTGAAAAGTGAAAGTGAAGTCACTCAGTTGTGTCCAACTCATAGTGACCCCATGGACTGCAGCCCACCAGGCTCCTCTGTCCATGGGATTTTCCAGGCAAGAGTACTGGAGTGGGGTGCCATTGCCTTCTCCCTATCATATTGTTCTGAGGGTTAATTGAGTTGATATTTGTTAATTATGGACATTTATTTAATAATAGAAAAGTGTCTGGCAATTGCATTTGTTTAAGTAAAACACATATATATTTTTTCATAGCATTACTATGCACTAGGTCAACATTATTATACTAATGATTTGGTCTCCTTTTCCTTTTCCATCCAGAATGTTTGTATTAGTTCATTTGACATAAGATGCCTTTGGGAGCTGTGTGTTTCAGTTTTCTCATCTATGGAATGGTGATGATGATCTTGTCTTAGAGATCTAAGAAGAGATGGAGTGAGGTAGTACATGTGAAATGCTTGGGAAAAGTTATGGCTATAATAGGCATGCAATAAATTCTCATGATAAATAAAAATAACTATGTGCAATGTCATCAGCAAAACTCAAAAACTCGCGTAAAGATTCAAGGAGATAAAATGAGTATCACAGAAATGAAATACTCATTTATTAAAATATTTAGATTGTTTTGTTCTTTGATTTATCAGATTCAAATTAGAGCTATTCACTCTATATTTTCAAAAGAGAGTGGGTGATTCATGTCAGTTCAGTTCAGTTCAGTCACTCAGTCGTGTCCAACTCGTTGCAACCCAATGGGCTGCAGCACTGCCAGGCTTCCCTTTCCATCACCAACTCCTGAAGCTTGCTCAAGCTCCACTGAGTCAGTGATGCCATCCAACTATCTCATCCTCTGTTGTCCCCTTTTCCTCCTGCCTTCAGTCTTTCCCAGCATCAGGGTCTTTTCCAAGGAGTCAGTTCTTTGCATCAGGTGGCCAAATGATTGGAGCTTCAGCTTCAGCATCAGTCCTTCCAATGTATATTCAGGACTGATTTCATTTAGGATTGACTGCTTTGATCTCCTTGCAGTCCAAGGGACTCTCAGAATCTTCTCCAGCATCGTAGTTCAAAAGCATCAATTCTTCAGCACTCATATTTCTTTATGGTCCAACTCTCACATCCATACATGACTACTGGAAAAACCACAGCTTTGATTAGACAGACCTTTGTCTGTAAAGTAATGTCTCTGCTTTTTAATATGCTGTCTAGGTTTTTCACAGCTTTTCTTCCAAGGAGCAAATGTCTTTTAATTTCATGGCTGCAGTCACCATCTACAGTGATCTTGGAGCCCAGGAAAATAAAGTTTGTCACTGTTTCCATTGTTTCCCCATCTATTTGCCATGAAGTGATGGGACTGAATGCCATGATCTTGGTTTCTTGAATATTGAGTTTTAAGCCAGCTTTTCCACTCTCTTCTTTCACTTTCATCAAGAGACTCCTTGGTTCTTCTTCACTTTCTGCCATAAGAGTGAAGTCATCTGCATATCTGAGTTTATTGATATTTCTCCTGGCAGTCTTGATTCTAGCTTGTGCTTCATCCAGCCTGGCATTTTGCATGATGCATAGAAGTTAAATAAGCAAGGTGACAATATACAACCTCAATATACTCCTTCCCCAATTTGGAACCAGTCCATTGTTACATGTTGGATTCTAATTGTTGCTTCTTGACCTGCATACAAATTTCTCAGGAGGTAGGTAAGTGGATGTATGGCAAAACCCACCACAATATTGTGAAGAAACTACCCTCCAATTAAAATAAATAAATAAACTCAAAAAGAAAAAGAAAAAATTGGAACTAACTACGTGCCTAACAAATGGTAGCTTCTGCTCTTTGGGGTTAAAAGAAAAAAATATTTGGATAGAATTTTTGAAAAAATTTCTTCCTGTGCATATTTTCTTCTTTTCATTTAGTTTTAATGTTTCAGCACCAAAATATTTTCCAGGAAAAAGAAGTATTGTGCTAGAACTGTAGGCTTGTGGAATGGTAGGACAGATTGAATTTAGGAACGTAGGTTCTTAGGGTCACATGGGCCCACTGAGGTGTGGAGATTTTTTTGGAAAGCCTCTAAAGTATGCAATTGGAAGGAAATTAGAAGGCTCTGAAGAAGGTGTGGCAGTGGCCAAGAAATGCAAAGATTGAGAACTCTTGTGTAGGAAGAGTCTATGTCAGAGCAGTTTAGCTAATGCCAGATAGACCTTGTTCAATCACAAGGACTGGAGCTTGGGGCAGCACTCTAATAACTAGGCAAACTGATAAGGACAAGGCAGCACAAAGACTTAATAGAAAAGATACAGCTTTACTAGGGCAGAACGCAGTTACTGAAACTGAGCTACAAGTCAATAGCCTAAGTTTAGAGATGAGGATATACCTTGAAAACAAAATGAGAAATGTCCCTTCTTAGGGAAAACTTAGGTTAAGGCTGAACTTATAGATGACAGCCTTACTGTACCATGTAATGTACACTATTTCACCAAATGCACTTATGAATGTCAAGTTCAGCTCAGCAAAAGTCAAAGCAGGGCCATTTACTATGTATTTCATGGATATGTACAATTTACTTTTATGCCAAGGAGTTTTTGTTTTGTGTTGATATTGAGAATTAAGAGGCTGGGCCATATACATCTTCTTATGAAGAGCAACGATTGGATTGAGAAATATACATGAATATGAAAAAATGAGGCTAGGAAATAAAATAATTTTTACTAGCTAAATCAGCAGGTGAATGATGGAGGTGAAGTAGACTTATAGCAATTATACTTGAATTGCTTTTCTCTTTTTCAAACATGTGGTTTTGGGCTCCATCAGTAGAATTAGAGATTTGTAGGATTTGTTCCTGGAATGAATAATTCCAACCAAGCAGAGAGTTTACAACATGGAGCTTGGTTCCCAACATCGAAGGACCTCAGTGTGGCCAAGCCATCTGTCTGGTGTGAGAAGCTGGGCAAATGATAAATTGTATCCTGTCAGGCAAAGACAACAGGGAAAAACTGTTGAAGAGAGGCAGAGGCCCTGTTTGACTTATGCAGAGAGTTGATAACTTCACTTTTTCTCAAAGGACAACTGGATCTCTGACCTAATATATATTTTTAAAAGAGAAAAAAAAAAAAGCACTCACATCAGGATATAAGAATTAATCCTCCACTGCTAAATGCCTAGGGAAAAAATGGGGTAATAGTTTTTTTTGAGGGGTAGTGTTTGCAATGAAAAATCCTGTACTCAGCCAGATTATTGGTCATGTGCTTTGGCAACAGAAAGTTCTTTTCTCGTATGCAAACTCTCAGAAAATAGGCTGCCAACATTCACTTCAAGAAAAAAAGAAAGAAATTCACCAGTCAAACAAGAGATTAATTCAGAGATCACAAAAATGAGGAAGTTGCGGTATAAAATGTCAACCAGTAAGCACTGAAACTATTTGAACATTGCTTCTTTTTATCAACAGCTGTAAAATTTCAAGTAAATATTAAAAAATCAAGGGAAGATACATAGCAAACATTAATAACAAATCAAACCACTGAATCCAGATTATCTTTTATTAAAACTGGGCAGTGGAATGAGGTTGATGGCAAGAGGCATGGAAGTAAAGTCTGCTAGGTTTCTTATCTTTCATAGGAGGAAGTCAGTGAATGGCACTTCTGCACTGAAGTAGAATATTTAAATATATATATTACAGTACACTTTTCAAATGTTAAATTTTAAGTAATCAGTAGAAAAATAAAAATAGAGTGGCTTATAAATTATTATAGAAACTAAGCAAAGAAAATATCTATGTGGAGAAAGACCAGTGAAAAGGAAACAGAAAGAAAGCAGAAAATAAATAGAGCATGAATCACAGTGATACTCATGTGACTAAATATTTCATACACAATCGTAAATGAAAAACAGGTTAAGCTCACCATTAAAACACACTCCAAAATATCTAAACATGTACATATAAAAAATAACCCAAAACAAAGTATGAGGAAAAATAAACAATAAAAAGATAGGCAAAGGCATATTCAGCAAATTCTATTGTTTATTAGGCGTGAGATTATGAATATCCACTGAGGCATAATTACAAAACAAAACCAGTAAATGGAAGAAAGATAAAGGCTACTATTCACACTGAAGATACAGAAGAATCAAAATCTATGCAGAAAATAACAGTATATTAACATATACAGAGTAGAAACTGCTAGAGGAAATGGGAAGGAAATAAGACAGTGCAATGGTTTTGAACATGACTACTTTCAATTTTTGACAAGTGATAAGACATAAAGTAAAGACATTAAACAGTCTATTTAGTGGATTTAATTATTAAATTGATAATTGACATTTCTTCCTTTAAAAATATTTCAACACTTTCATTTTCCTTACATTTATCAAATCAATGATATACTAGACCACACAGGAAACATCAGTAAATTCCTCAGTTGGGTCATATTTCAGAATAACCCTTCAATGAATCTCAAAATTAAGCAAAAATATTCACAAATATGTGGAAATTAAAAATTATTTTTAAGGAGGTCTCAGATCAAAGATGAAGTTTTAAAATGAAAATTTCAGGATTTGTAATTTTGGCAATAATGCATAATACATACCCTGAAAAGTTTCACTAGAAACATGCATTACTATGTGGATAAAATATAGCAAATCATTTTTTAATGTATTCACTGTAATGGAAGTGAATCCCTTGAGGTTAAAAAAAAAAAGAGAGAGAAAAGTAATTAGAAAATAAAACTGAAATCCACAACTTTCGTGCAGAAGAGTTCCAGAAAAGCTAGAAGCTCTCCCAGGAGACCAGGCCTTGGACCTATGTGTGGAGGAGTTTGGAAGTGAAGCTCCTGAAGAAAGCTGAGAATCAAAAGGGCTAAAGTAATTATTAGTAAAAGATTAGATGGAAAAAATAAAAACAACAATCTAGAAACATTTCTCATGAACAAAGAAAGAAGACAACCATGAACAAAAGGTCTCCGTTGCAAATGTGCAGCCACATTAGTTTGGAGTTTAAATTTACACTTCTCATGTGTCTAAGGGAACCACAAGCTGATAATTGAATTTAAGTTGATTCAAAAGCAGCAAAACATAATGTGCATAGTGAAAGACAAATAATAAACATGTATGCATGCTCAGTCATGTCCAACTTTTTGCGACCCCATGGAATGTAACTCACCAGGCTTCTCTGTCCATGGAATTTTCCAGGCAAGAATGCTGGAGTGGGTTGCTATTTCCTTCTCCAGGGCATCTTCCTGATCCAGGGATCGAACTCACATCTTTTGTGTCTCCTGCTTTCATTGGCAGGTGGGTTCTTTACCAGCTGAGTCACTTGAGAAACCCAAATAAAACATAAAAATGGACAAAATAAACAGCATGAAATAAGATAGTTTACATATGCTGTGAGAAAAGGTACGTGTCTTCCAAAGAGGGATGACTTATCCCAGGCAAGATGAAAATTCCACAGAAAAAGTCCACTGAATATAAGTTTGCAATTAAAAGTAGTACACAAGGAAATTAGGCAGAGTGAATGAGAACAACGGCAACATAGAAAATATGAGAAAGAAGCACAAATAATAAAAAGAATAAACATTTTAGAAGGAAACAAAAAATTTGCAATGAAAAATATAATCAAATATACTTGTCATGAAATGTTTACTCACACTATTAGGAATTTTAGAAGAGAATTGAACCAATGAAGGAAAAAAATCTATTTAAAGAGACAAAGCTTAAGATTTTCTGTAATTGACTACATGAATCTCTGTATTCAAGAAGCAAACCTGAATCTTAGGCAGGTAAAAGGAAGATGATATCAATACCTAAATGCATCAGTTTCTTAAGAGATCACCAAAGGTAAAGGGATCTTTACAAATAAATGGACAACTTACTGAACGGGAGAAAATATTTGCAAATGATGTGACCAATAAAGGCTTAATAGCCAACATATATAAATAGCTGATAGAAATCAACATAAAAAAAACAACCCATTAAAAAACAGGCAGAAGAACAAAATAGACATTTTTCCAAAGTGGAAATGCAGATGGCTACCAGGCACATGAAAAGATGTTCAATATTGTCAAACATTACCAAATTCAAATAAAAACTGTAGTAAGATATCACCTCACACCTGTCAGAATGCCTATCATCATAAAGAACACAGATAATAAGTGTTGGTGAGGAAGTGGAGAAAAGGGAAAATAAATGCATCCTAATGAGGTTCGTGACATTGTACAGGAGACAGGGATCAAGACCATCCCCATGGAAAAGAAATGCAAAAAAGCAAAATGGCTGTCTGGGGAGGCCTTACAAATAGCTGTGAAGAGAAGAGAAGCGAAAAGCAAAGGAGAAAAGGAAAGATATAAACATCTGAAAGCAGAGTTCCAAAGAATAGCAAGGAGAGATAAGAAAGCCTTCTTCAGCGATCAATGCAAAGAAATAGAGGAAAACAAAAGAATGGGAAAGACTAGAGATCTCTTCAAGAAAATCAGAGATACCAAAGGAACATTTCATGCAAAGATGGGCTCAATAAAGGACAGAAATGGTATGGACCTAACAGAAGCAGAAGATATTAAGAAGAGGTGGCAAGAATACACAGAAAAACTGTACAAAAAAGATCTTCACGACCCAGATATCATGATGGTGTGATCACTGACCTAGAGCCAGACATCCTGGAATGTGAAGTCAAGTGGCCCTTAGAAAGCATCACTACGAACAGAGCTAGTGGAGGTGATGAAATTCTAGTTGAGCTATTCCAAATCCTGAAAGATAATGCTGTGAAAGTGCTACACTCAATATGCCAGCAAATTTGGAAAACTCAGCAGTGGCCACAGGACGGGAAAAGGTCCGTTTTCATTCCAATCCCAAAGAAAGGCAATGCCAAAGAATGCTCAAACTACTGCACAATTGCACTCATCTCACACGCTAGTAAAGTAATGCTCAAAATTCTCCAAGCCAGGCTTTAGCAATATGTGAACCATGAACTTCCTGATGTTCAATCTGGTTTTAGAAAAGGCAGAGGAACCAGAGATCAAATTGCCAACATCCGCTGGATCATGGAAAAAGCAAGAGAGTTCCAGAAAGGCATCTATTTCTGCTTTATTGACTATGCCAAAGCCTTTGACTGTATGGATCACAATAAACTGTGGGAAATTCTGAAAGAGATGGGAATACCAGACCACCTGACCTGCCTCTTGAGAAATTTGTATGCAGGTCAGGAAGCAACAGTTAGAACTGGACATGGAACTGGTTCCAAATAGGAAAAGGAGTTTGTCAAGGCTGTATATTGTCACCCTGTTTATTTAATTTATATGCAGAGTACATCATGAGAAATGCTGGACTGGAAGAAACAGAAGCTGGAATCAAGATTGCTGGGAAAATATCAATAACCTCAGATAGGCAGATGACAGCACCTTTATGGCAGAAAGTGAAGAGGAACTAAAAAGCCTCTTGATGAGAGTGAAAGTGGAGAGTGAAAAAGTTGGCTTAAAGCTCAACATTCAGAAAACGAAGATCATGGCATCCCATCCCATCACTTCATGGGAAATAGATGGGGAAACAGTGGAAACAGTGTCAGACCTTATTTTTCTGGGCTCCAAAATCACTGCAGATGGTGACTGCAGCCATGAAATTAAAAGACGCTTACTCCTTGGAAGGAAAGTTATGACCAACCTAGATAGCATACTCAAAAGCAGAGACATTACTTTGCCAACAAAGATTCATCTAGTCAAGGCTATGGTTTTTCCTGTGGTCATGTATGGATGTGAGAGTTGGACTGTGAAGAAGGCTGAGCACCAAAGAATTGATGCTTTTGAACTGTGGTGTTGGAGAAGACTCTTGAGAGTCCCTTGGACTGCAAGGAGATCTAACCAGTCCATTCTGAAGGAGATCGGCCCTGGGATTTCTTTGGAAGGAATGATGCTAAAGCTGAAACTCCAGTACTTTGGCCACCTCATGTGAAGAGTTGACTCATTGGAAAAGACTCTGATGCTGGGAGGGATTGGGGGCAGGAGGAGAAGGGAACGACAGAGGATGAGATGGCTGGATGGCATCACTGACTCGATGGACGTGAGTCTGGGTGAACTCCGGGAGTTGGTGATGGACAGGGAGGCCTGGCGTGCTGCGATTCATGGGGTCGGAAAGAGTCGGACACGACTGAGCGCCTGATCTGATCTAATCTGAATGTTCTTAGCAGCACTCTTTACAATTGCCAAGATATGGAAGCAATCTAAGTGTACATCAACAGATGAATAGATGGAAATGTGGCATACACACACACACACATACACACACACACTGGAATACTACTCAGCTACAAATAAGAATAAATTTTGCCCTTTCCAACATGGATGGACTTGGAGGACATTATTATGGTAAGTGAGGATACGTCACTTGGAGGATATGGTAAGTGAAATAAGTCAAACAAAGAAAGACAAATAGTGTTTGATATAACTCATATGTGGAATCTTAAAAATTACCTAGTGAATATATGATTCACTAGCTTGTTGTATTTTTTAGATTCCCTGGTGGCTTAGTGGTAAATAATCTGCCTGCCAATACAGGAGACATGGGTTTGATAGCTGGATTGGGAAGATTCCCCTGGAGAAGGAAATTGGCAATCCACTCCAGTATTCTTACCTAGAAAATTCCATGGACAGAGGAGTCTGGCAGGCTACAGTCCATGGAGATGCAAAAGAGTCAGACATGACATAGCGACTAAACAACAACAATAGCAAAAAGAGAATAAAACAAAAATGAAGCAAACTGACAGACACAGAGAAAAAACTGGTGATACCATTGTGGACAGGGAAGGCAGGAGGTACAATATTGGGGTAGGGAACTGCAAAGTGCAAACTTATCACCTATAAAATAAGCTGTAAGGATATATTGTAGAACATGGGAATATAGTCAATATTTGATAGGAACTATAAATAGAGTACAATCTTTAAAAATTGTGAATCATTATATTGTATACGTGTAACATATAATATTGTACATCAACTATACTTTAGTAAAAGAGGAACTACATGTTTGGAAAATTGAAGTAGCCACATCTAACTGTTATGACTCTGATGATGACCAAAAATATGTGGAGTGAGATGACTGCTCCTCAGGGCAATGAGACTTTCAGAATGAAAATTATATCTCAGATCCTTAAACTCGCTTGAATTATGTGACTCTCAGCCAACTCATATTCAGAGAGTCACAGAATTTCTATGATGATTCTAAACAACATCTCTCATTCCTAAAGTTCTACGATAATCTCTCTGGAAAATCAGAAACAAAACTTAATTGTATGGGTTACATAAAATAAATTTAGAGCCTCATCAAATCTCTTATATGAAGTCAAGGCATCACTTGGGAAGGAAAAGTTGCTGAGATTTGGAATAGAACATTTGGGAAGACTTGGATAATGTTAAGAATATTGAACATCTAAACACTCAGAAGTTCCTTTTCTGAACTGTAAATAATGCCTTGGAAGAAGCCTTCCCTTCTGTGTTTCTGATTAGTCTGCTTTTATTAAGGTTTTTTAATTACTTTTCCTGGTACAGTTATCTTATAAGAAATACATCTTTTCTCCTCAAGATTTGCCTCAAGTATATTGTAACTAGGATCAGTTCTTAGCATGCTCCAAGCAGTTATGCTCATAGTAACCTGGGAGAAAATATCTCATATGTCAAAATGAATTGCAAAATGCTTGTGCATGGAAAAAGTCAAATTTATTTATATGGCTGCACCTACCAGTGAATCTGAATGTAATGTGTTGGTTGCGGCAGGTGGAAAGGTCTCTAGCATTTTACCTGGTTGGTTGAGTAAAAATTTTTGACTCAGTGGTTACTCAATGAGGTTGAGATATCAGAACTTCCTTGGTATAATATAGAGGAAAGAATCCAAGGGCTTAAGGAAATAGGCAAGTTGGAATGGATTTATCATGTGCAACTGGTCCTTCCCATATTGGTTTTTCTGAAAGGGCACTCCCTTCACTAGATTACTGAGAAATTACATAGGTGAGAGGAACATTTATATCTTTAAAATATAGGAATATCTTTGGTGGACCAGGTATAGTGTTGGAAGATGCTGTCATTGAGCTGAGTTCCTCATGAGAATAATGCAATATTTAACTGCCAGAGACTAAGTGTACATTTAATCTGAAGTTTTAATCCATAGAAATATTTTGCAGATGATAATAAATCTCATCTTCCTAAAAATAAGGTAAATGTGCAGACTAGCAAAACATTACTTGATGTAGAACAATAAAAATTCTGAAGTGAAAGTGTTAGTTCCTCTGTCATATCCGACTCTGCGACTCCATGGACTGTAGTGCACCAGCTGCATGGAATTCTCCAGGTAAGAATATTGGAGCGGTTTGCCATTTCATTAATCAGGGGATCTTTCAGGGAAACATGTCAAGCAGTGTGCCAAATTCATGATTTGAGTAACTGCAAAGGAAAATCATGTCTTCTTTCTTAATTCCTGACTGAAGGCAGTTCACAGACCAAGACTGAAGGAGTCTTTGGGGTCCACCGAAACCCTGCCATTGGGATCTATCATTTATCTTTCCTTCAGTCTTGTCAAAAGAGATCTGAGGCCAATTACTAGAGTAATTGTGCACTGAAAATAATGAAATATCTAAACTCTGAATCCCCAAGGCTTAGTCAATCCCCAAGAGTTTAGATATTTTGTCTGGAACTTATGATAATCAGGTAATAATTGAAGTTATGTTCTAAGTTTGAATCACCAAGTGCCCAAAAGGTCCATGGCCTCATCCTGCAGTTATTTCTCCAGTTCCTAAATGTGTAATTGACCTCTGGCAGACACACTTGGCATTTGACAGGATCTCTGCAGTGGTCCTCTGATCCAGGAAGTGAGGGCTGTTACAGCAGGAAGGGCAAGTGGAAGCCTCTGAACTTTCCCTCCTCACCAGGATATTTAACTGAAAGCAACACTGCATCCCTGCAGAGAATTGCAGACATGAATGCCACCGTGAAATGTTTCAAAGATGCAGGGTGTTGATATGTTCACACTCCCATTTATCTCTTCCTGTTGGCTTGTACAGAAGGTGATGGGTCTTTGGAAATGACTGCATTATTTTAGCTTAATCAGGCATAACTGCGATTATAGCTACTGTTCCAGATATGGATTTTTCCCCTAAGTTCTTTTTACTCAGAAATTGTGACCAGCCATCATTTTGAAGAATCTATTATAGGATGGACTGAACTGAATTGTGTGGTGGGCGTAGATCAGAGAAGTGTAATGCTGGGATCAAAGCAAACCATTTGGTGCTTTGCCAAGATCTTTCCAGATCACTTTTTACTGTTCTATGTGCCATAGTCTTACGCTCTTTTGTTTCCAAAAACCAGCAGTTATGGTCCTTATTTTTGTATAACTGTCTTAAGGATATTTGTGCCTTACATTGCTTGAATGAACATCAAGGAATGTCAGGGAATTTATATTTCCTTGCGTGTGCCCAGTAACCATACACTGACATGTTTGGGCATATGAAAGCCATTAGCTTCTGTGCCTTGGGTTTTAGTTTACACATCACTGCTCCCTGTGGGATCAACTTGAAGTTGCTTTATGCAGAATTTGATCTGAGACTGTATCTTTGCTGGGCTGTTATCCTTTCCCTATCCTTCCTTTCACTATCTTGCTAGTTTTCCATGGAAACACTCAAAAAGTTAATTGCATGGGAATCCTTGACTTAGCATCTGCTTTGGGGAAAACAAACCTAAGATATCAGCAATTACCTGTTGGAAAATACAATGGAAAAATATAATTCCATTCATAATAAATCAAATCAAAAATGTAAAATGCATAAAAGTAACAATATGAATTAAAGTACAAAATACTGCTGCTGCCAAATCACTTCAGTTGTGTCCGACTCTGTGCGACCCCATAGACGGCAGCCCACCAGGCTCCGCCGTCCCTGGGATTCTCCAGGCAAGAACACTGGAGTGGGTTGCCATTTCCTTCTCCAGTGCGTGAAAGTGAAAAGTGAAAGTGAAGTCGCTTCAGTCGTGTCTGACTCTGTGCGACCCCATAGACGGCAGCCCACCAGGCTCCCCCGTCCCTGGGATTCTCCAGGCAAGAACACTGGAGTGGGTTGCCATTTCCTTCTCCAATGCATGAAAGTGAAAGTGCAGTCACTCAGTCGTGTCTGACTCTTAGCCACCCCATGGACTGCAGCCTACAAGGCTCCTCCATCCATGGGATTTTCCAGGCAAGAGTACTGGAGTGGGGTGCCATTGCCTTCTCTGACAAAATACTAGTGAGTATCATTTAAAAGAGGGCTTGAAAATGGAGATACAGGCTATGAACATGTGTAGAAAGATTAAATATCATATAAATATTTTCTCCTAAATTTATATAAAGATTAAAGCCATTTCAAAAGTATTCTAAAAATTTTGGAAAAATTAACACATAATAATACTATTCATCATACTGAGATTACTATGTCAAAATTGTTATTGTAATGGTTATATCAAGTTTATTTCTAATAAATCTTACAGTATTTTGAAAATATATTTGGCATGGTTAAAGGCATTATTTACAAAGTGAAAGATAAATAACTTCAAAGAAAACTTCTTACCAAAAAAATCAAAAGAAGGATATTCTCTAATTATATAATAATAATAGCAACTACTTACTTAGTCTGTCATATATACATACCTATGATATATACATATATCCATACATATATGTTCAATCATTTAATCTTCACAACTTCTCAATAAATTATGTGTAGAGTTAGAGAAAAGGAAATCTACGTATAGATGGGTTAAGTAACTTGTCAAGATCTTACAGGTAGAAATTGGTTGGACTGGGATTTAACTCCAAGCATTTTTAATTCAGATTCAACTCTCTTAACCATTTTGCTATGTATTTGTATATGCTAATAATCCATTTACCAAAGACAATGAAAAAATTGGAACCCATCACAAGCAAGTCATTCTGTCATATGGAAAATACATATCTCTACCAAAAGAGATATTTCAAAACTGTTCTGAAATATCTCTACCAAAAGAGATATTTCAGAACAGTTTTGAAAGAGAGCAATGGAGGAGAATATTGTAAACATGTTCAAAGTGATTATCCTGAGGACCAGCATTCAATGGATGTGGGAATGGGGCTCAGTTGCATTATATTTCTAAAGTTTATTAAAACCATTTGTCTGGTATGCCAGTTATCTCTGTATCTTCAACAACCATTCTTGTATGATCAGTCCTCAAAATGCATTTAAAAATTGAAATGGCAGTTATTCTTTGCTCTTCTTCATCTTCTACTTTATCATCTATATTATTTACTAGCACTGAACAGAGATTTATTGATTTATTCAGACTTAGGGTAATGATTACAAATGTCTGGCTGAAGAATCTCTCTGATAGTTTCATCTGGCTACAGAAGCAGAATCACCATAAAATATCTCCATCTGTTCTGTCAAGCTGTATGACTCACTGTGACTGTAGGTAGTTGAATGACCTACAGAATGATCATGGACATTTGACCTGTACCTAACATTCAGGCCATCAATTGACAAAATGAAGCAGATCTTGGTCCCAATCCAGGATTAGATTTAGTAATAAAAATTTAACTCATTTTTGATAGCTCATTCAATCACATATTCTAAAAGGCAGTATTGAAAAAAGCTTACTCTTATTGAAGAGACATGCACTATGATTGTAGTCTTATTTTTCTCTTAAAATTATTTTCATAATATATTTATGTCATTTTATGACATAAAAATATATTTATGATTTGACAAAAAATAATAATATACTTTTGTCATTATTATTTCCTTTAATATTCACTTTTTCTTATGTATTTAAAAATGAATTATCTTTAAGTGCATATTTAAAAAATATGAACAATGACAGTTTTATTTCTATCAATTATCTATAAATATTATACTCATTAACACCTATTGTTTCTTAGGCATAGTGTTTAAGTCATTTAAGTTTATTGAGTCAAATGCATTTCAATATCAATACATTTTTTCCATATAATTAGTGAAAAATGAATTGGAAGTTAACAGCTATTTATCCTTTCTGAAGATGATGCTGTTATAATCAGTGAATAATAATAAGACCAGAGAATAAGCATTCTATATCTATTCTCTTAGTCTTCTCATCTTAATCTTAAAGCCAGTTCACTGAAAAGTGAAAAGAGATGGGGTTAAATACAGGAACAAAAATAAATACGTTTTTCATTTGGTACAGTGAGAGGATTACCAATGAGGGTGATGATTTTGTGCTTCTACTGATGAAAAATGGCTAACTGGTGAGGAGTGAATACTCTGGCAGGAAACAGAAAGCAGACACATAATTCATGAACCAGACAGAGAGAGAGAAGCCTCAGAATAAAGATAAGTGTAGATAGACGCGTGTGTGGATGGCAGAGTGCACCGACAGAGGCTGTCGCCCTCATGGGAAGGCGGAGGTATCAAGGCTCAGAGCACGTTTCATCTGTAGGCGGTAAAAAGCAACCTAAAATGTGAAAGAATGGTTGGTTATAGAAAAGTGATGAAATTGTTTTCAGGAAGAAATAATTAAGAGGCATTTTAAAATAGAGAAACAGTAGCTTCTGTTTCTCCTTATGCATTCTTAATAAAATTTGGACTTAGTTTGGTATTCAGTAGGGATGAACTTTGAAAACATATTACCTACGTGCCCATTCACAGCATTATACACAGAAGGAAACTGAGGTGCAGGGAAGTGATGCAGCTTTCCAAGGTCCTGAAGCTAGATGGTGGCAAAGTTGAAACGAAGGGCAACACTTTTCAGATGTGAGATTATATTCAAGGGTTTATATTTTGGATACTAATGGCCCACCTTCACTTTTTTTTTTTAATACAAATTATAAGGGTTTCAGTTTGGAGAAACATTTATAATAATTACTCTACTTTGATGATTCTTTTTTTTTTAATTTAATTTTATTTTTTAACTTTACAATATTGTATTGGTTTTGCCATATATCAACATGAATCCACCACAGGTATATACGTGTTCCCCATCCTGAACCCTCCTTCTTCCTCCCTCCCTGTACCATCCCTCTGGGTCGTCCCAGTGCACCAGCCCCATGCTTCCAGTATCGTGCATCGAACCTGGACTTTGATGATTCTTAATTCAGTTAAACTCAGAACATTTTCCCCATACCCAATATATGTAAGCACTATGCTAAGAAGCAAAGTTTAAAAGAGGCACTGTCCTTGCATTGAAAGGGAGCTTATAAACAATTAAGAGAGTCATGTGAAGAGTTCACTCATTGGAAAAGGCTCTGATGCTGGGAGGGATTGGGGGCAGGAGGAGAAGGGGACGACAGAGGATGAGATGGCTGGATGGCATCACTGACTTGATGGACGTGAGTCTGGGTGAACTCCAGGAGTTGGTGATGGACAGGGAGGCCTGGCATGCTGCGATTCATGGGGTCGCAAAGAGTCGGACACGACTGAGTGACTGAACTGAACTGAACTGAACACAGAAGTATGTCTAATATACCAATAGCTTGTTTCCCTACCTCCCTGATAATGAGATTTACCTGTGACATGTTAGAAATACAGAATCCTGTGTCTCTGTCTTGGAGATTCAGATTCTTAGATCTGGAGTGAAGGTTCTTCTAATTGATAATTAATATTCCAGATCATTTTTATGATCGGGCAGATTGGGTAGACATTACTGCCATATTTCCCAAGTTTGTCTGCATATTGGAATCACCTAGTGAACTTGAAAAACTAATACTTCTTCTTTCCCACTCCCAAACATCATCCTTTGATTAATTATTCTGAGGCATAGCCAGGAATTTAGATTTTTAAAAATCACCCAGGTGATTCTGAGGAACAAACAATTGTGGGAACTACTTCACTATGCTACTGGGATGTGGTGCTTAAGAAAAGTATCATGAAGGAAATGCCCAAAACCTTTTTAAGTTCATACTACCAAAAATTTACCACATGATAGGCATTTTTCATATATTAGTTTTTCAATTTTTAAATAAACCTATCAGGTTAATACAATTATTATTTATATTTCATAGCTTAAAAATATATAAAACACGCTCAAGCCCATAGCCTGTAAAAGTGACTGAGCAGATATTCAGAACTAGATTTTTCTGAATCATTAGTCTGGGTGTTTGTCACTTTGCCAGACCAACTTTCAGATGCAGCTTGAAGGATGGTAAGGTTTGAACTGACAGAAATTGTGATGGAAGGCACTCCAAGGAAGGCACCAATGTCAACAGAGGGAGGAGGGAGTGTGACAAGTCAAGTCCGGAAGTTTGTCTCCAGATAATGGAAGGTCTTCAGTTCTCTGATTGCTTGGATAATCATCAGGGCATTGGTTGGTCCACTGATTGATTCATTCATTTATTCAGCTATTTTACTGTCATTTTTAAATAACATTGCAAGCATTACACTGAGGGTGGTGACTGCAGTCATGAAATTAAAAAAATCCTTATTCCTTGAAAAGAAAGCTATGACAAACCCAGAAAGCTACTAAAAAGCAGAGACATCACTTTGTCGACAAAGGTCCAGATAGACAAAGCTATGGTTTTTTCAGCAGTGATGTACAAATGGGAGAGTTAGATGCCAAAGAATTGATGTTTTTGAATTGTGGTGCTGGGGAAAACTCTTGAGAATCCCTTGGACAGCAAGGGAGTCAAACCAGTCAATCCTAAAGGAAATCAACTCTGAATATTTATTGGAAGGACTGCTGCTGAAGCAGAAGCTCCAATCTTTTGGCCACCTGATGTGAAGAGTTGACTCATTGGAAAAGACTCTGATGCTGGGAAAGACTGAAAGCAAAGGGAAAAGGGGATGGCAGAGGATGAGATGGTTAGATAGGATCCCTGACTCAAAGGACATGAATTTGAATACATTCCAGGAGATAGAGGAGCACAGAGGAGCCTGGCGTGCTGCAGACCACATGGTTGCAAAGAGTCAGACAGGATTTAGTGACTGAAAAACAAGTATTACATTGGAAAAATTTTTTAAAAAAGCTCTTTTAGATTGAACACAAGAGTTAAACATTCACATAGACTTTTGACAATGAACTTGTTTCAATTTCTATTTTATTTCTGTTAACATGTTATAGAAACTCATAATAAACATGTTGATAACCAAGACATCATTGCAGACTGAAGAGTGCTGAAAGTCCACTTTTGCTGGGCCTTTAAAATATCAAATAAGCAGGAGTAGGAAGAACCCTGGTGGCTCAGATGGCAAAGAATCCACCTGCAATGTGGGAGACCTGGGTTCAATCCCTGGGTTGGGAAGATCCCCTGGAGGAGGTATGGCAACCCACTCCAGTATTCTGGGATGGAGAATCCCCATGGACTGAGGAGCCTGATGGGCTAAAGTTCATGGGGTCACAAATAGTCAGACATGACTGAGCAACTAAGCAATCTTACCCCAAAATTATTATATGGAAATTAATAGAGCTAGGGCTACATATAGCAATCTGGATTAATTTTAAAAAGAAAATTGAGAAAAAATCTATAGAGGGCTTGAAATATATTTTTATTTCTGCATGCATATATACTAAAATTTTAAACATATATGAAAATCAGTTCAGTTCATTTCAATTCAGTTGCTCAGTTGTGTCTGACTCTTTGCGATCCCATGGACTTTAGCACACTGGGCTTCCCTGTCCAACACCAACTCCTGGAGCCTATTCAATTTCATGTTCATCAAGTTGGTGATGCCACCCAACCATTTCATCCTCTGTTGTCCCCTTCTCCTCCCATCTGGAATCTTTCCCAGCATCAGGGTCTTTTTTAGTGAGTTGCTTCTTTGCATCAGGTGGCCAAAGTATTGGAATTTCAGCTTCAACATCAGTCCTTCCAAGAATAGTCAGGATTGACTTTCTTTAGGATGGACTGGTTGGATCTCCTTGTAGTCCAAGGGACTCTCAAGGGTCTTCTCCAACCCCACAGTTCAAAAGCGTCAATTCTTCGGCACTCAGCTTTCTTTATAGTCCAACTCTCATATTCATATGTGACTACTGGAACAACCAGAGCTTCGACTAGATGGACATTTGTTGGCAAAGTAATGTCTCTGCTTTTTAACATGCTGTCTAGGTTGGTCATGCCTTTTCTTCCAAGGAGTAAGTGTCTTTTAATTTCATGGCTGCAGTCACTATCCGCAGTAATTTTGGAACCCAAAAGTATAAAGTCTCTCACCATTTCTGTTGTTTCCCCATCTATTTGCCATGAAGTGATGGGACTAGATGCGATGATCTTAGTTTTCTGAATGTTGAATTTTAAGCCAACTTTTGCACTCTCCTCTTTCACTTTCATCAAGAGGCTCTTTATTTCTTCTTCACTTTCTGCCATAAGTGTGGTGTCATTTGGGTATCTGAGGTTGTTGATATTTCTCTCAGCAATCTTGATTCCAGCTTGTGCTTCATCGAGCCCAGCATTTCTCATGATTGGCTCAGACAGTAAAGCATCTGTCTATGATGTGGGAGACCTGGGTTCTATTCCTGGGTCAGGAAGATCCCCTGGAGAAGGAAACGGCAATCCACTCTAGTACTATTGCCTGGAAAATCACATGGACAGAGGAGCCTGGTAGGCTACAGTCCATGGGGTCGAAAAGAGTCGGACATGACTGAGCAACTTCACTTTCACTTTCATCCTGCATATAAGTTAAATAAGCAGGGTGACAATATACAGCCTTGATGTACTCCTTTTTCTATTTGGAACCAGTCTGTTATTCCATGTTCAGTTCTAACTGTTGCTTCTTTGACCTGCAAACAGATTTCTCAGGAGGCGGGTAAGGTGGTCTGGTATTCCCATCTCTTGAACCATTTTCCAGTTTTTTATGATCCACACAGTCAGAGGCTTTGGCATAGTCAATAAAGCAAAAGTAGATGTTTTTCTGGAACCCTCTTGTTTTTTCGATGATCCAGCATATGTTGGCAATTTGATCTCTGGTTCCTCTGCCTTTTCTAAATCCAGCTTGAACTTCTGGAAGTTCACGGTTCATGTATTGCTGAAGCCTGGCTCGGAGAATTTTGAGCATTACTTTGCTAGCATGTGAGATGAGTACAATTGTGCAGTAGTTTGAACATTCTTTGGCATTGCCTTTCTTTGGGATTGGAAAGAAAACTGACCCTTTACAGTCTGTGGCCACTGCTGAGTTTTCCAGATTTGCTGACATATTGAGTGCAGCACTTTCACAGCATCATCTCTTAGGATTTGAAACAGCTCAACTGGAATTCCATCACCTCCACTAGCTTTGTTCATAGTGACGCTTCCTAAGGCCCACTTGACTTTGCACTCTAGAATGTCAAGTTCTAGGTGAGTGATCACACCATCATGATTACCTGAGTCATGAAAATCTTTTTTGTATAGTTATTCCATGTATTCTTGCCACCTCTTCTTAATATCTTCTGCTTCTGTTAGGTCCATACCATTTCTGTCCTTTATTGTGCTCATCTTTGCATGAAATGTTCCCTTGGTATCTCTAATTTTCTCAAAAAGATTTCTAGTCTTTCCAATCTATTGTTTTCCTCTATTTCTTGCATTGATCACTGAGGAAGGCTTTCTTATCTCTCCTTGCTATTCTTTGGCATTCTGAATGAAAATGGGTATATCTTTTCTTTTCTCCTTCGCCTTTAGCTTCTCTTCTTTTCTCAGCTATTTGTAAGGTCTATTTGTAAATTTTAAAATATATGAAAATGATAAATACAAAGTTCATATTTTGTATGAACAGGGATGCTGTGGCTGATTTTATTTTCCAGTTATGGCCACAGTAATATTCTCATTCTGAACTTTCTTATGATGTGACCTGTCATTTTTTTTTTTTTCATTTGGTATTAGGTTTATGCTCATTTACCATGGAACAACAGACTTGTTTCAAATAGGAAAAGGAGTACATCAAGGCTGTATATTGTCACCCTGCTTATGTAACTTATATGCAGAGTACATCATGAGAAACGCTGGGCTGGAAGAAGCACAAGCTGGAATGAAGATTGCCAGGAGAAATATCAATAACCTCAGATATGCAGATGACACCACCCTTATGGCAGAAAGTGAAGAGGAACTAAAAAGCCTCTTGATGAAAGTGAAAGAGAAGAGTGAAAAAGTTGGCTTAAAGCTCAACATTCAGAAAACTAAGATCATGGCATCTGGTCCCATTGCCTCATGGCAAATAGATGGGGAAACAGTGGAAACAGTGTCAGACTTTTTGGGGGGCTCCAAAATTACTGCAGATGGTGATTGCAGCCATGAAATTAAAAGACGCTTACTCCTTGGAAGGAAAGTTATGACCAACCTAGATAGCATATTGAAAAGCAGGGACATTACTTTGCCAGCAAAGCTCCATCTAGTCAAGGCTATGGTTTTTCCAGTGGTCATGCATGGATGTGAGAGTTGGACTGTGAAGAAAGCTGAGCGCCGAAGAATTGATGCTTTTGGACTGTGGTGTTGGAGAAGACTCTTGAGGGTCCCTTGGACTGCAAGGAGATCCAACCAGTCCATCCTAAAGGAGATCAGTCCTGGGTGTTAATTAGGACTGATGCTGAAGCTGAAACTCCAGTACTTTGGCCACCTCATGTGAAGAGCTGACTCATTGGAAAAGACTCTGATGCTGGGAGGGACTGTGGGCAGGAGGAGAAAGGGACGACAGAGGATGAGATGGCTGGATGACATCACTGACTCGATGGACGTGAGTTTGAGTGAACTCCGGGAGTTGGTGATGGACAGGGAGGCCTATTGTGCTGAGATTCATGGGGTGGCAAAGAGTCAGACACGACTGAGCGACTGAGCTGAACTGAACTGAACTATGAACTTGACTGGACCTGTGTGACTATCACAAACAGTGAACAAGCCTTCAGAGGATTTCAGCCTCTCATAGTCACCCCCATGCTTGAAGTCTTCCCAGCTTAAAATCCAGACATCACAGAACAGAGTTAGTGCTTCCTCACTGAGCCCTTTCCCAATTTCTGATACACAGAATCCACAAACAATATAAAACAATTATTTTTTAAAAGACCAATGATATATGACTTTAAAAAATACATGAGTAAGTTTTGTTCTTTTTAGGAAATAGGTCTCTGGAGATTTCTAGATTACACAAGTGGCGTTAACATCTATCCCTAAGCAAAACGCTTCCTAAATGACGGTACTTTATATTGAGTGCTTTTTTCTTTCAGTACAATTGGAATTCTTCAGATTATCAGAGAAAATGCAGCTGGTGTTGTTTGTCTAAAGAAAGCTGATTTCCCTTTTTACAAGAATAAAGAAAGCTGATTTCCCTTTTTACAAGAATATTTTTTCTGTAGGCCATGGAGAAAGTAGAGAATGTTTGGTAGCAAGAGGAAGGGGATTTTGGAGACTCTTGAGTATTGAATATTTCTGGGAGAAGAGTTTCCTGTGTACAGAATCGTATTTTCTCTGTTGATTCTAAAGTTACTGACATTTTCATCAGTTGTGAGCATATGCACGGTCGTATGATATACATTGTATCAGTACCAACAAACCAGCACTAAGATAGATAATACGACAAAGTGACTCTATCAGATTATTTTGGTCAATTAGCTTTTCCATGTGAAGGAACTAAATGTCAGTGGGATGATGATACTAATGTTAGGTATTACATTTAGAACTTAGGAATGCGCATCTGAATTCAATTATTGTTTATTTATCAAATATGTTTTTAAGTATTTCTAATGTGTCAAGCAGTGCAGTACACAGTGACATTACAGAGTGAGCAAAAAAGAACATTTCCTTTTCTCCATGATCTTGCAATCTAGTGGGGAAGGCAATCAAATAACTATATAAACGTACAATGGATATATGTTGAATGTCATTTATTCAGTTCAGTTCAGTCGCTCAGTCATGTCTGACTCTTTGCGACCCCATGAACTGCAGTATGCCAGGCCTCCCTGTCCATCATCAACTCCCGGAGTTTACCCAAACTCATGTCCATTGAGTCGGTGATGCCATCCAACCATCTCATCCTCTGCTGTCCCCTTCTCCTGCCCTCAATCTTTCGCAGCATCAGGGTCTTTTCCAATGAGTCAGCTTTTTGCATCAGGTGGCCAAATATTGGAGTTTCAGCTTCAACATCAGTCCTTACAATACATTGTCTAATAAATACAAAGTATGTGTGTTCATCATTCAGTCATATCTGACTCTTTGTGACCCCACGGACTATAGCCTGCCAGACTCCTCTGTCCATAGAATTCTCCAGGCAAGAATAGCTGGAGCGGGTAGCCATTCCCTTCTCCAGGGATTTTCTTGGCCCAGGTATTGAACCAGAGTCTCCTGCTTTGTAGGCGTATTCTTTACCATCTGAGCCACAAAAGAAGCCCAGTAAATACAATAGTACATGCAGATTAAGAAACACCCAATTTAGTGAAGAATATATTAGTTATAATATATTATTATGTTTATAATATAAAGTTAAGAATATGTATGAGGGAAATCAAATTACCTGTTTATATAAGGAAAAATGAAGGTTAACTTTTCAGCACATTGTCTAGCATAGCAGTTGTTTGGACGGTCCAAAAGTATGCAGAAAACAAACAAACAAACAAACACAAAAGTATGCAGAAAACAAACAAACAAAAAAACACAAAAGTATGCAGAGAGCTATGACAAAACAGCCATTCTGTCAAGTCTGCCAGCATCTCTATTAGGCATTTGGTTCAATTATCTAGTGGAGAAGAATAATAAGGAGAAAATACAAGAAGAGCTGTTTTATGACCCTGGATATAGATCATTTTTAAAATGCTACTTGTGAATTTAATACTAAATGGATTTATTATTTGTAAAAAAACTGGAAATAGTTTGATCATCCTAAGGATGTATGTTAGATTTATAGTTTGTAAATTAATTGAAAAATGAAATTGACCTTATTTCTTTAACTTAAAAAGCACAGTGAACATAGTCATGATAAAAAAAAAAAAAAAAAAAAAAAAAAACTCAGCAAAGGACATATTTGAACAATGCTTGGAATCCTGTTGCACTGAACTTATAGACCAGTGAAACTGCATCTTATTTATCTGAAGCTTTGCAAAGACTCAGCAGAAGGCCTCTTTCCAAGCTCAGATTTCACTGTGGCTTTCAAGAGAGTTGTCACAAAGCAATCTCCTACAAAAATCTCTCATCAAAATTCCACAGAGTCAAGTGTAACAGACTCAGTAATTGAACCTTTATCCAGCATGGAGATGAGATGCCTTCCAAGCTAGTATTACACCAGTAAAAGCATGTCACTGGTTACCAAGAACAGTTACCTTAGATCAAGAATATGATCCAAAAGAGAGCAAGCGTGTGTACATGCATCTGTTTTATGAAGCTGAAATCCAATCTGTGGCATTCAAAGTTTCTCAAAGTTATCATAAAAAGCACCAAGCTAGAGGTAACATGGAATGGTATTTTTATCTTGACCATGTTATAATGCATTTACTTCCCAGTTCTTTAAACATTAAAAAGATTCTTATTAATCACTGGATTATTCAACTGTCTCTAAATAAAATGGAAAAGTTTTAGGAAATAAGGGGGACAGTAATTCTAACATATCAAAAGAAAATAAACTTTAAAGTACATGGTATTGTGAACTTAGGTTTTCTTGCCATTGTGAAGACTTCACACATTTCCTTCCACCTTTGAAATGTACAAATGTGAAGGTAATAATGCTTAAAATGACTCTACTGTAAATTTTCCCGTTGTCTGATTAACACTCTTGTATCAGATGGCTAGAAGTAAAATAGATGCAACTTTGTCTATTTTTTTTTAAAGCAGAAAAAGCATTCTTGTCAGATTGCTTCACATTCTTTAAAGAACTCTCAAATACAAAGTCTTCATTCATCCTCCAAACTTCAAAGCAAGTTGTACGTAGTTGAGGTATCATGGCTGTTCTGAACATGAAGAAATAGGTGCCCTGAAAATTCAAGTGGCTTTCCTGAAATCATATAGTAATCTAAGTGGCCTGACTCTTCAAACTATTCCTTTCTCTGAGATGAATTTATGGAGAAAGAGAGACTATCTCTTAAAATGACTATTAGATTGCTAGGACTGCCATACCGAAGTACCACAAGCTGGGTGGCGTAAACAACAGGAGTGATTGTCTCACTGTTCTGAGGGCAAAACTGCCAAAGTCAAGGTGTCAGCAGTGTTGGTTCCTCCAAGAGTTCTAAAGACCAGATCTGTTCTAAGCCTCCCTGCTTGGCTTATTGATGACTATCTTCATTTTCACATGGTTTTCTCTCCGTAACTTCACATCTTCTTTCTGTGCATATACGTGCCCAAGCTTCTTCTTTATATATATAAAAACACCAGTCATACTGAATTAAGACTTATCCTAGTGACCTCATTTTAACTTATTACCTCTGCAAAGGCCCTATTTCCAAATAAGATCACATTGTAACATATTGGAGGTTAGGACTTCAATATACAAATTTTGGTGGAACACAATGCAACCCGTAACAATGACCTTTAGCTTCATATCCAAGAATGTGATATGGTTGATCTACAAACTGCTAGCAAGTTATATGCTGGGATTGAAGGGGGAATGTCTTCCAAGCCCACATTTTTTTTTTCAATTATTATTATTATTTTTTACTTTACAATATTGTATTGGTTTTGCCATACATCAACATGCATCCACCATGGGTGTACACATGTTCCCCATCCTGAACCCCCCTCCCACCTCCGTCCCTGTACCATCCCTCTGGGTCATCCGAGTGCACCAGCCCCAAGCTTCCTGTATCCTGCATCGAACCTGGACTGGCGATTCGTTTCTTATATGATATTATACATGTTTTAATGCCATTCTCCCAAATCATCCCCCTCCTCTCCCACAGAGCCCATAAGACTGTTCTATACATCTGTGTCTCTTTTGCTGTCTCGCATACAGGGTTGTCATTACCATCTTTCTAAATTCCATATATATGCGTTAGTATACTGTATTGGTGTTTTTCTTTCTGGCTTACTTCACTCTGTATAATAGGCTCCAGTTTCATCCACCTCATTAGAACTGATTCAAATGTATTCTTTTTAATGGCTGAGTAATACTCCATTGTGTGTATGTACCACAGCTTTCTTATCCATTCATCTGCTGATGGACATCTAGGTTGCTTCCATGTCCTGGCTATTGTAAACAGTGCTGCAATGAACATTGCCAAGCCCACATTTCTTCTAGAAGATCTGCGTTTTTATAAAGGTCAGTCCTCAGCAGTCACTTTGGCACCATGTGAAACCATCCCCTTGACCAGTCACATATTACTCCATGTGTATGTGATTCAGCTGAGGTAATCAAATTTTCCTGGGAATATTATATTGGTGGACCATGAGCTGCTGGTCTGTTTGAGCTCTGGTGCAGTTCTTTAGTTTCTTGTCTTTGCCCCATCTGGTCCATGGTGGTTGATTTTTTTTTTTTTTTTTTTAGGATTCTGTGAGAATCTATGAGAGTTAATCCTAAAAGAAATCAACCCTTTAGGTGTTGATATTCATTGAGAGGACTGATGCTGAAGCTGAAGTTCCAAGCCACCTGATGTGAAGACCTGACTCATTGGAAAAGACCTTGATGCTGGCAAAGAATGCAGGCAACTGGAGAAGGGGGTGGCAGAGGGTGAGATGATTAGAGAGCATCACTAACTTGATGGACATAAATTTGAGCAAACTCTGAGAGATAGTGAAAGGCAAAGGAGCCTGACATGCTACAATCCATAGGGTCACAAAGAATTGGACATGACTTATCAACTGAACAACAATTATGAGAACCCTATTATATTTTCAGTAAACTCTTCTCCTTTTATTCCCTTCTTTTCTTTCTTTCTTCCTCCCTCTCACGTCTGTGTGGGTGCTCTAAATAGAGAGAATCCCACGCCGTGCGGCCTTTGGTGTCTGGCTTCTCTCTCTTAAGCCTTGTGTTCTCAGAGACTCTCTGTTGCAGCGAGTGTCAGTGCTTCTCTGCTTTCCTGGCTGCGTAACATTCCACTGTACAAACAGACCACATTTTGTTTATCCGCTCCCGCGTTGATGAACATCTGGGCTGTTTCCACTTCATTTGGCTATTGTGAGTAATGCCTGCAACACATCATACATTCATGTGCAAGTTTTTGTGTGGACACAAGTTTGATTTCTCTCAGGTAGACACCTAGGAGCTGAATTGCCGGGTCAGATGGAACCCTTCCCCCCCTTTGGTTACTTGTGTGTGTGTGTGTCGAAAAACTTTAAAGTTCACCTCTCACAACAGCAAAACTTGGTTAAGAAGGGGCCAGCTTACTAGATTTGTGTTATCAAAAATGGTTGTTAATAAACACCTTCCTCTGAATCCTAATACACAAAATAAGTGGACTCCACTGTGAAGAAGAAGGATCTGTGTGTCTCCCCGGGTACTCCTCCAAGTTTTGTCTTACTCCTTACTTTGCTTCCTTCTGCTCCCACTATCAGCCACTGAAGGATGCATCTGGAGCTCCGAGGCTGTATAAACCATGACTTGAAAGCCACGGCAGTAGCTTCATTCCTCCTTCATTCCTATTTTATTCCCCTCTCTATAGCCAACAACTCATTGATATCATTAGAAAATGACTTAGTTTGAGAAAATGATTTTCTCTCTTTAAGTAGCCATTATCAAAAATACGGCCCTAAAAAAAAGTCAGGCAGAGCCAATGAATTTCCTAAAATATGAGAATATGCTTTGATGTGAACTGTAATTTGAAATCCCAGAGTGTAATTTCCAGCAAAAAGTTCTTAAGAGAGAAGAGTTTTCATATTTCTGACTGTACTCTTTGTTTTTTTTTTTAATTTCCAGAGGCTATTTGTCATTTTCAGTAACATAGAATTTGATAAATGAGGGAAAGTAAAATCTAATTACAAATAATTGATCACTATTATGAGAGAAATTTTTTTTTAATATGTGAAAAGAACTTCTATTGATTGAGCAAAATATTCTAGTAATTGTTAATATCTTTTTTTTTGTGAGGAACAATTGATTGAAGGCTCTACTGAAATGTTTAGGACATGCAGGGGATGTAAAGAATAAAATGATCTCATCAATGGGGTCTTGCTTTAATTTTTAAATGTTGAATATTTATATTCAATAAAGATCTTCTTCCTAAATGAAATGTGCATGTGGGGTTGTCTGTAGAGGTGGGATTAATGTCTGGATGTGGTATTGTTGTTGTTGCTCAGTTGCTAAGTTGTGTCCAGCTCTTTAAGAGTCCATGAACTGTAGCATGCTAGGTTCCTCTGTCCTTCACTATCTTCCTGAGTTTGCTCAAACTCATGTCCATTGAGTCAGTGATGCCATCCAACCATCTCATCCTCTGTCTCCCCCTGCTCCCCTTGCCCTCAATCTTTCCCAGCATCAGTGTCTTTTCCAATGATTCAGCTCTTTGCATCAGATGGCAAAAATATGTGTGAAGTGAAGTGAAGTGAAAGTCCCTCAGTCATGTCCAACTCTTTGCAACCCCACGGACCATACAGTCCATGGAATTCTCCAGGCCAGGTTACTGGAGAGGGTAGCCATTCCCTTCTCCAAGGGATCTTCCCATAGAGAAAGATAAATCCGGTGAGACGAAATCATCATTTCAAAGAACTAATCATCCTGCCAATGATCCTGACTTGCTCCACTGGTCCTTATTCCCAGTAAGAATGTATTACTATGTTTCATCTTTGGTTATTCCTTTTTTACTTAAAATGATCACTTGGCATGAATTAGGAGGCCTGAACTGCTTTTGACCATCTAAATGTACTTACTGGGCTTTAGATTCCCACTCTGTAAAATAAAGTGTCTAATCTGTAATATTTTATATTTCTACTGATTTTTGAAAGCATGGGCAGTAAGTCAGTTTCTGATCAGTGATATCACACTGCACATCTCCAGGTGGCACTCTGCATGTAGAGCACATGTCAGCCCAGATCTGATGAGTCAATATTTTAATTAATTATATCTTGTTCTCATTGCAGTTAATTAGTATCATGGCCAGATTTTACTAAGCATACTGAATTTAATTTACAGACACATAAGTCACTGACAAATTCCTTTAGCATTTCAGTATAAGAGATACTAAGTTTCTCAATGTATCTTTTGATGTTACTTCTTTGAAAAATGAATTAGCCAGGAATCAAAATTAAATAAGGAAAAGCACGTGAAATCAGGGAGAGAATCTTTTATATATATATATATAATAACAATCCATTTCCTAGACTAGGAAATATTTGTTCTTTTTCTCTTGGTCAAGTCTTTTTCAGAAGGTAAATAATAAAGAGCAAATGTAGCACTAAGTAAAAAAATTCTTCCTTCAGTCCTTCTGTGGAGAGTAGACATGTCTTCTTATTAGATTTTAGTTTTGCTTTTTTTTTAAGATTTTTTTCATGTGGACCATTTTTAAAGTCTTCATTGAATTTGTTATAATACTGCTCCAGTTTTATGTTTTGGTTTTTTGACTGTGAGGTATGTGGGATCTTAGTTCCCCAACAAGGGATTGTACTCCCACCTTCTGCATTGGAAGGTGAAATTTTAACCACTGGACCACCAGGGAAGCTCCTGATTTTGTTTTTTAAAAGCCATCGTTCCCAGGTCAATCTGCAGCCTCCACCAGCTACTTCTAATATTATGGCTCTAGTTTAGTTCTCCTCATAGAATTTATTACAATTCCATGCTTTTGGATATTCATTTATCTATTATTCTGTAGCACCACATAATTATGAGGACATTGCCTATCTGGTTCGTTGTTGTGTCCTCAGTGTTTAGAATAGTTCCATGTAGCACATAGACCATTGATGTTTGTTGAAAAAATGAATGAGGATAGTCTCCTTTCTAGCCTGACATGGCTGAACTAATCTTTTAAAGGAAGGAGATCTGGCTGATGTTTAGAGAACAAACTCCAAGGGGCAAGGTTGGAGGCAGGGAGATGAGTAAGAAAACTACTGTTATTGACATATATACCCTACTTTGTGTGAAATAGATAGCTAGTGGAAAGCTGCTTAATAGCACAGGGAGCTCAGCTCTGTACTCTGTGATGACCTAGAGAGGTGAGATAGGGGGTGGAGTGGGAGGGAGGCTCAAGAAGGAAGGCATATATGCGCACATATAACTGATTCATATAGTTATACAGCAGAAACTTAACACATCATTGTAAAGCAATCACACTCCAATTTAAAAAAATTTAAACATAAACAGCAAAAAAGCAACATAGCAATAATACAAAAATCTAGCAAAAAATGTTTTAAAAAAAGAAAGCAAGAAACAATAAATAAAACCACAGACTGATCACATTTATGAATAACAATGAAAAAATTATGAATAAAAGATTAACAAAAAGCTTAAGTTGTATAATTAAAGAATATTATATCATACAAAAAGTAAACTACTGCAGTGGTCCAGGCAAGAGATAGTGTTATACTTAACTAGAGTGGTGGTGAAACTGGGAAGGAGTGATTCAAGTCTATATATTACACGTATTTTGATATTCAAATCATCAAAATTGGATGATGGATTAGATGTAATGTGTAAGGGATAAAGAAGAGTTGGGGGTGTTTCCAGGGATTTTCATTTGAGTACCTGGATAAATGGATTTTTCATTAAATAAAGAATTATAAGAAATGTTGGAAAAGAGGATTATTTTTTCATTTAAATTTTTTTGGTGCATATAGTGTTCTTAAAAACAAGTGGTCAGTTTTTAAAATGTTGACTTTCAAAACATTGAATTTCAAAAGAGTGCAAAAGTGGAAAATTTTTTAAAATTGAAGCTTCTCTGTACCTATGCTTCTTAATTTAGTTTTTATTGTCTTCATGTGTCATAGGTGGTGCCAGTGGTAAAGAACCTGCCTGCCGATGAAGGTGATGTAAAAGACATGGGTTCGATCCCTGGGTCGGGAAGATCCCCTGGAGAAGGGAATGACAACCCACTCCAGTATTCTTGCCTGGAGAATCTCATGGACAGAGGCGCCTGGAGGGCTACAGTCCAAAGGGTCGCAGAGCAGGACACAACTGAAGTGACTTAGCACACATACTCATTGTTTTTTTTTTAAATAATTTTAGTTATTATTATTATTTTTTTTAGCAGTGCTAGGTCTTCATTGTTACGGGCTTTTTTCTCTAGTTGCAGTGAGTAGGGGCTACTCGCTAGTTGAGGTGCATGTGATTCTCAGTGCAGCGGCTTCTCTATTGCAGAGCATGGGCTCTAGGGCGCGGGGCCTCAGTAGTTGTGGTTCTTGGGCTCTAGAATATAGGCTCAATAGTTGTGACCCATGGGCTTAGTTGCTCCGAGGCATGTGGAATACTCCTGGGTCAGGGATCAAACCCATGTCTCCTGCATTGGGAGGCAGAGACTTTATCACTGAGCTACCAGGAAAATTCCATGTGTCTGCTTTTATTACGAGTATGTAATAATATACTCCAAATAATATATGTCTTTGACAATTTAAAATTCTATATAATGGATACCATACTAGGTACATAATATGACCACTATTTTCTCTCCATATTGGATTCTATAAGGTTTATCCAGGCTATACATGTATCTGGGTTTCCCTGGTATCTCAGCTGGTAAAGAATTTGCTTGCAATGTGGGACGCCTGGATTGGATCTTGGGTTGGGAAGATCCCCTGCAGGAGGGTATGGAAACCCACTCCAGCATTCTTGCCTGGAGAATTCCCATGGACAGATGTACATGGAGGCCTACAGTCCATGGGGTGGCAAAGAGTTGGACATGACTGAGCAACTAATCACAGCACAGCATACATGTGTCTATTTTATGCATTTGAACTATGGTATTCTATGCTTTTGAATAAATAATATATTCTCCTTATAAGAGATATTTAAACAGTTTCATTTATCTATCATAAACATCCTATTAGATATTCTTGTACCTTTATTACTGTGAACATGTGCTAGAGTTTCTCCAGGAATTGTATCAAGAGGGTAGCCTACTGGATTGAAAGATATAGTCATCTGTAGACATGGTTGAATTGCTGTATGTGTTATATCATTTTATTCTTCCATTAGCCTCCTTGAGAGTTTGTAATTTCCATACCAACATCAATGTGATTTTAATTTTTTCAGACATTTTTTTTCCTTTTACCAGTCTAATGAGTTGGAAATTATACCCCTTGTGTTTTACTCTGTGTTTCTATGATTTCTACTGAGTTGGTGTACTTTTCTATGTTCATGAATATTCTGTTGTTATTTTTCTGTAAATTTCCTGTTCACATCCTTTGTTGATTTTTATGTTTGATTATTTATAGTTTTATTGTTAATTTATAAGAGCTCTTCTCTCTCTCACTTTCTTTTTCTTTCCTTTCTGGATGTTAATTCTTTTTTTTTTTTTAAATCTCATTTCATACATGATATTTTACATGTTTCAAAGCCATTCTCCCAAATCTTCCCACCCTCTCCCTCTCCCACAGAGTCCAAAAGACTGTTCTATATATCACTGTCTCTTTTGCTGTCTCGTACACAGGGTTATTGTTACCATCTTTCTAAATTCCATATATATGCGTTAGTATACTGTATTGGTGTTTTTCCTTCTGGCTTACTTCACTCTGTATAATAGGCTCCAGTTTCATCCACCTCATCAGAACTGGTTCAAATGTATTCTTTTTAATGGCTGAGTAATACTCCATTGTGTATATGTACCACAGCTTTCTTATCCATTCATCTGCTGATGGACATCTAGGTTGCTTCCATGTCCTGGCTATTATAAACAGTGCTGCGATGAACATTGGGGTACACATGTCTCTTTCCCTTCTGGTTTCCTCAGTGTGTATGCCCAGCAGTGGGATTGCTGGATCATAAGGCAGTTCTATTTCCAGTTTTTTAAGGAATCTCCACACTGTTCTCCATAGTGGCTGTACTAGTTTGCATTCCCACCAACATTGTAAGAGGGTTCCCTTTTCTCCACACCCTCTCCAGCATTTATTATTTGTAGACTTTTGGATTGCAGCCATTCTGACTGGTGTGAAATGGTACCTCATAGTGGTTTTGATTTGCATTTCTCTGATAATGAGTGATGTTGAGCATCTTTTCATGTGTTTGTTAGCCATCTGTGTTAATTCTTGATTGGTTATGTGTATTGCTAATAATACCCCTGAGCTGATTGCTTCTCTTATTTGTTAAGAGTTTTAAACAATAAGAAAATTAATGTATTTATGCAGCACAAATTTCAGAGTAGTTGTTCTAAGTTTGGTAAATTTGGTGACTTCAGCATTCATCAAGGATACAGATTCTTTCTGTCCTTCAGCTCCATCATGCTTAAGGTCTCTTTTTTGCCCTCTCTTGTCTCCCTGCTGTCACTGAGGCATTGCATCCAAATATGGAAAACTTCACTAGAAAAATTGCAAGTGTAATGCTTTAAAAGCAAGCACTCATATTTTCTGAAGTACACCTATTGCATATCCTGTGTACTATTCATTGGTTCAGAGGCTACCTGCAAACCAATCAAAAGCAGAGAGAATGGTAAGAATCAATAATTCATATAGCCTTTCAAGAATTTACTCCTGAGCTGGGAATGGTGCAACTTTCTTTGAGAAATAAGAATTTGAACATCTTCCCATAAGAAAGATGGGAATTAATCCTTACCTTGTAGGCAACAAAAAGTGAATGCTACAGTTCTATTAATAGTTTTCAGCTATTGTGAATGGGAAAGTCAGTTGTATTTTCTAAGCATTTGCTACTTTATTTATCTAATATTAATAATTGTTCTTTTTATACAAAAAAACTTAGAGTTTCTTTACCATTTCATCATGCTTCAGTGGTAGAGTATGCCTTGCTAGGTAATTGGTAAGAAGTCCCATTGCTATCCTACTACTACTACTACTAAGTCGCTACAGTCGTGTCCGACTCTGTGCGACCCCATAGACGGCAGCTCACCAGGCTCCCCCATCCCTGGGATTCTCCAGGCAAGAACACTGGAGTGGGTTGCCATTTCCTTCTCCAGTGCAGGAAAGTGAAAAGTGAAAGTGAAGTCGCTCAGTCGTGTCTGACCCTCAGCTACCCCATGGACTGCAGCCTACCAGGCTCCTCCATCCATGGGATTTTCCAGGCAAGAGTACTGGAGTAGGGTGCAATTGCCTTCTCCGGTATACACACTACTATATGTAAAATAGATAATCAATAAGGAACTGCTGAATAACACAGGGAACGCTATTCACTACTCTGTAATGGCCTAAAAGAATCTACAAAAGAGTGGGTATACGTATACGTGTAACTGATTCACTTTGTTGTATACCTCAACCTAACACAACACTGTAAATCAACTATACTCCTATAAAAATCAGGGTTAAAAAAGATTCAGACTAAATCTTGTACTTAAAACCCAGCAAGGGCTGCTTTCTGAAGTCTCTCTCTTTTTTTTTTTTTTTCATCTTGTGTATCCAAGTCCTTCTGGACCAAAAGATAAAGTTTTATACAGATCATGTAAATGGCACATACAGATTACATTCTGGAATTATTGTTAAATGCCTTTTAAAAAGTCAGAAACATTCAGTGTCATTCAAAGCGTCCCTACCCTGTGGCTTCCTGGAGAATTAAATTGCAATCTTAAAACTTCAATAAGCCCATGTTCAATTAGTACCTTTGTTTGTTTCTTCCTTTCTTGTCAAAAGGAAGATTAATGTTCCTTTTGTTTTGCACTCAATATAGCTTTTTTTTTTTTTTACAGGAATGTGGTGTCTAAATCAAAATTCCATTTAGATGCAGAGAAAGTCACTAATATAATGATCTTTTCACCTCTCCTCTTGTTTCCCTCCCTTTTAATTTTTTTTTTTCCCAAGTAAGCAACCATTTACTCCTGTGTAACCCTCCCTCCATACCCTCTTCAATCTTGTGATGCTGAATACTATGATCTTGAGTCTCACTGCATAGGTGTGGCGTGGGGGGAGAGTCCCACAAAGGTGGAAGCTAAGAGAAAACACCTGTAGGGTCATTTTACAAATGCAATCACTAAAAAGCTGTGTTTCTTGCTGGGTAATAGTACAGAACCTTTACATCATAGAAATTAGAGACAGGAGACCCGTCAGGTCACCTTGTCCACCTCCTATAGCAGCTTTATGCATGCCACGTGAAATGACACGAGCCGTGAAACACCTCAGGCAGCCCTGGGGAGACTCTACTGTCCAATAATATGTCTTCCTGTTGAGAAAATGTTGCTGAGAGCAGTCCAGCTTTTTTTTTGCCTAATTTCACATTGTTCTGCTCTGCAATAGCCTTTAAAAATGCAACCATCCTTTCTTTTGCTCCCGTCTTTAAAACCTATGACCTTGTAATACTACAACATTGTTATTATCTTCCCTTGTAATTATTTGTGCCAACCTATACAAATTTCCTTCTTAAAATACTACCTTAGAAATCAGCCCTCATTGCTAAATTCATCTAAATCCCCACTGCTTTTCTAAAGGGTTATTCATTACACTCCCATTCACTCTAATTCAGGAACTATGTTTCATATAATTTTATTTTGTGTATATGTGTGCTTATACAAATCAAGAAGTTTTGCTCCTTTCTAATAGAAAATGATTATGGTGCTCAAGCCAGTGACTGGACCTCACAATTTCACCATGAATCAGAAACTTGCTGTCAGTTCCTAAAGCCATGATTAGTTTTTTTCCCAAGATATTATTAAGTTTAGTATACCACAATTCTAGATTCTTCCTGGAATTTCAGCCTGCTCAAATTCAAATATATATATATATGGACTTCCCTGATGGCTCAGTTGCTAAAGAATCTGCCTGTAATGCGAGAGACCTGGGTTTGATCCCTGGGTTGGGAAGATCCCCTTTAGGAAGGCATGGCAACACACTCCAGTATTCTTGCCTGGAGAAACCCCATGGACAGAGGAGCCTGGTGGGCTACAGCCCTGGGGTCGCAGAGTTGGACACGACGGAGTGACTAAGCACACATATACATATATTTTTAATATATATGAATAAATATACTGTTATTTAATATCTCTTGCTCTGGGCAAAACCTGAGGATAGTTACATGACTGACTCTTGAATAAGATGTTCCATCTACATGTATTAATATTTAAAAATGCTGTGTGTTACACTACCTTCTGTAAACTAAAATTCACATTTTGCAGTTACAAAATTCCCACTTCAGCTAGCTTGGAAATGGAGAGGAAGAACAATCTCCACGAAGGGCTTCCCTGGTGGCTCAGTGATAAGAATCCTTCTTCCAATGCAGGAGACGCAGGTTGGATCCCTGATCTAGGAAGGTCTCACTGGCGGCAGAGCAAACTAAGTCCTGAGCCACAACTACTGAGCCTGCGCTCTAGAGCCCACGAGCAGCGGCTACTGAGCCCATGTGCCACAACGACTAAGGTCCGTGCACCCCGGCGCCTTTGTTCTGCAACAAGAAAAGCCACCGCAATGAGAAGCCCACTCATGGCAACTAGAGAGTAGCCCCCATTCTCCACAAATGGAAAAAAAAAAAAAAAAACCCGTGCAGCAACAAAGACCTAGCACAGCCATAAATAAATAAATAAAATTATTTTTTAAAATGACCGCATGGACTGTAGCCTGCCAGGCTCCTCTGTCCATGGGGATTCTCCAGGCAAGAATACTGGAGTGGGTTGCCATGCCCTGCTCCAGGGATCAAATCCAGGTCTCCCGCATTACAGGTGGATTCTTTACCATCTGAGCCACCAAGGAAGCCCACAAATGTGTTGGGGAATGGGCAACCCTCAGTTGACTCTTAAAGATCTGACTTTCATTCCAAAATAGCCTGCCAGTGAAAGGTGGAGAGGTTCTTGTGGTTATTTCTGTTTCTTCCATACTGGTTCCACCACCCCACCATGCTGCCCTCAAGTCCTGCATTGCTAACTGCTTACTTTTCCTGATCCAAGAAAGGACATGCAGACCTTCCCATAATGTCCAAGGGCAAGCATACAACATTTAAACAACACTGTGGTGAAGGATTTGGGGCAAACATAGGGAAACACATAAAGAGAATCCTGCATGCAGATTATAACTTAAGTTCTTGGAATTATAGGTGTCATTCCATATTAATTTTTGGCCTAGCTCCAGTTGGATATTTTCTGTTCTACCCAGGTGCCCAAAACGTAGACACTATGATGCTTCATACTTAAGACACTTCTGAATCTGAGAAGAGTGATGCTGAGACAGAAGATACTTAGCCTAGCCTCTGAAAACCTGACCGAAAGTAGGAGCTGAACTCTATTGCCCACACAGGACAGTGAAATCATGATAACAAGCTCTTATGACTGCTGTCAGAGGTGATTAGAGTGCTTTGGGGTCAATTGTTGCGTTTCAGTTGTGCCTGACTCTGTGCAGTCCTATGGACTGTAGCCAGCCAGGCTCCTCTATCCACGGGATTCTCCAGGAAAGAATACTGGACTGGGTTGCTGTGCCCTCCTGCATGGGATCTTCCTGACCTAGGGATCAAACCCTGGTCTCCTGATTGGCAGGTGGGCTCTTTACTATAGCGCCACCATTGTTATTGTTTTTGTTTAGTTGCTAAGTCTTAGCTGACTCTCTGTGACCCCATGGACTGTAGCCTGCCAAGCTCCTCTGTCCATGGCATTTCCCAGGCAAGAAATCTGGAGTGGTTTTCAATTTCCGTCTCCAGGAGATCTTCCTGACCCAGGGATCAAACCTAGGTCTCCTGTATTGGCAAGCTAGTTCTTTACCACTGAACTACCAGGGAAGCTTTGGGTCAATAATACAACATAAAACAAAACCCCCAACAAACTTGCCTCAGATCTCACTGCTGTAAAAGGAAAGAAGGGACAGGAAAGGTGTTGCTGGAGCAGTGGGGAGAGAAGACTGGGGAGAAATGACTGGGTCTGGAGAGACAGAGAGGAGGGCGAGAGAATTATGTGTTGAGTGGTCGCCGTGCAGGCACATACATGATGCCCATTATCTCATTTACTCATTACTGAAATGATTTGCAGGTACATAAACAGAAAACAGCTCTGACTCCCGGGCTTGTATCTTTCTATCCACACACTCCTTCACCATTTTTCAAAGACATGAGATTAATGAGACAATAATGTTGGTAAAGTGTTTCAATTTCCTTTGAGAAAAAGAGTCATAAAATGTTATTGTTACTCTTATTATGGAAGCTCAATGAATGCTTTAGTAGTCCCATTGATGTAACTAATATTACTCTCATTTATTTCATTTAGAGAAATAAAAGTCTAAAAATAGGAACAAGCATATTTATTGGCTTTTTATTTAGCTTAACTGCAACTTTTTGCAGATCAGGATCTTGAAGGCAAAATCTATAAGCAAAGACACAGATGGTCTGAGGGGTAAATGTGAGAACCTAATGTCATCCAGAAGGTGCTCTTTCTAAAGTTTGGTTCTCCCAAGGAGTAAGAAAGGTGGATTAATATGAAAGGTCTCAAACAGTCTCCTGTCTATAACTGTTAAGGAAAAATGTAGCAATAATTCTACTTTCTATGGAAATAACAATGGGCTCAATTCAGATAATTTTCTTTTCCAAGAGGGCAGACATTTCCCCCCTTTTCTATGAAAGGTGTTAATTGTGTTAATTAAGAAAAACAAAATAATGTAAAGGACAGTAGGGCATTGCAAAGGCACATTGAGCTGTGCACATATTCATGTACAAACAAGAGCCCTGGCATGACTTATCCTAGTTTTGCCATTTTTCAAAGGTTTTTTACTGGGAAATCATTCAGTTCTTCAATATCACCAGCTGCAACTGTCATTGAAGAATGGAAACATGAGAGTTTGACCCAAGGGTTTAATGTGGCTATTATGGGTTTAATTATCATTTGTCTAAGCTTGGACTTTATTATGTTCAGATGTTTTCAACATACTCTACATTTTTTTTTTAATTAGTAGAATTCTACACTTTGTTCAGTCATGTTGCTGACTGACTGGACCTTGCACGGAAAGAAGTGATCATATGATCATTCTGGTGTTTTTAGAGATGAAAAATGAGGCCTAGGGAAACCAAGGCAAGTGCCTCAACCAAGGTGCCACCACTAGGGAAGTGGCAGGAGATGGTACAGGGAGGGGTCAGAGTTTGAATTCTTATACCTCAGACTGGGGAGTTTGGATTTTCTTTTGTGGGCAGCAGAGGCTTTCAATCTGAGAAGTAATATGACCAATTATTTGTTTTAGGAAGAAAAGAAATCTAGAGATGAGATGTATGATTGTCTTGACAAAGAAACTCTCAAGAATTTTGTTCTGGATGTTAAGTTGCAGAGCTATGTCAACAGCCCCAGTGATGTGAGATGAGAATCTCCGTGGGGCATGGACAGGGGACACGAGACAGATGAACAGGAGAGAAAAGAATTTTGTTTCTATGCATTGAGTGAAAGTGAAGTTGCTCAGTCGTGTCGGACTCTGTTCGACCACATGGACTGTAGCCTACTAGTCTTCTCCGTCCGTGGGATTTTCCAGGCAAGAATACTGGAATGGGTTGCCATTTCCTTCTCCAGGAGATCTTCCCCACCCAGGAATCGAACCCAGGTCTCCTGCATTGTAGACAGGCGCTTTACTGTCTGAGCTACCAGGGAAGTCTTCTATGCATTGAAGTCCCATAGAAATAGGACCCCCACAGTGACCAAAGAAGGCTGTTTATATGTAAATTTTAGACAAAGAAACAATTATTTGTGAAGATTTAACGAAACAAAAGGGCTTATACTTGGGGTAGCAGACTAAGGAAGAATTAACAAAGTTTGTTTACACCACTTTCTTAGCCTTGAATTCCATGGCTGTACTGATGAGATTGCTTTCGATACTCCTGGATTAGGGAGCATACCTTCATGTGGGAGATTTATTTCCTCCTTTCAAGGGGAAAAAGTTGGGTCAGAGTGTGGTTGCCTTAATAATTTCCCCTAACTGTCTGTTTCTTATGACACTTTAATTCAAAATAATCCATATGTCATTGAGGCATATTTTTTGAGCAGCTGGCCCTGAGCCCCAACAGTGGTAGGTGATTAAGTTATTTTGAGAACACAGATGTTTAACACTCCTTTCTTTCACTGATTGTCTTCCAGGCACTAAGAGTTACTTAGGAACCTGGCATAAAATGACTGAGAAACACTTCCTACCATCAAGAATCTCTGTGTTGGGCTGGGCAGATATAGGATTAAAAGTCAATTTCAGTTGATTCAGTTCAGTCAGTCTGTCTGGTCTGACTCTTTGCAACCCCATGGACTGCAACACACCAGGCTTCCCTGTCTATCACCAACTTCTGGACCTTGATCAAACTCATGTCTATCGAGTTGGCTATGCCACACAACCATCTCATTCTCTGTCATCCCCTTGTCTTCCCTTCAAACTTTCCCAGCATCAGGGTCTTTACTGATAAGTCGGTTCTTCGCATCAGGTGGCCAAAGTATTAGAGCTTCAGCTTCAGCATCAGTCTTTCCAATGAATATTCAGGATTGATTTCCTTTAAGATCGACTGGTTGGATCTCCTTGCTGCCCAACTGACTCTGAGGAATCTTCTCCAACACCACAGTTCAAAAGCATCAATTCTTCAGTGCTCAGCTTTCTTTATGTTCAACTCTTACATCCATACATGACTACTGAAAAAACCATAGCCTTGACTAGATGGACCTTTGTCAATAAAGTAATGTCTCTGCTTTTAAATATGCTGTCAAGGTTGGTCATAACTTTTCTTCCAAAGAGGAAGAGTCTTTTAATTTCGTGGCTGCAGTCACAATCCTTAGTGATTTTGAAGGCCAAGAAAATAGTCTGTTAGTGATTCCATGTTTCTGCCTCTCTTTGCCATGAAGTGATTGGACCAGATGCCATGATCTTAGTTTTTTGAATGTTGATTTTCAAGCCATATTTTTCACTCTCCTCTTTCACTTTCATCAAAAGACTCTTTAGTTCCTCTTCGCTCTCTGCCATAATGGTGGTGTCACCTGTATATCTGAGGTTACTAATATTTCTCCTAGCATGAGATGATTCCAACTCGTGCTTCATCCAGCCTGACACTTCTGCATATAAGTTAAATAAACAGGGTGACAATATATAGCCTTGATGTACTCCTTTCCCAATTTGGAACCATTCCATTGTTCCTTGTCGGGTTCTTTTGCTTCTTGACTTGCATACATATTTTTTAGGAGGCAGGTAAGGTCTTGTATTCCCAACTCTTGAACCATTTTCCAGTTTGTTGTGATCCATACAGTCAAAGGCTTTAGTATAGTCAATGAAGCAGAAGTAGATATTTTTCTGAAATTCTCTTGCTTTTTCTGTGATCAAATGGATATTGGCAATATTATCTCAGGTTCCTCTGCCTTTTCTAAATATACCTTGAATATCTGGAAGTTCTTAGTTCATGTACTGTTGAAGCCTGGCTTGGAGAATGTTGAGCATTACTTTGCTAGTGTGTGAGATGAGTGCAATTGTGTAATAGTTTGAACATTCTTTGGCATTGCCTTTCTTTGGAATTAGAATGAAAACACTTTTTCCAGTCCTGTGGCCACTGCTGATTTTTCCAGATTTGCTGGCATATTGAGTGCAGCACTTGCACAGCATCATCTTTTAGGATTTGCAATAGCTGGAATTCCATCACTCCCACTAGCTGTGTTTGTAGTGATGTTTCTTAAGACCCACTTGACTTTGCATTCCAAGATGTCTTACTCTAGGTGAGTGATCACACCATCATGGTTATCTGAGTCATTTAGATCTTTTTTGTATAGTTCTTCTGTGTATTCTTGCCATCTCAGCTTAACATCTTCTGCTTCTGTTAGGTCCATACCATTTCTGTTCTTTATTGTGCTCATCTTTGCATGAAATGTTCCATTGGTAGCTTTAATTTTCTTGAAGAGTTCTCTAGTTTTTCTTATTGTACTATTTTCCTCTATTTTTTTTTTTTTTGCATTGATCACCGAGGAACTCTTTCTTGTCTCTCCTTGCTATTCTTTGGAACTCTGCATTCAAATGGGTGTATCTTTCCTTTTCTCCTTTGCCTTTCACGTCTCTTCTTTCACAGCTATTTGTAAGGCCTCCTCAGACAACCATTTTGCCTTTTTGCATTTATTTTTCTTGGGAATGGTCTCGATCCGTGTCTCCTGTACAGTGTCACGAACTTCCATTCATAGTTCTTCAGGCACTGTATCTGTCAGGTCTAATCCATTGAATCTATTTCTCACTTCCACTGTATAATTGTAAGAGATTTGATTTATGTCATACCTGAATGGTCTAGTGGTTTTCCCTACTTTCTTCAATTTAAGTCTGAACTTCAAAATAAGGAGTTCATGATCTGAGCTACAGTCAGCTCCTGGTCTTGTTTTTGCTGATGTCATAGAGCTTCTCCATCTTTGGCTACAAAGAATATAATTATTCTGATTTTAGTATTGACCATCTGGTGATGTCCATTTGTAGAGTCGTCTCTTGTGTTGTTGGAAGATGGTGTTTGCTATGACTAGTGCATCCTCTTGTCAATTATGTCAAAGTCAATTATGCTGTAGTAAATTCAATAATGATTAATAATGGCACCCTTTAATCTTAAATAATAACTGGACTCTGTAAGGCTCATTCATACTAGCTGCTGGACTAAGTCCTTCAGGCTGATCTAACATAGATTGGATAGCTCAAACACCACAAACATATTTCACACTGTTCTGGAGTCTGGGAAGTTCAAGATCAAGGTCCTGAAACATCCCATGTCTGATGGGGACATGTACTTTCTGGTTTGCTGATGGTGTCTTCTCATTGTATCCTCACATTGCTGTAGTTGTTTAGTGTCTAAGTTGAGTCTGACCCTTTGGCACCACCATGGACTATAGCCAGCCAGACTCCTCTGTCCATGGGATTTCCCAGGCAGGAATACTGGAGTGTGTTGCCATTTCCTTCTCCAGGGGATCTTCCCTACCCAGGAAGATCTAACCCTAACTCTAATCCTCGAACCTGTGTCTCCTGTGTTTCCTGCACTGGCAGGAGGATTCTTTACCACTGAGCCACCAGAGAAGCCTGTATCCTCACACAGTGTAGAACAGAAAGAGAGAGAAAGTAAACTAATATTTTTTAAGGGACTCTGATTTCATTCATCTTAACTCCATTCTTATGACCTAATTACCTCACAAAGATCCATGTCCTAATATCATTCATGTTGAGAGGTGAGGATTTTAAAATATGACTTCTGGGGGATGCAGACATTCATTCCATAGCAACACTTCTAAATGTTTTACATGAACAGCATTTTATATCTTTATAACAATGTTAGTAATAATGATGCTATCATTATTCCCACTTTACATGTGAGAAGGTAAAGCACAGAAACATTAGATAACTTGTCCAAAGCCATAGAACTGAATTCTAGAATAAATATTTAATTCCAAGTAGTGAGTCCATGCTATAGAACACTAAATATGCTTTGTCTCTGATGGAGATCTATGAAGTATATTCTGTATATGAAGAAAGGTGTTAAGAATTTTGTTCTAGGTGTTAAGAACTTTGTTCTAGGTGTTAATTTGGAGCTGTACCGTATCAAAGTTTACTTTTTCCAGGAGACAACTAGGAATTTGGATTTAACAGGCTGGAAAATAGGTGAAAGCTAAGTGAAGAGGAAAGAAAGAGCCTGTTGATGAAGGTGAAAGAGGAGAGTGAAAAAACTAGCTCAAAATTCAACATTCAAAAAGCAAAGATCATGGCATCTGGTCCCATCACTTCATGGCAAACAGATGGAGAAACAACGGAAACAATGACAGACTATTTGCTTGGTTCGAAAGTCACTGAGGATGGAGATTGCAGCCATGAAGTTAAAAGGCTCTTGATCCCTGGAAGAAAAGCTGTGACAGAACTCTGCTGCTGTTGCTGCTTAGTTGCTTCAGTTGTGCCCAGCTCTGTGAGACCCTATGGACCACAGCCTGCCAGGCTCCTCTGTCCATGGGATTCTCTAGGCAGGAGTGCTGGAGTGGGTTGCCATGCCCTCCTCCAGGGGATCTTCCCAAACCAGGGACCGAACTCAGATTTTCTGCATTGCAGGCAGATTCTTTATTGCTGAGCCACCAGGGAAGCCCTGCTGCTGCTGCTAAGTCACATCAGTTGTGTCCAACTCTGTGTGACCCCGTAGACGGCAGCCCAACAGGCTCCCCCGTCCCTGAGATTCTCCAGGCAAGAATACTGGAGTGGGTTGCCATTTTCTTCTCCATTGCATGAAAGTGAAAAGTGAAAGTGAAGTCACTCAGTCATGTCCCACTCTTAACGACCTCATGGACTGCAGCCTACCAGGCTCCTCCATCCATGGGATTTTCCAGGCAAGAGTAATGGAGTGGGTTGCCATTGCCTTCTCCGAAGGAAGCCCTACAGAGTATTAAAAAGCACTTCACTGTGCCAACAAAGGTCCATATAGCTATGCTTTTTCCAGTAGTTTTGTATGGATGTGAGATTGGACCATAAAGAAAGCTGAGTGCTGAAGAATTGATGCTTTCAAATTGTAGTGCTGGAGAATACTCTTGAGAGTCTTTTGGAGTGCAAGGAGATCAAACCAGTCAATCCTAAAGGAAATCAACTCTGAATATTCATTGGAAGGAGTGATACTAAAGCTGAAACTCCAATACTTTGGCCACATGATGTGAACAACTGACTCATTGGAAAAGACTGATGCTGGGGAAGATTGAAGACCGGAGAAGAAGGGGATGTTGGAGGACGAGATGGTTGGATGACATCACTGATTCAATGGATGTGAGTTTGAACAAGCTCCAAGAGATAGTGAAGGACAAGAAATGTGGTTTGCTTCAGGCCATGGGGTCCCAAAGAGTCAAACAGGGCTGAGCGACTGAACAACAGCAAAGACATAATTGAAACTTTCTTATAGCTAAAAGCAATGTGAGGGTATTTCCAAGGTAGAATCTTTGGTCCAAGTTTTAGAGCTCTCTAGTGTGGGAGGCTAACACATAGAGAATGGACAAAAGATAAGCCAATAAAAGAAAGAATAGGAGTGGTCACATGATCACTAGACAATGGAGACGGTGGAAGACAGATATCAAGATAGATTACTAGAAAGTCAGTAAGAGTGAACAATGCCAAGTACTACAAGGAAGGTATGTAGGACTGAAAATAGATTAAATTTAGCAACTCGAAGATTATTGTTGATTTGGGTGAGAACAATTTCTATTGTCTGATAGTGAAGACAGCTACACTGTAAAAGATTGAGAACAAAGGGTCATGCAAAGAGTGACTGATAATTTCTGTTTGAAGAAGGTAATTCATAGAAGAACATTATCATCTGTGAATGCCAGATCATCAGACAGAACGTGAAGAATAGTTTTTAAGAAGAGAATGGAAGAGATCATTGCAGCTACCATTCTTACAAATGATCAAAGTTAGTCTGTGGATTGGGATGGTCAATCAAAGTGTCTAATTCTTGTACTTCAGCTCCATCAGAGAACGACTTAGCAATGTATCCATAATATGCTTTCATTCATTAACTCTCTCATTCTCATTTATTCAGTAAACAGTAAGCACTTGCTAAGTGCTGTGCACGCAGATTTGTACGTATGTGTAAGTGCTGGTGTGTGTTCAGAGGGATGGAGGACAAAATAAGTATTAGGAGGGAAGGCTGACATGGAAGTCAAGTCTGCCAGGCATATATTGTTGATTACAATGTTATAAAGCCAGAGAAAGCAAAAGGACACTGCCTGATCATTCAGTTGTGTCAAACCTAGTGGGGCTAGAGTGTATAAGGACTCATGGGACATAGCCTTGTTATTGGCAGGAGATAGAAAACCCCAATTCAGGACATAATGATGGAGGCTAGCTTGGATCAGACTTTCTCTATATCTACATCACTACTTTTTAGGATCAGTACTAGCAATACTAACATCACATGTTATCTTCTCTGAAAATCTGCATAACATCGTATTTATGAACATGGGGTGCATAATCCATACAAAAGTAATTTTATTCACAAATTTCAGTATTCTCAAGTTAATATTTCATTATTTTATATCTTTTATACTTTCTTATTGGAAACAGTTGTCACAATGCTTGTGCATGAAGATAGCATTGTTTCCTGTGTAAAGCTGCTGATTGAGATGGTTCAAGTAATAGTAGGTTTCTCCTTGGACCCTGAGCCAGTTCAGGTGATGTAACTGCCTTGAAACAAATGTCCTGCCATGTACTGGGAAAACGGTCTAAACTGCAGTGAGCACAGCTCTGTGAACTCTCTACAGCAAACATTTTTCAGGAAGGAGAGTTAAAAAAAAAATAAAGGAAACATGTCATAAAAAGGAAAAGTGAAATGAATGGAAGTCAGAGAAAGGCTAGGGAAGGAGGAAGAGGGAGCGGGGCCAACAGGAAGTCCTGGATGAAGAAGCACAGGATGAGAACCTTTTTGTTATGTCTGGCTTCAGCACGATGTATTTGAATGAACATGAAGCTCTTACTTTGTTTCTGGTTTTCCTATTGTAGCAGATGGTATGTGAAGTGTTAATGTGTTGTGGATTAAAACTTGAGAGAGACATGAACAGCACGTATGGCTTTATTTTCCTGTGATGCCCCTTGCCCCTAAAGAGAGAAAACAGGGATGTTCATCATTTGTTCTTGACAATCTGCACAGAAAAACAAAACTAATATAGAATTTTCAACTTCTAATGTAAAATGTGTTTGCATTTGTGTGGTTGAGATGTGAGAAGGATCCCTGAGAAATGTGGGGAAGAAAGAAAACTGACATGTTCTTTATGAGGGTCTTCTTAGAAACTTCCTACCACAGCCACCAATGTCAGCTGAAGATGAGTAGAAGCTGCTTCAAGTTGTACTCCACATTCCATGAGAGCCTCTCACAGGGCCTGACAGGCCCTGGTGTGATCTGGGGGATGCGATGACATGTGCCTGACTTCTGGGCTGATGTGTTTATTGACATCTAAGAAGCCATTTGGGGATCAGTCTCAACTACCTCAAAGGTGGAATGATGGAAGGAGAAGACATCTGGAGATGACTCCATTCAAGAGGGCTTTCTGCCTGGAATGATGGGACCACTTCAGATAGAGTTTGGGGGTGGATTCCCAGGCACAGAAGCTCAAGATAAAGGTGCTTTACTTTCTAAGCTGACAGCCAAATGGCAGGCAGCATTTCCAACTCCATGAAACTGCAATCAAAAATTCACTTTAAGGTGATACTTCTGCTGCTGCTGATCAGTTTCTCAGTCATGTCCGACTCTTTGTGGTCCCATGTACTGTAGCCCACCAAGCTCCTTTGCCCATGGAATTTTCCAGGCAAGAATACTGAAATGGGGTGCCATTTCCTATCCAAGGGAATCTTCCCAACCTAGGGATCGAACTCATGTCTCTTGGGTCTCCTGTATTGGCAAGCAGGTTCTTTATCAGTAGAGCCACCTGGGAAGTCCTTCAATGTTTCTGAGAAATTCATAAAAACATCTTATGAGAGAAACCCACAAGACCAGATTAAAATCCTTAAAACCAACCGTTATGACCTTTGCTGACCCCTAACCTGTTGAGGCCCCAGGTACACATTCTGAAGAGGCATGGAAATAGAGCCAGTAGCAAAGAAATGATAAGCCAGAGTATTTTGCCTAAGATAGAGCTAAACCGAGAGGTAAAGTTGTCTTTAATTGGCAGAAACTTGAAAATATTAATATTGAACTTTCCTGGTCATATTATTAATTACGTATTATCCAATAACTAGTAGTAAAAGAAATGATAAGAGAAAATAGAATTGCTTTCTGTTAGATCTTGCCAAGTTCACCTCATCTAATAAGTCGGTATTCTTTTGTTACATCAGTAAGTTTCTTATTTTACATCTGAAAGACAAAAAAGACTGATGCAGTGAAAAGCTCCTTCAAGGTATAAAAAAGAGATTGGAGTTTGAGTGTCAGATTTCTTTATTAGCTGTGAAGCCTTTCTGCACCTTAATTTCCTCATAAAACAAAATGATCATTTCCCTCCCTGTTTCACCGAGCTTTTATAATTTCTAGTTTTAGATTGTTTTATTTTTAATGTACTGAAACTTGTTAGGAAAAAATCCTGTCTATTGTGCCATTTTAGATTATAAAAGTCCTCAGTGTAGTTATTAGGCCTCCTCTTTACCCTTAACTAGTCCCTGTATTGGAGAAGGCAATGGCACCCCACTCTAGTACTCTTGCCTGGAAAATCCCATGGATGGAGGAGCCTGGTGGGCTACGACGTCCATGGGGTAGCTAAGAGTCGGATATGACTGAGCGACTCCACTTTGACTTTTCACTTTCATGCATTGGAGAAGTAAATGGCAACCCACTCCAGTGTTCTTGCCTGGAGAATCCCAGGGACAGGGGAGCTTGGTGGGCTGCCGCCTATGGGGTCTCACAGGGTCTGACACGACTGAAGTGACTTAGCAGCAGCAGCAGCAGCAGTCCCTGTATATGCTCTCTTCTTCATCCAGAATCTATTGTACTATAGTTGTTTTTGTGTGTGAAATTGGACCATATTTCTTTATTGTGTCCTGTTTCTGCACGCTGCTTGATTTATTTCTTTGAATTTTGTTCCTGAATTTTAAAAACTATAGCAATTTAGCCACTTACCAAGGGCAAAAATGTTACATATATACACAGGGACCCTGGCATACTGCAGTCCATGGGATTGCAAAGAGTTGGACACAATCGAGCTACTGAACAACAATAACAGCACACACACACACACACACACACACACACACACACACATATATGTATCAGTTCAGTTCAGTCACTCAGTCGTGTCTGACTCTTTGCGACTCATGAACCGCAGCATGCCAAGCCTCTCTGTCCATCAATAACTCCCGGAGTCTACCCAAACCCATGTCCACCGAGTCGGTGATGCCATCTAACTATCTCATCCTTTGTAATCCCCTTCTCCTCCTGCCCTCAATCCTTCCCAGCATCAGGGTCTTTTCAAATGAGTCAGTTCTTCCCATCAGGTGGCCAAAGTATTGGAGTTTCAGCTTCAACATCAGTCCTTCCAATGAACACGCAGGACTGATCTCTTTTATGATGGACTGGTTGGATCTCCTTGCAGTCCAAGGGACTCTCAAGTGTCTTCTCCAACACCACAGTTCAAAAGCATCAATTCTTCGGCTCTCAGCTTTTTTATAGTCCAACTCTCACATCCATACATGACCACTGGAAAAACCATAGCCTTGACTAGATGGACCTTTGTTCGCAAAGTAATGTCTCTGCTTTTTAATATGCTGTCTAGGTTGAAGAAAGTAGGGAAAACTTCTAGACCATTCAGGTATGACCTAAATCAAATCCCTTATGATTATACAGTGGAAGTGAGAAATAATTTTAAGGTCCAGGATCTGATAGAGTGCCTGATGAACTATGGAATGAGGTTCATGACATTGTACAGGAGACAGGGATCAAGACCATCCCCATGGAAAAGAAATGCAAAAAAGCAAAATGGCTGTCTGGGGAGGCCTTACAAATAGCTGTGAAAAGAAGAGAAGCGAAAAGCAAAGGAGAAAAGGAAAGATATAAACATCTGAATGCAGATAAGAAAGCCTTCTTCAGCGATCAATGCAAAGAAATAGAGGAAAACAACAGAATGGGAAAGACTAGAGATTTCTTCAAGAAAATCAGAGATACCAAGGGAAACTTTCATGCAAAGATGGGCTCGATAAAGGATGGAAATGGTATGGACCTAACAGAAGCAGAAGATATTAAGAAGAGGTGGCAAGAATACACAGACGAACTGTACAAAAAAGATCTTCATGACCCAGATAATCATGATGGTGTGATCACTGACCTAGAGCCAGACATCCTGGAATGTGAAGTCAAGTGGGCCTTAGAAAGCATCACTATGAACAAAGCTAGTGAAGGTGATGGAATTCCAGTTGAGTTATTTCAAATCCTGAAAGATGATGCTGTGAAAGTGCTACACTCAATATGCCAGCAAATTTGGAAAGCTCAGCAGTGGCCACAGGACTGGAAAAGGTCAGTTTTCATCCCAATCCCAAAGAAAGGCAATGCCAAAGAATGCTCAAACTACCACACAACTGCACTCATCTCACACACTAGTAAAGTAATGCTCAAAATTCTCCAAGCCAGGCTTTATCAATATGTGAACCGCGAACTTCCTGATGTTCAAGCTGGTTTTAGAAAAGGCAGAGGAATCAGAGATCAATTTGCCAACATTGACTGGATCACCGAAAAAGCAAAAGAGTTCCAGAAAGGCATCTATTTCTGCTTTGTTGACTATGCTAAAGCCTTTGACTGTGTGGATCACAATAAACTGTGGAAAATTCCAAAAGAGATGGAAATACCAGACCACCTGATCTGCCTCTTGAGAAATTTGTATGCAGGTCAGGAAGCAACAGTTAGAACTGGACATGGAACAACAGACTGGTTCCAAATAGGAAAAGGAGTTTGTCAAGGCTGTATATTGTCACCCTGCTTATTTAACTTACATGCAGAGTACATCATGAGAAACGCTGGGCTGGAAGAAGCACATGCTGGAATCAAGATTGCTGGGAGAAATATCAATAACCTCAGATATGCAGATGACACCACCCTTATGGCAGAAAGTGAAGAGGAACTAAAAAGCCTCTTGATGAAAGTGAAAGTGGAGAGTGAAAAAGTTGGCTTAAAGCTCAACATTCAGAAAACTAAGATCATGGCATCTGGTCCCATCACTTCATGGCAAAAAAATGGGGAAACAGTGGCTGACTTTATTTTCTGGGGCTCCAAAATCACTGCAGATGGTGACTGCAGCCATGAAATTAAAAGACACTTATTTTTTGGAAGGAAAGTTATGACCAATCTTGATAGTATATTAAAAAGCAGAGACATTGCTTTGTCAACAAAGGTCCATCTAGTCAAGGCTATGGTTTTTCCAGTGGTCATGTATGGATGTGAGAGTTGGACTGCAAAGAAAGCTGAACACCGAAGAATTGATGCTTTTGAACTGTGGTGTTGGAGAAGACTCTTGAGAGTCCCTTGGACTGCAAGGAGATCCAACAAGTCCATCATAAAGGAGATCAGTCCTGGGTGTTCATTGGAAGGACTGGTATTGAAGCTGAAACTCCAATACTTTGGCCACCTGATGGGAAGAACTGACTCATTTGAAAAGACCCTGATGCTGAAAAAGATTGAGGGCAGGAAGAGAAGGGGATGACAGAGGATGAGATGGTTGGATGGCATCACTGACTTAATGGACATGAGTTTGGGTAGACTGTGGGAGTTGTTGATGGACAGGGAGGCCTGGCATGCTGCGGTTCATGAGTCGCAAACAGTCAGACACGACTGAGCGACTGTACTGAACTGAATCCTATCATTGTCTGGTTTAAAAGCTTCATATATTTCCACACTATATTTAGGACGGTTTCTAACTTCTTAGCATGTATGAATTTGAGGCTGTTTACAATATGACTACTCTTTGCCTTACTGATTGCACCTCTTGTCTTGTAGCTTCTGTGCATACCATTTTGCTTCTTTTCTCATGATACATCATCACATCTCATGACTTTTCCTCATTCTGTTCCTTCTACCCAGATCCCAGTTGCCTTTTCTTTTCTTTCTTATTTAAATAATTTTTTAATGTGGACCATTTAAAAGTCTCTATTGAATTTGCTATAATATTGTTTCTGCTTTCTGCTTTCATTTTTTGGGCCATGAGGCATGTGGGATCTTAGCTCCTGGACCAGGGATCGAACCTGCACCTTCTGCACTGGAAGGTGAAGTCTTAAGCGCTGAACCACCAAGGAGGTCCCACCATTTCTTTTCTTACCCAGTTGTTAATTCCTTCTTTCATATTCTGATCAAATACGAAATGTCAAAAACCCTCCTCTGCCAAGCTTTTCATGCAATTTTAAGCAAAATTAACCACCCTACAGCTGTGTTTCAATATACCTTTCACATCGTTATTTCTCTTTAGTTGATAATCTCTGTGTTTCCATAGAGATTTTCAGGACCTACAGACTGAGGTTTGATCATCCTTTTAAACTCATATGGTAAAGGAAATGCTCTGGGTTAGTTATGAAAATAGTTAACATATGTTGAGGTTACTATGCACCAGGTATTGAGAGTTTCACCTACAATCTTCTTTTTTAATCCTCAAAATATTCCACTGTAATTTGCAGAAAGAAGAGACTTGATTTATTCATTGTAGGCTCCCCAGCAGCTGGAACACTGCCTGGAACCTGCAGATGCTCAAGAATTCTTTGTTGACTGATGGAATGAAGTAATGAATGAATAAACAGATCTATGAGAATGGACTATCATAATTCCCAAAGGACAAATAAGGGACAAGAAGCAAGTGAAGCTGAGTGATTTGGTTGTTACACATAAAATATGTTGTAGTTGAAAGCATGTTTGATAACACCACAGTCTGCAGTTTTATAAAAAATTGATGTAACATTGGTTTATAATATTATGTAAATTTCATGCAGCAGTCCATGGGGTCACAAAGAGTTGGACATGACTGAATGACTGAATTGACTGATAAATTTCATGTGTACAACATTATATTTTGATTTCTGTATACCCTACAACATGCTCATCACCTAAAGTGCAATTTCTCTGTCACCATACAGTTGCACTTCTTTAACCATTTCACCCTCCCTCCTCCCACTTCTCTTTGGTAACCATTAATCTGTTCTCTGTATCTGTGTGTTTGCTTTGGTTTGGTTTGGTTTATTCGTTTATTTTTAAAATTTTTAATATTTCACATAGGAGTAAAATTATACAGTGTTTGTTTTTCTCTGTCTGACTTGCTTCACTTAACATGATACCCTCAAGTTCTATCTACACTGTTGCAAATGCCAAGATCTCACCATTTTATAGCTGAGTGCAGCAGCGGTATTCCATTATGTGTGTGTATACATACACACACACACACACACACATATATATACATACATATATATGTGTGAGTGTTTCTGTATCTTGACTACTGTAAATGCTGCAATGAACATTTAGTTGTATGCAGTGCTTTTTATTCTTTGGATAAATAACCAAAAGTAAAATAGCTTTTTTAAACATTAATACAATAGTGTTCTATCCAGTCGGGCTGAGCAATAGTAGTTATTTTAGAAGCAGCCCTTGGAAAGAACATAGCACAGATCTCAGTTCCTACACAAAGCAAAACAAAAATAACAAAAGAAGATAACACACCATTACCACCAACACTTTAATCAAGATAAAGAAGACATGGGATATACATATATACACACATACATACATACAATGGAATATCACTCAGCCACAAAAGAGAATGAAATAATGTAACTTGCAGGAACATGGATGGATCTAGAAATAACCAAACTAAGTGAAGTAAGTCAGACAAAAAACAAATATCATATCACTTATATGTGGAATCTAAAAGGATGATAAAAATGAACGTATTTACAAAACAGAAACAGACTCAGAGACAGAAAACAAACTTATGGGTACCAAAGAGGAAGAGTGGAGGGAAAGGATAAACAATACGTTTAGCATTAGTGGATACATACTACTATGTATGAACTAAACAAAAAGAACCTACTCTATAGAGCACAGGGAACTATATTCAATATATTGTAGTAACCTATGATGGGAAAGAATTTGAAACAGACCGTGTGCATATGTGTGTGCATGTGCGTGTGTGTGTGTGTGTGTATTAATCACTTTGCTATACATCTGAAACTAACACGGCATTGTAAATCAACTATATCTCAATTTAAAAGAAAAAAAGAAATGAGATTCCAGTGCTGCAAGGATTTTCAAGTGAATTTAATTAATTCCCATTTAAATTCAAACTTAGAGCATTAGTGGGATTTCAGCTACCTTTGCACAGCCAAGGGAAGGTGCTTTGTAACCCAGAACATTCTGTGTGTCCAGTAAGGGTTGGGCTTTATGATAGACATAGACATTGTTGTCTCCATTGCAGTCCAAAATGTTTAATTGAACTTTGGCCATATGCAATAAACACATAAAAAGATATATCCAATTATGTCTTCAAGTGTTTTACTGTTTTATACTTCTCATATTTAAGGATTTCTAAGTGAACTAGTAGAAATATTGATAAAAAAAAGTATTTTCTTCTTTCTTCTAATAAAAAAAGAACCTGTCTCAAATATTTAGAGGTATTTGAAGTGTTCTGAGTTGAGTGCTATAAGAAAGAGATTTATTTTACACTTATTTTAAAAAACATGGACTCCAAGTTGCTTATCAATAAAGCAGATCCCAGTGAAAAGTGTTATTAATCAAGAGATAAACATAAGCTGCTTAGATACTGAAACTGCCAAAAAATTTTGAGAGGTGCCAGTTTTACTATTTTTCTTTAAACTCATTTGTGCCTTCAATAGCATAGGGGAATGATTGTGATCACAGTTCAGGACCCAAAACTACACTAGCTTAAATCACGACTCAGTCCCTTAATAACTGTAGTATCTCCAGCAAGTCACTTAACCTCCTTGGGTCTCAGCATACTCATTTGTGTAAAGGTAATAACAGAATCTCTAAGGACTGTTATGAGGATTCAATAAATTAGAATGCAAAGCATTCAGAATAGTGCTTGCCATGTGAAACCAGTTAATAAATTCAGTTATTATTGTTTACAAAGGGGAGAGTCAAGACAGAATAGATAGGGTAGTTCTTACAACAATCCAAATCTCCGGGTCTGCCTTAAGCTATCCAGTTGTTTATACATTCATTAAATGAGATAATTTTAGAAGTGAGGGACCGTGAAAGGCAGCGGGTATGCAGAAATGAATGTGAAATGGGTCTTGTCCTCAAATGACAAGCCATACAGACTCAACAATCCATAATAGCATCAGCACTCTGAGTGGTTTGAAATTGTTTCTAAAACCTTCATGAAATTCTATCTGACATGAAAATAGCATTCGATTAATTCTGACAGTATTCTAATCTCTTTCCTTTCCTATTCATAGGGGTCAGTCCAATGGAAAGAACATGTACTTCCTACCTGCTATCAGCACTGTTCCTAATGTAACTCAAATCTCCAGAACAAGGAAGCACTTAGCCTGGTCTCTTTATGAAATAGTCGTGTACTAAAATCAGCAGTTCTGTCATTTCTGAGCAAAATGTGATGGTCTCTATAAACTTCCAGCAATGTAGGTTAAGCAGCAGAGCATCAATTCTATGTAATGCCACCAATCATGCAATTTATAATTGGTTAGATTAATGTGTGAGTCACATGGGGCTTTTTGGAAGTGGCTCTTGGACTCTGTCAAAAGGGTGACTTTCTCTTACTTGAAAACACAGAAGCAGAATTTGGTGCCTCAAGTCCGAGTCAAATGGTTTCAGCGGTGTGCTGTGTTCTTCTGTGACAGGCCAGATCTTGGGGACATTGTGTTTGATTATGAACGAGGAACTAGAAACTGTAACACTGGCCAGGGGTGGATTCTGCATAGATCATACCAATGAATACATTGTCCACCTCATACTTAAGACAGTGTATGTTAAGTGATGAGAGAACAGACTCTGCATGATTTCAATACTGTTAGGCCATGATATTTTTGCATTTTGCTTTTGTGTCTCTGGATATGTTCCAGTGATTTCTAGTTTACAGTCTATGGGAACCTGAATAGAATTTGTTCCTTACTGTTGTGTGAAAATTGTATAAATCTTAATTATGTTGAATTGGTTCACAGTGCTTTTTAGGTCTACCACATCCTTCTACTTCTCTGTATATTTATTCTATTAATTTCTGGGAGTCTGATATTAAAACTCCAACTAAAAATCTTAATTTATCTACTTAAAAAATAATTGTAATATACAGTGGATCTCTATGTAACCTTGTTCTGTATTTTCCAACTTTCCTGTAAATGTGCTATCATACTTCTATAGTTTTAAAAATTAAAATATAAAACAAAATATATATAATATATAACATATATATAATATATATAATGTTAGATTTGCTTTTGTTAAAATGTTATTTTCTACTCTTCGCATCACCAGAATTGCATTGTTTTAGTACTGTCTCTATGGTGTTGGAATTATATATAGTATCATAATAGTTGTGCATTCTGTGAATTTTAAACTTGGTTACTTTGTAGAAAAAGGGCATAGGAAATGTTGAAGCAAAATACACTAAGAATATCCTAAATTCTCTTTCACCCTCAAAATGATATAATCACACATGAGATCTCTATAAAAAAATCACTCCTCAGAACAGGGAGAGGTCTTGAATTTCACATTTAGCTACTGCTGAGAATATGCTAAAAGCTTTTTCTCAGACAAACTGTCATTTCTACAAATGTCAGGCTTACAGACACTCCATGCTCCAGAAATTCACTTTAATTTGGATGATAACTAAGAGCTTGTCACATGCTAAGTCATTGGAACTATTTTCTACTCAGTTCTGCAGTAAAGAAAACAGCAAGCTCTTCCCAAGCCGCTTCAGTTTTCCTCCCCACATCCAACCATCAGAATATACTATTTTATAACACACACAAAAACGTTTTGAGTATGTTACGTCTCTTATGTGTGCCTCACCTGCGGTCAATTTTGTACAGCCAATCTCTGGTTTCCAGTGATGGCAGTAAAGAGAAATGGAGCCACATGCTCCAGCTACACCTCAAACTATGGGGAAGTCATCACCTTTGGTCAAGAAGGTTGCTTTGGAAATGAGTACAGGGGATGGTAACAAAAGAAAAGGGGCTGCCCTGGTGGCTCAGCAGTAAAAAAATCTGCCTTCCAATGAAGGAAATACAGGTTTGATCCCTGGGTCTGAAAGACCCCATGGAAAAGGAAATGGCAACCCACTCCAGTATTTTTGCCTGGGAAATCCCGAGGACATAGAAGCCTGGTGGGTTAGAGTCCATGGGGTCGCAAAAGAGCCAGACACGACTGAGTGACTAAATCACAACATGATACATTATTTTATGTTATTTTACTCCCCTTATTAGAGGCTTCCTCTGCCTTGTTCCTTAATAGTGTCTTCTTATTAGAAACATAATTCTGGCTCTCTCCTGAGAAAGCATGAAATTGCTGTATTAATATTTATTTTGTAAAGGAAAACAAGATATCAAGGAGAGACTATATCGGCGTTACACTGGGGATGATGTCCAGACCCTCATGTGTAAGTCATCGGTTTCCATGTAGCTTTGATATTTTTCTTCTTATGACTTCTGGGGAACTCTGTCTTACAGATTAGATGCCTCTTCTTTCTTTCTGGGGATGAAGATTAAATAAGGAGCAGTATTAATGCTGAGCTTGTATGTCTGAGAATTTTAAAGCTTCATGCCCTTAATCAAACATTGCCACTAGGGGAACAGATACTCCTGAGTATTGGAGGCAATTATGCAAGAGTGCTTTTATTTACAACAACAACGAAAAAATAGGTGGCATATGTTTTAGGAATGTTGCCATGACATGGATTCTCCATCCCTGGTTTGAATCTCTTCAGTATCTTCAACGACTATCCAGGGACCATCTGCTAGCCCATTGTCTATAACCAAAGTCTGGCTCCTGGGAAAAGGTGAACCACCACAAATGGGACAGCCATCAGTGGCAGATGGCATTCATAGACATTATGGGTATTTTAAGAAGACATTTGATGACAGGTCTTGGCTTGGCAAAAGGATATTACATCCCAGTAATTTAGCTCTAAAGTGAGTGATGCAAAGAGTTGAAGTCAGGGACTACAGCATTTCAAGAGCAGTGGACATGGCAGCGTCTTTGTGTTCAGTGGCAGCAAATAGCTGCAACCCCTGTGGTCCAGGGTCAGGTTACACTGTGACAGTGGAGGCAGTGGCAACGTTAGTGTCATTCTCACAGGCTGTTCTGAGGCCTGAATTTGGAGGTGCTTCTGGTCACACCAAAGATGCTTTCCTTTGGTTCCTTAGACTAATCTAAGTTTAAAACTTAGATTTGGAATTAAAAAAAAACCTAACTCTTCATGAAAGATTGTTTGAGTAGACTTGCTCCAATCCACTGCAGTATTCCTTTAGCAGAAATAAATATGTTATAAGCATATTGACTGGTTTCCAGACTCCATGAGATTGGTGAAGTTTTAAGCTTAGATTAATCTAAACTTAAGAGAGTAGGAAATACATTACTAGGTAAATGGAATTAAGAACAAATGCATGGAAAATCCTGAGCCCCACCTTTTATTGCTAGATTCATCAGACCTAAAACTCACTGTCTTAGTAAAGTTCAATGGCTGTAAACGTTTCTAACTGGTTACTCTCAATTTCTGTGCTTTTCTCACTGTCCACCAGAAACTAGCTGTTCATGGACTGGCAGACCACCATTCCATTAGTACTGTAGTGAGAGGACAGAATTTAACTCTGTGCCTGAAACACACTTCTAAATATTTAACAAATGTGAAAGAAAGAAGGATAGGGAAGAGGGGCATTAAAACTAAAGCAAAGGAGATAGGAAGTTGAAGAACCATAATGATTAAAAAGACTGGAACCAAAACTACAATAGACACTGCCATAGGCACCTGAGACAAAAGAGTTCACTAGTATCCTAATGAGACCATTGAGTCGGGATCCATACTCAGTGTGGTTATGTAGTTATATCTTGAAATTTATCTACATCTTCCCACTAACGTCTTCCCACTAACGTCTTTTGTTGTTTTTAGTTGCTAAGTTGTTTCCGATTCTTTGCAACCCCATGGACTGAAACACGCCAGGCTTCCCCGTCTTTCACCATCTCCCAGAGTTTACTCAAACTCATGTCCATTGAGTCAGTGGTGCCATTCAACCATCTCATCCTCTCTCGCCCCCTTCTCCTCTTGTCTTCAATCTTTCCCAACATCAGGCTCCTTTCCTGAATGAATTGACTCTTCTCATCAGGTGGCCAAAGTATTGGAGCTTCAGTTTCAGCATCTGTATATATACACAATTTTATTTTTAAAGGTGTATATTAGAAGACTGACAGGTATTGTTAAAAAGAGGTCTTTGAATTTTGTGAGAGCAACTGATAAACATAGTCAACTTGTCATGGGTAGAGTGGGAAAATCAGAGAAGCAATACAATGTGCATGATGTACCTTGCAAACCAGGTTAGTTTGGCTATGCTCTTCCTTATACATACAAAATTATGTCCTGTAGTGTCCTAGATAATTAACAGTTAAGACTGATTGAAACATACATGCAACCAAAGGGCACAGCAGACTGAATATATGCTTGGTGCCAAGACAGGTTTGGGCATGCGTGATCAAACAATGGTGACGTGGGCTTCCAGGAGGCAATTTTCATGAGACATTTTGCTATTGCCCTTAAACTCTGAAAAGAGATAGTTTAAGGGGAAAAGGTGGCCCCAGAATGCTCAACAACAGAAGTTCCTAGTCACTGTAAAAATAAAAATATCTCCTCACAAATTCTCAAATGCCTACTTGAAGTAACTTTTATTTCTCCTTTATTCTGCATATTCAGTTCTCTTAAGATACAGTATATACATCTGTGGTATTTAAAGATTGCTTAAAATGATGATAGTTAATAGTTACTGAGCACCTAATCTATGCCAACATTGTGTGAAGCCCAACCCCTATGCTATCTCATTTATTTCTCTCAGAAAACTTTAAATTTCATGTCATTATTTTATTCATCTAACAGCCGAGTAAACTGAGAGTACAGATGTTAGGTAAATTGTTTAAATCCACACAAATGATGAGGGTTTAGTGTTACATCTGGATTCTAGATATCAGAGTATGTATCCAGGCTTCCCTTGTGGTGCTAGTTATAAAGGATCTGCCTCCAATGCAGGAGACCCAGGTTCAATCCCTGGGTTGGGAAGATCCCTGGAGAAGGGCATGGCAACCCACTCCAGTATTCTCGCCTGGAGAATCCCATGGACAGAGTGGCCTGGCGGGCTGCAGTCTATAGTGTCACACAGAGTTGGGCACAACTGAAGTGACTTAGCATGCACACATGCATCTTGTAAGGTGATCTTTAAAAGACAATATACTTCATTTAACATCGGTGGGGAAATAAAGGGCTGAAAGGGAAAAGCATCAGAGCATTCCCTTCAGATGTCCCTTGACCGTAGACATGCCTTTACCAAAACACATGCTTTTAATATAAGCTGGGGATACTCTGGTAGTTTGAGCTTCAGGAAACCAGTAGAGCATTGAAATCAGGAGAGCAGAACCTGAATATAACAGCTTCCGTTCAGATTCAAGGGTTTCGTGATTTTAGGCAAAATTAGTCCAACAGTTTTGCTTTCATTTTTTTAACCTGTGAAACTGGTAAGGGAGAGAAAATCTAAACTATTGGGGAAATTGTGACTGAAAGTCACAGCCCTGAAATATAGGATTTTAAAAGCCTGACTTGATTGGAGGATTATGGAAAGCTCCTTCTCCTCTACATCTTACCACCACTCTAAGAGTGCTCTGGTAGAGCAGACTGGATTACAGTTGAAAGATCTGCAAGCCGTTCTCAAAGGAGGAAATCTGCATGCATGTGTGCTAAGTCCCTTCAGTCGTGTCCAACTCTTTGTGACCTCATGAACTGTAGTAACCTACCAGGCTCTTCCGTCCATGAGATTCTTCGAGCAAGAATTCTGGAGTGGAGAGCCTCATTCCGTGTTTGGTTTCTGTGGTCCTGGTCCATGAACAGTCTTTATGGTGTGTACAAAATAAACTTAAACTACTTTGGTGATTCATTGGTTTTATTTCTGTTATTTATGAACTTTTGACAAAGTCAAAGAAGCAAGCCTACACAGACAAATGTTTCATTACTTATGAATCCATTTATATGACATTTGAGAACAGGCAAAATTGTAGATGCAGTAAATAGATGAGTTGTTGCAGGAGTTTGGGGAAGGGGCTGAGTAAGTCAAGCCCACAGGATTATTTAGAGTGGTGACACTATTCTTTGTGATCTGTAGTGGTGGATACATGGCACTCTACATTTGTCAAAAAGCAGGGAGCATTTTGGCACAAAGTGTGGACCTGAACACATTCAAAGAAAAATCATTCAGGAAGTTGGAGGTGTCCTGAGATAGAATGAAAAATGTGACACAAGACTCTAACTGTATTAGAAGTATATGTCATACCCTCACTGAATGGAAAGGAGGAATAGATATTGCCCTAAGTAACTTGGGGGATCAGTGGAAACCATGAGCAAAGACAAAGGAACTATAGAGAAGCACTGTGTTACGGTTGATAAAGCTGTTTTCTCTGAGGATGCAGATGAACAATTCTGAAAGCACTATTTATGTATACTGGAACTGAACAAACAAGTAAATGCATGGTGTTTCCCACTTCGAAGTGGGAGTTTATAGATATGCAAGGGAAAAGGCTAGACTGATCCATGTGGTAAAGGATTAGAGTTGGAGACATCAGTATGGATTCATGTTTAGATGAATATAGATACAGATAGTTGTATTTAGGAAAAATTATAGATGTGTGTATATACATGGACAAGTATATACACATCTTTCCATACTCTGTGATCTCCCAGGGCCTAAGAAAACTCTTCAGTAACAACAAGCACAGCTAATATACAGATCTTGGTTTCTAATACCATTCTTCAATAAAGGAACCAGAAATCATTGGAGAAATGACCAGTTCTAGGGCTGAGGCAGGGAGTATATTGGGTTGACCAAAAATTCTTTCTGTTTTTAAGTGAAAATAAGACCTTTTTTTAGTCAACTATACTTCAGTAAAGTATATATATTAAAAAAAGACCATTTTTCATTTTCACCAAGAACCTCATTAAACAATGTATTTACTGTTTTGTTCCAGTAGTTTCTGCCATTGTTCAGTCAACTTCATAATTCCATCTTCCCAAAACGTTTTATATCTTTGAGCAAAGAACTGCTTCAGGTGCTCTTTATAGTCACCCAGGGAAATGGCTATTTTTTCTATTAAAAGAATTTTGTAAAGACTGAAACAAATAGAAATTCAAAGATGCAATGTCTGGTCAATAGAGTGGATGAATCAGAACTTCCCAACTGAGTTTTAACAGTTTTTGCCTGGTCATCAAAGAAACATGGGGTCTTGCATTATCCTGATGGAATATTGTGCATTTTCTGTTGGCTAATTCTGGTGCTTTTTGTTGAATGCTGCTTTCAGTTAGTCTAATTGAGAACAGTAGGTGTTGGAATTAACCATTTTGTTTTCTAGAAAGAGCTCATAATAGAGGAATCCCTTCCAATCCCACTGTAGACACAACATCAACTTCTTTGAAGTCTGGCCTTTGGTGTGGTTGGTGATGGCTCATTTCCCTTGCTCCACAATCACTTCTGTTCCACATATGATAGAGTATCTACTTTTCACCACTATTGCACTTTGTTTTAAAAATGTAGTGTTTTTGTTACATTTAAGTAGAGAATTACATGTGGAAATATAGTCAAGAAGGGTGTTTTTGGGTTTTTTTTTTGCTTAACTTATGCAGAACCCAAACATCAAAGTGATTAATATAACCTAGCTAGTGTGGATGATTTTCAGTGCTTGACCTGGATATTCTGAGTATGTCTTACAAAAAAATCTTTTATTGCAAGCTATTTGCTTTACAATATTGTGCTGTTATCCACCATACATTATCATGAACCAGCCATAGGCATACCCTCTGCTGTCTCCCATGTGGTATAACATTGATTATTCTCAATTAATGTCATGATTTGATTGCTATCAACTGGTCTACCTGACCATGGAGCATCTTTCAGCAAGAAATCTATAGCACGAAACTTTGCAAACCACTTTTGACACATTTGATTGGTCACAGCACCTTCATGCACTGCACAAATCTTTACTTTGCATTTCAGTTCTGCTTTTACCTTTCTTGAAATAATAAGGCCTAATATGCTGAAAATGTTGCTTTTTTCCTTCTATCTTCACTATTAAAATGGCTACACAAAATTTTTCCAATTTTGATAAGTTTTTTTTAATGTATGCTGATATGACAGCTGTCACAATACAATCTTAAAAAAAATGTTTTGAATGAAGTTAAAGACAACTACTAAGCACTATTAGAGCCATCTTATGGGGAAAAGACAAAAAACAAAGAAACTTTGGGCCAACCGATTACAAAGTGGATTAACTGATGGAGCTCCCAAAGACTCAAGAGGAAATGATTTGAACAAAATAAATAACATAATGTTAGATTATTATCCAAAGTATAAAATAAATTTTCATGGTTCTGTAAGTGACTGAAAAAATGAAAAAATGGGAGTGATTAGACAAATCTGTGCAGATATAATCTAAATAATTTATGTAGATATACCACCATTGATGAAGGGGTATTCTACTCTCCAGTCCTTCTTTGTAGATTTGGTACAGTGATTTCTCTCTAAGTAGTACCATATTTAAAGAGGGAAATGTGGAAAGCATAATTGTAGAGAATAAAAATGTTACAAGATCACTTCAGTCAGATAATCAAGGTTAGCATCCATGGTGATGGGTCATAATGTAATGTGTACCCAATGCATGATGTGATAATAATACTACTTTACATCTGTGTTCTTCCCCTAAAATCATTGCCCCAATCTAATTCTGAGAAATACATCAGACAAATGCCAACCGAGGGACATTCTATAGGCTGCCTAATCAGTATTCCTCAAAACTCAAGGTTGTCAAAGACAAGAAAAATATGACGAACTGTCACATCCAAGAGGAGACTAAGGAGACATGACAACTGCATGGATTGTGACATGCTGGAAAAGAAAAAAAAAGATATTAGGTAAAAACTAGGAAAATTTGAATAAAGGATAAACTTTAGTAAATGGTAATACAATAACCTCAACATTAGTTCATTAACTATGACAAATGTACCACACTAATACTGGATATAAATAATAGAGGAAACTGAGTCCAAAATCTTTCTATATAATTTTAAAAGCCAAAATTTCTAAAAAGAAAAGTTTTTAAGATTTAGAATAATTTAATTTGGTTGCAAACCATTCCATTACCTGTTTACCATCTTTGTTTATCCCACTTTAGTGAAAATATTTATACATTTAGAAATACTATTGTCTGATCACAGTGTCCTGCTGTAAGATCTTTTAGAAGGGTTACAAAATATATGACATGTATCGAGAGAATCAATTCCTAGGCAGGTTGATAAGTCAGGGGAAGAGGAGAAAGGGGTCTGGGGCATTCAAGGAGAAGATAGGGGTCTGGAATTCTCAAGGAGGAGGAAAAGACAAACATCTTTTTTTTTCCCCCTCTACATTCCTTAGTCTTAGTCACATAAAAATATTTTTCTTTAAGCCCAGAACTGATGATTACACAGCAAACAACTCAGTTTAAACTCTGTACTAAGGAGTCACATAAAACATTTTTTTCTTTAAGCCCAGAACTGATGATTACACAACAACTCAGTTTAAACTCTGTACTAAGGATTATATAACAATGTATCCTGCTTGAGGACAGTTTCTCCTTCCTGAAAACCTTCTGCCTAATCCTGTTACCTTAAAATGTAAATTATAGGAGTGGGTCTAGTAAGATCTTTATAACCTTGAGACATTATTTTGATTTATTGTAATATCTAATTTAAAAAGTATATAACTCTCTTGCTAACACTAGTGAGAGGAGCACTCTCCATCCCACTTCTGATGTCTATGTCAGAAGCGTTCTCTGTCCCTTTTCTTACTTTAATAAAACTCTGCTACACAAAAACTCTTGAGTGAGCAAGCCTGGTCCCTGGTCCTGAAGCTAAATCTTCAGAGATCACGAATCTGACATCGTTCACCATAAGCTATCAGTATCCTATTGCCTTTCTCTAATCCCAAATATTTGAATTTTCAGGACTTATTTTTCCCTGGGGGTTTTGGTCAGTAATTATGAATCTTCAGGGTCTATTCCATTGGGTTACATGAGAATCATATAAATAATTTACATGACAGACTTAATTTAGTATCTGTCACATAATAAACAATCATTTTCAATTGTTATCTTAGTTGCATTTTCTAACAGTCCATGAATTAAGCAAATTTTCTTCTAGCCAGAAATCCTAGGCAGTCTCAGCTATTTGGAAGGGTTGGAGGATATCTGGTACCCCAAACCAAGAGCAACACTTAGCCTATGAGGACCCATTTCCATAATTATATTTACTTTCATTATGTGGACATCAAAGAGAGGTTGGCTCATGCCCATGCAATTGAAGCTTTCCTGCTATTGACTGGATCTGTGCAATAATGTGATTGATTAGTTGCACTGAGCTGAGCTGAAAGATGTCCCAACACTGTGGTTTAATTTCTAGCTCACAAATTGTGCTTTCTTCACAGATTTTAATGTACTTTGACACTTCCTTATCCTAAATCTGTGAGGTAAGCTGTGTGTCATCAGGGTCCCTCTGCTCTTGTTTTCAGTGATCTAACTGTGTTCTAACAGCTTCTCTTTCCCACAAGAGTTAAAAGAGAATATAAAGCAGAATGAACCCATCTCCAGATCATCACCTTATTTTGGTGGCAATCCAAGTGGCACCAGATTTATGCTCATTTAGAGATAACCGAACACGGTGAGGACATACACATTGTTGTCTTTTTTTGGAAACCGACTCAGATGCTTCCTTTGCTTCCTGTTTGGCAGCCCTGGTGATCAAGGGGCTTGATATTGACCCAACATCCACACTTATCATTCAGTTGCCAAGAGTGGCCTGACCAGGGGACATATTTTCCACATGTTTTTGCTGGTGTGCTTGATTCTTCCTGCTCTGAAAACAAAATTCTTTTATCATGACTCTCTTTCTTTCTTCCTTTGTGAGGATTGCCTTTTCATTGTTTTTTCTGATCTTGCTCTTTCCCTTGCTATTAAGTCACATTTTGACTTTAGGGCTTCCTCCAGTTGGGAATGAGCCTTGCTGTGTGAATAGAAACAAACACTTCTCCAAGAAATAAGTGTAGGTGTTGATCTTATTTCTTAAAGACTAGCTAATTACAGAAGATCTAACTTCCTGTTTGAGAAACTGTGCCCTTCAGACTGGAGCTTCCCTGGTGGCTCAGACAGTAGAGTCAGTCTGCAATGCAGGAGAAGACTTGGGTTCCATCCCAGAGGTTGCGAAGATCCCCTGGAGAAGGGAATGGCAACACGTTCTAGTATTTGGCCTTTCCGATCATTTTAAATGAATTATACAATTTCTGGTTGTATTGGCCATACCTATGTATTACAGTGATATAGAGGTTATTTGCCTGGAAGGCCAACTGCGTAGCCATTCCTGCAGCGATTTTAGTTGTGTGGGGCCACTGTGGTTTTAGCAAATTATGCCTGGAAACAGAGGAAGGAGCCACTATACAGATGGCTTTTAGTCCCATGACTGTAACTCCTCCTCCATGCCTTTTAAGCCCCACTGTCTTTGATAGTTGGGGGCCTTACATTTTACTTAGTAGAACTATAACCTACAGCTTTGACCCCTGTTATAAGTTACGTATTATTATTTAAAGTGAATGTGACATCTGAAAGTAAGCTTTTAAGAGTAGAGGACAGAAGGATAAGAAAGCACAGGGGCCTGAGCTGGTGGAGGGGGCGTTGCCAGGAGTGAGGGAGGAGGTGTTGGAAGGAAAGCTGGGGACATGAATACCTGACTGCTTATTTTAAAGCATAATGAGATGGACATCTTGGCTACGTATTTATAGAGCAGGAATAGAGATGTGGACTTGTGGACACAGCAGCAGGAGAGGGCGAGAGACAAATTGAAAGAGTAGCATTGATGTATATACTCACCATGTGCAAAATAGAGAGCTAGTGGGAAGCAGCTGTGTAACACAGGGAGCCCAGCTCAGTGCTCTGTGATGACCTAGAGGTCTGGGATAGGGGAGGTGAGGGTGGGAGGCTCAAGAGGAAGGAGATAGATGTAAACATACAGCTGATTCACATTGTTGTATAGCAGAAACTAACACAATACTGTAAAGCAATTATACTCCGATAAAACAAGCAAAAACAAAAGACCATTATGTGAATCTACTCTTCTCCTGAAATTACCTTTATTATCTGGCAAACTTTTCCCCCATTTTTTGCTTAAAAAAAAAAGTATTTGTAAGCCATCCCAGCAACATATTTCTGAAAGCACAGATTGTTGCCTTTAAAGAAAATAGAAAAGAACTTTACATTTGAAAATGTCCTGGAAGTCTTCAGTTCAGTTCAGTTCAGTTAAGTCACTCAGTCATGTCCGACTCTTTGCCACCCCATGAATTGCAGCACACCAGGCCTCCCTGTCCATCACCAACTCCCAGAGTTCACCCAGACTCACGTCCATAGAGTCAGTGATGCCAACCAGCCATCTCATCCTCTGTCGGCCCCTTCTCCTCCTGCCCCCAATCCCTCCCAGCATCAGAGTCTTTTCCAATGAGTCAACTCTTCGCATGAGGTGGCCAAAGTACTGGAGTTTCAGCTTTAGCATCATTCCTTCCAAAGAAATCCCAGGGCTGATCTCCTTCAGAATGGACTGGTTGGATCTCCTTGCAGTCCAAGGGACTCTCAAGAGTCTTCTCCAACACCACAGTTCAAAAGCATCAATTCTTCGGTGCTCAGCCTTCTTCACAGTCCAACTCTCACATCCATACATGACCACAGGAAAAACCATAGCCTTGACTAGACGAACATTTGTTGGCAAAGTAATGTCTCTGCTTTTCAATATGCCAACTAGGTTGGTCATAACTTTTCTTCCAAGGAGTAAGCATCTTTTAATTTCATGGCTGCAGTCACCATCTGCAGTGATTTTGGAGCCCAAAAAAATAAAGTCTGACACTGTTTCCACTGTTTCCCTATCTATTTCCCATGAAGTGATGGGACCAGATGCCATGATCTTCGTTTTCTGAATGTTGAGCTGAATTTAATGTTGAATTAAATATGTGTACTGTTTACTTTCATCAGTTTGGGTACATCTGGAGTTACTTTAGAGATTTGATATGATTATTCATTATATTCTATTTCACTTTGGGAACAAAGAGGATCTTGGCTCTTTTCCTCTCTCTGATCTTCTGCTGCTGCTAAGTCGCTTCAGTTGTGTCCGACTCTGTGCGACCCCAAAGATGCCAGCCCGTCAGGCTCCGCCATCCCTGGGATTCTCCAGGCAAGAACACTGGAGTGGGTTGCCATTTCCTTCTCCAATGCATGAAAGTGAAAAGTGAAAGTGAAGTCGCTCAGTCGTGTCCAACTCTCAGCGACTCCATGGACTGCAGCCCACCAGGCTCCTTCATCCATGGGATTCTCCAAGCAAGAGTACTGGAGTGGGATGCCATTGTCTTCTCTGTCTCTGATCTTAGACTTCTCTGCAAATAAGAGAACATGTGGGGGGCGGAGGGAAGGATTTCTGTAAGAGAAACAGTTGCTGTCACTGCCACAATCACATAAAGAGAAAAATAAAAAATTAAGTTAACTATCCAGATAATTCATGTGAAGGTGCACCTTTAACCTCTGAAATTATTAGGATAATGGCCATGGTTCTCTTCAGTTTCCAAGAATAGATAAATTCTAGTGCCTGTTATAAAACTTTAATGCTTTCTTTTTTTCAAATTTAACATTTTCTGTCAAAAAATTTTAGTTCTGAATTAAAAAAAATACACCAAACCATATGATAGATTAAATTTGATGATTTAAAAACTGAGATGTTGCTGTGATGGACAGATTGCTTACCAGGAAGATAAAATTTGGCCAATGTAAGAGCGAGGTCTCATAAGCATCTTTTTGCAAGCAAAGCATCTGTTCAGTTGGTTTATTTTTCTACTTTTTAGATCTACCAAAAAGTCACTTTCCAAGTGAGAGTTCCAACAGAGCTCTTAAAGGTCCACATTTCTGTCCATTTATCCTAGAAAGACTATTTTCTTCAGAAGTTGAATGCTTTATAATATAATTACTAAACAGAAGCTCATACTAAATTTTGAAATTTCTGTTAATTTTTAAAAAAGATTCACAATAGTCTATAAAAAGCAATTTTCAGTTTTAATTATTGTAAAAAATTCGAATGCCAATATTAGCCCCCTTTGCTGCCATCTGTTGTTCTCCCAAAGAAATGACTCACTGGTAATACTTTTCTTTTGAACCTAAATTATTCATCAAAATCAATACTTCTAATAGCTGAGGGCCGAAGAATTGATGCTTTTGAACTGTGGTGGTGGAGAAGACTCTTGAGAGTTCCTTGGACTGCAAGGAGATCCAACCAGTCCATTCTAAAGGAGATCAGTCCTGGGTGTTCTTTGGAAGGACTGATGCTAAAGCTGAAATTCCAATACTTTGGCCACCTCATGCGAAGAGTTGGCTCATTGGAAAAGACTCTGATGCTGGAAAGGGTTGGGGGCAGGAGGAGAAGGTGATGACAGAGGATGAGATGGTTGGATGGCATCACTGACTCGATGGACATGAGTTTGGGTGAACTCTGGGAGTTGGTGATGGACAGGGAGGCCTGGCGTGCTGCAATTCATGGGGCTGCAGAGTCGGATACTACTGAGCGACTGAACTGAACTGAACTGAATATTAAGATGACATTCTCTTCTTGATACTTTTTTTCTACATGGAGTCTTTTCATCTCTAACAGTTGGGGAAGCAGATTTTCAAGTACTCACACGTGACCATACAGAGATTTAGATTTTCCTCTTAGCATATGCAGTAGACATTTGAGAAGGTTGAATGGACAAAAACAAAGAAAGCCTCTGATTCCTGAACAAACCCATCACACTCAAAAGAGCTTATAAGCTAATCTTTGTAAAGTAAAAGCATTTAACTTAATGACAGCAGTCTTAGCCCTGAAAGTAAAATTTAAATGTAAGATCCCACTTCACCCCACAATTGGGGTGTATTGGGCACATAATTAAAAACTGGATATATAAATAAACCCGAATGTAACATGGTCCCAGATTTTGAGCATTTCAAAATTTGAAAGAGAAGCCAGATTATGTTGAGATAAGGAAGTTTCTTGTTCATGTCGGTATAGGATAAATTGGTGAGAAATCAAAAAATCAAAACAGTAGGTGTGGATGGCAATCCTGTTATGAAGTGATATCAATGGTGATAGAAATGGAGACGACACTGTGAAAGAGATTTAAAGATTGAGATTTGGTGACTAAAAGGGTTGGGAGAAAGATCATTATATGTTCAGAGTGAGGGAGGTTGGTTGCTGACTTGCAGGAAAAATGTTTTTTAGCTGTATTTCAATTACCAGGAGATCCCAAATTACTGCAACTATCTGAAATATAAGCCCCTGCACCGCGCCCCCCCCCAAGAAAAAACAAACCAAAAACCCCACAATAATAAATAAATAAAAATCATATGGTAAACAGTTCAGTAGCTCCAAAAGAGGTGTGTCAAAGACATCTTAAACCAAGGTGTTACATTTTTTCATATTAGGTTATCTTTGTCTCTGTCATCAGGCTTCCCAGGTGGCTCAGTGGTAAAGGATCCACGTACCCTGCAGGGGAGGCAGGAGATGTGGGTTTGATCCCTGAGTCAGGAAGATCCCCTGGAGTAGGAAATGCAACTTGCTTCAGTATTTTTGCCTGGAAAATTCCATGGACAGAGAAGCCTGGATGGGCTACAGTCGATGGGATTGCAGAGTCAAACACAACTGAGCACGCATACACACAAAATGGTATTAACTTCTGTTTTAGCAACAATTTTAACTTAATTAAGATTTTAATGCACTGCAGATAAGAAGCAGGAGATTAGGATGGGGAATAAGGTCAAGGAAACCATTCTGAAGGCAGGCACGCAGGGAGCTGTGAGAGTCATGGCTCACAGTTCTACTTTCTAAACATTTTAGATTTCAAATTTTTAAAATTTCACCTGACTTCATGTTTTAATATCACTCTCTCACCTTTGTAAGAATCTTTTACCATTCATCTTGTGCTTAGATTTGTCTTCAGCCTGGAGAGTTCAGTTTGTGAACGTCCCAATGTGAGTTGGCAAAGGGTCTCCTGGGAAGAGTGCTGGGTTGATTGTTTCTGACTCAGATGCTAGCCCACTGCATGATGCCAACCATATCTTAACAAGAACACAACAGAATATAGCAGACACTAATTTAGCAGTAAGTAGCTGCCAGTTGGACTTCCCAGGTAGTACTAGTGGTAAAGAACCCACCTGCCAATGCAGGAGACTTACGAGACTTGAGTTGGATCCCTGGTTCAGGAAGATCCCCTGGAGGAGGGCATGGCAACCCACTCCAGTATTCTTGCCTAGAGAATCTCATGGGAAAAAAAAAGTTCCCCAAACATACTAGCCATAGTGCAAGTGCTTCTCAGCCACATGTGACTGCTATGGGGACCATGGGAAAAAAGAACGTCTCCATCATTTCACAAATTCTATTAGGCAGCACCGTTCTAGCTGTATAAATATGTTTCTGGGAAGTTGTGTATTACATTATCTTGTAATTCTTTTAATTGCTACCATATTTACATGTATATTCTTTAATATTATTCTCCTAAGATATGCAGATGACACCACTCTTATGGCAGAAAGTGAAGAGGAACTAAAAAGCCTCTTGATGACAGTGAAAGAGGAGAGTGGAAAAGTTGGCTTAAAGCTCAACATTCAGAAAAGGAAGATCATGGCATACGGTCCCATCATTTCATGGGAAATAGATGGGGAAACAGTGGAAACAGTGTCAGATTTTATTTTGGGGGGCTCCAAAATCACTGCAGATGGTGACTGCAGCCATGAAATTAAAAGACGCTTCCTCCTTGGAAGGAAAGTTATGACCAACCTAGATAGCATATTGAAAAGCAGAGACATTACTTTGCCAACAAAGGTCTGTCTAGTCAAGGCTATGGTTTTTCCAGTGGTCATGTATGGATGTGAGAGTTGGACTGTGAAGAAAGCTGAGGGCCGAAGAGTTGATGCTTTTGAACTGTAGTGTTGGAGAAGACTCTTGAGAGTCCCTTGAACTGCAAGGAGATCCAACCAGTCCATTCTAAAGGAGATCAGTCCTGGGTGTTCTTTGGAAGGACTGATGCTAAAGCTGAAACTCTAATATTTTGGCTACCTCATGTGAAGAGTTGACTCATTGGAAAAGACCCTGATTCTGGGAGGGATTGGGGGCAGGAGGAGAAGGGGACGACAAAGGATGAGATGGCTGGATGGCATCATTGACTCGAAGGAGGTGAGTTTGAGTGAACTCTGGAAGTTGGTGATGGACAGGGAGGCCTGGCGTGCTGCGATTCATGGGGTCGCAAAGAGTCAGACACAACTGAGTGACTGAACTGAATTGAACTGAAGATTTCTTATCTCCTTATTCAGGTTGCTTATCTATTTAAGTAGTCATCAAAAAAAACTAGAGTTTGCTTTTATCATTCTTTCAGGATTTCCTTTGTGCATGCATGCTAAGTCGTTTCAATCGTGTCCTGCTCTTTGCAACACTATGGACTGTAGCCCGGCAGGCTCCTCTGTCCATGGAATTTTCCAGGCAAGAATCCTGGAGTGGGTTGCCATGCCCTCCTCCAGGGGATCTTCCTGAGCCAGGAATTGAACCTGTGTCTCTCAAGCCTCCTGTATTGGCAAGCAGATTCTTTACCATTAGCGGTACCTTGGAAACCCCATTCCCTTTGTATTCTATTTTTATTACTTTCACAACTTATACTATTTATTATGATTAATTCTTTTTTGCTTTATTTCTTCCTTTGATTTCCTTAAGTAAAGTGGTTCTTTATTTTTCAACATTTCTTCACATTTATTTTAATAACATAGCAGAAGTTTTATTCCTTAAATTTTGCTATAGCATCTTTTCCAATACCTTTCCCTCTTTTTGTCTTACTCTACTTTTTGTTGCCTTGAGGAAGTTCTCTGTTCCCCTTTATTTTATTAATTTAGAATTTTATTCTGATTTGGTTCCCTTCCAGTCTTTACCAATCAAAATTTAACTTACAGTTTTAGAATATTTTAGGAGTGTTAAATACTCTTTTCCCAAGATGTTTCACTTGCTCTCTCTTCACACTTCATGTAGAAATGAAATTGTTAGAAAATATTTAGTTTCCTACTTCCTTCCACCCCTGCTTCAAATCCTCAGTTAAAACAATTTAGGTTTTTTTTTTTTTTTTTTTTTAGCATCATGCTATTACAAGACTCTCTCTTAAATTATGTCTTTTTATTTCAGCAATTCTTTTTTACAAAATCCCAGTCATTCTGCCATAGTCAATGTAGACTTAAATCTGGTAAATGATTTGGAAAGGGTATCTTCTATCTTTCTTTTGTAATTTTCTCTCTGAAAGTTGAAAAAATTTCTCCTTGCATTTCAGAAGCTATCACACGTCTAGGGGTGTGTGTGTGTGTGTGTGTGTGTGTGTGTGTGTTGTATTCATCAGTGCTACCTATAGCATAGTGAATTCTTTTGATCTGAAGACTGTACAATTCAGAACCACTTATTAAAAAAAAAAACCCTTTGTTAATAATCCACTTTCCATCTGGTCTCTTCTGTTCTTTGAAGCACTCTCGTAATATGCTCATGAAGTCCCCTGATTTGTCTCATGTCGTCTCCCTCATAAATTCTAGTTCTGTGGAGCTTAGCTTTTTGTTATGACATATTACTTTCCCTTAATACTCAAGAACCCTAAATAGTCAACTGGCATATATCATTCTTTTATTTTTCATTTTTTAAATTTAACTTTTTCAAAAGCAGAAGCCCTATTCAATAGTTCTAGAAAGTCTTTTAGGAGCTCTAATTCTATCTCCTTGAGGTCCCTTATTATTAATACTTTTTGCCTAAAGATTTTGTTCATCTCTTCTGTGGGTTCTATTTCAATGGAAGCTACAAATTTTTGTTTTTCCAAATTGATTTTCCTTCTCTAGTAAGCATTCTGTTTTTTGGCCTTAAATAAATTCTATTTCTTGTTGTTGTTTATCCATAGATGCCTTTCACCTTCATGTTGTGAGTCGGCTGTTGCTATTTTATAGGTCCAAAAATCGGGGCTGTTTCTTTTCTTGTGACTGACTGCAAGGGATAGAGACCGTACAGCTCTGCCGATCATAGAAGTTATCTGCTCGAGCCTCTTAGGGTGTCCTTGCTGCACTCATGCCTTCCCAACTGCCAGACCAGGGTTAGCCGGCTTCTACCTGCTGGCTTCTAGTCCCTCCAGTTCACTGCTTTCTGTGTGTGGGTGGTACTCAAAGATCATGGGCATCAAGGAGTTAGAAACATCTCTATGAGGCCCTGAAGAATTCTGCCAGTGTGTCACTGTGGGATTCTAGAAAGAGAACAGACAGAGAAAAAAAAAAGCCAGTTAAAGAAATGTTTTGAGATGTGGATTCTATCTGGAAAACAGATGACTTGAAATTCAGTAAGAATTGTTGGGCTTCCTAGGTGGCGCTAGTGGTAAAGAATCTGCCTGTCAATGCAGAAGACTATGTAAGAGAGATAAGTTCAATGCCTGGGTCAGGAAGATCCCCTGGAGGAGGAGGGCATGGCAACCCACTCCAGTATTCTTGCCTGGAGAATCCCATGGACAGATGAACCTGGCAAGCTATAGTCCATAAGCTTGCAAAAGAGTCAGACGTGACTTTGTGACTAAATGACGACAAATAAAAAATCACAAGATCTTATGGTCTTATGAAGTTTTATTTTGAGAGAAGCAAAAACCTGGAGTGCCAGATCTGTGAATGCCAGGCATCCATGCCATAATGCTCATCTCATTTTGAATTTTCAGTGTGTGTGTGTGTGTGTGCGCGTGCAGCATGTATGTGCACAAAGATGCCTAATATGGACCATGGGAGAATGTGATGCTAACTAAGCATCGGACCTTATTAATAAAAATTATCAGAAGTTTGATATCAAGCCAAGAAAACATTACGAAAGCCCTTCAGGATTAAAAACTCAAATTTAGGAAAATCCAATTCAGGCTTGTTCTTTTAGAAAAACGCGACTGTATGGAAGACACTAAAGAGGGGCAGAAATTAGGGTAAAGTTTAAAAGATCATAGATTGATATGCAAAGTGCTAGAATGTTTATCACCTGATATTTTTTTTCCTGAAATTCTCTTTTGGCTAGCAGTTTCTGCCTTTGAATGATTTATTGAAACTACTTAAATTTCCTACTAGCTGCCACAGCTGAGTAGACTGATAGGCCTCTGGGAGGTTAACTATGTCGCATTACACTGATTGCTTTTGTATCCAATTAGAACACCTCAGTCTTGCAAAGACATTGTCAGAGATTACAACAGGTGACCGTCATGCACCAAAAAGGGAGGGGTGTATGTGTGTGTGTGTGTGTGTGTGTGTGTGTTTAGGAATGAATGAGGTACAAACATTGGACCCTTGCTGAGTATTTTACTGGAGATTTAGAAAACAGTATACTTTAGCCATTACTGACCACTAGAAGCAAATATTTTGATTTTTCACACACAAAATAAAAACAATTCATTCCTCTTTGTTCATCTCCGCCTTACTGCCTTTCCACAGTGGGGCTGAGACCTCCATTTGCTGGCCCTTGGTTTTTCTATTCTGTGGGTGAATAGCTGCCACTGTATATGCTGCAACTGTTTATAGTTCTAGCCACTTTATATATTTTCTGCTCAGCAATACCATGAAGAAATATGCTTTTCTCAGTTCTCTCCATCTAATGATATGCTGTGGCATGCACAGAGGAATGTCACAATCTGGCCTCTAACCTCTGCAGTTATCACAGTTTGGTTTTCTCATCTCTGTATTGCTGTCTTTTGGGGGAGAAAAAAGAAACTGTTTGCCTTGGGAGAATCAAGATTTTTAAAAATAATTTGCACTAACACCTTCCCGTTATTATACTCATCAGCACAAGTCAATCTATTGCAACTAACGATTTAAAATCAAGATGCTTTGTGTATTCTGTCTACCCACCCATCACACAAATCACTCCACCTGGACTCTTATTCCTGAGAAATTAGATCTTTGTCTGCTGCTTGACAACTTAATTTTATTCTGAAAGAAGCCCGAGTAATTGGATCAAGATATTTCTCTGCAGAGCTGCATTTATGTTTCTAAATGTAGCACGCTCACTGCCAATTTTTCTATAGGTTGCTATGCTGGAAACAAAGAAAGATAAAATGTTTAATAGAATATTCTTCCGTTATTTTCTTTTGTGTGACTCTATTATGGACTCGTTTGCCTTTGTATTCAGTTCAGTCCATGTACACTACCAAGTGATCAACAACCACGTGTAAAGAGCCTTCTTAAGCCCTTCTAATAAAATACGGTACATGATGAATGAGTAAGTGCTGAATGTTGATTCTAATCAGTCCTGATTTATACTGAAATCAGGGCTGACAGCCTCATGGTTTAATAGTTTCCTTTATCTATTTCTTTGACTGTCAGCACATGCCTCATGACAATCAGTTGAAAAGTGAAAGTTCTTTTTGTCTGTTAATTACTTTGTTTACATAGGACTAAGATACCAGTTTAGCTATTTGTTCTGTCAAAGTTCAATGATGTAAATTTTAGCGAGAATTAGGAGGCAATAGCAGAGAACAATCAGGTTAACTATTATGGTTAAAATGAAGCATTTTAAAAATAAATATATAGAGCTGTCTGGTTTGCTGTAATAATTGAAAGGAAAGAAGATGACAATTTCTGGAAACTCACAAAAAATGTATCATCTTTCTTGCAGTAGTCAGCTTAGGATGGCTGGCATTGCAGTGGAAGGCCTAACATTGCAGCTCAAACCTATATTTCACTCCCTGTTCTGTCATGAGGCTGTGTGACTTTGCTGATTTTTAAATAAGCTGCACTATTTTTGCTTGAGAAATCCCATAGACAGAGGAGCCTGGAAGGCTACAACCGATGGGGTCACAAATGAGGTGGACAGGACTTAGCAACTAAACAGCAATGGTAACAGCAATATTTTTCACTTGTGAAATCCATTTAAAGAAAATATATTTGGTCAGGTTCCTCTTATATTGAGGCCATATTTTATGACTAATAGTTTGAAATTTCTTTTGTATCTAATATTAGGAAGAAAAAGAATGAATTATGAAATATATTAGAGTGAATGTGATCCAATGAGTAGATGCATCTGGAAGCCACTTTTACGTCTCACTCTGAGTTGTCTGGACAATACGCTACCCATGAGTAGGTAGGGACCAGGGAAGATCCCTTCTCCTGGTTGGAGTGAAAGTGAAAGGGAAAGTTGCTCCTAGGTGGAGAGGCTGCACTTAAACTAACTTCCCACATGATTGGAGGAAAATTTCTATTTTCTAATGGACTCTAAGTTGGCTTGAATCCCAGGCTGATTGAGGCTCAATTTTCCGTTCATCACTATGTGCCATGTAAGAAGGAAGAATAGCAAAGTAGATGAGATTATTCTACTCAAAATCACACCATGTGTCCAGCAGCACCTGGGTCCAAATGCCTTCAGTGTGGGTTGATGGAAGAAATGCGAGACAGATCTTCATGGGCAGACTCTTGGCTTAAAAGTTTTTCTAATAAAGCCCATTATTTTACCCATACCAAGTGACATAATGGGATTCACTTTCCTTCTCAATAGTGGGTCATCTCATTCTGTTGCCTCAGTCTCTTCTCTGTGTCTCTTTCAGCCTGTGGTTACCTCTTGGATGGCTGAGGAAGTTCGTGATACTGGATAAGAAGAAAACTTCCAGGCCTTACAGCTGAAACCTAAGCTGGTCTGTCCATGTTGCTATGGGCTGTCAAGGCCAGAGTTCTTCTTTTTTCTCTGTATCTCCTTTTTCCAAACTCTACTTTTCTTTATTTCCATGGAGAGAGTTGACTTAAATAATGATGATATGAACTACAGTGGCAGAAAGATGTAACAGACACATTTCCTCCTATATTTCCATTAAGTTCAGCTATAAATCCTGGGAATTAAATGTAAAACATGCAAACAATTTTTAATTATGGGGAGAAAAAGACTGACCAACTAAAAATCACAGTACCTGGGGAAAAACATGGTGGTGAGTTTCCTGGATTTTCTTTTTGACATATATATACTGGACTGGGTGATGGAAAAGCTAAAAACCCATAAACGTGGACAAGAACAAACAGAAAAACAATAACAACACCAAGAATAAAAGGACCAGGAAAGGGGAAAGACAAGAAGGACAAGAAAATTTCAGAACATAACTGCATTATTCCTCTCGACACACCCCAGTAAAGGTTGAGTAGGGAACCTAGAATTCCACCCTTGCCCTGTGTAACAAGGTACTCTCCTTGTCAGGTTGGTGCCAAAAAAAAGAGAATCAAATGGGAAGCTGTATTTTCATCCCCACCAGACAATAATGAGCTCCTTCATCCCTGTGGCAGTGGAGAAGTCATGGGGAGCCTGGAATTCCATCCCTACATGGTAATTGTGAGACATTCCTATCTCTTCCTGCTGGGATAGTGTCAGAGAAATCCTAGTGATCAGCCAGGGTTTTCATCAATGTCCAATGGTAACAAAGCCACATGATGTAATAAGATTGGAGACCACACAGAGACCAGTAACAATGATCCCTATCCCTTCTATCTCCATGGTGGTATTGAAGTGGAGCAGGACCCTAGGGGATCCTCCCAGGTACAAAAGTCTTTCTTGATTTCTATATGTTGTTCTTTTCCTTTCCACTTGAGACTTTGTAGGGTCAATATGACCGGATTTAAACTTATAAATTTTGTCCCAAACTGCTCAGTCTTGAAGGGACAAAGATAAAATCTGCAACTAAGTCTATGGGTGGGAGGGGCAGGCTCCTTTTCCAAATTCTTCCCCCACCCTCATCTTCGCCCACAGCTGCTGTCTTTGAAATTAAATGACCTAATCTTATTACAGATTTTAGGGAAAGAAAGATGCCAGAATGATTGATGCATGCAAGAACTCAAGTTTGCTGGCTACTTCTCCAGCATCAAGTAGGTGGCGTTAGGCAGTGTCTGGTTGCATCCTTGTTCTGCCTTTCTCTTTGAAAGCCCTTTCCTACTCTCCCAGTTTGTCTTACCCTCCCCTTCCCCACCCTGTATCTGCGTGTCCCTTCTCTGCATCTATTCCTGCCCTGCAAACAGGCTCATCTGTACCATTTTTCTAGATTTCATACACATGCACTAACATATGTATGTGTTTTTCTCTTTCTAAGTTACTTCATTCTGTAGGACAGACTCTAGGTCCATCCACGTGACTACAAACAATGTCCTAGAGTGGTGGAATGGGAGGTGTGGGAAAGAGGTTCAAGAGGCAGGGGGTATATATATGTAAACAGATAGCTGATTCACTTTGCCATATAGCAGAAACTAGCACAACAGTGTAAAGTAATCATATTCCAATAAAAAGTTAATTAAAAAGCTCTGTGCCTGTGCCAAAACATTAAGATGGATTTCAAGGACACTAGTCTAGCATCTTCTCAGATAGCCAGCTTTCTCAAACAAAGTGGCTTTCTTTGCTTCAGCACCTTGTCACTCAACCGATTGGCCTGTCATGCAGCAAGTAGAGAAGCCTGGGCTCTGTAACAACTTTGGTGAACCAGCCAGGATGTGACCCTCTGAGGCCTCCAGGGCCTGCTTTAGTTCCAAAAAGCTAAGCAGTGGGCTACAGGTTCACTTGGGCAAACCAAACAGTAGCCACCATGATAAATAAAATAAAGGCAATTTCCTTTTGTTTGAAACTAATCACAGTGATGCACAGTGGCTAAGAGTATGAGTTCTATTTTTACAGAGCTGAATCTATTGACAATGTGATAATCTATTACCTATGTGATAATCTACCGCCTATTACCTATGTGATAGTCTGTTACTGTGTGATTATCTATTGCCTATCTATTACTTATGGCCAGTTATTTCCCTTCCCTGTGCCCATATTTTTTTAAATTTATAAACTGGGAAATAATGATAGTAACCTACTTCTAAAAACTACTCTGAGGATGAAATGAGATAATCGCTGACATAGGTTTAGTAGAATGCTTTGCATGTTGCAAGCCCTCAACCCACAGCATAATTATTATTATTTTAAAGGTAATACAAAAATATGCATTATGGTCATCATAATGTTAACAGATAAATTACATTTATTTAACCAAAAAATCATTTTTAAGATCTCAAAAAATAATGGAAACTATTCCAGAAATACCTGAAGTATTTGTTTATAAATATGATAATCTTAGATTCTGATAAAGCCAAGTAGTGGATTTAGTTGTTCTCCATCTTTCACTTGATTGACCAAATGAAATGCTTCCTGAAATTTGCCACATAGGAAATGAAGCTAAGCTCAGCTTTATGCTAGACAAGCTTATTTATCTTAGAAATGATTTAATAGAAAACAAATTCAATAATTGATGTATTCAAAAATTTATAAGGCAATATTACACATCTTTGGCAGAGATTTGCTTAATTTCCTATAGCTGAAGTTTTTAGAGACGTGTTCTTAGAATAAGAGAGATATTTGGTCACACTTGCTGAAGAATATATTGTGAATTTGTTTAGTCACTAAGTTGTGTCTGACTCTCTGACCCCATAGTCTGTAGCCCTCTAGACTCCTCTGTCCGTGGGTTCCCCAGGCAACAGTACTGGTGTGGATTGCCATTTTCTTCCCCAGGGCATCTTCTTGACCCATGGATCCAAGCCAGGGTTCCTGCATTGGCAGGTGGATTCTTTACCATTGAGCCACCAGGGAAGTCCATATTGATAATAAACATTTTCAATTTTGAGTTTTTTCTGTTGTCACTGTTTCAAATTCAGTCTAGTCCTACAATTTTCTTGGGCTTATTGATATATAGTCTACTCAACTGTAATAACAACAGACATCTGCTTCCTGCCTACATCAGTTAGGGCTCAATCAAAAGAGCAGGATCATTAGGAGCTACATGCAGAGAGATTTATTCAATGAATTGTCTTATAGGGGATTTCTAGGCAATTTCAAAATCCATAAGGTGACCCATCAAGAGAGCAGACTAGAACTCTTTGGCCCAGGTAAAAGCTATTGTTGGACAAACAGAATTTCTTCTCTCAGGAAAACCTCAGCCTTGATTGAATCAGGTCCAGCCAGATTATCTAGGATAATCTTCCTTCCAATAGATTACAGGCTTTAATTGCATCTACAAAATATCTTTACAGTAACACCTAGATTAGTATTTCAATAATTGGGGCCTGAATCCTGGCTAAGTTTCACATCAAAAACAGCACTACAGTTTGACATCTAGATACATCTCCTTAGCCCATACTTAAAATCCAACAATAAAGTCATATTTCTACTTGATAGGATGTAACTATTCCATTTAAAAATGACAATACTTACCTTTTTTTACAAAGAGTACAAAGTTTTTGGATGATATTTAGTTTTTTCCAATATTCAATAATTTACTGTGATATAAAATTGAGTAACATGAATACATCTTATGTTGGATGATAAGGTAATAAAAGAGACAAGAGAACAAAGATATTTGATTAATATATATGCAAACTTATTCAAAATAAAGCAAAGAAACTATTCTTATAACTATTATAGTCCTTTTTTCTGCAACCGGTTGGATGATTGTAATTGTAGCTTGTATTTATAACTACTTTCTCTTACTTAATGGTTGTTGTTTAGTAGCTAAGTCATATCCGATTCTTTTGTGACCCCAAAGACTGTAGCCCACCAGACTCCTCTGTCTGTGGGATTCTCTAGGCAAGAACACTGAAGTGGGTTACCATTTCCTCCTCCAGGGGATCTTCCTGACCCACGGATTGAGCCCCTGTCTCCTGTGTCTTTTGCACTGGTAGGCAGATTCTTTATCACTGAGCCATCTGGGAAGCCCCCGGAATGGGCCAAAGTAGCACACCCAAAAAAGGAATGCACTGTTCCTCAAATCTAAATAGGTCCACTGGGCATTATGCTGCTTTTTTGGTTATAGGAGGGCCAGATAATAACTTATTCTTCATCTCAGAAGGAATATATTGACCTGCCTCTTTTTATTGCATCCCTAGAAATAGCTGAGATGGAAGACTTCTGAATTTCTGTGAAATGTATTTCCTGCCTTCTGTAACACAAATATCTAGAGCAGTTGCTACTTTCTGTTCACTAGATCCAATCAGCATAAAATCATTAATATAAAGGACCAATGTGTCATTTCATGGAAAGAAAAAGTGATTAAAATCCCTGTGTAGTAGATTATGACATGGGGTTGAAAAATTGATATACTCCAAGGTAAAGCCATGAAGATTTATTGCTGGCCTTTCCAACTGAAAGAAAACTACTACTACTGATCTCTACTAACATACATAGAGAAAAATTGATTTTCCAGGTGAATAGCTGCATATCAAATGCCAGTGGATGTGTTCATTTACTCAAGCAATGAAACAACACCTGGAATTGCAGCTGCAATTGGAGTCCCTATCTGATTAAATTTATAACAATATACTGTCATTCTCCAAGAACCATCTGTTTCGTGCACAAGCCAAATAGCTGAGTTGAATGGAGATATGGCGGGAAGTCACCATGCCTGCATCTTTCATGTCTTCCAGGATCATGGTACTGCTTTTGGTTTTTTATCTTCCTAGGTATAGGGAGTTGTAGTGACTTCCACTTGGTCTTTCCTTCCATAATATCTTTTACTCACAGGTCAGAGAATCAATGGAGATTTTGCCAATTTCTAAATATGCCTATTTCAACGATTAATTCTGGAATGAAGAAATAATTGTTGTTGTTGTTGTTTAGTCACTCAGCCATGTCCAACTCTTTTGCGATCTCATGGACTGTAGCCCTCCAGACTCCTCTGTCCATGGGATTTCCCAGGCAAGAATACTGGAGTGGGTTGTAATTTCCTTCTCTCAACCTAGGGATTGAACCTATGTCTCCTGCAATGCAGGCAGATTGTTTACTACTGAGCCACTGGAAACCAGGAGAAATAATTACAGATGGGTTATTACACACTGAGTCCACTGTGAGATGGACTTGAGCTAAAAATCTGACCTCTATTAGTCTCTATTATGATTGGTAGAACAGAGTGACATTTTTGGGGTATCCAGAAATTAATGTCAGTTAAGAGCCAGGGTTCAGTAATCCCCCTAAAATGTTATGGTTCCCCTTTCCCCAGTACAGTCACCCTGATAAATGGCCCTAGGTCCCTTTGGAGAAGACTAGGAGAAATATGAACAATACCATATTGCTTTGGCAGTTAATGGGGTTCTTCTTCAAGGGAACCTATCCTCACCTTCATTAAAGGGTTCTGGGACATAAACTATCTCAGTTAGGAAATTGATTCAGGTGCCATGCCTTAGTCACAAGACTTGATGATTCAAGTTAGACTTCTAAACGGATGGGCTATTCACTAAACCTGAATAGTCTTTTTTTTTTTTTTTTGTATGGAGACCATGACCTACTAACTAATGCCATATATCTCCTATAAGTTAGATTATTCTGCTTACTGCTTAGAATCTGCTGTATATTTCAGTCACCACACCTATTATTATCCCCATTTCATGTAGGGAATCCCAGTTCAATGGTAGCAGTTTCCATTGTAATTCCTACTTACAAAGAAGAGCAAATAGATCTCTTAAGGATGTTGCAGCTCCCCTCAAGCTTATTTCTCATCTGTGTTAGTAACTTGCTGCTGCTGCTGCTGCTGCTGCTAAGTCGCTTCAGTCATGTCGACTCTGTGCGACCCCATAGCTGGCAGCCCATGAGACTCCCCAGTCCCTGGGATTCTCCAGGCAATAACACTGGAGTGGGTTGCCATTCCCTTCTCCAATGCATGAAAGTGAAAAGTGAAAGTGAAGTCGCTCAGTTGTGTCTGACTCTGCAGAACCCCATGGACTGCAGCCTACCAGGCTCCTCCATCCATGGGATTTTCCAGGCAAGACGACTGGAGTGGGGTGCCATCGCCTTCTTGGGTTAGTAACTTAGTCGTGTCCAATTCTTTGTGACCCCATGGAGCCTGACAGGCTCCTCTGCCAAGGAATTCTCCAGGCAAGAATACTGGAGTGGGTTGCCATTTCCTTCCCCAGGGGATCTTCCTGACCCAGGAATTGAACCTGGGTCTCCTGCATCACAGGCAGATTCTTTACCAGCTGAGCTATAGAAAAGTATATTTTCTCATAGTGATTGTAAACTGTTTCCTCTGGGCCCTTCTAATTGGGTGATCAGGTTTTACATGATGAAGTCATTCTGTTATTACAGCTTCCCTAAGACTTTGGATACTGGAGTGGGTTTCCTTTTCCCTCTCCAGGGGATCTTCCTGACCCCGGGGTTGAACCTGTGTCTCTTATGTCTGCATTGGCAGGCAGGCTGTTTATCACTAGCACCGTCTGGGAAGCCCAGAGTCAGTAGTGTCTTTAAATCTAATCAGATGATAGAACCAATTCCAGAAACCACAGAAACAATTCAGAAAAATTATCTTCATGATTGTGTTTCTCTAGAACAACTTCTGGTGCCAAAGTGTTTCAATTTGGATTATTAGATTAATCCAAAGGAACAGAATCAGTAGGAGATATGTATGAGATTTTTTGCAAGGAATTGATATACATGGTCATGGGGTCTAGCTAGGCTAGCCTAAAGTCACTAAAACAAGCTATTAGGAAGGGCAGACTGGAATTCTTGAGTATGAGTGGCAGTTGCTGGCCATAGGTTAAATTTTATTCTGCTTCAGAGAAGCCTCAACCTTTCTCTGAAGGTCTTTTGATTGGTTGAATCAGGCTCAGTCAAGTGATTAATTAATAATCTCCTTTACTTAAATAAAGTCAAATTATTATGGACTTTACTTGAAAAGAAAGTGAAACTGAAAGTCACTCAGTCATGTCTGACTCTTTGCGACCCCTTGGACTATACAGTCCTTGGAATTCTCTAGGCCAGAATACTGGAGTGGGTAGCCTTTCCCTTCTCCAGAGGATTTTCCCAACCCAGGGATCGAACCCAGGGACTTTACTTACATGTACAAAATACATTTATGGAAACATTTAAATTAGTATTTGATTAAATAAGTAGGAGCTATAGCCTATCAAATCAACACCTTAAAAACTCCATTACATGTTACATTAGAAAATATCCACTTTATCAAAAAAATGGGTTGTATATGTACCATCACCACCTTCTCTTCTGTTATAAAATTTTTCCTTTAGTTTCTTAATAGTGCAAATTGTTATGTACAAAATAAGCTACAAGGATATACTGTACAACAAGGGGATTATAGCCAGTATTTTAAAATAACTATGAAGAGAGAATAACTTTTAAAAATTGTGAATCACTATATTGTACATCTATAACTTATGTAACATACATCAGCAGTTAGATAAAACTTTTTTAGAATTTTCCATTGATTTCTTGTAAAAATTACCCTAAATCAAGGAACCATAGTATGTTCAATTTGAATATCATTAGTAGAATTACTAAACCAACATTTTTATATCTACTAGATATCATGTTAGATGTAGAAGTATTGTACATATTATATATAAATCTAAATGTATTCTTTTTTGTATTTTTAAAAATTTATTTATTTTTTATTGAAGGATAATTGCTTTACAGAATTTTGTTGTTTTCTGTCAAACCTCAACGTGAATCAGCCATAGGTGTACAAATATCCCCTCTCTTTTGAGCCTCCTTTCCATCTCCCTTCCCATTAAACCCCTCTAGGTTGATACAGAGCCCCTGTTTGAGTTTCCTGAGCCATACAGCAAATTCCCGTTGGCTATCTATTTTACATATGGTAATGTAAGTTCCCATGTTACTTTTTCCATAATGTATTATTTTGATTTGAAAAAAACTTTGAAAATGTTTAGAATATAATTTAAAAGAAACAGAACAGGACACAAAGTAGATTAAATATAATCATATTTGTGTATGAGGCAGGTACATTAAGAAGCAGAATTTAAGACATTCTGTCAGTATTTTCTGTGTGTGGAAAGAGAGCTGTGAATAACCTGAGGGTTCATTTCTGATGATTTTTATTTAATCACTTGAACAATTTTCTTTGTTCATGAAATTGTAAGCCGTCCTGGCACCCATTGCTCCAGAGCAGGTTGAAACAGGATCTTTTGTGGTCTGAAAAGGAGGCAATCCCACTCAGTGCAAGGAGCAGTTCCTGTGGGAAGAAGTGAACCAATTTACACAGAGACCTCTAGGGAGGAAAGAAATACAAACCTCACCTTTCCTTCTACAAAAGTACTTCTGATGAATTGAAGTGGCCTGGATCAGGTCCCTTGAAAGAAAGGAGTCAAAGACTGCAAAGAGAAACTCACCTTCAACAAAAAGGAGGGTGTATCCGGGCTGGTGAGTGGAGTCCAATGCAAGGGACAGGTGTGATGTTAGGTAGTGGTTGGTTCTGCCATAACATGAAAGAGGGAACAGAAACCTAGGTCAGCGGAGCTCCTGCAGACCTGGGAAATGTTTACTGGAGCAGCTGCAGTTTCAAAGCCTCGGGGTTTGGCACCAGTGTATCCTTTAAAAAATAATCTGAAGCTATGCTCCTCTGCCAAAAGCACTATCTTGTTACAGGTAATACTTGGCACTTTAAGTGTGATAATTCTCAAAAGTGCAACATAACATTGAAACAGAGCGGGACTCTATGGCCCTTGCCGCGCCCACCTGCCACATCCTCTGCCTGCCTTTTGTCTGTGGAAAAACTTTAGCCAAGGAGTAAGTTTAATCAGAGAAGTTAGAAACAAAGGAAACAGCAGAAAAACAGAAACAAAGGAAAACAGTAAAAGGAAATCAAATAATAATAATTTAGTCATTAAGATTTCCAAAGTCAAGAAATGGTTTGAGTGTCATTCATGTGCCAGGCATGTCCATGGATTAGACATTTGCTAGATGTTATTGATTGAGGAATTTTCCACTCTCAACAGTCTAGGGATGAAGATGCAGTCAAGAAATGGTTTGAATGTCATTCATGTGCCAGGCATGTTCATGGATTAGACATTTGCTAGATGTTATTGACTGAAGAATTTTCCACCCTCAACAGTCTAGGGATGAAGATGCATAAGCACACAGACAATTGTAATTTTCTGTGACAGTCATACTGTACTGCTGCTGCTGCTGCTGCTGAGTCGCTTCAGTCCTGTCCGACTCTGTGCGACCCCATAGACGGCAGCCCACCAGGCTCCCCCGTCCCTGGATTCTCCAGGCAAGAACACTGGAGTGGGTTGCCATTTCCTTCTCCAATGCATGAAAGTGAAAAGTGAAAGTGAAGTCACTCAGTCGTGTCTGACTCTTAGCGACCCCATGGACTGCAGCCTTCCAGGCTCTTCCGTCCATGGGATTGTCCAGGCAAGAGTACTAGAAAAGCACAGAACAGAATACTGGAGTGGGTTGCCATGCCCTCCTCCAGTGGGATCTTCCCAATCCATAGATCAAACCCATATCTCTTACGGCTCCTGTGTTGGCAGGCAGGTTTTTTACCACTAGCGCCACCTGGGAAGCCCAGTCACTAAGTATGCTGCTAAGTCACTTCAGTCGTGTCCAACTCTGTGCGACCCCATAGACGGCAGCCCACCAGGCTCCCCCGTCCCTGGGATTCTCCAGGCAAGAACACTGGAGTGGGTTGCCATTTCCTTCTCCAATGCATGAAAGTGAAAAGTAAAAGTGAAGTCGCTCAGTCATGTCCGAACCTTAGCGACCCCATGGACTGCAGCCTACCAGGCTCCTCCTTCCATGGGACTTTCCAGGCAAGAGTACTGGAGTGGGGTGCCATTGTACTTTAAGTTCCTCCTCAAAGGGCTATAGGTAATGTTCTATACCATATCCTGTGAGTTGTCTTATAGATGCTGAAACTTCCACCCAGTGGAAGAAGTTAACTACATAATGAGCAGACTGTACCCGTGACATAAGCTGCCACAATTTCAAGAAACAGTCTCAAACAAATGGAAACAAACTGATTCTGCAACTAAAGGGTAACTGTACCTAACAATCAAGATGATGTTGATCACCAATTTAAAGATGACTGTCAGAGCTGACTGGGTTGTTTCCGCATGTAGCCCCCACCCCCACCTGTCTATAAAAGTTTTTAGCCCCTGCTTGTCAGCTGGGGGAGTCACTCTTTGGACTTTGAACAGATGTTCCTCCCTATCCCCCTTAACCCATCACTGTCACCTCCCCAAACCAGCCTCTAAAATAAAGCAAACTTTCCCTCCCACCAACATGGCCTCTTTATTGGCTTCTGAGCAGCCAGCAGCCAGACCAACCTTTCTGTAATAGCATGAAACACATAAAACCATAGACATAAGTGGTCACGTGAATTTTGTGTACAATTAGCCCTCCAGACAGTATCTCCTTTGAAATTAACTTTCAGGGTCCACTCAATTTCTCCACACAATCTTCACAAGTTACAGAAGCATATAATGCTGGTAACACTAAAAAATAAATTTGTGCATAGAAGAAAAGGAAACAGATATAAGAATATATATACACCAAAATTTAATTACATTTGCATTAGAGTATATATTTTTTTCCTTTTGTCCTAGTTTCAATTTTTTGTTAAATTTTCTTATTTTATTTAATATACTTAATACTAGCTTTATAATGCAGAAACTGATAAAAAATTTGAAATATAATTTTTACCTTTCAGTTATTATGTCATTCACATTATTTGGGCTTCTCTGGTGGCTCAGACAGTTAAGAATTTACCTGCAATGTAGGAAACCCAGGTTCAATCCCTGGGTCAGGAAGATCCCCTGGAGAAGGGAAATGACAACACATTTCAGTATTCTTGCCTGGAGAATTCCATTACATGCTTAAATTTTTGTATTAAATTATTGAATTTTGACGCATATTTAGGTTATTTGGAATTTTTCTTTACACTTTGCCTATAGCATATATTATAGGTTGGATGGCGTCATCAACTCAATGGACATGAGTCTGAGCAAAATCCGGAAGATAGTAAAGGACAGGGAAGCCTGGTGTGCTTGCAGTCCATAGGCTTGCAAAGAATCAGACATGACTTAGTGACTGAACAGCAGTAGCATATACTAAAATGAAATATTAAGAATTTTCTGGAGATTTGGTTAAAATGACAATTTCTTCCTCTTTAGAAGGTATGAAATATCCTAACTTTACCTATGTGTATACTTTTACAAGAAAGTGCTATGAATTATTGAATGATAAATTGGATTTCTTCCAAGTTACCCTCAAGAAACAACTTGCATCTTTGATCATTCTATTGTGTGCTTTGGAAGGTTGCCCCAAGCGCACTGTATCAATAAACTTTTAGACCATCTTCATTTTATTGATTTTAGGTTGTTTTCACCAATGAGCGATTCTGGTAGGAGTTAGAAAAGTAGAAGGAAAAAAAAAAAAAAAGAAAAGTAGAAGGAAAGTGATATTGGGTTATTTTTTATTCTGGCTTTGCTCATAGTTCACATCAGGAAATTTTTATACAGTTCTCTCTTTGGATTCTAATAACTGTTCCTTCCCCTTGGACACTGAGTTTACTATTAGTAACTAATCTCAATTTCCAGTGGCCCTGGGTTTCTTCTACACAATTCAGTAAATCCTGCCCACAATTCTTTTCAGAAGATAATTTATGACATAATGCTCAAAACTGAAGGAATCGTGTTTGGAGATCTCTGACTAATAAAGTAATTGGTAGCAGGTATAGTTCTATGAGGGCTTCCCTGATGGCTCAGAAGGTAAAGAATCTGCCTGCAATGTGGGAAACCTGGGTTTGATCCCTGGGTTGGAAAGATCCCCTGGCGAAGGGAATGGCAACCCACTGCAGTATTCTTGGCTGGAGAATCCCATGTGCAGAGGAGCCTGGTGGGCTACAGTCCATGAAGTCAAAAAGAATCAGACATGCCGGAGTGCCTAAGCAGCAGCAGCAGCAGCAGCAGCAGCAGCATAGCTCTATGAAGTACACCCTCGAAGTAAGATTCTGGGTTGATTGCTCACATTTGAGGTATGTGTGGACCATCTTCTGGCTGCGAGAGGGGAGAATGGTATCTCTCTCAGGTGCTAGCATCACAGATATTCAAATTACCCATAGCAGGTGCAGGTGATGAGTACAGAAGATAAACCATTGACAGACCAAATAATTGAATAATTTGGTTTTTAATTAAACAATGATTATTAATTGTGTATATATTTGGTGTCTTATAAATGCTCTGCAAAGCTTACACCAAAAAAAAAAAAAAGAGGAAATGAAGATTGTAAAATTCTCATTCAGAATTTAAATGGAAAATGTTAAAGCTTTGATGGTAGCTTAGAACAAATCTCTCATCTCCTAAAGTGTCAAAGCAGTTAAGCTCCCTGCGTTGGGAGTGTGGAGACTCAGCCACTGGACCACCAGGGAGTCCGAGACTGGATTTTTAAAAGTTGCAATTGTAGTACCAGTGAGATGCTCAATTCATTAGGTCTCAAGGGATGAGAAAGTCACTACAGGGAAGCAATGGGATTCCAAGAAACAGGATGAAAAGATTGTGGAAGACATGACAAGGCTGAGAACTTTAATCTCCAAATTTCCATAAATCTCCCTTGTCTGCCATCTTACAACTTTATAAACATACTCAGCACCGGGAATTACCACAGCTTGTTATTGTCAAATTTAACTGTTCATCACTGATTTATATGTCAATCTCTTATAGAACACATTTAGTTACTAGATTCTTCCTGTATCTGAGTCAGTATATGAGAGTACACAGTAGACTGACCTTTTTACCTCCAAAACCCCAAAAAGATGCACAGCCATTCAAGTTCTTCTATGTGCCTGCAACAGGCAGAATTCTAAAATGGCCCCCAAGATTCCCACCCATCTCTGTCTACTTGGGCTTTCATAACAAATACTTCAGTTTAGTTTAGTTCAGTCACTCAGCCATGTCTGAATCTTTGCAACCTCATGGACTGCAGCACGCCAGGCTTTCCTGTCCATCACCAACTCCTGGAGCTTGCTCAAACTCATGTCCATTGAGCTGGTGATGCCCTCCAACCATCTCATCCTCTGTCATCCCTTTTTCCTCCTGCCTTCAATCATTCCCAGCACTGGGGTCTTTTCCAGTAAATCAGTTGTTTGCATCAGGTGGCCAAAGTATCAGAGCTTTAGCTTCTTCATCAGTCCTTCCAATAAATATTCAGGGTTGATTGCCTTTAGGATTAATTGATTTGATCTCCTTGAAGTTCAAGGGACTCTTAACAGTCTTATCCAGTACCACAGTATGAAAGCATCAATTTACTGGTACTCAGCTTTCTTTATGGTCCAAAGTTCTATCTGTACATGACTATGGACCTTTGTCAGCAAAGTGATGTCTCTGCTTTTTAATATGTTAAATTTGTCATATATTTTATTCCAAGGAGCAAGTGTCTTTCAATTTCATAGCTGCAGTCACCAGCCCCAGTGATTTTGGAGCCCAAGAAAATAAAGTCTGTCACTGTTTCCATTTTTTCCCCCATCTATTTGCCATGAAGTGATGGGACCTGATGCCATGACCTTCATTTTCCGAATGCTGATTTTTAAACCAGCTTTTTCATTACTCCCTGTATATTGTATACTTTCTGTATAATCTCCTCCTCTTGGTTGTGGATAAAGCACATAGGTAAGATGTGATATCACTCTCATTTTATGCTTTATTATAAGCAAGAGGGATTTTTGTAAATATAATTAAAACACACGATTGAATTAATCAGAAGGGAGATAAGCTAAGTTGAAGCTTCCCAGGTGGCACTAGTGGTAAAGAACCCGCCTGCCAATGAAGGAGACGTGGGTTCGATATCTGGGTTGAGAAGATCCCCTAGAGGAGGGCATGGCAACCTACCCCACTATTCTTGCCTGGAGAATCCCATGGACAGAGGAGCCTGGAGGGCTACAGTCCATGGGGTTGCAAAGAGTCAGACACAACTGAAGTGATTTAGCATGAGTGAATCTGATCTACTCAGGTAAGCTCTTAAGAAGTGGTCTAGAATTTAAAATATGAAGAGTCAGGGAGATGCCCTCTTGACAGTTTTGAGGAGGAGAACAAACTAACCATTTTTTGAACTGCTATAGAGGAGAGTGACTTTTAGGACCTCAGTCTATGACTGCAAGGAACTATATTCTGCCAACAACTAGAATGTGCTTAAAAGAAAACCTCAAAGTTGCACAACAATGTGAATGTACTTACTGCCACTGAACTGTGTTGGTAAATATGGTTACAGGAGTTTTATGTTATGTGATCTTTACCACAATAAAAAAAATATTATCTAATAAAAACAACAATATCATTTTGAAAAACAAAGAAAAGAAAGTTTCAAGTTTCACATGAGTTCCCAGCCTGGCAAGACTTTGTCCAGAGAACCCAGTTGAGTCATGCTTGGAATGTTGATTATGGAACTGTAAGATGATGAATGGGGGTTGTTTTGCAACTCTAAATTTGCAGTGCTTTTAAAGGTAACAACCAAAAACTATTACAGTGTCTCTGACAAACTGCCCTAACGATGAACAATGTGATAAGACCACCATTCAGCAACCTGATGTGAGTTGATATGACTTTTTAACTTAAACTTAATAAGGCTGATTATCATATATGTATAATTATATATTTATTTATAGTTTTTAGAATTTGAAAATTTCTTGGAGATTAACAAATACAGTATCCTTTACTTTGTGTAAGGGAAAGTGAAAGTGAAAGTTATTCAGTCATTTCTGACTCTTTGCAAACCCATGGATTATACAGTCCATGGAATTCTCCAGGCCAGAATACTGGAGAGGGTAGCCTTTCCCTTTTCCAGGGGATCTTCCCAACCTAGGGTTCCAACCCTGGTCTCCCAGGGTAGATTCCCAGGGTAGATTGTAGGCGGATTCTTTACCAGCTGAACCACTAGGGAAGCACTTATATAAGGAAAAAAAGTGATCAAAATGATGAACAAATCATTAACAAATGATTCCCAAATCATCCATGGCCTGGGTAGGACTTGAAGCCAGGGTGTTAGTTACAAGCTTGGCTCTCTTTTAATTAAAAGTAAGAAGAACTAAAGAGGCTCTTGATGAAAGTGAAAGAGGAGAGTGAAAAAGTTGGCTTAAAGCTCAACATTCAGAAAAGTAAGATTGTGGCATCCGGTGCCCTCACTTCATTGGAAATAGATGGTGAAACAGTGGAAACAGTGGCTGACTTTATTATTTTGGGCTCCAAAATCACTGCAGATGGTGACTGCAGCCATGAAATTAAAAGATGCTTACTCCTTGGAAGGAAAGTTATGACCAACCTAGACAGCATATTAAAAACCAGAGATATTACTTTGCCAACAAAGATCCATCTAGTCAAGGCTATGGCTTGTCCAGTAGTCATGTATGAATGTGAGAGTTGGACTATAAAGCTGAGAGCCAAAGAATTGATGCTTTTGAACTGTGGTGTTGGAGAAGACTCTTGAGAGTCCCTTGGACTGAAAGGAGATCCAACCAGTCCATCCTAAAGGAGATCAGTCCTGAGTGTTCATTGGTAGGACTGATGTTGAAGCTGAAACTCCAATACTTTGGCCGCCTGATGCGAAGAGCTGACTCATTTGAAAAGACCCTGATCCTGGGAAAGATTGAGGGCAGAAGGAAAAGGGGATGAGAGAGGATGAGATGGTTGGATGGCATCACCAACTCAATGGACATGGGTTTGGGTGGACTCTGGGAGTTGGTGATGGACAGGGACGCCTGGCATGCTGCGGTTGATGGGTCACAAAGAGTTGGATGTGAATGAGCAACTGAACTGAACTGAGAAATTATCTATAAAGAGAAGGTAAAAATGTACCCACTTTCTAGGGTTGTAAAGACTAAATAGATTGTATATATGCAAAGCGTTTAGAACAGTGACTGGCATCAGATCAGATTAGATCAGATCAGTCGTTCAGTCGTGTCCAACTCTTTGTGACCCCATGAATCGCAGCACGCCAGGCCTCCCTGTCCATCACCAACTCCCGGAGTTCTCCCAGACTCACATCCATCGAGTGAGTGATACCATCCAGCCATCTCATCCTCTGTCGTCCCCTTCTCCTCCTGCCCACAGTCCCTCCCAGCATCAGAGTCTTTTCCAATGAGTCAACTCTTCGCATGAGGTGGCCAAAGTACTGGAGTTTCAGCTTTAGCATCATTCCTTCCAAAGAAATCCCAGGGCTGATCTCCTTCAGAATGGACTGGTTGGATCTCCTTGCAGTCCAAGGGACTCTCAACTGGCATAGTCATTGTTAAATATTTTTTAAAAGATTTTTGAATTTTATAAAGAATTAATAAGAACATAAACAGTGACTATAGTGAATGTGATATATTGCACAGATCTCTTTGTAGGAGTTAAGGGCTTATTTCTCCAGCTACTGAAGTGCTTCTAGCAGACAGTGCATAGCTATTAGCTATAGAAAATGTGTCAACTGGTGAGAGTTACTTTGCTCAATGTCTTGTCCCCTTCCTGGGACAGCTCATAGGCAAAGACTGGTTCTGGCTTCCTTCAGCAACTTGGGACAATTTTGATGTGCTGTGTCAGCTTAGATTTCCCTATAGGAGGAGCTGTATCATTCATTAAACTGCACAAAATCCAATTTCTCTCTTTTTACTTCTTTTCGAAGTCTGACTTTTCATTAGCTCAAATTATTGCTCTTCTAAAGTAATTTCAGTCTTTATTGATCTTAAAAATTCTTGTGGATGTGTTAACACAGGAAACAATAGCTGTTTATATGTAAGTTCCATTAGCAGATGAACTAGCAGTCAAACAATGCCGCTATCATTGGATATGTCAAAAAAGCAAATCAGTTAAATCCTATAATAGGTTTTTTCCATCTAAGTCATGGAATCAGAGTAAAACTTTTTTTATAACCTTTTTAAGCATATCATCTTTTATGTTGGAATGCATTTTTATATTCAGATATATTTTATTTTTAATGAAACACAGAAATTATACTTGCCACATATAAATCAAACAAATCATCTCTTTCTCAGATTAATTTCATTATTTGTCAGATAACATTAATTGCAATATTTAAATTTTTGTTTAAATATTTATACAATTTTTATGGGTTGCTTTCTATTTACAGCTATTATAGCATATTGGCTGTGTTCCCTATGTTGCACAATATATTCCTAAGCCTCTCTTACACCTAATAGTTTGTATCTCCCACCCTTATAATGTTCGTCTCTTCCTCCCCACCAGTTAACCACTTGTTTGTTCTCTATATCTGTGAGTCTGCTTCATTTTTTAATAGTCACTAGCGTGTTGTTTATTTTAGATTTCACATGTAAGTTATATCACACATATTTGTTTGTCACTGTCTGACATTCTCACTTAGCATAATGTCCTCTAAGTCCAACCATGTTGCTACAAGTGGCAAAATTTTCATTCTTTTTTATGCTGTGTAGTATTTCATTGTAATATATACCACATTATCTTTATCTATCATCTGTTGATGGACACTTAGGTGGTTCTCCTATCTTGACAATTGTAATTAATTCTACCATGAATTAACTCAGGAATGTAATTGCTGAGTCATATTGTAATTCTACTTTTAGTTTTTTTTTTTTTTAATTTATTTTGTTGAACACTTATGATTTTTGTGAATGATAATGCAAATTAGTTTAAAAGAGCAGGATGGCAGTCTTAAGATGGCAAAGGAATAGGAAGGGGAGACCACTTTCTCCCCCACAAATTCATTGAAAGAACAGTTGAACGCAGAGCAAATTCCACAAAACAACCTCTGAATGCTGGAAGAGGACATCAGGCACCCAGAAAGGCAGCCCATTGTCTTTGAAAGGAGTGCTGTATAGATGGAGAAGTCTTGAGGCTACTGTAAGAATAAGGCTGAAATCCAGAGGCCGGAGGCATAAGCTCAAAACCTGAGAACACCAGAGAACTCCTGACTCCAGGGAACACTATCAATAAGAGCTCATCCAGAAGCTTCCATACCTACACTGAAACCAAGCACCACCCAAGAGCCAACAAGTTCCAGAGCAAGACATACCACACAAATTCTCCAGCAACACAGGAACATAACCCTGAGCTTCAATATACAGGCTGCCCAAAGTCACTCCGAACCCACTGACATCTCAAAACTCACTTCTGGACACTTCATTGCACACCAGAGAGAAGAAATCCAGCTCCACCCACCAAAACACTGACACAAGCTTCCCTAGCCAGGAAACCTTGACAAGCCACGCATCCAACCCCACCCACAGTGAGGAACCTCCACAATAAAGAGGAACCACAAACTGCCAGAATACAGAAAGGCCACCCCAAACACAGCAATCTAAACAAGATGAAAAGGCAGAGAAGTACTCAGCAGGTAAAGGAACAGGATAAATGCCCACCAAACCAAACAAGAGAGGAGGAGATAGGGAATCTACCTGATAAAGAATTCTGAATAATGATAGCGAAAATGATCCAAAATCTTGGAAACAAAATGGAGTTACAGATAAATTGCCTGGAGACAAGGATTGAGAAGATGCAAAAAAGGTTTAACAAGGACCTAGAAGAAATAAAAGAGAGTCCATATGTAATGAATAATGCAATCAGTTCAGTTCAGTCACTCAGTCGTGTCCGACTCTGTGCTACCCCATGAATCACCGCACACCAGGCCTCCCTGTCCATCACCAACTTCCAGACTCATGTCCATCGAGTTGGTGATGCCATCCAGCCATCTCATCCTCTCTCGTCCCCTTTTCCTCCTGCCCCCAATCCCTCCCAGCATCAGAGTCTTTTCCAATGAGTCAATTCTTTGCATGAGGTGGTCAAAGCGCTGGAGTTTCAGCTTTAGCATCATTCCTTCCAAAGAACGCCCAGGGCTGATCTCCTTTAGAATGGACTGGTTGGATCTCCTTGAAGTCCAAGGGACTCTCAAGAGTCTTCTCCAACACCACAGTTCAAAAGCATCAATTCTTCGGTGCTCAGCTTTCTTCACAGTCCACCTCTCACATCCATACATGACCACTGGAAAAACCATAGCCTTGACATACTGAAGGGAACCAACAGTAGAATAACGGAGGCAGAAGATAGGATTAGTGAGGTAGAAGATAGAATGGTAGAAATAAATGAATCAGACAGGAAAAAAGAAAAATGAATTAAAAGAATGAGGACAATCTCAGAGACCTCTGGGACAATGTTAAATGCCCCAACATTCGAATCATGGGAGTCCCAGAAGAAGACAAAAAGAAAGACCGTGAGAAAATACTTGAGATAATCGTGGAAAACTTCCCTAAAATGGGGAAGGAAATTATCACCCAAGTCCAAGAAACCCAGGGAGTCCCAAACAGGATAAACCCAAGGCGAAACACCCAAGACACATATTAATCAAATTAACAAAGATCAAACACAAAGAACAAATATTGAAAGCAGCAAGGGAAAAACAACAAATAACACACAAGGGGATTCCCATAAGGATAACAGCTGATCTTTCAAGAGAAACTCTTCAGGCCAACAGGGAATGGCAGGACATACTTAAAGTGATGGAAGAGAAAAACCTACAACCCAGATTACTGTACCTAGCAAGGATCTCATTCAAATATGAAAGAGAAACAAAAAAACTTTACAGACAAGCAAAAGCTGAGAGAATTCAGCACCACCAACAGCTCTCCAACAAATGCTAAAGGATCTTCTCTAGACAGGAAACACAAAAAGGGTGTATAAAATTGCACCCAAAACAATAAAGTAAATGGCAACGGGATCATACTTATCAATAATTACCTTAAACATAAATGGGTTGAATGCCCCAACCAAAAGACAAAGACTGGCTGAATGGATACAAAAACAAGACCCCTATATAACTTGTCTACAAGAGACCCGCCTCAAAACAAGGGACACATGCAGACTGAAAGTGAAGGGCTGGAAAAAGATATTCCATGCAAATAGAGACCAAATGAAAGCAGGAGTAGCAATACTCATATCAGATAAAATAGACTTTAAAATAAAGGCTGTGGGTGGCTCAGCTGGTAAGAATATGCCTGCAAGATGGCGGAGGAATAGGAAGGGGAGACCACTTTCTCCCCTACAAATTCATCAAAAGAACATTTGAATGCTGAGAAAATTCCACAAACAACTTTTGAATGCTGGCAGAGGACATCAGGCACCCAGAAAAGCAGCCCATTGTCTTCAAAAGGAGATGTTTTATCAATGGTGCTGTAGAGATGGAGAAGTCTTGATGCTACTGTAAAAATAAGACTGAAAACCAGAAGCATGAGGCTTAAGTACAAATCCTGAGAATACCAGAGAACTCCTGACTCTAGGGAACATTAATCAACAGGAACTCATCAAACGCCTCCATACCTACACTGAAACCAAGTGCCACCCAAGAGCCAACAAGTTCCAGAGCAAGACATACCATGCAATTTCTCCAGCAACACAGGGACATAACCCTGAGCTTCAATATACAGGCTGCCCAAAGTCACTCCGAACCCACTGACATCTCATAACTCACTATTGGACACTTCATTGCACTCCAGAGAGAAGAAGTCCAGCCCCACCCACCAGAACACCGACACAAACTTCCCTAACCAGGAAACCTTGATAAGCCACCTGTACAACCCCACCCACAGCCAGGAAATTCCACAATAAACAGAACTCCACAAACTGCCAGAATATAGAAAGGCCACCCCAAACACAGCAATAAAAACAAGATGAAGAGACAGAGGAATACCCAGCAGGTAAAGGAACAGGATAAATGCCCACCAAACCAAACAAAAGAGGAAGAGATAGGGAATCTACCGGATAAAGAATTCTGAATAATGATAGTGAAAATCATCCAAAATCTTGGAACCAAAATGGAATCACAGATAAATAGGCTGGAGACAAGGACTGAGAAGATGCAAGAAAGGTTTAACAAGGACCTAGAAGAAATAAAAAACAGTCAACATATAATGAATAATGCAATAAATGATATCAAAAACACTCTGGAGGGAACAAATAGTAGAATAATAGAGGCAGAGGATAGGATTAGTGTGGTAGAAGATAGAATGGTAGAAATAAATGAATCAGACAGGAAAAAAGAAAAATGAATTAAAAGAAATGAGGACAATCTCAGAGACCTCTGGGACAATGTTAAATGCCCCAACATTCGAATCATGGGAGTCCCAGAAGAAGAAGACAAAAAGAAAGACCATGAGAAAATACTTGAGGAGATAATCGTGGAAAACTTCCCTAAAATGGGGAAGGAAATTATCACCCAAGTCCAAGAAACCCAGGGAGTCCCAAACAGGATAAACCCAAGGCGAAACACCCCAAGACACATATGAATCAAATTAACAAAGATCAAACACAAAGAACAAATATTAAAAGCAGCAAGGGAAAAAAACAAATAACACACAAGGGGATTCCCATAAAGATAACAGCTGATCTTTCAAAAGAAACTCTTCAGGCCAGGAGGGAATGGCTGCTGCTGGGCTGCTAAGTCACTTCAGTCATGTCCTACTCTGTGAGACCCCATAGACGGCAGCCCACCAGGCTCCCCCATCCCTGGGATTCTCCAGGCAAGAACACTGGAGTGGGTTGCCATTTCCCATGGCAGGACATACTTAAAGTGATGAAAGAAAATACCCTACAGCCCAGATTACTGTACCTAGCAAGGCTCTCATTCAAATATGAAGGAGAAATCAAAAGCTTTACAGACAAGCAAAAGCTGAGAGAATTCAGCACCACCAACAGCTCTCCAACAAATGCTAAAGGATCTTCTCTAGACAGGAAACACAAAAAGGGTGTATAAAATTGCACCCAAAACAATAAAGGAAATGGCAATGGGATCATACTTATCAATAATTACCTTAAATGTAAATGGGTTGAATGCCCCAACCAAAAGACAAAGACTGGCTGAATGGATACAAAAACAAGACCCCTATATAACTTGTCTACAAGAGACCCGCCTCAAAACAAGGGACACATGCAGACTGAAAGTGAAGGGCTGGAAAAAGATATTCCATGCAAATAGAGACCAAAAGAAAGCAGGAGTAGCAATACTCACATCAAATAAAATAGACTTTACAACAAAGGCTGTGAAAAGAGACAAAGAAGGACACTACACAATGATCAAAGGATCAATCCAAGAAGAAGATATAACAATTATAAATATATATGCACCCAACAATTATAAATATATATGCACCCAACATAGGAGCACCACAATATATAAGACAAATGCTAACAAGTATGAAAGGGGAAATTAACAACGACACAATAATAGTGGGAGACTTTAATACCCCACTCACACCTATGGATAGATCAACTAAGCAGGAAATTAACAAGGAAACACAAACTTTAAGTGATACAATAGACCAGTTAGACCTAATTGATATCTATAGGACATTTCACCCCAAAACAGTGAATTTCACCTTTGTCTCAAGTGCCCATGGAACCTTCTCCAGGATAGATCACATCCTGGACTATAAATCTAGCCTTGGTAAATTCAAAAAAATTGACATCATTCCAAGCATCTTTTCTGACCACAATGTAGTACGATTAGATGTCAATTACAGGAGAAAGACTATTAAAAATTCCAACATATGGAGGTTGAACTACATGCTGCTGAATAACCAACAAATCACAGAAAAAAATCAAAAAAGATATAAAAATATGCATATAAATGAATTAAAATGAAAACACAACAACCCAAAACCTGTGGGACACTGTAAAAGCAGTGCTAAGGGGAAGGTTCATAGCAATACAGGCATACCTCAAGAAACAAGAAAAAATTCAAATAAATAACCTAACTCTACACCTAAAGCAACTGAAAAGGAAGAAATGAAGAACCCCAGAGTTAGTAGAAGGAAAGAAATCTTAAAAATTAGGGCAGAAATAAATGCAAAAGAAACAAAAGAGACCATAGCAAAAATCAACATAGCCAAAAGCTGGTTCTTTGAGAAGATAAACAAAATTGACAAACCAGTAGCCAGACTCATCAAGAAACAAAAGGAGAAGAATCAAATCAACAAAATTAGAAATGAAAATGGAGAAATCACAACAGACAACACAGAAATACAAAGGATCATGAGACTACTATCAGTAATTATATGCCAATAAAATGGACAACTTGGAAGAAATGGACAAATTCTTAGAAAAGTACAACTTCCAAAACTGAACCAGGAAGAAATAGAAAATCTTAATAGACCTATCACACACATGGAAATTGAAACTGTAATCAGAAATCTTCCAGCAAACAAAAGCCCAGGACCAGATGGCTTCACAGCTGAATTCCACCAAAAATTTAGAGAAGAGCTAACACCTATCCTACTCAAATTCTTCCAGAAAATTGCAGAGGAAGGTAAACTTCCAAACTCATTCTATGAGGCCACCATCACCCTAATACCAAAATCTGACAAAGATGCCACAAAAAAAGAAAACAAAGGCCAATATCACTGATGAACATAGATGCAAAAATCCTTAACAAAATTCTAGCAGTCAGAATCCAACAACATATTAAAAAGATCATACATCATGACCAAGTGGGCTTTATCCCAGGGATGCAAGGATTCTTCAATATCTGCAAATCAATTAATGTAATACACCACATTAACAAATTGAAAGATAAAAGCCATATGATTATCTCAATAGATGCAGAGAGAGCCTTTGACAAAATTCAACATCCACTTATGATAAAAACTCTCCAGAAAGCAGGAATAGAAGGAACAGTCTTTTGAACTCTGTGGGAGAGGGCGAGGGTGGGATGATTTGGGAGAATGACGTTGAAACATGTATATTATCATATTTGAAACGGATCGCCAGTCCAGGTTAGATGCATGGGACAGGGTGCTCAGGGCTGGTGCATTGGGATGATTCAGAGGGATGGGATGGGGAGGGAGGTGGGAGGGGGGTTCAGGATGGGAAACACATATACATCCGTGGCTGATTCATGGCAATGTATGGCAAAACCACTACAATGTTGTAAAGTAATTAGCCTCCAATTTAAATGAATAAAATGAATAATTTTTACTTTAAAAATTAAAAAATTTATTAAAAAAAAGATCACTGAAAAAAATTTTAGTGGCTGTATGTATACAAAACTTGCTGAGATAAAACCTGTAAGACAAAAAGAATGGTCTTACTAAGTTGAGAAACTTTTAAGCAGAAATGTACTTGGAATTCATAGTGCCACACATGTTATTCATAATTAAATCCCACCAATTAAAATAGAAACTGTAATTGTCAGAGTAATTAAACCATGCTTTTTTTTTTTTTTTTTAATGAGGCTGGTTTTCAAAACAAATACATTTTAAGCATTGTTCTCAACGTTGGCCATTGTCAACGAGATTTATACCTGTTTAAGCAATAGAAGAACTGCTATGTAATTCAGCCTAAAAGTATTTAACAATTGTGATGCCAAAATCTAGCTTGTGAACTTTTGCCAATTGGCAATTCTTGAAATCAAAGCTTGCAAAAAGACAATTTTGAAATACTGAAGTAGGAAATGAATTAATTGAACAATGAAAGATCAGTGGAAAATATCAATTTCAAAATTCTATTATTGGATGTCAGATTATTTCAACTTGTAGGAAATATCTTAATAAAACATCTACTTTTCATTGGATAAACTCTTAATGTGTACATAAAATGGAGAATGGAAATTTGCAACCTTTGTGATGACTTTTATTTAATAAAGACATCTATTGAAGAAAAGCACTCTGAAAGGAAACAAAAAGATAGAGCCTTCAGAAACATTTGGGTTAAAATATATACACATTTCAATACCAAAGGTAACATTTAATTTGAGAATATGCTGTATTTGGCAAACATTTCCTGAAGTAACCAGGTACTTTTGAACATGTAGAGAGAGTATTTTCTCAATTAAAAATACCAGGTTTTATACAGACAGGTCAATTATAGATTTCAACAATTTCAAAGTTATTAACATAGAATTTAAACTTGGAAGATTTCAGGCAACTTTATGAAAAAAAAAGGTAAACAACACAACAATATTTAAAAAATACATTAAGTGAAATAATATGGCACACACAGTATTATACATACAACTAAGAAGCTTTTTAAAATATATGAACATATAGCAAGAAGAATCATTCTGCTTATGCTATTTAATATTTAAATGTTCAGATAATTAATACAAAGACTTTTTTGTTTTAATGAGTACAAATATATTGATTTTTAAAAATAGATAGTTTTGTTTAAAAGATATTTTTAGAGGACATCCTTGAAGTCTAATGATTAGGATTCCATGCTTCTACTGTAGAGGGCATGTGTTTGATCCCTGGTCAGGGAATTAAGATCTCACATGACATAAGGCATGCCTGGAAAATATATATCTGCTAAGTTGCTTCAGTCATGTCCACTCTGTGCGACCCCAGGGATCAGCCCACCAGGCTCCCCCGTCCCTGGGATTTTCCAGGCAAGAATATTGGAGTGGGTTGCCATTTCCTTCTCCAATGGAAAAAAAAAAAAAAATATATATATATATATATATATATGTATACATATTTATATCAGAGAAGGCAATGGCAACCCACTCCAGTACTCTTGCCTGGAAAATCCCATGGATGGAGGAGCCTGGGGGGCTGCAGTCCACGGGGTTGCACAGAGTGGGACACGACTGATGCAACTTAGCAGCAGCAGCATACATATATATGCATATATATGTATATAATAATTTATATACATTTGTTAACTAGTATATACTTAATTTTGAAATACATAAAATTGTAGTTTTTTTAATCCCTCTTTTTATTCCAGAAGTGTTCTGGTTTGAGTAATAAATTATATGGACCTCCCAATAATAGGGGCTTCCCTGGTGGCTCAGAGGTTAAAGTGTCTGCCTGCAATGCAGGAGACCTGGGTTCGATCTCTAGGTCAGGAAGATCCCTTGGAGAAGGAAATGGTAACCCACTCCAGTATTCTTGCCTGGAGAATCCCATGGATGAAGGAGCCTCATGGGCTACAGTCCACGGGGTCGCAAAGAGTTGGACATGACTGAGCGACTTCACTTTCTTTCTTTCCCAATAATAGACAAATCAGAAGATAATTATTACAGTGTAATTCTGGGGGGGGGTATATATAAAATTCTTTAGCAACACAGGAAAAAGTGTGTATAACCCATTCTCTGGTGGGGAGAGAATCATGAAATGTTTTCTAGAGGAAATGACTCCATTAAGATCTGAAGTTGAGAAGTTGTCCAAGCGTACAAGAGACAAGGAAGGATATTTCAGGGAGAGTGAACACTGTAAAACTGGGTCAGAGACTAAATCAAGGCTACCTATGAGATAAGCAGAGTCTTTAGCATTACTTAAAGGAATTTGAAATTAAACCAAAGGCAAGGAGAAAGTCAATACAGTGTTTTAAACAGAGTAGTGTCTGGAGGAAGCTTTTCTGAGCAGCGCTTAGATTGCCTCCAAAATACAAGAGTTCGCTCATCTTTTATTGATGGATTTTCTAGCCTAATGTGCTATACCTCTGACCTTGAGCTTTCTCCTCTCAGGTATAGATTCCCTAGGCTCAGAAATCCCAAAGTGCAGCCCTATGAAATTACAGATTGAAGCTCTATTAATATTCATGTCCCTTCCTCATGTGGGCTGATTGAACTAATTACTACATCTCTACAGAGGTGGCCAGAAACTTGGAGGCTGAACTAAGCTAAACAGCTTAAATGGTGAGCCCAAGACTGGCAAGGTGGCAGGAGAGTTTTGAGATACTTTCAGGCTGATAATTTCATAAGTTATCAGTTCTGGGAAGAGAGCTTTCATTGTTCACTAACAGTCTGGCATAGTGTGCAGTACACAATAAGCACTCAATAAATATTAGTTAGATGAATAAAACCAAGAATCTTGACTATGTTTTAGGCCTATCACTGACAAAGAAATTTAAAACACCACTGTTTGATTCTTTTTTTGTTCTTAGAGTTGTCTTTTTCTATTATTTGTTTTGACAGGTAATGAAAATAATGCTTTCCTTGGTTGAAATGCTTAGAAAAAGGCTCCCTGAGTAAATATGGTAGGATGCTATTACTTATCCATCATTGACAGTTGTATGGAGCAGTGATACACAACATGATTTTCAGCGGCAATGGAATAATTTTAATTTTATATTCCTGGAATAGCTCTTGGTCTCCACTGTTGCTGGTTCTGTCACATTGTTGGGTGTCACATGATTCCCTGTAATCTGAAATAAATTTTACTGAGTTAACTAAGCTACCTTTTACTTTATATCAACTCAGAAATCTTGGATAAATTCATGTACATCGGATTATTCTTAGACTGTAAAAATAGTAATTGAGACAATTGAAAATGGACTGAGGTCGCTTCAGCAGCACATAAACTAAAATTGGAAAGTAGACCGAATTCTGTATAGTCAAACAAAAACTTCAGTTAGGGAGGCATACTTTTTTTTTTTTTAAGGAGGCATACTTTTAAAAGTAGAAAAGTATATCAAAGATCGGAATTGTTGAACACAGTTGTGGTTGTATTAGCAGACAATAGATTGTCAATTAATGTCAGTGATATTATGAAATTATATATATATTTATGATACAGAAATATCAGATTATATACTCAAGCATTTCTCTAAATCAAAGGGAGTCCCTGCATTTGGAGTAAGACCACTCAACTGCAGGCCCAATAACTGTGTTCACAGGCTCAAGGGGAATGATAATGATAAGTACAAATCCAAAGGGACCCTTAGAAATATATGTGTGTGTACCTTGGGAGACCTCCCCACCGTCCTCTGCAACATTCACAGCCTCAGTCCTTCATGTGATTTGGGAACATTTATACTGGGCAATGGCACCCCACTCCAGTACTCTTGCTTGGAAAATCCCATGGACGGAGGAGCCTGTTAGGCTGCAATCCATGGGGCCGCTAAGAGTCGGACACGACTGAGCGACTTCACTTTCACTTTTCACTTGCATACATTGGAGAAGGAAATGGCAGCCCACTCCAGTGATCTTGCCTGGAGACTCCCAGGGACGGGAGATCCTGGTGGGCTGCCGTCTATGGGGTCGAACAGAGTCGGACACGACTGAAGTGACTTAGCATATGCTGATCTCGTGAGATCCTTTGTGCTTAGTTGCTCAGTTGTGTCCGACTCTTTGCAATCCCATGGACTGTAGCCCACCAGGCTCCTCTGTCCACGAGATTTTTCATGCAAGAATACTGGAGTGAGTTGCCATTTCCTCCTCCAGGAAAACTGTGAAGTAGGAAGAGTGTGTCTTTGGAAACACTCTATCTCCCTTTTCTGTACGTTTGCTATTCTGGAAGCGAGTGGCAAGGATCCCCAATCCCACCCCACCCCTACCCGACTCACTGAACCAGACTGTGGCCCTTTATTCTTGTTCTTTTCTGTCTCCATAAGACTCCTGGGACTCCCAGGTCAGTTCTCATTCCTTGGGCTTCAATTCCCACATTATTCAAAAGAAAGGCTCCTTAAGTATGCATGCAAAATGTACGTTGTCTGGAGTCCTTGTACAATGCTACCTGGAAATCAGGTCAGCAAAACAAATGTCCTTAACTCCTTCCATGAATGTTTCCTTCATCTGATGACATTAACTGAAATGTAGTTCTTCCCCGAGAACGCTGTTGTTTTCTGTAGCACTTTCAAGTGTTGACTTCTTTTATTTCTACATGCCTCAACACAGAAGTATGGGTGTATTTTTAAATTTTTTTTTTTCTAAGACCTACTGTAAGAAGTGAAAGTATTTATCAGTGCAATTTTTTTTGCCTTGCTTATGGGATACAATTCAAATAAATTAAATATTTAATTGCTTTCTTTGTGGATCAGTACACAATCTACGTATTCTGACAGAGAAGTACGTTATAAGTCAAAATATCTTTTATATGGCTTTAAATTTTCTTTTCCCTATTTTGACTTCAGAAAATTCTCTATGCATAGACTGATACCTGATCTCCTTTTCTCATATGCCAAGAAGATTTTCATAAATGCTAATATACTTATAATTAATAATATTCTGGTAAATAGTTCAGGCACTGAGAAGGTAGGTATGAGCTGATTAAGCAGATTTCATAATCATTCAGACAGAAGAGGAAATATGGAACTTTACTCTAGCAAGGTTTGCTTGCTTTCCTTAAGGAAAGCAACACTGTTAACTTAAAGCCTGTTGGTTTCTCAAATTTAGTCTGCCTTAGCCATACTGATGCCAAAGAGAAGTGCGGAGTGCAAATGTGTTATCTTGAGACAATGACTAGGAGATTAGAGACATAACAGGCAGTTGGTATGTCTATTTCCTTGTATTTATTTCTTTGTCCACCCTATCCTCAAACAGGCTGGGAATTAATAAAGCTCAGTTTGTTTGATCCATGTGAACGGGTTAGAAAATATTGCTTAAAAATAATCTAAAACAATGCCTTGCAGGTACATTAACTCACTATATCCTATGCAGAACTCATCGTGAGTCCTCCCCAAACTTCACAACTTACTGACATCTCCCTCCTTCTATATTCTCTTTTATGATTATTGGCACAAAAATTCCATTTGGTTAGCAAATCCAGAAACTTAGGGGTGATCTTTAAGCCTGCCTTCTCTTAACCATCTCATTATACACACTCTACCTCCTACCCTGCATTTGAATAGCTGTCATTTTATTTCCTAAATTTGTCCTCAAATACTTCTCTTACCTATCACCGTGGTTTCAACTTCAAGATCTCATTGGGCTTTTTTTTTTTTTGCACCAAAGCTATTGCAGTTATTACTCTAATTAGCTTCTCAACTTAGTCTTCCTTTTACATAATCCATCCTCCAACGGTTTTAAAAAAAATCCTTTAAAGCCACATTTATCATTCACTATGTTATTCCTTAGTTAAACTCCTTCAATGAATTCACATATTGAAGAAAAAACACACACTTATAGATAGCATATAAAATATATTTACCGACTACTTGGGTTAAAAAATTTATTAACATTTTATCACATTTGTATCAGATATTTTTTCACTCCAAGAAATAAAAATTTACAAGTATAATCTGTTTATATTTATATATGAACAGGATAGCTATATTTTTAAATATAGACATTTAATTATCCCAATAAAATATGTATCTGCCACTTGCCGAGCTTCCATATATGTAGGCATCTGCTTCACCACTCTGCTCCCTCCTGTTAGTGAGCTTATCTATTCCTGTAACAATAGCGTTCTCTTTAAATTACTGCAATTCATTCTAGGGCAAGTATTCTTTCATTCTTCATTTTTTCCCAAATGGCCTTGTCTGTCTTCACCTGTAATAGTTTCATGTAATTTTAGAATCAGCTTAAGTTCTGTAATGAACCATTCTGAAATTTGATTTAAATTAAATTTCTTAGAGAATAATTTTGGAGAAATTGCCACATTTTGTAATTCACTTCTCATTTACTAATATATCTCTACATTTATTCTGTTTTATTAAAAAAATCTTTAAAGATCTTTTACATTTTTGCTGGATGTCCTCGTGAATATTATATTCTGTTGTTGTTATTGTGATATATAGTTTCATTATTATTTTGTTTCTTACATTTTTAACTTTTCTGGAGGTGTATAAAACCCTATTGAGTCTTGCATATTGATTTTGGGTCCAGCAATATTGCTGTACTCTCTTAGTTTAATTGTCTTTATTAGTTTGGATTGTCTATATATATAATCAAATGATTTTTAAATAACAAAAATACTGCCTCTTCATTTCCAGTCCTTATCTAATATACACTATATTCTTGCCTTCATATACTGACAGCAGGTCATAAGAAGCATTTCAAAAACCGTATGGAATGAAATTACTGAAGGGGGAGGGAGGAACGACTTGGGGACAAAATTTTCTAAAGAATGCTTATATTGAGGGAGTCCAAAGATAAGCCAGAGAAACAGGCCAAAAATGATTAGGATAGAAAATAAATTTGGATATTACAGTGTCACAGAACTGGAGGAACACTTTCAGGAAGAAAGAGGTATCAAAGAAATAATCAAAGTTGCAAAGAGGCAATCATTTCTGAGAAAAATCCACTGGATTTTGTAACCCTTGCTAATCATTGAAGAGAAATCAATTTCAGAAGAAAGGCTAGGGTGAAGTTAACTGCTTATAGATAAAGGACTACAGAATAGTGGTGAATTTAAATTAGTGAAAAAACTACTCTTTCAAATTGTTCATATGAAAATAAAGAAATGAAGTTCTAGCTTAAAGACTTATATGGTTGAGAAAAAATATTCTGGTTTTAAAGAATTAAGACAGAATTCATTGTAGTCAGGGAGTCAGGGAAGGCTGCTCCCAAATATGCAAAGGTGGCATATTGATGACTTTTAGTTAAAGTTATGTAAGAAACAACTGGTGCAAGAAGAACACTCCAATCCTACTTTGTTCCTCTGAAAGCAAGTAGCAAACTGCCCCAGGAAGCTATCCTCCCTACACCAGGAGGATGAAGGGTATGCTTATCACTGGAGATAGGGAAGTCACAGCACAGGAAGCTGCATAAACAAACCTGGTAACTTCATCATCAATTTGCTACAGCAAGCCCCAAATCTTGTGTTTTGTCAAATCTTTACAAAGGATTTACTTTTTGTCTAAAAAAGATATATATCTCCATATATATATGGATTTCCCCTGGTGGCTCAGACTGTAAAGCGTTTGCCTTTAATATGGGAGACCTGGGTTCAATCTCCTGGTTGGGAGGATCACCTGGAGAAGGAAATGGCAACCCACTCCAATACCCTAGCCTGGAAAATCCCATAGACAGGAGAGCCTGGTAGGCTGTGTCCATGGGGCCACAAAGAGTTGGATACGACTGAGAGACTTCACTTCCCTTTCCTTTTCATAGTTCATCAGTAAAGAATCTGCCTGCAGTGCAGGAGACCTAGGTTTGAGTCCTGGGTGGGAAAAATCCCCTGGAGAAGAAAATGGCAACCCACTCCAATATTCTTTTCTGGAGAATCCATGGACAGAGAAGCCTGGCGGGCTACAGTTCATGGGGTCAAAAGAGTTGGACATGACTTAGCAACTAAACCACCACTTAGAGTCCAATTTAGTCACTTTAACATGATATTAAATTTGCTGTTCTCCTATTAATCTATCATATGTCAGTTTGGTTATTAGACCAGCTAAAAGAATGAAGGGTACGGGGATATTTTCCCTCTCCTACAATTTGGCATAGTTGGCTTCACTGAAGGATAAACTTCACAGGCTGGATACTGCTTGCTCTGAGGGCTGTTGCAACTGAGATTCTGGTACTTCTGGCGAATGCCAGCAGAAAATAAATATTTTTGCCTATTTCAGCTCTCCCAAATTTCTCTGTATGCCCAGTAGAGATAGCATGTGTTTTTTAATATCATATTTTACATCTTATTGTTTTGTGAATTCCTTAACTGCTTACTGTAGATATCGAAGGCTTTACTCATTTGTCTTTTAGTTCCCCTACTAGCTTTTTGTGTGCATGATTTCCTACCTTTACTATATGTTTGTCTTTCCTGGTGAGCCTTTTCATCTGGTAATTTTCTTGTTTCTATATAGCCTTTTTCTTTTTGCCTAGAGGAGTTTCTTTAACATTTGTCATAAATCTGGTTTCGTGGTGCTGAATTCTGTCAGCTTTTGCTTGTCTGTAAATCTTTTGATTTCTCCATAAATCTGAACAAGAGACTCGCTGGATAGAGTATTTTTGGTTGTAAGTTTTTCCCTTTCATCACTTTAAATATATGGTGCCACTCCCTTTTGGTCTGTAGAGTCTGCTGAAAAATCAGCAGAGTTTCCTTGTGGGTTATTTGTTGTTTTTCTTTTGCTGCACTTAATATTCTTTTTATCTTTAATTTTTGTCATTTTGATTACAACGTGTCTTGCTGTGTTCCTTTTTGGGATCATCCTGTATGGGACTTTCTGTGCTTCTTGGACATGGGTGACTGTTTCCTTTCTCAGGTTAGTGAAGTTTTCAGCTTTTATGTCTTCAAATATTTTCTCAGACCCTTTCTCTCTCTTCTTCTGAACCCCTATAGTACAAACATCAGTGCATTTGACATTTTACCAAAGGTCTCTTAAACCATCCTTATTTCTCAGTATCCTTTTGTTCTTTTTCGTATTCGGCAGGAGTGATTTCCACTACTCTACCTTCCCGTTCACTGATACATTCTTCTATATCATTTAGTCTACTATTGTTCCTTCTACTGTATTTTCCACTCCAGTTCTTGTATTCTTCATCTCTGATAGTTCTTTATATTTTCTAACTTTTTGTCAAAAACTTCGAAGTTCTCACTCTGTGCATTCACTCTTTTCCTGATTTCTTTAATTGTCTTTATGATGATTAACCTCAACTCTTTCTTGGGTAGGTTGCCTATCTCCATTCATTTTATCTATATTGCTATTTGTATTTGTATGCATACGGTAAGTTAGTTATGTTTCTCAACCTTGGCGAGGTGGCCTTCTGTAGGAGATGTCCTATGTATACCAGCAATGAACTCCCCTCTTGTCACTCAAGCTATATGCTCTTGAGGTTCCCCCTAAAAGGGCTTCATGGGCTCTTCTATTGTTATGTGGGTAGTCTGATAGGATTGGTTAACCCCTAGCTTGTTTGGTTGCCAAGTTGTGCCTTGTGTGCTGCTGGCTCCTATTTATTGGGGTCTGATCATGAGGCAGCTGGATGCAGAATTTTATGGGGCCCTGGGGCTAATGCTGGCCCACTTGTGGGTGAAGCCAGGTCTTGGGGTTAGTGTTGGGGTACTGGCAGGCAGAGCCAGTTTCTGGACTCTGGAGAGACTCTGCAGAGCTCAAGGATCTCAGAGCTTGTTTCAGATTGATTGGAGGGGGTTTGTTCCTAACTCAGGGTGGAGTCCAGGGTGCCTTGAAGCTAGCATTGGTCTGCTGGTGGACAGTGCCAAGGCCTAGTTAGTCCCATGGTAGGGTCTGTCCTACTCTGGATAGGCTGGGTCTGTAGGATGTGGGATCATAGTTTTCCTACTTCTAGTGTCTGGCTCCTGTTGGTTGAGGCTGGTCTAGAGGGTGGTGTAGGCTTCCTGGAGGGAAGGGCTGGGGCCTGCCCACTGGAAGGTAGACCAGGGTGGTCTACCTGGCTCTCTGGTGGGCAGGACTGTGTCTAAGGGCATGTCTAGAGGAGGCTACGAGCTTAGAAAGTCTTTGGGAAGCCTGTCTGCTGATGGGTGAAGTTGTGTTCTGCCCAGTTAGTTGTTTGGCCTGAGGCATCCCAGCACTGGTGCCTACAAGCTATTGGGTGGGACCAGGTCTTGGCACTAATGAAACAAGATGGCAGCCACCAGCAGCTGTATTCATGAAGTACAATGTTCTGTATGGCTGCACCCACTATCTGTGTCCCCAACGTGAGCTGCAGCCACCTTCTGCCTCTCCAGGAAACTCTCTAAGACTAGCAGTTTAGTGTGGCCCAGGCTATTAATCACTGCTCTGGCCCCAGATCCCAGTGTGTATAAGATATTGTGGGCTCTCATCATGAGTGAAGTCTCTATTTCCCCCCAGTACTGTGGGGCTCCTGAAATGAAGCCTCACTGACTTTCAAACTCAAATGCTCTGGGGGCTCATCTTTCTGGTGCCCAGGCGGGGGAATCCAAAATGGGGTTCAGAACTCTCACTCCTGTGGGAGAACATTTACAATATATGCATTCTCCAGTTTATGGGTTGCACCTAGGGGTGTGGGATTTAATAATATCACAAGTCCATCCCTCCTACCTGTCTCATTGTGGTTCTTTTGAGCGACTGAACTGAACTGAACTGAACTGAATTATAGAAGATTCTTTTTCTGGTAGATTCCATTCTTTTTGTCCATAGTTGTCTTGCAAACAATTGGGATTTTGGTCTGTGCATGAAAAGAGGTAAGTTTTGCATCTTTCTACCACTATCTTTGTCACTGTCCTCAAGGAATTTTAAAATTCTAATCTGAGATTTCTTATGAAAAGTTTCAACAAAGCAGATTAAAAGATTCTATGTGGTCAGTTCCCATTCTTGCTGTACTTAAGCAAATAATCAAGCCAAGATTATTAAAACTAGACTAGTCTTACTATGATTACTTTTGATAGAAATGGGGGTGACTATAAATTATGATAGAAATTATGTTTCAGGAATAAACCTTTCATAGTGCTCTTAATATCTGTGAGATTTTGCTTCCTACCTGTATACTAGACTAGATCCTCAAATATTTAGTTATAAGTCTCCAAACTAATGTTTCTAACTTTTCTTCCAAACTTCTGACTTTATAAAGAACTAAAACTACTCTTTTTCTAAAGCTTAGCAAGCTAAAGTTGGATGACTAAATATTAATTTCAGAAAAATTACCATCCAATATAAAACAATTATTGTACCTCTTGTTATGTGAGCCACTTAGAAGATCACTAGAGATATTCAAACTATAAACCAGCAAAATCTGTCAAATTGCCACTGCCTGCCCTAACTCTACTGGAGGAATGTTTTGTATCTAACATCCTGAAATCTTCTCAGTTGGCCATCTTCAAAACTCAGAACACAGCAACTGGTTTATAATTTGCTCTGCTTATTAACATTTCTTTTGTTTCCATAGAAATGCCTTATTAAAGACTTGATTTCTCACATGAATAAACCAACTTTGGGAGTCCAGTTACATCAGTACCTCCTAAAATTAGACATGATTGTTTAACTGAACAGATCTATTTTTTTTTTTTCTCAACAGGTTTATTTTTAAGGCTAAGAGACTAATTCAATGAAATAGTAAAGCAATTTACCAGTTCAGATTATATTATAAGAAACTTCCATCTCAGGAAAATCTCAGAGGCGGAAATTGATGAGATTCAGGGCACACTACCCCCAAAATATACCAAAGTGGCATGTTGATTATTCAACTATGGTTTTTCCTGTGGTCATGTATGGATGTGAGAGTTAGACTGTGAAGAAGGCTGAGCCCCAAAGAATTGATGCTTTTGAACTGTGGTGTTGGAGAAGACTCTTGAGAGTCCCTTGGACTGCAAGGAGATCCAACCAGTCCATTCTCAAGGAGATCAGCCCTGGGATTTCTTTGGAGGGAATGATGCTAAAGCTGAAACTCCAGTACTTTGGCCACCTCTTGTGAAGAGTTGACTCATTGGAAAAGACTCTGATGCTGGGAGGGATTGGGGGCAGGAGGAGAAGGGGACGACAGAGGATGAGATGGCTGGATGGCATCACTGACTCGATGGACGTGAGTCTGAGTGAGCTCCGGGAGTTGGTGGTGGACAGCGAGGCCTGGCGTGCTGCGATTCATGGGGTGGCAAAGAGTCGGACATGACTAAGCGACTGAACTGAACTGAACTGAACTGAAGAAACATCTGGTTCAAGAAGAACATTCTCACCCTCTTTGTTCCCTTGAAAGCAGGAAATAAAACTCCCTTGGGAAGGCACCCTCCCTGTGCTGGGTGGATGAAAGGCATCCATCCTTATCATTGGAGATAAGGAATTTGGGGCAGAGTAAGCTGTATAAACAAACTTTGTTACTTCTTCATTAATTTGATACTCAAAGTCCAAATCTTCCTATTTTGTCAAATTGTCGCAATTGATTCTTTTTCTTGAAAGGTATATAAACAGCCTGCTTTGGTTTTCTAGGTCCTATATCCATGAGGCTTCTTTAAGTATGAAATTTAATTTGTTTTTCTAATGTTAATCTATTTTATGTCAGTTTGATTCTTAGACTAGCAAAAAGAACCTACAAGGAAGGGTGAAATTTTCCCCTCCCCTACAGTAAACAGAAAAGAAGAAGCCATGGGCATTAGAAGAATTGAAGCAATAGCAAGTTCCAAAAAAGATGAAGATGGAATAAAAACATAAAACAAGGCAATGGCACCCCATTCTAGTACTCTTGCCTGGAAAATCCCATGGACGGAGGAGACTGGTAGGCTGTAGTCCATGGGGTCGCTAAGAGTCGGACACGACTGAACGACTTCACTTTGATTTTGAACATTCATGCATTGGAGAAGGAAATGGCAACCCACTCTAGTATTCTTCCCTAGAGAATCCCAGGGATGGGGGAGCCTGGTGGGCTGCTGTCTGTGGGGTCGCACAGAGTTGGACATGACTGAAGCGACTTAGCAGCAGCAGCATACCTAACGAAAGCAAGGAAAGCACCTTTTCTAAATAATGGTGTGAAAGAAAAAAGAATAAAGATAAATGGTAAGAGGAATTGAGGAACTATATTTAACAGGAACTATATTTAACTATATTTAACATTCAAGAATTACTTTTGAGAAGTCAGGAGAAGACTCTTGAGAGTCTCTTAGACTGCAAGAAAAGCAAACCAGTCAATCCTAAAGGAAATCAACCCTGAATATCCATTGGAAGGACTGAGGCTGAAGCTGAAGCTCCAATACTTTGGCCACCTGATGCGAAGAGCCTACTCATTTAAAAAGACTGATGCTAGGAAACATAGAAGGCAGGAAGAGAAGGGGATGATGGAAGACAAGATGGTTGGATGGTATCACGGACTCAATGGACATGAGTTTGAGCAAGCTCTGGGAGATGGTGAAGGACAGGGAATACTGGTGTGTTGCAGTCCATGGGGTTGCAGAGTCAGACATGACTGAGCAATTGAACAACAGCAGCAGCAACAACAAGAGTACTATTTTCAAGGTCATCCTTTAACCTAGCTTCCCTGGTCTTATGGTCAAGAGAGGCTACACTACAAGTCTAGGTACTAAAAGAAAGCTAAGTTTAATTAGCAAAGACCTAGGACCTTGGAAATTACAAGATGGCACCAGTGGGTTCAGCAACTGAGGCCCAACAAACTTTAGAGCAAGCCTTACAAACTCAAATATCTGAAATGACAAGGAGACAAACACATAGAAAATGCATTTTTTCGTACAAAAACATTCAAGTTCAACCATTTAAAAATATGTTCAATGACAGAAATAAAATAACATCATGACCAACATATTTTTGGCCTGGATTTAATCCATAAGCAACCAATTTGCAGCTACTCTTTGGGGAGGAAGTTGACTGTAGCTCAGCCTTGGAGACTTAGCAGCAACGTCCACAGCTTTGGGTTCATGTACCTGGAGTTTTATAAGGAATTCCCTCCCTACCATCTCCCTGCCCCCTGTTTTCCTCAAGCAAAGATTAGAAGAGCAGGACCCAGCATAATGAGTTGAATTGGGGTTTGTTTTAGGATCAGATTGTATGTGAAGAAGAGTGAGGGCTTGTCAGAAGGTTGCAGTAGCTTAAAACAAGGATTCTTCCAGGACAGCCTCCAAGGGCCAAAGAGAAACCAACATCACACTATCCATATAAAAAATTTAGGCAGAACAGAATAATATTTATGCAGCAATGGTTGGAAATTGATGGAGATAAATCAAAGAAAAACAAAACAAAACAGAGCTCACAATAGGAGGTGTTCCACAAGGAATTTTGGGTATTGCTGGACCCTAACTAAGGCACACTGGAGGGCAAACCACCTATACATCTTCAAGGCGGAGCTGTTACGGAAAAATAACCTTAAGTATCTCAAATCAAGATCATTCCTGTCTTTGAATAGGCCTCTGAGGCTTGATAGCAGTATCTCTGCTAAAGATATATCAGAAAGAGTGGAAAAGGCTGGACAAGAGGTGGTACTAGGGTGTAATCGCTGGAGGGATTCTCTGGTGTAGTAAGGAAAGAAATCTAAGAGGGCTGTAGATCACATAAGGGAGTAGGAACATATTTAGATGAGTGCTATTATATTTCTTGTTTAACTCCAGAAACCTGTGCCCTAGGGAATTATGGTTACATTTCAGCAAGGATTAGAAAATGCAGATTGAGCAGGTGTCCTTAAATGGAGGATTTGTTATAGTAGAAGGAAACTGTAGAGTAGGTAGAATTTAATTAATGTTGGAAGTTGAACTAATCCTGCGCAAGGGGCAAGTATAACATTAGATACTTATCTTGTTTCTCAAAATTTATCTTGTTGGCTAATTTACAGTTTGGTAAATGAGGAAATTTTCTTTTACATTGCATTAAGGAATGGGATAGCTTACTTCATTGGGCTAATAATTTTTGGTAAGAAACCTGGAGAAGTCATTTAATTTTAATTTTTGAGGTTATTGAATAAATATTGGTGTTAAATGGTTACTTATATCTGTAAAATCACCCTGGTTGGCCCCCAAACCATGGGATATGCCTTGTGAATATTTCAGTTTTCAGTGTAGTAGTTGAAGGCATTGGGCTTTGGAATCAGCCAGATTTGGTTAGAATAGCTCTGAAAGCTATTAGCTGTATGACTGAGCTAGTGAATTAACCTCTTGGAACTTTAGTTTCCTCTTTGGCCAAAGGATGATAATAATACCTATGTTATAAGAGTCACTGCTAAAATAATATTAAATGTGATAGTAGATACCTACAATGGTTAAAACACTATAGCTATACATTTTTAAAGCATATTAATATTATTATTGCAGCATGCTATTTTTCTTAGTGCTTAAAATGTGTGATGCTTAAAGTCAAATATAAAAAATTTCAAAGACTACATCATCTGTACTATATTGGTTGATTGGTCATATGCTCACTATGTTTTGAGTTGTTCTCATTTCGGAACTAACACATACTGGAATTGAAGTCTTGGTATCATAAATTAGGTAATGTATTTTAGGCTCAAAGGGTGCTTCAGCAGCACAGTTCATCATATTAAACTGTTACAATACTGTAAAGGGAAGGATACTGGTGAGGCATTGTCTCAGAGGTAGTAGTGCTCACTAAACACTTCATCTGCTTCTCAGCAACCTTGCAATGACACAGGGTCTTATCAATAATTCAGACAAAAGTATTGTGGTGAGAACTAGAGTGTGACAGAGATCCTCTTGCCTGCAAATCCAAGAATATTAAGTATTGGTCCTTTACCAAATAAATTGTCAGATCGCAATTAAAAACTATTAACTCAATTGAAGCTGACCCCAGAAATTTTAAATGAAAATAATAAACTTATATGAAAATATAATTTTGGTAAAAATAACGATCATTTAATGATTCTTACAAAATAACGTTGTCATGAACATTTTTTGTTGTTTCAAACAATTACACTTCACTTTTCCACTTAAATATTCTATCATTTTGTTACTTTGTTATTTTAATAGTGATAATGGTAGCATATATTGTGTGTGTGTGTGTTTACTTTTAGATTATTTTTGTTTTGCTTTATTTATTTTGGTGATTTGGTACTGAGATGCCACAGCTGGAATGAAAAGACCTAGGTGCAAAATTAAAATGCTATCCAAATAGTGCTATAGCAATGAAAATGACACATTATCCTTTCTTTAGTTTTTTTATTTTTTTTTTAATAGACATTTTTTAAGAGAAATTTTGGGTTCACAGCAAAATTGAATAAAGATTAGATTTCTGTACAACTGCTGCCCCAACATATGCACAACCTCCTCCACTATCAACATTTCCCCACCAGAGAGGCAGTTATAACTGACGCACCTACACTGACACATCATTACCACCCCAAATCCATAGTTTACATGAGAACATATTCTTTGTGTTGGCCATTCAGTGGGTTTTAACTAATGTATAATGACATGTTTTCACCATTGTAGTATCATAAGTAGTTCACTGCCCTAAAATTTCTCAGTGAGCTGTCTGTCCATCTCTTATAAACTTTATTCCTCACAGACCCTGGTCGTTTTTACAATATCCATAAGATATCTTGCTTGATTCCAAGTTTTGACAATTACAAATAAATAATTGTCTCTATAAACAAACATGTGAAGGTTTTTGTGTGGACATCAGTTCCTAACTTCTTTGACTAAATATCAGCAGGACATTTTGCCTCTCTATGTATCTACAAAATAACTTGATTTTGATTAGGATTATGTTGAATTTATAGATCAAGTTGGAAAGAATTGTCATGACAATCTTGAGTCTTTCCACCCATGAACATGGAATACCTTTCTTTTTTTTAAAATTTTATTTTATTTTTAAACTTTATATAATTGTATTAGTTTTGCCAAATATCAAAATGAATCCGCCACAGGTATACATGTGTTCCCCATCCTAGACCCTCCTCCCTCCTCCCTCCCCATACCATCCCTCTGGGTCGTCCCAGTGCACTAGCCCCAAGCATCCAGTGTCGTGCATGGAACCTGGACTGGCATCTTTATATGATATTTTACATGTTTCAATGCCATTCTCCCAAATCTTCCCACCCTCTCCCTCTCCCACAGAGTCCATAAGACTGTTCTATACATCAGTGTCTCTTTTGCTGTCTCGTACACTGGGTTATTGTTACCATCTTTCTAAATTCCATATATATGCGTTAGTATACTGTATTGATGTTTTTCCTTCTGGCTTACTTCACTCTGTATAATAGGCTCCAGTTTCATCCACCTCGTTAGAACTGATTCAAATGTATTCTTTTTAATGGCTGAGTAATACTCCATTGTGTATATGTACCACAGCTTTCTTATCCATTCATCTGCTGATGGACATCTAGGTTGCTTCCATGTCCTGGCTATTATAAACAGTGCTGCGATGAACATTGGGGTACACGTGTCTCTTTCCCTTCTGGTTTCCTCAGTGTGTATGCCCAGCAGTGGGACTGCTGGATCATAAGGCAGTTCTATTTCCAGTTTTTTAAGGAATCTCCACACTGTTCTCCATAGTGGCTGTACTAGTTTGCATTCCCACCAACAGTGTAAGAGGGTTCCCTTTTCTCCACACCCTCTCCAGCATTTATTGCTTGTAGACTTTTGGATCACAGCCATTCTGACTGGCGTGAAATGGTACCTCATAGTGGTTTTGATTTGCATTTCTCTGATAATGAGTGATGTTGAGCATCTTTTCATGTGTTTGTTAGCCATCTGCAAGTCTTCTTTGGAGAAATGTCTATTTAGTTCTTTGGCCCATTTTTTGATTGGGTCATTTATTTTTCTGGAGTTGAGCTGTAGGAGTTGCTTGTATATTTTTGAGATTTGTTGTTTGTCAGTTGCTTCATTTGCTATTATTTTCTCCCATTCTGAAGGCTGTCTTTTCACCTTGCTTATAGTTTCCTTTGATGTGCAGAAGCTTTTAAGGTTAATTAGGTCCCATTTGTTTATTTTTGCTTTTATTTCCGATATTCTGGGAGGTGGGTCATAGAGGATCCTGCTGTGATGTATGTCAGAGAGTGTTTTGCCTATGTTCTCCTCTAGGAGTTTTATAGTTTCTGGTCTTACGTTTAGATCTTTAATCCATTTTGAGTTTATTTTTGTGTATGGTGTTAGAAAGTGGTCTAGTTTCATTCTTTTACAAGTGGTTGACCAGATTTCCCAGCACCACTTGTTAAAGAGATTGTCTTTAATCCATTGTATATTCTTGCCTCCTTTGTCAAAGATAAGGTGTCCATATGTGTGTGGATTTATCTCTGGGCTTTCTATTTTGTTCCATTGATCTATATTTCTGTCTTTGTGCCAGTACCATACTGTCTTGATAACTGTGGCTTTGTAGTAGAGCCTGAAGTCAGGTAGGTTGATTCCTCCAGTTCCATTTTTCTTTCTCAAGATCGCTTTGGCTATTCGAGGTTTTTTGTATTTCCATACAAATTGTGAAATTATTTGTTCTAGCTCTGTGAAGAATACCGTTGGTAGCTTGATAGGGATTGCATTGAATCTATAAATTGCTTTGGGTAGTATACTCATTTTCACTATATTGATTCTTCCAATCCATGAACATGGTATATTTCTCCATCTGTTAGTGTCCTCTTTGATTTATTTCACCAGTGTTTTATAGTTTTCTATATATAGGTCTTTAGTTTCTTTAGGTAGATACATTCCTAAGTATTTTATTCTTTCCGTTGCAATGGTGAATGGAATTGTTTCCTTAATTTCTCTTTCTGTTTTCTCATTATTAGTGTATAGGAATGCAAGGGATTTCTGTGTGTTGATTTTATATCCTGCAACTTTACTATAGTCATTGATTATTTCTAGTAATTTTCTGGTGGAGTCTTTAGGGTTTTCTATGTAGAGGATCATGTCATCTGCAAATAGTGAGAGTTTTACTTCTTCTTTTCCAATTTGGATTCCTTTTATTTCTTTTTCTGCTCTGATTGCTGTGGCCCAAACTTCCAAAACTATGTTGAATAGTAATGGTGAAAGTGGGCACCCTTGTCTTGTTCCTGACTTTAGAGGAAATGCTTTCAATTTTTCACCATTGAGGATAATGTTTGCAGTGGGTTTGTCATATATAGCTTTTATTATGTTGAGGTATGTTCCTTCTATTCCTGCTTTCTGGAGAGGTTTTTATCATAAATGGATGTTGAATTTTGTCAAAGGCTTTCTCTGCATCTATTGAGATAATCACAGAAATACAAAGGATCATAAGAGACTACTATCAACAATTATATGCCAATAAAATGGACAACGTGGAAGAAATGGACAAATTCTTAGAAAAGTACAACTTTCCAAAACTCGACCAGGAAGAAATAGAAAATCTTAACAGACCCATCACAAGCACGGAAATTGAAACTGTAATCAAAAATCTTCCAGCAAACAAAAGCCCAGGTCCAGATGGCTTCACAGCTGAATTCTACCAAAAATTTAGAGAAGAGCTAACACCTATCCTGCTCAAACTCTTCCAAAAAATTGCAGAGGAAGGTAAACTTCCAAACTCGTTCTATGAGGCCACCATCACCCTAATACCAAAACCTGACAAAGATCCCACAAAAAAAGAAAACTACAGGCCAATATCACTGATGAACATAGATGCAAAAATCCTTAACAAAATTCTAGCAATCAGAATCCAACAACACATTAAAAAGATCATACACCATGACCAAGTGGGCTTTATCCCAGGGATGCCAGGATTCTTCAATATCTGGAATACCTTTCTATTTAATTAATTTTTTAATTACTTTCATCAAAGTTTTGTAGTTTTCTTCATGTATATTTTGTATGTATTTTGTCACATTTATACATAGGAATTTCATTTTCTGATGCTAATATAAATAGCAATGTGTTTAACTTCAAATTCTACTTATTCATTGATGTTATGTAGAAAGCTATTTTCCTTTTTATATTAAACTTTTCTTCTGGAGCCTTGTTATGATCATTTATTAGTTCCATTTTTTTTTTCTTATCATAATGTATGTTGTTAATTTTCTTGTCTTGTTGTATTACCTGACTTATAGCAGTGCTTTGTTCCTCATCTGGGTGGGATAGTTTTGAGTTTCTCATTATTAAATTCAATGTTATCTGTGGGGATTTCTGTAGATGTCAATTATCAAATTAAGGAAGTTTCCCTCTATCCCTAGGTTCTGAGAGTTTTTTGAACAGGTATTCAGTTCAGTTCAGTTGCTCAGTCGTGTCCGACTCTTTGTGATCCCATGAATTGCAGCACGCCAGGCCTCCCTGTCCATCACCAACTCCGAGTTCACTCAGACTCACGTCCCTTGAGTCAGTGATACCATCCAGCCATCTCATCCTCTGCCCCCAATCCCTCCCAGCATCAGAGTCTTTTTCAATGAGTCAACTCTTTGCATGAGGTGGCCAAAGTACTGGAGTTTCAGCTTTAGCATCATTCTTTCCAAAGAAATCCCAGGGCTGATCTCCTTCAGAATGGACTGGTTGGATCTCCTTGCAGTCCAAGGGGCTCCCAAGAGTCTTCTCCAACACCACAGTTCAAAATCATCAATTCTTCATGTTAGATTATGTCAAAGGCTTTTTCTGCATATAATGATATAATTGTGATTTATTTTGTCTGTTGATGTGATGGATTGCATTAATTAATTTTTAAATGTTGAAATTATTTTGCATACTTGGAATAAATCTTACTTGGTTGTGTTGTATAATTCTTTTTACTCATTTTTGGATTCTATTTGATAATATTTTATTAAGAAATTTGGCATCTATGTTCATTAAAAGTATTGTTCTGTATTTCTTGTAATGTCTTTGGTATTAATGTAATGCTGGCTTCACAGAATGGTTTATGAAATATTCCTCCTGCTTTTTTCTTCTAGAAAAAAATTGTGGAGAATTTGTATAATTTTTTTCTTACATATTTGGTTGCATTCACCAGTGAATCCATCTGCACTTGGTGTTTTCTATTTTGGAAGGTTATTAATTATTGATTAAATGATTTAATTGATACAGTCCTCTTCATATTGTTCATTTCCCTTTTTGTGAGTTTTAGCAAATTGTGTCTTACAAAGAATTGGTCTATTTCTTCCAGGTTATCAAATTTGTCAGCATAGAGAGCTGTTCACTATACTCCTTTCTCCCCCCCCACCTTTAATGTTTTTGTGATTTGTAGTGGTGTGTCTTCATTCATTTCTGATATCAGTAATTTCTGTATTTTTTCTTTTTTATTAGATTGGCTAGAGGCTTATTGATTTTGTCGATTTTTTAAACAATTAGCTTTTGGTTTCATTGATCATTCTCCATTGATTTCTTGTTTGCAATTTCATTGATTTTGCTATATAATTCTTATTATTTCTCCTTTTTTTGTTCTCTCTCTCTTTTTTATTCTTTCTTTTGATTTATTTTGTTCTTCTTTTAGTTTCTTAAGTTGAAAGTTTTAGATGATTGATTTTATATTTTTTAATATATCTAATCAATATCATACATTTCACTCTAAGTACTGCCCACAATATTAAATATAGAATTAGAATACACATCTCTCTTCATGTAGGGATTCCAGTGTTCTTTGGCTTACAACCTCTCACAGACAAACTAATTTTCTGAAAATTATGTAAATAATACTATTATTGAGGTATAAGGACTCTGCAGATGGTGATTGCAGCCATGAAATTAAAGACGCTTACTCCTTGGAAGGAAAGTTATGACCAACCTAGATAGCATATTCAAAAGCAGAGACATTACTTTGCCAACAAAGGTCTGTCTAGTCAAGGCTATGGTTTTTCCTGTGGTCATGTATAGATGTGAGAGTTAGACTGTGAAGAAAGCTGAGCACTGAAGAATTAATGCTTTTGAACTGTGGTGTTGGAGAAGATTCTTGAGAGTCCCTTGGACTGCAAGGAGATCCAACCAGTCCATTCTAAAGGAGATCAGCCCTGGGATTTCTTTGGAAAAAATGATGCTAAAGCTGAAACTCCAGTACTTTGGCCACCTCATGCGAAGAGTTGACTCATTGGAAAAGACTCTGATGCTGGGAGGGATTGGGGGCAGGAGGAGAAGGGGATGACAGAGGATGAGATGGCTGGATGGCATCACTGACTTGATGGACATGAGTCTCAGTGAACTCCAGGAGTTGGTGTTGGACAGGGAGGCCTGGCGTGCTGCGATTCATAGGGTCGCAAAGAGTCGGACACCACTGAGTGACTGATCTGATCTGATCTGATCTGAATAATGAGTGATGTTGAGCGTCTTTTCATGTGTTTGTTAGCCATCTATATGTCTTCTTTGGAGAAATGTCTGTTTAGGTCTTTTTCCCACTTTTTGATTAGGTTGATTGTTTTTCTGGCATTGAGTTGTATGAGCTGCCTGTATATTTTGGAAATTAATCTTTTGTAAGTTGTTTCATTTGTTATTATTTTCTCCCATTCTGAGGGTTGTCTTTTCACCTTGCTTATAGTTTCCTTTGCTGTACAAAACCTTTTTAAGTTTAATAAGGTCCCACTTGTTTACTTCTGCTTTTATTTCCATTACTCTAAAGAGGTGGGTCATAGAGGATCTTGCTTTGATTTATGTCATCAAGTGTTCTGCCTATGTTTTCCTCTAAGAGTTTTATAATTTCTGGTTTTACACTTAGGTCTTTAACCCGTTGTGAGTTTCTCTTTGTGTATGGTGTTAGGAAGTGTTCTAATTTCATTCTTTTACATGTAGCTGTCCAGTTTTCCCAGCACCATTTATTGAAGAGGCTGTCTTTGCCCCATTGTATATCCTTGCCTCCTTTGTTAAAAATAAGATACCCTTAGGTGCTTGGGTTTGTTTCTGGGCTTTCTATCTTGTTCCATTGGTCTATATTTCTATTTTTGTGCCAGTACCATACTTTGCTGATGATTGTAGCATTGTAGTGTAATCTGAAGTCAAGAAGGTTGATTCCTCCAGCTCCATTCTTCTTTCTCAAGACTGCTTTGGCTATTCAGGATCTTTTGAGTTTCCATATGAATTGTGAAACTTTTGTTCTAGTTCTGTGAAAAATGCCATTGGTAATTTGATAAGGATCACATTGAATCTGTAGATTGCATTTGGTAGTAGAACATGGAATGTCTCTCCATCTCTTTATGTCATCTTTGATTTATTTCATTAGTGTCATAATTTTCTGTGTACAGTTCTTTTGTCTCCTTAGGTAAGTTTATTCCTACATATTTAATTCTTTTTGTTGCAATGGTGAATGGGATTGATTCCTTTATTTCTCTTTCTGATTTTTCACTGTTAGTATATAGAAATGCAAGTGATTTCTGTGTACTGACTTTGTATCCTGCAACTTTGCTAAATTCACTGATTAGCTCTAGTAATTTTCTGATACTATCTTTAGGGTTTTCTATGTACAGTCATGTCATCTACAAATAGTGAGAGCTTTAATTCTTATTTTCCAATCTGGATTCCTTTTCTTTTTCTTCTCTGATTGCTATAGCTAGGACTTCCAGAACTATGTTGAATAATAGTGGTGAAAGTGGACACCCTTGTCTTGTTCCTGATCTTAGGGGGAATGCTTTCAGTTTTTCACCATTGAGAATAATGTTTGCTGTAGGCTTATCATATATGGCCTTTACTATGTTGAGGTAGATTCCTTCTATGCCCATTTTTTGAAGAGTTTTTGGAAAAGACTCTGATGCTGGGAGGGATTGGGGGCAGGAGGAGAAGGGGACGACAGAGGATGAGATGCCTGGATGGCATCATCGACTCGATGGACATGAGTTTGGGTGAACTCTGGGAGTTGGTGATGGACAGGGAGGCCTGGTGTGCTATAATTCATGGGTCGCAAAGAGTCAGACACAACTGAGTGACTGAACTGAACTGAACTGAATCATAAATGAGTGCTTAATTTTGTCAAAAGCTTTTTCTGCATCTATTGAGATTATCATATTTTTTTAATCTTTCAATTTGTTAATATGGTATATCACATTGATTTGTGTATATTGAAGAATTCTTGCATCCCTTGAATAGACCCAACGTGATCATGGTGTATGAGCTTTTTGATGTGTTGCTGAATTCTGTTTGCTAAAATTTTGTTGAGGATTTTTGCATCTATGTTCATCAGTGATATTAGCCTGTAGTTTTCTTTTGTGTGTGTTGCCCTTATCTGGTTTTGGTATCAGAATGATGGTGGCCTCGTAGAATGAATTTAGAAGTATTCCTTCCTCTGCAATTTTTTGAAAGAGTTTTAGAAGGATAGACAGCTCTTCTCTAAATGTTTGATAGAATTCTCCTGTGAAGCCATCTGGTCCTGGGTTTTTGTTTTTTGGGGACATTTTTTCTCACAGCTTCAATTTCAGTGCTTGTAATTGGGTTGTTCATAATTTCTATTTCTTCCTGGTTCAGTCTTGGGAAGATTGAACTTTTCTAGGAATCTGTCCATTTCTTTCAGGTTATCCATTTTATTGTCATATAGTGTTCATAATAGTCTCTTATAATCCTTTGCATTTCTGCATTGTCTGTTGTAACCTCTCCTTTTTCATTTCTACTTTTGATTTGATTCTTCTCTCTTTTTTTCTTGATGAGTCTGGCTAAAGGTTTGTCAATTTTGTTTATCTTCTCAAGGAACCAGCTTTTAGTTTTATTTATCTTTACTATTCTTTCTTCATTTTTTTTTTTTCACGTATTTCTTCTTGGATCTTTATGATTTCTTTCCTTCTACTAATTTTGGGTTTTTTACGATATGGGATGTTGCTAATAAAAACTGTTAGGATTTGGCCCCTTCTTTTCTCCACCGCCTGAATTCTTATCTTTTGAGTAAGGATGAAACCTATCGGCCTTCTTATTTCCTGTAGATTTTTCTTTTAATTCAGATTTCTCTGAATTAACTGATAAACTGATTCACCATTCTTCATTTTAACTCCATTGGAGCTGCTGCTGTGCTATGGAGGCTGCTTCTCCTGCTTGGGCGGGTGAGGTTCTTGCCCGAGGCTCACCCAGCGGGTCCAAGAGGTGCCGATGCAGGCTGTTATCGCCAAGGCCCATAATCACCTCGGGCTTGTTGGCGTCAACCATCCGTCCACCACGGCCTCCACCTCTGCTGCCTGCTCTGAGGGGCTCCAAGCACGACAATCGCTGTTCCTTTTTCAATTCACTTCTTTGGCATTATGAAGTCAGACTGTGGGGATTGCCTACTGCCTGATTAGTGGTGCTGGATTTAAATCTTAGAGAAAAGTGTGTTTTGACCCTAAAGTTATCCTTGCACATTACTTTGATGACCCTGATCATTCCATCCTTGAGGGAAAAGGCAACCAGGGAGCTGATGCTAAGTGATTTTCATGTCGAACTGGATTCCAAAAAATGAAAAGAAGGCCTCATATTAAAGTAGCAAGGATTTGTATCAAAGGGAAGAACTTTAGGAAAGGTAATCTCTGATGAATCATCAGTTATGGAAAGTGGAATTCCTTAGTCTGAGAATTGTCATATTTGCTTTGGAAAAAACAAACAAAAGTGAGGGACTACAATAAGTCAGTAAAGCATTAGTTTTAAAGCTGTTTACCATTTGTCAGCCATGTCAACAGTGTGAATTTCAGTGTTGTGGTTTTATATTATATTGCTTGTTTTGACAACTAAAAATCATTTAAAATTTACTAGTTATCCTGGTGGATTGTATAATTAACCATTCAGTACACCAAAGATCTAAAATTAATATCAGGTGTGCAGAACAATATCCTGTTCCCTATACAGACCCGTGGAAGTATACATTAAGGAATGTCAAAATTGTATTCCCCAAATCCATCCTCAAAGATTGAGTAGAACCCAGTTTCTCTCATAAGCCATTTAAGACAATCATTTATATTTTTCCCAAAACCATTTTGAATTGTAGTAGCTGACAATGCTACCTTTTAAAGATAACAAGTATCTCCAATTTTGTTATATTATATGAAGCAGAATGTACTTTTATTTTTCCAGATCTCTGTCACTCAGATATTAATATATATATTAGTATATATCTATATCACACATATATATATGCATAAAGACAAAGAAAATAGTTGTATGTGTTTATGTATAATTTATGAAATCTTTGGTGATTGGTACCGGGAGTCAGGGAGACATTTTATATTTTAAAGTCTTTCTTATCATTTTTACTTTTTCAATATGCATTTGTTATTCTTAAAATGTCATTGCATATCATTAAATCCAAGACACTGCTACTTCTTGATCCTTCTAGAGAATATAAAAGAACGTTTTTAATAATCGGCAACAGGTCAGACATGATTGAAGTAACTTAGCATACACGCACACACATCAGGACTGCTACCTTCCCAACTGCACTTACTACACTCCGTTAATTATCTGGTGCATCCCAAGTTACTTTAATTAAAAATAAATTGTTAAAGTATTTATATAAATTGTCAAAGACATAAAGATATTATTAATTAAAACTATGCCAAGCAATGCTCAGGATAAAAATAAATCACAAATAATTATGAAAAATGTCCAGCCTCATAATTTAAAATTAAAATCAGTGGGGCATTTTTATTTTAGACTCATAAAATTGATAATTGAAAAAGATATGTTAAATATTATGATGCCTTGATGGATATGGAAATTGTCACAGCATTCTGGACAAACATTTGGTGAGATTGTAAACATCTTTAACCTAACCCAATGAATTCCAGGGAAAATGAAAAAGGACACAAAATTTATGTGCAAGAATGTTGGTCATATTTTTATTTAAAGAAAATAACTAAATTTTAATATATTTATAATAGAATTAATAGTGAATTGATACAAACTTATCTTCAAGAAGAATTTAATGGCTTAGGGAAATACTTATGATAAAATGCTAACTGAAAATTAGAAGACAAAGTGGAATCTACATTATGATTTCAGGTTTGAAAAAAATTATATATATGCATAAATTTATTATGTGTGTAATTTTATATCTATTTATTTCCATTACATTGAAATATAAATTACATATTCTGTGTTTTTATAATTGAGATATAACTGACATATAACATTATATTAATTTTAAGTGTACAATGTGACTTAATATTTGCATACATTGAGAAATGATCAGCACAATAAATCTAGTTAGCATCCATCACCACACATAGTAATAAATTTTTTTTCTTATGATGGAAACTTTTAAGATCTACTCTTAGCAACTTTATACAATGCAGTGTTATTAACTACAGTCACTATAGTCATGCTGTACATTATATCCCCATGTCTTATTTATTTTATAACTGCAAATTAAAAGGGTGGGAAAAAAATAAATCTGTTATTTCAGAGTGGTGAAATTGGATTTTTTTTCCCTCTGTAATTGCCTTTATATTCTAAATGCACAGCAAGAGAAACCTGCAACAAACCAGCAATATTCTGAATCTGAGAAAATATTTGCAAATCATATATCTGATAAGGGGCTAATATCCAAAATCTATAAGGAACCCATACAACTTAATAGCAAAAAATAATCTAGCTAAAAAATGGCCAGAGGGCCTGAGTAGACATTATTAAAAAGAAAATTCAAATGTCCAAAGATACATGTAAAGATGCTCAGCATCAATATTAACTTGACAAGTATATTTCCAAACCACAATGAGATATTACCTCACACCTGTTAAAATAGCTATTATCCAAAAAACTACAAATTGCAAGTGTTGGCAAAGATGTGGCGAAAAAGAAGCATTTGTACATTGTTGGTGGGAAAGTCAGCTAGTGGATCCTTTATGGAAAACATTATGGATGTTCCTCAAAAAATTAAATATAAAGGTAACATGTGATCTGGAAATTCTACTTCTGGGTACTTATGCAAAGAAAATGAAACACTAATTAAAAAGATATAGGTACATCCATGTTCAGTGCAGCATTACTTACAAAAACCAAGGCATGGAAACAACCTAATGTCAACCAATGGATGAATAGAAAAATAAAATGTGGTGTATTATTCAGCCTGAGAAATAGAATATGATTAAATGATAAAAAATGAAATGTTTGGACAGCAGGCATGGAGCTTGAAGATACTACAGTAAGTGAAATAAGTCAGAAAGAAAAAGAGAAATACTATATGACATATGGGATTTTAAACTAAAAATCCCCCTCCCCCAGAAAAGAAAATGAGCTTATGAATACAGAAAACAGATTGATGGTTGCCTGGAGCAGGGACTAGGGGGATAGGCAAAATGAAGCAAGGGGGTAAAAAGGTATAAATTTTTAGTTACACAGTGAGTAAGTCATGGGGATGTAATATACAGCACGATGGTCATATTAATAATATTACATTGCTTACCTCCAAAGTTGCTAAGAGTAAATCTTAAAATTTCTCAACATAAGAAGACAGGAGTTTTTGTAACTATGTGGTGACGGATGTAAACTACACTCATTGTGGCGATCATTTAAAAATATGCGATTCTCCGGTGGCTCAGATGGTAAGGAGTTTGTCTGCAATGCAGGTAGACTGGGTTTGATTCCTAGGTTGAGGTTGGGAAGATCCCCTGGAGAAGGAAATGGCAACCCACTCCTGTATTCTTGCCTGGAAAATCCCATGGACAGAAGAGCCTGGTAGGTTACAGATGTAGGGGTTGCGATGAGTTAGACACAACTGAGCGACTTCTCTTTCACTTTTTCAAAATATATACAAATATGGAATCATTATGTTGTACACCTGAAACTCAAGTGATGTTATGTGTCAATTATACTTCAATAAAAAATAGTTACTGATTTATATTAAATTCAACACAGTTTATAAAGTTCACATTAATTTCCTGTATACACGTAAGTACCTTGTAGCTGTTTTTATTTCAGACGAAATTAGTCATATAATACTCCACAGATTTCTACTGGATTATATATGCTCTATTTTTCTTATTAGAATGTTTTTTAGATTGTTTAATTTTATTAGACTATCTTAGGCTATGGTTTTTCCTGTGGTCATGTATGGATGTGAGAGTTGGACTGTGAAGAAGGCTGAGCACCGAAGAATTGATGCTTTTGAACTGTGGTGTTGGAGAAGACTCTTGAGAGTCCCTTGGACTGCAAGGAGATCCAACCAGTCCATTCTGAAGGAGATCAGCCCTGGGATTTCTTTGGAAGGAATGATGCTAAAGCTGAAACTCCAGTACTTTGGCCACCTCATGCGAAGAGCTGACTCATTGGAAAAGACTCTGATGCTGGGAGGGATTGGGGGCAGGAGGAGAAGGGGATGACAGAGGATGAGATGGCTGGATGGCATCACTGACTCGAAGGAGGTGAGTCTGAGTGAACTCTGGGAGTTGGTGATGGACAGGGAGGCCTGGCGTGCGGCGATTCATGGGGTCGCAAAGAGTTGGACACGACTGAGCAACTGATCTGATCTGATGTGGTCTATCATTATTATAGTAATATACGGCTAAAGTGTGTCATGGTGTCATGTCAGTCTCATATTGCCTAGCTCTAAAAACAAAGAAAACCCTAACATATTAGTACTCTGTTTTATTTCTGTTGACATCATTGTCCTAGAGTCAGTACAGATTGGTGCCTTCCATGGACAGATGACCCTGGTAGGCTACAGTCCATGGGGTCACAAAGAGTTGGACACGACTTCACTTTCACTTTCCCTATTTTCTGATAGTATTTTGATTTCAATTCAGCAGATTAAAAGTGGTTCTTGATTTAACAGTAAGATGCAAACAAGATATATGGATCAAGGGATCCAAGGGAAATTCTAGCACTTGGGTTGGCATGACATTTCATTTCCTCTAATCCAATCTCTTCCTTCACAGGTGGGAAAAAGAAACTCCCAAGAGGTCAGACCAGAGTGCAGGCTTATGGACTCCTCACTCTACACTTAGCAACAGTACAGTTTGGGCTGATGTCCTTGGTCTGACCAGTAAAAGGATCAAGTTTCTCCAACACTGTGTCGGGCTTGTGTGTATGCCTACAAGGCAGTTTGCTGGGCTGCTGGGAGTTATGATACCCTCAATATCTAAATATAAATATAAAATAGACTATCATATTTGGCTTCCCTGATGGCTCTGGTAGTAAAGAATCCCCATGAAATGCAGGAGATGTGGGTTCAATCCTTGGGCGGGAAAGATCCCCTGGAGAAGGAAATCACAGCCTAGTCCAGTATTCTTAGGGCTTCCCTGGGTCAGGAAGATCCCCTGAAGAAGGGAAAGGCTACCCAATCCAATATTCTGGCCTGGAGAATTCCATGGACTGTATAGTCCATGGGGTCCCAAAGAGTCGGACACAACTGAGCAACTTTCACTTTCCAGTATTCTTGCTTGGGAAATCCCATGGATGGAGGACCCTGGCAGGCTACAGTCCACAGAACTGCAAAGAGTAGGACACCACAACTTAGTGAGTAAACGGCAATACCATAAAAGAGGCAGCCCCATCTGTGATCCCACCAAGATCCACAAAGCCACTTTTAAAAATCCAGCCTGGAGCACAGTCTCTGGGAGGGCAGGTACCTCCTGGTTCCAGCGAACACACAGGAAACTACAAAATGATTGCACTGATGGTGAAACATAGCTCCCAGAAATGAGCAAGCAATCTGAAATGGAAAACAAACCAGAAACCCTCACATTAGTCACTGAGTTTTAAAAGCCTTGACAATGAGACAAATTAAATTAAAAAAAATAAGATTCTTCACACATACCCACACATGTGGAAGGGAAGAAATCAATTACTGTATTTCAGGGTGGCAGAATTGATTAAATTTTTTCCTTTGTAATTGTACAATACAAATACCAAGTCTATACCTTATTCACAGATGCTTGTTTTATAATCTATTGCTATTTTTATGACTTCTGTGAATTCTACTGTTGAATTTTTTCCTGGCTTTCAAAAATTTCTCGGATACTTTGTGCAGTGCTAAGCTTTTATTTCCTCCCTTGTGCTGCATTGTGCCTTTGTATTCACAGATGAACTTTCTCTTAGTGAATCATCACTTCAGTATTGGGAAATGTAGGGCTCAGGGTCAGTAAGCTGAGTAGTTACTGGCTGTCCTCATTTTCTACTCTTAAGAATCTCCCTGGCTTTATGAGTTTTGTTGATGTGGTGGTTTGAATACTAAGCCAGCTATTTCCCACACTGACCTCTTGTAACTTTGTACTATTTTTGCCTAATGCTCTCCAGTGTCTGTTCTCCTTCCATTCCAGTATCAGTGTGCCTCCCATTGCAGGGGGCACAGGTTCAATCCCTAGTCAAGGAACTAAGATCCCATATGCTGATTGGTGCAGGAAGAAAAAAAAATGTGCATGAAAAGCGAAAGTGTGAAAATGTTAGTTGCTCAGTTGTGTTCAACCTTTCGTGACCCCATTGATTGTAGCCTGCCAGGTTCTGCTGTTCATGGAATGTCCCAAGCAGCAAAACTGAAGTGGGTAGCTATTTCCTTCTCCAGGAATCTTCTTGACCCAGGGATAGAACCTGGGTCTTCTGCATTGCACACATTCTTTAGTATCTGAGCCACCAGGGAAACCAATGCATGACATTTATTAAATAAGGTTGATTATTAAGGAAAATAAAAGTACTCTAATGTCCACTTCCCAGAGAAAACTACAATTTGTATTCATGTATATCTTTTCAGACTTTTCATATGAGCTTGTGTATACATGTGTAGGTATACATGTGTGTATGAAAATTTGAAACTGAGCAAGACCCTGTGGGTCACTATGAAGTACAAAAGCTTTTCTGTGTCCCCCATTTCTTGTTTGTAAGAACAAGGTTTTCAGCTTCCTAGACCTCCCTGAGATTGGAAGGGCAGATTCTGTTACTAATTTGAAGCGTCAAGGAAGGCAGAAACAAAGGAAAGGCAGTCAAGAAGCAATAATGCAGGAATGCGGGCAGAGTCTTGGTTCCTCCTCAAGAGATACACATAACAATCTGATCATCATGCACATAAGCTTGTATTTGACAACAATTTCTTTTACATACTTGAGATTATGGTGTGAATACTTCTTAAAGTGCTTGTCTAGTTCTCTTCAGTATGAGATATAAAACTAATGAATTTGTAACCTCATAGGGTCTTCCTATGAGGAAGACTAAAGAGCCTCTTGATGAAAGTGAAAGAGGAGAGTGAAAAAGATGGCTTAAAATTCAACATTCAGAAAACTAAGATCATGGCATCTGGTCCCATCACTTCATGGCAAATAGATGGGGAAACAGTGGAAACAGTGACAGACTTTATTTTGGGGGTCTCCAAAATCACTGCAGATAGCGACTTCAGCCATGAAATTAAAAGACACTTACTCCTTGGAAGAAAAGTCATGACCAACCTAGAGAGCATATTAAAAAGCAGAGACATTATTTTGCCAACAAAGGTCCCTCTAGTCAAGGCTATGGTAGTTAGGTATGGGTGTGAGAGTTGGACTCAAAAGACAGCTGAGTGCTGAAGAATTGATGCTTTTGAACTGTGGTGTTGGAGAAGACTCTTGAGAGTCCCTTGGACTGCAAGGAGATCCAACCAGTCCATCCTAAAGGAAATCAGTCCTGAATATTCATTGGGAGGACTGATGCTGAACCTGAAACTCCAGTACTTTGGCCACCTGATGTGAAGAACTGACTCATTTGAAAGACCCTGATGTTGGGAAAGAGTGAAGGCAGAAGGAGAAGGGGATGACAGAGGATGAGATGGTTGGATAGCATCACCAAATCAATGGACATGAGTTCGGGTAAACTCCGGGAATTGGTGATAGACAGGAGGCCTGGCGTGCTACAGTCCATGGGGTCACAAAAAGTCAGACACGACTGATCAACTGAACTGATCTGAACTGAGGGTGTTCCTTCCTCATTGGAAGAGACCCTGATGCTGGGAAAGATTGAAGGCAGGAAGAGAAAGGATGAGATGGTTGGATGGCATCACTGACTCAATAGATATGGGTTTGAGAAAGCTTTGGGAGTTGGTGATGGACAGGGAAGTCTGACATACTACAAACAGTCCATGGGGTCACAAAGAGTCGGACACAACTGAACAACTGAACTGAACTGAAGGATCTTTCTTTCCCTGGTGACTCAGATGGTAAAGAATTTGCCTACAATGCAGGAGACCTGGTTCAATCCCTGGGTCTGGAAGATCCCCTGGAGAAAGAAGGGCAGCCCACTCTAGGATTCTTGCCTGGAGAATTCCATGGATAGAGGAGCCTAGCAGGCTAGAGTCTGTGCGGTCGAAAATAGTCAGACATGACAGAGTGACTAACACACACATACACAGGATCTTTCTTTAGCCTTTATTAATGTGAGGTTTTGTTCACAGTAGAACTCTTTTAGACTAAAGATTCTCAGTTTTTCCTTGAAAATTTAAAATATTCCTTGTGGGTCATATCTGTTTTCATTGATTTATCGTAGTTTTATTTTTCAAATCAAATTAGAAAAGCATCAGTATTAACCAATATTTTATGTAGAATCCTCAATCTGCTTATTTCCACAAAGAAACAGAAGAAATGAATTAGTATTTACTGAATATCTACTGTGAATCAGATGTGCTCTAGGAACCTTGTACGCTAATTCTATTTAATTCTTATAGCATCTAAGGAATTTCTGCCTTTAAGTAGAAAGTATTTCTACCTCTCATAAGGCATCTGACTCTACAGATGTACAAAATAAGAGTCTGATTCAAACCTTAAGTCATTCTGTCTCTCATATTACTTCTCACACCGTACTGACACTATTCATTGTCTCCATAGCATATGAGTAGGCTTCCCAGGTGGCTCACTGATAAAGTATCCACCTGCCAATGAAGGAGACATGGGTTCAAGCCCTGGGTGGAAAAGATCCCCTGGAGAAGGAAATGGCAACCTACTCCAGTGTTCTTGCCTGGTAAATCTCATGGACAGAGGAGCCTGGCAGACTGTAGTGCATAGGATCACAAAGAGTCAGACAAGACGACAACAATAACAATCTGAAGAATTCCACCATGCCATCAGCTACATGCAGTATGATCTTGCCTGTTCTCATGAACTCTCAAGCATTGAAAGATGCAATCTTTTCAAATATTTGTAGACTCACTCTTGTTAGATTTGAAGTAATTCATAAAGCAGTCCTCCAATTTTTCTATCATTTGCTTCTTCCTCTATATCCCTTTCCCCTCATGCACCAGTCTATCCTTAAAAAGGAGATACCTATGAGGAAGTTTTTATCATCTCAGCCATCACTAATATCCAGAGCCAACAACAGGATATTTCTAAAACCCTCCAGAATCATGTGTGCCATTTATAAAAATAAACAAAAATAAACATTGTCCCTAAAGGATTTGTTAATGAAGTTTTAAAATGCCTACTCTGAAAATTTGCAGGATTAAAAATAAGCAAGTATTCCAAGTTAAATAAAAAATATTAAAATTTAGAAAACATGTTTTAATCAGTTGAAAATCCCTTTTAATAGGAAACTAAAATATGACTTTGTTTCACAATCCCTGCTGATGAAATTTGGAGAACTAATAAACAAGCTACTAAATGTCTAGTAAATAGGTTTTTGCAAATGAGTTTGCAACCATTGATATACGGAATGGAAAGAAATTTAAGGATGAACTACTCCAATTATTATTTTACTAGGACATTTAAATTATTTGTCAAAGGTCACATGTATCAGATGATATAATATCTGTACTTCCTACAACTAAAAATTCATGTATTTGAAAAGAACACAAGATACTGTCTACCCTCTATTTTATGTTGCATGAAACTTTTATTGAAAGATAGAAAATATTGTACGGCTAACCAAAACTTTACAAATTAAGACCTGATTAAAATAAGAAGGTGTTTATTTGGGGTTTGTTAAGACTGTAACCCAGGAAACACAGATTCAAGAAGCACTTGAATTGCATTCCATGGGATGACAAAATGGGGGAGGTTCTCAGTCAAAAAACCACAAGGTTACAGCTAGTTACATGAGTTATTTATCAAGAATTATAATTGGACCTGGCAGGAAGTAAGGGTGCTTGTGAACTAAGGATTGGTTGGGGTCTGAAATGGTTGCATAGTTACAAGAGAAGACCTTGAGACCATAAGGTTGCAGCTGGCAGAATTTGCTCTGAATAAAGCTAATGGTGTACTTGGGTCTGGTACAGTTCAAAGAAAGTTCAAGTTCTTAGTAGAGCAGAGATATTTGTTTCTGAGACCAGAACCTCACTGACCACTCGACTCCATTTTGTATGCCTGAAGTGTGATTACTCCATTTTGTCATCAAGTTACAATAATACAAGTTACAAGTACAAATCACTACTCTATAGCTCAATTACATTTCATAAAGCATTATCTAAAGTCAGCACCCCCACAGATTCATTTGTTACCCCACCCAGTGACCAGTAACCTGACTCTAACAATACAACTTAACTTTATATTTGGAGAGAGGATTATAATTAAGTTCTTACGATTATACCAGATTTGTCATATATTGATGTTTTTCCTTATTAAAGTACTTTAAAATATTTCAAAGTTTATCTTCATTTTTTCATTTTTTTAAAATTTGAAAATAATTGCTTTACAATATTGTGTTGGTTTCTGCTATACATCAGCATGAATCAGCTACAGGTATACATATGTCCCCTCCCTTCTGAAACCCCTCCCGTCCCCCACCCCATTCCACTCCTCTAGGTTGTCACAGAGCACTGGGTTGAGCTCCCTGTGTCACATGGCAAATTCCCACTTGCTATCTATTTTACGAATGGTAATGTATATGTTTCCATGCTATTCTCTCAATTCGTCCCACCCTGTCCTTCCTTCACTGTGTCCACGAGTCTACTCTCTATGTCTGCGTGTGCATTGCTGCCCAGATTCCATATGCATACATTAATATACAATATTGTCTTTCTCTTTCTGACTTACTTCACTCTGTATAATAGGCTTTAGGTTTGTTCACCTCATTAGGACTGACTCAAATGTGTTCTTTTCCATTTTTATATAGTAACTTGCTTTTTGTTTTCTCTAGTCTATGGGTTTCGATACATGTGTAGAACCTTATCCATAGAGAAGATACAGAACATTTCCATCATCCCCCAGATTCCCACTGGCTGTTCTCCCTTTGTAGACAACCCTTTTCCTCAGACTTAAGACCTGACAGCAGCTGATCTATGTTGCTTCCTTAGAATTTTCCTTTTCTAAAACGTTAAATTAATAAAATTGCACAGCATGTAAACATTTGATCAGGCTTTTTACACTTGGCAAAATACATCCATGTTCCAGCATGGATCAATAGTTGACTTTTTAAAAATCAAATTATTTATTTATTTATTTGGCTTGCTGAGTCTTTGCTGTGACACATGGGATCTAGTATTTGGAAAAATCAGTATTGAAAACAGGATTGGAAAAAGGTCAGTTTTCAATACAATTCCAAAGAAAGGCAATGCCAAAGAATGTTCAAACTAATACAACTGCCTCACTTCACATGTTAGCAAGGTAACGCTCAAAATTCTTCAAGTTAAGCTTCAGTAATACATGAACTCAGAACTTCCAGATGTTCAAGCTGGATTTAGAAAAGACAGAGGAACCAGAGATCAAATTATCAACATCCGCTGAATCATAGAAAAAGCAAGAGAATTCCAGTAAAACATCTACTTCTCCTTCACTGACTATGCTAAAGGCTTTGACTGTATGGATCATAACAATCTGTGGAAAATTCTTTAAGAAGTGGGAGTACCAGGCCACTTTACCTGCCTCCTGCAAAATCTGTACATAGGTCAAGAAGCAACAGAACTGGATATGGTACAACGGACTGGTCCAAAATTGGGAAAGGAATACATCAAGGCTGTATATTGTCACCCTGCTTACTTAACATATGAAGAGTACATCATGTGAAATGCTGGGATGAATTATTCACAGCTGGAATCAAAACTGCTGGGAGAAATATCAACAACCTCAGATATGCAGATGATACTACCCTAATGGCAGAAAACAAAGAGGAACTAAAGAGCCTCTTGATGGAGTAGAAGGAGGAGAGTGAAAATAAAAACTGGCTTAAAGCTCAACATTCAAAAAACTAAGATCATGGCATCTGGTCCAATCATTTCATGGCAAATGAGTGAGGGGGGGAGGGAATGAAAACAGTGACAGATTTATTTTCTTGGTCTTCAAAATCACTGAGGTTGGTGACTGCAGCCATGAAATTGAAAGACACTTGCTCCTTGGAAGAAAAGTTATGGCTAAACTAGACAGTGTATTAAAAAGCAGAGATATCACTTTGCCAACAAAGGTCTGTATAGTTGAAGATATAGTTTTCCAGTAGTCATGTAGAGATGTGAGAGTTGGACCATAAAGAAATCTGAGTGCAGAAGAATTGATATTCTAAAATTATTTTAATTATCTAAACCATAGAAAGAGATCAACTAAATTTAGACTTGTCAAGGATGTTTTATAAAGTTTTAAAGCTAACCACCAAAAGAATGGAAATAGAACCATGAGCATCACACTCAAGAGGCACTATGCTTCATATTCATCAGTCTTGATGGCTGTGATGTTGTTGCTGTATCATTTCAACATGCTGCCTCCACAGTGACTGAGGTAATGGAGAAGTAGAGTCAAAGAATTACTGTATCAGACAGGAATCCATTGCTTGAGTATCGTGGAATAGGGGACTTTCAAAGGAATGGGTCCTTACATATTTTTTGGAAGATATGGGAGGAGCTGGAGAAAGAAGTATGTGAGAAGTAGATGTAGAAAATCGGAGGAAAAATAAAACCAAATAATCCTACCCTAGAGAGCTTCCCAGGTAGCTCAGTGGTAAAGAATCCATCTGCAATGCAGGAGATGGCTAGTTCCATCTCTGGGTTGGAAAGATACCCTGGAGAAGGAAATGACAACCCACTCCAAAACCCTTGTCTGGTAAATTCCATGGATAGAGGAGCCTAGAGGGATACAGTCCATGGAGTTGCAAAAGAATCGGACACGACTTAATGACTAAACAACCAACAACAATCCTACCTTATGCATTGGCATATGTGGACAAGGAGGAGCTTGCAACTGAATGTGGCAATCCAAGGGTATCTCGTGGTCAGGTTAGGGCTACAAAGAACTGCCAGTGGAGGAGCATACAAGAGCCTGCTGCTTCTGTCCTTGTTGGTGAACCTGGTTTGCCTTCACTCTCAGTGGTCAGAAAGAAGAGATGAGCATAGTGGGTGAAGAGTAAGAACAAAGCTGGAAACTATGACCCTTCTTCATCAATCTTTTGCCATCTAATCACAAAGACCCTTAGATGGAAATTCACTTCTGGCTTCTGAACCTTTGTGTGAATTTCTCTTTGGGCCAACTCTAACTCAAAATCACACAGGGATGGGAATTCTTTAAAACTCAGTTCCGGCTTAGTTAAATAGACATCCTCAACACAAACCATGACTCTCACTTCCCAGTTCTTACATGACTTGCTATGCCATTGACACACATCATTTCTACTCACAGCCCATTATGACAGAATCAGTCATGTGACCTCACCTAACTGCAAAGAGTTAGGAGATGTGGGAAAGCACATGGACATGCACTCATCAATCATTAAACATCTCTGCCACAACTACTATGTCAGAAGGAAGCGTTTTTAGATTTTAGTGTATAAATGATCACCTTGACCTTTAACCAAATATTTTGTTTAGGTGCATGTATTTGTCATATAAAAGTTTTTACATTAATATTAGAACTATAGTCACAAGTGGCACTAGTGGTAAAGAACCCAAATGCCAATGCAGGGGATGGCGGTTCGCTCCCTGGGTCAGGAAGATCCCCTGAAGAAGGGCATGGCAATCCACTCCAGCATTCTCGCCTGGAGAATACCATGGACAGAGGCACCTGGCGGACTATAGTCCATAGGGTCGAAAAGAGTCAGACACGACTGAAGTGACTTAGCATGCATGCATAATCACTGTATCCGGGATTTTGTCTGTTAATTCTGAAAGTTCTGGTTGTCACTCTTAGTTTTTTTCAGGGCAAGTCTCTCTATAGGCTTGAAAATTTCGACTCCTTGTCACTTTTCTCTCTTTCTTTTTCCCCTTAGGTCTAAGTATTATTAAAGCAGTTTCCAGCAGTGAGTTTTTCTAATTGAAACATTCAGCAGACCTTGGGGTATAGTTTCAGCTAGATTTTCTTTGGTGGGTGGAGAGCAAGCAAGAGAAATAATAAAACGGAAGATTACAGAAACCTTGCAAATTACAAAACTAATAGAGCACTTCTGTATGTAATCTTGTGGCAAATTTGATGTTACCTGGAGTGGAACTAGGAACATTTAGGGAAGTTGTATTTTTGCTGCATCTTAGAAATGCAAAAGTTACCCATTTTGTATTGATGGTATGAGTCATTGTGGACATTATGAAGACTGCAGTATATTTGTCAATGGGTAATTCTTCCACTTATGACTGTTATACAATAGCAATAACAGGCAGCCAACATCAAGGAATTACACTCACTTTCCAGATGAAAGGAAAAAAGAATAAAGTTCTCTTTTTATTAAAAAATAAAAATAAAAAAGACTATCATCTAGGCAAAGAAAACCTTCACAAATCCATTGAACTAGCCCAAATTCATGTAATATTAAATCAGTATAGACTTTCTCCAATAGAAATTAAAATTAAACATAATTACAACATAACATGGATGTTTCTCCTGAGAATTACTCTTTGATATTTTAAAAAACTAAAGACAGAGAAACATCATTGGAGAGTTCTTACTGATTTTTTAAAAAATTCATTCAGACTTAGTTGAGTATATCATTATCAAGCTAACCTTCAAGGCATTTTCTGGAGATCTGGACTGGAAGTCAGAAAATCTCAAACTTAATCGTGCTTCTGACCAGCTTTTTGATCTTGGATAAGTCACTTAAACTTTCTGAAGGTTGTTTTTCTCACCAGGAAAATTAGCTATTTTTATAATGTATCTTCTAATACAGTATGTCCAATGAAAATATAATGTGAGTCATATATAATATTTTAAATTTTCCAGTAGCTGCTTTTAAAAATAAGAAGAAATATATGAACTAAATTAATACCATATTTTATTTAACCTTATATATCCAAAATAATGGGCTTCCCAGGTGGCATGATGGTAAAGAATCCACCTCTCAATGCAGGAGTTGTGGGTTTGATCCCTGGGTTGGGAAGATCAACTGGAGAAGAAAATGCAACCCACTCCCAATATTCTTACCTGGAAAATTCTACAGACAGAGGAGCCTGGCAGGCTACAGTCCATGGGGTTGCAAAGAGTTGGACATGACTGAGCGCCTGAGCACATACACTCATCCAAAATAACATCATTTCAACATGTATATCAACACACAAAATTAGCAATGGTATATTTAACATTTTTTTCTTGGCAATCTGGTGTGTATATTACACTTCAGTGCAACTAATCTTGGAAGCTAAATTTCATTGGAAATACTTGATCTGTATTTAGATAGACATATAGCTGAGAAAGTAGATTTATACACTCAAGTTGTTCCAAACATGCTTAAAAATCTTCTAATAATTAAATCAATTTTAAAACGGTCCGTTTTAACATTTTGATTCAATTTAATTCAAACTCAAATTAAAAATCCAGTTCCTCAGTTACTGTAATCACATTTCAAGTGCTGTGCCATTATGGAGCTTCTGACTACTCTATTGGACAACATAGTTCTAAAATCTCCACTGTTTCTGAGAGTGAAAGTGTTAGTCAGTTGCGTCTGACTCTTTGACACCCCATAGACTGTAAACCCACGTGTCTCCTATGTCCATGGGATTGTTCAGGCAAGCATATTGGAGTGGGTTGCCGTTCCATTCTATAAGGGATCTTCCCAACCCAGGGATTGAACCCAGGTCTCCCACATTGTAGACAGATTCTTTCCCATGTGAGCCTGCTACTTCTACTTTTTTTTTCTTCAAATGTTCATAGTAGTGTTATTTTGGACTTCCCTGATGGCTCAGTGGTAAAGAAACCATCTGCAGTGCAGGAGACACAAATCTGATCCCTGGGTCAGGAAGTTCCCCTGGAGGAGGGCATGGCAACCTACTCTAGTATTCTTGCCTTAACACTCCTATGGACAGAGGAGCCTGGCAGGCTACCACTCATAAGGTTGCCAAGAGTCAGACAAAACTGAAGTGACTGAGCATGGAGCACATCAGCTTTATTTGTAATAGCCCTGGATCACAAACAACCCAAATGATCTTCTGTGAGTAAATGGTCATTGGACAAAGGTGTAACTATTCTATCAAATACTACTCACCAATAAAAAGGAACAAATAAAAAGGAGCAAACCGATGTGTAAAATTAGGGTGGATCTCAAGGGGGTTTTGCTGAGTGAAAAATCATTTGCATAACATTCCATTTGTAGGTTTCCTTTTATGTTGGGGGCCAGAGTGAGGTACTCCGCCCGTGACAAAGGTCATGAGGAAGGAGGCTCGACATACGCAAAGGCGGGATCGAGCCTCAGGAGTCCCCCTGGAATTCCTCGAGCATCTACCCCCATAACCAGAGCCTGCCTACTTTACTACTTTGTGCTCACCTACACCTCTGACTTTACGGGGGGCTCTCCCCCACCACCTCTTTTGGAGAAGGAGTTAACTTAGAGCTCCAGTTTATAATAATTCCTGGGCGTGATAAGAGTGTTTTAACCTACAAACTCCTCTGAAGGTTCTCTGGCCTGCCTGACAGGCTTGTCCGGCCACATGTGATCGCTCACAGCCTCCCAACCGTGAGAGGCACAAGATGCTTTAAACCTTCTAAAAACAGGTTCCTTAGAAAAGTTAGAAAACTATAAGTATAAGTATAGTGGGCTAATTAGAAATTGCGTTGGTGAAGGGTTTTTCATTTGTTGAGCCAATGTTTGTTGCTAAGTCTCCACATCCCCTGCCCTTACACACATTAATGAATATATAGAAGAAATAAGTATTAACCTTTGATATTAATCACGTTAGACCTTAGGCTAAGTAAATTCTTTCCTTAACTAAAACCCACTACACCCTCACCCTGTAGGAATGTAACTTTACTTGGGTGGCGTCTGTTTTGAGAATAATCAGCCCTGGAGAAATAAGTGTCCTGATTGACTGACCGCTGTCACAAGGAGAGGGTCGTAAATTGTCAGCAGGCCCCCCTGGCCAGAAGATGATGTAACACCCCTAAGACCTCTGTATACATTTGTATGAAGCACCTGACTTTGATAAAAGTCAAGACTGCTGTCCCCACGTGACTTTTGTATAACATCTTAGTGTATAAAAACAGACTCTGGAAAATAAAGAATTGGGATCAGTTTCTCGAAATACTGGTCTCCCCATGTCTCTCTCTCCCTCTGGCTGAGTCTCCATCTGGAGCGCGGAACCCACCATGCTTACTAATTTTGCCTGGGCTTCTAAGATCCGACCGGGGAGGCCTCAGTGTCTCCTCTCCTTCGGGAGAACGGAAGGACGCCTGCGGCCTACGTAAGTGGTGCAAGCTTCTTGTCTTGAAGTTTTATTGGTCCCCCGCGTAAACCAAGCTACTCAGCCTCTTTTCTCCACTGAATTTTCCTACTGAGCTATCCTTATTCTATTACTCTTTATATCTCTAATTAATATCTAATCGAAACTATCGTATCCTGACCCTCGCCTATGCCGTCTCTCCTTCGAATACCCTGGATCAGCCGGGGCTGGTCCCCGGCACTTTTATATAACATTCTCAAAAAGACAAGATTGTGGGGATGGAAAACAGACTCATGGTTGTCAGGTGTCTGAGAGGATCCCTGGTAGGGAGAAAGATTGGTGTGTCTATAAAAAGCAGCATCAGATGTCTTCATGATGATAGAAAAGTTTCGTGTATTTATTGCTGTTCTGCTACCTCTGTCTTTACCTCTGTGAAGCTCTTATGTAGTAGATGCTTCTTAAAAAAAGAAAAATATCAACTGGATTATTTCTGCACAGGAGTGCATACTGATTATCAAGGGAGATATAATTCCTGTGCCACCTTCCTCCACTGAGGTACTGTTTCTTATGGATAAATTCTATAAATTCTCTTGCTTTTCTTGCCTGCTGATGGAAACATTATCACTTCCGTGGGCTCTGTGAAAATAATTATATAAGGAAAAACAGAAAAGAAACAGAAAAGCCCTTTCCATTCTTTTTTTACCCATTCTGCCTTTGACAGATACTTTGAGGCATAATTACTTCTCTTATTACATTAGCCTAAAATTGATTAAATGTGTATGAATATATTCATGGTAATGTTGCATGAAAAAGCAAAGGAGAAGCATAAATGTCTACCAATCAAAAAAAAAAAAGATATGTAAAATAAAGTATCTACAATACCTTGAGTTTTCATATATAAGTCAAAAGCAATAAATTCAATTTCCAGGAATGAATTAGGATCACATGTTGTGTACAGAAACATAAAATCATATGAAAGAATTAGGAGAGAGAATTAAAGACAGGATACAGTTTTAAAATGCATATGCCAAAGCACACTGTGGGTTGTTTAAAGACACAAACACACATAAACATACACATATTTTTACAGACAATAGTTTGGAAAGATATACTTTTGATGCAGAAAAATGGGTTCCAATAGGAACAAGGGCTGGAATAGACTGGGGTTCGGGCATGTAAACAAGATGACTACAAAACAAAAAGTTTGAGATTGAGCTATTAATACATAACAAGAAAGAGCATGGTATCAGTATCTTTCAAATTCTGTGCATTTATCATTTTCATATAATTTAAAACTTGAGAAGTGCTCAGTTAGGTGAGTCAGTAGAGCAAATGACTTTAAAATTATATGACAAAAGCCCTACAATGGGAATGTTATATATTAATAATCGCTCAGGAGTTTACACTCTAGATAGGGAGAGAGACATATACTCAAAACTGCAGTTTTGCATATGAACTGAGCGCTATGACATAGTTTTAAAATATCTCGGAGGATTAAAACAATGGGTTATCTGAAGGAGAGTTATTTTTTCTTTAAATGGAGCTTTGAAAAAATAAAAAGCCAAATATTTTATATATAAAGTATACAACATATAATATGTATATACAGTATTCACGTGTGCTAAGTCACTTCAGTCGTGTCAGACTCTATGCAGCTCTATGGACTGCAGCCTGCCAGCCTCCTCTGTCCATGGGATTCTCCAGGCAAGAATACTGGAGTGGGTTGCTGTGCCTTCCTCCAAGTGATCTTCTCAACTCAGGGATTGAACCAGCATCTCTTACATCTGTCTGAACTAGCAGGTGAGCTCTTTACTGTTAACGTCACTTGAGAAGCCCCATATATATAGTATATATATATTACATATTTATACAAATATATAAATCTATTTCTAATGTTTAAAAAAGCACATTTAGTTAGCAAAATGACCATGTTATTGTCATACACCTCATTATTAATAATGAGAATAAATGAGAGGAAGAAAGCCAACATTCTGTGGGGATCTACTATGGGCCAACCAGACTGTGTACCAATTATTTTACAGACTATCATATTTTATCTTTCTAGTGATCTTATAATAATAAGGGAAACATTACTATTTCTATTTTGCACATGAGAAAGCTGAAGCTAGGGGAGGCTGAGAAACATTTTCAGTATCATCAGCCTGTCTGTTTGGGAACCACAACTTATACGTTAATTGTCACTCTGGAACCTGTGTCTTCCCCGATGTACTATGGTAACTCCACAATAAAATTAATGTCTCTGCTTCTGAACAAGAAGTTATAGTAAGTCTGTTCCTTTTAAAAGCTTCTGATTAAAGGAAAATTAGAGCTATCATAGAATCACCATCCTTCTCTCCAACTCCAAACTTTTCAAAGATGCTTTCTTAATTCTCAGCACAACTGCCTCTCCTCCACTTCAGCCTCAAGGTCAGTCACTACATTAGTCCAGTCCTTGGTCCCTCCTTGCCTTGCTTATTGATTCATCTTTTTAATTGATTTCCCTCCGTAAAGTGACCACCTTCCTTACTCATATTAAAAGTACTGCCAGAGTGATCTATGTGAAAAGCATAGAGCACCACATTGTTCTTCTGCTGAAATCGTCTCAATAGCTTTCCTTCAGAAAATATTCAAACTCTATAGATAAAGGAAAGGCTCCTAAAAACATAAAATTCCCTCTACCTCTATTTTCTCTCCTGAGAATGTTTCTTTCTATCTTTTCTGTCTCATAATCCAACTTCTGCTCTTCAAGGTGTATTTGAGTAACACCTCCTCCAGGAAGCCTTGTTGTCTGCCCTCATCTGGCAGGACAGGTGGTGAGTCCTTTTCCTCTCTGCTTTCCACTACCTTTTATCATATTGTGTTGTAATTTTTTTACTTACAGGTCTGTGTGTCTGATTGTCTAAATTTTTTTCTTTTTGTCATTCTCAGAAATTAGAACGGTAGCTAAGATCTCAGTAAATGTTTCTCGAATAGTGAAATTAATTTAATAGAATGTAGCCTAAATATGGGGGCTTCCCTAGTGGCTCAGGGGTAAAGAATCTGCCTGCCAATGCAGGTTCAGTCCCTGGGTCAGAAAGATCCCCTGGAGAAGGCAATGGCAACCCACTCCAGTATTCTTGCCTGGAGAATCCCATGGACAGGGTCTGGCAGACTAAAGTCCATGGGGTTGCAAAAGAGTCAATGACAATCTAAATATAAACTGAGTTTCCTCCACCTTTATTTTTCAAGGTTCTTTCTCTCAGATCTATCACCTCATTACCTCTCCTCCCAACATACATTTAGCTTCAGGAAGGGAAGGGAGTTATTTTTCATCATATAAGTCTTATTTTCTCCTTCTTTCCTTTGCTCAGTCTTATATAGGATTGTGATTGTGGTTTGCAGGACAGGGGAAGGAAAGAGAGATTGGGATTTCTGGTTGGTGATGTCAATGCTAGTTGTGTTGTCTATTGGGAATTCCTAGTGGAAGAGCAACACTAAGTTTATATATGGTATATATATATAACACTAAGTTTATAATATGGTATGCTTAACCTACCATTCTCTTCAACTATGTGCAGTGGTGAAAATCCAACTCTATATGCTATTATGCTACTTGAGAGTCCCTTGGACTGCAAGGAGATCCAACCAGTCCATCCTCAAGGAAATCAGTCCCGAATATTCATTGGAAGGACTGATGCTAAAGCTGAAACTCCAATACTACCTGATGAGAAGAACTGACTCATTGGGAAAGACCCTGATGCTGGGAAAGACTGAAGGCAGGAGAAGGGGACAACAGAGGGTGAGATGGTTGGATGGCATCATCGACTTGATGGACATGAGTCTGAATAAGCTCTGGGAGTTGGTGATGGCCAGGGAAGCCTGGTGTGCTACAGTCCATGGGGTCACAAAGAGTTGGACATGACTGAGCGACTGAACCGATATTGATACTGATATGCTATTTTGCTACAGTTGTATATTTAGCTATAGCCATTCTCCACTCTCAAATGGAGCTTTGCTTGAAGTACATTCCCAGGGATTGTGGTTTCTAAATTTTTTCTCAAGACCGGAGTCTACCATGGAATATCCTTGCCTCCTAATCTGGTCAAGATTCTTTGATATGCTACAAACTATAAAGCAAATGGAAATTTAACACTCTCAATACTCCACAATAAAATATTATAGTGTAAGTATGGAGTGGAGACAAAACTAGTTATACTACAGAGCAAGCTAAGAAACATAGGTAAAGGTTATAGTTTTCATTTCTCCCAGTAGTTATTTCTCCCACTAGATATGCTGGTTTATTTATGACTTCCTTCATTACGATACTCATTCATTTTCCCTTAGCTTTAGGCTACTATCTTGATTGATTAAGGTTCTTTGTCCTATGTGGGGATTCAATTTTTCATTTTGGACAAATCTATACCCTTAGTGCTGCTTCTTGAATAAAATTACGCCTTTGGTAAGACTCCTTCGCTAATCAAAGCAATGAAAGTGGTGTCCAGGGGACCCAAGTTTCCCTCTTATGCTTTCCTGCTCCATCCTTGAAGGTCAGGTTTAAGTGTCTCAGCCAGTACAATTTATGCCAGTCTCTTAGTCATACACTGGACATGGCTAGGTTTCCATTCAGTGAAACCAAAGCAAAATCAACCTCTTGTAGGAATGGTTCTTTCCTTGGATTTTTAAATCTCCATAATAAAAGAAATAGCCTCAGCATAATAAAGGCCATACATAAAAATTCTACAGCTAAGATACTTAATTGGTAAATAAGGAAAGCTTTTCACTAAGGTCAAGAGCATGACAAGGGTGCCCACTTTTACCGCTTCTTTGGGTAAGACTTCGACATTACTGGAAGTCCTACCCAAAACAATTGGGAAAGTAAAAAGTGAATAAATAAAGGCATTCCAAGCAGAAAAGAAGAAGTGATCTCTTATATGTTCACAGATGAGAACTCTTATATGTAGAAAATCCTAAAGCACACACACACCAAAAAAATTAGAACTATTAAATAAATCCAAGTTTCAGAATACAAAATCAATGTGAAAGAATCAATTGCACTTTTAAACACTAACAGTGAATGATCAGAAAAGGAAATTAACAAAACAATTCCATTTACAATATCATGAAAAAGATAAAAAATACTGAGGAATAAACTTAACCTAGGAGGCAAAAGATTTATATACTGAAAACTAGAAAATATTGCTGAAAGAAATTAAAGAAGACAGCAATAAATGGAAAGACACTTTGTGTTCATGGATTAAAAAAATAATAATATTATTAAGATGGCAAAAATACTTGAAGAAATCTTCAGATTCAATGTCATCCCTATGAAAACACTGGTTTTACAGAAACAGAAAAATCCATCCTAAAATTCTGTGGAAGTTTGAGGAAACCCAAATAGCCATAACAGTCTTAAAAAGGGGGGAGCAAATTTGGAGATTTCATATTCATTAATTTTGAAATTTATTACAAACTACAGTGATTAAAACAGTGTGGTGCCATCATAAAGGTAGAAATATAGATCAATGGAATAGAAGAATAAAGAGCCCAGATACAAACCGCACATATATGGTCAAATGACCTTTGACAAGGATACAGTCAGGGAAAGGACAGCTTCTTCAACAAATGTTGTTGGGAAAGCTGGCTATTCAAATGCAAAACAACAAAGATGGATTCTTTATACCATATTGAAAATTGACTGAAAATAGATCAAAAGATCATATAAGAACTATAAAATTTTATGAAGAAAACATAGGGCAAATGTTCATGATCTTGGACTTGGCAATGGTTCCCTGGAAAGATGCCATAAGCATGGGTAGCAAAAAAAAAAAAAAAAAAGATAGACAAATTAGACTACATCAAAAATGACATTCTCAGCAGAGTGAGAAAGAAATCCATGGAATGAGACAAGATATTTGCAAGTCATATGTCTGATAAGGGGTTAATATCCAGAATATACAGAGAACTCTTAGGTCTCAACAATAAAGAAAAGCAACTTAAAAATGGGCAAATATTTGAATAAACATTTCTCCAAAGAGTGTATATAAATGGCCAATATGCACATGAACACACTTAATATCACTAATCATTAGGAAAATGTAAGTCACAGCCAAAATGAGATATAATTTTATACCCATTAAAATGACTATTTTTTTTTTTAAACCCACCAAAACAGAAGTTGCAACTGTAGGAGAGGCTGTAGGTAAGGGAAAAATTGGACCTTTTACACTCATGGAGGGAATGCAAAATTGTTCAACTGCTGTGGAAAACAGTGTGGTTTTTCCTCAAAATTTTAAAAATAGAATTGCCAAATGATGTAGCAATTCCACTTCTGGGTATACACCCAAAGTAATTAAAAGCAGATGCTCAAAGAGTTATTTGTACAGTCATGCTCACAGCAGCATTATTCAAGATAATCAAAAAGTATAAACAAAATGTAGTACATACATGGGCTTCCCTGGTAGCTCAGCTGGTAAAGACTCTGCTTGCAAAGCAGGAGACATGGGTTCAATTCCTGGGTTGGGAAGATTCCCTGAAGAAGGGATAGGCTAACCATTCCAGTATTCTTGGGCTTCCCTGGTGGCTCAGATGGTAAAGAATCCACCTGCAGTGCAGGAGACGTGGGTTTGACCCCTGGATTGGGAAGATCCCCTGGAGGAGGGCATGGCAACCCACTCCAGTCTTCTCGCCTGGAGAATCCCATGGACAGAGGAGCCTGGCGGGCTACGGTTCACAGGGTAGCAAAGAGTCTGACACGACTGAGTGACTAAGCTCAGCATAGTACATACATACTATTGATGTGAAATATTATTCAGTCCTAAAAAGAAAGCAAATTCTGACCCATGGTGCAATGTGGATGAACCTTGAAGACACAAACAAATCATATACGATTCTTTTATGTGGTACCTAGAATAGCCAAATTCATAGAAAGAGAAGGTAGAACAGTAGTTGCCAGAGACTGAGCGGAGGAGATAATGGAAAGTTATTGTTTAATGGGCACAGAGTTTCAATTTGGGAAAAAAAAAAAATCCCTGAGGAAGGATAATGGTGACAGTTACAATGTAAATGTATTAATTCCATTGAACTATACACTTAAAAATGGTTAAAATGCTGAATTTTATGTTACGTATATTTACCACAATAAAAAATAAAAGATGAATTCTGTAAGTTATGGAGAGATATGAAGCCATTAAGAATAACTATGAATATAGGAGAGATTTTTTTAATAGTGGATCCTATATCCTTCAAAACAGCACCCAGTTCTGAAGAATTTTGACTTTCAGTATGCTGCAGCTGGAGTTTCCCAGGTGGCTCCATGGTAAAGAATATGCCTGCAATGCAGGAGTTTCAGGAAATGTAGGTTTAATTCCTGGTTTGGGAAGATCTCCTGGAGGAGAGCATGGCAACCTCTCTAGTATTCTTGCCTAGAGAATCCCATGGACAGAGGAGCCTGGCAGGCTACAGTCCATAGGGTTGCAGAGAGTTGGACACAACTGAAGCAACTTAAGCACTCACGCATGCTGCGGCTGGGTCTTCAATTATTATTTTTCTTGTTAACCAAAGTTAGTGATTTCAGATAATGGGGGAATAAGATAAGATCAGGGAATCCAACTAACATCTTTTCATTGCTTTACTTTTTGCAATGTGAAAGTTGTGAGTGATAAGATGCATATAGCATAATATTAAGACATGATGGATCTGCTGCAGAATTACAAATGGAGAAGTCTACTTAAAATCAGATTGCTTGAAGGAAAAGACAAATTGTTGCCCAGTCCTCATCTAAAGACGCTTCAGTTAATCTGCTTTCCACTAACAGCTGACACATCTGCTGGGGGCAGATGCCACCTTGGGAACCTGGAATTGCTAGCTGCAGTTAACATTCAACTCCCAGCAGAGGCAGTAGCCATCATAGCTTATCTCTAAGCTTGGTGGAGTGTGTGTTAAAACCCCCTGAAAAAAACCAGAAAGACCCCTGGAGTCAGAGTCAACAGTATTGAAAGTATTACAACTCTGCTACTAAAGGCTATTGGGACCATCAGGAAATCATTCACTTTCTCTCAGTTGAATTTCATCATTAACAAATGAAGGTTGTTTTTGCCCATCCCTTTCATTTCTAAAAGCTCATGACCTACTACTGATCCACCCATGTATATTAGGAACCTCAAAGTTCTTCATGGAATAATAGTAGTGAGTCAGCCAAGCCAATCCACAGTCTTTGTGTGTGTATGTGTGGAAATAAGAATGAATCCATCCAAAATATTTTAAACTCTTTAAGAGAAAGATATACCTGAAACATTTTACTAAAAAAGTGAGTGCTGGGGATGACTCTGTTTTGACTGAGGAACTTGAATACATGTACAAAAGTAACTGTTATTAACATTATGCTCTGTACTTGATTTTCTTATTACCTGTAAACAATGCTTTCTTCCTTTTTGGGGCAGTGATTGAACAGATCTCATGGAGGAGAGTGAGAATTTATTCTCTTTTTTTGTCCAAATGGGTTGAAGAGTAGCAACACATTTCTTTCCATCTAATGCTGTTTTTGCCTCTTGCTCTTGTTTAGTCCAACTCTTTTGTGACCCCAGGGACTGTAGGCAACCAGGTTCCTCTGTCCATGGGACTTCCCAGGGAAGAATACTAGAGTGGGTTTCCATTTCCTCTCCAGGGGATCTTCCCTACCCAGGGATCGAACCCATGTCTCCTATATTGGCAGGCCAATGATTTACCACTGAGACACAAGAGAAAAACCTCTTTGACTTCTTCTTTTCCATAAAAGACTTCCCATTGCCTACTCATCTTCAGGGTCTCCTAATCCTTCTAGTTTGGCTTTTCACTCTATGCCCTGAATGCACTTTTCATTTTGACACCTGTCCATATTTGCGGTCAAATCCAACCTACACCCACATCCAAATAATACTTTTAGGAAAACCAAACTGGCTTATAGTTCACTCTACCTTCACATGCCACAGTGGAGAGGGAGGAAGACTGTCTATGCATTTTGATTTCTGGAATTTTCTTCTCTTTTTGGGGATGGCTACAGAACAAAGGCCTCTCCCTTTGTTCTTTCTCTTTGCTTTGGGCCTTCGCTTTCTGTAATACCAATGATGTTTGTATCAACAGTAGAGATAGTAGCATAGTGAAAACTTTTCTTTCTGTCCATATAATTCCAAATAATGGGGAATGCCATCAGTGATATCATATCCAGCAAAATTTGCAATCATGAGACCTGATTTTACATGCATTGAGTTTGCTATTTATTAATTTCAAGCCCTTGGGAAGTATTTAACCTCAATTAGCTTCCATTTGTTCATCTTTTAATGGGGAATTAACTGCCTATGACTAGAAAGAATCTATCAAGTTTCTAGCGTGATGTCTGGAGCTGGATAAATATCGAAAAATATCAGTTCTTATTTTCCCATAGGTAATAGAAATCATCCTCCTTTGAGTTTGTAGTTTACTAGTTGTTCATCTTTTCCTTATAATGTTTTATTAGATAGGCTGCTTCAAAACCTGGTATTTATTATAGCTGCTACGTAGGTGGGTAAATGGTTCTTTGCAAAGACTTAAAGTCTCACTTCCCATCATCAGTTCAGTTCAGTTCAGTTGCTCATTCATGTCTGACTCTTTGTTACCCTTTAGACTGCAGCACACCAGGCCTCCCTGTCCATCACCAAATCCCAGAGTTAGTAAAACTCATGTCCATTAAGTCGGTGACGCCATCCAACCATCTCATCCTCTGTCGTCCCCTTCTCCTCCTGTCTTCAGTCTTTCCCAGCATCAGGGTCTTTTCAAATGAGTCAGTTCTTTGCATCAGGTGGCCAAAATATTGCAATTTCAGCTTCAGCATCAGTACTTCCAATGAATATTCAGGACTGAGCTCCTTTAGGATTGATTGATTGGATCTCCTTGCAGTCCAAGGAACTCTCAAGAGCCTTCTCCAACACCACAGTTCAAAAGCATCAATTCTTTGGCTCTCAGTTTTCTTTATAGTCCAACTCTCACATCTGTGCATGACTACTGGAAAAACCATAGCCTTGACTAGATGGACCTTTGTTGGCAAAGTAATGTCTCTGCTTTTTAATATGCTTCTTAATATTCTGTCTAGGTTGGTCATAACTTTTATTCCGATCATAGTCATTGCTATTTTGTACAGTTAGTATGGAAAATTTCTGACAAATGGCAATGAAGAGTCGTAGACTGCTCTTTGGGGATATTAACATTTTTATTGTTAAAAATTTCTTGATTCTGTTCTCTCCTTTTTTTTTTTTTTTTTAATCCATTGCAGATTATATCTGGAAGCTGAGTTTCATTAAATCAGTGTTTCCATCCTTGGATCACCCAACACAATCCATATACCAGAGACACACCCTGAGAAATTCTGATTTAGTGGCCCTGGGTGGGGATTGGTAATACATAATTTGGAAATACTCCAGAAGCTATTATGATGCACATTCTGATAAATAAGAGTTAATTAAATCAGTGCAGCAGAGTATGGACTGTTACAAAGCTCAGCAGGTTTCTCAGTATCATTCTTGATTTTTGGATTCTTCTGCACAGTTTCATAAAGATGAGAATAGAATTTTAATTGAGGTTATATCTCCATGGGAACAAGAAACCCAATGCTCCTTCAGGTTCCCGGTTATATCCGTGAAAAGGCATTGTATTGTTCACTGCAAACTGCTGCAATGCAGTGAACATTACTGAAATGAATTTTCTGCTTTATGTTACCCATAATAGAATACAGCTTGCAGGTTTGTAATTGTAGATAATGATGTATTTGTAAAAGGTTTTCCATCTCCTTGGATTATCCTCACAGAAAAGAATTTTAGAGCTGATGTCCACCACTCTGATTTGCAAATAAAGTGATTGAAACCTGTAATGAATAATGATTTTGCCTAAGGTCACATAGCTGGGTGAAGCTTTTATCTGTTTTTGAAATACTACATGTAATTAGCTCCTATTTTTCTTACAGGGTGGAAAAACAAATACATTTATAAAAAAGAGCACAAAGAAAATTGTCAAAGCACAAGAGAACTGTCAGCAAACTTCAAAGGCTCCAAGATATTTTTTATACTCCACAGTTCATAATACTTTTCTGATTCTTTTCTTTTTCTACAAATCCTCTAATTAAAATAAAACCTATTGGCACTGTGTAAACTATAAAGCAAAATATAATACTGTTCTCTCTTCCTCCACTCATAAAGAAGACAACATCTTGTCAATCACCCTTTAATCACAACAGAGAAGACAGAGAAACTTAGATTTTTAGTATTTTGCTTCTAACCACTATGTTAAATCTGTAAAACATAAAGTAATGAATGAGATACTTGGCTTTAGAATCCAATTTGTTCTTATATAGTTTTTCATAAACATTCTTGCAAGATGCTTGCTGGAGAGTGAGTTGTGTACAGAATAGATAAAAGATATAAATACCTTGTTTTCGTTTCATTTTTCCCCTCTTTACTTGACATTGAGTATACTCAAGAAAGTTTATACCTACTTTGTGTAGGTATAAAAGATAGTGACAAACACCTATGAAACCACCACCAGCTTAAAAAGCAGAAATTTATGATTATCTTTGAACTTTCGTATTTGTCCTCAGTTCAGTTCAGTTCAGTCGCTCAGTCGTGTCTGACTCTTTGCGACCCCATGAATCGCAGCATGCCAGGCCTCCCTGTCCATCACCAACTCCCGGAGTTCACTCAGATTCATGTCCATCCATCCCCTTCTCCTCCTGCCCCCAATCCCTCCCAGCATCAGAGTCTTTTCCAATGAGTCAACTCTTCGCATGAGGTGGCCAAAGTACTGGAGTTTCAGCTTCAGCATCATTCCTTCCAAAGAAATCCCAGGGCTGATCTCCTTCAGAATGGACTGGTTGGATCTCCTTGCAGTCCAAGCGACTCTCAAGAGTCTTCTCCAACACCACAGTTCAAAAGCATCAATTCTTCAGCACTCAGCTTTCTTCACAGTCCAACTCTCACATCCATACATAACCACAGGAAAAACCATAGCCTTGACTAGATGGACCTTTGTTGGCAAAGTAATGTCTCTGCTTATTGTCCTAAACTTCTTCTATTCTCACTCCTTCATTGGGAATAATGAGTAATACTGAATTTGGGGTTTATCATTTCCTTGCCTTTTTAATAGTTTTGCTATGTACAGACACACCTTGAGATATTGTGGGTTCAGTTCCAGACCATCCACAGTAAAATGATTATTACAATAAAGTGAGTCCCATGAATTTTTTGTTTTCACAGTGCATGTAAAAGTTAAGTTTTGATCATACTGTAGTCTATTAAAGTATGCAGAGCTCCCCTGGTGGCACAGCAGTAAACAGTCCACCTGAAATGTTTGATCCCTGAGTCGGAAAAATTCTGGAGAAGGCAATGGCAAGCCACTCCAGTGCTGTTGTCTGGGAAATCTCATGGACAGGGGAGACTGGCTGGCTACGGTCCAGGGGTTGCAGTACTTGGACACGGCTGAGCACACATCAATTTAATTTTAAAATACTTTATTACTAGGAAATTTTAACCATTATTTGAGCCTTCAGTGAATCATAATCTTTTTGCTGGTAGAGAGTCTTGCCTGGATGATGATGGTTGCTGACTGATCAGGGGTGGTATTGTTGAAGGTTGGGATAGTTGTGACAATTTCTTAAAATAAGACAGAATGAGGATTTACAGGGATACTTGTTAATATTGACAATTTGACTTTTCATAAATCATGAATGTTCTTAATGGCATCTAGAATGGCAGTCCTTTCCAGAAAGTTTCCAATAGGCTTTGCCAGATCTATCAGAGGAATTGCTATCAATGGCAGCTCTAGCTTTACAAAATGTATTTCTTAAATAATAAGACTTGAAAGTCAAAATTACTCCTTGATCCACGGGCTGCAGAATGGAGACTGTGTTAGCAGGCATGAAAACAATGTTAATCTCATTGTCCATCGCCATCAAAATTCTTGGGTTACCAAGTGCATTGTCAAGGAGCAATAATATTTTGAAAGGAATCATTTTTTGCTTGATCATCAATTTTGGAAGTATATCAGTGAATAAAAATTCTCAATTTTATTATAGAAGTGTTTATCAATCTTGATCCATTTTGGTACTTACCATAAAAATATTCTTTTAAGTTTTCTTCTAAAATTGTTATAACTGTCTTTCACATATGATTCAAATTCATATGGATTTGCTTTTTTCCATATATTTCTCTTTATTTTTTGCCCTATACAATTACCCTTCTAACATTTATTGAAAATTTCATCATTCCTTCACTGAATTCTCATAACAGTCCTACTAATCAATAAATATTCATTTATGTGTGAATTTGCACTGGGCAACAGAATTTAAAGCCAAAGGCAGGGTTCAGGGGATGGAAAAATAAGAGAAAACATCAGGGATTATTATTAGATTCTGGCTAAACTGACCTAACAGAATTCTTACTAAAAACAAACTGGAGTAATAAGGCATTATCTGGGAGAGGATGAGGAATCTGATCACCAGGGTAACCAGATATTGAAATGGGAAGATCTTGCTAAACTCACATGCAGAGTTTTTATTAAAACTGGATTTTATAAGAAAATGCCCAGGTGAACCTAAGAGATGTTCAAGAATCTGACTAAAGTTTGATCTAGCAAAGAATCTTTAAGTCTATGCTTTCTGACTGCTGTTCATGTTTCTTCTTCATCGTATCCTTAGGATTTGGGGGTTTTGATATATTTTATGTGTGGGTACAATTTTATCAGTTTTGTGTGTTTGGAATCTCCATATTCTTTGAGAACCCTATAGCCAATCTGATGCTCATGGTTGTTCAAGTTGAGCTTTTGCATGAACTCAAGGGGTGCCTCTCCCGTAGTGATTATCAGTTCAGTTCAGCCGCTCAGTCGTGTCCAACTCTTTGCGACCCCATGAATTGCAGCATGCCAGGCCTCCCTGTCCATTACCAACTCCCGGGGTTTACCCAAACTCATGTCCATCGAGTCGGTGTAGTGATTATAGAGCTACCATAAAATAGGATTTTCTTAAGATGGTGGAAAAGTTTTTGAAAAAAGAGAAACTTTTGCTAATTTGTTCCAAATCACCTTTGGATTCACTGTGTAGCTAGAAAGTTATGTGTTTATTTCTGCAACATGCCTGGGAGCAACAGTATGCCAGATCACTTTCAACTAATTTTATCTTTTTTCATTTTCTTTGTCAAAAACTAGGTAACATGAACCTATGCTGCAAACTCCTGGAAAGGGACTTGTGGTTTCAGCATCTCCAAAGGAATCTCCCCCCCGCCCCCCAGGCTTGGAGATACACAAATTTCTTTTTAAGAATTGAGGTTGGTGGGGGGTGGGTTTATTTCTATATCATTTTTATACTGATTTGTCCAGTCATTTCAGTGAGATTTCTAGTTAGACTTCCCCACTTGGGCTGACCCTGTGTTTGTTTTCCATTTGATTATCTCAGTACTCTGAAAAAATTAAGCAGAATTCACAGGGATACACTGCCTGCTATGACTAAAGACCACTGTCTCCATGATTCCTACTTCCTAATCAGCCTATGCATGCATTTACATTTTTCTAATTAAATTTTTTCTAATTGGAGTCATCATTTGTAGTGGTTTTCGGGGGAAATGTTTCTGGGAAATGGAAATCAAGAGTTTATGTATAGAAAATAAGATATCTGATATTTTCAGTGAAATAAATAGAAAGACGTGCTTCTGAAAAGACATTTTGTTAATAGGATTTAGGCTTCAACTAGCTGACATGAAGTTTTTAGGATTAGACTGTTGCTTTTTTAAAAAGGACAATTTTGGAAGACAAAATGGTCAAAAGCATTTATAAGAATTTATGCTAACACAGAGCTGAATATTCATTGATTGACTTTTTTCAGCAAGATTGTTCCACATCCCAAATGACTATCATATACTGAAGCGAAATACAATATTATAAAGTGAATACATAAGAAAAGACTAAATATGTCCTTGACTATAATAGATGTTTCTTAAATATATATCAATTGACTGATTTAGGACGGAAAAATCATAAACTTTGGAGATCTAGAAAGAACCTTAGAGAATGACTCCACTTTTTGATTGTTCAGGAGAGCAAAACAGGACCAGAGAAGTTAAACAAATTGGCCACAGTAGTACAACTTAGTGACAGAACTGAAGCCTAAGCCCAGGTTTTCTGCTTCTAAATGTGTTAAGTGGAAGAATTTCTCTACAGCCCTATCATCATGAGTTGCCAAGCCCCACCATCATGAGGTGTCTAAATGTTCATTAAGAAATTTTTCTACCAGTATTTTCTCTGGAACTTTGGAATATGTGTCAATCCCAGACACTATTCTCAAGTATAAATTGGCACTTGCTATGGGTGCTTGCCATCTAACTTTATAAGAAATAAACCACGTGTTGCTGCAGCTGCTGACCTTCAACAGACCTGAAAGGAATTTAGGGTGGAGAGAAGAAATGAGGCACTCTGTGGTTGGGGAAAAACTGGCACGACAGGTCTTCAGATGGATATTTTTAGGAGCTAATTGTATGAGCCCAGTTCTTGCATCTCTTCATATCTGCTGCTGCTGCTGCTAAGTCACTTCAGTTATGTCCGACTCTGTGCGACCCCATAGACGGCAGCCCACCAGGCTCCCCCATCCCTGGGATTTCTCCAGGCAAGAACACCGGAGTGGGTTGCCATTTCCTTCTCCAGTGCATGAAAGTGAAAAGTGAAAGTGAAGTCGCTCAGTCGTGTCCAACTCTTCGCGACCCCATGGACTGCAGCCTACCAGGCTCCTCCATCCATGGGATTCTCCAGGCAAGAGTACTAGAGTGGGATGCCATTGCCTTCTCTGCTTCATATCTAGAAAAGTACTAAAATCCTTCATGGTGACATATGTTTCTTGTGACTAGCAGAAAGCTTCTGGAAAAAATATGTACTTGATTGCATTTATTCCAAAATTGTGTATATACTGACCTTCCCCCTACTTATCAGAGCAGTTTCTCAGAACTATCTGAGGTGATATTTCCCAGGCTGCAGTCCTCATTTTGCCCCAAATAAAATTTAACTTGCCACTGTCACACTGTGCTTTTTTTTTTTTTTAAGCCAGCATTATGTAGAGAAGAAAGCATAATTTTTTTTTTAGGTTTTCTTTAAGATCCCAGATAGTATGTAGTGGTTATGCATTTAACTAAATACAACTTTAGTTCTATCTTCAAATATGACTGTATTTCTCCAAAATTCACAAAAAAAGTTATGAATTAGAACACGAAAAGAATCAATAGGGTGGGTCTTTTGGGGAGTAAACATGAAGAGATTTTGGAACCAGGTTATTTGTTTACCACAAATGCATTAACTAAAATCCAGATCTGGAGGCAATATGATGACTAAGCTCATGGTGACTTAAGAGGAAAAAACTTGATATTCTCCTTGTACTACAGATCTGATGCCAGGAGAAGACTCAGGAGACAGAAGAGTCACTGAGGCAGTTCAAAGCTTCCAGAAGTCAGTGTCTTAATGCAGTCATTTATTTCAGACAGATTGTGGGTCTGCTTCCATTTCCTCTGAGTTTCTTTTTTATTTTTTTTAAGATTAATGATGTTAATAGTTTTTAAATGGTACGGACACAGATTAGAGGTATAGGGTGTAAACACAGGTGCTAGTCCAGTGAGAAATGGATTATTTCCTGCAGATTCAGTAAACGAACATGTCACAATCATTAGTGACTGCAGCCACCACGGATGGTGAGCGGGTGAGCCCTGAGGGAACTCAGAAAGGAAAGAATACCTGCCATCCAGCAGCCATCAAACTGCAGTCACCTCTTACGGTGAGCTCTGAGGAAACTCAGGATGTGAAAACACAGGATACTGGCCCCAGATAAGCGAGGTACATATCAAAGGAATGATTTCATAGAGCCCCGATTCTTGCATCTTCCCATACATTGAAGCACCAAATTCCTTAACTTGGGGTATGTGATTTTCTTTAATTTATAATAATCTTTTCATCTTCAGACTACCTGCCCTTTGTTGCAAAACTTCTATATAACCTGGGGTATATAGAAGATTGTTGCAAAATTTCTGTATAACCTTAACCTCCTCTGAACAGTTTTCTCAGGATTACTTGAGATGCTGTCTCCCAAGCTTGAAGTCCTATGAATTCCCACCAAATGACACATAACTCTTAACTTTTAAGTTGTGCATATTTTTTCAGTGGACACCAAACAGGCCTTAAATTTCCTCTTCTGCTTGGGAATGAGCTTGCCTATCATACAGTCTTCTGGCCCCAGCTGAGTGGCAGTCAATATGGGGCTGCTTTCTCTGCAAGGCTTTTATTGATTGGTTCATAGAAAACTGATGATATTTCAAGAGTCTGAACATGCTGTGTCACATTTAGAGCCAACTAATTGTTACTGATTGGGGCTTCCTTGGTGGTACAGTGGTAAAGAATATGCCTGCCAATGCAGGAGGCCCAAGAGACTCAGGTTTGATCCCTGAGTCAGGAAGATCCCTTGGAGAATGAAATGACAACCCGTTCCAATATTCTTGCCTGGAGAATCTCATGTACAGAGGAGTCTGATGGGCTATAGTCCATGGGGTCACAAAAGAACTGGACGTGACTTAGCTGCTGAGCACACACACACACAGTTTTTACTGATTACACTTACTTTACTGAGGACTTTCATATATTCTAATTTTATTTAATTCTAAAACCTTTTGGCACTGCTGAATTTAAAAATAAGGGAAACATAGAAATGCTACATTTTCTCAAAGTCAAAGAGCTATAAAGGGCAGAAATGGGATTTGAATTTGGAGCCCTGTGTTCCAAATTGTGTCTCTATTAATATGCCAAGCTACCCCTGAAAAACTGGGATGCCAGTGAGACCTGCCATTGGTTTGTGTGACATTGTCATCTCATCCTTTTGTACATTTTGAAAACAAATTCTTGTCATAATTATAGCTGACAGACAAGTTCATGTGGCAATGCTGATGCCAAATACCAACAAATCTGACTGAAGGGTAAGAAGGAAATATTTGTGGAATGAACCAACACATTTATATCATTTTTCACATGCTTCATAATGTTGTTTCTCTGTTCTATTTTCTAACAAAAATATTATACAATTTATGTTTCACACCAAAATAGAGTTTTCCCCAGCAGTCTTTTATCGAAACTTGGATACTTTTGTGTGTGTGAAAGGGAATGGGGAATGCCTAAATCCACACATGGATATAAACCAGGCTTAGTCTAGAGAAACCAGGAAGTGTAACTCTTTTCCCTCATCTGGGTTAGGACTTCTAGTCTGTACCTCTCTGCCTGGTATTCTTAGTTGACTTCATGCTTCCATCTTCTCCACTGTAAATGAAAACTCCTTAAAGGCAGATATTGTCTTACCAGTTTTAGTGTTTATATATTTTTTTATAGTTCATGGCACTTGTAAGTATGTAAATACATATTAGTTACCTATAAATGAGAGTTTGCTGTATACTGTGTATAAGTTAAATCTGTGGGGTAGAATTTGGCCAGATAATCAAGTAAAAAAATCAAAGTTACAGTGTATCAGTGTAGAAGGGAATAAACCATGAAGTTGCAAATAACCTAGTGCAAAAAGTAACACATTCCTTCAAGCTAAATCTACTTGAATCAAGGTCATTTTCAAATCATGGGAGAACAAAAACAAATTTCCAAAAATGAGAGACTTATGCTTTGATGTGATAAATGATAAAATGTGAGTGCTGGAGCCAAGTCACATTTACCCAAATGTGTAAATCACACTGAAACAGTCCACTTAATAGTATTCAGAATATTAAACTGAGGCATAAAAAACAATGTTGCTTATCCAAGGCTATGGAGCATGATGATTGCAATGTCAAAGAAAGTTGTCTCCTGCTAGTCAGTACAGAATTAATTCTGAGAACACATTCCTTTTCTCCTACGAGGTTTGACAAATAAATCATTAGGTGAAACCAGAGGAAAAAAAAGGAGAAGAAGCAAATGGAGAAAGTTTCCTGCTTTTTTGTTTGTTTGTTTTGATTTGTTTTTAACCAGTAGGGGTTCTGGAGTCTCAGGGCAAAATCACATTTTCTCTATTTATCACAATCACTGATAATTTCGTATATATGTATGATTTTTTTTCAATATGTTCCATAACTGCTGTGTTTACTTCAGCTGTGTCTTCTGAAAGTGAAAATATTTAAATGAAGTAGGACTTTGAAAAGCGTATTTCATTCAATTCATTTTAAAGTAGTCTTTTCATTCCACAGTTGAGTGTTGCTATTTGAAAGGAGAGAAAAACATTAGAACCTTAAGGGATATTTATTCAAGAGCAGACATTATCTCCCAAATGATGTAACTGTTTCCACATGACACCAAATAACCCTTTGAAAAAGGGAGAAAAATCAGTCAATTACTTTTCGTAAATGCGATAAACCAAACAGTGCGTTTTTGTTTCCTGAAAGATTTATTTTTAGTTGAGTTGTGTGATCAGTTAGAGTGTAGCATAAGTTTTAAATTCTCATTCATGAGTTTTGCTTCTCTGAAATTATGAAGGTCTTCTTTTATGGAAGTTTTCCATGGATGACAATTTAATCTGGGACAAACCTGTGGCACAGCAATCTGAAAATAATACTTATTAAAATGGTGCTTGCACTTTAGAGTTTAAAAGGGATATAAAGTAAGAATTTTAAAATGTATTATACTATGGACCTCCATAGATCCATCTCTCTTGTTTCTTTCTTTAGAGCACAGCTCACTATTTGACACATGGTAGGTGCTTAATCTGCTTTTATTGAAAGTAGAGACCCTTTAAAAATATTCAATTTTGTATCATAAATATTAGACCTTAAGAAAATAGCTTCCAGAATACTGTATTGTGAGACAGTTTACCAACTGAAGACATAAGTAGGATTTTAGTTTAAAAAGTTACACTTCCAAGGATTCTTATTAGCATAAGAATTATATATAAATGAATCCAACATCTTCCACTGAGGACACTGATAGGAAAATTAATGTGAGTATTAAATAAAATATTTTTTTCTAATTTAAATTAAAAAATCTTTGATAGAGGCAGAAATGAGATAGAGATGGGAAGAGTATGCTATGTATTCTAAATAAAAATTATGTATACTTAAGTATTTTTTTCTGGTGCTTTTATTTTATATATATATATATATATGTGCTTTCCTTGGCTTAACATGCAAATTAGTTTGTATACACTAAATGTTGACAGCAAAATGATAATTTGCTGAAAGATTCTGTGTTCACTAAAATTTGGGACCTTTAATAAAAATGTTTAAAATTATTTATAAAGCTGTAATTTGTTCATATGTGCTTATTTTCTAGAGAATTTTCCCCCTAAAATAATTATCTATGTTAGTCACTAAAATTGTCTTGTTTTGTAGGTGAGAATTAAGTAATTGATACTTAATCTAAGTAAGGAAAATGTTCCAGTAGATTTAACTTAAATAAACAATTTTCCATTCTTCTCTCCATTTTTGAATTATTAGTGCCTGATTACTTAAATTACATTTTTAAGTTCTAAAGGATGACTAAACCTCTCTTATTTCAGTTTTGTGCCAATACCATGCTGTTTTGATGATTAAAGGAAAAGAAATGCAAAAAAGCAAAATGGCTGTCTGGGGAGGCCTTACAAATAGCTGTGAAAAGAAGAGAAGCGAAAAGCAAAGGACAAAAGGAAAGTTAAACATCTGAATGCAGACTTCCAAAGAATAGCAAGAAGAGATAAGAAAGCATTCTTCAGCGATCAATGCAAAGAAATAGAGGAAAACAACAGAATGGGAAAGACTAGAGATCTCTTCAAGAAAATCAGAGATACCAAAGGAACATTTCATGCAAAGATGGGCTCGATAAAGGACAGAAATGGTATGGACCTAACAGAAGCAGAAGATATTAAGAAGAGATGGCAAGAATACACAGAAGAACTGTACAAAAAAGATCTTTATGACCCAGATAATCATGATAGTGTGATCACTCACCTAGAGCCAGACATCCTGGAATGTGAAGTCAAGTGGGCCTTAGAAAGCATCACTACGAACAAAGCTAGTGGAGGTGATGGAATTCCAGTTCAGCTATTCCAAATCCTAAAAGATGATGCTGTGAAAGTGCTGCACTCAATATGCCAGCAAATTTGGAAAACTCAGCAATGGCCACAAGACTGGAAAAGGTCAGTTTTCATTCCAATCCCAAAGAAAGGCAATGCCAAAGAATGCTCAAACTACTGCACAATTGCACTCATCTCACACGCTAGTAAAGTAATGCTCAAAATTTTCCAAGCCCGGCTTCAGCAATATGTGAACTGTGAACTTCCTGATATTCAAGCTGGTTTTAGAAAAGGCAGAGGAACCAGAGATCAAATTGCCAACATCCGCTGGATCATGGAAAAAGCAAGAGAGTTCCAGAAAAACATCTATTTCTGCTTTATTGACCTATGCCAAAGCCTTTGACTGTGTGGATCACAATAAACCGTGGAAAATTCTGAAAGAGATGGGAATACCAGACCACCTGATCTGCCTCTTGAGAAACTGTATGCAGGTCAGGAAGCAACAGTTAGAACTGGACATGGAACAACAGACTGGTTCCAAATAGGAAAAGGAGTACGTCAAGGTTGTATATTGTCACCCTGTTTATTTAACTTCTATGCAGAGTACATCATGAGAAACGCTGGACTGGAAGAAACACAAGCTGGAATCAAGATTGCCGGGAGAAATATCAATAACCTCAGATATGCAGATGACACCACCCTTATGGCAGAAAGTGAAGAGGAACTCAAAAGCCTCTTGATGAAAGTGAAAGTGGAGAGTGAAAAAGTTGGCTTAAAGCTCAACATTCAGAAAACGAAGATCATGGCATCTGGTCCCATCACTTCATGGGAAATAGACAGGGAAACAGTGGAAACAGTGTCAGACTTTATTTTTCTGGGCTCCAAAATCACTGCAGATGGTGACTGCAGCCATGAAATTAAAAGACGCTTACGCCTTGGAAGGAAAGTTATGACCAACCTAGATAGCATATTCAAAAGCAGAGACATTACTTTGCCAACAAAGGTTCATCTAGTCAATGCTACGGTTTTTCCTGTGGTCATGTATGGATGTGAGAGTTGGACTGTGAAGAAGGCTGAGCACCAAAGTGATGATTTTGAACTGCAGTGTTGGAGAAGACTCTTGAGAGTCCCTTGGACTGCAAGGAGATCCAACCAGTCCATTCTGAAGGAGATCAGCCCTGGGATTTCTTTGGAGGGAATGATGCTAAAGCTGAAACTCCAATACTTTGGCCACCTCATGCGAAGAGTTAACTCATTGGAAAAGACTCTGATGCTGGGAGGGATTGGGGACAAGAGGAGAAGGAGACGACAGAGGATGAGATGGCTGGATGGCATCACTGACTCGATGGATGTGAGTCTGGGTGAACTGTGGGAGTTGGTGATGGACAGGGAGGCCTGGCATGCTGTGATTCATGGGGTCGCAAAGAGTCGGACACGACTGAGCAACTGATCTGATCTGATCTGAGTATAGTGTAATTTGAAGTCAGGGAGCCTGATTCTTCTAGTTCTGTTTTTTCTTTCTTTTGGCTATTCGGGGTCTTTTGTGTTTCCATACAAATTGTACATTTTTGTTCTAAATCTGTGAAAAGTGAATAACAGGGGATTTTTAAGACCAAATTTTGGCAACAGCTAAGTTATCCAGATTAAAAAGACATAAATACAAAAAAAATTGGTTTAAGCTACATATTAAACTAGATAGACCAAAAAGACATATACAGAATACTAACAGTAGGATGCACATTCTTCTCAAACACACATGGAAAATTCTCTTGGATATATCATATGTTAGACTGCAAAGCGAGACTTAAACTTAGAAAAACTTTAGATCATATCAAGCATTTTTTATGATCCTGGTGATATGAAACCTAAAAATTAATTATAAGAAGTAAACTGGAAAATCAACAAATGAAAGTTAAACAACATGCTACTGAACTCATTGGAAAAGATCCTGATGCTAGGAAAGATTGAAGGCAGGAGGAGAAGGGGACGACAGAGTATGAGGTGGTTGGATGACATCTCTGATTTGATGGACATGAGTTTGAGTAAGCTCTGGGAGTTGGTGACGGACAGAGAAGCCTAGCGTGCTGCAGTCCATGGGGTCACAAATAGTCAGACAAGACTGAGCGGCTGAACTGAACTGAACTACCGAAAAATTTATGGATCAAATAAGAAATCAAAAGAGAAATTTTTAAAATATATATCAAGACAAATGAAAATAAAAATACATATACCAAAACTTATGAGATGCAGCAAAAGCAGCTCTAAGAGGGAATTTTACAATGATAAACACCTATATTAAGAAAACAGAAAGATCTCAAGCAAACAAAATAACTTTATATTACAAAGAGTCAGACATGACTTAGCGACTGAACAACAACAACAACAACTTTATATCCGAAGGAACAGGAAAAAGGACAAACTAAGCCTGAAGAAATAGAGACTACAAATTTAATAGAATGATTGCTAATAAGGAGATTAAATCAGTAACCAAAAACCTCCCAACAAATTCAAGTCCAGGACCAGATGGCTTTACTGATTGATTCTATCTAACATTTAAAGAATGATTACTAGTCATTTTCAAATTCCTAGAATTATCAGAAGAGGAAACACTTCCAAACTTACCTTATGAGCTCTTTATTTAAAAACAAGAGAAAACATTGACAACATAGCTCAAATAATTATGAGTCTCCCAACCAATTTATCAACTACATTCTGAAGAGTAGCATTTATTTTATATTCTGGTAAGTTGGGTATCTTATTCCAGTTTTTATTTATAAAAAATAGAAAGCTGAAAAAAATTGTACAACACATTAATTACATTTTATATTTTATCCTCTTTCTCTTTCATCCTTCTTCCCTGTTTATATATCTATTTATATGGTAAATATAAATACCACTTCAGTTTTCTTGCCTTGAGAACCCCATGAACAGTATGAAAAGGCAAAAAGATAGGACACTGAAAGATTAACTCCTCAGGTCAGTAGGTGCCCAATATGCTACTGGAGATCAGTGAAGAAAACTCCAGAAAGAATTAAGAGATGGAGCCAAAGCAAAAACAACACCCAGGTGTGGATGTGACTGGTGATGGAAGCAAGGTCCAATGCTGTAAAGAGCACCATTGCATAGGAATGTGGAATGTTAGGTCCATGAACCAAGGCATATTGCAGGTGGTCAAATAGGAGATGGCAAGAGTGAACGTCGACGTTTTAGGAATCAGCAAACTAAAATGGACTGGAATGGGTGAATTTAACTCAGCTGACCATTATATCTACTACTGTGGGCAAGAATCCTTTAGAAGAAATGGAGTAGCTATCATAGTCAACAAAAGAGTCAGAAATGCAGCACTGGGATGCAATCTCAAAAAACAACAGAATGATCTCTGTTCATTTCCAAGGCAAACCATTCAGTATCATGGTAATTCAAGTGTATGCCCTGACCAGTAATGCTGAAAGAGCTGAATTTAAACAGTTCTATGAAGACCTACAGGACCTTTTAGAACTAGCGCTGAAAAAAGATGTCCTTTTCATTATAGGGGACTGGAATGCAAAAGTAGGTAGTTAAGAAACACCTGGACTAACAGGCAAATTTGACCGTGGAATATGGAATGAAGCTGGGCAAAGTCTAATAGAGTTTTTCCAAGAGAACTCACTGGTCATAGCAAACACCCTCTTCCAACAACACAAGAGAAGACTCTATACATGGACATCACCAGACAGTCAATACCGAAATCAGACTAATTATATTCTTTGTAGCCAAAGATGGAGAAGCTCTATACAGTCAGCAAAAACAAGACCAGGAGCTAACTGTGGCTCAGATCATGAACTCCTTATTGTCAAATTCAGATTTAAATTGAAGAAAGTAGGGAAAGCCACTAGACTATTCAGCTATGACCTAAATCAGTTCCCTTATGATTACACAGTGGAAGTGACAAATAGATTCAAGAGATTAGATCTGATAGACAGAGTTCCTGAAGAACTATGGACTGAGGTTTGTGACATTGTACAGGAGGCAGTGATCAAGACCATCCCCAAGAAAAGGAAATGCAAAAAGGTAAAGCTATTTTGAGGTTGAGGAAGCCTTACAAATAGCTGTGAAAAGGAGAGAAATGAAAAGCAAAGGAGAAAAGGAAAGATATACCTATCTGAATACAGAGTTCCAAAGAATAGCAAGGAGAGATAAGAAAGCCTTCCTCACTGATCAGTGCAAAGAAATAGAGGAAAACAATAGAATGGGAAATACTAGAGCTCTCTTCAAGAAAATTAGAAATACAAAGGGAACATTTCATGCAAAGATGGGCACAATGAAGGACAGAAATGGAATGGACCTAATAGAAGCAGAAAATATTAAGAAGAGGTGGCAAGAATATACAGAAGAACTATAAAAAAAGATCTTCATGACCCAGATAATCACGACGGTATGATCACTCACCTAGAGCCAGATATCCTTGAATCTGAAGTAAAGTGGGTCTTAGGAAGCATCCCTACAAACAAAGCTAGTAGAGGTGATGGAATTCCAGTTGAGCTATTTCAAATTCTGGAAGATGATGCTGTGAAAGTGCTGCACTCAATATGCCAGCAAATTTGGAAAACACAGCAATGGCCACAAGACTGGAAAAGGTCAGTTTTCATTCCAATCCCAAAGAAAGGCAATGCCAAAGAATGCTCAAACTACCACATAATTACACTCATCTCACATACTAGTAAAGTAATGCTCAAAATTCTCCAAGCCAGGCTTCAGCAATACATAAACAAAGAACTTCCAGATATTCAAGTTGGTTTTAGAAAAGTCAGAGGAATCAGAGATCAAATTGCCAACATCTGCTGGATCATCAGAAAAGCAAGAGAGTTCCAGAAAAACATCTATTTCTGCTTTATTGACTATGCCAAAGCCTTTGACTGTGTGGATCACACTAAACTGTGGAAAATTCTGAAAGAGATGGGAATACTAAACCACCTGACCTGCCTCTTGAGAAATTTGTATGCAGGTCAGGAAGCAACATTTAGAACTGGACATGAAACAACAGACTGGTTCCAAATAGGGAAAGGAGTTGTCAAGGCTGTATATTGTCACCCTGCTTATTTAACTTATATGCAGAGTACATCATGAGAAACACTGGGCTTGATGAAGCATAAGCTGGGATTGCTGGGAGAAATATCAATAACCTCAGATATGCAGATGACACCACCCTTATGGCAGAAAGCAAAGAAGAACTAAAGAGCCTCTTGATGAAAGAGAAAGAAGAGAGTGAAAAAGTTGGCTTAAAGCTCAACATTCAGAAAACTAAGATCCTGGCATACGGTCCCATCAGTTCATGGCACATAGATGGGGAAACAGTGGAAACAGTGTCAGACTTTATTTTTCGGGGCTCCAAAATCACTGCAGATGGTTACTGCAGCCATGAAATTAAAAGACGCTTACTCCTTGGCTACAGACCATTGGGTCACAGAGAGTCAGACATGACTGAGCAATTTCACTTTCACTTGGAAGTGAAAGTTATGACCAACCTAGACAGCATATTAAAAAACAGAAATATCACTTTGCCAACAAAGGTCCGTCTAGTCGAGGCTTTGAATTTTCCAGTAGTCATGTATGGATGTGATATTTGGACTATAGAGAAAGCTGAGCACCGAGGAATTGATACTTTTGAACTGTGGTGTTGGAGAAGACTCTTGAGAGTCCCTTGGACTGCAAGGAGATCCATCTAGTCCCTCCTAAAGGAAGTCAGTCCTGAGTGTTCATTGGAAGGACTGATGCTGAAGCTGAAACTCCAATACTTTGGCCATCTGATGTGAAGAACTTACTCATTGGAAAAGACCCTGATGCTGGGAAAGATTAAAGGCGGGAGAAGGGGACAACAGAGGATGAGATGGTTGGATGGCATCGAGTCAATGGACAGGAGTTTGGGTAAAATCTGGGAGTTGGTGATGGACAGGGAAGCCTGGCATGCTGCAGTCCATGGGTCACTTAGAGTCAGACACAACTGAGCGACTGAACTGAACTGATATGCTAAATAATATGTATAAATATATTTATATATTCATGTAATATGTATATTAAAATTATATACATATGATTTTAAAGAATTTTCTTGAGATATGGTATGCCATACAAAAATCTTTGCATGTTTGATGTATATAATTTTATGCATTTGGATATATGCATACATCTATGAAACCATTTCCATATTATATGCCACAACATAAACATTACCCTCAAAATTCCCTCCTAACTTCCATATTTATTATTATTATTACTTTTTGTGATAAAAATATTTATTGTAAGATCTGTCCTCTCAGCAAAATTTTCAGTGTAAAATGCAGTGTTGCTAATTATAGGCACTATACTATATATTAGGGGGCTTCTAGGGTGGTTCAATGGTAAAGTATCCACTTCAGTGCAAAAGATGTAGATGATGCCATGGGTCTGATCCCTGGGTCAGGAAGACCCCTGGGGGAGGACAGGGCAACCCACTTTAGTATTCTTGCCTGGAGAATCCCCATGGACAGAGGAGTTTGGCAGGCTACAGTCCATAGGGTTGCACAGAGTTGGACATGACTGAAGTGACTGAACACCCACGCACATTGTATATTATGTGTCTAAGACTAGTCATCTTGTATAACTGAGATTTTGTACACTTTTCCTTATATATCTCCATTTTCACTTTCTTGCAGCCTCCGGTAATCACCATTCTACTCCCTGCTTCTGTGAATTTGAACATTTTAAATTTCTCATGTTAGCGGTATTGTGTAGCTAACCATTGCAGTCACACAAAGTTTCATTTTAAAAAATGGAAGACGTCTGAATCCCACCCCTAGAGACTACGATGTATTTGATCTAGGGAACAAGGTAGGCATCAAGTCTAACACTGGATGAAATTAAAATGAAAATTTTATAAAAATATTCAGAGATGCACTTCTTGGACTAAGAGATTACAAATTTGGAAGCCAAATAAGTTGCTTGACACTTGTTTTCACTTGTTTATGTCTGCCCAGGATACGATAATTATGCATATGAGTAGTACTTACCAATTTTTATATTTTTTCATATAACACAAAATACATGAAAATTATACTTTTGCATTAAACAAGGAGAATATGAGCATATAAAAAAATGAGAACAAAAGCCTAAATGTGGAGTTGAATTAAAAAGGATGGATTAATCTCTTCAGGTGCACTGAGAAACTCATCCTCTGGTATGTTTAAAATTACTCATGAAGTGATAGAGTATAGAAAAGAAATGCTCACTTATGACTGGTTCAGTTATTGGTTTGTACATGGATTCTTAACTTTTATTTCAAGGTCTACCAAGATCAACTATTTACATATACATTTTTGTTAGTGAGTTCTTTAGAAAATGTAGAAGCAGTAATCAAAAAGATTTCATCATGATTTGTCAATATTAGAGATTTTCAATATTTTTAAATTCTCATATGGAAAACATTTGAGTCAAAGAGAGAAGGAAAAAATTCTCCTTATGTGATTCTAAATTTCACATAGAAATTCAAAGGACTGAAATCCAATCCTGGAAAAGAATAGATTTGGAAGTCTGACACTATTTCAAGGCTTATTATAAAGTTACTACTACAGTCAACAGACTGGTTTCAAATAGGAAAAGGAGTATGTCAAGGCTGTATATTGTCACCCTGTTTATTTAACCTATATTCAGAGTACATCATGAGAAACGCTGGACTGGAAGAAACACAAGCTGGAATCAAGATTGCCGGGAGAAATATCAATAACCTCAGATATGCAGATGACACCACCCTTATGGCAGAAAGTGAAGAGGAACTCAAAAGCCTCTTGATGAAAGTGAAAGTGGAGAGTGAAAAAGTTGGCTTAAAGCTCAACATTCAGAAAACGAAGATCATGGCATCCGGTCCCACCATTTCATGGGAAATAGATGGGGAAACAGTGGAAATAGTGTCAGACTTTATTTTTCTGGGCTCCAAAATCACTGCAGATGATGACTGCAGCCATGAAATTAAAAGACGCTTACTCCTTAGAAGGAAAGTTATGACCAACCTAGATAGCATATTCAAAAGCAGAGACATTACCTTGCCAACAAAGGTCCATTTAGTCAAGGCTATGGTTTTTCCTGTGGTCATGTATGGATGTGAGAGTTGGACTGTGAAGAAGGCTGAGCACCAAAGAAATGATGCTTTTGAACTGTGGTGTTGGAGAAGACTCTTGAGAGTCCCTTGGACTGCAAGATCCAACCAGTCCATTCTGAAGGAGATCAGCCCTGGGATTTCTTTGGAAGGAATGATGCTAAAGCTGAAACTCCAGTACTTTGGCCACCTCACGCAAAGAGCTGACTCATTGGAAAAGACTCTGATGCTAGGAGGGATTGGGGGCAGGAGGAGAAGGGGATGACAGAGGATGAGATGGCTGGATGGCCTCACTGACTCGATGGACATGAGTCTGAGTGAACTCCGGGAGTTGGTTATGGACAGGGAGGCCTGGTGTGCTGCGATTCATGGGGTCGCAAAGAGTGGACACGACTGAGTGACTGATCTGATCTGATCTGATAGTCAAGGGTAGAATTAACATAAAAGATAGATAAATAGATGTATTGAATAGAATTGAGAGTAATAGATGTGTATGTGTGTGTTTAGTTGATTGTTGTCAAAGTTACAAGGAGAATTTTATAGAAAAAGAATTGTCTTTTCAACAAATAGTGTTGGCAATTGGGTATCCATATGCGAGAAAATTAATGAACTCGATCTATACCAACTTTTCCTTACAAAAATTTACTAAAATAAATTATATACTTAAATATAAAATCTAAGAACATAACATTTCTAAAGCAAAGCATATTGTAAAGTAATTAGCCTCTAATTAAAATTTAAAAAAATTTCTAAAGCAAAGCATAAGCCAAACCAGTAAAGTAATTACCCTCTAATTAAAATTTTAAAAAATTTCTAAAGCAAAGGATAAGCCAAAAACCTTTTTGACTTTGGGTTAGGCAGAGCTTTCTTAACTATGACATAAAAATTATTAATCATAAAAGAAAAAATTATAAATGCATTTCATAAAATTAAGAAATTCTATTTTTCAAATAGCAGTATTAAGAGAATGAAAGGCAAAGCATAAAGTAGGGAAACAGATCTGAAAATCACACACCTAAGAAGAAATTGTATAATATACTAAAAACTCTCAAAACTCAAAAAGACACAAAAACTTAATACAAAATGGATAAAAGATTTAAACAGATACTTCAGAGAGGATATCCAAATATCAAATAAATGCATGAAAAAATGCTCAATATCATTAGTCATAGGGAAATGAAAAATAAAATCACAAGGAAGTGTCAGTACATACCTATTAAGAAGTTCAAAATTAAAAAGACTGACCATAATGAGTGCATGGTAGGAGGTAGAGCAACTGGAACTCATACACTACAGGTGGGGATGTAAAATGATATAGCTACTTTAGAAAAACTTTGCTAGACTCATAATTTTAATTATACTTTTACCATAAGATTCAGCTTCTCACCCCTAGGTAATTATACAAGTAAAAAGAAAAAAAAAAATTCTGTGTTCCCACAAAAATTTACACACAAATATTTGTAGTGATTTTATTCATAGTTGCTCCAACTGGAAACCACCCAAATGGCCTTCAGCTGGAGAATGAATAAACAAATCTGGAACATCTGCACAAAGGAATAAAAGCATCAATTCTTCGGCACTCAGCCTTCTTCACAGTCCAACTCTCACATCCATACATGACCACAGGAGAAACCATAGCCTTGACTAGATGGACCTTTGTTGGCAAAGTAATGTCTCTGCTTTTGAATATGCTATCTAGGTTGGTCATAACTTTCCTTCCAAGGAGTAAGCGTCTTTTAATTTCATGGCTGCAGTCACCATCTGCAGTGATTTTGGAGCCCAGAAAAATAAAGTCTGACACTGTTTTCACTGTTTCCCCATCTATTTCCCATGAAGTGATGGGACCAGATGCCATGATCTTCATTTTCTGAATGTTGAGCTTTAAGCCAACTTTTTCACTCTGGAAGGAATGATGCTAAAGCTGAAACTCCAGTACTTTGGCCACCTCATGCGAAGAGTTGACTCATTGGAAAAGACTCTGATGCTGGGACGGATTGGGGGCAGGAGGAGAAGGGGACGACAGAGGATGAGATGGCTGGATGGCATCACTGACTCGATGGACGTGAGTCTGAGTGAACTCCTGGAGTTGGTGGTGGACAGGGAGGCCTGGCATGCTGCGATTCATGGGGTTGCCAAGAGTCGGACACGACTGAGTGACTGAACTGAACTGAACTGAATGTGTGAACTATTGATACATATGACAACACAGAAGATTATTAATTGCTTTATACTAAGTAAGAGAATCCAGAAGCAAAAGGCTACACACTGTGATTCCATTCTTACGATATTCTTGAAAAGGCAAAACTATAGGGAGATAAAACAGATCAGTGGTTGCAAAGACCCAGGTTCCCTGATAGCTCAGAGGGTAGAGAGTCCACCTGCAATGCAGGAGACTCAGGAGACGCAGGTTCCATCCCTGCGTCAAGAAGATCCCCTGGAGTAGGACGTGGCAACCCACTCTAGTATTCTTGCCTAGAGAATCCCATGGACAAAGGAGCCCAGTGGGCTACAGTCCAAAGGGTAGCAGAGTTAGACACAACTGAAGTGACTTAGCATGTACATGCACACATGGGAACTATTGAAGGGCTGCCTAAGTCATAAGGTAATCTTTTGGCATGAAGGAACTGTTTTATATTTTGATTATGATGTTTGTCAAAACCTGAAGAATTATATTACTACAAAGGATAAATTTTACTGTATGTAAGTTAATTTTTTAAGGGTGAAAATAAAGAACAAACAAAAAACAGCTGCATATAATGGCCAGTAGCTTCTCTAATATATAATATATAAATAATTCTGAATATATATGAAATTACCCTGTGTTTATTCTGTTTGGTTGAATTTCAATTCAGCTCTCAGCAATAACCTGGATAACAGCTCTGTCCAGTGCTGGCTGACTTGTATTTGAGCGTGTAAGTCTTCCATCCTGTGCTTGACTTGAGATATCTTGAGGATAAACTGAAGAGTGTGTGGTATTTAACCTGGAGAAGTCCAGAGTTGAAAGCAAGGACTATGTTCCACCCCTGTGGGAGTGATTTAGGTCCTACACAAGGACCCCACAGGACAGTACTGCATGCTTAGTTGCTCAGCCACATCCAGCTCCTTGCGACCCCATGGACTATAGCCTGCCAGACTCCTCTGTCCATGGATTTATCCAGGCAAGAATCCTGGAATGGGTTGCCATTCCCTTCTCCAGAGGATCTTCCCCACCCAGGGACTGAACCCAGGTCTCCTGCATTTCAGGTGGATTCTTTACCATCTGAGCCACAAGAGAAGCCTATGGGTAAGTTTAGAAGATACAAAAATGCTTGCAAAGGAAACGATAAGCACCTTTTCAGAAGCCAGATGAAAGAATATGGGCATCTGACTCATGAATTTTTTCATACATTGAATACCTCCTTAACGGAAGGCTGGGGCAGGGCCTCAGGCACACTAAGTACAAAAGCTGAGTGAAGTTCTGTTTCAATAAAAAGAAGAAACTAGGGTATACAGTTGTGAAAATACATCCAGATGCAGAGTGCTCAAATTATGGCTTTGAAAGTACCAGGCTGACACAGTTATCATTCACAGAGATTCATCTCTACCAAGTAGTAGTTAGTACTTTTAATTAAGCATACATTCAGGGAATAAAGATGTAGCACAAACCCAAACATTAGTGACTAAAGTCTGTGGGATGAGAAGTGTTCTAAGAGTCAGGCTAACAATCCAATGAGATGTGGAAATATTAATATGTATTCAGTTCTTTTCATAAGAGTGCCTATTTCTTTTAACTGTCTTTCTAACTACGGAATTAATACAATCAAGCTGACAGCTGCATTCCACTGTCTACTTTTCTATAAATTATGTATAAAAAAATTCACATACTGACTTAAAAACACAAGATTTTGAAATTAAAATGTTCCGTGATATGCTTGTGATGTTTCATGCAAAGTTAGTTTATATAATACGTTCTCTTAGAACTTTAATGTCCTGTTGAAATTACACTTTACATAAACATAAATCATTTGGTTAAGTCAATTAGTGTAGAGCATAAAGCAAGCAAGAGTCCTAAACTACTGTTTATGTGCATGCTTTTCTGTGTTTATGACTGTAATTCTCAAAGCACAGGCTTGTAGAGCCATCATTTCAGGAATCTAGAAATGTTTTGGCATCTGCTGCAAGAACTGTAGTATCCATGTTTACAGCAGAGGTGTGAGCTGAATTCTAACAGACCCAAAGTAACCCAGACCATCTAGTGGCATTTAACACATAACTCTTGGCCATCAGTGGGAACATCATAGCTATTCTCATCTCAATTTTCTCAGGCTTATGTGGATGGAGACACAGAGTGATTTATTGAACAGTGTTAATGTCCTGAATTTATAGTTAACACGTAGCTACAGAACTCTGGGTTCATGGAAGGTTAAGGCGGACAAGATAGGGAAAAGAGGAAGGGAATTGTCATGGGCCAGGCATGATTCTAGGTTGGTCATAACTTTCCTTCCAAGGAGTAAGCGTCTTTTAATTTCATGGCTGCAGTCACCATCTGCAGTGATTTTGGAGCTCCCCAAAATAAGTCTGACACTGTTTCCACTGTTTCCCCAAATACTTCCCACCAGATGCCATGATCTTAGTTTTCTGAATGTTGAGCTTTAAGCCAACTTTTTCACTTTCCTCTTTCACTTTCCTCAAGAGGCTTTTTAGTTCCTCTTCACTTTCTGCCATAAGGGTGGTGTCATCTGCGTATCTGGGGTTATTGATATTTCTCCCGGCAATCTTGATTCCAGCTTGTGCTTCTTCCAGCCCAGCATTTCTCATGATGTAATCCGCATATAAGTTAAATAAGCAGGGTGACAATATACAGCCTTGACGTACTCCTTTTCCTATTTGGAACCAGTCTGTTGTCCATGTCCAGTACTAACTGTTGCTTCCTGACCTGCATACAAATTTCTCAAGAGGCAGGTCAAGTGGTCTGGTATTCCCATCTCTTTCAGAATTTTCCACAGTTTATTGTGATCCACAATAAAGTCAAAGGCTTTGGCATAGTCAATAAAGCAGAAATAGATGTTTTTCTGGAACTCTCTTGCTTTTTCCATGATCCAGCAGATGTTGGCAATTTGATCTCTGATTCCTCTGACTTTTCTAAAACCAGCTTGAACATCTGGAAGTTCATGGTTCACGTATTGCTGAAGCCTGGCTTGAAGAATTTTGAGCATTACTTTACTAGTATGTGAGATGAGTGCAATTGTGCGGTAGTTTGAGCATTTTTTGGCATTGCCTTTCTTTGGGATTGGAATGAAAACTGACCTTTTCCAGTCCTGTGGCCACTGCTGAGTTTTCCAAATTTGCTGGCATTTGAGTGCAGCACTTTCACAGCATCATCTTTCAGTATTTGAAATAGCTCAACTGAAATTCCATCACCTGCATTAGCTTTGTTCGTAGTGATGCTTTCTAAGGCCCATGTGACTTCACCTTCTTGGATGTCTGGCTCTAGGTGAGTGATAACACCATCGTGATCATCTGGGTCATGAAGATCTTTTTTGTATAGTTCTGTGTATTCTTGCCACCTCTTCTTAGTATCTTCTGCTTCTGTTAGGTCTGTACACTTTCTGTCCTTCTTTGCATGAAATGTTCCCTTGGTATCTTTAATTTTCTTGAAGAGATCTCTAGTCTTTCCCATTCCGTTGTTTTCCTCTATTTCTTTGCTTTTACCACTGAGCAAGGCTTTCTTATCTCTCCTTGCTCTTCTTCGGAACTCTGCATTCAAATGGGTATATGTTTCCTTTTCTCCTTTGCTTTTCACTTCTCTTCTTTTCACAGATATTTGTAAGGCCTCCTCAGACAGCCATTTTGCTTTTTTGCATTTCTTTTCCATGGGGATGGTCTTGATCCCTGTCTCTTGTACAATGTCACAAACCTCCATCCATAGTTCATCAGGCACTCTATCAGATCTAGTCCCTTCAATCTATTTCTCACTTCCACTGTATAATCATAAGGGATTTGATTTAGGTCATACCTGAATGGTCTAGTGGTTTTCCCCACTTTCTTTAATTTAAGTCTGAATTTGGCAGTAAGGATTTCATGATCTGAGCCACAGTCAGCTCCCGGTCTTCTTTTTGCTGACTATATAGAGCTTCTCCATCTTTGACTGCATATAATATAACCAATTTGATTTTGGTGTCGACCATCTGGTGATGTGCGTGAGTAGAGTCTTCTCTTGTGTTGTTGGAAGAGGGTGTTTGCTACAACCAGTGTGTTCTCTTGGCAAAACTCTATTAGCCTTTGCCCTTACTCCAAAGCCAAATTTGCCTGTTACTCCAGGTGTTTCTTGACTTTGTACTTGTTCATTCCTGTCCCCTATAATGAAAAGGATATCTTTTTGGGGTATTTGTTCTAGAAGGTCTTGTAGGTCTTCATAGAACTATTCAACTTCAGCTTCTTCAGTGTTACTGGTTGGGGCATAGACTTGGATTACCGTGATATTGAATGGTTTGCCTTGTAAACAAACAGAGATCATTCTGTTATTTTTGAGATTGCATCCAAGTACTGCGTTTCGGACTCTTTTGTGGACCATGATGGCTACTCCATTTATTCTAAGGGATTGTTGCCCACAGTAGTAGATATAATAGTCATCTGAGTTAAATTCACCCATTCCAGTCCATTTTAGTTCGCTGATTCCTAGAATGTCAATGTTCACTCTTGCCATCTCCTGTTTGACCACTTCCAATTTGCCTTGATTCATGGACATAAACATTCCAGGTTCTTATGCAATATTGCTCTTTGCAACATCAAATATTGCGTCTACCACCAGTCCCATCCACAACTGGGTGTTGTTTTTGCTTTGGCTGCATCCCTTCATGTTTTCTGGAGTTATTTCTCCACTGATCTCCAATAGCATACTGGGCACCTACTGACCTTGGGAGTTCATCTTTCAGTGTCCTATCTTTTTGCCTTTTCATACTGTTCATGGGGTTCTCAAGGCAAGAATACTGAAGTGGTTTGCCATTCCCTTCTCCAGTTGACCACATTCTGTCAGACCTCTCCACCATGACCCGACTGTCTTGGGTGACCCCACATAGCATGGCTTAGTTTCACTGAGTTAGACAAGGCTGTGGTCCATGTGATCAGATTGGCTAGTTGTCTGTGATTGTGCTTTCAGCCTGTCTTCCCTCTAATGCCCTCTGTCAGCGCCTACCGTCTTACTTGGTTTTCTCTTTCCGTGGATGTGGGGTATCTCTTCATGGCTACTCCAGCAAAGCGCAGCTGCTGCTCCTTACCTCGGACGTGTGGTAGCTCCTCAGGGTTGCCGCCCCTGACCTCAGACGTGGGATAGCTCCTCTCGGCCACACTTCTGCGCCGTTGCAGTGACCACGCTTCTGTAGTACTGTAGCTCTAATTTTTTTTTTAATTTGCAGTTCAGACTTGTTGTTCACTGATCAACTGTACCACAAAATAGCTCTAGTTTACTGATAAAGCTGAAGGATTTTGAAGGAGTTGGATTTCTAAAAAAGGTCTTAGAGGAGAAAGGGTTAATTATGAGACCAAGTCTAGGTGAGCATTTCTTTGGGCACTCTAGTCACCTACAGAGAGAACAAAGCACAGTCAATAAATGGAAGAAGTAGAGAAGTTCATGTGAGGGAGAAGGAAATAATGAATTGCAGATTAGTTTAAGCTACCTCATTATTTGCCTAGGCTTTTTTGACTAAAACTGAGAGAGGGAGTTGAGGGTCTGGGATTGTAATTGACTGCTGGCATGTGGAGAGAGCTTTATCAGTCTGGGTAAGCAGATGCCTGGTCCATGAGGAAGCACACCAAACAAGATGTGGTCATAATTCTGGAAATTAGGGTTCAGAGTTAGGGAGTTCCACTGAAGAGGTGGTTACTTCAAGGTAAGCAAGGCAAGCTTTTTAGTGAAACAGTACTGGAGAACCTGGAGAAAATTGTTGGATTGCCCAAATTCAGTCAGAATAGCGTGATGGATTCAATCCCAAAGCTCCTTTTAGAAAGTGTTTCAAATCCTCTTTTTCTGCTGTTTATGCATCTGTGTACAGATGTTACCACTAACACCAGGAAATTACTTATTTTGAATAGACTAAAAATGACAAAATTGATTCTGTTCTGAAAGAGCTGGAAATGTATCCTTGATGTTCAAACTGTGGCCCATGGACCAGCAGCCTTAGCATCACCTGGCAGCTTGTCATACAGGCAGAATCCTGGGTCTCATCCTAGACCTGCTGAATCAGAATCTGCATTTTAATGCAAGACACCCAGATGATCATATGCTCATTACATTTTGGGAAATGTAGGGCAAGTGTTCTCAACTACAGTATGCTTCAAAATCAGTTGAAAGGCGAATTAAAGCACAGATTGCTGGGCCCCACTTCTAGAGTTCCTGATCCAGTTAGTCTAGAGTAGGGATGCTGATGCTGCTGCTCCAGACGCCAACTTTTAGGAACCACTAGTCTAAGCAGGGGACTTCCCTGGTGGCTCAGATGGTAAAGAATCCACCTGCAATGTGAGAGATCTGGGTTCAATCCCCGGGTTGGGAAGATCCCCTGGAGGATGGCATGGCAACCCACTCCAGTATTCTTGCCTGGAGAATCCTCATGGACAGAGAAGCCTGGTGGACTACAGTCCATGGGGTTACAAAGAGAAGAGTCTGACAAGACTGAGTGACTAAGCACAGCTCAGCACAGTCTAAGCAATGCCAACACTGTTATAGCCCTCTAGTCTCCATGTTTCTTCATCTTAAAAATTTTTTTTTTATTAAAAAATATCCTCTGAGTTTCTGTTGCTTGCTTCTCATATTTTATTTCATGACCCTTAGTGATATTTCTTTCTATCACTTTTTAACTGAGATTTAATTAGAACATTAGAGCAAGACTTAGGATAGATGCCCCGCCAACAAACTCTTACAAGGAGATCTCACTTGTCCTAAGTGAATCTTTAACCACAGAATTCTACCTAGGTTTCAGATGGCTTTCTTAGCTATAGCTGATTGGATCAGGGCAGGTCATGAGGCTCATGGACAACCAGACTATATATTGGAGAATAGTTAATAGAAAAATATTGTAAGAAAATCTTTATCCAATAATTAAAATGGTGACTAATTTGACTTATTAAAATCTTTAACTCGGAAATTTAAATTGGTTGGATAAGGAGAGTTGTTGTTGTTGTTTTTTAGATTACTATAAGACAAGTTAAAAGGCATACCTTGCAAAAGCAGTCAAACAGAATCAAAAGGCAGCTGGGGTTATAAGCTGAATTTATGAGTAAAGGGCTAATAATAGGGCTTTGAAGACTTGGTTCATCTTTACAAACTTCAAACACTATACAGATGATTGTCAGTGATACTTCCCTTAAAAACTATACAAATACAAGCTGTATTCACTGTTCATGGATTGAATTTGAGAATTGTTCTGTTTGCTCTGATTCTACTGTTGCACATGGTTTGACAAATCTCACTTTGACAGCAATAGATTCTTAAAGTGATAGAGTCACCCTGGATATAACCAGAACTTTGATGAAGAGAACATTCTAGTGGTTATTGGTGAAAGTGAAAGTTGCTCAGTCATGTCCAACTCTTTGAGACCCCATGGACTATACAGTCTGTGGAATTCTCCAGGCCAGAATACTGGAGTGGGTAGCCTTTCCCTTTTCTAGGTGATCTTCCCAACCCAGGGATCAAATCCATGTCTCCCACATTACAGGCAGATTCTTTACCAGCTGAGCCACAAGGGAAGCATGGATATTAGCACTTTTGGCCAACTATTTATAGCTTTCTACCTTCTAGGAAGTACATTAGATTTCATTTCCTGGCTCTTTCTTAGTTGAGTGGTAATTAGGATCCTGGAAGAAAAAAAAAAAGTGGGCATAGGAAAATAGCATAGTTGGGAAGTTTTTAATAAAAAAAAAATTATAGGTTGTGGCAGAGTTTACAGAAGCCAATAAATGGCAATGCAGAACCCTAATATGAGCAACAGGAGAGAACCGTTACTCCTAGGCATGAAGGGAGGGATGGGTTTTGCTACTGAACTCAGGTTCGGCTGCTCATTGCTCAAATCTACAATATTGACAGACAAGTGTTGGGTAAAGGAAAGATAACTTTACTGAGGAAGCTGGCGACCTTGGGAAGAAGGTGGACTCATAGCCAAAGTCATCTCCCCACCAAACTTTTAAAGGAAATTTTTAAGGGTGACATGCAGAATAGCACATTTGGCTCCGATAACCGTCTTGAAATTGCTTATGCGGTAGTCTGATCAGCGCCATCTTGGTTGTTTTAAGTATAGTTAATTTCAGTCCCAGGGTCAGTTCATTCCCATTGCCTTAAGGCCAGTTCTTGGAACTGAATAAGGAGGAGCATCTTATGTCCTGACCACAGTCTAGTCATTATGTAGTTAGCTTCTTTCACCTGGTGGGAATTTCACTACCTGTAAAACAGCTCACAGAATATGGATATTATCTAAAGTCCTTCAGGAGGAACTAAAGACCCTGGACTTTGTTTAATGGCTAAACTATTATTATTTCATCTTAATTGACTCTTTCCTTTGCTTCTGCATTTTCTCTCTTCTCATTAAATCTATTTTTGGCTAAAGCTTTCCTATGGACAAGAGGCAGGCCGAGGACATGGAGAGTGTCTGTCTTGTTCTGTTACTTGCTCAGAACCCACAGAGAGGACTACCTGACTGGAAATGGGGCCTTCAGTAGCAGAGCACAGTCTACCCACAGTCACCTTGAATGGAGGGACTTGGGGGAAGAAACAATTCAGCACATTGTCCTGCAATTCAATCAACTGCTGGTACTTCCCAGTGGCTAAACCCAGCTGGAAGACCTAGGAAAACAAAGCAGCTTTTCAGGTGCAGAGCAGTATAAAGAGTACCTCTGGAGAAGTAAATGAAGATATTTAGCACAAGCGTAGCAGAGTGGCTGGTTTTCCACGATGACAAAAGTACAGATATATCACTTTCTTGGCAGTATATTTAATTGTTGGTGCAAGATCACTCAGAGTTCAAAAATATTCCGGATTGTTGCTCCTCTGTCAGTCTGGGTGGTAGAGTAAAGAAAATCAGAACAGAGCTTCTAGTAACTCTTCATAGGCATTTAATATGAGTAAGAAATAAATCATTGTGGTCTGAAGCCACTAAACTGTTTTTTATGATTGTTTTTATGACAACATAACCTTTATTACTAATACAGATGTTATTACTTATGAATTGGCATATTGTTGTAACCAAATAACTAAACTAACTGAGACATATATCTAAGACATATAGTGGAAAGAATAAGAACTGGTATTTGAAGTTGAAAGAATGGTCGCCATTATTTGGTGATGAAATATATGGTAAAGCTGTATGGACATTCACCTGATAAGCAGATAATGTGCCAAATGAAATTGTAACTGTAGGGAAAGAAGTTGTAAAATAGGAAAGTGGAAACGTGTGGGGTTACTATTGATGTTTGACAGGGAGGGATGGAGAGAGAGAGAGAGAGCACTGGGAGAGGAGAAAGAGAGCATAATAAGAGGAGAGGGAGAGAGACAAAGAGGAAAGGAAAATCTTAAAAAAAGAATTCCACTGGCTATCAGCCATCTTGCAAGCAGGAATTAATAAGAATAGTTTAGATTTTAGCTAGAGAGCCTTATAAGATGCATCTGATTCTCATTCAAAATTGGCAAAAGGTAAAACAGAGAAAATTTTTGACCAAAAATGACCAATTAGAATTTATTCTTGTGGCGTGTTTCAAATTTAAGGTATGGTTGTTGCCCCAGGTGTAAAATCTCTGAATGGATTAAAGAATCTCAGAGCAAAGTTCCATAGTATTCAGAAAGACTATTTATTTGAACAAAATGGCTGAGAGGAAAGAGACAAAACCTATGACTCTGCAACCAAAATCAGAAAAGATCAAATGTCTATAAAAAGGTAGAAGGGAAAAGATAGAGGGTGGGAGGTGATAAAATAACAGAAAAATAATAAATCTAAAAAAGCATGACTAGAAAATAGCTGTGCACATGAAGCTGATTTAAATAGGCTGAAACTACAAAGTACAAAGTGTTTTTTTGAGGTAATATTTAAATTTTTCCTTGTTTATGTAATTTTATTTATTTTAAATCATACTATGATTATTTGATTTATGAATATATTAGTACGAAAATGATTAGGTTACTAAGCAGACTTTATTCATTTCTGTTTTTTATTTTATAGAAGATTGTTTTGGGGTTTTGTTTTGTTCATTTTTTAAAAAATTTATTTTTAATTGAGGTGTAATTGCTTTACAATATTGCATTGGTTTCTGCCATATATTAACATGAATCAGCCATAGGTATACATATGTCCCCTCCCTCTTGAACCTCTCTCCCACCTCCCACCCATGCCACCCCTCTTGGTTGTCACAGAGCTCCAGATTTGAGCCCCCTCAAATCTAAATTTCCATTGGCCATCAGATTTTACATACGGTAATGTATATGTTTCAGTCCTACTCTCTCCATTCGTCCCACCCTCTTCTTCCTCTCACAGTATCCACAGGTCTGTTGTCTATGCCTGCATCTCCACTGCTGCCGTGCAGAAAGGTTAATCAGTACCATCTTTCTAGATTCCATATATATGCATTAATATATGATATTTGTTTTTCTCTTTCTGACTTACTTCACTCTGTATAATAGGCTAATAGTTCCTCATTTGAACTGACTCAAATGCATTCCTTTTTATGGCTAATTCAACATATAAAGAGAGTGAAAGTCACTCAGTCGAGTCCGACTCTTGACGACCCCATGGACTGTATAGTCTATGGAATTCTCTAAGCCAGAATACTGGAGTGGGTAGCCTTTCCCTTCTCCAGGGGATTTTCTCAACCCAGGGATCAAACCCAGGTCTCCCACATTGCAGGTAGATTCTCTACCAGCTGAGCCACAAGGGAATCCCAAGACTACTGGAGTGGGTAGCCTATTCTTTCTCCAGCAGATCTTCCTGACCCAGGAGATGAACCAGGGTCTCCTGCATTGCAGGTGGATTCTTTACCAACTGAGCTATTAGGGAAGCCCCTCAACATATAAGGGATACCATATGATATTTCTTTTTCTGTCTGACTTTCTTCACTCAGTATGACACTCTCCAGGTCCATCCATGTTGCTGCAAATGACATTATTTCATTCTTTTTAATGGCTGAATAATATTTTATTGTGTATATGTACCACAGCTTCTTTGTCCATTCATCTGTCTATGGACATCTGAGTTGCTTCCATGTCCTGGATATTGCAAATAGTGCTGTGATGAACATTGGGGTACACATGTATTTTTCAGTTATGGTTTCCTCAGGGTATATGCCAGTAGTGGGATTGTTGGGTCATATGGCAGTTTTATTTTTAATTTTTTAAGGAATCTCTATACTATTCTCCATAGTGGCTATATCAATTTACATTCTCACCAGCAGTGCAGGAGGGTTCCTTTTTCTCCAAATCCTCTCCAGCATTTATTGTTTGTAGATTTTTTGATGATGACCATTCTGACCAGTGTGAGGTGATACTTCATTATAGTTTTCATTTGCATTTCTCTAATAATGGCAGTGTTGAGCATCTTTTATGTGTTTATTAGACATCTGTATGTATTTTTTGGAGGAATGTCTGTTTAGATCTTCTGCCCATTCTTTGATTATTTGTTTTTTTGGTCTTGAGCAGAATGAGCTGTTTGTATATTTTGGAGATTAATCCTTTACCAGTTGTCTCATTTGCTATTGTTTTCTCCCACTCTGAGGGCTGTCTTTTCACCTTGTTTATGGTTTCCTTTGCAGTGCAAAAGCTTTTGAGTTTAATTAGGTTTTAAACAGAGTTGTATTGCCAAGTAAACCATAAGCTTTGACTAAAAATTCTGTGACTTAAGAATGTGATTGCAATTATTCACTTCCTGTCCTACTACTGAATATTGGCTGTGATGTTTGCAGATAACCTTTTAGACCACTGATCTTCAGATCAAGAGGAACTAGACACACACTTAGCATAGTAAGCTCTACACATAATCCTCTAGCAAAGAGGCTCATAAACCACACTCTGAGATGTTGGGTTTGAGCTTGATGCCAAGCTTGGATGGGGTCTTGGCTTCAATTCCCTGGGGAAGAAAGTATCTCTTTTCTGAAGGAGGGAGAAGAGATACTTGACAGAGTGCATCCTGTGTATATACTCATTTGCTCAGTCCTGTCTGACTCTTTATGACCCCATGGACTGTAGCCCATCAGGCTCTTCTGTCCATAAGATTCTCCAGGCAAGAATACTGGAGTGGGTTGTCTTTCCCTTTTCCAAGGGACCTTCACGACCCAGGGATCAAACCTGCATCTCCTATGCCTTCTTGCTTTGGGAGGTGGACTTTTACCACTGAGCCACCTGGGAAGCCCTGGAGGAATGCATATTGGACTATAATATTCATAGTGTTATTCAGAAAACTTATCTCTTTATCATCCTTTTAGGCACTCAATAACTTCTCAGCACTGGAAATCCTGACTCTGTCTTTGGGTGGATCCTTATGGCTAATTCTGACTAGTGAGTTGTGGGAGAGAAATGAGGCATGAACATTCCTGGCTGGCACATTTAAATACAGACACAAGATCCTCCACAGCTCTTCACCTATGGCACTGGGACAAGCAATATTCCAGAATGGGGCCCTTCAGCCTAGATCCAGAAAAAGGACAATCCAGAATAAAGAACCATGCTGATTCACAAAAGAGATATAAATAAGTGAGAAATTATCCTGTATTTCATTTCTCTGAGATTTGAGAAATGGCCTCTCCCTGGACCATAACTTAGTTTTTTCTGAGTGATTAAAAAAAAAAAAAAGGTACTGATTATTATGGAGAAGTAGGATTGTAGTGGAATATCCTTGCTGAAAAACTTGTTTTTCATTACCATATATTTAAGGTTGAACAAGACATTTACAGATTATGACTCTTTATTGGGCTTTCCTAGTGGCTCAGATGGTAAAGAATCTACTTGCAATGCGGGAGACCCAGGTTCAATCCCTGTGTGGGGAAGATCCCCTGGAGAAGGGAATGGCTATCTACTCCAGTATTCTTTCCTGGAGAATTTCGTGGAGAGGAGCCTGGTGGGCTACGGTCCATGAATTTGTAAAGAGTCGAACACGACGGAGAGACTAACACATGCCATGACTCTTAATAGATTATGTAAATTTCTTTTCAGACTATGACTCAATAGTGTTTTAAACCCTAGTGAGTGTGTGGTCTAGGAGGTTATATAATTATGTAAATAAAATTGTTGGACAGAGGAACTTGGCAGGCTACGGTCTATGAGGTCAAAAAAGAGTTGGACGTGATTTACTGACTTAAAAGCAATGACATGGATTTGTCAGTTTCTGTTATGTGAGTACTATAAGAAGCTAAATAATTAAAAAGCATTTTTGTGATAAAAGAATAAATAGAATTGACACTATAAAATGTTTACAGATGAAAGTGGTTTTTACCTTTTACTTTGATGTTTTGAATGAATATACCACGACATGAAAAATAGTTGATTTGGATCTGAAGTTTCTTTTAAAGATTCTCCCCATTTCAAGATATACTGCAATCAACCTAGATATCTGAATAGATGCCAATACTGAATGAATATGACTTGGGCTATTTGCTGATTTTTTTCTTGTAGTATCTCTATCCAAGGTATGTTGTTACACACAGAGACAAAATAAAAGGATGTCTCAAGGGTAAAGCATTCATCCTTCAGCTAGAGTACTGATGAAGTAAATTTCTGTCTGAAATAAATGCTTTTTGAAAGCCTTACCGTTGCTTCATCTCTATTCATGAGAACTTGAAGAGACAAATTCTGGGAAGAAGATAACTTTCTTTATGTTGGCTTCTTCAAGGCTCAAGGACTTGTTGAAATGCAGGACAGAATAAACACCATTTCAACTATACTGTCTGCAGGTGGAAGCTGGGGAGGAAAAAGGGTTTTATTCCCCCCACGAATTGTCACAGAATGAAATGAAGCTTGCTAAAAACATACTGGCTATGAGTACTATACAGAAAAATACAGAAAAGAAGAAAGAATATTTCCAGTTTTTTCAGACTTGATCATTGTAATTCTTCTATAAAAGCTATTATACTAAGATTCCTGCAGAAATAGTATAATTGGCCAATATACCTGAGGTGTAGGTGGCATAATTTATAGCAATGATTGTTCTTAGTGCTGTGGAATAATTTAGTTGTTGCTTTTCTTTTCTTCTTTCAATATGTCTTGGCTGATAACAATCTCTTTTTAAGCTGTGCAACCGGAGGAAATGAGTATATGACTGGCAATTTGGAAATAAAATTTGCAGGAGACAGACATTGATATGTTTACACATTTGTTTCTATCAGTGTTTCCTGGGATAACAATTAAAGGTAATAGAAGTTTTAATATTGTTTGATAGACAATGGCCTGTTTGGAATAGTTAACTATAGTTAAAACATTGCAAATAATTACTTAGGATCATTAAATATTTATGAGATATTATTATTTTGGATTTCTAATAGATTCCATAAAGCAAAAAGACTTTTATGCCAACAACACTTATAATTTCATAATTTCACTGAGTAAAGTAATATTAACTTGAAATAGGGGGCTTTCCTGTGATCCAGTGGCTAAGACTCCACACTCCCAATGCAGGGGGCCCAGGTTCAAGCCTTGGTCAGGGAACTTGATCCCACATGCCACAACTAAGAGTTCGCATGTCACAACTAAAGATCCTGTGTGCCACAAACAAGACCTGTCACATATAAATAAATAATTAAAACAAACAAAATCAAATGGAGTAGATCTAAAAAGTTAAATATATCTATATACTGTACTGGAAAATACCCATAATGTAAAATAAAATTTTTTTTTAAAGTTCAGATTGATGTATTATGGTGTGATCCAATTATTGTAAAATGATGTCACATATATTTATATGTGTGGGCTTCCTAGGTTTTTTATGTGTGTGTGGGGGCTTCCTAGATGGCACCTAGATGGCGCAGTGGTAAAAAATCCATGTGCCAATGCAGCAGACACAAAAGATGCAGGCTTCATCCCTGGGTTGGGAAGATCCCCTGAAGAAGGGAACGGCTACTCACACTAATATACTTGCCTGGAAAATTACATGGACAGAAAAGCCTGGTTAGCTATAGTCCTTGGGGTTGCAAAGAGTTGGACCCAGCTAAGCACACATGCACACATATATATTAACATATATATGTATAACTATACTTATCTATATAACTATATATAACACATGTTTACACATACAGGGATCAAAGTAGTGGTTATTCAGTTATCTATGAACAGATTCTTAACCATTTTTAAATTTCTCCCTATGGCTTTATTTGTTACTAAAAGTATGTATCATCTTTGTGATTTAAAAAAAATGAGGAAAATATAAACTATAAAGGAGAGAATTAGTGGAAATATCAAGTATCCCCTACAATGCTTGTGTTTAATAAGATGTGCTTGCTTCCTTTTTGTTCTTACTAGGTATAATTAAAATCACTACCTATAATATCAACCCAAGTATAATTTTGTGAATTACAGTTTTTAATTCATTCTTATTATTAAAACTGAATTTACTAAACCTCATGCATGATTTTTTTACAGTTTAAATCATTTAATATTTAAAATAAGTTTAAACATGTCCAGTTGTACAGAGAATATATTATCTTTGGCCCCTTAAGCTTTGCTAAATTTTTAAAATTTAACTTAGCCTCTCTGTAAAGCCTGAACAGTTTTCATTTTTGCCCTTTAGAAGAGCAATTTGTGTTATGAATATTTTGAAAGTGGTTCAGCTGTTTAAATAACAATAATTGATTTTCCTCAGCAATGTTGCTTTTTGGAATTTAATCATGCTCTCAGGCACACTTAATTTGTGGATTAGAGCTTTTTGAACAACACAATCACCGACACAATTACAAAGTGTTGTAGAAATTATTTGCAAGGCAAAGAACAAGAAGGGCAGCACAAATGGTCCAGGCAGTAACAGTGAAACAGATGTGCAGGATATGTGATCAGTAGCCAGCAGATTCTTTATAAATGTGTTTATGTATTTTTGAATTCATTTATTTGAAAACTGTTTGTTGAATACCTACTATGTTTCACATATTGTACTAGATTTTGGCTATATATGGATGAGGCAATGCATATATGACCTCGCCTCATGGACCTTTCAAGAATGAATCAAATATAGTAGCTTTCCCACTTGATCTCTCTTTCACCGACACCTCTCACTCCCTGATGCTCTCCATTGCTCTATAAATCCTACTGACTGAGGCACCAGCCATGGTGAACCCTGGCAAGGAATAGTCTGCACACTAATATGCTCACTTCTTTTTTGTTCTCACCCATTCAGCTGTGCTGTTATTAACATCAGTTGAGTTTGTTCTTAAATTTGATTATGTCAGTTGTACTTATGATTTTAATTAGGAAATTCAATTAACTATAGCTTGAATAAACATAATATTAATTCAAATAGAAAACTGTCTCTTCATTCTAATTTCTGCTATCATGCCACCCAAGCTTCTGCCAATACATTTCTACAGTTCCAAGTTTAGAGACTGTGTTTGTCTTCTAAAACCCATCGTCTTTTCCTTGGGCAACATCTCTGCTAACAGTAGTGTTTCTTATCGCTCCAGCTCCTGCTGGAGTCAGTGATTCCAACTTACAAAATGTGACCCTGGTCTCTGGGCTCAGGCTAAATTATATCCTCTAGCCCATGAATGATAATACTTCCAGCTATGGCTTATTTCTGGGCTAATGATCCCATAGGTCCTTACATCAACTACACATCTAATTTTCTGTATTAAAATCTTTATGTTCTAAATACTTTAAAATATTAAAAATAATATTTTTCATAATAGACCCTGACAAGTACAAAGATTAACCACAAATGTTATCAAATTTATGCCTGTTCACTGACTTCATCTTCTGCAGCCTAGGTTGCTCTACTTTCAGATTATAACTCACTGATGGCAATAGGGGTCGGGCAATAAGTACATTAGTACTGAAAAATAAGGATTAAACTCAATTTAGAAATTCCACATTAATGGGAATACTCCCCAGAGGGAGGGCCATGGATCCTTAGGTTAGTATTCCCAGCAGTCCGCATTGATCTATTGAATCACCAAGCACATTTGTTTATGGAACTGTGGAAATTGAAAGAGAAGTGACTGTATATTGATAGATGTTGTCTGGGTCTCTTGATTATATGAAATTTGAGTAAGGTATTTAATATATTATATTTGTCTTCAATAGGTATGTCTTATTTTGTTCATTTCATGAACAGTATGATAGGCAAAAAGATATGACACTGAAAGATGAAGTCCCCAGGTTGGTAAGTGCCCAATATGCTACTGAAGAAGAGTGGAGAAATAACACAAGAAAGAATGAAGAGACAGAGCCAAAGCAAAAACTATGTCCAGCTGTGATTCTGACTGGTGACGGAAGTAAAGTTTGATGCTGTAAAAATAATATCTCATAGGAACATGGAATGTTAGGTCCATGAATCAAGGCAAATTGGAAATGGACAAACAGGAGATGGCAAGGGTGACATAAACACTTTAGGAATCAGTGGACTAAAATGGCCTAGAATGGGTGAATTTAATGCAGATGACCATTATATTTACTACTGTGGGCAATAATCCCTTAGAAGAAATGGAGTAGCCCCTTTAGTCAACAAAATAGTCCAAAATGCAGTACTTGGATGCAGTCTCAAAAATGACAGAATGATCTCTGTTCATTTCCAGGGCAAAGAATTCAATATCACAGTAATCCAAGTCTATGCCCCAACCAGTAATGCTAAAGAAGCTGAAGTAGAATGGTTCTATGAAGACATACAAGACCTTCTAGAACTAACACCCAAAAAAGATGTCCTTTTCATTATAGGGGACTGGAATGCAAAAGTAGGAAGTCAAGAAACACTTGGAGTAACAGGCAAACTTGGCTTTAGAGTACAAAGGCTTACAGAGTTTTGCCAAGAGAATGCACTCGTCATAGCAAACACCATCCTCAGACTCTACACATGGACATCACCAGATGGTCAATACCGAAATCAGATTGATTTTATTCTTTGCAGCCAAAGATGGAAAAACTCTATACAGTCAGCAAAAATAAGACCACGAGCTGACTGTGGCTCAGATCATGAACTCCTTATTGCCAAATTCAGATATAAATTGAAGAAAGTAGGGAAAACCACTAGACCATTTAGGTATGACCTAAATCAGATTCCTTAGATTATACAGTGGAAGTGAGAAATAGATTCAAAGGATTAAATCTAATAGACAGACTGCCTGAAGAGATATGTATGGAGGTCTGTGACATTGCACAGGAGGCAGTGATCAAGACCATCTTTAAGAAAAAGCAATGCAAAATGGTTGTCTGAGGAGGCCTTGCAAATAACTGAGAAAAAAAGAGAAGTGAAAGGCAAAGAAGAAAAGGAAAAGTTATACCCATTTCAATGCAGAGTTCCTAAGAATACCAAGGAGAGATAAGAAAGCCTTCCTTGGTGATCAACGCCAAGAAATAGAGGAAAACAATAGAATGGGAAAGACTAGAGATCTCTTCAAGAAAATTAGAGATACCAGGGGAACATTTCATGCAAAGATGGGCACAATAAAGGACAGAAATGGTATGGACCTAACAGAAGCAGAAAATTTTAAGAAGTGGCAAAATACATAGAAGAGCTATACAAAAAAGATTTTCATGACCCAGATAACCACGGTAGTGTGATCACTCATCCCAGAGCCAGACATCCTGGAATGTGAAGTCAAGTTGGTCTCAGGAAGCATCCCTACGAACAAAGCTAGTGGAGGTGATAGAATTCCAGTTGAGCTATTTCAAATCTTAAAAGATGATGCTGTGAAAGTGCTGCACTCAGTATGCCAGCAAATTTGGAAAACTCAGTAGTGGCTACAGGACTGGAAAAGGTCAGTTTTTATTCCAATTCCAAAGAAAGGCATTACCAAAGAATGCTCAAACTACTGCACAATTGCACTCATCTCACTCATACTATAGTAGCTCCTGCTATAGTTTGTATGGATTTTATTTCAAGCAAAGATGCAAGCTGTTTCACAATGTCAGAATTATAAACTAAAAGCTCATTCAAGCAATGCATTTGGTACAAAATAAAAATGAATTGTGTAGACTATAAGGTGATAAGAATATAGAGTTTTCATTCCAATCCCAAAGAAAGGCAATGCCAAAGAATGTTCAAACTATCGCACAATTGCACTCAACTCACAAGCTAGCAAAGTAATGCCCCAAATTCTCCAAGCCAGGCTTGAACAGTATGTGAACTGTGAACATCCAGATGTTCAAGCTGAATTTAGAAAAGGCAGAGAAACCAGCCATGAAATTGCCAACATCTGTTCGATCATTGAAAAAGCAAGAGAGCTCCAGAAAAACATCTATTTCTGCTTTACTGACTATGCCAAAGCCTTTGACTGTGTGGATCACAACAAACTGTAGAAAATTCTGAAAGAGATGGGAATACCAGACCACCTGACCTACTTCCTGAGAAATCTGTATGCAGGTCAAGGAACAACAGTTAGAACCGGACATGGAAAAAGAGATTGGCTCCAAATCAGGAAAGGAGTAAATCAAGGCTGTATATTGTTACCCTGCTTATTTAACTTATTTGCAGAGCACATCATGTGAAATGCCAGTCTGGATGAAGCACAAGCTGGAATCAAGATTGCTGGGAGAAATATCAATAATCTCAGATAAGCAGATGTTACCACCCTTATGGCAGAAAGTGAAGAAGAACTAAAGAGCCTCTTGATGAAAGTAAAAGAGGAGAGTGAAAAAGTTTGCTTAAAACTCAACATTCAGAAAACGAAGATCATGGCATCTGGTCCCATCACTCCATGGCAGAAAGATGGGGAAACAATGGAAACAGTGAGAAACTTTATTTTGGGGCACTCCAAAATCAGTGCAGCCATGAAATTAAAAGATGCTTGCTCCTTGGAAGAAAAGCTATGACCAACCTAGACAGCATATTAAAAAGCAGAGACATTGCTTTGCCAACAAAGGTCCATCTAGTCAAAGCTATAGTTTTTCCAGTAGTCATGTATCGATGTGAGAGTTGGACTATAAAGAAAGCTGGGCACCAAAGAATTGATGCTTTTTGAACTGTGGTGTTGGCGAAGACTCTTGAGAGTCCCTTGGACAGCAGGGAGATCCAAATAGTCCATCCTAAAGGAAAGGCAGTCCTGAATACTCATTGGAAGGACTGATGCTGAAGCTGAAACTCCAATACTTTGGCCACCTGATGCAAAGAACTAACTCATTTGAAAAGACCCTGATGTTGGGAAAGATTGAAAGCAGGAGGAGAAGGGGACCAGAGGATGAGATGTTGGATGGCATCACTGACTCAATGGACCTGAGTTTGAGCAAACCTGGGAGATGATGAAGGACAGGGCATCTGGTGTTCTGCAGTCCATGGGTTGCAAAGAGTCAGACACGACTGGGCAACTGAACAACTACAAGGATAAACATGCTTAATCTGTTGGAAGTAGGGAGAAGGATGTTAAAAACATGTAGTCAAGGCATCTTGACTTCATCTACCACAATACAATGGGCTGTTGAACACAGCTGTGACTTGGGGCACGGAGAACAGCGGAAGGTCTGTGATAGCATCACAATTGGCTCTCCCTCTCTGAGGTTTCACATGTGCAGATTCAACCATATAGATCATGTAGTACTGTAGTGTGCACTTATTGGGGAAAAAAATCTGTCTGTAAGTGAACCCATGCATTCAAACTCATGTTGATCAAGGGTTGACTTTATCATAATAAATGAGAAAGAGGAAACAGACAGGCAATATTTGATTGGTACTAATACCATCCTCATGGCTCTGAATATTAGAGGCATGTAGAGGTATTAAAAACTATTATATTGCTAGTCTTTGCAAATCTCTTTTATTGTGTTCTTACCACTAAAAAATGATAAATGGATTTAATTTAACATTATGGAAAAGCAGCTTTAGCTTAAAATATTTTTCATTTTGAAGCTATATTTGACCATTAAATGTATACAAATAGAAAGAAGAAAAATCATCTGTAACACCATACCTAAACACAACCATTGTTAATAATTTAAAGTTTTATCTATAAATAGTTCTAATCTTTTAAGTATGTAATGCAGATATCCTTGAGTTTGTAACCACAGAGGAGGTTATAACTTTTTTCTTTCTTTAAACTTTTCACTGATATATGGAGAGGAAAAGTGAAAGTTAGTGTCCAAGTCAAAGAACTTTCACAATTTAAATACAGCCATAACCATTATCCTATCAAAGAATAGGATATCACTAGGACCCCAGAAGCCCCTCTTATTTCAGTGCCTGCACCCTCTTTTCCTGTAAGGGGAAGCACTATTATAATTTCTACAGCCGAGGTTGTTGTTGCCTATTATTATTTATGCACATGGAATCACACGGAATGTATTCTTGTATTTGACCACTTTCAATCAGCATTGTATTTGCTTGGTTTATTTATATTTTGTGAGTAATTGTATATTGTTCATTCTCATTGCTGCATTCAGTTGTGTGAATATACACTGTTTATCTATTCTATTGTTAATGGAGATTTGCAGATTTGGGCTATTTGTTTCACGTATGCTTTTATGAAAATTTCAGTACAACTCTGTTAGTGAATACATGCACACATTTAAATACTGCCAAACATTTCCCCAAAGTTGTGTACCAATTTACACCTGCAACAGCAGCAAAGGAGCATTTTGGTTTTGACATTCTGTCAAATTTGTTTTTTTCCTCTTTTGTTTCATTTTGTTTTGTTCCATTTTAGCCATTTGGGTGGGTGTATACTGGTATCATGGGAAATAGATGGGGAAACACTGGAAACAGTGGCAGACTTTATTTTTGGGGGCTCCAAAATGACTGCAGATGATGATTGCAGCCATGAAATTAAAAGACGCTTACTCCTTAGAAGGAAAGTTATGACCAACCTAGATAGCATATTCAAAAGCAGAGACATTACCTTGCCAACAAAGGTCCGTCTAGTCAAGGCTATGGTTTTTCCTGTGGTCATGTATGGATGTGAGAGTTGGACTGTGAAGAAAGCTGAGCACCGAAGAACTGATGCTTTTGAACTGTGGTGTTGGAGAAGACTCTTGAGAGTCCCTTGGACTGCAAGGAGATCCAACCAGTCCATTCTAAAGGAGATCAGTCCTGGGTGTTCTTTGGAGGGAATGATGCTAAAGCTGAAACTCCAGTACTTTGGCCAGCTCATGCGAAAAGTTGACTCATTGGAAAAGACTCTGATGCTGGGAGGGATTGGGGGCAGGAGGAGAAGGGGACGACAGAGGATGAGACGGCCGGATGGCATCACTGACTCGATGGACATGAGTCTGAGTGAACTCAGGGAGTTGGTGATGGACAGGGAGGCCTGGTGTGCTGCAATTCATGGGGTCGCAGAGTCAGACACAACTTAGTGACTGAACTGAACTGATACTGGATCACATTGTGGTTTAAATTTGCACTTCTCTGATTGCTAAAAGAGGAAAACATACCACATTTTAATACTTAACATTGGTTGGCCATTTGGATATCTTTACTGTGAACAGCCAGGGCTCCCAGTGCCTCAGCAATAAAGAATCCACCTGCAATAGAGGAGACCTCAGTTAGATCCCTGGGTCAGGGAAGATCCCTTGGAGAAGGAAATGCAACCCATCCAGGATTCTTGCCTGGAGAATCCTATGAACAAGTGAACCTGGCTAGCTACAATCCATGGGTTGCAAGAGTTGGACATGACTTAGTGACTAAACCATCACCATTGTGAATGGCTATTCAAACCTCTTGCCCATTTTAATCAAACTTATCTTTCCTTTTCTTATTGATTCATAGAGCCCCTTACATATTTTTGAAACTAGTTATTTATTAGATTGATGTCTAATCCTAATGTGAATATTGCCTTTTTATTCTCTTAGTAATGACTTTCAATGAACACATCTTAATTTTAATACATTTCAGTTATCAATATATTCTTAATAGTGATTTTTGGATGCCATCTTTGTCGACCCCAAGCTCATAAAGATGTTTAAATTACATTTATGCTAAATACTTAAGGAATTTTCTTTTTACATCTATATCCATAGTCCATCTGAAACTGACTTTTGTGTAAGATATGGTATTTTTTGCACTGTGATACAGGATTCAACAAACTCCATGTGAAAATCTAGCTGTACTTTTGAAAAATGAGAGGATTAGTGGAATAAACTGCTGTCTACATAGACTGAAGTTTGTCCCAAGAGCAAAATTAATGTTAATCATCTGCCTTTTCTCCCATCCATTCTATGTCTTTCACCTCTCCAAGGACTTCATATGTAGAGGTTGCCTTCATCATTTAGAGTTCTGAGCTCTGGTTATCTTGCTTTTGTCAGGTCACAGGTGACACCTGGTCCTTTTCCTATTATCAGTGGACATGAGGATGTTCAGACAAGTACAATATGCCTGATTGTTCCATATACAGGGTGGCTCAGCAGTAAAGAATTTGCCTGCCAAAGCAGGAGATGTGGGTTCAGTCCCTGGGTCAAGAAGATCCCCTGGAGAAGGAAATGACAACCCACTCCAGTATTCTTGCCTGGGAAATCTCATGAACAGAGGAACCTGGTGGGCTACAAAAGAATAGCAACCATTAGATCACAAAAGAGTTGGACACAACTGAGCAACAAAACAACAACAGATACTGCTGCTGCTGCTGGTGCTGGTGCTAAGTCACTTGTCCTGTCCGACTCTGTGCGACCCCATAGACGGCAGCCCACCAGGCTCCGCCCTCCCTGGGATTCTGCAGGCAAGAACACTGGAGTGAGTGGCCATTGCCTTCTCCAATGCACAAAAGTGAAAAGTGAAAGTGAGGTCGTTTCCAACTCTTTGCGACTCATAGGACTGCAGCCTATGCTATTATTAAGCAAATTTCAGTTCTTTCAGAAAATCAGAACCAATTACTTCCTTTAGTTTAGTAGCTCTTTTCTTTGGCTGCTCGAGGAGCTAAGATGACCAAGTGGAAGTCATAGCATTAAGTCAGCAGAAAATTTTCTGTATCCATAATGAAAGCATCAGCCACCTTTGGTAGGTAGCCACCATCCTACCTACTTCTAGTGTTTCAGAACTTCTATTCCTGCAAAGGCTAAAGTTGTGGGAATAGAAAGTACAAATTCCTCAGCTGAATTCTTGAGAGCAATGGTGAGAGAAGAAACCTGATAGAGTCATACATTGATTCTCCAAGTGAATCTACTACCATTGGCAGCTACCTATTGAATACATAATATGTACTAGATATGGTTCTGGGAATAAGAGGTGAACAGTGATTAAATAACTTACTTCAGTTATTATGCTTATTTCATTGTTCACACAATCTTTCCTCACATCCTGCTTTCTGTATCTTCCAGAATGGACATAATTAACCATCCTATAACCATCCTATCCCACTTTAAAATGTAGTTGCAGGACTTCCCTCACAAGTGGTAAGTCCATTGGTTAAGACTTCACCTTCCAATGCCTGCAGTGTTCGAACTCTGTTAGGGAGTTGATTCCACATGCCTCTTGGTTATGAGTTTTATATATGTATACAACAGAAGCAGTATTGTAACAAATTCAATAAAGACTTTAAAAATGATCCAAATTAAAAAAAATCTATTTTAAAAAATACGGTTGCTCTGGAAACATTAGAGCAAGTGACAGAGCCATGATTTGAACCTTGACAAGTTTGCTTCTACTACACTGTGGGCTGTTTATCACAATCTGCCCTCTGGAAGGGTTTTGAGAGGAGTCATTCACAGAATCCCCATGACTGATAACTTCCTGATAATATCTTTTTGGAACATACCTTTAGGTCAATAGAGTCACAAAAGGAGGCTTATTTTAACTGAAGAACCAGGACAAGTTTTTTTCCTTATCAATGTCGGTTCAAAACAGCTATTCTTATTACAAGGTGTTATCTCTTTTGTTTTTAATGAATTCAAAGTTAGTTTGAAGCTGAGCTAGAAATTCAATTCCCTGGGATTTCACCTCCAAATCGTGGTAACCCCCACAGCTTTGTATACAGAGCCTTGTGGCCTTTCCCCTAGGCACTTAAATGCATAACAGTAGGGTGGTTTCAGTCCTCTTTTATCAGGGAAAAGAAGTAGAAAGATGAAAGACTTAATTAAAAGATTACAAAGAGATTTTCTTAAAAGAGGTTTTACCATAGGACCTGGCACTGGGATAAGAATAAAGCAGCGTGTGGCTACGGCCTCAACAAAGAAAAATCCATTTAACCTCATGTTCAACAAAAAGATACCTTTTTAGAGGATGTGATTAAAAGTGGTATAAACACAATGTATATACTTGTTCAATTATCTGGGAACAACTTCAAGGACTCAAGCTGTCCAATCACTTTTTGGAACAAAGGGTAAGTATAAATAAATGGATCAAATATAGCATGAGGATTAAACAAGAGTTCCTTGGCAAGTTTAGTGAAAATATTCAGGTGCCATTTTAATCTCCTCCCCTTTTCAATTTAAAAACAGCACAGAACTTCACATGTTAATATGTGTTCTTATATTGGCATTGAGTCTTTCGATACCTTCTGAAAACAAAAATCCCAGAACTCTGCTGTTCCCATGGCAACTGCATTTTAAGAAGGCGAAGTTTCCAGCTTGATAGAGCTGAAAGGCTATTAACCTCAGTTCTCAATGATACTGAAACCTCGATGTCAGGAGGAGTCAATACAACACAGGAAGCTTAGCTTGACCCCACCCAGCATTCATGTTACTGCTGGAACAAGGTTTTAAAAGACAATAATATAAATCATTAAAATGGTAATTATTATTCTGCAATCCAATATCATATAACCTAACACTGAAAATATGTAGATAGAAATTTGAATCCAATATCAACCTTGAGGAAATATTAGAACCAAAATCCTTTACCTAAGGAATTTAATTGCACTGGACCTCAGAGTGCTTTCATAAAAGGCATAATATGCATGATGAGTGCCACCTTCTCTGTTATGTTCCAAGATCCACAAAAACTTTAGAATAAAGCTTGACTATGGAAAGAAAAGGAACCAGAAATATTCTCTAAATAAGAAGTCATTCTCTGGTCCAGGAAAAAAGAGACATTCTCACTGAGCACAGTGTGTTAGTTGGCTAGGGCTTCTGGGGAAAAAAGGCCAACAAACTGGCTGGCTTAAACACCATATATTTATTGTCTCAGTTTGGGCAGCTAGGAAGTTCAAGTTCAAGGTGTTCACAGGGTTCGTGCTGTCTAAGGGCTGTGATAGGTGGCAATCTTTGGCGTTCTTTGGCTTACAGACATATCACCCTGATCTCTACCTTATTTTCACATGACTCTGTGTATGTGTGTGTGTATGTCCGTGTCCCCAAATTTCTTCCTTTTACAAGGGCACCAGTCATTTTGGATCAGGGACCCATACTACCCTAGTATGACCTTCTTTTAATTAATCTGAAATGATATTTCCAAAGGAGGTCACATTCTAAGGTGCCAGAGGCTAGAACTTCAACTTTTGTCATTGTCAAACAAATAGCATTTGTTGCCTATCACCTAGGGTAAAATTCAGAATACTTCTAACCTCTGCATCTTGGCATCAGAATTGACAAGGAAAATACAACACAGTTAAGCACCAGATGCTACAAGGCTTTGCCCTTCACAAAGAAGAGACAAAGCAAGATCAGCTTCAGTATTGGCCATTGATCCCCTGGGGTCAGCAGGTCCCTCCTAGCAGCCAGCACAGCGCGACTGTGTGCTGCCGCTGAAGGACCCCATCCCCTCCTTGTAAGGATAGAATTAGTACTGAGGTTGGCCAGATCCCACATGACATACTTGCTTGAGGAAAACAAAGAAACAGAGTTTAGAACAGGGGAAGTTAACTCCCCACAAGGTGATAAACTCAGCACAGGCTGTGTATGCCTTGGTCTCTTGGTAAGAACCTATCCAGCCCATGGCCCACTATTATGTAGCCCAGAGTGGGGTGGGGGATCAAAAGACTCCATGCATGAGACTGTCATTCCCAACAAGTTTAACACAGAACACACTGATTATACTTTATCACAGAGCTACATATACTACATTTATTATCTCATGTAACCCTCAGAATTAAATAACACTGTAGTGGCTTAGCTGGTAAAGAATCTGCTGGCAATGCGGGAGACCTGGGTTCGATCCTGGGGTTGGGAAAATCTCCTGGAGAAGGGAAAGGCTACCCACACCAGTGTTCTGGCCTGGAGAATTCCATGGACTGCATAGTCCACAGGGTCACAGAGTCAGACACGATTGAGCAGTTTTCACTTTCTCAGAAACTTAAGTGATATAAGTAAATTTTTCTCAAGCTTTATTGTGCTAATGAGACAGTTGAGCATCTTGTTAAAACACTGAGCCCATTCAGGAGTTGCACGTCTGGCTCTGAGAGTCTGTATTTCAAAGTTTCTAGGTAAAGTTCACGATTGGTTTATACACTTCCAACAGCAAAATCTGAAGCATTTGAGACTTCAGTTCAGTCGCTCAGTCATGTCTGACTCTTTGCTACCCCATGGACTGCAGCATGCCCTGCCTCCCTGTCCATCACCAACTCCCAGACTCAAACTCATATGCACTGAGTCGGTGATGCCATCCAACCATCTCATCCTCTGTCATCCCCTTCTCCTCCCACCTTCAATCTTTCCCAGCTTCAGGGTCTTTTCAGATGAGTCATGTCTTCAAATCAGGTGGCCAAAGCTGGAGTCTCCACTTCAACATCAGTCCTTCCAATGAACACCCAGGACTGATCTCCTTTAGGATAGACTGGCTGGATCTCCTTGCTGTCCAAGGGACTCTCAAGAGTCTTCTCCAACACCACAGTTCAAAAGCATCAATTTTCAAAAGCTCAGCTTTCTTTATAGTCCAAATTTCACATCCACGCATGACTACTGGAGAAACCATAGCCTTGACTAGATGGACTTTTGTTGGCAAAGTAATGTCACTGCTTTTTAATATGCTGTCTAGGTTGGTCATAACTTTTTTCCCAAGGAGCAAGTGTCTTTTAATTTCATGGCTGCATGAAATTTTGGAGCCCCCTCAAAATAAATTCTGTCATTGTTTCCATAGTTTCTCCATCTAGTTGCCACAGAGTGATGGGGCCAGGTGCTATGATTTTAGTTTTCTGAATGTTGAGCTTTAAACTACTTTTTCACTCTTCTCTTTCACTTTCATCAAGGGCTCTTTAGTTCTTCTTCACTTTCTGCCATAAGGGTGGTGTCATCTGTGTATCTGAGGTTATTGATATTTCTCCTGGCAATCTTGATTCCAGCTTGTGCTTCTTCCAGCCCAGTATTTTGCATGATGTGCTCTGCATATAAGCTAAATAAGCAGGGTGACAGTATATAGCCTTCACATATTCCTTTCCCAATTTGAAACCAGTCTGTTGTTCCATGTCCTGTTCTAACTGTTGTTTCTTGACCTGCATACCGGTTTCTCAAGAGGCAGTTCAGGTGGTCTGGTATTCCCATCTCTTTCAGAATTTTTCACAGTTTGTTGTGATCCACACAGTCAAAGGATTTGGTGTAGTCAATAAAGCAGTAGATGTTTTTCTGAAGCTCTCTTGATTTTTCAATGATCAAACAGATGTTGGCAATTTGATCTCTGCTTCCTCTGCCTTTTCTAATTCAAGCTTGAACATCTGGAAGTCCACAGTTCACATACTATTGAAGCCTGACTTGGAGAATTTTGAGCATTATTTTACTAGCCTGTGAGATGAGTGCAATTGTGCAGTAGTTTGAGCATTCTTTGGCATTGCCTTTCTTTGGGATTGGAATGAAAACTGACTTTTTCCAGTCCTGTGGCCAATGCTGAGTTTTCCAAATTTGCTGGCATATTGAGTGCAGCACTTTCATAGCATCATCATCCAGGATTTGAAATAGCTCAACTGGAATTCCATCACCTCCACTAGCTTTGTTTGTAGGGATGCTTCCTAAGGCCCACTTTACTTCACATTCCAGGATGTCTGGCTCTAGGTCGGTGATCACACCATCGTGATTATCGTGAAGATCTTTTTTGTACAGTTCTTCTGTGTATTCTTGCCACCTCTTCTTAATATCTTCTGCTTCTGTTAGGTCCATAACATTTCTGTCCTTTATTAGCCCATCTTTGCATGAAATGTTCCTTTGGTACCTCTAATTTTCTTCAAGAGATTTCTAGTCTTTCCCATTCTGTTGTTTTCCTCTATTTCTTTGCATTGATCACCGAGGAAGCCTTTCTTATCTCTCCTTGCTATTCTTTGGAACTCTGCATTGAAATGGGTATATCTTTCATTTTTTCCTTTGCCTTTCACCCTTTCTTTTCAGAGATACTTGTAAGGCCTCCTCAGACAACCATTTTGCTTTTTTGCATTTCTTTTTCTTGGGGATGGTCTTGATCACTGATTCCTGTACAATGTCACAAACCTCCATCCATAGTTCTTCAGGCACTCTGTCTATCAGATCTAATCCCTTGAATCTATTTCTCACTTTCACTGTATAATCATAAGGGATTTGATTTAGGTCATACCTGAATGGTCTAGTGGTTTTCCCTACTTTCTTCCATTTAAGACTGAATTTGGCAATAAGGAGTTCATGATCTGAGTCATAGTCCTCTCCCGGTCTTTTTGCTGACTGTTTGAAGCTGAAGTTAAACGGTTCTATGAAGACCTACAAGACCTTTTAGAACTAACACCCAAAAAACATGTCATTTTCATTAAGGGGACTGGAATGCAACAGTAGGAAGTCAAGAAACACCTGGAGTAACAGGCAAATTTGGCCTTGGAATACAGAATGAAGCAGGGCAAAGACTAATAGAGTTTTGCCAAGAAAATGAACTGGTCATAGCAAACACTCTCTTCAAACAACACAAGAGAAGACTCTACACATGGACATCACCAGATGGTCAACACCAAAATCAGATTGATTATGTTCTTTGCAGCCAAAGATGGAGAAGCTCTATATAGTCAACAAAAACAAGACAGGGAGCTGACTGTGGCTCAGATCATGAACCCCTTATTGCCAAACTCAGAATTAAATTGAAGAAAGTAGGGAAAACCACTAGACCATTCAGGTATGAACTAAATCAAATCCCTTATGATTATACAGTGGAAGTGAGAAATAGATTGAAGGGCCTAGATCTGATAGAGTGCCTGATGAACTATGGAATGAGGTTCATGACATTGTACAGGAGAGAGGATGAAGACCATCCCCATGGAAAAGACATGCAAAAAAGTAAAATGGCTGTCTGGGGAGGCCTTACAAATAGCTGTGAAAGGAAGAGAAGTGAAAAGCAAAGGAGAAAAGGAAAGATATAAGCATCTGAATGCAGAGTTCCAAAGAATAGCAAGATGAGATAAGAAAGCCTTCCTCAGTGATCAATGCAAAGAAATAGAGGAAAACAACAGAATGGGAAAGACTAGAGATCTCTTCAAGAAAATCAGAGCTACCAAGGGAACATTTCATGCAAAGATGGGCTCGATAAAGGACAGAAATGGTATGGACCTAACAGAAGCAGAAGATACTAAGAAGAGGTGGCAAGAATACACAGAAGAACTGTACAAAAAAGATCTTCACGACCCAGATGATCATGATGGTGTGATCACTGACCTAGAGCCAGACATCCTGGAATGTGAAGTCAAGTGGGCCTTAGAAAGCATCACTACGAACAAAGCTAGTGGAGGTGATGGAATTCCAGTTGAGCTATTTCAAATCCTGAAAGATGATGCTGTGAAAGTACTGCACTCAATATGCCAGCATATTTGGAAAATTCAGCAGTGGCCACAGGACTGGAAAAGGTCAGTTTTCATTCCAATCGCAAAGAAAGACAATGTCAAAAAATGCTCAAACTACCACACAATTGCCCTCATCTCACATGCTAGTAAAGTAATGCTCAAAATTCTCCAAGCCAGGTTTCAGCAATATGTGAACCGTGAATTTCCTGATGTTCAAGCTGGTTTTAGAAAAGGCAGAGGAACCAGAGATCAAATTGCCAACATTCACTGGATCATAGAAAAAGCAAGAGAGCTCCAGAAAAACATCTATTTCTGCTTTATTGACTATGCCAAAGCCTTTGACTGTGTGGATCACAATAAACTGTGGGAAATTCTGAAAGAGATGGGAATACCAGACCACCTGACCTGCCTCTTGAGAAATCTGTATGCAGGTCAGGAAGCAACAGTTAGAACAGGACATGGAACAACAGACTAGTTCCAAATAGGAAAAGGAGTACGTCAAGGCTGTATATTGTCACCTTGCTTATTTAGCTTATATGCAGAGTACATCATGAGAAAGGCTGGAAGAAGCACAAGCTGGAATCAAGATTGCCGGGAGAAATATCAATAACCTCAGATATGCAGATGACACCATCCTTATGGCAGCAAGTGAAGAGGAACTCAAAATCCTCTTGATGGAGATGTGGAGAGTGAAAAAGTTGGCTTAAAGCTCAACACTCAGAAAACGAAGATCATGGCATCTAGTCCCATCACTTCATGGGAAATAGATGGGGAAACAGTGGAAACAGTGTCAGACTTTAATTTTTTGGGCTCCAAAGTCACTGCAGATGGTGACTGCAGCCATGAAATTAAAAGATGCTTACTCCTTGGAAGGAAAGTTATGACCAACCTAGATAGCATATTCAAAAGCAGAGACATTACCTTGCCAACAAAGGTCCGTCTAGTCAAGGCTATGGTTTTTCCTGTGGTCATGTATGGATGTGAGAGTTGGACTGTGAAGAAGGCTGAGCACCGAAGAATTGATGCTTTTGAACTGTGGTGTTGGAGAAGACTCTTGAGAGTCCCTTGGACTGCAAGGAGATCCAACCAGTGCATTCTGAAGGAGATCAGCCCTGGGATTTCTTTGGAAGGAATGATGCTAAAGCTGAAACTCCAGTACTTTGGCCACCTCATGCGAAGAGTTGACTCATTGGAATAGACTCTGATGCTGGGAGGGATTGGGGGCAGGAGGAGAAGGGGATGACAGAGGATGAGATGGCTGGATGGCATCACTGACTCGATGGATGTGAGTCTGAGTGAACTCCGGGAGTTGGTGATGGACAGGGAGGCCTGGCGTGCTGCGATTCATAGAGTCACAAAGAATTGGACATGACTGAGCGACTGAAGTGAACTAAACTGATAGAGCTTCTCCATCTTTGACTGCAAAGAATAAAATCAATCTGATTTCGGTATTGACCCTCTGGTGATATCCATGTGTAGTTTTCTCCTGTGTTGTTGGAAGAGGGTGTTTGCTATGACCAGTGTGTTCTCTTGGAAAAACTCTATTAGCCTTTGCCCTACTTCATTCTGTACTCCAAGGCCAAATTTGCCTGTTACTCCAGTTATATCTTGACTTCCTACTTTTACCTTCCAGTCCCCTATAATGAAAAGGACATCTTTTTTGGGTGTTAGTTCTAAAAGGTCTTGTAGGTCTCATAGAACCGTTCAACTTCTTCAGCATTACTGGTTGGGGAACAGACTTGGATTACTGTGATATGAATGGTTTGTCTGAAATGAACAGAGATCATTTTGTTTGTTTGTTTGTTTGTTTGAGACTGCATCCAAGTACTGCATTTCAGACTCTTGTAGACTATGATGGCTACTCCATTTCCTCTAAGGGATTCTTGCCCACAGTACTGGATATAATGGTCATCTGAGTTAAATTCACCTATTCCAGTCCATTTTAGTTCACTGATTCCTAGAATGTCAAATTTCACTCTTGCCATCTCCTGTTTTACCACTTCCAATTTGCCTTGATTCATGCACCTAACATTCCAGGTTCCTATGCAATATTGCTGTCTACAGCATTGGACTTTACTTCCATCACCAGTCACATCCACAACAGGGTGTTGTTTTTGCTTTGGCTTCATCTCTTCATTCTTTCCATTGTTATTTCTCCAGTGATCTCTAGTAGCATGTTGGGCACCTACCAACCTAGGAGTTCATCTTTCAGTGTCCTATCTTTCTGCCTTTTCATACTGTTCATGGGGTTCTCAAGGCAAGAATAATGAAGTGGTTTGCAGCATTTGAAAATGAGGATCCTGATTCAGAATCCCATACCACTTCTGTTAGAACATTCAACCTCTTAGGAGAAAAAGAAAGAAGACAGAAAAAGAAGTAAAGGAAGAAAAATAGATGAAAAGGAATAGAATAGGACATAAGATTTTTGTGAGTGTGTTTCTGTCTAGAGCAATTTAAAAAAATACAGTGAAAACCATTAGCCAAAAAAAAAGAGAAAAATGTCTACATCTTGTTCCAAACTAGTTTACATTCCACTTCTATAAATCAACAGTTTTTAATCCTTGTAGTGTTTGGGTGAGTAGTAGTGTAGGGAATTATGTGGTACTCAAGAATGAGAGTGAATACTTTCTTGGTGTGGTAACCCAGACATTATCTTTCCTATAATCTCTAGCAGAAGTCAGAACTTCTTAAGGGGTCATACGGTAAATATATATTTTAGGATTTGCAGGACAAAATGTTCAATCAAGGCTATTACGCAGGTACTTACGCAACTACTTAAAATATGACCAATTTAAAAATGTAAACCATTCTTAGTTCACAGACTATTTAAGGGAAAAAAATGGCAAAAATAAAACAGCTGGTTTATGGACCTCTGATCTACAACGTAGCAGTTCACACATAAAAAACCTAATATAATGTTCTGAGTAAAATTGGCCTATTACAATGGTTGTATGTATTAGTTGCTCAGTCATGTCTGACTCTTTGCAACCCCATTGACTGTAGCCCACCAGACTCTTCTGTCCAAGGAATTTTCTAGGCAAGAATATTGGAATGGAGGTTGATTCAAGATTGTAGAGGAGAAGGATGTACATTCATCTTCTTCTGCAAGAGCACCAAAATTTCAAGTAGCTGTTGAACAATCATAGACAGTAGGGCACTGGAACCCACTGAGAAAAGATACCCAAGTCCAGGGACAAAGGAGAAGCCACAGTGAGATGGTAGGAAGGGAGCAATCATGATAAAACAAAATCCTTTACCCTCCAGGTGAGTGACCCACAGAGTGGAGAAAATAATACCAAAGAAGTTCTTGTACTTTTGTGAAGATTCTTGACCCCACATCAGGCTCCTGAGCCTGGGGATCTGGCAAAGGGACTGAGAATCCCCAGGGAATCTGACTTTGTAGGCCAGCGGGATTTGATTGTAGAACTTTCAAAGGACTGAGGGAAATGGAGACTCCACTCTTGTAGGGCACAAACAAAACCTGTGCACACCAGGACCCACGGGAAAGGAACAGTGACCCCACAGAACACTGAGCCAGACCTATCTGTGAGTGTGTGAGGGTCTCCTGCAGAGGTGTTGGTTGGCAGTGGCCTTCCTCGGGCACTGGCATCAGAAGTCTTGGGAAAATGCATCTTGGCATATCTCTTGGAGGTCTCCCTTAGCCTTACCACAGAACCTGTAGACGCCAAGACTGGGTCACCTCAGTCCAAACACCCATCAGCAGACAATTGGATTAAAGTTTTGCTGAGCCCAGCCCTGCCCACCAGAGCAAGACCTAGTCTTCCCTACAGCCCAGTCCCTTCCATCAGAAAACTCGCACAAGCCTCTTATCCTCATCCACAAGAATCCTGGAGTGGGTTGCAATTTCCCCCTCCAGGAGATCCTCCCGACCCAGGGTTTGAACCCATGTCTTTCATGTCGCCTCACTGGCAGGCAGATTCTTTACCACTGTGCCATCTGGGAAGCTCCATATGCCAGCACCTTGATCTTGGACTGCCAACCTCCAGAACTCTGAGGAAATAAATGTTTATTGCTTCTGCCACCAGCCTCTGGTGATCTGTTATAGCAGCTTGGGCTGACTCAGACAACAGCTTACTGTCTGCCATCAAATAACTGTCATCCTTGAGCCATGCTGCAGCAAAGGCACTTTGTGGCTTTTAAAATGTATAGGTCGGAAAATGCTTTCCTGTGGCTGAATAACTACTCAGTGAACCGAGAATAGTTGAAGGTCGTATTTCAAAGACACTCCAAAGCCTCTGAAAAGAGTACCATGTCCCCACTTGATAACTCTGTTTGTGAAATGAGACATACAAACCTGGAGTAATAGAGATTTCAGTAATTATTTTTCTTTAGAATTTTTTGGTATAGGGTAATTTTTTGGTATTATATGTACCCAGGCGGTCAGCCTTGCCCAAACTGGTATCTAGCTGCATCCGGTAGCAGACATCTGTCCTTCCACATCCCTGATACCAGCACTGACATAGGGCAGTACACCCACCCACCCTTGCAACTTTTCCTGGTGACTGCATGGTGGGCTTTTCTGGGAGAAAGAGGCAAAGAAACAGCATTGGTTCCAGTGCTTTGTACACAATGCACTATTAATACATCTTTCTTTATGATGATAAAAATCAACAGCATCTGTAGCTCGTGGAATGGCAAAGTTTCAACTTAGTACAACTAGCACTAAAAATGTGTAATTTTGATATTAAAAACAAAACACTTTATAATACATTAGCAGCAAAAATGAAATAGATATAAATCTAATATGTACAAGATCAACGTGAGGAAAATTAAAAAACTGATCAAAGAAATCAAGATCTAAATAGAGATAAACTCCATGTGCATGAGTGAGAAGACTCAGCATTATTAAGATGTCAGTTCTTTTCAAATTGATCTATAAATTCAATGTAATCCAAATCAAAATCCCAGTTTGTCAATCCCAATATTGACAAATTGAGTCTTAAAACCTTTATGTAAAAAGGCAAAAGAATGAAATTAGCCAGTGTAATATTGAAAGAGCCAATGGAATATTGAAAGAGAAGAACAAAGTCAGGGTACTGACACTATCTGATTTTAAGACTGACTGCTGCTGCTGCTGCTGCTGCTGCTAAGTCGCTTCAGTTGTGTCCGACTTTGTGCAACCCCATAGATGGCAGCCCACCAGGCTCCCCGTCCCTGGGATTCTCCAGGCAAGAACACTGGAGTGGGTTGCCATTTCCTTTTCCAATGCATGAAAGTGAAAAGTGAAGGTGAAGTCACTCAGTCGTGTCCTCTGTGCAACCCCATGGACTGCAGTCCACCAGGCTCCTGTGTCCATGGGATTTTCCAGGCAAGAGTACTGGAGTGGGGTGCCATCGCCTTCTCCTAAGACTGACTACAAGAGGTAAAAGAAAAGACAAATAGAACAATGGAATAGAATAGAGAGCTCAGAAATAGACACTAATATAGTTATCTTTGACAAAGAAGCAAAAGCAATTCCATGGAAAGGAAACATAGTATTTTAAATAAACAATTCTGGAATAATTGGACATGCACAGGCAAAAATATGTATAGACATAGACACTACACCTTACACAAAAATTAGGTCAAAATGCACCTAGATGTAAAGTGAAAATCTACAAAAATTCCAGAAGATAAAATAGGTAAAAAAAATAGGTGACTTTCCTTTGGCAGTAACTTTTAAAATTCAATAGCAAAAACATGATCCATAAAATAAACATTAAGAAGTTGGACTTCATTAAAATTAAAAACGTGTGCTTTGCAAAAGATACTCTTAAGAGAATAAAAAGACAAGTCGAACCTGGGAGAAAATATTTGTGAAACATGTAGTTAGTAAAGGACTGTATGCAAAATATACAAAGAGCTCTTAAATCTCAACAATAAGAAAATAAGCCAGTTAAAAATGAAAAAAAAAAAAAATGATCTGAACAGACACCTCACCGGAAAAGATATAAAGATGGAAGTTAAGCATATGAACACCAAAATTAGATTGATTATATTCTTGAGCCAAGATGGAGCCAAAGATGGAGAAGCTCTATACAGTCAATAAAAACAAGACCGGGACCTGACTGTGGCTCAGGTCATGTACTCCTTATTGCCAAACTCAGACTTACATTGAAGAAGGTGGAGACAACCACTAGATCATTCAGGTATGACCTAAATCAAATCTCTTATGATTATACAGTGGAAGTGAGAAATAGATTTAGGGGACTAGATCTGATAGACAGAGTGCCTGATGAACTATGGATGGAGGTTCATGACATTGTACAGGAGACAGGGATCAAGACCATGCCCAAGAAAAAGAAATGCAAAAAAAGAAAAATGGCTGTCTGAGGAGGCCTTACAAATAGCTGTGAAAAAAGAGAAGCAAAAAGCAAAGGAGAAAAGGGAAGATATACAATCTGAATGCAGAGTTCCAAACAATAGCAAGGAGAGATAAGAAAGCCTTCCTCAGTGTTCAATGCAAAGAAAGAGGAAAACAATAGGATGCAAAAGACTAGAGATCTCTTCAAGAAAATTAGAGATACCAAGGGAATATTTCATGCAAAGCTGAGCATAATAAAGGACAAAAATACTATGGACCTAACAGAAGCAGAAGATATTAAGAAGAGGTGGCAAGAATACACAAAAGAACTATACAAAAAAGATCTTCACGACCCAGGTAATCACAATGGTGTGATCACTCACCTAAAGCCAGACATCCTGGAATGGGAAGTCAAGTGGGCTTTAGGAAGCATCCCTATGAACAAAGCTAGTGGAGGTGATGGAATTCCAGTTGAGTTGTTTCAAATCCTAAAAGATAATGCTGTGAAAGTGCTGCACTCAATATGCCAGCAAATTTGGAAAACTCAGCAGTGGCCACAGGACTGGAAAAGGTCAGTTTTCATTCCAATCCCAAAGAAAGGCAATGCCAAAGAATGCTCAAACTACTGCACAATTGCACTCATCTCACATGTTAGTAAAGTAATGCTCAAAATTCTCCAAGCCAGGCTTCAGTAATACGTGAACCGTGAACTTCCAGATGTTCAAGCTGGTTTTAGAAAAGGCAGAAGAACCAGAGATCAAAATGTCAACATATTCTGGATCATCAAAAAAGCAAGAAAGTTCCAGAAAAGCATCTATTTCTGCTTTATTGACTGTGCCAAACCTTTGACTGTGTGGATCACAATAAATTGTGGAAAATTCTGAAAGAGATGGGAATACCAGACCACCTGACCTGCCTCTTGAAAAACCTGTATGCAAGTCAGGAAGCAACAATTAGAACTGGACATGGAACAACACACTGGGTCCAAATGGGAAAAGGAGTACATCAAGGCTGTATATTGTCACCCTGTTTATTTAACTTTCATGCTGAGTACATCTTGAGAAACGCTAGGCGGGAAAAACACAAGCTAGAATCAAGATTGCCAGGAGAAATATCAATAGCCTGAGATATGCAGATGACACCACCCTTTTGGCAGAAAGTGAAGAAGAACTAAAGAGCCTCTTGATGAAAGTGAAAGAGGAGAGTGAAAAAGTTGGCTTAAAGCTCAACATTCAGAAAACTAAGATCATGGCATCTGGTCCCATCACTTGATGGCAGATAGATGGGAAAATAGTGGAAACAGTGACAGACTTTATTTTGGGGGGCTCCAAAATCACTGCAGATGGTGATTGCAGCCATGGAATTAAAAGCCTATTACTCCTTGGAAGGAGAGTTATGACCAACCTAGACAGCATATTAAGAAACAGAGACATTAGTTTGGCAACAAAGGTCCATCTAGTCAAGGCTATGGTTTTTCCAGTGGTCATGTATGGATGTGAGAGTTGGACTAAAAAGAAAGCTGAATGCCAAAGAATTGATGCTTTTGAAATGCAGTGTTGGAGAAGACTCTTGAGAGTCCCTTGGACTGCAAGGAGATCCAACCAACCCATCCTAAAGGAGATCAGTCCTGAGTGTTCATTGGAAGGACTGATGCTGAAGCTGAAACTCCAGTTCTTTGGCCACCTGATGGGAAGAACTGACTCATCTGAAAAGACCCTGATGCTGGGAAAGATTGAGGGCAGGAGGAGAAGGGGATAACAGAAGATGAGATGGTTGGATGGCATCACCAACTCAATGGAGATGAGTTTGAGTAAACTCCAGGAGCTGGTGATGGACAGGGAGGGCTGGCATGCTGCGGTTCATGTGGTTGCAAAGAGTCATACATGGCTGAGTGACTGAACTGAACTGAACTAAGCATGTGAAAAGATGCTCAACATCATATATCATTAGGAAATTGCTAATTAAAACAATGAGATATACACATTTGTTAGAATGGACAAAATCTAAAACACTAACAACACCAAATGCTGATGAGAATGTGGAGCAAAAAGAACTTTCATTCACTGCTGGTTTGAATGCAAAATGGTAATACAACTTTGAAAAATAGTTTGATCACCTCTTACAAAACAAAATGTATACTCACCGTATAATCCAGCAATCTTATTTGTTGATATTTATTCAAAGAAGTTTCAGCTTTCTGTCCATATAAAAACCTGCACATAGATATATATAACTTTATTCATTATTCCCAAAACATAGAAGAAACCAAATGTCTTTCAGCCAATGAGTGTATAAACAAACTGTGGTACATCCAGACATTGGGATATTATTTAACATTAAAAAGAAATAGACTATCAAGCTATGAAAAAGTGTGAAAGAATCTTACATGCATATTACTAAGTGAAAGAAGTCAGTCTGAAAGGGCTATGCACTATGTAATTCTGACTATATGACATTCTGGAAATGGTAAAACTAGACACCAAAGAGATCAGTGGTTGCCAGAGATTGTTGTTAGGGATGGGGAGGGTGGAAGGAGGAATGAATGGAACAGAGGACATTGAAACTACTCTGCTAGATACTACAGTGGCCAGCAAATGTTCTTATAACTTTGTCAAAACTTATGGAATATAAAATACAAACTGTAATGTAAACTATGAACTTTAGTTAATAATAACATATCATTATTTTGGCTCATGAATGATAGCAAGCATATCACGCCAATGACAGATATTGATATGGAAAACTAGACAGTGGGAAGGGAGAGAACAGTTATATGGGAACTCTCTGTATTTAGTGCTCAATATTTCTGTAAATCTAACACTACTCAAAAATTAAGTCTATTACTTAAAAAAAAAAAAATCTACAGGCAAAAGCATAGCGACCAAGATAGCATGCTGGTCCCTTGAAATTTGTTTGCAGATAAAACCACCAGCTTTTCCCACAGTATTGACTAATGCTCTTAAAGACAAACACCAATTTTAAATATAAAGCTATCATGCTTCAAGGAAAAGAGCTCCTTAGTCATGTTCTCAAAACATGCATAACACTGAAGAGGATACACTCTAATGAAATCAGCTAAAAAAAAAAAAGCAACACTCAGGATAAATTAATTTCCAGGAAAAGAGATGAAGAGAAAAGAAAAAATTTTAAATATGAAACCTTTACTTTTGCTTTGAGAAGAAAAAATTGCTAAAGCTGCAACAATCCCTTTTTTAAAGTACGTTCTTATTTGAGCTTCAGTATTCATTTGATTGATATTTTTTAACTTTGCACAAACATTCATATAAAACATATCAAATGTATTCTTATGGATGGTCAGTTTCATGTGAGTGGAAAGTTTCCATCTTAAAACAACCTATTTCTTAGAAAATGGTTATGAAGACACCAAAGTTTCCTAAAGGAGGTATTACGCTGATTTACAGATACATATTACACTTCCTGGTAGAAAAATAATTCAAAAGATAAGCGAAAGGCAACACTGAAAAGATCATCCACCCAATGACTCAGTCAGGTCTCACTCCTTTCAGGATTCTTGTGTTTTTCTCAGCGTCAGCCACCTTCTTTTAGGAAACTTGAGAAGAAAGTATTGAAAAGTTGGAAATGATGACAGCTCTCTATGTCTCCGGAGAAGGAAATGGCAACCCACTCCAGTGTTCTTGCCTGGAGAATCCCAAGGACAGGGGAGCCTGGTAGGCTGCTGTCTATGGGGTCGCACAGAGTCGGACACAACTGAAGCGACTTAGCAGCAGCAGCAGCTCTATGTCTCCATCTCCCTCTCTGTCTCTTTCTGTTTCTTTCTGTCTCTCTATAGCACTATTTTACACTAGAGAGACAGACAGAGACAGTGAGAGACAGATATACAGAGAGAAACAATACAGGGACCAGAACAAACTGGGTAGATGGGGAAGACTCTTAATGGAGAGAGAATTAAAGGAAGAACAAAAAGCACTGCTTCATACCTCATAGGAACCACTGGCTACAGTGAAAGCTGTCGTTTCCTATGCTACACTACATGCTTCTTCATTAAATTATCTGACCTTGGCCTGTATTTTGCATAAAATAGGCAATTTATGGCCTGAAAATAGAATACAGTCTTATGATATACACACAGATTCCCTCCCCCTGCACAATATTCATTGGCCTTTTTTTCCTTCTCAGTGCAAGCATTAGCAATACTGGAGACACATATTGTGTAATTAATGTTTTTATGCTCTGATTTTGAATTTTATTCTGTTAGAAAAATTGATTCATCTCTGTGGATATTACCAAATACTGGCTTCATTCTGAACACGTCATGGATTAAAAAACAGTATTTTTACTAAAACTCATGTCCATTGAATCAGTGATAACATTCAACCATCTCGTCCTCTGTCATCCCCTTCTCTTCCTGTCTTCAATATTTCTCAGCATCAGGATCTTTTCAAATGAGTCAGTTCTTCGCATCAGGTGGCCAAAGTATTGGAGTTTCAGCTTCAGCATCAGTCCTTCCAATGAATATTCAGGATTGATTTCCTTTAGGATGGACTGGTTGGATCTCCTTGCTGTCCAAGTGACTCTCAAGTCTTCTCCAACACCACAGTTCAAAAGCATTAATTCTTGGGTGCTCAGCTTTCTTTATAGTCCAACTCTCACATCCATACGGGACTACTGGAAAAACCATAGCTTTAACAAAACTTTGTTGGTAAAGTAATGTCTCTGCTTTTTAATATGCTGTCTAGGTTGGTCATAGCTTTTCTTCCAAGGAGCAAGCATCTTTTAATTTCTGAAGTCACCATGTGCAGTAATTTTGGAGCCCCCCAAAATACAGTCTCTTACTGCTTCCATTGTTTCCCCATCTATTTGCCATGGAATTATGGGACCGGATGCCATGATCTTAGTTTTCTGAATGTTGAGCTTTAAGCCAACTTTTTCACTCTCCTCTTTCACTTTCATCAAGAGGCTCTTTAGTTCTTCACTTTCTGCCATAAGGGTGGTGTCATCTGCATATCTGAGGCTATTGATATTTCTCCCAGCAATCTTGATTCCAGCTTGTGCTTCATCCAGCCCAGAATTTCTCATGATGTACTCTGCATATAAGTTTAAAGTAAATATTTTATCTTAATATCATGCAATGAATTTCACACTCAGGTAACGCTCAGTTGATCCAAGAGTAACGATTTTGTAAAGCTCACTCAAATTCTCCACAGTTCCTTATACTGGGTGGGATTGGTCTTGTTGCTGGCTCCCTCCTTCCCATGGGGATGGAGATGGAGAAAGAGGAGAAGTGCATAGGCGGGGCAATCCAGTTAGTGATGGTGGCACCACGCAACTCTTTCCACCATTCCATCCTATACTCTATCTATGTCCATTTGTTTTCCTTCATTAATTGGTTGAGAATTGAAAGGTAGGACCACATATTTTTCTTTTCTTTTCATCAGTCTTCACTGTGCTCAGTGTCAGGTTGTTGAGTGTGCCTGCTCAGTCGTGTCAGACTCTTTAGGACCCTATGGACTGTAGCCCACCGGGCCCTTCTGTCCATGGAATTTTCTGGGCAAGAATACTGGAATGAGCTGCCATTTCCTCCTCTAGGGGATCTCCCCAACTCAAGGATTGAACCCACGTTTCCCTGTGTCTCCTGCTTTATAGGCAAATTCTTCAGTCTACCATTTTATAAATGCTGGCTAGTTAAAAGGAGAGGGCAATGGCAACCCACTCCAGTACTCTTTCCTGGAAAATCCCATGGATGAGGGAGCCTGGTGGGCTGCCATCTATGGGGTCACACAGAGTCAGACACGACTGAAGCGACTTAGCAGCAGAAGCAGCAGTTAAGCAGAGCCAAATTGGGGGGTTGGGAAGAAATACTTTCAATTTTAGAAAGGATATCAATTTAAAATTTGCATTTGAATGAACTTAGTGTATTTCACATTTCTTCTTCTGCATTTGGCATATTTTAGGTAGAGAAGAGGTTGTTCACATACCTTAGTTGTCAGATGCTTCTAGGAGCAAGATGTATAATTGGCTTTTCACCATATTATGAAAACTCTCACAGTAACTATTTTTATTAATCCAAAGGATAACAATGAGTTATTTCAAAGACTATTCAAACAGCTCTTTCCAGGATGGTGGGGTCCCGGCTTCCAGAGCCCTAAGGTTGACTTCCGGGAACCCCAGCAGCCTTACTTTGGCTCATAAAGGCTGCCTGACTAGACCAGGGTCTGTCGGGATTTTCCAAGGCACCTGCAGCAGGACCCCCAGTCCTTTTTGCTCCACGCTGGTGGACTTTGCCTATCCAGGAGGTACCTCACCAACCAGTGAGCTTCTTGGTAACCAGTGCAGGGAATGTCACTGCCTGGAGGGGATCTATGAGAGGAGGACACAGGTGTGGCTATTCAGGGGAGCTTGAGGCCAAAAGACAAGGTGAAAAGGAAGGGCAGGAGTTCCTGATAGACACTCTGCTCCCCATCTTTTCAGGTACCTGATATTTCCATTGTGGTTTATGTGCCCTTTTAGATATGTCTATACTAGCTTAATATTCTTTGGAAGGACTGATGCTGAAGCTGAAGCTCCAATACTTTGGTCGCCTGAGATTAAGAACTGACTCATTGGAAAAGACCCTGATACTGGGGATGATGGAGGGCAAGAAGAGAAGAGGATGACAGAGGATGAGATGGTTGGATGGCATCACTGACTCAATGGACATGAGTTTGAGCAAGCTCAAGGAGATAGTGAAGGACAGGGAAGCCTGGAGTGCTGCAGTCCATGGGGTTGCAAAAAGTTGGACATGACTGAGCAACTGAACAGCAACAATACTAGCTGTCCAGTGACTGCTCTAAAATTTCATGCACTTTGTGGAATTTATGGTTTCATCTTTGTTTCAAATACTTAATAAAAAAATTTCAAATGACTGAAACTGTATTCATAGGTTCATAGGAAGTATAATTACATTTATCAGTTTTGTATTAAAGGAAAGCATATTAAATTTCTTAACTATCCACCAGCCCACTAAGCGCGGGCGGCTGCCACTGGTGCACTAAGCTCTGCCAAGAGGAGCTACCCCACGTCCGAGGTCCAGGGCAGAAGCCGGGAGGACCCCATGCCCGAAGGGCGGTGGCCAAGAGAAGTTACCTCATGTCCAAGGTCAGGGGCAGTGGCCGAGAGTGCCAGGCTGCGACGGTGCAGGAACGGTGGAGAGGAGCTACCCAAGTCCAAAGTCAGGGGCAGCAGCCGGGAGGAGCTACCCAAGTCCAAGGTCAGGGGCGGCGGCCCGGAGGACCAACCCCACGCCTCCACGCCAGAGGCCAGGGGCAGCTGCCGGGAGGAGCAACCCCACCCCCGAGGCGAGGGGCGGCGGCAGGGAAGACCAACCCCACGTCCAAGGAGCAGTGGCTGCGTGGGCACAGGAGGGCCTAGAGGAGATATCCCACATTGAAGGTCAGGAAGGGCGGTGGTGAGGAGATACCCCTCATCCAAGGTAAGGAGCAGTGGCTGCGCTTTGCTGGAGCAGCCATGAAGAGATACCCGACACCCAAGGTAAGAGAAACCCAAGTAAGATGGTAGGTGTTGCAAGAGGGCATCAGAGGGCAGACACACTGAAACCATACTCATAGGAAACTAGTCAATCTAATCACACTAGGACCACAGCCTTGTCTAACTCAATGAAACTAAGCCATGCCTGTGGGGCAACCCAAGGGGTGAGTCACAGTGGAGAGACCTGACAGAATGTGGTCCACTGGAGAAAGGAATGGCAAACCACTTCAGTATTCTTGCCTTGAGAATACCATGAACAGTATGAAAAGGCAAAATGATAGGATACCGAAAGAGGAACTCCCCAGGTCAGTAGGTGTCCAATATGCTACTGGAGATCAGTGGAGAAATAACTCCAGACAGAATGAAGGGATGGAGCCAAAGCAAAAACAATGCCCAGCTGTGGATGTGACTGGTGATAGAAGCAAGGTCCAATGCTGTAAAGAGCAATATTGCATAGGAACCTGGAATGTTAGGTCCATGAATCAAGGCAAATTGGAAGTGGTCAAACAAGAGATGGCAAGAGTGAATGTCGACATTCTAGGAATCAATGAACTGAAATGGACTGGAATGGGTGAATTTAACTCAGATGACCATTATATCTACTACTGTGGGCAGGAATCCCTCAGAAGAAATGGAGTGGCCATCATGGTCAACAAAAGAGTCCGAAATGCAGTACTTGGATGCAATATCAAAAATGACAGAATGATCTCTGTTCGTTTCCAAGGCAAACCATTCAATATCACAATAATCCAAGTCTATGCCCCAACCAGTAATGCTGAAGAAGCTGAAGTTGAATGGTTCTATGAAGACCTACAAGACGTTTTAGAACTAATACCCAAAAAAGATATCCTTTTCATTATAGGGAACTGGAATGCAAAAGTAGGAAGTCAAGAAACACCTGGAGTAACAGGCAAATTTGGCCTTGGAATACGGAATGAAGCAGGGCAAAGACTAATAGAGTTTTGCCAAGAAAATGCACTGGTCATAGCAAACACCCTCTTCCAACAACACAAGAGAAGACTCTACACATGGACATCACCAGATGGTCAACACCGAAATCAGATTGATTATGTTCTTTGCAGCCACAGATGGAGAAGCTCTATACAGTCAACAAAAACAAGACCAGGAGCTCACTGTGGCTCAGATCGTGAACTCCTTATTACCAAATGCAGACTTAAATTGAAGAAAGTAGGGAAAACCACTAGACCATTCAGGTATGAACTAAATCAAATCCCTTATGATTATACAGTGGAAGTGAGAAATAGATTTAAGGGCCTAGATCTGATAGACAGAGTGCCTGATAAACTATGGAATGAGGTTCGTGACATTGTACAGGAGACAGGGATCAAGACCATGCCCATGGAAAAGAAATGCAAAAAAGCAAAATGGCTGTCTGGGGAGGCCTTACATATAGCTGTGAAAAGAAGAGAAGCGAAAAGCAAAAGAGAAAAGGAAAGATATAAGTATCTGAATGCAGAGTTCCAAAGAATAGCAAGAAGAGATAAGAAAGTCTTCCTCAGGGATCAATGCAAAGAAATGGAGGAAAACAACAGAATGGGAAAGACTAGAGATCTCTTCAAGAAAATTAGAGATACCAAGGGAATATTTCATGCAAAGATGGGCTCGATAAAGGACAGAAATGGTATGGACCTAACAGAAGCAGAAGATATTAAGAAGAGGTGGCAAGAATACACGGAAGAACTGTACAAAAAAGATCTTCACGACCCAGATAATCACGATGGTGTGATCACTCACCAAGAGCCAGACATCCTGGAATGTGAAGTCACATGGGCTTTAGAAAGCATCACTACGAACAAAGCTAGTGGAGGTGATGGAATTCCAGTTGAGCTATTCCAAATCCTGAAAGATGATGCTGTGAAAGTGCTGCACTCCATATGCCAGCAAATTTGGAAAATTCAGCAGTGGCCACAGGACTGGAAAAGGTCAGTTTTCATTCCAATCCCAAAGAAAGGCAATGCCAAAGAATGCTCAAACTACCACACAATTGCACTCATCTCACACGCTAGTAAAGTAATGCTCAAAATTCTCCAAGCCAGGCTTCAGCTATACATGAACCGTGAACTTCCCGATGTTCAAGCTGGTTTTAGAAAAGGCAAAGGGACCAGAGATCAAATTGCCAACATCTACTGGATCATGGAAAAAGCAAGAGAGTTCCAGAAAAGCATCTATTTCTGCTTTATTGACTATGCCAAAGCCTTTGACTGTGTGGATCACAATAAACTGTGGAAAATTCCGAAAGAGATGGGAATCCCAGACCACCTGACCTGCCTCTTGAGAAATCTGTATGCAGGTCAGGAAGCAACAGTTAGAACTGGACATGAAACAACAGACTGGTTCCAAATAGGAAAAGGAGTACGTCAAGGCTGTATATTGTCACCCTGTTTATTTAACTTCTATGCAGAGTACATCATGAGAAACGCTGGGCTGGAAGAAACACAAGCTGGAATCAAGATTGCCGGGAGAAATATCAATAACCTCAGATATGCAGATGACAGCACCCTTATGGCAGAAAGTGAAGAGGAACTAAAAAGCCTCTTGATGAAAGTGAAAGTGGAGAGTGAAAAAGTTGGCTTAAAGCTCAACATTCAGAAAACGAAGATCATGGCATCCGGTCCCATCACTTCTTGGGAAATAGATGGGGAAACAGTGGAAACAGTGTCAGACTTTAATTTTTTGGGTTCCAAAATCACTGCAGATGGTGACTGCAGCCATGAAATTAAAAGACGCTTACTCCTTAGAAGGAAAGTTATGACCAACCTAGATAGCATATTCAAAAGCAGAGACATTACTTTGCCCACAAAGGTCTGTCTAGTCAAGGCTATGTTTTTCCTGTGGTCATGTATGGATGTGAGAGTTGGACTGTGAAGAAGGCTGAGAGCCGAAGAATTGATGCTTTTGAACTGTGGTGTTGGAGAAGACTCTTGAGAGTCCCTTAGACTGCAAGGAGATCCAACCAGTGCATTCTGATGGAGATCAGCCCTGGGATTTCTTTGGAAGCAATGATGCTAAAGCTGAAACTCCAATACTTTGGCCACCTCATGTGAAGAGTTGACTCATTGGAAAAGACTGATGCTGGGAGGGATTGGGAGCAGGTGGAGAAGGGGACGACAGAGGATGAGATGGGTGGATGGCATGACTGACTCGATGGACGTGAGTCTGAGTGAACTCTGGGAGTTGGTGATGGACGGGAGGCCTGGCGTGCTGCGATTCACGGGGTTGCAAAGAGTCAGACACGACTGAGCGACTGAACTGAACTCATAGTAAAGTTTTAGATTTGTAAAAATGATTTAGAATTTTTATCACCTATTTATGAAAACAATGTTTGGTGCTGATGGTGACTATCAGCATTTAAAGCCATCATCATTAAATGTTTATCAGATACTGTTTGTAGATGAAAGTTCAAGTTTCTATTAAAATTTATGAATAATTCAAATCATGAAAATTGAATATTTAATATATTCCTTTCTTCTGTGATATTTTTTATCTCACAATTATAATGCATAAAGAACATTTAAGAAATGTTTACAATGTATCATGCTTCTCCGTGTCTCTCCACTGTTTCATACAAATGTTACCATTTTTATCTGTACCAGTTAGCAGCACCAGGAAAAAGGTTGGAATACATTTCTTTAACTGCTCAGTGTATAATCATTCTAAAGTGAACCAGACATCTTGAACTCTAAATAGTTACCTTCAAAGGCAGCTATTGAACTTTACCTTGGCTGAGATAATGGCCTAGACAGACATCCCATAACTACATTCTCAGCAAGAATGAATCTCGTCTCTTTTCTTCTGTGTACTTCATAGCTTAGTGTAGTGGGGATTCTGAACTTCCCAAACCTCTTTTTCTATCCTGCATTTTATTCTATTTTGATGATCTAAAAACTTGATATTATATTTCTATCATATATTGGTATTTCTTCAATAAACAAAATAATAGCAAAGCAAACATAGCTTATAAACTTTCTTTTCTAAATTGCTGCTTGATAAAACAATGGATTAGAAATTGAGGCACCAAATTGCATGTACAAAAATACGACTCCATTTAAACCTCCAGGGCTAAATTTAACTTAGGGGCAGTCATCACTTCACTAATGATAGAAACCTTGGACTTAATCACTTGAAGAGTCTTATTCACTTCTGATTTAAATGTGATCAACTGAGGATTTAAATTTAAGCCGTTCAAGATCACCCCCACTCCATCACCCATTCTACGTTGTCCCTCTCTTCCAGGTAGTCAAAGAGTATGGACCTTGAATCTGTTTGCTCTAGTCTGAAGTTGTGGCTGATTCTTCTGGTCTTAAATGTTGTATATTGGCCACCACTGACCTGTGGCTTCTCTGAACTAGACTTTGGGCCTCAAGCTCCAATATCTGCTGCTTGTGACCATGAAAGCTGCCAAGGCCTGTGTGACAAGTCACCAATATCTGGTTCTCCTTGACATCTCAGTTTCTCCAAGATCACATTTCCTCACTGCTAAAGAAGTGTGGACTGAAAAGCTAATAGTGTGGGTGAGTAGGAGGGAGGCTCAAGAGGCAGGTGGTGGCTCATAAGTATATATGCTGCTGCTACTGCTTCTAAGTCACTTCAGTCGTGTCCGACTCTGTGCGATCCCATAGACGGCAGCCCACCAGGCTCCCCCGTCCCTGGGATTCTCAAACAAGAACACTGGAGTGGGTTGCCATTTCTTTCTCCAATGATAAGTATATATATATATATATATATATATATATACTTATGACTGTCACGTTGTTGTACAGCAGAAACCAAGAAATATTGTAAAGCAATTGTATTCCAATTAAAAATTTTAAAAAATAATAAAAAAATTAAAAGCTAATGCAGTTAAGCTTTGGACCTGTATTAGGTTACTGATGCATAACAAATAACCTCAACTAAGAGCGTTAAAGGGCTTCCCAGGTCTCTGTGGTAAAGAACTCACCTGCCAATGCAGGAGATGTGGGTTTGATCCCTAGGTTGGGAAGATCCCCTGGAGAAGATGAATAATAAGCAGTTAACTTGGAATGAAATTATTCTGAACTATCAATAATGATCTCCAGTAGCATATTTGGGCACCTACTGACCTAGTGAGTTCATCTTTCAGTATCCTATCTTTTTGCCTTTTCATACTGTTCGTGGGGTTCTCAAGGCAAGAATACTGAAGTGGTTTGCCATTCCCTTCTACAGTGGACCACATTCTGTTACACCTCTCCACCATGACCTGTCCATCTTGGGTGGCCCCACACAGCATGGCTTAGTTTCATTGAGTTAGACAAGGCTGCAGTCCATGTGATCAGATTGGCTAGTCTTCTGTGATTGTGGTTTCCGTCTGTCTGCCCTCTGATGCCCTCTCTCAGCGCCTACCGTCTTACTTGGGTTTCTCTTACCTTAGACGTGGGATACTCTTCACAGCTGCTCCAGCAAAGTGCAGCCGCTGCTCCTTACCTTGGACGTGGGGTAGCTCGTCTGGAGTTCCTGCGCCTTTGCAGCCACCACTCCCAAGCCAAGCTTCAGCAATACATGAACCGTGAACTTCCAGATGTTCAAGCTGGTTTTAGAAAAGGCAGAGGAACCAGAAATCAAACTGCCTACATCTACTGGATCTTCGAAAAAGCAAGAGAGTTCCAGAAAAACATCTATTTCTGCTTTATTAACTATGCCAAAGCCTTTGACTGTGTGGATCACACTAAACTGTGGAAAATTCTGAAAGAGATGGGAATATCAGACCACCTGACCTGCCTCTTGAGAAACCTATATGCAGGTCAGGAAGCAACAATTAGAACTGGACATGGAACAACAGACTGGTTCCAAATAGGAAAAGGATACATCAAGGCTGCATATTGTCACCCTGCTTATTTAACTTATATGCAGAGTACATCATGAGAAATGCTGGGCTGGAGGAAGCACAAGCTGGAATTAAGATTGCCAGGAGAAGTATCTATAACCTCAGATATGCAGATGACACCACCCTTATGGCAGAAAGCAAAGAAGAACTAAAGAGCCTCTTGATGAAAGTGAAAGAGGAGAGTGAAAAAGTTGGCTTAAAGCTCAACATTCAGCAAACTAAGATCATGGCATCTGGTCCCATCACTTCATGGCAGATAGATGGGGAAACAGTGGAAACAGTAGCTGACTTTATTTTTGGGGGCTCTAAAATCACTGCAGATGGTGATTGCAGCCATGAAATTAAAAGACTTACTCCTTGGAAGGAAAGTTATGACCAACCTAGATAGCATATTAAGAAACAGAGACATTAGTTTGGCAACAAAGGTCCGTCTAGTCAAGGCTATGGTTTTTCCAGTGGTCATGTATGGATGTGAGAGTTGGACTAAAAAGAAAGCTGAGCACAGAAGAATTGATGCTTTTGAACTGTGGTGTTGGAGAAGACTCTTGAGAGTCCCTTGGGCTCCAAAGAGATCCAACCAGTCCATCTAAAGGAGATCAGTCTTGGGTGTTCAGTGGAAGGATTGATGTTGAGGCTGAAACTCCAATACTTTGGCCACCTCATGTGAAGAGCTGACTCATTAGAAAAGCCCCTGATGCTGAGAAAGATTGAGGGCAGGAGGAAAAGGGGAAGACAGAGGATGAAATGGTTGGATGGCATCACCGACATGATGGACATGGGTTTGGGTGGACTCTGGGAGTTGGTGATGGACAGGGAGGCCTGGCATGCTGTGATTCATGGGGTCACAAAGAGTTGAACACGACTGAGTGACTGAACTGAACTGATCACTAATGATAACAAATTTCAGTTAGTCACCTGAGAAGACTAAATTATGTTTCTATTTTCTCTACAGAACATATAAAGCTGTTATCAAATAAACATGTGTAGCCGAAAATGAAAGGGGGAAAGCATTACAGAGATGTAGAAGGTAAGTCATCAGTTAAGATATTTTGTATGCTTTCTGTTTTAAAGCTTCTGGTCGTGTGGAACTGGGATTTGTCTGCTCCTTCTTGCCATGATAGATGATCTACTTTCAGATATTCTGTTTTTTCTCTCTTTGGTCATGTTCATCAAGTTTCTTTTCCTTCTAAGCCAAATTCAGACAAATAAAAGGAAAATGATGTGTGTCCCTTCTGGGTGGGAACATTTAATAGCTGGCCTTTGTTCACCCATGTTCCCTGGCCTTGACTCAGAAATTATAAATGCGTATGTTGAAAGGAGTCATTATACCTTGTAGTCAACATCCCTCTAGTTCCCTGAGTAACTGCAATGAACAGACTCCCTGCTCCCATCCCCTCTTCAAACTGTAATGAATTAAACCTTACTGTTTTAAGCTGTGGAGTGTTTGCGATTGTTTGTTATTCAGCATAATCTAGCTAGAACTGACTGAAATAGCCTTGATTATAAGGTTCACTCCACAGGCTCTTGGGGTTTTCTGGTTCATGATCTTGGCCATATTGGTATCCTTCTCAGTGGACAAAGAGAAAATTTTAGATGCTATTTTGTGCTAATCTGGGTTTAATAGGATACTGTGAAGCTGCTCTGTGGCAGACTTTGATAATCTATCACTCAAGCACCATGTTAAATGAGAAGCTTCTATAACAACCTTTTGTTCTGGCTTGGTCACTCTTTAGGAAACAACATCTAAGTATCTGCATTTCTTGGTTTCAGTTTTCACCTAGTTTCTTTGGCTTTGGCCATCCTCTGGTACCTGCAAGCATTTAAAGTATAATTATATTTTCTGTGATTTTCCTTGTACCTTGTAGTTATCCCAATGCTGTGAAAACTCATATGATAGTATTACTTATGTCCTTTATTACTCTGCAATTTATATTACAAATCTCATGCTCTCACTTTGTATTGATTAACTATTGCCAATATGATATTACAGAACAATCAAGCCCAAAGCATCAGCAACACAAAACAAATTTTTTTTATTATTATTATGGGTCTATTATGGATTCTGGCAGTCAGGGCTTGGCTTAGCTAATTTTATTTTTCCAGATTTGGCTCAGCTCAGTTTGACTGGGCTTATTCATGCATGCCTGATCAAGCTGTTAGGCTGGGAACAGGCTATGTAACTGTGATGACTCGCCCTTCTCTACACAGGCTCTCTTGGAGGCTAACCTGGCTTGTGCAAGAAGCAGGAGTCTGAGAAAGAGAAGTGGTCATGGCCTCTTGAGGCAAAGGCTCAGAATTCACAATACCCACTTTTATTGCCTTCTCTTGGCCTAAGCGAGTCTCAGGGCCTGCCTGCCTCTTGTGGGAAAACCTGCAAAGTCTCAGTGCAAAGAGCACGTATATATGGAAAAATAAAAAGTTGGAGCCATTTTAAAATTAATCCAACCACAAAATTCTCTAGGCTCCAATCTTTGGCACACAGAATATTTTTCTGATTTTTTCCCCTTTTTTCTCTTCCTTAGCAAAGCCTGGATCTTGAAAATGAAAACTTTGCTTTATTATTACTACCATTGGTTTTTAAAAATGCATTCAGAATGTTAATCCATTGCTATTTTTCTGAGGGTTCATTTGCTCTACTCTGAGTTTAGTCTTGGGTTTCCCTGGTGGCTCAGACTGCAAAGAATCTGCCTACAACGTTCCCAGATTTGATCCCTGGGTTGGGAATATCCCCTGGAGAATGGAATGGCAACCCTCTCCAGTATTGTTGTCTGGAGAATCCCATGGAGAGAGTAGCCTGGGGGGCTATAGTCCATGGGATCACAAAGAGTCAGACACAACTGAAAGACTAACACTTTCAAGATAAATATCTTGGTCTATCCCAACATAGAAGAATAAGCAGCACATTTACATACTTGGCTCTCATTTTTTATATTATTATAAACTTTTTATCCTTGTGATTGAAAATTCATATGTATTCTTCATTTTTATTGGTAGAAAGCCTTTAGTAAGCATAATTAGGCCTTGAAAAGAAAGAATAAGCAGAATGAAGAAAAGGAATAGAATTGCTGACTTTTGCTACATGCAATTTTATTTTCTATTTTGAGGTGGGTCTCTTGTAGACAACATATGTAGGGGTCTTGTTTTTGTATCCATTCAGCCAGTCTTTGTCTTTTGGTTGGGGCTTTCAACCCATTTACGTTTAAGGTAATTACTGATAAGTATGATCCCATTGACATTTGCTTTATTGTTTTTGGTTCGAATTTATACACCATTTTTGTGTTTCCTGTCTAGAGAATATCCTTTAGTATTTGTTGGAGAGCTGGTTTGGTGGCGCTGAATTCTCTCAGCTTTTGCTTGTCTGAAAAGCTTTTGATTTCTCCTTCATACTTGAATGAGATCCTTGCTGGGTACAATAATCTGGGCTGTAGGTTATTTTCTTTCATCATTTTAAGTATGTCTTGCCATTCCCTCCTGGCTTGAAGAGTTTCTATTGAAAGATCAGCTGTTATCCTTATGGGAATTCCCTTGTGTGTTATTTGTTGTTTTTCCTTTGCTGCTTTTAATATTTGTTCTTTGTGTTTGATCTTTGTTAATTTGATTAATATGTGTCTTGGGGTGTTTCTCCTTGGGTTTATCCTGTTTGGGACTCTCTGGGTTTCTTGGACTTGGGTGATTATTTCCTTCCCCATTTTAGGGAAGTTTTCAACTATTATCTCCTCAAGTATTTTCTCATGGTCTTTCTTTTTGTCTTCTTCTTCTGGAACCCCTATGATTCCAGGGGACACATACAGACTGAAAGTGAAGGGCTGGAAAAAGATTTTCCATGCAAATAGGGACCAAAAGAAAGCAGGAGTCACAATACTCGTATCAGATAAATTAGACTTTAAAACAAAGGCTGTGAAAAGAGACAAAGAAGGTCACTACATAATGATCAAAGGATCAATCCAAGAAGAAGATATAACAATTATAAATATATATGCACCCAACATGGGAGCACCGCAGTATGTAAGACAAATACTAACAAGTATGAAAGGAGAAATTAACAATAACACAATAATAGTGGGAGACTTTAATACCCCACTCACACCTATGGATAGATCAACTAAACAGAAAATTAACAAGGAAACACAAACTTTAAACGATACAATAGACCAGTTAGACCTAATTGATAGCTATAGGACATTTCATCCCAAAAAAAAAAAAAAAGACTGCTCACTATGGCAATTATTGAAGCTGACTTAGGGTGACATAGAGGCTTATTTCCCTTTACCCTTCTGAGTTCTTAGCTGAGGATCTCTGTAAGAAATGACAGAATAGCAGGACAAAATCAAACAGAAGTTTATTAACATAAAAAAATAAATAAAATAAAATAAAAAGGAAGCAAATTCCAACACAGATTACAACATAGATAGACCTTAAAAAAAATAAATAAATAAAGTGGATTTCCTCAAGTCCCAGTGGGTTAGTGGGTTCACCTGCCCTAAAAATTTCAGAAGCAATTATGAGGAGTCCAGGTTATAACTTTTAGACAGGCAAGCAACATTTTTTCTGGTCTACAAAATTTTCCTCATTCTGACACCACTGGTGAACTAGAAAGGTCTTTAAAGATAAAATAGTAAAACCGACTTATTGTATAGATGAGAAAGTGAAACCAAATTGGTCATTTCTCTGTGTTTAATTAAAATCCATATCGCTACCTTGTTAAAAAAAAAATAAAAGAAGAATGACTTACACACACACAAAAAAGAAAAGCTGTTTGGAAATTCAGATCCCACTTTGGTATGAGACTAATGTGCCCTGACAGTTGGTGTTATACTCCTATTGCTATAATCATGCAAGACACAAAGTCTAATGTGAAATCACATTAACTACAGAGTAGCCTACTATTTGCAATATTACACATGGGATAGGTCAATTTAAGAAGATGCTAGTTTATCTTTTGCTTGGGATGTGCAAATAAATAACTTCTCAGCTATTTCAGTGGGAAAGTATTAAAAGGACATACCATAAATATTACTCTTTCCATTTGGCATATAATATAATAGCAGTAAGAAAAAAAAAATTTTATTTTCCATAAGATTTAATCTGTATCCATGCAAAAAAAAAGCACAAGTTTTTAATAAAATAAATTCTTTTTTTTTGTATCCATGCCTTTTATTTATTTATTTTTATTTTATTTTTAAACTTTACAAATTGTATTAGTTTTGCCAAATATCAAAATAAATTCTTATAATCAGATACCATTGTTGTCACTAGGTTATCCACAGTAATCTTTGAAGTCTCCTTATCCCAAGATGCTTCATGCTTCATCATAATGTATAATATTAAAGTTGCAACAAAGATTACTTTTTTGAAGTTATCTGCATCCTTTATGTTATACTATATAGCTTAATTGGGGCTTCCCAGGTGGCGCTAGTGGTAAACAACCTGCCTGCCAATGCTAATGCAGGAGATGTAAGAGACAGTTTCAGTTCCTGGGTCTGCAAGATTCCCTGGAGAAGGAAATGGCAATCCACTCCGGTATTCTTGCCTGGAGAATTCCATGAAGAGAGGAGCCTGGTGTGCTACAGTCTATAGGGTCGCAAAGAGTCGGACACGACTGAAGTGACTTAGCACGCATATAGCTTAATGGCTTCCCTGGTGGCTCAGTGGTAAAGAATATGCCTGCCAATGCAGGAGATGCAGTGTTGATTCCTGGGTCAGGAAGATCCCCTGGAGAAGAAAACGGTAACCCACTCCAGTGTTCTTGCCTGGGAAATCCCAACAGAAGCCTGTGTCCAGAATCCTGCAGCAGGCTACGGTCCACGTCATCACAAAAGAGTCAGACTTGACTTAGCAATTAAACAACAACGGTAACAGATAGCTTAACAGAGAGTAAAATAATTTTTATTAACCAGATGGTGAAAGTCTGAAACTAAATAAAGTTCAAAGCACTGTGAATTCAGTTAAGACTGCTATGCATGGTTATCTGATCAAGACAATAAACATTCTGATTTATAACATTTCCCCCCCTACTAGCAATTTCTGTGATCACTTGTGCTCCAGGGCAAAGACCAATCTATCTGAAGGTGGACTTTAATTTGGGAGCAAGAAGCTCTACTTAGAAATTAAAATGAAAATATCTATCTTCTGGAAAGTGACATGATTGAGCATTAGAAAATTCTGTTTCACCTTCTAAATACTTCTTTAAGCAGTGATTTATAGTTGAACCTAGGAATTAATGTAATATCTTTTCTTTATCTTATTGAATAATTACAGCAACTGGTTTTTTCTACTTTAGAAGGATGAGTAATTTTATTTTACAGTCAGATACCAGACCCTCAAAACTAGATCTTATCCTAGAAACTATACCAAAAAGATCCATAATGTGAGACAATTGGCCCAAAAATGGAGGAAAAATAATATGCAGAAAACTATAATGTACCTAACTGAAATGAAAATTAAATGCTTTTTAAAAACTAATTCAGTAAAAAATTATTACTCTAAAAATGGCACTACTGTTTTGAGAGACAGATGATTTAACTCTACATATAAATGGTTTCTGAATGAATGTTCCAGTAATGAAGAAATGAAGAACTGTAATTTAATTTAATCTAATCTGAATGTAGAGAGAAAATTTGGGTACAGGAAATGGAAAAAAAGATGACATTGTAGGTGAAATCATTATGTAGTTAGATTATTTATGCAAGAACAAGAGACAGAGAAAAAATATTCCCTTTCAGGTAGGCTATTCTTCCTCAGAAAAGATCTTATGAGCACCCATTTCAAAATTACAGTAAGGTCCTTATTTATTTGGTCAAATACACTGACAATTATTTGGCAGAATAATTGTCAGGGAGCCCTTTTGGCTTTAATTTTGTTAAAAGCCATGACCAAGACTCCCTGCAGGCCGCTTGAGGCCTCACAGACCCTTGAGGCTGGTCCTACAAACAGGCACCACATGTTATGCTCAGCTATCTTTTTAATATTCTGATAAACAATTGGCTCCGTTAGTATGTATGACTTTTCTCTCACACATTTTATATAATTGGTCCCTCTCAGCCATCATTAAATATTTATAGCCTTTTATAGATCAAGCTTGTTTCACTTGATTGTGACCTCATTTTTGACTATTCAAAATGTAGACAATTCAGCTCACGGAATTGGCTCTTTTATCAACCTATTCAGAAAGCTTTACTGTCTCCTAAGAAAATATTCCAGGCCCACTTTGCTTTTTATTTCACAAATTCAAAATGAGTTGTCTTCCAGAAAACAGATTTAGACACCAAAGTATGGATGCCTGAAATGAACACTCTTTCCCATAATCACTGGGGAAAATCAGGTGATATGGAAGATTCTAGTTACTTTAGTGAAAAAGCAGAAAAAAAATTTTTTTAAATAGGCCATTCATTCATGTTGAGGTTTTCAAGTTACCTATGTTTTAAATAGGATTTTAAACATGGTTTTAATATGAACATATGTAAATACATTTCTCCATTTCTGACTAATCTGGGGGATAACATACTATATATTCTTATGTCAACTCTGTTATATATTCTCATCAAACATATGTTTCCCTTTTCTTTTTCTCTTGAAACTTTTGGATCAAGACTGAGGCACAAAGTATTCATTCATTTTGCTGTTCAAAATGAGACTAAAAGTGAAATAGGGCTTTGTTAATAATTCTTGGATGACAGACGTAAACTAAGACTACTCCAGGCAAACACGGTCATCCTTCTTAAACATCAGCTATATATAGAGGGAAGTAGGTTCTCTTCATGTGAAACCAAAGTGTGGTATATTCAAGAATAAACTTCCTTATATCTCAAGTACAATTTGAGACAAAGAAACGGTCTCAGGACTGTGAAAATTCTCTATTTTCATGGACACTAGAATCATGATTAATTTTTAACTCAATCTTCAAGGTTTTAGGTAGGTATTAGATATTTATCATCTCAATATTTTTCATCCAAATTTCCAAAGAACAATTCTGAATGTCAAAATTTATAACCAAATTAATATCAAGAATTATTTTTAAAGTATCCCTAATATTACTATTTTGAAAAGCCAAACACTGGCAATTTACATAAAATATTTTCTATATGTTTGCACAGTGCTCAAAGTGTTGACTCATAAGAAAACTCAGGAATGACAAACAGACAATTAGATTATGGTATCACTGAACTGCAATTACATTTTCATATTACTTTCACTTATCTCCCAACATCAGCCATTAACAGTAGACTTTAGGGGTTTTCTTATAAAGACAAGTACAGGAATTTTGTACCACTTGCAGCCATAGAAAACCTTAGTAAAAGAGTTCAAATCTTTATGTGAGTTATAATATACTATAATCTGAACTTTTAAATTCAGCAAAACCACCATAATCACCAAAGATACGTTAGTCTATTCTTCTCTGAGTTACTTGGTGGCTAAGCTTTAAAGATCTTCATGACCCAGATAACCACAATGGTATGATCAATCATCTAGAATCAGACATCCTGGAATGCAAAATCAAGTGGGCCTTAGGAAGCATCACTGTGAACAAGCTAGTGGAGGTGATGGAATTCCAGTTGAGCTATTTCAAATCCTACAAGATGATGCTGTGCAAGTGCTGCACTCAATATGCCAACAAATTTGGAAAGCTCAGCAGTGGCCACAGGACAGGAAAAAGTCAGTTTTCATTCTGACTCCAAGAAAAGTGAAAGTGAAAGTCATTCAGTTATGTCTGACTCTTTGTGACCCCATGGACTATATAGTCCATGAAATTCTCCAGGCCAAATACTGGAGTGGGTAGCCTTTCCCTTCTCCAAAGGATCTTCCCAACCCAGGGGTCAAACCCAGGTCACCCAGTCCCAAAGAAAGGCAATGCCAAAGAATGCTCAAACTACTGCACAATTGCACTCATATCACACGTTAGCAAAGTAATGCTCAAAATTCTCCAAGCCAGGCTTCAGCTGTATGTGAACTTCCAGATGTTCAAGCTGGATTTAGAAAAGGGAGAGGAACCAGAGATCAAATTACCAACATCCTCTGGATCATCAAAACAGCAAGAATTCCAAAAAAAATCTACTTCTGCTTTATTGACTATGCCAAAGACTTTGACTGAATGGATCACAACAAACTGTGGAAAATTCTGAAAGAGATGGGAATACCAGACCACCTGCCTGCCTCTTGAGAAAGCTATATGAAGGTCAGGAAGCAACAGCTAGAGGACATGGAACAACAGATTGACTCCAAATAGGGAAAGGAGTATGTCAAGGCTGTATATTGTCACCCTGCTTATTTAACTTACGTGCAGAGTACATCATGAGAAATGCCAGGCTGGATGAAGTGCAAGTTGGAATCAAGATTGCCAGGAGAAATATCAACAACCTCAGATAACCAGATGATACCACTCTGATGGCAGAAAGTGAAGAAGAACTGAAGAACCTCTTGATAAAAGTGAAAGAGGAGAGTAAAACAGTTGGCTTAAAACTCAACATTCAGAAAACTAAAATCATGGCATTTGGTCCCATCACATCATGGCAAATAGGTGGGGAAACAGTGACAGACTTTATTTTTTGGGGCTCCAAAATCACTGCAGATGGTGACTGCAGCCATGGAATTAAAAGATGCTTGCTCCTTGGAAGAAAATTTATGACCAACCTAGACAGGGTATTAAAAAACAGAGACATAACTTTGCCAACAAAGGTTCATCTAGTCAAAGCTATGATTTTTCCAGTAGTCACGTATGGATGTGAGAGTTGGACTATAAAGAAAAATGAGTGCCAAAGAATTGATGGCTTTGAAGTGTGGTGTTGGAGAAGACTCTTGAGAGTCCCCTGGACTGCAAGCATATCCAACCTGTCCATCTTAAAGAAAATCAGTCCTGAATACTTATTGGAAGGTCTGATGTTGAAGCTGAAACTCCAATACTTTGGCCACCTGATGCAAAGAACTGACTCATCTGAAAAGACCCTGATGCTGGGAAAGATTGAAGGCAGGAGGAGAAGGGGATGACAGAGGATGAGATGGTTGGATGGCATTACCAACTCAATGGACATGAGTTTGAGTAAACTCTGGGAGTTGGTGATGGACAGGGAAGCCTGGCATGCTGCAATCCATGGGGTTGCAAAGAGTGAGATATGACTGAGTGACTGAAGTGAACTGAAGCTTTAATCAATGGTATGGGATATAGTTTCACTGAAATCCATCTTGCTTTATGCTTCTGACATGGATAGTGTCCTTGAGCCATCTAGTATACTCTAAATAACCATCCCAGGCATTGAGGTAAAGTTATCCATTTTAAACACTTGGACAGCATTAGACCATCTCTTGCTTTGATTTTCAACTGCCTTGACTGATGTGGTTAAGAGAGTAAAAGGACCACACTTTGGTCTATCTTGCTTTTAATGCAGTGCTTCATTCGTTGAGCAGGACTGCTTAGTGATAAGGAGCAATGGATACATTCTGCAGATTTAACTTCACAAGAAAAACTTCCTTCAACAACTTAATGATTTCATCCCATAGACTGCCTGCTGTCCCCTATAGCATCCAAAAATCACTATTTATTCCTTCAGCTTCCTAAATATCTTTCAATAGTAAATCATGATGATGGAGGATGAAGATTCTCTTGCCAGTTTCACTTCTGTTACCAACTGCATCCATTTTTGGTGAGTTGCTTATTGCAAAAGACTCACATGTCCATGCATATGTGTGTGTGTGTGTGCATGCACACACACACAACAGAAGTGGAAGAGAGTTTCTATTTTATTCAGTCAGAATAATTTCCAATACATCTTACCAGTGAAGGATGCCCATACCACAGAAGCAGACACTGTATATATCAGCTTCTCTACATCTGTCACTTAGAATTCCTAATGTCAAGATGCTACTGATTTGTTAAATAGACACAAATTGTTTAACAAATCTGTTCAGACAGAAAGCAGACTGGTGATTCATAACCTGGAGGAAGTAGGGAGGTATGAAGAGTGACTGTTAATGGGTCTGGGGGTTTTTTATGGGGGACAAAATTTCCTAAAATTAGATCAAGGTGATGGTTGCTCAACCCCATGAATATACTAAAGATCATTGAATCATATACTTTAAATGGGCAGACTATTTGCTATATGAAATATATCTCAATCGAGTTGTTTTTAATAAAAGTCAAAATGCTAATAAACTGAACTATAGAATCAAGGAAAACATTGTATCTGTTTAAAAGACAGAAATAAAAAAAAATCACATCAAAAAGAAAAGATTCTACTGAGATACTGTTATTTACACAGGAAAAAGACCTACTAGATCTGAGATGTTTTAGTTTCATTGTGCCTCAGCCCTTTTACATTCAAAGCTTTTATGTCTATTCAGGAAGAATTTAAATAAAGAGTTTATGCCTTTAGAAGAAAGCATTCACCCTGTTTTGGAGCCAAACTCATGGCAAAATCATATCCTCTTGCAGGAGAGAAAGTGGAAGTCCTCCCTGCCCAGTTGCCTCTGAATAATATCTCTGCCTCCAGCCTTTCAGTGTCCTAGAAAGTCCATTTCCCAATAGAATTAATTTGGTTAAGGGCCTGTCAGATGAAGGATTCATACGAGCCTTCCCAGAAGCTATTTTTAAAAGTATTTCAGGGGCAAGACTCAGGAGTATTGTTGGACTTTAACCATGTGAACATCTCTTAGAAATCTAGATTTGGTTAAAGGTGCCCAGTAAAAGTATTATTCTTTCCTACTGACAGGGTTTCACTCACTGAAAGGCAGAAGAAACAAAAAGTGGGGGTTTATTTCTTTGAATCTAATTCTAAATTATAAGAAATGAAGGATTAGGTGGATGTGACAAAGACCTTGGTGAAAAATAGCAGGTCATATTAGTTTCTAAATAGTTAACAATAGATATAAGCACATTCAGATGTGCCTTATACTTTAGTTCTGGGCATCTAATCTAAAAGTTAAGAGGAATGAGACCTATAAACTGTGGCAGACAAGTCAAAAAAAGCACCCTACCCCAAAAGAATAGTAAACCATAAAGTGAAATTACAAAGGAAATGTGAAAGGGATAGATAAATAGACCAACACACCTACCCAGAGAGTTGTTTTATGATCTTTTATTTGAAGACTGTATAGAATGGGTCACATAAACAAGTATAAAAGCAACATAAAAGTATATTACAAGCCCTAAAGAATAGATCAAGAAGGCCAAAACTCAGGTTTAAGAAAAACTATAAAGAAAAAATGTATTTTAGCTGTGTGACCACAAGAAAATATACAAGTAAGTGACAAAACACTGGATAGTTGCAAATGGAAGAGGAAAGCGATATTGGAGGTATATCTCTTACTCAACCAATATTCAGCTAAAACCTCATGTGTAATCATGACAGTAAAAAAAAAAAAAAAAAAAAAAAACCCTGCAAGGTCATTATTATCAGTCCCATTTTTTCACAGAGAAAACTGAAGATTACAGAAGTTAGGCAATTTGCAGAGATTTTATGACCAGTAAAGGAATTATTGGCATCAGATTTTCCTGACTCCAAAAATAACAAGAAAAAGTAAATTATTGACACCTCTATTATGTTCAGTTTTCACTACCCAGGAAAATGGTCTTCAAACTAAAATGAAAAATTATAGCTAAAATGAAATTAAAATTTTAAATATACAAGTTAATGAAAGCCTACTTTCTTTGGAATAATCAATTGCTCAAATGGCATTACATCCCAGGCTATTGAAAGAACGTGGCGTTCTATAGATACATCTATTATAAAACTTAAAAAATTTAATTCCATTTGGCAGGAGCAGTTTGTCATTCACAGGGGATTGTGGGTTCATTGTATAGTCTGTAACAAAACCAGTGCTGTTACATCCATATGGTTCTCAATTAATATGTGTCTCATCATGGAACTCTTGTTTTGAAGTCAAGAACTGGAGACAAATTTGAAGCTTTAAAACTATGAATGTGTACTAACATTCAAAACTAGGAGAGAAACTGGCAGTAACTGCTACTTGAGCACTTACTGTGTGTCAGAGTAGTGCTTGGCACTTGACCCAAATTGAGTCATTTAAGCCTTGCTTAATTGGTAGAAGATTTTACATACTAGGAAACCAAAGTTAAAAGGATCTAAAAATTGCCAGACTGTAAATAGCTGGGATCCACCAGATGGCCTGTATTTCAAACCCATGGCTGTAGTTGAAAGTACATGCTGGAATGTGTATTGGTCAAATGATGTTGGACTATGTTCCTTAATTGCTCTAAGCTTCACTTTCTCCTTTGCAAAATAGGGATAATGACAAAACTCAGAGAAATGTGGCAATTATATATATCAGGAATACCCAAATTTTATATATTATATATATATATATATAGTTGTGTGTATGTCAATCCCAGTCTCCCAATTTATCGCTCCCTCTCTTTCCCTTTCCACCTGGTCCAGTATTCTTGCCTGGGAAATCCCATGGACAGAGGAGCCTAGTGGGCTGCAGTCCCATGGGGTCACAAAAGAGACAGACATGACTTAACATTTAAACACCACCAACAGCCATAGGTTTGTTTTCTACATCTGTAATTCTATTTCTGTTTGTAAATAAGCCCAGTCATATTTTCTAACAAAGACCTATTCTATAGTACGTGGAAGTCTACTCAATACTCTGTAATGACCTACATGGCAAAAGAATCTAAAAGAGTTGGTTATATGCATAACTAGTGCACTTTGCTGCACATCTGAAACTTACACAACATGGTAAATCAACTATACTATGATGAATTTTTTCTAAGTCAGAAGATGAACATTAAATAATTGGAATAATGATTTGGAAAGACATAAACAGGAAAAAATAAATTCAAATCATAACTAGTTAGTACTTGGAGAAGGCAATGGCAACCCACTCCATACTCTTGCCTGGCAAATCCCATGGATGGAGGAGCCTGGTAGGCTGCAGTCCATGGGGTCGCGAGGAGTCGGACACGACTGAGCGACTTCACTTTCACTTTTCACTTTCATGCATTGGAGAAGGAAATGGCAACCCACTCCAGCATTCTTGCCTGGAGAATCCCAGGGACATGGGAGCCTGGTGGGCTGCTGTCTCTGGGGTTGCAGAGTCGGACATTACTGAAGCGACTTAGCAGCAGCAGTTAGTACTTATTAGGAAAAAAAAAAAAAAACCAAATTTGCATGACACTTAGCAAGTGCTCCATAATATAAATAGTATCAACAATCTACAATAATGAAAACAATGGCATTGTTAGGTAGCCTGAAATCATGTACTGCCAAGCCATTAATATTAATAGTGGTGCTTTTCCATTTGACTGTTTGTTTTTCTGTATCCAGGAAACCCCAGAGACAAGGGGGCTTCTACCTCCATCAACTTTCTAACCCTTCATCCTATAAGAGCCCAGGGAGGGTCAAATAAGTGTTAGAGTACCATGTGCCAAAGTTCTTCCTGTTTAGCAGATATGTTTGCTTCTGATGGTGTTGGAAACTGTAGACCATTGCAGCTGAGTTTAGCAAGAAGTAATCTACATGGGGCATGGGGTCATGGCATACCCAAGAAGAACTTAAAATAGAAATTTGGTGTTAGGTGGGACAAGAAGCTTTCTTTTACTCTGCAGAAAAACTGTCAATCCACATGCACAACTTTCCACAGAGGACAAAGCATTGCCAAACAAGCTCCACTAAGGATAGGCTATCTCACAAGCACAACCACAGGCCAAGAAATAAAGTGCATTCTCACAGACCTCAAATGAGGGAGATAATTCCTAAGTAGGAAAGCAATCTAATGAATTCTTCCTCTTCTTCTTCTTTTCTTTTTTTTTTTTAATAGTGGACTAAGGGACTCATATTCAGGGTAAGTCTTTCCAAAAAGAGAAAACATCTTTTTGCTACTCTTGGACAATGTAAAATAACCAAATACATCTGTAAAATGAAGTGCCCTTGGAGAGTATGTCTCTGAGCATCTTTGGGGGCACAGGCTTGGAGAATGTCAGCACCGCAATTATCAAAGAGAGACTTAGGGGGTGTAAGGTTCTTAGAGTCACTTGACAGCAAAATTTAATTCATTTAAAAATGAAATACAGATTATATATAGTTAGATACAAGTATCTTATTTCATTGAATTTTGCCCATATATATCTATGCTTGTATAAACACACCCAGATCAAGACATAGACTGTTACCGTGGCTCCAGATAGTTTCCCTCTGTTCCTCCAAGTCTATACCAACACCTCCAGGGAGGCGACCACTATTCCGATTTCCTCATCATAGATTAGTTCTGCATGCTTTGTAACTCATATACATGGAACCGTATGATGCATAGTAATTTCTGTCTGGCTTTTTTTTTTTTGACTCAGCACAGTATTTTGACATTTTGACTTATATTTCTGTTATAGAATGTATCAGGAGCTAATTATTATTATTTTGTTGTATGTTATTTGATTGCATGAATATACCATGATTTTTAAGAATCCATTCTCCAGTTCATGTTTCTAGTTGGTGGCTATTTAGGAATAAAGCTGCTTTGGATATTCTTGTAAAGTCATTTTATTGTCATGTGTATTCACGTCTCTTGAGATGTGCCTCGGAGTGGAATTGTTGGGACATAGGGCAGATGCTAGAGGTAAAAAATTCACCTGCCAATGCAGGAGATGCAAGAGATACAGGTTCAATCCTTGGGTTGGGAATATCCCCTGGGGGAGGAATGGCAACCTACTCCAGAATTCTTTCCTGAAAAATTCCATGGACAGAGGATCCCGGTGGGCTGTAGTTCATGGAGTTGCAAAGAGTCAGAAACAACTAAGCATGCACATAAAAAAAAAATGTAATAGGGTAGGTGAATGTGTAATATTATGGGAAACTTTAAGCAGGGGAATGATATAATCTGATGTTTATAAATGGTCATGCTGGTTGTTGAATTGAGAATAGAATTTAAGGGAGAAAAGGGTACGAACAGGGAAACTGATTAGGAGGTGACTGTAGGAATTCAATAGATGATGATGGTGATGGTTGTGAGCAATGGTCAGATTCTGGACATACTTTTGAAGTGAAAGATAATAGGACTTCTGAACTAATTGAATGTGAGTTATGAAAAAAAATAGAATTTAAGGATGACTCCAAGGATTTTTCCGAAGCAGTTGGAAGAATGTAGTTGTTACCAAGATCAAAAGATGAAGAACTGGGTTTTGGGTGGGAGGTGGGGGCTGACAGGTGAAGGAATGGACAAGTTCTATTTCAGATGTGGGTCAGACATCACAGCTGTGCTGTTGAGTAAGTAATTGGAGATATAAAGTTGGATCTCAGAAAAGAGATCTGAGTCAGAAATAGAAATTTGTAACTGTTGGTAAAAAAAAAAAAAAAATGTAAGTAAAGTCAAAAGAGTTAATGAAATCTCTCTCATTCAGGGGAGTGAGCATAGGCAGAGAATGGACCATAACCAAGGAGTGATCACTGGACACTCAAAATCAAGAGGCTGAACAGGAAAGGAGGAAGTTTTGAAGGTAATTGTGAAGGAGTGACTAATGAGGTAGCAGGAAAACCAGGGCCAATGGAAGTGTTTAAGAAAAAAATGATGAAGTATGTCAAGTGTTCCTGATAATTAAATTAAGGAGAACACTGGGGGTTGGCCACTGGGTTGTCACACTGGTAGGTCATTCATGAACTTCATTAAAATAATAGGAATGTAGGAATACTGATTCTCTTTAGGAAAAGCCACTGCTGCAGAGATGTTTAACAAGGTTTGTAATATTTTGAACTTTGACACATGAGTGATTTTGAGTTGTATCAACTTTCAAGATGCCAAATTTGCTATACACCTTCCAGTAAGGACTGCCTGGCTGCAGCTCTTCAAAGTTGACCAGACAGTCTAGAGAAATAACTGTGACTGAGACCAAAAAAAAAAAAAAAGAAAAGGGAAGGAAACAGCTATCAGTTTATGTTTATTTGACTTTTATTTTATAAGAGAAGGGAGAATTTCATTTCTAGAATATAATTTCTTGCTGGAAAATTTATTATGGAAGCAAAAATTTCAGAGACGATCAGTCAACTAGTAGTGATATTTTAAAATCAAACTTTTAGTCAATTTTTACATAATAGTGTCAAGGACTATGATGTTATGTGTATTTTACAAATGATAAATAGAGGCATAAAGATGGTAAGTTATTTTCCCCAAGTCACATAGGTAGAAGAAGGAGCCAGCTGGCTCCAGGACTCAAGCTCTAAAGCATCGTACTCAGATTTAACAGAAGGTCAAATTTGAATATTTGACTAGACAGAAAGATACAAAAGATATGAAATTCCCAAGTGAGATCCCTGGCAGACCAAGATGCATATTTTCAAAGGAAATGTCAGAGAACTGGCTTCATTATTCTAAAATGATTTCCACAATGAATCTATAAAACAGTCAAAATAATCGCAGAAGAGAGAAGAGTTTTCTAAAGTGGATTTCTTTTAATTTTTATTTTAAACTTTGAAATAAAAATTGTATATATTTAAGGTGTATAACATGATATGCATGTAAACAGTGAAATAATAACTAGAGTTAGGCTAATTGAAAGATTATCTCCTCACTGTTTCTATTCATTTTGTGATGTGAACACCAGAAATCTACCCTTTTAGCAAATTTCCAATATCCAACACACTATTCTTACCTATACTCATCATGCTGTACATTTGATCTAGAGGCTTATTCATCTTGCATAATTGCAGCATTCTACCCTTTGAGCAAAGTCTCCCCATTTCCTCAAATTCCCCAACCATGGTAACCACCATTCTATTCTCTGTTTTTATGTATTTAACTTTTTTTTAGATTCCACATATAAGTGAAATCATGAATATCTTTTTCTTTTTGTGTCTGTCTTATTTTACTTACCATAATTTCTTCCAGGTTCATCCACATTGTTGCAAATAACAGGATCTCTTTCTTTATAACTGGAATATATATATATATGTATATTCCTTATCCATTCATACATTAGTGGACATTAGGTTGTTTCCGTTTCTTGGCTCCTGTGAACAATGCTGTTTTGAACACAAGAATGCAGATAATCTCTTGGAGGGAATGATTTCATTTCTTTGGGGTATATACCCATAAGAGGGGTTGATAGATCAAATGGTGCTACGTGCTAACTTGCTTCAGTCGTGTCCGACTATTTGCGACCCTATGGACTGTAGCCCATCAGGCTCTTCTGTCCATGGGACTCTCCAGGCAGGAATACTGGAGTGGATTGTCATTTCCTTATCCAGGGCATCCTTCCAACCCAGGGATCAAACCTGGGTCTCCTGCATTGCAGGCAGATTCTTTTTTTTTTTTTTTTTTTTGAGGAATTTCCATACTGTTTTCCACAGTAGCTCTACCATTTTTCATTCCTACCAACAACGTATGTGTCATCTTTCTTCACATCCTTACCCACACTTTTTATTTTTTTGACAATAGCCAATAAACGTAAGACCTGAAACTATAAATCTCCTAGAGAAAACAGAGCATTGACAGCATAATTGGCAATTCATTTTTTTTAATGTAATACCAAAAACTCTGGCAACAAAAGTATAAACAAATGGGAATGCATCAAATTAAAACTTTCTGAATGGTAAAGAAAATAATCAACAAAATGAAATGCAATGCACAGATTGGAAGAAAATATTTGCAAGTCATACATATCTGATAAGCAGTTAATATCCAACATATAAAAGGATCTGATACAATTCAGTAGCAAGAAAACAAACAACCAAATTTTTAAAAATGAGCAAAGGACCTGAATAAATATTTTCCAAAGAAGACATGCGCATGGGCAATAGATATATGAAAAGGTGCTCAACATCGGTAATTATAAGGGAAATGCAAATAAAAACCACACTGAGATATCATTTCACACTTATTTAAGTGAGTTTCTCTAGAGAAAATCTAATGTTTAACTGTTAATCCTAAAGGTATGTGGTAGAGAGTACTGCTTCTTAACTCCAAACCTAGCGAATTGTAGCTTCAATGGAGCCACATGAAAGGAGTGTGTATTCCTTATATGGAGGGACCTGGTGCCTGATGCACACAGAGCACCCAGGGTAGAGGTTTTGTCTTGGAAGTGATTGCTCACATCTCTGACAGCCAGTCAAAGGTGAGGAACCCATTAGCCTCACGTTGTTTAAAAAGTGATATTTCATAAGAGACTGCCCAGACAAAGTAAGAGGAGACTGGAACTTAGATGTTCTGGAGAATTCTCCAGGAGCAGAGCCAGAAGTGTTCTCAGGCTTCCCAGAAAGTCAGACAACCCCTCAGAAGTGGGAGGGAATTCATGACCCATGTGAAAACTTATCCAATGTTAAACAGGAGTGAGGGGAAAGCCAGCGAATACATTCTCTTCCCTCTGCCCTCAACTCTCATTTCTGAGCATCAGTAGTTCAAGGAAGTCCATTAGGAAAGTGACCTGGATGCAAACATCAGTTAGGGTTTCACGCAAAGCTAGGAACAGGTTGGTAAAGGAACCCACCACTTTCACTTGCTTTCCTTCTCTCCCAACCCATCGCTTCCCCCTTTCCTCTCACTCTTATTCTCCTGGCACTGAATCCACCAGTAAAACCTTAGATAGAAAGCTTTGCCTCAGCCGGTTTTCTATCAAAGACAGGCAGCGCCAGCATCACCTTCCTTGTGACCAGGATTGTCCAACAGGCACAGACCATTCAGAAACTCACTCACTGGCAGTTCTAAAGCTATACCCTTGAGAGTGCTTTCTCAGTAATCAAGCCAACATTTTAATGTTCATTTTTCCATATTCTGTGTTTCTTACTCAATGGGTCTCAAAATCAGTAGGAAAAGGCATATAATTGATCTTCTCAAACCCCAGAGCCTAGACTGTTGCTCTGTCTGCTTTCAAACACCACATATAACTCTCACTGTATGTATAATCTACTTTATATTGTGAGCTATCCAAAGTCAGAAGCCCTAATTTAGATTTACCTGAATTCCTCACAATGTCCAATACAATATATTGAATATAGTAGTATATTGTATATAGTAGTAGTACTATATTGAATATAGTAATATATTGAATATACTACTACTGAGTGCCGAAGAATTGATGCTTTTGAACTGTGGTGCTGGAGAAGACTCTTGAGAGTCCCTTGGACTGCAAGGAGATCCAACCAGTCCATTCTGAAGGAGATCAGCCCTGGGATTTCTTTGGAAGGAATGATGCTAAAGCTGAATTTCAGTACTTTGGCCACCTCATGCGAAGAGTTGACTCATTGGAAAAGACCCTGATGCTGGGAGGGATTGGGGGCAAGAGGAGAAGGGGACGACAGAGGATGAGATGGCTGGATGGCATCACTGACTAGATGGACGTGAGTCTGAGTGAACTCTGGGAGTTGGTGATGGACAGGGAGGCCTGGCGTGCTGCGATTCATGGGGTCGCAAAGAGTCAGACACGACTGAGCGACTGATCTGATCTGATACTATATATAATAGTAGTATGTGCAACTACTAAATTAAGTCAAAATCTCTCATTTTGCATAAAATCAAATAATTCATTTCAGTGAAATAACCTTTAATATTTGATACCCACTTAAGAAGGCATGAAAGAATTAAGACCCCCCAAATACATCTGCTGGATCATGGAAGAAGCAAGAGAGTTCCAGAAAAACATCTATCTGCTTTGACTATGCCAAGGCCTTTGACTGTGTGGATCACAATAAACTGTGGAAAATTCTGAAAGAGATGGGAATCCCAGAACACCTGACCTGCCTCTTGAGAAACCTATATGCAGATCAGGAAGCAACAGTTAGAACTGGGCATGGAACAACAGACTGGTTCCAAATAGGAAAAGGAGTACGTCAAGGCTGTATATTGTCACCCTGCTTATTTAACTTCTTTGCAGAGTACATCATGAGAAACGCTGGGCTGGAAGAAGCATAAGCTGGAATCAAGATTGCTGGGAGAAATATCAATAACCTCAGATATGCAGATGACACCACCCTTATGGCAGAAAGTGAAGAAGAACTAAAAAGCCTCTTGATGAAAGTGAAAGAGGAGAGTGAAAAAGTTGGCTTAAAGCTCAACATTCAGCAAACTAAGATCATGGCATCTGGTCCCATCACTTCATGGGAAATAGATGGGGAAACAGTGGAAACAGTGACAGACTTTATTTTGGGGGGCTCCAAAATCACTGCAGATGGTGATTGCAGCCATGAAATTAAAAGACACTTACTCCTTGGAAGGAAAGTTATGACCAACCTAGATAGCATATTCAAAAGCAGAGACATTACTTTGCCAACAAAGGTCTGTCTAGTCAAGGCTATGGTTTCTCCATTGCTCATGTATGGATGTGAGAGTTTGACTGTGAAGAAGGCTGAGCACCAAAGAATTGATGCTTTTGAACTGTGGTGTTGGAGAAGACTCTTGAGAGTCCCTTAGACTGTAAGGAGATCCAACCAGCCATTTTAAAGGAGATCGGTCCTGTGTGTTCTCTGGAAGGAATGATACTAAAGCTGAAACTCCAATACTTTGGCCACCTCATGCGAAGAGTTGACTCATTGGAAAAGACTCTGATGCTTGGAGTGATTGGGGGCAGAAGGTGAAGGGGTCGACAGAGGATGAGATGGCTGGACGGCATCACCGACTTGATGGATCTGAGTCTGAGTGAACTCCAGGAGTTGGTGATGGACAGGGAGGCCTGGCATGCTGTGGTTCATGGGGTCACAAAGAGTCGGACACTGTCGGGAGTCACGTTAGGCATTACTGACAAAATGGAGGCACGGTCCCCAGCCCCCTCTCCTCATTCCGCAGGCACGGATCCCCGGATAAAGGAGTTAGGCCTTGTAATTCTGACTTGTCTTTTCCTCTCCTCGGCTGAGTTGACTTAAAAGGAATATTAAGATGCTTATTGTTCTTGAGAGGAGCATGAGAAGCCACAAAGCCTTCTGCAGTTGTGCTCAGAAAATAATTCATAAAGTTAATTATTGACATTTGTTCAAGGACTTTTACAAAAGAGTGTTCCAGGATGAGCACATAGGCCGTAGCTTGAGGCCGTGGGAGGGATTGATATCTGAAGCCTATTTGTGAGGAGAATGTTTATGGCAAAGGAGTTTACTGAATTTAGGGCTTAGAAATAATTAAAATAGTTAGAAGTTAAAGATTTAAGGAATATTGTAAAGTTAGCATATTTTCCTATCGCTTATAGAAGTTAGGAATTTTTAGAGACACTATAGCTAGAAGCCTTTTTAAGAGATAGTGAGCTCAGTATGTTAGGGGCAAACAGGACTTAGGAAGATAAGTAGTAAACTGAGGAGTGTAGCATGAGCTGCAATGTAATCACAAGTTAACTATAGGACACATTAGAGGAGGTAGATAATAGATGATAAGGCTGATTCCGAGAGAATCACTGAAGCAGGAACTCTGTTTAAAGAGCAACAATGATTTATGGAGATAATAAATTTGGGAGAGGGAGAACTGAAAATGTCAAACCTCTGACCTAATGTTTTTGTAAAAGTATAAAAGAGAATCTTAAACTTGAGATAAACAGGCAGTCCATAGAAAACTGAGAGGCTGTCTCATTGGCCAACACCGATCATCTTTTCAGGTTGAATCCCTGGTTGCTGGAATTGGACTCCAGCAGGACACGACTGAGCAACCGACCTGAACTGAACTGAAAAGGTGAAGACAATGGACAATAAACATCCTAAATCTTTTTTAAAATCTCCAAAGCTGGAATCTTTAACGAGAAAATTGGAAGATAATATGTGTGTGTGTGCTCAGTCCTGTCCGACTCTTTGCAACTCCATGAACTGTAGCCCACGAGGCTCCTCTGTCCATGGAATTTTCCAGGCAAGAATACTGGAATGGGGTGCCATTTCCTACTCCAGGGTATCTTCCCGACATAGGGATCAGACGCTCAACTTGAGTTATCAGAGACAGGCAAATTAAAATGACAATGAGATACAACTACTTAGAATTGTTAAAATAATAATAGTAACAATAGCTGACAATACCAAGAAATCAGTTCAGTCTCTCAGTCATGTCTGACTTTTTGTGACCCCGAGGACTGCAGCATGCCAGGCCTCCCTGTCCATCACCAACTCCCGGAGCTTACTCAAACTCATTTCCATTGAGTCGGTGATGCCATCCAACCGTCAGCAAGCCATAAATTACTGGCAGGAAGGCAAAATTGTACAGCAACTCTGTATAACATTTTAAAAGTTTCCCATAAAATTATACATTTACCGTATGATTCTGTCATCCCATTCCTAGTATTTACTTCAGAGAAATGAAAGTATAGGTATTAACAAAGACCTGTATAGAAATGTTCATAGCACCTTTTTTATAATAGCCCCAAAGCAGAAACAAACCACATTTCCATTAACCGATGAATGTAGAAACAAATTATGGTACAGTCATACAATGGAGTATTACTCAGCAAAGGAAACTAGAAACTATCAATACACAGAATAAAAATTATTCATTTAGTAGGAACTTAACACATGGTAATGTTTATTCCATTGTCTTCCAGAAATCTGAAAAACTAAGTTGTTAGCATAACAAATTTCAACTCTAAATAGCTGCAATTGGTAGAAACACTTTTCTTTGATAAGTAGTGGTAGTCGGAAGGATATAAAATACTTCTGTACCTCACTTTGCCCATCAGCACTCCATAAAATTCTATACCCAGAAATCCATTATCTTCCTCTTTAATGCTACAGTCATGAATATGTTTTGACATGTTCATGCAAACACACTGGCCTGTAAGAATGAAAATGACTAATCCACTGACACAGCAATAACTGCCATCAAAATTATCTGGATTTGGGCTCTATAATTACTAATTCTTTCACATTCTATATTCAAAATTACCAATAAATGGCAACCCACTCCAGTATTCTTGCTTGGGAAATCCCATGGACAGAGAAGCCTGGTGGGCTGCAGTCCATGCGGTCACAAAGAGTTGGACACAACTGAATGACTGAACACCTCCATTTTCTCTAACAGGCAAAGGGTTTATTAATAGACTATTATCCTTGTGTCGAGAGATTTTCTTCAGTTTGCTTTTCCTATTTTTCTACAACTAATATTAGCATAATGCTTATTTTGTTTTCCTCACTCCATGAAAGTTAGATTAACCTTGACAAATTGGTGCTGAAAGCCAGTGAGTTATTATGTGATCTGAGAATCTGGTGTCAGCTTAGCTCCTTGTATTTGAAGCTTCACTTAATTAGCAGACTCAGAGTAGTGGGAACATTTATCATGAACCACTAAACAAAACTGTACAAAAACAGAATAGCTCATTTGTCTAAAATTATCACTTTGCGTGAAACAAAGTAGTTAATTAGCTAATTATTTGTTATGAATGATAAAAGTCACTTCTGCTTTTACTGTATTTGATAATAAACAGAAAGTTTCAGTACTTAAAGTTTATTCACTCTCTGGCAGCTTTCCTAAGTACCGAAAAGATAGTCACATTTAAAGTGCCAAAGATTTCCTGGCAGTAGAAGTCAAATACTTCCAGTAAAGGTCTTATATAACTAGATTTTTAGAGTAAATACACATCATTGGAGACAACTCATAATTTTAAAGCTGCAGGTGGCTCCAGAGATCATCTGATCCACCTGTCTGGTTTCCCAATGAGTCAACTGCAGCCCACGTGGTCTGCAACTTATCCAAATTGAACACCTGAGTTATTTTTCTCTGTATGCTATTCTATAACTTCTTAGTCTATTACCTGATTTAATAACTTATTAAACTAGTACCACAGAGGATGATAGTAACCTAAGATATGATATATGTACTTTGATTACCCCCAAAATAGATGCATATGATGACAGATTGAAAAATAATTAACCCTCCTCAGTCTTCCAATAAACACAATCCAATATTAAAAATATAGTTTCTACTTTCTCTAATGTTACCAAAATAGATTCAGGATTTTAATATCTAGTATCATCAGGCTCCTAAAAGAATCAAGGCTCAACTCCTGAAGCCTTTAGCCAGATGGCATTCTTTAGTTGGCATTAGCATGTATAATGGTATTAAACAGAAGGACTAGGCATAATCACCTAGACACACACACACACAAAATAGATAAAACCATGATATTCAAACATTTAGTTTGTTGTTGCTGCTGTTTGGTTTCTAGGTTGTGTCCAATTCTTTGCAACCCTGTGGACTGTAGCATGCCAGGCTTCACTGTCCTTCACTATCTCCCAGAGTTTGCTCAGATACATTATTGAGTTGGTGATGCTGTTGAACCATTTCATTCTCTGCTGCTCTCTTCTTTGCCTTCAATTTTCCCCCAGTATCAGGGTCTTTTCAAATGAGTTGGCTCTTTTCATCAGGTGGCCAAAGTACTGGAGCTTCAGCTTCATCATCAGTCTTTCCAATGAATGTTCAGGGTTGATTTCCTTTAGAATTGACTGGTTTGATCTTGCAGTCCAAGGGACTCTCAAAAGTCTTCTCCAGCACCACAATTCAAAGCATCAGTTCTTCAGCACTCAGCCTTCTTTACAGTCCAACTCTCACATCCATACATGACTACTGGTAAAACCAAGGCTGGGATCCATGAAGGGAATTTAGAGTTTAAGTGGAAAGAAATCAGCAGTAAGACTGAGAGTTAGTAGCAGATAATGTGGGAGTAAAATTTTGGGTATTTTCTTTCACAGAAACAATAGATTAGCCATCAGGAAAATGCATATCAAGATCACAACTGAGATACCACTTCACATCCACTAGGATGGCTATAATAAAATACAGAAATAATAATAAGCATTAATGAAGCTGTGGAGAAATGGAAACCCTCATACGCTGCTTGTGAAAATTGTAAAATGGTTCAGTCATTTTGGGAAAGTCTGGAATTGTCTCAAAATATTAGACGTATAGTTAGTTACTTTGTGACTAAGCAGAGCCCTTCCTATATATCCCAGATAATTATTGGATGAATCATCTATATAGAAACTAAAGTCACAAAGATTAATGCAAGAGTGATGGGGAAGAAAGTAAGTCAGCCTTTAAAATCTTCAGATAATAAAGGGAGAGTGATCTAAAGATTGAGAGATAGTGGCAATAAGGAAAGAAAGTGACATAATTTGATGACAAGTTTCTGCAAAGGATCTGGATCCTTTGGAATTAGAGGGAGGAGAAATTGTCTAGAAATGGCAATAGGAAGAAAACAAAACTCTCTTTTCCCTTGTAGGGCCTCAGGTTTTCCCCAAAATTTGCTAGTGGTATATCTTCATTTTCGGAGAAATACAAGAAAGGTTTGAGAAGTTACAAAATGGAGTATTGAATAGTTTGGGATTATGATCTGGGTAATGATTAGTGATTGGACGTGGACTTTGAAACTCAATGAAATAGGTAAACATGATGCTCTTCATTCTTACTTGACCGTAAGATATCAGCTCAAATTGATTCTGTTGAGCATTATGACCTCCTGTGCAAAACTCTACTCCTGCAATTTTCAGTGAAACTCAAGTGAAATTAGAGACACACCTCTATATATTGGCAATGTGAGAGCAAAGTCTATAGGAAATCCTCCAAGATTATTTTTTGTTTCAATAAATCTCTTGATGAGGCTCAGCAGTCTAACTAGGTTCCGTCAAGAATACTAAGAACTATTACTTCACTAAAATGCATGGTTTTCTAAACATGTCTCAGTATAGGATTTTTCCACTGTGTGATTAAAATCATAGGTTTATTTTAAAAGATAAAATCTGAAATATCCACATCAAAATAAAACATCATTTGAGGTATTAATAGTCTCTCCTGCTCCTCCTTCTTCTCTTGTTTTGCCACTTCTGCCGCCTCTTTTTCTAACATTAAGCCTAATAGCTAATTTCTAAGCAATTTGAAAAATCGAGATTTTTTTATTTTTCTTTTTTAAAAAAATCTACCTGGTAATAGTTCTCTCTTTGGCACTTCCATGTAGATCATATTTTGAAGCTGGAGAAAAATACTGATATATAACTATTTACATTAAAGCTATCTTTTTAAGAATTAAAGTTATTGATAAATACCAGTCTTCAACAGAAAATACATTCTGGAAAGATTATTTAGTGTTTTTTGATAGCAAATGACTATTTCTAACCAACTCGACTTGAATAAACATGGACAATATGCCAAGAAAAAGAGTGGGAGTTAAGAAAATTTATTTGAATGAAATACAATATCTGATCTTCTTAACCTAAGACTTTCAGCATCAGGGGCAGAGAGCAGATGATTTATAATGAAAATAGCTTTGAATCAAAGTAAGTATTTCTGATCGGCAACTAGAGATCTTAGTTTCTCCATTCTAATTTCGGTTGCCTCATGGGTTGACAGCTGACTATTGACAACAGCTACTTACAACAGAAAAAAATATCAAGACTGATTTCTGAGGTGAGTAAACAAAGAAAATTTTTATAATTTTATATTATTCATCTGAAAGACAAATGAAAAGAATCTATCTCCTAACTGAAAATATTTTTTAAAAGATTTCCAAACTGTGGAACACAGAAGTAGTTTCCTTTATGGCATAAGGAAATAATCTGCCCCTCGTGCCAAATAAATTTGAATAAAACTAGATATTTTTCTTTGATTTTTATGAATAATTGTACCTATTTGCCCTTGCTTACTCTATTTTTGCCTATAAGACTGAGTGTTCTATGACACATTTGCTATAGAAATTGTGATGGAATTTTAAGGACAAACAGTTGTACAGGATTTTGTATTTCTCTTTTATCTTTCAAAATTGTCATTATAATTCTCCACACATGGTAGATGCTTAATAAGCACCATGGACTGCTAAAACAATATGAGTTTTATTAGTTAGGGATATTACCCAAAATAATTGCTATTAAATCAATTCAATTCAACATATATTTATCAGAATCTTCTCCATACCAGGCACATCAGGGATCAAGATACATGAGGTCCCTGTATTTTCTAGATGCTTACATTCTACTTGGGAGAAAGATAATTAGTAAACAAACAAAAAAATATTATTTCCTATTGTGATATATATCAGGTTGGAAACAAAATGATGGGAATAAGCAATGTAGGTTACCAGATACAATAACAAAGAAAGGCTCCTTTAACCAGGGTGTAAAGTGGGGAGTGGGATAAATTGAGACAGTGGATTGGCATATACACACTACTATATATAAAATAGAATACAGCAACCCACTTCAGTATTCTTGCCTGAAGAATGCTATGTTCAGAGTGGCCTGATGGGGCTACAGTCCATGGAGTCGCAAAGAGTTGGACATGACTGAGTGACTTTCACTTTCACTTTCAATAAGAACCTTCTGTATAGCACAGGAAAATCTACTCAGTGCTGTGTAATGGCTTATATGAGAATAGACTCTATTAACCAAAAAGGGTGGAGATGTATATGTATAACTGATTCACTTTGCTGTACACCTGAAACTAACACACATTGTACATCAATTATACCCCAATGTATTTGCTTAAAGAGACTCCTTGGAAAAAGTACTATCTGAGCAGCCATTTGAATGAAGTAGAATAAGACAAGAAAATATTTGGGGAAGAGTGGTCTGACAGGAACAGCAAATGCCAAAGGATGGAATCCCCAGGTTTGAGAAACAGAAAGGTAGCTAATTGCCAGACCATTGTGAATAAGAGATATAATTTTAAAAGGATGAGTAAGTTAGGTAAGGATATAATCACATAGAGACTTGAGAACAATATTAAGGAGTTTTATATTTGTTTAATTTGTGATATGAAAGCATTGCTTGTGTTTTGGGCAGGGGAATGGCATGATGTGGTTTATATTTAAAATAGATCATCCTGATTTTTGTATGAAAAATAGACAGCAGGGAAAGTAGAATCAAAGAGACCAAATGGTAAACGACTGCAGTACACTAGGCAGGATGAGATGGCTAAGATTAGCCTGCAACTGGCTCAGGGGTGATGAGAAGAAAATCCAAGCTGAATATCTGGAAATCAGCAGTGATAGAGCTTTATAACTGGATTTTCTTACCAATTGGTATGAGATGGATTGAGAAGACCTAGTATAACTTCAGCCTGGAAAAAAAAAAAAAAAAACTGATGAAAAGATTGTGATTAAAAAAAGAAAATATTTTTCTCAAAAGTAAGAATTTACCACTTGGTTGGGGGTAGGGGTGGCTCAGTGGGGAAACATTGTCAACATCAACCAGTAGTTCAGTTGTTTGGGAAATATCATTAGTTAGTACACATTTTTTGAGCATCTAACTTGTCAGATTAAGTATTATGTTAGGCCCTTGTACACTGATGTAAGTGAAGCATAATTTACTTCAGTTCATATGTAATTCATAAGATAGTCCCAAACTGTGATTTCTTTTGGAAAATTGAGATCTTTGGCTTTGGTTTACATAAAAGTCAGAAATAAGAGTAATGCTGCTTCAATCTTCTAACACAACTTCCCTAAGTCTTAGCTGATTACTTGTTTTCTGAACTTTTCCAGTAATAGCAAGTACACGACAGTTATTTAGCTTTGAATAAAAAGTCCAACATAAACATATCTATGAACTGTTCTCTTTATAGTTCATTGATATAAATTACTGGTTTCTATACTCTACTGCCTAATCCGCAGCCTGGTAAAAAAGAAAGGAAATAATGAAGAGAGAAAGTTATCTATAATCGGTTCCATCTCTTTTTTTGACAACTGTCTATTCAGCATTGGATGGATGGATGATCTTGTATATAATTCTCTATATAGTATGGAGAGCTAGGTAATAGAGAAAACAAGCATAATCTTGTTGCAGAACAAAACTGTGCCACTGAAAAAAATTCCCTAAAATAGGTTTCAATCTTCATTAAAGAAAAGAGGCTGACTCTCAAAAATGTCAATTCAGCTCTGAGGTTGCAAACCAAGACCCTTTGGCTAGATTCAATCTAGAGACATGTTCTGCTTAGTTTTCAAAGTGTTTCTTTTTAATAATTTGTAATTTGTTGCTGATATTTGACAGTCAAAAGAGTTTACATTTTTTCCTTTAAGATAAAAAAATAAAAACAAAACAAAACAAAAACTGACAGTACTCAAGAAAAGATCTAAATTCCTGTAAGACAGCTGGCAGGAGCTAATTAAATGCCATGCCTTTAAATTTAGCATTTTGCCAAATTCCCAAGTACTGTTGTCTTCCAATTATTTAGATCAAGACTCAGTTTTAAGTTGTCCAAATCAAGGCTGATGCACTCATCTGATTTTGCTTTGCTAACACTCTTCCCTCATAATCTATCCTCTCCATATCAACATCAATCTGAACAATCTTTCAAAGTGGACATCAGATTATACCATTCCCCTGTAAAAATGCCCCAAGCAATTTCACATTGCCCTTAGAATAAAATCTGAACTCACTCAGGCTCCACCTGATTTTTACAGCCAAGAATATTCTATCAATAAATTGAATTCATGTGAATGTAATACTTATTTTTGCTAAATAGTACTCTTTAAACCTAATTTAGAATCAGATCAGATCAGATCAGTTGCTCAGTCGTGTCCGACTCTTTGCGACCCCATGAGTCGCAGCACGCCAGGCCTCCCTGTCCATCACCAACTCCTGGAGTTCACTCAGACTCACGTCCATCGAGTCAGTGATGCTGTTGAATAATTTTCTACTAATGCAAAAAATAGAGCATTTCATATAATGGTCATATAATATTTTGTTGAGTATATTTTAAACAAATTTAGCAACCTGCTTTTATGGGTACTACAAAGGGAATTTTTGTTTTATTTTAAATTACATTGGAGAAACTTCTAAAGTAATTCAAGAAGATGCTAATTTTTAATAAAAAGAAGATCTTCATATGGAAGATAGTGAATTCTTGGAATGGAAATGACTAAAAATAAAATATAACTGATCATTTGTTACTATTGGTGTTGTTAGTCTCAGATTTGAGCATGACATTTCAAGTATTGGCTGAAATTGCAACCATGTGACTTCCACTAAAGGCAATTAATTGAATTGATATTTCCCAAAATAATTCCTTGGAAATTATCTAGTCTGACATTCTAAGGTCAGAGTTTGAAAGGTTAATATCTTATTTTTCTTTATTTCTTGGTCAAAGCGAGAGTTACATTAAAAGAGAGAAAAAAAGCTTTTGTGTTTTTTTTTTCTTTAAAGATGGGAGGTAATTATTTGGAGAAAGAGATGGAAGAAATATAATTACAGTCTTATGAATACTTTTTTTTTCTTTTTTCATCCATCTCTTTCATGTGCCCATCCAAATCTAAGGAAACAATATTCCCATGAGTAGGTACATGCCAAGAAAGAGAGTAAAGTCAGATTCAGAAGTGACAAGAGTCCTAGGCATTTAATACATTTCAGTTAATCATTTTATGTATAAAAAAGATCTATGGTTATGCTGAACATTTAGTTTATGCATTTCTCTTAACATTTTATTTATTAGCCTCACCATCTTAACCACAATTATTATACATTTCCTCCCATGTGTACTCACTCAATGATAACAACTTTTTACTCATCTTTAAATTAAGAACAAACAGCCACCACTTCTCATATAGGATTGGGCTTCCCCAATGGCTCAGCACTAAAGAATCTGCCTGCAATGCAGAAGACACAGGAGACATGGGTTCAATCCCTGAATCAGGAAGATCCCCTGGAGGGATCCCCACTTCCTAGTGGCAACCCACTCTAGTGTTCCTGCCTGAAAATCCCATGAACAGAGGAGCCTGGTGGGCTACAGTCCATACGGTCACAAAGAGTCAGACATGACTGTGCACAAAGCACAATATACAGGATGGTTCTGAAGGTCAAATGAAAAGATGCAGACAAAGGAATTTTGTAAACTACCCAGTTAGAAAAAATATTATTACTCTATGTCTCTATCAAACGCTGATTTTTTAAAGATGCTTTGGAATAATAATCAAGCAGCTATTATAAGCATTGCTTGTCTAATGGTTTTTTATACTTATTTTGATTACTTTCTGAAAAAGTCCAGCTAAGTTATTCTTTAAAATGCAATCATCTGAAAGGCAGAAGAAAAATGTACTTTGGACACTATGTTCCAAAGCAAAGTACCTGTACTCTAAATAAATGCTTTCTTCATCATAAATGTCCTTGGCGGCTATGCATCTACAACCAATGGCAGAATGCCTGAAATTCTTCTCCACATAATATGTAACTGATAGAAATATGTTCCTTTTTCCTGTTCTTCTTTCTATGCATTCTGATGAGAAAAAGTTATGTAATTTTGCAATATCAAGTAGAAAATGTTGAAGTAAAATGTTAGACTCATACTTTCCTTTTGTAATCTGAGATGTGTATGTGTGTGTGTGTGTGTGTGTGTGTACACCCACACACATATAGTCTTTAGGACATATATTTGAGACATAGTATACAGACATAGTTTTTCTAAATCTGTGTAGTATTTCTCTAGACTCTACATGGTTTCTCATATATGTATGAATACTGTAAATATATAATTATTTTGTGACTCCTGACAGACTTGGGGACAAAGTTCTAGAGAAATTGTGCAAGTAAGGTCCATCTGAGGTCAGGTCTTCTGTAGATGACATTGCATCTATACCTGTAATTCCAGTTCCTGGTTTTATTTCATTTTCCATCAAAATTCCCCAACACAAACCAGCCTCAAGCTGTGATAAAGCAAAAGTGGTTGATACTGAAGGATCTAGAATCTTGTCACAGCTCTGGATCTAACTTGCTGTGTCTGGTAGTAAATCACTTATAAAATATAGTCTTTTTCATATTTGTGATGTCAAGAATGGAAGATTTGAATCTGAAATGTATTCTCTAAATCTTAACTTTCTACAACCTCTGATTAGACCTTGAATTTCTCTCTAGTTCTTAATTCAACAATAGTTTACCCTGTTGTACAATTTATCTTCCAATTACCATGTAGCTTTAGGATACCCTGAAGCCCAAAGATTTTTTCTCTATAGTTCATGGGTAGGCTGTAAGATTTCTGTATTTCTCTGAAATTGTAGTTTGAATATTTTAAGTGTGCTTTATTTTAGAGGGGAGGATTTACAAATTTCATCAGATTTTCATTGGTGTGTACTGGAAAAGAGGTTTAGATTTTAAGTATCTAAACAGCCCAAACAGCAGGGTAATGGTCGTGGTACTCTTTTATCAATGACATCATGAGCATGCACAGAATTTTCATTTTTAAATCAAGCCTATCTGCACTGTCCTTGGTTCCAGATCACAAGGTCTCCAATGTGAGGTTTTACTATCAATACATTAAGGCTCTTATCTTTTCAAAATTCTTACACAATAACATTTACTATTTTAAGAAATAGGTATTGGGCATCTTATATGTATTAAACATTCTTCTACATTATAAGGAGTCAATCTGAGGAACAGAAAGGCCAATAGGGCTGGCTGGCAAATATTGAGCAAGGACATGATTGATGCATGATGAGGTCAGAGAGCGAGACAAAAGTCAAATTATGAAGGATATGGGGAGAAACTTGGATTTTATTCCATCAGCAGTAGAAAGTCACTGAAAGGTTTTACATAAAGAGGATTCTTAGATATAACTTATTTTTAAGAGGTCACTCTGCCTACCAGGGAGCATGCATTTTATATAAACAAATGTGGAAACAGAGAAAGTATTTGGGAAGCAAACATAGTAGTTCAGGAAATAGATGCTGTGGCTTCATCTAAATGACTAGAAAAGGAGATGGAGTGACAGTTTATAGGTATATCAGATCTCTTTTTGAAGTAGAATAAGTAGAACTTGCTGACTGCTTAAAGATTTGTGCTTAACTAGAATAACGGGGTATTAACAGCATTTTTATTGGCTTATGTGAAAATCCAAGAAGATCATAGATTTAACTCTGAAATTAGAAAAGTCAACTTTTTCAGCAACTTCTGCATAAGGTAGCCAAATTGAAATTTGAGTTCCTCCAAGAATATGTCTATATAAAAGAGAACTTGTTCTTATGATTTTATTATACCCTGCTGCTAAGTCACTTCAGTCGTGTCCGACTCTGTGCAACCCCATAGACGGCAGCCCACCAGGCTCCCCCATCCCTGGGATTCTCCAGGTAAGAACACTGGAGTCGGTTGCCATTTCCTTCTCCATTATTATACCCTGAGGATCTCTGAAATTCTTTCAGAGGATCCACAAAGAAAAAAATATATATTTCCATTATAAGGCTAAGGACTTATTTGCCTTTTTAACTGTATTGACAACATTTGCACTGATGGTGCAAAAGTAATCAAAAATAAAATTAATGATGTCTTATCTCACATCAGAGCTTCCCAGGTGGCACTGGTGGTAAAGAACCCACCTGTCAATGCAGGAGACATAAGAGATGTGGGTCTGATTCTTGAGTCAGGAAGATCCCCTGGCAGAGGGCATTGCAACCCAATTCTTGTCTGGAGAATCCCATGGACAGAGGATTCTGACGGGCTATAGTCCAAAGGGTTGCAAAGAGTCAGACACAACTGAAGCAACTTAACACAGCACAGCACCTCAAATCAAGTTGGTGGCACCAAAGTGTGTTGGTAGTTATTGTATTAGTCATCATAAAATACTCACAATAAAAAATTGGAAGTTTCACTTAAGAATATATTTAAGGAAATCACCTACAAGAAAAAAATGCAAAAATCATAAACACTTGGAGGTTAAATAATATGCTACTAAATAAGAAATTAGAGGTTAAAAAAAAAGTACCTAGAGACAAATGAAAATGAAAACACAACAACCCCAAATCTATGAAATGTAGAAAAAGCAGTTCTAGGAGGGAAGTTTATAGTGATACAAGCCTATCCAAGGAAAGAAAAAACAATCTCAAATTAACAACCCTAAAGGAAGTAGTGAAAAGAATGAAAAAAATCCAAAGTTATTTGGAAGCAAGAAATTATGAAGATTAGAGCAAAAATAAATAAAGACTAAAAATAGAAAAATCAATAAAACTTAGAGCTGATTCTTTGAAATGATAAACAACATTGATAAATTTTTAGCTGGACTAATCAAAATAAAAAAGGAAGAGAGCCCAGAAAAATAAAATCAGAAATAAAAAAGAAGGTACAGCTGAACACCATGGAAGTGCAAAGGATCATAAGATTATTACAAACAATTATAGGCCAATAATATGGAAAAACCTAGAAGAAAGGGCTAAATTCCTAGAAATGTGCACTCTCCCAAGACTGAACCAGGAAGAAATAGAAGAAAATAAAGATCCATTTATATTTAAAACTCTCAACAAAGTCTATATGGAAGGAATGTACCTCAACGTAATAAAGGCCATGCATAACAAGCCCGCAGATTAACAACATACTTAACAATGAAAAGCTGAAAGCATTTCCTTTAAGACAGGGAACAAGACAAGGATGCTGTCTCATCAATTTTATTCAACACAGACTGAATTCTTAGCCATAGCAATAAGAAAAAATAAGAATTCAAATTGTAAAGGAAGAAGTAAAACTGTCACAGTTTGCAGATGGCATGATTCTTTACACAGAAAATTCTAAAGACACCACCAAAAAATGACTAGAACCTAATATGGGATGGAGAGGTCCTGGAAATCAGGAAAACATTTGTTTTTTCTTCTGGAATTCTAAGATCTACTTTATACTCCTCTTTGTCTGGATGAATTTTGCTCATCTTTTAAGATGGAGGTCAGGTGCCATCTTATCAGAAAGTCTTTCTTAATCAGAATTTGTCTCTAGCTAAGTGAAGAAGGCTGAGCGCTGAAGAATTGATGCTTTTGAACTGTGGTGTTGGAGAAGACCCTTGAGAGTCCCTTGGACTGCAAGGAGATCCAACCAGTCCATTCTGAAGGAGATCAGCCCTGGGATTTCTTTGGAAGGAATGATGCTAAAGCTGAAACTCCAGTACTTTGGCCACCTCATGCAAAGAGTTGACTCATTGGAAAAGACTCTGATGCTGGGAGGGATTGGGGGCAGGAGGAGAAGGGGACAACAGAGGATGAGATGGCTGGATGGCATCACTGACTCGATGGACGTGAGTCTCAGTGAACTCCGGGAGTTGGTGATGGACAGGGAGGCCTGGCGTGCTGTGATTCATGGGGTCGCAAAGAGTCGGACACGACTGAGTGACTTAACTGAACTGAGGATAAAGCACTTCTGTTTTGTGATTCTCTAGTACAGTGTGGATGTCACAGAAAATTACAATAATCTGTGGGCTTTTGTATCTTCATCCCTAGACTGTTGAGGGTGGAAAATGCCTCAATAAATAGCTAATGTCTAATCTATGGACACACCTGGCACATGAATGTCATTCAACCCATGTCTTACCCTTGGGTTAGACAATCTTAATTCCCCTTACTCTATTCCTGCTGTTCTCAACTGTAGTTGCCCCCTTATAACCTAATTTATTTATATCTTGTATTTATTATTTATTAATTCCTCATACTACAATGCAAACTTCTCAAAAACATGAACTTCTGTTTTTTTCACAGAACCAGGGCTAGTACATAGAATCTCTCAATGAATAACTGTCATCTCAGTGAATGAACTCATTAGATGATTGTGGAACTATATGAAGGGTAATATCCTGATAAAAGGAGCTATAATACAAATTCAACAGATATTTACTAAATAAATATAATACTTCATATTAAAATGGAATGACAGTTTTGACCTAAGATATTTAACAAAGATAACCATGTTCAATTTAAGAAAGCAAACTAGTAGAATAAATATCCACTACGAAAGAGAACATTTTAAAGTATCTCTATTTAAGTGAGAACACCTACACAAGTGCTACAAATTTTTTTTCTTTTTTAAGACACTGAATGAATAGCTTTGTTGGTTAGTTGCTAATATTCATTTAAATATTTTTATTAAACCTCAAACTTAAAAACATTTTCCTTTAAAACTCTAAACCTCTTAGCATATAACTTCCCATCTACAGTAACTCTGATCTCCACTTCTCGAACTATTTCTTCTATTTTCATGGATATAGATCTATTTTGGTGGAAAAATTTTGGCCACTTCAAAAAACTTAGTAAAATGACAATATATCAGTTAAGTCAGGAATTAGATTTTACCAGTTGTGTGGGCACTCTCTCTTTTTTTCAAATTTTCTCTTATGTGTGGATTTCTTTCACTGCACCCTGCTGATTTCTCTTTTATAGACTGGACACTCTTCTTTACTCACTCACTCACCTTTGTAGCCTGCATATCTCTGTTGCAGGAAGGCGGACCTCTTCCAGGGCCTGAAACTGGGCTCTTGTCTAACACTCGGAAATGAATTGTCCGAGGAGACACAGGTGCTGACAAAGCAAGAGATTTTATTGGGAAAGGGCACCGGGGTGGAGAGCAGTAGGGTAAGGGAACTCAGGAGAACTGCTCTGCAGTATGGCTCGCAGTCTTGGGTTTTATGGTAATGAGATTAGTTTCTGGATGGTCTTTGGCCAATCATTCTAATTCAGAGTCTTTCCTGGTGGCGTAGGCATTGCTCAGCCAAGATGGTTGCTAGCGAGAGGGATTCTGGGAAGTAGACAGACACGCGGTGTCTCCTTTGAACCTTTCTCGAACTCTTCCTGTTGGTGGTGGCTTATTAGTTTCCTATTCCTTATCAGGATCTCCTGTCATAAAACAACCCAGGCAAATGGTTACTATGGTGCCTGGCCAGGGTGGGCGGTTTCAATCAGTGTGCTTCCCTAACATATCTGCATATCGTAAATGTCAGTGAGCTTCAAATTTTGTCCTAGCCTCTCTTCTTTAATTATGTACACTTTTACAGAGCAATTACAGCAATTTCCAACACCTCAACTATTCTTTATGCTAGTAATGCTTACAGACATATGCCTACGGTTGATCCAATTTCTTGTGCATATGGTCTTGTATTGAGCACAAAACCCACAAACTTAAGATACCAAAAACAAAGCTCATCTTTCCTTGAAAACCCATTCCTTCTCATCTGTTTACTGTATCGGTGAATAACATCAAACATCCAGATACCTAATCCACATTTTCACTCCCATTTTTCTCATTCTCATTCAACCAAGTGCTAAGGCTTATCAACTCCATCTCCTAAACATTAAGTATCCATTTGTTCACACCTCTCCATCCACACCTTCTAGGACACCATTATTTCAGTTATTTTAACTCTTTCTGCTTATTCTCAGTCTTCTTTTGCCCTTCTCGAAATTATTCTTCTCACTGAAGCTATGTTGATAATTCTAAATGGCAAATATAACAATGTCATTTTCCTGCTTTTAACACCTAATTGTCTTCCCATTATCTTCAAAGTTCAAACTTCTTAGCAAACTTAAAGATTCCTTCCACCACAGACTTCTTCAATTTTAAGTTCTACTACCTCACCCTTTATAATCCAGCCACACTGAAAATTTTAAAGGTATCTGAGAACACATGCTCAATCTTCTTTCCAGACCTTGAAACCCATTCGTTAAATTGATACATCTTTTTCTGGAATTATATGTGGGTGTGCAATTCTAGCAACATGTAAGAAAGAATTTACTGAACTTTTAGTCCAACCTATATGAAGAGAAAAATCCCAACATGAAATGAATACTCATTTTGTTTAAAGAACCATACCTCTCACCTTGTCTCATACAACTGCTCATTCTTTATATCTCTAATTATATTTTACTTTATTCTCTAAGCTATTTACAGTAGATTAGATGCTCCCATGATATACTTCTGTAGCACTTTTTAATTTTTGTGTCATCACTCGAATATTTTTTTAAACCACAGATTCCCTTAACAGACTAAAACCTCAATAATTATATGAATTATGACTAGTTTCTTTATTGTTCTGTCCTCAGTACTTATAGTGTCTGGCACATAGTAGATCTCAAGGTGTTGTTGAAGGACTGAGTGATAAGTTAGAGGGGAATTTTTTTTCTATCTTCTTTGGACCATAGAGGGTTTCTGACATCACGATAAAAATCAGCCTCTGTATGTATCAAATCAACTTCCCCAGTTTTATATTATAATTAAGAAAATTCCTTCAAACCTGGCAATCACTTGTCTCAGAATTAATTTTTGGTATTTTGCTTTATCTTCTTCTCTAATTTTTTTACACCTAATTTTAAGGAAAAAGGAAGAGGCTACCTCAAGGACAGATCATTAGACGTTATTTAGGTCTGGAAGCCTCCTATCCATTAATTTTTTAGCCTTCTTAGGGAAATTAATACATCTTTCTTTGAGTAAAAATGTACTATCACTTTGGGAATAATATATAGGAGACTCTGTAATTGCTTGAAGAAAAGCTCTAGAAAAGAAGCATACAAACCACACAAGGAAATTACATGTTTATCATTGTAAAGATAAAACTGACATCCTTATAAAGCAGGATCATGGAATAAGAAAAATACAAATATACAGCACAAGTACAATGAAATGAACTTGTGTGAATGAAGATGTGTAGCCTGACAATATTCGATGTCCAAGAAGTCAATATTACTAATCATGTTACCAGTTGATAAAACTATTTGGGGAGTAAGATTCTTCAAAAACCATAAGACTATCAATTTAATGTTCATTAAGAGAACAGATCATTATTTACCATTAAGATGGGAAAGATGGAAGGCAGGACAAGAAGGGGACAACAGAGGATGAGATGGTTGGATGGCATCACAAACTCAATGGACATGAGTTTGAGCAAGCACTGGGAGTTGGTGGTGGACAGGGAAGCCTGGTGTGCTGCAGTCTGTGGGATTGCAAAGAGCCAGACATGACTGAGTGACTGAACTGAACTGAAGAGAATAGATAATGAATATGTTGTTATTATTCAGTTGCTAAGTCACGTCTGACTCTTTGTGACACTACGAACTATTATAGCCTGCCAGGCTCCTCTGTCTATTGGATTCTCCAGATAAGAATCCTGGTATGGGTTGTCATTTCCCCCTCCAGGGAGATAGATAGATTTTTAAGGGAGACTTTATTTGCTAATAGTAGTGAGATGCAGCCTCAGTGAGTCTAACACAAGTTAAACTCGAGGTCTTCTACAATTTTTTGCTTTTACATAAAAAAAGTTGATGGGCTTCCCTGGTGGTTCAGCAGTAAAGAATCTGCCTGCAGTGCAGGAGACCTGGGTTCGATCCCTGGGTAGGGAAGATCCCTTAGAGGAGGACATGGCAACCCACTCAAGTACTCTTGTCTAGAGAATCCCATGCACAGAAGAGCCTGGCAGGCTGCGGTCCATAGGGTTTCACAGAGTAGAACACGACTGAAGCGACTAAGCAGCAGCAGCAGCAGCAAAAAAAAGGCTGATATCTTTAAAGATATAAGCAAAAGGCTTTCAGCTGGTTCTAAAACTCAGGAATTTTTCTCATTACAAAAAAAAAATAGAGATGGAAGATGGTCAGACTTTGAAACAAGTCCCTATTCTGAATAGTTCTAGAAATGTTAATCAAGTCGAGATATTGGGAGTTTTCATTTGGAAAGTAAATAAGAGAAGAGAAATATAACATCTATTTTAAAGATTCTTCAAGTGAAATTTTTCTTGTTCTCTAAATAATAAAATTATGACTTTAGAAAGATCTGCACAACAGAAAACAATTTGACACCTTAATAAGAGATGTACTTGGATAAAATTGGGTGAATGTAGTTACAAGACATGACATGGATAAAGAAAATGAAAAGGTAAAAACTTCTAGTTATTTATTTATCAACAAGTACTAAAGATGCAGTATACAGCATGGTAAATTAAAATTCTCAGTTGCACAGTTGTGTCCAACTCTTTCCAGCCCCGTGGACTGTAGCCTGCCAGGCTCCTCTGTCCATGGGATTTCCCAGGCAAAAATACTGGAGAGGGTTGCCATTTCCTACTCCAGGGATCTTCCCAACCCAGAGATTGAACCCACATCTCTTGCACCACTTCTATTGCAGGTGGAATCTTTACCACCGCACTGCCTGGGAGGCCTGTAGTTAAATTGCTACTTATTATACATGAAAGCTGTTAAGAAAGTGAATCCTGAGTTCTCATCATGAAGAAGAAATGTGTTTTTCTTTTTTTTAAAGTTTAATCTATATGAAATGATGGATGCTTATTAAACTTATTGTGGTAAGCATTTCATGATGTATTGCTGCTGCTACTGCTGCTAAGTCGCTTCAGTCGTGTCTGACTCTGTGCGACCCCATAGACAGCAGCCCACCAGGCTCCCCCGTCCCTGGGATTCTCCAGGCAAGAACACTGGAGTGGGTTGCCATTTCCTTCTCCAATGCATGAAAGTGAAAAGTGAAAGTGAAGTCGCTCAGTCGTGTCCGACTCTTAGCGACCCCTGGGACTGCAGCCTACCAGGCTCCTCCGTCCATGGGATTTTCCAGGCAAGAGTACTGGAGTGGGGTGCCATTGCCTTCTCCACATGATGTATTATGTAAGTCAAATAATTCTGTTATACACCTTAAACTTATACAGTGCTGCACGTCAATTATATCTCAAAAAAATGGAAAGAAAAAAATAAGTTGTATTAGAAGTAGGAAGAACACATTCTAAACCAAATAAGTATCTTCTAATATATTTCTTTCTACAAAGCTCTCTAGAATGCTTTATAATCACCTAATTATTTTTCAAATGAAAGAAATCACATTGATTGCAAGCTATTGTGTAGGATGAGAGCATTTTATTGAGTTTGCATTTTGTACCAGGCACTGTGCTAAGCTTTGGAAATACATCAATACAATTAAATAGATATAGTCCATATACTCATGGAACTTACAGCACAACAGAGAGAATAGACAGAAATCAAATAATCATACTGATGGAAGGAATTTTCATATACTGATGTGTGAAGAAATCATTCTGGCTTATACAAGACTTAAACTTTATTATAACTAGAGCAGCCTGTATTATGGCTCAACATGCATTGCACCTCTGTTTTAAATATTGAAGAAAAATGCATTCCAGGTTTGATACAGGATACAGGATGCTTGGGGCTGGTGCACTGGGATGACCCAGAGGGATGGTACGGGGATGGAGGTGGGAGGGGGGTTCAGGATGGGGAACACGTGTGCACCCGTGGTGGATTCATGTTGATGTATGGCAAAACCAATACAATATTGTAAAGTAAAAAAAATAATAATAATAAATTCAATTTAAAAAAATCAAAATGAAATAACCATCATTTGGGCATCCAAAATGAAGTCTGTCATTGTGGATGTGGTCTCAGACAAGTTTCTGCATTACTGAGAACTTGAATTCTTGAGCCATGTCAGACTCAAGAGACACCAACTATTTTCAAAACAGTTATCTGCTAGCAGCTTCCAGCTGCAACCTTATGGTCTCAAGGTCTCGCCTTTTACCTAGGCAAATATTTCAGATCCCAACCCATACTTGCTTAACAAGCATCCTTACTTGACGACTCCAATGGTAATTACTGACAAACAACATGTAATTTTGCAAGTTTTGTCTTTTTAAGCTTCATCATCTTGTAGTCCAATGAACACAACTCAGATGCTTCTAAAATCTGTGTCTCACAGACTATCATCCTCAGTTTGGCTCAAATAAAATTCTTTTCTATTCCTATTATAGATTGGTTTATTGATTATTCCCATCAACAATGCAAAATAAACATATAATTGTTTAAATTCAGATAACTACTAGGAATTAAAATGCTGAACACTATGAATGCATGTAGTTAGAGAATTGATTTAGTCCAGGAAGGTTAGGATGTGAAGGTGACTTGCAAGTCCCAGTAGCATTCTAGGCAGAGGGGAAACTCTGTGAGTTGGTAGGGACCATGTTCTTCCAAGAAAGAGAAAGAAGGTCAATGTGTCTAGGTTACAGAAAGAGGAGGGAAAAGAATATAAGATGGAGAGGCAGAGGTTGACAGGCACTAGATCATGCAGGTCCCAGTAGCATTCCAGGCAGAGGGGAAAGGCTGTGAGTTGGTAGGGACCATGGTCTTCCAAGAAAGAGAAAGAAGGTCAATGTGTCTAGGTTACAGAAAGAAAAGGGAAAAGAATATAAGATGGAGAGGCAGAGGTTGACAGGCACTAGATCATGCAGGGCTTCATGGCCATTTAAGGGTTCAGGTCTCTATCTTAATTATAATGGGAAGCCTTGAAGTGCTTAAAACTAAGGCAACACAAGTAACTATATTATGGACAGATAAGATAGAAAGTGTAAAATTATTTCTAAAAATTTTAGACTATAAATGCCATTAATTTTTTTCCAATTTGAATTATATTGTTTATTTCTCAACTATTTTAATCCAGATTAACCCTAGAAAAATTAGGCAAAATATGTGGGAAAAGTCCTTCATGCAAACATTTGTTAAATAAATATGTTAACAAATATAGATTTGGCACTTTCCTATGACCCTAGGTTCATAAAAAGCACAGATATTCAGGATAAAAGAATGAATAAAACCAACAGAGCTGTTGTTTTCCTGGAGCTCATAGTATAGAAGAAAAAAAACCTGTGTTTTTTTGTACTTTCAAAAACAGATTGAGTCTAAGTGAAGAGGATATTGATAAATAGAAGGGGTATTTCATACCATACTTTCATGCTCTGTAAGGCCACTTTCTACATGTGCTCTTTAGAATACCTGTGTGATAGACTGCAAAAATGACCCAAATCATACACTCCCACTATATTCATGCCCTTTTTCAATTATCTTGCAGCTCTCTCTCACTGTGGACCAGGTAACATACCCTGCTCTTTGACAATTGTAAGTCCATTGAAAGCTGAGATTTGTAACGGGCTTGCTCTTTGGGCTTGCTTATTCTTGTGCTTCTGCTTTCATCATGAGAATAGCTCCAGCTAGTCTGCTGGAGGGTGAAAGACACATGGAATGGAGCTGAGTCACCGCTGTTGTTCCAGCTCAGTGGTGACTCAGCTCCATGTATCTAGCCAACCCCTAGATACGTGTGTGAACCCAGCAGAGATCAGCAAAGTTGACTACTTGACCGCCAACAGACCAAAAATATGTGAGCAATAAATCTTATGCCATGTGTCCTTTTAGGTTTAGTGGTTGTTTCTAATACAGCATTAAAATACCGCAGCATTACTATGGCAATCAACAGCTAGAACATCTAAAGTCAATTTGTGTAAAAAGAGGGCTATATCCTTCAAAGTCATCCACAGCATCATTTCTAACTATTCATTCATACAGGTGACTTCCTTAAAGGTGTGTCTTAGAATCATAGCTGTATCCTCTGCACAAATCTTTCTGAAGACCAGACTTGGATATAAAGCCACCTGAGTGAAATATACATTTGGATGCCTAACTGCATTTGGGCAGCTCTAACTCAACATGTTCAAATCAAAACTCTGTTTCTCCTCACTCAAAATCACTCTTCCCTCAGTTTTCTGCATTTTAGTACATGGCACCATCATTGACCTTTTACTCAAAACAAGACTCTGCTCATCATCTTCAACTCCTTTTGTCCTCATTCTGTAATTAGAATACTAGTAGGTCCTATTCGTTCCATGTTTTAGATATGGAACCCTCTTCTATGCACTCTCTTCTCTCACTTAAATAGAATCCTAACTGGTCTCCAAGCTTCTACTCTTGTCTGGGTATAGTTAATTATCCTCAACACAAGTAGATCAATTTCATTTAAGCTGTAAATTAGATCATATTGTTTTACAGCTCAAAGCCCTTCATACTCAAAATTCAATATCCTTCATGTGGCCTATGACTATAGGATCTTTTCCCTCAATTCCCATTCATCTTATTGCTACTTCCGCATCACTTACTAAATTCCCCCAGTTAGTTATTAGAAGCTAGGATCCTGGCATTCTTGCTATCTGTCAAGCTTATACATATCAAGCTTGTTCCCATTTCAGGGCATTTACATTTGCAGTTTTCTCTTTTAAGAAAAATCTTCGCTCAAGTTTTTGCCTCTCTCATTCACTTACTTCAATCAGGTCTCTGCTCAGATGCACCTACTACAGAAAAGTGTCCTCAGATGACTTTATTCAAAATAACAACCCCTACCACATACACACATCTTCATTATTTTCAATCCTATTGCTTGTTTTCTTTAGCCTTCATATTCCATATTTCAGTAAAAAGTAAGGATCATGTAGTTGAGAATTTTTGTCTTGTTCAGGACTGTAGCTCCCAGGCCTAATATAATGTGCCTCTCATTATAATTACTCAATAAATAATAGCTAAATGAATGAAAGTGCATATATTATAGAAATTTCCCCAGTAACTGCTACAACCTTCTCCATAATAGGTGCTGATGTTCAGGAAGGATCTCTGTTTTGGTTAATTGTGATAGGCTACTCTAATTATTTTCTACCACAACAGTTGGAACCGATACAGATAACAGATAAACAATTGGCTCTAATGGCACTTGGGTTAACTGTATCTTCATGTTAAGGGCATTGGAAATTAGAGCATGCCTTTTCAGGGCATGAACCTACATACAATAGGAGTTGCAGATTCAAAGCTGAGGTTCTGCAATGTTTGAAGGTTTCCATGGAAACAATACGATTCTATGTTCTGTTTAGAAGCTTAAAATATGTGATGGTAAGAAAGCACTGCTGTAACACACCATGTGAGGATGATTCAAAAGATGAAAGCCTATAAAAATTAGAGATCAGAGAAGAATGTAGACGAGTAAATCAACAACCACATTATTAAAAACAGAGGAAATATAATTGGTTACATATGGTCACACTATAACAAGGCAAGAGACATTGCAGTCTTTAATCCAGTTACACATTTAATGTGCATCTCAAAGGAGGGAGCAAAACTGATATGCCAACAGCCTTGTGGAAATGAAATCCTTCCCTTATTAATACTTTCCATGACATCTAATTAGCTATTAAGAAAATAGCTTAACAATGAGAATGGGTACCTAAAATAAAACCATGTTAATGAATTACCACTATCACAGTTTCCTATAAGTAGAGCATGCTTTGGAAATAATAAACTTTAGGTTGTAGAGGGTTAGAGGACAGATAACAATTCAGAAGGAATAAAATCAATATGCATTTGAACTTCACTCAGTTTCCTTGTCTTTTCAAGATTTCAAAAAATAAAGAAAACAAAATTTAGTCTTTTCACAGGTCACTATGTGACTTGAGAAACAAAATTGTAATATATATATACCAACAAAAGATCTTTGTAAAATTTTAATATTTTCTGTAAATTACCTCAATTTTGAAGACTCCTGGTAAGGCTCAAAGAAGATTCAAAGAACTATAAAAATGTTTTAATAAATCTTCTATTTGGCCAGAATGTTTGCTGGCCCAAAAACATTTTACAACTGTTTCTGACACTTACCAATATTTTTTTTTAACTGCTGATAGTAAAAAATGAAAACAACAGATTAAAAAAATGTCCTTGAGATTTGACTTTCCCTCCCCCAAAATAATAAATTTTTCTATCTACTTTGGATAAATAAGTTGATGCTAACTTATGTGGCTGGGTCAAACAGAAATAGTTGATATTCACCGAATATTCTAAATCAGTAGTCCACAAACATTTTCTATGTACCTGCTTCACCCTTATTTCTGAAGGTTTTGTTTGTTTGTTTCTTCTAGGCATCATGGTAGACTATAGTAACCACTAAGTCCTGAATTTTACAGGTTATATAGTTATTCATGGATAACTTAGATGTGGGTACAAATTCTCAAGGAAGGGACTAGATGGACTAGTGCAGATTTAGTGCCAAACTCTGAAATAGCTACTTTGTCCACTGAATGGTGAAGGAAAATTTAAGGAAAGGATTGACTATAGCTTCAGATTTTATCCAGATTCTGACCAGTTGTTACTATCTTACTGCCATCTCTACTAGAATTGTCCTTTCGTGCAGCTCATGGGGCTTTCACAGAAAGTATACTGGGGTATACTCTAGTGGATCACGTTTTGTCAGAACTCTCCAACTATGAGCGGTCCATCTTGGGTGGCCATACACCACATGGCTCATGGCTTCATTAAGTTACGCAAGCACCTTCACCATAACAAGGCAGTGATCCATAAAGGACATGAACTGGGACAAATTTTGGGAGATGGTGAGGGACAGGGAGGCCTGGTGTGCTACAGCATTGGGGATGCAAAAAGTTGGACGTGACTGAGCAAATGAACAACAGCCACTAGAATTACAGCAGTAATATTCTGACCAGTCTCTGCTTTCACAAGTGCTATTCCGTATCTGTTCTCAGCCAGTGACTAAAGTTAAGTTAGATCTAATTACTCCTGTTAAACCCTCCATTGCCTTCCCCTCTCACTCTGAATAAAAATCAAATTCTTATTAATGCAATTGCTACAAAGTTCAAGAAAATCTTCCCCTTTTACTATGGTCACTATCTTTCCCCCTCCCCATTCCGTTCCTAGTATCTCTCTGATCATCTGACTGTATCCTTTTCTATGATCTCTTTTTCTCACTTTTCTGCTCCAGCCACTCTTCCTCCTGCTTTTTCTCAAATTTGCCAGACACACTCCCACTTTTAAGTGTTTGCATTTGCTGTCTTGTTTATCTGGGATTCTGTTCCCTTAAAGAGTCTTAACGTTGTCTCCCATGTTTCATTCAAGTATTTGATCCAATGTCACCTTAACAATGAGACATTCTCTACCATTGTATTTAAAAATTCAATGACTCAGTGACAGGCAAACTTTTTAGATGGTTCCCCTGATCTCCAACTCCTGTCATTCACAATCTTGTATCATACCTTCCCTTTGAGTGTGGAAGAGACATGTGACTTGCTTTTTACCTATAGACTATGGAAAATATAACAGGATATCACTGACTTTATTATGTTAATGACATAAGATTCTGTCTTGATAGTTGATTTATTTTAGACTCAGAGTTTCCATTATTAACTTTGAACACAAATTGTCAGGAATTCTACCACACACAGTGCAATAAATCTTGCCAATGGCGTGAGTGAGCTTGGAAGCAGGTTCTTCCTTCTTCCCATTTGAGTCTCCACATGAGAATGTAGCCTTGGGTTGGACACTGAATACTGTGAGACAGAAGCAGAGAAATTAATTAAGCATGCCTGGAATCCTGGCTTATGAAAACAATAACATAATAAATGTTTTAAGCCACTAAGTTTTTGGTAGTATTTTAAACAGCATAGAAAATGATTACCAACTTTCAAGCATCCTAGAAGCCTCATATTCCCATGTCCTGTTACATTTTTTTCTCTATGTACTTCAGTTCAGTTCAGTTGCTCAGTCATGTTTGACTCTTTGCAACCCATTGGACTTCAGCATGCCAGACCTCCCTGTCCCTCACCAACTCCCAGGGCTTACTCAAACTCATGTTCATCAAGTCAGTGATGCCATCCAACCATCTCATCCTCTGCCATCCCCTTCTCCTCCTGCCTTCAATCTTGCCCAACATCAGGTCTTTTCAAATGAGTCAGTTCTTTGTATCAGGTGGCCAAAGCATTGGAGTTTCAACTTCAGCATCAATCCTTCCAAAGAATATTCAAGACTAATTTCCTTTAGGATAAACTGGTTGGATATCCTTGCAGTCCAAGGGACTCTCAAGAAACTTCAACACCGCAATTCAAAAGCATCAATTCTTTGGCACTCAGCTTTCTTTATAGTCCAACTCTCACATCCATACCTGACTACAGGAAAAACCATAGCTTTGACTAGATGGACCTTTGTTGGTAAAGTATTGTCTCTTCTTTTTAGTATGCTGTCTAGGTTGGTCATAACTTTCCTTCCAAGGAGCAAGCGTCTTTTAATTTCATGGCTGCAATCACCATCTGCAGTGATTTTGGAGCCCCCAAAATAATATCTCTTACTGTTTCCATTGTTTCCCCATCTATCTGCCATGAAGTCATGGGACCAGTTGCTATGATCTTAGTTTTCTGAATGTTGAGTTTTAAGTCAACTTTTTCACTCTTGTCTTTTACTTTCATCAGGAAGCTCTTTAGTTCTTTGCTTTCTGCCATAAGGGTGGTGTCATCTGTGTATCTGAGGTGATTGATATTTCTCCCTGCAGTCTTGATTCCAGCTTGTGCTTCATCCAGCCCAGTATTTTGCATGATGTACTCTGCATGTAAGTTAAATAAGCAGGGTGAAAATATACAGCCTTAATGTATTCCTTGCCCGATTTGGAGCCAGTCTGTTGTTTTATGTCCAGTTCTAATTCTTGCTACTTTATCTGTATACAGATTTCTCAGGAGGCAGGTCAGGTGATCTGGTATTCCCATCTCTTTAAGAATTTTCCACAGTTTGTTGTGATCTACACAGTCAAAGGCTTTGGCATAGTCAATAAAGCAAAAGTAGATGTTTTTCTGGAACTCTCTTGCTTTTTCAATGACCCAGCAGATGTTGGCAATTTGATCTTTGGTTCCTCTGCCTATTCTAAATCCAGCTTGAACATCTGGAAGTTCACAGTTCACATACTGTTGAAGCCTGGCTTGGAGAATTTTGAGCATTACTTTGCTAGAGTGTGAGATGAGTGCAATTGTGGGGTAGTTTAAGTATTCTTTGGCCTTGCCTTTCTTTGGAATTGGAATGAAAACTCTATATACTTACCACATTCTTATAGTCTACACATTTCATTTTTATTTTATACCAAATGCATGGCTTGAATGAGCTTTTACTTTATAATTTTGACATCATGATAAAAACAGCTTGCATCTCTGCTTGAAATAAAATCCATACAAACTATTTTGGGAACTATAAGGAAGACTGTAGTAATAAGAATTGTTATATACACAGACTGGAATAAATGGCACAAATTTATGGAATCTCCTTCCCTAGCATATTTTGAAATTGGGGATAAGTAGATTTTCATGTCTCTGGGACAATATAATTGTAGCTCTACTGGAAGCCATGGCTATTAAAATGTTGTAAAGTTCATTCCATATCTATTGATATTGTGATTAGAGATTGAGCAAAAGAAATGTGGTAGTCTTCTTCAATGAAATGGCAAAACACTTCTGCTTTTGCCTGGAAGGATTTGAAACCTTTATGTTCTTTGATTATTTGAGCAAAGTTACTAGACCAGTCAGAGATCACTCTGTTTTTATTGTTGCCCCCAGAAAAGAAAAATATGTGTCACATGCAAAGATATTCATAAATATTAATGTTTCCATGTCAAGAAGCATCCATAGTTCTGTTTTTCTCCCAATATGCTTTTATCCCATTTATCATTATGTACTGTGCTGCATTATCAGATGAAGCTTTGTTGTTGTTTTTATTATTGTTTTTGTTTTTATTTAAATAAAATAAAAGATCATTGGAAAAGGAAATGGCAACCCACTCCAGTATTCTTGCCTGGAGAATCCTGTGGACAGAGGATCCTGGTGGGCTGCTGTCCATGGGGTCGCACAGAGTCGGACACAACTGAAGCGACTTTGCATGCATGCATGCATTGGAGAAGGAAATGGCAACCCACTCCAGTGTTCTTGCCTGGAGAATCCTGTGGAAGGAGGAGCCTGGTGGGCTGCTGTCCATGGGGTCGCACAGAGTTGGACACGACTGAGGCAACTTAGCAGTAGCAGCAGAAAAGGAGTAAAAGGAGCTTGATAGCAAAAATAAAGTGTAAATAAATAAATATTTTATTGGTTTTTCCATAAGTTATTGGTACATACTTATTTATCTTTTGTGATTCAATAAAACATTTATTGAACATAATCCATAGAGCAGTCAGTGTGTTAGTAGACAGAGACTGAATCATAGTCCTAGAGAGCCCCACAATAATTGAGGAGGCCGAGTAACAACTGATCCCTCCAAGGGACCAGAAGAAGTTGCTCTGCCTTTCACTGTGAAGGTTGCTGCAGATCCAAATGGATCTAAGAGAGAGACACCATTCTCCATAGTAATCCCTGAGAAACTTTGTATTTTTACAATGGTTTGGAAAGGTTGGATTAAAGTACTGAGGAATGAGGGACAAACTTGTTTAACCTCCAGATTGACAACATATTTTGAGGCAGCTCCCTAATAACAATGTTGAATTTTGTAATACACTGAGATGCTATATGGGTGATATGTCTTAGGCTTTTAGTACTGGTTAGAACAATATTTTTTTCCCTAGTTTAAAATAAATTTATTTTTTCTCTACAGTAAATCAGCCTGAAACTTACAGCCATGTATAAAGCACATTGAGCTGTTTCCTAAAAGTAAATAAATATATTAATGTCATCAAGGGAAATATCTGAATTAATTCAAAAAGTCTCCAAAGATATTAATCACAAACCATTTAAATGCACTTGATGAATTTCATATGAGAAATTAGCAGCACCTTAGAAGCAATTTCATATATACAAATATCTTCCACAAGTTCCCTTTCTAATTTGGAAAAGGTTAAGTATTTAGTATTGTTTGTACACCCCAGCAGCTACAAAATTCAATTTATTCCAAATGCTCTGTGAGTTTCTACCTGAAAGCATTCATTTAACAGCACTTATTTTTTAAAAACTGAACACATGCTAGGTTTAAAAAACTATGCAAAACTTTCTGGAAACAAGGATTAGAAAAAGCAGACTTGTTTCTAAAAATTAAGAAACCTAAAAGGAGGCTGCTATAGACTGAATGCTTCTGTCCCTCCACATTCCATGTTGAAAATATCCAGTGTGATTAGGTACTCAGAGATAGGTCCTTTGGGAGGTGATTAGATTGTGAGGGCAGAGCCCTCATGAATGGAATTGGTGTCCTTATAAAGGAGGCCCCAGAGAGTTCTCCCACCCCTTCTGCCACTTGAGTACACAGCTAGAAGACAGCTGTCTATGAACCAGATTCTCAGTAGACATTGGATCTACCAACACCTTGACATTGGACTTTCAGTCTCCAGAACCATGAGAAATAACTTTGTTGTTCATAAGCCACCTGTCTAAGGTATTTTGTTATAGGAATCTGAATGGATAAAGACAGATAGATTTTCATGGACTGAAGTAATTGTTATACAGATAAGTTTAGAGTATTTTGAGCACTGAAAGAAGAATCCTTTAGACCAGAGTAAACATGTATCTTAACTGCTGTATACAAACCCAACATATTTTTTTAAAACTACCTTTTCTTTCTCAAAAATGTCCCACTTTGGATAATAACTTACAAGATCACTCACCTAAAATAAACAGGAGAAAGTTTTGGGGAGCACAGGAAGGGTTTAAAGAAGGCTACCCTAGATCATTCACATTTAAGAAATGCAAATATCTTAATGTGGTGGAGTGTTGAATTGTGATTTGGGTCACAGGCTCGTCTGAAACAAGAAACAACGGAATTACACAGAAGATAGATGATGAAGACAGTTATATTCCTTACTAAGATGTTTGGCCTTTTGAAAGAAAAAAATCTTGAATTTAATGAAAGTTTTTGAAAGCAAAAACTTCCAAAGGCCAGATATACATTTTTTTAAAAAGCAATGTGACAGCAATGTTACTGTCAGTATAATGTAACAACCTAGATGGGAGGAGAATTTGAAAGAGAGTGGATACATGTATATGTATGGCTGAATCACTTTGCTGCCCACCTGAAACTATCACTTTGAGTTATTCATATGTTCCAAGTATTGAATCTATCATCATATAATACCAAAAAGTTTATATTCACCAATATCAGAACTGATCTCATCATAAAATCTTTCATTATTTGGGCCTGGAAGGTTCATAGGGCACATCTACACTTATCAAAATTCCAATTTTTCACAATACATTTCAAACTTTATTATTATCAGAAAAATGATTGCATGCAAAATCTCTTTAGTCATGTCTGAATGTGACCTTATGGACTGTAACCCACAAGGATCCTCTGTCCATGCGGTTCTTCAAGCAAGAGTACTGAAGTGGTTTGCCTCCTCCAGGGGATCTTATGACCCAGGGACAAACTCGTGTGTCTTATGTCTCCTGCATAGACAGGTGCGTTCTTTACCACTAGCACCACCAAATTAAAAAATTAAAACGCACTGTGACAGCAATACAGAGCATGAACCACAGACTAAACACATGGACATCCATTAAGAGTCTGTTCCAATAGTTCAATCAAGAAATAAGTCTCTAATCTATGGAAGTGATAGTGGGAAATAGAAGCTGAGGTATAAAAATATGAAATATATATTCTGTAGTACTTGGTGATTGATTGGATATACTGAGGTAAATGATCAGGAAGAGTAGAAACTATCTCCCTGGTACCTTGCTAAGCCGCTGGGTAAATGTTTACTCTGACAGGGACACAGGAAGAAGATCAGTTGTATTTACTACTTAGAGGTGAGAGGTTGTGATAGGGGTGGGAAAAGATAATGAGATAATTGTGGGGTATATGCTTTTTTAAGCAGCCTTATAGAACAAAGCGTAAGAGGATGGACTTTGAACTAGATTGCAATTAACCCTGTAGAAAAAGGGCCATCTGCCCGGAATAGCCAACTCAATATTGAAAGAGAAGAGCAAAGCTGGAGGACTGATGCTAGTTGACTTTAAGATTTATTATAAAGCTACAGTAACCATGACAATGTGATTAGTGAAAGAATAGACCAATAGATCAATTGAAAAGACCAAACTATACCCATAGAAACATAATGCAAAAGTGGTACAATGGAACAAAGACATTCTTTTCAACAAATGATGCTGGAACAAATGGACACTCACATGCAAAAAAAAAAAAAAAGTTAATCTAGACATGGACATGACATGCTTTACAAAAATTAATTCAAAATGGACCATAGATCTAAATGTAAAAAGCAAAATAATAAATATCCTGGCAAATAGCATAGGAAAAAATACAGATGATCGTTGGTGTGGCTTTTTAGATACAATACCAAAGGCACATGGAGAAGAAAATGACAACCCACTCCAGTATTCTTGCCTAGAAAAGTCCAGGGACAGAGGAGCCTGGCAGGCTACAGTCCATGGGGTTGCAGAGTTGGACACAACTTAGCAGCTAAACAGCAACAACAACAATCAAAGTCACAATCAATTAAAGAAGCAATTGATATGTTGGACTTCATTAAAATTAAAAACTTCTGCCCTGTAAAAACAACAAGCTAAACGTGTTCTGAAATCCAGAAAAGCTCAGCATAAACCACAAAAACAAACTATCATCTTTCTGGATTATGTGTACCCACTGGAGAATAAATGAATGTGTACATCCGACATGATGCACATGTACATCATGCCAGGTTTCTCAACCCTCTGTGAAATCATACCACGTTATTCAATCCTTCCTCATATCTATTGCATTTTAGGACCTTTCCCTAACTCTAGAGTTACCTTACAAATTATAGCTCCTTACCTTATATCTCAAAGTTTTTTAGTCACTCAGCTGTGTTCAACTCTTTGAGACCCCATGGACTGTAGCCCCCAGGCTCCTTTGTCCATGGGATTTTCCAGGCAAGAATACTGGAGTGGATAACCATTCCCTTCTCCAGGGGAGGTTTTTGATCCAGGGATCCAACCCGGGTCTCCCTCACTGCAGGCAGATTCATGACTTCCATATATTTCTCGTATCTTCTCTGCCATGCAAATCTGGATACCATATTCTACCCACAGGAAGTACTAGTGGAAACAGCAGGGTATGCAATATGGACTATCTTGGGTTCTTTAAATTATGTATGTGGTGCATTGAAAAAGCTATACTTCTGACAATTAAACATGAGTGCCCACTTCCCATATTCATGCTAGAATTCCAGATTTATGTAAGAGTCTTCCAGTCTCAAATCAAACTAGCTTTCATATAAGCACTGGATCTAGTCCAGATGCCCCAAAAGAGAGATATATTGGGGGTAAAAGGTGATATTGGATCTCCACAAAAGAAATATGTTAAAGGGGAAATAATACTGAGTCTCATCTGCTCTGAAGCCATGGTCTTTGCAAACACATGAGGTACCTCCCTAGGAAGTCTATACAACACAACCTGAGTCCCATTTTAAAAGGTAGCATTAGAAACCAGCATGAATGGGAATTCATGGACCCAAGTCATAACAATTTGACTTAAGAAAATAATCATTTGCGGTGGGTGAAAATGCTATAAATTAATTTTAAAAACATAATTTAACAATGATATCTATAAAAGAAAAAGCCATAAAATTTCATATTTTAGCATGTGGAGCAGATATTAAAACACTTTTGTTTATAAATTGATAACTAGAAGAAAAAAAGTAAGCATTTATCTTCCATTCATGTGAAACTCTGAGGTAACAAATAGTTCCAGTTAATCAGAAAAGCTGTAAGAAAGAAAGGAAGAAAAAAATGAAGGGAAGGAGGGAAGAAAAAAGGAAGGGAAAGAAGAAAGGGGGGAAAGGGGAGGAAGTAAATATAATTACAAAGAATGACAGGTAAAACAAGACCATCATTCTCTAACATACAAAGAAATAGATTTACCTAAGAATTACCAACTGGTATTAAAAAAAAAAAATCAGGTGGAGGGATAAATTGGGAGTTTTGGATTGATATGTACATACTGCTATATTTAAAATAGATAATCAAGAAGGATCTACTGTAAATAAAAACATAAAATCAGGGGGTATGGTTGAAGAGGAGTCAGACATTTGTTCAATTCCACTACAGCTACCCCATGAATTACTTTCCCCACTCAAGGGAAAAACCGTAACTATGAAATGGAGGGATTAGACTGTCATCACCCTTATCCTAGGTCAACCAGTTCACCAGAGCAGTGAATAAGTGATCAGTTCAGCTTAATTCAGTTTGGTCGCTCAGTCGTGTCCAACTCTTTGCAACCTCATGAATCACAGCACGCCAGGCCTCCCTGTCCATCACCAACTCCCAGAGTTCACCCAAACCCACGTCCATCAAGTCAGTGATGCCATCCAGCCATCTCATCCTCCATCTTCCGCTTCTCCCCCTGCCCCCAATCCCTCCCAGCATGAGTCTTTTCCAATGAGTCAACTCTTTGCATGAGGTAGCCAAAGTACTGGAGTTTCAGCTTCAGCATCATTCCCTCCAAAGAAATCCCAGGGCTGATCTCCTTCTATGCAGAGTACATCATGAGAAACGCTGGACTGGAAGAAACACAAGCTGGAATCAAGATTGCCGGGAGAAATATCAATAACCTCAGATATGCAGACGACACCACCCTTATGGCAGAAAGTGAAGAGGAACTAAAAAGCCTCTTGATGAATTGAAAGTGGAGAGTGAAAAAGTTGGCTTAAAGCTCAACATTCAGAAAACTAAAATCATGGCATCTGGTCCCATCACTTCATGGGAAATAGATGGGGAAACAGTGGAAACAGTGTCAGACTGTTTTTTGGGGGCTCCAAAATCACTGCAGATGGTGATTGCAGCCATGAAATTAAAAGACGCTTACTCCTTGGAAGGAAAGTTATGACCAACCTAGAGAGCATAGTCAAAAGCAGAGACATTACTTTGCCAACAAAGGTCCGTCTAGTCAAGGCTATGGTTTTCCAAGTGGTCATGTATGGATGTGAGAGTTGGACTGTGAAGAAAGCTGAGCACCGAAGAATTGATGCTTTTGAACTGTGGTATTGGAGAAGACTCTTGAGAGTCCCTTGGACTGCAAGGAGATCCAACCAGCCCATTCTGAAGGAGATCAGCCCTGGGATTTCTTTGGAGGGAATGATGCTGAAGCTGATAGTCACTCAGTTTGCTCAGGTCCAACTGTTTGCAACCCCATGGACTATAGCCTGCCAGATTCCTCTGTCCATGGAATTCTCCAGGCAAAGATACTGGAGTCTGTTGCCATTTCCTTCTCCAGGGGCTCTTCCTGACTCAGGGATCAAATATGGGTCTCCTGCACTGCAGGCAGATTCTTTACTATCTGAACTACCAGGGAAGCCTGCTATTAAGAGACTTTTCTCAGTAAAAAGACAGGTCAACTTAAAAAGTATCAGCAGATACATGTTTGACTTTACAAGGTGTCTCCTGATATGGTATAATACACAATGTATAACATTACTAGTCTTCTAGCTGAAGTCGAGTTTGTATCTATCAAGTCTTCAGGCTTAAGTCTACATTTTTCAACCCATAGGAAATACTGGGATAGAAGAATTAACATGAAGGGGTAGAAGAATAAAATACAGGGATAGAAGATAGCTAAACATGAATGGGAGAGAGCAGCTCAACCTGAAATGCTGTTCAGTATCTTCTAGCCTCATGTGGTGGTTGTTTACATTGTAATTTAAATTAAATCTAAATTTAAAAATAAATTACAAATTCAATTGCTCAGTTGTTCTAGCCACATTTGGCTCTGGAGCCACAAGTGGTAAATGTCTATCTTATTGTCTAGCAGAAATATGGAACATTTCCATCAAGGCAGAAAATTCTGTTGGGAAGTTCTGAAAAAGACAAACCCATAAGTTAAGATTTTCCATGACTAGATCTATCCAGCACACCAGTGCCCTGGGAAAAAAGACACACTTTACTAGAATATAAAACCTCAAGGGACATATGAGAAGCAGATTGCATCTAGTTTGAGAAACTTAAAAAAAACATTTTGGAGCTATCCAGAGAAATTTGAGTATGGACTAGGTATTAGAAAAATGAAAATTTAATCATGTTGAAAGGTAAATAAAATGCTACTAGTGGTTATTTCAGGTTTGTGAGAGTATAGTGTCTTTTTTTTTGCTGTTGTTTATGTCTATTTTCTAGGTTTGTACAAGGCACATACGACTTTTGAGATAATAAAGATTATTTTAATGTTCTTAACGGTTACATTGCTTACCTGCCAAGAAGAAATTTCAAAGGCTGTTCTTGACCTAGATTTACCCTTGCTCACATCCCTTGTGGTAAAGGAGAGGAACCCTCTGGGAATGTTCCTGTCAATCAAAGTCCATGGAAAGGGGAGGATGCAAAAAAATTAGAATTTAGTAATAAAATGAAGAGCTTTCAAAGTGGATATTAGAAAACAAAGCATTATGGGCAGTTACCAAAACAAGCAAAGACTGAAAGCACATAGTCAAAGTCAAGCAAACAGAAATGACCATCATTGAGGTAATTCTAGAAAAATACTAGTTCTAGAAAAATATTGAGAACAGATGTTTTCCACTTTGTTATTCCTTTTGCTAGGATATTATTAAGCACATCGAGTCATGTCCAATTCAGTGTTCTAGCCTTTAGATTTTCCTTTTCTTTTAGTTTTGACCTTGACCTCTGAATTTTTCTAAACCCAATTGTGTTCTCTAGTGAGAAATTTGTTCATTGATAAGTTTCTGCTCTTTTCCTTGTTCTAAATAATCTATTCAGGGGATTTTGTCCAGGAAATCTGTCCAAACACTTGCCTTCTTTTTGCTGCTGCTACAACCTCTGTTTTCTTAATTGTTCTACCTGCCTCAGATATACACATTCAACATGCATTCTTGTCAAGTCATTTTAGGCAAGCCAGACCCATCAACTCATTCCTGAGATACTGTCCTTTGAATTCTGTCAATTATGATCAGTTGCAGTGTGACACACACCTTTAACTGCTAGCTCAAAATCCATTATTTCTTCCTCACTATGATAACTTTACCATATTCTTTCAAAAGAAGATCAGGCTCATATAAAACACTTCCTCAGACTCCAGTGCATTTTGCAAGGTCCATGTGATCCAGTTTTGTACAAAGCAGGGTAAGCAGCAGCGTTGAGTTAGATTTCCAGAACAGCATTTTCAAAGACATGATCTTCAATCTTTCCCTGTTTATCTTTCTTTGAGCCTGGATAGCAGGTGCAGGCACCATCTTTGTAAGCAGGGAGATGAAAGCCAGATACTAAGGAGAGTGGTACGGAGAGACAATGGGAGCCTGAGACGTGAAGGACATCCCGTGCCTGCTGCTGCAGTGTTGTGTTGTCTGCTTTTAGACTCCTCATTACATTTGTCTCATCTACCATTTTTCTTGACATGCAAACAAAGGCAATTTTGACTAATGCACAGAGGAAGTAAAAAGCACTTCACAGGCTGTTTTCAAATCTGATTATCATCATTAGGTAAACGTGGCTTATAGGTAGAGCTATAATATTTGATAGTTCACTTGTGTTTAGTGTAATTTTCAAGATTATCTCATTGAAAGAGTGGGATTTCATGCTTTTAATGTTTACCCTTTTTAGCTAGAAACTCACAGAAATATAAAAATAGATATGTCTTTATTCCTTAGATGGGAAGATAAAATGTGCTGTTCTAATTCAAAAACAAAAGTGAAATGCAAGCATAGGAAAAAAGACTGAAATGACATTTTTCCCCTCTAATTATGAACTCAGAGTAAAATCATAAACCCAGTAAAATCAGATTCAATTCTTAATATAGGAAATATGTCTGAGCCTTTAAAGCATAAGATTGCATTCATGTTATCTTCATCAAGCTTGCTAATGCTCACTTAACTACTGATAATGAAACAATGACTAGCATCCATCCCTTTATATAAATATATATCATATTACATTTTAAAGAGAATTGTCTTCTAGTTTTACTGAATTATTTCAAAGTCCAAGATCCAGGAAGGCTGTTAAACTCCTTGAAAGCATTGCCTCTGTGTTCTAGTTTTCTGCTATCAATATATAGCAGATGGTATGGTCTTTAAAGAAAGTGATTTCACAAAATCTAAACTTTGTGCATTTCTGTATCTTTCTGTATATAAAATGAGAGGTCCATGTTTTCATTTAATTTCATTTACAAATGACTCGAATTTCTAATTGTTGGTAAGTGGTACCTGAAATGAATCTCCTATACTGCATTGAAGAGTCTCATCCATGCCTCCTGCATCATGCATACATTGCATAATTTTTTGTTATCGTTGTTTCAAATCTTCTATGGATGTGACCTGACTACTTTATAGAGTCTTCTTTCTACATTTGCTTTAGAGCAATTAAATTTGTATAATTCCAGGTCTCCATCTCTCATGTTGTTCTTAAATCTTTACATCCCTTTGTTGCTTAGAGTCTCCTTACAACAAGGAACTTTTAAGCAACAAAAGGATGGGGGTGACACAAAGGCACTAAAAGTAGAATCTTTCTCCTTCAGAAAAATTTCAAAGTGGTAAGTAAGCAATAAAATTAGGATCACAATTGCTTACAATTACCTTGCCTCTTTACACAAAATTCCCAACTTATTTATGATTTCAAGAAAGATTCCATGATGTTGCTTTAAAATTTCAAATTTGATGGCATAATATTCCTTTCAATCTCCATGAAGGAGTTCCCAAATTCAAACTTAAATTGGAGAAGGGAGGGAAAACCACTGGACCACTAAGGTATGACCTAAATCAAATCCCTTACTATTATACAGTGGAAGTAACAAATAGATTCAAGGGATTAGATCTGATAGACAGAATGCCTGAAGAACTATGGACAGAGGTTCAGACATTGAACAGGAGGAAGGGATCAAGACCATCCCGAAGAAAAACAAATGCAAAAAGGAAAGATCGTTATCTGATGAGGCCTTACAAATAGCTGAGAAAAGAAGAGAAGCTAAAGGCAAAGGAGAAAAGGAAAAGATATACCCATTTGAATCAGTTCAGTTCAGTTCAGTCGCTCAGTCCTGTCTGACTTTTTGCAACCCCATGGACTGAAGCAGGCCAGGCCTCCCTGTCCATCATAAACACCTGGAATTTACTCAAACTCATGTCCATTGAGTTGGTGACGCCATCCAAACATCTCATCCACTGTCATCCCCTTCTCCACCCACCTTCAGTCTTTCCCAGCATCAAAGTCTTTTCCAGTGAGTCAGTTCTTCGCAACAGGTGGCCAAAGTATTGGAGTTTCAGCTTCAGCATCAATCCTTCCAATGAATATTCAGGATCAATTTCCTTTAGGATGGACTGGTTGAATCTCCTTGTTGTCCAAGAGACTTTCAAGAGTCTTTTCCAACACCACAGTTCTAAAGCATAAATTCTTTGGCACTAAGCTTTCTTTATAGTCCAATTCTCACAACCATACATGACTACTGGAAAAACCATAGCTTTTACTAGACGGACCTTTGTTGGCCCATTGAATACAGAGTTCCAAAGAATAGCAAGGAGAGATAAGAAAGCCTTTCTTAGTGATCAGTGAAAAGAAATGAGGAAAACAATAGAATGGGAAAGACTAGAGATATCTTCAAGAAAATTAGAGATACCAAGGGAGCATTTCATGCAAAGCTGAGCACAATAAAGGACAGAAATGGTATGGACCTAACAGAAGCAGAAGATATTAAGAAGAGGTGGCAAGAATACACAGAAGAACTATACAAAAAAGATCTTCATGACATAGATAACTATGATGGTGTGATCCCTCATCTAGAGCCAGACATCCTGGAATGCAAAGTCACTACAAACAAAGCTAGTGGAGATGATGGAATTCCAGTTGAGCTATTTCAAATCCTAAAAGATGATGCTGTGGAAGTGCTGCCCTCAATATGCCAGCAAATTTGGAAAACTCAGCAGTGACCACAACACTGGAAAAGGTCAGTTTTAAATCCAATTCCAAAGAAAGGCAATGCCAAAGGATGTTAAACTACCACCCATTTGCACTCATCTCACACACTAGCAAAACAACACTCAAAATTCTCCAAGCCAGGCTTCAGCAATACGTGAACCATGAACTTCCAGATGTTCAAGCTGTTTTAGAAAAGGCAGAGGAACCAGAGATCAAATTGCCAACATCCATTAGATCATCGAAAAAGCAAGAGAGCTCCAGAAAAACTTCTACTTTTGCTTTATTGCCTATGCCAAAGCCTTTGACTGTGTAGATCACAACAAACTGTGGAAAATTCTAAAAGAGATGGGAATGCCAGACCACCTGACCTGCCTCCTGAGAAACCTGTATACAGGTCAAGAAGCAACAGTCAGAACTGGACATGGAACAACAGACTGGTTCCAAATCAGAAAAGGAGTACATCAAGGCTGTATATTGTCACCCTGTTTATTTAACTTATGCAGAGTACATCAAGCGAAATGCTGGGCTGGATAAAACACAAGCTGGATTCAAGATTGCCAGGAGAAATATCAGTAACCTCAGATACATAGATGACACCAGCCTTATGGCAGAATGTAAAGAATAATTAAAGAGCCTCTTGATGAAAGTGGAAGAGGAGAATGAAAAAATTGGCTTAAAACTCAACATTCAGAAAACTAAGATCCTTCACCCAGGTCCTATCATTTCATGGCAGATAAATGGGGAAACAATGGAAATAGTGAGAGACTTTATTTTCTTGGGCCCCAAAATCACTGCAGATGGTGACTTCAGCCATGAAATTAAAAGACTCCTGGTCCTTGGAAGAAAATCAATGACCAACCTAGATAGTATATTAAAAAGCAGAGACATTACTTTACCAACAAAGGTCCATCTAGTCAAAGCTATAGTTTTTCCAGTAGTCATGTATGGATGTGAGAACTGGACTTAAGGAAAGCTGAGCACCAAAGAATTGATGCTTTTGAACTGTGGTGTTGGAGAAGACTCTTGTGAATCCCTTGGCCTGCAAGGAGATCTAATCCATCCATCCTAAAGGAAATCAGTCCTGGGTGTTCATTGAAAGGACTGATGTTGAAGCTGAAACTCCAATACTTTGGCCACCTCATGCAAAGAGTTGACTCATTGGAAAAGACTCTGATTTTGGGAGGATTGGGGGCAGGAGGAGAAGGGGGTGACAGAGGATAAGATGGCTGGATGGCATCACTGACTTGATATACATGAGCCTGAGTGAACTCTGGGAGTTGGTGATAGACAGGGAGGCCTGGCGTGCTGTGATTCATGGGGTCACAAAGAGTCAGACACGACTGAGCAACTGAACTGAACTGATCAAGAAAACTTACGTTAAAATAACAAATATGATAAGATATTGCTTGGGTGACTAGAGCTGCTTCTTAACAAGTAAATGTAGGTATGATATGGGGGAAGGGTACCGAAGCCTTTAGAGAGAGCACCACAATGTAACTGTAGAATAAATGCAAAGAAAGCTGTTTGTTTTCTGTTCTGGTTTAAGTCCCATCTTGGAGTGCAGCTTCCATACCCTGGGAGGGGAACCTTAGCTCATTAGCTAAAGATAAAAATTAATCTGGATAGACACTTGTAGGGTGATAGCAAGCTAACATCTCTTTCAACAGACCATATTATCATTTTGGACAAAATAGGGAAAGGTCCTTCTTTCGTCTGTAAAATTGTATTGAATTAGTAGATCATTTATTTTTCAAGAATAACAATTATAACATGAAATCATTGTCTATACATTATACAAATGAAAACATTAAGATTATGTAGATAATTCAAACTTTTGATTGGAACAGTTAGAAAGTCAAAATCACTAGGATATCATTTGTTACAAAATAGTTAAATGTATTGCTTTCAGAGAAATAAAATTTATTACTGTACTTTATTTCTTAGCTCCAATATCTTGCTTTTGATAGAAATTGTCATTGGACTTAACAGACTTTCTTTTGGCATTGTAGGTGATGCTTGATGAATTATTATTTTAAGAAACTATGTTTTGTTTTGTTTATAATGCTGTCTTGACCCAGTTTGGGGCTTACCAGATTGCACTGATGGTAAAGAATCTACCTGCCAAGCCAGGAGATGCAAGAGACATGGGTTCAACCCCTGTTTTGAGAAGATCCTCTGGAATAGGAAATGGCAACCCAATCCAATATTCTTGCCTGGAAAATTCTACGGGCAGAGGAGCCTGGTGGGCTGCAGTCCATGATGTCATGAAAAGTCGGACATAACTGAGTGACCAATCACAGAAGTTAGTTAATTCTCTTCTTGAGTAGAGGATTAGGTCTACAATCCAGCCAAGTCCTTCACTGGGCTCTCACCCTACAGGCCACTATACACCCTAAGCTTCAAACCAGGTATCACACTAGCAGGGGAAGATTTTATTCCCCAGAGGCCAGTGAAAATATTTAAATTAGCCTATACTAAGCCTGCTTACCCTACTTTGCCTTTCCTTCACTTTGATTCAGAAACTACCATAAAGGATCCTTCTTGAAGTTCCTCTCCACCCCATCAGCTCTTACCTCCCACTCCTCACCCCCAAGCTCTATCTCATGACAGATCCTGTGCGTCCCCTTAGAGGTCCTTCCTGGCACCATATTTCAAAGCTGCAAACGTCTTTCTACTTTCTCTCCCATGAACTCTGTCTGGTTTTACCATACCTTATCCAAGATAATATGATTTAAAAAGCTGTCAAATAAATATGCCCTTAGAACTACAGGAGTATTCCCAAATACCTGTGGTAATTTTCTTCCTAAAATTGGATGTCATGGTCTAAAGGAGTCATCCTGGATTTCAGAAAACTGTCTAAAGCTTTACTTATGCATCCACTGAAAAAGCTAGCTTAAAACTCAATATTAAAAAAACTAAGGTCATGGTATTCATTTCCATCACTTCATGGCAGATATATGGGGGAAAAAAATGGAAACAGTCACAGATTTTATTTTCTTGGGCTCCAAAATCACTGCAGATGGTGACTGCATGCAGTCATGAAGTTAAAAGATGCTTGCTCCTTGGAAGAAGTTATGACAGCTATGAAAACCTAGACAGCATATTAAAAAGCAGAAACATCACTTTGCCAACAAAGGTTCCTATAGTCAAGGCTATAGCTTTTCCAGTAGGCATGTGCAGATATGAGAGTTGGATCATAAAGAAGGCTGAGCACCGAATAATTGATGCTATCAAAATGTGGTGCTGGAGAAGACTCTTGAGAGTCCCTTGGACTGCAAGGAGATCAAACTAGACAATCCTAAAGCAAATCAACCCTGAATATTCATTGGAAGGACTGATGCTGAAGGTGAAGCTCCAATACTCTGGCTACCTGATGCGAAGAGCTGACTCACTGGAAAACACACTGATGCTGGGAAAGATTGAGGGCAGGAGAAGAAGGGAATGACAGAGGATGAGATGATTGGATGTCTTCACCAACTCAATGGACATGAGTTTGAGCAAAATCTGGGAGATACTGAAGGACAGGGAAGCCTAGCGTGCTGCAGTCCATGGGGTCGCAGAGTCGGACGTGACTTAGTAACTGAACAGCAACATTCGTCCACTGATGTCTTAATAACTTAACACTTCTTACTAATTTTATCAGTCCGTCTCAGGATCACCATAATATATAGCATATGTAATTTAAAGAACTGTGATGAATATCTAGAATGCTAAAAGTTCAAGCTATACATTTGGTACAACACTTTTATAAAAATATAGAAAACAATAGGTTTTGAAATTTAGTTTGGGGTCATAGGTAGGCTGATCATGCAATTTTAGTCAAAACTGGTTGCTTTCCTCCTTTTTCTAAAATTTTCTGCACATGAAGAAATGGACAATAATAGCCAGTGACAGCAACTTCTTTTGTTGTTGTTCAGTTGCTAAGTTGTGTCCAGCTCCTCAAGTTTGTTCAAACTCATGTCCATTGAGTTGGCAACTTCTTTAGCATCAATAAAAGATATTTTCTTATGTGTTGCTTTATTTAATTTTTCAAATAGTTTCTTTCTTATTTTTATTAATTGATATAGTAAAAAGTATATTTGCTTTCCAATGGTTTGTTAGTTTCTGCTGTACAGCAAAGTGAATCAGTTATATATGTATGTATATCTACTTCTTTTTAGATATTCTTCTCATTTAGGTCACACAGAGCACTGAGTAGAGTTCCGTGTGCTATACAGTAAGTTATCATTAGATATCTATCCATCTGTAGTAATATATATGTCAATCCTAGTCTCCCAATTCATCTCACCCCTTTTTCCCCCCTTGGTATCCAGAAGTTGTGTTTTGTTTTTTGTTTTTTTTTCCTACATCTGTGTCTCTATTTCTGCCTTGCAAATAAGTTCATCCATAACATTTTTCTAGATTTCACATATAAGCAATATTATATGATATCTGTCTTTCTCTTCCTGATTCAAATAATTCCTTAAAGTGATACTTTATTTGATACTTTATTTTTTAAAAGTATTTATTTATTTTTGGCTGTGCTGAGCCTTCATTGCCACATCCTGAGTTCTCTGGTTGGGGTAAGTGAAAGCTACTCTTTTTTGTGGGTATCAAACCTGTGTCTCCTGCATTGGTGGATTCTTAACCACTGGACCACCAAGGAAGACCTCTCTTTGATACTTCTAAGGACATTATAAAATTGAGCTTTAGTTTCTGCAATATTTTGCTTAAAACATTACTATTAAAAGAATCATGCCAAATGAATAATAACTAAATAATTAAAAAAATTTTTTTCAAATGTATGCCTTTGGTTTAGCTTCTATAATGCCTATGTTTATTAAGATAGTCAACAATTTCCAAGCGATACTGACTACACTGACTGAATTCTATATTGTTAAGGATCAATTCAGTTTTTTCCCATTATGTCCTTAACAATGTTTTGAAGCTAAAAAATAGTTTTCTAAATAATGGATATTTTATAAAAGCAAGAAATTAATTATTTTTGCTACATTATTTACTACAATTTAAAGAATGAAGAGAAGAAATAGTAAGATGCTGTTTTGAAGCTTTTCAGTGGAAACCGATATTACCATGCATATTTGCAGCTCGGGTCTATCCTTGGCCCTTCAAATAATTTGTGTTTAAGTTTAGTGTGGCTCAGATGGTAAAGAACCTACCAGCAATACAGGAGATCCAAGGTTCAATCCCTGGGTCAGCAAGGTCCTCTGGAGGAGGGAATGGCAACCTATTCCAGTATTCTTGCCTGAAGAATTCCATGGGCAGAAGAGCCTGATGGGCTATAGTTCACGGGGTTGCAAATAGTCAGACACAACTGAATGACTAACACTTGGACTTGGACTTCAGAATTTTAAGTAGTAAACTAAAAATATCTATAGTTCTTCTCAAGTGATTACTGTGGAATATCTGAGTTTTATGCTTCAAAAGAATAAATTTAATAGTATGTGAATTATATTTAAATAAAGTTATTATTTGGAAAAAATTTCAAAATGTGTTCATATAAAGAAATATCTGTATTTGAAAGCCAACAGATCTTATAATAGTTGTCTGTTCTACATGATCCATATCAAGTCTTTATCTTTAAAAAACTGAGTAACAGTATTTCTACTTTTTACAAAATTGTTTCAGTGGTTGCATCTACCATAATTTTGATTACTTCTGAAAAGTTTTATTTTTTTAAACAATGCATAATAATCTCTTGGTGTTGATGTTTGATTTCTGCAGAACTGTTCAATGACCTGTTATCAATTTTCTACTATAGTTTTTGCCAAGTGAAGGCAATTCTCATTATCTTATTCATAAAATTTCATGAATAATCATTAAAATGTAAACATTAATATGCCCAAACTGAATTACACACATTTAATAACGGTATGCCAATGTTTGTTATATTCATATAGTCTATTCTTCAACATTTCTAGTGTATGTTTTCCAAATTAAATTCCCATATGAATATATAGTATTATTGTTGATGTGCATTTCATTCTCTTTGTATTTACTCAGTACATATGATAAATGCTGCCAAGTTTTGTACTACTTCTCATTTTTCAGTAGTTTTGTATTCCTTCAGAGAAAAATTACAGAATAGCTTGTAATTGAATAAAATAATCTGATTATTACTGATTAATTTGACTACTTGGAATAATTCATGTAAAAAGAATTCCAGAATTTCTGTAATGTTTTTCTGAAGTGTAACTTTTGTACTTTAAATTTTCAGTAAAATTGTAACATTGAACAATATTTGAATTACACAATATACTTGGAGCAGCAGGAAGAATATTCAATTTAGTTAACTCTTCTACTTTGTCTCGTGCTGGATTTTCATAATCAAAAAGTGTTTGTTAGTATTTGACAAGGAAGTAAACTGCCTTGAAAAGTAATCTCACTTCCTTTTCCTTCATCAGTGACCTATCTTCATTATCTTCAATATAGTCTATAAGAATTTGCAGCTTTTAAATATTTTTCTTTTCCTGGCATTCTATCTATTCTCTCCAAATATTCACTGATTTCATATCCTAATAGTTTTGGATCATATTTACTGATTCTAAGCATTTTTTTCTTCTTTTTCTTTCTGGTGAAAGTTGGGGGTGGGGCACATGACATTTTCTCTAGTATTGAAATACAGTTTTTCAAAAAACACTGTCCTGATCTAGTTTTGAGGTCTTGGCTAGAGGCTAGTCAGTTCTTCATTTTAAGTCCACACTCCCAACCACCTCAGTTATTGGGCTCTCCACCATGCATATACCCATATCACTCCAGGGCCAGGGTGATTCAACTAAGGTTAAGGATAGCTACTTTTCCTTAGGAATCCAGGAAGCTATTAAAATTAGTGAATCCACAGGGAACCTACAAAACCTAGCTAACATCAGTTCAGTTCAGTTCAGTTCAGTCGCTCAGTCCTGTCTGACTCTTTGTGACCCCATGAATTACAGCACACCAGGCCTCCCTGTCCATCATCAACTCCAGGAGTTCACTCAGACTCACGTCCATTGAGTCAGTGATGCCATCCAGCCATCTCATCCTCTGTCATCCCCTTCTCCTCCTACCCACAATCCCTCCCAGCATCAGAGTCTTTTCCAATGAGTCAACTCTTCGCATGAGGTGGCCAAAGTACTGGAGTTTCAGCTTTAGCATCATTCCTTCCAAAGAAATCCCAGGGCTGATCTCCTTTAGAATGGACTGGTTGGATCTCCTTGCAGTCCAAGGGACTCTCAAGAGTCTTCTCTAACACCACACTTCAAAAGCATCAATTCTTTGGTGCTCAGCTTTCTTCACAGTCCAATTCTCACATCCATACATGACCACTGGAAAAACCATAGCCTTGACTAGATGGATCTTTGTTGGCAAAGTAATGTCTCTGCTTTTGAATATGTTCTCTAGATTGGTCATAACTTTCCTTCCAAGGAGTAAAGCGTCTTTTAATTTCATGGCTGCAATGACCATCTGCAATGATTTTGGAGCCCCAAAAGATAAAGTTTGACGCTTTTTCCACTGTTTCACTCACTTGCAATATATAAGCCACCTCTTACAATTCCAGCTTGCATTTACTCTGTCCTGGTGTGCAATCCACTGACAGCCTTTTCTTGTTTGGAACTATAAATAACACAGTTTTGCCTTTCATCCTTCCAAATACATTATGTTATGTTCCACCATTGAAACAATTTGTATAGTATGGAACTGTAGCTACTTTAACAAGTATACTTTACCAAGATGGCATTTTTAAAGTTACTGGGCAATCAGTTTATCAATTACAGTTCCATCTTCTTCTGTGAAGTTCCTTTTATTTTATATGTTGTCAAATAAGCAAAATCTTTCTTACATTAAGCTTTACTCTTTTCTATATTTTGAAATAGAATACCTTAAACACCCCAGTTAAGACATTTTACTGTTATAGACTAAAAAATTTTTGTAAAGCATATATAAATAATTTTGGGGGGGACTGATTAGTTTTAAAGATATTTTAAAAGTTAAAACGTTAAAGACAACTATAATGTTTGCAGTGCCCTTTATTCTGGAATTCTTGTATTATGTGTAACCTGAGAAATAAGATGAAGCAGTCCTGTAGAGAGGTATGATTCAAGATGATTTTGTGGTCTTTTCTCTTCCCCTCTTTTTGAATTCATCATGACTGACATACACAAATTGCTTTAATAACATGTATCATTAGATATGATAACACTGATCACAAGGGAATTGTAAGTCAACCAGATCTAAACCAAAGACACCTGGGAAAAATAATGAAGTAAACAAGAACAAGAATTTGAGGAATTGATAGCAAAGTTTGCATAGAAAGCTAAAGAATCAAAATAGGCAAAACACAACTGAAAAAAAAAAAAAAGAAATACTTCCTCTGCTAGGTATCAGGGCTTATTACAAAGCTACAGTATTTATGATAAAATAATACTAGTACAGCAATAGAAAACTGCTCATTATGGAGATTAGAGAGCCCAGAATAAGACCCATGTATATAGATAACTTATTATATGACATTAGAGAACCCAAAATAAGATCCATATATATAAAGAAGAGAAGCAAAAAGCAAAGGAGAAAAGTAAAGATATACCTATATGAATGCAGAGTTCCAAAGAATAGGAAGGAGAGGTAAGAAAGCCTTCCAAAGTGAAAAATGCAAAGAAATAAAAGAAAACAATAGAATGGGAGAGACTAGAGATTTTTTCAAGAAAATTGGAGATACCAAGGGAACATTTCATGCAAAGCTGAGCACAATAGAGAAAAGAAATGGTATGGACCTAACAGAAGCAGAAGATTTTAAGAAGAGGTAGCAAGAATACACAAAAGAACTATACAAGAAAATCTTCATGACCCAGGTAACTATGGTGGTATGATCACTCACCTAGAGCCAGACATCCTGGAATGTGACGTCAAGTGGGTCTTAAGAAGCATCACTATGAACAAAGCTAGTGGAGGTGATAGAATTCCAGCTGAGTATTTCAAATCCTAAATGATGATATTGTGCAAGTGCTGCACTCAATATGCCAGCAAATCTGGAAAACTCAGCAGTGGCCACAGGACTGGAAAAGTTCTGTTTTCATTCCACTCCCAAAGAAGGGCGTTGCCAAAGAATGTTCAAACTACCACACAGTTGCATTCATTTCACATGCTAGCAAAGTAATGCTCAAAATTCTACAAGCTAGGCTTCAACAGTACATGAACAGAAAACTTCCAGATATACGAGCTGGATTTAGAAAAGGCAGAGGAACCAGAGATGAAAACTGCCAACATCCGTTAGATCATAGAAAAAGCAAGAAAATTCCGGAAAAAAACCTACTTCTGCTTTATTGACTATGCTACAGCCTTTGGCTGTGTGGATCACAACGAACTGCGGAAAATTCTTAAAAAGATTGGAATACCAGACCACCTTACCTGCCTCCTACAAGGCATGCATGCTAAGCAGGTCAAGAAGCAACAGTTAAAAGCCAGACTGGAACAACAGACTGGTTCCAAATCAGGAAAGGAGTACATCAAGGCTGTATATTGTCACTGTGCTTATTTAACTTATACAGAGTATGTTATGAGAAATGCTGGGCTGGATAAAGCGCAAGCAGGAATCAAGATTGCCAGGAGTAATATTAACAACCTCAAATACGCAGATGACACCACCCTTATGGCAGAAAGCGAAGAGGAACTAAAGAGCCTCTTATGAAGGTGAAATAGAAGAGTGAAAAAGCTGACTTAAAATTCAACACTCAAAAAGTAAGATTATGACATCCAATTCCATCACTTCATGGCAAATAGATGGGGAAACAATGGAATCAGTGACAAACTTTATTTTCTTGGGCTCTGAAACCATTGCAAATGGTGACTGCAGCCATGAAATTAAAAGATGCTTTCTCTTTGGAAGAAAAGCTATGACCAACCTAGACAGCATACTAAAAAGCACTGACATTACTTTGCTGACAAAGTCCATCTAGTCAAAGCTATGGTTTTTCCAGTAGTCACATAAGGATGTGAGAGTTGAACTATAAAGAAGGCTGAGTGCCAAGGAATTGATGCTTTCAAACTATGGCTTTGGAGAAGACTCTGGAGAGTCCCTGAGACTGCAAGGAAATCAAACCAGTCAATCCTACAGGAAATCAACCCTGAATATTCTTTGAAAGGACTGATGCTGAAGCTGAAGCTCCAATACTTTGGCCACCTGATGCGAAGAGCTGATTCGTTAGAAAAGATCCTGATCCTGGGAAATATTGAAGGCAGGAGAAGAAGGGGAGGACAGAGGATAAGATGGCTGGATGGCATCACTGACTCAATGGACATAAGTTTGAGCAAGCTCTGGGAGATGATGAAGGACAAGGATGCCTTGTGTGCTGAGCTACTAAACAACAATATATACACAGGGCTTTTCTGGCAGCTCAGTAAGTAACGAATCTGCCTGCGATGCAGGAAACTTGGGTTTGATCCCTGGGTTGGGAAGATCCCCTGGAGAAGGAAATGGCCACCCACACCAGTGTTCTTATCTAGGAAATCACATCTCTGGTTCCTTATGATTATGTTACTTCTATGTTAATTTAGGGTTTCCCTGTGGCTCAGCTAGTAAAGAATCTGCCTGCAATGCAGGAAATCTGGGTTTGATCCCTAGGTTGGGAAGATCCCCTGGAGAAGGAAATGGCCACCCACACCATTATTCTTATCCAGGAAATCACATAGACAGAGGAGCCTGGTGGAGTACAGTCCACGGGGTCACATGAGTTAGACATGACTTAGCAATTAAACCACCACCACCATATATAGACAGCTATGCTATATGACAAAAAACATAGCAGATCAGTAAAGAATGGAGGAGACTGGACAATTAGTGCATCTGGAAAAAATTTTTCCACATGGAACAAGAAAATAAAATTAGACCTCTATTTTACCACTTTATGAAAATAAATTACAGGTGAATTATATAAAATTTTAAAGTCAAAATTTTTAATTTATTAGAAAATATAGGTAAGTGGACTTCTGATTTTGTGGTTTGGAAAGATTTCCCAAATAGCACATGCGTTCAAAAACCAACTATAAATAAAATGATTGGTAAACTTGCCTGTATATTATTAAGAAAAAATTATCAAAAGAGAAAGTAAAAATATGAGTTAAACATTGGAAGAGGATATCTGTGATTCATATACATGACAGTTTTAAATATAAACAACTCATATAATTTTAATAAACTTTATTTTTAAGAGCAGTTTTAGCTTCATAGAAAAACTGAGCAAAAAGTGCCAAGGCCCCACGTACCCCCTACGCTAACATGCACAACCTCTCCTGCAATTGACATCCTGCACCAGAGTGGTACTTTTGTTACAACTGATAAACCTACACTAGTACACCGTTATCACCCAAAGCCCATAGTTTACATTAGGGTTTTGGTGTTGTATGTTCTATATATCTTAATGTGTGTGATGACATGTATTCACCGTTACAGTATCCTACAGAGTAGTTTCACTGCCCTAAAAATTATTTGTGCTCCAGTATTCTTGCCTGGAAAATCCCATGAACAGAGGAGCCTGGCGGGCTCCATTCCATGGGGTCGCAAAGAATCAGGCAGAACTGAGCGGCTAACACTTTCACTTTTCACCATTCAATTCTACTCACCCCAAGTCTGACAACCATTAATCTTTTTACTGTCTACATAGTTTTGCCTTTTCTATAATGTTATATAACTGGAATCATACAATATGTAGCCTTTTCAGATTGCCTTCTTGCACTTAGTATGCATTTAAGGTTATATGTCTTCTAAAGCCTTGATAGCTCATTTCTTTTAGCTACTCAATAACATTTCATTTCCTGGATATGTCAATGTACTTGTCTGTTTACCTACTGAAGAACATGTTAGTTGGTTCCAATTTTTGGCAAATATGAAAAAATGCTACTGAGAACAACCATATTGGAGAAGGCAATGGCACCCCACTCCAGTGTTCTTGCCCAGAGAATCCCAGGGATGGCAGAGCCTGGTGGGCTGCTGTCTATGGGGTCGCACAGAGTCAGACATGACTGAAGCAACTTAGCAGCAGCAGCAGCAAACGTCCATATACAGATTTTTGTTTGGAAATTATTTTTCAGCTCCTTTAGTTAAATACTAAAGAAGACAATTGTTGAATAGCATGATTAGAACTTTAAGTTTTGTAAGAAATGGCCAAACTCTCTTTCAAACTGCCACTTTGCTTTCCCACTAGTATTGAGAGTGACTTTTGCTCCACATCCTCATCAGCATTTGATGTTGTCAGTATTTTGGATTTAGACCATTTTAATAGATGTATAGTGATAACTCATGATTGTTTTAATTTGTATTTCCCTGATGACATATGATGTTTAACATGTCATATGCTTATTTTCGTCTGCAAATCTTCTTTGATGAAGTGTCTCTTTAGATCATTTGCTTTTTTTTTTTTTAACCAGATTATTTCTTTTCTTATTGCTGAGTTTTAAGAGATCTATTGAATTAATTTTTGAAAAAGAATTTAATTTTTGAAAAAGACAAACTCTCCAATAGGAAATGGCTAAAGACATTAGCAGTCATTTTTCAGAAAAGAACAAATATATGTTCAATAAAATTATAGAGATGCTCTACTTTATTGCTGATCATAGAAGTACAAATAGGAGTCACAATGAGTAACATTTTATAACATTTTATACTTCAGTTGACAAAATCCTGGGAAGCCTGACAAAATCAAGTGTTGGGGATGACTAACAGGAACACTTCTATATTGCTTATGGAAATTTTAATTGGGAAACATTCAGTCATGATCTTATAAAATTTAGTAGTCAGATACCTTAGAATGCTTCACTTCCACTCCTTGGAATAGCTCAAGAATTCTTTCACATACACTTCTGTATAGCATATAAGAATGTTCAAATAATGCTACATTAACCTGCAAATGCAGTGTGTTTGCAGGTTAATGTGTGTATATATATATATATATATATATATAAAATGTATATATACATGCATATATGAATACATAAACACATCTGTGAATAAAGCAGGTCTACCCAGGAGATAGATAAATATATAATAGTATGTTCAAGACAATGGAATATTACACTTGAGAAAATAAATGAAATACAGTTACAAGCAACAACATTAATATATTTTAATAATATAGCAACTTTGAAAAAAGAAGCTCCAGAAGATAACATACAACTTGATATATTTTTTATAAATTCCAAAAATAACTAAAATAGATAATATATTGCTTACACATACATATTTGTCAAAGAAAACTATTTTAGAAAAAAAAAGGAATGATTAACTTCTAATCCTGTTTAAGGAAGGTGTGATAGATGAAAATTTCTATGTTATATTTTTCAAGTCATCTGATGAATACACAGATACTTGTTATTCAGCAAGTTAAGTGGCCAAATGTGAATCAGTGAGACCATTATTAATCCAAATCTGCATAAGTAAGCTTAAAAACATGTCTTAGAAATAAATGCTCCTTCTCCTCACTTTTTATTCTGTGGAAGGATGAAACCATCTCAGGATAAACCACTACTCAGGATGTGGAGCCGTAAATCTGAATACTTGCTTACTTAAGGATGAGCTACACTAAGCAAAGCAAACTGCTGATCTTATACAGAGCTTGGGGGAGGGGTTAAATGTTGGCAGAGGCAGGAATGGGTTGGCACGAGCCTTAGAAATGTGTTCACTGGAGTGAGTCCATCACCTCCAAATGACTGAATTTCCAATCACGAGGTTGTCATTGAATGGCTGATTTTCAGGCTTTTGGTGTTCACTGAAGTGTGTAGTATTGATCCAGTAGATGCATTTAAAACTAGTTCTTATGTTTTCAGGTTTCCTTAGATAGAGAATGGTATTTTCCTAGGGACTTTATTATTTTCTCTGTATGTGTATTCTGTGTAAAAGATAACTCACTCCAGAACAGTGATTTTTCAACCTTGGCTGCAATTTAGAACCACATCGGGAGATTTTAAAACCCCTGATGCCTAGGCTGCACCCCAGACCAAATATATCAGAATCATTAGAAGCAGACTTAGGCATCAGTATTTTCAAAAGCTGCCCAAGTGACCCCCATAATCAACCATCATTGAGCTGATGGAATGAATGTATTAATGCTCATTATCTCTTTGCTAACAAACCGGTTTTACTGGGGCAGGGCCACTTCTGTCAGCTAATCTCACTGTTTTAGGCATTAATTCCACTTAATATGTACATGTGTAACTCAGTAACATTGTGAACAATAATTACCAAATCTGGGACATTTTCACAATTACCTGGTGAATTCCAGATTCCACCTGTAGCTACAAAGGAAAATTACCTGATAAGCAGCAAAAGAATCAACAGTATTTTTAAAGTTTCCAGTGTAATTCTACTTACCATCCAAGTTTGAGAACCCCTATTTTAGGATATCTAATAAGGATGATGCTATGGTGTGGTGGATTTTGCTTACCAATTGGGAGAGTCCTCCTGTTCTATGGATCCTACAGATCCACAATTCCATACATTAAAATTTTAGCTGTGTTTACTCTAAAAGTAAAACTGGATAGAGAAAAACGTCTCTTACCTTTGTGAGATTCTGTATTGATTTCAACCTACTGCTTCAATGTTAAGTGTCCAACCACTCAGGAGAATATTACACTAATTACCTCATATGTTCTCCCGTTCCATGATTATTCTCGTCTCCCTTTTCACCAGTAAATGTGATGCCGTAGGCAGAGGCATTGTTTTATTGTTCTCTAAGTACAGTTATCTGTTTTACATAAATTACAGATTTGCTATTATTCTTCTATAGTAATTTTAGTCACTATTTATTTTAAGACAATTGGATATTTCTCAAGATGTTCCACCAAAGTTCTTGAATGGAAGAATATATTTTCATTATTATTATTTTGGATGATATTCTTGCTACCTTAACAGTTATCATGGCCATTATCTAGCTCTGTAGCAGGAGGTGTACTCTGGTATATATAGAGTTAATCACATAGATGTTGGAGTTAAGCATTTTTTTGTTTGAATCCCACCTCTGCCACTTGTTACTTGTTAACCCTTGAACAAATAAAACTTACACTTTTATTATTAATTTTCTACCCCAAAGTTGGTTGTAAGCATTGAATAAGTTAATATATTAAAATATTTAGAACAATGGCTGACAAGTAACAAGTCAAATGTAAAATGTTAGCTTTGTCATGAAATTTGTGTACATTTGCAAATATCTTAGTTTTTCTTTTTTTGACTCTACTTTTCAAAGAAAAAGGAGCCTCCACAGGGTCAAATAACTTTCCCAAGGCCCCATAGAAATAAATGACAAAGCAGAATTTCAACCACCACAGGCTTACATCACCATTTGAAACCTCTTACTTAGAATGGATGCTTGTTAGAGGAGGATAAAGACTTACTTGTACCATGTTGCTACAAATGGAAATGGAGCTCTTGATCTTTTGTATCTGGTAAAATTTCCTTATTTTTCCCTTTGGGGATGTTGCTATGATGTATCTTACTTATACATAAGCCATAATCATTGAACATATTGCTGCTATATTTTTCTGAACAAGATGTTATCTGATAGATTAAGAATAAGAAACCAAATTTTTTTGTTTTTCCTTCACTTACTGATTCTCTAGTGCTCTTCCTTTCTTTATGTAGATCTGAGTTTTTGACCTATGTTATATTCCTTCTCTCTTTTTCAAAAAGAATGTTTCTATTTTATATTGGATTGTAGAGGATTGACCCTGCATACACAACTTTCTAGTTCTATGCTTTCTACTTATTAATATAATGAGGACTTAGTAATAAATAGTATTGCCAAAATAGCATATTTCATTTAATTCCACACCTATAACAATACAAATGGAAATAAAAACTGAAATTATTATTCCTCAAAGTGTTAATTTCAAATATAATAGCAAGTAGCAATAGAGATGAATTTACTGTCTACTTTCTCAGTTGACTAGTACATTTTGACTCTAATAAAAATTAAGTTGAATGTTTATTGTTGGAAAAAGAAAAAGGACTTTATCATGAGGGTTTCATAAGTCAATAATGCAGATACCATTAATGATATAGAAGAGATTATATCCAAATGTTTATTGTAAGAAAATTCTTATGTAAGTTAACAAGCACATTCTAATGAAGAATTAATGATTTTTAAAAGATTAATATTTGAAAAGCATCCATCTAGTCAAGGCTATGATTTTTCCAGTAGTCATGTATGGATGTGAGAGTTGGACTGTGAAGAAAGCTGAGCACCGAAAATTAATGCTTTTGAACTGTGGTGTTGGAGAAGACTCTTGAGAGTCCCTTGGACTGCAAGGAGATCCAACCAGTCCATTCTAAAGGAGATCAGCCGTGGGATTTCTTTGGAAGGAATGATGCTAAAGCTGAAACTCCAGTACTTTGGCCACCTCATGCAAAGAGTTGACTCATTGGAAAAGACTCTGATGCTGGGAGGGATTGGGGGCAAGAGGAGAAGGGGACAACAGAGGATGAGATGGCTGGATGGCATCACCGACTCAATGGATGTGAGTTTGGTTGAACTCCGGGAGTTGGTGACGGACAGGGAGGCCTGGCGTGCTGCAGTTCATGGGGTCGCAAAGATTTGGACATGACTGAGAGACTGAACTGAACTGATGCTATATTAATTAAAATAGAATATACTGGTTAGCTTACTTTAATATCTGCATGTGAATTAAATACATATATGTGTGTGGTTGTGTGAGTGTATATGAAAGACATGGTTCAGTTCAGTTCAGTCGCTCAGTCGTGTCCTACTCTTTGCGACCCCATGAACTGCAGCACGCCAGGCCTCCCTGTCCATCACCAACTCCCAGAGTTCAACCAAACTCACATCCATTGAGTCGGTGATGCCATCCAGCCATCTCATCCTCTGTCGTCCCCTTCTCCTCCTGCCCCCAACCCCTCCCAGCATCAGAGTCTTTTCCAGTAAGTCAACTCTTCGCATGAGGTGGCCAAAAAGTTTCGTATTTTCTTACTGCCTGTATAAGCCTAGACCTGACAGAGAATATTTCCTGGAACGGCTGAAATATTTCCTAGAATAGGGAGAGAGGATTGGGAACAGCACTCTGGGGAAGACTTCCACTTTATACATGTGGTATTTTTTAATGACTCATCTTCCATTTCAATAATTCTGTGGAAGCAATATTACTGAGTGTGAAAAGTTATGCAGTAAAGAGCATAAAATGGAGACACGTGGAAAAAAGCATGAAGATTACCTCTAGAGATAACCTAAAATACATGATAGAGGGGTATGTTAGTTTAAAAAAGTTTAGCAAAAGCCACCTTCCTCTTTATAACTGAAGTAACTAAGAGATTAAATAACATGAGATTTTACGTTGTGTAACAGTTAAAAAAGTAAAAGCTAGTGCCAGAAAGCCTGGATTCAAATTCTGACTCTATTCAGAGCTGTGTGACCTCAGGCAGGTCATCTCGTCTCTTCCACAAGACTTATCCAAAAAGGTTATTTTAAATATTATAATAATATGTGTCTCACCAAGAGTTATCAGTTTTATTAGTCTTTTTGATAATAAATTTTGACTTCATCATTCTATTCCTTTTCTATTACATTAACTTCTGTTATCTTTTCTTGTATTCTCTCTTTGAACTTAACTGTTTATCTAAACTTTGAGATAGATGTTTAAAGCATATGCTTTCAGATTTCTAATCTATGCATTAAAGACTAATGTTTTGTTATATACCTGAAATTTTGATATGTATTATATATATAGTTCAAAATATTTTTATTTTCCATTGTAATTCTGAATTATCTGATAAGTTATTAAATATGCATTGTTGATTTCCACTAAATGAGAATATTCTAATTATCTGTTTTATGTTTGTTAGAATATCATTCTTTTGAAATTTTTTTGAAGCATGAGTAATAGTTAAGCACAAAGTTAATTGTCAATTTTAGTAAAATGCGTGAGCAGTACAAAGAGATATGTAACATTTGTGAAAATTTAGTTGTTCAGTCGTGTCCAACTCTTTAAGACCCCATGGACTGCCAGGCTCTTTTGTCCATGGAATTCTCCAGGAAAGAGAATTTATTAAATTTTTCAATCATACTATTTAAATCCTTCATATCTTTACTAATGCTATCTACTCATTCTACCACTTACTAAAAGAGCAGTATTAAATTTTCCCACTATGATTATGGATTTAACTATTTCTCCTTTAGTTCTGTGAAATTTTGCTTCAGAATATTTTAGATTATATAATTTGTGCATAGACATTTAGACATGTATTTCTTTTGGTGAGTTTATCTTTATAACAGATATTCTTCTTTATGTGTAGCAATGCTTTTTTATTTCAACTCTATTTTGATGAGCATCATAATATATACTTAAGTCAATTTTATTTTGGCTTGAGTTTAGAAGGTATATCATCTTCTATACTTTATATTCAAACTTTATGGTTAAGGTTTACTGCTTATAATCATCATATACTTATTTTTACTAACTTAGTTATTCTTAAATTTTAATTATGCAAGTTTTCCATAAAGGCTGGAAATGAATATGTATATACACTATGTCATCAAGGGCATCTTAAATTTGTAAAAGAAAGTAAAAATTTCAAGATGTTATATTTAGCCTGTAGTACCAAATCACTTTATATGTGATGAAATTGCTATTGTTATTAACATATAGATCTACCATCTTTTTATTATCTCACTCTTTCTATGGTCACTTTTCTCTCTATTCTTGCCTTCTCTCAAATTAAGTATTTTCATTATTACTTTTTTAACCTATTATTTTCAATCAATGTTTAACCTGTTTGCTAATTATACATTCCTCAAATACACTTTTCTGTTAATACACTAAAAATTCCCTAAATAATTCAAAAGCCCTACAACTGTTTACTCTTTCTTGGTTTTAAGTTATTTTTATGTATTTTAATTCATATATATTTTCCAATATTTTATTATAAAAATTCAAAAATTAAGTTGAATGCACTAAGAAAACCCATATACTCACCTTGCATATTCTACAAATTAATATTTTTAAATGATTTGTATAGTTTATATATTTGCTTCATCATAAACATATTTCATCTATCATGAATCTAGCATGTAGTCATACCTCTTTCAGTTCATAAATTTACTACCCTGTAAAATGCATATTTTTTATTTCAAAGTAGATTAAAATATAAATATACCTTATTGATAAATAAGGTTGAAATAATATATTCAACATGTATATCAATTACCACAGTTCAATTTTTGCTTGTATTTTCTTTCTTTATATACACTAAGATGTACAAATTTTAAGCATGTTGTTCAATGGGTTTTGATAATTGCATTTATTCTGTAACCCAAATATAAACCATTGCCATCACCCCAAAAATTGCCCTTGTGACTTTTCCCAACAATCACTCCCCACTTCCATCCACTTCAGACATACAATGCTCTGGTTAATTTTATAAACACAACAAATTATCTTTCTATAGCTCTTCAATTTTTTCTGCTTTCATTTGTAATAATTTTCTTTAAAACAGACTTCATTATTTAATTTGGGCATTAGTCTACCGATGAGATTTTTTTTTTTCCCTTAGTTTTTCTCAGATGTTACCCCTTTAAATACTGATTCTCTGTGTTCTCTCCCTTTTCTCCTTTTGGATTTTCAGTTGGATCTGTGTTAGAGGTTTGTATGTATCCTACAAGTCTCTTAAGTTCCTTTATATATTTTTCATCAGCTCCCAATTCTCTCTTTGCTTCTTCCTATCCCTTATTAAACTCATCCACTGAGTGGTTATTTTTACTACATTTTGCTTTTAATTATAGAATGCCAATTTATTATTTTGTTTATAGAATCTAATCCTTGCTCCAATTCTTTATCTTGTAATTAATTTCTTGAACACATTACCCACAGGATTTTTTTGTTTGTTCATTTCACATTCAATTACCCTAATTGTAGCTCCTTGTGTGTTGCTCATATAATTACATTAGCACACTATATGTTTGTCAAGTTGACTCTTCTGTTACTGTGGTTTTTAACTGAATCCTAAGTGTCTCACTTGAAGGTCCAGAACTGAATTGAACACATATGAACATGTATTTGATAATATTTTACTTTAGATATGTCATTACTTTCAACTCCAATTTTAGGGATGATCATATAAAGTAATGGAGAAGGAAATGGCAACCCACTCCAGTGTTCTTGCCTGGAGAATCCCTGGGACGGAGGACCTTGGTGGGCTGCCATCTATGGGATTGCACAGAGTTGGACACAGCTGAAGTGACTTAGCAGCAGCAGCAACATATAAAGTAAGAACTTTATATCATGTTCACTGTTAATAGAGAGAAGTATGTAATTAAATATAATCTACAAACTCAATACTAGGTCACAAAAATATTACTTTAGTATTTTCAAAGAAATTTTACATCTGTATTTTATTTAGTTTTCAAATGATTTTAGTAAAACACAATAATTTACTTTCTAAATGTGTGAAAACTGAGTCTGAGAGAGATTAAATAAATCTCTCAATATCATACACCTACCTAATCAAAATCATAACTTGTATTTCATAATTAAGATTTCTAATTCCAACTCCTGGATTATACTACATTTACCATTGCCTTCCTTAGTTTAGAATATGATAGAATGAAGGAAGGCATTAAAGTAATTCTCTTCCCTTGGTTTGTATTCCTTACATGCTTTTGATTTGAAATTCTCCTTTAGGATCAAAAACATGCAAATATTCAGTTCAGTTCAGTTCAGTCGCTCAGTCGTGTCCAACTCTTTGCTACCCCATGAATCACAGCACGCCAGGCCTCCCTGTCCACCACCAACTCCCGGAGTTCACTCAGACTCACGTCCATCGAGTCAGTGATACCATCCAGCCATCTCATCCTCTGTCGTCCCCTTCTCCTCCTACCCACAATCCCTTCCAGCATCACAGTCTTTTCCAATGAGTCAACTCTTCGTATGAGGTGGCTAAAGTACTGGAGTTTCAGCTTTAGCATCATTCCTTCCAAAGAAATCCCAGGGCTTTTTTAGAATCATTGCAGATGGTTGTGATTAAGACTAAATTAACCTGAACTTGTGATCTTCACTTTAACAAAGTTAACAGACATTCTGACCAGAAGAGTCTAGAATCCATATGGCTTTAGAAAATATCATGTACTTCATATTATGCACTTCAGTTCAGTTTAGTTCAGTTCAGTCGCTCAGTTGTGTCCAACTCTTTGCGACCCCAAGAATCATAGCATGCCAGGCCTCTCTGTCCACCACCAACTCCCGGAGTTCACTCAGACTCACATCCATCGAGTCAGTGATGCCATCCAGCCATCTCATCCTCTGTCGTCCCCTTCTCCTCCTACCCACAATCCCTCCCAGCATCAGAGTCTTTTCCAATGAGTCAACTGTTCACATGAGGGGCCAAAGTACTGGAGTTTCAGCTTTAGCATCATTCCTTCCAAAGAAATCCTGGGGCTGATCTCCTTCAGAATGGACTGGTTGGATCTCCTTGCAGTCTAAGGGACTCTCAAGAGTCTTCTCCAACACCACAGTTCAAAAGCATCAATTCTTCGGTGCTCAGCCTTCTTCACGGTCCAACTCTCACATCCATACATGACCACTGGAAAAACCATAGCCTTGACTAGACAGACCTTTGTTGGCAAAGTAATGTCTCTGCTTTTGAATATGCTATCTAGGTTGGTCATAACTTTCCTTCTAAGGAGTAAGCGTCTTTTAATTTCATGGCTGCAATCACCATCTGCAGTGATTTTGGGGCCCATAAAAATAAAGTCTGACACTGTTTCCACTGTTTCCCCATCTATTTCCCATGAAGTGATGGGACTAGATGCTGTGATCTTAGTTTTCTGAATGTTGAGCTTCAAGCCAACTTTTTCACTCTCCTCTTTCACTTTCATCAAGAGGCTTTTGAGTTCCTCTTCACTTTCTGCCATAAGGGTGGTGTCATCTGCATATCTGAGGTTATTGATATTTCTCCTGGCAATCTTGATTCCAGCTTGTGCTTCTTCCATCCCAGAGTTTCTCATGATGTACTCTGCATAGAAGTTAAATAATCAGGGTGACAATATACAGCCTTGATGTACTCCTTTTCCTATTTGGAACCAGTCTGTTGTTTCATATCCAGTTCTAACTATTGCTTCCTGACCTGCATATAGGTTTCTCAAGAGGCAGGTCAGGTGGTCTGGTATTCCCATCTCTTTCAGAATTTTCCACAGTTTATTGTGATCCACACAGTCAAAGGCTTTGGCATAGTCAATAAAGCATAAATAGATGTTTTTCTGGAACTCTTTTGCTTTTTTGATGATCCAGCAGATATTGGCAATTTGATCTCTGGTTCCTCTGCCTTTTCTAAAACCAGCTTGAACATCTGGAAGTTCATGGTTCACATATTGCTGAAGCCTGGCTTGGAGAATTTTGAGCATTACTTTACTAGTGTGTGAGATGAGTGCAGTTGTGCAGTAATATTATGTACTTAACAGGCTCTAAATCATCCCCTGGACTTACTTCTTCCTTAGTATTTCTTTGCCAGGTTGCCTTTGGGTGTATCTTCCCACCATTGTCTTTTAGCAAATTTCTTCTTCTTAACACATTCTTCCTTCTGCAAAGACTACAAAATGGCAGCTTTTGTTTGTCGTTTGCCCATCAATATCCATTCCACCTTCTACCAGTAATTGCATCTGATTTTCCTTTGGGTTAACCATTCATTCTCAACTACAATGAAAATGGTTCTGTCAGGGTTGATCCCTCCTTCTAGACTCAGGAGATGTCACAAGAACCAGATGTGACCAATCAGGGCTTTTCATGCCAACCTTCTCTGCATTTACTGATAGAATACTGAGCATGTAACTCAATTAGAGCAATAAACATACAGCCTGGGATTTTTCTGGAATTATGAGGCAGAAAATCCCTATCTCTGCTAGGCTTACTAAATAAGTAAGGTATACATCTAAAGCTATCTCTAAAAAGAAGAATTCTATCTGAAAATGAAGCCAATAGAGAGGAATAAATAACCAAGAGATGCAAAGAGATGCCATGTTTGGAGGGCATCATTTACAGGGCTTTGTTTCAGCCTTGCCTGAAGTTGCTAATCTACCTCTACACCTTGTATGATCCTTCCCTCCACTAATATTTAAGGTAATGTAATCTGGATTTCTCGAATGCTACTCTATCATGTATCCCCTCTTTCATGTTCCCCGTGGAACACCATATTTAAGTGGTACTCTCTATCTCTTTTCCCAAAGAGATTATGCATTCCTATTAGGCAGAGTAGCATTATATTTATCTCCATTCCACCAATGCTTAATCAGTTTTCTGCCTCATAAAATAAGCACAGAAGTGTGGGGAAAAGAAAAGAAAGGTAAGGGAAGGAAATGAGGGAAAAGGGAATGTGATTGACATATAGCCAAAATTTTAGAAAAAGAGTCATTTGTTCTTTTTTTTATTCTCCCTTCCTATTATAGAAAGCAAACAAGGAACTAAAGACTTGCACTTTGGATTTTCCAATATCCCACACAGCCTTCACACAAAGGTTGAAATGCACAATAAATTTTATCGACAGGGCTGATATTACATATTCTATCTTATTGTCAGGACATATGCTGGATGATGCATCCTCATTTTTTTTGATTCAGGAAATATGACTGTTGTACTTATGGACACAAGAACTATATTCACCAAGTAATAAATCTTGGCTGTCAGTAGAACCCACAGGCCAGTACATTTCAGGATGTGATGAAACCCCTTCTGTATTGACTCAAAGTGTAGGATTCTCTTGAGCAATAACAGGCAGGCTGAAATCATCACTTGCAATTGTAGAAGTATTCAGAAGGAACATTTAAAAGCATGTTACTGAAGCTGGAGTAAAATGTAGCTAATGGAGAAAAAAAATGCTTGCTTTCAAATACAGTTACTGAAAGAAGCTAAATTAAAATGTCAGATGCAATAGCAGAGGTAAGCTTCTCTTGGGTTGAAAAGAAATGCACGGCAATCATTCTAGTTATTGGCTGAGGCATTCTCTTTTTCATTGATTTTTACATTGATCTGCTAGAGCAGACACTAAGGACAGTCCAATTTTACTTTAAATGTGTCTTCAGTTCTTAGCAAGACAGGAATGTCTAAAGGTAGGAATAGTTCTTCTGATACAATAAGCTTTATTATTGTGTTAATATGTTTATTTATAAACACTACCATAATACTCATAGTGAATACTAAAACTCAAAATTGAAAAAAATGAATTACACAGATTGGAGAAATTAAATTTGAGGAGTTCACTTATGGGTGTTTCTTATGCCTCTTATTCAATAATTAATTAGAAATATAGGAAATAGAAACTGTATTATAGCTAGTGGATAGATGATTGGACTTATTGGGAAGATCCCCTGAAGAAGGGAACGGCTACACACTCCAGTGTTCTGGCCTAGAGAATTCCATGGACTGTATAGTCCATGGGGTCACAAAGAGTTGGACATCTACTGAGTGACTTTCACTTTCACTTTTGGAGCTAGACTACTTGTATTTAAAATTCAGCCTGACTATTATAAGACCTGGGGGATGTCATGAAACTGCTCAAAGCCTCAGTTTTTCTGGCTAAAAGCTAAGAATGAAAATCATTCTTACCTATTTAGTAAGGTTGTGGTGAAGGTGAAATAAATTAATGCATGTAAAGGTCCTAGAATATTGCTTGGCACAGAATAAAGTGCTAAATAGATGTAAGCTGTTGTTCCTTAGTTCTCTGGTATTTCTATATTTGTATATATACATTCACATATATATAGTACACATATACACATATAGATCCACATAAATGTAAAACATACCCCCTTTTGGAAAGGGTAAACATCTTTCATAACACTTGTCAGAGGAGCAGAGCCAAGTGGCAGAGTATAAACCTGCCCTAAGGGATGAATAGATCTAACTTGCTTCCTCATTACTTAAGATTCCCTAAAGAAGCCTGAAAAACATGAACACAGTGACCTTCCTGGGGCCTTGTTAGACACAGTTTATCTTTGACAAGTGCAGTCTCTGAAATCAGTGTCTAGATCCCATCCTTGACTCCACAACTAACGAAATTCCACAACTAACCAAATGTACAACCTCAAATATGTCATTGTCTCATCTGTAAAAGTGGAGATAATGAAGAACTCAGACGGTAAAGAATCTGTCTATAGTACAGGAGACCTGGGTTTGATCCCTGGGTCATGATGATCCCCGGGGAGAAGGGAATGGCTACCTATTCCAGTATTCTTGCCTGGAGACTTCCATGAGCAGAGGAACCTGCCGGGCTATAATCCATGGGGTTACAAAGAGTCAGACATGACTGAGCTACTAACACTTTCAACCTTATAAGATTGTTGTAAAAATTTTATTTAAGTAAAGAACTTAGGTTACTTGACTATAACAAGAAACAAGTAAGAGATTATTTTAAATAAGTATCAATACTGGTTAACATATCACAACATACAGCTTTCTACTCATCGCTAATGTGAACACTGGATGTGGATTACCACCTGTCAATAAATCTGCAGTACTAACAAACCCTCATTATATACAGCCTCCCATATCCTTAAAAATAGAGTGACATTTAAGCAATTTCTGATTTGCAATGCATGGTAAGAAAAAAAAAATAGCAAGTGTCCAACCAGCCTAAGTGACCCTTAATTCCATTTTCACAGCAAATGGCTTTTAAATAATCCACTAACTGCCATTTGCTGCCATTGTCTTCCATCAGCAGTGAAGCCTTACCTCAGTGGCAAATTGAAATCCTCTTATCAAAATTGTACAGTTTACAGATAGCAGAGACATAAACAGGGACAGTTACCAGGGGGTAAAATAAAATCTGTAATAAGACTAATGGAGCCAAAAGTCAATTCTGTAGCCTTCTTTTCTTCTGCCTCCTAGTACCCTCCCCAATATCCAATGGGAGGTTTATGCTAATATAAGAGCAGCATAAGTGATTAACCTTTTGCTATAAAGGTATGGCAGCTTCCAATTGCCATAGCTTGTTGTTTTTTTTTTTCCTTGACAATACAACAAAGCATAGGAAATATATAGATTTGTCTAACAGAATAGGAAAGACTGCTGAAGCTGCAGCCAACCTTACATTATGAGACGGAAAAAAAGATTAAGTCAGCTTCATGATTTAGGTCAGTAAAATATAAACTATCAGATATGCCATAGGCATTTAGTTGTCTTGCATGTAGAGTTGAAGAGCCATGTGTTAAAATCTAAATCAAGCATTAACCTCCTGTTTTAAGATTAGTTTATCTCTAAATAGATTCTCTAGGATCTGAGAGATGTGGATGGTTGAAAATGATAATTAAGCCAAGCAGTTATTGTATATTCATTATAAATTAACCGGATAATAAGAGAACTTCTCAAGTATGCTTTTCTTTATATATTTGGAACACTGACAGAATGTTTTATTGTCAACTTGACAGAAAATCATGTCCATTTCTAAAAAAAAAAAAGAAAGAAAGAAATCCCCATTCCGTGGTGTTCAAGCATTTATGTATATTTAAAAATCACTGATTTTGCCAAGTAAATTGAAGAAATCTGTTAAGTAGTAATTAACACATACAATGAGATGTTTTCCACCACTCTCTGATTATTTTGTGCAATTCCATTTCTGTAACCTTACTTTCCATCTTTGCTGATAGATTATGATAAAATAAGTGAGACAAAGAGGTGAGTCTAAGGTAACTGATCATAATAATTTTTTTAGAATTTTTTAAGAATATCCAGATTTTTTTTCCTGTGAGAAATGCTGCTAGGATAAGCTATATTCAAATGACCATGAATACATCTAATTTTCTATACTAGTAGTTTACCAGGGGCTTTCCCCTGGCTCAACAGTAAAGAATCCATTTCCAAGGCAGGAGATGCTGTTCAGTCCCTGGGTCAGAAAGATCCCCTGGAGGAGAGCATGGCAACCAACTCCAACATTCTTGCCTGGAGAATTTCCATGGACAGAGGAACTTGGTGAGCTATAGTCCATAGAGTCGCAAAGAGTCGGACAGAACTGAAGTGACAGAGAATTCACGCATGCACTTGACTGGAGAACGTTTTGTTAAAACTCAAAAATTATATTGCAAGTGTGACAAATAATTTAACTGGAACAGAAATTTCTGGAGGCCAAATTTACTATCTTTCCGGGAAGCCAGGGTGAGTGAACATTACTGGGGATAGTTTATTTCTCTGGCTCTCTCTTATTTCTCTGGCTCTTTCCATTTGGCCAAAGTCTGGGAAAGGGCATTTATCTCTGACAGGACCTGAGACATGATAAACATGCCCCCATACCAAGTCAATCAGCTTGATAGCCATAATAAAAAAATTCACTTTTTCACGGTTCAAAAAAATATCAAAAATACCATTGGCTTCTCCATAAAGTAAGATAAAGAACCATTTCACTGTCTCAACGATAATCATGCATGATTCTTTCATTTGAAAATAGTTACCTACAATTCTTAGCATCCTTTGGTGGCAGGAAAAAAAAAACACTTTCGTGGTCAAGAAGGTACTATGTTTTACTATGAAACCCAAATACATCAGTTCTCTTCTACATGGGAAATATAAGAATGGGGAAGAAAAATTCTCATGCTTCAACTTCCCTCTCTACAGACACAACACCACCTGTTCCTGTAACTGATGTCTGTTTTTACACAAGGAAGCACATGGGATAGCCCAGGATGTAGTAAGCAGAAAAAGGATGTCTCAACCTGGGCATCTTGCCTTGCATCTAATGGTAATTCATCTGTACACTGATTCTTCTTCTTTAGTTCTTTTCTTCTCTAGAGGAGATTCTTTCCTGCCCTGCTGCTGCCAACTTACCCTCCACCAAACACTTAAAACTATAAAAATAGTCTGATTGATTCCTGCTACTTTTCAAGGAGATGATCCTCATTTTCTCTCATTCCTGTAACTTGCTATGTGGCTCCACTTTGCCACCATTTTATTGTTTTAAGTATTTGGCTTCTCTCTCCAAAGAATTGTACATGCATGCCAAAGTTGCACACTAAGTAGACTGTACCTGATAGATTCTGGCAGGGGTGGCTACCAAATCCTGTACACTAGGTTCTTTCATTGATTCAAAACATATGTACTGAGTGCCTACCTTGAGATTGGCATAAATCCCAGAGAGGGGAAGTTAGTTTCTTTCACAGTAGCTGCTTCCATTTCACTTGGAAATTTTGTTTCACCAGGTTTGACTTTGCTGTGAAAATGATGTATCTGCCTTCATGGAATACCCTAGTGGCACCAAGAATAAAAGTAGATCCCAGTGTTGTTATTGCTGTTGTTCAGCTGCTAAGTCACGTCTAACCTTTTTCGACCTCATGGATTGTAGCACTCCAAGCTTCCCTGTCCTCTGCTCTCTCCCTGAGTTTGCTCAAGTTCATGTCCATTGAGTTGGTTTTGATATCTAGCCATCTTATCCTCTGCCGCCCTCTTCACCTTTTGCCTTCAATCTTTCCCAGCATCAGGGTCTTTTCCAATGAATTGGCTCTTTGCGTCACGTGGCCAAAGTATTAGAGCTTCAGCATTAGCATCAGTCTTTCCAATGAATATTCAGGGCTGCAAGAAGATATGCAATAATCTGTTTTTAATCTTAGCAACACCAGCACTATAACCTTCTCTCTCACTTTGCTGAATATATATATTTTTGCCTTTCAGTTATCAAACAGAAGTTTTACATTTACCTTTAAACCCTCAGGTACCACACAAATCAACCTCAGGAGAAGACTGAGGTAGTTATAAAGTCTTATGACAGACACCTTGGTCTCTTGTGCCCTGTGGCCATTTTAGGCAATTTGCTGTCAGAGAGAAAGGCTGCATAATGTTTTTTTTTAATTGGTTTATTCCTTGTTTTTTGAACATTGATCTAGAAAAAGCCTTATCAATGAGGGGAAGAATAAGATCTGCCAAAGAAACAGCCACATCCAAGAATTTAGGGAGTTTGTATATCGGGTAAAAAGACACTGGAACCGTTCTTATATAAATAGATTTCTATAATCCTCATTTTTTCTCAACTTCATTGTTCTAGTAGAATTTCTTTTTTCTTCTTCAGTTTCAGACCTTCTTATTATTGATCATCCTGTTGTTGGGGTCCAAAGCAGGCTGCCTCATGATGAGCCTTTATTGACATACTGATTGTATTGAATTAGTTACTTGAGAAAGAGCCAGTTTGTGGGGAGGGGAGAAATAGTTTAAAGAAAAAAAAAAAAAAAAGCTTCGATCGCCCCTCTTTCTTCTTGAAAGTGGGAAATACATCTTCCATGTGAAAATATTCTCCCTAAGGCATGAGGATAGAAGCATCCCTGAACTAGGGAATTAAAGGCTAAGAAAGCTGTGTAAACAACCTTTGTTACTTCTGTATTAGTCTGCTAATCCAAGTACAACCCCCTTTGTTTTGTTACACCTTCACAAACCATTGTTTCTTTGTCTAAAAATGATATATAAACAACCAGTTTTGGTCACTTTGGGGCTTCCATTACTAAGAGACCTCTGTGTGTATGAATTAAATACTAATACTAATATATCTTGTGGCAACTTAATTTTAATTAGACTAGATACTAAACCAACCAAAAGAACTTAAGAGGGTTGGAGGAAAAGTACTCCTTTCCTGATACTGTTGGTTTCAAATCCTAACATTAACCCGTGCATTTATTGGAGCCCTTTAGGGTTCAAGAGTCATGGCAAGATTACAGTGACTTACACAAATATAAATCTGATTTTATTATTTCCCTGCTTAAAAGCGTTCCCTAATCTTTGCTGTGGTATTAAAGGCTGTTTCTTTCTGGCTCCAATTATCTCATTTAATCACATCTCCTTCCTTCCTCCTTTCTCCTCTCCTAAGATATTCTTCAGCCCTGTGCTGTCTAAAACCACTGGACTATTGGTAAAATCCTAAAACTGTCATATACTTTCATCCTTTAATAGCCTTACTTTTGCTTCTGTGCTCCTTCTTTCATCTCCATCTGAGAAACCCCACTCATTCTAAAAAACAGTTCAAATATTTTTCTCTCCAAGATATCCCTGACTCTTCCAACTTTCTATTCTTTGCTTTTCATAACATTCTTTTTGTCCTTCTATGATAGTTTCCATTAGGTTGGATTTTAGTTACTTATAGATCCGTCTTTCCCAGTAGTCTGTGAGTTCCATGAAGAGATAGATGAGCTATACTTTATTTTGCAGGTCTAGTATCTTAAGCCAGTATCTGGAATGGAGAAAATACTCAGATATTTTTATGTGTTTTCATAACAAAATAAACCATTTAAACTTTCTGGAAAAAAAAAAAAAGAGAACTCAGTGAAATCTTATCTAACTCAGGAAATCTTAGAAGATTTATAACCTCATTATATCCAACAGGATCTCATAACAATGGACTATATATGCCTTTCCAAATCTGACTCAAAACACATATCTTTGCAAATATTTTTAAGCTCTATATTATAGTTTCTCCTCTGATCTTATTTCTGCTCAGCTATCCTTCAATCAGCAAACAAAAAACAAAAGCAAAACAAAAAAAAACACAAACAAACAAACCATAAAACTCCATATCCATGTACACAACAGTAAAGAAAGTTTTGGGGTCTTTGCTTGCTATATTCATCAGTTCCCTCTGACATCCAAGGCCTACCTCACATAAAATCAAGTCCTGGTCTCCAACCATACCAAACCTCCTAGTGTCTCCAAGAGCATGCCCTGGACATATCAAGTAACTTGCTAACATTAGATTAAGAACTTTGAACAGTGTTCATTTCTTCCTTCTCTGTATTTTTTTGGGCTCCAAAATCACTGCTGATGGTGACTGAAGCCATAAAATTAAAAGTAGCTTGCTCCTTGGAAGAAAATTTATGACCAACCTAGACAGCTTGTTGAAACTCAGAGACATTACTTTGCCAACAAGGGTCCATCTAGTTAAAGCTATGGTTTTTCCAGTAGTCATGTATGGATGTGAGAGTTGGACTATAAATAAAGTTGAGCACTGAAGAATTGATGCTTTTGAACTGTGGTGTTGGAGAAGACTCTTGAGAGTCCCTTGGACTGCAAGGAGATCCAACCAGTCCATCCTAAAGGAGATCAGTCCTGGATCTTCATTGGAAGGACAGAAGCTAAAGCTGAAACTCCAATACTTTGGCCTCCTGATGAGAAGAACTGACTCATTGGAAAAGACCCTGATGCTGGGAAAGATTGAGGGCAGAAGGAGAAGGGGACGACAGAGAATGAGATGGTTGGATGGCATCACCAACTCAATAGACATGAGTTTGAGTAAACTCTGGGAGGCCTGGCATGCTGCAGTCCGTGGGGTCACAAAGAGTCGGACATGACTGAGCAACTGAACTGAACTGAATTGAAAGAGAAATACAATTCTAAGCCTTCAAAATACCTTACACTCTTTTCATTTCCTCTCCATTCAAAACTGGGCAACCCTCAACACCCCTAGTTTGTGATACCAGAGAGCACACTTGGTCTTCTTTCACCAAAGTTTTCCTGTATCCGTTTCACCTGTTTGTACACTCCTACCAAATGAAACCTAGACAATCACATTCATTTTTTCACTTCTCTATTAAAACTCAAAACTGACTTTCTTGTCCATCAATTTTAAATCCCTTTGCCTTTGGAAGTCCACTATAATCTGTCCCTACTTTTATGACAACACACACACACACCCCTTCTTTACCAGTCTTCTCCTATAATATGCAGTACATCTGTTCTTTGCTTCAAATGCACATTTATTTGTATATTTATATCTCCATAGACTTTTCCCTTTGTTTCCTCTACCTCTTTCCTAAGCTTTCTGCTTGACCATTATTCTCATTCTCCTACTTCTTTAATAACAAATTCCCTTATGAAGACTTTCTCTAACTTCAGTCCATACTATCCTCTCTCTTTTCTGCAGCAAGTGTTAGTAGCATAGACGTTAGTATTTAATTGTTCTGTGATGGTTTCATATAGATTAAATGTGCATTCTTTGATTGTGAGATCCCAGATTTATTTATTGAATGCTTGATGCCGAGCACTTTTCACTTTTCAGGCTTTAAGCAAGATGTGAAGATAGCAATTTCTGAAAGAACAATGGCTGAGATCACACATGCAAAGCAAGCTGCCCTACACAGTTGCATGTGAAAGAGGCATAACTAATTGATCTCAGTACCCTTTCTTGCTGAACTTGAAGGAGATTTCTCAAGTGCAAACCAGTTATTATCAATCAATTGGATTAAGGAGCAAGTTGAAATCTAGTTGATATGCCTGACCTATAATCTAAATGAAAATGTGTATGCATATGTGTGTGTGGTAAAAATCAATCTCAATTTGGTTCTCTGAAGAGTGGGAACAGATTCTTATTTCTGAATTGTATACACAATACAATACTAGGAGAATTTCAATAGAGATGTGGGAATAGTTTATTAAAATGGAAAACAAATTGTATATTAATATTCAGGCCTCCCAAACATTATCTACAGCAAACTATGATTTACTCACATAGAGAACAGAATAAAGTCCAATAGTCTCACATTGATTTATTTCTTCAGTCACACGCAGAGATACAGAGCAAAATAATTAGCAGCAGTATCTTCAGACACAAAGAAAATCAATTCTTACACATGCATCCATGTTGACTAGGAATCTTTTAGAATTTTCCACAGAGCCTGACTCAGTTGACAGCATATACAATAGAGAAACCTAAGTGCATCCTTTCATAATACATCTTGACAAAAGCTGCAAATGCTATAGATCCAGAAACCAAACCACAACAAACAGAAAATTCTATTACAGTATGATTAATTAGTAGAAGCAGCTACTAGTTTGATTACCAAACAAGTCTTATGAAAGCGGTTGGTATGCATATACGAGTTTACATTGTAGATGAAGTTAAGAGAAAGCATGAAGAAGAAGCAAAGAGAGATAAGTGTAATCTGGAAGAGTCAATTTCGACTCTTCCAAGCTAGATCTGTTTCTTTGGTGATTTTTGTTATTATAAATCACACATAATGGCCTGCCTCAGAGAATTCTGCCCCTCTGCCTGACTGTTAAGCTGAAGTGCCTTTGTTCAGAACCTTGTCCACCTGTAGATGACAGGAAGGAAGAAATTAACACATGCATCTGCCTGAGGCTTGCCATTCTAGAAGATACTTGCAGGATTAAATGGCCTTTTTACTTTGTTTACTCACCTCCTCCTACCTCTGATCCATAAAAGAACCTGGCAGCCAGACCCTGACAAGATGGTTATTTTGAGACGTTAGTCTGTCTTCGCAGTGAGCTGGCTTTCCAAATAAAATCATATTCCTTGCCTTGATGCCTTGTCTCTAGGATTCATTAGCCTCTTGTGTTGCAAGCAAAGTGAGCTTGGACTCAGTAATAAGACAGTGGCACTGGCTGCATGTTAGAAAAACTAATTGGTGACAATATTTTAGAGACACTTTGGTACAGAAATTCAAGACGGTTATATTTTAGCATGGTTATAATAATTAGTAGGTGGTTGTTGAGGGAAATATAAATTGAGAGTGCTGCTACATAGATATGCCTTCCTCCACAAATATCTTGAAGAATTAAATGACAGAAATTTCTTCTATTAAAAAAAAGTTAATAAAGATGAAGCATATGCTTAGCTAGATTTAGGTCTGCAAGCTGTTCTTTAGGCTTTAAAGGAAAAATAACTTTTATTACTCAATAACCTTCTGGTTGTCTCAGTCTTCTCATTAGCATGGACAGACTGATTCCCCTACCTTACCCATCAGAGTGGATACCACAGTGCCAAACTGAAATATTCAGCCTTTTAAACTTCTATTTAAATTTTATTGGAATATCTTGTCTTCCAGGTTTGTTTTTTTTTCTTAATAGAATTCCCAATTTTTATGACTTGCACAGGCCTAGATGCAGTCCTTCTTAGAATAAAAGCAGCTGCTTTAATGTGCACATGTGATCAACTCTGATGGACCTAGGACTTTATAATAACTTTTGATTGACACAAGTATATCCTCAAAGACTCAGAAAGGTGTTTGCACTCAGAAAGAACTTAACATAAATCTGTGGAAGATGAAGGTAGACAGTCACTTGATTTTATTGCTTTGCTTTAAAATTGACATAAAAATATAGGATTCAATTTTATCATTAAAATAGTTAGTTATTCATAATAGCCCACCCTCCTTCTAGAACTATACAGATAGCAAATTAATTATGCCCTGTAGCACTTACAAGGACTATTTATTCATCATGAGTATATAGACAGGTAGATTAAAACTTTTTCTTGACTTAATTTTTTTCTTCATCAAGGTATTTTATACAGCATAAAAAGATCAGAGGGAAATGAAGAAGAACCTTAAAAGTTTACAACCAGAGGCAATTTTAGTATCTTCATTTTTTCCCATGGTGTAGTACAACCTGACCTACTTTGCAGGATTTGGAACATCAAAATGTGACTCCAATGTTCTAACCAAGAAGCTGTATGAAACTAAGTGATTGAAGCGCTTCATAATTGATGTATTTCATGTGCATCTAATGCTGCCCCAGTTTCAGTTTTTAACCTGTCAATTTTTTTTTTAATTGAGAACTTTCTAGGATAAAGGGAAGAAAACTCGATAAGCAAAAGGAGGGAGGAGATTACAAATTAAGAGAAAAATGAAACAAATTAATAGTACAGATTTTGAATCTTCCTGATACTTTAATTTTTAGAAACAAAATAAGTTAGTTGAAATTTTTATTTCAATAAGAAAACACTGAGCAACTTAGATTAAAACAGTAAAATGAATGGAACTTGCCTGAGCTCACCCATCACATCCCAGGTATTAAAGCTTAGGAGAAAGGATGATGTAACTGAATTCTGTATATCTGAAGTGAATTTGATTCAACAGAAAAATGCTCATTTTTTAAAGAACCAATTAAAAAGTACAAATGCCATATTAAGGAAAACTACTTTGTAAGATGTATCAGTTATTGCTACAGAAAGGCATAAAACTTAAAATCTCTGGATTGCTACTCAGGTACTGTTCTTTACTAACTGTATACCCTTGAGCAAGCCACTCTTTTCTGAGGTTATTTTCCTAGCCTTAAAGAGTAATGATCATACTTCTGTAGAGGAACAAAATTTGCTATCTCACAACTTCTCTTTGGCACAAGAATTATTTCAAAGTGAAAACAACAAAACCCAAAGCTCAGGAAGGAACCTTGACCTTTCCCTTAATTGCCTAAAGAATATAGAGGACTTGTTCTAGGAAAGGAGTTATCCATAGCTAACTATAGTATGAATTAGATGTGTAGACACAGAGGAAACTAGCAAGTCTATTAAGATTCTTTTCTGTCTGTGGTCTCTGATGGCCTAGCTTACCAAATATTTGCTTTTCCACCTCCATGGAAATTGCCTTCTTCTCCTTTGAAGTCCCAAACTACTACTCCCAACATCCTCTTTTGTCTTGAAGATGGTATTTAAGGTGAGTATTTTGGCAATTTCTATGAGTTACTCAGTTTTCCTGGGTCTCTTCATGTAACTATATTATTAACTTTTGTTTGATTATCTCCTGTTAATCTGTCTTATGTCAATTTAATTATTTGACCACCCAGAAAAATCTAGAAGAGTAGAGGAAAATTTCTTCCTCACCAATACCTTCCACATTGACTTCATAGGTCAGAGGAAAGATAAAATGAGAAAAGATATGGGAAAACACTTTGAAAACATAGAAAACCATATATAACCTTTGATTCATATAAGGTATAATGCTTGATTGATATCATATTGGTGATTGAAGCTTAACCAAATGGCAAACATCTGACTATTTTAACTATAGTCTCATAATTTGTCACTTTGAAAGTGATCCTAAGGACATTAGCATGAAAGAAAAAGAAAGCATGCCTGCCAATCTGAAGCAATATTCAATCAATAATATTTTGAGGTCAGCCTTTTGACATTTCAAGAAACCAATACTGATCTAACAGTAATCCAAAAAAGGTAAATAATTTATATTTACAAACAGCGTCTAGGAATATCATGACTGAGATTCTCTCCTATTTGAAAAAGTAAGTCAACATGGTATATGTCAAAAGAACTTTTATTTGCAAACATTATATTTTTATGCAAATCATTTCTTCTCACATATGCCCCACTGGTTTGACCTTATACACATTTCCAAACAGGCATGAATCTGGCTAAGTCAAAAATGTCAACCATGTGTGGAAATAAAAAGAACAAAGAGTGTCCCTCATCAACCAGGTATACAAGGGTTAAATCACAAACCACTATAGTCACCCACTGACAGTGCACCCTGAGGGAAATTTAGGATGAAAACCAAGATGAAACATTCTCTGTTTGCAATAAATGGACTCTAGAAAGTTAAGATGCATACCTCAGGAAGAATTTCAATGACTCCAGATTCTTGCAACATCCCATTCATAGAACAGCACTAAAATTATTAACTTGAGATATCTGTTCCTTATTATTAGAAGTAATCTTTAGCTAAACTGTATGCTTGACTACATGAATTTCCCAGCACCCCCTAGCCCCAAATCACATGCATACTGTCTTCTCCCCTACCTCCTAAGAGTAGTTTACTCAGGGCTACTGAGTGACTGTCTCAAAAGCTATAGTCTTCAGTAAGACCTTGAATGTTACTTAAATTCACAACTCTCCTGTCACATGTTTTTCTTTACTTTGACACTTGAGACTAATAACATCTGTATCAAGTGCTATGGTCCCCCATACATAGCCTCTCTGAGCACAGGGATGGGGAGAGAGATGGAGACAATGATTAGTGTGCAGAGAGGGGAGCGGAAGAAACTTTCATTTAATCCAAAGAATGTTACCTCAGACTGGGCTAAAATTTTTCTGGTTGACTGTACTAGTGAAGATTTTAAAAGATTGTAGAGTTCTGCCATTGTTATCAATTTTCTTGTGTCTTTGGAGTTGCTAAAGTTATTGGAAACCTTGCTAAACTGAAGCTATAGATGCAAGCCTGAACTCAGATAAAATCATCAGCCCCTTAACTCATAGCATTTTGCAGCTTTGTGTGCTCTATTTCCCTTCTGCTCCCAGAAAGCCCACTATCTTCATGATGTTACAGTGAAAAGGAAAAAAAAAAAAAAGGAATGAGTGTTTTCTTTCCCTTTCCAGAGAACAAAGTAGATAAAGAGAACAGTGAGCAGGCATGAACATTCTTAGCTTTTTTACTTTAACTGCTCCTAGCTCTGCATGTCTCTAACTAAATTTTCTTTTCTGCCCCCCAACTCTGAATGTTTGTAACCAAGTTTATTTCTCTGTCCCATAACTCAACAGGAGCTATGCTTCACACCAATTTTCCGTTGACTCTATCCTAAATACATCCACATCTGGTATTTGGCCTTACAATACCCTTCCCCCTCTAGTTACGTATCAGAAAGAAAGGCAGGCCAGACAGCCACGGAACTGTCGGACTCCATTACCTGGTTACTGACACCTATGACTATCTTTGAAACAATGCCAAGAGGAAGAAATCAAGACCCTAATTCCTTTGCTCCTCATCACTGACTCCTGTGTGCCTCATTTTATATACACCCCTAGATTCCTCATGGAGGAGAGGCAAATTCTTGAGGCAGAAACCTACTGTGTTCTCCTCTTGCAGGCTGAGAATTAAAGCCATCTTTGCATTTCCTCCAAACTCTGTCTCTATATTTTTCATTTGACTTTGATGGGCAGAGAAGGCCAAGATTTTAGCCAGCAATAATGACACTGCAGATTCTTTCCAAAATCTAAAATTTACTGTTAACATGGTAATGACTTTGTTACGTTTTAAAGGATAATTTATATTTTTAAAATATAGCCTTGAAAGGACAGGAAATAAAATCTTTAAAAGTGAATCTTCAGATAATACAACCCCCAGATGAAGGTATATATTTTTTATAGAAACCATGTTTTCCCAAACTATACAACCATCAAATACAGATAAAAATAATGTCCATTCATATGGATAATTTAATTGCAACAGTATGGTAAAATTAGGATTCAGTATTGGTGTCCAGAGTGTTAAATACTGTTGAAATGTTTCTTGATGCCAAGTATCTAGATGACTGTGATAAATATTCAAATATAAAATATGTAGAGCTGAACAAAAATGATGACATGCAGTGATAATTAATTTGTAACACCAATTTAAGTAGGCATGCAACATCATATTTCTTCATTTCTTAATAAATAAAATTAAATTTTCCTTTAAGCAGAAAAGTCAATATGGCAACAGAGAAGAATAAACCTGAATCCAGGTCTATTGCTCTGTTGCCTGTGCTTAGTCATGCTGACTCTGCACCTTTGTCTCTTCAATAAGTAAAAGAATATTTCTCTTAGCCTGAAATATACATATAGCCCTTTCTCATGGCTCTGCCTCCCAGACTTGAACTTTAAAGCCATAATACTTCCCATTTCTTTAGAGATTAAAAGTTAAATAACAAGAAAATAACATTTTTCTTGTTGAAGGTTTATAGGAACATCATGACCAGACTATGTAGACAGCCCTAAGAACAAAGCATTACAACCAAGAAGTGTGCAACAACCAGTCACATTCCCTCCCGTTTTAGTACAAAAGAAGACTGAATTCTAATGGGGAAGATGGTTCTTTGGGATGCTGGTTCGCCAACTCCCTGGTTTGCTATCTTTCCGAATAAAGTTGCTATTCCTGTCTCAGCCTCTCTTGTCTCTATTTATTGGCCCATTGAGTGGCAAGCTGTATGAGCTTGGACTTTGTAACAATATCAGTATTATTACTCTCCTTACTGCTTTCCCCTTATACAGAGCAGAACATTCAGAAAAGTCTCTTCTCTGGTTAGTCTGCTGATTACTATTGAGATATTGATATCCCTGTCTACTGAACTCTTGAACTTGCTGATATTTTTTTTTTTTTTCTGTGCCATATTTGGGCCTTTTTCTGAAGATATGAATCCTGTCTCAGGGTAACAGGTACACTAGGAAGCCATCCTTTCCAAAATCTTACTATCATCTGTGTGTGATACAACAAAACAGGAGATAAATGAATACCTTTTGTAGAAACCGCCAACACCTATAATCCTCCTTCCCTTTGAAGTTCTCAAAGATACTCCCCTTCTACCCATTTCTCTTGCCATCTCAGGAGCCCAGCAAAATTTCATCAGTGCAGGTGAACTTTTATCTTTACAAAAGCACTTAAAACACAGAAACAAAAATGTTCTGCCAACAGGCTTGGTCATGACCATGAAGGAAAAATAAGAAAATAAGACTACAAATTAAAACCTCATTACATTAACCTTTATCAACATATTAAGGGTTCTTTTGACCTACATACAAAGTGGAAGTGTTATCAACTTTGGATAACTTATTTTCTCTTTCTATGCCTGCACCTCTAGCCTAGCCCCCTTGTTAGTGATTTGAAATAGATACAATCTTCTTAACTGGCACTAGGACCCTTAAATTCACATAAAAGGCCCTACCCAGAACTCCATGCTTTAGAGGATATGCATCACAAAGAACCAAATTAAATTATTACAAAATGCTTACTCATGTCACTAGGATCTGATGCTCAAAGCTGACACAATGTGACCCTGACACTTAAGATCATGGCATTGACTCACACCATCCAGGCCAAGAAAAGTGCTTGCTTATCTCCTTTTCTGTGCCCCTCAACAAAATGCAGAGAGGATTTGAATATTAGAAGGTCTTAGACAGGAGGGAAAACCCTGACAAATTTTTCCTCTTACAAGGCACAAATCCTCCATTTTCTTCCTTTCATTTGCATTCCAATTCACAGTTTCAAAGATACCCGAGAATTAGCAGAAGCTTTACAATAGTTGTGAGGTGGCCTAGAAATGAAACCAAGCAGGACCCTTGAAGCTCTCTGGGGTACAAAAATCTTTCTGTGTCCCCCATTTCTTGTTTGTACAAAAAGAGCTTCAGTCTTCTAGACCTTCCCTGAGTTCTGAAGGGCAGATTCAGTTAAATAAAGAGGTGAAGGAATGCAGGAACGAGGAAAAGCAGTCGAGAAACAATAGTGCAAGTTCCCAGTTACTCCCCAGGGGTTGTGCATAGTAATCTAATACATATCTCTGAGTTCTTCTGCAGGACCTAGAGTCTCACTCAGGTGGAAGACAGTAACTTTAAGCTGAGCACAAGCATATGGGCTCCAGGCTGGTGGGAAGCAGACAGATGATGAGATTCCTGGAACACTATCTTGTTACCTCACCACCAACCAATCAGAAGAAAGTTATACTCTATCCATGGAATTCTCCAGGCAAGAATACTGGAATGGGCTGCCATGCCCTCATCCAGGGGATCTTCCCAACCCAGGGATCGAACCCAGGTCTCCTGCATTGCAGGCAGATTCTTTACCACTGAGCTACCAGGGAAGCCCAAATCAATTCTAGATTACTTATATTACCGAATACAATATAAATGCTGTATAAAAGGCCACCAATATGCAGCAAATTCAAGTTCTGCTTTGTGAAACTTTCTGAAAGCTTTTTGAAAAGTATTTTTGATCTGAGTTTGGTTGCAGCCACTGATGTAGAACTTACACAGATTGAAGGACTGACTATATGTATATTTATGACATTTATATACATCACATAACATAAAGAAAGACTGACATTGATTCTTTACCTTGGCAATGATATTGGATATTGGATACTAGAATTGTGAGTACCATTTTGCTAAAAGTATTTACCAAATACTTTTAAGAATACCAATAAGAATTAATAAAATATTCCTTAAAAGACTTAATTTATAATTATTTAAATGAATTTTAAAATATATATGTGTTCATTATAAATTGTATTTACTTGTATATTCAATAGAGAAGTTTGGATATTTGAGAAGAGATTCACTTAAAAATACATGAATATCATTATATTCTTTACATTCACATTGATTTATATTTTTATATTTATATTCAAAGTTTATGTACTTGAAAAAAGTTGAATTCTGTTATATCACCACTGTCAAAAGAATATAAGTAACTAAAACTGTCTATAATAAAACCATGATCAGGCAAGTAAAAACAAAATAAGTGTATGTTAATCGCTCTATCATGTCCGACTTTTTGCGACCCCATGGATTATAGCCTGCCAGGCTGCTCCATGGAATTCTCCAGGCAAGAATACTGGAGTAGGTTTCCATTCCCTTCTCCAGGGAATCTTCCTGACCCAGGGATGGAATCCACACCTGCTTCACTGGCAGGCAGATTCTTTAACAACTGAGCCACCAGGGCAGTCCATCTACTATAAATCCATGACTAGTCAAGAAAAAAAGAGGGGTCGGGGGGGGAAGTAATTTATAAATCATGGGTGCCATTGTTTATTACTCATTTAAACATTGCAATTCATTAACAAAATACCTAGAGCAGCACAATAAAAATTAAATTCAATTAAAATTTGTATCTTGCCTATTTTTCACCTTATAAAATCATCAGCTTTACATATTTTTTTGTTTTTTGTTATGAAAGTATACTGTGCAATAGGCAGAACACGTTTTATTTAACACTTTAGTGGTTTGCTATACAGCTTTCAAACATTTAAACATCTTTTATGTGGGCCTCTATTTGTTTTAGTCCTGGGCCTGTCAAATATTAGAAGCAGGCCAGTGGACTAGGAGTGTCAAAGAATGTGAACAGATCCATTTTCCCTGATGCTGACCTTTAAAAATAGACAGCAAACCTAATTATGATTGATTTTCTGGCCTCAAAAGCTATTTCTAGGTGTAATAAGGTAAATTCCTAGGGCTTCTCTCATTCTATTTTCTATCTGTTTCATCAAAGTTCCACATCTATTCTGTTGTTAACTCTTGATTCTCTAACCACATCATAATTTCCCACTTCTGGTTCATAAATGGACTTTGGGCACTCTCCATCATGTGTAGTCTTTAGCTTTTTGTATGTAGATCTGAAAGTGAGAGAAAGTGAAATTCGCTCAGTCGTGTCCAACTCTTTGGTACACCATGGACAGTCCATAGAGAGTCCATGGAATTTTCCAGGCCAGAATACTGGAGTGGGTAGCCTTTCCCTTCTCCAGGGGATCTTCTCAGCCAAGAGATCAAACCCAGGTCAGCTGCACTGGAGTTAAGCTTAGTTAAGTTCAGCCGCTCACGTCCGACTCTTTGCAACCCCATGAACTGCAGCACGCCAACCACCCTGTCCATCACCAACTCCCAGAGTTTACTCAAACTCATGTCCCTTGAATTGGTGATGACATCTAACCATCTCATCCTCTGTCATCCCCTTTTCCTCCCACCTTCAATCTTTCCCAGCATCAGGGTCTTTTCCAATGAGTCAGTTTTTTGCGTCAGGTAGCCAAAGTATTAGAGCTTCAGCTTCAGCATCAGTCCTTCCAATGAATATTTAAGATTGATTTCCCTTAGGAAGGACTGGTTGGATCTCCTTTCAATCCAAGGGACTCCCAAGAGTCTTCTCCAATACCACAGTCCAAAAGCATCAATTCTTCTGTGCTCAGTTTTCTTTATAGTCCAACTCTCACATCCACACATGACTACTGGAAAAACCATAGCTTTGACTAGATGGACCTTAGTTGGCAAAGTAATGTCTCTGCTTTTTAATATGTTGTCTAGGTTGGTCATAACTTTTCTTCCAAGATGCAAGCGTCTTTTAATTTCATGGCTGCAGTCACCATCTGCAGTGATTTTGGAACCCTAAAAAGTAAAGTCTCTCATTGCTTCCACTGTTTTCCCATCTATTTGCCATGAAGTAATGGGACCAGATGCCATGATCTTAGTTTTCTGATTGTTGAGTTTTAAGCCAACTTTTTCACTCTCCTCTTTCACTTTCATCAGGAGACTTTTTAGTTCTTCTTTGCTTTCTGTCATTAGTGTGGTGTCATCTGCATATCTGAGGTTATTGATATTTCTCCAGCAATCTTGATTCCAGCTTGTGCTTCATCCAGTCCAGCATTTCTCATGATGTACTCTGCATATAAGTCAAATAAACAGGGTGACAATATACAGCCTTGATGCATTCCTTTTCCTATTTGGAACCAGTCTGTTGTTCCACATCCAGTTCTAACTGTTGCTTCCTCACCTGCATACAGATTTTTCAATAGGCAGGTCAGGTGGTCTGGTATTCACATCTCTTGAAGACTTTTCCACAGTTTGTTGTGATCCACAAAGTTGAAGGCTTTGGCATAGTCAACAAAGAAGAAGTAGATGTTTTTCTGGAACTCTCTTGCTTTTTCAATGATCCAATAGATGTTGGCAATTTGAGCTCTGGTACCTCTGCCTTTTCAAAATCCAGCTTGAAATTTACCACGTTGCAGGCCAATTCTTTACCAGCTGAGCCACAAGAGAAGACCATAGAGATCTGAATGTTGTTTTATTCTTCTATTTAAAACAATTGCCTGACCTAAGTTTTGATTGCAAAGCCCTCTACTCCCAAGGGGCATCCAATTGACTTCAAGTTGCCTCTCTTGAATAAGCACAGTGCCAGTCACAAGGCTAGACAAGGAGCCAGGCCTTGTCCCCTTTCCCTATCCTTTGTTTTAGAGATTTTGGTTGATTTCAATAACTGATCATAGGGCTGTTCATTTTGTTTTCTCATGTTTTAAATTCTCCCTCTTATATTTAAAATTCGTCTATGAATTTTGCTCATTTCACATGTTAGCAAGATGATGCTCAAAATCCTTTAAGCTAGGTTTCAGCAGTATGTGAACCAAAAATTTCCAGATGTACAAGTTGGATTTAGAAAAGGCAGAGGAACCGCAGACGAAATTGGAAACATTTGTTGAATCATGGAGGAAGCAAAAGAATTCCAGAAAAACATCTACTTCTGTTTCATTGACTATGCTGAAGCCTTTGACTATATGGATCACAACATAGTGTAGAAAATTCTTAGGTAAATGGGAGTACCATACCACCTTACCTGTCTCCTGAGAAACCTGTATGCGAGTCAGAAAGCAAAAGCTAGAACTGGACATAGAACATGGACTGGTTCAAAATTGGGAAAGGAGTACGTCAAGGCTGCATATTGTCACCCTGTTTACTTAACTTATATGCAGAGTACATCATGAGAAATGCTGGGCTGGATGAATCACAATCTGAAATCAAGATTGCTGGGAGAAATATCAACAACCTCTGATATGCAAATGATACCACTCTAATGAAGAAAGTGAAGAGGAATTAAAGAGCCTCTTGGTGAGGATGGAAGAGGAGACTGAAAAAACTGCATGGAACTCAACATTCAAAAAACTAAGATCATGGCATCTGGTTTCATCACTTCGTGGCAAATCAGATCAGATCAGATCAGATCAATCGCTCAGTCATGTCCGAATCTTTGCAACCCCATGAATCACAGCACACCAGCCTCCCTGTCCATCACCAACTCCTGGAGTTCACCCAGACTCACGTCCATCGAGTCAGTGATGCCACCCAGCCATCTCATCCTCTGTTGTCCTCTTCTCCTCTTGCCCTCAATCCCTCCGAGCATCAGAGTCTTTTCCAATGAGTCAACTCTTTGCAGGAGGTGGCCAAAGTCCTGGAGTTTCAGCTTTAGCATCATTCCTTCCAAAGAAATCCCAGGGCTGATCTCCTTCAGAATGGGCTGGTTGGATCTCCTTGCAGTCCAAGGGACTCTCAAGAGTCTTCTCTAACACCACAGTTCAAAAGCATCAATTCTTCGGTGCTCAGCCTTCTTCACAGTCCAACTCTCACATCCATACATGACCACAGGAAAAACCATAGCCTTGACTAGACAGACCTTTGTGGGCAAAGTAATGTCTCTGCTTTTGAATATGCTATCTAGGTTGGTCATAACTTCCCTTCCAAGAAGTAAGCATCTTTTAATTTCATGGCTGCAATCACCATCTGTAGTGATTTTGGAGCCCAAAAAAATAAAGTCTGACACTGTTTCCACTGTTTCCCCATCTATTTCCCATGAAGTGATGAGACTAGATGCCATGATCTTCGTTTTCTGAATGTTGAGCTTTAAGCCAACTTTTTCACTTTCACTTTCATCAAGAAGCTTTTGAGTTCCTCTTCACTTTCTGCCATAAGGGTGGTGTCATCTGCATATCTGAGGTGATTGATATTTCTCCCGGCAATCTTGATTCCAGCTTGTGTTTCTTCCAGTACAGCGTTTCTCATGATGTACTCTGCATAGAAGTTAAATAAACAGGGTGACAATATACAGCCTTGACGTACTCCTTTTCCTATTTGGAACCAGTCTGTTGTTCCATGTCCAGTTCTAACTGTTGCTTCCTGACCTGCATACAAATTTCTCAAGAGGCAGATCAGGTGGTCTGGTATTCCCATCTCTTTCAGAATTTTCCACAGTTTATTGTGATCCACACAGTCAAAGGCTTTGGCATAGTCAATAAAGCAGAAATAGATGTTTTTCTGGAACTCTCTTGCTTTTTCCATGATCCAGCGGATGTTGGCAATTTGATATCTGTTTCCTCTGCCTTTTCTAAAACCAGCTTGAACATCAGGAAGTTCACAGTCCACATATTGCTGAAGCCTGGCTTGGAGAATTTTGAGCATTACTTTACTAGCATGTGAGATGAGTGAATTGTACAGTAGTTTGAGCATTCTTTGGCATTGCCTTTCTTTGGGATTGGAATGAAAACTGACCTTTTCCAGTCCTGTGGCCACTGCTGAGTTTTCCAAATTTGCTGGCATATTGAGTGCAGCACTTTCACAGCATCATCTTTCAGGATTTGGAATAGCTCAACTGGAATTCCATCACCTCCACTAGCTTTGTTCATAGTGATGCTTTCTAAGGCCCACTTGACTTCACAATCCAGGATGTCTGGCTCTAGGTGAGTGATCACACCATCGTGATTATCTGGGTCATGAAGATCTTTTGTGTACAGTTCTTCTGTGTATTCCTGCCATCTCTTCATAATATCTTCTGCTTCTGTTAGGTCCATACCATTTCTGTCCTTTATCGAGTCCATCTTTGCATGAAATGTTCCTTTGGTATCTTTGATTTTCTTGAAGAGATCCCTAGTCTTTCCCATTCTGGTGTTTTCCTCTATTTCTTTGCATTGATCACTGAAGAAGGCCTTCTTATCTCTTCTTGCTATTCTTTGGAACTCTGCATTCAGATGTTTATATCTTTCCTTTTCTCCTTTGCTTTTCGCTTGTCTTCTTTTCATAGCTATTTGTAAGGCCTCCCCAGACAGCCGTTTTGCTTTTTTGCCTTTCTTTCCCATGGGGATGGTCTTGAACCCTGTCTCCTGTACAATGTCACGAACCTTATTCCATAGTTTATCAGGCACTCTATCTATAAGATCCAGGTCCTTAAATCTATTTCTCACTTCCACTGTATAATCATAAGGGGTTTGGTTTAGGTCATACCTGAATGGTCTAGTGGTTTTCCCTACTTTCTTCAATTTAAGTCTGAATTTGGCAATAAGGAGCTCATGGTCTGAGCCACAGTCAGCTCCAGGTCTTGTTTTTGCTGACTGTATAGAGCTTATCCATCTTTGGCTGCAAAGAATATAATCAATCTGATTTCGGTGTTGACCATCTGGTGATGTCCATGTATTGAGTTTTCACTTGTGTTGTTGGAAGAGGGTGTTTTTTTATGACCAGTGCATTTTCTTGGCAAAACACTATTAGTCTTTGCCCTGCTTCATTCTGTATTCCAAGACCAAATTTGCCTGTTACTCCAGGTGTTTCTTGACTTCCTACTTTTGCATTCCAGTCCCCTATGATGAAAAGGACGTCTTTTTGGGTGTTAGTTCTAAAAGGTATTGTAGGTCTTCATAGAACCGTTCAACTTCAGCTTCTTCAGTGTTACTGGTTGGGGCATAGACTTGGATTACTGTGATATTGAATGGTTTGCCTTGGAAACGAACAGAGACCATTCTGTCGTTTTTGAGATTGCATCCAAGTACTGCATTTTGGACTCTTTTGTTGACCATTATGGCCATTCCATTTCTTCTGAGGGATTCCTGCCCGCAGTAGTAGATATAATGGTCATCTGAGTTAAATTCCATGGCCAATAGAAAGGGAAAAAGTAGAAGCAGTGACAGATTTTTTTCTTGGTCTCCAAAATCACTGCACAGGTTGACTGCAGCCATGAAATTAAAAGACACTTGCTCCTTGGAAGGAAAGTGATGACAAACCTAGATAGTGTATTAAAAAGCAGAGGCATCACTTGGCCAACAAAGTCAAAACTATGGCTTTTCCAGTAGTCATGTATGGATGAGAGAGTTGGACCATAAGAAAGGTTGAGCACTGGAAAAATGATGCTTTCATCTTGTGTTGCTAGAGAAGACTCTTGAGAGTCTCTTGGACTGCAAGGAGATTAAACCAATCAATCCTAAAGGAAATCAACCCTCAATATTCATTGAAAGGACTAAAGCTGAAGCTGAAACTCCAATACTTTGGCCACCTGATGTGATTAGCTGACTTTTTGGAAGACTCTGATGTTGGGAAAGATAGAAGGCAAAGTGATAAGGGGGCAATATAGGATGAGATGATTAGATAGCATCACCAACTCAATGGACATGAATTTGAGCAAACTCCAGAAGATAGTGGAGGACAGAGGAGCCTGGCATGCTACAGTCCATGGGGTCACAAAGAGTCAGACATGACTTAGTGACTGAACAACAACAATAGTAACAACCCCACAAATCCTAGGCCTGCAACTTCAACCTCAATAAAAGCAGAACGCCAGGCCTGTGCTTTCTTTCTTTCTACCTATAACCTTACTGTGTGCCCTCAGGTATGCCTTGTAATTTCCAGGACTAGTAATCAATTATTTTCTTCAAAATTTCCTGATAGTTATTACTGAGGGCATCTTGAAATCCTAATAAAAATCACAAGGACCAGGTCAGCCACAACATTGGTTATTGATTGGCTGAGACCAGCACAAAACACTTTGATCTCAGATTATTTGATTCATCCCTTTAGTTGCTAATTTACCTGATGGCTTCCTTAATGAGGGTCAGCTCTGGTCACTTGAGAGCCTGTTCTTGGAGACTCAGCTGATACTTGGAATAAAAAACAATCCATCATCACTTTGGAAACAAGATAAAGGAAATAACTATCATAAAATGGAAGAAATCTTTTTTCTTTCTGTATAAGAATCCCATATATGAAAGTACTACCAAAAATTCTACATGTCATCTACACTTACAAATTGTAGGCCTCCCTGTGAAACCTCATTTCTTTACTCAAATTAAAGGACGCCCCTATCTCTGAAATTGACATGCAAAATATTATCTGTCACACATATTTTGGTACCCTGTCTTATTAAATTTTAATGTTTGATTGCTCAGTGAAATAACATTGAGCGAATCAATGCAAATAAGTATCAACCTCTAAAATTCCATGACTTGCATATATTATCTGTCACTGCAGCATTACTTTTCTGTGCTTTAGAGAAATATTAGATAATTCAATTACCAACATACACATGAAAAAAACAAGATAGAAACCCAATGTCACATTTATTTTTGTAAGCATTTGTCCTTTTGGCTGTTCAGAATACAATCCTTTGTCTGTTGGTACCCAGATTCCTTTGGCATGCAGTCTTGGTCAAAGGTAGTGTCATTCTGATGCTGAAGAAATTCCTGGCTACACACTCCCTAAAGTGTGTAGAAGCTACACACTTCTAACATCATGCAACCAAGAGTGACCCAAGCTCATCTAACAAAATGGTATTCAATGGAGTTTTGATCTTGAGCTAGAGATGCAAGAAATAAGGAAAAATTTGAAGAAAGATCTGATCTTCAGTAAATGTGCACCAGTAAGGACCCTAAAGGGTTTTTATCTAAAGACCAACTTGATGATTTTGTACCTTTTCTGTACAAAGAGATGTGTATTTTGAAATCCACCCACCCTTGGTTAAAGCGAATCCTTTACAAGAATGCATGCTGTCAGACTGCTCCAAATATGTAGTGTGCTTTCCCTGTCTCCTGGATCTATTTCCTAAGCTTTGTCATATATATCTTATCATCTAGATTTTCACTTATCCTGTGGGCATTCAATTCCCTTCTGCCTGAGGCAGGTTTGGTTTTCTTTGCTTGCAACAAGAACCTTTGATCGATATACTACAATACAATGTCTCTTGATAAAGCATATTTTTTAGAAAATCTTATATTAAAAAAATTAAGTTGATTTACATTCAAGAGTAACCTAAAACAACCACAAAACTTACATTAAAAAATGATTCCCCCAAATAAGTCTAATAAATAATAATGGAATGCACATGTTTGGAGAATTTCATAGTGCTTTTCATATCTCTTGATTTCTTTGATAATGATAACAAGCAATTGAGGCCAGCAGGTCTGTGTGAAAATGTACACACAGACACAAAGGGATTGGGAACCAGAGAGTCTAAAAAGCTTGTTTTGGTGCAGGGTAGTCAGACAAAGGCCTGGGGCTAGAAACCAGCCTCCAGACTATTGATTGAGAACTTTTGAAAAGGAAATCTATAGGTTCAATTTTTGACACGCAGCCTGTAAATGCACAGGCAACATTATCACCTATTCTCTTCATTAAAGTGGAAAGTAAGGTAAGCAGGCTTCCTATGTACTGAAATCATATTCTAATTGCTTAGGGTTTACAGTGCCCTGGACTGACAAGCAGACACCCTACAATAAAGTTCCCATTAACTCATAGATTCACGGCATCACTTGTTAAAGAATTTCAAACATCAAACTTCTGTATTTTTTTCTATATAACAGGAAACTTCAGTTCAAATGAAATTTCAGGCACAAATTCAGTATGTAAGCAGAAAAGCCCTAACGCTTTGATTGAAGCAAAGCTGGTTGACTAGTGCCCCTGATCCTGACACTTAAGCCCCTCTGTATCTCAGGACTCTGAGAAAAGAGTCTAAACACTTAAGAAAAGAGTCTAAACACTTAATCAAGCCCTGTGCCTGGTTTCAGAAATGAAAATATTCAAGTATAGATAAATTAGGTGTTAATTTGTTTGTTTGTTTTCCAAGTCCAACTCCATATATGATTTTTATGGAAGACCTAGAGTCTTGACTCCAAACAAGTGAGGATTTTTTTTTTTTTTTTTTTGCTTGTTTGTTTTTCAATTCAGGGGGAACATGTGTATTTCCACCTTATTCTCCAAAACCCTACCTCAAAGGAAGACCCTGCTCAGTGCCTGTGTAGATGAACCTGAAAACTCACTGCAGTTACATGTTATATTGTCCTCAGCTGGTAAGTATGCTTCTCGAGGATAGAACCTCTGCTCTCAAACTTATTTCTATTCTTCATGACTAGACAAGCCACATAACTTATCTTCCAAATAAGACCACTTTTGAGAGTGAAAGTGAGGCCATTTATAATTATAACTGAGGAGCTGGCCAGGCAAAGTACGATGATGATCACCCTGCCCACGATATCAAGTATGTTCTACAAAAAAGGACTCTATGAAAAAGACATTTGGCATTCAAGAGTCTCCAACTTGTCCTTAATTATTCAAAATGTGGAAATAAATTTCACACCACTCAGATTTCTCAAGAATCTCTGACTTTTGAGAAGAGACTCAGTCACATTCTTAGTAACATCAGTAGCTCCCATTTGATCTGCTTGGTAAAGCTCACATCTGAATACACATGCTGCTGTTTTCATTAGTGTTATTGTTGTTGTTTAGTCACTAAGTTGTATCCAACTCTTTACAACCCCATGGACTGTAGCCCACCAGGCTCTTCTGTCCATGGGACTTTTCAGGCAAAAATACTAGAGTGACATTTCCTTCTCCAGAGGATCTTTCAGACCCAGGGATTGAACTGAGTCTCCTGCTTGGCAGGTGGATTCTTTACCACTGAGCCACCTGGGAAGCTGAACACACATGTGGAGAAGATAAAAAATGAAGGGATTTCCATTCCAAAATAAAATTAGCAAATAATCTGCCATAAACAGTGAATTATACAAGAAAATGAAGATCTGTTAAGTTTCAATGTTGAAGTCTTGGTTATGCCTACCCACAAACACAATTTCCACTCTGGCCTCACTTATAGACAGTACTTTCTGGAGATGGTCGAAGGCCAGTATTGGACTCTGTCACAGCCATTAGAGGTACAATTTTTGTGAGACATATTTATGGGATATCCTTGCCCTCTCAGTCACCTGTCTGTTCTCCTTAGTCACAGAGCAAATGACTTTCTGACCTGCTGGGTCTAGGACTTGGATTGAAATAATCACCTTCTACTACCACCTAAGTGACTTAGGTGCCCATATTTGCATTTGACACTGATCCCTCCAGCTCTGCTCAACCCCACAATTTATTTCCAGTTCAGAAGAAAAGAGTGATTGTTCAGCTAGTCAATGTGTTTTTTCTAATTTCTATATGCCTTTCGTTGCAAGTTTGTCAATGATATTCCAGAGATGAGGAAGAATTTTATAAACCTTAATTTTCATTTCTATCATAATTCTTGGCAGTAGGTAAGACTTATAATCAGAAAATGACCATTATGATAGTATGAGAACATTTTATAAATCAATGTTTAATGTTTACAAATGAATCTATGGAGAAGAGAATAAAAGCTAAAGAGTGAAAAACAGATGAGTAAATTTTTTATGACATTGAAAAAGGCTTATCTAGAAAGCATAATGTCATATGTCTTGCATACCTTTGTATTTATTTATTCTATTTTACAATGAAAGAAGAGAAAGTTTAAAGCTAAAGTATGCTGGAATTAATTTTCCATTAGAGAATACTTCAATTGCTTTAAAGCTTTTAATTTTCACTTTTTACACTTCTCACACTTGAAAGATTTTTAACTGGAATCCAAATAATTACAAAGAAGAAAAGTTTACCATTTACAAGAACATGGATAGAACTTGAGGAAATTATGCTAAGTGAAATAATGCATACAAAGAAAAATACTATGTTAGTTCACTTATATGTAGAATTTCAAAACAATAACAACAAACTCATGGAAACAGAATAGATTCATGATTTTCAAAGATAAGAGAGGGGGTGGGACAGGAAAAATGGAGAAAGGTAGTCAAGGCTACAAGTGTCCAGTTATAAGATGAGTAAGTTCTGGGGCTATACTGTACCGTGTGGACACTATAGTGAATAATACTCTATTGCATACCTGAAAGTGGCTAACAGAGTAAATCTTAAAAGTCCCCCCTGCAAATTCTAACTGTGTGAGATAACAGATGTGTTAACTACCCTTATTGTGATCTTCATTTCCCAGTGTATATGTATATCAAATCATCACAATATATACCTGAAACTGACACAATGTTATATTGTGTAAACTATATCTCAGTAAAGCTGGGAAAACAAAAAGGTAATCAAAGTTAGGGGAAATATACAAGTTAGTGATTTGATATAAAAAGAAATAGAGTCCCCAGGCTAGGCTGATTGGGAGTTATACCTAACAGGACTCTCAATTTTCAAACATCAATAGCTCAAAAAATAAGGCTGTCATTAACAGAAACATTTGAGAGATGAGTTTGGGAGCAAGGCAATGTACTAAGCACAGCCTCAGCCATGTTGATTCTGAGTTCCAGGGAGATATCTAACTGGCAAACTCCAACAGGAAAGAATGTAGGACTGAAGCTAATATAGAAAGATACATACAGTCTGGAGTTGGGGGGAAGAGTCACCTACACAGAGGTTTTAGCTGAATCCACAAAAATGGTGGAAGCTGCTGGAACTTAAAGGAACAGAGTCACTAAGGTCACCAACTCAAAGCAAACATCATGTAGTCAAGTTTATAGGTGTGAGCTCCATGAAGGAGTGAGGATTCTTTTTTCTTTAAAATACGCAAAGCAGAGGAAGAAAATACATGCATGTTACATTTTATTGTGCTTAATTGTATGGCTTCTCACAGATATTGTGGGTTTCTCTTTTTTATTTTTTAACAAATTGAAGGTTGCGGCAACCATGCATTGAGCAAATCTACTGGCACTGTTTTTCCAACGGCATTTGCTCACTGTCTCTGTGGCATTTTGGTAATTCTCATGACATTTCAAACTTTTCCATTATTCTTATATTATATTTGTTACAGTGATCTGGAATCAGTGATCTTTGATTTTCCTACTATGAATCACTGAAGGCTCAGATGATGGTAAGTATTTTTTAGCAATAAAGTATTTTCTAATTAAAATATGTACATTGTTTTTGCGACATAATACTATTGCATACTTATTAGACTGTGGTATGGCACAAACATAACTTCTATATACAAGTGAAATAACATATTCTTCTTCAATAATTCCTAGAGAAGGGATTACTGGGCAGAGATTCTGTGCTGTGTGCTTAGTTGCTCAGTTCAGTTCGTTTCAGTCGCTCAGTCGTGTCCGACTCTGCGACCCCATGAATCGCAGCATGCCAGGCCTTCCTGTCAATCACCAACTCCTGGAGTTCACTCAGACTCACGTCCATTGAGTTGGTGATACCATTCAGCCATCTTATTCTCTGTCGTCCCCTTATCCTCCTGCCCCCAAGCCCTCCCAGCATCAGAGTCTTTTCCAGTGAGTCAACTCTTCTCATGAGGTGGCCAAAGTTTTGGAGTTTCAGCTTCAGCATCAGTCCTCCCAATGAACACCCAGGACTGATCTCTGTTAGAATGGACTGGTTGGATCTCCTTGCAGTCCAAGGGACTCTCAAGAGTCTTCTTTAACACCACAGTTCAAAAGCATCAGTTCTTCGGTGCTCAACTTTCTTCACAGTCCAACTCTCACATCCATACTTGACCACTGAAAAAACCATAGTCTTAACTAGACAGACCTTTGTTGGCAAGGTAATATCTCTACTTTTCAATATGCTAGCTAGGTTAGTCATAACTTTCCTTCCAAGGAGTAAGCGTCTTTTAATTTCATGGCTGCAATCACCATCTGCAGTGATTTTAGAGCCAAGAAAAACAAAGTCAACCACTGTTTCCACTATTTCCCCATTTTTTCCCATGAAGTGATGGGACCAGAAGCCATGATCTTCGTTTTCTGAATGCTGAGCTTTAAGTCAAATTTTTCACTCTCCTCTTTCACTTTCATCAAGAGGCTTTTTAGTTCCTCTTCACTTTCTGCCATAAGGGTGGTGTCATCTGCATATCTGAGGTGATTGATATTTCTCCCAGAAATCTTGATTCCAGCTTGTGCTTCTTCCATCCCAGCGTTTCTCATGATGTATTCTGCATATAAGTTAAATACGCAGGGTTACAGTATACAGCCTTGACGTACTCCGTTTCCTATTTGGAACCAGTCTATTGTTCCATGTCCAGTTCTAACTGTTGCTTCCTGACCTGCATATAGGTTTCTCAAGAGGCAGGTCAGGTGGTCTGGTATTCCCATCTCTTTCAGAATTTTCCACAGTTTATTGTGATCCACACAGTCAAAGGCTTTGGCATAGTCAATAAAACAGAAATAGATGTTTTTCTGGAACTCTCTTGCTTTTTCCATGATCCAGTGGATGTTGACAATTTGATCTCTGCTTCCTCTACCTTTTCCAAAACCAGCTTGAACATCAGGAAGTTCACGGTTCACGTATTGCTGAAGCCTGGCTTGGAGAATTTTGAACATTACTTTACTAGCATGTGAGATGAGTGCAATTGTGCGGTAGCTTGAGCATTCTTTGGCATTGCCTTTCTTTGGGATTGGAATGAAAACTGACCTTTTCCAGTCTTGTGGCCACTGCTGAGTTTTCCAAATTTGCTGGCATATTGAGTGCAGCACTTTCACAGCATCATTTTTCAAGATTTGAAATAGCTCAACTGGGATTCCATCACCTCCACTAGCTTTCTTTGTAGTGATGCTTTCTAAGGCCTACTTGACTTCACATTCCAGGATATCTGGCTCTAGATGAGTGATCACACCATCGTGATTATCTGGGTCATGAAGACCTTTTTTGTACAGTTCTTCTGTGTGTTCTTGCCACCTTTTCTTAATATCTTCTGCTTCTGTAAGTCCATACCATTTCTGTCCTTTATCGAGCCCATTTTTGTATGAAATGTTCCCTTGGTATCTTTAATTTTCTTGAAGAGATCTCTAGTCTTTCCCATTCTGTTGTTTTCCTCTATTTCTTTGCATTGATTGCTGAGGAAGGCTTTCTTATCTCTCCTTGCTATTCTCTTGGCAAAACTCTATTCGCCTTTGCCCTGCTTCTTTCCTGCTTCTTCTCCAAGGCCAAATTTGCCTGTGATTCCAGGTGTTTCTTGACTTCCTACTTTTGCATTCCAGTCCCTATAATGAAAAGGACATCTTTCTTCAGTGTTAGTTCTAAAAGGTCTTGTAGGTCTTCATAGAACTTCAGCTTCTTCAGCATTACTGGTTGGTGCATAGGCTTGGATTACCTTGATATTGAATGGTTTGCCTTGGAAACGAATAGAGATCATTCTGTCGTTTTTGAGATTGCATCCAAGTACTGCATTTCGGACTCTTTTGTTGACCATGATGGTTAGTCCATTTCTTCTGAGGGATTCCTGCCCGCAGTAGTAGATATAATGGCCATCTGAGTTAAATTCACCCATTCCAGTCCATTTTAGTTCGCTGATTCCTAGAATGTTGACGTTCACTCTTGCCATCTCTTGTTTGACTACTTCCAATTTGCCCTGATTCATGGACCTAACATTCCAGGTTCCTATGCAATATTGCTCTTTACAGCATTGGACCCTGCTTCTATCACCAGTCACATCCACAACTGCGTGTTGTTTTTGCTTTGGTTCCATCCCTCCATTCTTTGTTGAGGTATTTTTCCACTGATCTCCAGTAGTATATTGGGCACCTACCAACCTGGGGAGTTAATTTTTCAGTGTCCTACATTTTTGCCTTATCATACTGTTTATGGGGTTCTCGAGGCAAGAATACTGAAGTGGTTTGTCATTCCCTTCTCCAGTGGATCACATTCTGTCAGACCTTTCCACCATGACCTGCCCATCTTGGGTGGCCCCACAAGGCATGGCTTAGTTTCATTGAGTTAGACAAGGCTGTGGTCCGTGTGATCAGATTGGCTAGTTTTCTGTGATTATGGTTTCAGTGTTCTGCCCTGTGATGCCCTCTGGCAACACCTACCATCTTACTTGGGTTTCTCTTACCTTGGACGTGGGGTATCTTTTCATGGCTGCTCCAACAAAGCGCAGCCGCTGCTCTTTACCTTGGATGAGGAGTATCTCCTCACGGCCGCCCCTCCTGACCTTGAATGTGGAGTAGCTTCTCTCAGCCCTCCTGCACCCGCACAGCCACAGCTCCTGTCGTGTCCTACACTTTGCAACCCCATGGACGGTAGCCTGCCAGTCTGCTCTGTCCTTGGGGATTCTCCAGGCAAGGATACTAGAGTGGGTTGCCTTGCCCTCTTCCAGGGAATCTTCCCAACCCAGATATGGAAACCAAGTCTCCTGCACTGCAGGCAGATTCTTTACCGACTGGGCCACGAGGGTGTGAAACACAAGTCACTCAGTCGTGTCTGACTTGGCAATCCCATGGACGACAGAGTCGGAATTCTCCAGGCCAGAATACTGGAGTGGGTAGCCTTTCCCTTCTTCAGGGGATCTTCCCAAACCAGGATTGAACCCAGGTCTCTCGCATTGCAGGCTGATTCTTTACCAGCTGAGTCGCAAGGGAAGTCTGAGCCACTAGGGAAGCCTGATCAGAAATTCCAAATATCTTAAATTAATTGGCAATAACATTCACTATCCATAACAATGGAAAAACTTAGCCCCCTCACCAACACCATACAGGAGGCACTATGCCCCCACACCTTCACCAACACTGGACAACAACAGTAGCTTTTGTTAGTGTCAGTATCGTAAGTTTACATGGTTAAATTAATAGCGAATTAAGTCAAGGAATTAAAAGACACTTGCTCCTTGGAAGAAAAGTTATAACCAACCTAGATAGCATATTAAAAAGCAGAGACGTTACTTTGCCAACAAAGGTCTGTCTAGTCAAAGCTATGGTTTTTCCAGTAGTTATGTATGGATGCGAGAGTTGGGTTATAAAGAAAACTGAACACCTAAGAACTGATGCCTTTGAACTGTGGTGTTGGAGAAGACTCTTGAGAGTCCCTTGGACTGCAAGGAGATCAAATCAGTCAATCCTAAAGGAAATCAGTCCTGAATATTCGTTGTAACGACTGTTGATGAAGCTGAAGCTCCAATATTTTGGCCACCTGATGTGAACAGCTGACTCAGAGAAGACCCTGATGCTGGGAAAGATTGAAAGCAGGAGGAAAAGGGGATGACAGAGGATGAGATGGTTGGATGGCATCACTACGTCAATGGACATGAGTTTGCACAAGCTCTGGAAGCTGGTGATGGACAGAGAGGCCTGGCGTGCTGCAGTCCATGGGGTCGCAAAGAGTTGTTAATGACTGAGCAACTAAACTGACTGAAGCCGTTATTCATTTCAATCTTATCCCATTTTTGTTTTTATGTATTTTCAGTTTTCAGGGGCCTGGTAAAGTCAAGTGATTTATGCAATTTCTTTCTTTATTAAATAGGTGTAGGAGGAAATCAGTGTAATTAAAATTCCCTCTTACTTAATTTTCATTGATTTCCTATGAACAGGCTCTCTAAATGGTGCTTTCACCATTTAGAAAATAAATGAATGAAATGACAGATTTTAAAGATAGGTAATCTTTAGGTAAGTAGGTAGATAATGATATGTAATGGTAGGTAATACCTAGCATGGTATTTTAAAGTATCAGAGGTAAGTACTCAAGTGGCTACTTGACTGAGGAAAGTTATCATCACTAAAATCTATTATAAAATCAGAGACTACAAAAATGTAAATGTAACCATTTTCTATTGATTTTGAAAGGGTTACAAAATGCTCATCAAAATATCCTTGTTGAATAAAGAGAACTTTCTAAGTTGTTAAGAAATTTCCTCTTGAACTGAATTTTCTTTGCTATCTGCAATAGGGGGCTTTGGTGAATATTCACTTCTCTGGAAAAAAAAAAATGAGCAAATTAGCCATTGGAGAAGAGACCCATTTTAAAATAGATGTGGTTGTCATGAAATCTTCCCTTGCCTCTCACCCAGACACAAGACATAAAATACAGTCCATATCTGCTCCTTGAAATAGCAAAAGAAAGTAAGTTGTCTAATCTGGTTATCATTAAAGACCTTACATCAAATGGAGCTCTTGGTTGAAAGAATCAGAAGCCAACCATGACTAATTTAAGCATAAAATATTTTATTTAGAGGGTGTTAAATAGTTCATAGAATTTTAATGTGGGAGTGATGAGAGGAGGTGAAGGGAAAGGGAAGAGGGAAGGCAGAGAACCAGGTTTGAGGATACAGAGTTAAGAAAATTTCCTCCAAGCACCACCATATCTTGAAACAGATCTTGATCATTCAGGCAACGCTGTACAGAGTAGAAACTGCCAGAACTGCCTCTCAAGACCTGATATGACCTCTGCTACCATCTCCACTATGCATCCCAGAGGCCCTGAATCTTTGCATCGTTACCTTCTCAGTCAAAGCCTAATGCAAGTGTATGAGTAAGCAGAGCTCCAGGAAAGACTGAAGAGTAAGCATCTGGCATCTTATGCTTCTATATTTGGGAGGCTCTGTGCCATGCAGTAGGAGATTAGTCAGACATAGGAAGGAAATTCAGAGACTAGGAAGCTAGAAAGAGTGACAAATACTTATTGAAATTTAAGAATATAAGGAGTATTTCTTTATTAGGGCTGAAGTTAAAATTATTCCCTAAATATTTTTGTATTAAAAATCTTTATTTGAATGAAAGGACTACAATACTGTTAATTTTTTCCATCCTCTTTTTGTCAATATTTATATTTCCTTTATTTTGAAAATCATATGCTCAATTTCCAATCTGAATTTTTTTGTGATCATTTGGCTTCTTAAAATTATTATAATAACTGTTATATTGCCAGGAGAAATATCAATTACCTCAGATATGCAGATGACACCACCCTTAGGGCAGAAAGCGAAGAAGAACTAAAGAGCCTCTTGATGAAAGTGAGACAGTGAAAAAGTTGGCTTAAAGCTCAACATTCAGAAAACTTAAGATCATGGCATCCACTCCCATCACCTCATGACAAACAGATGAGGAAACAGTTGAAACAGATACAGACTTTATGTGGGAGGGCTCCAAAATCACTCCAGATGATAACTGCAGCCATGAAATTAAAAGACGTTTCTTGGAAGAAAGGTTATGACCAACCTAGACAGCATATTAAAAAGCAGAGACATTACTTTGCCAACAAAGATCTGTCTAGTCAAAGCTATGATTTGTCTAGTAGTTGTGTATGGATGTGAAAGTTGGACTATAAAGACAGCTGAGAGATGAAGAATTGCTCCTTTTGAACTGTGGTTTTGGAGAAGACTCTTGAGGGTCCATTGGACTGCAAGGGGATCCAATCAGTCTGTCCTAAAGGAAATCAGTCCTGAATATTCATTGGAAGGACTGATGCTAAAGCTGAAACTCCAATACTTTGGTGACCCGATGCGAAGAACTGACTCATTGGAAAAGACCCTGATGCTGGGAAAGATTGAAGGCGGGAGGAGAAGGGGACAATGGAGGATGAGATGACTGGATGGCATCACCGACTCAATGGACATGAGTTTGAGTAAACTCCAGCAGTTGGCGATGGATAGGGAGGCCTGACCTGCTACAGCCCATGGGGTCGCAAAGAGTCAGACATGACGGAGCAACTGAACTGAACTGAATTATACTTATTTCTGCATCTTGGTTCTTAATGTTTTCTATTTGTCAAACTTATTTGGCTTCCACTTTTCTTATTTCCATTGGAGAATTTTCCTCTAAGGATTTCCATTTAATACATTCTCGTTCATTTTTGGTTACTTATTAAACCCTGTGCATATATTTCTATTTATTTCTCAATATATTAAATCTAATCAATACGTATATCACTTCCTGTATTAAAAGCATGTTCTCACCTCAGTTTATTCTCTTGGTGTTACTCCCACTCCAACTACCATATAATTTCTGTTTTGTCCAAAACAGTAACCACTAACCACATACAGATATTTAAATTATTTAATAAAGGAAAATTTAAAGTTTAGATTCTATGTTGTCCTGGTCACGTTTCAAGTGATCAGTGGTTCCATGTTACTAGTGGCCTGCATATTGGTTAGCACAAATATAGACTATTTCTGCCATCATAGAGAGGTTAACCACATACCTCTGGACTAAACTTTAATTCTAAATGATTATGAATACGTGTTTTCTAGTTGATCCTTGCTTTCTTGAACAATAATATAATTTACTAATATATTAGTAAATATATTTCTCCTAAGCCCCTCATTGTTCTCCTGGGGTAATTTCTTCTCTTGCTGTATACCTCTTCAGAGAATATGCTCTAAGAAGAATTTTGCATATTCAATCTTACGAAGACTTTATTCCAGAAATATATTTAGTTTATACTTGTATATCAATATTAGTTTAATGTAGTATAAAATTATAGGCTAATATTCTTTCCCTTCATCACCTTGAACATAAGTTTATACTTGTATATCAAGATTAGTTTAATGTAGTATAAAATTATAGGCTAATATTCTTTCCCTTCATCACTTTGAACAAATTTTTCACTGTCTTCTGATATTTAGTGAATCTATTGAGAAATTTAGTGACAATCTTAGAGGTAAATTGAAATAACAGCTCCAATTTTTCACTTATCTCTCTATTCATGTCTTTTGTATGTAATGTCACAATTCCTCATAAAAAGGCCTAGAGGACTCTCTAAGTCCTTGATTTTGGATTCAGCCACATGATTGATTCTAGTCAATAAAATATGGTTGAATTGATAGGGCATCAGTTCTGAAAATAGGACCTAAGAGACCTCCTGGGTTTCTTCTTTCCCTTTGCATCCCTGCCATCATCATACAAAGAGCTACTCCTTATTGCTGCTGTCCCTTGGGCTAAACTAAAAAATTAAAGAGATACAAAGAAGATCTTTTGAAATTTTTTTTTTAGTTAAAATTATATTCTCATGCTCAATATTTCCAATTAGTTCTTAGTCATACTAACTCATCTCTTGGAGGACCATGTAATTACCAAATGTCATAAGTCTTAATGCCTCTCAGGTAGGAAAATGTTTAGGTTTTAGCTTATCCTCCTCTAGATGAGTTTTGGGAGGGAGACGTCTCAAGGCAGGGCTTCTCTCATGGCTCAGATGGTAAAGAATCTGCCTGCAATGCAGGAGACTGGGTTCGATCCCTGGGCTGGGAAGATCCCATGAAGGAGGACATAGCACCTACTCCACTATTCTTGCTGGAAGAATTCCATGGTCAGAGAAGCCTGGCAGGCTAAAGTCCATGGGATCACAAAGAGTCAGACATGCTGCTGCTGCTGCTGCTAAGTCACTTCAGTCATATCCGACTCTGTGCGATCCCATAGACAGCAGCCCACCAGGCTCCGCCGTCCCTGGGATTCTCCGGGCAAGAACATTGGAGTGGGTTGCCATTTCCTTCTCCAAAGCATGAAAGTGAAAAGTGAAAGTGAAGTCGCTCAGTCGTGTCCAACTCTTTGCGACCCCATGGGCTGCAGCCTACCAGGCTCTTCCATCCATTGGATTTTCCAGGCAAGAGTACTGGAGTGGGGTGCCATTGCCTTCTCCAGTCAGACATGACTGAGTGACTAACACACCACAGTCTCAAGGCAAAATGTTGTATTCTAGTAGAGTAATTCAAGTCACTTACTGCTTATTTTTCTACCTCAGGCATCCCCTAAAATGAAAGTTGCTCAGTCGTGACCAACACTTTGCGACCCCATGGACTATACAGTCCATGGAATTCTCCAGGCCAGAATACTGGAGTGGGTAGCCTTTCCTTTCTCCAGGGGATCTTCCAACCCAGGGATTGAACCTAGGTCTCCTGCACTGCAGGTAGATTCTTCACCAGCTGAACCACAAGGTAAGCCCGGAGCCCAACCAAAAAACCATGACAGACTTCACACTAGGCACTGCTTTTCTGTAAGAAGCAAAAATACTTTTTTTTTTATGTTATTATCTGGGCCCAGTGTTTGGAGGTGGGGAAAGCTCCAGGCTCTGTTGAAAAATTTGAGATCACTAAAATAACTGGTTCACCCAGATCTTGGGCTACACTGATGTACATATATACCACTGTTGACCCTGGTTTGGATCAATAGCTTACTTGACGCTTAGGAGTGATGGTGCAGACAGTAATCCACTCAGGTTAAATGGATAAGAGATATAGGTATAAAGAGATATCTTTCACCCAAGCAAATTATGTGGCCTAACTATAGGTTCCCTAACATCCAACACCTCATCTTAAACACACTTTGGAGTTCCAATTCTTTAGCTCTCCTGAAGGTTTTTCACTTTGTTATGTTACTTCAAAAATGATCCTAGAGTCTACCTGTCCCTCTGTTTCTTGGGAGATGTGTCCCAAAATCTGTTTTAGGGAGAGACCAGAATCCTTTGCAATCCTTCACCATCATGTGTCTCAAATATTTTTATAAACATTACAATCCCCAGAAGTATTATGAGGAATGTCATTCCCTGGTATTACAAGGGCAATTCCCAATGATGCATTCAAATGAATTTTTCAGCACATGAATTTGAAATAAAACCAGATGGTTATCTGGAAGAAACTCTTTTAAACTTTACTTTGCTGATTTTAAAAGTAAATATCAAACACTTCTTTTTGTCTCTTTGGATGGTCGTTTCCTGACAAGACTATCTAGACATATCTCCTTGGTTATAGTCTATAATATTATCCTTTTTATTCTTTCAGTGTTTTATCTCAATCAGAAATAATTCTGATTTTAACTTTTGTTTATTGCTTGTCTCTCTCCATCAGATTGTAAACTCCATGAGGGTCCATATCACTCTGAGCTTTACCCACAATGCCTAAGAAATATCTCATATAGTAGATACTTAATAAAGATTAGTTAGATAGATTAACCACTCTTCTTTGCAAATTAAATCTTATTGTTACTGGATTTCGCAAATTTATGTAAAATGTCATTTCTGGCACTTTCTTGTACTTTCCTTGGTGTTTACAATAAACCTCTGTACTAGTTTGTTTGTGCTATAGTAACAGAGCACCACAAACTGAGTGGCTTCAACAGAAATTTACTGTCTCACAGTTCTGGAAGCTAAATGTGTGAAATGAAGGTGTCAGTAGGGTTGGTTCTTTCTGAGGACAAATCTGTGAAGAACCTATATCTCTTGACTAAAGAGATGGTCATCTTCATGTTAATATCACATGTCTTCTTGTATGCATGTATCTGTTCCCAAATGTCTTCCTTTTATGAACCAGTCATATTGGATTAGAGTCAACTCTAATAATCTAATTTGATTTAATTATCTTTGTAAAGACTCTATCTCTATAGAAGGTCACATTTTGATGTACTAGGGTTTATTATACAAATTTAATACATGAATTTTGAAGAGCCAGTTCAACCCAGGATTTCCCTGGTGACTCAGTGGTAAAGAATCTGCCTCCAATGCAGGAGACCTGAGTTTGATTCCTGGGTTAGGACGATACCCTGGAGAAGGAAATGGCAACTCACTCCAATATTCTTACCTGGGAAATCCCATGGGCAAAGGAGCCTGGTGGGCTACAGTACTTGGGGTTAAAAGGGTCGGACAGGACTTCGCTACTAAACCACCACCACTTCCCTTGTTGTGTAATAGCATTTATTTGTCTTTCTTCATAACTATAATTTGAGACAACTTGAACACAGATTAGTCATTCAGTAAATGTCAAGGATATGAGTGAACGCATTCTCTGAAGAAAACCTACAGATCTTAACATCCAACTTCAGCCTTTCCTATAGTGCTTCTTAAAAGTAAGCATGGGGTGGGAAGTGAGAGGAAGGCTCAAGAGGGAAGGGACATATGTATACCTATGGCTGATCCGTGTTGGTGTGTGGCAGAAGCCAACACAATATTGTAATTGTCCTTCAGTTAAAAATAAGTGAATTAAGAGAGAAAAAAGAGAGACAGAGATCACCTTCTGCTTCAAACTCCATCCAAGACTTAGTGCCACTTTTCTGGCCCTTTCCTACATTTTACCATGTTGTAGTGAATTTATGAATGAGTGAGTCTGAAGTCCTTGTTAACACTGCAAGGGCAGGACCCTGAGTTAATATTTACTCAAATCTTTTTGCCTTGTTTGGAGCATAATAAACGTTGAGTGTTTTTTGAGCTGACAGAAACCAACAGAACTACAACTCATAACAAAGAAGCAAAAGTAAAGATCATTTCCACCTGGATATCTTTGGAATGGCCACAACCTCCTTGACTCTGGGACACAGGATCTTTCGCTGTTGTCCTTTAATTGAAAACAGGTCAGTTTAACCTTTGGACTCCAACTGGCTTGTTTCTCTGTGTCCCATGAGTAAGTTCCATTCAAAACAAAGTGAAACTACTTTAAGGTCTGGTTCCTGTTGTCTGTTCCTAGGAAAAGAAGCAGTGTCACATTTCATTGTCTCTGTGCTACAGTAATAATAAAATAAATAATAATTCCCATACTTTGGATCCTAAGGCTACTGTAGCATAGGATTTTTGTGGGAAGATGCATTTGCAAGAGAATTTGGCAACTCAAGGATGTGCTGCAATCCACAGTTTTAATACCATCTTGTCAGCTTCTTAATTCCCATTCCAGATGTTCCAGTAGGAGTGGGAAGAGTGAGCATGTCTTCCCACAGAGGATGTTTCTTTTTTCCTTGGAAACTTAGCAAATACCACAGCAGTGTGTAGTTTATGCTCATCTACAGTCAGATATGCCAAAAGGAATGCTTCACTTGACGTAAATTGGGGCCACTCGTTGTTCTAGTAGAAATCATGCATCACAATAAAAGGAAATGTCAGATTTCACTTAATATCGGACCACTTCCCTTAAGATGTATTTTCATTTTAAACTCCTCTGTGGAGCCTGCCATTTGGGAGAGTAAACGAATGAAGAAATAATAGTATGGATACATACCAGGCAGGAAAATCCTCACTCAAAGTATCAGAGACACTTTAGCACTTTGTAGAAGCTACAGCAGCTCAGGCATTCTCCCGTATGAGGAATGGATAAAAGGTGTGCTAAATCCTAAGCAACCTTTCAATTTTCTCTTGAATAATAGTTTTCTTTTTCTTTTCAGTTAAATTTAACAACCTATTATGATATTAAGATTGTTCTCCACAATTTCTATGATGCCATCCCTAATTTTATGCTGTGGGATCTCCTTTCAGTTGAATTTGTAATTTAAGATTAAAACCTTCCTTTCATCTAAGTCTTAACAGAGATAGTCCCCAGTCTTGGCTAACTTTGAATTTGGCTCTTTAGGAGGTCCCAGGAGATTTTGCCCCAGGATGTTCTCTCCAGATGTATCTCTGCAATTTAGGATTGTGTTTATGCAGGCTTATATTCATATTTGAGGCAACCAATAACTCTGTAATGCCTTTATTGATCTTACTTCAAAAAATGAGAGCTTAATTGGCAAGAAGAGATTGGTTCTATCTGGCTGTATTTGATAAGGTAGCCCCTTAGGAAAGATCATTAGGCCCTAATTGGAAAAAGGAATTGTTCTTACTGCTGTCCCCTTAAGCTGTTTCTGCTTATCTTATCATGAGGGTGGTGGTAGGGCTCTGTGTTTATACATAAGTTTGACCTGGATTTCATAGAATCACAAGGGGCCTGGGTGACCAATGAGAAACTGTTGCTAGGGAGACATTGAAACATATGCTAACTAAATCAGAGTTGACATAAATTTTTAAGATGAGGAGAGGAAATTCTATTTATGCATTTCTCTCACTCTTGCAACCTCCCTCCCTCCCTCTTTCTCTCCCTCCCTCTCAAGATTTTCGTATTAGGTATTCTATGTGTTTCTGATTATAGCACTGTTATTTTTACCAGTTGTTTATCCAGAACATTTTTTTTCCCTGTCTTTCTTACATATTTTCAGTCATGCTTTTCATTCCCATGCTGAAAGCATAGCCTTTGTGCATTGGTGCTGAACCTCATCCCAAACACAGTTTTGAGTGAAAGAGAAAAGAATAGTTTTATTCCTTTGCGAGCTCAATGGGCTCCTGCCTCAAATATCTATGTCCCAACCCAGAGGATTTGATGAGGAGTTTTGGGCTTCCCGGGTGGCTCAGTGTTAAAGAATCTGACTGCCAATGCAGGAGACACAGGAGATTTGGGTTCGACCTCTGGGTCAGGAAGATCCCCTGGAGGAGGAAATGGCAACCAACTCCATTGTTCTTGCCTGGACAATTCCATGGGCAAAGGAACCTGGCAGGCTACAGTGCATGGGTTAGCAAAGAGTTGGACACAACTGAGTGATTAACACTTCCCAGTATTCTCGAGTGGGAAATCCCATGGACAGAGGAGTTCAAGGGGTCCCGAAGAATTGGACATGACTGAGCATGCACCCACCCACACATGTATTTGTAGCAATGGTGCAAAGATGGGATTGCTGATAAGATTAGGCTGTGTGCAGGGAATCAGGTCTCAAGTAATCTTTTTGATGAGCTTCTCTGGTTTCCTTAGCCTCAGGTAGTCTTTCTTCATCAAGAATGCTGACATATTAAAGAGCTTAGTTCAGTCATTCAGTCCTGTCAGTCTTTGCAACCCCATGCACTGCAGCACACCAGGCCTCCCTGCCCATCTCCAACTCCTGGAGTTTACCCAAACTCATTTCCATCCAGTCAGTGATGCCATCCAACCATCTCATCCTCTGTCATCCCCTTTTCCTCCTGCCTTCAATCTTGCCCCAGCATCAGGGTCTTTTCAAATGAATCAGTTCTTCACATCAGGTGGCAAAAATATTGGAGTTTCAGCTTCAGCATCAGTCCTTCCAATGAATATTCAGGACTGATTTCCTTTAGGATGGACTGGTTGGATCTCCTTTCTGTCCAAGGGACTCTCAAGAACCTTCTCCAGCACCACAGTTCAAAAGCAGCAATTCCTCAGGACTCAGCTTTCTTTATAGTCCAACTCTCACATCCATACATGACTACTGGAAAAACCATAGCTTTGACTAGATGGACCTTTGTTGGCAAAGTAATGTCTCTGCTTTTTAATATGCTATCTAGTTTGGTCATAACTTTTCCTCCAAGGAGCAAGTTTCTTTTAATTTCATGGCTGTAGTCATCATATGCAGTGATTTTGGAGCCCCCCAAAACAAAGTCAGCCATTGTTTCCACTGTTTCCCCATCTATTTGCCATAAAGTGATGGGACCGGATGCCATGATCTTCGTGTTCTGTATGTTGAGTTTTAAGCCTACTTTTTCACTCTACTCTTTCACTTTCAAGAGGCTCTTTAGTTCTTCTTCACTTTCTGCCATAAGGGTGGTGTCATCTGCATATCTGAGGTGATTGATATTTCTCCCAGCAATCTTGATTCCAGCTTGTGCTTCTTCCAGCCCAGCATTTCTCATGATGTACTCCGCATATAAGTTAAATAAGCAGGCTGACAATATACAGCCTTGACGTACTCCTTTCCCGATTTGGAACCAGTCTGTTGTTCCATGACCAGTTCTAACTGTTGCATCCTAACCTGCATACAGATTTCCCAAGAGGTAGATCAGGTGGTTTGGTATTGCCATCTTTTAAAGAGTTTTCCACAGTTTGCTGTGATCCACACAGTCAAACACTTTGGCATAGTCAATAAAGCAGAAGTAGATGTTTTCCTGAAACTCTTGCTTTTTTGATGATCCAATAGATGTTGGCAATTTTGATATCTGGTTCCTTTGCTTTTTCTAAATCCAACTTGAACATCTGGAAGTTCATGGTTCACATACTGTTGAAGCCTGGCTTGGAGAATTTTGAGCATTACTTTGCTAGCATGTGAGATGACTGCAATTGTGCTGTAGTTTAAGCATTCCTTGGCATTGACTTTCTTTGAGATTTGGAATGAAAACTGACCTTTTCTAGTCCTGTGGCCACTGCTGAGTTTTCCAAATTTGCTGGCATATTGAGTGGGCTTCCCGGGTGGCTCAGAGGTTAAAGCGTGCAGCACTTTCACAGCATCATCTTCCAGGATTTGAAATAGCTCAACTGGAATTCCATCACCTCCACTAGCTTTGTTCGTAGTGACACTACCTAAGGCCCACTTGACTTCACATTCCAGGATGTCTGGATCTAGGTGAATGATCACACCATCATGATTATCTGGGTCATGAAGATCTTTTTTGTATAGTTCTTCTGTGTATTCTTGCCATCTCTTCTTAGTATCTTCTGCTTTTGTTAGGTCCATACCATTTCTGTACTTTATTGTTAAGAGCTTAAAGACATTGTTAAGTGTATCACTTGAGGTTGACTCAGGACCCTACCCCAAGGCTGCACTACTGTTTCCTAGAAGCCCCTTCCTAGTTTCTGCATCCTCACCCTTCGTGGGTTTTGAATCTGTCCTCTTGGAATCCAGGGAGGGTCATGGAGGTTCACACCAAAGACCATCACAGAGTCCCACTTGGTTTTAAATTTTAAGGACACTATCAGCTTCTCTATCTACCAGCAGAATCACTGTCTCTCAATCCATTGTGGATACATTGCCAGTGATTCAGTTATTAAGAAATCTAAGATCATAAAAATATTTAATCAAATATCAAGGGTTCAAGGTGATAGGAATAGGGTGGTCTGTACCAGGGCAATAGGCTGTGGAGAAAGCCTGGACAGAATCCCAGGAACTGAAATGTCTATTAGTATGTCTAGCCACAGGGTAACTCACTTGTGCAGATTTCTGCTTAATGGGAATCAACAGAAACTCCTAAAATATTTCAAGTTATGCAAAATCCTCCAAATAATGCATTGCCTCTGGCTCAGTGATTATTTGTTGACTATAAATGAAGAGGAAATTAGTCTTTACTCTCCAGGGAAAATAATATAGTATGGGATCCTTCATGCAGTTCAAGAATGAATTAGGTGAATGACAATTTTATGAAAACCTCAATGGTTAGAAAAATGTCCATGCTTATGTCCAGCCACGCCCCCTCACATACTTACAACCCCCATATCCCATTAAAAGATTATCTTTCCTATTCTTACAATGAATGATATTGAGTCTTAAATTAAACTAAGTATTAAAGGATGAAGTCTGTTTTGAATTTTGAAATGCTTAATTCTTTCCATAATATAGAAGAAACTTTTGTGTCATTTACCCTAATTTCTTGTCTGTGCTTTGACTAGCATTTTAATACATTGTTATGTATTTGTAGTAACAGATCAGATAATCCAAAAAAAAAAAAAGAATTCTAAGCAAGTTTCTTTAGTATTTACTTTAATTCTATTTCTAAACCAAGAGGCTACAGCAACATAAACAGAGCTGTTTATTGCTGATGATAAAGCCAAATTAGTTCTGTCTACAATTCCACTGTTGATAGATGCCTTTGTCTTTCCAATGAATGATTCTGATTCCTGAGCACATTAGTAAGAGCTACTGATAATGATTGCCCTTCCTTGAGCCAGAAGGGCCTGTGATGGGTTCATTCTCTATCTCATTTAAGCAATTTTTCTCACTAATTGTAGGTCTTAGCTTCTGTGGACTCAGGGTCTCCAGGCTGCCTATGGAAGGACAAATCATTCACAGATAGGAAGCCTAACTTCCTTTAATTTCAGAGCGGGTAGTCACAATGTAAAAGCATGCAGTCTTAAGAAAAGAAGCATGAGCTGCTTGGGCCAAAGAACTAAACAGACATTTCTCCAGAGAAGACATACAGATGGCTAACAAACACAGGAAAAATGCTCAACATCACTCATTATCAAAGAAATGCAAATCAAAACCACAATGAGATACCATCTCATGCCAGTCAGAATAGCTACTATCAAAATGTCTACAAACAATAAATGCTGGAGAGGGTGTGGAGAAAAGGGAACCCTCTTACCTGTTGGTGGGAATGCAAACTAGTACAGCCACTATGGAGAACAGTGTGGAGATTCCTTAAAAAATGAACTGCCATACAACCCAGCAATCCCACTGCTGGGCATACACACCAAGGAAACCAGAATTGAAAGAGACATGTGTACCCCAGTGTTCATCGCAGCACTGTTTACAATAGCTAGGACATGGAAGCAACCTAGATGTCCATCAGCAGATGAATGGATAAGACAGCTGTGATACATATACACAATGGAATATTACTCAGCTATTAAAAAGAATGCATTTGAATGAGTTCTAATGAGGTGGATGAAACTGGAGCCTATTATACAGAGTGAAATAAGCCAGAAAGAAAAACACCAATACAGTATATTAACGCATATATATGGAATTTAGAAAGATGGTAACAATGACCCTATATGCAAGACAGCAAAAGAGACACAGATGAAAAGAACAGACTTTTGGACTCTGTGGGAGAAGGCGAGGGTGGGATGATTTGACAGAATAGCATTGAAACATGTATATTACCATATGTGAAACAGCTCACCAGTCCAGGTTTGATGCCCGAGACATGGAGCTCAGGGCTGGTGCACTGGGATGACCCTGAGGGATGGGATGGGGAGAAAGGTGAGAGGGGGGCTCAGGATGGGGAACACACGCACGCCCATGGCTGATTCATGTCAATGTATGGCAAAAACCACTACAATACTGTAAAGTAATTAGCCTCCAATTAAAATAAATAAATTAATTTACAAAAAAAATAATAAAAAAAAGAAGCAACTGGGAGCTTAAAAAAAAATTCATCGGAGTATAGTTGATTTACAATGCTGTGATAGTTTCTTCGCTACAGCAAAGTGAATCAGTTATACATATACATATATTCACTCACTTTTAGATTCTTTTCCCATATAGATCATTGCAGACTGTAGAGTTCCCAGTGCTATATGATAGGTTCTTATTAGTTACCTATTTTATATATAGTAATGTGTATATGGCAACCCACTCCAGTGTTCTTGCCTGGAGAATCCCAGGGACGGGGGAGCCTGGTGGGTTGCCATCTATGGGGTCGCATAGAGTCGGACACGACTGAAGTGATTTAGCAATGTGTATATGACAAATTTGGGGCCTTTTATTAGCTGTTCTGAGAGATGATATCATATTTTATTTGCCAGACTCTTGGCTCTACATTTGGCTTTGAGCTGCCCTGGAGGTTGTTGGATGTTTATGAAATGCATGTGTTTGTAATTTGCATTTGCCAACTCTATTTGGAAAACAATGCAAGAGTAGAGAAAAAAAAAAGTAAAGGCAACTATTATGTTGCCAATTATGTAATCACTCTTTTTCACAGTCCATTTTTTCCATTGAAAATGATTATTTTGAAATTAAGTGATGAGATGTATTGATGGGAAAACAGAACCATCTTTGCTGTGGCTCATTTCTTAGGGTCTGAGTAACCAATGACTCCGATCATTGTTAACCCTTTGCCACTATTTCCTATTCCCCCAAAACTAAGGACCTTAAATTTCATTTTTATGAATCTTCATTCTGGATTTATGTTACCTGTTAACTGATTTCCTATGGACTTCCCTGGTGGCTCAGATAGTAAGAATCTACCTGTATTGCAGAAGACCCAGGTTTGATCCCTGGGTAGGGAAGATTCCCCTAGAGAAGGGAATGGCTACCCTCTCCAGTATTCTTGCCTGAAGAATCCCATGGACAGAGGAGCCTGGAGGGCTACAATCCATGGGGTTACAAAGACTCAGACATGGCTGGGCGACTAACACTTTCACTTGACTGCTTTCCTATACATACCGTCAATTGTTCTGAATTCTCTGTTCTCAGCAGGAACAATCCTCCTTTAGCTTTTGTTTTCATCCAAATTCTTTCCATTCTTTAACACCCAGATCAATTATTTTCTGTTCTTGAAAAAACTTGCCTTAGACCTCTGCTTACACTGACCCATCTCTAAATTTTGTTCATGTGATTGCTCTCTCACATCTAGACAGCAAATCAGTTGAGAGTGATAGTCACTTCATATTTGACATGCATTCCATTGTTATCCTGCACAGTGCTTGGCATTATGTAGACATTCATATTCACATATTCACCCACTGGTTTTTAAACCATATATATATGTTCTCTACTAGATAGTATAATGACATGAAAATGAGCACTTCTTCTCTTCCTGTCTTATGGGCATTTATATTCTAAGATAATGACAATAATAAAATAACTATTATCTTTGTCATTATTATTTCATATACTGTGCATCCATTATATGAGCTAAGTTCTACATATATCATCTCATTCGATCCTTATGACAGCAAGAGAGGTATTGACATTTTCATTTTACAGAGAAAGACACTGAGGCTCAGAGAAGTTAAATGACTTTACCAAGGCCATAGATCATCTTTCTCTTAAACAGAATAGAGAAATATGTTTTCTTGTCTCGTTTTACCGCATTTTGAAGAGTGGGAGTGTGGAGTGCCACTCACCATTCTTTATTATTATTTATTTTTATCTACTTATTTGGTTGTGCTGGGTCTTAGTTGTGGTATGCGGGATCTTCAGTTGCAGCATACTAACTTTTAGTTGCAGCATGTGGGATATAGTTCCCCAACCAGGTGTTGAAGAGAGGTCCCCTGCGTTAGGAATATGGAGTCCTAGCCACTGGACCGCCAGGGAAATCCCTCACTCACCCTTCCCTTGCTCCCTAGATACCTGAGCCTTCAGGCTCACCCCAGGCTACCCAGGTGGTGGGCCTGAAAGTGAAGCATCGCACTATTTGCCAAGGGTCTTCCCATCCCTAGGAAAAATTACCCTTTCTTTCACTCTTTGATGCTAATTGTTTCTCCTGTTGCTCCCAGTATTTTCCTAGGTAACAAGCTTGCTCATATCTGATAGATTGATTTTTACACTGCTCGAATAGACAATTGTGACAATTTTTTTCATTCTTTGCAGAAAAATTTGTGTGCTATAAATGAGTTCCAAGAGTCACAATCTTGTATCCCAAACTAGGGAAGTTCTAATAATGAAAATATTGTCAACTGAAGCTGCAAATTATGTTTTATTCAAGAAACTTCCTGAGGACTATAGCCTGAGACATAGCCTAGCCACTCAGATAACTCCAAATAACTGCTCCAAAGGGGTAAGAGTTTTGCTGAAAGAAAAAACAAAATGCAGTGGACATCAAAAGATTTCTGCCAATCACAAAAAACAGACATCTCAAATTAGTGAGTTTATCACTTTTCTATGCATAGGAAGACTCAGGAGTCTGGGCTCATTGAAATTATTCTTTTGAAATGCATCTTATCTATCTAGGGCCAATATCCTGTTTCTTTCCATCCTGAATCCCCTCAGGATGCAGCATTAGGGGGCAGCTGCAGTGGCTAATGGCTTGATAGCAGGCAACATTCTTTGTTTACTGAAATGGCAAACAACATTTTTTGGTCTGCCATATAGAGTTGGACATGACGAGAGACTAAGCACAGCACAGCACAGCATGGTTAAAGAAAGATTTGGAAGCCTGAAGCCTTTCACCAGTACCCTTCACATTACATCACGTAACAAATTCCTTTGCAGAAGGTAGAAGATTTGCTTCTAATTTTCATTTCTTTTGCCTTAACCTTTCCTTTGGAGCAGAACAAGATTGTCAGAAAGTATAGTAAATGCTATCTCCCTTAACAGCCATCTTTGTATTTTGCTCATTTTAGAAGTCTGAAATGTTAAGACAACCATTCCCAGTGCCTGCTAGCTATAAATTACTTGCCATCTGCCTCTTCAAGCATTAGGTTGCTAGCCACTGCAGTCGCTGACCTTACACACCCTGAAAAGAGTTCAGGGTGGACATAAGGAATGGGGTACTCTCTGCCCTGGGAAAAACTGGCAGAATAAACCTTTAGATAGTTAGAGATTTTCAGGAAAATATTTTATAAACACAAACTTCTTGCATCTTCTCATATCTAGAAAAGCACTAAAATCATTAATGGACAGGAGACATCTGCTCCTTGTAACTAGTAGCAACCATCTCCTGACTAGCAGCCAGCCTTTTCCAAAATGTGTGCTGGACTGTAAGTACCCCCCTTCACTAAAATTTTATATAATACTGACCTTCCACCCTACTGATCTGGAGCATTTCCTCAGAGCCATCTGAAATGCTGTCTCCCTGGCTATAGTTTTCATTTTGCCCTAAATAAAACTTAACTCACAGTTCTCACCTTGCATATCCTTATTTCAGCCCACACCCTTAAATGGCAGATGAACCCACTTGGTCTCAGGAATGAGATCTCTGAATGAGAAGAGGGATTTTGACTCCTGCTCACTACTGTGCAGCCAAGGCTTAGAGCAGTGCCTAAAAGAGTAGGCTCCTGGTTCAATGCTTCTTGAACTAACTAATGAAATCGGCATATATCAAAGCACTTATATTTTATCTTCTTTTTTTTAAATGTATTTATTTTAATTGGAGGCTAATTACTTTACAATATTGTGGTGGGTTTTGCCATACACTCACATAAATCAGCCATGGGTGTACATGTCTTCCCCATTCGGAACCCACCTCCCTTCCCATCCCATCCCTCAGGGTCATCCCAGTGCACCAGCCCTGAGCACCATGTCTGATGCATCGAACCTGGACTGGCGATCTGTTTCACATATGGTAATATACATGTTTCAATGCTATTCTCTCAAATCATTCCACCCTTGCCTTCTCCCACAGAGTCCAAAAGTCTGTTCTTTACATACGTGTCTCTTTCAAGGCACTTATTCTTAAGGGTATTAATAAAAACCAATACTTATTGAATGAATTCTATGCCTGATACCACTTTTGCACGCATTAACTTGATACTCTGAACATGATACTTGATACTATTCAGTCATTTGTTGAACAAACAAAGAAGCTAAGGCACTTAGATGTGATGCAGTTAACCTAGTCAAGCAGCTAGACAGTCTTGGACATTGGATTATGAAACCAGAAAAACTAGGTCCAAAGGATACTAAATTTAATTGCTAAGAAAAGTTGTTTAGAAATCAAATCTTATGGAAATATTACCCCAACTGCTACCTCTATAAGACAAGCCAAGTAAACTCTTACATTAGTGCTCACATTATATCTCACAATAATATACAATATTATATGTGTGTGTATATATCACACTGTAGAGCAATAAGTTGTATTTGCCATCCTTAGCTGAAATGAGTGGGCTTAAAAAAAGAAATTGGTGGAACTGCCCTGGCAGTCCACTGATTAAGACCCTCTGCTTCCACTGCAGGGGCATGAGTTTGCTCTCTGGTCAGGGAATTAAGGATCCCACATGCCATGTGGTGGTGATTTGGTCGCTAAGTCATGTCCTAATCTTGCGATCCCTTGGACTATAGCCCGCCAGGCTCTGACCAAGGGATTTCCCAGGCAAGAATACTGAAGTGGGGTGCCATTTCCTTCTCCATGGAATCTTTCAGACCTAGAGATTGAACCTGCATCTCCCTTATTGCAGGAGATTCTTTACCGTTGAGCCACCAGGGAAGCCCCACATACCTCATGGCAGAAGCCAAAACAAACAAACAAAAAGATTGTGCAAAAAAACTTGAAGCTAATTTATAATTAAAAACAAATTTGGGCTAAGATAACTGGACATTTTATATCTGGAAAATTATTTTATCATATAATAGATATAGCTCAATGCTGATTAACATAACAAACAAAAATAAACACCATTAGACTCCAGAGCACAGTGATTCTCCTATTATGCTAATGTTTGAGACTTGAATTTGCTGAGCAAAAGACTAACCTTTGATTTCCTTTGTACCTCCAATTTTAGCTTGTGCAGTGCTATCTAGGTCAAATTAAATGTCCTCTTGACACAGATATAATTTAATTAACTCTCTATTCTGAGATCTTGCATTCAGTGTTCATTCTCCTCATAGTTATTTGATAAGCATGGACATCTTTGTCTTTGGGAAATATGCTCTCTGAGTTAGCATTTTGGAAATGTAGAGAGAGACCCTGCCTTGGTTTACTGGGTCAGGTCAGAGATTGAAAGGTCCCAGATGGCTGCAGGATCTTGCAGTACGCAGTTCTGTTGCTAGGAGACCGTATTGATCTTTTCTAGCCTCTTTGCAAATGGCCTCCCTAAATTCTGGTGATTGATTGCCATCATTTACAGCATTAAGTGGTTGGAAGCTTTACCTTGTCTTTGATATTTATAAAGTTAAAAATGCAATCATTTGAGCTCAAAATGCTTTACAGAATTTTTTTTTTTTAACAGCCTATCATTTGGAATGCCTGCTCATTTAGTCTGGTCAATTTTAAGTCATGATTAAACAGACATGTGTTTTCCTACTTCAACATAAGTACAACGTGATTACTAAAATCAACTGGTTTGTATTAACCAAAGTCAATTTGCTTCTTTCTTTTTGGGTCTGCCTTACCCACCTCTTTCTCTTCACAAAGCTTCAACAATAAATGGCCTATCTCAAGAAGATTCTGTTTCAAAGGAAAACAACGGAAGACTTAATAGTACCTCAGTGCTTTGATGTCTGGTCCCTAAAGGTCAAGTTGAACAGTGCAGTCAATAACTGGACAGTTAGTCCAGTGGACACTGACTTCTCTCCCTCCCTTATGGTCCTGGTGGGCGATTTCACTGAATAAGGATGCTGCTTCAGTCAGTCAAGGTGGAAGCCTAAACACAATTCAGGTTTTCTGATTACAGCACTCAATGATGAAATGCCTGCTATATGTATAGTTCTGTCTAATATTTTAAGGTTATTAAAAGAATCAGACTGAGACAGCCTTGAAAAAAGCACAGCTTTTTATTATATCTGTGAAAGAGTCTATTTAAGTGGATACTTCAAGCAGTGCTTCGCTTAGCCTGCCTTGTCTGATAAAGGGGGACGTTTATAATCCTAGTAAACCTTGACTTCTCTAAGGTTTCCAGGAGAAATGGAGGTGTGATGGGAGTTTTCATAAAAATAATGGTAATAGATATGAGGTGTATATTTTGTACCACTGATCTCAGTGATAGACATGTATGGAGCAGTAGTGAGGTGGGGCTCTTATTCTCTTATCCATCACAATGACCCTATTGGGTAGGTGTTTTTATTTTAAGCAAGATAAATATATTTGCTATCAAACCGAACTTGGATCTATTCACCTAAGTGCAGTAAAGCCAATTTACTGATACTGAGTTATGATGAAGGAAAGTGCACATTATTTTGGGGTGCCAAGCATGGAGTCTAGGAAGTGAGGGCTCAAAAAACACAAACTCCCCAGTGGCTTTCAGGGAAAGGTTTTTGACAGCGTGGGAGGGAGGGGGTTTGTAGGGCATGTGATAAGATTGTGAATATTCTTCTGATTGGTTGATGGTAAGGTAATCTGGAGTCAACATCAACTTTCTGGTTCCAACCAGTCTGGGGTCTACATGCTTGTGGGCAGCATGGGGATTTCGGTACTGCAAAACAGTTCAAAGGATATGGTTCAGACTACTATCTATAGCCTTTGAGGAGGAACAAAAGATCCTTGACTTTGTTTAATGGCTAAACTATTATTATTTTTGTCTAGTCAAGGCTATGGTTTTTCCTGTGGTCATGTATGGATGTGAGAGTTGGACTGTGAAGAAGGCTGAGCGCTGAAGAATTGATGCTTTTGAACTGTGGTGTTGGAGAAGACTCTTGAGAGTCCCTTGGACTGCAAGGAGATCCAACCAGTCCATCCTAAAGGAGATCAGCCCTGGGATTTCTTTGGAAGGAATGATGCTAAAGCTGAAACTCCAGTACTTTGGCCACCTGATGCGAAGAGTTGACTCATTGGAAAAGACTCTGATGCTGGGAGGGATTGGGGGCAGGAGGAGAAGGGGACAACAGAGGAGGAGAAGGGGACGACAGAGGATGAGATGGCTGGATGGCATCACTGACTCGATGGACGTGAGTCTGAGTGAACTCCGGGAGTTGGTGATGGACAGGGAGGCCTGGCGTGCTGTGATTCATGGAGTCGCAAAGAGTCGGACACCACTGAGCGACTGAACTGAACTGATTATTATTTTGTCTTGCTTGACAGTTTTCCTTTGTTTTTGCATTTTCTCACCTCTCTGATTATATTTATTCTTTGAAATTCAGGGAAGACCGAGGAGGTTAAACTTTTTCCACAGCAAGAGGCAGGTGGAGGACATGAGGGTTCTATTGAAACCAAGAAGGACCCCATGGGGATTCTGGGCAGGGAAGCCTTTCAGTGTTTCCCATTTCTTGTTTGTAGGAAATAGACTTCAGCCTCCAAAGCCTTCCCTAAGTTCCAAAAGTCAGGTGCAAACAGTTGCTAACCTGGGAAGGCAAGGGATTCAGAGAGAAGGGAGGAGCAGTCAAGAAACAGTAGTGCAGACTTGAGGCAGGGTCCTGGTTCTTCCTTAAGGGATACACATAACAATATTGTTGAGCTCTCCTACAAAGCTAATATCCCCAATCAATGGAAGATGTTAACTACTTGATGAAGCTTTCTTCATTCCAGAGAGAAGGTTGCAGTTCGATAACCTTGAGAACCACAAAAGTGCATCAAGAGACCACCTGCAGCCAGATTATATGAGTGCTGGCCCTGCACACACCCTGATCCTATCAGTAGTCCTGCCCTTGAACCATTGCTATTAATATAAATGTAAATTTAATATAATATTAATCTAAAACTCCTCACCAAATCCCTCAGGGTTGAGATATGCAGTTTTCTCTGTGTTCTCCTTTGCCTGGCCAAACAGTAAAGCTATTCTTTTCTAGTTCACCCAAAGCTCTGTCTCTGAAATTCGATTCAGCCCCAGTGCACAGAGGCCGTTTTCAACATCACTATCCTGGGAAGGCCCCAGAGGGTCCTGCTAGGTTACATTTTCAGATACAGATGTTTCAAATGATTTGCTAAGGTCTATGTGGCTAGGATGCAATAGAGGCATGATCAAACCTAGGTAGTTTGAAGGCAGAATCAGAACTCCTAACCACTACCATCATGCTATACCCTGCAGGAATGGTGACTTGTGTCAGTCTGGACCTGATGCAAGAGCAAGAAATTTTTTTCGCAAAGCTCCTGTGTAATCGTCAGAGAACTTCTGTAATTCTCATCACTTCACTCACCTCTTCATCAGTCTCTGGATGTTTTGCTGGCAACAGTTTCCATCAAATATTTTGCTAACCCAAAATATGGGTCTGAGGACCGAGTCAGGGCAGTATACTTCTATCTGATAGGCCTCCATGAGGAGAGGTTTCCAAATCAAGACCGTAGAGCAGGATTGTCATCCCTCTCCTATGCAAACGATGACCATGCTGTCCTACATACCCACATTCCCATTAATTTATGCATTTTAATTCAATTGCAGTCATCTTGCTTTCTGAAATGCCCCTTAACCCTCTCCCATAAAAATGTATGGAGATGATTAATACTCCCAAAACAATAAAAGAGCTGCTGGGAATTAGCCTCCAGTTTTGGAGACTGGACCACAAGGAGCACATTCCTAAGAGTTTAATTCTCTTTCAAATTCTGTTACTCCATAAAAGCTAATTCAGACGTGCTTGAAGCCAAAGATTTTATTCTTTTTTTTTTTTTTTGGCTTCAGAAAATATTGACTCATTGAAACTCATGAAATAAAAACAATTTTAAATATTCTAAGATTCATTTTTTCTTTTGATCTCTTATGTTGAAGAGTAATGTCTTAGATAATATTGAGTTTGGTCAGTAAATAAATTAAGCTCTAGAAAATATATAGGCATAATGCAATAAAAGAGCCAGTGTAGATATCTCAAAGGCTATATAACTAAACTGTAGTTATAGTAGCTAGCACATACTGAAAGTTATTCTGTACCAGGCACTGTACTAAAGACTTTAAATGTATTGTTTCATTTAATATTCACAACCATCCTATGAGGCAGGTACTACTTATCTGGGGTGGCCTCAGTCTGCAGCATCTTGAAACAGGGTTTCACTTACTGGCCAGAGACTGAAGTCAGGCTGTGGCAGTGAGAACACTGAATCCTAGCCACTAGAACACCAGGGACCCAGTGGCCAGTGGCAAGGTCCCTGGCCCTTCAGCTTTGTAGAAATGAATTCCCACAAAGAAAGAAAGTAGTAAAACAAGTAAAGTGTTTATTAGGAGAAAAAAAGGGTACATGTGAATAGACATACGGTCGCAGTCTCATGGTAGTTTGCATCATTTATATGGAAATTTCTTCTGGGTTTCCTTTGGCCAATCATCTTGCTTTGCCTGGTTTTGAGTTCATATTTGGTTTATCTCAGGGTCCTCCCATATGTGCACATACATCTCTTAATATGGATTCTAGTGAAGAGGCCTATTGACTTTGGCCTTTCGATGGCCAAAGAGCCTCTCTGGGTATGTATAGTTAGGAAGAGCTTCTTGACTTCAAGAATGAAGAAAATACAAATACAGTATTTTATCTTTTATCTGAGCAGGGTTCAGCTTCTCTTCCCTCCCACTATTAGCTTCATCTTGGGTTATCTGTTCACAGGTGACAAACTCCAGCTGCTCAGTTTGGTGCCCATCTTTCTCCTGGCTCACTGCTATTATCTCCTTTTAGCAGATGAGGAAATAGAGGCATAGAAAGGTTTAGTAGCTTACTGTAGGATACACAGCAATTAATTGCCAAACATAGCTTTATTCCTAGGCAATTAGGTTGAAAAACCCATATTCTTAAGTAGATTGTTAGGATTTATTTTAATTATTAGAGAACCCTTTTTCATTAAGCTCATCTATCACAACAAAATTTTGATTTTGATATGTTTTCATGAGCTAGAGATAAAGGTTTATTAATATAGTGTTTTAATTAGAATTTTTCTATTGGCTCAATTTTTATTAAAAATTAAGTTTCCCTCATATTTCACCTCAGAGAATTACTCTCCCTAGCAAAATTTGAGCTAAATTTGCATAGTGTCTATTACAAAAAATTTGGTCTCATCTCAGGGTCACTGTAATACAAGCAGATATGAAACGTGTGAGTAGGAGATATTTCTGCCTTTTTAGCACTAAGCCCTGAAATGCCAGTAAAAAAATAGTTACAGTTATAGAGTTTCACTCTTAATTTGATGTACAGTTACTTATATGTACACGGGCTTCCCAGATGCTGCTACTGGTAAAGAATCCACCTACCAATGCAGGAGACACAAGAGGCTTGGGTTCGATCCCTGGATCTGGAAGACCCTCTGGAGTAGGAAATGGCAACCCACTCCAGTATTCTTGCCTGGAGAATCCCATGGACAGAGAAGCATGGTGGGCTACTGTCCATGGGGTCAAAAAGAGTCAACTGAGTGTGTGCGCGCGCGCACACACACACACATACATATACATTTATATATATATACACATAATTTTTATACAGAGGTGTATAGTTACTTATATGATTATATAAAATAAGCTTCTATAACAGTTTAACAAGCTTTTCCTCCCAGTGGGAGCTCAGGTGTTTTGCAAAGAAAGATTTTTTATATAATGCAAAACAGATTTATTTACATGCACAACAATGAGTATTGTTGTTGTTCAGTTGCTAAATCATACTTGACTCTTTGTGACTCCATGGACTGCAGCACACCAGGCTTCCCTGTCCTTACTGTCTCGGATTTGCTCAAACACATGTCCATTGAGTCAGTGACACCATCCAGCCATCTCATCCTCTGGTTCAGTGATTGATTGAAGATGCCTTCAATCTTTCCCAGCATCAGGATCTTTTTCAAAGAGTCAGCTCTTCACATCAAGTGGCCGAAGTATTGGAGGATTAGGATGCTGGATAAAAAGGAAAGCAGTCTTCTGTCAAATGGAGATCAAGATTAAGTAGCTGGTTTTGAGACCTACTGTAGTCAGAAGATTTGCTGTGTTACTTTCAGAAGTTAAATCTTTTTTACTGGATGTTTTAGTATATTTGTAAAACAGACTTTGATGCTGGGATAGTTACCATAATTCCTTTTGACAGCCAAGATGGTTTCAGCTGGATTTGGTCCACTGGCCACTATTTGCCAACCACTAATGATGTAGGTGATGTTCTCATGTATTCTGAATCAGAGTATACTTTGGTGAATTAGCTTCTACACTGCCTGCTTTATTGTACAGTAGGATATTTCCAACTACATATAGGAAAAAGACAAAACCCAAACTGAATTTCTTAGTGAAGGAAACATCAATTTATACAACTGGAAAGTCTAGGCATAGATTCAACATTAGGCCAGATTTGATCCAGGAATTCAAATAATGCCATAAGGTATTTGTTTTTCTCTACCTCTTGGTTTAGCCCTCTGGTCGTTAGGTTTAACTTCAGGCTACCTTTGATGGTCTCTGACACTTCATGACGCACATCTTTTTCCTGCCAGTAGTTCCAAGGGAAAAGTCATCCACTGAAGTCCTGGCAGTCATTGGGACCAAACCAGTCTGGGAGATACGTGCATTCCTGCACCAATGATTGTTGTAACAGGATAATTGGAATTATGCTAATGAATCAATAATGTGTCAGTGATCAAACTAATCTTCCTGATATATCCCTGAAATTAGGACTGATGCCATTCCTGAATCACACAGACCAAGAATGGACAAATAACTGTCCTCAGAGATAACATGGAATACTGAGAAAGAAATTGTGGGTGGCAACTATCAGTTTTATTTACTTCTTGCAATTAAATACAGTTTCATGAAAAAATCATATTAAGATTATAGAATATATAAGCAATGATTATCACTTCTTCTGCAAAACCAATCCTGAATACTAAGAGGGAAATGACCACTTCTTCCTCTGTTCCCCTACAGTTCTGTCTCCTCATTATATCATCACAACTCTTTAATTCCCTGGATCATTTGATCATATATATAGTAGTCCCCCATTTTTCACAGGGGGTATATTTCAAGACCCCTAGTAGATATCTGAACCTGCAGGTAGTACTGAACTCTACATATACTATGTTTTTTCTATACATATGTACCTATAATAAAATTTAATTTATAAATTAGGCACAGCAAGAGAGTATCCAAATCACCAACATCATTACACTTGTGCTTTGGGGACATCAAGTAAAATAATGGTTACTTGAATACAAGTTCTGCTGAAATATCATGACAGTCGATCTGATAACCTAGCTAGTTACAAAGTGATTAAAGGATTAAAGGATAGGATAAATCCTATCACTAAATCATATCTCTAAAATTATCATCCTACTCAGAATGGCATGAAATTAAAAACATGGGTTGCTTGTCTTTGGAATTTTTCATTTAATATTTTTGGATCTTGATGGACCTTGGGAAACTGAAACTGTGGAAAAATGAAATCTCAAATAAAGGAAGGGCTACTGAATATCTCCCCACCTATGGTTACCTCTTCTATGCAGGTGAAGAAGATAGCATTCATTTGTATATCTCCACTGATTTCATCATGCCTGACAAATAGTAGGAATCCTAGTAAATATTTATTTCTTGAATAAATTATCTCCATTTCTAATCACATAATAAGCAACAATGTTATATGATATTAGATTACATTAAAGAATTGACTCAGACTACCAGGTAGCCTGATATAGCGTGATACCCTACAATCAATATCACTGTCTCCCCCCTGTCCTAGAATACTCCATTCTTTGTTCAAAAGTTTTACACATTATAGAGATTAAATTGAGGCAGGAGATAGAAGGCCCCCAGGCTAAGCAGCTGAAGTCATCCTCTGTGGACAGATACTCCAAAATAGCAAGAGGGAGAAGCTGAGCCTTGCCCTGATAAGAAATAAAGGACCAAAGCTTTCTCATTCTGAAAGTCAAGGAGATCTTCACAACTATACACACACAGGAAGGCTCCTTGGATGTCCTTGGAGGTCAAAAAGAGATGCCATCACCTTATAGTGAAGAAGTGAAGTCGCTCAGTTGTGTTCAACCCTTTGTGACTCCATGGACTGTATAGCCTGCCAGGCTCCTCTGTCCATGGGATTTTACAGGCAAGAATAATGAAGTGGGTTGTCATTTCCTTCTCCAGGGGATCTTCCCAACTCAGGGATCGAACTCAGGTCTCCGCATTATAGGCAGATGCTGTTATCGTCTGAGCTACCAGGGAAGTCCTAAGTGATGTCAACCTCCCTTTAGACCTCTTCACTAGAATCCATCTTGGCTAAGAGATGCACACATGGGAGAACCCTGAAATAAGTCAAATACAGACTGAGAACGGGGTAAAGCAAGATGACTGGCCAAAGGAAACCTGGAAGAAATGTCCCATATGAGTGACTCAAACTACCATGGGTATGTGACTCTTTGAGCCCACCCATGTGTCTATCCACATGTACTATTTTTCCTCCTAATAAATACTTATTTCACTATTTTCCATCTCTATACGGTAATTCATTTCTACACCACTGATGGGCCAGGGCCTAGTCACCGACTACTGGTTCCTGATGGTCTGGTGACTAGAATTCCATGCTCTCACTGCTGTGGCGTGCTTTAAATCTCTGGCCTAGAACCAAAACCCTGCTTCAAGCTACAGCCGAGGACACCTGAGGTCAAAGTGACCCATGAGAGGAGAAAGATAGAAATAGAAAGAGTAGTACAACATCTGGGCCTTAGCATCTAATTTGGAATTTTGATGAGACTGCTTAAAATCAACATTGAAGAGCTTGTCAAAAATACAAGTTGCTAGACAGTCACTGTATCTACAAAGTCTTATCAGTTGCCCCAGGCTGAGTCCAGTCTTAAACACTGTGCTTGATGGCTATATGATCTTGAGTAAGTCAGTTAATGCCCTTTTACTTCAGGTCCTTCATGAATAAAATGAAAAAAGGGACCATGATATTCTTAAACTCCATTCTAGCTCAAAGAATTCGTAATCTTGCCATATATTAAGGATATAGTGCATGCTCAGGTAACATTTATGTAGAGAAAACAGAATTGAGATTTGAATACTTTTCAATAATATTTTTATTTTGGAATAATTTTAGATTTACAGAAAAAGTGCAAAGTTAGTACAAAGAGCTTGTATATACCCTACAACTAGTTTTTCCTATTAATAATATTGATATTCTTATTACAACTGAGTGAATATTGATACATTGCTATTAAAGTTCATGCTCTATTCAGATTTCCTTAGTTTTAACCTCATGTACTTTTTCTGTTTGAGAATCTTATTTGGGACAACGCACTATATTTAGTAGCCATGTCCCCTCTGGTTCCTCTTGACTATGACACTTTCTCACACTTTTCCTGTTTTGATGACCTTGACCATTTTGAAAAATACTGGTCTAGTATTTTGTAAAATGTGTCCCAATTGCGACTTATCTTCAAATTTTCATGATTAGACTGCAGTTATGAGTTTGAGGCATGAAGATCACAGAAGTGAACATGCACTTTCCATTACATCACATGGAGGCTGCATAATATCAACATGACTCATGACTGTTGATGGTGACCTTGATCACCTGGCTGAGGTAATAAGACTTGACTTTTTTTTTTAATTTAAAAATTATTTTGTGCCTTTTATGTGTTAGTTCCTATGTGAGATGTTGAACAAATATAGTCCCTGCTCTCATTGACAGTACAGCTAAATAGGGAAACTTAACCAAATACCTTCACAACTAATTTTGTATCTATATCTACACCTGTATCATCTATATTAAACATAAAATAGGGGCAATTCAATTAAGTTGATGGATCAAGAAAAGCCTCTCCAAAAAATGATACTTAAGTAGAAATGTAAATCATTAGTAGGAGAAGGCTAGACAAAGAGATTTGCAAAGAGTTTAAGACAGAGAGAATCGTTTATTTGAACATCTTGCTTAGCTGATTGACAGAGGAGAGAATGAGAGCCAGAAAGAGAGAGAGAAAGAGAAATAGGTGCAAGAAATGGCCTGAAAAAGGTGTTCAAAACACCCTTAGCGTTTCCCTGAGCTTGATTAAGATTTAGACAGCTTTCTTCCGACTACGTGTCCCTTCCCTCCCTTTTCTTAGAGCCTGTACTTCAGAAAATTTGAAGCTGTGATTTCTTTCTCTGATCTTTTGAAGTGCAAATCACTTTACAGTCCAGATATGTCTTTCTCAAGGATTTGGGAGCCATCCCTTTGAACTGCAATCATTGAAGGAGATAGCAGCCCTGCCTCCCATTCTCTGTAGGAGACTAGGTACTTAATTTCAAAAAGGGAAAATTAGCAAGCCCAGCTGGTCTAATCACATTAACCAATCTTCCTGCTAGTGTCCTTCTGTTCACCCTGCAGTTTGCCATCAGTTCACCCTGCAGTTTAAAATATCCCTTGACTTTTGTATCGGCAGAGTTAAATTCTCTCCCTTTTTGCAATAGTGAATAAAATTTTCTTTATCTGTTTCAACTAGTCTGGTGTAAATCAAGAATACCTAGAAAAAGTGGAAGAAGTTGTTTAAAAAATTGATTTAATGATTTCAGAGATTTAGAAAACACATAGAACTTGAGGGGCCAAAATCCTAACAAAAAAGGGAAGCCAACAATAGATACAATTTTTTTTTTTTTTTAAACAAACCATGTGAGTAACCTAGAATGGTGACTGAATGGCTGGGAAGCTGAGAAGAATTTTCAGAAATTTCATCTGATGTGATTTCTCCAAATATTTCTGCCCCTCCCAATATAGAACTTCTTTCTCATCCCTTGGAATCTGGCCTGTGTATGACTGCTTTGAACAATGGAATGCAGAAGTGATGTTCTGAAATTTCCAAGTTTCAGTATTAAGATTGTCTAGCTTCTTCATCTACTTCTCTCTTGGGACACAGCCAACTTACTGTGGGGATCTCAAAAGCTACATAAAAATGTCCACATGGAAGACTCAAGTAGAAGAATGGTCACAGCTGCATTATTCATAAGTACACAGTCCAAATGTTTATTAACATTAGAGTAGATAAATACAATGTGACATGTTCATACAAGGGAACACTAGAGAGAATGAAAATAATCTACTGTTGTATGCAGCAGTATGTATGAATTGCAAGACTATACTATTGAGTTAAAAATAAGCAAATCTAACCTATGGCTTGGGTTACTCTTATGTATCATAGGTATCTATGATTAGTAGATACCCATGGAGAAGATGGAAATGTTTTGACTAGAAGGTGCCTGGGGAATACTTCTGTAACACAAGTAATGTTCTATTTTTTTATGTGGGTAGTGTTTATAAGGGTGTGTTCACTTTGTAACAATTCATTGAGCTGTTCTGTACATCATAATCTAATTACAATTTTTACAAAAAAAAAAAAAAAAAAAAAAAGAACAAAACTTCAGATTGAATGAAAACAGAGGTGCAAGCATTCCTTGCTGCTGCTAAGTCGCTTCAGTCATGTCCGACTCTGGGACCCCAGAGATGACAGCCCATCAGGCTCCCCCATCCCTGGGATTCTCCAGGCAAGAACACTGGAGTGGGTTGCCATTTCCTTCTCCAATGCATGAAAGTGAAAAGTGAAAGTGAAGTCGCTCAGTCGTGTCCAACTCTTAGCAACCCTATGGACTGCAGCCGACCAGGCTCCTCCGGCCATGGGATTTTCCAGGCAAGAGTACTGGAGTGGGGTGCCATTGCCTTCTCCAAAGCATTCCTTAGCCATGGCTAATAGCTTTTATCAATACTTCAGGAGCAGGACGAAAGGTTGGAAGTTTATGAAAGAATTTAGAAGTTCTAAATGTATGCTGCAAAATATATATAATAGAAATTGGATTTATTTTAAACTCTATTGTGAAATCTAATTTGTGCTGGTGTCAAGAATATGTCCCCTTTCCTGGTTTATTGATCATTTCCTTTAATCGTTTGGAGTCCATGTTGCCAGACAGCTTAGTTTTTTGTTTCGTTTTCTGTTTTGTATGGCAAGACATTAGCTCTCTTTCCTTGTTACCACTGATCTCATTCTAGTTCAGTAAATGAATTGTATTCTGGGCAAAGCAGCTCCAGCTCGATTGTCTCATCCTTCAGCATATTTCATTTTCTAATTTACATTTCTCCCTCTAGTTTATATCTTCAAATGTCACACACTAAACTGATGGCTTTCAATCTGAAGCATAAAATTTCTCAGTTTTCACAAAGGAAATAGCCTTCTCTGCCTATCAAATAAAGCATCAGAGAGAAATGTGACTGTTTGTAAAGTCATTTCAACTGGTTCAGAGAGTCTATTCTCACCTATTCACTTAGTGCCATTAAACCTGACCACTTCCAGCCTTCAAATGGTTTGTTGTTTAAAGTCTATGTGTAGGTTTCATATCATGCGGCTAAGTTATTATGGTTGCTAAGCTATTTCCTCTCCTCAGAGATCCTGTACAGCCCCTTTGCAATGATAATTGTACATTTTTTCCCATCTGTTCTTTTATTGAGCTTCTGGTCACATTTCTGTACTATTTGTTGCCATTTAAAAAAAATTATGGTGATATTCAGCTTTTAACTCTTAGGCTGTATGAAAAAAAAAAAAGGTTATTACTATATTATGCTAAAGCATGAAGGTACATAGCCAAAAATGCATAACCACAGAGCACTACTGACTTATTAAGAGACTTTTAATTGGTGTGGTTTTTTTTAGGAAGAGCAATGTAAAGCATCATTATAATAGCTTGGAAGCAATGACACACATAACCATTTAAAGAGATAAAATAACAAATCGTATCAAGGAGAATTTGCAGAATTCTCAAACTAAGCGACCTTAAAGAGCCAGCTCAACAGTACACCCATGGCAGATTCATGTCAATGTATGGCAAAACCAATACAATGTTGTAAAGTAATTAGCTTCCAATTAAAATAAATAAATTTATATTTAAAAAGAAAAAAAAAAGATGAGTCAACTGAAGCCTAAAATGGAAAATGGCCGCCTACGACCTTCCACCTGTGAGTAAGTGCAGGTTGACACTGAAAATCAGCTCTTTCTACATCACACAAATTATACATCTATAAATAAGCGCCAAAGTGCAACAATCATATCAGTTGTAAAATTCAGATAATCCTCATGATTTACTCCCCTTGACATGCACTGAAACAATTCTGCCACAGTATGAGTTTTCTTTACTTATTAAGCAACTTCAATTTTCCTCAACAAGTGATATTAACTATCCTGACCTTAAAACCAGAGTGACTTTTCAGTGCTAGGTCTATCAAAATAAATGCTCTCTGTAAATATTTCAGATGAGAATTTATTTAAAGAGACTTGGAAGTAACAGAGGTCAAATTATTCTAATGGAAATACGTTAGGTGGAAATATGCCAAGATGGAAAAATTATAACATAGCCAAGAAAAAAGTAGAAAGGAAGAGAAAAAGAGAAGAAAAAAAGAAGAAGAAACAAGGTCAATGAATACTTGTAGAATAAAAGGAAAAAAGAGAGAAGAGAAAGAAAATAAAATCCGAATAGTCCCTCTATGAAGAGATATTCTGTGAAATCAACCGTCACACCCAGAATGACAACATCCTATTGTAGGTGCTTTTCTGAGGTCAACCCGAAGTACATTTACAATCTATTGGTATTAAATATGATATACAGACTTTACCATCACCGGAATGAATGTAAAACATGTGGAAAAGTACCCATCTCAAGGAAATGTTCCTTTTCTTATGCAGCAAAGCCATACATGTGCCAATAAAATCTGATTTTATTTCCAATGGCTCCTTTGTTTGACATGTTAATGATAGGCTACTCAACTGAAAAATATTTCAGCAAAATTATTTCCTTTTGAATGCTGAAATAATTTGAAAGAAAGTAAAACAATCAGACACATACAGTAAACACATTTATTACTAAACCAGAAATGTTAGCAGTGAATTCCAAATGAACTGAGATGACTAGGCACAGGAATGATTGTGAATACTTTCCACATTTAGTAAATAATTCCCAAAACATATGTTAACATTAAAAGACCATTGAACATTAGCATGAAGTAAAGTGGGGAATACCGATTGTTAAAGAATGAGGTGAAGAATCAGGTCTTTGATCACAAGTTTAAAATATCAAAGACTGTTGACTTGAAAAAAGCTACCATTTGAAAAATAAAATATTCATTTAATAAATTATTTGTATAGTCATTATAAGCAATATTTTGGTATTGTCTTTTAACTTAATGAAGGGATTGAGACTGAATTAATTATTTTTGCATTATATATGCAAAACATTGACCCTTTCCCTTGCTTTTTTTTTTTCTTTAGCAATCTAGGTAAACAAAAATAAATTAATTATAATCTTTGGTTCATAGTGCATAATCATCATTGGTCTATGAACAGTCTACTTTTATTCATTTACTTTTCCAAATTATCTATATTTAAAAAATTGTGGCAACCATGCATAATTTACAATTTGCTATTTAAAAGAATTTTAAATGTATTTAGTTTAGTGGCATTAGGTAACTGACAAGGTTTTACAACTATCACCACAATCCATGCACAGAACTTTTTCATCTTGCAACACTGAAGCTTTGTACCTACTAACAACTCCCCATTCCTCCTCCTCCCAGGCTCTGGCAATTATCATTCTTCCACTCTCTGTCTTTGTGAATTTGACCTCATGTGAGTATAATCACACAGCATTTGTCTTTTTGTGACTGGCTTATTTCATTTATCATAATGTCCTTAAGTCATCCATGTTGTAGCACATGTCAAAATTCCCTTCCTTTTTAAGACTGAATAATATTCACTGCAGGTATTTATCACATTTTGCTTATCATGCATTGCTGGACACGTGGATTGCTTCCAGTTTTGATGTCTTGATTAATGTTATAAACATGGGCATGCAGTTCTCTTTTCATGTGTCTATTTTCAATTGTTTTAGACATATATTCAGAAGTGGGATCACAGGATAATCCTATTTTTAATTTTTTGAAGAATCTCCATTCGATTTTCCATAGCAGTTGCACCATTTTACATTCTTATCAGTAATGCACAAGAGTCCATTTTCTCCACATTCTCATCAGCGCTAACAAGCCCTAGCTTTTCTGATAGTAGACATCCTGCTGGATACAAAGTGGTATCTTATTCCTATTTATTCTTTTAATTTTAATACTGCAATTAGGGCTTCCCTGGTGACTCAGACAGTAAAGAATCTGCCCGCAATGCAAAAAAACCCAGGTTTGATCCCTGGGTTGGGAAGACCCCCTGGAGGAGAAAATGGCAACCCACCCCAGTATTCTTGCCTGGAGAATTTCATGGACAGAGGAGCCTGGTTGTTCCATGGGGTCGCAAAGAGTCATACACGACTGAATGACTAACAGACACACAGAAACTTTAGGGCTTCCCTGATAGCTCAGCTGGTAAAGAATCCGCCTGCAATGCAGGAGACCCTGGCTTGATTCCTGGATCAGGAAGATCCCCTGGTGAAGGTAAAGGCTACCCACTCCAGTATTCTGACCCTAAGAATTGCATGTAGAGTATAGTCCATGGGGTCACAAAGAGCTGGACACAACTGAGAGACTTTCACTTTCACTTCTCTTTCATACTAAAATAAATACCCCCAAATGTATCACCTAACCAGGCCTAAAACAGAACTGTGCGAATGAATCTCTCTCATTTCCTGCTCTGCCTTTCCTTAATGGTAATCCAAATTAGTTGCTTAACATTTCTAGCTTTTTTATAAATATGTAGTTTTGCCTTATACTATATGACTAAACTTTTCTACTTTCACTTGAGCCAGGGCACTCATTCCAGAATAAAAAGAAAACTCGACACGTCTCTCTAGGTAGAGACAGAAATAATCATGGCTACATAGCCACTGAGAAACAAGTCAAGTCTGTTTACTTCTCACGTTGATGAAAAATTTTGTGTTAATTAGTTAATTGAATTAAAAGTAATTCAATTTAATGAATAGTAGCTAACTGTGCAAGGTATTGCAGAATGTGCGCAGATGAATATAAAGGTCTCTCCATCAATACTGTGCTTACAATGGAATCATTTATTTATCTACTTCATAACCATAGGTTCAACACAGGTACAAAGAAGCAATAGACATTAATAACACTTCACAACCTTGCAGGATTGTATTATCTGTATTCTTAATCTGATGTCTTCTGTGGCAGACACAAATTTTCTTTCAAACTATTTCCCTCTCTTTCAGAGCGTGTACCTGGAATATATTTTCCAGATCATTTTATAATTATCTATGGTAATATGCCTAGGTTCTGGTTAACAGTTTAGGGAAGGAAATGATGAATGCGCCTCCTGAGACTGGAATCCTCATCTCAACTTTCACTCACTCCTTACCCTGTCTGCTAGTCAAGGACACTGAAGCCTTAGGGGATGGTAGAAACACAAGTTAGAGAAATGATCCATTCCTGAATGACTTTATAGATAGCTGCCTGCTGAACAGTCACATTAAAAGAATTATTGAGCAATAAATAAACTTCTACAGTGTTAAACCTCTTGAAATTATTTAGTGTTTATCTGTTACTGCAGTTAGTATTTACCATATCTAATATTCCTCCTGTTTCTGAAAGAATCTAAATCCAAAAATTTCCCCTTTCTTGGCAACATGATAACTATAATTCGGAATACAGTGTTCTGTAAAGAGAACCTGAAGTTCAAATTCTAGTGCTGTCATTTTCTTTTCTTTTTTTTAAATTTATTTATTTTTTAATTGAAGGATAATTGCTTTGTAGAATTTTGCTGCTTTCTGTCAAACCTCAACATGAATCAGCCATAGGTATATATATTATTTACATTTTATTTTAAATTACTCATTCAATAGATATTTTAATGCACAGATTCTTTTTAATGTTGATGCAACAGCAAGGAAACAAATGGACAGACCACTGTTTTCATGGACTTTATTTCTAGAGTGGAAAGACATAATAAACAAGTAAGCTTATTCATATATAGCATAGTAATGATAATCTTAGAAAAATAGTGCTTAGTGAGAGGCTGAATGATTTGGGAAGATATTTATACAAATAGACATAACAGTAGAAAATAATAAATATTTCAGGGGGGTATAAAAACCTGAACAATATCAGGGCTAGAAAAAATATTTTAGTTATTTTAAGTAAATATAATTTTATTCAAAATGTGTACATGGTTATGAGCCCCTGTTCAGAAGAGATATAAAGAAAATAACAATACTTAATTTATACCAGTGACATTTTTGGAGGAATGCATTTAATGAAATAAGTGCTTATTCATTGTTAGGTATCCAAGAATGATATCTAATTAAGTATAGAATTTTTTGAAGTATACCTTAAAATGTCAGTACCAGGTTTAAAAAAAAAATTCCTAAATGGCTGATAAATACAAAAGAAATATTAGAAACTAGAGGATGAAGGACTTACCTGACAGAAAAATAGCATTGGGCTTGGTTTTAAAGGTTGAAAAATATTTGATTAGAAAGAATCAGGGAAAGAGAAACAACTTGTGTTAACTAAAATATAATGAGAGAAACCAGAAAGAATGAGGAAACAAATGGAAGTAGTAAAAAGTATACTTGGTATGCAATAAAAGCTCACTTTTGAAATACAGGCTTGAGCCATAAAAACAAAGGACTTTGAATACCAAGTTGAAGCATCTTGAAAACCCAATTTAGCAGTAGAAAGATGACATCAAAATTGATGAATTAAGTGTAGAAAACTTTTCTTCACCAACTGACAGTTTGTTATCATAATGCCAATCATTGTCATTCTTCCAGCCAGTGGTGCACTTTATAAAATTAAACAACACATCTTTCATTCTTGGGGATCTATACAAAATGCCTGTCATAATGCCCAGTCTACAGTCTATATTCAATGCATAATATTCATTACAGATTTATCTGATCACCTCAAATACATGCTAGTTAATTGTTTCTTTACAGATTGCTGTAGATGAATATTTCTCCCATCATCCCAAAATAAGAAAACATAGAAAGTGAAAAACTGTAGAATAATGAAGAAATTAGCTCTGGCAAATAAATACATTTAAATTGACTCACTTTACTGAAATTTACACCTTCACATCCAGTATAACAATGGAAAACTAAAGAACTTTCATTTTCTATCAGTATTAAAAATGAAAAGACTTTTAAGAACAAAAAGGAAAGAACAGAGGAATAAACAGATCTTCAATAATGTCCACATCTTCAGGCAACATAACTTCTAGTTTCAAAGTTTTCATATGAAGTTCAGGTAAGATGTGCTTAATAATAAAATAAAACTATTGTTCTTGCAACAATAATAGGCCTACTAATACTTCTCTGCTGTGTTTCACTTCACCAGAGGACAATCGTGGTAGGGAGAAGGATTCTGAATAAAGTTAAATTTCCTTTAAGGAACCTTGACTAGTTCAGGGTCATTGGGATATTTTTAGGTAGTCCCATGTGGGAGCCTGTATACTCTCCCAGTTGGGACTGTATTCTATGGATCTAGGCTTTCATTGCCATATCTGTGATTATAGTTTTCTTTTTCTTCCTATCATTTGGCAATATAATATGGCAAAAGACACAGAAGAAAAAAAAAGCAAAAACCCCTAATGCTAGAGGATTTGAGAAAATGGTAAAGTAGATAGCTTCCCATTCAACAAGAATTACACTGGCAGAAACTGTCTGATGCAACAAGATGGAATTCTAAATCTCCGGAAGGTGGGTTACTTCCAGGGGAAGTCTTGCAAGGCCAATTGCGATTACTTTTGGTCAATTTCAGCTTTTACCACTACAGGAGCTACCTATTCCCCACCACCAGCAAGGTAACAGGCAATAATATATATGTTCCAGAAGCACCTTGCATATAGTTTTTGGGAGCCAAGGTGGCCAATAAGCCCCCTGTCCAACAAATATTGGGGATCTCTGTTCTAATCTCTGACTGCTACTTCAGATCATGGAAGCCACTTTCCTCCATTGTTCAAAGCCCCTGCCCCTATAGCAAAAGTGACTTCTAGGGAATTTCCAAGGACTAGAACATTTCCCTCCCTCCAGTTTTTTGTTTTTCTTCCTTGGGAGAACCAAATATTAAAAAGCAGCTTTATGCACAAAGGAAATTCAAAAGTCATATGCCTAGCAAAAGGCACAGGCTTGGAAAGATCCAAAAATAACTTAAATGCATGCCTTAAACTTAAGTTCATAGTCAATACTTAAGGTTGATCCTCAGCAGAGATACCCTACAGTAATCAAAACCAAACAAAAAAACAAACAGAAAATTCTGGGAAAAGGGGAGAATGTTTCCAGAGTCACTGTATTATTAGATTCAAATGTGCAGTTTTCAACAACAAAAAAACAAAAGGCATAAAAACAAGAAAGTATAGCCCATTCGAAATGATTAAAAATACATAAATAAGAGACAAGATGCCCCAAAAAAGACTTGCTGGAAGATCTACTAGACAAGGAATTTAAAACTGTATTTAAAAGGTCCAAAAACTAAAGGAAGATGTAAAGAGAGTCAGGAGAAAACAAGGAATGAACAAAATAGAAATACCAATAAAGAAATAGAAAATCTAAAAAGAAAACAAAAAGAAATTTTGTAGCTAAAAAGTACAATAACTAAAATGAAAAATTTACTAGAGTTTCAAAGGCAGATTTGAGCAGGCAGAAGAATCAGTGAACTTGAAGATAGGACAATTAAAATTTTAAATCTGAGGAACAGAAAAAGGTAAAGATCAAAGAAAAGTAAGCAAAGTCTAAGGGACCTGGGGAACATCATTAAGTGGAGGGAGTCTCAGAAGGTTAGGAGAGTTAGAGGCAGAGAGAATATTTGAAGACATGGTGGCTGAGATTTCCCAAATTCTATTAGATTGGGAATTAGTTAATCCAATTAATTAAAATTGAATATAAACATCCTAAAAGTTGAACTAAGTTTAAATATGATAAACTAAAAATGACTCACACCAAAACCACAGAATAACAGGATACTTTTGCACAGATTCTCACTGTGCTTTTATTATGCTGATATATATTGAGACCTTCTAAGGGAATAAATAGAATGCACAGACTATTCCAAAAAAATTTGACTTTCTTGACTATAGAGTGTGTCCTGTAAGTGGTGTTTTATTGGATATATTTTTGGAAATAATATTTGAAGTTGTTGTTATTAAAGTATGTAGAGTTTATTTACCACTTTGTAACATGTCTTCAAAATGAATGTTTCACCAGTGGAATTCAATTATAAACACAATTCAGTATTAAACACTGTTTTAGATTCTGAGATAATCATAAAGACTTGATACTTTTCTGCAAGCTGTTAACAATTTATTTGGGAATATACACTGAAATAAATAGATCCTTTCAATACAATGTGATGAACACTGTAACAAGAGACAAAGAAGATTTTTATAATACATAGAAGAATTCCTGACACAGGACTGGAGCATTTGAAAAGACATTCTAAAGAAAGGAATGTTTTAACTATGATCTGAAGGTTAAAAGAGGGTAGTCTTGGTGAAAGAGAATTAGAACAGAGTTCATGAAGAGGGAGAAGGATATGCAAAGAGGAGGCAAACTCTTTCAATTTAACATATATAATATAATATATTAGCCATTGAATTAAGAGTTAAAGATTTTTTTGATAACTTTTTACTGTTTAATTTTTGACGTTGCTCAGAAAAATAAAATAAGCATGTTTTACACAAGTGAAGTTTGCTATATTTTGGATTATTTTAGGGTATATTTCTGGAGATAAGACCCTGAGTGAAAATGCATACATATTTTCATGGTCTCTGATATATATTGCCAAACTGCTTTTTGAAAGTGAGTCAGAAAACTCACTAGCAGTATCTGTAAATAAGATTTTCAATGAATCCACACTATTATTAGTGTATTTACCAAAGCCTTTCCTTATACCACTGATTAACATTCCATCGGAATATTTAGTGTTCTCAGGAGCACATTTTTATGAAGACTAGATTTTAAGAAAACATAATAAAAACGATAGAATAAAAGTGTGAAATTAAAATAGTTGTAGTCTTCAGTTCAGTTCAGTCACTCAGTCATGTCCAACTCTTTGCGACCCCATGAATCACGGCACGCCAGGCCTGCCTGTCCATCACCAACTCCCGGAGTTCACTCAGACTTATGTCCATCGAGTCAGTGATGCCATCCAGCCATCTCATCCTCTGTCGTCCCCTTCTCCTCCTGCCCCCAATCCCTCCCAGCATCAGAGTCTTTTCCAATGAGTCAACTCTTCACATCAGGTGGCCAAAGTACTGGAGTTTCAGCTTTAGCATCATTCCTTCCAAAGAAATCCCAGGGCTGATCTCCTTCAGAATGGACTGGTTGGATGTCCTTGCAGTCCAAGGTACCCTCAAGAGTCTTCTCCAACACCACAGTTCAAAAGCATCAATTCTTCGGTGCTCAGCCTTCTTCACAGTCCAACTCTCACATGCATACACGACCACAGGAGAAACCATAGCCTTGACTAGACGAACCTTTGTTGGCAAAGTAATGTCTCTGCTTTTGACTATGCTCTCTAGGTTGGTCATAACTTTCCTTCCAAGGAGTAAGCATCTTTTAATTTCATGGCTGCAGTCACCATCTGCAGTGATTTTGGAGCCCCCAAAAATAAAGTCTGACACTGTTTCCACTGTTTCCCCATCTATTTCCCATGAAGTGATGGGACCAGATGCCATGATCTTCGTTTTCTGAATGTTGAGCTTTAAGCCAACTTTTTCACTCTCCACTTTCACTTTCATCAAGAGGCTTTTGAGTTCCTCTTCACTTTCTGCCCTAAGGGTGGTGTCATCTGCATATCTGAGGTTATTGATATTTCTCCCAGCAATCTTGATTCCAGCTTGTGTTTCTTCCAGTCCAGCATTTCTCATGATGTACTCTGCATAGAAGTTAAATAAGAGGGGACAATATGCAGCCTCGACGTACTCCTTTCCCTATTTGGAACCAGTCTGTTGTTTCATGTCCAGTTCAAACTGTTGCTTCCTGACCTGAATACAGATTTCTCAAGAGACAGATCAGGTGGTCTGTATTCCCATCTCTTTCAGAATTTTCCACAGTTTATTGTGATCCACACAGTCAAAGGCTTTTGGATAGTCAATAAAGCAGAAATAGATGTTTTACTGGAACTCTTGCTTTTTCCATGATCCAGTGGATGTTGGCAATTTGATCTCTGTTTTCTCTGCCTTTTCTAAAACCAGCTTGAACATCAGGAAGTTCACGGTTCATGTATTGCTGAAGCCTGGCTTGGAGAATTTTGAGCATTACTTTACTAGCATGTGTCTTAGGCTCATTAAATTCTGTATTAGAATTTTCCCCTTTATAGCAAAGTGTCTAGAATATATATCCAGACACTTCTGCTTTTATAGTTTATAATCAATTTTCTAAATGAAATGAATATTTTTGCTTCCATTTCTTTTTTAAAAACAAATCTCTGTATCTTTCTCCATGCATATAGATATATAGATTCAGTTCAGTTCAGTCGCTCAGTCGTGTCCGACACTTTGCAACCCCATGAGCCGCAGCACACCAGGCCTCCCTGTCCATCACCAACTCCTGGAGTCCACCTAACCCCATGTCCATTAAGTTGGTGATACCATCCAACCATCTCATCCTCTGTCATTGCCTTCTCCACCTGCCTTCAATCTTTCCCAGCATCAGGGTCTTTTCCAATGAGTCAGCTTATGGCATCATGTAGCCCAAGTATTGGAGTTTCAGCTTCAACTTCAGTCCTTCCAGTGAACACCCAGGACTGATCTCCTTTAGGATGGACTGTTTGGATCTCCTTGCAGTCCAAGGGACTCTCAAGAGTCTTCCCCAACACCACAGTTCAAAAGCATCAATTCTTAGGCACTCAGCTTTCTTTATAGTCCAATTCTCACATCCATACATGACCACTGGAAAAACCATAGCCTTGACTAGACAGACCTTTGTTGACAAAGTAATGTCTCTGCTTTTGAATATGTGGTCTAAGTTCAAGAATGTTCAAGAGCTTCACAATTGCACTCATCTCACGTGCTGGCAAAGTAATGCTCAAAATTCTCCAAGCCCAGCATCAACAATACGTGAACTGAGAACTTCCAGACATGCAAGCTGGATTCAGAAAAGGCAGAGGAAGCAGAGATCAAATTGCCCGTATCCACTGGATCATAGAAAAACCAAGAGAATTTCGGGAAAAATCTACTTCTGCTTCATTGACTGTGTGAATCACAACAAATTGTGGAAAATTCTTTAAGAGATGGGAATACCAGATCACCTTACCTGCCTCCTGAGAAATCTGTATGCAGGTAAAGAAGCAACAGTTAGAACTGGACATGGAACAATAGACTGTCTCCAACTTTGAAAAGGCTGTATATTGTCTCTTTGCTAATTTAACTTAAATGCAGAATACATCATGTGAAATGCCAGGCTGGATGAAGCACAAGCTGAAATCAAGATTGCAAGGAGAAATATCAATAATCTCAGATATGCAGATGATACCACTGTAATGGCAAAAAGGAACTAAAGAGCCTCTTGATGAGGATGAAATAGAAAAGTGAAAAAGCTGTCTCAAATATCAGCCAAATTCAAAAAACTAAGATCATGCCTTTTGGCCTCATTTGGTCCCATCACTTCACGGCAAATAGAAGGGGAAAGAGTGGAAGCAATGATACATTTTATTTTCTTGGGCTCCAAAATCACTACAGACAGGGACTGCAGCCGTGAAATTAAAAGACGCTTGCTCCTTGGAAGGAAAGTGGTGACAAACCTGGACAGTGTATTAAAAAGCAGAAATACCTGACAAACGTCCATGTAGTCAAAGCTATGGTTTTTCCAGTAGTCATATATGTATGTGACAGTTGAACCATAAAGAAGGCTGAGCCCTGAAGAATTGATAATTTTGTACTATAGTACTGGAGAAGACTCTGGAGAGTCCCTTGGACTGCAAGGAGATCAAACCAGTCGATCCTAAAGGAAATCAACTCTGAATATTCGTTGGAAGGACTGATGCTGAAGCTGAAGCTCCAGTCCTTTGGCCACCTGATGCAAAGAGCCAATTCGCTGGGTAAAACTATGATGCTGGGAAAGATTCAAGACAAAAGGAGAAGAGGGTGGCAGAGGATGAAATGGTTAACTAGCATCACTGAGTCAATGGACCTGTGTTTAAATAAACTCTGAGACAGTGAACGACATGAGGAGCCTGGTATGCTGCAGTCTGTGGAGTCACAAATAGTCAGATGCAATTTACCAACTGAGAAACAAGCAACAACAATTCGATCAACAGACATAGTTGACCATTGTTCAAAAAATTTCAATTTTACTTTAATATCCTTGATCTCAAACTACCGCACAATTGCGCTCATCTCACACGCTAGTAAAGTAATGCTCAAAATTCTCCAAGCCAGGCTTCAGCAATACGTGAACTGTGAACTTCCTGATGTTCAAGTTGGTTTTAGAAAAGGCAGAGGAACCAGAGATCAAATTGCCAACATCCACTGGATCATGGAAAAAGCAAGAGAGTTCCAGAAAAACATCTATTTCTGCTTTATTGACTATCCAAAAGCCTTTGACTGTGTGGATCACAATAAACTGTGGAAAATTCTGAAAGAGATGGGAATACAGACCACCTGATCTGTCTCTTGAGAAATCTGTATTCAGGTCAGGAAGCAACAGTTTGAACAGGACATGAAACAACAGACTGGTTCCAAATAGGGAAAGGAGTACGTCGAGGCTGCATATTGTCCCCTCTTATTTAACTTCTATGCAGAGTACATCATGAGAAATGCTGGGCTGGAAGAAACACAAGCTGGAATCAAGATTGCTGGGAGAAATATCAATAACCTCAGATATGCAGATGACACCACCCTTAGGGCAGAAAGTGAAGAGGAACTAAAAAGCCTCTTGATGAAAGTGAAAGTGGAGAGTGAAAAAGTTGGCTTAAAGCTCAACATTCAGAAAACGAAGATCATGGCATCTGGTCCCATCACTTCATGGGAAATAGATGGGGAAACAGTGGAAACAGTGTCAGACTTTATTTTTGGGGGCTCCAAAATCACTGCAGATGGTGACTGCAGCCATGAAATTAAAAGATGCTTACTCCTTGGAAGGAAAGTTATGACCAACCTAGAGAGCATAGTCAAAAGCAGAGACATTACTTTGCCAACAAAGTTTCGTCTAGTCAAGGCTATGGTTTCTCCTGTGGCCGTGTATGCATGTGAGAGTTGGACTGTGAAGAAGGCTGAGCACCGAAGAATTGATGCTTTTGAACTGTGGTGTTGGAGAAGACTCTTGAGAGTCCCTTAGACTGTGAGGAGATCCAACCAGTCCATTCTGAAGGAGATCAGCCCTGGGATTTCTTTGGAAGGAATGATGCTAAAGCTAAAACTCCAGTACTTTGGCCACCTCATGGAAAGAGTTATCTCATTGGAAAAGACTCTGATGCTGGGAGGGATTGGGGGCAGGAGGAGAAGGGGACGACAGAGGATGAGATGGCTGGATGGCATCACTGACTCGATGGACATGAGTCTGAGTGAACTCTGGGAGTTGGTGATGGACAGGGAGGCCTGGCGTGCCGTGATTCATGGGGTCGCAAAGAGTCAGACATGACTGAGCGACTGAACTGAACTGAACTGAACTGATCCTTGATCCAATGATTTGAATGAAATAAATTACTATGTTACTGACTTTTCTCTTTTTCCCCCATTGCTATTGCCACTTTTAGGTATAGTTTACATCTTTCATTTACTGTAAGGAAACTTAAATGAAATCTTAAATCTCTAGTCTTCTTGCTATCTTGTTTGCCAGTATACTCTAATACCAAGCATTTAGCTTAAGCTGATAGGCTTTCTATTTAAGTTATTTCGGGATTTGTATAAAAGAACCTGGTGTTCTTTTTCAATGTGAAGATTCGTGGGCACCACTTAAGCCTTAATAAATTAGAATCCATCCTGATGTAACCCTACCATCTGCCTATTAATAATTCTCCCATATTGGTCTTATGCCTAAACATATATTTCATCTTCAACTCTCTCTGCCATCATGTCTCTTTTCTAGTTAGTCATGGCAACCTTAGCAGGATCAGAACAATAATCCAGAAAAATATTATCTGAAGAGTTTTGCAAAACTCTCTGACTCAACTAAATTTTGAAAAGAACATCAAAACAAAGAAAGATATAAAAAACTTCTGGATTTCTTTCCCAAGGCTCTCCATATTGACTGACAGCATGATCATCACCTGTCTAGGTGAACTACAGAAGTAAACTAAAAAAGACATGAGCCTGTAAAAAAGACAATTCTTTAGAACAAGGAGACAATTTCAAACTTTATCAACATTCTACCCAAACCATGAGCAGTACTTACTGGGCAAAACTTAGCATTCCTTTCTTGCTGAACAGAGAACTGACCTCCAAACACATTTTGCTGAATCATTTTATCAAGGCATAGTTAACTGAATTAAGTTGCCTGATTTAGCAGGTACCTTCACTTTTGGGTTAAGGCTATGACTTCCAATCAGCACAGCACTGACCTTGCAGATCTGAACATAGCGGCCACGTTATACCCTCACTGGCACCTTAAGTCTAGCCCTTAAACTGTCTTAACTGTTCAGATGTCATACTAACTAGATTAAAAACTCTTTGAAGGTAGAGTTTATTATCATGATCATTAATATTATCATTATCATAAAACACATATAACATAAAACATCATTTTAACCATTTTCGAGTGTACAATTCTGTGACTTTAAATGCATTCACCACCCATCTCCAGAACTCTTTTTTCATCTTGTAAAATTTAGTTTGTGTATGTGTTAAACAAATCTTCATTCACCTCTTCCCCCAGCCCCTGGTAACCATCATTCTACTTTCAGTCTCTATAATTTTGACTACTTTAGGTACTTAAGTAGAATCATACAGTATTTTTTACTTTAACTTAACTTTGTACCCCATACTTAATCAGGAACAATGACTTTTCTTCATTAAAAAAATATTTGTTGATATCAACTACTTGGGCATTTGGGTGCTACATGGAAAAAGCACTAGTTTCAAAGTTTGAAAGAAAAAAATGAAAGAAAGAAACAAACAAAACATCAAAAAGATCACCAAATTCCATGGGGAACTAAGTTGAGAAATATATGAATAATATAATGATGCCTTAATTATCTCATTAAAGGCAAATATTCACAGAATTGCTTGTGTCTGATAACTTGGCTACTATTCACAGACTACACATTGCATTGTTTTTCAACAAATTTTCTATATAGTCATTGATACTCCACTTTATATTCCCAATGAGAATCCATTCTACAGACCCTAGAAGTACCCACATCATTCAACACTCTCAAGATCTTAAATCTAACTGCACGTAACTAAGGCCCATATCACCTTTGAAATTCCATTTACTAGAATTTACTAAACTTAATTTTTCTGATAAGAAAATGCTACATAGTTTAAAGTATTTTGAAAATAAAGTAAACCATGATAGAGGAGTAAAAATGAACAGGGATGCTAATTTCAAAAAGTTTCCTTGGAGAGAAGCCTTGGTTACCTGTGAAAAAAGATGTCACCTGTGAAAGGAAATTTGAATGAGATGAGAGAAGCCATTCTGGTGAATTAGGAGAAACTTATTCTAGTCAGAAGGAACAGACATTTCAAAGGGTCTGATGCAGGAATGTTCTTGGACATTCCCTGACAAGATGGCAAGTGACCTGGAACAAAGTGAGCTGGGTGGAGGTTTGAGGGGAGATAAAAAAGTTAAAATCAAAAAGGATGCAAAGAGACATATCATATTAGCTTTGCAGACATGGTGTTTGTGCTGTGTGTGTTGGGGAACTATTGGAGAGTTAGTGCATGGGAGCCACACGGTTGCTGATTTATTTATCCACTTTGGTTGCTAAGTAAGGGTCAAGAGTAGACACAGAAGCCAGTAAGAAGATGAGTTTAGCTTGCTCTCTTCATTGAGAGCAGTGGAAGTGGTAAGAAGTAGCAACATACAGGAAATATTTTGAAGGTGTTGCTGATGTAGCTTGATGAGAAATGAGAACTGAAGAAGAGAGAGGTGTATATATATATATATTTTTTTTTTCTGGTGTATATATATATACATATACATATATTTGCCCTGAGCAGCTCACAAATTAAAGTGTCATTTACTGAAGTGTGAAGGATGAGGAGAGGAAGGAGAATCAGAAATTTGGGGTTTAAAAGATATCAGTTTTGGATAAGTTAGAGATTCCTATTTAGACATCCATATGGAGAAGCCGAGTAGGCAGGAAGATAACATAGCATCCTGGAGTTCAAGGGAAAGACTAGAAGCCTGCTGCTGATGCTGTTGCTGCTAAGTCGCTTCAGCTGTGTCCGACTCTGTATGACCCCATAGACAGCAGCCCACCAGGCTCCCCTGTCCCTGGGATTCTCCAGGCAAGAACACTGGGGTGGGTTGCCATTTGTTCTCCAATGCATGAAAGTGAAAAGTGAAAGGGAAGTCATTCAGTCATGCCCAACTCTTAGCGACCCCATGGACTGCAGCCTACCAGGCTCCTCCATCCATGAGATTTTCCAGGCAAGAGTACTGGAGTGGGTTGCCATTGCCTTCTCCAGACTAGAAGACTAGAGATACTTAATTGCCTGTCATCATCAAAACAGTGATATGTAGAGCTATACTAGTAACTACATGAGATAATCTAATGACTAAATATAAATATTTGAATGTATTTCTGCTAGTATATTATTAAATTTGAGTATCATCAGTCTTCATACAGTAAATGTTGCTGAATTGTAAGAATAGCACACCATTTATCTATAGTTATGTCTACATCTGTATCTGTCTATCTCTCTATCTATCTCCCTACCTCTCCATCTATCTCCCTACCTCTCCACAGAGAGGACTATATATAACAGAAAGGGAAAAAAGAAATGTATCTGGCAGTTTCCTCAATAAACATACTAAAACTTCTCTGCTTTTTGACAAGCCAGTACATTTTTATAACTCATAAATAATTGAAAATAGCAAACAGCTTACTGTCATAAAGCACTTTTATGTGATAGTAAAAGATTCTCTTGCACATGTTAGTATTGGTCATAAACAGCACACTGAAGTCAAAAGTAAATGGCATGAGCAAGAAATTTCATTAAATTTTTAATGAGGACAAATAAAATTCTATCATGCTATGGTTGCTACCAAATTCAATTCAATTAAATACATATTTGTCACATGTTTATTACATGCATATCATATAATGTGCTAGTGTAAAGGATGCAAAGATAAGCCACAATTGTCACACACTCACAGACTTTGGAGTTCACACTCTGGTAGAAGAGGGCTTTATTCCAATAATTACATGGCTTATTGTTTAATCACACAATGAGATAAAAATGTGAAGGATACCAACATGAATCTATAAAAGCATATGGTAACTATAATTGACTTAGTCTGAAAAATCAGAGATGACTTTGTGAGAAAGTATCACATGAACCTGGTGAAGAGAAGTTCATAAAACAAATGGGATCTAGGGGATTGACATCGTGTGTTCCATAAAATGGAGAAATCCAGTGTAGATGAAGAATTAAGAAAAATGATAAGTGATAGGATAGTCAGCATTGTTCAACCTGCTTGTGTGAGATTTGTAAAATATCTTAAGATTTTTTTAGATGATTTTCATTTCTCATTTGGAAAAACATGAGAAATTTCTCATTTTTTAATCCCAAAGATCCCTTTCACTCAAAAACTAGAGAATTCTGAAATTCCAGCTCATGACTTTCAAGTCACAGGTGCTGTCCGTGGTGCTAGAAAGCAAGTAACTGAGAAGAGAGAAGTGATTAACACCAAGGTTCCCAAACTTGACCATACTTTGGAATCACCACACTCAAGATCTACTGAATTATAATCCTGAGGATTAGAACCCTTGGGTCTGTATTTTTGTAGATTTTTGCTCTTAGGTGAATCTGACACATCCCATAATCTGCAAAATTGTCTTCTAGGACTATTGCCCAGAGTACTGTTTTCAACCTTGGCATACATGAATTACATGGAAACTTTTAAAATTACTCACAACCAGAACTTTCTCCAAAATAACTAAATTAGATTATCTAGAAGACAAACCCAGTACTGAATATTTTCTCAAAGATCCCCAGGTGTTTCTAACAATTGACCAGTAGCTTCATGAGCACATTTGAATAAGGAGAGGGGGAAATTGTCTATTTTTGTATGTAGAATGAATCACCAAAAAGATTATCTATAAAGGATTTATGGTATCATTATCACATCAGATCAGATCAGATCAGATCAGTCGCTCAGTCGTGTCCGACTCTTTGCAACCCCATGAATCGCAGCAAGCCAGGCCTCCCTGTCCATCACCAACTCCTGGAGTTCACTCAGACTCATGTCCATCGAGTCAGTGATGCCATCCAGCCATTTCATCCTGTCATCCCCTTCTCCTCTTTCCGCCAATCCCTCCCAGCATCAGAGTCTTTTCCAATGAGTCAACTCTTCGCAGGAGGTGGCCAAAGTACTGGAGTTTCAGCTTTAGCATCATTCCTTCCAAAGAAATCTTAGGGCTGATCTCCTTCAGAATGGACTGGTTGGATCTCCTTGCAGTCCAAGGGACTCTCAAGAGTCTTCTCCAATACCACAGTTCAAAAGCATCAATTCTTCGGTGCTCAGCCTTCTTCACAGTGCAACTCTCACATCCATACATGACCACAGGAAAAACCATAGCCTTGACTAAACGAACCTTTGTTGGCAAAGTAATGTCTCTGCTTTTCAATATGCTATCTAGGTTGGTCATAACTTTCCTTCCAAGGAGTAAGCATCTTTTAATTTCATGGTTGTAGTCACCATCTGCAGTGATTTTGGAGCCCAGAAAAATAAAGTCTGACAGTGTTTCCACTGTTTCCTCATCTATTTCCCATGAAGTGATGGGACTGGATGCCATGATCTTCGTTTTCTGAATGTTGAGCTTTAAGCCAACTTTTTCACTCTCCACTTTCACTTTCATCATGAGGCTTTTTAGTTCATACACATATGTAAATCAGAGGACAAGACTATTTTGCCAATATTTGAATCAACTAAATAAGAACATGTGGAGGTAAATACTCAGAAGTATCCATTAAAATGTTTTATAAAAGTGTTAACTAAAAACCTACAAAAATTATTTAAATATCAGTTACTTTGAGTAGCAATAACTTGATATCAATTTTTCTACCACTTAAAATATAAAGTGTAATTATAGTATTTTGATTGTGTACATAATATCTTACAATTTCCTTGTGAAGGAGGTCAGCATGCATACAGACATTTTGGATTTGACATTATAACTAATTACAATTTTCTTCCTATATTTCTGAATTAGAAACTATTCAAGAAGAAAAGCTGGTAGTCAACCAATAGAAATAAGATAAATATACATTTTATTATTGCTTAAAAGAAACAATATGGAAAACGCAGGTTGAATGAAAAGCTAAAATCGATATTTTGATACTATCCTAAAAATATTACCATGAGAGGTGATTTATCCATGGAAGAGTCATTTATCTTTCTTTGGATAAAAATGCATAGAAGATAGTAAGAAACAGAAATATGAAATTTACCCCAATTATGATAATATGAAGGGAGAGTATAAGTAATTTGTACTACAAAGAGATACTTTAAATTTGTTTGAATATTTAACCTAGAAAGAACTTTAATAAGATACTTTGCTAGTTCAGGAATTATACTCCAACGTGTGGTTATTTTTATCACCAAAGGATCATGTTAATGTATAAAGACACTGTAAAATATTACTCTGAAAATGAGCTTCATTATAAATTATTTGATATTAATACTTTTAAAATGTATATTAGTCGCTCAGTTGTGTCCAACACTTTGCAACCCCATGGACTGTGACCCCACAGGCTCCTCTATCCATGGGATTCTCCAGGCAAGAATATTGGAGTGGGTTGCTGTTTCTCCTCTCCAGAGAAACTTCTTGACCCAAGGATCTTTTAAAATGCTCTGATGTTCACTGTAAACTTTATTGCTTTTTTTTTTTTTTTCAAAGTAGCTCCTCTAAAGCTCACTCCTACTCATCACTGCAGCCATCCCTGGGCACTATGTTCCTGGCAAGTAAGAGACTCTTCCTATAACATAAAAGAGAGGCTCACCTCACATTAGCTCTGAGCTCGGTTTCAATGTATCAATTTTTCATAATGTCCCAATCAAGCAGTTCACTTGTTACATTCAACCCACTAATTAATCAAAATGAGTATATAAACTGATGGATTATCAGAAGGAATTTATTCATCAGTACAGTACAGTCCATAGTAAATATTTAGAAGACACACAGATAATCTTCCAGCAGTGTGATTTTAACCTCCTCAGTGATGCTATTTTTCTACAACAGCCCCTTGTAACACTGGGCTCACTATTATCTTGGTTATGATAGGGAATCAATAATTATTGATTTATCTAAATTAGATGAAAATTTATGGTGACACTTTTAGCTCAGATTCACTGAATCTGATTCATGTCCATGAATGATCCTTGGGTCTACCCATAATCTCTCAACTGTCAAAAGAACAACAAAACCCAGTGTGAGGAACAAAATCATGGGAATAAAATGAAGACAAGGTATTTCTCTCAGAGTTTCTAAAAATATTCTGTTTAGAAATTTTCAGTCTGTTTTAAATGTACAACCTGGAATCAAGATTGCCGGGAGAAATACCAATAACCTCAGATACACAGATGACAACACCCTTATGGCAGAAAGTGAAGAAGAACTAAAGAGCCTCTTGATGAAACTGAAAGAGGAGAGTGAAAAAGTTGGCTTACAGCTCAACATTCAGAAAACTAAGATCATGGCATCCGGTCCCATCATTTCATGGCAGATAGATGGGGAAACAGTGGAAACAGTGGCTGACTTTATTTTTGGGGCTCCAAAATCACTGCAGATGGTGATTGCAGCCATGAAACTGAAAGATGCTTATTCCTTGGAAGGAAAGTTATGACCAACCTAGACAGCATATTAAAAAGCAGAGACATTACTTTGTCAACAAAGGTCTGTCTAGTAAAGGCTATGGTTTTTCCAGTGGTCATGTATGGATGTGAGAGTTGGACTATAAAGAAAGCTGAGTGCCCAAGAATTGATGCTTTTGAACTGTGGTGTTGGAGAAGACTCTTGAGGGTCCCTTGGACTGCAAGGAGATCCAACCAGTCCATCCTAAAGGAGATCAGTCCTGGGTGTTCATTGGAAGGACTGATGTTGAAATTGAAACTCCAATACTTTGGCCACATGATGCAAAGAGCTGACTCATTGGAAAAGACCCTGATGCTGGGAAAGATTGAGGGCAGGAGAAGGGGATGACAGAGGATGAGATGATTGGATGGCATCACCGACTCAATGGACATGGGTTTGTGTGGACTCCAGGAGTTGGTGATGGACAGGCAGGCCTGGCATGCTGTGGTTCATGGGGTTGCAAAGAGTTGGACACAGCTGAGTGACTGAACTGAACTGAGTCACTTAAAATTTAATATAATTCAACTACAAGTACTGAGCACCTTCTTGAGTCAAATACTGGGTATGCCAGTGCTACTTGTTGGAGATGAAGACATTTTATCAGTTGTAAATATAGTAAAAATGGTAATAGTGGTGGTGCTACTGGTTGAAGTTAGCAACAGTAATACTAATTTAATCAATGTGATATTTTTATGAAAATAATTTAGATATCTTATTGCACTCTAAACAGAAATGTTAGATGGGCAACTATTACTTTTTCTCATTTTTTTAAATAGGGAAAATACAGGCTTATAATGATGAGAATATAGCAATAATATTTTAATTTCATGAAGAATGAAAACTAAGGATTAATAAAAAGTTTAATGAAAGTAGCCCAAAATCCAAAATGAAAGACCAAGGCAACAGAGGGGGGAAAGGTCATAGCAGAAAATCTCAGCATTAGGGCAAAGATCATAAACAAAGCAAAAGTGAATGAATACTGAATCAACCTCTTCAGATGCCTGCCTTCATTACACAGCAAATTGAACCATTAGCCTGGGGCATGAGCAAGTCCAATTCTAGGGAGCAGTGGGTCACTGGGTTGCTACTCCACTCCCATCAACCATGGCATCTCATTTATCATCTCAGTTGTGTCTACTAGTCCCTAAAACACACTGGAGCAAAAAGAATCTGGGTGACTGTGTTTTCCTCAGAGCAAGGAGATATGTAAATGGCTTGAACACAAACCTCATGTTTTATTCATCATGGTTCAAGTGATAAAATTTTAAAAGAAGTGTCAAGTAAGGTAGATAGATGATTTTAAAGGTCTTAGGTACTTCTCCTGATATACCTTCAGTTTTCCTGGCTACATCATCTAACCTCCAAATTTTCTTTCTTTACAATGGAAAATAAAATAAAATCCAATATTTTTCCTCACTAAGACTTGTAAGAGAAATAATGCAAATGATTGTAAAGAACTTCTGAAGATTGATTTGTTGTTAAATACTTATATCATCTATATGACCAGCTGACACAGAGATTCAGACCCCAAAGGAACATGAAGCTTAGAATTTAAAACAAAAGATGAGGAAGATCAAGGTTGGGAAACACACTAGATGATCAAGATAGTGCAGGGCTACCTGCCCACTGTGATCATGCCCAGCAAGAAATCACATGCCCTGGATGAGATTAGAACATTTTTGTTGAGCATGGAAACCTTCCCAGAAGTTACTTATTCTACTGCATAATTATGAATCACTTTACAAGTGAAGAGGAAAAAGATGTCTTCCTGTCTGCCATTTGGAAGCAGCAGGCCAAGCCTTAAATAGACTACATGGCAAGTCTATACATATGTGGTTATAACACTATTGAAATTATACTGAAATGACGAGATGTTATAAAAACAAATGCAATAAGAAAAATGGTGTGATTCATGAAACAGGAGAAAGGGAGGAATTTTCAGTACTCTGAAGGGGAGGGAAGGCAAACCATCAGATAGCATTTTTCCATTCTTAATGGCAGGAAGGCATGAAGTAGAGAAGTGACTGCCTCGGTTATCTGCACGTAAAGGAAACTTCTCTTGAGAGTGTCTCACCACTGAAATACAGGCCAATAAAACTGGATTCAAACCTTATTTATCTGATTGCATCTTCTGTTTGGCTTGACTCTGGTGGTTCACTCTGCCATCATGTTTGAGACTAAATTCACAACATGTCCTCTCCTCCCCTACCAGATGTTCAGCTTCTTCTGAGTCCTATTTATACCAGTCATGTGACCCAAGATTGGATCAGGAAAACTAACCTCAGGATCTTCTGCCATGTAACCCAGGATTGATGTGACTGCTTCTTACACTGGGAAACCCAAGATCTGAATCTTTCCACAGATGTTTAAAGATGAAGCAACGAGAGCTCCTTTCTGTCCTTGGTACAACCTTCACAAATCTAGTGCAAGTGTAAAAACCCTTTGCTCTCTTCTCTATCACCGTTATACTCTCTCTCTCTCTTTTTTTTGGTAAAACTTTAAGACTAAGCTGATAATGTTGACTGTTGAGTTACTAAAGTGTAAGATAGAAAAAGATAAAGATTCTTTTTTCAAGATGTTCAAAGCTTTTAAGACTATTATCTTTCTGCAGATTGCATTGCATTTTTTAAGGTTAGAATCTCTCTTTCTTGTGGTATTCTTTCTGGAGAACAAATTATCATCTCTATTGTGAATCTGGAAAGGTCAGGTGCGCAGAAAGACAAAAGAGATAAGTACATCAATAATTTTCAAAATATCTCCCATTACATCTGTAAGAATAATCCCTGGAATGTGTGAGGCATTAAATGAATCACTCCTATTGTTATTTTTTAAATAATAATCATGTAAATTAATAATAACATTTAATAATAATGTTGATCTCATGATCATCAAACAATAAGCATAAGTATCTTGAAATTGTGATAGTAGATCATCATTTCCTGCAAATAAATGAGCTACTGTTCTTTGTTCATTTTATTTAGACTGAAGCATCTAGAGCCTGATCCACCCCTTATTTACTAACAAAATTAGTGTTTGCAAACTCTGACGCTGGAGACTGAAAGCAGAGAGGCCAGAATGGATACCTGGGACAGTGAATTTCAGGTCAGATTCTCTTAGGCAGCAGCCATTATGACAATTGGCCAAAAGACCAGTCAAGGGCTACCCTCTGCCTTGGTTTTGATATGTCCTGCTGAATGACAGACAAAGTTTTATAGAATTCTCAGGGATGTGCTGCAAGCCACAATACATCCAGAATTACCTTAGGGACAACTCCCCAAGTGACCAAAGCAGATTGTTGTCACAAGATGATGATTACTGAAAAGGAGGTTTGTGCTCTTGAAATATTTATTCCACAGGGCCTCCTGCTTTCAGAGAGCATATGTTTTTGATGCTTTATGCAAACAGAAGTCCTGATGATAGAAAGAAATGATCTCTGGAGGAAACGTTCTCTGTGCCAGTGCAAATCTGAGCTCTAAGCTGGGGTGATGCTACACTTCTGAGACAAGGCAGGCAGCTTTGGGTATATCCAGTGGTGTTATAATAATGAGCCATGCCACAGACTCAGCTCTCTTGACCTTCACGTGGTAGAATGGGTCAATGCGACTAAAAATGGTTTTCCCAGTAGCCTGGATCAGCATTCAAGCCTAGTCCTACAGGATGAAAAATATACCGTTGCAATGAGCACTTCCCATGGCAACTTATTAGTCTCTATTTAGATTAATTATGATTTTAGAAAAGGCTTCAACCCACTGGTGATCTGTATCAAAAAAAATCTCATAGGCTTTCTACATTATTATTGCTGGTTTTATGCAATAATAATTATGTCTCGCTCTTCAGCTTGAGCTGAGACATACACAGTGGGTTATTAGGAAGCAAACATTTCCCAAAAGCCCACGATGGTTTTTGAAGTAACTGAATGAGCATTTCTGCTCAGAAAAACCTCTGTGTCACGTTCTGATGATGCATTATGATTTTCTCACTGTACTTTCCTCCCTTCATGTTTTCTGCTTGAATGGAAATGAATTATGAAAGAAGAATCAGAGAGAATGTGGAAATTCATTTTAAATATTTGTCTTTATGAAAGCAATTTTAAATCATAGCAGTATAGGGCAAGGGGGAAAGTACCTGGCCCACTCACACCACTTTCCCAAATTAATTTTTATCTTAGAAAAAAAATAAATCCTGTAGCAAAATGAAATTTAGAACTTCCTTGATGGTCCAGTGGTTAAGAATCCACCTGCCAACGCAAGGGACACGAGTCTAATCCCTGGTCACATGCCATGGGACAACTAAACTTGTGCACTAAAGCTACTGAGCCTGCAAGCCACAACTACGGAAGCCCTCGCACCCTAGAGCTCATGTTCTGAAACAAGAAAAGCCCACACGCCACAAGTAGAGAGCAACCCCCAATCACCGCAGCTAGAGAATGACTGCCTGCAGCAGCAAAGACCCAGTGCAGCCAAAAATAACTAAATAAAATAACATTAAAAAATTTAAAATTCAACTTGAAAATTAAATACTAAGTCATTTAGAATAAATTGCAGGTTGTGGGATTCAGCTGATATCAGAGGTGGGGGGGATCCCATAAGTTAAAAATTTTAGTAACTGCCAAAGGGTGCTGGTGTTGCTGGCCCAGGGACCTCTCTCTCTTCAAAGAGAACTACAGAGCTAGAAGGACATTCTTGGCCATGCTCACATCTCTCTCTTCCCCAAAGGAGCAAGACTAATTGATCTTTTGGGGAAAATTATGGAGTAGGTTCAGCTCAACTATTTCTTCTCTCCATTTGAGCTTAGCAGGGCACACTCTGCCCTTCTGAGAAAGGCTTAAAATTTCCAGTGCTGAAAATATTTAGAAACTCTCAAAGCATAATTTCCAAACATTGAAAACATGAGTCTATAGCAAATACATTGCTCACATGCATCAAATATTTATTTAAGGCAATAATGAGGGAAATGGCAGATTGGTAGGTAAAGCTGTTTCAAAAGCATATAGAGATGGAAGTATTTATAATTAATGAAAGACAGAATCCTGAAATAAGATAGTCATATAAAATATTAAGGTAGTTAATGTCTTATGGTGCAATAAAACTGTAACATTGGGGATTATCTTCTCTTCTAGTGGGAAAACTACATTCCTTTTAGACAAAAATCATTTATAACATACAAATCCAGTAATCAATATTTCACTTCACAAAATTTAGGCACAAACCCATGGTAAATAGTAAATCAAACAAACTAGATTCCTCTAGAGTGGGACTTAGCCAACTACAACCAGTGAGTTCAGTCCTTACCAGTTCCCTGTTTTTGGAAGTAAAGTTTACTGGAATACAGGCACACTCATCCATTCATGCAGGTTCCTGACCATTTTTCAGCTACAATAGCTACAATTAAATAACCCCCAGAAAGGCTTATCAAGGACGGAGGAGCCTGGTAGGCTGCAGTCCGTGGGGTCGCTAAGAGTCGGACACGACTGAGCGACTTCACTTTCACTTTTCAGTTTCATGTATTGGAGAAGGAAATGGCAACCCACTCCAGTGCTCTTGCCTGCAGAATCCCAGGGACGGGGGAACCTGGTGGGCTGCCATCTCTGGGGTCGCACAGAGTCGGACACGACTGAAGCGACTTAGCAGCAGCAGCAGCGGCAGCAGCAACATGACTCTTAAAGGTCATGCAGTCATTCTTTCATATTATTTCCCACTTTGGATAGTTTTTCTTAACAGAACAAATAAATACTACATGAAGTTATCAGAACAACATGAGATCAGAAAAGAGAGCTGTGCTGAATCTGTATTGTATTGACTTAGCTAAGCTAAAATTACTATACTTCCTAAAATTCCCTTCCCTGAGACCAATAGGGCTTTAATGTTTCTCTCAGCTTGACTAAACCTTAGCCAGACTTTTTCCTGACTCTAGGCCCCTGACCTCCCTTTTCTTAGAACATATATTTTGGAAAACTTGCAAACTCTTTTTCTGCCTCTTTGAGATATAAATCTTCTTAAAGGCCTGCTGCAAGTTTTACAACTTAACATTGTCTTTCTCAAGGACTTTGGAGCTATCTTTTTGAAAAGTAATCATCAAGAAAGATTATAGCCCTGTGGGAGTGTAGGACCCTCACTTCAGCAGGCACCTTGTTCTAAGTTCTAAAACTACCTCCTATTGTGGGGACAAAAGATAGTTTTACTTTTTCTTTGGATAAGTCCATTTAGCAAGCACAGATGACCAGTGACTCTCCTCTTCCTCTACCTTAGCTCTTAAAATTTGGGGGTTTGTTTTAGAGGAGTTGAGTTCTGACTGAGTTCTGATAGGTCACTCCTATTGCTGTTGCCTTGAATAAAGTCTTACTTAGCTTTCAGCATGGTCGGGTGCAATTTATGCTTTGACACTTTCATGTTTCCTTATTAGCATGAATAACAAGGGACATTTTGCAAGACACTGGAAGGCAAAAGTGAGACAGCAGCCACATTATTTTTACACTCAGGTCTATGCAGGGCAGCAAATAATGTTGTAGCTCACATTTATTTGTCCCTGATCTGCTGACTCATGTAATTGTACAATAGCAGCCAGGCCTACAGCTCCTCCAGTCCTGCTGAATCTTCTTTAGTGTCAATAAATCCATAGTTAATGTTTGCTGCAAGAAGGGCAGCAGCTAAGGTTATAGATCCTCACATTCTTGCCAGATCTCCTTAAGCTCTCCAAACCCTGGGCACCAGCTTCTTCAGCTGGTTCCTGGCATCACTGAAGTTGGAGGCTTAGTTGGAGGTGGTAAGAGACAGATGCATGTTCCAGCTTGCCCTTACAGATTTCAATATGTTCTTGCTATCCCACTTTATTTGTCATTTTACTGCCTTCTTTGCTATCTTCAGGCCAGAATCAGACACAGAAGCAATAGCTGTATATAAACTGTTTAACCAAATCCTCTAATTGCAGTTTAACGGCAGCTGAGTCAAAGCAGGAATCAAGATGGTCTACTGGGCTAATTGATCAGATATCCCTAAAACTGAAATAGATGGGCAGCATACAAAAGTCTCACTCAATCTATATACACAGAAAATTACTAGGTATAGTGAACAGAATACTGACAAGTTATTATGATTGAGGAATCATGCCCCTCAACAAATTCCCAGATGTGAACTAGTTTAAAATCTTTCAAATGGAGGGAAGGTAGGGTGCTTTTGGGGGAGAAACCCTGTTTGGTGAGGAAAACTTATAAATCTTTTAGCCTTCCCCCAAAAGTGTGTGCAACCTACCAGGGTAATTGTGCATTTTAGCAGAGGAATTAATCAGGCTTTGGAGGGATTGTTAGATATTGGCTGTAAACTTAACCTAAATCTGGGAGATAAAAATTTCACTGTAGAGATCTGTAATCAATGGAACTTTGGCTTGGGTGTATCTCACAGGGAACCAGTGAGCCTCCACAGTTACCCAGATTTTGGAATGCATGATTTCCCATATTCCATAATGCATGATTATAATAGATACGCTTAGAAATTGGCAGAATTCCCACTTCAGTTTCCTAACCAACAGAGTAAAGGCTATATGCTAGGTAAAGCCAAGTGAAGGCCACTAGAACTGCCTGGATAGTAAACCAAAAACAATATTGCATTCCTAGACAGATTGTAGAGATTCATGCCACCATTAAAGACTTGAGAGATGCAAAGGTAGTGATTTCTACCACATCCCATTTAACGTGTCTATCTGACCTCTGTGGAAGACAGATGGATTTTGGAGAGTGACAGTAGGTTTCCATAAACTTAACCAGATGGTAATGCCAATTGCAGTTGCTCTTTCAAATGTAGTTTTGCTACTAGAGCAAATCAGCATATTCCCTGGCATATGGTATGGGGCTATTGATCTAGCAAATGCTCTTTGCTCCTTACCTGTTAGTAAAGAACATCAGAAGCAGTTTGTGTTCAGCCTGTCTGAGCCAACAATACATCATCACTGTCCTACCTCAGAGCTGTATTGATTCTACAGTTTTATGTCATAATCTGGCTTTCAGGGACCTTAATTTTTCCTCCATTCTTCAGTGGAATATCATGATGATACATTTTATTTGTAATATTAATATTTAGCTCATGGGGAAGGATGTAAAAATAGCAGCAACTACATTTGCAATTGTTTAGAAGCATCTAAGCTAGTGAGTAGAAAGAAAATTACACAAAATTCAGAAGTTGGCCACCCAGTGAAATTTCTAGGGATCCAACCCTCCAAGGCAAGTGAAGATATCCTTTCCAAAATGGACAAATGACTCCGTCTGGCTCTTCCCACTATTGGATAAAGAGTGCTAATTGCATCTCTTAAATTGTTGGATATAAAATATGCCTCATTTGGATGTGCTATTCTGACCAATTTGCCTGGTTACTTAAAAAAGGTTTTAGTTTTGGTGAAAGTCTAGAAAAAGAGAAAGCCCTAAAACACGTACAAAATATCAAGCAAGCTGTTCTATCATTTGGGCTACGTTATCTACAAGCTATGGCCGTGCTCAAAGTGTTCTTGTCAGATAGGAAGACTGTTGGAACTTTTAGCAGTCCTTATAAGTAATGGTGTGATCACTGACCTAGAGCCAGACATCCTGGAATGTGAAGTCAAGTGGGCCTTAGAAAGCATCACTACGAACAAAGCTAGTGGAGGTGATAGAGTTCCAGTTGAGCTATTTCAAATCCTGAAAGATGATGCTGTGAAAGTGCTGCACTCCATATGCCAGCAAATTTGGAAAACTCAGCAGTGGCCACAGGACTGGAAAAGGTCAGTTTTCATCCCGATCCCAAAGAAAGGCAATGCCAAAGAATGCTCAAGCTACCGCACAGTTGCACTCATCTCACACGCTAGTAAAGTAATGCTCAAAATTCTCCAAGCCAGGCTTCAGCAATACGTGAACCATGAACTTCCTGATGTTCAAGCTGGTTTTAGAAAAGGCAGAGGAACCAGAGATCAAATTGCCAACATCTGCTGGATCATCGAAAAAGCAAGAGAGCTCCAGAAAAACATCTATTTCTGCTTTATTGACTATGCCAAAGCCTTTGACTGTGTGGATCACAATAAACTGTGGGAAATTCTTCAAGAGATGGGAATACCAGACCACCTGATCTGCCTCTTGAGAAATTTGTATGCAGGTCAGGAAGCAACAGTTAGAACTGGACATGGAACAACAGACTGGTTCCATATAGGAAAAGGAGTACGTCAAGGCTGTATATTGTCACCCTGCTTATTTAACTTATATGCAGAGTACATCGTGAGAAACTCTGGACTTGAAGAAACACAAGCTGGAATCAAGATTGCTGGGAGAAATATCAATAACCTCAGATATGCAGATGACTCCACCACTTTCTTATGGCGGAAAGTGAAGAGAAACTAAAAAGCCTGTTGGTGAAAGTGAAAGTGGGGAGTGAAAAAGTTGGCTTAAAGCTCAACATTCAGAAAACTAAGATCATGGCATCTGGTCCCATCACTTCATGGGAAATAGATGGAAAAACAGTGGAAACAGTGTCAGACTTTATTTTTCTGGGCTCCAAAATCACTGCAGATGGTGAGTGCAGCCATGAAATTAAAAGATGCTTACTCCTTGGAAGGAAAGTTATGACCAACCTAGATAGCATATTCAAAAGCAGAGACATTACTTTGCCAACAAAGGTTCGTCTAGTCAAGGCTATGGTTTTTCCTGTGGTCATGTATGCATGTGAGAGTTGGACTGCGAAGAAGGCTGAGTGCCGAAGAATTGATGCTTTTGAACTGTGGTGCTGGAGAAGACTCTTGAGAGTCCCTTGGACTGCAAGGACATCCAACCAGTCCATTCTGAAGGAGATCAGCCCTGGGTTTTCTTTGGAAGGAATGATGCTAAAGCTGAAACTCCAGTACTTTGGCCATCTGATGTGAAGAGTTGACTCATTGGAAAAGACTCTGATGCTGGGAGGGATTGGGGGCAGGAGGAGAAGGGGACAACAGAGGATGAGATGGCTGGATGGCATCACTGACTCGATGGATGTGAGCCTGAGTGAACTCCGGGAGTTGGTGATGGACAGGGAGGCCTGGCGTGCTGCGATTCATGGGGTCGCAAAGAGTCAGACACGACTGAGCGACTGATCTGATCTGATCTGATAAGTGATTCACGGGCATCCTAGGTGGAGCTAGTGGTAAAGAGCCTGCCTGCCAATGCAGCAGATATAAGAGATGCGGGTTCCATCCCTGAGTTGTGAAGAGCCCCTGGAGGAGGGCATGGCAATCCACTTCAGTATTCTTGCCTGGAGAATCTCCTGGACAGAGGAGCCTGGTGGGCTACAGTCCATAGGATCACAAAGAGTCAGACACGACTGAAACAACTTAACACACACACAAAAGTGATTCACAGAGCAGAACTTTAAAATTTTGAAATATTTACACCTTCTTTTACAGACAATTATTGTCCTTTTGGAAACATTTCTGGCTTCCTAAATAGCCTTAATAAGAACCTAACACCTAACCATCAGTATACCACCAAAGTTACAATATGATTTGAATTACCCAACAAGGTGTTGTCTAACTCACTAATTCATAACCTTGGAAGATTAGCTTATGAGATTGAGCTCAATCAATTTCTGAAGACAAGTAAGTTGTATAAGTGCAAATGCCCACAGGCCATTTTCCTGTTACATTGCCTCTTCTTTCTCAACTGGCACATATAACCTCATGGAGAGTTGATTAAGGAAGAAAAAATTGGGCCTGATTTACAGATGGTTCTGCACAATATATCAGCACTACCTGAAGGAAGATGACTACAATGCTATGGCCCCTCTCTTTGAAAAAGAGTGGAAAAGGAAAAGGCACCCATGGTCAGAATTTTGAGCAATGTACTTGATTTTCTATTTTGTCTGAAAGAAAAGATGACCAGGAGTCTGAATCTACACTAACTCCAAGGCAAGATATTAGACTGGATAATCAAAGACTTAGAAAAAATGTAATTGGTGGAAAAGAGGTCCAGGAAATAGGTGATGAATCTCTGTGAATGGACATAGGGTGTGAAGAGATATGTTTAAAATGTAACCAAAAAGCATTTTCAGCAGATGAGGATCTTCACAATCAATTAGACAACATGATGCATTCAGTAGACATCAGTCAATCTATTTTCCCAGGCAAAGGGCTCGTGAAAAAAACGGCTATTGTGGCAGAAATAAAGGCTTTCCATCTACTATGAAACAATGATCTTACTCCCACTTAGGCTGACCTGGCTTTAGTCACTGTTGTGTGTCTAATTTGCCAACAGCAGAGACCATAATATGACATCTTTCCCAGGGAATCGGGTGGAACGTAGATTACACACAACCACTTCCATCATGAAAGGGACAAAAGTTTGTTTTCCCTGGAATTGACACATTCTGGACGCTGGTTTGACATTTCTTCCTGCAAAGCTTTCAGCAAAACCTCCATCTGTGGACCCAAGAGTTTCCCTTTACACATCTTTGCTTTTGTCTCCGCACTGCTTCTGAACAAGGGATTCATATACTCCAAATGAAGTGTGATCATTGATTCATTTTCATGGAGTTCACTGGTCTTACCATGTTCTTCATAACCTATTAGCAACTGGCCTGTTAGAATAGAGCTTTTGAAATCTCAGTTCCAACACCAGCTGGGTGACAACACTTTGAAGGACTTGAGCCATGTTTTTTAGGGTGTGCTGTAAATCAGCAACCAGCAGATCATCACTTCACACAGTAATCAGCTGTTTCTTCCATAACCAGGATTCACGTGTTCTGGAATAATGGTTGCAAATAGAAGCGGTCCCTTTTATTATAACTCCAAGTAATCCAGCAAAGTTTTTGCTTCTTATCCCTGAAATTTTGGACTTTGTTTCTTAGTCTCCAAAAGAATAGAGTTTCCACTAGATGATGCAGTAAGTATCTTATTACACTGAATTTGAGACTGCTACCTGCACACATTTGGCTTCTCGTGTTATGACTCAATAGTTGATGTGAGTCAAAATCCATGTGATAAAAAATAGATGATATGAATCAAAAAGAATGTGTAACTGTAATTTTATTGGTGATAAATTCTGACCATGCAGGAGAAATTGGGCTGCCACTCCACAACGTTTAGTAAGGAAGAGGATATCTGGAGTTCAGAATGCATTTCAATATTTATTATTTTTTCTTTTCCTCTTTTATCCTCTAAAAGAGGGAAGGAGAAATGTTTGCAGCAGTTAACCTTAAATGTAAGTTTGTATTTTCTGATGTAACTGTTTCCAGTTGTAGGAACAGATGTCTATATCATTTTACACAGAATCATTATTTTTGCCATTGTCCCAATTTGGCAATGATATTAAAAATGGTTAAAAGAAGTGTTATGTGAGCTTCCCCAGTGGAGCAATGGATAAGAATCCGGCTGCCAGTACAAGGCACATAGGTTTGACCCCTGGCCTGGGAAGATTCCATGTGCCATGGAACAGCAAGCACCAGATGCCACAACTACTGAGCCCATGCTCTAGAACCGCAGGACACAGCTACTGAGCCTGCGTGCTGCAGTGACTCAAGCCTGCATGCCCTAGAGCCTGTGCTCCAAAACAAGAGAAGCCACCACAATGAGAAGCCCGTGCTCTGCAACAAAGAGTAGACTCTGCTGGCACAACTAGAGAAAGCCCACAAAAAGCAAGGAAGAGCCAGCACAGCCACGAATAAATAAAAAATAAAATTATAGTAATAATAATAAAGAAGTGTAAGTGAATGCCACATTGCAAGAAGTAGGGGACAGTGTATGTGTGCTCTGCCAATCCACCGAAGCTGCAAATGCACTCCTCAGGATTCATCACAACTCCCAGTTACTGAAGGACACCATCAGGGACAGGCACATTTCTTCCTGCTCCTTCGTGAGTTCTTGTGGCTGGACTACTAATACAACTGACAGAAGACAGATCAACAGGAGAGATGAACTGATTTTAATTCATGAGGGTATTATAGAAATGAGACCTAGAAGTGGCCAAAGCAGGCAGCTTTTATAGTTTTTAGACAAAGAAACAATAAATTTATGAAGAATTGGCAAGACAAAGAAACTTAGATTTTGGTGCTCTATTAGTGAAGAATCTAAATAGAGTTTGGGCCTGGAGTAGTACATTGAAGAAATAACAAGATTTGTTTATACATGTTTTTTGGCCCCAATTCCCTACCTCTGGGGATAAGGATGTTCTTCTACCTCTGGACACAGGGAGGGTGCCTTTCACATGGGAGTTCTATTTTCTGCTTTCAGGAGACAGAGGCTCAGAATGTCCCTCTTATGTTGGCTGTTTCTTAAGCAATTTTAAAGAGAATAATCAAATAACTTTAACTGAAGATAATAATTTGAGGCACATTTGGGGTGGACTACCCCATATAGCCAAAGCTATGGTTTTTCCAGTAGCCATGTATGGATGTGAAAGTTGGACCATAAAGAAGGCTGAGTAGTGAAGAATTTGAACTGTGGTCCTGGAGAAGACTCTGGAGAGTCCCTTGGACTGCAAGGACATCAAATCAGTCAATCCTAAAGCAAATCAACCCTGAATATTCATTGGAAGGACAGATACTGAAGCTGAAGCCTCAATACTTTGACCACCTGATGTGAAGAGCTGACTCATTTGAAAAGATCCTGATGCTGAGAAATATCAAGGGCAAGAGGAGAAGGGGACAACAGAGGATGAGATAGTTGGATGCAATCACTGACTCAATGAACATGAGTTTGAGCAAACTTAGGGAGATAGTAAAGGACAGGGAAACCTGGCATGCTGCAGTTTATGTGGTCACAAAGATTCGGACATGACTTAACGACTGAACAACAACCCGGGGCCCCAATACCACAAAGACCTTCTGCATGAGATTTCAAAAGCAGTGTAGGAACAGTAAGTCAATCTGGCCTTAGGCTCCGTTGCCACTCTCACTTGTCACTGATCTGACTCACCTTGTTAGTGAGGGGTAATGAGCTAGGTTCATAGCTTCCATAGCACACACTGGCTCTCTTTATACTTCTCTAAGTCCTGGCCAGGTGTATGTTTAGCTCTGTGATGAAGAGTGCCAGCTTTCCTTCAGGTCACCATGTCATCAAAGTTGGAGCTTATAGGTGGTAAGAGACTAAGCAAGTTCTGGTTTGTACTGGTGAGTTCTGTCATTCCTGCTTTCCTCAGTTCAGTTCAGTTCAGTCACTCAGTCATGTCCAAGTCTTTGCATCCCCATGGACTACAGCACGCCAAGCTTCCCTGTCCATCACCAACTCCCAGAGTTTCTTCAAACTCATGTCTATTGAGTCAGTGATGCCATCCAACCATCTCATCCTCTGTCGGCCACTTCTCTTCCTGCCTTCTATCTTTCCTAGCATCGGGGTCTTTTCCAATGGGTCAGTTATTTGCATCAGGTGGCCAAAGTATTGGAGTTTCAGCTTCAGCATCAGTCCTTCCAATGAACATTCAGGACTGATTTCCTTTAGGATGGACTGGTTGGATCTCCTGCTTCCCTCACTCCACGCCTATCTTTCTTTTGTCATCTGCCTGCTCTGTTGACTTCCTTCTCAGGACCAGTTGCAGAACCAGTAGCTCTACATAAAGTGTTTGAGGAACTCCTACAACCGTGAAAGACCAGTGCATGCCTGTGTGTGCAAGCCCATGGACTGTAACCCATCAGGCACTTCTGTCCATGGAATTCTCCAGGCAAGAATACTGGAGTGGATTGCCATTTCCTCCTCTAGGGGATCTTCCAGACTCAAGGATCAAACCCAAATCTCTTATGTCTCCTGAATTAGCAGGTGGGTTCTTTACCACGAGCACCACCTGAGAAGCCTGTGAAATACCAACAATAAATAGCAATAAATCACAACGATACATATTCTGTATCATTTCCAGTTTTTCCCAGTTTTTCTGGTGAAATTCCAATGATTACAAAATCAATAAAAATAAGCCAGAAATGTTGGAGAAAATCTAGCATGGGAGATTTACATTAAATCAAAATTTGAAAGAAATAATCGCAAAGGATAAGATGGGACATTTCTATAAATGAGAGAGAAAATACTTTGTATATACTATGGGTAAAGAAAAGTGAGTTTTGAGACTTCTCTGGTTAAGATATCACCTTCCAATGCAGGGGCTGAGGAGCTAAGATCCCACATGCCTCGTTACCAATAAGTAAATAAAAACAGAAGCAATGTTGTAAGAAATTCAATAAAGCCTTTAAAGGTGGTTCATATAAAAAAATTAAAAAAGAAAGAAAAGTGAATTTTGTGCCTCTGGGGAAAAGGGAGTATGTCAGAATGAAATATTTTGAGGTAGGTGAGGGGATCACAACACAGCAAACAATGACTTTCACTCTGAGAAATTTTTACTCTTTTTGGTGAGCAGCACAAGGTGGGCGAGTACTGTAGCATTTTTGTCACAAGGGCTGAAGTGACTGAGAGCCGAGAAACCAGCTCTAGAAAATCCTTCTAGAAAACCAAGACAGAGGGAGGTAGAAATCTTGAAAGCAAAGCGATGGATGGTTTGCTAAGACATGACATGCAGAAATCTGAATTCAGAAGTAGGACAATAAGTCTCCATGGTTAGAACCATTTTAAGAAAGTAACCAGCATTTACTTAGCCGGGCATATTGCCAAGCACTTTATATAGCATGATTCATGAAACCTTATATAGCAAATTTGATTTTCTCTTGTTATGCAGGTAAAGAAACTGATATCTAGAGGTTAAATAATTTGCCCAAAGTTTCACACTTGAAATTAGAAAATCCTGTGTTCAAAGTTCTCCCTGATTCCAAATGTTTTGCTCAGAACCACTAAGTCATAAAACCAGGTGGCACTTGAGTTAATGCTAGGATGATAAACTGAGCTGAGGACCACCTAAATGTCCTGTGACTAATGCTTGAATTCGTTCTAATATATACGAAGTTATAGATGTCCATTTAGGTTATATATAATTTCAATATTACATATAATATAATTTAAATATAATATATTTTTAAATATTATATATAATTTAAATGGACAAGCTGAAAGAATTACAAAGATAGGTGAGAGTCAAGTAAAAATACAAGAATTACACATTCTTGGGCACATAAATCAGTTCTGTGTGCATGGATGTACACAACTTGGCAGATGTTTCTCAAAAACCAAATAAAATCTATTTTCTTGTTTATATAGATTATGTCCCAGATGACGTAAATTCAAATTTTCTATATCTAATGAAAGTGAGATACAAATTCTTCTCCACAGATGTTAAGACAAAAGGAAAGAACATTTAGAAAGAGAAGATAAATGTGTGTTTTGAATTGTCGAGGGGCTGAAAAATGTGGCCTGGAACACCCAGCAGCAAGGGATGGAGGTGGGGAGCAGAGATACACGAGCCAGATTGCCAATGCTGGAATCCTTACTCTGCTTCATTCTAGCTGCAACAAATTACTCAATCTCTGCAGATCTTTATGCTCATCTGGAAAATGGGGCTGCCAATTGTTATGAGGGTTATTACTGTTCATATTTGCAAAGTACTGAAAAGAATACTTGGCACATGGTAAAGCCCCATGTCACATAAGCGTTTATAACTAAGGTAAATACTTGACACTTTTGAGACTTCACTATAAAAGGCCAGGGTCAAGTCAAATGCCATCTCCTCGGTGAGGATGCTCTCCAGGACTCAGTCAAGTATTTTTTGAACACACCTGACAGCTTCAAAAGCTGGCTTTTCAGTCTAGGATTAGAGAGGTGAATAGAACTGACATTAAAAGTGACCTCGTGACGGTGTATTGTTTGAATCCTGATATACCTTCTGCACTATATGTGAGCCTTGTATTTGAATGCTATTCCAGTCTGTTAGAGCATTGACCGTCTTTAAATGTAAATTTTCTTTACATGATTCTTTTCCTCACTCATTTATAAAATCTCTAAGAGTCTGAAATATATGTTTTCTTGTGCTTAAGTTCGTATAAAGAATCTGCACTCAAGGAATGCCAACTGAATTTAGAAGAAAGGAAAAAAGAGATGGAGGGAGGGAAAAATGAGTGAGACAGATAGCAGTACACGTTGTAGAGTCTGAATTGTCCCCAAAGCCCAGTTATAACTTAGTAGCTGTATGACATTAAGCCAGTTACTTAACCTTCCCAATTCCAGTGCCATCAGCTTTTAATGAGGATGATGAAAATTATTCTTACTTTGAGAGATTTTCTGTGAGATTTAAAGAATGAGTGGTTTGAAATCATGTAGCATAAATATGGCACATATTAATAGTAACCACACTATTTAATATAAACTAATATTAGTTGCTTAATTAGTTGCTATAAACGAATGAGCAAAATAAGCTTTAGATAAAGCATTCTCTAAAGGTGGTATGATTCAACATGAATAGTGTTAAAATTCCTTGATGTATGTTTGTGAGAGGTTGTGCATGTGTGTGTATGTGATCTGTCTTCCTATGATTATAAAGTCCTATCCTTTTTATTTAAACATAGGATACCAGAAGATTGAGTCTATCTAACTTATTCATACCATTTTAATGCCACATGAACGAAAGAATTGCAGTTCTGGGTCCCTGCCATTGTTATACAGACCAACTGCAGCAGTCGATGAATCAAATGCAATTTAGTCTAGCTCAACTAGATCCAGCTGGAGGCTGCTTCTGCACATGAAGCAGAAAAAATATTATACACCATAATTTCTGCTCAAATCAGTCAGTCCCAGGCATTCTACTTGGCAGGCAATTGGTCTGACTAAAATGATTCTGTGTGAATGATTCCATAATGGTGGAGAAAGTACAACCTTTAACCTCTACTAAGTAGACTTCATACATTCTTCTTAACTCAATAGAGGGTGATCATCAGACAGGTAGGCTGGGTCATCTCCTTCTATATGCCCAGCTGAGTCTTTAAAAAAGCTACATAAATGCTATCTCATGAAAGCCAAGAGGAGCCTTTTCTTGTCCTGGGAATTATCTTGAAAATTCATTAAAGACACTAGGGAATGGCAGGAGAATCACTGTAGAACACATTCCCTGCTCTATCCCACACAGGGTCCCAAAGATATAGACATACCTACATGTAGTCATGCACTTTCCAGGTAGCACTAGTGGTGAAGAACTTGCTTGCCAGTGCAGGGGACATAAGAGACGTGGGTCCTATCCCTGGGTTGGGAAGATCCCCTGGAGGAGGGCATAGCAACCCACTCCAGTATTCTTGCTTGGAGAATCCCCTGGGCAGAGGAACCTGGTGGGCTATATAGACCATGGAGGTGCAAAGAGCTGGACATGACTGAACGACTTAGCATGCACACGTAGTATTCATATATGTACATAGATATGTTTCTACCCCAGCTCCCACTGTTTGGTCTTTGACCCTCGTGCCTGACACAGAGCTCCTAAAACCCTTGGAATGTCCTGGGTGATAGGAGAGTCTTTTGTCCTAATGAGGCAATTCTTGGTGGGCTCCTAGATGTAGGCTGTTACCTGACAGACCAACTCATGATTAGAAATTTTAAACTGTCATCCCTACCCTTCATTCTTTGGAGAGAGGAGAGGGGTTGCAAACTGAGCTAATAATTGATCATGTCTACATGATGACATCTCCATAGAAATCTCAGAATACGGGTTTCAGAGAGCTTCTGGGTTGTTAAACACATTCATGTTTCTGAGAAGATGACACACTTCAACTCCAGGGAACAAACACTCCATTGCTCAGTGCTCTGATGCACAAGACTTCCACGTTTCACCCTATGTGTCTCTTTATCCAACTCTTCATCTGTATCCTTATCATATAATAATCTGATAAACATGTGCTTTCCTGAGTTCTATAAACTATACTAGCAAGTTACTGAACCCAAGCAGAGGACTCAGAACCTCAGTTAACAGCTGATCAGTTAGAAGTACAGGTGACAACCTGGGTTTTGCAATTGGCTTCTGAAGTGGGGAGTAAGCCCTTAACTGGTAGCATCTCCAGGCAGAAAGTGCCCGAACTGAATTGAATTGTAGGACAATCATTTTAGCCAGCTGGCATTGGAGAATCAGTCGGTATAGGAAAACCCCACACATTTAGTGACAGAAGTATGAGTGTGAGAGTAAATGGAAACTGTTTTCCCTAATATAAATGCAGCCAGAAAATTATGTAGATTAAAAACCTTTCTTCTTGACTGAAAACTTCTCAAGGGCAGACACCATGTTATATTCCATATTATACTTCTAGTGTATGTCTGAGTGCTTCATTTCACAAAAATACAATGAGTACTAGGCAAGTGTGGAACTGTTCAAGGCTGAGAAAACAGCGGCAAATACACAATGTCCCTGTCCTCTTGGAGTTTACATGTTAATGGGAAGATCACACACCACACCCAACCACACACACACATGTATTCTGAGAGAAATAAGGCTTATCAAAAAAACTATAATAAAGCCAATATATTTTTGTTGAAATGAATAGATGTTCTTCCAAACACTTTTCACAAAATTTTCCAAGAAAGAAAATAATGTTAACATGTTTATCACACACCAAGGTAAAGGGAAAGATCAACTTATAGCCACAAGACACTGGCTTGTGACCTCAGGTTACCCTCCCTCAGAATGACTGCCCTGAGGGACAAGGGGATACTAGGATGCTCAGGTTAGAATACGAAAAAACTACCTGAGCTACTGCTGAGACAGACTCCAGACATACAGTCAGTTGGATTGGATTCAAGTAGTGGTCCCTCCAACAGTTGCATTCACGCTTTGTTAAGCTACACATTCAGCCTCCACTTCCAGGTGTTTCTCCACGAACTTGATCCTGTACCCTCATTTTCGCCTGGGGTACTTATTTAAACAAAGCCAGACACTGCTGCTCAGAGTTTTATTTCTACCCATAGATAAATATTCCATGTAATTTTCTGTCATTCTTGTATTCATCTCAGATTTGCTTTATATTCATTATGCCTCTGAGGATAGTGCAGTTTGGACTCTGGACCAGGCTCAGTACTGGCTTGCTTCTCCCTCATTCAGTCACCTGCCCCTGCTAACTCTCCACTGAAGTCACTGAAAGCTGTGGATGTGACAGTCTGGCATGTGACAAAAGAAAAGAACCAAGGGGTTTTTGCCCATGTGGCAAGCCTACAGTTGCCTGAAGTCTACATGCTGAATCACAGGGTGACATTAGGCTCAAGAGGGAGGGGATATAAATAACGATAGCTGATTCACATTGCTGTATGGCAGAAACCAACACAGCACTGTAAAGCAAGCATCCTCCAATTTTAAAGATTAATTAATTTTTAAAAAAGGACACAGGGCAAGACAACCATTGAGTATATGGGAAACTAGGGAGTAGGCAGGCTCATCAGAGTGACCAAGGACAACTAAGACCAAGAATCAAAGTAAAAGAGCCACCTACTGGGATGAACTGAAGTGAGAGGGTGTGACAAATTACAAAATGGGCACAAATCCTCCTATCCGTAGATGCACACTCATTCACTGTGTTTCTTTGAGGCTCCTTTCCATTCATGTAGACATGAGGCTGATGGTATGATTTCTTTAGTCCGTGGGACAAAGGCACATGTTACAGAAGACAAAATTTGAAATCCTCTTCTGCTTTGGGCTTGCTCTTTCATGCTGCCTTTGAGATTCCAGAAATCACTTTGACTAACCTGCTGAGTGATGACAGACACAGGGTTGCAGCCCTAGTCAATTTCTGGGTAATCAGTTAGACCATTGACCACTGAACACACATACATGAGTGATTCTAGTTGAGACCAGCAAGACAACCACCCATCTGAGCCCAGACTCAATTGCTAACCAATAGAATGATTAGCTAATAAATCATGTTTTTAAGCCACTCCATTTTGAACTAAACTGTTATTTAGCAAAAGGTGATTGATACAGAAACTTTTACCTAAAAATAGAATTCTTATTTACCAAACATATTTTTGGTATCATTATCTTTGGGGCTAAGCTACAGCATATGGGAAAATTATTAATGAGGTCTGGAAATTATTAATTTATTAATAATTAATAATTATCATTAAATTATTAATGAGGTTGAAAAAACTGTTAGAAAATTGTTATAGCATGTTGGGAAATGAGGGCTCACATTAGGTAGTTGTGAAACAATCAGGAAAAATCATTGTCTGTGATAACTTGGAAAATAGAAAATGTACCTAATGAAACTTCGGATGTAGTTAAGGAGAGCCCCAGGGAGAATGAAGAAAGTATCTTTTGGTTAGCCAATAAAGTAGGAGAATATAGAGGTAAGTTAAATAACTGGTAGCTCAAGAAAAGTTGAAAAGAAATACATAGGAGTCATGATTGTTATTGGAAAATAACACTTTCAAAATTTTTTTAATTTTTTGGCCGCACCATGCAGCATGCAGGATCTCAGCTCCCTGGCCAGGATTGAACTCATGCCCCCTAGAGTGGAAGCACAAAGTCCTAACAACTTGACCACCAAAGAATTCTAGAAAATAAAGCTTTTTCTCACCTCCAGTCTCCCTAAAATTGTTAGGAGCCAGTAACATCTATGTGCTTCCCATTCCTCCCCTTTTCCAAAGGAAGAGTTTATTTCTGTTATACTGTTTTGTGTCACAGCTGTTTACTGGGTGTGTAAGTGGCAGATAACTAGTCTTTTTACTTCATAGGTTCCTGAATCAATAGAAACCACATCCAAGCTATGTGAAAAATTACAAGATCAAGATTGTGAGTTTTGAGTCTACTACCATAATTGGATAAGCCTTTTAAGAGCCCTAGATAGAGATGAGTATGTTTCCCATGTGAAATAATATGAATTTTTATGACCACGATGCAAGCTAGTCTGCTGGAGGGTGAGCAGCCATGTGGGAGAGAATTCAGTTTTCCATTCAATGGTATGCCAGCCCCCGGCCATGAAATAGTCACCTGCCAGACATGTGAATGAGGCCAACAACTGCCAGCCACAGGCAGGTACATGTGTGCAGCCATAGGAGACCAGCAGATTACCATTCAGCTGATCCAAGTCCATTTTTCAATCTGCAGAATTGTAAGTTAATAAACAGTTGCTTTAAGCCAATAAGCTCAGGGATGACTTGCTATATGGCAAAGGCTAACTGGTACAATAAAAAAGAGAGAACTGGGTGCAACACTGGTGCCAGGTCTTGCCCTTGGATCACACATATTTTTGACAACAAAGAGATTTTGGAACATGGACAAGTGGACTTAATTCTCATGCCTGTATGCAACAGCTTAGAAGTGCTCCATATACTTCTTATCTTAGAAATTACTGCATTGCGAGCAGGATGAAATTTACTAAACTTCTAGATTAGGGAAGCTGGGGAAGGCTGGGACAAAGGAATAAAGTCAATGGATACTGCTCCAGAAATTTAAAGAAGCCAATTTCATCACAGCAAGTGTGAGAATCAGATCAGGAAAGCCTTAATTTTACATTTAGATGTTCACTGTGACCAGAAATCAGTGAGTTAGATAATAGCACATGGCTTAGGCACTTTTCTTAAATTAAGGATATTGTTATTATTTTAAATGGAGCTTAGATAATGAAATGCTTCTGAGCTTTCTTTCGAATGGTGGTGGACAATGATTTTGAAGTTGGATCCAGGCAGAAGATAATAATAGTGTCTCTCTGGGTTATCTGATGTGACAGTTTAGGGTCATGCTGCTCTTGTCAGTGCCCATTTTGTGACATCTGTCCCTACGTCCTTGTTCAGCTAAACTGTGCACTATTCCTGTTCCCTGAGAGCTTACACTGACTGGACCCCAGGCTCAGAGTCTGAGTGTGTCTGGGCTTGGCTTTCTGGTCAGAAAACCGAGCAAAAAGGAACCACTGTGACAGAACCGTCTGTCACAATGAGAGAAGAGATGCTGGTTAGTTTTGTGTCTTTTATAGTTTTTATTATTACAGATCCTTATGTTTGCAAAATCTAGGGGAAAGAACATAGACCATATGAAAATGAAAGTGTTAGTCGCTCAGTCATGTCCAACTCTTTGTGACCCCATGGACTGTAGCCTGCCAGATTCCTCTGTCCATGGAATTCTCCAGACAGGAATACTGGAGTGGGTTGCCATTATCTTCACCAGGGGATCTTCCTAACCCAGAGATCGAACCCAGGTCTCCCTCACTGCAGGCAGATTCTTTATCATCTGATGGACCCTATGGCCTGGGTTTAGATTCTGAGCCTACCACTCAGTACATAACTGGTCTCGAGAAACTCAACAAAACATGCTGAGCTTCTTTTCTCAAGTGGGAAAATAACACTTGCTTTTTCGTACCTGGTGGAACCCTTGTAAAGCTCAAAATATTATCCATACAATACACAAATATATATGTATATTTGTATTTATATAAATATATACTAAAACTCTGGCAATCAGGGCTAAGATGGTAGAATACATTACAAATTGTATCTTCTGTGACTTTAGCTATGCATCCTAGTTCTCGGATTTAGAGTGGAATAGATCCGTGCGGGTGAAGCCGATTGGTGTCCTTTCAGAGGGGCTTCAAAGAGCTCCAGTACCATAGTCCTTTATGTCTCATTGCAGAGAAGAATTCAGTGATAGTAAAGTAGTAGATAAAAAGTGTTTTATTAGAATAGGATGCTTGTGAGGCTTACAAGCGGGTGGGCGAGCAATGCTGCGCCCTGAGAACCTTGAGGGCTACAGTTTTATAATCAAAGCAAAAGGGACAGGAGGAAAGGACCTTCTTTGTCTTTTCTGAGTAGACATTATGTTTTTTATCATTAGGTCCTTCTCCAAGTTTAGCAGGGGAGTTTTCTTGTCCCTACATCGTCAAGCTAGATCCACAAATTACTGGTTTTCATGTGTGCAGAGAGCATATCCCAAGGATCAGTAATTTACTGAGCTCACTGGGCAGGATGTGGGTCTCATGCCACCACTGTTTTATTGTTTTGAGGCATGCCCCATGCTTCAGCTGCATGGTTTTTTTGCTAAGCAAGCCTGCTTGGTTTTGTGTTTAAGCAAATCTGTTTTTTCAAAGAATCATTAACTCAGAGGGGTCTCCCATGTATTTTTACTTACAATCCCCTAGTGGGATTAATATTTAATCATCTATTTTGTCCTTTCCTTCTGTTCCTATCATGGGGAAGGTGGAGAGAGTCTGAATGAGCATTAACTTTGTTTTGAGCTGATGCAGAGAAAGTTTCAGATATATTCATAGGTAGAGGTCAGGGTTTTCCAGTGGTCATGTATGGATGTGAGAGTTGGACTGTGAAGAAAGCTGAGCACCGAAGAATTGATGCTTTTGAACTGTGGTGTTGGAGAAGGCTCTTGAGAGTCCCTTGGACTGCAAGGAGAACCAACCAGTCCATTCTAAAGGAGATCAGTCCTGGGTGTTCTTTGGAAGGAATGATGCTAAAGCTGAAACTCTAGTATTTTGGCCACCTCATGCAAAGAGTTGACTCATTGGAAAAACTCTGATGCTTGGAGGGATTGGGGGCAGGAGGAGAAGGGGACGACAGAGGATGAGATGGCTGGATGGCATCACCGACTCAATGGACGTGAGTTTGACACATGAGTTTGGACAGGGAGGCCTGGTGTGCTCATGGGGTCACAAAGAGTCACAAAGAGTTGGACACGACTGAGAGACTGAACTGAACTGAACTGAGAGGTCAGGGAGGCACATGGTGGTGATTTTACTTTGAAATAGAAGCAGATTCTCTTTTTTTTAAATTGCCTATCTTCTCTGTTTGGATAATTCATTAAGCAACCGGAAGTTCCCAGCTATTCTACAAGAAAAGACTGTCTTTAGGTGTTTACAACAATGGAATTATAATGCAATTATGTAACAGAAAAGAAAAATCTGACTCTCTATTGGATCTATTTCTTTGGCTCTAACCTTTGTTCTCTGTTGCCTGTGCTTAGTCATGCTGGCTCTGCACCTTTGTCTGGTCAGTCAGAAAAAGAATGTTGCCTACAGCCTGGAGTGTACAAAAGAGCCTTTTCTCAAGGCTCTGCCTCCCAGCCCAGATCTTTAAAGGTATAACACTTTTCATTCATTTAGAGACAAAAAGTTGTTAGCAGAACTACATGGGCAGCTGCAAGAACACACCCCTTGTGGGATCTCTCCTGTACCAAGAGATCTATTGCCGCCCCCCTCTCCTTTTAGTATAAAAGAAGCCTGAATGCTAACTTGGGTAAGATGCTTCTTTTTCTAGCTCACTGTCTTGTCAGCCTGCTAGCTTTCCAATTAAAGCTGGTATATTTTGCCCCAATGCATTGTCTTTATATTTATTGGCCTATAGTAGAGTGGTCAGTACAAGCTTGGACTAGGTAGCAATTATACTGCCCAACTGGTATAGTGAGTATCAAAAAGCCAGATTTCATTTTATTGCTACCACTTGATGCCAATGAAGAAAACATCTTTGAGGGCAGATATAATTTCTTTTCATAAGAATAAATGAAAACAGAGATAATTATTTACTTTTTCCTTTTCCAAAATGCCAATGTTTTATTCCTTTTAAGGACCTCTGCCTCTTCAACTTAAATATATTCTGGTAACTTATTCTTTACTTCAATCTGTTTTAAAACATATTTGATCTTTTTTTGAATCACACTCAATTTATTATCTGTTGTATTCATTCATTTCACACATGTTGGATGAGTGATGTGTATCAGGTGTGGGGCGGTGGACCAGGCTTGCAGACCAGAGTGAGTGATACAGCCCCTAACCTCAGGGGCTCCAAGCTTCTACTGTTAGTCAGAGCCTTCCCTGCCCCACTCTCATTTCCCCCACATTCACCATCCCCTTTCCAGGGATTTCCCTTTCCTCTGAGCCTTTCTACAAGTAAAAATAATAATAAAGCCAGTATATCTCCACAGTGTGTTCACTGTGTTGGCAGAGATTACTAAATTTTTTATGCACATTAATCTTCTCAGCAACTTCACCAACTTCATTCTATAATGATCCCAATTTACAGAGGAAAGCATGGCACTCTAAGTGGTAGAACCAGTATTCAAACCTAGGTTTACTTGGCTCCAGTGTCATTTATGGCATCACCAACTCAATGGACATGAGTTTGAGTAAACTCTAGGAGTTGGTGATGAACAGGGAGGCCTGGCATGCTGCAGTCCATGGGGTCGCAAAGAGACACGACTGAGCAACTGAACTGAACTGAAGTGTCATTTATATATTAGTTGCTAGGAGACAGGAATCAAGACCATTCCCATAGAAAAGAAATACAAAAAAGCAAAATGGCTGTCTGGGGAGGCCTTACAAATAGCTGTGAAAAGAAGAGAAGTGAAAAGCAAAGGAGAAAAGGAAAGATATAAACATCTGAATGCAGAGTTCCAAAGAATAGCAAGGAGAGATAAGAAAGCCTTCTTCAGTGATCAATGCAAAGAAATAGAGGAAAACAACAGAATGGGAAAGACTAGGGATCTCCTTAAGAAAATCAGAGATACCAAAGGAACATTTCATGCAAAGATGAGCTTGATAAAGGACAGAAATGGTATGGACCTAACAGAAGCACAAGATATTAAGAAGAGATGACAAGAATACACAGAAGAACTGTACAGAAAAGATCTTCACGACCCAGATAATCACGATGGTGTGATCACTGACCTAGAGCCAGACATCCTGGAATGTGAAGTCAAGTGGGCCTTAGAAAGCATCACTACAAACAAAGCTAGTGGAGGTGATGGAATTCCAGTTGAGCTATTCCAAATCCTGAATGATGATGCTGTGAAAGTGCTGCACTCCATATGCCAGCAAATTTGGAAAACTCAGCAGTGGCCACAGGACTGGAAAAGGTCCATTTTCATTCCAATCCCAAAGAAAGGCAATGCCAAAGAATGTTCAAACTACCGCACAATTGCACTCATCTCACACGCTAGTAAAGTAATGCTCAAAATTCTCCAAGCCAGGCTTCAGCAATATGTGAACCGTGAACTTCCTGATGTTCAACCTGGTTTTAGAAAAGGCAGAGGAACCAGAGATCAAACTGTCAACATCCGCTGGATCATGGAAAAAGCAAAAGAGTTCCAGAAAAACATCTATTTCTGCTTTATTGACTATGCCAAAGCCTTTGACTGTGTGGATCACAATAAACTGTGGAAAATTCTGAAAGAGATGGGAATACCAGACCACCCGATCTGCCTCTTGAGAAATTTGTATGCAGGTCAGGAAGCAACAGTTAGAACTGGACATGGAACAACAGACTGGTTCCAAATAGGAAAAGGGGTTCATCAAGGCTGTATATTGTCACCCTATTTATTTAACTTATATGCAGAGTACATCATGAGAAACGCTGGACTGGAAGAAACACAAGCTGGAATCAAGATTGCTGGGAGAAATATCAATAACCTCAGATATGCAGATGACACCACCCTTATGGCAGAAGGTGAAGAGGAACTCAAAAGCCTCTTGATGAAAGTGAAAGTGGAGAGTGAAAAAGTTGGCTTAAAGCTCAACATTCAGAAAACGAAGATCATGGCATCCGGTCCCACCACTTCATGGGAAATAGATGGGGAAACAGTGGAAACAGTGTCAGACTTTATTTTTTGGGGCTCCAAAATCACTACAGATGGTGACTGCAGCCATGAAATTAAAAGACGCTCACTCCTTGGAAGGAAAGTTATGACCAACCTAGATAGCATATTCAAAAGCAGAGACATTTCTTTGCCAACAAAGGTTCATCTAGTCAAGGCTATGGTTTTTCCTCTGGTCATGTATGGATGTGAGAGTTGGACTGTGAAGAAGGCTGAGCGCCGAAGAGTTGATGCTTTTGAACTGTGGTGTTGGAGAAGACTCTTGAGAGTCCCTTGGACTGCAAGGAGATCCAACCAGTCCATTCTAAAGGAGATCAGCCCTGGGATTTCTTTGGAAGGAATGATGCTAAAGCTGAAACTCCAGTACTTTGGCCACCTCATGCGAAGAGTTGACTCATTGGAAAAGACTCTGATGCTGGGAGGGATTGGGGGCAGGAGGAGAAGGGGACGACAGAAGATGAGATGGCTGGATGGCATCACTGACTCGATGGACGTAAGTCTGAGTGAACTCCGGGAGTTGGTGATGGACAGGGAGACCTGGCGTGCTGTGATTCATGGGGTCGCAAAGAGTCAGACATGACTGAGCGACTGATCTGATCTGATCTGATCTGACCACCATTAGTCTACCATAAATGACCCACTTTCTAAAAATTGATTTTAAGACCTTTGAAGGAAAGTAACATATTTTCATCTATACTGCTGGACCCACTTTTTTTACATTACCTCAGTTAATCCTTATAACTCCTTATGAAGCAGACGTTTTAATTCCACTGTAAGAATGAGGAAACTGAGGATCAACTTAGTTAAAAAACATAGCCATCTACACCATTTAGCTAATTAATGGTAAGATTAGGATTCAAACCAACGTTTTAAGTCTAAAATCCATGTTCTCACATTTCTTCTTTATAATTTGAAGAATTTAAAACAAAGTTTAAGAATGGATTTTCTCTGAAGATAAACAGCACACTTCTTCAATAACTAGAAATTCAGGACAAGGGTGACATTAAGAGTATCTAAAGTAAACAGGGAAGAAATACAAGGAATTCTAATCCTGTTAGTATTCCATTATTGTAAATGCACATAATTAATTTCCTTTCCATTTATTTGAAAATGAAAATATAAATTTAAAAAGGCAGAAAAGTAAGACATATTTTTTGTATAAACATGATTAAGGCAATTGGATTACAGTACAGAGAATATGAACATAGAATCATCTCACATATTAAGCTTGAAAATTCATACCAGGTAAACCAGAGCAAAATGTAACATTTTATTTAAATAGCTTACAACACTGAGGGTTTTTTTTCCCCTCAGTTCTTTTTTTTTTTTTTTCCCGATGGAAGCTGTGGGTCTAATAAACAGTGTCCTGGCCTTGAATTTAGAAGGTCAGAATCCATGCCCTAAATTTAGCACTTTTCACTTCTTCAAAATTCAGTGAATTGATTAAAGTCTTGAAGTTGCTGTCACACTATCCAGATTAGAATAATATAAATCTAAACAGAAAGAAAACAAATAATAAAATGATAACATATATTAATGAAATAGATACTAAATAGGGAGGGTCAGCAAAAACAAACATTTTCTTTGGAAGAAAAAAACCTAATAAATACCTGAAAAAGATTGCCAATTGAAAAAAGTCATAAATAATAACAGGAACAGAAAACTAGATGGATCTGCATATACAAATGATATTTTAAAATTTCAAAAATATATGATTATCCTAATAATTTTGAAACCTAGATGAAATGGTCAATTTTAAGGAAAAATGCATTTTACTATTGTCAACAAGATGAATGAGATGCCTTAATAAAGCAGTAACTTAATAATTCAAAAATTAAAGAAATGATTAGTAATCAATGTTCTTTTGCTGCACAAAAAGACATACTAAGCCCAAATGATGTCTTTCCTACACGCCAAGAAACAGAAAACTACTATATGATACATATCATTTTTGAGAATAGAAAAAGAAGGAAGGCACCTCATTTTATAAAGCTCCTATGTCCCTAATATCAAAATTGCAGGATAATACCAAAAAAAAGTAGAAAACAAATCTCATTTATTTATGTATGTACAGTGAATGGAAGATATTTGGGGGATCGGAGAACTTCATGAAGCTACAAAAGAGCTGGTTGAGAGAAAGCAGCTGAAGCTTCAGAAGAGAGAGGTGATAGTTGGTGGAGCATGCACTTAAGGGAAAAAGAATCAAAATTATAGGAGATATAAGGAGTACTGTTTCTCTACAACAAACAAACAAACAAAAAAGATAATCCCTGCAGAGGTATTTAATTTTAGCCTAAATTTTTAGATGAATCTGATGAGCTAAATTGGTCTGGTAAGACCAGGATGTTTGAATACTATATGAAAAGCAATGGGGAGGGCATACGTGCTGTGCTTGCACACACAGACATCTGCACACACATATACATGACCCATTCTCTGAGCAGAACCACTGCCCATTGCCAGCCTACGTGGTACCTTTGAATGTCCCCTCTGGTGAGACAGAGCTCTCCACCAGAGTGTCCAACTTGGCATTTGAAACTTGGGCTCAGCTTCTTAGATAATAACTTGCAACTGTCTTAAGATTATGTCTGCAAGAAACCAAAGTAACTTACTATATCAGTCAAGGTAATGAACTGACAATTAACATGCAAATCAGTTAAATAGGTTGCTCAGTACCATGTAGCACAAACAACTTTAGTTGATTGACTAAATTACTAGCTTATTATACCATCTAGTGGAGTAATAGATGTAGCCCCTCCTAAGTACATGGCCCGCCCTGAGACTCTTAATGCAGCAAGAGTTTAATGGTGATTATAATGATGATGTTTATGCTACTAATTTCTTCATATTTATGATATTTTTCAGCTTATAAATTGCTCTCACATATATGACCTAATTTAGGCTATCCTTGGTGGCTCAGCGGTAAAGATTTCGCCTACAGGGCAGGATATGTGGGTTTGATCCTTGGGTCAGGTAGATCCCCTGGAGAAGGGAATGGCAACACACTCTGGTATTCTTGTCTGGGAAATCCCATGAACAGAGGAGCCTGGTGGTTTACGGTCCATGGTGTTGCAAGAGTCAGATACAATTTAGGTACTAAAACCACCACCATCACCATATGATCTAATTTAATAGCTTGAAATATCTGACTACTTAACAATATTTGCCTTTATATACACAGACACATACACACAGAGAGTTCTATTACTGAACAGTAAAAAGTAAAACTCACAGCCAAAACCTTTTAAATTTTTAATCATATAAGTTTATGATCTGATTAATCAGTTGAAATCATATAAATTAAGTGGTGCTTATTTACACTTAATTTTCTTGATTAAAAGGGTATGTACCTTGGAGTATTTTTATTTTTTACTTGCTTCATTTTTTATTTTTTAATTAGTTTTGGCTGCACTGGGTCTTTGTTGCTGGGTGCAGGCTTTTCATTGCAGTACTCAGGCTTTCTCTAATTGTGGCACATAGAATTATTTGCCTTGCGGCATGTGGGATCTTAGTTCCCCAAACAGGGATCTAACTAACGTCCTCTACATTGGAATGCAGATTTTCAACCACTTAACCACCAGGAAAGTCCCTACCTTGGAGTATTTTAAACAGTAAATATCTCTGTTCCATGAAAGTTTATTTTTGTTTAATAAAATAAAATCTATACATATATTTTGCATAATGAGACTTTCCTGTTTTAGCCACTAGCTGCAGCGAAACTGTCTTAACAAAATTTATTTTCTCATACACAAAGTCTGATGTCAGTCAAATGTCTTTGCAGGGCTGCTTTTGAGTACAATCATTTCAATAAATGGTCTCCATTGGCACTGTCACTGCCATAGGGCAAGAGAGAAAATGGAAGAGGCATTCTTGATCTTAAAGCTTCAGCTGGTAGTAAGATGCATCAATTTCACCTACATCTCACTGGCTAGAACTAGTCACATGGCTCTGTCTAACTGCAAAGACATCTGGGAAGCAAGTTCTTCCTGTGTTGTAAGGAAGGAGAGAGTAATCAGATATGAAACACGTTAGTAAACTTTACTACAGTCCCTTACAAATATTGAGATGACATTTTCTATTTTAAACATTAGTTTTACACCAATTTCCCTGCCTTATAATAATTCAACATTGAAGTGAAGAATTTTCTTACTCTTTCCAATATGAAATAAAAGAATATTTGACAGGCTTCATGCTTTTGCTTTTATCTACAAATTATACGTTTTAAACATAATGGCAATGCTTCAAAACAGTTTGGTACACGTCAGTAATAGCTCTTAATGACTCAGAAAGAATGTAATAATCTACCATGATCAAAACTAATCTGCCATAAAAAGTACAGAAATATCAAATGGCTTATCCTCTGGAAACAAATCCAAATTGATTGCCTCATTTGTTACATCATATGTAATATACACTTTAACATTACTATGACTTTGCATAGACATCTAGCTTCTCAGGGAAATTTAGAAAAACATTATCTAATAAGGCTTCATTGTGAAAAGAATTAACACGCCTAATGATGCACCTCTTAATTTTCTGTGTGTGTCATTAGCAACAATTATTTATTGACTTATGATATCCTGAATATAGGGGCTTCTCAGTTGGCACAGTGATAAAGAATCTGCCTACCAATACTGGGGACACGGGTTCGATCCTGGTCAGGAAGATCACCTGGAGAAGGAAATGACAACCCACTCCAGTATTCTTGCCCAAGAAATCCCATAGACAGAGGAGCCTGGAGGGCTGCAGTCCAAGAGATCACAAAGAGCTGGACGCGACTTAGGAACGGAGCACACACAGCACACGTTTATTTGATAATTTGGTTTGAGTGTAATGCCAAGACTATGGATCTAAAATATCTTGCTTTCAATATCTGTCTCTCTGTCCCTTTCTTTCTCTCAGTTATTGCATTATAGTCATAATGGAAAAAATATATTCATTTCATACCATGTAGGGTAAGTGGACATTTTGGAAAATATCTAAGAAGTATATTATGTAGTTATAATCCTTTGGTTATTATTTTACTTGTATTGGATTTGCTAACCAGTTTTAAGGAATTTCACTAAAATCTAATTTAAAATACATCTTCTTGGTCTTCCTACTTCACAAAGCAATGTCTAGCCCCCTGTTGGTAAGCGTGGTCTCAATTAAATCATCTAGGAAGCTGGGGGTTTTAAAAGACAGAGAGTAGTTGGTGGGTTTTGCTTTCAAATGCCATCCTTTTAAACATAATAGAAATATTCTCCCTAGAAAAGTGACTGCAAAACACTCAAATAATAGATCTAAGTTATAAATTAAGTTTTTATTTCTAATTTCACTGCAAGTCTAAAGTGGAAAGAACACTAAACTTGGAGTCAGAGACTCAGCATTGCCCCTAACAGCTGTGTAGATTTAACCAAAAAATTAACCTTTCAGAGTCTCAGTTTTCTCATGTAGATGAGGAACATTAAGTTGTCTATTCCTTAAATTCTTAATATGTTTACTGTTTTCAGACTGAAGAGGACAGGAGCGGTTTTTGTTACAAAAACAAAAATTGTATTAACTAACAGTATAACTATGAGAATAAAAGAAGATAATAATGCACGCATTTTTAATACTGTAATGCATTTCAGAAAACTGGAACTTTATTACCCTTGTTAACATGACCAAGTGAAGATTTTTTTTAATGTCAAAGGCAATAATGTTTTACACAATGATATAAATATATCCTCTCAAATTGCTTTTACCCTCAGTTTTTTTTTTTTAATTGGTATATAGCTGCTTTACAATACTGTGTAAGTTTCTGCTGTACAGCAAAGTGAATCAGCTATATAAACACATATATCCCCTCTTTCTTGGATCTCCCTCCCACTCCCATTTCTCTAGGTCATCACAGAGCATCTAGCTGAGTTCCCCTTACTCAGGGAGGGAGTTTCCCACTGGGTATCTATTTTACACATGATAGTATATATATGTCAGTCCCAATTTCTCGATTCCATCCTACCCCTCCCCCCCACCTCTATGTCCACATGTACATTCTTCTTGTATGCACCTAAGTTTTTCAATATGCACCAGACTTTCCCATTCATAGGACTCAAATCTTCTTCAGACACCACTCGCTTTCTACCTTCTTATTCATAGCAGGCTTCTTTATTTTATTTTATTTATTTATTTTTGGCTATGCTGGGTCTTAGTTGCCGTACAGTCTTTTCTCTAGTTGCGGCTAGCAGAGGCTACTCTTCAGTTGCGATCCACAGGCTTCTCATTGCAGTGGTTTCTCTTGTTGTGGAGGACGGACTCTAGGGCATGAAGGCTTCAGTAATTGTAGCACGTGGACTCAGTAGTTGCGGCTCTTGGGCTCTAGAACACAGACTCAGTAGTTGTAACCCACACAGGCTTAACTGATTCACATCTACGGCATCTGGGATCCTCCCAGACCAGGGACTGAACTCATGTCTCTTGCATTGGCAGGCAGATTCTTTACCACTGAGCCACCAGGGAAGCTCCCAGAGCAAAATTCTGAAAGAGTTGTTCATTTGAGATAAGACAGAGTGGGGCAGAACACAGCGACTAAGTAAATGAAGGTCACAGTCTTTAGAATAAGATAAAAGCCAGCTGGAACCAGCTAAAACCAAGATGGCTTCTAGAATACACCAGTCATTGACCTTTAGCTCATTATACCTTCATGGTAATACTAAAAATAACTCCTCCTTATGTCATGACAGGTCAAGATGGACCATAAAAGGCCAAAAAGAATTCCCAATTCTTGGAAATCCCCACCCTGCCCAGAAGTAGCAGGACTATTCCTCCCACTCATCAGTATATGAAATAACTCAGCCCGTAAAAACAAACCACCCCACACCCTGGGGCTGCTCTCACTTTCTGAGATGGTCAGTGTGAGTTCTGTCTGCGGAATGTGTGTCTCTCTAAATAAACTTGCTTTCACCTTACTTTGGCTCACTCTTGCATTCTTTCCTGGGCAAAGCCAAGGACCCTCACTTGAAGATCTGTCCTGGGGACTCACGTGGGTCCCAGGTTGTGATATTTCCTTCTGCAACACATTCCCACTTACTTTGTACATTTTCTCACTAACTTTCTTGCCTAATTTTTCTAATCTGTCTCCCATCCTCATTATGTCCATAAAACTATACTCACTAAGGTCACAAAGAGGCAGTAAATCCAAAGGATAATTTTAATTTTCTTTTTTTGTACTCTAAGTAGCGATCAACAATGTGTAATACATTTTCCTTGTAGCACTCCCTTCACAAGACCCTGTCACATGGCACTCTTTTCAATTCCCTCCTTTCACTCTGATAACTAATTCAAATCTCTTCTGTTGATTTCTCATTTTTTACCCAAATACTAAATTTGGTAGGTCAAGTCATAGGCCTGACCGTCTCTTCTCACCCTGTGCTTTTCCCCTGGATGATCTAATCCATTCCCAGCACCATGTGAAAGTAATTCAAAAAATTACCTCTGTAGTCCCAAACAGTCCTCTGAGTTCTAAGCCTTTATATCCAATCACCTCTCTGGCATATTTTGTCAAATATCTTTAAAGAACTTCAAATCAGAAAGACACCACTGAAAAGTTGACCTTCTCCTTGAAATCAGGTTCTTTTCCATGGTTCTATTGCTGTGAAGGATATTATATAGTCAGATATGGAAGATGGAGACCTAAAAAACATACTGATCACCTTCTTCACGTCATCTATCAGTTTTCTTTTCTAAATATCCATTCACTTTCCTCCAATTATTAATTCACTTCCCTCCATGCCTACTCCCATCATCTCATTCAAGCTACTGTTATCTCTTGCCTAGTGTATAACAATAATAATAATTGTTAATCATCAGATAATCATCCCTCGGTATCATCTGTGGTCCTTTCTCACCCTGCCTCCTAAGCCTTTCCTGTTGTTCTAATGTTCGGAGTCCTTAACCTGTAAGACCATGTAGACCCTGACCCTGTCTACACTTCCAGCCTCAACTTTGGCCACTCTTCCATTTGTTGAACACTTTCCAGCTTAATTGGCTTATTTCAGATCACTGAAGGATCCATGGCCCACTTTTCCATAGGATTTTTCCACATCCTATTCTCTCTATGGCTTCCCTGGTGGCTCAGACAGTAAAGAGTCTGCCTGCAATGCAGGAGACCTGGGTTTGATCCATGGCTTGGGAAGATCCCCTGGAGAAGGAAATGGCTACCCACTCTAGTATTCTTGCCTAGAGAATTCCATGGACAGAGGAGCCTGGCAGGTTACAGTCCATGGGGTTGCAAAGAGTCAGACATGACTGAGGGACTTTCACTTCACACCTCACTATTCTCTGCTGGGAAGAGTTTTTCTTCCTCTCCTCATTAAATTTGTTTCATCTTGACCTTTAGACTCTCTCCCCAGAAAACCTTTCCCTGAATTTTTTATTTAGTCAAATCCTCTGATTATTCTTACACAGTAACAGGTATCATTCTGACATAATACTTATAATTGTCTTAATTTTCATTCACCTTCCACTTTTTATTTTCTATTTCCTTCACTGAAGTGTAAGTTCCACAAGTTCAGGAAACATGTCGGTGTGTGTTCATATCACATTATAGACACCTAAAAAATGTCTGCCCCGTAAGCTCTCAACATGTATTGGAAATGAAAAAATGAATGTATGAGTTACATAAAATTATTTTTTAAAAGCCTGTGAACTGGATGCTAAACAATAACAACAAATAGCAGTTATAAAATATTTGTAATTTTTAAGAACAATATTCTGAAAACTTTTAATTTCACAAAGGAAAGTTTACTCAATTAACTTGAAATTAATTGAATAAAAGAACAAGACTGATATGATCTGCACCATCTTTACTTGTCTGTATAATAAGTTAAGCTCAGTACAAATACATTTTCATCAACATTAACAAATTGAAATGATCTAAATAAATTTCACCCCAAAAGGATAGTAAAGAACTTTCCATATATCTCACAAAAGAGTCAACAGTCATTGTATTTTTATAAAAAAATAAATGAAATTGTACAGTATGATGAAAAGAGCAACAACCTGTTAGCCAAAGAACCTAGAACTTAATTTCAATTCTATCTTTAATAGCTTGCCACTGAGCAAGTTTCTTCATTTTTATTGTAATTAGTTTATAAAATAAAGTCATAATTTATACATTCTGCCAGCTTCAACATTGTAGGAATAAATATTTTCTTGCTGGTTCCAGGATCTCTATTGAGGGTCCTGACCCTCTGGGGTTCTACCAGATCAGTTACTTAGAAATGGCCTAAACATGCAAATGGCCTATGCTACATTATTGAAAATGAGAGGACATTTCAGAACATGTGCATTTCTTAAATTTTTTATTTCAGTTGTATTATATATGATGAAATTTCAAGGGTAATGGCCAAACTGCCCAAAATAATACCTTTTTTTCCCCTCCTGATTTAAGTCTGGGAAAGAAATTTAATGCAACTTTAGTCAATATGCAGTCAAAAAGTAAACCCTATCCCTCCACTCCAGATACATAACAATGAGAGATAAAATATCAAAGGAGAAGCTTTAAAAAATATAGCCATGCTCAAGCACAAGATAAAGATGTCTGTTGACTAGAAATAAAACCAAAACAAATTAAGTGGGACTGAAGCCACCAGCATGCTGGACTCCAGTTCTGGAAGCATGTTGAAGCAACCTAGAGAGTTCATTGTTCAGGAAAATGACAAGAGTCAGGAGTCAGAGCTTGCCTAATGTACTGGAAGACTAGATACAGTTTTGGAAAGATGCAGGGTAAAGGAGGTAAAAACTACAGTCTCAAACCAGATAGTGAGTGAGGATATCCTCTGACTTAGTGATGATACCTGCATTATATCTCATGGCACCTTGGTTAAGGCGCCTTAGCTTGCAGTTCAAGACCAAGCAATGTTCTGGGAGCTGTGGGCAACTGAAAACTCTCTAGAAAGACTAGTAACAAAATCAAATTTTAGGGGAGTTATTGATATCAAGTGAAACTTGGAAAGTAATTTGAATATGTTTATGATATTCAAAAAGATAAATCAAGGAACATTATGAAAAAGAGCAAAAAACGTGAAATTAAAATGAGCTTAAGTGAAAAAAGAAGAATAAAAATATAATTTATAGAAATTCTAAATAAGGAGATATTTCACTGAGAAAATCTAAACTGATATTATATCAGTAGGCACAGCAGCATTTTTTGACAGAATTTGAAAGTTGAAAATAAGGCAATGTCTCACTTAGGCTTGGTGTTAGTTCCTTAAGACCAGAAATTTTTATTCATTTCTACAACAAATATTTATTGAAAACATTTTTTGCTCAGCAACCTTAAAATAAACTTTTTTAAAGCAACTTTTAACTTATTTGTGATCAAAGGTTGAAAGTTAAAGGCATAATTTCCTTCATTAAGTAAGCTTATTAAAAGGTAGATGTCAGAAATATTTTTTACTTTTCTATTATATCAAGTCTATCTTACAACTTCATAATATACAGAATGTGTCTTATTGTCTTGAGAGATATTTTAGTTTCTTGATGCAAAATTCTCTACATTTTAGAAAAGGATGAATTGATTACTCCTAAATGAACCCATTTGTTTCCCAGATTATTTTACCTTTCAACTTAATCCAGAGACTGTAAGACTATATGCCTCCACCAAAATGTAAGTTCCTTGAGTGCAAAGTTTTTATAAACTCAGTAAATATATATTGAAGTGTTAAATGTTTTTCTAATAATACCCTGGTTTTAGAATATAGCAAGACTTGAAATTGCTGATGCTTTTATTATAAATCCTACTACATAATTTTAAATGTTTAAAAGCATCATATGTTTCTCTAAGAATTTAAAGCAAATACAAATTTGGATTATTTGGGCAGAAGAAACTGTCTCAAGTGAACTTATACAGGAAAAGGAATTTATTCTAAGAGAACAGAAAAAGTAAAAGTGGCTCAGTCATGTCCGACTCTTTGCGACCCCATGGACTATACAGTCCATAGAATTCTCCAGGTCCGAATACTGAAGTGGGTAGCCTTTCTCTTCTCCAGGGGATCTTTCCAACCCAGAGAGCGAACCCAGGTCTCCCTCATTGCAGGCAGATTCTTTACCAGCTGAGCCACAAACGAAGTCCGAGAGAACAGAAGTGCACATAAAATCCAGAGACTGAGACACAAGAGCACACTGAGACAGTCTCTGGCACTTCTGTGTCTATTCCTTCCCAGCAGTTGCTTCATTTTTCCCCAGCCTGCACTCCAGTTTTCTCAACTCTCCATGTGCCATGGTGAAAAATGAGACTTCACAATTGTTTTATTACATTCAAGTTTCCAGCCACTAAAATTGGAAAAACACAATAAAATATCCAAATTCCTATAGACAGGTTCACTTTGAACCTTGAGTAGATGTTCTTCCTTAAGCCAATCAACTGGGGCCAGACAGACCACGGTTGGGCCCCGAGATTTTATTTTAAAGTTTACTGGGTTTGGTCAGATGTCTTAGTCACAAAGAACCCTTGGGGAAAGTAAAGGCGTTTTGGCAAAGACAAATGAAGCTGATAGACCTTCCAGATATAGGGTCAAAAGTTTTCTAATAAGGAAAGATTAAGGACCTGGCAATGAATTTGCTGTTAATTCAGCCTCATGCAATGGGAACCTACTTAGGCTGACAAGACCTTTCTCATGGAAGGCAGATAACGGGGCTACTGCCAAGGGTATTTCTCAGTACTAATTCTTGGTGGCTGTTATCTACAGCTGTGTGTGTGTGTGTGTGTGTGTGTGTTTAGGGAGGAAAAAGTTTTCTTCTGCCCAAATAATTCAAATAGATTTAAAAATCAAATTCTTAAGAATTTGAGAGATGAATAAAGTTTCCTCTACTTTTCCAAATTCTTCTGGTTGGTCTAAGAATTAAATTGTCATGAGACAGATTAACAAGAAAATATCAAACAAAAGTTTAATAGCATGTATACATGGGACCAACCCAGGGAAACTGAGTAATTCACCAAAATGACTGAAACTGTCACCTTAAACACCATTTCAACTAAAGACCAAGGAGGATCTTGTGGATAATGGTTTGGGACTTTGAAAGAGAAGAAGGCAATTGACAAGAAAACAGAAGAGCAAGTGTTTGGTAACAAATGTTTCCTGGGCCATGAAGAGACCATAGGACACAAAGAAGAATTTTAACAAACAGACTTTGCTAGATTCTTCCTTGTCTATATATGCAGTTCATATTATAGTTATCTATTGATAGCTCATTTCCTGGAAGAGTTTCTCTATCTACATTCTTTAACCAATTAAGGGGAAAGTCAAAGGTTCTTCTGAGTTTTTTGGGCCATGATTTTTTTTTAGCTCAAAATAATCTGCATGACACAGAGACATACTTTGGGGTGACAAATTTTGCTTTTCTACAGAATATATGTATATATACACTTACATACACACATATATACATATTTATATATATATTTATACATATATATAATATATGTATAATATAATTATATATATTTATATAAATATATATATAATATATAATATTTATATATTTATATAAAATTATAATTTATATATTTATATAAATTATATATATTATATAAATATATATTATTATATATAAAATAATATACATATATAATAAACATATATTATAAATAGGAAAGTATATTATAAATATACAAATAAATCTAAAACAATGATATGATCTAATATAAATATTTTAAACATGAAAAAATTAAATTTTATTTGAATTTAATTAAAAAAGACAGGAAATTACTAGTCTTTTCAGATGAATACAGCTCATTAAAAATACGTGATTTTGTAGCATCCTTCTAAGTTTCAGGAAAAAAGATTATCTGAAATACTGATATTAGAACAATTAGGGCATTTACAAAATACTTCTACAGTTCAGACACCTTTGATTTTCTTTCTCTGGTGAAAGATGAACTGATTAGCATTCTCGTGTTTCTGCCTATCTCATCTTTCCCTCATATTTCAATCTTTGATACTTGTAATTATCTTTACTTTGTCTGGACAAATGAAAAACATTCACATTCTGATCTGCTATCACAATTTCTTTTATTATTTAGTCTTTCATTATTCAGTTTTCATATGTTAGTGGATTAAATATTTACTAAAAAAATTTTAGGCCTTTAAAGCCATTTACCATAGCTCCTCCCTTGTTATATTTCATCTTTAGATACAGTTTATATTATTCTGGATTCAGGTTTGTTTGACTTTCTTTTTTTCCCCTTTTCTCCAGAGGGATTTATAGGTAGCATATGACCTTTCCTCTTTGAAAAACCTCTCTGTGGTATTTATTATCAATCTATGACTTGGATGAATACAATAAACTTGTGTCACACTTTTAACCCTTCAGTAATATGTGGACGTTTCTTCGATGACATTGCTATGGGAAAGAAATGAAGTCACTTGAATATGCTCCCCTTGTGGGTAATGTTATTTTTTGACCGGATGAACCAGAGAATTTTTTAATTTTTGAGGTCAATGACTTACCTGGGATGGGTCTCAGTTCCTATAATTCGGAATCAATTTGTCTTTATATACAAGTATTCCTTTCAATTGATCAATCTAGTCTTTATAGTTCAGACAAAATTTCAATCAACTGGGTCTTTGAAAACCCTTTTTCCTATTTCATTTGCTGAATTCTCTACTTCAAAGACTTGTACTTCTATGCTGGATTGTCCTTGTGTCCATTGGTGGAATATTATAAATTATTTCCTAGAGCTAATTTAATCTTTAACATTTTTTTCTGTATTCAGTGTGATTGATATTGTCCCTTAAACTATTTTAGATATTACCAGATTATACATCAAAAATACTGGAGCAGACTTCCCTCCATTGGCAAGCAGATTCTTGACCATGGGACTACTATGGAAATCTGAGCACCGCAACTAGAGAGTAGCCCCTGCTTGCTGCAGCTAGAGAATGTCCACTCACAGCAGTGAAGAAAGACCCAACACAGCCGTAAATAAATAAGTAAATACAATTTTTAAAAATACTGAGTCTCAGCACTTCCCGCACGTGTCTGAAATGATTTATTTTCTGGAAGGGGCAAGAAAACCCACTTTTAATTAAAAACAAAGAAACAAAAATTTCTCAGGTAGTTTGATTCAGACTGGAAATCACTGGCCTTTAACCACTCTCTTTCTTGTGTCCTCAAAGCCAGAGAATTTCTCAGTTCAGTTCAGTTCAGTCGCTCAGTCATGTCTGATTCTTTGTGACCACGTGGACTGCAGCACGCCAGGCTTCCCTGTCCATCACCAACTCCCAGAGCTTGCTCAAACTCATGTCCATTGAGTTGGTGGATGCCATCCAACCACCTCATCCTCTGTCATCCCCTTCTCCTGCCTTCAATCTTTCCCAGCATTAGGGTCTTTTCCAAGGAGTCAGTTCTTTGTATCAGGTGGCCAAAGTATTGGAGTTTCAGCTTCAACATCAGTCCTTCCAATGAATATGCAGGACTGATTTCCTTTAGGATTGACTGGTTTGATCTCCTCGCAGTCCAAGGGACTCTCAATAGTCTTCTCCAACACCACAGTTTGAAATCATCAATTTTTTGGTGCTCAGATTTCTTTATAGCCCAACTCTCACATCCATACATGACTACTGGAAAACCATAGCTTTGACTAGACAGACCTTTGTCAGCAAAGTAATGCCTCTGCTTTTTAATATACTGTCTAGGTTGAACATAGCTTTTCTTTTAAGAAGCAAGCGTCTTTTAAATTTCACGGATGCAGTCACCATCTGCAATGATTTTGGAGTCCAAGAAAATAAAGTCTGTCACTGTTTCCATTGTTTCTCCATCCATTTGCCATGAAGCGATGGGACCGGATGCCATGATATTCATTTTTTGAATGTTGAATTTTAAGCCAGCTTTTTCACTCTCCTCTTTCACTTTCATCAAGAGGCTCTTTAGTTCCTCTTCACTTTCTGCCATAAGGGTAGTGTCATCTGTGTATCTGAGATTATTGATATTTCTCCCAGAAATTTTGACTCCAGCTTGTGCTTCATCCATCCTGGCATTTCACATGATGTACTTTACATATAAGTTAAATAAGCAGGGTGACAATATACAGCCTTGACATATTCCTTTCCCAACTTGGAACCAGTCCATTGTTCCATGTTCAGTTATAACCGTTGCCTCTTGAACAGTTACAGTTTACTGGGAACTCCTTGGTGCCTCCTAAGTTAGTTCCTTATCAATATATCAGCACCAGCCATGGTACACTCACCATACGATCAGGTCAGCTAAAAGTCAGACAGTGTCATGGCCAGACAACTCTCATATGTGAATATCTGACAGGAATAATAAGGGACACTCTTAACACATGGAAGTGGTCCAGAATTACACGGCTGAATTTTTCTGAGGCCGTATTTTCTGACCCTTATCATTATTTATTAATACCATGAACTGAAGTCATAGAGATGTCAGGATCATCTTTTCCTCCTTTTTTAAAATATTTCTCTATATATCTATAAATAAAGGAAAAGCCTAGGGTACTCAGTCATACCAGTTTTTGATTCAAAAGTTAAAAGCACTGTAGAGAAAATTTTTTCCAGTGCTCTGAGCTCTTATGTTTATAGATATCACATCTGAAATAGATAAAAGGTCAGGTAGGAAGAACATTGTGGGGACAGCTGCTCTGTTTGGTCAGGATTGCTTATTGCCTGAGGTGACAAAAGGCCTGGGGTCAGGCTCATTTTATACTTTTGCCTGACCCTTCAGGACACTTGTTTTCCTTCTTCTTTGATTGGACGTGCTTAGCTGTATGATTCATGTGATTTAGCTGAGGCTATACACACAGCCTGCTCACATCATTCCCCAACGTGTCATCCTTCGAAGCTACAGAGACACCTCTGCCCTGGGAAATGCATGGCAGTCCTCTGCCTCCACCCTGATAAGAAGAATTACAGGATGACCAGTGCCTGTAATCTCTCACTGAGTCAACATGCTTTTGATTTTCTGAAGTTTAATTTCTCTTCAAAAGAAAGTTTCTGTATCTCACATAACCTAATGTCAACATTGCCCTAGGGACAGTAAATTTAGAGAAAAGAAGTAAAATCAGAATTACAGAAACTCTGATTTTTGCCAGTTACCCAAGAGCACCTTATTCACCTGATAGTTTTCACCATTTTAAGAGTTTGTTTTCACTTAGCCTCTGGATTCTCATTTTGATATCACTGGAACCAGTGCTGTATGCTGAGGGCTACATCAGTCTTTGTTCTTAGTTACTGTTTTCTCCCCACGCAAGAGATGCTGAAGGTCAGAATTGGCACAGAAGCAATAGTTATGAATAGAAGACATAACAGAGAGATCTATAGAAGTAAAAAGCATTTGGACTTGAGACAGCTGATGGGGGAAGAAAGGTCAGATGTGATTTCAGATTAGGTGACAGCATAGATCATATGTCTCTAACTGAAAATAAAAACCTGGAAGAACAGGTATTAAAGGAAGATGGAACTTTAAGTTCAGTCTTGTATGGATTTTAGGTACCTGAGGAACATCCCAGTAGAACTGTTTCCTGGCAATTTTATATGCTGGGGTCTTAAATTCCAATAACCTTAGAATGTGAATGTGTTTGGAAATGACATCTTTTCAGAGGTAATTAGTGAAGAGGAGGTCATACTAGAGTAGAGTAGACCTTCAATCCACTATGACTAAAATCATCTTACAAGGGACAGATTTGGACACAGACACACACAAGAGATGAACACCTTGTGAAGATGAAGGTAGAGACTGGGTGATGCTTCCAAATAAAGAATACCAAAGATTTCTAGAAAGCCACTAGAAGTTAACAAAGAAATGTGAAACAGAGTCTCCAGTACAGCTCCCAAAGGAACCAACTTTTCTGATTCTTTGATCTTGGATTTCTAGCTTTCAGAACTGAGAGATGATAAATTTCTATTGTTTATGTTATTCAATTTGTGCTTTGTTACAGTAGGACTTCCCTGGTGGCTCAGATGCTAAAGCGTCTGTCTACAATGCGGGAGACCGGGGTTTGATCCCTGGGTCAGGAAGATCCCCTGGAGAGGGAAATGGCAATCCACTCCAGTACTATTGCCTGAAAAATCCCATGGACAGAGGACCTTGGTAGGCTAAAGTCCATGGGGTTGCAAAGAGTCAGACACGACTGAGCGACTTCACTTTCACTTTCGCTTGTTACAGTAGCCATAGCAAACTAACACACTCTCCACCTCATCCTCATCTCTATTTTGAAATCACTGGTAATAAAACAAGCCAATACCAAACCAGGAAGCTCCATGACATCAAAGGTAAGTTTGCCATTGTTTGCCAAAGTGCCCCTCAGCACCTAGAACCATGCATAATACAGAACAGGTAGTTGATAATTATGTTTTCAGTGATTGGTTAAATTTATTCAACCCATTTGCCAGTGACCATACACATACTATTTTTAAATTCTGCAGCACTTGTGCAAGTTAGACACTGTTAACCTCACTTTGATGACTATAGAAACTATGATTCAAGAAAAATGATGTATGAGACAAAATGATCATAGACTTTAGAGATAAAATGTTCTCAGATTGAGATGTGTCGCTGTCACTCAGTCATGGCATGACTCTAAGCAATTGGTTTCAATGGTGTGATCTGTAAAACAAGATGTTAATACTGCAGCCATAAAATTAAAAGACACTTACTCCTTGGAAGGAAAGTTATGACCAACCTAGATAGTATATTCAAAAGCAGAGACATTAATTTGCCAACAAAGGCCCGTCTAGTCAAGGCTATGGTTTTCCCAGTAGTCATGTACGGATGTGAGAGTTGGACTATAAAGAAAGCTGAGCACCGAAGAATTGATGCTTTGGAACTGTGGTGTTGGAGAAGACTCTTGAGAGTCCCTTGGACTGCAAGGAGATCCAACCAGTCCATACTAAAGGGTATCAGTCCTGCGTGTTCATTGGAAGGACTGATGTTGAAGCTGAAACTCCAATACTTTGGCCACCTGATGTGAAGAGCTAACTCATTTGAAAAGACCCTGATGCTGGGAAAGATTGAGGGCAGGAGAAGGGGATGACAGAGGATGAGATGATTGGATGGCATCACCAACTCAATGGACATGGGTTTGAGTAGATTCCAGGAGTTGGTGATGGACAGGGAGGCCTGGCATGCTGTGGTTCATGGGGTCACGAAGAGTAGGACACGACTGAGTGACTGAACTGAACTGAACTGAATAATACATACTTCAAAGGGTGGTCATGAGGATGAAATGAAATACCATACAAGAAACCACACAGAGCAGATGACACCCAAAATTTCTTTCTTTTTTTTTTTTTTTTGCTGGTGTTCTAGGAAGAGCATTTAACAGAAGCACCTCCCTCTTAATTTCTGCAGGGTACCATACAGTATTATAAATAATAGACACAGTATTGTGCAACAGAACTCTAGAACTCTTACATCTTCCTTAACTGAAACTTTATATATCTTAAATAAACAACTTCCCCCTCCTCTCTTTAGCTCCTAGCAACCATCATTCTACTCCCTGCTTCTATTAGTTTGACGACTTTGGAGACTTCATATGAGTGGAATCGTGTAGTATTTGTCCTTCTATGATTGCTTTATTTCAATTAGCATAATGTCTTCCAAGTCTATCCCTGTTGTTGCAAATGGCAGTATTTCTTTCATTTTTAAAGCTGAGTAACATTCTACTGTATGTATAGACCACATTTTCTTTTATTACCCAAAGTCAGACATTTTGATAAACAGCTGAGTCAAAGTTAAAGCTCTGATGTATAGATTCCAAACCTCTATTATTCTCTTTAGAGCAAGCCACAAAGCTGAGTGTATCTTGTCTATTCTTTACCAAATGAACAACCTCTAGAAATTAAAACTCCATTTGTATTGGTGAGGACTTAAACTTTCCACCTTCTCTCTGAGAGGACTTCACATGACTGAGAGTTCTTTGTTGTTGGAAGCAGAGAGCTTTGGCCGGGGAGGAATACACCACAAAAAACGAAATGAATATCAGCAGCTAGATAGGACCAAGTGACCAACACTCATGTGTTGCAAAGTGTAATGAATGGATCCAGAAGGTCCACAGAGGCCCTTCTCTTTCAAGAGGCAGCTCAGCCAAGAGCACAGAGCCTTCAACTTTCTCCAAGACTTTTGTTCTAGGCCTTACTAAAATGGAAGAATGAAGTTTATTGGCATGTGGCTACTTTCACATCATAAAATCACTATAACATTTTCAATTTTGCCTATTTATTTTTATGCCAAGAAGCACCAGTTGAAATACATTAGTGACCAATCATCACCCAGTGTCCTTCTCCTTTATTGCCAAGAATTTTCTCATTAAAGATGACTAAGACCAATATTGCAGTTCTTGGATGCAAACTGGTACAGAGACTGTCATGAGTCACACTCAAGCTCAGCAGGTCAGAAGAATGCAGTCTGCTTTATTTATTTGTTGAAATCAAGCATAACATTTGAAATCCAAAGCATAAATTAAATTATTTTCTCTTAAACAAATTTGAGCTGATGTGTATTTAAGGGAGTTTCATTTAACAGATGAAGTATTTAATTGTGCCTCTTCCTTTTCTCTTTAACATATGTTTATGCCCAAGGAGGGTAGTATATCAATTCAGTACATGCAATAATCCAGCCAGAAGAAAAGAAAAGATTCCATACTTACATGATGCTTTCTTTGCATACCAAGAAATGAAAGTCTCTTTCCAAACTGCTCTGTTTCATTTGGTGAACAAAATAGAGCTCCCCAAAACAATGGAAAATGAACTCATATAGAGTGTTGAGAACCTGCTGTTAATCAGTGCTTTCTCCCACAATGTGAAAAATACGCACATCATTCCCTCTTCCTTTCTGCCCTTCACCCTCCTCCCTCTTGCATTTTAATGAGGTTCACTGTTACTATTTCCATTATCCTGATTTTAGGATTCCACAGGCAGAAGATGAATGGCTGTGCAATCCTGGCCTCCTTGGTTCATGACAGATACTGGATTTTAATAAACTCCGCAAGGAAAATGCTCATTGAATTTTAGCAAATATTTTATGCAAAAATGACTACAACCTTGCTGATGCTGAGAAGAAATAGTATAACAGCACTATAGTTAATGCTCCTTCTGGATCCAGACTCCCAAAATGCAAACATAGATAATTGATAACAAGTTTGGATATAGAAAAAAAAAAAAAACTCAGCAGTAAGGGAACATCTGCAGTGTTACATACTAGGGGAGGCTATTAATAGACTCTTACCAGCTTCTGCCTGGGGAATGAAGAAAGAAGTTAAATCTTGTATATCTATAGAGGCTTCCTTTTTAAAATGGCTTTCTCTATCTCTCTGTATGTGTGTGCCTGCATTTGTATAAATTCCAGTATTTTTTCTCATAAATAGCAGGTCAGGCTTTTGAGTGTTATATAAGAGCAGGGACACTGAAGAACAGTGTATTTATTCATTCACTCAACTCTAACTGGTATGTCCCAACCTTCACCAGCTTTGGAGAAGCTGCTTACATTTGGAAATCAGCTTACATTTGATCTCCCAAATGTTGTTTCTGATGCTGCAGATGCTCATGCGAGAAAAATCCAGTCTTTCCACAGATTCTCTTGTTCAAATGTTTCCAAGCTAGCTCACTGAGAATCAGTTCTGGTCAGCCTTTTAGCCCACCAGGGACCACAGGAATTTTCCTTGAAGGCAGTGTTGACACCCACTGGCCACAATGCTAGTCACATAGAAAATGTGTTGCTTCTGTGGTCCCTGGTGAGGAACTCTATACCTCCAAAATCCATGAAACAGTCAAGGATGGGAAATGGAGTAGAGAGACAGGAGGAGATGGGTCTATGATAAAGTTTCCTCATCTGTAACGGTTTGTGGTAGCAAAGCAGTCCTCAAAGATCCCTAAATCCTAATCCCTGGAACCTATAAATAGGTTACCTTACCAGAGAAAGGGGACTTAGCATATGTGATTAAGGTTAAGGACCTTAAGAGTGGACTATGAGTGGACTATTCTGGAGCTCATCTAATTGTATGAGTCCTTCAGGCACAGAGTCTTTCTCAGCCAAGGTCAGAGTCAACGGGAGATATGACAAAGAAAGATCAAAGGGATATCATGTTGCTGGCTTTGAAGCTAGAAGAAGTCCATGAGCCAAAATGTGCAGGCATCTTCAGAAGCTGGAGGAGGCAAAGAAACGGATTCTCCTCCAGAAGGAAAGGCAACCCTCCCAACATCTTGATTTTTACTCAGTGACACCTGTGTTTAATTTCTGACTTACAAAATTTTAAGTGTTGCTTAAGCTTCTGACTCTATGATATGATAATTTGTTATGGCAGCAATCGAAAACAAATACAGAGTTATCCTGATTTAGCAATCTGGCTTTTTTCTTCTGTAATTATCACAGACTAGTGCCTTCAATCAGGCTACTGCCTCCTGTTGACAATGGGCTCACTCATCAGAGGTCAGACCAAACCCAGATGGAGAGGGACACTGGCTTCCATCAAATAAGCTCAGACACAGGTGGCTATCAGCCAACTTGTGACAGCTTTTTCTAGTCACTCATCCTGTGGCACAAACTCATCAACAAGTTCCTGACTGTCAGAAGTAGCAAATTCTTGATTTCAGAATCAACACTGCTTTTTTACCTTCACCTTTAATCCTGAAATCAATCTTCAAGTCAAATTCTGTATGCTCAGCTCTTCACAGCATCTGTGACCTGAACTTCTGTGACACCTTTACCACTAGAACACTGTGGGGATAATATTGTGCCACTTCTGGCCATAATTCTTTAACTCTCCCTGCTTGTTAATCAGCAACACATAACCAGACTAGAAGCATCTGCCCAAGCACCTCCCTCAGTTACTTCTAATCTAGTGTTTCGAAGTCATGTTAAACATATAGCCACACAATTGTGGGGTTTCTCCAAGAGGAAAGCAGTATGTCCAGGCTTTATCTAGGCAGTGACCCACCAGCAGCTAGGCACCCAGAGTACCCAAACATGCACGGACATTTCTCCCATCCCTGGTTTTTAATCTAAGAGTATTTGAACACTTGCACTTGAAAGTCTTCTCTCTCTTTCTCTCTGTCTCCTTTCTCTAACACACAACACTCAAGTTAGTGCATCTGTTTCCACTGATCAGGTCCACTGGATGGTTACTGTGCTTTCGCATAACCTTATGTACAGCATTCAGACAAGGCAGTGGCAACCCACTCCAGTACTCTTGCCTGGAGAATCCCCATGGACAAAGAAGCCTGGTGGGCTACTGTCCACAGGGTCACAAAGAGTCGGACACGACTGAGCAACTAAGTACACACACGTGCAATAATACCATAGATCAACTGGTAAAATGTGAGTGGTGAGAAACAATTATAATCAAAAAGTCTTTTCTGAAAAAGAATATGGTAATTGTACCTGTTCCCATCTCTGCCACATCTCCTTACTTTATATATATATTATATATATATATAATATATATATATAATTTATTTGTTTATTTCTGTATTTGGTTGTGCCAGGTCTTAGATGTGGCACTCAGGATCTTCGATCTTGGTTACACCGTGCAGAATCTTCTAACTGTGGCATACAGGAGCTTTAGCTGGGGCATGCGAATCCTTAGTTGCGGCATATGGGATCTAGTTCCCTTACTGGAGATCAAATCCAGGTTCCCTGCATTGGGAGAGTGCAGTCTTAACCACTGGACCACCCAGGAGGTCCCCACATCTCCTTACTTTTCATGACAACCATATGAAAGGAGCAATTACAACTATCCATAAATTTTCAGGAAGGAAACTGATATCCACATGTATTAACTCACTGAAAGTCTCATACTAGTAATGTTGAACCAGGTTCTCAACCTTGGTTCTCATCACTCATTTCTATAATTCTTTCTACTCTTTCATTCCTCTTGACCTGGTTCCACCTGATGGTGAGATAGCCATTTATCTAGACAAGCATCTTGCTTAGATTCATGATCCTTTCATTAAAAAAAAAAATCTTAAACCTATATCAAACAAATGAAATTGCTCTTAATCAGGACATAGAATAACAGCATTGCAAATCCTTGCAACGACTACAACCTTGAACTCCTGCAATCCCAGCCTTATCAGCTGCCAACCAAGTAGATATGCTATTCCTGAAATAATTTTTATTTAATGACCTTGCCCATTAGCTACCAGGGACGCTTGACTTTAAGCAGTATTGTTTTTGTTGCTGTTGTTGTCTTAGTTGCTTTAACTCAACATTAGAGGAACATAGAAGAAACAGCTCTGTGAAAGTTTATATTTAACCTCATGTCAGATGCTCTGAAGAACAGAGTCTTCTTTATTAGATCCCAGAAGACAAATTTCAGAATTTGGAAATGCTGTGCTCCTTCTAAATATTACCTAGTTTTTCAACTTTTGGAGGCTCTAAATCTCATAAACAACTATGTTTCCCACGCTGTTTTGGCCTTTAAGGAAGTTTTAAATCAAATTTGCAGGCAAGTTTCAGGTTCATAGGGTATGTCTGGCTGTGTCACAATTTTAGTCTTTTATCACAGTAGCTTTTCTTTTATCATCTTCATCTTTTCCCCTTCATCTTGCCTACATCATTTATTTATCTCTGTGTTTTAGTTGTATGCATTTTAATAATCTTAAAACATTTTATGGAACTTGGTGGTTAAAAGAGATAAGATAAATTTCTGGTTTTGTAAAGTCAATTTAATAATCAAATCATGTAGCTTTTTACATTTCTGTCTTAATACTAACATAAAGCTTATATAATCCTAAAATGATATGATTGCTATTTGGGGGGTTATCATTTATGAATGCCCACTGATCCAGCTGAGATTTAAAAGAGGTTTGGCAGGGGGGGCGGGGGAAGAGGTTTAGGGAAAACTCTCCAAGATAAAGATTGCTGGAAAGAATTATGCTATCTCATATTATGTAGGTTGTGCTTCAAGTGGGTAGAATGTTGAAGTTTTATTTTGAACTAGGATTATAGATATACCCTTTGGAATTGATTAATTTGAGCCAAGTCCCAAATTCCTCACCCTTCCCCTGCTTACTGTATGCCTAAGCTGTAATCTACTCTCTGCTTGCATTTCTGAATGTTTTCACTATTAAAGATATTAAGTTGTTTGGATGATTAAATAAGATAATGCATGCAAAGCACTTAGCACAGTGCCTGGCATAGAGTTAGCTGACAAATGGAAGCTATTATTGTTATTATCATTAGTATGGTAGCTATCTCAAAATAATAAATGTTAGTTATTGTTGTTAGTACTATTATTATCTCAGAACATAAGAGTGACCCACATGGACACCTGAAATCAAGGATAGGACTTTACTCAGAGGTAGAGTGGATCTACTCTAATGTCACATAATTATGTGATAGAAACTCCAGATTTTTCATGTCGGCAAATTAAAGCAGCAGAAACTTTTGAGGGCAAGACTTATCAAACACCTACCAGAATCATGGTATAACTTTAAATTAGCTTCTATAACATGTATACATTTGAAAGCATCCTTAGATACCTCTCAGCATTGATTAGCCTCAAAGTGAACCCCCATACAACTAAGTGGTTTAACTTGTTGGATAGAGTTATTTAGTTTGCTATCTGGTTGCCAAAGCAATTGTGCCAAAAATGATTTTAGCTTTGGCACACATCAAATTTAAAAACACTTCTTAATTACTATCCATCAATTGAACTGCTTCTGGAGAATATTAGAGGAACATGTGTAAAGAACATTGTATTTGTTTTTCTATTTATCAGTCTATTTATCTAAGTGAAAGTGAAAGTCACTCAGTCATGTCCAACTCTTTGTGACCCCATGGACTATACAGTCCATGGAATTCTCCAGGCCAGAATACTGAAGTGGGTAACTGTTCCCTTCTCCAGGGGATCTTCCCAATCCAAGGATCAAACCCAAGTCTCCCACATTGCAGGCAGATTCTTTACCAACTGAGCCACAAGGGAAGCCCCAAAATCCTGGAGTGGGTAGCCTATCCCTTCTTTAGCAGATCTTCCCGACCCAGGAATCGAACCAAGGTCTCCTGCACTGTAGGCAGATTCTCTACCAACTAAGCTATCAGGGAAGCCCCTATTTAGCTCTTCATTTATTTATAGTTTGTTTTTTGTTTTGTTTTGTTACTTAAATGAAAAAAAAACATGTGAGAAATTATAAGTCAGATTTTCAGTTTAGGAATATATTTTTCCCAGAGAAGTAAGAGTTCCAAAACACTGCAGGTCAATTATGCCATATGTGAAAATATCTTGACACTTTATTCTTCTTAGGGCAAATGTCATTTCCCAAATATTTCTCAGTCCTAAATGTAACCAATGTTTATTAAAATAAATGAATTTCAGCCAATATGACACATGTATTTTCATACATATGATTTTACACTTAACTGATGGTTTCATCCACAGTAGGGACTCTTCCTTCCTGTTTTGTTCACTTCTGAATGGCCAGTGCCTAGAATGGTCTTATACATGGTGGGCAACTATTCACTGAATGAATAAATGAATGAACAGATATATTAGCACTTCAACCTGAGAAAGCAATAAATAATACTTATAATCACAGTTCTAACTAACAATACTTTCAGTAGAATATGATGAGATTCCGTCTGTGGACAGTTAAATAAACAGCAAAATTGGATGGAATGCTGTATGACTCATTTCTATATTTTCCAAAGTGACATTGTCAATGATATTACAGTTTCCAGAATTACAGGTATCATGAACTTGGCATATCTAGAATAAATATTTACTTAACAAATCTAAAATATTCCTTTTTAGACTTTAAAATGATAAATTAAACGATGAAATTATCCTTCTTAGGTTTAATGTCACTGTCAACCAAATATTTATTTTTGAATCCTTGTTTTCTTACCCTTACAATAGTTTACTACATTTCTAGACTTTTTTTTAAAAACCTAGATAGATTTAAGTGATTCTAATGATTTAAATTCGTTTTGCAAATATTCTCCAGCTGTGTGACTTAAAGAACTGTTTAATGTGTCATTTTTAAAGACATGCTATTAACTAAGCTGAAATATTCTCAACACACTTCATTATGTGCAAAAGCTCCAAAACTGTTCTGAATAAAAATGACTTGCTGAGATTTAGTAATACATTATCTTATATTTACATATTTCTTTAATAGATTTACATATAACTATCAAATAATTGTTCTGACTATGCTTAGAATTTAAAATTTTACTTGTCTTTAAGATAATAGAAAATAATTTCTGCACTAATTCTCTTCATATTTGTCTTATCTGATTATATGCATGCATGGTTGACATTTGAAGAATATTAATCATACTTTTAAAGAGCAAAAAATAGATTCTTTTTCATACTAGATATTACTGATGACTTCTGCATAAGTTTTGAAAAAAGTGATTTTTTCCCTCAAATTTACCGCACAAGATATTCAATGTTTTATTTCCAATCAAAATACTAAGTACAATCCCATCGGCAATGCTAGAAAAGTACCATTGCTTTTACAGGTGTTTCATATAAATTTTGCTTTAAAAAATGATGATGGTATACTAATGCATATATATGGAATTTAGAAAGATGGTAACAATAACCCTGTGTACGAGACAGCAAAAGAGACACTGATGTATAGATCAGTTTTATGGACTCTGTGGGAGAGGGAGAGGGTGGGGAGATTTGGCAGAATGGCATTGAAACATGTATAATATCATGTATGAAACGAGTCGCCAGTCCAGGTTCGATGCACGATACTGGATGCTTGGGGCTGGTGCACTGGGACGACCCAGAGGGAGGGTATGGGGAGGGAGGAGGGAGGAGGGTTCAGGATGGGGAGCACAGGTATACCTGTGGCGGATTCATTTCAATATTTGGCAAAACTAATACAATATTGTAAAGTTTAAAAATAAAATAAAATTTTTAAAAAAAGTGATGATGGTTGCTGATATTGGTCAAGATCCACCCAACCTGGTTCTTCAACAAGGCAAATGATTCTGACTTTCCAAAATGTTGACAAACACCCACAAAATAAGTGACATTGGAATTCCAGGTATTCCAGGTGGTTACACTGGGAATACATGCCAACATGCAAGTAGAATAGAACCTGCAGAACTCTCTCCATGCTTACATAAGCACCACAAATCACCGCTTAATATGGACCCTGTCTTCCCATAAAGACAAGCGTGAGAAGAGGCATCTGAGTTCCCATGTGTGTCTGGATCTGAGTTTCCAAATTACCAAATGTCATAAGGCAATTTATTTTCTTTATCTCTGCAGACATTTACGATCACCTCTGCCAATGACGATTACGCTACACAGCAGCTTGCAACCTCGTTTTTAAAAACAAAGTATCTGTTTGCACAGAACTAGATTCACTAGCGGGGAAAAAAAAAGAGGCTTTTATTTAAAAAAAAAAAAAACAGTTATGTTACAAAATTTAATTTTCAAAGGTAAATGCATTAAGCTTTTCTGTAAAGCCTCTGAGAAAACAATACTTGTCTCCCCCAATTCAGGTATGTCATAAGAATTCCTGGCACATTGGCTAATAACAGAGTGATTACAGAACTTCTTTCTAAATAGAAAAAAAGCAAATCCCAATAGCTAAAAAAGCTTACATTTTAAAAAATAAATAAAGTTTCTCAATATATCATTAAATATTCAAAATTAATAAATAAATTTTTTTGCTTTAAAATTGATATAGATTTAAGTCCAAGTTTTTCTCAGAGCCTTGCCATTTCATGGTTCTAATAACTTAAGAGGCTTCCCTGGTGGCTCAGACAGTAAAGCGTCTGCCTGCAATGTGGGAGACCTGGATTCAGTCCCTGGGTCTGGAAGATCCCCTAGAGAAGGAAATAGCAACACACTCCAATACTCTTGTCTGGAATATCCCATGGACAGAGGAGCTTGGTAGGCTACAGTCCATGGGGTTTCAAAGTTGGACATGACTGAGCAACTTCACTTCACTGGTACCTCAGTTGGTAAAGAATCTACCTGCAGTGCAGGAGACACCGGTTCCATTCCTGGGTCAGGAAGATCTGCTGGAGGAGGGATAGGCTACCCACTCCAGTATTCCTGGGCTTCCCTGGTGGTTCAGCTGGTAATGAATCTGTCTGCAACGCAGGAAACCTGGGCTCGATCCCTGGATTGGGAAGATCCCCTGGAGAAGGGAACCACTACCCATTTCAGTATTCTGGCCTGGAGAATTCCATGGACTACATAGTCAGTCCATGGGGTCTCAAAGAGTCGGACACTACTGAGTGACTTTCACTTTCAATAACTTCAGACTCACCTGTGTTTCTCCAAAAGTTTTGTTTTGGCCTCATGATATATGGAACATCTCTCTCCCCATCTATTTTCTTTGTTATTTCTGAAATTAAAATTTAGAAACAAGCTTACATAACTCTGTGTCTATTTTTAGGCTATTAATTCAACATTGATATAGAAGAAAAGCTCTGATAAAGAAGAGAAATATTTCTTCTTTAATAGGCACATCCTGCTTTAGTCCCTTCAGCAATAAATCCTTCCTCTGCTCCATGCTTTGATGTTGTCATCTGCTTTGATGGCCTTGTCTTACATGCACACCAAGGCATTTCCTGGTGAAGTGTTCTGAGTCATTAGTGGCATGTGAATTTTCATTGGATTAACAACTCCAATGGAGTCTAATTCTTTTATAAGAAAGTAATGTCCTCCACCCCGAATGTCTCTGCTAATGGCTGCAGTAACTTAATGATCTGCATCATGTTCATTATCACTGCCATAACTGAACACTAGTACTGCACCAGCAGCAAACCCGTGGAAGACTGTAACATGACATCATCATTTCTAGCAAAAATCAATCAGATCACCAGAGGCTGGGAAGGAATGTGAAGAGTATTCTTGGAAGATGTTCAAAAGCCAATCATGATCACTAATGCTCTAACTTGCAGCATCTGCTGTCCGCTTGCTCTCTCATTTAAATGACCCATGCTTCCTTTTCAAAGTCAGTGCTGGAAAGATTTCAAATGCAGACGACATTCAACAGGAAGGAAGACATAAACAAAACACAAATGGGTACTTGACATCCTTAATGCCCAAGCATATGGGTCAGAGTTCCTTAGGGTATTTAATCCAGCCATGCAAATTGGCTTATGCCTAGGGTCTGAAATAGTCTGAGCCTGAAGACACTTGGACCATAGCTCAAAAAAATACCTTGCTTAAATTCTCTGGAATATGAGGGTCAGTTCCAGCTCAAGGACTTTGCACTCACTGTTCTCTTTGCCTAGAAAGATTTTCCCCAGAAATTCTGACTTATAATCTGAGTATCAATCCAAATCTAGCATTTCTCAAGAAATGTTAGCACTGAATTAACTTTCCCATGCATTTGTCTCTTTTATTTTCTCTATAACATTTATTACTAACAGAAATTATTATCAATCTTAATTATTATCAGTCTCCTTCTCCCCACCAAGATGGACATTCTATGAGAACAAGTACATTTATCTACTTTGTTCATCAGTGTTTTCCCCAGGGTTCTGAAGAATGCCTGAGAGAGAGGAGGCACTAAATATAAGTCCATGTAGGAAAAAGCAAATGAAAAGGAATGAGTATCTAAGGATGAAATATTCAAGCTTAGCACATAATTGACACTGAGTGAATGAAAAGAAAAGTCATTATCCCTTTAGTTATTATTGGGGAAAATATATTATTTCAAAATGGAATATGATAATTAACAAAGGGAAAAATTCTAGTCAAATTGATAATATGGTAAAGCTTTTGAATTTTTACCAGGCTGGAAGTTATTGTGATCATTGGCAATTCCAGGACTAAATTGAGTTTACTATGGTAACAGGGTCACACAAGGATTGTCAATTTTTCGCAGAGGGGTTGCTTTTCTTTTGATGCTTGGGAAGGGACAGTTGCAGCATGGTAGTTAGGTATATGGATACTAGAATAGTGGGCAGGGGCTATTCCTGCTCACTAGAAAAATGAAGTTACTTTACCTTCCCAAATTTCTACTACTTCATCTGTAATCCTATAGTACCTACCTCATGTCTCAGTCTGCTCAGTATGCTATAACAAAATAGAAGAAACATTTCTTTCTCATTGTCTTGAAGGTAGGAAATCCAAGATCAGGGTGTCAGCATGTTCGTATTCAAAGTGAAAGTGAAAAGTGAAAGTCTCTCAGTCATGTCTGACTCTTTGTGACCCCACGGACTATACAGTCCATGGAATTCTCCAGGCCAGAGTACTCGAGTGGGTAGCCCTTCCCTTCTCCAGGGGATCTTCCCAACCCAGGGATCAAACCCAGGTCTCCCGCATTGCAGGAGTGAGGGCTCTCTTTCTGGCTTATAGACAGTTATCTTCTGTCGATGGCACCCCACTCCAGTACTCTTGCCTGGAAAATTCAATGGATGGAGGAGACCGGTAGGCTGAAGTCCATGGGGTCACTCAGAGTCGGACAGGACTGAGCGACTTCACTTTCACTTTTAACCTTCACGAATTGGAGAAGGAAATGGCAACCCACTCCAGTATTCTTGCCTGGAGAATCCCAGGGACAGGGGAGCCTGGTGGGCTGCTGTCTATGGGGTTGCACAGAGTCGGACACGACTGAAGCGACTTAGCAGTAGCAGTAGCAGTTACATTGCAGAGAGAGATTAAAAAATGTTTGGAAGCAAACTCTCTGGTATTTTCTTATAAGGCAGTAATCTCTTGCTGAGGGCCACACCCTCAAGATTTCATCTAAACCTAATTACCTCCCAGAAGCCTCACCTCTAACACCACTGAATTGGGGGTTAGAGCTTCAACATATGAATTTTGGAGGAACACAAATAGTCTGTAACACTTCAGGAATGTGTTGTTGGCTTATGGGAAATAATAAATTTGAAGTGCTTAGGGCACTTTTGGTGCATTATAAGCACCCAAGTGTGTTGTGTGCTCATTCACTCAGTTGTGTCCTACTCTTTCCAACCCCATGGATTGTAGCCCACCAGCCTACGCTGTCCATGGCATTTTCTAGGCAGGAATACTGGAGCGAGTTGCCATTTTCTACTCCAGGTATCCTCCCCACCCAGGGATGGAGCCTGAGTCTCTCATGTCTCCTGTATTGGCAGGCAGATTCTTTATCAGTGCATCACTTGAGAAGCCTAAGCATGTTAGCATCTGTAATTAAAATACATAGCTAATATAAATTTCATTTATGATTCATAAATACATAATTTCTGAAATATAGTTTGAATAGAGATTTTAGATTTTACATGTGGATTTTATTTCAGTTCAGAAAAAAATACACTGATCCTATTACTTTACTCTTTGTTTAAAATTCAGTTCATTTCACACACTGAAATCCAGTCCTTTGGTTTACATTTCCTAGCCAAGAGTGATCAGAATTCGGTCCATCTCCCACTTTAGGGTTAAAGCTAGGGTTGATAAATGACAAATGATAAACCAGCTTTGGTCTGAGTTTCTGACTACCTGTGAGCTTAATAGGCCGAAAAAAGCTTCTAAAAATAGTTCTTCTGAAACAAATTCACAAGTGTTTCATTAATGATCCCCAGCAGAGATGATGCACAACACAAAGCACTCAGGAACCCCTGGTGATTTTTCAGTGGATGCTCAGGGGTTGGCAGGAGGAAAGCAAAATAGCCAAAATTAAATCCATGTTATCAATGACAGAATCTAGGACCTGAGGGGGAAAATGCCACACATAAATATATGCCCCAAACTGGCTGATAAAAGTCAGTAAGTATAAGAAGCCATGTATCATATCCTGATTTTAAAACATGACTAGAAGAAAGTCACTGCACCTTCCAAAACCTGGAGTTCCTAGAACCAATTTTATAAATATTCAACACTATATAAAAGATAAAATTTAAATGTGAAAATTCAAAAATGAAAAATAGTAGTGAACCCAATTTTGTTTATATAGTTGACCCTTCTTATCCTCCAGTTTAACTGATAGCAGACCAAAAATATCCAGAAAAAAAAATTCCAGAAAGTTCCAAAAGGCAAAGCCTGAATTTGCTATACCAAAGCAACTACTTTATAGCATTTACATCGAATTAGGTATTATAAGCAATCCGGAAGCTATTTAAAGTATACAGGAGGATACATATACGTTACTTGCAAATACTATGTCATTTTATATAAGCAGCTTGAGTATCTGCAGATTGTGATATTCTCAGGGATCCTGGAACTAATCCCACAGACACTGAGTGACAACTGTATATTTGCTTTTTTTTAAATACAGAAGAATGTTACCAAAGAAGTTCTGGGTATGGTATTATAAGTGAGTTTATCTCCTGGTTTGGTAGGAAGCATATGATTTGTTAGTGAATGTTTATGACTTTTAACAATGAGAAAAATTAAAACATTATAAAATCTTACATCAACCCTGTAAGTGAAGGAAAACAATGCTTATTTGGAGAATTTTTAAACATGGGTATATTGTATCACCAAGCACTGTTTTCTCATCATTGTGGTCTGTGTTGGTCATACCTAGATCACAAAGTTCAAAGGAGTAACAGCAAAAACTAGTTCAACCGCAATTTGTCCAAAGTTACTCATTCATTTAACATGTGCTTGTCTTTTTTTTTTTTTTCCCCCTTACCTGGAGACTCTTCTGGACTATAAGAATACAAAGAAAAGTTGGAAAGTCCTTGCCCTCAAAGACTCGGTCTGAAAATGGGAAGCACTGGACAATGAGGTAAACACACAACAGCAAATAGCGAAGTGAGAACAGAGGTACATACCATACAGAGAATTCAAGAGGTCAAAAGAGGAAGGAAAGTCAAGTTAGGGAAGACTTAAAGGAAAACAATGAGTAAAGGAGTTTTGAAGTTTCCTAGAAGTTCTTCCGGAAGATTGAATTAGGAAAGGTCATGGTAGGGAAATAGGAAAACTCTCTTGATCCAAGAGACAGGTGAGTCCTGTTCTAGCTCTGAGTGGGGAAAAAAGATCATGTTTACTGGAAATAGCATTATTATTATTTTATTTCCAGTAAACATGATCCTTTTTTCCCCCCTCTCAGAGCTGCAATAGGAGAATTCAGATAAATGGTTGATATAATAATTAAAGTCAAAAAGTCACATACCAGTTAGTAGGTAACATAAAGAGATTATGGGTAATGAATAACAGCTCATTAATTTAGGAACCTTGGAAATTATATACATATACTATTTATATATTTATATATACTATTTACATATATATGAAAAATCAAATAAGGAATCATAATTAATTATATAATCTCAAACAAATCATCTCAAATCATGGAAATAATAGATGCAAGCAATAGAAGAGAAAGGGTCAAGCTGATCTACAGATGTCATCTAAAAAATAAAATGGAAAGAGAAAAATAGAAAGCAAAGAAAAACATGATGATCCAGAGGGCAACTAAAATGAGGTAAAGAATAACCTTGGCAGGAGCAGTCAAAACACAAAGAAAGTACCAAAAAATAACAAATAAATACACATTCATGAAAAGAATAACTTGTTTTTTAAAAGGAAGATCAGATATGTATTAATGCAAGTGACACAAAATGAAAGAGGTGCAAGAGGAGGGGAGCTCAGGATACAATCATATTTAGGAGTAAACCTGTGATTCCAACAGATTGGAAACTTAACCCCTCAAGTACCCTGGCACCTGACACATGGAAACTGCAGAATTATGATCGTGGACATGGGAACATAAAAATGGCTGTTAGGTTTTTTTTCAGGGTGTCCAGTGCGGTAGCCACGAACTGAATTTTCCAAAGAAAAAACAAAACAAGTTACACTTTCAATATGACGCAGGTTGCTACAGCACTTAAGCACAAAGATACAGATTTCAGATCCTGGCTCTTTACTTCCCAGCTGTGTGACATTTTCCAAGTTTTATAACCTCTCTGTTTCCAGTTTTCCCTGTTTAAAATGGCTATAATAATACTATATACTTCAAAGAGCTCTGTCAAATGACAATAATAAAATAGTGTACTTCAATGGTTGTCAGTACAGTAAAGGACTTAGAACTGTGGACTAACACATAGTGAGAACTGTTTAAGAGTTAGATATCCATGATGCCAGTGGGGATCATGATGATGGTGACTGCCTAGGGGTTAACTCCACGGTCCCCAGTGTCAGACAAACCCCTGCTCTTTTGCATTACCTTTGTGATCTTCAACAAATGTAATCATTCTAAACTCCAGTGCCTTCTCCTGTCACTCTTCTAAAAGGGAGTGACAGTACCCACTTGGCAGCTTTTGAGAGTTAAGTGTAAGGGCGCATGAGTGGTGTGATGAATGTGAGTCTGCCGAGACCCTTTAATCTGGAGCAAAAATATGTCATCAAAATTGATTCCATGCCTACAAGACCTCATGCTTACTCAGTCTTGTATCGCTTGTGTTACAAGCTGCTATTAGGTTTAGTATGATTATGGTGGGATCTATTATTTTAAAAAGCTTCCCTGGTGGCACAGTAGTAAAGAATCTGCCTATCAATGCAGGAGACGAGAGTTAAATCCCTGGGTAGGGAAATCCCCTGGAGGAGGAAGTGGCAACCCACTCCAGTATTCTTGCCTGGGAAATCCCATGGACAGAGGAGACTGGTGGGCTACAATCTATGGGGTTGCAAAAGAATCTGACGCAAATTAGTGACTAAGCAACAACAACAAATTATTCTAAGAGAAACAAAGATAAAGACACACTGATAGAAGCTTCTTTTGCTACATACAAATGTAGACAATTATTTGTGAGAAAGAGATGGCTGGATGGCATTACCAATGCAATGGACATGAACTTGGGCAAACCTCAGAAGATGGTGATGGACAGAGAGGCCTGGTGTGCCACAGTCCATGGGGTTGCCAAGTGTCAGACACGAGTGAGTGACTGAAGAACAGCAACAATGATACTGCATTGGTGAATTAACTGACATCGTAGAAATATGGTGAGGAAACTAGCCATGGCTAATCTAAGGGAAACTCCAGTGAGAAATGTGAACTAAAACTGAACCCCCAGAACTTCCAGAGAGCCCGTTGCACTGTTCAGAGCTAGTCATGATCAAGCAGAGGAGGCCCTCTCAAGGTGTCCCTCGAAAGTCACCTCTTAAGCTTATACAATAGTGAAATGGATCAAGAGGATAAATCTCTTCCTGTGGAGAGGAATGGGGCTTCCCAAAGGAGCAGGAAGGGATTTTGAGAGAGCGATGTATGTTGGGAAAGGTGGAACACAGAAAAAGAAGACAGTGAGGATAAAGGAGCAGACGTATAAGACTTCCCTTCTGGAATGGTATGTTGGTTGTGATTAAGGCAGTACCTACCCAAGAGGTGTGTACTCTTCAACACAATAATCATGTTGATGAACATATTATGGACATATATCCACACTTAGAAGCATCTGTGAGGGTTTCCCCTGCCACTGCCTTGCTCTAATAGTGAAACAAAGAAATGATTTACACTTCTATTAAGAAGAAAATGGTTAGGTAAGCTAATATTGACGCAATGAAAGAATTTTAGAAATATGTTCACATGAAAAAATAACACATATACAACAGCAAAAAATGCAACCATTAGAGTCATGTTTGTGAAGAATGATGAATGATAGAATGAATGTGTGTAGCTAGATCTGCTGCTGCTGCTGCTGCTGCTAAGTCGCTTCAGTCGTGTCCGACTCTGTGTGACCCCATAGACGGCAGCCCACCAGGCTCCCCCGTCCCTGGGATTCTCCAGGCAAGAACACTGGAGTGGATTGCCATTTCCTTCTCCAATGCATGCATGCACGCTAAGTGGATTCAGTCGTGTCCAACTCTGTGCAACCCTAGGGACAGCAGCCCACCAGGCTCCTCTGTCCATGAGATTCTCTAGGCAAGAACACTGGAGTGGGTTATATTTCCTTCTCTATGTGCACATATATGCAGAAGGACAAAAAAGCAAAATGACATGATATAGTATAATCTCAGATACATGGTTTTTTTCTTTTTCTTTTTAATGCACAGGAAAAGAAACAAAGCAAAATACAAAAAAAATAAATAAATAAATAACAATGCTGCTCATGTTGCCTCTGAGTGAGGAGATGCTGATTTTTCTGCTCCTGGTGAAGCCCTCCCTGCTCTGAAAGATGCAAACCTCATAGATGATGATAAGGGCAGAGATACAGACTTCGTGGAGAGTTGTCAATGCTGCTCAGCACCCAGCTCAACTATATAAAGATACCAGGAGAGGGAACATCTGCAGTTTTCCCATTCATGGTGCTGCTGTATAATTATGCTGAAGCCAAGACAACCCTTGACTCTAGAGGAAAGAGGAGAAACATTATGCTGGCAGTGTCTAGAAGCTCCTTGCTGCTGCTGCTGCTGCTAAGTCGCTCCAGTCGTGTCTGACTCTGTGCGACGCCATAGATGGCAGCCCACCAGGCTCCACCAAACCTGGGATTCTCCAGGTAAGAACACTGGAGTGGGTTTCCATTTCCTTCTCCAATGCATGGAAGTGAAAAGTGAAAGTGAAGTCACTCAGTCGTGTCCGACTCTCAGTGATCCCATCGACTGCAGCCTACCAGGCTCCTCCACCCATGGAATTTTCCAGGCAAGAGTACTGGAGTGGGGTGCCATTGCCTTAGCAACTTTTAAAATAACCCTTGTGATACCTAATGCTGATTCATGCTGATGTATGGCAAAAACCATCACAATATTGTAAAGTAATTGCCCTCTAATTAAAATATATATATATATATATATTAAAAAATAACTCTGTAAGCTAGCTCTTGGTTTACATCACAATGTCTTCGCAAACCATCCCTTCATGGTGGAGCTGCTTATACTATTGTGGCTCCAGCTCTAATTACTGGATGCATTTTGTGAAAATTAATTGATATGTCAAGTGCAAGAGAGAAATTCCTGGCTAGGGAAACTGAATCGGACATGCACAAATCAGCCACAGATGGAAACTGTTTTGAGGGCCAAAATGCCATTGAGCTGATCCGTCTTCTCTCTTCGTTTTGTCCCTCTATAAAGTCTAGAATCCCTTGGAATTTCCCCTAAATGTTGCAATGTGATACTTTTTATTTATATTCCTTAATTTTTATGCCTTTTCTATCTCTAATAATTATTTTGATTAAATGTCCCCGACCCCCTTTACCCTCACTCAAAAGTCTTGGATCTGCCCAGGGTGAGGAGTAGAACATGAAGTCAGTGCACACATGACTACACTTTTGCATTTTATACTAAGAGCATGCTTTACTTTAATAATCAAGAAAACAAGTAATATGTTATCAAGAAAATCATAATAAGGTAAAAATTTAAAAATAAATTAAACCCTCCAGTGCCCTTTCCCATCGAATCTGAATTCCGGTCTCAGTGGTCATATTAATAAAAGGAAGAATAGTAGCACTGAAGCTGTGCTCATAGTATCTGCTATATAGCATGTGGGCTAATTTCAAACAAGGTAAAAATAATATACTTAAATTTTAAAAAATAAGTAAATATTAAGATGGCTGGCATTTTCCTCAGAATTAGAAATAAATATAATTTTATATACATATGATACAATGAAAGTCTTTTATACACAGATATGTGAATGTAGACTATGCCTAAATAATCAAATAAAAATTAAAGAAAGCTTTTCTTAAGTTTATATGTCTACAGAAAGTATTTTGAAGTAATCTTTTATTGATGACTGTCTAAATAATTCCCAAGACTATTACTTATGGAAAAACAGATATTCCCTTTTCTTTTCAAATGCTATCTATCTTTTAAGAATATTTACCTGGTGTCAAAAAGAGAGTCCAGAGATTTATAGTAATTATTAATCTCTTTGAAATAATCATGAAATATTTTCCCGGAATCCAATAAAATATTGATACTTAGTGATAGAACTGGAATGCAGTTGTTTTATTTCTGTACTCAATTGAGAAAGCAGGGGAATTTGGGAGGGATTCTATTGTTATCATTATTATTATTTTCGTAGTATTTCAGAAAACAACCTTAATTTTTGATTTCCCCCATGCTCTGTGATCTTTCCTGCTACCAAAACATGCTACGGAAAGCTTTCTTAGCATCTCTTATCTCATAATGCAACCTTCAAGAGGAGAAAGAATTTTCTTTAACAATTTCAGAAACATTCTTATCATTTCTGGATAGAATTTTAGAGCTATGAAAATTTGTCTAACTGAATTTCAGCTAGTCAGCTTAACCTCCAGTCATGTTGGCCAAAACCTACTTAAGTGTTTGTTATTTTATGTCTAAAACTATGCATCAGTTCAGTTCAGTCACTAAATTGTGACTGACTCTTTGAGATCCCATGGACTGCAGCACACCAGGCTTCCCTGTCCTTCACCAACTCCCAGAGCTTACTCAAACTCGTGTCCATTGAGTCGGCGATGCCATCCAACCATCTTATCCTCTGTCGACCCCTTCTCCTCCCACCTTCAATCTTTCCCAGCGTCAGGGTTTTTCCAGTGAGTCAGTTCTTCACATCAGGTGGCCAAAGTATTGGAGCTTCAGCTTCAGCATCAGTCCTTCCAAAGAATATTCAGGACTGATTTCCTTTGGGATGGACTGGTTGGATCTCCTTGCAGTCCAAGGGACTCTCAAGAGTCTACACCAACACCACAGTTCAAAAGCATCAATTCTCTGATGCTCAGTTTTCTTTATGGTCCAACTCTCACATCCATACATGACTACTGGAAAACCATAGCTTTGATAGATGGACCTTTGTAGACAAAGTAATGTCTCTGCTTTTAAATATGCTGTCTAGGTTGATCATAGCCTTTCTTCCAAGGACCAAGGATCTTTTACTTTCATGGCTGCAGTCATCATCTAAAGTGATTGTGGAGCCCAAGAAAATAAAGTCTCTCACTGTTTGCATTGCTTCCCCATCTATTTGCCATGTAGTGATGGGACTGGATGCCATGATCTTTGTTTTCTGACTGTTGAGCTTTAAGCCAACTTTTTCACTCTCCACTTTCACTTTCATCAAGAGGCTTTTGAGTTCCTCTTCACTTTCTGCCATAAGGATGGTGTCATCTGCATATCTGAGGTTATTGATATTTCTCCCAGCAATCTTGATTCCACCTTGTGCTTCACCCAGCCCATACATATATATTCTCTGTTTTTGGTGCTTTATATTGTATCTTCAAATTAAACAATTTTTAAATGAATTTTCCAGGTAATGGCAACTTTCAATTTCCTTTCAATTTCCTAAATGTCTGCATCCTGTAGTCCCTATAGCAGATTTTGCATTAATATCACTACACTAAGTTGTTCTCAAACTTTTATATAGATCACCTGTCTGTTGGGGGATAAATTCACTTCACTGAAGCTAATACCAGATCACATTTTCTATTTAGCATTATAAAAATGCTTAGGGACATGTTAAATGAAGTTCCATAAAGCCGCAATTGCATATTGCCTATCAGGGTAAGAGTTTAAAAGCTAATTACATATTCATCGATGCTTAGTTGCTGAACCATAGAAACACCTAAATAAGCAATTTGTAGTTATCCAATGTGAAATAGTCATCCTATTAACACGTAATTCAAAGCATAGAAAAAGTGTCTTTCCTAAAACCAAAGATAAAATAGAAACAAATGTTTTCTATAACAGCTAATGGACCCCAGTGCAGTTAAACTAACGAAGGGAGTGTGTTTTCTACTAACTGTTCTGTTTTCCTATTCACCAGAAAATTATACATAAAATTACAGAGATTCTTGTTAGGAATTTACAAACCACCTGTTTTTATTTCCATTCACATTTTTTCTTAAACCTCTTTTCATTTCTTCAATCTTTATATTAAAGCAGAAATACCTTTATCTTTCAGAAACTTGAAAATAATCTACTTAAGAATCTTATTTTTCCACCTCTAATTCTTTCTGATGGGTGTTATCTGAATTCAAAATATTCCTAATACAACATTGTCACTTATAAAGCAAGGACCCTGGGAGTTTTATTTGGCTGTCTTCATTTGAAGAATTTGTGTTTTGTGTATCCTGGTCTCAATGTGAAGTTAATTACCCAATCATCACTTCTGTGTAAGCTCAGAATAGACAGAACTGTACCATGTAAATTAGTGGTTGCACAGTACCCAGTGCAAGGCCTTGACTTCAAGTGCTTAACTGATACCCCTCAAAAATGTATCTTTTTCCCCAAAGATTGGAAGAGATATCCATATTCAAATTGAATAACTCTGAATACAAAGAAAAGGAAAAATGAAACCACAGTGAGAACAGAAGCAGATTATATCAATTCATGTCCCAATTCTACCTTGTACCAGCCATCAACAATGCTCTGTGATCTAGCAAGAAGTTGAGATTCTCTGAACCTCAGTGATTTGTTTTTATTGTATTTTATAAAAGCACTATACCTACTAATGGGGGCTTCCCACTTGGCAAGGTGGTAAAGAATCTGCCTCTAATGCAGGAGACGCAAAAGACACATGTTTGATACCTGGGTCGGGAAGATCCCTGGAAAAGGGAATGGCAACTCATTCACAAGGTCGCAGAAAGTCGGACACAACTGAGCACATATACACACATATCTATCAATATAACAAATTTGAAATTTTAAAAGCTGGCGGCAGGTTACCATTTGAGAAACAAAGTTGCCTACTTTATTAAGTCTCTATGAACAACTTAGTCATCTTCAGCCTACCCAGTAACCTACAGGGCTGAAAAAACAGTGTCACAATTATGTTAAACTTCAGAAAAAGATTTCTGCAGAGACCCACAGTCCCTATTAACTGCAGGCTAGCCATAGATTTTCAGTTCTCTCCAGAATTGAAGAGTATGAGTCAATGGGAAAAGTCATTGAGAGAACAGGATGCATCTGTTCAAATCTTCTTCCTATTAGTTACTAGTATCTGCTTCTTAATCCATCTTATCCTGTATATCAGTCATAATATCAGTCATAATATCATCAGACTGCACAAGCGTCAGTAAAATTCAGCAGAAAAGCAAATACACTCCCACTCTCACATAGATGTACAAAAAATGCACACTCTATTTTTTTTAGAATGCCTTTGGCTCTAGTGGTAAAAAAAACCAGTCTGCCAATGTAGAGGATAGAAGAGAGGGAGATTTCATCCCTGGGTTGAGAAGATCTACTGGAGAAAGGACTGGTTACCCACTCCAATATTCTTTCCTGGAGAATCCCATAGACAGAGGAGCCTGGCAGGCTACAGTCCATGGGGTCGCAAAGAGTCAGACACAACTAAAGTGACTTAGCATGTACACATGCATATCTTTCTCAAAAACCCTCAAAACCTCTATAATAGAGAAGGAAGACCACGTTTAATCTGTCTAATCTCTAAATACTAGCCTGATGCAATAATTTAAATAGTGTTCTTACGCAAAATATGCAACCACCCATATTTCACATTTCCTTCTCTCCTGGCACAGGTTTGTGGCTCACACGACCTCACAGAGAAAAAGGAAAGGAAATCTTGCATCCTTGGGCTGTCCTCTGATTCCTTTGGTTTCCATGGTGATGTTTTGTTCCACTGGTTGCTGTTCATCCTGCTGGGAAAAAGCTAGCAGCCTGTATAAACTCCTGATCCACATTTTCTTGTCTTGGTGAGGACCTGAAAGCTTGGCCCACCTGCATTCCAGGCCTCAGCTTTATTTTAACCCCATGCAGTCTTATCCCCAACAGTCTGAGTAAATCAATATTTCTGATGCCTGTAACTCATTTTTGACACACCAGTGTGCTGAGGTACACAGCTCTGTATTAATAGAATACAGAAGATCTTCATATTTGAGAAGAAAATGGCAACCTATTCCAGTATTCTTGCCTGGGAAATCCCACTGACAGAGGAGTCTGGTAGTCTGCAATCCATGGGGTTGCAAAGAGTCAGGCATGACTGAGAACACACACACAGATCTTCACATATGAAAAGGCTTTCAAGTCTATTGTCAAATATTGAATTTTTTGCTGTTTTGAATGTTTTTCAACCTCATTGTAGCAATTTATTCTCACTCTCATGCCTACCTTATCCCTCCTCCAGAGGGATACTATAAACTTGCTAAGGTGTGTGTGTTCAGTCGCTTCAGTCATTTCCAACTCGTTGTGACTCCCTAGACTATAGCCTATCAAGCTCTTTTGTCCTTGAGATTTTCCTAGCAAGAAAACTGGTGTGGGTTGCCATGCCTTCCTCCAGGGGATCTTCCCAATTCAGGGCTCAAACCCGTGTCTCCTGCATCTGCTGCACTGCAGGCATTTTCTTTACCCACTGAGCTACCAGGGAAACCCAGACTTGCTAAGGAAAACATCAAACAGTGGAAGGCAAAAGGGAAAAGCATACACATATTTTAGTTAAAAATATGAAAATAATAGAAGGACCTATAAGTAAATTCAATATGTTTCACCTCTCTTTTCCAGTTCATTCACTAGTTCACAGAAGAAAGTGCAGAGAGGAGGAGAAGGGATGAACAGTCCCCATATGCTAAATCAAGAGAGAACACCAACAATGGCCTGAGCTGGCAAGTGACTGAATCAGCCTGGCTAGGAGAGCAAGTTTTTCGGAGTTCCCCAATACTGGATAGCAAAATCCATGCAAACATCCCTGTATTTCTAAAATTGTTTTTTCAAATTATTTGCAAAGATCACTGATCTGAAAAGTGTGTGTGTGTGCGCACACACATGTGTACATGTGAGTGCATGCTAAGTAGCTTCAGTTGTGTCCAACTCTTTGCAACCCCATGGTCTGGAGCCTGCCAGGCCCCTCTGTCCACCAGATTCTTCAGGCAAGAATACTGGAGTGGGTTGCCATGCCCAGTTCCAGGGGGACCTTCCCAAACCAGGGATCAAACCCACATCTCTTAAGTCTCCTGCACTGGCAGGCAGGTTCTTTACCATTAGCATCACCTGGGAAGCCGCCAAATTATCTTAATTGGTCTCATAGGTATTTTTTTATTGCTCTTTGTCCCTTTCTTGCTGACCCTGGAATTCCTTCACATGCTGTTCCATTGTTGGTTGTAGAGCTCAGAACATGAAAAAAATGATAAATACCATTCTCTGTATCTACCATACATCGTGTGCAGCTATACTTCCCATGAATGAATTGTGAGTGTGGCATTTTAGAGCACTGCTGAATTTTTCTTTGTTGTCTTCTATTTTCTTTATATTTTTTGTGTCTATTGCTTTCAGAAAGTCATATGAACATCTTTTTCAATATTTTTTATTAATAAAGCTATTGTCAACATATATTTTAAGGACAAAAACTGTGTTGATATTGTTTTATTTTCTAAATGTACATTTAGTCTGATTTTGATGGGTTATTTACCTTATACTGAGCTTTGACCTCTGGGAGTAAGGTAATAAATATTCAAATTGTGTTCAAACTGTCTTAAGCCCCTTGCACATAACTATTCTTGTAGAAACATCAGTGAAACATTTTCAGCCCCATGGCTATTACAATAAAGCATGAATCAACGAGTACAAAGCTTTCTCCTTTGGGTGTATTAGTTTTCGAGGACTATAATAGCAAAGCACTGTAGGCTTGGTGGCTTAAACAAGAGAAATTTACTGTCTCACAGTTTTGGAGGCTATAAGTTCAAGATCAAGTTGTTGCCAGAGTTCGTTCCTTCTGGAAACTGTGAGGGGGAATCTGTCCCCTTGCCTTTCTCTTAGCTTCTGATGATTGGCTGGCAATCTTTGTTGGCTTTTATATCTCTGCCTTCATCTTCATGTGGTGTTCTCTCTGTGTCCATTTCTCTTTGGCTAAATGTCCCCCTCATAATGAGGATACCAATCATATTGGATTAAGGCTCACCCTAATGACATGATCTTAACAGGTTACTTTGGCAACAACTCTATTTCCAAATAAAGTCCCATTGTGAGGTTCAGGGACTGGGACTTCAATGTGTGAATTTGGGTGAACATGATGGTGGCCCAGATGGGAAAAACTTTGGCTGCAATGCAAGAAACCTGAGTTTGATCCCTGGGTCAGGAAGATCCCCTGGAGAAGGGAATGGCTACCCACTCCAGTATTCTTGTCTGAAGAATCCCATGGACAGAAGAGCTTGATGGGCTAGAGTTCATGGGGTCTCAAAGACTAAGAATGTTTCAAGGAGGCAAAAACTGCAAAACGTATACAAAGCTTGTTATTAGAGACACAGCACAATGTATGGGAAAGCACACAGAGAAACAGTTTATTCTGTCAGAGGCAAGACAGAGCTACGCATCCGGAGAGGAGTGCAGGCGTTCTGAGTGAAGAGTGCTGTAAAGAGGCGATTTACATCACTTTTAAGGACAGCCCTTCAGGGTCTTTGTTTGCATTTGGCCAATTAACTTGTTTCTATCTCCACACCCGACTGGTCCTGGGAGCCTCCCCAAGATGTATGTACAACTTTTTTCTAAGATAGATCTCACCCACTGCAGAGGCCTACGGGTACATGTCCACACTTATTATGGGATGATGCCCCCTCCCTCCTTGACACCCAAGTAGCCTGCCCATGCATGTGCAGACAGGGAAGTCTTCCTTGATCTCAGGAGTGAGCACCTTATTTCTGCTTTAGCAGAGCTCAACTTTTACCACTAGCCTTGTCCTTGGAGTGTCTGGGTGAGAACAAAGCTTAAATTTTACTCACTTGATAAACACCAGGTGTCCATCCCAGGGTCTCATCTATCTCCTACCTTGCTTCCTCAAAGGTCTTCTTGTGACCAGAGAGACCTGTTACCCCGGCCAGAGGGAAGGTGATTCTCAGGAAAATGAGCTTGTCAGGTAATATGCAACCTAGGAGAGAAGTTCCCAGAACAAGCTCTGGGACAGAGTAGGTATTCAGTGCTTACTGGATGATCAAGTTTATTGATGGAGTGTGAAGGCCAAGCACACATGAAATGCAGTCCCATGAAGGAGAAATGACAGAGGTTGTTTCACCAAGACTAGAAGATATTTTCTGTTGTTCAGTCGCTTGGTCATGTCTAACTCTTTGTGACCCTGTGGACTGCAGCACACCAGGCTTCCCTGTCCTTTACCATCTCCCAGAGCTTGCTCAAATTCGTGTCCATTGAGTCGGTGATGCCATCCAACCATCTCGTCCTCTGTCATCCCCTTCTCCTCCTGCCCTCAGTCTTTCCCAGAATAGAATATATACATAGAGTGAAATCTACTATAGTCTTTTGATTTCACCCTACCAAGATGAACTGCTTGGGAGCTATGCTATTGTCATCTATTTAGATACTATCTTTGCATTTTATAAATAAAGAAGCAAAGAGCCAGAGAGGTTTAAACAGATTGATTTCCTTACTATCAGCATTAAGGTTAGTACTAATAATGAACCTTCCCAAAATTCAGTCAGTTGCTTCATACCAGCAAGTGTCCTGAATTTTTCCTCACTCTTTCAACCAGGTAGTTTCAACCAGGCACTGTTATGGGTACCATTGAGGGCTGGGTCATAAAGACTCCCCTTGATCAAATTTAAAATTCTGAGCCAAGTTTTATATCCAGACTTTGGGCTTCCCCATTCATCTTTGCATTGCCCATTCTTAGCTTGGATTTTGTTAAGTCATTTAACCACACTTCCCCACACTCACTATCTGATCACCCTTGATAGTTGATCAAGTTCTTCATCCTCTATCATTCTCCAGATGACATCTAATCAACTTGCTCAGCCTTCAGCACATCTTATCAAGTCATTTAGCCAGAATACTCCCTTACCTCTGAAGTCTCTTCTTAGTAATGTTCCATTCACCCTACCCCTTTGCTATAAATCTCCATTTGTATTTGGAATTTAATCCAGTTTTATTCAGCACGGTTATATATATTTATGTGTATATACACTCATATACTGTTTTTTTTTTTTTTTCCCTTAGAAACCCAATACCACTTAAAATAAGCTTAATTATAAAGCACCTAACTGCTCAAGTCCATACTAGCCACATACAAAATGCCATAACCTCTACCTTATAATGCAGTGAGGGCCTTTACTCATTGGTAAATTAGATTTTAGAATATTTTAGGGGTAGGGCCTACATATTACTTATCATTGTTACTAATATCAAAGTCTGACACTTAATCGTAAATGAAAATTAGTGGAGACATTAATTCACAAAGGATGAATAACTGAATTAATTCTCTGTTCTTGATTTCAGTACCAACGCACTCACTGAACTATATTTATTGTAACTTTATATTCTATACTCAGATTACTTCAGGGGAAAGATATGTCACCATGTCTAGTCAAAGAATGCGAATTTTAGAGGAAGATTAATACACACACATCAGGTGAACCCCAGTCACGTGTCTTGAGAAGTCACTTCCTAGACTAGCTCTGCCTTCACGTTTCACTGCGTTGAAGTGGACTTGGTGCTGACGGTGTGAATAGGGTTTAACATTCTCACTTATTGCTGTGGCAGCTGAAGTGTTCAAGGATAGTGAGACGGTGTCCTTTTACTGTTGTCTCCATGGTGACAGGAACTCTGCATCTTGTGCTTGCTTGAGATGTGTTAGTGCCTGGATCTTACATCCAAGGTTTTCTCTGGTGAGTGATGCTTTAGACAATTAGCATGAATTCAGAGCAACATATTTTGTTTAGCAGATTTCAGCAAGTATTTTATTTGGTTCCTTGATTTCTGGGCTCTGTCAATACTCCTGTAATTGTGAGGTCTGAGGGCTTTGGCTTTACTCTCTATAAAAAGGGAAAATCTGATATAAAGACTATAATAAATTATTATAGACATAGTAAGTAATTGCCTGCATATTCTAATTTAAAGGTTATTGTCCCATTTCTCCAACATGACGTTTGCTGGAAAATCCCTTCATGTGAATTTAAATATTCCAGCTAAAAGAGCTCTGGGAAAAATGTAAGTGCACAATCAGAAAGTGGGACGTTGTGTAGGAAAGATTCTGATTAGATGGAGAGGAGGACACAACTGTCTTGGGAAGCCTTGGCTGGGTCATCGCATCAGCAACAGTAATCCAAGTGTTAGTCACACAGTTGTGTCTGACTCTCTGCGACCCCATGGACTATAGCCCGCCAAGCTCCTCTGTACATAGAATACTCCAGGCAAGAAAACTGGAGTGAGGAGTCATTCCCTTCTCCAGGAGATCTTCCCGACCCAAAGATCAAACCAGGGTCTTCTGCATTGCAGGCGAAGTCTTCACCATGAGTCACCAGGGAAGCCCCATAAAATATGGACCACGTTTTGTCAGAACTCTCCACTATGACCTGTCCATACTAGATGGCCTTGAACAGCATGGCTTATAGCTTCATTGAGCAGCAAAGGCAGTAGCCTCCAAAGACAGGAATAGTGTAAAAAGAAGACTGTTCAGGGGAAAAGGTCTATTTTATACTTTTTCTCAAACTTAGCCTGAAAACTGTCATAGTTTTCTACGTATTGGGTTGGCCAAAAACTTCATTTGTGTTTTTTTGGTAAGATTTTATGGAAAAACTGGGATCCCCTGCTGGCTTAGATAATAAAGTATCTGCCTGCCATGCAGGAGATGCAGGAGACTCGAGTTCAGTCCCTGGGTCAGGAAGATATACTGGAGGAGGAAATTACAACTTACTCCAGTATTCTAATCCGGAGAATTCCACAGACAGAGCAGCCTGGCCAGTTACAGTCCATGGGGTTGCTAAGATTTGGACACAAAAATGGCAACCCACTCTTGCCTGGAGAATCCCATGGATGGAGGAGCCTGGCGGGCTACAGTCCATGGGGTCGCAAAGAGTTGGACACGACTGAGCGACTTCACTTAAGCAACTAACACTTATGGAAAAACTGGAACGAACATTTTAGCCAACCAATACTAGTGAATGACAGAAGGAACACTCATTTTAACTTCCAAAACAACTTTGCAAAGCGGTTTTAAATCCCCTTGCATGATCAGTGAGGAGAACAATTGTTTCACAGAACAGGATAATCCTAACTATCTTTGTGTAAGTTTCATATTCTTCTCTCGAAACAAAACACAGGTATTCATCTGAGACCCATAAAGCCATAAGAGAAAGAAATGAGTTTATTTTTGTTCCTATTAGGGCTGCTGTCCTATTTCTATTTGACCTACCCTGGGTTTTTGCCCCAGTGTCCACAGATGAGGAGGAAGGCAAAATGAGTTCTGCACTTGGATGTAACTGCAGCCGCCATCTAGAATGGATCCTGACCATTTTCAAATGTCAGGCTTCAACGAGGGCTGGAGGAAATATGGCCTGTGCACAAGAACAAGACTAAATTAGAATTACACTTATCCCCTATTTTCATTGACTAACTCTCTTTGGGACTCCAACTGACCACAGAGGGGGGCTATCTCATGTACACCGTCTCCTAGTCTTACTATGACACCTGGTGCTTCCTTCCAGTCCTCTCACATGCCAGTTGCTCACTCTTAATCCTCAGGGTTAGGAGGTGTGATCAAGGTCCTCCTGAGTCTTGATCATAGTCATTACTCCATGATTCTCTGAAGCAGTCATCCCCAACATTCTTGGGACTAGGGACCAGTTTCCTGGAAGACAACTTTTCCATGAATAGGGCAGGGGCTGATTTCCAGATTATTCAAGTGCATTACATTTATTTTGAACTGTATTTCTATTGTTAGTACATCAATTCCACCTTAGATCATTAGGCATTAGAACCCATAGGTTCTGGACCCCTGTTCTAAAGCGATAATCTTGAAAGACATACCATCTGGAAACACCATCCTTTTCCATCCTTGTTGCTCTCATATACAGACCTCTCACTGAACACTCCTCATTCACAGCAGGCTCCCACATCTAAGAGAGATTTCACTCACTCCACATGAATCTGACCTTACTTTTACTCCAAGTCCTTCCATAATGCTTCAAGAATTCAGTACTCAGGTGGCAACCCTCCGGCTCCCTGGCCTCTCAATTTTTCAGTGGCCTCATATACTCCCTGATGTATCACTCTCTTCTACTATAGCTACTCACCCCCATGGCCTCACCCTGGTCATCTTTCTGACTTGTAACCACTCTAATTCCAAAGTATCTTACTATGTGCTCATAAAAATTTTAACACCAGCTTAAAAAAAAATCATTATTCCTTTTATGATCCTCCAGCCTTCTATAATGGTTTCTCCCAATCCAGGAATCATATAATGACTATTGCTTGAGCTAACGAATGAGTGAACAAACTCATGAAGAGGAAAATGCCAATAACCCAGTTACAATAACATTTCTTCTTCTGCTGAACAGCAAATCCTGTGTTGAGCCTGGTTCTGAGTTGCTGGGCTACACTGCTCAATCCATATATAAGCTAGGCTTCCTACTTCCCAAGGGAAATTACTAAATACCTGGACATCACAGATGGATGGGGGATGGGAACAGAAAGCACAAAAAGGACCAGGAAGTGGTCCCTTTCCACATTAACACTGAAATAGACTTTTTATTTGAAATATGAAATACTCCTTCAAATGTGTCCTTTTATATCTGAAGAGACAGAACATATATGTGTGTATGTATATACGTGGGCTTCCCTGATAGCTCAGTTTGTAAAGAGTCCACCTGCAATGCAGGAGACCCCAATTCAATTCCTGGGTTGAAAAGATCCCCTGGAGAGGGGATAGGCTATCCACTCCAGTATTCTTGGGCTTCACTTGTGGCTCAGCTGGTAAAGAATCTACCTACAATACATGAGACCTGGGTTCCACCCCTGGGTTGTTAAGATCCCCTGGAGAAGGGAAAGGCTACCCACTTCAGTATTCTGGCCAGGAGAATTCAATGGACTGCGGAGTCCATGAGGTTGCAAAGAGCCGGACACAACTAAGCGACTTTCACTAGCGACTAGCAACTGTGTCTGTATGTGCGTGCTAAGTCTCTTCAGTCATGTCCAACTCTGTGCAACCCCCATGGACTGGAGCTCACCAGGCTCCTCTGTCCATGGGATTCTTCAGGCAGAAATACTGGAGTAGGTCTCCATGCCCTCTTCCAGGGGATCTGTCCAACCCAGGGATGGAACCCACGTCTCGTGTCTTCCATATTGGCAGGCAAGTGCTTCACCACTAGCGCCGCCTGGGAAGCCCCACGTGTATATGTACAACCACACAAAACTTCTTTTCTTCCATTTTTCTTTATTTTTTCTCCCCATAATTAAAATATATATAAATCCTGTCCTTTGACCAGCTGATTAAAAGGGAACTCCACTCTAGAAATGCTTTGCTTGTTTTTCTTCCTTCTGACTATGTGCTTTGCTTGTTTTTCTTCCTTCTTTGTCTTTCTGTTTATGTTTTTACATTTTAAGCATAAAACATCTTGACATTTGCCTTCACAGAACCAGATAAAGAGAATGTTGGTTCTCTTATTTTCTGCAGTCATAATAAAGTAATATTTAGGAATGAAAATAAGAAAAGCAATATACTTAACCCAGGGTCTTTATGAATGCATGTAATAGGATTTTATTTGGTAAATATCTGTTAGTTTCCTTGGATGAACAGAAGGACTTTATTTATTTTCCAGTGATACTAAGAAAATAGAAATAATATTGAGAACACATTTTCCACATGTTTCTGGTAAAGCCTGATATTTTCTAGCATGCTAATTCAGAAGAATCCAAATAAAACATCAAAAAGAGGGAGAGCTAATTTGTGCTCCACACCCACTGCAGACTTCATCAGTTGTCACTGCCTTCTTTCCCACTGAGCACGTAAGAGGTTTATAATGCTTTTCAAGACCGAAATTTGCCATGAGAATAAAATATCTTTTTACAAAGGTCCTTATTATTTTAATATGCTTTATAATACTTCTTTAATATTCTTACATGCTTGAAGTTATTCTTGAATTAAATGATATACTAGGGATTGAAATGTTTTTCAATTTCTCCAACTTCCTAGATAACTTACATTTTCCTGTATTTTAAGGATGTCACATCACTCTCCCTTCTTTGCTAGCTTTCTTCTTGTTTATTTCTAATATTAAAATATATACACAAATGTTAATCAAAACAGATTTGAAATTTAAGTCAGAGCTGTTTATGTACACCAACTGTTTATAAGCACTTTAATAAATATACCTGAAATAGGAATATCAAGAGAAAAAAAGGAAGTTGCTCAATTATCTAATAGCCTCAAGTGCCCTAAAAACATCTGGTTAATAAGAAATTTTGACAAATGATAGTTCTGGCTTCATGTGTGAGGAAAAGCTTTCTGTTACTCAGTTCTGAAGTTTCCAGTCCCAAAAGAATAAGCTCAGAAATGAATTTCACCAAAAGTTAATATTCTGACATATCTTGTAGCAGTACATCCAATAATCATAGTATCTAATCAAATTCTTTCTGTCCATCTGATGGCCAATTTCATATCATAAGAAGATATAAATTGCAAATATATGCTTCTATTCTGCTGGAATAGGACCGCTAATGGTGCCCATCTATGGGCTTCCCGGGTTACTCAGTGGTAAAGAATCCGCCTGACGAGTAGGAGATGTAGGTTTAATCCCTGTGTTGGGACAATCCCCTGGAGAAGGAAATGGCTACCCACTCCAGTATTCACGACTGGGAAATCCCATAGACAGAGGGGCCTGGTGGGCTACAGTCCATGGGATTGGAAAGAGTCAGATATGACTTATCGACTAAACAACAATGATGGCCATGCCCAAAACCCCAGAATCTGTGACTATGTTGCCTTACATGGCAAAAGGACTCTGCAGAAGTGCTCAAGGATCTTGAAAAGGGGAGATTTTCCTGAGTGTCTGGGTGGGTCCACTGTAATCAGTGTAATTATAAGCAAAGATTTTTATAAAGTAAAAAAGAGAAGTGGTAGAGTCAGAGATTTGAAGATGCTATGTTTCTGTTTTTGAAAGTGGATGAAGGAGCACCAGATAAGAAATACAAGTGACCTCTAGAAGCTGGAGCAGGCAAAGGAATGGATTCTGCCCAAGAAGCTCCAGAAGGAACACAGCCCTGCCAACAACTTGTTAGCCCATCTCAGACTTGAACTGAAGCCCATTTCAAACTCTACATCCAGGTCTGTGAGATAATAAATTGGCATTGTTTTAAGCTGTTTCCTGAAAGCATAACAAGAATATTTTGGATTCAAAGCAACACAATATAAATAAATATCTACTGTCTGAATATGTAGCAAATCATCAGATCAGGGCAATGGGAGCAAAGTTTGTTTGTGAATGAACAGCTTGTTCAGGTTTAGTAAATAAAACTGGAGATACATTTCTGGATCACAGACAAGAGTATAAAGAGAGAAAAATGATGAGGATAAATATGAGAAAATGAAGCAAAGGCAATATCTCTCTTTTAAGGAAATAATAGAACTCATGAATAGAATCCTGAGCAAAAAAAAAAAAAAAAATAGTAGAAATGGTTTCTGAACTGAAAATGGCATGGTTCAAGAAATTTATGAAAAGCTTGATTATCTACCCATATTCAGGGCATTAAAATTACCTTATACATTTAGGAGTAAATTAAAAATGAGTACAACTTACATTGACTTTAGATTTCTTTGCACAGTCTGAGCTTCTGGAAAACAGTAAAATAAAATTTACTACTCATGATATCTTTGTGTAGCCAAATTGATTTTCATGGGTGAAATGTATAGCAAGGTGGTTTAAATGTTTGTGGAAATAAAAGAAGATTTTCTACCAAGCCATCCTTCCTAGATAGATGTCCTTCAATTATTGAATCAAAATTTAGAATCTAACGATGGTGAGTTGTAGATAAAAGAGACTGATGATAAATATTTAAGCCAAAAAAAAAAAAAAGCCAATGAAATAACTTAAATATCTATGGAATTTGGATCCAAAATTAAATGCATAACAATTATGTGGGAAAAAAAAAAACTTGCTGTTGAAAAGAGTCTTTAAAAATAAAGATTTATATCCCTTGCATTATATTACAGAAAACTAGGGAGACTGCTGAGGCATGAGATATAATGGATAGATGGATATAAAGAGAAAACAGATTCTCCTTGAATAATGATAAACTTTAAAAATCTCCTTATTATTTAAAAAATTAGATAATTTTAAGAATTTTAAGTAAATATAATTTAAAAGTGCTTAAAAACACAAGATAATCCTTAATGCAATTAAAAATTGAATACGTGCCATTTAAATTATTGCAGAAATTATGGACAAAATATATTTAGTTTGTATAGTTCCTCCAAAAAACAGAATGGAAGATGAAAACAAAAAGTTCTTTAAACAAGAAGTACACCACATAAAGATAATAGAATCCAAGCTAAAATAACCTGTTAAACCTTATTGTTTTCCAAATTATGTACAATGAAAAGTATAAAGGGGGAATTCTAATAATTACGTATTTTCAGACTCATTCTCAAAATAAAATGTAAACCTTCTCTCCATGCATATCCTCTGTCCTGTTTTTCATTTTCTCTGTCCATCTCTACTTGATGTGCTTCTTTTCTGCTTCATTTAGCTGTCTTTCAGGCATAAGTCTCCGATCTTGGAAAGGTCAATTACAATAAGAGAAACATTGTCTCAATAACGTGGCCTGACTCTTAGAGACCTCTAACCCATGTGCTGTTCCCAAAAACAGTGTTCTTACTTCTGGGAAGTAAATAAAAATATTTGGGAGAATTTGTTAAACTGAATATTAAAAAAGAAAAAACTCATTAGAAAATAATTCTCAAATGAATTAAAGAACAAAACTTGGCTATATGCTACAAAAATTAAGATGCTTGGTACAATATCATTGCAAAGAAAGGGCTGGGCAAAGATAATATTAGGCAAATATAAACAGTGTCCCAAATATATTTCCAACATCCAAACATTAAATAGGATATTCACTGGAATAATAATCCATTTTGAAGTTTTGACAAAAATTAACTTAAAAGTATCAAGCAACGTATTAAATATTATATTAATGTATTAAAATATATAAAGCAACAATAGATAGAAATATAAGGGGACATTAACATTTCAGCTAACAAAAAAATAAAATTAATAAAAATGGTTCTAAGGAATAGCTGATATGCATGATCAATTATTAAACTATCCTTCAGTGATGCTGATTATATGGCATCTGTCCTAGGTCTTTAGCACAATAAAGATGATAATAGCAATAGATGAAATAATTTAATCACAGTAATAAACATAAAGCCTTTTCCTGGATATTCTGAAAATATTTTCTTAATTAACTATTACAACAGCCTGACCAGGTAGATATAACATCCATCTGAAGTGTGAGAGATCTAAGTTGGGAAAGTCTAAAATAATATATCTTAAGTCACATACTCTTTCAAATAAGTGGATGAAATTTGAAATTGCATTTGTCTGATTCCTGAGCATCATACATTTTCTGCCATGCCATGATGTATTTCATACTCAAAGACATTCGTCACCACAGTAGATTCTATTTCACAGTAGAGTGGAATAGAAACGTCTAAGTCATGATTCTCCACTGAAATATTATATGACAATAAATGGTGTTTATGAATTCTTTACATCAATATTTTTATTTTTTCTACAAAAGTATAAAATTGATATATGATTTAGTCCTAACTGTGCAAACAAAAATCTTGTGTTGTTTTTTTTTTAACTTTTGGTATTTTCTATAGGATGAATAATGGAGAAGGAAATGGCAAGCCACTCCAGTACTCTTGGCTGGAAAATTCCATGTATAGAGGAGGCTGGTAGGCTACAGTCCATGGGGTTGCAAAGAGTCAGACACAACTGAGCAACTTCACTTTCTTTCTATAGATCCTTTTGGAGAAGGAAATGGCAACCCACTCATGTGATCTTGCCTGGAGAATCCCATGGACAGAGGGGCCTGGTGAGCTATAGTCAATGGGGTTGCAAAGAGTTGGACACAACTAAGCAACTAACACATACATACATAGGATGAATAGGTCATATCTGTAAAAATTGCCTCTCAGAATCCACTCCACCCGGTGTTTGGTAGCATTCTGGTGGGTCTCAGGGTGGAAAGTGAAAGTGAAGTCTCTCAGTCATGTCCAACTCTGCAACCCCATGGACTCTAGCCTACCAGGCTCCTCTGCCCATGGGATTTTCCAGGCAAGAGTACTGAAGTGGGCTGCCATTTCCTTCTCCAGGGAACCTTCCCAACCCTGGGATCGAACCCAGGTCTCTTGCATTGCAGACAGACGCTTTATCATCTGAGCCACCAGGGGTCTTAGGGTACTTGAGATAAGAAGATTTTTGGCAGACAGAGGCAGATAGAATAGTTGAGCAATGCCTAAACTGATGAACACTATCAAAAAGATTTTTTGAGGATACCTTAGTAAGGAGGATCAGTTCAGTTCAGTAGCTCAGTCGTTTCTGACTCTTTGCGACCCCATGAATTGCAGCACCCCAGGCCTCCCTGTCCATCACCAACTCAAACTCAGCCATGAAATTAAAAGATGCTTGCTCCTTAAAAGAAAAGTTATGACCAACCTAGACAGCATATTGAAAAGCAGAGACATTACTTTGGCGACAAAGGTCCATCTAGTCAAAGCTATGGTTTTTCAAGTAGTCATGTATGAATGTGAAAGTTGGACCACAAAAAAAACTGAGTGCCAAAGAGTTGATGTTTTTGAACTGTGGTGATGGAGAGGAGTCCCTTGGACAGCAAGGAGATCCAACCAGTCCATCCTAAAGGAAATCAGTCCTGACTACTCATTGGAGGAACTGTTGCTAAAGCTAATGCTCCAATACTTGAGAGTCCCTTGGACAGCAAAAGATCAAACCAGTCAATTCTAAAGGAAATCAGTCCTAAATATTCATTGGAGGGACTGGTGCTAAAGCTCCAATACTTTGGCCACCTGATGCAAAGAACTGACTCATTGGAAAAGACCCTGACCATGACTAGCTAGTGATGCACAAAAATAATGTACCACCCTGTTTATGAAAGATTCAAGGCAGGAGGAGAAGGGGACAACAGAGGATGAGATGGCTGGATGGCATCACAGACTCGATGGACATGAGTCTGAGTAAACTCCAGGAGTTGGTGATGGACAGGAAAGCCTGGCGTGCTGCAGTCCATGGGGTCGCAAAGTATCAGACATGACTGAGTGACTGAATTGAACTGAACTGGGTTTTATAGAACAATTTCCATTTATTATGGAGGAGGTATTGTGGTTCTGAAGGTGATACTTAAGTTCTAGATACTCAAATTCAAGTCAACTGATCTAATTGCAAGAGAAAATATAGGCCAATATAGGCTTTTATTTCTTTTTCCAATAAAGATTGTATTCCTTTTCTACCTAATTAGATGAGTCATTCTGATTTGTCATTCTGACTACAGTTTGCAGTCTTCTCTTTATAGAGAGTGGAACTTGAAGCATCCCAACAGTCTCATCAGCAGTTTTTGTTTCAAGCCTGGAATTTTAATTTGTTGAAAGATGAGTCAAGGTGAAGAATCCTGCGTCAAGTTTTATACAGCAGAGCGTCTCTTTTTTTAAAAAAACTAGAACCTTCATGGCTTGCTTTTCACTGTGTATGGAAGTAAATACATCAGAGCTTGCTAAGCTATCCATCCAAGGTTAAGCAAAATTTCTCTAACGTGCAGGAAAACCTGTTTTTCCTCTTGACGCTGATGTAGTACAATTGGTGTTCACAGCTGCTACATAAATTGTTTGCAAAATCAATGAAAGCATTCCAGGGCCAGAGTTAGCATGCACTTCTCCTGGTGACTCTGGAAGCATGTTACTTTCCAAATAAAGTCATATTCCCAACATATGCACTGCCACTCTGGTTCCTGACCTCCCAGAGGACAATGACCATGACTAGCTAGTGACACACAAAAATAATGTACCACCCTGGTTATGAAAGCTACCAACCTGTAGCCTTGAATAAGAGCTCCTATTAGTTAAGCAATCAGGGGTTGCATTTCTGCTCAGCAAGTACCAAATATTTAAAGTAACATCCTTGACTTTTAATAATAGAAGATTGATTACAGACCTAGTTTCAATTTTGAAAAATACTCAAGATTGACTAAAGAAAAGAATGGAGATAATATAACTAATAGGCTAACCATCCACAGTGAATTTATGAGGTAGATAGTGTGATAAACCTGGATAGTAGAGTTTCTATGAACATACTGATCACAAGTTGAAGAAAACATATAAGAAATGGCTCTTTCTAATTCAATTTTTATTTATGTCTTTTCATATCTTCTAGAGCTGTGGGCCAATACCTGGAATAAACAGTGAGACTGTACAGTGCATCAAAGTGACCTAAACCATGACCATCCAGCTTTATTTTAGTTAGAGGTAGAGATCATGGTTGGACATGACAACTAGCAGAGAGGCAAAGCCTGACACAGCAAGGAGAGGAAAAAGATAAGCTCTTTCAGGACTTTTTGGGCTGAAAAATAAAATATTTTGTAGGTCTTTCTCTGAATCTGATATTAAAAAGTTCATCTCTAACCAGTCTTTGCCTATTTTATATATGAAAATGGCCTAGAAACACAATAAAAGAAGTACTGTTAAGGCCTGGGTCAGAGTTTGATATTCACATCAGCTGGATGTTTTGTTTTCTGTGGTTTTCAGAACTGTTGCTAGAGCACTGGAGCACTTTCTCAACTACCATGTCAGAAAGGCCAGGAGTTTTAGAAACATTCTGACCCAAACTAAAAAGTCATGATATATCGAGTGTTATGGGTCTCTCCAGATAGGCATTGGATGAGTACACAACATAAGCCTTGCAGGATAGGGATACCCAGCTGCTCTGAGCATTTTGACTAAGCTCGATCTGTAATACAGAATCAATTGTGGATGCAATAACTGCAATGAATGAGAAAAAGTACTATTACAAAATTATTTTCTGCTGCAGCATACATGCATGCACATGGATTCATATGCACATATGCACACACATTCAAAAACAGGGTCTATATATCTTATGAATTCAGTTCCTTCCTAAGGATTCCTGAAGATGCTGATCTCATTAATTTTCATCTAGAGTTTTGAAATAGCCTTTAAATTTTTTCCCATTCTATGTTCACCTTCCACAATATACAAAAGTTATTGTCATTAGAAATAGATTCAATCATGTCACTTAATTCTTCAAAACACATCTACATTCATATCTATGGTATATTTAAACCAGATTAAGACATTTTGCTCCCTCTAGTAGATTATTAATTTATCATTCCTTCAAACCAATAGCCCTTCAATATTTGTCCATTTATTATTTATGGATGAGGCTGAGCATCCATGTGATAGGGGCAGAAGAAAGTACCCATCCTCCCTTCAACTTTTCTATATAATTCAGCTCTGGTCCCAAACTTGCTTAACTTATTCTGCCAAATAAAGTTCTATTAACATCCAGACTGATCTTTCAGGGGAGGGAATTAAGTTACTCACATCATATGATGTAGAATTCTATTCCTACATGTTTGCCAAAAAAAATAAAAACACATGTACACAAAAATAATTCAAAAGAAAATGTATAATTTCCTCAAGCTTGAAAAGAAAGCAGTAATGACTTTCAGTAGGAAAATAAGTAAACAAATTGTTTTACATTCACACAATGAAATACTACTCAGTAATAAAAAAAGAACAAATAACTGTTCCATGCAGCAACATGAATGAACTTCAAAAACAGTATCCTAAGTGAAAGAAACTAGAAAAAAAATTCTGTACTTTATACTTCTTTTATATGAAATCCAAATATAAGCGGAGCCAATCTATGGTGAGAGAACAGATAGTGTGTGGGAGAGAGAACTAACTATAAGGTTATATGAAACTATTGGAAGATGAAGATAGTCTATATCTTATTTTGTTGTGGGAGATGATTTCAAAGGCATATACAGTTGTCAAGATCTATCCAACTGAATGCATGAGATGCTTGCTCTTTATTTTATACTAATTTTATTGTAGTACCTAAAGCAGTTATGAGCTGTCTCATCTGTTGTTGCTTGAAGGTATTCCTCTGGGGTATCATCCTTTGTCCCAAGGAGCCAATCAGTTTTCTTTGACAATGCATTCAGAGTTTTTTTCTGAGAGGAATCCCAGTAAATATACTTTCCTCTATGTTATTAACTTTCTCATAATTTGCTGGCACTCAGTGATGTTTTGCAGTTCTGTATAAAAAAATGCTTGGAACAGCTACTCAGCTGGTATGGTACTAATTTGGGCTCCGTATCTGAGGATAATAACAAACATCCCAGCATACCATTCTAGCTTCCTCTTATGACACTGCTCACTAGAAAGCCTATATTCATTTCAGACACAAAGGATAGTTTATACTTTCCGGACGTTTCTTACAGTGTATCTGGTGTTGCAAGGTGGTTGTGGCACATGGCTGCCTGAGAGTGAACCTTTCCTTTCATACCTACCACTTATGTGAATTTTTCTAAACTACCTAACTGCTCTATACCTCATCTTTATTTAAATTGTGAGTATATATCTAACAGATAGGATTTTATAAGTATTAAATAAGTGTGTGTGTTGCTTAAAACAGAGCCTGACATATAATGCAATATGTGTGTTATTAATATCTTAATATTTTTATTTGTGCATCCATATATTTGCACTTATTTTTTATAGCTATTGTTTTCCTTCTCATTTACTTTATTGTAAAGAATTATCTTCTTAGCTTGGACTTCCTTTAAAAAAACGAATTTACTTTTTTTTTTTTTGGCAAAAGTTAAGTTTACATGGAACCATACAAATGGATGGAGGAGCCTGGTAGGCTGCAGTCCATGGGGCCACTAAGAGTCGGACACGACTGAGCGACTTCACTTTCACTTTTCATTTTCATGCATTGGAGAAGGAAATGGCAACCCACTCTAGTGTTCTTGCCTGGAGAGTCCCAGGGACAGGGGAGCCTGGTGGGTTGCCATCTATGGGGTCGCACAGAGTCAGACACGACTGAAGCGACTTAGCAGCAGCAGCATACAAATGGAATCATATTCAAGAAAAATGTCTTGAGTTGTTCATAATTTTTTTCCATTGAGATTGTCATGAAAACTGATATTCTATTTCCTGGAATTTTATTCATATTAAGCCTCATGCTAAGATTGTCCACTTATTTAATGTATTTCATTTTAGCAGCACTATTATGGCACCGTGGGTGAATAAAAGGCTGGGTGAGTATTTGCTTTGTCAGTCTGGCAGCTGTCTCTGCTGCTCAATCTATCAACCCTCCTCTTTCTTTCAACACTCAGAAAGAAGATGCTATGCTTGCAGAGTCAATAGAGCCCACGTGGTAGAAACACTCAACTCTTCCTAACTCCGCCTATTAGTATACCTGCTTTCCTACCCATCTTTACCTACATCCTTCCCCCTCCTGGTGGAAGAGGTAATCCTTCCATGTTCCAGATGCCATCTGCTCACAAGTTTTTCAAGGACCTCAGTCTATAGATTTTTGTCCTCCATCTGCTTTCTCCCCTGCATCTCTCTCATGTATTGTCAATTTCTTCCTCTCTACAGATTGTTATTTTAAGAATATTTGATATGCAGTATAACAACTTAACATCTTGGTTGTAACAATTCCACATGAAAATTTATAGCAAATTTTTGGATTGCCTGTTCCTTTTGTTTCTTTATTTGTAAAATTATTTTATTGTGATATTAATATAATTCACTCACTAGCTGTTTGAAGTACACATTTGTGTATTTTAGTATATTCACAGAGCTGTGAAATAATCTCTACAATCAATTTTAGAGAATTCCAGTCACACCCAAAAGAAAGCCTGTTTCATTAAAAATCATTCTCTGTATTTCCCTAATGGCTCCCTGACTCTAAGCAACCATTAAGATTTCAGTCCCTACAGTTTTGCCTGTTTTTAATATTTTATATAGTAAAGAGCATTATAAAAGTTCTTTAAACAATTCTAACACAGTTTGTTTCATTTAACATAGTATTGCCTAGGTTCATCCACATTGTAGCACATATCACTACTTTTTACTACTGAATATTCCATTGCATGCAGTTTCCACATTTTATTTATTTCATTCAGTTCAGTTTTATTTAGTTCAGTTCAGTTCAGTTCAGTCGCTCAGTCATGTCCGACTCTGCGACCCCATGAATCACAGCACGCCAGGCCTCCCTGTCCATCACCAACTCCCGGAGTTTACTGAAATTCATGTACATCAAGTCAGTGATGCCATCCAGCCATCTCATCCTCTGTCATCCCCTTCTCCTCCTGCCCCCAATCCCTCCCAGCATCAGAGTCTTTTCCAATGAGTCAACTCTTCGCATCAGGTGGCCAAAGTACTGGAGTTTCAGCTTTAGCATCACTCCTTCCAAAGAACACCCAAGGCTGATCTCCTTCAGAATGGACTGGTTGGATCTCCTTGCAATCCAAGGGACTCTCAAGAGTCTTCTCCAACACCACATTTCAAAAGCATCAATTCTTCAGTGCTAAGCTTTCTTCACAGTCCAACTCTCACATCCATACATGACCACAGGAAAAACCATAGCCTTGACTAGACGGACCTTTGTTGGCAAAGTAATATCTCTGCTTTTGAATATGCTATCTAGGTTGGTCATAACTTTCCTTCCAAGGAGCAAGCGTCTTTCAATTTCATGGCTGCAATCAGCATCTGCAGTGATTTTGGAGCCCCCCCAAAAATAAAATCTGACACTGTTTCCACTCTTTCCCCATCTGAATGTTGAGCTTTAAGCCAACTTTCTCACTTTCCTCTTTCATGTTTATCAATAGGCTTTTTAGTTCCTCTTCACTTTCTGCCATCAGAGTGGTGTCATCTGCATATCTGAGTTTATTGATATTTCTCCCGGCAATCTTGATTCCAGCTTGTGATTCTTCCAGCCCAGCATTTCTCATGATGTACTCTGCATAGAAGTTAAATAAGCAAGGTGACAATATACAGCCTTGACGTACTCCTTTTATTTGGAACCAGTCTGTTGTTCCATGTCCAGTTCTAACTGTTGCTTCCTGACCTGCATACAGGTTTCTCAAGAAGCAGGTCAGGTGGTCTGGTATTCCCATCTCTTGAAGGGTTTTCCACAGTTTATTGTGATCCACACAGTCAAAGTCCTTGGCGTAGTCAATAAAGCAGAAACAGATGTTTTTCTGGAACTCTATTGCTTTTTCCATGGATCCAGTGGATGTTGGCAATTTGATCTCTGGTTCCTCTGCCTTTTCTAAGACCAGCTTGAACATCTGGAAGTTCACAGTTCACGTATTCCTGAAGCCTGGCTTGGAGAATTTTGAGCATTACTTTACTAGCGTGTGAGGTGAGTGCAATTGTGTGATAGTTTGAGCATTCTTTGGCATTGCCTTTCTTTGGGATTGGAATGAAAACTGACCTTTTCCAGTCTTGTGGCCACTGCTGAGTTTTCCAAATTTGTTGGCATATTGAGTGCAGCACTTTCACAGCATCATCTTTTAGGATTTGAAATAGCTCAACTGGAATTCCATCACCTCCACTAGCTTTGTTCGTAGTGATGTTTTCTAAGGCCCACTTGACTTCACATTCCAGGATGTCTGGCTCTAGGTCAGTGATCACACCATCATGATTATCTGGGTTGTGAAGCTCTTTTTTGTACAGTTCTTCTGTGTATTCTTGCCGCCTCTTCTTAATATCTTCTGCTTCTGTTAGGTCCATACCATTTCTGTCCTTTATCGAGCCCATCTTTGCATGAAACGTTCCCTTGGTATCTTTAATTTTCTTGAAGAGATCTCTAGTCTTTCCCATTCTGTTGTTTTCCTCTATTTCTTTGCATTGATCGCTGAGGAAGGCTTTCTTATCTCTCCTTGCTATTCTTTGGAACTCTGCATTCAGATGCTTACATCTTTCCTTTTCTCCTTTGCTTTTCACTTCTCTTCTTTTCACACCTATTCGTAAGGCCTCTCCAGACAGCTGTTAATGGACATTTGAGTTGTTTCTACTGTTTGGCTATAATGACTAATGCCACTATGACATTTGATTACATAAATATTAGTGTGGACATTTGTTTTCATTTCATTTGGGTGTGCTGTGCTGTGCTGTGCTGTGCTTGCTTGGTTAGTCATGCCTGACTCTGTAGCCCACCAGGCTACTCTGTCTGTGAAATTTTTCAGGCAAGAATACTGGAGTGGGTTGCCATTTCCTCCCCCATGGGATCTTCCTGACCTAGGGCCTGAACCTGTGTCTACTGTGTCTCCTGTGTCTCCTGAATTGCAAGTGGATTCTTTACCCACTGAGCCATCAAGGGTAACCCTCTCTTGGATGAACAGTAGGATGTCCAGTAGGAGCTGGATCATACTGCAATTTCCTTGGCTCAAATTTTGTGCTTCTTAAATGGTCATTCTTCAAAATTCAATTGCATTTTTACTTTTCCAGTCTCCTAAGACCAGTGTGTAAATCTTTCTATCTTATCTGCTTTTATAACATTTCCTACATAAATATGTTGAGTGTTTTATTATTGGTGTTAAAAGTTTATAAATCTGTCTCCCCACTCATTGTGAGACTTTCTGTGGAAGGAAAGAAATTTTGTTCATCTTTTTTTCCTTCCAGCTAATTAGCTCATAGTTCTCAATAGATGGTCAACTAATAAATCAGGCATAAATGAATTATCTGTGACTTATTCCAGTTTAATAATTCAAAAGCATTACATACTGTGGGTCAGGCATTGTACTGTGCCTTGAAAGTATACAAATGAGTAAAAAGTGGCTCTTGGTCATGAGGGCAAAACTAGAGAAACATACACAGAAAGGTTCCCTGCAGACCCCCGCCCACATTGACTCACAAGCCCTTTCTCTGTACTGCGCAGCCTCCCAGCAGCTGTGCTCTGCTGGAAAGGAGGAGGAGGGGTTAGGGAAGGAGGTGGAGAGAAAGAAGGGGAACCAGACAGGAATGTTGGAGGAGGATCTTGCTGCTGAGTGGAAACTCAAAGGTGATCACTGTTGGAGGACCAAGGTAGACAGACAATCAGGAATACAGATTTTGGAATAGACATGATTTCTAATGTGATGAGATTTGTATTTATTGCAAAGGCAAAGGCAGCCCCACATTATATCTAAAAGCAATTGACTAACCAAAAGTATTTTTAGCTAGACTGAAATATAGGGGAGATGGCATGGGAAAAGTGGAAAGTAAAAGTGAAGTCGTTCAGTCGTGTCTGACTCTTTGCGACCCCATGGACACCAGGCTGCTTCGCCCATGGGATTTTCTAGGCAAGAGTACTGGAGTGGGTTGCCTTTTCCTTCTCCAGGGAACTTCCCAACCCAGAGATCAAACCCAGGTCTCCTGCATTGTAGACAGGCGCTTTACCGTCTGAGCCACCAAGGAAGTCTAAGGAAAAGTGGAGGTTGGATTAAATCCAGAGATGTGGATAAGTTATTTATCTATAGTGCAACTCACATTTCTTGAGCAAATATGAGGGCCCTTGGGAAAAAGAGTTGAATAAAGAAATTTCTTGACCAATATATGCATACATAAGTATGATATACACATGTGAATTATTTCCTCATTTGTAAGACACCATCACAAATTTAATATTAACCTTGGGGGGAGAAAAGCACTATGCTAAATGTAAAAGTCAATTGTAAGATACATTCCCATATTTGAAATATAATAATATGAAAAAAAATTGTGCTCTAAGGTTGAGGAGAGGTTTCGGCAGTGGCTCAGTGGTAAAGAATCCACCTGCAATTCAGGAGACGCGGGTTCCATCTCTGGGTCAGAAAGATCCCCTGGAGGAGGAAAGAGCAACCCACTCCAGTATTTTTTCTAGAGAATCCCATGAACAGAGAAGTCTGGTGGGCTACAGTCCACGGAGTCTCAAAGAGTAAGACACAACTGAAGCAACTTAGCATGCTAGGTTAAGGAAATGTTACACAATATACTAAATATGTTGTATCTATCTATAACATATTTGTGCTATATAATATTCAGTAAATGAAACTGGATGACACTGAGTGCTAAATGCTCTTCAGATGTGACCTCATCCATTCCTCACCACAACTAAATTTCAGTAGGGAACACAGACTGAGCACAAACAACAAGCTCTTATACTTAATCTTACCATGACTCTACCAAGTAGGAAGTATATTACAGATGAGAAAACAGAGACAAAGTTATTCCTCAAGGTCATGGGATAACTGGCCCATAGTCATAGAGTGAGTGGGTGAGCCAAGATTTCAACCCACATGGAATCTGCGCTATAATCTCTAGACAATACCACTTCTTATATGAAGGTACATTTTACCTTATTTTATAAATGAATAAACTGGAGGCCAGAGAGAGTGATACGATATTTATAATTAGTTCATAAAAATTTTATGAGAAATTAAACTTGATTTTTTAATGTTTTTGAGATATTAATATATAACTTAGAATATAAGTATAAGATGTACAGCATAATGGTTTGACTATCATGAAATAATTGCCCTAATAAGTTTGGTGAACATTATCCATCATATCACATAGATATGACATTAAAGGAATTTTTTAAAAGTTTTTTCCTTTTGATGAGAACTCAGGAATAACTCTCTTAACACATTTCATGTATAACATACAAGTGTTCATTATATTTCTCATGTTGTACTTTACATCTCTGGTATCTATGTATCACTGGAAGTTTGTACCCTTTGGCTACCTTCACCCAATTCCACCTCCTCCTATCTACTCCTGCCTCTGGTAGCCACTAATCTGATCTCTTTTTCTAGGAGTTTGCTTGTTTGCCTGGTTTGAAGGATACGTGACCTACAACACTATGTTAGTTCCGGTACCCAGCACAGTGATTCAATATTGCTACACATTTCAAAATGATAACCATGAGTAATCTGGTTGCCAAAAACTTGTAGGTTATAATATCTGTGCATTTTGTACTATATTTTTGCTACACAACCAAGCTTTTGTGAATGAGCAGATAAGTAAATGTGCTTACATAAAAATCATTTTTGTTTTAAATAGGTCTCTTGGAAACATACATTTTAAGTAAATACCTATTGCACATCTTCAAGGTTGGCTCTGTTGGTCTGGAGATATATTTAGGAATGAGAATTTTGCATGACACCCCTCAAATCACATCTGAAGAAATTGGGCAACGATATGTATCCTGAAACACACTGCCCTTTAATGTTAAACTACATGTCATTAGTACAGACTAGCATGTTAGGGTTATATAAATGAATCTATAATATTTTAGCACTCCCAAGCTATAAAATTTAAATCAGAGAAAATGCTGTTTTTAAAAGACGTGAAAACATTGTTTAGAATATTTTCTGACCTTGCAAATGTAAACTCTTTGCTCTCTTTGTTCTCTTACGCTCACTACTGACTGGAATAACTTGCTTTGTCTTGAGAGTGTTAGTTTCCAGCTTTCACAGAAAGTTTTGCTTGAAGTCATAAAGAAAAATATGCGTTTTGCAAACAATCAATAAAGGGCACACGTCCCAGTACCATAACAGCCTATCAAAGGGAAATGGAAAAAAAAAATCCAGGATATTCTTAAGGGGTTCATTCTTTGGCCCAGGTAAAGGATTACACTGAGTTAGTGCCTTCTATTTTTCTTTTCTCAGGAATGTATACAAAGATGTATTAGTTTCCGATTGTTGCTATAACTACATCTCACAGTTCTTTCCCTTCCATTTCCTTCTGAAACCTTCTGCTATGTTTAAAACCATCCACTTCTGACTTTAATCTATGGTCCATCTACTAAAAAATAAAAATACATATATATTTATTAAATGTCTTTTTTTTCAAATCTGAGAAGCTTTCTTCATATCAAAAGACATGGGGAAAGAGGGGGAAAAATTGCCATCCCTTTGGTACATTAGTTATCTGTTGCTGAGAAATATACTACCATAAACTTGCATCTAACACACATTTAAGTATCTCACACTTTTCATGGAGAGTCTGGACACAGTTTTCTGCTTCAGGGTCTCACAGTTACTCTCAAGGTGTCAAGTGGGCTAGAATCTCACCTGAATCTCAGGGTTGTCTTCCAAGCTCTTATGGTTGTGGCTCTTGGCAGAATTCACTCATTTGAGCTAAAGACCTGAAACCCCTGGCTCCTAGTGGTTGCCCAAAGTCCCCTGCCATGTGGTCCTCTCCATCTGAGGTTCACAGCATAGCAGTATGCTTCCTCAAGGCCAGCAGGAGAGGAGACTGAGTAGGCTTAGAATCATATTGTACACAGATAATGTGCCATAATAGTGGGAATATTGTCCTTACCTTTACTGTATAATAGAACATAATCACAAAAGTGACAGCTCATCCCAGTTTCTATACTTGATTTGTTCAAAACAAGTCACATGTCCCATGCACACCCGAGGGGAAATGGATTACACACACACACACACACACAAATGCTAATAAATAGCCTGACTCCATTTTGGGTGTTTTCTGGGTCTTCCTTGCTGTGTTGGTGGCAAGCAGGGGCTAGTTTCTAGTTGCAGTGCAAGGCTTCTCATTGCGGTGGCTTCTCTTGCAGCAGAGCACAGGCTTTAGGACTCAGGGCTTCAGTAGTTGTGGCACATAGGTTCAATAGTTGGGGCTTCCAGGCTCAAGAGCACAGGCTCAGTAGTTGTGGCACATGGGCTTAGTTTCTCTGCAACATGTGGGACCTTCCTGGATCAGGGATCAAACCTGTGTCTCCTGCATTGGCAGGCAGATTCTTTACCACTGAGCCATCAGGGAAGCCCTTTAGTGTAGTTTTGATCAACTTAAAATTTGTTTATACTGCAGTAGTAAGTTCTATAACATAAAAAGGTATATTCACACATAACCATGTACATCTAGAGAGCAACATAGAAGAGCCTGCTACTGCTGCTACTAAGTCACTTCAGTCGTGTCCAACTCTGTGCGATCCCATAGACGGCAGCCCACCAGGCTCCCCCGTCCCTGGGATTTTCCAGGCAAGAACACTGGAGTGGGTTGCCATTTCCTTCTCCAATGCATGAAAGTGAAAAGTGAAAGTGAAGTCGCTCAGTCGTGTCCGACTCTTAGTGACCCCATGGACTGCAGCCTACGAGGCTTCTCCATCCATGGGATTTTCCAGGCAAGAGTACTGGAGTGGGGTGCCATTTCCTTCTCCTAGAAGAGCCTACTTGATATTAAAATAATACAAATGAAATATGAATGTTCTATGAATCAGGGTTGTATGCATGTGTGGTATACAGTAAATAACACAACTTATTCTCTAATTGTTTTCAACTTATGAAAAAAAAAAAAAAACATGTTGTAAGAAAGAAAGAAAGTGAAGTTGCTCAGTTGTGTCCAACTCTTTGTGACACCATGGACTGTAGCCAACCAGGCTCCTCCATCCACGGGATTCTCCAGCAAGAATACATTGTGGGCATTGGTAAATACATTTTTTATTCTAAGAAAAACAGCTAGGATTTAAGGGGAAAGAGGATGTTGAAAATAATTCTTTTACATTTAAATAACCTTGAGCAAAGTCACTCAATCTGTCTGAAATTCAGTTTATTCAGCCAACAAGTATATTAGACTGGATCATATGAAATTGCTAATACTGAGTTGATTTTTTTAACCTTTAAACACAGCAATTTTATGTAATTCAATACAACAGATAATAATATCAGTCCCACAATGGTTTTGGAGTGTTAAGAGTAGATATTAGTTGGTTTTGAATCAAACCATGACATACAATGGTAAATGATCAGAGAAATACAGAAATTCATGATATTAAAACAGAACAATCTCTGAAGCAAAGGTGCAACCGCACTTTTCAGGAAGCATCTGCTCCTTTTTAATAGCTTTGATCAAATTTTTAAAAATAAGATCACATAAAAATTAGAGTTACTAAAATGGTTGGAGGTGGTGAGAAGAGGGAAAGAAAATAAAAGAAAAGAAATTCTTCAGAAATAGAACAAAGAATAGCACAAAGGGATTAAAAATGAATTCACCAGCTGTTATTCTGAAATATTTCTATGGGGGAAAAATGAACCTATTGTTGTTGCTGTTTTTAATTCTCTAAAGCAATCAATCTCACCCTGGAAATTAAACACAAAGACTAAAATGTTTCCTTTTGAAGCTGGATAAAAAGTGAGTCATCCTTCAAGGCAAGTTTCCTAAAAAGAGAATTTAATAAAAATGAAGTGATAAAAATACAGAATGACTACAAGTTTGATTAAATTCTTTGTTAATTATAAAAGAGGACGATTAGCAGTAAGTCAGTTGCTCACTGTGTGTTATTATACTCATTTTGTGATGAGTATAAAGCAAATAGTATCTTTCTTTAAAAAGCAGTAAAAAGTAAACAGTGTAATATTTAGATTAGAGGTTCCAAAACCAAATTAATCATCAGACTTATTTGAGATACTTCTTAAAATAAAACATAAAACACAGAGACCCCACCCAACTGACAAAATGAAAAGCTGGGCTTGAGGTTCAAGAATTCTGTTGTTTAAGAAGCTTCACAATTCGTTTTTATCACTTACATTTAAAAATACTCAGTTAAGACTATTGTTCTTTTTTATTTATTTAAGTTGATTGCATTTTCACACAGGAGACGCTCTTTTTGTTTTTTGTTTTTTTTTTTCTAAATTCTTACCCCTAGTCGCCTTTTAGTGTTCAACAAGTGACCCTTTATGTCTTCTCTACGCTCCCAGGTTCTGTTTGACATTAGACTAGTGACTATTCATCTTCTACACTGCGTAACATAGTACAACAGAGAAAGTGGCTTAAATAGAAATTTATTTTCCCACAGCTCTTGAGACAGGATATCAGATCAGAGTGGCAGCATGGTTGGTTTCTGGGGAGCGATCTCGTCCTGTCTTGTAGACAACCAGTTCTCACTATGTTCTCACATGGCCTTTTCTTTACACCAGTGGGGAATGAGAGAGAGAGCCTATGTTCTGTGGGATCTCTTTTCCTCTAAAAACACTAATTCTATGGGATCCTATTTTCATTCTTCTGATCTCATAAAGGCTTAATTACTTCCCTAGGGACCCTATCTCCTACTACAATCACATGGGGAGTTAATACTTCAATATATGAACTTATTGCTGTTGTTTAGTTCCTTCAGATCAGATCAGATCAGTCAGATCAGTCGCTCAGTCATGTCCGACTCTTTGCGACCCATGAATCGCAGCACGCCAGGCCTCCCTGTCCATCACCAACTCCCGGAGTTCACTCAGACTCACATCCATCGAGTCAGTGATGCCATCCAGCCATCTCATCCTCTGTCGTCCCCTTCTCCTCCTGCCCCCAATCCTTCCCAGCATCAGAGTCTTTTCCAATGAGTCAACTCTTCGCATGAGGTGGCCAAAGTACTGGAGTTTCAGCTTTAGCATCATTCCTTCCAAAGAAATCCCAGGGCTGATCTCTTTCGGAATGGACTGGTTGGATCTCCTTGCAATCCAAGGGACTCTCAAGAGTCTTCTCCAACACCACAGTTCAGAAGAATCAATTCTTTGGAGCTCAGCCTTCTTCACAGTCCAACTCTCACATCCATACATGACCACTGGAAAAACCATAGCCTTGACTAGACAAACCTTTGTTGGCAAAGCAATATCTCTGCTTTTGAATATGCTATCTAGGTTGGTCATAACTTTCCTTCCAAGGAGTAAGCGTCTTTTAATTTCATGGCTGCAGTCACCATCTGTAGTGATTTTGGAGCGCAGAAAAATAAAGTCTGACACTATTTCCACTGTTTCCCCATCTATTTCCCATGAAGCAATGGGACCAGATGCCATGATCTTCGTTTTCTGAATATTGAGCTTTAAGCCCACTTTTTCACTCTCCACTTTCACTTTCATCAAGAGGCTTTTGAGTTCCTCTTCACTTTCTGCCATAAGCGTGGTGTCATCTGCATATCTGAGGTTATTGATATTTCTCCCGGCAATCTTGATTCCAGCTTGTGTTTCTTCCAGTCCAGCATTTCTCACGATGTACTCTGCATAGAAGTTAAATAAACAGGGTGATAATATACAGCCTTGACGTACTCCTTTTCCTATTTGGAACCAGTCTGTTGTTCCATGTCCAGTTCTAACTGTTGCTTCCTGACCTGCATATAGGTTTCTCAAGAGGAAGGTCAGGTGGTCTGGTATTCTCATCTCTTGAAGAATTTTCCACAGTTTATTGTGATCCACACAGTCAAAGGCCTTGGCATAGTCAATAAAGCAGAAATAGATGTTTCTCTGGAACTCTCTTGGTTTTTCCATGATCCAGCGGATGTTGGCAATTTGATCTCTGGTTCCTCTGCCTTTTCTAAGACCAGCTTGAACATCAGGAATTTCACAGTTCACATATTCCTGAAGCCTGGCTTGGAGAATTTTGAGCATTACTTTACTAGCGTGTGAGATGAGTGCAATTGTGTGGTAGTTTGAACATTCTTTGGCATTGCCTTTCTTTGGGATTGGGATGCACACTGACCTTTTCCAGTTCTGTGGCCACTGCTGAGTTTTCCAAATTTGCTGGCATATTGAGTGCAGCAGCACAGCATCATCTTTCAGGATTTGGAATAGCTCAACTGGAATTCTATCACCTCCACTAGCTTTGTTCGTAGTGATGCTTTCTAAGGCCCACTTAACTTCACATTCCAGGATGTCTGGCTCTAGGTCAGTGATCACACCATCGTGATTATCTGGGTCATGAAGATCTTTTTTGTATGGTTCTTCTGTGTATTCTTGCCACCTCTTCTTAATATCTTCTGCTTCTGTTAGGTCCATACCATTTCTGTCCTTTATTGAGCTCATCTTTGCATGAAATGTTCCTTTGGTATCTCTGATTTTCTTGAAGAGATCCCTAGTCTTTCCCAGCCATATCCAATTCTTTGCAATCCCACGGACTGCAGCACGCCAGACTTCCCTGTCCTTCACTATCTCCCGGAGTTTGCTCGAACTCATGTTCTTTGAGTCGATGATGCCATCCAACCATCTCAACCTCTGTCATCCCCCTTCTCTTCCTGCCCTCAATCTTTCCCAGCATCAGGGTCTTTTCCAATATGTCAGCTCTTCACATCAGGTGACCAAAGTATATGAACTTGTGGCCACAAATATTGAGGCCATAACAATAACCAATTACTTCACTCAGAAGAATCAAACGTGGTTTCAAGATGTGTTGAAGAATATCACTTATGATGGAAGAAAAAAAAAACAACCTTAAACAAAAGGAACTGTGTTTACATCTTTTGTCTAAAATGCACAGGTAATCCAGAACATTGTATAATGCTTAAAACAGTCAATAAGTGGTTGTGTCTTTTAAAATGTCATAAATAAAAAATGTTATTCTTTTTAAAGGATGAAAGAAAATACTTATGATGTTCCTTCCTTAAATATTGGCTATGTTCTCTGGCCTCATCTGCTTCAGAACCCTATTCCTCAAACACGTGAGGTTGGAGGAGTTACTGCGCTTCTGCTGGAAGAATCTGAAGAAAGGGCATGTGGAGCTATACATGCTTTTGGAGCAATCATCAGTTTACAAAGGAAAGTTTTTTACAGGTAGTTTGAAAGGCAAGTTATTGATTTTTTTTTTCTTTTGGAGAAAGAAAAGCTATAGTTAAAAAAAGAAAACAATCAGGAACATTCACCCTATGCTTCTGATGAATTCGAGATCAGATTGAATAAGAAAGATTGGACCTTGGTCAGTTAAGGCAAAGAAAAAAATTCCCAACTTTAGTCCTGGTAATTTCTAGGACTTAATTTGAAGGAAATAATCAGACATGAGATCAAAAGTAAAGAATAGATAAAGGGATGTTCACCAACAAGCAATCTCCTTCATTATATTTTCCTGTCTTTCAGCTTCATTCTGAGTTTTGTCAGTTCTCAGAGTTGGGTTTTTTCCTTCTCCTTTTCACTCATACCCTTTAAAAACAGAAAAATAAAAATTGAAATATCTAAAGTATCAATAAAAGGAGAATAATGAAATAAGTTATAGTATAATATTCAGACAATAGGATATACTACAATCACTAAAAGTGGTAATTACAAGAAATTATAAAAATATTCCCTATATAATATTAGTGAAAATTGCAAACACAGAACAGGAGTTAGTATTATGGTGAAAGTGTGAAAGTGTTTAATCACTCTGTCATGTCTGATTCTTTGAGATCCCAGAAACTGTAGCCTGCCAGGGACCTCTGTCCATGGAATTCTCCAGGCAAGAGTACTACAGTGGGTTGCCATTCTCTTCTCCAGGAGATCTTCCCAATCCAGGGATCAAACCCAGGTATCCCACATTGCAGGCAGATTCTTTACCATCTAAGCCACCAAATTGTACCTAAATGTAAATGGATAAACAAACAGTATTCAATTCAGTATATTAACTATGCATAGAAAAAAAGTTCAGAATGAAGTATAATTTTAAATTTTATTTGTTTTAATTTCTGGATGGTGACCTAAGAGCCATTTTTATTTTTATCCTTATATATTTTTTAATATTCCAATTATTTGTTAATAAGCTTTTATTACATTTATGTACTAAGTCACTTACGTAGTGTCTGATTCTTTGTGACCCTATGGACTCCAGGCTCCTGTCCATGGGGATTCTCCAGGCAAGAATACTGGAGTGAGTTGCCACACCCTCCTCCAGGGGATCTTCTCTACCCAGATATCAAAACTGCATCTTTTAAGTCTCCTGCATTGGCAGGCGGGTTCTTTACCACTAGTGCCACTTGGGAAGCCCATTATATTTATAATCAGGACAAAATGTTTTTAAGGAATAAACATGAAACAGAACATAAGTGAGAGAGTCATAGTATTATTCCTTCCAAAACTTGGGCAGATGGTATGAATTTTATACCTACATGCATCTATTGACTTTTCCCTATGGTAAATTAACATTTAATACTCATAAAACTGAATTTCCTACATTCTAAATTCTCCATCATTTTTGAAGCTTTCTTCATCTTGAGACAACAGATTTGGCTTAAATTGTTGAGAATATAAGAACTACAGCTCTCTGTCCCCTATTTTTTTATACTCAGCTTTGAATGCATACAGTCTGCAGAGCCTGCAGGAGAGATAAATGGCTCCAGTAAAGAAACGACCTGCTCCAAGAGAAATGCTGTGGGAGCCATCAACTAGAGGCAGTAGGTAAGAACTAGGGGCAGGTACAATCGGGCAAAAAAAAAAAAGAAGAAGCCCACAAAACAAGAGCAGGCAAAGAACAAAACCCTGAGAATTGCCAAAACTCAGAGGTGGGACTGAGAATAAAAATAAAATGATGGAAGAGATTGTGCAATTGATCAAGTAGGAGGCAAAACAGGGGAGAAAGGTGAAGAAATGGGTATTTCAGTTTGGGTAAGTGGTCTAAACAGGAATAAAGATATGAATCGTTTTGGAGATAGAGACTTTGAAAACAGAAAGATAGGTCAACAATCAAATTGTGAAAGATGTTAAATTCTAGGTTAGAAAGATGAGACTTCCTTCTCCAGGCTGTAAGAGCTGGAATGTTTAGTTTTAGTGAGTCTTAATAGCCTGGATTTGATGAGAGAACAAAGTTTCCTAAATCCCACAACCCCCTTGTATGTATTAAGAATAAAGTTTAGATGGAACTTTCCTGGTGATTCAGTGGTTAAGAATCTGCCTGCCAATGCAGGGGACAGGGGTTCAATTCCTGCTCCAGGAAGATCCTACCTGTCATGGGATGACGAAGCCTATGTACCACAACTACTGAAACCCACATATCCTAGAGCCTGGGTTGCAAAACCAGAGAAACCAGCACAATAAGGAGCCTGCCCACGGCACCTAGAGAAAGCCCATGCACAGCAACAAAGACCCAGTGCAGTCATAAATCAATAAAAAAATTTTTTTAAAAAAGAATAATGTTGAGAAATGCCCTTCTACTTTTGATGTCGAATCCAACCTCTGTACAATATGACCCAGACTTGCCTGTAAGTGTCCCAGAGTCTCTGGTGGAAGCATGGGTTGACAGTGGCCTGCTGTGGGGTCAGAGGCACTGACTACAACAGTCCTGGGAGCCACAGCATGCTGGCATAAGTCCTTTTAAAGGAGGACATAACCCTACCATTCCAGTCCCCTGTAATGAAAAGGACATCTTTTTTGGGTGTTAGTTCTAAAAGGTATTGTAGGTCTTCATAGAACCGTTCAACTTCAGCTTCTTCAGTGTTACTGCTTGGGGCATAGGCTTGGATTATGATGATATTGAATGGTTTGCCTTGGAAATGAACAGAGATCATTCTGTCATTTTTGAAATTGTACCCAAGTACTGCATTTTGGACTCTTTTGTTGACCATGGTGGCTACTCCATTTCTTCTAAGGGATTCCTGCCCACAGTAGTAGATACAATGGTCATCTGAGTTAAATTCACCCATTCCAGTCCATTTTAGTTGGCTGATTCCTAGAATGTTGACATTCACTCTTGCCATCTCTTGTTTGACTACTTCCAATTTGCCTTGATTCATGGACCTGACATTCCAGGTTCCTATGCAATAATGCTCTTTACAGCATCGGACCTTGCTTCTATCACCAGTCACATCCACAGCTGGGTATTCTTTTTGCTTTGGCCCCATCTCTTCATTTTTTCTGGAGTTATTTCTCCACTGATCTCCAGTAGAATATTGGGCACCTACTGACCCGGGGAGTTCCCCTTTGAGTATCTTATCATTTTGCCTTTTCATACTATTCATGGGTTTCTCAAGACAAGAATACTAAAGTGGTTTGCCATTCCCTTCTCCAGTGGACCACATTGTACAGACCTCTCCACCATGACCCTCCCGTCTTGGATGGCCCCACACGGCATGGCTTAGTTTCATTGAGTTAGACAAGGCTGTGGTCTGTGTGATCAGATTGGCTAGTTTTCTGTGATTATGGTTTCAGTCTGCCTGCCCTCTGATGCCCTCTCGCAACACCTACCATCTTACTTGGGTTTATCTTACCTTGGACGTGGGGTATCACTTCACGGCTGCTCCTGCAAAGCGCAGCCGCTGCTTCTTACCTTGGATGAGGGGTATCTCCTCATGGCCACCCTCCTGACCTTGGACGTGGGATTGCTCCTCTCGGCCGCCACCCTGACCTCGGGCACGGGGTAGCTCCTTTCGGCCGCCGCCCCTGACCTCCTGCATGCAGTAGCTCGTTCTGGAGTAACAGGCAAATTTGGCCTTGAAGTACGGAATAAAGCAAGGCAAAGGCTAATAGAGTTTTGCCAAGAGAACGCAATGGTCATAACAAATGCTATCTTCCAACAACACAAAAGAAGACTCTACACATGGACATCACCAAGTGGTCAACACCGAAATCAGATTGATTATATTCTTTGTAGCCAAAGATGGAGAAGCTCTATACAGTCAGCAAAAAAAGACCAGGAGCTGACTGTGGCTCAGATCATGAACTCCTTATTGCCAAATTCAGACTTAAATTGAAGAAAGTAGGGAAAACCACTAGACCATTTAGGTATGACCTAAATCAAATCCCTTACGATTATACAGTGGAAGTGAGAAATAGATTTAAGGGACTAGATCTGATAGATAGAGTGCCTGATGAACTATGCGCAGAGGTTCATGACATTGTACAGGAGACAGGGATCAGGACCATCCCCATGGAAAAGAAATGTAATAAAGCAAAATGGCTGTCTGGGGAGGCCTTACAAATAGCTGTGAAAAGAAGAGAAGTGAAAAGCAAAGGAGAAAAGGAAAGATATAAACATCTGAATGCAGAGTTCCAAAGAATAGCAAGGAGAGATAAGAAAGTCTTCCTCAGTGATCAATGCAAAGAAATAGAGAAAAACAACAAAATGGGAAAGACTAGAGATCTCTTCAAGAAAATTAGAGATACCAAGGAAACGTTTCATGCAAAGATGGGCTCGATAAAGGACAGAAATGGTATGGACCTAACAAAAGCAGAAGATATTAAGAAGAGGTGGCAAGAATACACAGAAGAACTGTACAAAAAAGAGCTTCATGACCCAGGTAATCACAATGGTGTCATCACTGACCTAGAGCCAGACATCCTGGCTCCTAAGTCAAGTGGGCCTTAGAAAGCATCACTACAAACAAAGCTAGTGGAGGTGATGGAATTCCAGTTGAGCTATTCCAAATCCTGAAAGATGATGCTGTGAAAGTGCTGCACTCAATATGCCAGCAAATTTGGAAAACTCAGCAGTGGCCACAAGACTGGAAAAGGTCAGTGTGCATCCCAATCCCAAAGAAAGGCAATGCCAAAGAATGTTCAAACTACCACACAATTGCACTCATCTCACACGCTAGTAAAGTAATGCTCAAAATTCTCCAAGCCAGGCTTCAAAAGTACATGAACCGTGAACTTCCAGATGTTCAAGCTGGTTTTAGAAAAGGCAGAAGAATCAGAGATCAAATTGCCAACATCCACTGGATCCATGGAAAAAGCAAGAGAGTTCCAGAGAAACATCTATTTCTGCTTTATTGACTATGCCAAGGCCTTTGACTGTGTGGACCACAATAAACTGTGGAAAATTCTTCAAGAGATGAGAATACCAGACCACCTGACCTGCCTCTTGAGAAACCTATATGCAGGTCAGGAAGCAACAGTTAGAACTGGACATGGAACAACAGACTGGTTCCAAATAGGAAAAGGAGTACGTCAAGGCTGTATATTGTCACCCTGTTTATTTAACTTCTATGCAGAGTACATCATGAGAAATGCTGGGCTGGAAGAAGCGCAAGCTGATATCAAGATTGCCAGGAGAAATATCAATAACCTCAGATATGCAAATGACACCACCCTTATGGCAGAAAGTGAAGAGGAACTAAAAATCCTCCTGATGAAAGTGAAAGAGGAGAGTGAAAAAGTTGGCTTAAAGCTCAACATTCAGAAAACGAAGATCATGGCATCTGGTCCCATCACTTCATGGGAAATAGATGGGGAAACAGTGGAAATAGTGTCAGACTTTATTTTTGGGGGCTCCAAAATCACTGAAGATGGTGGTTGCAGCCATGAAATTAAAAGACGCTTACTCCTTGGAAGGAAAGTTATGACCAACCTAGATAGTATATTGAAAAGCAGAGACATTACTTTGCCAACAAAGGTTTGTCTAGTCAAGGCTATGGTTTTTCCAGTGGTCATGTATGGATGTGAGAGTTGGACTGTGAACAAAGCTGAGTGCCAAAGAATTCATGCTTTTGAACTGTGGTGTTGGAAAAGACTCTTGAGAGTCCCATGGACTGCAAGAAGATCCAACCAGTCCATCCTAAAGGAGATCAGTCCTGGGTGTTCATTGGAAAGACTGATGCTGAAGCTCAAACTCCAATACTTTGGCCACCTCATGCGAAGAGCTGACTCATTGGAAAAGATTCTGATGCTAGGAGGGATTGGGGGCAGGAGGAGAAGGAGATGACAGAGGATGAATGGCTGGATGGCGTCACCAACTCGATGTACATGAGTTTGAGTGAACTCCAGGAGCTGGTGATGGACAGGGAGGCCTGGCGTGCTGTGATTCATGGGGTCGCAAAGAGTCAGACATGACTAAGCAACTGACCTGAAATGAACCCCTACCATGTTTGGCCTCAGGCCAAACTACAGGGCAGGAACACAGCCCCACAGCATCATCAGAAAATTGGATTTAATTCTTAGTAAGCAAGGCCTCACCCACCAGAGCAAGTCTCAGTTTTCCCTTTTCAGCCAGTCCCTCCCATCTGGAAGCTTCCACAAGCCTCTTATATTTATCTATCAGAGGGCAGACAGAATGAAAACCACAATCACAGAAAACTAACCAAACTGATCACATGGATCACAGCCTTGTCTAACTCAATGAAACTCTGAGCCATGCTGTGTAGGGCCCCCCAAGACAGACAGATTATGATGGAGATTTCTGACAAAACGTGGTCCACTGTAGAAGTTAATGGCAAACCACTTCAGTATTCTTGCCTTGAGAACCCCATGAACAGTATGAAAAGGTCCCTATATGCCAACACCATATTAAATCTTGGATACAGAGTTTTGCATGAAGTAGAAAAAATACCTTTATTGCTCTACAGGCAAAGGGGGCCACAGTGGGCTAATGCCCTCAAAACTGTGTGTCCTAACATCCAGTCAGTGGTGAGGAGCTTTATAGTAATAGTTCAAAGAGGGTGTGATCAGCTCATGAACATTCTTCTGATTGGTTGGTGGTAAGGTAAATGGGAGTCAGCATCAACAACTTTCTGGTTCCAACTGGTGTGGGCTCTACCTGCTAGTGGGTAGCACAGGGCTAAGTTCTCTCACCTGGTAGGGGGTTTCAGTGTCTGCAAAGCAGCTCACAGATATTGTTATGTATATCCCTTGAGTAGACAGACCTTTGTTGGCAAAGTAATGTCTCTGCTTTTTAATATGCTGTCTAGGTTGGTCATAACTTTTCTTCCAAGGAGCAAGCATCTTTTAATTTCATGGCTGCAGTCACCATCTGCAGTGATTTTGGAGCCCCCCAAAATAAAACTGTCACTGTTTCCACTGTTTCCTCATCTATTTGCCATGAAGTGATGGGACCAGATGCCATGATCTTAGTTTTCCAAACGTTGAGTTTTAAGCCAACTTTTTCACTCTCGTCTTTCACTTTCACTTTCCTCTTTCACTTTTGTCCGTCTAGTCAAAGCTATGGTTTTTCCAGTAGTCATGTATAGATGTGAGAGTTGGACTATAAAGAAAGCTGAGCCCCAAAGAACTGATGCTTTTGAACTGTGGTGTTGGAGAAGACTCTTGAGAGTCCCTTGGACTGCAAGGAGATCCAACCAGTCCATCCTAAAAGAGATCAGTCCTGAGTATTCATTGGAAGGACTGATGCTGAAGCTGAAACTCCAATACTTTGGCCACCTGATGCGAAGAATTGACTCACTGGAAAAGACCCTGATGCTGGGAAAGATTGAAGGTGAAAGGAGAAGGGGACGACAGAGGATGAGATGGTTGGATGGCATCACTGACTCAATAGACATGAGTCCATTCTGAGTAAACTCCGGGAGTTGGTGATGGACAGGGAGTTCTGGCGTGCTGCAGTCCATGGGGTAGCAAAGCGTTGCACAAAACTGAGTGACTGCACTGACCTGAACTGAACTGATGATGTCCCTTGAGGAGAAACCAGGACATTGCCCCAAGGCTGCACTATTGTTACTTGACTGCTCCTCCTTTGTCTCCTCATCTTCTCCCTTCCTTGATTAGCAACTGTTTGAACATGCCCTTTGGAACTCAGGGAAAGTTAGGGAGGCTGAATGAAGCCTATTTCCTGTCATCAAGAAAGGGAGGAGAGCAGAGGGAGGCAGACACAGAAAGACTTTTGTGCCCAGGAGCCCCACTGGGTCCTGCTTGGTTCCAGTGTGGCAGGAGCTTGAGAGAGACTTTGAAGGGAATGGCCACCCACTCCAGTATTCTTGCCTGGAAAATCTCATGGACAGAGGAGTCTGGCAGGCTACAGTCCACGGGGTCCCAAAGAGTTGGACAGAACTGAGCAACTTCACTTTCACATTCACTGTCTTTATACATCTAAAGATGTTGCTTGAATCTCTGCAAAAGGGAGGAAGAAGCATAATAGAAACTCTGACAGAGGCTCCAATAAAGCTTAGAAAGAACCCAAGAACATTCTGGCAGACTCTTTGCTTCCCCGCCTCTTCTAATATGGCACAAGAAGATGGTCTCCTGGGGAATCGGCCTGCATCAGTGCATCCTGGCCCATTGCTTGTGTGCAGGTGTCAGACTGAAGCCCCAGTAACACCAAGTAGAGTGCAGGGGTGTGAGGCATATAAAAAGCAGGAGGCCAGGGAGTTGCTGAGATTGTTGTGGAAGGGGGATCCTTTACAGGGCCCAAATGGGGTTCTTGTCTAACACTCAGAAATGAATTGTCTGAGGGTACACACATGCTGACAAAGCAAGAGATTTTATTGGGAAAGAGCACCCGGGCAGAGAGCAGTAGGGTAAGGGAACCCAGGAGAACTTCTCTGCAACATGGCTCACAGTCTCAGGTTTTATGGTAATGGGAGAAGTTTCTGGGTTGTGTGTGGCCAATAATTCTAACTCAGAGTCCTTCCTGATGGTGCAGGCATTGCTTATCCAAGATGCATGTCAGTGAGGATTCTGGGAGGTGGTCGGACACATGGTGTCACCTTTTGACCTTTCCTGAACTCTTCTGGTTGATGGTGGTTTATCAGTTCCATGTTCCTTACCAGGACCTCCTATCATAAAACAACTCATGCAAATTCTTACTGTGGTGCCTGGCCAGGGTGGGCAGTTTCAGTCAGTGTGCTTTCCCTAACAGGAGCACAAGTTTCAGCAATGGATGTCAGCATACTGTCTGGAAAGAAAGATGATGGGACCACATCTCAGCAGAGACTACAGCAGAAGATGCCTGAGAATAGGAGATATGGAGATATTCTGTTCCCCTGAGGTTAATGCAGACCCAAAGAAAAGCAAGAGGGCAAGAGGCTCCTTCTCCACCACTGTAAGGATAGCTGAGCTTTCATTCAAGCCTGGTTGCAATCGTGGGAAAAGGGAGCAAAGAAATCCTGGAAGAAAAAAAGGGTCTTGAAAGGGAGTTTAAATTGACTAAATACTTATCATAAAAAGAAACTTTTAAATGAGACATTTCTTTTTAAATGGCAAGGTCGAAATCTTCCTGCTTTGGGAAGCAAAGAAGCCTTAAGAATCAGATGAGATCGGTTATAGAAAATACAGAAAGTGGCCATTTCAATAGCCCTGATGTGAAATTATCATGACATGGACCAGACAAGGGTCAAAGGGAAGTATATTTGGGGGGGGGGGGGGGGAAGAGAGAGAGAGAAATGGTTTTGAAAACCAAGGAAATGACACTTGGAATTAGGGAGTCTAATACCAAGGATAATATTTTCTGCTAAATATTAGGCATAGTCTCAAATAGCTCAGTCCCTTTTAGCCATGTGACCTCTTGAAAGTTCATTGTAGATTTCTTGGAAGGATGAAATTATGTTTTGTAAAGCATTTGGAATAATATAGTAGACATTCAATAAAAATAGACTTCCATTAATATTACAGTTATCTCTCAATCACCTATTGATGAGAATACAATTTAGTCAAAACGTTGGACCTGGAGGAAGGAAAACTGAACTTATCTACTCAAGTGTGTAGCCTGCTACCAGGCATTTAATTTCTCTGTTCCTCAGTTTCTTAGTTAGTAAAGAGTTCAGGAAAATTCCATCACCAAGAAGCTAAAATATCCAAAAGTATCCCTAGGGTGGTAGCCTGAGTGATGAGGCCATTAAATAAAACCAGACAATCTTCATATTTAAACATCATGCATAAGTAACATTCTAACTGCATGTAACTGGAAAAAATTATAAAGTGTTTGAGGATCTTACTTTGCAAACAAAATCCCAGGCCTGTCTGCAACAGCTTGCGACCTTTGAACCCCTAAATCCATCTCTAGGTCCCCAAAATTATACCCATGGGAGAGGGCTTAGAAAGCTGACTAATCAAGACATCTTCCTTACCTTAAGCCCACCTCAGAAGAATCAATGGAAAAAGGGAGCAAACAGAAATCCTCTCCTCCAACTTTCTCCCAATATGCATTGGGTAGAAGAAGCCAAAGAAAACAAAATGCAGAAATTCCCTAGATACAAAGGAGTTGCCAGATCAGCTTTCTGATGCTGTTTGGTACCTGCCCAGATCTCCAGGCCCAGCTGCTGTGCTGTTGGCTGCTAATGGCTGATAGCTGTATCTTCCTTCAGATACACGCTCTCCAACAATCAGAGCCCCCTGACTCAGGGATGTCTAGGTGGCTACCCAAAATCCTGCAGCTGAGTGGCACCCAGCAGCTAAGGACTCACTGATACAAATGTAAAAGCCCAAAACCATTGCTTCAGAAAGGGACAACTCTGTGATGCCATGCCTACTCCCAAACTCCCCAAGGATGAACTTGAGATTTGAGTTAAACTTGCCCCTGGCTTCTTCCCCTTCCTCTTGTGCTATCCTCATTCCCTCATAAGAGTCTCTTGAGGATACTCTATCAATAAATGACTTGTATAAGAATCAACATCTCAGGTTCTGTTTCTAATGAAACATACCTGATGCATTGCCAAGGAACTTACATCATGGCTGTAGCCAGGGAGACCTTACTATGGCTGCCCTGGAGGGTTTGGTATTTGCAGAGAAAAGTAGCCACTGTGTAGTTCCCACTGGCCCCTTTCTGCTTTGGAATTTTAATTGTAGCTATTAAAGAAACATAAAATTCTTACTCTATGGTGTATGTAGACTATATCAGAGACAGGTGACTAGTCTTTTAGTTCATAAGTCACCAGACTATGAGGAGCCTTTCAGGGAATACTTCTTGAGATGATGGTAAAAAGATCTTATGTATGAGAAGTTGTGTATTGGTGTTGGGGAGCTAGACTGATAAAGAGGGAAAAATTTTGCTATTGCCTATTCAATCTACTCTTTCATATTTTCTTACAAACAGACCTTGATTTTGTTTGAAATGGTGATTCCTCTGTCTATACTTGGCTACTTTTCCTGCTCCAGAGTAGCTAGTGGTCACTACATGACTTAATTCTGGATAATAAGATAGAGGGATCCCCTGGTGGCCTAGCAGTAAAGAATCTTCATGCAATGCAGGTGTCCCAGAGAAGTGGGTTGGGAAAGATCCCCTGAAGGAGGACATGGTAACCCACTTCAGTATCCTTGCCTGGAGAATCCCATGGGCAAAAAAGCCTGGTGGCTACAGTTCACAGGGTCAGTCAGACACGACTCAAGCGACTGGGCACACACACGCACACAATAAGATAGAAGCAAAAATTACAGGACAAAGCTTCTGGGAAAACGTTTAAAGTTGGAGAAATGTAAATGGTATAAATCTTTACCCTCATCTCCTTCTTGCTGCTGGAGAAACAAAGAGAATATCCATCTTATACTAAAAGATGACAATTATGAAAGCAAAGAGATGAAAGCCACTTGTTAAGAGTGTGAAGGAAAAAATGTGGAGTCTGTGATATCCATCCCTATCTATTTAAGTCCCTCTTTGGCAGATTTCTCATATGTCAAATGCTATCTTAATTCACAAGGCATATCGAAAGAAAAATGATCAAAAGATATAATAAGGCAATTTACAAAATAATTTCAATGCAAATTTCCAGTAATCATTGCAATTTTAACGTCTTCTTTTTTGGATAAAAGATTGGCAAGAGTTAATACCAAAATGTACACAGTCTCAGAAAATTTATGAAAAAACAGCTACTCATATACCCAGGAAGACACACCAATTCAACATTTATGAAAGAAGGTTTAGTAAATCGTCTATACATAAAATGTGCTCACCAGGCTTCTGGTCAAGAAGTCAGTCTAAGTAAGTGCATCTTTCTTTTCTCCCATCCAACAGCTTTATCAAGGCATTGTAAAGTCACTATTCACAAATGAATTGTGTAGGGAGAAAATTCAAAAGAATGTGCAAATAAGTTACTAGAATTACTAAATTATAGGGTCACTATTCATAAAAACCAAAACTGAAAAAAAGTACATTAATAATAAAATGTAGCCAAACTGTGAACTTTCATACAATATAATAACAGGGTGAATAAATCAGTATATGTTACAGTGTGATTTCCTCCCACAAACATAACATCAAGTAAAAAGAATCACATTCAGAGTTCGTGGGTTCCTTTGTAGCTCAGATGGTAAAGAATCTGCCTGCAGTGCAGGAGACCCAAGTTTGATCCCTGGGTCAGGAAGACCCCATGGAGAAGGGAATTGCTACCCACTCCAGTATTCTTGCCTGGAGAATTTCATGGGCAGAGGAGCCTATCCAGCTACAGTCTATGAGGTCACAAAGAGTTGGACACAACTGAGCAACTAACCCAAACTAATAGTGTTACTCCATGACTTCCTTAAAATTAACCCCAAGGCAAAATCAATCAATGGTGTTAGAAGTTAGGACAGAGGAGAAAGGCTCAGGAGGAGATACTGGAATTGGAGACTTTAGTCATGCTGGTAATGTTTTACATATTGATCTTGTACCAATTCTATGGATGTGTTCACTTAATGAAAACTGATTGAGTTAAAAAAAAAATTCTATGCACACTTTTTAACTATGTCATGTTTTACTAAAATAGTTTAAAAAACATAATAGCAAAAGGATATCCAAAAAGCATAATACAAAACCACCACATGATGAAGTGAGTCATCAGAAGCTTGGAGAATTCAACAAATTTCTGCAGAAAGAAATCAAGCTGGGGTCCAAGTCGCCTGAAGAAGCTACTCTAACTGACAGCTCTCCCTAAGCTCCCAGTTAACAATCAGCATCAATTACACATTATGAATGAGTTATTTTGAATGTCCAGCCCAGCAGAGTCTTCAGATGACTACAATCCTAGCTGAAGTCTGCTGCAACTCCATTAGAATCCCCAAGTGAGACCCGCCTAACCAAAAATGTTTCCAAAAGTCCCAACTTACAAAATCATAAGCAATATTAAAAGGTTGTTTTGAAGAAATAAGTTCTGGAGTAATTTGTTACATAATTACAGCAACTTAAAAAGAGAGTATCCTTGGACCTAGTAATAGGAATTTCATAGAGAGATAAGAGATAACTGGAAATGTAATTATTTTTAAAATAAAGACATTAATACAATAGAATTCCCCCAGTTTTCAAAGAAAACAATAATTGTTAAATTGAAAGAGTTCAGTGATTGCCAAGCAAGTTAACTGAAAGCAGATCTGAAATTTATGTATCTGTGAAATATCAGGACATCAATATTTCCACCCTTGGAGCAATCAACTAAGTCAGAGGCCAGAGGGCAGAGCAAAGTCAGGCAATTTATCTTCATTCCACTCTACTGAAAAGTATCTGCTTGATTTTTTAAAATATTTTATGGTAAAGACATATATATCAAATTGATATATATTATCTAAAAATTGTGATTTAGCCCTATATTTATTGATGGAGAAAATGATCAAAAATTTCACTGAGCAAAAAAGATTTCAGAAAAGCCTATGAAAAAATTGTTGGAGAGTTTGCAAAAGAAAAATCAACACTTGCTAGATAAGGTGATAAATCAAGGAGCACATAGGTTTAGTGGTAAAAGAAAACAGTAGTGGTTAAGTATTGAGGCATGGGTCCTCGATGGCCAACTTCAGGGTTGGGGGCAATAAGTGTAGCAGTACATGCATTGGACCATTTGAAGAAGGTTGCCATTATCTTCATTACCTCCACCATAGTTTGAAGTGAAAATGAAGTCGCTCAGTCGTGTCCAACTCTTTGCGACCCCATGGACTATAGCCTACCAGGTTCCTCCATTCATGGGATTTTCCAGGCAAGAATACTGAAGTGGATTGCCGTTTCCTTCTCCAGGAGGTCTTCCTGACCCAGGGATTGAAACCAGGTCTCCCATATTGTAGGCAGATGCTTTACCATCTGAGCCACCAGGAAAGCATACTTCAGTTCAGTTCAGTTAAGTTCAGTCACTCAGTCGTGTCTGACTCTTTGCAACTCCATGAATTGCATCACGCCAGGCCTCCCTGTCCATCACCAACTCCTGGAGTTCACTTAAACTCACATCCATCGAGTCGATGATGCCATCCAGCCATCTCATCCTCTGTCATCCCAATCTCCTCCTGCCCCCAATCCTTGCCAGCATCAAAGTCTTTTCCAATGAATCAACTCTTCTCATGAGGTGGCCAAAGTATTGGAGTTTCAGCTTTAGCATCATTCCTTCCAAAGAACACCCAGGACTGATCTCCTTTAGAATGGACTGGTTGGATCTCCTTGCAGTCGATGGGACTCTCAAGAGTCTTCTCCAACATCACAGTTCAAAAGCATCAATTCTTCAGCGCTCAGCTTTCTTCACAGTCCAACTCTCACACCCATACATGACTATTGGAAAAACCATAACCTTGACTAGATGGACCTTTGTTGGCAAAGTAATGTCTTTGCTTTTGAATATGCTATCTAGGCTGGTCATAACTTTCCTTCAAAGGAGTAAGCGTTTTTTAATTTCATGGCTGCAATCACCATCTGCAGTGATTTGGGAGCCCAAAAAACAAAGTCTGACACTGTTTCCACTGTTTCCCCATCTATTTCCCATGAAGTGATGGGACCAGATGCCATGATCTTCATTTTCTGAATGCAGAACTTTAAGCCAACTTTTCCACTCTCCTCTTTCACTTTCGTCAAGAGGATTTTTAATTCCTCTTCACTTTCTGCCCTAAGGGTGGTATCATCTGCATATCTGAGGTTATTGATATTTCTCCTGGCAATCTTGATTCCAGCTTGTGATTCAGCCCAGCCTTTCTCATGATGTACTCTGCATAGAAGTTAAATAAGCAGGGTGACAATATACAGCCTTGACGTACTCCTTTCCCTATTTGGAACCAGTCTGTTGTTCCATGTCCAGTTCTAACTGTCGCTTCCTGACCTGCATACAGATTTCTCAAGAGGCAGGTCAGGTAGTCTGGTATTCCCATCTCTTTCAGAATTTTCCAGTTTATTGTGATCCAGACAGTCAAAGGCTTTGGCATAGTCAATAAAGCAGAAATAGCAGGTTTTCTGGAACTCTCTTGCTTTTTCGATGATCCAGCGGATGTTGGCAATTTGATCTCTGGTTCCTCTGCCTTTTCTAAAACCATCTTGAACATCAGGAAGTTCATGGTTCACGTAGTGCTGAAGCCTGGCTTGGAGAATTTTGAACATTACTTTACTAGAGTGTGAGATGAGTGCAATTGTGCAGTAGTTTGAGCATTCTTTGGCATTGCCTTTCTTTGGGATTGGAATGAAAGCATAGTTTGGCCCCAGGTAAATAACAGGGAGGGAATACAGCTCCGCCCATCAACAGAAAATTGGATTAAAGATTTACTGAGCATGGTCTTGCCCACCAGAACAAGACTCAGTTTCTGCCTCAGTCAGTCTTTCCCAACAGGAAGCTTCCATAAGCCTCTTATCCTTCTCCATCAGGGGGCAGACAGACTGAAAATCACAATCACAGAGAGCTAACCAATCTGATCACATGGACCACAGCCTTGTCTAACTCAATGAAACTATGAGCCACGCCCTGTAGGACCACCCAAGACAGATAGGTCATGTTGGAGAGTTCTGACAAAATGTGGTCCACTGTAGAAGGGAATGGCAAACTACTTCAGTATTCTTGCCTTGAGAACTCCATGAACAGTATGAAAAGGCAAAAAGATAGGACACTGAAAGATGAATTCCCCACATCAATAGGTACCCAATATGCTACTAGAGATGAGTGGAGAAATAACTCCAGAGATATTGAAGAGATGGAGCCAAAGAAAAAACAACACCCAGTTGTGGATGTGACTGGTGATAGAAGCAAAGCCTGATGCTGCAAAGAGCAATATTGCTTAGGAACCTGGAATGTTATGTCTATGAATCAAGGCAAATTGGAAGTGGTCAAACAGGAGATGGCAAGAGTGAACATCAACATTCTAGGAATCAGTGAACTAAAATGGACTGGAATGGGTGAATTTAACTCAGATGACTATTATATCTACTAACATGGGCAAGAATCCCTTAGAAGAAATGGAGTAGCCATCATAGTCAACCATAGAGTTGGAAATGCATTACTTGGATGCAATCTCAAAAACTGAGAAAATGAGTCACCAGTCCAGGTTCAATGCACGATACTGGATGCTTGGGGCTGGTGCACTGGGACGACCCAGAGGGATGGTACGGGGAGGGAGGAGGGAGGAGGGTTCAGGATGGGGAACACGTGTATACCTGTGGCGGATTCATTTTGATATATGGCAAAACCAATACAATATTGTAAAGTTAAAAAATAAAATAAAATGTTAAGTAGAAAACACTACAAAAAAAAAAAATTGAGACAAAATGATCTCTGTTCATTTCCAAGGCAATCCATTCAATATCACAGTAATCCAAGTCCATGCCCTAACCAATAATGATGAAGAAGCTGAAGTTGAACGGTTCTATGAAGACCTACAAGAACTTTTAGAACTAACACCCAAAAAAGATGTCCTCTTAATTATAGAGGACTAGAATGCAAAAGTAGGAAGTCAAGAGATAACTGGAGTAACAGACAACTTTGGCCTTGGAGTACAGAATAAAGCAGGGCAAAGGCTAATAGGAGTTTTGCCAAGAGAACACACTGGTCATAGCAAACACCCACTTCCAACAACACAAGAGAAGACTCTACACATGCATATCACCAGATGGTCAACACCGAAATCAGATTGATTATATTCTTTGCAGCCGAAGATGGAGAAGCTCTATATAGTCAGCAAAAACAAGACCGGGAGCTGACTGTAGCTCAGATCATGAACTCCTTACTGCCAAATCAGACTTAAATTGAAGAAAGTAGGGAAAACCACTAGGCCATTCAGATATGACCTAAATCAAATCCCATACGATTATACAGTGGAAGTGAAAAATAGATTAAAGGGATTAATTCTGAAAGACAGAGTGCCTGAAGAACTATGGATGGAGGTTCATGATGATGTATAGGAGACAGGGATCAAGACCATCCCCAAGAAAAAGAAATGCAAAAAAGCAAAATGGCTATCTGAGGAGGACTTACAAATATCTCTGAAAAGAAGAGAGGCAAAAAGCAAAGGAGAAAAGGAAAGATGTACCCATCTGAATGCAGAGTTCCAAAGAAAGCAAGGAGAGATAAGAAAGCCTTCCTCAGTGCCCAATGCAAAGAAATAGAGGGAAACAATAGAATGGGAAAGACTAGAGATCTCTTCAAGAAAATTAGAGATACCAAGGGAACATTTCATGCAAAGATGGGCACAATAAAGGACAAAAATAGTATGGACCTAAGAGAAGCAGAATATATTAAGAAAAAGTGACAAGAATACACAGAAAAACTATACAGAAAAGACCTTCATGGCCCAGATAATCACGATGGTATGATTACTCACCTAGAACCAGGCATCCTGGAATGAGAAGTCAAGGGGGCCTCAGGAAGCATCACTACAAACAAAGCTAGTGAAGGTGATGGAATTCCAGTTGACCTACTTCAAATCCTAAAAGATGATGCTGTGAAAGTGTTGCACTCAATATGCCAGCAAATTTGGAAAATTCAGCAGTGGCCACAGGACTGGAAAAAGTCAGTTTTCATTCCAATCCCAAAAAAAGGCCATGCCAAAGAATGCTCAAACTACTGCACAATTGCACTCATCTCACACACTAGCAAAGTAATGTTCAAAATTCTCCAAGCCAGGCTTCGACAGTACATCAACCATGAAATTTCAGATATTCCAGCTGGATTTAGTAAAGGCAGAAGAACCAGAGATCAAATTGCAAATATCTGTTGGATCATTGAAAAAGCAAGAGAGTTCCAGAAAAACATCTACTTCTGCTTTATTGACTATGCCACACCTTTTGACTGTGTGGCTCACAACAAACTGTGGAAAATTCTTCAAGAGATGGGAATACCAGATCACCTGACCTGCCTCTTGAGAAATCTGTATGTAGATCAGAAAGCAACAATTAGAACTGAACTTGGAAAAACAGACTGGTTCCAAATAGGAAAAGGAGTACATCAAGGCTGTATGTTGTCACCCTGCATATTTAACTTATACAGAGAACACCATGAGAAATGCTGGACTGGATGAAGCACAAGCTGGAATCAAAATTGCTGGGAGAAATATCAGTAACCTCAGATATGCAGATGACACCACCCTTATGGCAGAAAGTGAAGAAGAACTAAAGAGCCTCTTGATGAAAGTGAGAGAGGAGAGTGAAAAATTGGTTTAAAACTGAACATTTAGAAAACTAAGATCATGGCATCTGGTCCCATCACTTCATGGCAAATAGGTGGGGAACAGTGGAAAGAGTAAGAGACTGTATTTTGGGGCTCCAAAATCACTGCAGATGATAATGATTGCAGCCATGAAATTAAAAGACACTTGTTCCTTGGAAGAAAAGTTATAACCAACCTAGACAGCATATTAAAAAGCAGAGACATTACTTTACCAACACTAATCAAAGCTATGGTTTTCCCAGTAGTCATGTATGGATGTGAGAGTTAGACTATAAAGAAAGCTGAGCTCCAAAGAATTGATGCTCTTAAACTCTGGTGTTGGAAAAGACTTGAGAGTCCCTTGGACTGCAAGGAGATCCAAACAGTCCATCCTAAAGGAAATCAGTCCTGAATATTCATTAGAAGGACCAATGCTGAAGCTGAAACTCCAGTACTTTGGCCACCTGATGTGAAGAGCTGACTCATTGGAAAAGACCTTGATGAGGATTGAAGGTGGGAGGAGAAGGGGATAACAGAGGATGAGATAATTGGATGGCATCACCAACTCAATGGACATGAGTTTAAGTAAACTCCGGGAGTTGGTGATGGACAGGGAGTTCTGGTTTGCTGCAGTCCACAGGGTTGCAAAGAGTCAGACATGGCTGAACTTAACTGCACTGAATTGATTTCAGAGGAAAGGACAGTGATGAGAGAACTGGACCAGATAAGTAAATCAAGTCACTTCCCAAACCACTTGTTAGACACAAACATTAACTGGCTTAATTCTTCACTCTATTCAAGTATACACTAAGAATTCTATATTTACTTATACTATATGCAAATCCTTTTATAACCGTATACTGCATTTATTCAGAGTTTATACTGTTAATAATGAAAAAGCTTTTCTATTCTCTCATTGTGCTGCTGAGTCTTCCTCTTAATAAGTTTCTAAGACAAACCATTATTTAAGTGAAACAAAGGAAAATAGAACAGAAATTAAAGGTTAAAAAAGCAATTACAGATCAGGTGTTGTATTTTAAAATGCTGCTTGATGTTTAAAATTTGTGAAATATATCAAGGTGTGAGTATTGACCTTATCTTTTTAATCAATTATAGCAGAAGCTCTCTGACTGATCATTTAATTTGTCTTATCAAGTAACACTTTGTTTCTTCTGTTAAGCCTATATACAGATATTCACAACACACAAAAAACTCTTCAACACTAAATTATCCTTTTGTATGCTTGAATACTTCTTCTTACAGTTGAATTGTATGCATATTAAGAGTTTATGCAATCCCAAACCATTTTGTCTGTTGCACTAGTATTATGATTATATTACTCAAGGGATTATTGCACATACACATGAAATATAAGTTCAAAAATCAGGGAAGAAATCTAGGAGGATCCTGCTCTGAGTCCATACTCACAGAAAATGCCTTTCAAAACACAGTCAAACAAATTTACACTTCTATGCTGTAAGTCAAAGCTTTTATTTGTGTATTCCTCAACTAGATGTCTAGGTTACACTGGAGTTGCAATCTACAAATTTCAGTTATTTTAAACAACAGTTCTTCACACACTCTATATATACAATATGCCTAGAAGAAGTAGACTCTAAATATTTATGGATATCTCTGATGAACATCTGTGTTGAGTTTATCCAACTGCAAATTTACAGCACATTACAAGATTACACTCACTTCTAAAAATAATTGAAATTCAGTAGGAAAGAGAGTCCCCAACCACTTTCTGGTTAAATAACTTACTAGAAGGACTCAAGTAACTTATTAAATGCTGTTATAATCACGGTTATGGTTTATATCAGGGAAAGGGTACAAATTAAAATGAGCCAAGGATGCAGCATAGGAAAGAGTCCAAGAAAGGTAGCAAGTGTGGAGTTTTTCTGTCCTCTCCCCAAGGAATCAAGAATGTGGTATATTTACGTATATCACCATGTATGTGCTCAGTCACTTAAATCGTGTCCAACTCTTTGCTATCCTATGGACTGTAGCCCGCCAGGTTCCTCTGTCCATGGGATTCTCCAGGCAAGAATACTGGAGTAGGTTGCCACGCCTTTCTCCAGGGGATCTTCCTGGCCCAGGGATTGAACTCACATCTGCTGCATTATAGGTACAGAGTATTGCCAATCAGGAAAGCTCATCCAAGCCTTTAGTGTCCAGAGCTTTTATTGGGACTCCATTACATACTACCCAGGTAGCTGTCCTTTAGTCTCCAATCCCTCCTAGAGGCTCAAACTAATACCTTTAGTCTTCATTCCCTTTCCCCAGACAGACTCTTTTATTAGGCAGAACATCCCAGGATACTAAAGATCACCTCCCAGTAGCCAAAGGCAAAGGCCTGACCTGTATTTGAGTTAACTTAATTCTTCACTGCACAAAATTGTGTTGTAATTTCACATTTGACTGTGTTAATTGGCCAAATATATGATCTAATTTCTTTGAATAAGAGGACTTTTGCTAAAATTAATCCATTCTAATTGACCTTTTAATATCAGTTGCTTACTAATTATCTCAACCATTTATGATCCACACAAAGTACATACAAAACATATTTCTCTACCCCAGATGGGGTGGATTGTTTGATAAAGGTAACTTCTACACAGAAAGGAACACTGTTCCAGGTAACACACAATCCGGTAGCTGTCTCTAACTCTAAAAGCTGTGATTATTTTTGTTACAATTTGTACTTCTTGACTTCAATTCAGGGAGCACATTGCAGGGAAAGTAAAGTGATTTCTGAGTAAAAGTTAACTTAAAGATAATGCATTGAAACAGAAGGAACCTTTTAAATTGAGTATTGCATGAATCTGGGAAGAAGTAAATTAGGGGGCATGAAGAATTATGGTGGATAAAAGCTCAGCATTCAAAATATGAGCATTTACAGAGACAAAAACTTAGACCATTTTGTAATTTGAAGAAAAATCTTGATAAAAGCATAGCCAAATTGTCCACATGCCAATGAAGATATATCTGTCATTTCTGTAGCAGTTCATGTGAGTCAGGATTGGGGCATTTGGAGAAAGCTTCATAAATCATGTGTGACATGAGTATAGATTTTGAAAGAAATTTATAATTAGACATACAGAAAGGAGAGGAAAAGACAACCCAAGACAAAGAGGTTAGTCCTGTCCAGTGAAAGTGAAAGTGTCCGATTCTTTGCCACCCCATGGACTGTAGCCCACAGGCTCCCCTGTCCATGGGATTCTCCAGGCAAGAATACTGGAGTGGGTTGCCATTTTCTTCTCCAAGGGATCTTCCCAACTCAGGGACTGAAACCCAGTCTCCTGCATTGCAGGCAGACTCTTACTGTTTGAGCCACCAGGGAAGCCTGGTATCTGTAAGACATCTAATAAATCTATTTGAGTAAAAGGGAGAATCCTGCTTGGGGAGGAACAGCAGTTAGGGTTAAAAACAGTTTTACACAGGAACCCATATATTGAAGATTAAGTTAGCGTAAAGTCTAGATTTTTATCTATAAAATAAAGAAAACACTGAAATTTGGGAAGATTAGGTAATGTGTGCAAAGAAGTATTTTAAAAATCTTTTTCAACCATTGGTATAAATGATAGATTGAAGTAGAGAAAGACTGCAAGCCAGGAGATCACATGCTTTTCTCTTGAAAATGTTATTGGCTTCCATTCCTTATTTCTGTCTTTCATGCACACACGTAGAAAAATTAAATTTCAAAGACATGAAATCTGGAATTCAAAACTAAGTTTATTTTTCTTTGCAAACTATTTTTAATCATGTCTCTATCCCATTGTTGGAAGCATATTTAATCCCAATTAGTGTTTATCCAGTTGGTGTTTAAAAAATTAAATTAAATTTAAGAAAGCCCCCCGAAACTCAGAATTAGAATGCTTGGGCTCCTTTCATCCAAGCAAAGTTAAATTCACATTCCACAGCAGCCTAATATGATAGCCTAACATAGTTTATATGTGTCATACTTAACCAAGGTCAGTTTTGATTCTTATAAAATGTAATGTTTGCTCACTGGCATCTATCTTTACTGCAGTCTATGGCTGAGTACCAACTTCTTTATGCAGTCTGGCTCACAGGGTACATAGGCCACATTTATGTGCTGTGCTGTGCTTAGTAGCTCAGTTGTGTCCAACGCTTTGTGACCCCATGGACTGTAGCCAGCCAGGCTCCTCTGTCCTTGGGATTTCACAGGCAAGAGTACTGGGATGGTTTGCGATTTCCTTCTCCAGGGGATCTCCCTGACCCAGAGGTCAAATCTACTTCTCCTGCATTAGCAGGCAACTTCTTTACCACTAAGCCACCAGGGATGCCCTCTGAGTAGACAAATGCAAAATAATAGCTGGAGATTTTAACATTTTTTTCTTAATAACTGATACAAGTGGACAGAATATCAATATATAGAAGACTTGACCAACTTTATCCTATATAACATTTGCAGAATATTCACTCAACAACAGATTACCTATTCAAGTGCACACAGAACATCCACTAGATAGATCATATACTGTGACACAAACATGTTTGAATATACTTAAAAGGAATCAGATCATACCAAGCATGTATCTAACCACAGTAGCATTTAATTTTAAATCAGTAACAGTAACATACCTGAAAAGTCCCAAATATTTGAAACAAAATTGCACATTTCCAAATCTACACTTAGAAAGCATTTTGAATTGAATAGGAATAAAATCATAGCCTATCAAAATGTGTGGGATGCAACTAAAGCAGTACTTGAAATAAGTACTGCAAGGAGATCAAACCAGTCAATCCTAAAGGAAATAAACCCTGAATATTCACTGGAAGAACTAATGCCGAAGCTCCAATACTCTGGCCACCTGATAGAAAGAGCTGAATCACTGGAAAAGACAATGATGCTGAGAAAGACTGAAGGCAGGAGAAGGGGATGACAGAGGATGCTACGGTTAGATAGCATCACCCACTTAACAGACATGAATTTGAGCAAACTCTGGGAGATAGTAGAAGACAGAGGAGCCTCGTGTGCTGCAGTCCATATGGTCACAGAGTAGGACATGACTTAGCAACTGAACAACAACAACAAAGAGAAATGAACTAAAATACCTACGTTAGAAAAGAAAGGTCTCAAACCAATCATTTTAGCTTTCATCGTAACAATCAAGGGGACAATAGGGACAATGAAAACCAAAGTAAGCAGAAGGAAGGAAATAATAAAGGATGCAGCAGAAATATATAAAGTAGAGAACAGGAAAATGATACAATGATTTTTTTTCCCAAAAGACTGAAGAGATAATAGATACCAACTCAGTTTATAGTAACATTACTTTTATGCCAAAACCAGATAAATGCCTTACAACAAAACAAAACTATAGACACCAATCCCTCATGGGCTTAGACGGTAACTCCTTAATAAAATGTCAACAAATTAAATCTATCATTATATAAAAAGAAAAAGCTACCACAAACAAACTAGGTTTACTTCAGAAATGCAGAGTTTCTTAAAAACTCAAAAATCAAACAATATACTGTGTCAACAGACTAAAAAAAATTTTGTTGATAAATCTAACATCAGTTCAGGTCAGTTCAGTCACTCAGTTGTGTCCGACTCTTTGCAACCCCATGAATTGCAGCACACCAGGCCTCCCTGTCCATCACCAATTCCCATAGTTCACCCAAACTCATGTCCATCAAGTTGGTGATGCCATCCAGCCATATCATCCTCTGTCATCCCCTTCTCCTCCCACCTCCAATCCCTCCCAGCATCAGAGTCTTTTCTAACAAGTCAAGTGTTCGCATGAGGTGGCCAAAATATTGGAGTTTCAGCTTTAGCATCAATCCTTCCAAAGAACACCCAAGACTGATCTTTAGAATGGACTGGCTGGATCTCCTTGCAGTCCAAGGGGCTCTCAAGAGTCTTCTCCAACACCACAGTTCAAAAGCATCACTTCTTCCCTGATTTGGAACCAATCTGTTGTTCTATGTCCAGTTTTAACTGCTACTTCTTGACCTGCATACAGATTTCACAGGAGGCAGGCCAGGTGATCTGGTATTCCCATCTCTTTAAGAATGTTCACAGTTTGTTGTGATCCACACAGTCAAGGGCTGTGGAATAGTCAATAAAGCAGAAGTAGATGTTCTTCTGGAACTTTCTTGCTTTTTCGATGATTCAATGGATGTGGGCAATTTAATCTCTGGTTCCTCTGCCTTTGCTAAATCCAGCTTGAACACCTGGAAGTTCATGGTTTATGTACCACTGAAGCCTGGTTTGGAGAATTTTGAGCATTACTTTGCTAGCGTGTGAGATGAGAGCAAAAAGAGATAAGAAAGCCTTCCTCAGCGATCAATGCAAAGAAATAGAGGAAAACAAGAGAATGGGAAAGACTAGAGATCTCTTCAAGAAAACTAGAGATACCAAGGGAACATTTCATGCAAAGATGGGCTCAATAAAGGATAGAAATGGTATGGACCTAACAGGAGCAGAAGATATTAAGAAGAGGTGGCAAGAATACACAGAATCACTGTACAAAAAAGATCTTCACAATCCAGATAGTCACGATGTTGTGATCACTGACCTAGAGCCAGACAACCTGGAATGTGAAGTCAAGTGGGCCTTAGAAAGCATCACTACGAACAAAGCTAGTGGAGGTGATGGAATTCCAGTTGAGCTATTTCAAATCCTGAAAGAAGATGCTGTGAAAGTGCTGTACTCAATATGCCAGCAAATTTGGAAAACTCAGCAGTGGCCACAGGACTGGAAAAGGTCCGTTTTCATTCCAATCCCAAAGAAAGGCAATGCCAAAGAATGCTCAAACTACCACACAATTGCACTCATCTCACATGCTAGTAAAGTAATACTCAAAATTCTCCAAGCCAGGCTTCAGCACTACGTGAACCGTGAACTTCCAAATGTTCAAGCTGGTTTTAGAAAAGGCAGAGGAACCAGAGATCAAATTGCCAACATCCGTTGGATCACCGAAAAATCAAGAGAGCTCCAGAAAAACATCTATTTCTGCTTTATTGATTGTGCCAAAGCCTTTGATTGTGTGGATCACAATAAAGTGTGGGAAATTCTGAAAGAGATGGGAATACCAGACCACCTGACCTGCCTCTTGAGAAACCTATATACAGGTCAGGAAGCAACAGTTAGAACTGGACATGGAACAACAGACTGGTTCCAAATAGGAAAAGGAGTACATCAAGGCTGTATACTGTCACCCTGTTTATTTAAATTATATGCAGAGTACATCATGAGAAACTCTGGACTGGAGGAAACACAAGCTGGAATCAAGATTGCTGGGAGAAATATCAATAACCTCAGATATGCAGATGACACCACCCTTATGGCAGAAAGTGAAGAGGAACTAAAAAACCTCTTGATGAAAGTGAAAGTGGAGAGTGAAAAAGTTGGCTTAAAGCTCAACATTCAGAAAACGAAGATCATGGCATCTGGTCCCATTGCTTCATGGGAAATAGATGGGGAGACAGTGGAAACAGTGTCAGACTTTATTTTGGGGGGCTCCAAAATCACTGCAGATGGTGACCTCAGCCATGAAATTAAAAGACGCTTACTCCTTGGAAGGAAAATTATGACCAACCTAGATAGCCTATTCAAAAGCAGAGACATTACTTTGCCAACAAAGGTCCGTCTAGTCAAGGTTATGGTTTTTCCAGTAGTCATGTATGGATGTGAGAGTTGGACTGTGAAGAAGGCTAAGCGCCCAAGAATTGATGCTTTTGAACTGTGGTGTTGGAGAAGACTCTTGAGTCCCTTGGACTGCAAAGAGATCCAACCCGTCCATTCTGAAGGAGATCAGCCCTCGGATTTCTTTGGAAGGAATGATGCTGAAGCTGAAACTCCAGTACTTTGGCCACCTCATGCGAAGAGTTGACTCATTGGAAAAGACTCATGCTGGGAGGAATTGGGGGCAGGAGGAGAAGGGGACGACAGAGGATGAGATGGCTGGATGGCATCACTGACTCAATGGACGTGAGTCTGAGTGAACTCTGGGAGTTGGTGATGGACAGGGAGGCCTGGCGTGCTGAGATTAATAGGTTCTCAAAGAGTCAGACACAACTGAGCGACTGAACTGAACTGAACTGAACTGAGATGAGTGCAATTGTGTGCAATTTGAGCATTTTTTGGCATTGCCTTTCTTTGGGATTGGAATGAAAACTGACCTTTTCCAGTCCTATGGCCACTGCTGAATTTTCCAAATTTGCTGGCATATTTAGTGTAGCACTTTCACAGCATCATCTTTTAGGATTTGAAAAAGCTCAACTGGAATTCCATCACTTGCACTAGCTTTGTTCATAGTGATGCTTCCTGAAGCCCACTTGAATTCACATTCTAGGATGTCTGGTTCTAAGTGAGTGATCACACCATTGTAGTTATCTGTGTCATGAAGATCTTTTTTATACAGTTCTTCATTCTTGCCACCTCTTCTTAATATCTTCTGCTTCTGTTAGGTCCATAGTATTTTTGTCCTTTATTGTGCTCATCTTTTCATGAAATACTCCCTTGGTATCTCTAATTTTCTTGAAGAGATCTCTGGTCTTTCCCATTCTATTTTTTTCCTCTATTTTTTTGCATTGATCACTGAGGAAGGTTTTCTTATCTCTCCTTGCTATTGTTTGGAACTCTGCGCTCAAATATGTATATCTTTCCTTTTCTCCTTTACTATTCGCTTCTCTTCTTTTCACAGCTATTTGTAAGGTTTCCCTTGTGGCTCAGCTGGTAAAGAATCAGCTCCTTGTTGGGGCTAAAAGAATTCCTTATTGCTAATGAAAAATATATTTATTTTGAAACTCTGGGGGGAACTCTTGGGGTGGAACAGCCTTTGAAAATACTTAATTTATTCCAAATTATTTTTAGTGGGATATAATGAATTTTAAGTAGCTTTTTTCACACATCAAAGATGAGTCAGTGCTTATACTACTTGCACGTCTCCTGATGTCTAATATTAATTGGAATTGTGTGATGTTTTAAAAAATAAACAGGCATTAACCTGCGGTAAGTGAAAAATAAGCCAATGAAAATTCACTTTTGGAATATTCTTTTGTGTGTCGACTGCATCTATCAGGCCAAAGATCACAGTCAGGGCAAACAGAAAGAGGGTTAAGAGAAACTGGTAAGTATATTTTGAAAGGTATACATAAAAGTACAAAAATTTCCCATTGAGAAAACTTGAAGAAAAAAAAGTTGTCACACAAATTTTTAGAAAGCAGATAAATTCCAAAAGTGAAAGGTCTGAGAAATACCAACACTGATGGATATACTGTTAAACCTGGGACATTTCCCAGTTTCAGCACAAATCCTAAATTAGAAGTTAAGGAAATCTTTAATCCAGCTTGAATCTCTGACATGAACAGAGCAGAAGAAGAAGACTACAAAATCTCTGTGCTAAATAGTGGGCAGAGCCAGACATTGGTATTTCACCAACTTCTGGAGACTAGGGTCACACCCATCACATCTCTTTCATTTTCTGAGGCAAATTTAACTTATATGCAGAGTATATCATGAGAAATGCTGGACTGGATAAAGCACAAGCTGGAATCAAGATTGCTGGGAGAAATATAAAAAACCTCAGATATGCAGATGACACCACCCTTAAGGCAGAAAGTGAAGAACTAAAGAGCCTCTTGATGAAAGTGAAAGAGGAGAATGAAAAACTAGCTTAAAACTCACCATTCAAAAAATGAAGATCATGGCATGCGGTCCCATCACTTCATGGCAAATAGATAGGGAAACAGTGGAAACAGTGACAGACTTTATTTTGGGGGCTCCAAAATCACTGCAGTTGGTGACTGCAGCCATGAAATTAAAAGACGCTTCCTCCTTGGAAGAAAAGTTATGACCAACCTAGACAGCATATTAAAAAGCAAAAGCATTACTTTGCCAACAAAGGTCCTTCTAGTTAAAGCTATGGTTTTTCCAGTAGTCATGTATGCATGTGAGAGTTAAGCTATAAAGAAAGCTGAGTGCCAAAGAATTGATGCTTTTGAACTGTGGTGTTGGAGAAGACTCTTGAGAGTCCCTTGGATGGCAAGGACATCCAACCAGCCCATCCTAAAGGAAGTCAGTCCTGAATATTCATTGAAAGGACTGATGCTGAAGCTGAAACTCCAATATTTTGTTCACCTGATGTGAAGAGCTAACTCATTGGAAAAGACCCTGATGCTGTGAAAGATTCAGGGCAGGAGGAGAAGGGGACAACAGAGGATGAGACGGCCAGATGGCATCATTGACTCAATGGACATGAGCTTGAGTAGGCTCCAGGAGTTGGTGAAGGACAGGGAAGTCTGGTGTGCTGCACTCCATGGGGTCACAAAGAGTCGGGCATGACTGAGCGACTGAACTGATGAGGCAAATCATTTGGAAGATCCAGAAACCATCAGGTGACAAGAGGATGTAAGAAAAGCTGTACAAACTTCCAGGTATAAAAAAGGTCACCGGGATGAAGTGTACAGCATAGAGAATATAGTTGACAATTTTGCAATAACTTTGTATGGTGACAGTTGGTAATTACACTTATCATAGTGATCATGTCATATTGTATATGAATATCAAATTGGGCTTCCCAGGTGGTTCAGTGGGTAAAGAATCCATGTCCAATGCAGGAGACCTGGGTTCAATCCCGGGGTTGGGAAGATCCCCTGGAGAAGGGCATGGCAACCCATACTAGTATTCTTGCCTGGAGAATCCCATGGGCAGAGGAACCTGGTGGGTTGTAGTCCATAGGGTCACAAAAGAGTCAGACACAACTGAAGTGACTGAGTGCACTTGCACTCAAGAATATCAAATCACTGTGTTGTATGCCAGAAACTAATTTTTATTGCAAATCAATTAATGTCAATAAAAAAGTAGGCTGTCTAAAATTTAAAAATAAATAAAATTTTAAAGTAAAATAAAGAGACTAATGTCAGCACCACTTCTTAGGTTAACAGATATGAAAATTTTGACCAGGTCCCCCCTGACTCTCTCTACCCAAAATAATAAATGCTGAGGCATGGAGCTGGAGAGGGGGATGATATACAACATGTCTTGCTTGACCACAGTAACCCAAACAAATGGTTTTCTCTTCTTTCATATTCTTGTACTTTATAAAATATAAGCTTCTCTTTTAATTCCCAAAGCAGAGCTGTTGATTTAGGATGCACGTCTGGATAACTGCTCTGATGTGGCATCTCTTTTTGCACTGTATTGTTCTTCACGTTATGTGACTGAGTGCCTGTCTTTGCAGAGCACCATGATTGGTCTGACAGATGAGGCAGCAGGTGGAGGTAGGTGGGGAGTACACGGTGTCTACCTTCAAGTAGCTTTAAATAATGAAAAACAATGTCTTAAGTTCCGGCTGTCCAAAAGCTTTCCACAGAGGGGACAACACCTGAGTATCTCCAGGTGAACTTCAGATCAACCTTGAATGTAAATTTGATGAGGTGGTCTACATCTGCTGCTGCTGCTGCTGCTAAGTCACTTAGTCATGTCCAACTCTTTGCAACCCTATGGACAATAGCCCACCAGGCTCCTCTGTCCATGGGATTCTCCAGGCAAGAATACTGGAGAAGGTAGCCATTCCCTTCTCCAGGGGATCTTCCCAACCCAGGGATTGAACCTGTGTCTCTTATGTCTCTTGCATTGGCAGGCAGGTTCTTTACCACTAGCGCCACCTGGGAAGCCCGATCCACATCTGCTACTGCTTCTAAGTTGCTTCAGTCATATCCGACTCTGTGTGACCCCATAGACGGCAGCCCACCAGGCTCCCCCGTCCCTGGGATTCTCCAGGCAAGAACACCGGAGTGGGATGCCATTTCCTTCTCCAATGCATGAAAGTGAAAAGTGAAAGTGATGTCGCTCAGTCGTGTCCTACTCTTAGCGACCCCATGGACTGTAGTCCACCAGGCTCCTCCGTCCATGAGATTTTCCAGGCAAAGAGTACTGGAGTGGGGTGCCATTACCTTCAGATTTCCTTTTCTGATTTATTGCTACTTTATCTCCTCTTTTGAAAATAAACTTAAAAAGAACCAAAGTATTTCTGAATTTTAAGAGATCTGGACCCAGATCCATTGAATTAATGTGCCCTTCAAGGTATAAGTACTTTAATTTGCTTATTAATCACTATGCAGCACTCTGAAATCACTGAGAAGACAGAAACCAGCAACTCTTGGCTGATTAGAGATTGAAACCATCTGTTTCCCTGGATTCCCCATGTTGCTATCCTCCAGACACTTTCTAGTTTCCTGGTCAGAGGGCACAAATTCTTCTTTATATTGCAATATTCCTCCCACACAGTTCACATGTCTTCAAAGTGCCTTCTGTCAAATGCAGACATTACTGAAATGATTTGTCAAGTCGGGCAGGAAGGGGAGCGAACACCTCAACTTTCGTGCCTGGTTAACAAAAGTGTGCACGTCAATTCCACCCACTGCTATAATAATAGACTTCACAATGTCCTCTCTCCTCATGCTTTACCCTACGCTCTCCATCTTGAGTTCATTGCTTCAGAAGAGAAGTCTATATATCTCTCACCCATTCATCCTTCATCCTCTTCAATGTCTTCTCTCCCTTACATATGTTTGTGACAATATGCCTTCAAATCATTCCTTGACTCTCATTCCTTTTTCAAGGACATGCCATATAGTATAATGCAAGGATATTTATCATTAAACGATAAACCTGAGAAATTCTAAGAATTCTGCAAGACTAGATGTAACCATGTGTAATAAAAATTTAACTTGTAACTTGTTTGGGAATCCACTGTTGAATTGGCCAGGACTGACATTCATTCTCCAGAGGTCATTTTGTCTGATTATAAATAATTATCAGTAGAACTTTCAGTGGAATATTCATCAAGCCAGCCCTCTCCAGTTGTTTAAAAACTTTAAACATAAATGAAAAATAAACAAAAGGTAAAAAAAACTGAAATGTTTTGGTCACATACACATTCAGCATTAAGAAATACATATTCATCCAAAAGAAAAGTGTGATGCTATAAATCAATCCACAGTGATAATCAAACTCTAAATACTCATGGAAACTACAACATCACAATTGTTTTACATTTATTTTATAAAGAGAGCAGGAGTAGGTAAGAACTCCCTGTTCACTTGTGCATGAGACAGTTTCTATAAAGTTATGCAAGATATTTATTGCTACTGTTCTTATGAAAGCATAGGAAAATGATAAAGAAGAACCTTTACCTGAAGACAATATATATTTGAGTGCCTTCTATGTATCATGAAAAATGTTTTATATGTATTTTATATATGTTTGCAGGTAGCATTAGTGGCAAAGAACTTGCCTGCCCGTGTAGGAGACATAAGAAACACAGGTTTGAACCCTGGGTTGGGAGGCCCTGAAGAAGGAAATGACAACCCACTCCAGTATTCTTGCCTGGAAAATCCCATGTACAGAGAAGCCTGGCAGGCTATATAGACCATGGAGTTGCAAGGAGTTGGACGTGAATGAGCACCCATGCAAGCATGCAATCTTCTCTAATCTTTCTAAGAAGCCTGAAATGTAGGTAATATGCACATTTTACCACTAGGAAGCTCAGGCTCAACAAGCTTAAGAAATCTACTCGGGTCACATAAGGTACAGTGAAGCATGCTTTCAGATTCTATCTCTTTCAAAGCCCACAGGCTTTATATTACATCATGGAAGAAGATATGATCCCTGGTGAAATTTATCTAGTGAAGATTATTTAAACATCTGCCCTACCAAAGACATTTCAGGAAAACCTGAGGTGATTCAGATCCAGGAGATATTCAAAAGACTAGCTTTCTGTCAAATGCATTTGGGTTAGAAACAACAAGAATGAAAGAAAAAAACACCCTCAAGTATAGGCACTGAAATAACATATAACAGCTCTAAGAATGGGTTAACCTAACTACACATCAGGCTATATGATACAAGATATTTACAAAAAGAATCAGCCTAAACTCCAACATTGCCATTATTAGACGCATATAGGTGCGATCCAAAATGATGCTTTTCCTTGCAAAAGAGAAGCTTAGCAACCTCTGCAGTCTCCTGGGTGTTTACTCTCAATATGTTGGTGGAAGTAGGAGTTTGCTTGCACACAACCTAAATCGTTTCAGTCATGTGCAACTGTTTGTGACTCTATGGACTATACCTTATCAGGCTCCTCTGTCCATGAGAGGAAGAATACTGGAGTGGGTTGCCATGCCCTTCTCCAGGGGATCTTCCCAACCCAGGGATCAAATCCAGGTCTCCTGCACTGCAGGCAGATTCTTAACCAGTTGAGCTACAGGGAAGCCCAGGAGTTTAAACATAAAACTCTTTAAGTCATCTTTCCCCAAATGGCAAGTGGGAAGGTTAATTTACTCTATTTTTCTGCCAGCATAGATGGCCATCAACAACAAAATGTCAAGTAGTACAAAAATAAATATATGAATAAACCTCCAAAAGAAAGATATCATACAACATAGTTACTGCTAAAACCATAAGAAAAGCAACCACGATCAATGCAAAGAAGTAATTAAAGCATTCTTTCAAATCAGCATTAGTGACAGCAGACACAGCCTAGCCTCATTAGTAAACCGTGCGGACTGAGTCCAACTAATGGATGACCCTGGCAGCCTCAATAAATACTCCATTTCTGAGAGCTTTTGGAGTGAAATCAGCTTAAGGGATCAGGGGGAAGAGAAATGCTTAATCAATTTTATTTAAAGACCCTTGCTGCTTATAAAATCATAAATCAGTCTTTTGTGTGTTGCTGAGGAGTCTAAGACAATGGAAGTAAATGGGAGAAAACATTCTTTCAAAGACACTGCTATTGTTAACTTAAAACAACAGCTTGTAAAAGCAATCTGAATCACTGCATTTTTTCCCAAATGCATAAAAACATCAGCGCTAATCAACAATCATATTGTCAAGCTCAATCATACACAATCTTGTCTTCACTACTTAAGCACTTTTCTTCTTCTCTTTTTATTTCAACCATTTATTTTGAAGTTTAAAAAAAAGGGATAATATCATTTTGAAGGGTGCTGAATGTATGGGTCTTTGAACTAGAAGGATATTTGCAAAAGAAGAAAAAAGCTTGTGGCATGAAGGTGAAATAACTGACTCACAATCTCTTACCAAGTTAGAGTTTTTAGAAGAAAAGTTTCAAAGTTATAGTGATGTTGTTCAAATTACATTACATTCAAGTTCACTCCTCTTCTGAATCATTCAAAAAGATTTAAATCTGGTATCTATTCATCTTATGCTATGGTCTTCTGGAAAGGACAAAAATAAAGCATTGCAATTAGTTTGAAAAATATGACTATCTCAGTATCATGAAATATAAATGAGAATGAAAACCAGGAAGGATATGGCAAAACAAAAAGCTTTAAAGTCAAAAAGTCAACAGAAGGGTAAGAATTCATCTTGTCACATTGTCAGACATTAATTCGTTTTTCTATTTTCCATGCCACTCTGAAAATACCCATTGTCTAGGCTGAAGTAGATCTGTGCTATTCTCCAATCAAGAAGAGACGTACATCTTATTCTTTTTAGGTTTCCAATGATTCTGATTTGGGGGCCTCCCTGGTAACTCAGCTGGTAAAGAATACACCTGCAATGCAAGAGACCCCGGTTCGATTCCTGGGTCAGGAAGATTCTCTGGAGAAGAGATGGGCTACCCACTCCAATATTCTTGGGCTTTCCTGGTGGCTCAGATGGTAAAAAATCTGCCTGCATTGTGGGAGACCTGGGTTTGATCCCTGGTTTGGGAAGATTTCCTGAAAAAGGGAACAGCTACCCACTCCAGTGTTCTGGCCTGGAAAATGAATAAAAGGTGTTGCAAAGGACTTTTTTTCTTATACATAAAACGTTCTGAAATCACCGACACCTAGCAAGCTAGAAGGCTCAGAAATCTGCTCCTGTATTTAGCAAACATAAACCATATGGTCTGTGAAGTTTCTTCTACATATTTTGGAACAAAAGCTTTTAAAGAAAGTGGCTTAAATACATTTTCTAAAATCACATTTTAAGTGATTCAGAAATCTGGGAAAAATAATCCAATTCTAGCTGGTGTCAGATTAATTTTAAATTAAGGAGTTTCATCAGACATGGAATAATCTGTCATTAAACTTTTCAATTCTGATTAAAGTTGGCCAAACCTACTAAAACTTAAAACCAAGAATTTACATTTGGTTTTAGTTGGCTTCCAATACTGTTAGATTTAAAATTCATAGTAATGTTTGTGTAGTAGATGTATTGGTTTTCTCTTGCTGTGTGACAAATTACCACAAATTCAGTATCTTATAATAATCTGCTTATTAACTCATAGCTTGAGAAGACTGGGAATGGTTATTATTAGATGCTGTGCTCAGAGTCTTGCCAGACTGAAGCCGGGTCGTGAGTGGAGCTGTGGGCTTATCTAGAGCTCAGGGTCCTCTTGAAAACTTATTGAAGTTCTGGCCAGCATTCGGTTTGGTGTAGTTGTAGGACCAAGGTTCCTGCTGCCTTGCTGGCTGTCAGCTTGGGACTGCTCTCAGCCCCTGAAGGCTACCCACTATTCCCTACCACCTGGCCTTCTCTATAACATGGCAGTTTGCTCCATCAAGACCAGGGCTCTGGCTCACTTTGAATTCAAAGTGAGTCTCCCTCACTTTGAATCTCTTTACTTATTTTAAACATTCACCTGATTAGCTCAGGTCCATCCCAATAATAATCCTTTTGGTCAACTCAAAGTCAACTGGTTAAAGACCTTAATTATATCAGTAAAACTCTTTCTGCCTTATAATCATGCGGATGATATGCCGTCATATCCAAAACTCCTATTCAGAGCAAGGAGAAAAATTTTACAGAACACGTACACAGGGGTGGGAACACTAGAATTCTGTTTCCCTATAGTGGCGGCAGTTTAGTTGCTAAGTCGTGTCAGACTCTTGCAACCCCATGGCCACCAGGCTGCTCTGTCCATGGGATTTCCAGGCAAGAATACTGGAGTGAGTTGCCATTTCCTTCTCCAGGGGATCTTCCTGACTCAGAGATCAAGCCTGTATCTCTTACATCGCAAGTGGATTCTTTACTGTTGAGCCACCAATGAATGTTGTTACCACAGATGCTTATAAGAACAGCACTACCAGAAAATGCTACTATATATTTTGAAAAGTTAGATGTGTTGCTTTTTGAAATAATTTGGTGTTTTCAGTAGAATTTATTTACATATACAAGCAATATAAAATATTATAATTCATTACCATAAGTCTTTGGATATCAGATAGTTTGGTGAAGCTCTGATGGAGTCTTGCTATGAAAATATGTTTGTTCTTTCTCAAATGTAAGGCAAATTACTCAATCAAGACAAAAGAAATCAATTTTGGTCAGGTTAGCCTCTGTCTCCACAGTATAGCTCAACTACAGCTTCTAAAGCTATATACTCAAAATATCTCAATCCTGTGTTAGTCTGGAAGCAATTATGGAAACCATTAACAGGGTTAATCTATTATGAAATGGACACTGGAATTCATAATGCTGCTATAGATGTGGTATCTGATACATCAGTCATTGCATCCTGAGCACTGCAGTGGCTACTCATTTCCACAACTCCTTTATACTTGCCTGGTCCATGTAACTGGATTTCTAACACATTTCTTCAGTAGGATCTATGCCCTGCCTTTGAACAAGCTCATTGCTATGAATCTCTCACCACCTGTCTCAGACTCTGGCAGGCCCTCTCAAGGAGAACTGGGTATTCTCCTCCATGTCCTTGGCGCCTGGCCACAGATGCTCCCTAGAGGTAGAATAAGTGGAATCTAACTTCAAGTATCACCTCTTTTCTGGATTTCTGTTAACTTGTTCTCTTGGAATTGAACCTTCTTAGATAACAAAAGTAGCTGTGACTAATTGTCTACCCTATGTCAGGTACTCAGTTGGATATTTTACACTTACATGAGCCTTTCAACAACTCTTGACAGAATTGTTATCTCTATTTTACTTATAAAAAAGACTGCAGCTAGAATAGATTTTGTAACTTGCACTACCCACTTGGTTGACATAAAAGTTGACATTAAAACCAAGGTCTAGCTAGCTCCAAACCCCATGTTTTTTCTTCTTTGATTAGAGGAAATATTTGTGGCCTCAGCTAAGTCATTTGTGAGATTAAAAGAAAGTCTTATTAATAATTATAATTAGCAAAATTATTTCACTTAATAATTATTATTATAAAAATCAATTCATAGACATAAGACAGGCCTGTGCCAGGCCCATAAAAAGTATAATTTATTTAATTTTAGCTATAATACTAGGCACTCTGGACCCTGATTCTACAGTTAGTTGCCCCTTAGTAGCCAATCTAACAATTGGGGTGACTCCCGCAAGTGGGTTTCAACTTTCTCTCTTTCTCCATTGATCAGTGATATGTGGGTCAGAGCATATCTCAAGGATATGCTTCTTATGCTGTTTCCTGTGAGTCCAGAAAAAAGACACAAATTTGAACTTCTGGTTGTAAAGTCTGACAAATGAGTTTCACATTTGTCAATTTGTTTACATGTAGATCCCCTTCTCCAATCATTAACAAGATTTCTCAATTGCATCTTAGAGACCAAGGAGGCTTCAGAGTAACTAAGATTTTTTTCAATGAAATCTATATGACTTATTTTTAGCACAGTGATAAACACAAAAAGAGATTTTCAAAATGTTTTTGAATGACAAACATGGACATATACACAAATATACCATTTGCAAATATGCAGATGAAGGGACACACATGTAGATTTTTTCTGACAACTTTTTAAAATAATTTTTACTTTTACTGAAGTATAGTTAATTTACAATGCTGTGTTAGTTTCTGATATACAGCAAAGTGATTCAGTTTTATATATATATGTGTGTGTGCTTTGTCTATTTTTCCATTATAGTGTACTACAAGATATTGAATATAGCTCCCTGTTGCTGTACAGCATCACCTTGTTTTTTACCTATTTTATATAAAATATTTTGCATTTGTTAATCTCAAACTCCTAATTTATCCCTCCCTCTACCCTGTCTCCTGTGGTAGCCATAAGCTTGTTTTGTCTTTGAGTCTGTTTCTGTTTTGCAAATAGGTTCATTTATATCATTTGTCTTACATGTCACATGTAAGTGATATTATATGACATTTGTCTTTCTCTGACTTACTTCACTTAGTAATGATAATCTCTAGGTCTAAGTTGCTGAAAAGAACATTATTTCATTTTTTATGGCTAAGTAATATTCCATTGTATATAAATGCCACATTTTCTTTTTATTTATTTATTTATTTTTTACTTTACAATATTGTATTGGTATGGAAAAATGCCACATTTTCTTTATCCACTCATCTGTCAATGAACATTTAGCTTGCCTCTTTGTCCTGGCTATTGTGAATAATGCTGTCCCGTATGGCTCAATGGTAAAAGAATCCACCTGCCAAGGCAGGAGTTGCAGGAGACCCTTGTTTGATCCCTGGATCCAGAAGAGTCCCTGGAGAAGGATATGACAACCCACTTCAGTATTCTTGCCTGGAGAATCCCATGGACAGAGGAGCCTGGCGGGCTATAGTCCACAGGGTTGCAGAGTCAGACGTGACTGAGCATGCACACACATGAACACTGGAGTGCATTTATCTATTTAAATTAGTTTTCTCCAGATATATGCCCAGGAGTGAGAATTGTTGGATCATATGGTAACTCTAATTTGAAGAACTTCCATGCTTTTATGCATAAATAACTATTGGAAAAACCATAGCTCTTTTGTCAATGGACCTTGGTCAACAAAGTGACCTGCATGGACCATCATAGTTCTCTAAAAAGGATAGCAGGAACAACCCAGAAGAGTGGCCAGGGTAAGATTAACAGTCAACATCAGAGCTGGGACAATGTAGAGATGTTAGTTTTTTAGCATAATGCTGAACAAGAAATTTGTGTCAACCAGCAGTGACAGTGATAAAGTAAATAGACATTGATGAAAGTTAATTGCAGCACTCTTTACAATACCTAGGATATGGAAGCAACCTAGATGTCCATTAGCAGACGAATGAATAAGGAAGCTGTGGTACATATACACAATGGAATATTACTCAGCTATAAAAAAAGGAGCACATTTGAGTCAGTTCCAATGAGGTGCATGAAACTGGAGCCTATTATACAGAGTGAAGCAAGTCAGAAAGAGAAACACCAATACTGCATATTAATGTATATATATGGAATTTAGAAAGATGGTAAAGGTGATCCTCTGTGCAAGGCAACAAAAGAGACACAGATGTAAAGAACAGACTTTTGTATTCCATGGGAGAAGGCATGGGTGGGATGAATTGAGAGAATAACATTGAAACATGTATATTACCATATGTAAAATAAATGACCAGTGCAAGTTTGATGCATGAAGCAGGGCACACAAAGCTGGTGCTCTGGGACAACCCAGAGGGATGGAGTGGGGAGGGAGGAGGGTGGGGGGTTCAGGATGGGGGAATACATGTGCACCCATAACTGATTCATGTCAATGTATGACAAAAACCATCACAATATTGTAACGTAATCACCCTCCAATTAAAAATAAATTAATTAATTTAAAAAATAGACCTTAGACATTGGTGAAGGACAAACTGACTGGGCCAGACCTCCTAGGTGTACATTGACGTCCACCTTGCAAAAGATCAAGAAGAACTTCAGCTGGCATACTCAGCAGCCAAGAGGTAAGAGTCCCCAAGGCAAAGTGGTAATAAGAAGTCATCAGAAAGATAAATAAGAAGCTCACACTGGAAACTTTGGGGCTTAACCACAATTTGTCATTTGGATGTCCATGGTACTGAGACTATTTAGAACAGAAAGAAATCAATATTTTTCTCTCTGCTTTTCCCAGCACTCCCCTAGAGGAAGGACCTATTAAAAATATAAACTATAAAATATGTTTTCCATGCCTGACACTGGGGCGCACATGCCTAAGACATAAATTGGCTTTCCAAAAGTGAAACTACTTGTCATTTAAAATAGAAAGGTCCAGAGGAGGATTTCTGATCTTTAGCACATTTATCATCTGGGGCCAGATAGTTCTTTGCTTTAGATATTCTGTATATCACAGGATGTTTAGCAATGTCCCTAATTCCACCAACTAGACACGAATAGCACCTCCTAATGAAAAAATAAAAGAACAAAATACATATATTATATATATGGAAATTACATTTCCAGACATCGCAAGGGGCTTCCCTGGTGCCTCAGATGGTAAAGAATCTGCCTGCAATGTGGGAGACCTGGGTTCAATCCCTGGGTCAGGAATATCCCCTAGAGAAGGGAATGGCTACCCATTCCAGTATTCTTGGGGCTTCCCTATTGCAAATATCCCTACGGAGTTCTGGTCACCAATTCCAATGCATGTGGGAAGGGGAGCGGCAAGTTTCTCACTTCGACAAGCAATTTTCGAACACCAGTTCGGTTCAGTTCAGTTGCTTGGTCATGTCCGACTCTCTGTGACCCCATGAATGGCAGCACGCCAGGCCCCCCTGTCCATCACCAACCCCCAGAGTTTATTCAAACTTATCTGCATTAAGTCGGTGATGCCATCCAACCATCTCATCCTCTGATGTCCCATTCTCCTCTCACCTTCAATCTTTCACAACATCAGGGTCTTTTCCAATGAGTCAGTTCTTTGCATCAGGTGGCCAAAGTATTGGAGTTTCAGCTTCAACATCAGTCCTTCCAATGAATATTCAGGACCGATTTCCTTTAGGATGGACTGTTTGGATCTCCTTGCAGTCCAAGGGACTCTCAAGAGTCTTCTCCAGCACCACAGTTCAAAAACATCAATTCTTCAGCGCTCAGCTTTCTTTGTAGTCCAACTCTCATATCCATACATGACTACTGGAAAAATCATAGCCTTGACTAGACGGATCTTTTTTTGCAAAGTAATGTCTCAGCTTTTGAATATGTTGTCTATATTGGTCATAACTTTTTTTCCAAGGAGCAAGCATCTTTTAATTTCATGGCTGCATTCACCATCTGCAGTGATTTTGGAGCCCAAAAAAATAGAGTCTGCCACTGTTTCCACTGTTTCCCCATCTATTTGCCATGAACTGATGGGACCAGATGCCATGATCTTAGTTTTCTGAATGTTGAGCTTTAAACCAACTTTTTCACCAGTAGAAGGTCTGAAAATTCAACTCAATTCTGACACCATCTACCTGGGAAAAGCACAAAATTCCCACAAGACTGCCCCCTTACCCCACTTTAGACAGCAGTCACAAGCCTAGGTCATTAACTGTACTTGGTCCACTGGCTATAAAGTGAAAGATTCCAGTGATACCCTCTGTGGGATCAACTAATTTGCTAGCATGGCTCAAAACTCATAGAAACATTTTATTTACTAGATCACCAGTTTATTATAAAAGAATGAAACTCAAGAACAGCCGGATGGAAAAGATGCATGGGGCAAGACATGGGGAAAGGGCAGGAAGCTTTCATTCCCTCTCCAGGAAAGATACTCTTTCAGCACCTTCAGGAGATCATCAACTGATATATGTTCTTCAATTCAGTCCTTTTGAGTTTTAAAGGAGGCCTCCTTACACAATCTTGATTAAATCATTGGCAATGGACAATTGATTCAACTTCCCCCCCCCCCTCTGTAGATGAGGGAGGTGGGGCTGAAAATTCCAATTCTTAACGCATGGTATGTTCCACTGACAACCAGTCCCCAGCCTTAGATGCTCCCCAAAAGTCACCTCATTAACACAAAAAAAATACACCTTTCTCAGGCTTCTCTATTGGTCCAGGGGTCAAGAATCCACCTGCTAATGCAGGGTATGGGGGTTCCATCCTTGGTTCAGGAAGATTCCACATGCCACAGGGCAGCTAAGCCCACATGTCACAACCATTGAAGCCCATGCACTTTGGTGCTCATGCTCCCCAGGAAGAGATGACACTGCAATGAGAAGCTCACACACTATGACTAGAGAGTAGGTCTCACTTGCCACAAATAAAGAAAGCCAACATGCAGCAAAATGACCAGAACAACCAAAATTAAAAGTAAATAAAATTGTTTTAAAAAGATACCTTTCTCAATCTCAATTCCAAGGGGTTTGAAAGCTGTGAGCCAAGAACCTTAGAACTGTGAATGACCAAAAACATATTTTTCTCATACATCCCATCACAGTCCCCTTGGGTGCAAATTTGCCCCTGGTTGAAACTAAAGAAAGGAGCTGAAACAAAACTCAGTTACTACATAGAAGTAAAAAATTGGATGTATTCATAGCAGTAAGCATTAGCAAGAGACAAGAGGTTGAGGTGAATAGAGTAGGAGTGGTATTTTGAAATACTCTTCCATATTCACCCGTTGTATCCCAAAAGTTGGCTACACCCGGGGAAGTTCAGCCAAATGCTTATTATAATTGGTATCAGTCACTGTGTGTTCCTTTCCACATCACATTCATCTATTGGCTTAGGTCTTGTTTTGTTGTCCCTGCTGAATTTGCCAAATTCTGTGTGAATGGTGCTAGGTACGTAAATTGGCCTGTTACAGACTGGGCTAGTATAAATCATTTCAATTCAATGGGAAACAGTATTTTTTTTTCCTAATATGCTGCTACTGCTACTGCTAAGTCGCTTCAGTCGTGTCCGACTCTGTGCAACCCATAGATGGCAGCACAACAGGCTCCGCTGTCCCTGGGATTCTCCAAGCAAGAACATTGGCCCATTAATGCTTACAGTTGAGGTAAGAATGGGGAGACACATATTAATACATAGTTCATGGTCATCTTTCTGGAAAATAAATCTGTGGTGATAAGTGTGAACTAACCATATTGTAGAGTGTGATAAGCTTTTTTTTTTTTTTTTTTTTTTAGTAAATTTATAGGGAGGGAGAATTCTGAGGTTATTTTTTCAGATAGACTCAACAGACTTAAATTTGTTGAAGTTGGAGGGAAGGTTTTATATCTGCCACTACAGAGAACACAGATAGAGGGCAGGATCAAAAGAGGCAAAAATGACAAATTTGTGACAGGAATTCAAGGAGGACTGATGGCTATCCCAAAAACCTAAGCTGCATATATAATAACCAGGCTTTAATTCTGAAGGGGATCAGCCCTGGGTGTTCTTTGGAGGGAATGATGCTAAAGCTGAAGCTCCAGTACTTTGGCCACCTCATGCAAAGAGTTGACTCATTGAAAAAGACTCTGATGCTGGGAGGGATTGGGGGCAGGAGGAAAAGGGGACAACAGAGGATGAGATGGCTGGATGGCATCACCAACACGATGGACGTGAGTCTGAGTGAACTCCGGAAGTTGGTGGTGGACAGCGAGGCCTGGCGTGCTGCGATTCATGGGGTCACAAAGAGTCGGATACGACAGAGCAACTGAACTGAACTGAACTGAACTCCTTGGAAGAAAAGTTATGATCAACCTAGATAGCATATTGAAAAGCAGAGACATTACTTTGCCAACAAAAGTCCGTCTAGTCAAGGCTATGATTTTTCCAGTGGTCATGTATGGATGTGAGGGTTGGACTGTGAAGAAAGCTGAGCGCCAAATAATTGATGCTTTTGAACTGTGGTGTTGGAGAAGACTCTTGAGAGTCCCTTGTACTGCAAGGAGATCCAACCAGTCCATTCTGAAGGAGATCAGCCCCGGGATTTCTTTGGAAGGAATGATGCTAAAGCTGAAACTCCAGTACTTTGGCCACTTCATGCGAAGAGTTGACTCATTGGAAAAGACTCTGATGCTGGGAGGGATTGGGGGCAGGAGGAGAAGGGGACAACAGAGGATGAGATGGCTGGATGGCATCACTGACTCGATGGATGTGAGTTTGAGTGAACTCCGGGATATGATGATGGACAGGGAGGCCTGGCGTGCTGCGATTCATGGGGTTGCCAAGAGTCGGACACAACTGAGCGACTGAACTGAACTGAATGTCATCTTTGCTGGCTGTTAAGGCTTCCCACCTCTTCTTAATATCTTCTGCTTCTGTTAGGTCCATACCATTTCTGTCCTTTATTGAGCCAATCTTTGCGTGAAATGTTCCCTTGGTATCTCTAATTTTCTTGAAGATATCTCTAGTCGTTCCCATTCTGTTGTTTTCCTCTATTTCTTTGCATTGATCGCTGAAGAAGGCTTTCTTACCTCTTCTTGCTATTCTTTGGAACTCTGCATTCAGATGCTATATCTTTCCTTTTCTCCTTTGCTTTTTGCTTCTCTTCTTTTCACAGCTATTTGTAAGCCTTCCCCAGACAGCCATTTTTCTTTTTCACGTTTCTTTTCTGTGGGGATGGTCTTGATCCCTGTCTCCTGTACAATGTCACGAGCCTCAGTCCATACTTCATCAGGCACTCTATCTATCAGATATAGTCCCTTAAATCTATTTCTCACTTCCACTGTATAATCATAAGGGATTTCATGTAGGTCATACCTGAATGGTCTAGTGGTTTTCCCTACCTGCTTCAATTTAACTCTGAATTTGGCAATAAGGAGTTCATGATCTGAGCCAACTCCCGGAGTTCACTCAAACATGTCCATCGAGTCGGTGATGCCATCCATCCATCTCATCCTCTGTCGTCCCCTTCTCCTCCTGCCCCCAATCCCTCCCAAAATCAGAGTCTTTTCCAATGAGTCAACTCTTTGCATGAAGTGGCCAAAGTACTGGAGTTTCAGCTTTAGCATCATTCCTTCCAATGAACACCCAGGGCTGATCTCCTTTAGAATGGACTGGTTGGATCTCCTTGCAGTCCAAGGGACTCTCAAGAGTCTTCTCCAACACCACAGTTCAAAAGCATCAATTATTTGGCGCTCAGCTTTCTTCACAGTCCAACTCTCACATCCATACATGACCACTGGAAAAAACAGCCTTGACTAGATGGACCTTTGTTGGCAAAGTAATGTCTCTGCTTTTGAATATGCTATCTAGGTTGATCATAACTTTCCTTCCAAGGATTAAGTGTCTTTTAATTTCATGGCTGCAATCACCATCTGCAGTGACTTTGGAGCCCAAAAAACTAAAGTCTGACACTGTTTCCACTGTTTCCCCATCTATTTCCCATGAAGTGATGGGACCAGATGCCATGATCTTCATTTTCTGAAGGCAGAACTTTAAGCCAACTTTTTCACTCTCCTCTTTCACTTTCATCAAGAGGCTCTTTTTAGTTCCTCTTCACTTTCTGCCACAAGGGTGGTGTCATCTGCATATCTGAGGTTATTGATATTTCTCCTGGCAATCTTGATTCCAGCTTGTGCTTCTTCCAGCTCAGTGTTTCTCATGATGTACTCTGCAAAGAAGTTAAATTAGCATTGTGACAATATACAGCCTTGATGTACTCCTTTTCCTATTTGGAACCAGTCTGTTGTTCCATGTCCAGTTCTAACTGTTTCTTCCTGACCTGCATACAGGTTTCTCAAGAGGCAGGTCAGGTGGTCTGGTATTCCCATCTCTCTCAAAATTTTCCACAGTTTATTGTGATCCACACAGTCAAAGGCTTTGACCTAGTCAATAAAGCAGAAATAGATGTTTTTCTGGAACTCTTTTGCTTTTTTCATGATCCAGTGGATGTTGGCAATTTGGTGGACAGGGAGACCTGGTGTGCTGCAATTCATGGGGTTGCAAAGAGTTGGACACAACTGAGCGACTGATCTGAACTGAACTGAACTGAAGGCTTCTCAGGTGGTGCTAGTGATAAAGAATCTGCCTGCCAGGCAGGAGATGTAAGAGACACGGGTTTGATCCCTGGGTCAGGAAGATCCCCTGGAGGAGGAAATGGCAACCCAATCCAGTATTCTAGCCTGGGAAATCCCATGGACAGATCCATAGGGTCACAAAGAGTTGAACACAACTAAGCTTGCAGACTAAGCTTGCATGCAGCTGTTTTTGTTACATATGTATAATATGTATTCTGCAACTATACATGACTCACAGCAATAAAATAATTATCTGAGATTTTATAGTGTTTTACTCCTGAAATTCTGACCTGAATGTCAAGAATCATTGTAACTTGATGATTATATATATATGAGAGCTTCTATAAACTTTTTCTATTACCTTGAAATTTTCCATAATAACAAAATATTTTCAAAGAAAATTGATTAATACTTTTCTACAAAACTAGGGATTTTATTTTGGTAACATCTAGTATTTATACTGTTTAAGTAGAAAAAGAATGTACCATTTGTAAAGTCACATTCCTAGTTGGATCTTTTAAAAGGAATAAGTTTCAATAATGTTTTAACTATCTAGTTATTCAAATTATATTTTTATCATGGTTATAAACTTTCTGAAGAAATTTTATTTCTCTTGAAGGCAATGTATTAAAGATTTGAAGCCTTCATTCTCTTAAAATGCAAAGCAACTAAGCCATCTTTTTCTTTTGTAAAATTCACTTACAATGAAAATCACCTAGAGAGTATTGTCCCTGAGTTGAGGTGTTTCAGTGAGCTATAAATGTAGGCAGATTATCACAGGAAAAAAAATCGACAAAATAATAATGGCAGCTGCAATTTGTTCATTACTTAGAATTTACAAATCACTTTCACGAACAAAATGTTCTTTTTTTCTATCCATTGTTCTATAACCACCCTCACTCCTGACCTCCCAATCTTTCAAATAAGAGAAATTCACCAGTCTGTTATCAGAATCAGGAACAAAAAAAAAAAAAAACCTATTTAAAAGTTGCTCATTGGTAAAGTATTTTTACCAGTTTATACATTTTTGTCCCTATACTACATGATTTATGTGAAGAATGTGTGTGTCTTAGATTTCCTGTCCCAGGAACACTCCTATCCCACCATTCAAATAATTAAGTCAAAGTTCAACAGTTTAAAAGACTGGTGTTTGATTCCATTGAATACCAGAGGCAGTGCTGTCTTAACTTCTCTCACATGGGACTCTTGCATGACTTCACTAACTGGCACGGTTAGACCACAGAAGCTGAATTTGGAGGCTCCTGTCTCACTTCTCACTTTGAAAGTCATTTGGAGGAGCTACAGAAAGCCAAACGATAGTGAGCAAACATGTGTCTGCAAGATGCAAATTCCACTATCACACTCTTTCCTCACATTCATAAGAAGACCCTTCAAGTTCCTGAATACTCCTTCTTGGCCTGTGAGTTGTAGTCAATTATCAGGCATTTTACATTGAAAAAAAAAATTCATGCAAATGAAAAACATCATATATTTCACTGATTAAATAACTAAGTCTGCTAAATGACATTTTATCAGATTTAATTTGTTTTTATTGAGGTAACATTGGCTTTTAACATTTTATAAATTTCATGTGTAGCACATTATACTTCAGTTTTGTATACATTCCAGCATGCTCATCACCAAAAGTGTAGCTTTAATCCATCACCATCTGATGACACCTTTTACACACTTCACCCTCCCTCCACCCCACTTTCCCTCTGATAAACACTACTCTGTTCTCCATATTGATTGATGTTTTTGCCTTTATTTGATTAGATTTGTTCATTTACTTTGTTTTATATACTACATGAAGGTGAAATCATATTGCATTTGTCTTTCTCCATCTGGTTTATTTCACTTAGTATAATGCCCTCAAGGTCCAAGGTCCATCCAAGTTATCACAAAAGGAAAGATTTCATGTTCTTTTTATTGACTAAGCAGGATTCTATTGTCTATAGATATATATTATTAAGTATATAAATATATATATTTAAAGTAAAAAAGGTATTAAGAAGCAGAGATACCACTTTGTCAACAAAGGTCCATATAGTCAAAGCTATTGCTTTTCCCAGTAGTCATGTATAGATGTGAGAGCTAGACCATAAAGAAAGCTGAATGCTGAAGAATTGACACTTTCAAATTATGGTGCTGGAGAAGACTCTTAGTTCCTTGAACTGAAGGGAGAACAAAACAGTCAATCCTGAGGGAAATCAACTTTGAATATTCATTGGAAGGACTGATGCTGAAGCTGAAACTCCAATACTTTGCCCACCTGATACAAAGAGTCAACTCATTGGAAAAGACCCTGACGTTGGCAAAGATTGAGGGCAGGAGAAGAAGGGGGTGACAAAGGATGAGATATATGGATGGCATCACCAACTCAATGGACATGAGTTTGAGCAAACTCCAGGAGATAGTGAAGGACAGGGAAGTCTGGCGTGCTGCAGTTCACGGGGTCGCAGAGTCAAACATGACTTAGTGATTGAACAACATAAAATATCTTCTTTATTCATCAATGGGCACTTTATTCATTCATCAATAGGCACTTAGGCTTTTCATGTCTTGGCTATTGTAAATAATGCTGCAGTGAACATAGGGATTTACATACCTTTTTGAGTTAGTGTTTTTGTTTTATTTGGATAAGTATCCAGAAATGGAATAGTTGGATTACATGGTACTTCTATTCTTAATTTTTTTATGAATCTCTATATTGTTTTCCATAGTGGCTGTACCAATTTACATTCACACCAAGAATGTAGAAGGATTTTCTTTTCTCCACATCTTCTTCAACACTTGTTATTTCTTGGCCCATTGATAATAGCCATTCTAACAGGTATGAAGTGATGCTTCATTATGTTCTTTGGAAAAGAAGGTCATCTGCCCATTTTTAATTTGAGTTATTAGTTTTTTGTTGTTGTATGAGTTCTGTGTTTATTTTGGATATTAATTCCTTACAGGATAAATATTTTTCAAATGTCTTCTCTCACTCAGTAGATTGTCTTTTCATTTTGTTGATGGCTTTGGTTTTCTTTCTTTTTTTTTTGCTGTGCAGATGCATTTAAAGTTTGATATAGTCCCATTTGTTTATTGTTACTTTGTTTCCCTTGTTGAGAAAACATATACAGAAAGATATTGCTAAGTCTGATTCAAAGTGCATACTGCCTATGTTTTCTTCTAGGAGTTTTATGGTTTCATATATGGTTTCAGGTCTTATGTTTAAGTCTTTAATTCATAATGAGTTTATTTTTGTGTATAGTATAAGATAGTGGTCTAGATTCATTCTCTTGCATATAGCTGTCCAGTTTTCCAAAAACATTTGTTGAAAAGATCATCTTTTCTCTAACCAGATTAATTTTAAGAAACAACCCATTTATACAAAAAAATAATTGTCCCCAGTATTCTGCTTACTTATTGACTAAGCTAACTTTAAGATGATTGGGTTTAAGAATTATATTTGCAAATATTGGATTCTTTTTCATAAAATTAAAAAGCATACTTAAGGTACCATGAAGAGTCCCTTCCATGAGCCAAGTGACCATATGACATGCATTAGATGAAATTCTAGAGGTTTAAAAATTGATTTCCCTGCAAACTGTGAATGTGAGTGCAACACTAAAAACAACCAGTACTTTAAGGTAAGGACCGTAATTAACCAAGCAAACTTATGGAAAAAATTTTTTAAAAGATGAAAATGAATACAGTCCTTGAAGAAAGCCCTTGAGTAACTATTTAACAATATTGTTGCTAAGGAAACATCAATTGCCTACAGAAGACGATAAATGGTAAGAAGGAATTAGATTCAAATAACAGACTGATCTCATGTTTTCACTGTACAGTCAGGATAACAAGTTGATGAGGGCCTGTCAACCATATTTGTAATAGCCAAGCAGTGTCACATGTAATTATATAATGTATATAATAGTTGTGGCTTCCCACTAAAGAAAAAAAAAAATAGGCACTGAATACATGCAAAGAAAAATACTGGCTTAAAGGTACACAAAATGCTTGCTAAAACAATCTGGAAAATAAGGCCACATACCCAATATATACGAAATGAAAAATAAGTCTAAAGTAAACAGAAGTTTGCCTAATGAAATTCTAACAGCTTGCACAAAATAGAATTTTTTTTAATTTTTCTAATTTTATCTTCTTATATTTTAGGATATTTGAAATTCTCATTTAGGAATGTCATTTAAGGGTATAATTTAGACAGAATCCCAGGGACGGGGGAGCCTGGTGGGCTGCTATCTATGGGGTCGCACAGAGTCAGACACGACTGAAGCGACTTAGTAGTAGTAGTAGTTAGACGGAAAAAGAAAGGCTAATGCTCTCTTTAAGTTTCAGTTTCCTTGAAACTACAAGCAATAAAAATTCTGATGTGTGAATCCCTTGGACCCATAAAATATCGTAGTCTTCAGCAAAGAAAGTGGAAGACGGATTTCTAGGTACTAGAAGATGCAGAGAACCCTGGTTTTATCTTGAAAGATGGATTAATGCACATCAACTGCCTGTCTTGGGAGGGGAAGCTTATAGAATGGGCTTTAAGAGCTCTCTGGGGTTATTTGCCCATCAGTATCTTATGTCTGGTAACCTATGAGGTGAGATGGTTAAGGGAAGATCCTCTGCCCTTGAGATCCAGCAGAGGTCTGAATAATCTTTTACAGAAGTATCAAGTAAGCATCAAAAAGGAGAACAACACAGGACCAGGAGTCATAACCTAATTTAACTCATTTCCTTGAAAATACAGCTTCTCCATCCGAGCCCTCAGAGAAACTGCCCCTCACGGGAATACCCCTGTGCCCTAACCTCCTCTCCCTAGCAGTCCCTTCTCCTCGCACAGGGACTCTTTCATCCCCTCTCCCCTCGGAAAGCTCCCCATCCCCAGAAGCCCCTCCACTTCCGGAAAAATGCTGCCTCTCAGACGGAACAAGTCTGTTGATGTATTTACCTCATCTTGCGTCTTGCAGACTCTGCCAGCTCAGAACTTAGCCAAATGTTAATGGAAGTTTTCTCTTGCCCAGGCTTCTGCTGATACTGAGGAAAAGCATGAGCTCTGCACCCATGAGTAGAAGCCAGTAGAAGCTCTTTCCCAGTAATGGCAGCAGTCCAGCTCCTCTACAAGCACATGAGAAAAGAGAATCCAATCTCCTAAGAGAAGAGAACGTTCTTTCCTTTCACAGGGTTTTCTTTCTGCTCTTTGAGAATCAGACCTTGGCGTTATTGTGTCCAAGGACTGCTGCTTGCCCTGTATTCGCTGCAAAGCCCTCTCCTCTCACCTAAAGGAATAATGGCTGCATCTGTACCATCAAATCACAGAGGCTGAGGTCACTGAATGAAACCTCTCGAACTCCAAACGCTTCCCTGTGGAGGAGAGGAAATGGGGATTATCTTGCCATGTATGCAGATTTCCTTTTCTGGGGCCTAAGAACATGCTCTCAGAAATACAAAAACATTCACAGAGTAGCACTGACATACATACACTACCATGTGTTAAATGGGAAATTGCTGTATAGCACAGGGAGCTCAGCTCAGCGCTCTATGATGACCTAGAAGGGGTGGGATGAGATGAAGGTGGGTCACGGAGGTTCAGGAGGGAGGGGTATATGTATTCATATGGCTGATTCACTTTTTTGTACAACAGAAACTAACACAGCATTGTAAAGCAATTATACTACAGTAATTTAAAAAAAAAAGTTCACAGAGTTATTGGACCCATAGTTATTTTTATCAACCAGATTTCTGTCTGACCATCATGGCTGAGTTATCAGTAAAATTATTAGACAATTTGGTCATTAAAAAAATAAAATAATTGCAGATGAAAAAAATAGACTGAATGTTTATAGACCTATTATGAACAATTATTTAATTATGAAAGTAAATATAGTGTATTCAGTTGGTCAGTCGGATCTTTGCGACCCCCATGTACTGCAGTCCACCAGGCTTCTCTGTCCATGGAATTTTCCAGGCAAGAATACTGGAGTGGTTTGCTACTTCCTACTCCAACTATAGTATAATTAACTATGTCACCCCAAACTATTTATTCATTCAACAAATGTGTAACGGATACTACATGTTCAGGCTGTCATGACGGAAATTCAGCAAATAAATAAGGGCAGCATCTCCCAGGTTAACGGAGCCTCTCCTCTTCCCTCCCACCTCCACCCAAGCTCTCGGCTCAGCTGTATTGTTTCATTGCTCCCTAAAGTGAGAAACTCAATACCAGAGCTTGAGTCAGTGCCACCCTGCAGACAGTGCTGAGCTGGCTTCTCCACACAGGTTAAAGCTGCAGCCAGAGATCCCTCGAACACTTCTTCTCCTTCCTCACCATCTCCTCAGGGTTTGCCATTGACCGCTCTAAATTGTTCTAAGTGGTGCTGTGGTTTTGGTTTCTAGACAAGCATCGACCTTAGACACAAACAAACCAAGGGTGATTCCCCCGCTAAATGTGAGTGCCATGGAAGGTTGTCCACAGGTCTTCTCCATGACATGTGGCCCCACCTTACCAAGCACCCTATTAAATTCAGTGGGGAAGTGGCAGCAGTCTCCATGGTGAACACACATGGCAAACTTCACAGGAAGAGAAACACGGGGGTTCCCACCGTCGTTACAATAACAGCTTCTGCTGTTCTAGGTACAGAAATGGTGCTCATGTGCTGCTGTCTGGCTGTCGTTTAGTCACTGAGTTATGTCCGACACCGTTGGGACCCATGCACGGTAGGCCGCCAGGATCCTCTGTTCATGAAATTTTCCAGGCAAGAATATTGAAGTGGGTTGCCATTTCCTCCTCCAGGGGATCTTCCCCACCCAGGGATCAAACCTGCATCTGCTGCATTGCAGAGAGATTCTTTACCACTGAGCCACTAGGGAGGCCCACTCTATGATTTCCATCTGACAAAGAGTAGCCAAGCAGCCAGAGATGCAAGAGCAGAGCAGCATAATAAGGATCCCATGCAACAATATCCACCTCAACAAAGGACAAAGGCTCTAAAAAGGGAAATACAGGGACTTCCCTGGCAGTCCAGTGGTTTAAGACTTTGCCTTCCAATGCAGGAGGTGCAGGTTCAATTCCTGTTCGGGGAGCTAAGAACCCATATGCCTTGTGGCCAAGAAACCAAAACATAAAACAGAAGCAATATTGTAACAAATTCAATAAAGACTTTAAAAAATGGTCCACAACAATAAATAAATAAATAAATATACTTTAAATAAAAAAATAAAAAGGCAAAGAGTGCCCCATCTCCCCAGAAAATTAAACACTGATCCTAAATGCTCCCATGTTCACACCAAAGCCTCTGCATATGGCATATACTTGACAGCACAATCACACCAAAAATATATTCCTTCTGGCAGGAAAAACGACTGGTGAACAAACTGGTGTACATCCTCAACAAGAAAACCCGTGCTCATGTTTCTGCTTTCTTCCTTCTCTCCAGCTCAGTTCTCCCATCTTTTTTCATGTTTGCCTATATTTTCTCCATCTGTTTCCTCTCTATACATGTTTGGTATTCATTCCCTAAGCTAAAAAAGTTTCTGTATCCTTGCCTCCAGAATAACTTGGACCTCAGAAAGGAAGGTAATTGGGTTTGGGAACTGATAGAACCATTTATACTGGCAGAATTCTGTGAGAAACGGTATTATCTGAGATTGAAGGTGTCCTTGGACATTATTTCTAAGCAGTGGTCAGCAGTGAAGAAAGGAGAGATTGATGGACAAATTTGGAAAAGACTCAGCGTACTGCAGGAACAGAAATGCTTCCACCATAGATAACACGATACCCTAAGTTAAAAAGGCAAGAGAAAAGAGACGACTCCTTTCTCCTCTAAATATACATCATCCCAAACTCAATCCCACACAAATGTTGAGAAAGCTACTGTGAAAAGCACAAACTTTAGATGTAATTTTGATCATGAAGAAATGTAACTATTTTTTAGTTACTGAATTATATACTTTGTAACTGCTGCATATACTGAATTTATACTTTAGTCCTCATTCTACTGAGTGAAGAAAACTAAATTTTAAGCAATTTAGTACCCTCCCTATTTTGAGATTACACACAAATTCCAGAGGGTCTACAGAGTACTAAGCGTGAAATATGACCTGTGAGTACATGCATCAGGCATCAGATGATGAGTCTGTTCCCATCGGATCACAGGCCATCAGTCCACCAGGTGGGTCAATGTCGTCCATGCTTCCTGCCTGCAGCTGCCATTAGGTCCAGCTCATCCTCAGCTGTCTAGGAGTTCCTGTGGTTTCCATACACTCATCCTAGAGCTTCCATACCAGTTCCCGCCATGAAAATTAAAATACCTACAGCACCGTCTAACTTCTGCACCACTTTGGACAATCAGAATTATTCATTTGTACTCTATTACACAGGGGAAGTACAAGTCCCCTGGGCTGACTAAGTACAAGGCCCCCTGCCTAGACCCATTGCGAAGGCATTCCCTCTCTGAGGTTCTGCCACCTCCCCAACTCTGCCTGGGAATCAAGATCCAGAATGTTTTTGCTCTTGGCCCCCCAAACATATCTGGGATTTTTATTATCTTCCCAAGGGGAGGCCTTGTAGAAAGCACAGGAAATAGCCACTCACCCTCCACCTTGTTCAGGACCAGGGCACTTCTCACTTCTCTTCTGACTCTCTGTCTCACACGCAAAGGACTTTCATCTAATTCAATCATCAGGGAAGACTGATGTGTTTTTTCTTCTTTTTTTTTTTTAATGAGGGCCTCTTAAATGTAATGTTCATGGCTTTTTCTTCTGAAAGTGGGGCTAGACTTTTGAAATTCAAAACCCAGAGGAAAACCCAGAGTTTTTTTCTCTCTGCTGTCTACTCTTTCTCCAAGGAAGTGATAAAATTGGAATAACAGAAGGACCACTGAGTAAAAGAAAATATCAGGAGAACACACACACATTATACATGTATGTATTATATATACATTATAATATATACATTATATAACATATATATAGCAACATATTATATAATAGATTGTATATAGTAATATATACTATATTATATACTGTATATAGTATTATATACTAGTATTTTCCTGACACCATTACATTGTTAATCCCTAATACCAGGCAGGGCAGTCTGAGTGCTTCCCTCCTCTCTTCTCGCCTCTCTGCCACAGTGATAATCTGGGAAAATAGCAGTAGTAGATAGAAGAGAATACATTTTTTTAAAATTAGCTTTGTTGTCATCATTTTTTCAAATAAAAGAAATTTGGGACTCCCCTGTGAGACCCTCGAGAAAGAGACAGAGAGTGGGAGCTTCTAGCTTTATGCACCAGGGAAGAAGTCTAGGGTTCAATTTATAATTAAACTAAAAGTGCTTTGTTCATTTCACATACTAGCAAGGTTATTCTCAAAATCCTTCAGGCTAGTCTTCAGCAGGACGTGAACTGAGAACTTCCAGGTATACAAGCTGGCTTTTAAAGAGACAGGGGAACCAGAGATCAGATTGCCAACATTCATTGTATCATAGAAAAAGCAAAGGAGTTCCAGAAAAATATGTACTTCTGCTTCATTGACTACACTAAAGCTTTGACTGCGTGGATGATGACAAACTATGGAAAATTCTTAAAGAGATGGGAGTACCAGACCGTTTTACCCATTTCCTGAGAAACCTGAATGCAGGTCAAGAAACAACAGTTAGAACAAGACATGAAACAATGGACTGGTTCAAAATTGGGAAAGAAGTATATCGAGGCTGTTTATGGTCACCCTGCTTATTTAACTTCTATGAAAAATACATCACGTGAAATGTAAGGCTGCATGAATCACATGTTGGAATCAAGACTGCCAGGAGGAATATCAATAACCTCAGATATGCAGATGACACCACCCTAATGGCAGAAAGTGAAAAGGAACTAAAGAGCCTCTTGATGAAGGTGAAAGAGGAGAGTGAAAAAGCTCGCCTGAAATTCATCACTAAAAAAACTAAGATCTTGGCAATGATCCCATTACTTCATGGCAAATAGATGGGGAAAAAGTGAAAGCAGTGACAGATTTTATTTTCTTGGGGTCCAAAATCACTGTAGACAGTGACTGAGGCCATGAAATTAAAAGGCACTTGCTCCTTGGAAGGAAAACTATGACAAACCTAGATGGCTATTAAAAAGCAGAGATATCACTTTGCTGAGAATGGTTCATATAGTAGAACCTATGGTTTTTCCAGTAGTCATATACAGATGTGAGAGTTGAACCATAAAGAAGGCTGAGCCCTGAAGAATTAATGCCTTCAAACTGTGGTGCTGGAGAAGACTCTTGAGAGTCCCTTGGCTAGCAAGATCAAACCAGTCAATCCTAAAGGAAATCAACCCTTAATATTTACTGGAAGGACTGATGCTGAAGCTTAAGCTCCAATAGTTTGGCCACCTGATGCAAATAGTTGACCCATTGGAAAAGATCCTGATGCTGGAAAAGACTTAAGGCAAAAGAGAAGGGGATGACAGAGGATGAGATGGTTAGATAGCATCACTGACTCAATGGACATGATTTTGAGCAAATTCTGGGAGACAGTGAAGGACAGAGGAGCCTGGAATTCTGCAGTCCAGGGGGTCAAAAAGAGTTAGAAATGACTTAGCGGCTGAACAACTGCATAACTGCTTCTGAAAGACTCAGAAACTATGTCTTAAGAAATCTGAATAACATAGTTTCCAAGAGCCAGTTCACAAATAACATACTGCTCTACTGAACTGTTATGTCTAATCATAATAAATACATAGTTTTTAAAAAACCTGATATGTCTGGTGATCTTATTAAAGCCAATTCCCGCAAAGTTCTGCAGTCTGGTTTCTCTTTGTATCTGCATGTTCTAAGAATTGCACTTATTCTGTTAAAATCAGAAATTTCTCTTCTAACTTTTCAAATGCTTCTAATCTCTGGATCCAGCACACAGACTCCAGCAAGCACCCCTGCTGTATTTTCTCATTCTCTCTGTCTCTGTGTAGCTTCTATTTATCAATCTACTATATATTATCTATCAGTCAATCATCTATCTATCTGTTTTCTATCTATTTATTGATCTATCTATCTTCCTAGCTAGCTTGCTTCATAAGACTCATGCCTTTCTTCCCCTGAGATTCACTGACCAATCTCTTCTTAAATATCTACTTCCCTTGAGAAACTGTAAGGCAGGCATTGTGTCTGTGGTGTTCCCCACTGTTCTCTGGGGTTTAGTAGAGGAAGTGGCTTGTGTAAGGGAGGAACAAATATTTGTTCAATGAGAGAATGTTTCTGAGAGCAGTTAGTCACTGGATTATTCATTCCATGCGATAACTCTACTACAGTCACCAACTTACTCTCCAATAGCCACAGAGCACATGATTATCCCCATGGCATTCCAAAACAATTACTGACATAACACGGTGATGCACACATCTCTATCTCTAGGGATCCATCTCAATTCTTAGCCTCCCACTCAGGAAATGCACATCAGTTTGCGTGATGGTACTGTGTGAAGTACTTCAAATTTGCTCTATTTTAAAATCTTTCCAAAAGTTGTGTCTTTATTTATTCTTAGTAACAGTGTATTTGTATTCACCTCACAGCTCATCATGATCCATCAGCCTGCTGAGACACGGAAATTCAGCGTAGCTGCTCTAGACTTGTGTTTTTCAAACTTTAATACACATATAAATCTTCTAGTATTATCATTAAAATGCAGATTCTAATCCAGTCAACCTGGAGTGGAACCTGAGATTCAGCATTTCTAATACACATTGTCCCAGGAGATTCCTTTGCTCTGGTCCATGGATCACAGTTTGAGTGGGAAGAGTGTGACTACGGCTCATTAAATCAATGGGAATAAAAGCTTCAAAAAATGTATAGCCTAACAAAATGTTTGTAGTTGTTGTTCAGTTGGCCAGTCATGTCTGACTCTTTGCAACCCCATGGACTGCAGCATGACAGGCCTCCCTGTCCCTCACCATCTCCCAGAGTTTGCCCAATTTCATGTTCATTGCATCAGATGACTAAAATACTGAAGCTTCAGCATCAGTCCTTCCAGTAAATATTCAGGGTAGATTTCCCTTAAGATTGACTGGTTTAATCTCCTTGCTGTCCAAGGTGGACTCTCAAGAGTCTTCTCCAGCACCACAGTTCAAAGGCATCAATTCTTTGGCATTCTGCCTTCTTTACAGTCGGGCTCTCACAACCGTACATGACCACTAGGAAGACCGTCAGCAGAGTAATTTCTCTGCTTCTCAACATACTGTCTAGTTTCGTCATCAGTTTCTTGCCAAGAAGCAATCATCTTCTGATTTCATGGCTGCAGTCATCATCCCCACTGATTTTAGAGCCCAAGAAGAGGAAATCTGTCACTACTTCCTCCTTTTCCCCTTCCATTTGCCATGAAGTAATGAGACCAGATGCCATGATCTTAGTTTTCTTTTATATTTAATCTTCAGCCAGCTCTTTCACTCTCCTCCTTCACCCTCATCCAGAGGTTTTTTAGTTTCTCTTCGCTTTCTGCCAGTAAAGTTGTATCATCCACATATCTGAGGTTGTTGATGTTTCTCCCACCTATCTTGATTCCAGCTTGTAACTCCTCTAGCCCAGCGTTTCTCATGACGTGCTCAGTATATAGTTTAGACAAGCAGGGTGATAGCAGACCGCACTGTCATACTCCTTTCTCAATCTTGAACCAATCAGTTGTTCCATACAGGCTTCTAACTGTTGCTTCTTGACCTGTATAGAGGTTTCTCAGAAGACAGGTAAGATGGTCTGGTGTTCCCATCTCTCTAAGAGCTTTCCACAGTTTTTCATGATCCACACTATCAAAGGCTTTAGTCCATGAAACAGAGATAGATGTTTTTCTTAAATTCCCTTGCTTTCTCTATAATCCAGCAAATGTTGGCAATTTGATCTCTAGTTCCTCTTCCTTTTCTAAACTCTGCTTGGACAGTTGGAAGTTCTTGGTTCACATAATGCTAAAGCCCAGCATGCAAGATTTTAAGCATGACCTTACTAGCATGGGAGATGAGTACGATTGTCTGATAGTTAGCACATTATTTAGTACTATCCTTCTTGGGAACTGGGATGAGGATTGACCTTTTCCAATCCTGTGGCCACTGCTGGGTCTTCCAGATTTGCTGACATAATGAATGCAAAACCTTGCTGACAAAACCTATTCATCCTTTAGGGATTTGAATAGCTCTGCTGGAACTGTTTTGGAAACAAAATGTTTATATCTATCTTAAAGGTATTATTTTTCTTTTATTGTCCTAGTTAGTGGTTTACCTATTTATAAAACTGATGACAGTATGAGTGAGATTCTCTTTGCTCATAAAGTTCCTGCATGGAAACCTTAAACCTCATATTCAGGAGATTTTGGCTTTATCCCTGTGGAGAGAGGAGGTGGAATTGCAGGAAGGTAGCAAGGAGTCTTAAACTTCTCTGAAATATGTTATTTCATTCAAAGGAAAGGGAATATATGACAAAATGTTAATATTTAAAAATACTAGGTAGTAGTTAAATGTGAGTTGGTAATAACACTACTCTCTGTACTTTTCTGTAAGTTTCAAACATTTCATAATTTTAACAGCTTCATTGAGATATTCAAATACCAAAATTGCACATATGTAATGTGTACAATTGATGGCATTTGGGCATATGCAAACATCCATGACACCATCATCACCATCAAGGTAACAGACATATCCACTACCTCCTAAAGTTACCTGTATCCCTTTGTTTTTGTGGGGTTTATTTGTTTCTCTTTTTGTTTTAAGAGCATTTACCATGAGATTTATCTATTCAACAAAGTTGGAACTGTGCAAACACCACACTGTTACCTTAGACACTATGTCGTAAACCAGATCTCTAGAGTTTACTCATTTGGCATACCTGAAACTTTATAACCATCGAACAATTCTGTTTCTCCTGCCCTCTAGACTCTGTCAACCACTTTTGTGCTTGCTGCTTCTATGATTTTGACTATTTTAAATATTTTATATAAGAAGAATCATGTATTTGACCTCCTATAACTGGCTTATTTTACTTATCATAATGTCTCTAAGTTCAGCTATGTGGTCACAAATAACAAGATGTCCTATTTTAAGGCTGAATAATATTCCACTGTGCCCATTTACCACATGTTTTTTATCCATTCATCTGTCAGTGGACTCTTAGGTTGTTTGCATGTCTTGTCTGTTGTGAATAATGCTGCAATGAACATGGGAATGCAGATATTTCCCTAAGATCCACATTTCATTTATTTGGATATATCCTCAGAATTGAGATTGCTGGATCATATGGTAGGTCTAGTTTTAATTTTTCAAGAAAATTCCTTTGTTTTCCAAAGTTGTTGCACCATTTTTATTGGATATGATTCCAAAAGCACAGGCAACAAAAGCAAAACTAGGTAAGTGAGACTACATCATACTAAAAAGTTTCTGCACAGAAAAGAGTCAACAGAATGAAAGGCTATCTACAGAATGGAAACAAAATTTTAAAAATAATATATGTAATAAGTGATTAATTTCCAAAATACATAAGGGAATCTGACAACTCAATAGTAAAATAAGTAAATAACCCAATTAAATATTCCATACAAATTTTAAAAGACTAAGACCACTCAGCTCAGTTCAGTTCAGTTCAGTTCAGTCACTCAGTCGTGTCCGACTCTTTGTGACCCCATGAATCACAGCACGCCAGGCCTCCCTGTCCATCACCATATCCCAGAGTTCACTCAAACTCACGTCCATCAAGTTGGTGATTCCATCCTGCCATCTCATCCTCTGTCGTCCCCTTCTCCTCCTGCCCCCAATCCCTCCCAAAATCAGAGTCTTTTCCAATGAGTCAGCTCTTCGCATCAGGTGGCCAAAGTACTGGAGTTTCAGCTTCAGCATCCGTCCTTCCAAAGAACACTCAGGACTGATCTCCTTTAGACTGGACTGGTTGGATCTCCTTGCAGTCCAAGGGACTCTCAAGAGTCTTCTCCAACACCACAGTTCAAAAGTGCTATTCAGTTCAGTTCAGTTCAATCGCTCAATCATGTCTGACTCTTTGTGACCCCATGAATCGCAGCATGCCAGGCCTCTCTGCCCATCACCAACTCCCAGAGTTCACTCAGACTCACGTCCATCGAGTTGGTGATGCCATCCAGCCATCTCATCCTCTGTCGTCCCCTTCTCCTCCTGCCCCCAATCCCTCCCAGCATCAGAGTCTTTTCCAATGAGTCAACCCTCCACATGAGGAGGCCAAAGTACTGGAGTTTCAGCTTTAGCATCATTCCTTCCAAAGAAATCCCAGGGCTGATCTCTTTCAGAATGGACTGGTTGGATCTCCTTGCAGTCCAAGGGACTCTCAAGAGTCTTCTCCAACACCACAGTTCAAAAGCATCAATTCTTCGGCGCTCAGCCTTCTTCACAGTCCAACTCTCACATCCATACATGACCACAGGAAAAACCATAGCCTTGACTAGATGGACCTTTGTTGGCAAAGTAATGTCTCTGCTTTTGAATATGCTATCTAGGTTGGACATAACTTTCCTTCCAAAGAGTAAGCGTCTTTTAATTTCATGGCTGCAGTCAACATCTGCAGTGATTTTGGAGCCCAGAAAAATAAAGTCTGACACTGTTTCCACTGTTTCCCCATCTATTTCCCATGAAGTCATGGGACCAGATGCCATGATCTTCGTTTTCTGAATGTTGAGCTTTAAGCCAAGTTTTTCACTCTCCTCTTTCACTTTCATCAAGAGGCTCTTTTTAGTTCCTCTTCACTTTCTGCCATAAGGGTGGTGTCATCTGCATATCTGAGGTTATTGATATTTCTCCCGGCAATCTTGATTCCAGCTTGTGTTTCTTCCAGTCCAGCATTTCTCATGATGTACTCTGCATAGAAGATAAATAAGCAGGGTGACAACATACAGCCTTGACGTACTCCTTTTCCTATTTGGGACCAGTCTGTTGTTCCATGTCCAGTTCTAACTGTTGCTTCCTGACCTGCATACAGATTTCTCAAGAGGTAGGTCAGGTGGTCTGATACTCCCATCTCTTTCAGAATTTTCCACAGTTTATTGTGATTCACACAGTCAAAGGTTTTGACATAGTCAATAAAGCAGAAATAGATGTTTTTCTGGAACTCTCTTGCTTTTTCGATGATCCAGCGGATGTTGGCAATTTTATCTCTGGTTCCTCTGCCTTTTCTAAAACCAGCTTGAACGTCAGGAAGTTTACTACTATACTGTAAATGAAGACTTTGTATTCTTTCATTTTTTATTTCTGTTGTTGAATGCTCTCATTGAGGTAAGAAACACGGAAAGGAAGAAATCAGAGAAAAACCAGAAATTGGTAAGTGAAAGAAAACCTATTATCTTTCATATTTGTGCATGTGTAATCAGCATTGGGGGGGGGGGTGGTAATTACCTCACATAGTTTAGATTTAATTTTCCCCAAGAATCTAGAAGTCTTCTACTCTAGAATGAAAAAAAAAAAAATTGAGAGGGTGTATCTTTTTCACAAAATGCCTTAATATGGATATTATTCCAGGAGGAAATTAGATTGAAGCCAAGGGAGCAAGGTGTCTTCTGGCAAACACCAAATTTAGAGCCCATTATTATTACTAAACTCTAATTATGTTTTCAATGTCTTGCTTTTGGTATTGTGGGAAGAACTGATTTAATTTTAAGAGACTCCCTGAAGCTCACTACCAACTGACTCATCCTTCTTAATTCCACCTGCGTGTTTCTCTCTTTTTACTTCCCATCCCTATATTTAGAAAACTCTGGTTATTTTTCCTATTTTCAAGATACTAGAAGACAAAATCTGCTCTAGCATAAGTTGAGCATCTAGAAGTCATATTATATTTTCTTGCACTGAACTAAAATACATATAAATAAAAGGGAACTGAAATAGCTCTTATTTAAAGGCTATGAGTCACTTTTCCAGTTTTCACTACTTCATCCAGTATAGGAATACCCTTTCTTCTAGTTATTTGCCATTTTCCAATAATCTCAAGCAGAGTTTATTTAGCAGGGGAACACATGGGGAATCTTTCTGCTAAATCCACCTTACATCGCTTCCTCTTTTTCACATTTCTATTTAATTTAAAATTTTAAATCCAAGTAGTAAGAATCCAATATATAAAACTGATTCATATATATATATATATAGAGAGAGAGAGAGAGAGATAGTGAAGGACAGAGAAGCCTGGCATACTGCAGTCCATGAGGTTGCAGAGTTAGACATGACTTAGCAATTCAACAACAACAACAATTGAGGAGGGTAGGGAAAGCAGCTGCACCCTACTGTCCCATCAGTCTTCTCCCAACACCAGGCAGCCCAGAGAAACTCTTGCTGTGGAGGTAAGGAAAGTGAAGGGGGCACCAACCTTCATCAGGGACCCAGCACCAGATTCACTCCAGCTCTGACTGGCTCCCCCAGGGAACCATTACTCTGGCCCCAAGCTCTGGGCAGCTCCCACAAATTCAAGTTCCCAGCCCACCCCAGTACCACCAGGCTCCAGGCAGGTGCCCCCAGAACCCAGCTCCAAGCCCACCTTGGTGCCAGGTGGTCCCTGAAGCCCCAGCCTCCAGGCCTATCTCAGTGGTCCCTCTGACCTTGCCAACTCCTGCCAGCCCAGGTCCAGGCTTGCCGTGCAGACCATTTGGACTTCAGATAAATGTTCCACCTAACAATGTAGTGTTATGCAGACCTTCTTTGCCAAATATTTCTCTCAGAGACCTTGTGAGGAGCCATTGCTATGTGCTGGGGAGAATTTTCATACTTTGGCTTCCCTGGTCATAACACCACCATAATAGCATTGTTTGTTCCCGTTTATTCACTGAGTCTCTTTGAGACCCCATGGATTTTAACCCATAGGCTCCTCCATCCATGAGATTTAGCAGGCAAGAATATTGGAGTAGGTAGACATTTCTTTCCCCAGAGGATCTTCCTGAGCTGGGGATTGAACTTGCATCTCCTGCATTGGCAGGCAGATTCTTTACCACTGACCCTCCTGGGAAGCAATAGCACTGTTATCTCAATGCTAACACAACCACATGTCTTTCACATACATGGTTTAATGTGTCATTAAACCAACTTATATTGAATTGTTCAAAACAGAAATTTGAGGATGGAAGTTTCCTCTGAAATCTAAGAGAAGGGAACTCTGGCAAATGGGATTGGGTACAGGAAGCAGCTAGTTTTCCTAAGTCATCTGATTTCTACTTCAGAGATTTTATCTCCTAAGCATAATTCAAACAATGTCCTGGAATATGACTCCCAAATCAGTATTTCTCCTCCTTGAAAAGAAACAGTGAAAATAACAACATGGGGAGTTTGATAATTTTGTTTCACTCAAGAACCTACAGAATTTTCTATTTGAAGTTTTATTTTAAAAAGAGAGGACAGTAATTACTTGAGAAGAATTCGTCTGCATTATGGATTGAACAGTCTACATTTACTGTCTGTTCATCCATTTAACTAGTCACCATCCACTACTAAATCTGAGCCTATTTGTATTCTGGTTCCTTCTCATCACTCTTGTTCTGAGTCATTGTTTTGATCTGCTTTCCACTCCTGTGCTGATCTCTGTCCCAAGCCGACCCATGTCCCGAACTGAACCATGCTGGGTCCATTTAATTGAATCAGAGCTGCTGGGTTTACTGCAAATTTTATTCCTTCTCTTCCAATTGCTCAACATGCCATCTTTAAATTGTCGTGTCTTGATCTTCATTATTCTGGCTTCATTTTTTATCATCTATGGGCTGCTGAAATGATTGCAGTACATCCGCATCACTTTATGTTCCCCTCTGGCAATGTCTGCAACAAATGCTATATGTCCCACTGGAGGGAAGAGTGGGGGAGGATTATGAGCCTCTAGATATGGGGAAAGGAAAATTACTTTGGCGTCTACTTATAAAACTTGCCATAGACTTTGGAGGTAACTCCCTCCTTCCACTGACCCATTCCCTGGATAAGAAGCAAGGAAAGAAAAATGAACCAAAATAACTGGTACCCATTTTTTTATTTGATACCTTCTTAGTTGTGTGTAGGGGCTTCCCGGGTGGCTTAGCTGGTAAAGAGCCTGCCTACAGTGCAGAAGACCTGGATTCGATTCCTGTGTTGAGAAGATCCCTTGGAGAAAGGAATGGCTACCCAGTCCAGTATTCTTGCCTGGAGAATCACATGGACAGACGACTACAATCCACAGGGGCGCAATGCGTCAGGCACCACTGAGCCACTAACACTTTCACTTTCGCTTTAGTTCTGTGTACTCCTTACAGCACTTCTTGACCTTTTGCAAAGTGCTTGTCTGTGAGTTAAATAAGAAAACAGGAAGAAATTAACTATTTCCACCCACTGGGTTTTCTATCTAAATGCACATATAAACATTGAAGTCTACAGCTTAAAACACTTCAAAGTTTCCCCATAACCACAGTACAAGTCCTTTAAGGTGGCGATTCACTGACTGGTCTCATCTCTCGACAGCCCTACTTTTCAATGTATACTTTCGCCATACCAAGCTTGCAGTTCTCCACATACACCATCCTGTCGCTTGTCATTGCTTCTTCTTATGGTGTTAGGGACTGACTACTTTTTCTCATTTTCACCCTAGAAACTCTAAGAAATATGTACTGCTCCTAAGGCATCAGGTAACTCTGTATACATCCTCTTTTTTCTCTGGCCCTTGTGATTGGCAAATGGTTGATATTTACCAGTGAGCTAAAGATATTACTAGTGATACTGAGAAAAAAAAAATGACATCCTGAATTTAACAAGTTTAGAGGTCAAATGAAAGGCAAACACACTGCATACAAGACAGAGATGAATGACAACTATAGGCTTAATCAGAGTTTCAGAAAAAATTTTGTGTGACTCCTGACTCAGTCAACAGGAAGGCAGTTTACATTTCATCTGAGATGGAGCAATCTGTCACTTAGAAATATTTGGGTCAATAATATTAGCTGAGAATAAAATTATGATGTGAACGTGAGAGTGATACTAAATAAGCTACATAACCAGAAGGATTCCAAGGGCAGAAATTTTCCTTTCTTTTCTTCAAATTCAGACATAAATATACTGTCACAATGAGATTGCAAGATTTACATGGTTTATGAATTTCATCTGGATTAGAAAATCATTAACTTCTTTGCATCTTTACAATATGATGAATTTTACTTTTAAACATTTAGAACTGCTAGCAGGAACCAAAAAAAAAAAATAATGCTCTCTTAAGAAAGCATATTGTGAGATGGAGAAAAGATGATTTGGGCATACACGAGTATAAGGAAAAAGAGAGTAAATGGAACTATCATTTTTTCAACAAAATGACTAAGGACTTGGATTCAAGTGATTTTCCTATTTAAGTTTCTCTTTTTAAAAATAACACACAGTATACATAGGTCTTTCTTTGGACTTAAAAACAAAGGCTGTGGCTATGAATAAATATTTTGTGATAAAATAATGAAAATCACATACATGTGAATGTTAAAGGCAGAATTGTTTTACCATTCATCTTAGACTCGAATTCATTTGTTTTATAAAGAATGTCACATTTCAGTTGATGGTATACTCTCAGTATGGCTGTCAGAGATTTTTGCTCACGCCACAGACTCTGCCGCATTGTCTAGGCAATGCTTTATGGTATCCTTAAGCATTCTTTCTGCATAAAAAACCTGAGTTGCCTCATTCTGGCTCCTCTCACAACGGCTTAGCTGTCCTGCAGGTTTCTATGTACACTCTTTAGCATGGGAGGTTGCTACACAGAAAGCTGTGTGTCCCTACTCAGACACCTGCTATGTATCAAGAGCTCCTTGCTCTAGATTTCCTGTTTAGAGATAAAGGGATTTGATAAAGCAATATTTATCAAGCTTTCATTTTAAATCTGTCCCAAGCCCTTGATACAGTGGCCATTTCAGTCACAGCACTCCATTTGTCTTAGGATTATAAACATAGATTAGATTTCCAGTGTTATTCAGTGATTACCCAGTCAAACAGCCCCAGTTTACAGATGAGGAAACTGAGGCTTAGAGAGCTGAAGTGAAATTTCTTATTTCTGGGAAAATGAATTTATCATATTTCTGAGGACCCAATCTCCAGGTAAAAACTCTGCTGTCAAAAAGACCATCAGGGTGAGTGAGCTGTTGAAAGCAAGTCACTGTTAGAGAAAGAACTCTCTTGGGAATGAAAGTTCTTTGAAATAACCCTTCCTTTTTATCCTGGTCCCAGCCTAAGGAATGAATGAATATTGGAATAATAAAAAATTCACATATCACATATGCATTTAAATTCAGGGTACCAAGTTTCTCAAAAGTTCACCTATATATACTCTAGGTTAAGAATCCCTATTCTAAACCACTTAGACATTAAGAGCATCCGTTATATTCTAAATTAATTATTGCTTTTTTCTGTTGATATTCACTGAGTACTTATTATGTTCTATGAGCTTTACATATATTTAGATATTCAATCCTCTTAAAAATTCTGCAAATTAGATAAACACTATTATAATCCTCATAGTACAGATGAAGAAATTGAAACACAGAGACATTAAAACTTGACAAAGGTCACAGAACAAATAAGTGGTAGTATCAACATACCAAGATGCTAATTTAGGTTGTCTGGCTCCATAAGTGAACATGCTTTTAACTACTAAGTAATATGATTTATCAAGAATCTGTAATATGTCAGTCGCTTTTGCTATTTTAAGTTTTCCAAACCCTCTGAGGAGATTCTCATTATTAATCCCATTTTTTAGATGAGGAAATTGAGGTTTACAGATATGAAATTCAATGTTGATAAATCTAGTAAATTATGGAACCAAGACATAGACACAGATCTTCTACCATATAGTGCAGTGTTATTGTCTCTGTAAAAAAACCGTGTCCAATAGAAACTTCCACATTGATGGAAATGTCCAATATGGTAAACACTACTCACATGTGGCTGTCTAGCAATTGCATTGTAGCTAATGTTAACTAGGAGAAGGCAATGGCACCCCACTCCAGTACTCTTGCCTGGAAAATCCCATGGATGGAGGATCCTGGTAGGCTGCAGTCCACGGGGTAGCTAAGAGTCGGACACGACTAAGCAACTTCACTTTCACTTTTCACTTTCATGCATTGGAGAAGGAAATGGCAACCCACTCCAGTGTTCTTGCCTGGAGAATCCCAGGGACGGTGGAGCCTGATGGGCTGCCGTCTATGGGGTCGCACAGAGTTGGACACGACTGAAGCGACTTAGCAGTAGCAGCAGCAGTAATGTTAACTGAAGAATTCATTTTTAATTTTATTTAATTTTAGCTTAAACAGTCATACCTGGCTAGGGGCTGCCATATTGGACATCAGGACTCTTATAGCCTTACTCTTCAAACTGTGGTCCATAGACTGGGACCATCAGCACCACTGGAGTATTATTAGAAATGCAGACTGTAAACTTCATCCCAGACCTATGGAGTCGGAGTCTGAATTTCAATAAGAACTCCATCTATTTTGTACACACATTAACATTTAAGAGTTGTGACTCTAGGTCACTCCACCACTCATATTATTTGTCAAGACCAAGAAAATAAACCATTTAGTCTCAAGAGTCTTTACACTCCAATTATTTTCCAAATTAAGGATTTATCACCTCTTTTCCCTGCAATATGAATATAAACTTTGAAAGGAGAAAGAGCATAGGAGTTTGGGGGGCCTCAGGCAAATTTATACCACTAAACAGTAAAGCATAACATGGAAATTGGTAATATTTGTGGCTGGAGATGTAGGTAAAGGTCAGATCATGAAAAGTTAAATGTCAGATCATGAAAAGATATGTGTATCATGTAAGAAAGTTGGATTATCCTATTGGTAATAATCATCTTTAAGGAGCATTAAGTTTATGAGTAACATGTTACATGTAGGTGATCCTGATGGCACTGTAGAGAAATGATTGGTTTAAAGATCAGTTAGGAAAGCTATTGATCAAACCAGGTAAGAAATGATGAGTGGTAAATGTTAAGTGTAACAAGAGATAAAGGTAGTAGTAGCTGGAATGAGCATAGGGAACAAATTCAAGAAATATTTAGGAGAAAAAAATGGACAGGATTACATAACTGAATGTGAAAGACAAGAGAGAAGATAAAAATAAGATTTACAGCTTGGGTGATTACCTAGGCCATTGTTTCCAGGTAGCACAGAGAATGAGGAGGGCATGGCAACCCACTCCAATATTCTTGCCTGGAAAACCCTGTGGACAGAGGAGCCTGGGAGGCTACAGTCCATGAGGTCGCAGAGTCAGACATGACTGAGCAGCTAAGAACAGCACAGAACAACATAGAGGATGCAGAAGGTAGCCACAGATATAAATTCGGTTCAGGAATGCTGAAGTTTAAGTGTCTTTTGGATACTATACATATATATAAGTAGGAAGATTATGTAAATGATACATATTATATATTAATATTATATTGTTATAAATTAATATAGCATGATATAAATGTATTATATTATTATATATTAATATAGTGTTGATATAAACATTTAATAATATAATATATTAATATTAATATATTATTAAATAATATATTGTATAGTATATAATATAACATAATGTAGTGTAATATTAATATATTATATATCATTTACATAATATTATATTTTATAATATATTGTATTATATTATGACATACTATAATATATTATAATATTGTTTATTATATATATATTATTTACATAATCTTCCTATTTGTCCAAAAGACACAGGCAGCAATTAGATAGGCAAGTTTAAATTTTATTAAACATATTTGGTGTATAAGAAGAAACTTTAGAGATCAGCAAAGTTTAGGAGGACATTGAAATAAATTCGTCAGGAAGACTATGCAAAATGGAAAGAGTTTCCACAACATTTCAGAGGGACTGTGAAGTAGGAAAAGAAGTATGCAAGGACTAGCTACATTATAGGGAGTTTGTGTCCATCTTACAAGTCAAGAGAGTAGTTTACAAGGCAGTGTCAGTTGAAACAAAGATGCCAAGTAACTAAACACCAAAAATACCACTTTAATTTAGTAATTACTTGGTTACTTGTGACCTTATGAGATCAGTTTAAGTAGATTGGCTGGGATAGAAACCAGATGGTGAAGAGTAAAAAGTAAACAGGAGATTAGGAAATTGGGGCAGTGAGTAGACACTCTTCTTTAAAAAACTTTTTACAATTTTACACCAAGTATTACAGATCAGAGAGATCAAGGAATGCATGCAACAAAGACTCTAATAAACTAACTTCTGTTATCTTCAAAGGGGGAGTATTTTATTTGCTAACAAATGGCCCTTGTACTGGCACTGCAAGGAAAGGGAGATCAAAATGAAATCCAACCAAAAGTAGCATGTTTTGAACAATGAAAAACAAAACTCTGTTCTGAGTGATGGATATAAAGTAATGCAAGATGCAATTTGCGGTCCCCCAGGCTCATTATAATATAGGAATAACGCCAAGAAAAAGTCAAGAATGAAGTGATCGGAGAGCAGCTAAGAGTCAGAGCTTAAATACGAAATAGGCATCAGTGAATCTTGACCACTTTGTTTATACGACCTAACTATTCCTCCTTATCTTTTAGTTGGAAGAAGTCATCAAGAGGACATGACCACCAGTTGAACCTCGAACTGGACCTGAGTGATCAAAGATTCCTTACTTCTCCTGTACTTAAAATGTATGATTGGCCCACCGTTCCTATGCGAGGAGTCACTTAAGGAGGCAGCCTTGAGAGAGTCATGTTTTGAAGTCTGTTTTTTGAAACCAGGCAGGTGCAGAGATCTATCTGTCTCATGGTTGTCCAAGACACGCTGTGAATATAAGTTCTGTGCTGATTGCAGCTGCCTCCTACCCATCTGGAGTGGCCTACCTCTTTCTTCAGTCTCTCTTTACCCTCCATGTAGGGGGCTAGTTTCAGATTTCATCCAGGGAACTCTTGAGGTAGTGAACCACCACTCTCCCTGTGAAAACCTGACCCTCAACAGCTAAACCTCCGGGCACATTCCCCTTCAGCCCCTAAACTTCCAAGTAGAGTCCATACCATAGCCCCTGGCTCAGGGTTTTCAGGTCCTCTGGTCCTCCAGCTGAAACCACTTAGCAATCCTGTAAGGCCAGCTCATCCCCATTACTGAAAGCATAAAGAACTCAAGGACAAAAGGATTGCATCTGGGTGATGAGGCTGCTCGCCTGCTCTGACCTTATGTTCATATTTCATTATGTCTTGCTTCTGTGATTAAACCTAAGCCTTACAAACCAAATCAAAGGTCAGGACCCTAGACCATTTCCTTAGGACCATTGCTTGAGTTTTCACAGTAGTACCCTTCCAAGATCTTATTTAATCTGAGTCTATGGAGAAGGAAATGGCAACCCACTCCAGTGTTCTTGCCTGGAGAATCCCATGGACGGAGAAGCCTGGTAGGCTGCAGTCCATGGGGTCGCACAGAGTCAGACACAACTGAAGCAACTTGGCAGCAGGCATACACACACATACACACTTATACACACATACATATACACTATACATATACACACACATTTACACACACACACACACACACATATACACACATTTACACACATACACATACACAAACACATTTACACACATTTACACACACATATATACACACATTTACACACATACACATATACAAACACATTTACACACATTTACACACACATATACACACATACATATACACACATACATTTACACACATATTTACACACATTTACACATATATACACATATATATACACACATTTACACACATATACACATACATATACACACATACACACATACACACATACACACATATACACACAGTTACACACACATATACACACATACATAGATACACACACATTTACACACACACATATACACACACATTTACACACATACACATACAAACATATACACACATACACACACACATTTACACACACACACACCCCCAGTGCTGACTGGATTTGTTTGTTGAACCACACTTGCGTTCCTCAGATAAATCTACCTTGTCATGGGGCGCGATCACTATTTTTATGTGCTGTTGGATTTGATTTGCTAAATTTTGTCGAAGTTTTTACATCTGTACATAAAGGTAGTGGTCTGTGTTTTCTTTTCTTGTGATGTCCTTGGTTTTGGTATCAACATGTAAAAGTAATGATTCTGTGAGAGTGAAAAAAAAAAAAATCTGAGTCTAAGCACCTTCCTATGTCCAACACAGGATTCAGCTTTGATTTAGATGTATCCCATGATACCAGACTCACAGAATTCTGGTCAGATCTGTGACCACTGTCTTTTTCAGCCCTCAGTATTTTCCACCTTCCATCTTAACTCTTTCCCACAATCAACATTTGACCCTTTAGCACAGTCTTCCAAGTCCTGTCACCTCTCTCCAGACTCTCAGACTCTATGTGTCCTTTATCAACCCATTAAATCATACCACGGCCACTTAGACTGCTCAATGAATAATTTTATTGATAACTGCATCTCCCAAGAAAAATCTTATCAATTGCAGTGGGTGTTAAAAACCAATTTATAAGATAATAAATGTCAGAAATATACATATTTATGTATTCTCTCGGTATTGTACTTTAGAGCTAACATCAATGGAGAAAAGAATTTAAAGAAAAGTCAAATAAGCATAAAAATTTAATTAAAATATCAAGAAAACAGTAATTTATCAACAGAGCAGAGCATTTCCAACAGGTATTGTAGACAATGACAGCAACCTTCATTTATATATCTATACAATCTTTGGGGCTCCCCTGGTGGCTCAGCAGTAACGAATCTGCCTGCAATGCAGAAGATGTGGGTTTGATCCCTGGGTCAGGAAGATCCCCTGGAGAAGGAAATGGCAACACACTCCAGTATTCTTGCCTGGGAAATCCCATGGACAGAGGAACTTGGAGGGCTATAATCCATGGGGTTGTAAAAGAGCTGGGCACGATTTAGCAACTAAACAACAACAACAGTATAAACTTTGCAATCTCATACACTCCCTTTGAGCCTCACAAAAACCCTTTGTAATAGTAGAGCAAACATTTTCACAGTATACATTTAACTAATGAGAGAACCAAGGTTGAAAGGGCTTCAAGTCACTTTCCAAAATCCACACAGCCAACAGGCGGCAAAACCAGGGTCTGAAGCCAACACTTCTGAATCTAAAGAGTGTGTGGGTCTTAATCTGAACTGTGGTGCCTGTCTAATCTCTCCAGCTATTCCCTTGCTACCCTATATCCTGCCTCATCTGATGCATTTCCTATTACTTCCTGTCTCTGTTTACTCCATTCCCTGTGCCTAGTATGTCCTTCTCCATTATTTTTCTGACCAGCAGTTTCCTCATTCTTCCAGATCAGCCACTGGTCATTTCCTCTGTAAACTACCATCTGACTCCTGATAGGATTATTATCCTCTCTCTTCTTTGCTCAAACAGCCATTTATCGTTCATATATTTTGGATTTTTTTTTAGCATTTATGTCTCCAGTGGAGAATCTAAGAAAAAGTGGTTATAAATATACGTAAGGCTAATTCACTTTGCTATACACATGAAACTACCACAACATTGTAAATCAACTATCAGTTCAGTTCAGTTGCTCAGTTGTATCTGACTCTCACTGACCCCATGGACTGCAGCACGCCAGGCCTCCCTGTCCATCACCAACTCCCCGAGTTTACTCAAACTTATGTCCATTGAGTTGGTGATGCCATCCAACCACCTCATCCTATGTCATCCCCTTCTCCTCCCACCTTAAATCTTTCCCAGCATCAGGGTCTTTTCCAATGAGTCAGTTCTTCACATCAAGTGGCCAAAGTATTGGAGTTTCAGCTTCAGCATCAGTTCTTCCAATGAATATTCAGGACTGATTTCCTTTAGGATGGAATGGTTGGATCTCCTTGCAGTTCAAGGGACTCTCAAGAGTCTTCTCCAACACCACAGTTTAAAAACATCAATTCTTTGGCTTTCAGCTTTCTTTATAGTCCAACTCTCACATCCATACATGACTAGGAAAAACCAAACCTTTGACTAGACGGATCTTTGTTGGCAAAGAAATGTCTTTGCTTTTCAATATGCTGTCTAGGTTGGTCATAACTTTTCTTCCAAGAAGCAAGTGTCTTTTAATTTCATGGCTGCAGTCACCATCTGCAGTGATTTGGGAGCCCAAAAAAATAAAGTCTGTCATTGTTTCCACTGTTTCCCCATCTATTTGCTATGAAGTGATGGGACCAGATGCCATGATCTTCGTTTTCTGAATGTTGAACTATAAGCCAACTTTTCACTCTCCTCTTTCACTTTCATCAAGAGGCTTTTTAGTTCCTTTTCACTTTCTGCCATAAGGGTGGTGTCATCTGCATATCTGAGGTTATTGATATTTCTCCCAGCAATCTTGATTCCAGCTTGTGCTTCTTCCAGCCAGCGTTTCTCATGATGTACTCTGCATATAAGTTAAATAAACAGCATGACAATATACAGCCTTGACATACTCCTTTTCCTATTTGGAACCAGTCTGTTGTTCCATGTCCAGTTCTAACTGTTGCTTCCTGACCTGCATATAGGTTTCTCAAGCGGCAGGTCAGGTGGCCTGGTATTCCCATCTCTTTCAGAATTTTCCACAGTTTATTGTGATCCACACAGTCAAAGGCTTTGGCACAATCAATAAAGCAGAAATAGATGTTTTTCTGGAACTCTCTTGCTTTTTTGATGATCCAACAGATGTTGGCAATTTGATCTCTGGTTCCTCTGCCTTTTCTAAAACCAGCTTGAACATCAGGAAGTTCATGGTTCATGTATTGCTGAAGCCTGGCTTGGAGAATTTTGAACATTACTTTACTAGCGTGTGAGATGAGTACAATTGTGCGGTAGTTTGAGCATTCTCTGGCATTGCCTTTCTTTGGAATTGGAATGAAAACTGACCTTTTCCAGTCCTGTGGCCACTGCTGAGTTTTCCAAATTTGCTGGCATCTTGAATACAGAACTTGCACAGCATCATCTTTAAGGATTTGAAATAGTTCAACTGGAATTCCATCACATCCACTAGCTTTGTTCATAGTGATGCTTCCAAAGGCCCACTTGATTTCACCTTCCAAGATGTCTGGCTCTAGGTGAGTGATCACACCATTGTGATTATCTGTGAAATCAACTATACTCCAATAAAAATCAATTAAAAATAAATAAACAAGCATTTATTATGTAGCAAGTATCTGTATGTATAGTAGAAAGTTAGAGACACAAATACTATAGAAAAGATTAAAAGAAGTTATGCCTATTAGAGTCCAAGGATAAAAACTAATACCTTATTGTAAATTCTTCCATATTTTTTCTATTTGCATATATAAATATATGCATGTTTGCTGAGATAAGATCAAGCTGTAGGCTTATTTTTCCCATGGACAATTAACTCTTTAAGAGACCAACTTTTACAATTCTATCACAGGCGTGTCTGGCTTGGGATCTGACTTAGAATAAGACCTTAAAGTATTTTTACATACATGTATGGATGTCCCCATGAAAGAAATTAAAAAGTGATTTCTGCTTCTTGAAATTCACTGAAAAGACTTGCACCTTGAGAGCCATTTACAAGATCCCTCTTGACTAAAGAATGGTGCTTCCCTGGTGGCTCAGAGGTTAAAGCGTCTGCCTGGAATGCGGGAGACCCGGGTTTGATCCCTGGGTCAGGAAGATCCCCTGGAGAAGGAAATGGCAACCCACTCCAGTACTCTTGCCTGGAAAATCCCATGGAGGGAGGAGCCTAGTTGGAGGGAGGAGCCTAGTAGGCTACAGTCCATGGGGTCGCAAAGAGTTGGACACGACTGAGCAACTTCACTTTCACTTTCACTTTCATGTAGACCTGTATTAAGATACTGTGATTGAGTTCAAAGGGAAAAGAGTGATGGGTTATAGTTGAAGTTGTGACCAGGAGATGGAGCACCCATGAGTGTGTTATTGAATCCCTTCCTATATAAAAACTGACCACAGCAAGAATGTCCACAGGCTTGGGTGATATGGCCAAGCTGAACTTGAAGCCCATACCGAGGCCTAGCATATGTCAGAAATTCAAATTCTCTGTTGCTTCATAAAGAATATGGATGTTTATTTCTTTCCATAATTCAAAGCAATATTCATTGAAATCTTTCTGTATTTAAGACATCAGTAGTAAGCATCCTTTCTTTGATCAGTGAGCCTTATCCTTTCTTCAGAAACATCTGCACCTAAACAGGTCTTCAGAAGAAGAATCTATACATTATATGGAAAGGTAAAAATACGAGAAATTTTAGATTCTATTACTACTCAACATCACTAATTATTTGAGAAATGCAAATCAAAATTACAATGGGATATCACCTCATACCAATCATAATGGCCATCATCAAAAAGTCTACAAATAATGAATACCAGAGAGGGAGATAAGGGAACCCTCCTACACTGTTGGTAGGAATGTAAATTGGTACAGCCACTATGAAGAACAGTATGGTGATTCCTTAAAAACTAAAAATAGACTTATCATATGATCTAGCAATCCCACTGCTGAGCACACATCCAAAAAAGATGAAAACTCTAATTTGAAAACTCCAATGTTCAGAGCAGCGCTATTTACATAAATCTATTGTGGTCACAACGTTTCCATTATCAGGAAAACTCTCTTTAAATTTCTTGAGAAACTGTCACAGCAGCACTGTTTACAATAGATAAGGCATGGAAGCAACCTAAATGTTCATCAACATGTGACTAGATAAAGATATGGTACATATATACATAGAATATTACTCAGCCATAGGAAATGAAATAATGTCATTGCAGCAACATGGGTGGAACTAGAGATTATCATAGTAAGTGAAGTAAATCAGACAAAGACAAATATCATATGTCACTTATATGAAGAATCTATAAGTGATACAGATAAATTTATTTACAAAACAGATATAGACTCGTAGATATTGAAAGCAAACTTACGGCTGCTGCTGCTGCTGCTGCTAAGTCGCTTCAGTCGTGTCCGACTCTGTGCGACCCCACAAACGGCAGCCCACCAGGCTCCGCCATCCCTGGGATTCTCCAGGCAAGAACACTGGAGTGTGTTGCCATTTCCTTCTCCAGTGCATGAAAGTGAAAAGTGAAAGTGAAGTCGCTCAGTAAGTGTCCGACTCTTCGTGACCCCATGGACTGCAGCCTACCAGGCTCCTCCGTCCCTGGGATTTTCCAGGCAAGAGTACTGGAGTGGGGTGCCATTGCCTTCTCCAAAGTGAAATTGAGGGGGGGGGGATAAATTAGGAGTTTGGGATTAACATATACACACTACAGTATATAAAATACATAAACAACAAGGATCTACTGCACAGCAAAGGGAACTATATTTAATATCTTGTAAAAACCTGTAACAGAAAAGAATCTGATAAGAATATATATGCATAACTGAGAAAAACAATATGCTATTTAGTTTCTCTGTGCCTCAGTTTCTTTACTTAAAAAACAGGAATAATAATAATACCTACCTCATAAAGTTGTGGGAAAAAATTATTGAGAATATGAAATACTGAAATATGTTTCATACAAAGAAATACAAAGGTATTTCTCCAAAGAAAATATACAAGTGATGTAAAGCACATGAAAATATTCTTAACATAACTAATTATCACTAATCAAAAACACAATGAGATATCAGCTCATATCTGTCAGGATAATTGTTATTAAAAAAAAAAAGACAATAAATGTTAGCAAAGATGTGGAGAAATCAGAACCCTTTTTCACTGTTCGCAGGAATGTAAAATGGTACAGCCACCATGGAAAGTAATATGGAAGGTGCTAAAAATTAAAAATAGAATTGCTATATGATTCATCAACTTCACTTTTGAGTATATATCCAAAAGAACTGAAAACAGAATCTCAAAAAGACATTTGCACACCTGTGGTTATTATTCACAGTAAGCAAAAGGTAGTACCTAAATGCCCATCAGTGGATGAATGAAGAAAATGTATATACTTACAATGGAATATTAAGTGAGTAAGTAAGTGAAGTCGCTCAGTCATGTCCAACTCTTTGCGACCCCATGGACTGTAGCCTACCAGGCTCTGAGGAGCCTCTCAGTCCATGGAATTTTCTAGGCAACAGTACTGGAGTGGGTTTCCATTTCCTTCTCCAAATGGAATATTATTCAACACTAAAAAAGAAGGAAATCCAGTCATATGCTAAATGGACAAACCTGGAGGACATTATGCCAAGTGAACTAAGTCAGTCACAGGAGGACAAATACTACATGACTCCACTTACAGGCGGTATCTAAAGTAATCAAATTTGTAGAAACAGAAAACAGAAGGTGTACCAGGGGTGGAAGTAGGGGCGGGCGAGGAGTGTTGTGCGGTGGGTGCGGAGCTTCACTCAGGCAGGAGAGTGAAGGGCATGGTTCCCAGCGATCTGTTGCAGAACAATGTGCCTATGATTGACAATATTGATCTGTACTCTTGGAAATTACTGAAAGGGTTAATTTTATGCTTTTTTTTTTTTTTTACACACACACACATACACCAAAAAAAAAAAAATTAGAAGGAAAAAACTCTGTAGCAGAGATTGACATTTGATTATATCTAAATCCCCAGAGCCTAGCCTGAGATTTGGCAAAGAGCAAGGGTTTAAAAAATTGTTTCTCAGAGGAGGAAAGCCTGAATGAATGCAAGAGTGAACCTGAGATTAAAATTTTCAATGAATTCAGCTACTGAATGTTTGCTGAGGATCCTTGCCTCTCTTGGGCTTCCCCAGTGGCTCAGGGAGATCTGGGTTCAATTCCTGGGTCGGGAAGATCCCCTGGAGAAGAGAATGGCTATGACTCCAGTATTCTTGCCTGGAGAATGCCATGGACAGAGAAGCCTGGTGGGTTACAGTCCATGGGGTTGCAAAAAAGTGGGACACAACTGAGAGACTCACACTTCTACTTTGACTTTCACTTGCCTTTCTCACCCTTGGCTTGGTGTCCATGTTGGGGACTGGAGGATTAATGATCACCAGGGAATATCCTTGTGATGGCCAAAAAGATTCAATGGTGTCATTTTTCAGACAATGAGTTCTGTGAGAAAAGTAGAAAATTTCAGAGTCACCAAATGCTTTTTTCCTCCAAGAAACTTTCTGTAAATCATCCTGCTTTCTGAGTCATTATTGTCAGCAATTCTTCCTTCTTCAATTTTTCATTTTTATTATCTTGGAATTCTGAAAAGTGATATTTCTCTATATTGGTTAGATATGATATGAAGTTCCCCTTCTATCATACATTTAAACTTAATCCTTGAATTATAAAGTCTGCATGTAGGTCATGCCTTTCATGTACTGCAGAAGCTGGAAGGATCTGAAGCAAAGATGATCAGAAGCCAAGTCATGCAAAGCTGGCCTTCTTGATGCAGGAAGATTTCCCTAGCAAATTCATCCAGTGTTCCTGAACCAAGAGCTCAGGGGACAACCCTCTCTTAAACCTATTCTAAGGGAAGCAAGAGGCAAAATATATTCATTCATTTAGAGACCTCAGCATCAAGCACTCAAGTACTAAGACAGGATTCTTGCCCTAAAGCTACCTAGAATCTGCTCAGTGAGACAGACAAGAAAATCAACCATTAATCCCAGAGGGATAAGCATAGGATGGTAGATACAGGCTGTGAAATAATGGAAGAATTACCACTGTCCTAGCTAAGGATAGCTGAGGCTAGCTCAGTTAATGCTCTCAATAACAGAACTAATCCATGAGAGATTAATAGGATTAGCCACTGACAGGGCTGGAGGTTGTGTGGGGACCAGGGAAGGAGGTAAGTATGGAGCCAGCAGCTTGCTTATATAATTTGTAATCTAGGAAGATTGATATGCCTGAAGAAAAGAGTCAAGATGGAGAGTTGCAGGAGATCGAAAGCAAGGGACTCATGCCAAAATCTGGTGTTCAAGTGCTTTCTGATAAATTTGAACTTGATCTTGATGATTATTGAAAGTGGAGTGATGTGAAGAGATGGGTTCTTTGAAATGCAGCAAGAGTGTGCAGGGTGAATTAGAAGGAAATAGAAATGAGGAGAAGGCAATGGCACCCCACTCCAGTACTCTTGCCTGGCAAATCCCATGGACGGAGGAGCCTGGTAGGCTGCAGTCCATGGGGTCGCTAGGAATCAGACATGACTGAGCGACTTCACTTTCACTTTTCACTTTTATGCATTGGAGAAGGAAATGGCAATCCACTCCAGTATTCTTGCCTGGAGAATCCCAGGGATGGCAGAGCCTGGTGGGCTGCCAGTCTATGGGGTCGCACAGAGTCGGACATTACTGAAGCGAATTAGCAGCAGCAGCAGCAGCAGCAGCAGCAATGAGGAGCCTGGTTGCATGATTATTGTTACTCTTTAGGAGAGATATTATTAAAGGGAGGAGGTAGGAATGAAGAAGATAGAAAAGATTCAAAAACCCTTCACTAAGGAGACACTTCCCTGGTGGCTCAGATGGTAAAGAATCTGCCTGCCAATGCAGGAGACCCAAGTTCGATCCCTGGGTCAGGAAGATCCCTAAAGAAGGAAATGGCAACCCTCTCCAGTATTCTTGCCTGGAGAATTCCATGGACAGAGGAGCCTGGCAGGCTATATATAGTCCATGGGGTCAAAAGAGTTGGACACAACTGAGCAAATAACACACACAGACAAGGAGATGCTAAAAAGTAACAGTTACGGTTATCCTGATGGGATACTATCCTGTTACTGTTTGGTGCAGGATTTTTATCATGTTGGGTTTATAGCAGCAGTCTCCAATCTTTTTGGCACCAAGGACTGATTTCTTGGAAGACAATTTTTCCATGGACCCGCAGGGAAGGTGGGATTGAGGGGTATGGAATGGCTTTGGTGACGATTCAAACACAGAACATTTGTGGTGCACTTTATTTCTATTCTTATAATATTGTGATATATAATGAAATAATTATTCAACTCACCATATGCAGAATCCGCAGAGCCCTGAGCTTGTTTTCTGACAACTAGAGGATCTCATCTAGGGGCGATGAGAGACAGCAACACCCAAAGTGTTGCTAACAATGGAGAGTGGCTGTAAATACAAATGAAGCTTTTCTCACTAGACCAGCACTCACTCCTGCTGTGTGACCAGTTCCCAACAGGCCGTGAACTGGTATCTGTCCATGACCTGGGGGCTGAGGACCCCTGGTTTACAGCAGAGTAAAATCCCTAATATTATATATAAAATTGTAGATGTATTTAGGCAAATCTTTTGCTAAGAAGAGGCATTTTCATTTCCATCAGACTCTCAAAACAGTCCCTGCCCCGATAGGTTAAAAGTCAAATTATTAAGCTAAATATTGGCAGCGGCCCACTGTACTGCTGGGAAAGAACCAGAATTTTTGGTTTCATGGAGTGTATAGACAAGACACAGCCCACAGGGCCAGGCGGAAGAGCAAGTTGGTCTTTTAATGACATTTATCATCTTGGATTTTATGCAAGTCAACTCTTGTATTTCAGAATTCTTTATTGCTCTGACCTTCTCAGAACTTTGCCATGTAGCATGGAAACCATCTCTTATATTCTCAAAAATCTTTTTAAAAAGTAAAATCCGTGACTTTCCTGCAAAACTTGAGCCAAACTAAGTCCATCTAAGGAGCCCAAAAAGGGGCTGCTCATTTACACATGGCCATACACACACCTAAAGATCATTTGGTATCTTTTCTATAATCATTCATACATTTATCTATTTATCCTTGTAGTTGGAGAAATGGAAGCAACGATAAATAAAATATGGCCTTTGTTGCAAAATTATCAGTCACTCAATTTAATAAATGGACTCCATAATATTTGTCCAAAGCAGGCATCAATAAACTTTGTTATGAGAAGAAGGAGTGGGGACATTGCCAAAGAGACATCCCAGAGCAGCATCTCAAACAGACTGTAGGAGTTTACCAGACTGCAGGAGCACACGCGGCCAGCTGAGGACTATCCCAAACTCAATGTGTAATTTGGCTTTATCCTGAACAAGTCATGTTAGTCTGTGTCTTTTTAATTGTAGATCATGAAACCATTTTAGTGGGAAATATTTGGATATACCACAAATATGTTTATCCCCCCACATACTGATGGACATTAGGGTTATATCCACTTTTTATCTATTACAAATGAAGCTGGTATGAATAGTTAGGCACAAATCTTTGAATGGTTGTTTGAATTTCTCTTGGATAAATACATAAGAGTGGAATGACAGAGTGTATGTTTAACTATTATTTTTTTTTAGTTTTTATTTTATTTTTTTATAACATAATTTTTTTTTTTTTTTTAGTTTACAATATTGTATTGGTTTTGCCATACATCACCATGAATCCGCCATGGCTGTACACGTGTTCTCTATCCTGAACCCCCCTCCCACCTTCCTCTCTGTACCATCCCTCTGGGTCATCCCACTGGTATGTTTAACTTTTAAGGAAACTGCCAACCTATTTTCCAAAGTGGCTATATCATTTTGCATTCCCACCAACAATGTGTAAGAGTTCGAGTTGTTCCACATATACTTCAATACCTGGTATTGTCACTCTTTTTCATTTTAAATCATTTAATCAAAAGGTACTTGTATTTCTTTATGGTTTTAATTTGCATTTCCTTAATGCATAAAGGGGGCAACGGACAATGAGATAGCTGGATGGCATCATTGAGCCAAAGGATATGAACCTGGGCAAACTCCAGGAGAAGGTGAGGGACAGGGAAGCCTGGTGTGCTGCAGCCCATGTGGTCGCAAAGAGTGAGACACGACTTGGCAACTGAACAACAACAATGCATAAAGAATTAAGCATTTTTAAGTGTTTATTATATATATACATTTATAGATTCATATATATACTACATATAGAATTTATATACATACTACAGAATAAATGTATATTTTATATATACCATATTTATCATATATATTACATATACATATATTCTGTAGCAAAATGTTCAAATCCTTTATTCTCTTTCTCAAATCCTTCTGTTCCTTGGGATCCATATATCCATTAGTAAGCAGTTACCTGTTCTTTGTATATTCTAAAAAGCCTTTGTTAGATGTATGCTTTGCAAATATTTTTCCATTCTGTAGTTTATCTTTTTATTTTCTTAACAGTGTCTTTTGAGAAGAAAAACTTTTAAATATTGATGAAATCTAATTTGTGTGTGTGTGCATGTGCGTGCTTTAGAGGTACTGGGAATGAGGCAGATTAGATCATCTCTTCTTCAACTCAGAAGAGAAGGTAGTAAAATAGAAGGTAATTATGAATGATTGCATGTAGGTATAGGGAAGAGAACTAAAAAAGCATGAATTATAGCCCAAATTGTCCCTGTGCAATAGTGTAATAGGATATGTAATTGCTTGCTATATAGGGGAGAGGGATGTAGACAAAATTATAGCTGTTTTAACATAGCATTGATAACTGGCATTTATACACATGTTTTATATAAAGTGAAGAAGAACTAAAGAGCCTCTTGATGAAAGTGAAAAAGAAGAGTGAAAAAATTGACTTAAAGCTCAAATTCAGAAAACTAAGATCATGGCATCTGGTCCCATCACTTCATGGCAAATAGATGGGGAAACAGTGGCTGACTTTATTTTTCTGTGCTCCAAAATCACTGCAGATGGTGACTGCAGCCATGAAATTAAAAGACGCTTACTCCAAAGTTATGACCAATCTAGACAGCATATTAGAGAGCAGAGACATTACTTTGTCAAAAAAGGTCCCTCTAGTCAAGGCTGTGGTTTTGCCAGTAGTCATGTATGGATGTGAGAGTTGGACTGTAAAGAAAGCTGAGCACCAAAGAATTGATGCTTTTGAACTGTGGTGTTGGAGAAGACTCTTGAGAATCCCTTGAACTGCAAAGAGATCCAACCAGTGCATCCTAAGGAAATCAGTCCTGGGTGTTCATTGGAGGGACTGATGTTGAAGCTGAAACTCTAATACTTTGGCCACCTGATGCGGAGAGCTGACTCATTGGAAAAGACCCTGAGGCTAGGAAAGACCGAGGGCAGGAGGAGAAGGGGACGACAGAGGATGAGATGGTTGGATGGCATCACCAACACAATGGACATGGGTTTGGATGGACTCTGGGAGTTGGTGATGGACAGGGAGGTCTGGAGTGCTGCAGTTCATAGGGTCGCAAAGAGTTGGACACGACTGAGCGACGGAACTGAACTGATACATACATACATACATACATATATGTATATATATGTATGTATTTTCTCAGAAGAATAGTGTCAAGGGAAGATATATGTATATATATGTATATCTTCCCTTGACACTATTCTTCTGAGAAAATTTATCATTTTCACTAAACTATCTTTTTATAAGTTGTTAACTAAAAATATGGTTAGTGCAAGATGAGGAACCAGAAAACTCTAGGTTAAAAATTTAACCCTCTCTGTGGCCTTGAGAATTTTACTTAATATCTCATTGTTTACAAAATGGTGAATTGAGCAGTAGAAACAGAGTCTATAACAAAAAGGATTTATTAGAATTTCTTATTGAGATATAATTGATATATAATATTATACAAGTTTCAAGTGTACAATATAATGATCTAATGTTTGTATATATTGTAAAATGATTCTTAACAATATCTAGTTAACATCTGTCATCATACTTTAGGATTTTTTTTTAAATGTTTGTGGATGCAGACTTTCTCAGTCAAAATTCCACAAAGATATTCTTTTATAAATTGAAAAATTAACTCTAAAATGTATATAAAAATGCAAAGGACTAGAAAAGCAAAACAATGGTTTAAAAAATTGATGAATGTACTACAGGGGGTGCTAGTGATAAAAAAAATAAACCCCACCTGCCAGTGCAGGAGATGTTAAGAAATGCAGGTTCGATTCCTGGGTCAGGAAAATCCCTTGGAGAAGGAAATAGCAACCCATTCTAATATTCCTGCCTGGGAAACCCCACAAACAGGGGAGCCTAATGGGCTACAGTCCATAGGTTGTAAAGAGTCAGATGAGACTGAAGTTACTTAGCACTAGATTCTAAAACATAGATATAAACCTACAGTAACCAAGTCAACATTGTATTTGAATATAAAGACAGGAAATAAATCACTGGAACAAAATAGAGGGTTCAGAAATAGAGTAATACATAGTAAATTGTTTTTGATAAGACCATTTAATGATGGTGGAACAAATGGATAAACAAATAAAGAGAAAGATGATTTTCTGCCAGTATATCAAATAACAAAATCAACAACATAATTTGAGATGAATTGTAGATATCAATATAAAAGTTAAAACTATAGAGCTTTAAAACTTTATAGAGCTTTATAGAACTTTATAGAGTTTTATATATTATATAATACAATAGCCATTAACCACATGTAGCCATACAAAATTGAATTTCAACTGATTTGGGGATGGATGATGGTAAGAGTTGTACAACAATGCTGTGTCTTAGTGCCACCAAACTGTACATTTAAATATGGTTAAAATAATATGTCTTATATTATGTAACTTTTACCACAATTTAAAAAACATTAAAGAAAAGACTAAATGAAAGTTTGATTTCTCAGCCACAGTAGCCATATTTCAAATGCTTAATAATCAGTGTAGCTAAAGTCAATATATTGGGCAGGGCAAATAGAAATTTTAATGGAAAGTGCTCTTCTAAAAGACAATATAGGAGAATGTCTTCATAAGCCCGTTAACAGGTAAAGATTTCTTAATTGGGGCTCAGAAGTTGCCAGCAACAAAATTTAAAAAGTGATAAATTGGACTTCCTCAAAACTTGAGCATCCATCCATCAAAAGACATTGTCAAGAAAATGAACAGACAAGACACAGACTGGAAGACAATATTCATAACACATATATCTGAAGAACTGTTCTGGCTGCAGAATATGTAAAGAATTTCTACAATTTTAGGGGGAAAAAAGAACAAAAAAGCCAATTAAATGGAGAAAAACTGAAAAAAAATTGTAAATCAACTATACTTCAATAAATTTTTTTTTTAATTTAACAGATGACTCACAAAGGAAAGTATGCAAATGACCAATAAGTAGACAGGAAAGTTCTCAGTCTCATTGGTCATCAAAACAATGCAAATGAAAACCACAGACATTACTAGACACCCTCTACTGTGGCTAAATTTTAAAACAATGACACACTTTATATTGATGAGGCTGTGAAACATTCAAAAATCTCAAATATTGCCACTGAGAATGTAACATAGTACAATCATTTTGGAAGACTGCTTGGCAGTACCTTATAAAGTTACACACACAGGTATAAAATTGCTATGGCCTGGCAACTGCACTTGGGTGAAAGCGAAACAAAAGCACATTTCCACACAATATCGGCACATAAATGCCCCTTAGCAACTTTATTATTGTTAACCTCAAACTTGAAACAATCCAAATGTCCTTCAGCAGAAGAGTTATAGAATTTTGATTTATACAATGAAATACTATTTAGCAATTTTATGGAACAAACTGCCCATAGAGAGAACAGCACAATGAACCTCAAAACTTCTTTGCTGCTATAAAGAAGCCATGTCTAAAACGTAAATACTATACGAGTTCATTTAGATAAAGCTCTAGAAGACATAAAGCTATTCTATGCCTTTAGAAGGAGGACATTTACTGGGAAGGAGCATGAGCTAATTTTCTAGAACAATAAACAATTTTCTAAATTTTGTTTGAAATATGGGTAGATGTATTTGTCAAAAATTACTGAACTACACTTGTCATATGTACCTTTCACTGTGTATATACTATCCCTTGATTAAAAATAAAAGTTCTGGAAGGATTAAAGAAGTCCTTGTGTAAATATGTAAATGTGTGTAAATATGTGTAAAAGTATATTCTAAATGGGGCTTCCCAGGTGGCCTAGTGGTAAAGAACCCAGCTTGCCAATACAAAGGAGCTAGAGACATGGGTTAGATCCCTGGAGGAGGACATGGCAACCCACTCCAGTATTCTTGCCTGGAGAATCCCATGGACAGAGGCACCTGGCAGCCTACACTCCACAGCGTCACAAAGAGTTGGACGCCGCTGAAGTGACTTAGCACACACGCAGCATATTCTATATGCGCCTTTCCTACAGTATCTGCAGTAACTGCAGCTCTAGATATGTGTGCCCCCTGCCCACCCAAACTCGCAAAGAAGACATTCCTTATGATGGAACGAGGAATGTCTGCAAGTTCCAGTGCAGAAATAAAGACTTCACCTCTTGTGGTTTCCAGTCTCAGCTAGCAGAGCCCAGCCTTGTTCTTCATGTATCTGCCTTTGGTTTATTGATCATAACTCATCACAGAGTCTGACAAACTCAATATGTTGTGGACAGCTAGAGCTTTTCTTATTGCATCAGCAGCCGACCCAACTATTACTCATCTCAGAGATCAAAAATCTACTGTCTCATTCTAGGCTTGTAAACCTGGGCCCAGACCTTTGGAGACATTTTAAAGCCTACTGTCAATTGAATTTTTTTATTTTATATTCTGTAACAATAAATAATGTTCAAACATCCAATTTGCATTTGCTTTATTAATCGCATTTTTTAAGCACATCTTTTGGTTTTCAAGTGACCTGAATATGCTCAAACATTATTGACATCAAGTTGGTTGCCATGGTAACTGAATGCAACTAAACACTGAGATTTACAGGCAGGTAATTAAAGAAACCCTGGAGCAAAGAATGAGTGCTTGATAGTGTCCTAGGAGCCCCCAGGGCATATCAAACCTAAATAAAGCACTAAGTCTTGAAGTAAGGGGTGGTTATTATACAGTGAACAGTAGCTGAAAGTAAAAAGCATAATCCCCTAAATATCTGGTTGTCAAAATATGCATTATGATATTAATTTGTTTGATAGAAAAAATCAGGTATGGATTCACTCTGTATTTACTCACTAGATCAAAAAACATAATAGTTTGAAAATCATTGAGTATATGCCTTATTGATAATATTTGGTGGTTCTCAAAAATGGATCAATAGTGAATATAGAAAGAGAACCACAGGTTTAGAATTAAAAGAATCCTTAAAAGCAACTTTCAATTTAGGGTCCAGCAACCCCCTGATTCTGGGAAAGGGTTAACTCATGTAAACTAAAGAGCCCCAGTTTGGAGACTACAGATATTGTCATTCTCCCAAAATACACAAAGACATCCATATCAAATCATGGGAAAGTGGTTTTCTGACCTCTTTATAAACACATCCAATGGCATGATGCTCACAGCCTCAAAAATAATAATAGTTGTAAAGTGTGACTTTTGCAAGAGACCTAAACATCAGGAGGTTTGATCATCATTGCCATCTCTTCTGCAGATGAGCAAAACTGAAGGAAAGGTGAATTTTACCTTCTAAATCTTCCTTCCTACCTACAAGCATGGCTATTTTCATAGTATTAGCTTAAAACACGATCACTGTCAAAAGGAAATTCTTTAAGATGGCATAGCTCCTCATACTCTATGAAATGCTTCCAATAAATTGTCTAATTTCTAGATAAAATAGTGCTCAGTTTTAAAATGTTACATTAGAACCCTGGTTCTATGAATAATTTAATACCTTCTACAAGTAAATCCATAATTACGTAGTATCCCAGGAAAAACACTAGATTTAGAGTCAAAAGAACTCACCTTGAGTACTCAGTTTTCTATGTACCAACTGTGTGATATTAGGCAAGACATTTAATTTCTCTAAGTCTAAATTTCTTTCTTTATAAAGTGAGGATGATAGTCAGACCGAAGGCCCAGAGTTGTTGGTTAGATTTTAAATGACAGTGCGTAAAAACATTTTAAAATCATAAAATAATAGGCAATTACAATGTTCAATATTTTGATGCTGAAAAATCATGTTTGCACTCTTTGTTCACTAACAATGAAGAGTAATCTTAAAAAACATAATAATTAAATGGGATTATAGAAATAAGTATCACAATTTGGTGATGAAGGAAAGTTTGCACAGTTAATTCAGATCAAATAATAATAATGGCTATCACTTACTGAGAGCAAATAAAATTCCAGAAAGTTAACATTGTGTCATTTATCAACAACACTGTGGGGCAGAATTTGGCTCTGTTTTAGAAATATTAAAACTAAGTGTTATGGGCGGATTGTTTTTATCCGTAAGCATCATGTCCTGGAAGGAACAACTTGCCCCATTTCAAGACACCTTAGTGAACCTTTCCATCAGTTTCCTGACTTCCTCTGACCATAGAAGTAGAAATATGAAAAACTGGACAAGTAAGTCATCTTTTTGTGGATTTTTTCATAAACTCTGGGAGAAAATCCCTTTCTGATTTGCTAAGAGAATAGAGTCTGAAGCTATTGGTGATCATCTTACCTACTCTGCACGACCAACCTCCATACAGAATAAAGGGGAGCAGAGTGGACAAGTACTGAGACAAAGCCCCAGTAACATCTTTGAAACCTAAGTCAGTCAAACCCGAGCCTGGATGGATATTCTCTCCAACCCAAGCATAAGAGCAATAAATCCCTTTTTGATTAGACTTATTTGAGTTACTGTGAGAGGGTCACAGAAGGAAATATTAATATTAGACTTTCAGACTTTCTTGTGACAGAATAACAAGAGTAAATCATGCTGAAGTTCTGAACAACTGATGAAGTAGCCACTGATCTCTGCTATCTAACACTTTACTGGACTTTATGATGTTCTGGCATTCTGGCTTCAGCTTGGAAATGACACCATGCAGCTGATTGCTGCAGTGAGTCAGTCTGATGACAATACTTGATACAAGTGACGCATATCATTCAATTCCACATTCTTGCTTTTTTTTTCTTTTTCATATTCTCATCCATTATGACTAGGAGAGTGAAATGAAGGGCCACTAAGTCCCCCAAGTAATTTAGGGGACAAAAAGAGGAATGTATATGCAATATGGGCCGAAGAAACTTTTAAAGTGCACATTGAGTATCAGAATCAGATGAAATATACAATTATAAGCGGCTCAAAATGAATCTTATGGCTATGAAAATACATTTGAGTTTAAGACTTCTTGTGTAGAGCTTTAAAGTAAAAGATACCTATTTTTGAGCTGAAGCATTAAACTGTCATCTTATAGGCAGGACTAGGCTGTGTGTGGTCATAGTCATTCACTTAATTCATACAACAAAGGTTTTTTGAAACAGCAACCCATGCCAGTATTTTTGCCATGTCCTATCCCATGGACAGAGGAGCCTGACAGGCTATAGTCCATGGGGTTGCAAGGAGTCAGACACAACTGAGTGACTGAGCACCCACTATGTGCTAGGCTTGCTTCCAGGAAAATCTCAGACGTCATGAAACTTACATTCTAGTGGGGATGTCAGAACATAAACAAGATAAAAATGCAAACTATGTAGTAAGCTAGATGTTGATACATGCTAAGGAGACAATTAAAGCAGAAGTATTGGGAAAATCACTGCATATTAGAAACCAAGGAAGGCTTCACCAGCATGGTGACATTTAAACAAGATGTAGGAGAGAGAGTAAAGTATGTGAATATTAGCAGGGAAGCACTTCAAACAAAGGAAAAGCCAGTACAAACATTCAGAACTGATAAAAGACCCCTTCAGGCAAGTTTTAGGAAAATCTCATGACAAAGTAAATATATCCACAAAACAACAAATAATCTCAGACAATTATACAGTAACATGCACTCAGAATTCAATTACACATAATATGTACACATAATTCTGTATGTAATTTATTTGAAAAGTTTAAACAATATTAATACCACTACAGACACAAATACACTATTTGGAAATTGCACAAAAATATTTGGTTTTCATCCAGTAGGCAAGAAGAGCTCTATACAGAGCAAACAGCAACATTCATGGGTAATGGGAGAACAAAGAATGAGACATGTGCTTCTATCCTCATTATGGCTCTTTGCAATTCAAAACAGGATTAACTAAGATACATCTTCTGAGGATTTGTGAGTCTTCATTCAGATCTTGTACAGATATCCCCATGGCAATTCTGTTTTCAGCAAGATGTCCTAGATGTACAGAGTAACAATAGGACAGAACACCAGAAAATGCTGGATACCACGTTTAAAAAAAAATTTTTTTTAATCACAGTTGAGAAAACAGTTTAGCTTTAGAATGAGAAAGCAATTCTATAGGTATGAGCTAGTCCTGGAAACAGCATTTGCCCTGGGAACACTGGATAATTCTTGTTAGCCTAGGGTCTGAATTTTAACAAATTGAGGACAGCAGATGAAGTGACAGCTAGTGGGTAGATGTGAGGCCCCACATAAACCAAGACTACTGAAGGGTGACATGTCAGTGAGTGAATCAGAAAGCCCCACATCACAGAGATTCATCTGTGGCCTTGAATAAATATGTCTAAGGGCAAGAAAAGGAAAAATGATTCTGCTCTGAAAATCTTTAATGATAATACTATTTATACAATCACACTGTATGTGTGGCCTAGAAAATTCCAATCTAAAAACTACTCAGCAGCAATCCTAGATTTCTGTACTCTTCCAACCTGTGTAAAAAGTAAGCTTAACATCTCAAGGAGGAATCTACCTTCAATGGCAAACCTCAAAGAATTCTCACAATATAAAGTTCAAAGCAATATTAGCTCATAATCAAAACTCGGCAAACTCACAAAGAGAACTTGTGACTAACAGTCTGGAGGGATAGTAAATTACAATATCAGACCTGCAAAGACTATGGTTATTGGCTATATCAGATACAGAAGCTAAATCAAGCATATTTAATATGCTTACAGAAATAAAAAGGAGATTTGAAAGTTATGATAAGGAAACAACTATTCAAACTGATCAAGCAATTTGAAAAAGAACCACATAGAACATTTAAAAATGAAACATACAATAACTGAAATTGAAAGTCCAATGGATTGGTTAAACACTAGTTAGGAAGCTAATGGTGGTATTCTGAACTAGAAAATACTTCTGAAGAAATTGCTCAGAATACAGTAGAGATATACAAAAAGATATAAAACATTAAAAAGATTACAAACAGAAGACAGAGAAAGTCCAAATTATGTCTAATCAGATTTCAACATGGAAGACATTGAAAGAAAAGCAGAGAGGTAATATTCAAAGAAATCACATCTGGAGTATTTCAGAACTGATCAAAGAAGCCAATTCCATGAGCATGGAAGACCTAAGAATCATAAACAGGATAAAGAATAAAGAAACAGGAATCATAAATAGGATAAAGAAAAAGTAGTCCACCCCTAGACTTTTGTAGTACCAAATACTGAAAGACAAGGAAAAAATATTTAGTTCAGTAACAAAGGAAAGAGAAATTTCCTACAAAGTACTGTTAACTGACTTCTTATAAACAAAACTGTGAGCCAGCAGACAGTGGGGAAAACATGATCCAAGAAAAATAAAAAGTAAAGTAACTGTCATTCAGAATTATACAAGCGAAACATTTCAATACCTTATGTAAAATAAAGACAGATTTAGAAAAGCAAAAGCTAAGAAGGTATAAAATGCATAGACTTTTAAAAAAATCCAATTTGTAAATCTGTAGAATGTTCCTCAAGAAGAAAAGGATGCCAAAAAGTTTGGAAAAGCAAGAGGGAATGGTGAGCAAGGAAAACGATACTCTGTTAGGTAAATCCAAATAAATAACAGTATAGAATAGTACAACTACTCTTCTGTTACAGCTGAAAGAGTGTCACAAAAAGAGAGAGAGAGAAAGAGAAAGTTAAAAATCTTGAATATCAGCAGTACATATGTTAGAATGATGGTGATAGGGTAAAAGTGATCTAAAAGTCCTGGCATTGTCCTGAAGAAGGCAAATGTTGTTGATTGACCTTAAACCATGTCAATGAAATAGAAATGTTACAATTTCTAAGGAAGTTACTAAAGTATAAGGGAAAAGAACTATAATTTCAAACTAGTACACAAGCTGGTAGGAGGGAGAAATTAAGCAAAGAAACTCAATTTAAAATAAGGAAGAAATGGAGTTTAAAAATAGGAAATATGGGACATAGACTACAAAACATGATTTTGACATTAATCCAAATATGTCAGTAATTCTGTTAAATGAAAATAAATTAAATTTTCTCTTTCTAAAGATTATCAGAATTTTTAAACACAATGCAGTTGTAAGCCAATTACAAGAGAAATATCTAAAACATAAAAATGTAGAAGATTTGAGAGAAAAGGCATAGAAAAAAATTGAAAATAATGCTGCGTAACTATGAAGTGCAGTGAAAGTGTTAGTCGCTCAGTAGTGTCTGACTCTTTGAGACCCCATAGACTACAGCCCACCAGGCTTCTCTGTCCATGGAATTCTCCAGTCAAGAATACTGGAGTAGGTAGCCATTCCCTCTTCAGGGGCTCTTTCCGACCTAGGAACCAAACCCAGGTCTCTTGCATAGCAGGCAGATTCTTGATTGTCTGAGCCACCAGGGACGCCTGATTTAACTATATTGCTATTAAAAATGGATTCTCAAAACAGTTTAAGAGGCTCAATTCACAGGTAATATATAATAACATAAAATTTTAAGTTAACCTCTAACCCTTAAAAGCAAGACCTTAGAGAATGACAAGAAAGGAGTAAATCTAACAAAATAATGAAGATTTTAATCCAGCCCTGTCAATATTTGATAAACTATACAAGCAAATATCAATAAAGGTAATGATATTTAAAAAACTGAAAATAGTGTTCTCATAAACATATACAAGCACAAATGAAGGTTTGTGGCAATCCTGTGTCAAGCAAGTCTATCACTGCAGCTTTTCAACCATATTATTTCTTAATTAAAACATATACTTTTTTTAGATATGCAATGTCATATTTAACTGACTACCGTATAGTATAAACATAACTTCAATATGCACTAAGAAACCAAAAAGTTCATGTGACTCGCTTTTTTGTGGTAGCCTGGAACCAAACCCACAATATATCTAAAGTATGCCTGTGTAAAATAATAGTAGATTGGGTTGTAGATAGCAGAATATTTATATGATGAGGTTATATACAGCCATGAAATGTTAAATACAACAATATGTATCAAAAGGGTTGAATCTAAAGAAAAAAGAAGCATAATACAGAGACTTCCCTGGCAGTCCAGTGGTTAAGACTTTGCCTTCCAGTACAAAGGGTGCAGGTTTGATCCCTTGGGGAACTAAAAGCCCACATGCCATGCAGTGTGGCCAAAAAAGTAAAGAAATAAGCAAATTCCGGGAGAATAGACATATTATGATGCAATGTGTATATATATAGTGGAAAAATGGACAAACATTTAGAGACATAAACATATGTGATAAAATTGAGAAAAAATGAATAGCTTGTTTAGCACAAAACTCAGAGGAGTGAGTGGCTCATTTTGGATAAGACAGACATGCATTCAGAGGGGAACTGAGGCTTCAAAAGAATTGGTAAGGTTCCTTTTTTTTAAAATAAATGATGCCCAAATATTCATTCTGTTTGTAACTATTGCTGTTTAAAATGTGGTTGCATGTTATGTATGTTTCTGTGTCTAACATACAGCAAATTAAGACATTTAAGAAAATGTACATATAGAGACTAATGGAAAAACTGTCCTGAAAAGCATTAAGTGGCTTTCCAGAAGCTACATGCAAGTCTGTAAAACAGTCACACAACCGAATAACTGATTTTCCTTGCCTCTGCACAACCAGCCTCATCCCACAGATTGTTTTCATCATGTCAGACTTCCAGAAAATGAGGTCATTTTTGAAACAGTTTGCTGACAAAACAACAGTATCAAAAAATTGAATAATTTTAAAGGACTCTAAATTATTTCTCAAACTTAGGATATATTCCATGAATTTTATAAGCAGTTTTGATAACACTCCGTGTGCTCAGTCACTTCAGTCATGTCCAACTCCTTACTATGGACTGTAGCCCGCAAGGTTCCTCTGTCCCTGAGATTCTCCAGGCAAGAATACTGGAGTGGGTTGTCATTTTCTTCTCCAGAGGGAATCTTCCTGACCCTGGGATCAAACCTGCATCTTTTATGTCTCCTGCATTGGCAGGCAGGTTCTTTACCATGAGTACCACAAGACAACATGCCATGATTTCTCCTTAATGCTTCAATGTGTACCTAGACAAGAAGACTAGAAATGGAAATTCCATTGGAAAATCAGATTATACAAATACTGACATCATTAAGAGTTCTAGATAGGGCTTAAAAATGTTAAACTGGAGATGTTCAAAGACTGTTAGAACTCTGGCTGATCTGAGTGACCAAGGGCAGGATCCATGAATAAATTTCAGAGCATAAGCAGGAACTTGGTGGAGGTAGGAAGAGAAGGCAATTAAAATGTGTGAAGCTGTTTCAGTTTAGAAACATTTTAATCCTCAAGTCTTTGCAAATCGGTATAAATTTAGCCTTGTTTTACAGGAGAGAAAATTTGTATTAAAATATATTGACCATTTTTAAGCTGTTCAATAAAACCTTTATCCCTCAATGTTTACCAACAGTAACATCGATCAGAGTCACTGAACTACAAACAGCTGGGTCTCAAGCATTAAACATTTAGTATCCTATTTCTATGCACACAACTTTTGCCCTAATTTCTAAGTATAGTTGAGAAATTTATTTTAATTATCTCAGCTCTCCTGTCTGTTGTTCTCAGCCCCACGCTGCTCTGTGGTATGAAACTGATAATGAGACGAAAGCTGATAAAATGTGTAGGAGCAGAAGCTGAAGATGGTGAACTCAAGATGGTGAACTCAAGACGGTGAACTATTTTTGCAAAAAAAAAAAAAATATATATATATACATACACACACATATATTTTAATAAATCTGTTTGTCTTATTTTTAAGATTTTTTAAAATAAATTTCTCTTCATGTTAAAACCCAAACATGGAGCCACATTGAGATAACAGTCAAGCCTGAACCAAGAAGAGCTGCAGGTCAATGGAAGTCAATAAACAGCATCCCGCTGCCCCTACCTGGTTACCATGGCAATTTGTGCCTAAAATGGCCTGGAAAGATGTGCTCTCCTTTTACATGAATTTGAAACAAACTTTTCTAGACTATTTAATTCCCAAATAAGCATCGTTTTTACATCATGCTCACAATTTCTCTTGGGCACATAATTTTTTTTCAGTAAAGTAAGTCCCCTACATATGACCCTTCCAGTTGCAAACTTTTAAAGATGCAAATGTGCACTGGCGCGTTCAAGTACATAAGTTAGTACACATGTCTGGTGTACATTGTCACCTGTGTGCATCATGTACAAATGGTTGTGCTTCTGTGTAATTTAGTGTATGGTACTGTGTAGAGTGGGGATTCCCAGATGGCGCTAGTGGTAAAAAATTCCCCTGCCAATGCAGGAGACATAAGAGACGCTGGTTCCACCCCCGAGCATGGCTACTTGCGCCAGTATTCTTACCTGTAGAAGCCCGTGGACAGAGAAGCCTGGCGAGCTACAGTCCATAGGGTCTCAAAGAATTGGACATGACTGAAGCTACTTAGCATGCACACACGCACTCAATGTATAGAGTACAGTAATGCAGTATCTTTATTTCAAGCCCAGGATGTCCAGAAGCAAGCTTAGAAACAGTGGTGATGTAGCTGGTACTGCTAAGAAGTGCCAAATGACAACAATGAAAACAAAAGTGAAAATAATTGAGAGTGGAGCAAGATGAAACAAATGGTATTTCAAACCTATTGCAGTACAGTTCTATACAGACAACTGTGTTACTTGGGTACCTAGGCTAACTTTGTTGGACTTACAAAGTTGGCTTATGAACATGCTCTCAGAACAAAACTCATTCATATGTAGGGGACCTAACTGCATTTGTTTGAGCCCATACCTTAGAAATTGACAAAACTAAGGGCTGGATTCCAACCCTGAGGCATAAGATTAAAAGCTGTCTTAGTGGGGAAAGGATTAACATGAATTATTCTGGGGGTCCTCCAAAGTCTGCCACAATAAACAATTCCAAATGTGTATGTGGCAGGATTATTTTTTTTAATATTAACATATTTACCTAAGTCTATTTTCCCTATTTGACTTTCAGATTCTTTCCAAATACTTTCAAGCATTTGGGCATTTCTGCATGATTATCTTAGACCATCCTAAATAGACTACTAAATAGAATACCATAGACTGCAAGGCTTGTAAACAACAATCTGTAATTCACAGCTCTGAAGACTGAGTAGTTCAAGATCGAGGCACCAGCAGATTTGACGTTCTAGGAGGGCCTGCTTCCTGACTCACAGGTATCATCTCCTCACTGTGCTTAAATGGCAGAAGAGATAAGGGAACTCTTTAGGTCCCTTTTATAAAGGCACTAATTTTATTCTTGAAGCCTTCACCTTCATGAGCTAATCACCTCCCAACACCCTACCTCTTAATACCATCAAATTGGTAGACAGGATTTCAACATATGAATTTTGGTGGGACATAAACATTCAGTCCATTGCAATGATTGTCTCAGAAGCAAAGTGCATCAAGACAAAACATCTGAACAAGTCTTCCTGGTTTTGCTTTCCAAAAGAGAAATGGAGAGAATTTGGGACTTAGTCCAAACTCTTGAAAAAAAAAAAAAGAAGACTAGAGAGAGTAAATCTTACCTTTGAGTCTCCACAATGTTTGCCCAGGCTGAGAAGGAAATTAGAGAAAAGCAACAGGAAGAGAGGTAATAGAAATAAATATATTAGATTAGAGGATGGAGAAATCACTAAAGTGAAGGGCTACTCCTAAAAATACATTCAAGCAAACAGGAGCAATGCAGGACAAGTCAGTTATCATATCCGTGCCTCAGTTGCTATGCAACTGTGTGAATGTAAAAATTAACTGACCTTCTCACTGGACTTCTGATGGGACGTCCCTCTGGTAACAGCCAGTATTTCACCAGCAGTAGCAACACCCTCCATGTCCTGAGAATGTGCCCAATTTCCATCTCACTTATTCCAAATGAACTAAACACTAAACATGTGCCTTGCTATAAATAGAGCAGAGTAAATCACAGAGAAAAAAGGAGGGCGGTGTCCTAGACACATAATGATCTAGTGACGGGACTGTTATGGAAAATATCATTCAATACTTGTCTACCGGGAGCAAGGACTAGAAAGAATAAGTTCCATTCTCCCTAGATTAGGATCCCTGTAAACCCTCCTCCTCCTCTCCTCTCCTCTCCTCTTCTCATCTCTTCTCTTCTTCCCACCGTTGCTTACCTGTACCAAGAAAAAATGTTATAACAACACTTATTATGCTTTATAATATGCAAAAGTATCTGTCACACATAATTTCATTCATCTTCAAACAATTCTGCAAGATAAACAAGTCAGTTTCCATTGTTATCCCCAATTTACAGGTGAGTGAAACTGAGGCTCTGCGAGATTATGTCAATCACCCAAGACTACACCAACTGGAGGGTGTCACTATGCGAGATTATGTCAATCACCCAAGACTACACCAGCTGGAGGGTGTCACTAATCTCTGTGTCCCTTGTCCGTGGTTCTATTGCTCTTTCACTACCATTTTGGCCCTGCTCCAAAGTACAGCAGGCTGTTCCCTATGGTTTGAGAGGCCATGACCTCTTTCCTCACAAAATGTTCCTTCCTAGCTCTTCTTACTTTCCAGAATACCCTGCCTTAGAAACATTACAGCGAGTCTCCTACATACGAATATTCAAGTTGAGAACTTTCGATGATGTGAACATGTGTTCCATTAATGTCAGGCATAAGTGTAATTGCAGCTTGCTCTCCATCTCCTCTTACCGAAGATCCTTCAGCTCTACCGTCTCCTACCTCCTCTCCCTCCTCCAGTTAGTAGCTCTTCTTGCCTGTTCCCTCCATGCTAGCCCCTGTGTGCCAGCTGCTGTACTGTGATACCATACTTTTCAAGGGTCTATACCATAAGATTAAAAACATTTTATTTTGTGTTTGTTTTTTATGTATTATTTGTGTGAAAAGTATGATAAACCTATTACAGTACAGTACTACATACTCAACTGTGATAGTTGGGTACCCAGGCTAACTTTGTTGGACTTATGGATGTGCTCTTGGAACAGAACTCATTCATATGTAGGGGACTTACTGTATTCTAATTTTAGGCAAAGTCTCCAGGAGCCCCTTGGTAAAATGAAACATTAACCCATTCATTCAACCTGGGCTCCCTTGACTGAGACGTCCGTGGACCAGGACTACTACTTAAGAAACTTAAATGAAAGAACAAAGTGACTATTATGGAGTAAAGGCTCAATAAATATTGCATTTCTTTTCACTAGTTAAAAAACATTTTCAGGAACTTTCTGACTACATAGCATAATTCTTTCCAGGTAAATAAATAACATAGCCATGAATAATATACCTTCATCTAATTCTAATGGTAAAATAGAATCTCAAAGTTTTTTTAACTCTCAACAAATATGAGTCTCTCCAAAAATAACAAGCGTCCCAAAATCAATATCCCAAAGGAAAACAGTTTGCTTACCTTAACTCTACTCTCAGTACAAAAATAATAAAAATTATTTTCACTAAAATTATTAAATTGATCAGATCCCTTTGCCCTGTGGCGTATGAGCATAAAGAATAATACACGCTGGAACAGTGTAAAAACCTAGATTAATATTGAATGAATAGCAAAGGATAAACAGGACTTTCTGCTCTGCTCTCACTGGAGACAAACACAAACAGTAAACAAAGAGGTAGGCATGAATCAACTCCATGAATGCGCGCGTTGGTTACTGCAATACCAACAGGGCTTTTAAAATGTCAAAGGAAAAGTACATTTTAATAAAAATACATGAAAACTGTGCTGAAAAATTAATGTAGCACATGGTGTGCAAATAAACCGCTACATGAACAGAAAGTTGAGATTAACTCCTTGCATCAGTAAGCCTCAGGTGATAAATCACTGGTGACAATTTCTCCCCCCTTTAAATATGATTAGAAGTCTCTGGAAAATTGTTGATACATAACTGGGGTCAAAAATTTTAACTCAAACCACTTGGATAAGCAGAGAAAATGTTTTATTGTTGTTGTTTATGGTTTTCTACATGAGCTCCCATCCACTGGTTAGAAGGAAAAATTTTAAATGAATCTCTAACCTAGTTTACACCTAGACTGATTCGATAACTTCAATGGTCCCTTCAGGCACTATTTTTCCTAATAGTGAGGAGGGAAGTCACTCAGATTTCTTCTGCCTCCCCCCACTCATCTCTGAAAAAAGGCAGTGGGTGTACAAGTGGAGAGAGAGGGAGAATGAGAAATGGGGACATTGGGGACTTTGAGCATGGTGATCTGGTCTTCCAGATGGTGTTGTCTTAATCATCTGGTTGCTGTCTTGGCATTCATGGCTGGAGTCTGTAACTGATCTCATTCTCTCAATTTGGTTGTAATCCAGTTCATTCTTTGGCCAGTTCGGTCTCACTTTGACACCTCCTGGCTCCCAAACCTGGAGACTTCCTGCCAGCCTAAACAGAGCCCAAGGCCAACTCTGAGGCCCAGCACCCCCTCTCCCTGGGAACTCAGGGTAGGTCAGGAGAACTAACCCTCCAACAACACTACATAATCAAACGAATTTGGAAATGTGTTTGGTGCTGGAAAAGTTAGAGATGGTCTCTCTTCTAAGAGCCCAAAAAGGGAGTCAGGACCTACAGCCTGTTCCCTTCACCTCCCTCACAACTCAAGCCGTGAATCTATGCCATAGTCCACGGCAGAGGGGGAAGTGGGGCACATGTCTGAGCAATGGGCTCCTTCCTTCTCTTACTCTCTAGCCTCTCCCATCCTCCTCCTCCTCCAGGGAAAGAGATGGGTTTGGTTTTTCTTCTACATTCTGGTTTTATCAGGCATAGGGCTTTGTTGTCACGAATGGAAGGGTACCTTCTCTGCAGTTTAGTACTTGATATGTTACAGGGAAAAATAAAGAGATCTGGTAAACCATCTCTCAAGATCATGCGTGCTCGTGTTCAGTCGCTTCAGTCATTGTCTGACTTTGCGACCCTATGGACTATAGCCCTCCAGGCTCCTCTGTCCATGCTATTCTCCAGGCAAGAGTACTGGAGTGTAGCCATTTCTTCCTCCGGAGGATCTTCCCAACCCAAGGGGAAACCCGCGTCTCCTGCGTCTCCTGAATTGCAGGCAGATTTTTTACCGCTGAAGCACCAGAGAAGTCTCTCTGCTTTATAACGCTTTTACTTTACTATGTCCCTGTTTTTCATGTCAGAAGTTTTATATTACTGTTTTTCTCTTTACGATTTTTTACAATAAATTCTCTTCCCCATCAGGCAGATGACTGCTCCAATCAACTGGAGCAAATAGCATGAACACCAAAAGACAAAGACACAGTAGTAACTTCTAAAATCCTGCATCTCACCCCCTTGTGCACAGTTGGTCCACTGTTCCTACATATTATGTGTTTAAATCAATGTAGACAACGGTGCAAAGCTATCACTTCATATAAACATCCTGTTACATGGCATTTATCAAAATGCATTTCCTTATGTTGTTTGTTTCTAACACATAACATCCCTGGGGATTATAATATCCTGGGGATTATTTTGATGATCATCATTTCTGTGGAATTACAATATAGAAAGATAAATTCCTAACTGTATGGCAAATGTGATAAACCCATGTGTTAACAAACATTTGTTTTACAAATATTTAGAGTAAATAGAAGCATTTATCCTGATAAAGTGAATGTTTGGGTTGGAAGAATATATATGAAGGAACAATATAGCTGCTGCCTTCAAATGTATAAGTGGTTCAGAAGTGGAAACCAAGTCTGTTTCAATATGCTCCAAGGAGCAAATGTAAGATTAAAGAAAGAGTTAATGGGAAAGGTAGTTTGGTTTGCTTTTCTAATCATCAAATTGTCTAAATATGCAATGGTTCAATGCCTTGAGATGCAATGATTATATCATGAGATTATTCAAGCTGGGCCGCGTGAATAGTTAGTAAGGATGTTATGTTGATTATTCAAAGATATAAAGCTTGCTTCTAATACCTTGAGTTTCTATATTTCTTACAGTCTTTAAGCTGAGGGTTACAGAAGTTCAAGTATTTGGTAAAGATAAATAACCATAGTGGCTCAAATGGTAAAGAATCTGCTTTCAATGCAGGAGACCAGGGTTTGACCCTTGGGTCTGGAATACCCTCTGGAGAAAGGAATGGTAACCCACTCAAGTATTCTTGCTTGGAGAATTCCACGAACAGAGGAGCCTGGTGAGGCTACAGTTCATGGGGTCACAAAGAGTCGGATATGACTGAGTGACTCACACAACATAATAATGCTGGCACAAAAATTGTCCATAGCCATTATTTGATAATAATCACTGAGCTACTAAATAGAAAAAATCCAAGTTACCTATTTATAATATCATCAGAGTTTAAATTACAGTTTATGACAAAATTTGTGAAAATAAGACCATGGAAGAAAGACCAGAAAGTTTTGGCAAAGGATACTTCAAAGAATTAGAGGGAATTAAAGACCACTGATTTCCTGGCTTGGCAAAATCAGATCAAAAAGCATCATTAACAGGGATTCTATAAATAGGAGAAAAAAGGTTTAAAGGCTAAAATACTAATGGTGGTGTTAAATGTCATTAATGCTGTTGTTAAATGTCATTAATGCTGTTGTTAAACTTAAGATGATGCCATTTTTTAAGATTTAAATTATTTTAGTGGATCCAAAGCAACCTCAGATTATATTCTTTCCTTTCCTTCTTTAGTATTTTGCCAAGAGTGATAACAGTGGACCGGATAGATGGGCACTGGTATCTGTTAACAGGCAATTAATAACAGGTTTAGGAAAGAAAGGAGGAAGCTGAGGACAATTTGAAAGATGTAGATGGGGGCTGCATCATTGATCACCCTTGTCATAATGTCATGACCCACAAATCCATTTTCATTAGGGAGACGAGAAAGGGAGAGACAGAGTAAAAGTGGACAAAAATAGGTCTGCAATACCTGAAAAGTCAGTGCAGGATGAAGCATACAGATCCCTGGGAATGGCAGTCAGAAGAAAGGAGGTATATAAGCATTGATCATGTGCTAGGTGACAGCCACAGCTACACTTCTACCCTCACAGGAAAGTGTTCATATTCTCATTTCACATTTAATGAAACTGAGACCCAAAGAGATTGCATACCTGAGGTCACATAGCTGAGTTACTGATTGCTGGGATTTTTAATCCCAGAGTGTGGAATGTGGAGAGGGTGGAATGTGGTCATTCCACCACATCACACTAGCAAAATGTACTCAGGCATGTGCAGATAAAGATAAGTGACAAATGATGCCATAGACTAGAGCTAAGTGGCAAAAATAAATCAAGCAGGAATGGATAAACCAAGCAGATGAGGGGAGGGACTTGGGGGTGCATGGAGAGGGGTGGGGGTGTCTAAGATTCACAGCCACACTGTCCTTTTGAATACGCCAGAAATCCAGGAGCCAAAAATATATCAAACACAGAAGAATAAACCAGAAATCTAGGAGCCAAAAAGATATCAAACACAGAAGAGAACAAGGCATTCTCAGAAAAGCACCCTAGACAAAATGCTTCCAAACCCTTGAGTACTGTTGCTGCTGCTGCTAAGTCACTTCAGTCATGTCTGACTCTGTGCAACCCCATAGACAGTAGCCCAACAGGCTCCTCTGTCCCTGGGATTCACCAGGCAAGAACACTGGAGTGGGCTGCCATTTCCTTCTCCAATGCATGAAAGTGAAAAGTGAAAGTGAAGTCGCTCAGTCGTGTCTGACTCTTAGCGACCCCATGGACTGCAGCCTACCAGGCTCCTCAGTCCATGGGATTCTCCAGGCAAGTGTACTGGAATGGGGTGCCATTGCCTTCTCCAAGTACTGTTACTACAGGTTTATCTTCTATTCTTCTTTCTTGTTGTTGTTGTTTAGTCACTAAATCATGTCAGACTCTTTGAGACCCCATGAATTGCAGCCTGCCAGGCTTTTCTTGTCCTTCACTATCTCCCAGAGTTTTCTCAAACTCATGTCCGTTGAGTCAGTGATGCCATCCAACCATGCCATCCTCTGTCGCCCCCTTCTCCTCTTGCTCTCAGTCTTTCCCAGCATCAGCTCTTTTCGTCAAATGGCCAAAGTTTTCTATCTCCTGAACTGAGAGGAATAGGAAATTTTGCCCTCCTCATATCATTCTTCATTCACCAACACTATAACCTGTGATTGTAAGCCAGCCAAGGTTAAGCTGCATCAAGAGGTAAAGACTGAAATGAAAAGACTCAAGAGATTTTAGAGCGACTTCCCTGGTGGCCCAGTGGTTAAGGCTTCACTTTTCAATGTAAGGAAGGTGGTTTCTATCCCTAGTTAAGGAATTAAGATCCCACATGCCTCTCAGTCGAAACACCAAAACAGAAAACAGAAGTAATATTGTAACAAATTCAATAAAGTCTTTTTAAAATAGAATCTCAAATCAATATATTTTTTAAAAGAAAGAGATTTTAGGAAGAAGATACCACTCTGTTTCTTATTGCCAAATTTTTAAGGATTCATTTTTCCATGGAATCCATGAATTTTCTCATAGCGTGTGACTCACAAGTCATCAGTATCATCAGAACAAGAAAAAAGAGAGAAAGAAGACAAAGTGAGCAAGAGAAGTAAGCCAGCCATTTTACAGACGGCAGTTTGCATGGTTAGATTTAGTAATTTTTAATCAACTGGAAGCCCATTTTGCATTTGGACAAAAGCCCTATGTTAGTAATTTTCTAAGTGAAAGCATGAAAAAAATGTCTTGCAACTAAAGGATATACTATGCAAGATGCTCTCAAAGAATACTGTAATTACCATAAATATAATGTACTATAATTATATTCTCAGAAATAGGTCTATTCAAAAAGTCATTCATATATGTGATTATGCATGACAGCTAAATGAAGCATATTGACATTAGCAAGGTCAATATGCAAATACTATTTCTACCAGTCCATTCTGATATAATTTATCAAATGGTATTAAATATCTCAAAAGAAACAGACTTCTCTTATTTCCCTAACACAGAGCAAACACTTCTATTTCCATACATGTGAGACAGTCTCCATTTATTGTAACACGTTGCTTCCAATAATTAGACTTATTTTCTTTGGATTCTGTTTCTAAGGGTGAAATTTTTGTAGTTACCATATCTTAGACAAACCTGGACAGCATATTAAAAAGCAGAGACATCACTTTGCCGAAGAAGGTCTGTATAGTCAAACTATGGTTTTTTCCAGTAGTCATGTATGGATGTGAGAACTGCACCATAAAGAAGGCTGAGCACTGAAGAACTGATGTTTTCAAACTGTGGTGCTGGGGAATACTCTTGAGAGTCCCTTGGACTGCAAGGTGATCAAACCAGTCAATCCTAAAGAAACCAACCCTGATTATTCATTGGAAAGACTGATGCTGAAGCTGAAGCTCCAATACTTTGGCCACCTGATGCAAAGAGCTGACACACTGGAACAGACTCTGATGCTGGGAAAGACTGAGGGCAGGAGGAGAAGGGAATGACAGAGGATGAGGTAGTTGGATGGCATCACCAACTCAAAGGACACAAATCTGAGCAAACTCTGGGAGATAGAGAAGGACAGGGAAGCCTGGCGTGCTGTGGTGTGGGGTCACAAAGAGTCAGACATGACTTAGTGACTAAACAACAAAAACTGTATCTTATTACAATCTAGATAAAACTCATTTACAAGGTGGGCATTGCTGAGAGAGTAATATCACCCATTAGAAATCATTTTGCTTGCCCAGGTAGTTAAAATATAGTATATACTGAGACATACAATCAACACACTCCTTGCCCTTTTTAAGGCCACATTAACTCTTGAAATGAAGACATCTAGTACATATGTATGTGAAAATACACACATACCTACACATACACACACATTTTGTCTCTCAGGAAATCCAGGGCGTCTTTTACCAGGTAACTTTGTAATTGAATGGCATATGATTGAAATATAAATTCACCATTGCAAAAACTTCTCACAGACACCCTTCTAAGCGTAAGAATGAGGGTCCTGGGGCATTTTTGTTGTTCAGTCCCTGGGTCAGAAAGATCCCCTGGAGAAGGGAACAGCTACCCACTCCAGCATATTTGTGCAGATTTACTCTGTTGGCTTTTCATAAATGGCTCTGTCAAAGCATATGTGACTTCTATAATCAAATGTTATTTACATCTTAATGAAAAGAAATGGTATCCATTGCAGTGTCAGGTCCCTGATTTTTGCACTACTGACTAGAGAAATATCTTCTGTTTCCAGGAAAATCACTTCCTGGTTTGTCCTTGTGTGCTTAGTCACTCAGTCGTGTCCAACTCTTTGAGACCCCATGTACTGTAGCCCATCAGACTCCTCTGTCCATGGGGGTTCTCCAGGCAAGAATACTGGAGTAAGTTGCCATGCCCCCCTCCAAGGGATCGTCCCAAACCCAGGGACTGAACCCAAGGATTGCAGGGGGATTCTTTACCATCTGAGTCACCAGGAAGCCTGGTTTGTCCTACATTTGGTTAGTAATCTCACTTGGCGTGGGCGGAGTCAGAGAGTCTTCCCGGAGCCCAAGCACGTTCAGCATTACCAGACTGGGAGGCAAGAAGACAGTTGGGGGCTTGGCCCTGCCAACTTCAGCATCCCGCTCCTGCCTGGAGAGGGAGGGACCGTGCTGTGAGTGCTCACAGCATGAGACCCCTGCACAGGGCGAGTAACAGGAGAATAGAGTCTTGTAGCATGGCACCTCATAGTGACTGCTTCTCAATGGGCTCAAAGAAAATTTCATCTCTAGGCCAGAGCCTCTCCCCTCCCAAATTCCCAGACTCATCTTGAGCACACAGTGCCACAGAAGAGGAATGCTGATTTAAAATAAAAATTTTTTTAAACTGAAGAATATTAAAGAAACAATTCTTTTAAGTTCACAGAAGGCCAACACCTCCTAAGAAGAACCCAGTGTGCCCAAAATTTGGAATGTTACTCGAAGATCGGAACTACAGCTTCTCAGTAGTCACAGCAAATTGAAAAGTCTGTGTTTGCCTCAGAACCTCCCTGGAGCCTCTTCCTTTGCATTATCCGCTGTACATATCCTCGCCTGCCTCCTACTGTAATTCAGCAAGTGTTTGTGAAACAACCTACATGTATCTGCACTTAGCATTCCAAGAACTTGCCAGATGAACACAATCTAGTTTCTGGCTTCAAAGAGTAGATGGTCTAGTAAGAGAGGCAATCTTATTGTAAAGAACTTGTGTGTCCAGTCTAGTAAAGGAGAGAGAGATTTTCATAATTACTTATAGTACAAATAATTATAGTACAGGAGACCTGGGTTCAATCCCTGGGTTGGGAAGATCCCCTGGAGGAGGGCATGGCAACCCACTCCAGTATTCTTGCCTGGAGAATCCCCATGGGCAGAGGAACATGGCAGGCTACAGCCCATTGGGTCAAAAAGAGTCAGACACGACTGAGTAACTAAGCACAGTACATAGAACAATATGGGGCTTCCCTGGTGGCTCAAAGAGTAAAGAACCCACCTGCAATGCAGGAGGACAGAGTTCAATCCCTAGGTTGGGAAGATCCCCTCAAAAAGGAAATGGCAACCTACTCCAGTATTCTTGCCTGGGAAATCTCATGAGCAGAGGACTCTGGTGGGCTTCAGTCCATGGGGTCATAAAGAATCAGACATGACTGAGTGACTAAGTGTGTGTGCATAGTACAATAAGGAGCAGCTTGGTTGAAAGGCGATAGCCAAGGGAAATAGATGTCAAGTTATTAGCTCACAGCTCACTCCCTGATGTATTATCAGGGAAAACGCTAATATCTCTGGATTGTTTATTTTTCTCTAAAATGAGAATGAACACTCCCACCTTCTCCTTCATAGTATTGCCTTTGAAATCAAATAAAATATACATACAGAGACTGGATGGTGATTCATAGGTCTAACAGCTTTTAAGAATTAACATTAATCAAGTAGTCTGTGCCAAGCACTGTGTTAAGTCATTGAAATGTTTTCTTTTTTAATCTTCATAACTCTAGAAGATTAGGGGACTTGCCTGAGATCACAGAGTGACTACTCATCACACTGTCACACTCTTAATTCTCTGCCACATATAAGTTCAATGACTTTGGACAAGTCCTTTAATTCCTTTTGAACCTCAGTGTTTTCATTAGGAAAATTAAAATGGTCTCAGTGAAATTTGTTTCAATTGTGGTAACATGTAACATGAGATCTATTCTCATGACACATTTTTAAGTGCTCAATACAGTGTGTGTTCGTCACTCAGTCGTGTCTGACTCTTTGTGACCCCAGGGTCTGTAGCTTGCCAGGCTCCTCTGTCCATGGAATTCTCCAGGCAAGACTGTTGGAATGGGTAGCCATTCCCTTCTCCAGGGGATCTTTCCAATACAGCAACCAAATCTGGGTCTCCCACATTCCAAGTGGATTCTTTACCATCCGAGTTCACTAAAGATACAATGTGGTATAGCAGGTCTCTAGAACTTTTCATCTGCGTGTTGATTATCAGCTCGCCATTTCATCCTCTCTGCAGCTCCTGACCACCAACATCCCACTGCAATTCTATGAATCTATTTTAGAGACCTCATATAAGTGGAATCCCTTCCCACATGGCTCAGTGGTAAAGAGTCCTTCTGCCAGTGGGTTTAATCCATGGGTAGCAAAGATCCCCTGGAGGAGGAAATGGCAACCCACTCCAGTATTCTTGCCTAGGAAATCCCAGGGACAGAGGAGATAGGTGGACTCCATACATGGGGTCAAAAAGAGTCGGACGTGACTTGGCAACTAAACAGCAGCAGCAGCATAAGTAGAATAAGTATTTGTCCTTCTGTGACTGATTTATCTAGAGTAGCATAAGGTTCACTCGTGTTATGCTTATGGTAGGATTTTCTTCTTTTTTAAACAATGAATGATAGTTCATTGTATGTATATAGCACATTTTCAATGAAATTTCTTAGACCAAACAGTAGTAAATGCTATAGCAGAGGTATGAACTCTTCCAAACACACAAAGGAGAAGCAATTAACTCCCAGTAGTCAGAAATTTATTAATGTGGCATAAATTCCAGCTCATTACTCAACTTCGTGTGTGCCTGCTTCATTAGATCATCTTTGTGCATTTTTATTAAAACTCTTAGTCCTACTGGCAACTGAGACTTATTCATTTTTATCATCTTCCTGTTGTTGTTCAGTCACCAAGTCGTGTCCGACTCTTTGAGACCCCAAGGACTGCAGCACACCAGGCTTCCTTGTCCCTCATTATCTTCTGGAACCTGACCAAGTTCATGTCCACTGAATCACTGATATCATCCAAACATCTCATCCTCTGTTGCCTTCTTCTCTGACTTCGATCTTTCCTGCATCAGGGGCTTTTCCAATGAATCAGCTGTTCACATCAGGTGACCAAAGTATGGCAGCTTCAGCCTATTCAGTGTTGTTTCCTTTAAAATTGACTGGTTTGATCTCCTTGTTTTCCAAGGGACGCTCAAGACTCTTCTTCAACACCACAGTTTGTAAGCATCAGCTCTTCAGTGCTCTGCCTTCTTTATTGTCCAGCTCTCACAACCAGACATGACACTGGAAAGACCATAGCCTTGACTATATGGACCTTACAAATGTTTGTAGAAATGACTGGATGGATGAGTGGATGCTGCTGCTGCTGCTAAGTTGCTTCAGTCGTGTCCGACTCTGTGCGACCCCAAGGACAGCAGCCCACCAGACCCCCTCGTCCCTGGGAGTCTCCAGGCAAAAATACTGGAGTGGGTTGCCATTTCCTTCTTCAATGCATGAAAGTGAAAAGTGAAAGTGAAGTCGCTCAGTCGTGTCGGACTCCTAGCGACTCCATGGACTGCAGCCTACCAGGCTCCTCCATCCATGGGATTTTCCAGGCAAGAGTACTGGAGTGGGGTGCCATTGCCTTCTCCGGATGAATGGATAGATGGCTCTTACCTGATAACCTGGACCAATTTTGGTCTTCACTACCTTCTGATCACTTTATTATGTTCCCAAACTTCCAGAAGAGGACAAGTTTCTGTCCTCTGCATCCCCAGAACTTCCTCTGCATTATTTGTATTGTCTGTGAATGTCTGCCTTTCTCACGAGATGTTAAGTTTACTGTGGTGAACAGTTTCTATTGTTCACCACTGTGTCTCCAGTTCCTAGCTCATAGCAGGTGATCATTAAATATTTAAAGAATGGTAAATGACTAAATGAATTTTCTAAAGTCTGTGTTTGTCGATAACCTAGTTTTGGGCAATCCTGAGGAAAATAAATTTTCCTCCTGAGAAACCTTACTGACTTGGCATTGCTGCTCTATTTAAGTTAAGATACTAAGTGTATTTGATTCAATATTTATAAATAGCAAAAACCTAGCTAGCTTTTAATATTTATATGTATATGACAACCATTCACATGCATGTACACACAGCTTGATAAAAGGATGGTTTTTAAAAACAGCTTCAAAGTTACATCCTAAAATGAAAGTGAAAATATTAATCACTCAGTCATGTCCAACTCTTTGGGACCCCATGGACTGTAGCCAGCCAGGCTCCTCTGTCCATGGTAAGAATACCGGAGTGGGTTGCCATTTCCTTCTCCAGGGAATCTTCTCAACCCAGGGATCAAACTCGGGTTTCCTGCATTGAAGGCAAATTCTTTACAATCTGAGCCACCAGGAAGCCTAAAGACTATTTAGTTATTGCATCTATAAATTCTGCTTTAATATCAAGGTCCTAGATACCTTGAAGAAATACTATAAGAATCTTAAGCATCAGAAAGACTAAACAAATCATAGTCTTACTAATGTAGAAGAGAAAGAGATATTTCTGAAAGATTTTAAAGATTAGAATGTTTTCTGATCACCTTTGATTTAGGCAGAATGGAATCTGAACATACTTCAGTATTCTCCAAGATTTATACTTTGACTAGAGAAAACCAAGCAGCATAAATAGAACCAATTTTCCTTTATATCATTCCCTGCCTGCTAGAGCATTCAAGGGTCATCCAGAGAAACAGAAAACAGTACAAAGTACTTCATGGAGAAAACTGGTTGTACAGTTATTGGGAATGCAAACACAGGGATTAGCAAACAGCAGGAGCTACAAACACCACTGGGCTAGAAGGACAAAGGGAAGAAGGAGTGTTCCTGGAGTCCATGGGCCCAGGGCACTTGATGGAAACCAGAATTAGGCTGGAGGCTCAGCCATCACCAAAGAAACCACATAAGGCAGAGATGAATGAGAAAATATACCCCACTGTTTTTCCTTCTGTCCACTAATCTGAGGAGCACAGATTGCAGAAATCAGCTCCCTTGTGATACAGAAAAAAGAAACAGAAGGCCAAGGAACTGAAGGAAGTGCTATAGGGCACACAAGCCCAGCAACAGCATACTTACCTACCAGCCTACTGATCTGCCTACCCACGTAGCCGCAGGCTCACTGAGGCAAGTATCTGACTGTTTTGAAACCTGATTTCCTATCGTGTGCATGCTAAGTAACTTCAGTCATGTCCAGCTCTTTGCAACCCCACTGACCATAGCTCACCAGGCTCCTCTATCCATGGGATTCTCCAAGCAAAGATACTGGAGTGGGTTGCCATTTCTTACTCCAGGGGCTCTTCCCAGTCTAGGGATCGAATCAGAGTCTCTTATGTCTCCTGCATTGGCAGGAGGGTTCTTTACCACTAGCGCCACCAGAGAAGCCTAATTTCCTATTGGATATGAATAAATTAATGTTTTGATTTTAAATATTTTAGTTTTTTTAATGATTTTTTTTAACATGAACCATTTTTAAAGTTTTTATTTAATTGTTAGAATATTGCTTTTCTTTTGTGTTTTAGTTTCTTGGCCTTTAGGCATGTGGGATTTCAGCTCCCCAACCAGGGATCAAATCTACATACCCTGCATTGGAAGACGAAGTCTTAACCTTTGGGCCACCAGGGAAGTCCTTATTTTATTATTGTTTAAAAAAATGTTCTATTATTTTATGTTCATTTCACAAGTAAACGTTTTGTTTTAAAAGACAACCTTAACCAGTATGTTATTATTATGTAGAAGACATGTTATTAAAAAAAAATAGTTCAGTGTTAAGGATTATTCAAAATGATAGTTAACAGCTAAGGAATTGGTACTGCCTATCATTTTGCTTTTTCAAAGTGGGAAGTGTGAGTAAAACTAAGATTTGAGGGAAGAATAAACAAAGCTGCATAATAAAATTCAAATAGTAGAATGCTAAAAATTTGCTGACAAAGTTCTGATGTCAAATAAGAATCCTTTTGGAAAACAAATTTTTTAAAGAATGCTTAAAATCACTGTTTTCAGGAAAATCTTACAGGAATTTAAATCACTTGGTTTTTCAGAAAGCTCGTCTTGAAATATACATTATGCACAAGACCTGCCCACCTCACATTAAATATTCATTTTGATTGACTAGCTCAGTCTCTCCACTACAAAGCTCTGACTTACTCATGGCATTATTTCTCTGGTCTGTAACCTCATCAGACGGAACAGGCCAAATAACCTCCAGGCATGAGCATCGGTGTTTGAATGGAGCCTTTTCCATCTGTAATAAATAATGGTATAGGGAACTGACTAAAGGAGATGTGAGACAACCAGATGTGGTTTCATGTTTTTTCCTTCCCCAATACAGCGGATCCTTCCAATCTCAAGGGTCATTTTCTTTTCAAAGACATCAGACAGCCTATGTTGTTGTTAAAATCACTAAGAAGCCCTCTTAGGCATGCCTGGTCCTTACCCTCTACTGAGACAAGCCCAGTCTTGTGAAGCATATGAAATGCAGAGCTCTATCCATTAATGCCCATGAAGGATCCTCTGGCAGTTTTCATACGATTAGAAATGGCCAAACGGTGACAGGGGAAATTACATTCTTATAGCCTTCACACCCCCTGCAGTTTTAAATGCATTACATCTTTCTGGCTCTTCCTGCTTTAAAAAGGTAAATTAAGTAAGTGCAGTTGTGTCCTACTAACCAGCATGGTGTTCCTTCCCAGGAGAGCAGACTTGAGGGAAAAGAGCTTCATTAATTCAGCACAATTCTTAAACATCAATTGTCCCTAAACTAACCCAACAAATCAAGGAACAATGTTTACCTTCTTAGGAATATTTAACCTATCTCCAGAAATTTGGGGCCAAATCAACTTTTTTTCTAAAATGTCTTAAAATGCCTCAATAATACAACCTTACTGCTTGATATATTTTTAAACAGAAGTAAGGGTGAGAAATGGATACCATGGGGTGGAAAGTACTCAAGTATAATAAAATTTCAAATTTGAGACCAGTTTTAACATGCCAGTCAGGCCAAATAAGGAAGAAGAAATAGAATTGGGAAGAAGAAAGAAATATTTTATCCTAGAAATAAATATAGATCTGCCTATCAGAAGTCCTTGTCTCTACTAGTTTCAGAATAGCCCCTAAAATCTCAACAAACCTACTCCCATTTTCCTACTTTGCAAAATAAAACTTAAAATTTGTATTTATGCCATGGTCACTGTTTAGATATACCATTTGAAGTATCAAGCAACATTAAATTGCTTGAAACTAGTTTCAAAAAAGCCAAAAAGCAGAATACAAAATTGAGAAAACCTCAGATCTCACAACTTTTTAGTTCTTATGCCACCTGAAATGTCACTGACCAAAAATTCTTTGCCCTAACATCTCAGTTAGAAGTGTCCCAAGTTGCATCACACACACACACAAATACATATATTCTTCAAACTCTCTTCCCATAAAAGATTATTACAAAATGATAGGTATACCTGTATTTACTATGCAGTAATCACTTCATGGGAAATAGATGGGGAAACAGTGGAAAGAGTGTCAGACTTTATTTTTTTTTTTGGCACCAAATCACTACAGATGGTGATTGCAGCCATGAAATTAAAAGATGCTTACTCCTTGGAAGGAAAGTTATGACCAACCTAGATAGCATATTAAAAAGCAGAGACATTACTTTGCCAACAAAGTTCCGTCTAGTCAAGGCTATGGTTTTTCCAGTGGTCATGTATGGGTGTGAGAGTTGGACTGTGAAGAAAGCTGAGCGCTGAAGAATTGATGCTTTTAAACTGTGGTGTTAGAGAAGACTCTTGAGAGCCCCTTGGACTGCAAGGAGATCCAACCAGTCCATTCTGAAGGAGATCAGCCCTGGGTGTCCTTTGGAAGGAATGATGCTCAAGCTGAAACTCCAGTACTTTGGCCACCTCATGCGAAGAGTTGACTCATTGGAAAAGACTCTGATGCTGGGAGGGATTGGGGGCAGGCGGAGAAGGGGACAACAGAGGATGAGATGGCTGGATGGCATCACCAACTCGATGGACATGAGTTTGAGTGAACTTCGGGAGTTGGAGATGAACAGGGAGGCCTGGCGTGCTGCAATTCATGGGGTCACAAAGAGTCGGACACGATTAAGCGACTGAATTGAACTGAGCTGAACTGAAGATCTTATCAGTTATCTATTTTATATATAGCAGTGTGTGTATGTTAATCCCAAACTCCTAATTTATCCTTCCCCCTCCCTTCTTTTGATAAAGGACAGTCAAACATCCAAACAGGCCAACCTAGAACTGTAGTCTATTGCCATCATTTAGCTTTGGAATGGTTTAAATGGAAGAACTTGAAAAACCCCAAAATTTGTCTTCTAAAATACCCACCAATTCAATTCCTAGATATTTTCTTAGGCCTCACAGATTCACCATACTTTTATTCAAATTAACTAATTTCCTTTTAGATTAGAAAGACCACAGAAGAAAATTTAGCAAAGAAATAGAGGAAAACAACAGAATGGGAAAGACTAGAGATCTCTTCAAGAAAATCAGAGCTACCAAGGGAACATTTCATGCAAAGATGGGCTCGATAAAGGACAGAAATGGTATGGACCTAACAGAAGCAGAAGATATTAAGAAGAGATGGCAAGAATACACAGAAGAACTGTACAAAAAAGATCTTCACGACCCAGATAATCACCATGGTGTGATCACTGACCTAGAGCCAGACATCCTGGAATGTGAAGTCAAGTGGGCCTTAGAAAGCATCACTACGAACAAAGCTAGTGGAGGTGATGGAATTCCAGTTGAGCTATTCCCAATCCTGAAAGATGATGCTGTGAAAGTGCTGCACTCAATATGCCAGCAAATTTGGAAAACTCAGCAGTGGCCACAGGACTGGAAAAGGTCAATTTTCATTCCAATCCCAAAGAAAGGCAATGCCAAAGAATGCTCAAAGTACTGCACAATTGCACTCATCTCACATGCTAGTAAAGTAACGCTCCAAATTCTCCAAGCCAGGCTTCAGCAATATGTGAACCGTGAAATTCCTAATGTTCAAGCTGGTTTTAGAAAAGGCAGAGGAACCAGAGATAAAATTGCCAACATCCGCTGGATCATGGAAAAAGCAAGAGAGTTCCAGAGAAACATCTATTTCTGCTTTTTGATTATGCCAAAGCCTTTGACTGTGTGGATCACAATAGACTGTGGAAAATTCTGAAAGAGATGGGAATACCAGACCACCTGATCTGCCTCTTGAGAAATTTGTATGCAGGTCAGGAAGCAACAGTTAGAACTGGACATGGAACAACAGACTGGTCGCAAATAGGAAAAGGAGTACGTCAAGGCTGTATATTGTCACCCTTCCTATTTAACTTCTATGCAGAGTACATCATGAGAAACGCTGGATTGGAAGAAACACAAGCTGGAATCAAGATTGCCAAGAGAAATATCAATAACCTAAGATATGCAGATGACACCACCCTTATGGCAGAAAGTGAAGAGGAACTAAAAAGCCTCTTGATGAAAGTGAAAGTGGAGAGTGAAAAAGCTCAACATTCAGAAAACGAAGATCATGGCATCCGGTCCCATCACTTCATGGCAAATAGATGGGGAAACAGTGGAAAGTGTCAGACTTTAATTTTCTGGGCTTCAAAATCACTGCAGATGGTGACTGCAGCCATGAAATTAAAAGACGCTTACTCCTTGGAAGGAAAGTTATGACCAACCTAGATAGCATATTCAAAAGCAGAGACATTACTTTGCCAACAAAAGTCTGTCTAGTCAAGGCTATGGTTTTTCCTGTGGTCATGTATGCATGTGAGAGTTGGACTGTGAAGAAGGCTAGGTGCCGAAGAATTGATGCTTTTGAACTGTGGTGTTAGAGAAGACTCTTGAGAGTCCCTTGGACTGCAAGGAGATCCAACCAGTCCATTCTGAAGGAAATCTGCCCTGGGATTTCTTTGGAAGGAATAATGCTAAAGCTGAAACTCCAGTACTTTGTCCACCTCATGCGAAGAGTTGACTCATTGGAAAAGACCCTGATGCTGGGAGGGATTGGGGGCAGGAGAAGGGGATGACAGAGGATGAGATGGCTGGATGGCATCACTGACTCGATGAACGTGAGTCTGAGTGAACTCCGGGAGTTGGTGATGGAAAGAGAGGCCTGGCGTGCTGCGATTCATGGGGTCGCAAAGAGTCAGACACGACTGAGCAACTGATCAGATCTCATCCTCAAAGCTTCCTCTTTCATTAAAATTAAGATGATATTTTTTAAAGAACTTCTTTTAAAAGTGAACTGCCTACCTTAGGAACAGAAACCATGAAATTTAGTTTATTCATCTTCATGGTCTTTATGAAACCAAAACACCCTGATAAGGAATGAACGAATTAGTTATTCAACTACTAACAAACCTTCTAGATTTTTTTCCAAGTATCTGGAATGCTATTATCCTAGGAAAAGAAAAAAATCTTTTAAATGCTTTATTTTTACTTTTTAAAAAATGATTTATTTTTCCCTCAATAGCTGCTTCAGGGGACTTCCTTGGTGGGTCAGTGTTCAAGAATCTGCCTTGCAGTGTAGGGGATGTCGCTTCAATCCCTGGTGGGGGAACTAAGGTCCTACATGCCATGGAGCACAACTGAGCCCAGACACCACAGCTAGAGAATCTGTTTGGTGAAACAAAAGTTCCTGCATGATGCAAGGAAGATCCTGTGTGTTGCAACCAAGACCCAATGCAACCAAAGTAATTAATTAATTAACTTTGTAAAAGAGCAGTATCAGGATATTGTAGGCATTGTCATGCATCAGGGTATCTTCTTAGTGAAATTCTCTGTATTTTAGAGTTTCTTGCTGCAGAATGTACCCTACATGGTCGCTGATTTTGCTATTGCTCTGTCATCATGATAACTCTCTCCTCCACTGCTTCCAAATGTGGTCACCAGCGTGGCTGAAATAACAGTGTGTCTGAAACAGTCTGTTGAATGCAGGAGACCATTTTGTAAGTTTCACCATTTGTCTAAATTTTAGCTTAAGTAAAAAATGATTTAGACACTGAAATGACTTTCTTCTTAACTGTTTGAGCCTCCAGCTATACCAGACTATAAAATAATTAAGGACCAAAATGCTAAAGGTAGCCCACATTTTCTGACAGGGAGAAAGATGAAGAGGTTGGATTGTACACACAACAGGATCAAGGGAGCATGACGAGTGATGATGATGAATCTGCATTCCTTATTCCAGCTTCCAAACAAATAAGTATAAAAGGAAACGGTTTCCATTAGAAATTCAACATCACCTAAGGAGACTTAAGACAAGGAATCTGTACCATACCAAAAAAAAAAAATGGAAAAAAGATTATAAAAGGATATTAAATGAAAATGATTTGACAGTCAGAGAGCAAGAAATGGTGCTCTTACAATTCCAGGATGTCTGAATTATTCATCTCCTCCTTGAAAATTTTGTCAATTATAATAAAGTTCACCGGAGCTTTCCACACTAAAATAATTAGTGGAGCATTATGCTGAGGATAAAAGCCAAAATAGTATCCTTGATTCAAAGGTATTTTTCCTTTAAGTTCCTTTTAAAAAAAATTGTGTTTTTAAACTAATAATTCTAACATCTTTAACAACTTAAGCACCAATAGAGCTAAGAATTATCGCTCTATCCGCAGATTTTTAATAAGACATGGAAGTGAACATGCTGTATAATAACAAAAAAGAATCTAAGTGGGAAAGTACGGGCTAGGCTGCAAACAAATAGCCTGAATCTACAAATGTTCCCCTGCAAAATTCAGAAGCTGGCAAAACATCTGTTTGGTTGTCTGGCAATCATCCTAAGCAATGATCCATGCCTTTTACTTCCTGGAAAAATAATTAAGCAGTAAGTTTAACAGTTTCTTCCAGCTCCTTCAAGAATTGGAAGTACTAAGGAAACATTATTAAAAAAAAAAATTTAACCTGAGACCTTGGATAGCCAGAATGCTCAAGACCAAAGTAAGACAGAGATGTGGGTGTGTCATAGAGGCCTGTTCAGTGAGTTAGGGCTACCGTTTCAGTGATTTGGTTGTCACAAAGCCACCCTGAGTCCTGCACAAATGACCCAACATCACAGGCTTCTCTCCGTCCTCTTCCTCTCCGCTCCTCCAAAAGGACATGGATGAAGCACAGACCTGGATGGACCAGTCCAGGCACTATGAGGCCCAGTTTCCTCTATGAAAACAAAACATATATTCAAACTATATGAGCTGAAGAAGAAAGGAGAGAAAATATGTCTGATTTTGCTTTGATTGCCATAACTGATGAGACGAAACACACCTAAATAGCTCTAGTTCATGAGGCAGCAAAGGAAAGGAAGGGCACCATCCCATGGCACCAAATCAAGCTTTAGTGGGTGCTGTCACTCAGTAACTAAGTCATGTCTGACTCTTTGCAACCCCATGAGCTGCAGTATGCCAGGCTTCCCTGTCATTCACTGTATCCTGAAGTTTATTGAAACTCATGTCCATCGAGTAGGTGATGCCATCCAATCATCCCATCCTCTATCACCTCTTTCTCCTCCTGCCCTCAATCTTTCCCAACATCAAGATATTTTCCAATGAGTCAGTTCTTCCCAACAGGTGGCCAAAGTATTGGAGTTTCAGCTTCAGCATCAGTCCTTCCAATGAATTTTCAGGGTTGATTTCCTTTAGCATTGACTGGCTTGATCTCTTTGCAGTCCAAGGGACTCTCAACAGTCTTATCTAGCATCACAGTTTAAAATGATCCAACTCTCACATTCATGTATGACTACTGGAAAAACCATAGCTTTGACTATATACATCTTTTATGTAAATCATTGTATCTCTGCTATACGCTAATATATGAGGGAGAACGGGAACTCCGTTAATGCATAATGTACAAACAGAATTAAACTTATTAAGTGAAGGATTTATTCTACATTATCAGTTAATTACCAACATATCTCTATATTCAGTTATAGTACTACTGTTTCATTAGGCACTTTCACTGAGACTTTCTAATTAAAACTCTCCCAGGTAACTGATGCTCAACATTTTTATCTCTCTTTTTCTCATTGAAAGTAAAATAACCTATCTTGGCACTTAAGTCAAAAATAGCAGCCTCCTCCCTAGGTCTCCTTTGCACAGACACTAGTCACAATTTCCTGCCGATTGCCTCAGGGGAGAATTTCACCACGCACGATTCTACTAAAAGAGGCTGTGGCTTCTTATTGAACAGAATATTGAGTCTCCCTGCACCGACACAGTTTAGGAATTAAGAGGCTTTGGAGTCAGATTAACCTGGTTTCCAACTTCAGCTCCTCTAGGAACTAGTTGCACCTCTGGCAAATTACTTGGCTTCCGTGACTATTTTACATTTGCAAAATGTAAAAATGGGGACTGTTATGAGGCATAAACGACAAACTGTGTGAAGTGTTTAGCGCAGAGTCTGGTACATAGTGAGTGGTAATTGTTATTGCTGCTATTGTCGTTTTTGCTGTTGTTGTTGCAGGGTGTGGATAAGAGAAATATTCTGAGATTTTAATGAAGGTATGTGTTCCCAGGCAACTTAGTTTCCTGGAGGCTGTGTCATAAGCATTTTGCTCCAGAGACTGGTTGGCACCTATTATTTAATATTAAGGTTTGAGCAAGTTTCCTATCCTGTTTATTCTCTGATGGTATTGCCCTTTCTGTTCTCCGCCCTTCCTAGCTGTTTTGTGTCCTGAGCCACTGTCCCACACAGGCTATCCTCTGAGCTCTCCTGTTCTCTGGCTTCTGGTTGGGCTCAGTCAATGGAAATCTGAGTGTGAGAGAAGGTAGGTCAGAAATGTCTCCCTCACTTCACCCTGCTTCTGGGCCACAATTCTGGCAGGGGTCAAACGTCACTGCAGCTACCCAGGAGGTCCCTTCACACCTCCAGCTTTCACTGGCCTCTCTTAACAGCTCTACTTTCTCCCCTCACCCCTTCAGGTCTAGGAGGGTTGTTTGCGCCTCGTATTGCTAGTACCTAGAGCCTAAGGCAATGGCACCCCACTCCAGTACTCTTGCCTGGAAAATCCCATGGACGGAGGAGCCTCGTAGGCTCCAGTCCATGGGGTCACTAAGAGTCGCGCACGACTGAGCGACTTCACTTTCACTTTTCACTTTCATGCATTGCAGAAGGAAATGGCAACCCACTCCAGTGTTCTTGCCTGGAGAATCCCAGGGACAGAGGAGCCTAGTGGGCTGCTGTCTATGGGGTCACACAGAGTCGGACACGACTGAAGCGACTTAGCAGCAGAGCCTAAAGGTCAGTTTTCATTCCAATCCCAAAGAAAGGCAATGCCAATAAATGCTTAAACTACCACACAATTGCACTCATCTCACACACTAGTAAAGTAATGCTCAAAATTCTCCAAGCTAGGCTTCAGCAATATGTGAACCATGAAATTCCAGATGTTCAGGCTGGTTTTAGAAAAGGCAGAGGAACCAGAGATCAAATTGCCAACATCTGCTGGATCATTGAAAAAGCAAGAGAGTTCCAGAAAAACATCTATTTCTGCTTTATTGACTATGCCAAAGCCTTTGATTGTGTGGATAACAATAAACTGCAGAAAATTCTGAAAGAGATGGGAATACCAGACCACCTGACCTGCCTCTTGAGAAATTTGTATGCAGGTCAGGAAGCAACAGTTAGAACTGGACATGGAACAACAGACTGGTTCCAAATAGGAAAAGGAGTACGTCAAGGCTATATATTGTTACCCTGCTTATTTAACTTCTATGCAGAGAACATCATGAGAAACACTGGGCTGGAAGAAGCACAAGCTGGAATCAAGATTGCCAGGAGAAATATCAATAACCTCAGATATGCAGATGACACCACCCTTATGGCAGAAAGTGAAGAGGAACTCAAAAGCCTCTTGATGAAAGTGAAAGTGGAGAGTGAAAAAGTTGGCTTAAAGCTCAACATTAATAAAATGAAGATCATGGCATCCGGTCCCATCACTTCATGGCAAATAGATGGGGAAACAGTGGAAACAGTGTCAGACTTTATTTTTTGGGGCACCAAATCACTGCAGATGGTGATTGCAGCCATGAAATTAAAAGACGCTTACTCCTTGGAAGGAAAGTTATGACCAACCTAGACAGCATATTAAAAAGCAGAGACATTGCCAACAAAGGTCTGTCTAGTCAAGGCTATGGTTTTTCCAGTGGTCATATATGGATGTGAGAGTTGGACTGTGAAGAAAGCTGAGTGCCGAAGAATTGATGCTTTTGAACTGTGGTGTTAGAGAAGACTCTTGAGAGTCCCTTGGACTGCAAGGAGATCCAACCAGTCCATTCTGAAGGAGATCAGCCCTGGGTTTTCTTTGGAAGGAATGATGCTAAAGCTGAAACTCCAGTACTTTGGCCACCTCATGCGAAGAGTTGACTCACTGGAAAAGACTCTGATGCTGGGAGGGATTTGGGGCAGGAGGAGAAGGGGACGACAGAGGATGAGATGGCTGGATGGCGTTACCGACTCAAAGGACGTGAGTTTCAGTGAACTTCGGGAGTTGTTGATGGATAGGGAGGCCTGGCGTGCTGCGATTCATGGGGTCGCAAAGAGTCGGACACGACTGAGCAACTGAACTGAACTGAACTGAGAGCCTAAACACCCTTCATTGGTTTGCTTATCTATACTTTGTAAATAGTCCCATCTCTAAATATTCATCAAAATTTCATCCAAGTGCACCTCTGTTTCCCCCTGGACCCTGAGTAATGTACCCCTTTGGATCAATATAGTGCCCTGTAGCCAACTGGGTCAATGTTCATTTTACAATTTTTATTAAGTCCTTACTATGCACTAAACAGTAGGCTAAGTGCAAAGGGCAAGGAAAATAATTGTATATATATATATATACATACACATTATATATATATAACTTTGTGTGTACATATGTGGATCACAGTCCTTTTCTTCAAAGACATCGGTCTTCCCAAGGAGTTAAATCTACAAACCATAATGATAATCACGTGTAATAAATATGGTATGCTGCTGTTGCTAAGTCACTTCAGTCGTGTCCGACTCTGTGTGACCCCATAGACGGCAGCCCACCAGGCTCCCCGTCCCTGGGATTCTCCAGGCAAGAACACTGGAGTGGGTTGCCATTTCCTTCTCCAAAATAAATATGGTATATGTATGTGCAAAGTACACAAAGATTTACACTCTAACTTATTTTTGGGGGTGGAGGACAGTCATAAAGAGATGTCAAGGATAATCAGGAAAATCTTTTAGTGTGGCCACAAATAAAAGGAGAAATTTAAGAGGCAGAATTATAAGAAAGTGGCATTTGAGGCATAGAAGAGAATGTTTAAAAGTCATGATGACCTGAAGATACACAGCATGTTTAGTAAACAGCAAAGTTATTTGGGGTAAGTAGAACATAGCACTAAGATTAGAACCATGAGGCCACCATGAAGTGTTGCTAAGTGGCTGGAGACTGGCTAGGTTTTGAAGGATGTTACTGGAACTTGTGCAAAAGGGTTCAGGCTGTGGAATGATTTGATCCCAACTCAATTTTGATGGGTATTTCTGGCAGGAACAAAGTCATGTGACCAGTTCAATGGACTGCAATAATACAGAAGAAATACAAGAGTCTAAACCAAAGCAGTGGTCATTGAAGTTGAAAGCAAGGCACATATTGAATAAATATTCCACAGACAATTAGCAAAACTTCAAGGTCTTTGAATGTAGGAGTATTAGCTATGGTTTCAATTTGTGGTATCTGTTTAGACCTCATTATAAATGGCTTTTCTGTTAATTGAGAAAGCAAGTAGAGGGAAGGAGCAGATGAGGTAAGAGTAAATTAACTCCTTTTGGGGAAAAAAATCAACTTCTGGTGTTACAATAATTGACTTAAAAAAAGAGATGTGACCATAATTTTGAGAAAGATGGAAAGAATCTCACAATTTTAAAAAATAGAAGTCATGCTAGAATAGCACAAGTTGACTCAAGTTAGTGATGCCTCTAAAATGCAAGAAATTTCAAAATTAAATGCCTCAGAAGTTTCAAGCTGGGCATTCGCATCTACTTTGATGCCCTCCCTCCATCAAGCATGGCTATCCTGCCCTTGCGCGATGTCCGTCTATACTGCACTTGCACAGCATCACCTCTCCAGAGTCTTGTTCATTACCTGTCTCTGTCTCCTTAACTTACTTTGATGTAGATCCATAAAAACCTATGCAGCACTTGGCATATGATAAGTGTACTTAATAATCAGTTTTTAGTATCACAAAATCTTTGGTAAAATGCCAAAATTATGATACTACTTCTGTGCTTCAACATCCCAGTCCAAAATAATAAGAGATGTGTTACTTTTTTCTCATCAAGTGATATAGTTATTGTTTTTGTTTTTAACCTGTAAGGATACTTCCTCCCGCTCATTACAAAAATAGTGATATCAGACAGATATTACACTCAAGTACAATCAAGCTTTTAAAAACAGGATCACCTATTACAGTAATGGTCAATCTGAAAACCCAGTAGTTCCTTAGCATAATTCTTTGCAGCTAAAACTGTCAGACTTTAGGATCTCTTCACATTATAATTACTATTTTCTTCTCTCAGATTACCATGTTAAGAAATAGTATTGAATTTTTGAGACTGACAAGAAGTAAACCTCACTATATTCTAGTGAATAGCGGTGAAGAATATGTGTACACACACACACACACTCTAACACATTCCAACACAGCAACCATGTCACCATGCTTTGGATCTTACACAGAAATATCCAGGGGTTTAGCATCAGGTGTTCAGTTCAGTTCAGTTCAGTCGCTCAGTCGTGTCCGACTCTTTGCAACCCCATGAATCGCAGCACGCCAGGCCTCTCTGTCCATCACCAACTCCTGGAGTTCACTGAGACTCACGTCCATCGAGTCGGTGATGCCATGCAGCCATCTCATCCTCTGTCGTCCCCTTTTCCTCCTGCCCCCAATCCCTCCCAGCATCAGAGTCTTTTCCAATGAGTCAACTCTTCGCATGAGGTGGCCAAAGTACTGGAGTTTCAGCTTTAGCAGCATTCCTTCCAAAGAAATCCCAGGGCTGATCTCCTTCAGAATGGACTGGTTGGATCTCCTTGCAGTCCAAGGGACTCTCAAGAGTCTTCTCCAACACCACAGTTCAAAAGCATCAATTCTTTGGCGCTCAGCTTTCTTCACAGTCCAACTCTCACATCCATACATGACCACAGGAAAAACCATAGCCTTGACTAGATGGACCTTTGTTGGCAAAGTAAAGTCTCTGCTTTTGAATATGCTATCTAGGTTGGTCATAAAGGGTGTTAACTCTAATAAATATTAATTCTTCAACTGTTTTCAAGCAAAAAGTATCTCTCTGTATTCTATCAGGGATAATCAAGGGATCCACATGATGGAAATTTCAATTACTAAATCAGGATAATCCATCACTTCTCTAAGAACTTCTCTAAGTCCTTAAGCTAAATGGACTCGATTTATGCTTAGGTCTTCTTAGTCTTTTAATTAAAACAAATAACATAACAAAATTATTCTTGACCTTGTTTGTCCATGAGATTCTTTCATAGGTCTACTTTCCTATTTTCTTATTTAAAAGAGTCTAAACATTCTGCTTTTGGGACACCCTACTAAGTAGAATCTACTAAATAGAGTCTACTAAAATGACAGTGAATTGAATTCTGTGTTCAAAGACCTTCATTCACTTGAAAAGGAAGAGCAACAGTGGGGGAAGGAGGTTGCTGGCTCATTCAGAAATATAAGCATATCCTAAGGTCTCCATCAGAGAGGGCAATGGCACCCCACTCCAGTACTCTTGCCTGGAAAATCCCAGGGATGGAGGAGCCTGGTAGGCTGCAGTCCATGGGGTCGCTAGGAGTCCAACACGACTGAGCGACTTCACTTTCACTTTTCACTTTCATGCATTGGAGAAGGAAATGGCAACCCACTCCGGTGTTCTTGCCTGGAGAATCCCAGGGATGGGGGAGCCTGGTGGGCTGCCGTCTATGGGGTCACACAGAGTCGGACACGACTGAAGCGACTTAGCAGCAGCAGCAAGGTCTCCATAATTTTTTTTTGCCATGCCATGCCTTTTTTTAAATTGTATTTATTTTTTTAATTGGTGGGAAACTGCTTTACAATTTTGTGTTGGTTTCTGTCATACAACAATGTGAGTCATGGGAATCAGTCGTAATTATATATACGTGTGTGTGTGTGTGTGTGTGTGTGTGTGTGTGTGTACATGCATGCATGCGTGCGTGCTAAGTCGTTTCAGTCATGTCCTACTCTTTGCGAACCTATGGACCTTAGCACGCCAGGCTTCTCTATCTGTGAGATTCTCCAGGCAAGAATACTGGAGTGGGTTGCCATGCCCTCTCCCAGGGGATCTTCCTGACTCAGGGATCAAACCTGTGTCCCTTATGTCTCTTGCATTGGCAGGCGGGTTCTTTACCACTAGCGCCACCTGGGATATATATACATAGGCTTCCCTGGTAGCTCATACAGTAAAGCGTCCGCATACAATGCAGGAGACCTGGGTTCGATCCCTGGGTCAGGAAGATACCCTGGAGAAGGAAATGGCAACCCACTCCAGTATTCATGCCTGGGAAATCCCATGGACCAAGGAGCCTGGTGGGCTACAGTCCATGGGGTTGCAAAGAGTCAGACACGACTGACTGACTTCATACTAAGATACATCCGTATATCCATACAATACATATATATCCCTTCCCTCCCTCCCCTCCTTCCCTTCCCCCAACCCCACTCCTCTAGGTCATCACAGAGCATGAGCTGGGCTCCCTGTGTTATTTAGCAACTTCCCACTAACTATTTCATACACGATAGTGTATATATGTCAATCTAAGGCCTCCATAATTAGTGTTATGTCAGCATACGCATAGGCAGATCAATAAGAAAGAACAGAGAATCCAGAAATACAGCAATTGCATGTAGTATTCAACAAAGGTGGACTTCAAATCAAGCCCACTCATTGGAAAAGACCTTGATGATAAAAAAGATTGAAGGCAAAAGGAAAAAAGGGTGGCAGAGGATAAGATGGTTAGATCACATCACTGACTCAATGGACATGAATCTGAGCACACTCCTGGTGTCAGTGGAGAACAGAGGAGCCTGGCATGCTATAGTCTATGTCCTCACAGAGTCAGACACGACTCAGCAACTGAACAAAAACAACAAATTAAGGGGGAAATGTGGGTACTTTAATAAATGATGCTGGGATAACTGAATAATAACATGAAAATGATAGAAACTGAATTCATTTCTGACACCAAAAATCAGTGAAAATTCTAAAAGAATTAGAAATTAAAACTAAAAAATGAACTTATACAAGTACAAATATTTCTGAATTTCTCTATAACCAAGAAGTGAGGAAAACTCTCTTCCCACTCAAAATCTTGAAGCAATAGGGAAAATTAATAATAAATTTGACTATATAGAGGTTAATCACACATGGAAAACATAACTTCATATGCAAAACTAAAATATCAACAGCACTATTTAAATAACAGACTGGAGACATGACTAGATAGTTTCCATAAAAGGCAATAAAGGCAATATAGTTCCTCATATGTTTAGAACTCTTTAATATATGAATCTTATAATTGAAAGAATAGCTCATAATAAGAGAAATACAAAAATATTACATAGATATACAATATCTTATTTATTGCATTGACAAAAAAAGCAAGAGTGTGACCACATATTTAACTGGTAAAACCAAGAGAAAACAGACTCATGTGCATGACTAAAAAGAATGAAAAATTTTACAAACCCTATGAAGAGTAATTTGACATTATTTAATGATTTTACATATGTTTTCATGTTTTCTGCTTCTCTAGGAATCTATTAAAAGATAACCATGAAAACACATATACACATGGATATTTATTGCATGATTTAAAATGGTAAAGACCAGAAACAAACTTAAATGTTCATCAATACAAGACTAATAAATTTAAAATAGTTACAATAGAACACCATATAGCTGGTTACAAAAAAAATGACTGCTTTCTCACATGTGATCTCCAGGATATATTGTTAAATGAAAACAATCATGGAAGCAATAAGCATATATACACTGTATAACCATTTATCTAAGAAAGGGAGTGTGTGTATGTGTGTGTGTATACATGCATATACAATGGAAGATTAGGCTATAATTAAAAAAATTATTACTTACATGTGATGACAATTAACATGTAAGGAAGACAGATATGAAAGTCGGAGCAGGAAATTTCTAAGACAAATCTGAAAAACTTTTCATTTCAGAAAGCAAGGAATTTATCGAAAAATTTTGGAATACTGTCAAAGGACTCATGAAACATCTTGAAATGGTTCCCACTGCACAAAGATGAGTCATTCTCAGCACCACTCAGAATTATAACCTCAGTGGGTTAAAATCAATCAAATATGTTAAAAATTGAGGAATTCATTGATCTTTAAAAAAAATTGCCCTTGGAGGATGCTAGGAAACCAACTCATTACTCTTAAAACTGATAAAGGGAAAGAATCATACAGATAACTTGGTTTTCCAGTAAGAACTGTACTTGAGGATATTCAAAAGTTGGGGAGAAAAAATTCTCTCTGTGGATGTATTCCAACTAGCATATAAAGATGTAATTAAATAATTGAAATACTACCACTTTGCAAACCCCTAAGTAAAGTCTGGACCTGGACAATAGCACCAATCTCTCAATAGCACCTAACATCGCAGCAGTAGACAACTGGGCATTATGACTCTCTTGAAGAAAGTTTAGAGCACCATTTATGAAGCAGCCTTGCCAAAAATATAACCTAAATATGGATCAAATTCTTGATCTAGCCACCAGTACAGGAAATATACAGGGAGGGAATAGAGGACACAGGTTTTCTTTAAAAACTGAGACTGCAGTCAGCAAAATCCAGAAAGCAGGAAAGTTCACAAGACAAATTACTCAACTTTTTCAACAAATCAATTTCAAAAATTTTTTAATTTTTAAATTAAGGTAGCCTGTGAAATAAAAAATATATAAGACTTACAAACAGAGTAAAGTGGTGCACCCTGTTGGGATCCCAATTTGAACAAACCAGCAATGTAATATCTATAAATAAACAAAAATAAATTTTAAAAATGTATGAGAAAACACTGACTAGATATTTGATGATGTAAGGCATGACTAGATTTTCTTATGTATGAACACAGCACTATGACTGGGTTCTTTAACAAGATTTTTTTTCTTTCAGAGATATATATTAATAATCAAATATTTGCCCTTGAAACATTATGTCTATAATTTGCTTCAAAACAATTTTGTAGGGAGAGATGTAAAGGGAGGTTGATTAAATGCAAGTGTGGCTGTGAGCTGGGCTTCCCCAGTGGGCTCAGCAGTAAAGAATCTGCTTTCAATGCAGGAGACACAGGAGACGTGGCTTCCATCCCTGGGTCAGGAAGATCCCCTGGAGAAGGAAATGGCTACCCACTCCAATATTCTTGCTTGGAGAATCCCATGGACAGAGTCTGGCGGGCTTCAGTCAACAGAGTCACAAAGAGTTGGACACAGCTGAAGTGACTTAGCACGCACACACGTGGCTGTGAGCTAATGAGTGTTGGGTTGAATAACTGGTACATGCAGATGTGCTAGACCTTTTTGTCTACAGTGAATGCTTAAAATTACCCACAATGTACTGCTGGTGGGAATGTAAAATGATGCAGTTGTTATGGAAACAGTATGGCGTTTCCTTAAAAATATTAAAAATAGAACAGCATGATCCAGCAACCCTACTTTTGGGTATTTATCCAAAATAATTAAAATCAGGGTCTCAAAGATATATATGCACTCCCACATTCATTGCAACAGTATTCACAATAGACAAAATGTGGAAACAACCTAAAAGTCTGTTTATGGATGAATAAAGAAAATGTGCCACACACATACAATGGAGTATTATTCAACTTTAAAGAAGAAGGAAGTCCTGCTATATGCAACAGTATGCATGAACCTGAAGGTCATCATGCTAATTGAAATAAGCCAGTCACAGAAGGTGATGAAAGATCTCACTCATACGAGGTCTCTAAAATTGTCAGATTCATGGAAACCAACTGGAATGATGGTGGCCAGTGACTTCAGAGAGGAAGCAATAGGGAATTGACCATCACCAGGCATAAAATTTCAGTTAAACCAGGCACAAAATTTCTAGAAATTTGCCATACAACATTGTGCCCATAGTTAATACTCTATTGTGCACTTAAAAATTTATTAAGAGGGTGATCTCATGTTAAGTGTTCATTACACAATTTTTTAAAAAACAGCAAAAAAATATTCATAATAAAAAGATTTTAAAAGACCTATGTACAGATCCAGCATTTGTTGTCTAATTAATATTAATCAAGTCACTTAACACATTTTAAGCCCCCGTTTTCTCATATGTGAAAGGGATAAAATAACAGAAATTTTATAGGTTGGTTTGCTATCTCTATTTTTGAACCTTAAATAATGGTGAATGGAAATGAGAAAGGTTTGGAATTATGCAGAGGAAGATACAATGCACCTTCATGTACCCATTATTTAACCTCAACTCCCTTTTAAATATCATCATTATTTTATATTAGGCAAATACTTAACATTTCTGAGGTTTATTTTCTTTCATGTAAAATGGGGATCAGACCAGCATGATACCATTGTTATGTGGAACTATGTAAAGCTAGGACTTTATAAATAATGCTTTCTCTCCTCCATGAAGCCATCTTGATTCCCAGTTGGAAATATATAGTCACTCTTCTGATAGATTTACTTTGTTTATTATTGTTGTAATTATCTCCCTTAAATTATTATTTAAATACTTTTTATGAAAAGACTCTCAGCCCTTTGAAAACACATTATTCATATCCTCTATCTCATGGAAGACATATGGCACATAACTGGAGATCAAGAAACTTTGATGAATTAAATCCCTTAAATAGATTAGATGCTACCTCCAAATTGATTAGTTTTCTGCAACTACTGACAATGAATGCTCTGGCTGTATATTATTTATATATTTAAAATGCAAATAAGATCCCTGGGAAAATATCAGATTGTTTCCTGGACAAACCATAAATGAGTTTGTCACATGTCAAAAAAAAATCACCCAGTTCACTGTGTTGATAAAACCTGAACTGTGAATCCTACTCTGCTTTTCACCAGATTAGTTTCTACAAACATGTCACAGATTATTCAGTAGAAAATTGTTCCTAGCATAAGGTATCAGCTTTATTCCAAATAGTGTGTCACTGTGAAGTACCACCTCACACGTATCTATCATGCTCCAAAGAAGAGCCATGATAATGGAAGGGTAGATGTCCATATATTGCCATTCACCTTAGATCAGGTCAATGACTAGCAGGAAAAGTGAATGGAGTCTCCAATAGATAGTGGTTCCAGAAGACTATCTGAAGTGACAAACATACCAAGCTTTTAAGTGTAGTTCAAAATATTTCCACTTGAGATAAAACTCAATTCCAGAATTCTGACAACATGGTGACAGCATAGTTTTTACTTCTGAGAATAAAGATCCTTTCCCCATAAAACCTGGAGAAAATCAAAAGCAGTTCAATCAAAGTGTATAAATGTGGTCATCTGTTATCCATAGCTCAATGGGACAGCTCAACTGGGGCCTGTAGAGTTCATCTGTGCGTTCTTCCCAAAATATTCCATAATGTTTCTCTGAAGTTATTAATTGTACGAGTCACCGTAGTTAAACCCACACCTCAGAGTGCTTGCTGGACACCAAGAAGTAAACACTATAAAGTACAGTGCAGTGCAAAGAGGCTTTGTGCTGTGCTCAGTCGTGTCTGATTCTTTGCGACTCCACGGACCCTAACCCACCAGGCTTCTCTGTCCATGGAATTGTCCAGGCAAGAGCACTGAAGTGGGTTGCCATTTCCTTCTCCAGAGGATCTTCTATACCCAGGGGTCAAACCCGCGTCTCTTGTGTCTCCTGCATTGGCAGGCAGATTCTTTACCATTGTGCCACCTGCTTTCCCTCTATTTAAAAAGATCATGATCTGTAATTTCAAAGTCCATCAAACAGAGCTATGCAAGAGGTTATCAGACCTGTATTCAAAAAACAAGACAAAGAACTAAATCAAGCTCTTTCCAAAGTAAGACATTTGAAAGGAGATCACTGAAACATCATCAGTTCAGCATAAAGTGATGCAGTCATATTTTACAAGAGCCATACAAATCTTTAAAGCCTTTACACAATTGTGTGTGCCAAAAAATACTTGGAGCCAAAATTCACAATTTTATGGACATTCTTAGTTGATACCAGATGTTTTATATATTGTGATAAGGGAATTTTGTTTTACTTATAAAATTTTATGCTTAAAAGGGGATATGGAGCAATTGCAATATATTCCATATTGTTTTCTTCAATTTACATCATTATATTCTGAAGTAAGCTGAAATAGGCCAAGGCTCTATGTAACTAAATTTTTCTATTATTTTCATGGGAAGGGGAATGAAGAATTAATCTGTAAGAGAACAAAACATAAGTTCATTGTGGTCATAAATTTGCCATAATCAGGAAAACTCTCTGTAAATTTATTGAGAGGGAATATGAACAAATGGCCCCATACATTCAGAAGAGGCTGCACTCCCTATAGTAAACTAGGATTTCATTTCTTCTTTAAAAACAAAATCTGTTGAAAGTCTAGATAAGATTCTTCATCTGTGAAATAGATATCATAATTAATTCCTACCATACCTATCATAGAAAAATTGTGTGAGGTTAAAATATGAGCTAATGTATTGAAGGGGAAAGCTTTGTAAAATGCAAAGGAGCTTAAAAATGTAAGCAATCATCAAGAGGATGATCATTACCTGCTTACAGATAAAAATAGATAATATTACACCCAGCACACAACAAAGAGCTTAGCACATAGGAAGTGTTTACTATATATTTTAACTAAAATATCAACTGGGATTAGGCAATCACATTCTTAAAAGTACTGATTTAAGTGAAAATAAACACAAAATCAGCCTGGAGCATCTTATAAAGCCAGAAGGTAAGGAAGTATGGTACTCAAACAAGCAAACAAAGCACAATGATGAGGGAACATTAAAGGAACAAAGGACCCAAATGAAAGAATTCGCAACGACCAAAGATAGAACAATCTACGCAGCAAGATAAATGAAGCAGAACTGGATTATAATCCATAGTACAAAATAAATAGCTATAAATCCAGACTGAAATTATTTAATTAACCAATTTAAGAATGAATCGGGGAGGATCTTCCCTGGCAGTCCAGTGATTAAAACTCTGTATTCCAATGCAAGGGGTGCAGTTTCATCCCTGATCGAGGAGCTAGGATCCCACATGCCTTGCGGCCAAAAATTCAAAAAACATAAAACTATTCTCCCAAATCTCCCCACCCTCTCCCTCTCCCACAGAGTCCATAAGACTAAACATGTATAATATCATGTATGAAACGAGTCGCCAGTCCAGGTTCGATGCACGGTACTGGATGCTTGGGGCTGGTGCACTGGGACGACCCAGAGGGAGGGTAGGGGAGGGAGGAGGGAGGAGGGTTCAGGATGGGGAACACGAGTATACCTGTGGCAGATTCATTTTGATATTTGGCAAAACTAATACAATATTGTAAAGTTTAAAAATAAAATAAAAGTTAAAAAAAAAAAAGAAAAAAATGATGAAAAAAAAAACATAAAACTAAAGTGATATTGTAACAAATTCACTAAAGACTTTAAAAATGGTCCATATTTTTAAAAAAATCTTAATAAAAAGAATGAATAGGAGAGAATAAACAAATCTCTGTAGAAGGATTCCAAATAATTTACTTAGATAATTTACCCTCAAGAAGGATGCTTGTCCTTTCCAGAAGTACAGACAAGAAAGCAAAAGAGGGAACAAAGAGGATTTTTTTTTTTTCACAACATCAGGAAGAAACTTTACAGTGGAGAAATCTGACAACACTACCTTAGCCAGGTGATCAAGGTCAACAGCAACAGCAATAAGTCATATTGACAGCATTGTCCCTTGATATGATGTGATAAGAATGGCATTTTACCTCTGCAGTTTTCCTCTCCAAAACCCATAACCCTAGTCTAGTTTAAAAATTATTGAACAAATCGCAATTAGGATTATTATGCAAAATATCTAAATGATACTCCACAACATTGTCAACATCATTGGAAACAAAGGAAATATGAGAAACTTTCACAATCAGGAGAATCCTAAGGAGACATGACAATGAAGCGTAATGTGTTATACTGACTGGGATCCTGAAACAAAGAGAGGACATGAGGTTAACTAAGGCAATCTGAATAAATGATGGACATTAGTTAATAATAATGTATCAGGATTGGTTCATTAACTGTAGCAAGTGTACCACAGTAATGCAAGTCATTAATAACAAGGGGAACTGGATGCGGGAGTGGAGGGCAGGGAATATATGCGAATTCTCTGTATCGTCTGTTCACGCTTTGTATAAATCTAAAACTTAAATTGAAAAATGAAAAAGCCCACCAAATACACCTTTTATTTTTTCTTTATAGGTTATGCAAAGTACTACAACTTGTCCTCCACGTTGCAAAAGATGTCTCAACACGCTCCTGACCATTGGGTTTCTAAAAACTTCACTAAGACGGCAGTCTTCTGAAATTCTGTGGGGCTTTTCTCCCACCCTCTGGTTCACGTAGGTCTTGCTAAGGCATGAAACACACTCCACCACTCTGTGCATATTATATCCAGTAGGCATAATCACCCAATGTAGTGGATCATTAGAATTTGTCAAATATCAGTGCAGTCATGGTCTCTGGAGTCTCTGTTTTGGTAAAAAGAGCCGAGAGATTGACAGGCAACATGGTACCCTTACAATGTTGTCTCTGCCAGGTAAAACAGCAACTTCTGGTGGTCCTTACAATATGGAGAAAAAAGCCTTAACAGGTCATAATTGCATATCAAGTACCCAAGCTATGCTAATTTTCTTCAGTAAAAAGACTACATCTAAATACTGCAGACCTCCACCTGATAAAGTTTACAAGGATCTACAGCCATTCTCTGAAATCGTCACAGGACAAATCTCTGCACAGGACAAATTGGCAGGTTAAGGAGCAATATGATACCTATCACCATCTCTCATTTTTTAAGTCTTTGATGCTGTCACTAATATCTGAACACCTCCCTAGAAATGTGGCATTGCTTCTGGTTTACTATCTTGGTGGGGAGCAGAAAAATTCGGAAGTTTCCATTTGCCCTTCCCACCATAATGACTGAAACCCACAGGTCAAAGGGGTAATTCTGGTGTGTGATTCTTCCAGGTGCCAAGTATTTCTAAACCGATTACACATTCAGAAACTAGTGAAACATCAACACAGTGCCTATGAACTAACTGGGTACTCAGTGAGTCACATCTGGGTTGACTCTGTGTATATCATGTAACCACAGCTACTGTGATATTTTGGGTCATCAGAAATTGGCAATGATCCAGAATCAGTATTTAATAATCTCCAAAGGTCTGGGTCGGGCTTTCCCAGTGAGTCAGTGATAAAAGAACCTGCCTGCAATGCAGTACCCTTGGAGACTTGGGTTTGATTCCTGGGTCAGAAAAATCTCCTGGAGGAGGAAATGGCAACCTACTCTGGTATTCTTGCCTGTAAAATCTCATGGGTAGAGGACCATGGCAGGCTACTATCTATGGGGTTGCAAAAGAGTCAGACACAACTGAGTGACTCAACAACAACAACAAAGGTCTGGCTGTTTTTCCCCAGTGCACAGTCATTCTGGTAAATTTATGCAGACTTAAAGACAGATTCACAGTATATACTTACGGCAATGCTTCAGGGTTCCTCCACAAGAGAATTTTACTTTCCACTTAAGGAAAACTGACCTTCCCTTCTCCTTCAACAAACCCGAGGAACTCCGGGACTATGATCGGGCTTAGGTCTAGAAACCTACAGAAAGCCCACAACTCTCCTCAAGCACATAATCACCAATACCAGAGGATTTTCTGTTATAATTCAGGCAATGTTTTTACAGATTTCCTGTCTATTTTATTCCTAGGGACACTGTGATCAATTACAGTCAATGGATCCTATAGACTAAAGTGAACTGATAGCCTGCTGGCCTTTCTAGTAAACGTGCCTACTTTGTCAGTTGGCTGCTTGACCTCATACTCTGGCATCCCATTTTCTCTATTAAAATAAAAGAACTCAAATAAATAGTGGTGTTACTGACCATGATACCTGGATACAAAGGAGAGCAACCCAGACCTTTTCAGGGATGCAGTTGGTCCCCTCAATATATGCATCCACATCTTCTCTGGTGAAGGGATTGAATTCTGAGCTTTTTAATTCCTTCTTCCACATCATATTATATAAACTCTGGATCTCAGCCTCATTAAAATAGGCCGCCACTGACTTCAAGGTTTGGTCAACCATCCAAGTAAGTTATTAGAAGCACCACCGACTCCATGAGCTAGTATATTAAATCCATAATGTTCAGTAACTGCACCCATATTGATGCATTTGGCCCAGCTTTTCTAGACCATCCTCCTTGGTATAACACCCTTAGAAAGTATATTAGTCACTCAGCCACGTCTGACTCTTTATAACCCCATGGACTGTAGTCTGGCAGGCTCCTCTGACCATTAGAACCCACTTCCAAATTCATAGATAGTAATACTCTGTACCTGATTCCCTGAAGCATACCGAGACTTGGCCCCAATTACGTCAAGTGACAACAGCAGGTAGATATGAGAGAACATGTACATCCCCCTTGCAAGCCCTTTATCAAGAGTTTTCCAGCAAAGAAACCCTTATATCCTCAGACACAGGAGGGAAAGCCAGTTCCACTGTCAAGAGAGACTCAGATGGACTTGGGGAAGCTCAATATTCTGTTTCATCTGATTCCAACCAGATGTCCTCACAGCTTTCATGAGACATTGGTTCAACTGATATTATAATTCTGTAATGCTTGCAATTAAATTTTGTGTTTGATTTTCAGCCATGAAATTCCTCTGGTTCCAAGATCATGACATGAGCAGAGAATTTAAGGACCTGAGCTTATGATTTCTCTTCCTGCAAATGCTTTAATTAAATTTAAAAGTACGATAGCTCTTGCAGTCATCACTGTTACTGGAACAGTCAAGTGCAGCAGCCATTTGGGCTCCCAAGGCATTTGGTTCAAAGTGGCACTTCATCACAATGACAGATGATGACTGTATTACTTGTTATGCCACAGCATGTCATGGATTATCATCCTGTGTCTTTAAAACCTCAGCACTGCACCAAAGCCCAAGGACATGATCAGACCAATCCCCTCAATATCCCATCTTTAAAGGTCTTTCTTCCAGGACTACTCTCATCATCAATCCTATATCTGTTCATACCCAGTCAGGAAACAGAATCCATACAGAAATTAGAGAAGGGAAATTTGAATACAAAGAGTCACTTACCTAGTGAAAAGCAATGAATTATTAAAAGGGAAAAATGTGATTATAATGGGTGCAGAAGCAGGAAGTACAGAGAGCAATGCAGCCTGACAATGGCAAAGAAATTTGCCAAAGGATAGGTGCTGGAGCTGGTCTGTTTAAAAAAAAAAGGCAATCCAGTTCTGGAGGAACTTGCCTGAGGATCCATGTAGTAAGCCAGAGGACTAATGCTCATTTTAAAAGTGTAAACTATTGTAGCAATAGTGTGAACAATTTAAAAGTGTGAACAATATATAGGCAAAAAGGCAGAGACCTAGAACTAGACAGGTACACAGAAATTGGGCAGTGATTACGCTGCACTGATTGGGTCCTCTGGAATGCAGAAACTAAGACGGACTTCAGTGTATACACTTGGGACTAAAGGCTGTGAAATATAAAGGAGAAAGGGAGCTGGACAGGAAGAAAAAAATCTCAGACCAGATGAAGCCAGATGCATGTCTGACACAAGTGACAGAAAAGGGGAAAGGAGGATTGGCAAGAAGAGACTCCGTGATTTAGTTTCATGAAAGTCTCAACTAGCCCAGTGGCTGTCCAGGGAGGTGTCCATCACAAGCCATAAACAGAAAACCCCTTTAACATCACCATGCTCAGTCATTAGCTGAGGGCTACCTTGAAAGTAGTAGTGTTAAAAAAAAAAAAAAAGTAGTAGTGTTAGTCACTCAGTCGTGTCCAACTCTTTGCAATCCCATGGACTATATAGCCTGCCATGCTTCTCTATCCATAGGATTCTCCAGGCAAGAATACTGGAGTGGGTAGCCATTCCCTTCTCCAGGGGATCCTCCTGACCCACAGATCAAACTTGGATCTCATGCATTGCTGGCAGATTCTTTACCATCTGAGCCACCAGGGAAGCACAAGACACAACTCAAAAGCAGACAAAGACACAAATGTAGAGAACAAACACATGGGCACCAAGTGGGGGAAAGGAAGTGAAATAGGTTGGGAGATTGGGATTGACGCATATACGCTACTAAGTATAAAACAGATGACTAATGAAAACCTACTGTATAGCACAGGGGAAAAAAGAAGGTACAATCTGGCTCTAGGACGTATATTGTTAACCTTAGAAATTCATTCCAATTTAAATACAAGCTGTTGCTATTTCATTCACCCAGTCGTGTCTGACTCTGCAACCACATGGACTGCAGCATGCCAGGTCTCCATGTCCATCACCATCTCTTGGATATAAACTAGGTAATGTTTGGTCCCATTTGTATGAGGCACCTAGAATAGTCAAATGCATAGAGTCAGAAAGTACATTGGTAGATGACAGGGGCCGAGGGTTGAGGGCCTGGGAAGAGCCGATGGGGTGTTATTGTTTAATGGAGACTGTTTCGGTTTAGGAAGGTGAATAATTAAGGAGATGGATGATGGTGAGAGTTGCACAACAATGTGAATGTCCTTAGTGCCATTGAGCTGTGCGGTTAAACATGGTTAAAATAGTATGTTTTATATTGTGTGACTTGTTGTTGTTCAGTTGCTAAGTCATGTCCAACTCTTTGTGACCCCATGGGCTGCAGCATACTAGGATCTCCCAGTCCTTCACTATCTCCTGGAGTTTGCTCAGATTTATGTTCATTGAGTCAATGATGCTGTCTAACCATCTCATCCTCTACTGCCCTCTTCTCTTTTGCCTTCAGTCTTTCCCAGCATCAGGGTCTTTTCCAATGAGCTGGCTCTTTACATCAGGTGGCCAAAGTATTGGCACTTCAGCTTCAGCACCAGACCTTCCAGTGAATATTCAGGGTTGATTTCCTTTAAGATTGACTGATTTGATCTCCTCACAGTCCAAGGAATTCTCAAGAGTCTTCTCCAGCACCACAATTTGAAAGCATCAATTCTTTGGCACTCAGACTTTATGGTCCAATCTCACATCCGTACATGACTACTGGAAAAACAAGAGCTTTGACTATATGGGCCTTGTCAGCAAAGTGATGTCTCTGCTTTTTAATATGCTGTCTAGGATTGTCATAGCTTTCCTTTCAAGGGGCAAGCATCTACTAATTTCATGGCTGCAGTCACCGTCCACAGTGATTTTGGAGCCCATGAAGATAAAATCTGACACTGTTTCCACATTTTCCCCATCTGTTTGCCATGAAATGATAGAACCAGATGCCACGATCTTATTTTTTTGAATGCTGAGTTTTAAGCCAGCTTTTACACTCTCCATTTTTTTATCTTGATCAAGAGGCTCTTTAGTTCCTCTTCACCTTCTGCCATTAGAGTGTTGTGTGACTTTTACCACAATAATATTTGTTTTTATTTTATTTTTAAAATTTACATAATTGTATTAGTTTTGCCAAATATCAAAATGAATCCGCCACAGGTATACATGTGTTCCCCATCCTGAACCCTCCTCCCTCCTCCCTCCCCATACCATCCCTCTGGGTCGTCCCAGTGCACTAGCCCCAAGCATCCAGTATCGTGTATCGAACCTGGACTGGCAACTCGTTTCTTACATGATATTTTACATGTTTCAATGTCATTCTCCCAAGTCTTCCCACCCTCTCCCTCTCCCACAGAGTCCATAAGACTGTTCTATACATCAGTGTCTCTTTTGCTGTCTCGTAGTTTTTTTCAAATGGAAGATCCTGAGGACAACTGTATCAGGGATTGTTAGCTAACTGCACTCCCCACACCGAGTTCTCTCTTGTGACATCTGAGCAGCACTCCTCCATGGCCGCCATATGCATTAGATCTCCATAAGTTTTCCCATGTTAACAATGGGGTAAGGTGACTAGATCCTGTATAGAATATTAACAGGCCTGGTACTAATAAGAGGCAACCAGAATGCAAAATTCAAAGAGGTACTTGCTTTCAGGCACCAGCCCTGCACTTGCCTGCGTCTAGAGTGAGCCTCTCCTTAAAGTTTATGCTCTGGGTGCCTTTCTTGCCTGTCCCTGGTCCCAGCCCCAAACACATTCACTACCCAGATACCACCATTAAATTTACTCTGTTTTTTCACATTTATATATGCCCAACAATTCATCTTAATTTTTAATATATTTTAAAGTGTATCTCATCTGTGAACACTTCATTTTATTAACAAGAGTTCAACAATTTTTTTTAAGAGTTCAACAATTTTGAAATAAAATTATATACAGTAAAATGTACAGATCTTCAGTGGATGTTTTTAGTAAGTTACTTAAAAAATATGTGCATCTATTTAACACAAACCTCTGTCAAGACATATAACAATCTACCCTCAGAAACTTCCCGCATGATCCTTCCCAATTGGTTTACACAACTGGTCCCCAACTTTTTTGGCACCAGGGACTGATTTTGTGGAAGACAATTTTTCCACGGATGGGGTGGGAGAGGAATGGTTTCAGGATGATTCTTACAAGGAGCACACAATCTAGATCTCTCACAAGCACAGTTCACAGTAGAGTTCACACTCTTATGTGAACCTAATGCTGCCACTGATCGAACAGGAGGCAGCACTCAGACTGTAATGCGAGTGGTGGGGAGTGGCTGTAAATACAGATGAAGTTTCATTCATTCATTCACCACTCACCTGCTGTGTGGCCCAGTTCCTAACAAAGGGGATGGGGAGCCCTAGTTCATATCACCAACTCTGAAGGCAACCACTCCTATGAGTATTTTATCAAAAACTCAGCTTGCCACTTCTAGAAAGTCATATGATGGAATCATACAGCATAACCACAAGGTGTAGAAAATATATATTTGTTTTTCTGACACTTGGAGCTTTCTGATCAAATTTTGCTGAAACTTGGTACCTCAGTTAAAAGTAAGTCATTTAGTATGACTAAGATTTAGTCATTATAAAGTAATTAAACCTGTACAGCTAAGATGATTGACCCAACTCCAGAGGGCTATGTCTGCATTTCAAAAGGTATGAAACCCCAACCTATGGACTTTCTGGACTCTGGGTTACTTTTCTCAAAAATCGTAATTATAGTAATGGTAGTAGTTTGTTGATTGGTCTGTTTTAGTAGATAGCTTAACTGGACTAAAATCCCCAAATTTGTCTCTGCTTTGAAGGGTAGAAGCTGAAATCTCTAAGTTTTTCACCCTTATCTAGGTTGCTTGGCATCCACATACATAGTTCAGAGGTGAGCCAGAGATTTGAAAACAGTTCACGTGTAGAATGTAGGACTTCTGCTCTCCAATTCTCCTCCTCCTGGGATTAAAATTCCCATTATTTTGTATTTGTTGTGGTCAATCCAATCCCTATCCTCTGGTCTTTCAAGTCAGCAAGACTGCATAGGCCTGCCAGTGTCAGCCATCCTACTTGACACTAACAGGAGTCTAACTTAGGCAAAGGCCCAACCAGTGTCATTCCCTTCTTTAAATGGTTGTATTTTTTATACTTTTAACTATTTAACTTTTATAACTGTTATCTGTAGGAACGTTGGGCCAATAGGGACTGCTTTGCCATTCTTGAATATGCACCCATTTCCAAAATGAAATTTTTTAAGGGCTCAGAAAAAAATGTGCATGTGTGCTCAGTCATGTCCAGTTCTTTGCGATCTCATGGACTGCTCCTCTATTCATGGATCCTTTAAGGCAAAAAATACTAGAATGGCTTGCCACTTCCTCCTCTGGAAGATCATCCCAATCCAGGGATCAAACCCACGTGTCCTGCGTCTCCTGCATTGTCAGGCAGATTCTTTACCACTGAGCCACCTAGGAAGCTCTCAGAAAAAAAATAGTATATGTCAAATCTATTTTTCATATCATTTATGTGGCAGACTTTGTTTTCCTAAGTGACCACAACATCTTTCCCATCCCTTTTGGTTTTTTCCGAAATGACGTTAGCACCCCTCCAACCAAGAACTGTCATTCATGTCTTATATCATCTTGAATCTAGGTAGGGCTTGTGCTTGCTCTGACCAGTAAAGTATGATTTAAGTGGTGTCATATGACTTCAAGGCTAGGTCAACAAGAAGATATGCATCATCCACAGGGCTTTTCTTTTTGGATGTTGGCTCTTGAGGACTGAGCCAGCCAAAACCCAGCATCTAACACCAAACAAGTGGGTAAAAGAGCATTTGGATGATACCAGATTCCAGCCTTCAAGTCTTCCAGCTAAGACCTCAGACACTGTGGAGCACAGACATGTTGGTCTCATTATGCCTTCTCCAAATTACTGACCCATAGAATTCATGGTTTGCTTTTGCCTCTGAGTTTTGGGGTAATTTGCTAAACAACAATAAATGACCACAACATGTTAGGATTATCAAGCTATGACATCTGTAACAATAATGGTTTCTGGTTTTATTTGGGTTGATATGGATACTTAAAGAGATACTCTTTCTCTCTCTCACAATACCCTCCTAAAGTGACAAGTTAAGAAAATGAGGTCAAATTTCCCAGATAGAAGAAGAAAGTTAAATGTATGCCCTCATAAGAACCTCATGTCCCTTGGAAGAGACTAGTCAGTTATTTGAACCTGAATTCTTTGTCTCTACGAATCAATAATTTAATTTTTATTTGGAGTATTTATGAGTTAATTATATTGCTTCCTGGAATCTGATATATGCAAGGTCAACTCTTCTCTACACAAGTCAGCATTTCTTGAATTTAAAACAGGAGACTAATGCTCTTAGTACAAATTCAATAAAGGGGGAGTTAAGCAAATTCTGTCCACCTTTGTCAAATAATAAATAAAATAATATTAAATAAACAAATGCAAATAATAATAAGAAAGGATTAAGTGCACAGTTCCATACCAAGAGGTATGGAGGTGGGGGGTGAGGAGGGGGAAGCTAAGCTATAGCTACAAACTTCCTTCTGAAGAAGACAACTTGAGAAGGACTCAACATCAAGGGAATTACATAGAACCTGTTATATAAATTTAGATTAATTCATTTACAGATAAAATTTCCATGCTATATTTCTTTTATGCTGTTTATGTTTTCTTTAAAATTCATTGATATGCATGAGCTTTTCAGAGACAAACATGGCCTAAAATCTATCACATATGAGTACAGATGAAAACAAGAGAGGTAGATAAAGATAATGGAAAGTTAATGTCAGCATAGTTAAGGTCAAACTCATTCATTACTAAAATAGCAATATAAATTGGTACAATGCTTTTGGAGAGCCATTTGGCAATGCCTATCAAGAGAAATAAAAATTCATATCTGACCATTCAGTGATCCCATTGCTGTGAATTTTTCCTAAGAATTACATTAAAAGTATAAAAGAGTTATAAGTATGAGGGGTTTTATTTCATAATTTTTTTACTCACCAAAAAACTGACAAGTTATATGATGACCAGAGAATGGTTGAGAAAAGGCAGTGAACTCTTATGTAGTTATTAAAAATAATAATTTCAAAGAAAAATAGACTGTTGATATAATATCAAATACTAGTAGAACAATACAAATAGAAAATGCTTCTATATTAAGAAAAAATATATATATATATATATAAATGTGAAGAAGGATGGAAACACACAAAAATGTGTTGTTTTCAGGAGTTGTGGGCATCTTCAGTTAATTTACTTTTAAAATATTGATATCCTTTAATTTGGGCTTCCCTGATGGCTCAGTGGTAAAGAATCCACCTGCCAATGCAGGAGACACAAGTTCAATCCCTGGGCTGGGAAGATCCCCTGGAGAAGGAAATGGCAACCCACTCCAGTATTCTTGTTTGGATAATCCCCATGGACAGAGAAGCCTAGTGAGCTATATAGTCTATGGTATGGCAAAAGAGTTGGATAAAGCAACTAAACAACAGCAACAATCCTTTAATTTGCAAACAATGCTGATTGCACAATAAATGATGCACGCATGCTCAGTTGTGTCCATGTAATCCCTGTTAGAATAGCTATCATCAAAAAAATAAAGGGTAACAAGTGTTGGTGAAGATTTGGAGAGATGAGAACACTTGTGCACCATTGGTGGGAATACAAATAAGTAAAGCCACTATGGAAAGCAGTGTCAAGATTTCTCAAAGCCACGAGAAAGAAGGAAATCTTGCCATTTGAACAACATGGATAGACCTTGAGAAAATTATGCTAAGAATTGTGCTGTCTTAAATAATCCAGCCAGAGAAAAACAAATAATTTATGATATCACCTGTATATAGAATCTGAAAAAGAAGGATTCATAGAAACAGAATAGAATGGTGGTTACCAGGGGCTGAGGCCAGCTTAACTGGAGAGATGTTAATCAAAGGGACAAACTTCCAATCAGAAAATGAATACGTTTGGGGAAACCTGGATATAAAATTTAAATAGGTAGTCTGACTCTTCTTCCCAGATGGTCCTCATCTGGTCAAAAAAGGGGGAAAATACATATACAGGGACTTCATAATATTTCTTGTTTTTTTATTTCATTCTTTCACCCCAAATGGAAACACAACCATACACACATACAAAATCATTTTCAGAAAGAGAGATATCCAATTAGATGTTACATTTGCAAGATATTCTATGCCTGCCTACTTCACTCAGTCATGTCCAACTCTTTGTGACCCTTTGGACAGTAGCCAAGGATTTTTCAGGCAAGAATACTGGAGTAGGGTATCATTTCCTCCACCAGGGGATCCTCCTGACCCACAGATCAAATCCAAGTCTCCTGTGTCTCCTGTATTGCAGGCAAATTCTTTACCTGCCGAGCCCTTGGGTAAGCCCAAAATATTCTATCTGACTGACTAAAAACACATATCAAAATTATCTATGGAATATAGTAGGAGTTTACCTGATAAGTCTCAGGAGTTATTACGCTACTTCCCAGATCTCTGTTCTACACTCTCAGGATTCCTGGCTGGACCAGAGTAACCAGCAGCATCATCACCCGCCTTCTGTCTTGCTCTCTCACCTCCTCTGATCATGCTCTTCCCTTCAATTGATTTGCTGATAACTCAGACTTTATATGTCTCAAAAATAAGGCTTCTGGGAAATTCCCTGGTTGTTCAGTGGTTAGGACTTCAAGCTTTTACTGCTGAGGGCCTGGGTTGGGGAACTAATCCTGAGAGCCACATGGCATAGCCAAGAAATAATAATAATAAGGCTTCAAAAAGAAAAATTGAGAATTCTAATGCTGGGAGGGATTGGGGGCAGGAGGAGAAGGGGACGACAGAGGATGAGATGGCTGGATGGCATCACTGACTCAATAGACATGAGTCTGAGTGAACTCCTGGAGTTGGTGATGGACAGGGAGGCCTGGCGTGCTGCGATTCATGGGGTCGCAAAGAGTAGGACACGACTGAGCGACTGAACTGAACTGAACTAAAAAAACTGAGTCAAAGGAATCTATTTTTTAAATTCCATGACTACCAAGCAGACCCAATCAAACTAACCCCTGGGAGGCTTGCAGACGTTTTTTCCAGTCTTCCATTCTCCATGGATCTTTTATGTTGGGGATTCTGAACCCTCTCATTTCTAAAGAAACTTTTAGAAAACTCAAAACATATAATGGGTTAGCATTGAAGAAATATAAAAGGTTGGTGTCATTTTGTCAGATGATGGAGAGCTACATGTACATTGAAACCTAAACTAGGAAAATTTTGTAAGATCAGTAAAATATTGATCCAAACATATTTATAACATTGAGAGTCATAAAGAAGATTTTTTTTTGTAGATTCTGAGTTAAATGAGCTCATCAGCACAACCCTACCATGAAGTTAAACCATGAAGTTAAAAACATTCTCTTTTTGGCTCAGTAAAAATATCAATCTGGCCAAAGTTATCCCAAAACTACTAAATATGTATTGCAGATCATATTTATAATGACAGTGCAATGTGGCATGCATTTGGAATAAAATAAATATTCTGCCTTATAAATTAGAACATTATACATTCCTATGGTAAAACTTGGAGAATCAAAAAAATAGGTCAAGGATTGGGAAGTATAGAAAATAATTACTTCTGCTGACTCTCAGATACAAATTTCAAGAGACTGATCTCTGTGTTTGGGGCTTTATTTAGAAAATATTTAGAAAAAAAATTAAAGCATGAAAATGGTATCACTAGCAAAGCACTTTCCACCCAGAATTCCTCACAAGTATTTCTAGCATTGCTGTGACACTCTAGCATGCCACTAGAGCATATTATAAATTCTAGTCAAAAAAAATACTCAGAAAGTTAAATGCATTTTCAACATCAGAGTTCTACCAAATTACTTCGAGTTTAATTGCCAGAGGCTGAGTGCCCTGCAGATGTCTGTAATTAGCAAAGTTGTAAAATATTCTGAAAGCCAACAAGCGGTTAAGCACATGAATGAAAGGTCTATGTCCTTCCTGATTATGACAGCATGGCTATCCTGAAATTGCAAACTTTGGCTGTTGTACTTTCAGAGATGTCTGAAGCTAAAGTGTGATAACATAGGCAAACAGGTTCAAACTAGAATAGGCTGAACAAATGTTCAACATGCTATCCGGCTTGCCAGGTATGTGTTCACCTCTGTATAAGAAACAAGTTTTCTTTTAAGCTAATGGAACTAAGTTCTCAACTGCAACTACTCAGATACACACCAATTCTCAGAATTCCCTATAGCTGAATAATTCTTCTGATCTTCACAGTCCAGAGGTTCATTGGTTTTGCAATCAATGTGTTGGGGCATTTAATTAAGAAGCAGACCTCAGTATGTTCTAAACGGAGAAAAAAGTAATGGCACGATGTATATATGGAAGGGTTACATTTAAAGAGCAAGACAGGGTTTCTCTGGTAACTCAGCGGTAAGGAATCCACCTGCCAACAGGAGACATGGGTTCAATCCCTGGTCCAGGAAGATCCCACATGCTGAAGACCAACTAAGCCTGTGCTCTAGAGCCCAGGAACCACAACCCCTGAGCCCTTGCACCACAACTGCTGAAGCCCCTAAAGTCATGCTCAGCAACAACAGAAACCCCTTCAATGAGAAGCCCGTGCACCACAACTAGAGAGTACTCTCCTGTTGCCACAACTAGAGAAAAGCCCTCTCAGCAACAAAGACCCAGAACAGCCAAAAATAAATAAATAAATAATTTTAAAAATAAAGAGCAGGACAAATGAGCCAAAGTCTTATCAGCTAGATAGTGTATTTCACAAGAGGGCGTGTGTTAGTTGCTCAGTCGTAGCCCTTCCAACTTAACCTTCATCAACTTAATGTCTTTGTGCCTCAGGTTCTTCCTGAATAAAATGGGGATATATCATGTAAGAATTTAATGAGCTAATATATGCACAAAATTTAGCTCATGGACTAGCACTTGGCAAGTTCTCAACAAATGTTAGATACTAATTTCAATAGTTTTACTAAATCTACGTAGATTATAAGTATTTAGGTCCCATGGGACTACTGGGGTTTAACTGAACATTAACCATTAGGAAGAACTTCAATCTACAATAAAATTGGCCAAATATTAAAATACCTTAACAGTAATATAAAGTAAATAGGGGAAATAGTGTGAACAAATGTATGATTCCATGGATGGATGGTGTGGAGGAGAAAAAATGTTTCCAATTAGTATTCTTTCCAGACTAGATTTCTGGGTTAGTCAATTAGGATTTCTATCAGCACGGAGGTTCTGTTTGCTTATTTTAATCTCAAAAAGCTTTCTGAACCAAAAACCTTGTAAAGGCACATATATATTAATTATTTTTAACTCTCAAAAATATTGTCTGATGCATTAAGTAATTATTTGATCTTATATGAATCTTTCATCATTTTCAAGCATCTCAAGATATTAAAATAAAAATTAAAAAGCTATTTAGGAACATAAAATATCCCACTTACAAAGATTCAGGTGCTACCTGAGCAGTAAGTTCTAGTAGTACGTGCACGCATGCTCCATTACTCAGTGGCGTCTGACTCTTCACAACCCCATGGACTGTAAACAGGCAGGTTCCTCTATCCATGGAATTTTTCAGGCAAGAAAACTGGAGCAGGTGGCCATTTCTTCCTCCAAGGGATCTTTCTGACCCAAGATTGAACCCAAGTCTCTGCATCTCCTGCATTGTCAGGCAGATTCTTTACCACTGCACCACCTAAGTACTAGAAGAATAATTTGTAAATCTGCTTGCTCAACATACTGGTATCTTTAACATTCTGAGGGTTGTATAACCATATTTTTCTGAGCCCTAGGATTCTTCAGGGATAACTGAAGGATAACATCAGGAGTCGGGAGAGTGGACAGGTTTCTGGCTTTTCCATAATGTCACCCTTTCACACTCTCATTTAAACACAGTTCTAGATCTATTTTATGTGATGATAATTTTTCTTAAGAGGAAAAAAAAAGGTTTTACATCTATTAAATATTAAAAATTTTTGAAATATTTGAAAGTTCTAAATATTGCCATGAAATTTATCTGTAACAGCTAGAATTCAAGATGTCATTAAAGCCCTCAACGGAAATAACAAAAAAATAAATATTATTGTGAAGAAGAGTACTAAGAATGAAAAATTAGATGGTGGAGGAAAGGATAAAAGAAAAAAATACACTAGTTTAGTTTCATGATTGTTCAGAGGAAGAAAGTAAAAGATAATGTCTCAAGTATTAAATAACTAAGGAAATTATATACCTTAATAGTTCTAAAATTAGTCACTGGAACACAAATATAAACCTTCTTAAATACCACATTATTTAGAAATTACATAGTAGAAGTAAAGTTTAAACTATGAACTAAATGTGATTTTTGAAAATAGCAAAATCATAAAGTATAATTTCAAAGAAATATAATTAGATTCAAATATACCTATCATATCAATAAATATAAACAAGTTAAATTTATATCTTTAAGAAAAGAAATAAGATAAAAGGATAAATAAGGTATACAAGGCAAATGAAGAAAGAGAAAGAACTCAGGGGGAAAGGGGAAGGAGAAAGGAGGAAGGGAAAGAGAGAGGAGAAGAAGAGGAATGAAGGAAGGGAGGGGAAAAGCAAGAAAAGAAGGAAGAAAGAGGAAGAACAGGTTGCAACCTTAGTATCATGCCAGGTTGAATTCATGTTATAAAATATTAAATAGACAAAAAGGTCACTATATAATGTTAAAAGTAGATATTCACAATGAAGACTTAAAAAAAAAAAGACTGGCAATGCACCAGAGATATAGCATCAATATTCACTAAGCAAAAACTATAGGAATTATAAAGAAAAACACAAAATAGTAGAATTTTATTCATCTCTCTTAGTCCCTGACACATCAAGAAGGAAAAAGTAAGAAATAATATAAAAAATTAAATGATATAAAAATAGGCTAATTAATATAGATCAAATTCTATTCCCTGATATAAAAACTACAACTCATTTTTTCATAGAAGAGTCATAAAAAATGGTCCTTATATTAGGCCACAATGAAAATCATAACTGATTTGAAAATGTTAAAAGAATACAGGCAGAATTCTCTGATAATGCAATAAAACTAGAAATCAATAATAAAACTCAAAGTAAAAATACACTTAATGGAATGGCTTTGTAAAGTTATCTTTTTATTTCATCAACTACAGAGTTAAAATAATATTTATTTCACAGGGTCACTGTGAAGATTTTATGAATTTTAAAACATTGTGTCAGTATAAAATACTGTCCAAAAAAAGTTATCTTCCTCCTCACACAAGAGGAATGGTTTACTTTGGCAGCTCGAAAGATCTGAAGGTAGTCTATGCTATTACGTGTGGAGAAGGCAATGGCACCCCACTCCAGTACTCTTCCCTGGAAAATCTCATGGATGGAGGAGCCTGGTGGGTAACAGTCCATGGGGTCGCTAAGAGTCAGATATGACTGAGTGGCTTCACTTTCACTTTTCACTTTCATGCATTGGAGAAGGAAATGGCAACCCACTTCAGTGTTCTTGCCTGGAGGATCCCAGGGACAGAGGAGCCTGGTGGGCTGCCGTCTATGGGGTCGCACAGAGTCGGATGCGACTGAAGTGATTTAGCAGCATCATGTTATTACGTGAGGCTATTTAATCTAATTAAAATAAAACTTCAGCTCTTCAACACTAGCCTTATTTAAAGTGCCCACTAGTTATATGTGGCTAGTAGCTACCATCCCAGGGACGGGGGAGCCTGGTGGGCTGCCGTCTATGGGGTCGCACAGAGTCGGACACAACTGAAGGGACTTAGCAGCAGCAGCTACCATCTTGGACATCAGAATATTTCCATCATTACAAACAGTTCCATTAGATATTCCTAGCTTTCGTAAGGGAAATCAACCAAATATCTAGAAGTTCATGTTATTTCAGCAAATTAACAGGGTCCTCGTAGTGAAAGTCTCAGATGACATTTTTTCCCACTTCACTTCCTAATTATACTAAAAGATCATCTCTCACTTAATATAATCCAAATACGTTAAGGTGCAAATTGAAAATGATGAGGAAGCTGTGCATACTAATTGTCACTAATAAATTTAATGCTGATTGCTTCAGCCTATAACAGCTACTCACCTACAGAGTGGTTCAAGTCAACTTGATATCCCTCATTCTTCATTAGGAAAATGTGTTCTATTAAGTTGACATCATTATATGCGAGCCCAGAGGATTTTCACCATGGGAAGTCCTTTTAATGTTGAAAAGTGGACCATATGTGAACCCTGATCAAATTGCTCCTGAAGTTGAAGGTGACTCTTACAGCCACCTGTTTTTCAGTGATGGTTAGAGCATTGCACTTCGGTAAATTTGAATCAATAATAAGTACCTCTATGTCTACTACATTTCTTCAGTCATTTAGTATATTTTTAAATTCCTAATCCCATTTACTAGTCTTGTGATCCTGAGCAATTCACTTATCTCCTCTGGGCTTGAGACTCTCCTTCCCTATGTTGGGGAGTGGAAGGGGATGAGAAATGACAGCCTAATCACAAGTTTATTTCCCTTTTTCCCTCCCAGTAAAGGAAATTCTATTTTAAAAATACTAGAGACTAGATCTAAATTGTCTTCAACACAAAAAAATATATAATAATTACTTGATGTGATAGAGGTATAAGCTAAAACTACAACAGTGAACATATCGCAATAAATAAATGTATCCAGTCAAACAAGTACAACTTCAACTTACACAATGTTATATGTCCATTGTATCTCAATAAAAAATATTAGGGCTTACCTGGGAAGCTTGGAAAAGTCACAAATATACTTAAGAATTTTTTTTTAAATACCAAGCTAATTAGCACTAGACATTAGTATAAAAATAAGGGGGGTGAAACATTAATTCATGGCAAAAAAATTTATAACATACCCAAGGATAAGCAAAATCAAAATAATCTATATTTTTAAAAGCATAATAGTTTATAAATGGACAGTGTAAAACATGAGTAAATAAGGCAAAATAAAAACAATTCTTCCCCAAATAATATATAAATTTAATATAATTACAAGCAAAATCCCACTAGCTTTTCTTAACTAGATGAAATGTATCAAATATTTGTACGGAAAAATAAAAATATGAAGTCTGTCAATAAATTTTCAATGATGAAGATTAGTGGCTGGATGTATATTCTGTATATTATCAAAACTCACTGTGAAGCTACAGTGTGATAAAAACACAAGAGTAGATAAATAGACATAAACATCAGTGGAGCAAATTCAAAAGTCAAGAAACAAATACAGGTGTTTGAAAAAACCTTATTTATGAAAAAGGTGGATTGTCAATTCCTTGAGAGAAAAATTAACTATTCAATTAACAGTGCTGGGAAAAGTTGCTAACCATATGGAAGAAAAAAATTACATATAACACCATAAATAATTTTCAACTTAAGTTTGAATATATACATGTAAAAGTTAAAGTATTAGAAGAAAATATTGAAGAATAGTCTTATAATAATATGATTAAGATGACCATCCAAAACAGCATATAAAATACATAGCTATAAGGAAAAAATTGACAGATCTGATTATGTAAATATTTGTTTAATTTCAGTATTGAAGGGAGAAAACCTGAACAAATTCAAAAGGTAACAATTTTAGTTGTAATGGGGTAAGATCCTATACATTGTTAAGAAAAAAATCAATCAAATTTTTAAAAGGACAAATTATATAAATAAGCAATTTGCCTAGGAGCAAATATGAAAATCTACGAAGCTCCAAAACTTTGGCCACCTGATACAAAGAGTCGACTTGTTGGAAAAGATCCTGATTCTGGGAAAGATTGAGGGCAGGAAGAGAAGGCAGTGACAGAGGATGAGATGGTTGGATGGCATCACAGACTCAATCAAGGTGAGTTTGAATAAACTCGGGGAGATAGTGAAGGACAGGGAAGACTGGTGTGCTGCAGTCCACAGATTCACAAAGAGTCAGACATGACTTAGCAACTGAACAACAACGAATACATGAAAAGGATGTTCAATATTACCAAAAATCAGAGAATAGTAGCAAAATATTTTTAGCCATCAAGGGGAAACCTGGGTTGAAACCCTGAGTTGGGAAGATCCCCTGGAGAAGGGAAAGGCTACCCACCCCAGTATTCTGGCCTGGAGAATTCCATGCACTGTATAGTCCATAGGGTCGCAAAGAGTCAGACACAACTAAGTGACTTTCACTTCAAATAACTGACAACATCCAGAATATTAAGAACATAACTTAAGGAATACTTGCTTACATTGTTGATAAAAGTCATTTGGTCAAAGAAATTAATATTTTAATGTATATAGCCTTTGACCCAGCAATCCTACTTTTATGAATGCATACTACAGAAATAAAAGCATAAGTACATAATGCAATATTGATTTATGATATCAACAATTTAAATGTTGGCCATCCAGGTGATATATTTTATATATATAACACTTTTATGTTTTATAAATGCCATATATGTTTATATTCAGATATATAAAACTTGACATTCTGTATGGCTCCCACATCAATTTCTTTCTCAGGCAGCTCTTATCCACTTACCTGTCTCCATCTCCAAAGAGGAGAGACTCAGCAGGTCCACCTTCCCATATTTAGAGTTTATATAATTTAGGAGACTTCAGTTATGAAAAAAAAAAAACAAACAAAATGAGATAAAAATTCCAAATACAAATTTAGGTGTAAAACCAAGTACTGATACAAGTCCTCTTTTTCCTTTTCATTATCTACTTCTGGGATCGTCATGTTTTTTTTTCTTAATCTTCATGATTCCAATCATCAAACGTTTCACTTCCACTCTGATATAATTGAAGAGTTTTTGACACCTTGTAGTTTCTGCCAGACTTATTTCAGTTTCTATTTCCACAATATTTTCCCATTTTATATGAATTTTAACCAGATTAATAATTCTAGAAAAAGTAGCAAAAGTAATTAGAATTCAGACCTGCATAAAAGCAATTCAAATTAATTTCAAAATCACCATTACACTGTATTAAGCCACAAAATGTCATGATCAAATTGCTCATATTCAACATGCATTGCTTTGTCAACAAATACACATCGGTGTGTTGTCTCTTGAATACTAGTTCCTTTAGGCCATTTTGCTGAGTGTGGTTTTATCTAGAACTGCCAGATTTCATCTTGATAAGATGCATGAATACACTTAAGACATAGTTGAATGCATCAGAATACATAAGACATGCAACTTTACATATAGAGGTACATTGTGATCATAAAAATCTGTGCCTTAGAAACAAGAATTCTGGTAAATTCTACTTCACATGACTCCCATCAAATAAAGGATAGAAATAAAAGATACTTTTATGCAAAGACTGCAAATTCCTGAAGAGTGGACTTCCTGTTTTTCCTGGGCATATCTGAGCACTAAATCCTCCATCTCTACTTGTATACATCTGATGATCAGAAGACTTTCTAGATGAATGTCTAGCCCCATATATTTCAAAATTTATTTTCCTCTATACATCCCATGCCCAGACATAATAGAACATGATAGATCATAATGCAACCTCTGGTACTGCAATTTTTTTAAGATCCAGGTGAACTAGCCCAAAAGGTTCTGGGAGTACTTCTGGAAGTCACATCAAACCGGAATACTCATGGATAACTGTGACATGTGTAGAAGAATGAAAAGCACCTAAATAACCCCCCACTAAATTCAAATCTGTGCCCCATTAAAGTTATTACTGTTATTTAGTCACTATGTCGTGTCCGACTCTTTGGCAGCCCCATGGACTGTAGCCTGCCAGGCTCCCCGTCCATGAGATTTTCCAGGCAAGAATACTGGAGTGGGTTGTCATTTCCTTCTCCAGGGGATCTTCCCACATCTCCTGCATTGGCAGGCGGATTTTTGACCACTGAACCACCAAAATGCTTTCTTTGGGTGCTCTGCTACCACCCATCATAAATGGGGGGGAAGTTTAGTAGAATTGAACAGCAGCTCTGATTGTGTTTAAAAAGCATACTTTTGCAAATTAAAAAAGAATGTACAGTATGTAACAATTGCTAGGGTCCCTCCTAGGTTCTTGGAAGAAGCTTAAGCAAGTCTTAGAGACTGAGCTGCTAAGCTTCACAAAGAATCTGCCTCTGGGGAGAATATCATATACTTTCACACTGTCAAATTTTTCATTCATAAAATCTGCTTACTATTCACTCTTTATCCTTAGCTTTATTATAAGTCCCATTATTAACAGATCAAATACCCAATTACCAACTAGCAGTTGATTAATATACCAACTATTTCACACCCTCTGAAAGGAAGTCAGTCTTTAGAATTTGATTTCATTTTTATTCCACACAATATTTCCAAGAGGCAAGAGATCATTCAAAAAAGGGGGATCTGGACTTAGCCTGAACTAAAGGCAGGGTCACCTGATTTGAGGCTTGTTGGAAGGAGGGGGAACAGTGTCCCTGCTCATGAGATCAGCCAAGTGAGGACAAGGACAAAGGGAAGGGTGGGCCCACAGGTCACAGTGGGCTGGAAAGGATGAAAGTGGCCACATGAGGTGATTTAGGCAGAGTTGGAGGTTCTGGGGAGAGATGAACAATTTCAGATTGGCAATTGGCTGCTAGCCCTGCGATCCCAAAATGTAGAAACAGTGGTGAGTAGGTGGGTGTGTCCCCCAGGGGAGGCCACTCCCCAGCTCACCTTGCCCTGGGCACAATCCCTTCTGGATCCAGGCAACCAGAGTATTCATGGCACAAAAAGCTGAGGGGTCTGCAAATGGGATCCCCTACCTTATCTTTGGGCTTCCCAGGTGGCATTAGTGGTAAAGAACCTGCCTGCCAATGCAGAAGACATAGGAGACTCAAGCTTCATCACTGGGTCAGGAAGATGCCCTGGAGAAGGACATGATAACCCACTCCAGTATTCTTGCCTGGAGAATCCCATAGACAAGGGAGCCGGGCAGGCTGAGGTCCACAGGGTCAAACACAACTGAAGCGACCTAGCACGCATGTTCCCACCCTGTATTTAGTCACTCTGGTTGGCCCTTCCCTCCTGGAGATTCCAGAGGCAAAAAAAAAAAAAAGAGGACCTGCAGAAAGACCATGTTCTACGCCTGCCAGCCTGAGATGCCCTGCAATCTGTTCTTACAAGTATTGAGGAGCCTCAGGAGTTGTCTTAATAAGAGCCATTAATAGCATGGGGCATATTTATTATCACCATGGGGAAACCACGACCACCTTTGTAGGTGAGAGTACGCTTTGTAGGTGAGAGTACACTCTGTAGGGAGAGTATGCTATATTCAAATATCACCCAGGTTTGAGAGCAATTCACCCTCATCAGGGAAAGAGAAGTGAGCAAAGTGCACACCAAGTGTGACTGATGACTGTGGTTGTCACATGCACCTGCTCTGACTCCCACCACAGGGGTCATGCTCTGGTCCCCCAGCTGTGAGCTGGAAAAGAGCATCCAGAGAAAGGCTGTGAACCTATGGAGACCATAGAGCTGCTTCTCTAGAAGTCTGTAAAGATATCCATTCATGACCATGAAAAACAGATCTGCCTTGAGCTTATTACTGGTTGTTCTTCTACCTTCAGCTGTTTATCCGTTTATATGCGAGAGATCTTTTCGTTTATTGAAGAAAAAAAAAAAAAAAAAACTTGTTTACTTCCTGAGCTCACCAGTGGCAGGTTACACCGGTACCCAAGTCATCCATCCCATCTGGGGCCATAATGGATACACCTGTGTTTGAGGCAGAGGCGCCTGGCAGTTATCTCAAAAATTGGGGAGGAGACCATCTAAATTAGTTTAGGGTCTTCCAATAGCCCCAGAAGACCCTCAAAGCCCACTTAACCACAGTCTCCCCAGGCCCCAAAGACAAGATACACAGCAGGATTGACTCTGTTATAAAACCTCAAAGCTGCCACACTTGATTGCCATACTCAAAGCTTGCCGTACATGATTCAGAGGTGGAAGTTATATCTGAGATTATGGAAGTAGCAAAGAGGCCACATGCAGTCAGCAGAGCCTGACAAGGGACAAGGATCACTAGTACCGTGATATCTGAGACCAAGGAGACAGGAAACTTTGAAGTCCATCAACAGGAGCCAGATCACAGGGACCCAGCTATTTCCAACTCAGCTTCTTGGTTGTTGTTCAGTCACTCAGTTGTATCCAACTCTTTGCAGTCCCATGGACTGCAGCACACCAGGCCTCCCTGTCCCTCACCATCTCTCGGAGTTCGCCCAAGTTCATGTCTATTGAATTGGTGATGCTATCAGCTTCTTGAGTCTGAAATAAATCAAGCCACACAGTCTGGGAATGAAATGCTACCTGTTCAAATTTCCATATTGCATAGCACAGTGGTAACCTCACAGAGGGTCTGTGACATCATCTCTGACATCATCTTTGCTACAGCCTGACAGTCTCAGGAGAGCAGGGCCAATGGAGTGCTTCATCTGTCTCAACTACAGTCTGCCTCAGTTTCCCCCAGGCTATGTCTGAAAGTCAATCTATAGCCTGGAAAGCACTACCATCTTCCTTTCCTATTCTTCTTCTTTCCTCTGAGGGCCCCTGAATTATAAAATTAATTCTAGCTCATCATTAAGCACAAACAGGATTCACATACCCTCCAGATATTCAGGGATGGGAAGAGGGCACAGCAGAATTTGCTGGCAATCAGAATAGGAAAGGCCACCATCTAGACCTGACAACTCCACTTTTGGGAATATACCCTGGAGTAAAAAGTATACTTTTAAGTATATATTGGGTTGGCTTTCCAGGTGGCGCTAGTGGTAAAGAACCCACCTGCCAGTGCAGGAGATATAAGACACCATTTCAGTCCCCAGGTTCAGAAGACCTCCCTGGACAAAGGGAAGGCAACCTTCAGTATTCTTGCCTGGGAAATCCCATAGACAGAGGAGCCTGGTGGGCTACAATCCACTGAGTCACAGAAAGTCAGTCCACCAACTGGAAATTGATAAATTACAGCATACAGTGGGGTACCATGCAACAATGGCAGCTACGCTGGCATGGATGCATCATGCTGTTGAGTATTAAGTCACATAATATGCGTATTATACTTGTTTATAGAATAGTTCAAAAGCAAGACCAAGACTTCTCTGGCTGTCCAGTGGTTAAGACTCTGTGCTTCCAATGCAGGGAACGCAGCTTTGATCCCTGATTAATGAACTAAGATCCCACATGCCATATGGCCAAAAATAAAATAAATAAAAAATTTTTCCAAGGCAAGACCAAATTATTTAAAGTACATACTTGGCAAAATTAAAGGAACACAGTTATCTCTAGAAAGGAGGAAGGTGTCATCAGAGTTGTATATACAAGAGTTTTAATAGCATTGGGAATTGTTCTGCCTCATAAATAAGGTGGTGAGTATTTAAATATTTCTGAAATCAGGAGGATCTTAAGAGATGTAGTTGTCACTATCATAGAAATCTTGACCAGTTTCTTCCAGTAATAGTGTATTTTTTTCTGTATTTAAAGTGTCAACTAAAAATGCATAACATGAGAGTTGTGAGCCAAGTTTTACTGGGGGCAAAATGAGGATGTGAGAGTTGGTCTATAAGAAAGCTGAGCGCCAAAGAATTGATGTTTTTGAACTGTGGTGTTGGAGAAGACTCTTGAAAGTCCCCTGGACTGCAAGGAGATCCAACCAGTCAATCCTAAAGGAAATCAGTCCGGGATATTCATTGGAAAGACTGATGCTGAAGCTGAAACTCCAATACTTTGGCTACCTGATGCGAAGAACTGACTCATTGGAAAAGACCCTGATTCTGGGAAAATTTGAAGGCAGGAGGAGAAGGGGATGACAGAGAATGAGATGGTTGGATGGCATCACCGACTAGATGGACGTGAGTTTGAGCAAGCTCCAGGAGTTGGTGATGGACAGGGAAGCCTGGCATGCTGCAGTCCATGGGGTCGGAAAGAATCAGACATGACTGAGGGACTGAACTGAACTGAACTGAAATGAGGACTGCAGCCCCCAGAGAGAGCACCTCAGATAACTCTGAGAGACTCCTTCAAAGAGGTAGTGGGGGAACGTCAACATATAAGATTTTGGTGAAGGAGGAGTTCAATGTAATCAAGTGTTTACTTTGCAAAATGTTTCCTGCTAGTCATGAGGAGCTGATGTCATGATAAAGGGATTTAGTGCTTTTCTAGGTATGAAGAGATGGCAGGATTAGGATCATGAAATCAGTTCCTAAAAATATCTGTCTAAAGACCTGCTCCACCAGTTTCCCTGAGACACAGAGTGCCTCACTCTCCACCCTGAAGTCCTTTCCAAGGGTGTCAAAAGTCAGCAGCTGCAGCAGCACAGGCAGGAGGCAAAGGCTCTCGCTGTTGTTGTTCAGACGCTGGCAAATGCTGCTGGCAAGTGCCAATTTGTAGTTGACAAAAGTATGTCAGAACTAGAAGTCTGAAAAAAGGTTGTAATAAATACAAAATAAAAATTCAGAAGGACAAGAAAAGATGTATCCATAGGTCATGGTCTTCAAGTTCCTTTTCAATGGAAATATCTGCATTTATTCCGCTGAACATGACACATCTCACATCAAAGGGTGTCACCAAAAGCATTGCCCTAGTTGTTTATAGCCTTGGAGAGAGACTTGGGGGTAATCTTTAAAGACATTTTTGAGTATTCTTTTGACATGAGTAGATAAATAAGTAGCCGAAATATCGCTCATAATTCTGTCAGACTTAGTAAAAATGTAAACTCAATAAAAGAATTCTGCACATAGTGATCAATTGCTCACTAGAAAAGTGCAAACTCAATGACATCCAGGTGAAGATCAATTTTTTCAGAGCATCACACACCGCCCATCAGATGTAAGAGAATGTTGGTATTCCTCAGAACCTTCATTTCCCTGGCCAGAATCCCCTATAACAGTAAAGTTCTCCTACAAAATATGAATAAAATTATTTCAACCAAAGATTCTTCTGCATACCAGAGTTAAAATTTTAAAAAATGTAGAAGGACTTCTTTTCTTTAGCTCCAAGCCAATGTGTTGCTTAATGTCAACAAGATAAGCTAAAATCCTATTCTATTAATACCAGTTGAAGTATTAACACTCACTTTCTGGTATAGTTAGGTCTGCTTTTCATTTACAGGAAGGATCTCTGAAGTAATGGAAAGGAATTCTTTATAAATCATTTAAAAATATAAAGAAAAGTATAGTATTGGTGAAGAGGGATACAACTGGGAAAATACAAGTGGGAGAAAAGATAGGTAAAGATTTTCTTTGTCAATAGATGCTTAAGGGGAAAACACACCAGAAGCAAAACATATTGAAAGCTCAATGAGAAACATTCAGTTGAACTGATGGAAAAAACTAAAGAATTAGTTTCTGCTTTTTGAAAAAAGAATTGTTGATTTCCATTCAGAAATCGCCTAGACATAAATCTGATACTTTCATTGACTTGACCCACATCCCTGCCCTCCCTAAATTCAGTTATAGCAAGTAAATATAAAGATAAGCTGCCAAATTGCAAAACTACCCTGCTTTCAGAGTCATAGGGGGTATAATTGTGGGAGCAATATTAGGCTCTGTTTATAAGAAGTAGTGTAGTTCTCTGTAGAAACAAGTAACATCACATGGAAATCAGACAGACAGAAATGCCAACCACACAGCCAGCCTTACATTAGCCCAGAAAAGTCCCACCACTAGCTTTTTTTCTTTATACAGTAAGAGTTAATTTACAATGTGTTCATTTCTGGTGTAGAGCAAAGTGATTCAGTTATAGATATAATCTTTTTCATGTTCTTTTCCATTATAGTTTATTACAAGATACTGAATATAATTCCCTGTGCTATACAGTAGGTTCTTGGTTTTTTTCTCTGTTTTAATAATGTATAGTAGTTTGTGTCTGCTAATTCCAAATTCCTAATTTATCCCTCCCCACTCCTTTCCTTTTTTATAACCTTAATTTTGTTTTCTCTGTCTGTGAATCTATTTCTGTTTTGTAAGCAAGTTCATTTGGGTCATATTTTAGCTTCCACATATACATGATATCGTACAGTATTTGCTTTTCTCTGTCTGACTTACTTCACTTAGTATAATAATCTCTAGGTCCACCCATGTTAGTACAAATCTGACCACCAGATTTTATAGAAAGAATTAGACCCCAGTGTAGGAAGTGAGTAGTCACTTGGAATCCAACATAGCTTCAACAAAAGGGTTATCCTACCATCCCTAAACACATAGTATTTATTGAGCTTTTTTTCATATATCACAACAGAGAATATGATTCAACTGCCTTCTCCATTTCTGTTCCTGCAGCCCCTGAGACTATGCACTTCTTTCCATACTCTCTTTGCTGGCTTCCGGTCCTTCACAGTTGCTACTTGGACTTCCCATCTGATTTTGTGCTGCCTCCTCTTCAAATATCAAGCCCCACAATAAAACTGCCACCAAATCACTTATTGATTTTCTGCATAAATATCAAGTTTCCATTGGTCAAAGAGTCACATCAGGACTAATTACAGAGTTTAGGTCACTGACTGACTACCCTCACATTCACGCCACCTCTTTGTCAAATCAGCCGTGGGTGGGGCAATGTTGCATGATAGAGGCAACCAGCCTTGTGTATAGGCAACCATTCATGAGTGAATTTTGCATGAGGAGTGGCCTGTTCAACAGGGTAGATACCATATACACAGCAACTTCCGTCACACAATTTTACATCCTAGTATTTTCTGGGGCTCATAATGCAAAACTTTAATTAGCTTTTAAGGCTTAACCCTAAATTAGATTTTTCTTCTTATAATATTGTAAGTCAGACCTTTTGAACTTTATATTAAGTAAAGTTGTATATTTGGTATAGGACATGAAGAATGAGAAATATAACATTCTAGCAAAAGAGATATTGCAACAAAAAAAAAACAAAATACTTAAAAGAAAAAGAGAGGAGAAAGTGCCAAGCAAGGGAAGTGCAGTGTAAGATGATAGAGAAAAAACATGTTAGAGTCGGACAGATCTGGGTTCAAATTTTTTGACATTTCTTAGCTGTGGATTTTGGACAAGTTGCTTCATGTCTCTGAACTTCACTATATTTTCTATACAACAAATATAATAACTGGACAAACATCATCCTGGAACTTGCCACCGTGAGATGCTGGAATAGCACATTCAAGTAGAATTTTTTAATTATGTTTTGTGAAAAGAAAAAACAATGCCTTAGTTCTAAAGAATCTGCCTGCAATGCAGGAGACCTGGGTTTGATCCCTGAGTTGGGAAGATCCCCTGGAGGAGGGCATGGCAACCCACTCCAGTATTCTTGTCTGGAGAATCCCCATGGACACAGAAGCCTGACGAGCTACAGTCCATGGGGTCACAGAGTCAGACACAACTGAAAGACTAAGGACAGCACAGTTCTTGACCAAAGTTCAAGTCTAAATGATAGGAAAATGTTTCAGCAAAACACAAAAACCCTTTCTTTTCTTTAGAAAATAATCATTTGTTATCAGTATCAGTATCACCATTTGTGATCCAATCAGTGAGTGAGAGTTACTGCCATTACCAACTCCTAGATGGACAGCATGAAGTCCACCCAACAGGTGGTTTGCCCTATCTCTCCTTGCTTATGGACAACTTCAGGGTCACTCAGAGCAGATGCTTAGACCTATAGTCAATAAGTATTCAGGAGCCATTTGAAGTGTGTGCAGAAAAGGCAAGGCTAAATATTCCATTTTCTCCTCTACATTTCCTGGCCCTTTTATAGTTGGGCAAAAAAACATATTCTCGTTCCAGAAAATTAAATGTGAACATGCATCACTTCTGAGCTACAATAGTAAAAAGTTCATGCACTTTTCTCTGCCTTGGTGACTGGAAATAATCCAATGGGAATAAATCTTTTGGCGCTAAGCCACAGCAATTTCAGGCTTGCTTTGTTACTGAAGAATAATCCGGCTTCTACTGACTAATACAGAGTGGCTCTCAGTACTATAGAAAATTATTAAAATGATCCAAATAAAGATACTCTTTGAATTCCAGGAGGCAGAGACTATAAATATTTTTTTGTCACCTCACCTAAAGCACCAACCCCAATTCCCTTTTTTAGCTGCTGCAATTCCAGGGGCTACAGAGGCTGAACCACAGGTGACAAGGTGTCAATGCCAAGGGAATAGGAGACCGCATGCTACAGCTTGTACAAAGTCAAGTTTAATAACACGGAGAATACTCTTATAATGCCAAGTTCCTTTTTAGTCAAAACTAACTGTCCATTATTTATATTGTTTTTGTGTCCAGTAGTTCCACAACAGCTAATAATTACAGAGTATTCACAATTCTCTGCATTTTGCATATAAACAATCCTTTTAGGCTGATATATTATTATCCTGTTTCAAGATCAAGAAACTGAAGCACAGTGATCTCCCACAGTTTGGAAGAGACAGATTAGTTCATAGTGAGGTGAGGGGCTGATTATACACTGTCTGGTCCACAAACAAAACTGGGGGGCTTCCCAGGTGGCTCAGTGATAAAAGAATATATCTGCTAAGGCAGGAGACATACAGGAGATGTCAGTTCAATCCCTGGGTCAGGAAGATCCCCTGAAGGAGAACACGGCAGCCCACTCTAGCATTCTTGCCTGGAGAATCTCACGGACAGAGGAACCTGGAGGGCTACAGCCTGAAGCATCTCAAACAGTCAAACATGACTAAGCGACTGAGCACACACGGACAACACAAATAAACTTCACAAAGTTTTTGCAGTGATTAAATAACAGAATATATGTGAAACTCTTTGAACAAAACCTCATCCACAGTAAACACCCAGCAAGTGTTTGCTATGACCATGATTATATTGATGATGAAGGGTGAGAACGGGACCAATCATCCTTGAGTTTCTTGGACAGAAATTGGTCTGATGTTGCCACTTGAACACGGTCATCTGCGCTTAACTGATGGATATAATTCCAAACACAAGAACTAAAGCTCCAATCAAGCTGAACAAAAGGCATCCAAGTAAGACTAACAGTGCGCATAAGTTCTGTGCTATGTACCATTTAGGCAGTTGTTGGTTAATGTACTTCTCATGTTCTTGTCACTAACACAAATAAATTGAACTGATAATTGCTATAATGATGTTTTTATTATCTAAAACAATAGATAACCATAGGGATGGAAGAAGTGTTTCCTGTGGAAGACTTTCTGGTGTCCTGGGCAATGCATATGTTGATAGCAATTAAAAACCCATGACACAAAAAGTCAGGTGTTCATTATTTCATTCAGTAACTAGAGCCTGCAACTTGTCAATCCTGCTGCTGCTAAGTCGCTTCAGTCGTGTCCGCCTCTGTGCAACCCCATAGACGACAGCCCACCAGGCTCCCCCGTCCCTGGGATTCTCCAGGCAAGAACACTGGAGTGAGTTGCCATTTCCTTCTCCAATGCATGAAAGTGAAAAGTGAAAGTGAAATCGCTCAGTCGTGTCTGACTCCTAGTGACTCCATGGACTGCAGCCTACCAGGTTTCTCTGTCCCTGGGATTTTCCAGGCAAGAGCACTGGAGTGGGTTGCCATTGCCTTCTCCATTGTCATTCCTAGGGAACCTAAATCCCCTGTCAATAAAAATGGAAGGCATGAAATTGAGGGTGGATGCCAGGCAACATGGGCTTCCCAGGTGGTGTAGTAGTAAAGAATCCACCTTCCAATACAGCAGCTAAAGGAGACATGGGTTTGATCCCTGGGTGGTGAAGATCCCCTGAGTAGGAAATGGCAACCCACTCTGGTATTCTTGCCTGGAAAATCCCATGGACAGAGGAGTCTGCTGGGCTATAGTCCATGGGGTCACAGAGTCAGACCAACTGAGCAGGCACTCACAAGAAGCCAGGAAATACACAGGCTAACTAGTGTGAATTTTATAACTTAGGTGTATAATGCATCAAGTATTCCATATATCTGCAAATTCAATACTGGATGTGGGAATACCTTAAAGGCTCGTGGTCTGCTATTCACAGATTATTCTGTGATATTTTGGACATATTTCACAGACAGTGATTTCTGACACCTTCCACTTATACAAACAGTGGGTTTTACTCTGCCTCAAGTGCCAAAAAAAAACTAGTCAAAGAGCCAGAAGAAAAACCAACAAGACTTGTGCATCTATATATCTGACCACTCTGCTATAATTTTCAGAGTACTCAACTTACTTTTAACATAAACTTTTTCCAAGCTACTTGTTATATATCTTGCCATTTTAAGTAAAATGGAGATTATTTTTTTTAAGTTTTCAAATGTAAAGCTACAGCTCTAGTTTAGTGTATCAGCTGGGATAGGGGAGGCCAAAGGTCATTGTGCCATCTGTTTTAATGTATTTTATTTTTTAATACATCATAGTGCTTCCCAGGTGGCACTAGTGGTAAAGAATTCTCCTGCCAATGCAGGAGACATAAAAGATCCAGGTTCGATCCCTGGGTTGGAAGATCAACTGGAGGAGGGCATGGCAACCCACTCCAGTATTCTTACCTGGAGAATACCATAGAGAGAAGAGCCTGGCAGGCTACAGTCCATAGGGTCTCAAAGAGTTGGGCACAACTGAGGCAATTTAGCATACACAGTACGTCATAAGCCTTCTTTTATATTAGTTTTTATGTTTCTTTACCTCTCTACTGTTATTAATGTTATCCAAAAACCCTTATAAGAATCAATGAGTTAGACTAGAGATAACCAGATGGCTTTATTATTCTAGAAAAATAATCTCTCATTGTTAAAAGACTAATTGGTCACAGTTAGGGCTTCCCTGGTGTCTCACATGGTAAAGAATCTGCCTGTAATGTGGGATACCCAGGTTTAATCCCTAGGTTGAGAAGATCCCCTGGAGAAGGAAATGGCTGGCCACTCAATAGTCTTACCAGGAGAATTCCATGAAGAGAGAAGCCTGATGGGCTACAGTCCACGAGGTCGCAAAGAGTTGGTCAGGACTGAGCAACTAATACTTTTGCTTTCACAGGATTCTAGGAAGTCACCGAGGCAATCTGAAAACCAATAAATAAAGGGAATGAAGCATTTATCCCACCTTTACTGTATGAAATGCTCCCCTGGGTAACAAACAATTAATTAGGAAAGTTTGTCTTTAAAGAAGTATTCAGTTCAGTTTAGTTGCTCAGTCATGTCTGACTCTGCGACCCCATGAACCACAGCATGTCAGGCCTCCCTATCCATCACCAACTCCTGGAGTCCACCCAAACCCATGCCCATCGAGTTGGTGATGCCATCCAACCATCTCATCCTCTGTCGTCCCCTTCTCCTCCTGCCTTCAATCTTTCCCAGCATCAGAGTCTTTTCAAATGAGTCAGCTCTTTGCATCAGGTGGCCAAAGTACTGGAGTTTCAGCTTCAACATCAGTCCTTCCAATAGAGAGGTATTAAAGTTAACAAATGAAAAAAGAAAAATGAATTTTATATATGATTTTTTTACAAAATTGAAGAAAGTAGGGAAAACCACTAGACCATTCAGGTAAGACCTAAATCAAATCCCTTATGATTATACAGTGGAAGTGAGAAATAGACTTAAGGGCCTAGATCTGATAAATAAGAGTGCCTGATGAAATATGGAATGAGGTTCGTGACACTGTACAGGAGACAGGGATCAAGACCATCCCCATGGAAAAGACATGCAAAAAAGCAAAATGGCTGTCTGAGGAGGCCTTAAAAATAGCTGTGAAAAGAAGAGAAGCGAAAAGCAAAGGAGAAAAGGAAAGATACCGCATCTGAATGCAGAGTTCCAAAGAATAGCAAGAAGAGATAAGAAAGCCTTCCTCAGCGATCAATGCAAAGAAATAGAGGAAAACAACAGAATGGGAAAGACTAGAGATCTCTTCAAGAAAATTGGAGATACCAAGGGAACATTTCATGCAAAGATGGGCTTGATAAAGGACAGAAATGGTATGGACCTAACAGAAGCAGAAGATATTAAGAGGTGGAAAGAATACACAGAAAAACTGTACAAAAAAGATCTTCATGACTCAGATAATCACGATGGTGTGATCACTGACCTAGAGCCAGACATCCTGGAATGTGAAGTCAAGTGGGCCTTAGAAAGCATCACTACGAACAAAGCTAGTGGAGGTGATGGAATTCCAGTTGAGCTATTTCAAATCCTGAAAGATGATGCTGTGAAAGTGCTGCACTCAATATGCCAGCAAATTTGGAAAACTCAGCAGTGGCCACAGGACTGGAAAAGGTCAGTTTCATTCCAATCCCAAAGAAAGGCAATGCCAAAGAATGCTCAAACTACCACACAATTGCACTCATCTCACAGGCTAATGGCAACCCACTCCAGTACTCTTGCCTGGAGAATCCCATGGACGGAGGAGCCTGGTAGGCTAGTCTATGGGGTCACAAAGAGTTGAACATGACTGAGCGACTGAACTGAACTGATGAAATAATAAATTTACCTTGATACAGATAATGTGCTATTTTATGTACATAGATGGAAATTTAAATGAGGCACAGCTCTGCAGCCTTAGTGGCAATGAAAAAACACAGATTTTCACTGACAAAAAGAAAACTTCTATCTAATAGAAAAAAACCAGCAAGTTTCTTACACTTACTGCTTACTTAATTTTTTCTTTTTATGCAAGTAATTTTCTATATACTACTTCAAAGGTTAAGTTTGCTCTGTGAGTCATTGGAAATAAATAATAATAATTTTTATCATATTTTCTCTGTCAATTCATACTTATATCACTTCAATAATTACTATTCCATATGCTTGAATTCTGATAATTTATGTCCTAGGTAGGCTACACCTTACCTATGCCTAAAAACCTTCCTCTAAGAATCTTTAACTTATGCATTCATTCAATAAATATATTGAGTGCAGACAATGAAATAACATTGTGTTATATATATTAGTGAGTAATAAATAGTTTGTACTTCTTTGAACTTATGGCATAGTTACAGAGACAAAAAATAACCAAGTAAACAAAAAATAAATGCATAATTTTAAATTGTGGTAAAAGCTTTGAAAGAAATAATCAGAGTTAAGTGACATGTAGTGAGTAAATCTACTGACATTAATTTAAAAGTGTGCATTGGGATGTCTGTTTCAGTCAAGATTGAGTATCAGGGACCAGGTTTTTCTTCCCACCTGGGAAAGAAATTAAAAGCTTAATTTTAAAAAGGACAAAATGTATTATGAAATGATCATTACAGTAAGCTCAGTTACTACTGATATCATACAAAGTTACTGTATTACTGACTACATTCCCTGTGATGTACATTACGTTCTTCCTTGACTTTTACAACTGAAAGTTTGGACCTTTTAATCTCCTTCGCCTATGTTGCCTGTTCCCTCATCCACCTCCCATCTTGCAACCATCAGTTTGTTCTCTGTCTGTGAGTCTGTTCTTGTTTCATTTTGTATTTTAATTCAACACAAAAACTAAGGACAGATATAAGGAATAGTGATACTCAAGCACTGGACATCAAGATTTCAGGACCGTGACTTTTGAGAAAAAGGAAACCAATGACGTGAGCCCTATGATTACCTCATTTGACTACTCAGAGACTTTTCAAATATTGGCAGAGGGAGCTAGAATACAAGTGGATTCCAGGACTCTCCTTGAGTTAAAGAGTCAGAGCTGGAAGCCTAGGAGGCCAAAGCAATTAGAGTTGACAGGGTAGAGCACCACAGAGAAGGGAACTGCACAGAGAGGGCTTGAGAGATCTGCAAATGGCATTCTTTGAGTCCTCAAGGAGAACTGATCAGTATATCTGTATAAACTCTGTGGAAGGAGAATCCCTGTGGCTCACGCAAGGCTGGGAATGCTATATGTTCTCACCAGTTAGGGTAGACAACTTCATAATACATTAGGCATCAGGTAGAGTAGTCAGATGCAATTGTCCCAGTTCAACAACAACAACAACAAAAGACATAAAATAAAACTTTATGATCTTCTCTAAAAAATGTAAAGTGTGTATTAGTCATTCAGTAGGGTCTGACTCTATGCAAGCCCATGGACTGTAGCCCATCAGGCTCCTCTGTCCATGGAATTCTCCATGCAAGAATACTGGAGTGGATTGCTATGCCCTTCTCCAGGGGATCTTCCCAACCCAGGGATTGAACCTGGATCTCCCGAATTGCAGGCAGGTTCTTTACTGTCTGAGCCACCAGGGAAGTCAAAAAAAGAAAAAGAAAAATGTAAAAACAAGCTTTAAAAAGATCAAATGCTTCCCAAGGAACTTCATTTTGTCCCAGAAAGCTCAAAAGTATTCATAGACTACAAAACATACAGTATGCAACAAGGTGAATTCACATTCAATAAAAGGCACGTTCTGATATTCAATATAAAAATTACAAAGGATGCAAAGAAGTCACACAATATGATTCTTCAATTGCAATAGACCTGTAAATAAAACAGATGATAAAAGTAACAGACAAGGGCTTTAAAAATAATTATAACTGCATTCCATGCATTAAAAAAAAAAAAGGAAAGACTGATCATGTTAAATAGGGAAATAGATTATCTAATAATTACCCATCAAACTTGGGATGATGAAAAATATTTCTGAGTTGAAAGTTACAGTGGATGAACTAACAGCATATCAAGAAGAGATCAGTGAAATTAAAAACATAGTAATAAAAGCAATTCAAAATGAAACAAAGAAAGAAAAAATTAAATAAACAGAGCTCTAGAGGTATGGACCATTTCAAGTAACCTGATATACACATAAAGAGAGAAGAGAGAAGGGAGACGAAAAAAGTTTTAAGAGATAATGACTGATGATTTTTTTTAATTTGATGAAAATTATTAACTCACATATCCAAAAATGTCAGGCATGAATAAAACTACAACAAGCGGCATCAAAATCAAAACACTTAGAATTGTGACAAAGAGAAACATTAAAAGCAGACAGAGGGAAGATACCATTCCATAAAACGAGCAAAGAATAACACAGACTGCTCAGGAACTATGCAAGCCAGCCCACAGTGGAGAAAGATTTTTTAAGTTCTTAATTCTGAAAATATCATTAAAAGATAACAACACCTACAGAGATGGAGAAAAGTTTAATAGTTCCCTCTAGCTAGGGACAGGATGGATTAGAGGCATATGTGTGACTATATAGGAATAGCAGGAGGGGTCTTTGCAGTTACATGGGACACACGTGTGGTAAAACTGCATTGAACAATACACTCACACAGGTACATGCAAAACTAGTGAAAATATTAGTAAAGTATATGGATTGTATCAATGCCAATTTCCTGATTTTAATATTGTACTATAGGGGTCAAATAGCAGAATAGGAGGGCACCTAAAATGATGGAAATGACTCCTGCAGAGAATAAAAAAAAGAATGAAAAGAATTGAGGACAGTTTCAGAGACTTTCGGGACAACATTAAACACACAAACATATGCACAAAGAACACCTTGATTCAAAAGACAAATGCACTCCAATGTTCCTTGCAGCACTATTCACAATAGCCAGTATGGAAGCAACCCAAATGTCCATCAACAGAGGAGTGGATAAAAAAGATGCTATACACACACACACACACACACACACATCCCTGGAGAAGGAAATGGCAACTCACTCCAGTATTCTTGCCTGGAAAATTCCATGGACAGAGGAGCCTGGTGGGCTACAATCCATGGGGTCATAAAAAGTCAGATGACTGAGTGACTAACACACACACACACACACACACACACACACACATATATATACACACTTAAAACGGAATATTGCTCACCACTAAAAGGAACAAAGTTGTGTCATTTGCAGAGATGTGGATGGGCCTAGAGATGTCATACAGAGTGAAGTAAGTCAGAAAGGAAAAAACAAATATTGTATATTAACACATATATATGTGGAAATGGCAACCCACTCCAGTATTCATGCCTGGAAAATCCCATGGACCAAGGAGCCTGGTGGGCTACAATCTATGGGGTCGCAAAGAGTCGGACACGACTGAGCGACTTCTGTGTGTATACGTGGAATCTAGAAAAATTATATAGATAATCTTACTTACAAAGCCATTAAGAGAGACACAGACATAGAGAATAAATGTATGGATACCAAGGGGAAGGCGAGGTGGGATGAATTGGGAGATTGGGATTGACATATATACACTGCTGCTGCTGCTGCTAAGTCGCTTCAGTCGTGTCCAACTCTGTGTGACCCCACAGACGGCAGCCCACCAGGCTCCCTCGTCCCTAGGATTCTCCAGGCAAGAACACTGGAGTGGGCTGCCATTTCCTTCTCCAATGCATGAAAGTGAAAAGTGAAAGTGAAGTCGCTCAGTCATGTCCGATTCTTAGCGACCCCATGGACTGCAGCCTACCAGGCTCCTCCGTCCATGGGATTTTCCAGGCAAGAGTACCGGAGTGGGGTGCCATTGCCTTCTCCAATATATAGACTACTATGTATAAAATAGAAAATGATTAACAACCTACTGTATAGCACAGGAAACTCTACTCAGTGTTCTGTGGTGACCTAAATGAGAAGGAACTCCAAAAAGAGGGGATATATGCATGTCCATGGCTGATTCACTTTGTTGTACAGCAGAAATTGATACAGCGATGTAAAGCAATTATCAGTATCAGTTCAGTTGCTCAGTCAAGTCCAACTCTTCGCCACCCAATGGACTGCAGCATGCCAGGACTCCCTGTCTATCACCAACTCCCAGAGTTTACTCAAGCTGATGTCCATTGAGTCGGTGATGCTATCCAACCATCTCATCCTCTGTTGTCCCCTTCTCCTCCCACCTTCAATCTTTCCCAGCATCAGTGTCTTTTTTTTTTTAACTTTACAATATTGTATTGGTTTTGCCATATATCAACATGAATCCGCCACAGGTATACACGTGTTCCCCACCCTGAACCCTCCATCCTCCTCCCTCCCTGTACCATCCCTCTGGGTCATCCCAGTGCACCAGCCCCAAGCATCCAGTATCGTGCATCGAACCTGGACTGGTGACTCATTTCATAAATAATATTACACATGTTTCAATGCCAGAATTGAAAAAGACACGTGTACCCCAAATGTTCATCGCAGCACTGTTTATAATAGCCAGGACATGGAAGCAACCTAGATGTCCATCAGCAGATGAATGGATAAGAAAGCTGTGGTACATATACACAATGGAGTATTATTCAGCCTTTAAAAATAATACATTTGAATCAGTTCTAATGATGTGGATGAAACTGGAGCCTATTATCAGCATCTTTTCAAATGAGTCAGCTCTTTGCATCAAGTGGCCAAAGTATTGGAGTTTCAGCTTCAGCATCGATCCTTCCAATGAAGAGTCAGGACTGATTTCCTTTAGAACTTCCCTGGTGGTTCAGACGGTAAAGTGTCTGCCTACAATGCAGGAGACCCAGGTTCAATCCCAGGGATGGGAAGATCTCCTGGAGAAGGAAATGGCAACCCACTCCACTATTCTTGCCTGGAAAATCCTTTAGGATGGACTGGTTGGATCTCCTTTCAGTCCAAGGGATTCTCAAGAGTCTTCTCCAACACCACAGTTCAAAAGCATCAATTCTTCGGCGCTCAGCTTTCTTCATATTCTAACTCTCACATCCATACGTGACTACTGGAAAAACCATAGCTTTGACTAGACGGACCTTTGTTGGCAAAGTAATGTCTCTGCTTTTTAATATGCTGTCTAGGATGGTCATAACTTTTCTTCCAAGGAGCAAGAGTCTTTTAATTTCATGGCTAGCAGTCACCATCTGCAGTGATTTTGGAGCCCAAGAAAATAAAGTCTCTCACTGTTTCCATTGTTTTCCCCATCTATTTACCATGAAGTGATGGGACCAGATGCCATGATCTTAGTTTTCTGAATATTGAGTTTTAAGCCAACTTTTTCACTCTCCTCTTTCACTTTCATCAAGAGGCTCTTTAGTTCTTCTTTGCTTTCTGCATAAGGGTGGTGTCATCTGCATATCTGAGGTTATTGATATTTCTCCCGGCAATCTTGATTCCAGCTTGTGCTTCATCCAGTCCAGCCTGTCTCATGATGTACTCTGCATATAAGTTAAATAAGCAGGGTGACAATATACAGCCTTGACATATGCCTTTCCTGATTTGGAACCAATCTGTTGTTCCATGTCTGGTTCTAACTGTTGCTTCTTGACTTGCATACAGATTTCTCAGGGGGCATGTCAGGTGATCTGGTATTCCCATCTGTTTAAGAATTTTCCACAGTTTGTTGTGATCCACACAGTCAACGGCTTTGGCATATAAAGTCAACAAAGCAGAAGTAGATGTTTTCCTGGAACTCTCTTGCTTTTTGGAGTAACAGGCAAATTTGGCCTTGGCATACAGAATGAAGCAGGTCAAAAGCTAACAGAGTTTTGCCAACAGAATGCACTAGTCATGGCACATCCTCTTCCAACAACACAGGAGAAGACTCTACACATGGACATCACCAGATTATCAACACCAAAATCAGTTTGGTTATATTCTTTGCAGCCGAAGATGGAGAAGCTCTCTATACAGTCCACAAAAACAAGACCAGGAGCTGACTGTGGCTCAGATCATGAATTCCTTATTGCCAAATTCAGATTTAAATTGAAGAAAGTAGGGAAAACCACTAGACCATTCAGGTATGACCTAAATCAAATTGTTTACGATTATACAGTGGAAGTGACAAATAGGTTCGAGGGATTAGATCTGATAGACAGTGCCTGAAGAATTATGGACGGAGGTTCATGACATTGTACAAGAGACAGGGATCAAGACCATTCCCAAGAAAAAGAAATGCAAAAAGGCAAAATGGTTGTTTGAGGAGGCCTTACAAATAGCTATGAAAAGAAGAGAAGCGAAAGGCAAAGGAGAAAAGGAAAGATATACCCATTTGAATGCACAGTTCCAAAGAACAGCAAGGAGAGATAAGAAAGCCTTCCTCAGCGATCAATGCAAAGAAATAGAGGAAAACAACAGAATGGGAAAGACTAGAGATCTCTTCAAAAAAATTAGAGATATCAAGGCAGCATTTCATGCAAAGATGGGCACAATAAAGGACAGAAATGATATGGACCTAACAGAAGCAGAAGATATTAGGAAGAGGTGGCTAGAACACATAGAAGAACTATACATAAAAGATCTTCACAACCTAGATAATCATGATGGTGTGATCACTCACCTAGATCCAGACATCCTGGAATGTGAGGTCAAGTGGGCTTTAGGAAGCATCACTAAGAACAAAGCTAGTGGAAGTGATGGAATTTCAGTTGAGCTATTTCAAATCCTAAAAGATGATGGTGTGAAAGTGCTACACTCAATACACCAGCAAATTTGGAAAACTCAGTAATGGCCACAGGAATGGAAAAAGTCAGTTTTCATTCCAGTCCCAAAGAAAGGCAACTATACTCCAATAATAAAATAGAATAAACAATAGATTTAAATTTTTTTAATATTGTACTATATTTATGAAAGATGTTACCTTTTAAAGAACCTGGGTGAAAGGTAAAAGGAACCTCTTTGTACTATTCTTTGCAACTCTATGCAGTTTATGGTTATATCAAAATAAAACTGTTAAAAAAGAGGACATGTGAAAATTAAAAGAATTCAAAATCAATAAAAATGAACTATAAAGCAAAGAAAATCATTTAATAGAAAGAAAACAACACCAGATAGAAATTTAGATCTACACAAAACAACGAAAAACCCCCAAAATAGAATATGTGTGTCAATTTTAGATTTATTTCTTATATTTGTATATCTTTAATAACTGACTGCTTGAAGAAAAATAAGAAAACTCTATTGTGAAATATGTGACATGACATAAAATGTACATTTAAAAAAACCAAGGAGGAAATGGGAATGTATTAAGTTCTATACCACACATGACAGGCTTTCCTGTCCCTATCTCCTGGAGTTTGCTCAAACTCGTGTCCATAGAATCAGCAATGCCATCCAACCATCCCATTCTCTTTTGCCCTCATCTCCTCCTGCCTTCAATCTTTCCCAGCATTAGGGTCTTTTCCAGTGAGATCGCTCTTCACATCAGGTGGCGGAAGGATTGGAGCTTCGGTTTCAGTATCAGTCCTTCCAATGACTATTCAGGCTTATTTCCTTTAGGATGGACTGGTTTGATCTCCTTGCCGTCCGGGGCTCTCAAGAGTCTTCTTCAACACTACAGTTCAGAAGTATCAATTCTTCAGCACTCAGCTTTCTTTATGGTCCAACTCTCACATCTATACATAACACAAGCAGAATCCATGTAAAGACAGCAGCAGAGATTAGAGTTATGCAGGCACAAGTTAAAGAATACCTGGGGCTACCAGAAGCTGGGGGAGGCAAAGAAGGACCCTCCTGCAGAGATAGCAGATGGAGCATGGCCCTGATAATATTTTGATTTTTGGACTACTACTCTCCACACTGTGAAAGAATAAATTTTGTTGCTTTAAGCCACCAATATATGGGCACATTGTTATGATTTTCCCAGAAAACTAATTTTGTTGTTGTTTTTTAGTCGCTAAGTCATATCTGACTCTTTGCATCCTCGTGGACTGTAGTACCCCACATTCTTCAGTCCTCCACTGTCTCCTGGAGTTTGCTCAGTAATGCCATCCAACCATCTCATCCTCTGTCGCCCCTTTCTCCTCCTGACCTCAATCTTTCCCATCATCGAGGTCTTTTCCAATAAGTCAGCTTTTCATATCAGGTGGCCAAAGTATTGGAGCTTCAGCTTCAGCATCAGTCCTTCCAATGTATATTCAGAGTTGATTTCCCTTAGGATTGACTGGTTTGATCTCATTCCAGTCCAAGGGACTCCCGAGGGTCTTCTCCAGTACCACAACTCAAAAGCATCAATTTGAGGTTGAGCCTTCTTTATGAATCAACTTTTTTATGGACCAAGCAGGAAAGTATTAAAGCATCTCAATTATAACACATAAAATGCTAAATTGATATTTAAGCAAGTTCCAACTACACAAATGCCCTGTTTAAATATAAAAACACAAAAAGTTAAATACAGAATTACCATGCTGCTGCTGCTGCTGCTGCTGCTAAGTCGCTTCAGTCGTGTCCGACTCTGTGCGACCCCATAAACGGCAGCCCACCAGGCTCCCCCGTCCCTGGGACTCTCCGGGCAAGAACACTGGAGTGGGTTACCATTTCCTTCTCCAATGCATGAAAGTGAAAAGTGAAAGTGAAGTCGCTCAGTCGTGTCCTACTCTTAGCAACCCCATGGACTGCACCCTACCAGGCTCCTCCGTCCATGGGATTTTCCAGGCAAGAGTACTGGAGTGGAGTGCCATTGCCTTCTCTGACAGAATTACCATATGACCCCGCAATTCCATTTCTAGATATATACCCTGAAGTACTCAAAGCAGGGACTGAAGTAGTATATCAATGTTCATAGCAGCATTATTCACAGTAGCAAAAAGGTGGAAACAATTCAGGTGTCCATTCACAGATAAGCAGACACACTAAGAATAAAAGCTTTGAATGGCTACTTCATCAAAGAAGATACAAGATGACAAATAAGCATTTGAAAGTATACTCAACATTATTCAACATTAGCAAAATGTAATAGATTTAGGCACAGTGCAGTACCACTATAAAGCTATTAGAATGGCTAAAGTAAATTTTTTAATGAAAATATCAAGTACTGATGAGACTACAGAGGACCTGGAACTCTTGTGTAGTGCCAATGAAGTGTAAAATGGCACTGTTGATTTAGAAAACACTTGTTTTTCTTAAAAAGTTAAACATACACCAGAGAAGGATGTGTTCTGGGTCTCTCTCCTAACTTCTGCTGATTCCTTGGCTTGCGGCAGCAGAACTTCAGTCCTTACATTGTGTTCTTTTTGTGTGTGAATCTCTATGCCAAAATCTTTCCTATTTATAAGGATATCAGTCATATTGGTTCTGGGGCCTATTCTACTTCAGCATGACTTCATCTTAATTAATATAGCAACAACCTTATTTCCAAATAAAGTCACATCCTAAGGTGCTTAGGACTTCTGTGGGGAGAAACAATACAATCCATAATAACACCTATTAGAATAGCCAAAATTCTCTGTTCTCCTAGAGATTTGTTTATTTTTTAATTAATAGAGTTGATGTTTAGCCACTAAGTCACATCCGACCCCATAGACTGTAGCCTGCCAGACTCCTCTGTTCATGGGATTTCCCAGGCAAGAATACTGGAGTGGGTTGCCACTTCCTTCTCCAATCTTTTAATTAATAAAAAGTAAAAGGCTTTTTCTGACATTTTTTCTTGGGGGACCAGATTAATAAATTTGCCATTTATATTTGGTGCATTTAATTAAATGCTTGGGATAGGTTTAGAAGAAAGCTTTTTTTTTAAATTTTATTCAGTCCGGATTGTAATAGATGATTAAAAATTCTATTAGAGACAACTGTTGATATTATGATTTTTTTAACGTATATCTAATACTTTCCAATGAGTTGGCTTTCGCATCAGAAAGTATTGGAGCTTCAACTTCAGCAACAGTCCTTCCAACAGTCCTAAAGCCTCTGTTACCAAATTTTCAAATTTGCTTTGGTTTTTTGTAAATTTGATGAATATTTAAATCTCATCATCTGATAGTGATTTCCTGATTTTTAGTTTATGACAAAGATAATGCTATTTAATAAGTGGGTCAGATTAATAAACTCAAGCCCATGCTCACTAAAGAAATAATGGCAAAAGTTAAAAATAACTGACTAAGCCAGGTGCTGGAGAGTGTGAGGAATGATTGGAACTCTAATACACTGCTGGTGGGAATTTAAATAGTTCAACTTTGGAAAACAGTTTGGAAGTTTCTTTAAAAGTTACACATATTCCTACCGTATGACCTAGCTATTCCTTCACTACGTATTTACTCAAAACAAATGACTGCATGTGTCCACACAAGGATGTACGAAAATATTCATAGTAGCCTTAGACTAGTCAAAACAAAAAACAACTCATGTCCATCAGTGAGTAAATAGATAAAACAACTGGTATACCCATACCATGGAATACTACTCAGCAACAGAAGGAAATTACTACTGATACATAACAACATTAATGGATATCAAAATAAACACTCTGAGTAAAAGATGTGAGACAAAACAGTACCAAATATGTTATCCCATTTGTGTATAATTCCAAAAAATGCCAACTAGACTAGAGGGGGAAAACTCAAATTGATGGCCGCCTGAGGACAGGAAAAAGAGGGACAGAAGAAGGATTACAAAAGGGTCAGGACACTTTTGAAGGTGACGGGCACTGCTCATTATCTGGGTTGTAGGGGTTATTTCACATATATATGTTACTGTAAAATGTTATCAAATTAAACACTTTAAAGAAGTTAAGTCTATTTCGTGTCACCTATACCTCAATAAAGCTGTAAAAGAAAATCCTCTGACTCACTAGAAAGTGAGTTATGTTTTTCATATATTTACAAAATACCTAATACCAAGCCAGAAACACAGCAAGTACTCAATATAAACTTGATGACTGAAAAGAATCTTAATGAAGAGCTATGAGGAAATATTTTAACTACCCTCAAAAATCATGCATCTATTAAGCATTTACTAATCTATACCAATACATAGTATAAATGAAAGAGTAAGACAAAATAATTTGTTGCTAAAAGCACCATTTATACAAAAATTACCTGTTAAATATAATTCAATTTGCTTGCTTATTAAAATAGTTTTTCCAAATATTCCTACTAGGTGAAATTGCTAATATAATTTGATTGATTTAACATTGTAAAAATGCATTTCTAGAATCCATAACCTATATTATATGCTTAGTTGTTTTATTGTTATTATCACTATTATTACTATCTTTTGAACTACATGTTCTTGGGATTTCCCTAGTGATCCTGTGGTGAGGACCCCATGCTCCCAATTCAGAGATCATGGATTCACTCCCTGGTCAGAGAACCAAGATCCCATATGCTGGGAAAAAATAATGGACAAGGCTTATAATGAACCAAAAAAGGGTAGTAAAGATCTTATTCAATAAAAGTAAAATAATATGTTTAAAAATAAATAAATCAACTAGATATTCTTTTTCCCTGGGCTTCCCTGATGGCTCAGTTGGTAAAGAATCTGCCTGCAATGCAGGAGACCTGGGTTCAATCCCTGGGTTGGGATGATCCCCTGGAGAAGAGTATGGCAATCCACTTCAGTACTCTGGCCTGGAGAATTCCATGGACAGAGGAGACTGTCAGGCTACAGTTTGAACTAGATATTCTTGGGATTTCCCTAGTGATCCTGTGGTGAGGACCCCATGCTCCCAATTCAGAGATCATGGATTCACTTCCTGGTCAAGGAACTAAGATGGGGAGTTGGCCACGACTCATTGACTTTCACTTTTACTTTCTTTTTCCCTATTCCTTTTCTGAGGAAATCAAAATCTACATAGTTCTTTTTCTGTCAAGTGAATATTTAACAAATCAGTTTCTGAAATTTTTACTTGTTGTGATTAGCCTTATTCCACTAACCCAAAATAAGCACTTTCCTCTCTTCTCCCCACTTATTCCCAGTCCCCATTCCAGTATTTCTTTAGCATGTACATTAACAGCACAGTATCAATTTTGATTGGTCATCTCCAAATCCTTCTAATGTTAATGCTACTGCTAAGTCACTTCAGTCGTGTCCAACTCTGCGCGACCCCATAGACGGCAGCCCACTAGGCTCCCCCGTCCCTGGGATCCTCCAGACAAGAACACTGGAGTGGGTTGCCATTTCCTTCTCCAATGCATGAAAGTGAAAAGTGAAAGTGAAGTCCCTCAGTCATGTCCGACTCTTAGCAACCCCATGGACTGCAGCCTACCAGGCTCCTCCATCTATGGGATTTTCCAGGCAAGAGTACTGGAGTGGGGTGCCATAGCCTTCTCCGAAGGGTGCAGTGAAACCTCAGCTTTTATTCTAACAGCATGTCATTTTTTAAAATTTAAAGCAACACTTCTTTCCCTAAGTATCTATTAATAAGCCAAAAGATTTTATAAATCAGTTAGTGTCCATATACCGGCTGTCATATTACAGCTATTCTTATTCAAGCCTAGCTTCTTTATTAAAAAATAATCTTAGTAAGTTGTATCTTGGGTCTTCCCATTTGATCTATATGGTATATTTTACAATGGTGATTTTACCAAATCTCAATTTACAAAATCTCTGGAATGTGATATAGTATAATAAAACTTTGACTTTTGATATTAAGTAGGTGATAAATGTGCTACATAGATTCATTTGTCATGTGTATACTGCTAGTTCTGACTTAATGCCCTGTAATTAGAGGAAAGTATAATACTCATGCCTGTGTCTTGAAGAAAAGTAAACAGCAACAGAACCAAGACATTTGCCTTTTCATTATTCTAGCAGCCTGAGCAGGATGACCTAAGATGGTGATCCTCAAGTAGAAATCAACGCCAATCCATCACTCTTTCTGGGGACTAGGAGTCGCTATTCCTGACCCACAATTATCAGGACCCACAATTCTGGAAAAGGACAAAAGATTCCAACAACTCACATTAGATTGGGATCTGACACAATATGCCTTTAAATTTTCCATCAGTAACTGCCCATTTCCTTGCCAGTTTTTGTCCAGTACCCCTCTGCTGCCACTTTTTAAAGCAGCAGTCCCCAACCTTTTTGGCACCCGGCACTGCTTTCATTAAAGCTTCCCAGGTGGCACTAGTGGTAAAGAACCCACCTGCCAATGCAGGAGACATAAGAGACATGGGTTTGATCCCTGGGTCAGGAAGATCCCCTAGAAAAGGAAATGGCAACCCACTCCAGTATTCTTGGCTGGAGAATCCCATGAACAGAGGAGCCTGTCAGTCTACAGTCCATGGGGTCACAAAGAGTCGAACACAACCAAAGTGACTTAGCAGCACACAATATGCACTGGTTTCGTGGAAGACAATTTTTCCACGGACTGGGAGGGAGGGTTGGTTTTGGGATGATTCAAGCATATTTATTGTGCACTTTATTTCTATTGTTATTACATCAGCTCCACCTCAGATCATCAGGCATTAGATCCAATAGTTTGCAGACCTCTATTTTTAAGGATGCCTGTTTATTGTGTTACTGAACTGAACTCTTCTCTTAAATACTGGCAGCAGCAGGAGCGTTCTTAAAAAGAGATACTTCAAAGAGAACATTACTTCCTTGGAATTTATAAAGAGTACTGATGAACCTATTTGCAGATCAGCAATGGAGACATAGACATAAAGAACAGACTTACGGACACGGCTGCGGGGGAGGAAAGAGAGGGTACAATGTATGGAGAGGGTAACATGGAAACTTACATTACTATATGTAAAATAGATAGCCAGTGGAAATTTGCTCTTGACTCAGGAAACTCAAACCGGGCTTAGTAACAACCTAGAGGGGTTGGATGGGGAGGGAGGTGGGAGGGATGTTCAAGTGGAAGGAAACACAGGTAAGCCTATGGCTGTTGATGTTTGGTAGAAATCAACACGATACTGTAAGGTAATAATCCTTCAATTAAAAATAAATTTTTTTTTTTTTAAAAAGAGAATGTCACTTCTTCAAAGAAAAGTGAAAGGATGAAAGTTTTGCATTCATTCCACTTTATTCCTACATATATACATCATCAAACCTTTGATGGCCCACTCACCAGGAAGAATTCACATTCCACTGAAAAGCCCCTACTCTCTTTCCACAAGCAAACTGGTAAGTTGAATCCAGTCTTCACTTTGTTTTTCTGGCCTGGAAAATCTCCCTTTCCCATTCCTTCAGTATTTGTGCCACACTTAAGAATCTGCGCCATATAGTGGACACAAGTAGGATTCAAAACTAAGAACTTTCCAGATATGGTTTAGCTTCAGATGAGCCATTCATCAATATACTACAAGGCATTTAATATCTTGTGTTTTTTTTTTTTCAAAAAATATCAAGCTGCTCTCTAGGCAATTGGATGATATCTGTCATTTATTACCAGCTAAAGTTGGTGAATACAGCTCACTAAACTATGTTCTAATATTAAGGATTTCAGCAAAAACACTCCATGCCTAGGATAAACTATACTTCTAAAAGAGCTGGGACTCTGCTTTTATTTCACTATCTGTAAATGGACAATAGAACCCTCGGACTATTGGTCATAGACACAAGAAAGAATGATTATAAATTAGGGAGTTTGGGAGATAGGCAGCTGAAAACACTAATATTCTTCCAAGAACCAGATTCTCTAAAAGTTCTCTAAGGGTCCAGTCGATTTCAAAGTGTAACTAGGACTTTTTCACTAGTTTATTGAATGACCATATTTCAAAAAATTATCTTAAACAAAGTTGAAAAACAAACAAGAGACTAACAAAAAAGAATTCACATGTGTGACTGAGAAAGGCTTAATATCCATACCATACATAAAGAGTATAGACACATTAAGCAAAAGATAAACTCTTCCATATTAAAATAGGCAATGTATGTGGAAAATCACCTTCAAAAGAAAAATCAAGATATTAAAAAGAAATTTGATCACAATAAGGAATTAAAAACTGAAATACTAATGGTAATAATAATAATATGCTTTTCTCACATATCAAAGCAGAAAATATTTTTCAGTGATGATACCCAAAGTTGGCAAGGATTTAGGAAGCAAGGCATTCTCACATGTGGCTGGTCACAATCAAATTACTCTTCTTAGATGAAGGTATATATTTATATGATACGTATATTCATTTATTTTAAAGACATATATATTAATACATTTCAAGACATGCATATATTTTATTATGCAGATAAATGTATATTATTTGCTATTTACAAATGTATTTTAAAGAATAAACACTAAAAAATACTTATTGCATATTATATCTTTTACATGAATTTTCATATTACATGGTTATTTTTAAAGGCATATTTCTATTCTGCAACTTGTGCTTAGTTGCTCAGACATGTCCAATTTTTTGCAGCCCTTTGGATTATAGCCCACCAGGCTCCTCTGTCCATGGGATTCTCCAGGAAACAATACTGGAGTGGGCTGCCATGCCCCTCCAGGGGATCTTCCTGACCCAGGGATTGAACCCATGTCTCCTGTGTCTCCTGCACTGCAGGTGGGTTCTTTACCTGCTGAACCACTGGAGAAGCCCCTATTTTCTGAAACACTAATTGAAGATATGTTAATTCAAGATTCTGGCTCTTCTAAAGTAGAGGACATTCAGAGACTTCTTTGAGATTCTTCTCAAAATTTCTGATGCCATGTATGCTAGAGGAGAATGAAGAGTGGACATCATTCTTCAACAAATCCATAAAACCAGATGTATTTACAAGCATTACAAGCACTCCCTCTATAGGCAGAGTAGATGACATTTTTTTCCCAACTGAACTTTTTTTAACCAAACTTTAACCATTTTGAAGAAGTCAACTTTGTGATTTCAAAAAAAAGCCCACAAAATATCTACATATGCATAATATGTGAAAATCCGAAACTCTGATCACTAAGACATCTGTTGTTGTTATTTGTTTTAGTCATTTGTCTGACTCTTTTGTGACCCCATGGACTGTAACCCACCATACTCCTCTCATATACTCCTCATATACCATGAGATTTCCCAGGCAAGAATACTGGAGTGGGTTACCATTTCCTTCTCCCAGGGGATCTTCCCAGGCCGGGGATCTTCCCAGGCCAGGGATCAAACCCACGTCTCCCGCTTGGCAGGCAGATTCTTTACCACTGAGCCACCCGGTAGTTTTACTCAGTCACATGTTGAAAGAAAATATATCCCTCATTACCTGCTTTAGATTATTAGAATAAATGTAAAAGCAATTCTGAAGTGTATGATATCATTTAAAGAGACTAATTCTGGTCTCATTCTGCTCCAAATTATAAATAAGCTCCACATTTCCAAGAGAAATGGATTCACCAAAGTTACCCATTATGTTATTTTCTTTTTACTAGACATTATCAAAGCAAATTTGTAGGATAGATCTAAAAAGACTGTAGATTAAAGAAAACTTTAGCCTTGGTAAAATTGTAGACTTTAAATCAGACCCTCTTCAAAACATGTTATTTTCTCTGTGCTTTTCACTGACCAATGTAAAGTGTTCATTGTTTCCAGGGGCTTTATGTTTCCATTGAATGAGTCTCCGTAACAGAAGTACTTTGGTTTTTGTGCCCCATAACAGGCAATGATAAAAGCAAAACTAATGAATTCATAAACTAAATTATACATTGTTTTGACACATTCAACATCACCCTAAGCCCAGTACAAATACAGACAGGTCTCTATAATGTAATCTCCAAAATACAAATTTAAGATTGTATTAATGGGAAGCAATCATAGACCATAGACACCATAACTTAGCAAAGTTGATGACTAGTAGTTCTTGATCGTGTACTGAAGAATTCAATAACATATTTGTTTAGAGTTAAATTATAGTTTAAGTAAGATAATATACCATTAAAATAATTTAACAAAGAAAGTATTTAAAATTCCAGAAGGCAATATGAAAAAAATTTTCACCTAGATCATTGTATATCTGAACTCATCCTTGGACCCAATAGGAATTATAGACTGAGATTCAAACTTCTTATCACTTTCAGTTCAGTTCAGTTCAGTTCAGTCACTCAGTCGTGTCTGAATCTTTGCGACCCCATGAACCACAGCACACCAGGCCTCCCTGTCCATCACCAACTCCCGGAGTCCACCCAAACCCATGTCCATTTACAACCATCTCATCCTCTGTCGTCCGCTTCTCCTCTTGCCCTCAATCATTTCCAGCATCAGGGTCTTTTCTAATGAGTCAGCTCTTCGCATCAGGTGGCCAAAGTATTGGAGTTTCAGCTTCAGCATCAGTCCTTCCAATGAATATTCAGAACTGATTTCCCTCATCACTTTACAATGACCCAAATTACCAAACATTTGTTGAACAACTACTCTGTGCCTCTGTCATCTCTATGGTTACACAATAGAATAAGACACAACCTTTACCCTAGAAAAGTTTATAGTCTAGTAGAAAATATAAGTATCTGAAGATTTTATTTTAACTACTAGGACAAAGGTAAATAAAAATAACATAGAAGACTAGAGATAAATATTTATCCCTCAAGGAAGATATCTGAGAGGATGATGCCTCACTTAAGTCTTAAAAATGAACATAGCCAGGAGGAAAAAAAAAATGTGAGGAAGGCATTCCAGCTAGAACAAACATCAGAAGCACAGGCATAGAGGTAGGAAATAGCAGAGTATATTCAAGAAATAATTAGGGACTTAAAGAAGAGTAAGGACAATATTACAGAAGAGAAGTATTTGAAATCTAAAATATAATCAAGATGAAAATTGATTAGATATAAGCACGAAAAGAGAGGGAAGAGTCTGAAAGTCTAAGACAGGATTCTGTCTTGAACACGGCTGATGCCGTTAAGTGACATTAGAACCAATTATGGGCTTCCCAGGTGGCGCTAGTGGTAAAGAACCTGCTTGCCAATGCAGGAGACCATAAAAGATGCAAGTTCAATCCCTGGGTGAGGAAGATCCCCTGGAGGAAGCACCACAACCCACTCCAGTATTCTTGCCTGGAGAATCCCACAGACAGAGGAGCCTGGCTGGCTACCATCCATGGGGTCACAAAGAGTCAGACACGACTGAAACAACTTAGCAGACATGCACAGAAATAATGACCCTTGCTTTCTCTCCCACTGACAACCCCACAATGTGTGTGTCCGCACACACTTGTGGACACACAGAAAGAGAAACAGAAAGGAAAAACCTCATCTATAGTGAAATATAGGTCTTTAGACAGAGTATGCCCACCCTGGCATACCAGAACCACTACTTTCCATCTGTCTAAATGGTACCAATTTTTCAGGGTTTGGCTTATGTCCTGACTTTTTCATGGAAGGCTTTCTTGACCATCACCACTTTTAAGATTTCTTTGATTTCTCCTTACTCTGACAAAACCAACTGCCTGATGGCTAACTCCACACATTTCAGAGATTAGTCAAAGATTATTCTTTCATTAGTGAAGTGAAGTCTCTCAGTAGTGTCCAACTCTTTGTGACCCCATGAACTGTAGCCTACCAGGCTCCTCCAGCAATGGGATTTTCCAGGGAAGAAAACTGGAATGGGTTGTCATTTCCTTCTCCAATTCTTTCATTATCTTATGTTATTTTTTAGAATAAAAAATAACTTTATTATTCATTTAATTGGAGTTTTTAATAATTAATTTTATGAATTATATTCTTCAAATAAGAAGCAATGAAATTTTTAAAAAATGAAAAATTACCCAAAATGCCATCACCATGCTGCTGTTAAGTCACTTCAGTCGTGTCCGACTCTTTGCGACCCCATAGACGGCAGCCCACCAGGCCCCCCCGTCCCTGGGATTCTCCAGGCAAGAACACTGGAGTGGGTTGCCATTTCCTTCTCCAATGCATGAAAGTGAAAAGGTGATCATTATTTTAGAGTTTGGTATGTGTACTTTTATACATATTTCAATACATATATAAATAATGTTATATAAATAGGACAAAACTCTAAAACCCATTCTATAAGCTGTTTATTTTTTCCCACATGACATCAATTTTCTGTATATATACCATTTTACAGTGTGTCATAACTTATGCATTTATTTTGCTGTTCCTTCTGTAATGGCTCAGATTTTGTTAATTAATATTTAATAGTTCTTATTTTCTAACATATGCATTTAAGGCCACACATTTTCCTTTAAGCACTGTTTTAGCAGCGTGACAAATTTTGATACATCATTTCTTTTATTCAGTCCATAATATTTTATAAAATACCCTGCGATTTCTTCTTTGATCTATCATTTATTTAGAAGTATGTTGATTAAGTTCCAAACACAAGACTTTCCAAATTATCTTTTGTTATTTATTTCTAGTTAACTCCATTGAAGTCCAGGAACATGTTCTATAGAAGTAAAAATGTGTGAGGTGTGTTAAAACTAGCTTTATGGACAGCATATAAAAGTTTAGTTAATTGTTTCACGTGTGCTTGAAGAGAATATGTATATATCAGTAGGTGAATGCAATGTTTGATAAATGTGATTAGGTCAAGTGTGTAACTCATGTTGTAAACTCTTTGGTACCCCTACAGATATTTATCTGCCTATCAGTTATCAAGACAATTGTTTGAAATCTCCTACTATGATTGTGAATCAATCTATTTTCCCTTTAAATTTCATCAATTTCTGCTTTCTATATTTTGAAATTATTGTTAGACCCAAACAAGTTTAGAATACCTATACTCTTCTGGCAAATTGAAACATTATGAACCATCTTTTCAAGTTCTTAGTGACCTTTTGTGCATTACTTTCTGAGTTGTTTGACAATAATACTGGCACAGCATCTTTCTTGTAGTGTTTGCATTGTATTGTATATATTAGTGTTTACATAGTATGTACTTTTTCATTCTTTCACTTTTAGTATTTTCTGAATCCTTATATTTTAAAAGTGTCTCTTTGAAGAAGCACACAATTGGGCTTAAGTTTTTATTTAACTTGTTAACCTTTGTTTTAATTTTTCTATATTTTCCCACTTCATGTCTTCCTGTACTTCATTCTGGATATTTTTCCAAACTATAACTGATTATCTCTTCAGTTGTGACTAATCTGTTGTTCAACACATTCACTGAGCTCTGAATAAATTTTGTCATATTTTTCAAGTGTAAAATCTTGATTTGGTTCCATTTGCAGTTTTTTTGCCATTCCCTGCCAAAATTCCCATTTATTTTTTTGACTATTTTGAAGAGAGCTGTTGTAAGTCCATGTCTAATAAACTGATTATCTAGATTTTTTTTCTATTTCTATTATCTGTTGTTTCCTTTGGCATTTGTTCATATTGCTTTGTCACCTAGTATGCCTGGGTTTGAGCTTCCCTGGTGGCTCAGACGGTAAAGAGTCCCCCTGCAGTGCAGGAGACTCAGCTGCAATCTCTTGGTTGGGAAGATTCCCTGGGGAAGGGAATGGCAATGCACTCCAGTATTCTTGCCTGGAGAATTCCATGGACAAAGGAGCCTGGTGGGCTAAAGTCCATGGGGTTGCATAGATTCAGACACAACTGAGTGACTAACACTTTTCCATATTTGGCCTTGTTTTTATTTTTATGTTAGGCACTAAATTCTAATGATTTTGAGAGACCATTTAAGGCTAAAATATTGTTTTCACTGAACGAGGGTTTAACTTTTATTCTGGTTATGGAGATACATAGAGATAGGAGCAATCCAAGATTATTTCAATCCAATTAGCATTTAAGTTATTAAACCTGAGCTTTAGTCATCCTGGTTGCTCTTCATTAGAGGCTTTCACTTCCATGAAGAACTTCTTCTACTTCACCCAAAAAACTAGTGCTTGCACCAAATTTCCACCTTCCTCGACAAGCTCTGAGCTTTAATTTTTGCCCCACACTCAAGGGGAAAGTCGAAGGCAGTGGCACCCCACTCCAGGACTCTTGCCTGGAAATTCCCATGGACAGAGGAGCCTGGTAGGCTGCAGTCCATGTGGTCGCTAGGAGTTGGACACACCAAACGACTTCACTTTCACTTTTCACTTTCATGCATTGGAGAAGGCAATGGCAACCCGCTCCAGTGTTCTTGCCTGGAGAATCCCAGGGATGGGGGAGCCTGGTGGACTGCTGTCTATTGGGTTGCACAGAGTCAGGCACGACTGAAGTGACTTAGCAGCAGCAGCAGCAACAGCAAGGGGAAAGTGGCCCAAATATATACCCACTAATTTCTTTCTTCTCCTACTTTTTGGCCCTGTAATTTTTCATTGCCTTGTTAGGTCTTCCATGACTTCAAATATATGGGATTTATATATTTTGTCCAACTTTTCTAGTTGTTCTCAGAGGAAATAGAAGCTCAATCATTTTTAGCCAATCTCTTAATAATAATAGCTTGTATTTTTGAGTGTTTACAAAGTCCTAGATTCTGTTTCAAGAGCTTTATTTGTATTATTTTTTTTAATTTTTGAAGTATAGCTGACTTACAAAGTTGTGTTGATTTCTGTTGTATAGCAGTGATTCAGTTATACAATCCTTTTCATATTTCCATTATCATTTATCACAGGAGATTGACTATAGTTCCTTGTGCTATATAGTTGAGACCTTGTCGTTTTTCCATTCTATAAATATATAATAGTTTGCCTGTGGCAATCCCAAACTCCCAACCCATCTGTCCCCTGCCTCCCCTCCCTCCTGGTAACCACAAGTCTGTCCCCATGTCTGTGACTCTGCTTCTGTTACATAGACAAGTTCATTTATGGCATATTTTAGATTCCACACATAAGTGATATCACGTGCTACTTATCTTTCTCTCTTTGACTTACTTCACTTACTATGATCATCTCTATATCCATGTAAGTGCAAAAGACATTATTTCATTCTTTTTTTATGGCTGAATAGTATTCTGTTTTTTATATGTGCCACATTTTCTTTATCTATTCATCTGTCGATGAACATTTAGACTGTTTCCATGTCTTGGTTATTGTGAATAATGCTGCTATGATTATAGGGGTACATGTATTTTTTTGAATTATAGTTTTTTTCCGGATATACACCCTGGAGTATGATTGCTGGATCATATGATAACTCTATTTTTAGCTTTGTAAGGAACCTCCATACTGCTTTCCATAATGGTTTCACCAATTTACATTGCCACCAGCAATGTAGTAGGATTCTCATTTCTCCACATCCTCTCCAGTTACTTGGAGTAACTTTCAAAATGGCCATTCTGACCAGGACCAGTGTGAGGTGGTACCTCACTGTAGTTTTGTTTTGCATTTCTCTTCATAATCAGTGATATGGAGCATTTTTTGTGCCTATTGGTCATTTGTGTGTCTTCTTGGATAAATTTCTATTTAGATCTTCAAGGTAGGTACTTTGATCTTCGAAGCAGGCCCATTTTGTAAATGGTAAAACTGACACCAACAGAGGTTAAATAACTTGTCTAATGTTACAAAAAATGTCATGGAGCTAGAATTCAAATTCATGCAATTTGACTAAAATGTTGATAGTTTTAACAACACTTCACTACCTCTTGTTGTTTTCAAGTTTTTTCAAATTATAAATCTTTTTGCATATATATTTGGTTTTCCCTGGTGGCTCAGACAGTAAAGAATCCACCTGCAATGCAAGAGACCTGGGTTCAAACCCTGGGTTGTAAAGATCCTCTGGAGAAGGGAACGGCTGCCCACTCCAGTATTCTTGCCTGGAGTGTTCCATGGACAGGGGAGTCTGGCTGCCTATAGTCCATGGGGTTGCAAAGAATCAAACACGACTGAGCAAAATAAAGAACATGTAGGTCAGACAGTTCAGTTGCTGAGTCGTGTCCGACTCTTTGCAACCCCATGAAGTGCAGCATTCTAGGCCACCCTGTCCATCACCAACTCCTGGAGTCTGTTCAAACTCATGTCCATTGTGTCGCTGATGCCATCCAACCATCTCATCCTCTGTCATCCCCTTCTCCTTCCACCTCCAATCATTCCCAGCATCAGAGTATTTTTTGGTTGAGTCAGTTCTTCACATCAGGTGACCAAACTGTCGGAGTTTCAGCTTCAACATCAGTCCTTCCAATGAACACCCAGGACTGATATCCTTTAGGATAGACTGGTTGGATCTCCTCGCTGTCCAAGGGACTCTCAAGAGTCTTCTCCAACACCGCAGTTCAAAAGCATCAGTTCTTCAGTGCTCAGCTGTCGTTATAGTCCAACTCTCACATCCGTACATGACTACTGGAAAAACCATAGCCTTGACTAGATGAACCTTTGTTGGCAAAGTAATGTCTCTGCTTTTTAATATGCTGTCTAGGTTGGTCACAACTTTTCTTCCAAGGAGCAAGCATCTTTTAATTTCATGGCTGCAATCACCATCTGCAGTGATTCTGAAGCCCAAAATAAACTCTGTCACTGTTTCCGTTGTTTCCCTATCTATTTGCCATGAAGTGATGGGACTGGATGCCATGATCTTTGTTTTCTGAATGTTGAGCTTTAAGCCAACTTTTTCACTCTCCTCTTTCACTTTCATCAAGAGGCTCTTTAGTTCTTCTTTGCTTTCTGCCATAAGGGTGGTGTCACCTATGTATACGAGGTTATTGATATTTCTCTCAGAAATCTGGATTCCAGCTTGTGCTTCATCCAGCCCAGCATTTCTCATGATGTACTATGCATATAAGTTAAATAAGCAGGGTGACAATATACAGTCTTGACATACTCCTTTCTCAATTTGGAACCAGTTTGTTGTTCCATGTCCAGTTCTAGCTGCTGCTTTATATATATACACACACATACATATATACACATACATTATACATATGTGTGTGCATACTAAGTCACTTCAGTCGTGTCTGACTCTTTGCAACCCTATGGACTGTAGCCTGCCAGGCTCCTCTGTCTATGGAATTCTCCAGGCCAGAATACTGGAGTGAGTTGCCATGCCCTGCTCCACGGGATCTTCCAGACCCAGGGATTGAACCCATGTCTCTTACTTCTCCTGCAATAGCAGGCGGGTCCTTTACCACTAGAGCCACCTGGGATGCCCCATATTATACATATATATAATTGTTAATTTTCAAGAATTTATTAAGAATATATTCCCATAAGTGAACACACTGGGTCAGAGGCATACTTATATGAAATATGAATAAATATTAACATACTACCTTTCATTAGTTTAAATAAAATTTTCATATTTTAAATATTCATTAATACCTTAAATATTTGTTCAGAGTTTCCAATATAAGAAGTTAAAAACAACATTCTACTGTATTTACTTTCTTCTCTGCTTACTTGTTAGACTGAACATCTTTATATATATATATATATATATATATATATATATATATGCCATTTATATATTTGTCTTTTCTACATTACAAAATCGTGTGATTTTATTCTTAATGGTATATTCATCTTTTTCTTTTATTTATGAACTTTCCATTTGTTGTTTGTTAAAAATATTAAATTTTGTCACACCTGATACAAATATTTTCTCATCTTCCATTTTACTGGTTTTTTGCTGTGTGTGTGTGTGTGTGTGTGTGTGTGTGTGTGAGCACACGGACACACACATGCAGAGCTTTATTCAGGCTTTCCCCACATACTCTGTAGTTATTTTTTAAATTCTTCCATATTGAATTTTCTTTCAATATTTTTTAATTTTTTGTCTGAGTTCAACTGTACTTTATTTTGCTAATTAATAGGAGAACCATTTTGTCTTTCCTTTTCCAAATAGCTAATTAGTACCCCAATGTAAGTTAATATTAGAGTAAACCCATTTTTTTCTTAGGGAATGAAACTTAATTTATTCTATCCTAAATTTTCTGACATACTTTGTTCTACTTCTGTTGCCTATTCAGCTCTGTTTATCTCTCTTCTGCTATGTCATTACCACATTATTTTATTACAAATAATAGAATCTGGCACTATGGCTTACTAATTGTTTCAGTCATATACACCCTTTATGCCCAACCAGACTCTCATATCTTTGAAATCAGAGATTAGATCTCATATTTGTGCTTGTTTATATGTGTATTCTCTAAGGCACTCAAAAGAATACTGCACATTTGTGTACGTGTGTGCTCAGTCACTTAGTCATGCTCGACTCTTTGTGGCCCCATGGACTGTAGCCCATCAGGCAACTCTGTCTATGGGTTTCTCCAGGCAAGAATACTGAAGTAGGTTGCCAATTCCTCCTCCAGGGTATTTTCCCCACACTGTGATCAAACTTGTGTCTCCTGCATAGGCAGGCAGATTCTTTACCACTGCATCACCTGGGAATGATAGCTCAGTTGGTGAAGAATCCCCCTCAATTCAGGAGACCCCGGTTCAATTCCTGGGTTGGGAGGATCCCCTGGAGAAGGGATAGGCTTCCCACTCCAGTATTCTTTGGCTTCCCTTGTGACTCAGCTGGTAAAGAATCCACCTGCAATGTGGGAGACCTGAATTTGATCCCTGGGTTGGGAAGATCCTCTGGAGAAGGGAAAGGCTTACCCACTCCAGTATTCTGGCCTAGAGACTTCCATGGACTGTATAGCCCATGGGGTCGCAAAGAGTCCGACACAACAGAGCAACTTTCACTTTCACCTGGGAAGATCCATTACACATTCATTGAACTAAACTGCATTTTTCCAAATTCTCTCAGAATTTCTGAGACCAAAATATTATTCTTCCTGAACTAGCTTTAGATGTTTGCTATGTAAGGCATGGAAAATATTTTGGAACAATCTTAGTTAATCATAGAACTGGCTAATCTATTGCCCTTTGTTGTATCTCCATAACTACCCAAGAATCAGAAGTATTAGTTGCTCTATTTAAGTATGTGGGCTTTATGAATCTGACTACTTTCATTGAAAGTTATGATTACTAGGAATTAGGAATACTTCTTTTACTCTACAATGGAATTGAGCAAAAGATTTTTACTTTGAGCACAAGCTTAGGGTTTTGAGAAACCCTTCGTTTTGTGGTGTCTCAAACGTGGGTTTTGGCAGGTGACATTTGCTACAAATTTTGATTTAGTCACCTATCAGCTCTTCACTTGATAGGTAATAGACATGCATTGAGGATTTTGATTAATAAAGAACTAATGAATAAATAAATATTTAACTTTTTCTAATCACAATATGTATTACAGGAGTGGCAGCTGAGAGGAGATACCCCACGTCCAAGGTAAGGAGCAGCGGCAGCACTTTGCTGGAGCAGCCCATGAAGAGACACACCATGTCCAAGATAAGAGAAACCGCACTAAGACGGTAGGCGCTGAGACAGGGCATCAGAGGGCAGACTGAAACCACAATCACAGAAAACTAGCCAATCTAATCACATGGACCATAGCCTTATCTAACTCAATGAAACCAAGCTATGCCATATAGAGCCACCCAAGACGGTCAGGTCACGGTGGAGAATTCTGACAAAATTTGGTCCACTGGAGAAGGGAATGGCAAACCACTTCAATATTCTTGCCTTGAGAATCCCATGAATAGTATGAAAAGGCAAAAAGATAGGACACTGAAAGATGAACTCCCCAGGTGGATAGGTGCCCAATATGCTACTGGAGATCAGTGGAGAAATAACTCCAGAAAGAATGAAAGGACAGAGCCAAAGCAAAACAAAACAAAACAAAACAAAACACCCAGTTGTGCATGTGACTGGTGACAGAAGCAAGGTCCAATGCTGTAAAGAGCAATATTGCATAGGAACTTGGAATGTTAGGTCCATGAATCAAGGAAAATTGGAAGTGGCAAATAGGAGATGGCAAGAGTGAACATCAACATTCTAGGAATCAGTAACTAAGATGGACTGCAATGGGTGAACTTAAATCAGATGACCATTATATCTACTATAGTGGGCAGAAATCCCTTAGAAGAAATTAAATAGCCATCATAGTCAACAACAGAATCCAAAATGCAGTACTTGGATGTAATCCCAAAATGACAGAATGATCACTGGTCGTTTCCAAGGCAAACCATTCAATATCAGAGTAATCCAAGCCTATGCCCCAACCAGTAACGCTGAAGAAGCTGAAGTTAAATGGTTCTGTGAAGACCTACAAGACCTCTTAGAACTAACACCTAAAAAAGATGTCCTTTTCATTATCGGGAACTGGAATGCAAAAGTGGGAACTCAAGAAACACCTGGAGTAACAGGCAAATTTGGCCTTGGAATACAGAATGAAGCAAGGCAAAGGCTAATAGAGTTTTGCCAAGAGAATGCACTGGTCATAGCAAACACCCTCTTCCAACAACACAAGGCTCTACACATGAACATCACCAGATGCCCAACACCAAAATCAGATTGACTATATTCTTTGCAGCCAATTGGAGAAGCTCTACAAAGTCAGCAAAAACAAGACCAAGAGCTGACTGTGACTCAGATCATGAACTCTTATTGCCAAATTCAGTCTTAAATTGAGGAAAGTAGGGAAAACCACTAGACCATTCAAGAATGACCTAAATCAAATCTCTTATGATTATACAGTGGAAGTGACAAATAGATTTAAGGGACTAGATCTGATAGACAGAGTGCCTAATGAAGTATGGACAGAAGTTCATGACATTGTACAGGAGACAGGGATCAAGACCATCCCCAAGAAAAAGAAATGCAAAATGGCTGTCTAAGGAGGCCTTACAAATAGCTGTGAAAAGAAGAGAAGTCAAAAGCAAAGGAAAAAAGGAAAGATATATGCATTTGTTTTCATTCCAACCCCAAAGAAAGGCAATGCCAAAGTATACTCAAACTACCGCACAATTGCACTCATCTCACACGCTAGTAAGGTAATGCTCAAAATTCTCCAAGCCAGGCTTCAGCAATATGCGAACCGTGAACTTCCTGATGTTCAAGCTGGTTTTAGAAAAGGCAGAGGAACCAGATATCAAATTGCCAATATCCACTGGACCATGGAAAAAGCAAGAGAGTTCCAAAAAAACATCTATTTCTGCTTTATTGACTATGCCAAAGCCTTTGACTGTGTGGGTCACAATAAACTGTGGAAAATTCTGAAAGAGATGGGAATACCAGACCACCTGATCTGCCTCTTGAGAAACTTGTATGTAGGTCAGGAAGCAACAGTTAGAACTGGACATGGAACAACAGACTGGTTCCAAATAGAAAAAGGAGTTCGTCAAGGCTGTATATTGTCACCCTGTTTATTTAACTTATATGCAGAGTACATCATGAGAAACGCTGGACTGGAAGAAACACAAGCTGGAATCAAGATTGCTGGGAGAAATATCAATAACCTCAGATATGCAGATGACACCACCCTTATGGCAGAAAGTGAAGAGGAACTCAAAAGCCTCTTGATGAAAGTGAAAGTTGAGAGTGCAAAAGTTGGCTTAAAGCTCAACATTCAGAAACTGAAGATCATGGCATCCGGTCCCATGACTTCATGGGAAATAGATGGGGAAACAGTGGAAACAGTGTCAGACTTTATTTTTTTGGGCTCCAAAATCACTGCAGATGGTGACTGCAGCCATGAAATTAAAAGACACTTACTCCTTGGGAGGAAAGTTATGACCAACCTAGATAGCATATTCAAAAGCAGAGACATTACTTTGCTAACAAAGGTTCGTCTAGTCAAGGCTATGGTTTTTCCTGTGGTCATGTATGGATGTGAGAATTGGACTGTGAAGAAAGCTGAGTGCCAAAGAATTGATTCTTTTGAACTGTGGTGTTGGAGAAGACTCTTGAGAGTCCCTTGGACTGCAAGGAGATCCAACCAGTCCATTCTGAAGGAGATCAGCCCTGGGATTTCTTTGAAAGGAATGATGCTAAAGCTGAAACTCCAGTACTTTGGCCACCTCATGTGAAGAGTTGACTCATTGGAAAAGACTCTGATGCTGGGAGGGATTGGGGGCAGGAAGAGAAGGGGACAACAGAGGATGAGATGGCTGGATGGCATCACTGACTCAATGGATGTGAGTCTCAGTGAACTCCAGGTGTTGGTGATAGACAGGGAGGCCTGGCGTGCTGCGATTCATGGGGTCGCAAAGAGTTGGACACGACTGAGCGACTGATCTGATTTGATCTGATACCCATTTGAATGCAGAGTTCCAAAGAATAGCAAGGAGAGATAAGAAAGCCTTCCTCAGTGATCAGTGCAAAGTAATAGAAGAAAATAATAGAATGGGAAAGATTAGAGATCTTTTCAAGAAAATTAGAGATATCAAGGGAACATTTCACACAAAGATGGACTCAATAAAGGGTGGAAATAGTATGAACCTAACAGAAACAGAAGATTTTAAGAAGATGTGGCAAGAATACACAGAAGAACTGGACAAAAAGGATCTTCATGACCCAGAAAACACAATGGTGTGATCACTCACCTAGAGTCAGACATCCTGGAATGTGAAGTCAAGTGGACCTTATGAAGCATCCCTACAATAAAAGCTAGTGGAAGTGATGGAATTCCAGATGAGCTATTTCAAACCCTAAAAGATGATGCTGTGAAAGTGCTGCACTCAATATGCCAGCAAATTTGGAAAACTCAGCAATAACTACAGGACTGGAAAAGGTCAGTTTTCATTCCAATCCCAAATAAAGACAACGGCAAAGAATGCTCAAACTACCACACAACTGCACTCATCTCACACGCTAGTAAAGTAATGCTCAAAATTCTCCAAGCCAGGCTTCAACAGTACATAAACCAAGAACTTCCAGATGTTCAAGCTGGATTTAGAAAAGGCAAAGGAACCAGAGATCAAATTGCCAACATCTGCTGAATCATAGAAAAACAGTTCCAAAAAATATCTATTTCTGCTTTACTGACTATGCCAAAGCCTTTGTGTGGATCACAATAAACTGTGGAAAATTCCGAAAGAGATGGGAATACCAGACCACCTGACCTGCCTCTTGAGAAATCTGCATGCAGGTCAGGAAACAACAGTTAGAAGTGGACATGGAACAACAGACTGGTTCCAAATTGGGAAAGCAGTATGTCAAGGCTGTATATTGTCATCCCACTTATTTAACTTACATGCAGAGTACATCATGAGAAATGCTGGCTGGATAAAGCACAAGTTGGAATCAAGATTGCTGGGAGAAATATCAATAACCTCAGATATGCAGATGACACCACTCCTATGGCAGAAAGTGAAGAAGAACTAAAGAGCCTCTTGATGAAAGTGAAAGAGGAGAGTGAAAAAGTTGGCTTAAAACTCCACATTCAAAAAACTAAGATCATGGCATCCGGTCCCATCACTTCATGGCAAATAGATGGGGAAACAGTGGAAACAGTGAGAGACTGTATTTTAGGGGGCTCCAAAATCACTGCAGATGGTTACTGTAGCATGAAATTAAAAGACTCATACTCCTTGGAAGGAAAGTTTTGACCAACCTAGCTGCTGCTGCTGCTGCTAAGTCGCTTCAGTCGTGTCCGACTCTGTGCAACCCCATAGATGGCAGCCCACCAGGCTCTGCCATCCCTGAGATTCTCCAGGCAAGAACACTGGAGTGGGTTGCCATTTCCTTCTCCAATGCATGAAAGTGAAAAGTGAAAGTGAAGTCACTCAGTCATGTCTGACTCTTAGCGATCCCATGGACTGCAGCCTACCAGGCTCCTCTGTCCATGGGATTTTCCAGGCAGGAGTACTGGAGTGGGGTGCCATTGCCTTCTCTGGACCAACTTACAGAGCATATTAAAAACCAGAGACAGTACTTTGCCAACAAAGTCTGTCTAGTCAAGGCTATGGTTTTTCTGTGGTCATGTATGGATGTGAGAGTTGGACTATAAAGAAAGCTGAGTGCCAAAGAATTGATGCTCTGAACTGTGGTGTTGGAGAAGACTCTTGAGAGTCCCTTGGACTGCAAGGAGGTCCAACCAGTCCATCCTAAAGGAAATCATTCCTGAATGTTCATTGGAAGGACTGATGTTGAAGCTGAAACTCCAATACTTTGGCCCCCTGATGCGAAGAGCTGACTCATCTGAAAAGACCCCAATGCTGGGAAAGATTAAGGGTAGGTGGAGAAGGGGACAACAGAGGATGAGATGGTTGAATGGCATCACCGACTTGATGGACATGAGTTTGGGTAAACTTTGGGAGTTGGTGATGGACAGGGAGGCCTGGCGTGCTGTGGTCCATGGGGTCGCAAAGAGTCAGACACGATTGAGTGACTGAACTGAACTGACTATGTATCACTAATGGCAACACCCTCTCAGGATGTAGACCATTTTCAGTGCCAATATAATATATTCAACATTTCTTGGTACCAGACTCATGAAAGTCAACTACTTCATGTAGAATTGTCAGATAATGAAAGCATCATAAATTAAATGATGCTTTAATTTAAGCACCAGATCAAACCATCTTAAATCAAGTATTCAGAATCTGAAAATTAAATTTTGTATCCAAATTCTTCTTCCTTTACTCATCACATGATTCCCACATTCAATATATAAATTTGAATTAATTAACCCAGGCATCTCATTCCTTGGGAACATGCCTTCTCTCCTTTAATCAAGGCAAGCTGTTTTCTCAGGAAGATTTACACAATGGGTCTAATGTTTTGTGAAAACTTTGGCGATTTTTCCATAGTTTTATGCAATAATGGAGGCTCAGTAGTGTATTTATTAATATTTGCGCCCAGGGTAACATGTGTTGCCAAGTGGCCTGGCTCTGGTGGAAAGCCCAGGTTAAGAAAAATGTGCAGGACAAACTGGATAAGAAACAGCTGGAACTCTCTGAGGACACTCAGATTGAGGTTATGAGAACCTGACCCAGGGCAATAGCATACCAGAAATTTTAATGAGGAGTAAAATATGAGATAAAATGGGATTTGGTAAGTAATTGGATGTATAAATAATTAAAGGGCAAAGGACTCAAATTTGCCTCTATGATTCTCCTTGGAAGCAATAGTAATAACACTTCATTAATTAAAAGTAAAGGCCTCAGGGACTTCCCTGGTGGTCTAGTGGTTAAGAATCCCCTGCCCTGGTCAGGGAGCTAAGATCCCACATGTGCAACTCGGTCCCGTGTGGCACAACTGGAGAAGCACTGGGTCACAGCAAAGACCCAGCACAGCCAAAATACATAATAGTAATAAATAAAGGCCTCAAAGCTACTAAGTCCAGTTAAAAGGCATAAATCCACTTCATGAGATGAGTTGGCCTGAATGAAGTGGGAGGGTATGGGAGCCTGCGGAGAGAAGGACGACAGCTCAAGAAGTGATCTATGAAACAAGCAAGAGAAAAAAATGTAGTGATGAAAGCCCAGTTGAAACACCATGGATCTTCAATGTAATAAATCACTTCACCATTAAATGACTTTTTGGGCAACATTATACTGCTACTGCTACTGCTGCTAAGTCACTTCAGTCGTGTCCGACTCTGTGCGACCCCATAGACGGCAGCCCACCAGGCTCCCCAGTCCCTGGGATTCTCCAAGCAAGAACACTGGAGTGGGTTGCCATTTCCTTCTCCAATGCATGAAAGTGAAAAGTGAAAGTGAAGTCGCTCAGTTGTGTCCAAATTTAGCGACCCCATGGACTGCAGCCTACCAGGCTCCTCCATCCATTTGATTTTCCAGGCAAGAGTACTGGAGTGGGGTGCCATTGCCTTCTCCCAACATTATACTACCTAGATGCAAAAGAAGATAAAACAGAAGTTGCTGAGAAATGGTATCACAGAAAGTCAAAGAGGTATACAAACCCATGTGTTCAAATGTATTACAAAAGTAGCTCTATTAATACTCACCAAAGACTGTATAGTAGACTCTGGTCAGACCTACACTGGTCAGATTTCCTAAAACTTCCATAAGCTATTGGTTGCAGCCTTCTTATGTGTTTCCTGGACATCATCTGAAATCTGCCCCCATACATGGGGAGCAGAGAGAGACCAAAGAAAGAGGCAAATCACTCCACATTGGTAGCTTTTACAAGCAAGGGAACTTATTTGTGCAGCTTGTCTTCAGCATCCTCAAGACAAGTAAATTTCCATGCCCCACCAAATCTTACAAATTTATATGGAGGCTTTAAGGGTTCAGTCATATACAGTTTGGATGGTTGAAAATCACAGTACTGTCTCAAAACTGTATCTTTGGGTAGTTTCTAGGGAGGGGAAGGTAGATGCAGCACACATTCCAAGGGCAGGCTGGGGAGTGAGCAGTCTTCCAATACCAGGTTCAGCTCACAGGTCAAACTAATGATCACATCTCTCTTTTTTTTTTAATTGGAGTACAATTGCTTTACAATGTTGTGTTAGTTTCTGCTGTACAACAAAGTGAATCAGCTATATGTATACATATATCCTCTCAGTCTTGAACCTCTCTCCCATCCCTCCCATCCCACCCCTCTAGGTCACCACAGTACTGTGCTGAACTCCCTGTGCTATACAGCAGGTTCCCACTAGCTATCTCTTTTATGGTCATATCTTCTTGATGACCTTTCCCAACACACACCTACAAAGATGTCATCATTTTATGGTTACAATATGACTGGGCATGCTAGATGACTACTCATTATGATATTTTGTTATAAATGTTCCTTTTGTTCTTATAACAGCAAACAATAACCTCAAGAAGATTTATATGTTCAATAATCTTCAACTCAGTCCTTCGAGAATTCACTTCATCTTGTGAAATAGGTTTTTATTTTGTTTCCGTTGTACAAAAAAAGAAGCTGCAATCCCAAGAACTTGGAAGTCAGCTAAGGTCATGTAGGTACCACGCAGTGGAAGAAGAGTGAGACAGGCCTTCTGCCTCTTTCTCTTTCTACTGCGCCAACTTATGCAAAGGGGGTGAGGATGGAGAGAGAGAATGCTTATTCATGAAAAGGGTAAGGGTAAGATTTAGTGAATGTGAAGAAATGTCAGCTAAGTAGCACATAAAAACAAGTCAGCAATCTGTAGGATGGAGCTGGGTTGGTAATGGCAAAATCCAGGATATGAGAGTAATAAGAGCAATGTGAGGAAATGGAAGTTAGGGTCAGTGGCATTATATTGAGTAAGGAACTTTGATTCAGCATCTCATAAACTGTGGATATTAAAGTCACTGTTTAGTGGGAGGTAAGCAATATGAAGAGTTACTAAGTATAAAACAGATAAGTAGTGAGAACCTACTATAGAGCACAGGGAACTCTACTCAGTGCTCCATGGTGACCTCAAGGGGAAGGAAATCCAAAAAAGAAGGGGTATATGTATAGCTTATTCACTTTCCTGTACAGTAGAAATTAACACAGCATGGTAAAGCTACTGTACTCCAATAAAAAATTTTTCAAGAAAAAAATATGAAGAGAGTAATATAAGAAGTGCCTTCCCTTTGCCAAGAGAGTACACTGGTCACAGCAAACACCCTCTTCCAACAACAAAACAGAAGACTATGCATGGACATCACCAGATGGTCAATACCAAAATCAGATTAATTATATTCTTTGTAGCCAAAGATGGAGACTCTATACAGTCAGCAAAAACAATACTGGGAGCTGACTGTGGCTCACATCATGGACACCTTATTGCCAAGTTCACATTTAAATTGAAGAAAGTAGGGAAAACCACTAGATCATTCAGGTATGACCTTAATCAAATTGCTTACGATTATACCGTGGAAGTGACAAATAGATTCAAGGGATTAGGTCTGATAGAGTGCCTGAAGAACTATGGATGGAGGTTCGTGACATTGTAGATGAGGCAGTGATCAAGACCATCTCCAAGAAAAAGAAATGCAAAAAGGCAAAATGGTTGTTTGAGGAGGCCTTACAAATAGCTGTGAAAAGAAGAGAAGTGAAAGGCAAAAGAAAAAAGGAAAGATATACCCATTTGAATGCAGAGTTCCAAAGACTAGCAAGGAAAGATAAGAAAGCCTTCCTCAGAGATCAGTGCAAAGAAATGGAGGAAAACAATAGAATGGGAAAGACTAAAGGTCTCTTCAAGAAAATTAGAGATATCAAGGGAACATTTCATGCAAAGATGAGCACAATAAAGGACAGAAATGGTATGGACCTAGCAGAAGATATTAAGAAGAGGTGGCAAGAATACACAGAAAAACCAAACAAAAAAAAGATCTTCACGATGCAGATAAACATGATGGTGTGATCACTCACCTAGAGCCAGACATCCTGGAGTGTAAAGTCAAGTAGGGCTTAGGAAGCATCTCGATGAACAAAGTTAGTAGAGGTGATGGGATTCCAGTTGAGCTATTGCAAAAGATAATGCTATGAAAGTGCTGCACTCAATATGCCAGGAAATTTAGAAAGCTCAGCAGTGGCCACAGGACTGGAAAAGGTCAGTTTTCATTCCAATCCCAAAGAAAAGCAATGCCAAAGAATGCTCAAACAACCACACGATTGCACTCATTTCACACACTAGCAAAGTAATGCTCAAAATTCTTCAAGCCAGGCTTCAACAGTACATGAACTATGAACTTCCAGGTGTTCAAGCTGGATTTAGAAAAGGCAGAGGAACCAGAGATCAAATTGCCAACATCCATTGGATCATCCAAAAAACAAGAGAGTTTCAGAAAAATATCTACTTCTGTGTTATTCACTATGCCAAAGCCTTTGACTGTGTGGATCATAACAAACTGTGGGAAATTCTTAAGAAGTTGGGAATACCAGACCATCTGACCTGCCTCTTGAGAAATCTGTATGCAGGTCAGGAAACAACAGCTAGAACTGGACATGGAACAACACACTGGTTTTAAATCGGGAAAGAAGTACATCAAGGCTGTATATTGTCACTCTGCTTATTTAACTTATATGCAGAGTACATCATGAGAAACACTGGGCGGGATGAAGCACAAGCTGGAATCAAGATTGCTGGGAGAAGTATCAATAACCTCAGATATGCAGATGACACCACTCATGGCAGAAAGTGAAGAAGAACTAAGAGTCTCTTGATGAAAGTGAAAGAGGAGAGTGAAAAAGTAGCCTTAAAACTCAACATTCAGAAAACTAAGGTCATGGCAAATTGATGGAGAAACAGTGAAAACAGTGAGAGACTATTTTTTTGGCCTCCAAAATCACTGCAGATGGTGACTGCAGCCATGAAATTAAAAGACACTTGCTGCTTGTAAGAAGTTATGACCAACCTAGAGAGCATATTAAAAAGCAGAGACATTACTTTACCAACAAAGGTCCATCTAGTCAAAGCTATGGTTTTTCCCGTAGTCATGTATGGATGTGAGAGTTGGAGTATGAAGAAACCTGAGTGCCGGAAGAATTGGTGCTTTTGAACTGTGGTGTTGGAGAAGACTCTTGAGAGTCCCTTGGACTGAAAGGAGATCCAACCAGGCCATCCTAAAGAAAATCAGTCCTGAAAATTCATTGGGAGGACTGATGTTGATCTGAAACTCCAATACTTTGGCCACCTGATGTGAAAAACTGACTCATTGGAAAAGACCCTGATGCTGGGAAAGATTGAAGGCAGGAGGAGAAGGGGACGACAGAGGATGAGATGGTTGTAATGGCATCACTGACTCAATGGACATGAGCTTCAGTAGGCTCTTCGAGTTGGTGATGGACAGGGAGGCCTGGCATGCTGCAGTCCATGGGGTCACAAAGAGTTGGACACAACTGAGCAACTGAACTGAACTAACTGAACTGAATATGAGAAGTAGCATATAGAATAAGCAAAGGCAGGAAATAGTTGAAATGCAAAAAGCACTGAAATGCAGAGAATGAGTCAAGCCTTCCTGAGTTCACAAGAATCACAAAAGAAAGCAAAAAATCTATCATCTTTGTTCGTATCTAAACATCCATGTTGTTTTCTTTGCGGTTCAGTCACTAAGTCATCTCCGACTCTGAGACTCCATGGACCACAACACACCAGGCTCCCCTGTCCACCACTATCTCCCAGAGTTTGCTCAAATTCACGTCCATTTAGTTGGTGATGCTATCTAATTATGTCATCCTCTGCCCCCGACCCCATTCTCTTGCCTCCAATCTTTCCCAGCATCAGGGTGTTTTCCAATGAGTCAGGTCTTCACATCAGATGGCCAAAGTATTGGAGCTTCAGCTTCAGCACCAGTCTTTCCAATGACTATTTAAGGTTGGTTTTCTTTAGGATGGATTAGTTTGACCTCTTTGTGTCTATATTTATACCTATGTCTATATCTATAGTGTTATTGAGGAAGTCACACAGAGTCGGACATGACTGAGCAACTGAACAACAGCAACATTTCCACTGAACACATATAGAAAGTCTGAAGATGAAGGAAAGTTTCTAGTAGTGAAGTAAAGCTCACATAAAAAAGCATGGGAGAAGATAGCTAAGGGACAGGCATGGACAGCCCATGAGTGGAGTTAATGGGTAAGCTGAACTAAAATGAGTACTGCAGTGTGGAGAAAGCAAGAAAAAGGATAGACCAGGGAGATAGAAATGGGTGATGTCAGAGCTTGGGAACTATAGAGATAAAAAGGAGTAGTTTTGTGATGTTTTAATTTCAAAGTAAGTGGATGATCACAAGAGTAGAGTTAGGCAGAGACTCCCATCAAATTTCACATAAGGTATTTTTTTACTTTAATGAGCTCTCTTTGGTCATGTACTTTGTACTTTATAGAAAGATCAAGCATTTTATCCTGCCTGTCTTGTTCTTAAATATACCTCAAATTAGAATCAAGGTGTGTGTGCTTACCAGAAATATGCGACACATCAAACTCAAACCATGAATTTTTTATAGGCACAGAAGAATTAAAAGATCAGATTAAATTCAGAGCAATAACTGAAACCCTGCTTAGAATTAATGTCCCTCATTACTTGAGTGAAGTTTTCAAGAGTAAATACTGCTCATTTCACAGTCAGAGCACTGAACTGGTGACATGTTTCTAGTTCGCTTGAGCAATATACTCACACTTTAATATGATATTTCTTAATTATGATAAAATATTCTAGGATGGAAATTATGTTTGGCCATTTATGCAAACTTTCATTTTGTGCAAATTAATACAATTCATGACCTGGTATGCCTCAGGGCTTAAATATTTAAATGATGTTTAATATAATCTTTCCCAGTAGACAAAACCATTCTGGGGAGGAAAAAAAGCAAACTTTGAATGATATTAAGAAAATGTTTACTTAAATCTCTATCTGTTAATGTTGAGAATAAATGCTTCAATTTATTTTACAACCTTCTACTCTGCTTCTCTGTGCTATTTTATTTATTCTTAAGCTATTTGTCATTTGGATTTCTCTGGGCTTTAAATAGTCATATACAAATTTTTTTCTATCTGTGGTCAGTCATTTTCAAAGAGAACCTCTCATATACATGCACTATCAAGAGGTGAAGGTTTTTGTTTTTGTTCTTTTCTTCTTCACCTTTTGAATCTAGGCTTGGCCATTTGACTTGCTTTGGCCAATGAGATATTAGCAAGCATGAGATAAACAAAGACTTCAAAAGTACTTGCCCATTAGAGCTTTCTCTATTCCATGCCCAGTTGGGACCTGAAAACTATAATGTGAAAGATCCTGAACTCACCTACTAAGCAGACGATTTAGAGTAGAGCAGAGTACACAAGCTGGACAGTCTACTAACCACCTCCCTTGTGTTGAGGCCATCTTAGACAATCTAGTCCCAGTTAGGCCACTGGAAAACTACAGATAAGTGAATGGCTCCAGGAAGACAATGAGAACTACCCAGCAGAACTCAAAAACTGCCCAAATTGATGACCCATTGAATGGAACTCATGGAATCATTAGCAAATAAGACTTTTGTTGTTTCAGGCTAATAAGTCTTATAGAATTTCTTACACAGCAATAGATAAGTGATAACACTAATACCAATTATCCTCTGAAATAAGTAGCATTCATTTAATAAGGCTGATAGTGAAGAGTCATGGTAAACAAAGTAATGCTCTAACTGGAAGAAAATGAGGAAATTAAAATATGAGCATTATGTTCATTCTCAGTCTGATTCTATTGCCATTTATATCACCACTGACCCTGTTTAGCAAATTCTTAATCTTCTAAATTGGCTTACAGAGTGCCAAAATGATAGAAATATGTAACTTCCAAATGGTTTCAATTCCTATCCTGCCATCTGAGTAATCCATATAGTAAACCCCATTTCCTAATTTGTTAACAATGGGATCCTGGAAAACAGTCTCAGTAGTAGATTAGTTTATGACTGCCTGGCTAGACTGATTACAACACACCTGCCCCACTACCATTCACCTCATATCATGAATAGGAAAGGCTGCCAGGGAACATGGTGCTACCATGAGTTAAACTGAGTTTGGGCCAAGACTGCCTCTAAGACCAGATCTGTAAGACAAGAAAAAGTAATTACTTATCAGGATTTGTGCTAATGGTTTTTAACCTGGGACAGGCATAATAACCACCAGTGAACTTTTTTAAAAACTACCATTTATTCCCCATCTATTGGAAATTTCAATTCATTCAATCTGAGATAGGGTGCTAACATAGGCTTTGGGGTTTTTTTATTGAAGTAGTTGCTCTACAGTTTAGTTTCTGCTGTACAGTTAAATGAATCAGCTGTGTGTGTGTGTGTGTGTATACATATATATCCCGTCCCTCTTGGACCTCCCTCCCACTTCCCCCTCCCACCTATCCAGATCATTCCAGAGCACCACTGAGCTGAGATTCCTGTGCTTCATAGCAGGTTCCCACTAGCTATTTTACAGGTAGTAGTGCATATACATGATTCCTAACATCACAGGAAATTGCATGCACACTGCTGCATAAGAATAACCAGTAAAAGCAAAGGAGGACATTAACAATGTGATATGATTTGAGGGGTAACAAGGTGATTGCTTTAATAATACAACTCCCACTTGCTTAATATAATGCTTGAAGTTACACTGTATCTTCTTTGGCTGAAAATATATTATCCAGAGTCAGGGATCTTACAGTCAAAGGGAAAAGCCTGGAATCAAGAGTCTTGGATTTTCTAATTAGTCACCTAATCTTTCCCCCCCAACCTTGGGCTTCATTCTTTTTTTTAAATTTATTAATTTAAAGAAATTAAATTTATTTCTTTTAATTGGAGGCTAATTACTTTACAATATTGCATTGGTTTGCCATACATTAACATGAATCTCCCACAGATATACATGTGTTCCCCATCCTGAACCCCACTTGATGAAGTCATTTAACCTCTCAGTTTCTTCCACAACAAAACAGGGAAAGACATTTCTGCTTCCTAGATTTCTGTGAATGTCAAATGAGATACATGGGAAAGTATTTGGCAAACTCTAAAATGCCATCTAAAATAATTATTGCACTTCTATAAGAAAAAGGCAGTAATGTCTCTGAACAAACTTACTTACTTGAATTGCCAGCCTATTACCTAATAAAGTGATGAAGAAAAGAGATAAGGTACAAGTAACTTTGGATTTCCTGGAAGGGAGGAAACCGCTGATGTGAGATAGTATCTAGGAAGGAAGAATCAAGAGTCACCTCCCCCACTTGGGGGACCATCCCCAAGTGCCAGAGGACAACAGATGAATGGAACAGAATCAGGAGGCTCAAAAAGGATGCTAAGTGCAAGCACTTCCTATTTCCCAATTCAGTCCACAATCAGTTTGACAAATGGCCCTAAATCAAAATGGTTCAATGGGTTCAAATTATTCTTCAATAATAGAACAGGTTAGATAGAGAAAGAATAAAATAAGATATACCTTGGAATAAAGCGCTTGATTGGATGTTTGATTTTCATAGGTTTCTCTTTATCATTTTCCATTTTAAAATCAAATTATTGCCATTTTTCATATTTGAAAGCATAGACCTATAAAAACAGAGTCAGAGGAGGAATTCTGCAGATACAGTAAAAATAAAAGTGAACTGCTTTTGTAATTGCCTGGCAGACTTAGCTTATATGAATAATTATTCATAATCTTTTTTGATTCCACAGTATAATAAGAGGTTTTCTTCTTTTGATGGCAATAAAGTAGGTTCCTTTATTAAGGCTATAATGATCAAAATGAAAATTTGAAAAATTACAGGCTTATGCACCAGGAGAAAAAAGAGTTAGAATATGTAAAATACTGAACCATAGAAGCCAAGTTTTTCTTACTATAAGCTTTTGAAAATGTTATATAAAGGTGAATCCCATGCATTTGTTTTGTTTTGTTTTAATTTTAATAATATATTTTATTTAACCCAATATATTCAAACATTATAATTTCAATATGCAGTCAATAGCAAAATTGAGATATTTTACATTCATTTTTCACACTTAGTCTTTGAAATTCAGTATGTATTACTCACCTCATATCTCAAATTGGCTTAGCCACATTTCAAGCGCTCAGATCTGTACTGGTACTAGAAAATTGGAAGAACAGGTTCAGAATATAAGTATATTCCTAGAAGAAGGCAACAATTTAGCAAAGAAGCTAAGTCAATTTACATAATAAGGAGCTCAGAGGTGTAGGGAACATGGAATAGGAAGAAATGCCTCTGGACTTGAGAGGGAAAGTGTGGTGGGGTGGGGAAGTGAGAGTAGGCGCTAAGGAGATGAGGCACTTGGTTGTCCAGTTGAACTGAACAGTCCATGGGAGGAGAAAAGAGGGATTTAAAGAAGTATGGAGGGTTTATGGGTCCTTTTCATAGGGTTAAAGAAAAACTTAATGATTTTGTTATTTTATTTATTTTTTAAACAATTTCTAAAGGTTACATTCCATTTATAGTTACTACAAAATACTGGTTATACTCCCTGTGTTGTAGGATACATACTTGTAGCCTATCTTATATCCAGTAGTTCATACCTCCCACTCCCCCACCTTATACTGCCACTTCCCCCTCCCTGCCTGATAACCACCAGTTTGTTCTCCATGTCTGTGAGTATGCTTCTTTTCTGTTATATTTTAGGTTCTACACATAACTGACATGTGTGTGCATGCTATGTCACTTCAGTAATGTCTGACTCTTTGCAACCCTTTGGACCATAGCCTGCCAGGCTACTCTGTCCATGAGATTCTCCAGGCAAGAATACTGAGGTAGGTTACAATGCCCTTCTCCAGGGGATTTTCCCAACCCAGGGATAGAACCCGCATCTCTTTCACTTCCTGTGCTGGCAGGAGGGTTCTTTACGACTAGCGCCATCTGGGAAGTCCAACAGTTAAGTCATATAATACACTATTTGTCTTTCTCTGTATGGTTTATTGCACTTAGCATAATGCTCTCCAAGTCCATCTGCTGCTGCTGCTGCTAAGTCACTTCAGTCGTGTCCGATTATGTGCGACCCCATAGACGGCAGCCCACCAGGCTCACCCGTCCCTGGGATTCTCCAGGCAAGAACACTGGAGTGGGTTGCCATTCCCTTCTCCAGTGCATGAAAGTGAAGAGTGAAAGTGAAGTCGCTCAGTCGTGTCCGACTCTTCACGACCCCATGGACTGCAGCGCACCAGGCTCCTCCATCCACGGGATTTTCCAGGTCCATCTATGTCGCTGCAAACAGCAAACTTTCACTCTTTTCTATGGCTGAGTAGTGTTCCACTGTACATGTGTTCCACATCTCTATCCATTCATCTGTTGATGGACACTTAGGTTGCTTCCACATTCTGGCATATTTACAAATATTGTAAATATGTTTAAATATTTAAATTTCTATGAACTTTGTTCTTCGTCAGGTGCACTGCTCTAGAACTGAGCCACAAGGGTGAAAGCTTCAAAATATTAACAAATATTATAAAGGAGGGCTTTAAATCAAAGGGCTGTGGGTGGGGAGATAAAATCCCTAATCCATCCATCTTTTCATTTTCATAGAACATGGCAGTGAATACTTCCTGCTGCCTTCTCCATTGTCACCCACTGCCCTCCATCCAGTGGATGGGGATCTGACACTCACTGGGTCTGTCATTTCTGGTGGAAGGGTCAGATGTTAACAATCACTGGCCCAATATTCTTCCATCCAAGCTGACAGCCACAACACAGGCTCTCCCTTTGTGTTCACCAAATCCTTGCACACCCTCGCCCATGTGATAATGGACATGTAATTCCAATACAATACAGTAACTGCTTTAGTGGAGCTTTGGTCAAAGAAGCATTAGAGCAAAAAGAAAGGAAGGCCCCGGGTTTGGAGGACATGCTTTGTAATCAATGGGACTCTTTCACTATTCACATCACTTTATATAACGTCATTTTGTCTTTCAACATTACTATGGAAATGCTATTTTCTTCCAGCTTTACTGAGATAAAATTGACATTGCAACATTATATTAAAGCAGTGTATATAAGTTTAAGATTTATAACAGAATGGTTTGATATATGTATACACTGCAGAAAAATTAAAGATTCAATTCACATAGTCACAAAGCTGCAAAATTTTCTGTATAGTAAAACTTTTAAATCTCTCAGTGTGTGCTCAGCTGTGTCCCACTCTTTGCAATCCCATGGACTATAGCCCGCCAGGCTCCTCTGTCCATGGGGATTCTCCAGGCAAGAATACTGGAGTGGGTTGCCATTTCCTCCTCCAGGGGATCTTCTCGACTCAGGGACTGAACCCAAGTCTCTTGCTTCTTCTGCACTGGCAAGGAGATTCTTTACCACTGCACCACCTGGGACACCATTAAATCTCTTAGTGGCTTTCAAATGTAAAATATACTCTTGTTAGCTATAGTTACCATGCTGAACATTACATCCTCAGAACTTGTAACTGGAAGTTTTACCCTTTGACCAGCTTCACCCATTTCCCCTCCTAGTTCTCACTCCTACCCTTGCAACCATCAATCCATTCTGTTTTTATGAGTTCAGATTTTTTTGTTTTGTGTTTTTTTTTTATATTCCACATAAAGTAAGATCATACAGTATTTGTCTTTTTCCACTTGGTATATTTCACTTAACATAATGTCCTCAAGTTTCATCCATGTTGTTGCAAATGACAGAATTTCCTTACTTTTTAATCCCTGGATAATATTCTATTCATTATTTTCTTTCCATTTACCTTTTTTCAAACCATTTATCTGTTACTGGACATAAGCTGTTTTCGTGACTTGCCTATCATAAATAATGCTACAATCAACACAGATATCTGCATAGGGGTGCAGATGTCTCTTCAAGACAGTGAATTTATTTCCTTGGGATATTGCAGGGGCATCTCTGAATCATATGGAAGTTCTGTTTCTAATTTTCTGAGGAACCTCTATACTGCTGTCTGTAGTAAGAGTTTCATTTGATCTACATCCTCCCCAGCATTTGTTACCTCATATCTTATTGATAGTAGACATTCTAACAGGCACAGTGCTAATTGTTGTAAGCCCTGACAACCTTCTCTGTTTCTATTTGCTTCTCAGTAGTCAAGCCCCATGGATTTCCTCAGCTCTCCCTGGGTCTCTTGGGAAGCACCAAGCAGTGACAAGGAAGCTGGATGTCTACCTTGGGCTCTTGGGAGAAACCATAGACCCTCAGTGTATTATTGTGCAGTGCTGGGAGACGGGCAATGCAGTCAGAGTACAGTTACTCCCTTACCCTTCTAAGGTAAGGTCCTTCAGGATCTCTGTGGTCCCTGGGAGTGCTTCAGCCCCACATCTGGGTTTTTTGGGTTTTCACAATGGTACTTTGCCTGTGGATAATGGATAATTGGTCTGAAGTTGGAAATGAGCTATGTCACCATTTTGATCTGTGCATTTGATTTAATTTTTTAAATCAGATGTCAATTTGGGGGGAAATATGACAAATCTATATTTTCTTAATATAAAAACCAAAAATTATATTTTTTCTTCTAAAAAGAGCTTCACTTATCAAATAAATAAAAATTGTTTACTAATTTTGTGAGGATGTATTTTTTTCTCCATATATTTCTTTGCCCTGTAAACTACCATACATTTCTTTGCCTTGTAAACTACCAAAGAATGTCTTTTAATATCTCTCTCCTTTCTTACAAATGGACACAATGACATGAATTTCGTGTCTCCTGTGATGCAGTTGTGGGTGGGGCTCCCCAGGTGGTGCTAGTGGTAAAGAACCCACCTGCCAGTGCAGGAGACACAGGAGACTCAGGTTCTATTCCTGGGTGGGGAAGATACTCTGCAGGAGGGCATGGCAACCCACTCCGGTATTCTTGCCTGAAGAATTCCATTGACAAAGGAGCCCAGTGGGCTATCATTCATGGGGTTGCAAAGAGCCAGACACATCTGAAGCAACTTAGCATGCAGCAGGCACACACTTGTGTGCAATAGTAAAAGATACTGGATAGCATTGTCCGGCTCTTCTGAGCTAGACAAAGACTGATGTCACCTAGCCCAGTGGTTTTCTCCCCTTTTGGACATGTTCTATGAATGTGCATTGTTATTTATGTCTTGATTCCCTGCTTAGATGTTTCTACATAACCTGCGATCATTAAATCAAGCACAATAAACAGACAAGTTAATGATCAATAACAATATAATTTGACAGATATTATAGCAAAAGTAATATAAAAGTAAAACAATATCACAATACATCATGAAGGCAGTCAGAGACCTGTTACTTACTATGTCCAATGAAGGAGGTGCACATTAAAACAGCTATACCCTCACCCCATAGAAGGAACAAGTTTGTTCCCCTTCAGTGAGTGACCAGCAAGGGAAACTGTTATTTGTTCTTGCTCTCCCCGACGCAGCAGGGGCCCTAGTAAAGCCTTACCTGAAAAAAACAAAAACACCTATTGATTATCTCATGGTCACTATGTGCCAAAGTCTCGGTTTGACCTAGCTGGGTCCTCTGTCCACTGTCTTATCAGGCTGAAATCCAAATACTGGATTAGCTTCATTCTTGTCTAGAGCTCAGGATTCTCTCCCAGGCTTGTGTGGCTGCTGGCAAAATTCAGTTCTTTGCAGCTGTAGGACTGACATCCCTATTTTCCTGCTGGCTGTCAGTGCCTAGAGGCCACCACAGCCCTCTCACAAGCCTTTTCACACATGGCATTTACTTCTTCAAGGCCAGCAAGAGGATCTCGCTCTCCAGTTCGCTAAGACAATCTTCTATAACTTAAGATAACCATGCAGCAACTATCCCATTACCACTGCCATCTTTTATCAGCTAGAAGTAAATCACAAGTTCTGCCTGCAATTAATAGGGGAAAAAATGAAGAATTGACTCATTTGGGAGTCACCTTAGAGTGTGTCTGCCACAAGATGACATGAAAGTTTCATAAAGATGATGTTTAAGATAAACTTGGAGGTTGCCTCTGATTGGACAGCCAAGGTGAGGAGTGAGGAAAGAGATGAGGCAAAGACATTCCAAGCAAGGAGAAAATCATGAGCAACAGAGCAGTGGGGAAAAGTACAAAACACATTCTGAGAGAGTAATCTGTCCACACAATGGAGTGAAATAACCTCTGTTCTTTCCACCTTGTGTGAATTTCTAGGAATTCCCAAAAAGAAGGCAGATCTCCTGGTAACTCAGATGATATATTTGTGTGAATTAGATAAACACATCCTTCTTCCCAGTAGGTGTGTAAGTGCATGCTTATTCGTGTCCAACTCTGCAACCCCATGGACTGTAGCCCACCAGGCTCCTCTGTTCATGGGATCTTCCCAGCAAGAATACAGGAGTGGGGTGCCATTTCCTCCTCCAAGAGATCTTCTTGACCCAGGGATAGAACCCAAGTCTCCTGCATCTCCTGCATTGCCAGGTGGATTCTTTACCACTGCACCACCGAGGAAGCTATATATACCTCCAAGTATATATAGCATCATAAATAGAGCACAGCTCTGTAAGTCATGAGCAGGCTGGATTTCATGCCCCACTCTTTCAGCCACTGCCCTTATCTATTGAACAGGCTACACAGTAATTGTATGCAGTGGCCTTGAAGGAAGGACTGTAGATAAATTTGGGTAGGGGGTAGCATAGTGCTCGGAGAAGGCAATGGCACCCCACTCCAGTACTCTTGCCTGGAAAATCCCATGGACGGAGGAGCCTGGTAGGCTGCAGTCCATGGGGTTGCTAAGAGTCGGACACGACTGAGCAACTTCACTTTCACTTTTCACTTTCATGCATTGGAGAAGGAAATGGCAACCCGCTCCAGTGTCCTTGCCTGGAGAATCCCAGGGACAATGGAGCCTGATGGGCTGCCGTCTATGGGGTCACACAGAGTCAGACAGGACTGAAGCGACTTAGCAGCAGCAGCAGCATAGTGCTAGGTCTCTGCCCCAAACGCCTGACCATAGATCCCTCTGGAACTTTAATGGAGCTTCTTCTAAGGCTTTCTGCAGTCACCCAGGTGATGGCACATGGGTTGGTCTTCCCTGAACCTGAGCTGATGCTAGGGCAAATTTCAAAGCTGGCAGGTCTGAGCAGGAAGAAAGATGGCAAAAGAGATGCAAAAAGTGAATACAAACAGGAGGAAAAGTGAACTGGAAATCAAATTATAGAAGATGGTAATAACAGTGTCAAGAAGAAATACAGATGTAAAGAGAAAAAAAATCCAAGTTCAAGAATATTGGGATTTTATCAAAGAGAGGAGTTTTGCATTGGAGAGATTCAAAATAGAATACATCTAACCTACACATCAAGAGTAAGAGACTCTCAAGAAGAAGACTTCAGACCTCCAAAGATTTAAAGAAGAAAAGAACTGGGGAAAATGTCCTTTTCCTGAAGATTATTTTGCTTTTTTTATAAAGCGGAAATTTTCCTCAGGCTTTCATAGTTCTAAAATTACAGTTTTACTTCAAAACCAAGTTAAGTACAATGTATTTCAATATTTATGAACTAAAATGACTTTAGAGCTAACTTTGTACATGGTATTAATTACTAAATATATTTTTATTTTTCCAAAATAATAACTACTTTTCAAGTGCCTATCATATGGTAGGCCATGAGTTTCATAAACATTGCCTCAATTAATCCTTCCACCTCTGGAAAGTAATAATTAATATGCACATTTTATACAGAAGAAAATTAAGATGTCAGGATATCAGATCAAGCTCCAAGGGCCTCCATTCTATTGCATATTGTGAAGCATGCTTCCCAGGAGCTACACAACCTGGTCGTTTGAAGTGACTTGCCCAAGTCCACCCTTATAACGAGAAGAGGAAATCTCGTTCCTGCCACTCTTTGTACTGCACCAAAAAGTAAATTTCCATTGCTTCAAAGTTTTAGGGAATTTTACAGTTGTGACTTGAGTAGCAGTTTATGGAGTTACACAATCATTACGTATTTATTGAACCCTCCCTGTGTATTAAGCACAGTATTTGGTGTTCTGCGTGTTATTTTCATTTAGTCTTCACAGCTTTCTGATGTAGATCATAGCAGTACCCTCATTTCACACACAAGGATACTGAGATGGAGGTTAATCATCCTGCTCATGATAGTCAGGCAGGAAGTGATGGATTGAAGATTGAACCCAGGTATCCCTGACTCATTGTGCAAAGGTAATCACAACATACTCCTCAGGTTGACTTCTCTACAATGGTTAATCTGAAAGTAACTTCCATTTATCTCTTTTCATATAAACTGTCAGGCTATTTTACAATGATTTATCACCATATATCAGATTTTATAGTCACCTCCATACAAACCTGTGGTTGATTAATTAACTAAAATTGGAAGACATTTTGATGATGAAAAGCACTAACTATTCCTATGAATAATAATTAGTGTGGGACTGCAACTAAATTATGTATGTCAGTATTGGGAATCAATCAGAGAGGGAGGGTGAGACCTCAGACTCCAGAACTAGATAAGATGGATTAGTCAGGGCAACATAGATGACTAGAGCAGATATTAGCAGCAAAAAAGCAAACTTACTAGACTGCTAGTATGTTTCAGGCACCACTCAGGACCCAAGAGATACAATGCTAGATAGATAGCCAACTATCTATTTAGAACAAGATAGAAGCCAACTCTGCCCTCAGGGGTCTTACATATCTCTGCCATCAGGGGTCTTACAGTCCAGAATAGAGCAGACTTCAGAGGTGGCCCTATCACAGGAGAGCACTGCGTCAAGGAAATCTTGCTTGGTCAGCAAGCCAACCAGTAGGAAGCAAGTACATGGACAAGGTGGCTGTGATTTAGGGGCCACACTCCAGTCCCTGGGAGGGTTGAGATGGCATGAAGCAAGGCTGCAGTATCAGAAGAGAACCAGGATGGATGAGGCTATATGAGTGGGACTTGGCTACTGAAATAAGGCAGGGACTTGCCCACAGGAAGTCAGCAAAAGCTTAGTTTCTGGAAACATCAGGGACTGCCCATCAGTGAGATGAGAGTAAAGCTGGTCTTCAGGACTAGAATTTCATAAATCTTCCTGCAACCTTCTGGAAACAGAAATGATCCCAGAGGCTAAGGTACACATGAGCCTCTGTTTTGTGGTACAGAACTGGAGAGTTGTGAAAGGAGGACTCCAAATCAGCCATCTCCCTCTCCCAGAGGGAGCTTTTTTCTCTCTCAGATGGTTCACAACATTTATGTAGCTGTAATGAGAGATCTGGAAAAGGAGAAGGCAACCCACTCCAGTATTCTTGCCTGGAGAATCCCATGGAGAGAGGTGCCTGGCAGGCTACAGTCCATGGAGTTGCAAAGAGTCAGAGGAGGCTTAGTGACTAAACAACAACAACAACAAGAGATCACACCACCAACTAAGTCCCAAACCAGAAGCTGCCAAATAGTAGGCTCACATAGGGCTTTCCTTCTTCCCTACCAAAGAGAAGCTTTTTCTAAGCATCAATTAGAAAGATGGCCCACAAGCTTTCTTGATCAGTAATTCCACTCAGAAGCAATTAGTCTTCTTTCCTAGAAGCTGGACTCCCATCTTGAAATGGAGCAGGACCCTGGTACTCCTGGGCACAAAAGTTTTTTTGTGCATGCGCTCCCCTCCACCTCCCCATTTTCTTGCTTTCAGGGTAAGCTTCATTCAGCCTCCATGACTTCCCTTGAGTTCCAATGGGCAATGCAGATGACACCACCCTTATGGCAGAAAGTGAAGAGGAACTAAAAAGCCTCTTGATGAAAGTGAAACTGGAGAGTGAAAAAGTTGGCTTAAAGCTCAACATTCAGAAAACAAAGATCATGGCATCTGATCCCATCACTTCATGGGAAATAGATGGGGAAACAGTGGAAACGGTGGCTGACTTTATTTTTCTGGGCTCCAAAATCACTGCAGATGGTGACTGCAGCCATGAAATTAAAAGACGCTTACTCCTTGGAAGGAAAGTTATGACCAACCTAGATAGCATATTCAAAAGCAGAGACATTACTTTGCCAACAAATTTCATCTAGTCAAGGCTATGGTTTTTCCTGTGGTCATGTATGGATGTGAGGGTTGGACTGTGAAGAAGGCTGAGAGCCAAAGAATTGATGCTTTTGAAGTGTGGTGTTGGAGAAGACTCTTGAGAGTCCCTTGGACTGCAAGGAGAGCCAACCAGTCCATTCTGAAGGAGATCAGCCCTGGGATTTCTTTGGAAGGAATGATGCTAAAGCTGAAACTCCAGTACTTTGGCCACCTCATGCGAAGAGTTGACTCATTGGAAAAGACTCTGATGCTGGGAGGGATTGGGGGCAAGAGGAGAAGGGGACGACAGAGGATGAGATGGCTGGATGGCATCACTGACTCGATGGATGTGAGTCTCAGTGAACTCCAGGAGTTGATGATGGACAGGGAGGCCTGGCATGCTGCAATTCATGGGGTCACAAAGAGTCAGACACGACTGAGCGACTGATCTGAGGGAAGGGATGGGGTGCAGAAACAAGGGAGAAACAATCAAGAAACAATAATACAGCCTTGGAGCAAGGTTCTGGTTCCCCTCAATGGATATCTATGAAATGAAAGTGAAGTCGCTCAGTTGGGTCCAACTCTTTGCGACCCCATGGACTGCCATGCGACCCCAAGGCAGGCTTCTCCGTCCATGGGATTTTCCAGCAAGAATACTGGAGTGGGTTGCCATTTCCCTCTCCAGGGGATCTTCCCGACCCAGGGATCAAACCCAGGTGTCCCACATTGCAGGCAGACTCTGAGCCACCAGGGAATCCCATGTATAATAATACATACCTTTGAGCTATTTTGAAGGCACTGAAGCCCCAACCAGGTGGAAGAAGTTAACGGTATGCTGCCCACAAGCAGAAGACCCCAAACTACTTGGAACAAGAAGGTTGATGATGCTGACTCCCACTTACCTCACCACCAACCAATCAGAAGAATGTCCACGAGCTGAGCACACAGACAGTCTCTTTCGGTCATTTGCTATGAAACTCCCAACAAGACCCCCTGGGTCAGGACTCACAGTTTAGAGTGCATTAGCCCACTGTGGCCCCCCTTTGCCTGGAAAAGCAATAAGGTTCTTTTTTCTACTTCACCCAAAACTCCACAAATAAGATTTAATTCAGTGTTGGAGTACAAAGGGTGGACTCAGCTTAAGTCTTTGCTCTAAGTGATGAACTTGCTTTAAAAAATGAAGCAGCCCTGGTCTTTGGAGCCTTACCATTTCTGGGTGTGAAGAGTTCGACCCCACAGCCCCACAGCCAGAAACACCACCCGCCTGCAATACTACTTTGAAATGAAAATATCTCCTACCATACACAAGAAATGTCAATCAGTGATCTGGTTTCCAAATATGAATGAGGGATTCCAAAACCGCAATCCAGCAGATGCCGCCAACCTCCCCCCTCGGTGACTGCTGAGGAGCTCAGGGTATACAGAAATCAGTCATCTGCCACTCCATAAGGTGAACAAGGAAACAGGATTTGGCCCCAGATAGCTGAGGACTCTTGCATCTTCCCACACAGAGAATGTTAAATTCCTTAACTTGATACCTGATCTTTGTTGTTCAGACTGCCTGTCCCCTTTGTCGCAAACTTGTATATAGCCGACTCCTGCCTCCTTGGAGCACTTTCTCACAGGTAGTTCAGCTGGTAAAGAAGATGCCTGCAATGCAGGAGACCCCCAGGTTCGATTCCTGGGTCAGGAAGATCTGGAGAAGAGTTAAGCTACCCACTTCAGTATTCCTGGGCTTCCCTGGTGGCTCAGACAGTAAAGAATCTGCCTGCAATGCAGGGGACCGGGGTTCGATCTCTGGGTTGGGAAGATCTCCTGGAGGAGGGCCTGGCAACCCACTCCAGTACTCTTGCCTGGAGAATCCCCATAGACAGAGGAGCCTGGTGGGCTGCATCCATGAGGTAGAAAGACTCAGACATGACTGAGCGACCAACCATAGCACTGAGATGCTGTCTCCTGGACTTGGAGTCCTAAACTTTCCCAACTCTCTACTTTCAAGTTGTGACTACATTTTTTAGTCAACGCTGATGTGCCATTCAGAAAACTGAGCTCATGGCATCCGGTCCCATCACTTCATGGCAAATAGATGGGGAAACAGTGGAAACGGTGGCTGACTTTATTTTTCTGGGCTCCAAAATCACTGCAGATGGTGACTGCAACTGTGAAATTAAAAGATGCTTACTCCTTGGAAGGAAAGTTATGACCAACCTAGACAGCATATTTAAAAGCAGAGACATTACTTTGCCAACAAAGGTCCGTCTTGTCAAGGCTATGGTTTTTCCAGTAGTCATGTATGGATGTGAGAGTTGGACTATAAAGAAAGCTGAGTGCCAAAGAATTAATGCTTTTGAACTGTGGTGTTGGAGAAGACTCCTGGGAGTCCCTTGGACTGCAAGGAGATCCAACAAGTCCATCCTAAAGGAGATCAGTCCTGAGTGCTCATTGGAAGGACTGATGCTGAAGCTCCAATACTTTGGTCACCTGATGAGAAGAGCTGACTCATTGGAAAAGACCCTGATGCTGGGAAAGATTGAGGGCAAGAGGAGAAGGGGATGACAGAGGATGAGATGGTTGGATGGCATCACCGACTCAATGGCCATGGGTTTGGGTGGACTCCGGGAGTTGGTGATGGACAGGGAGGCCTGGCATGCTGCTGTTTGGGATCTCAAAGAGTCAGACACAACTAAGCGACTGAACTGAACTGAACTGATGTGCCCAACACTGCTGTAGTGCTGCATAGCATCACCACAGGGCAGGGCCCAGCCACACCAGAGAGCTACACTGAGCTGGTGTCCAGCTTACTGGTCTGGGCTCCTGACTCTTCCACAGCTGAGACCCTAGAACCCCACCCCCAGGTCCCTTCTCCTTCAGACCCAGAAGTCCAGCACCACACCCTCTTCCCTCAAGATCTAGAAGTCCAGGCTCCCCAGCCCCTGGGCCCCCCAGAACTAGGTGGCAAGGTCCTCAACACCTCCCCACCTTCAACGGAACAGACCTCTCTGCTTGCCTTTCCCTGGGACCAGACTACCCCAGGTTCCTGCTTCCTAGGACCCAGGAGCATGGGGGAAGGCATGGAGCAGGATGCAGTCCTGAAGCAAGAGCTCAAGCCCACTGCCCCTTTTCCCTCCAGGCCTGCCTTCCCACCCAGTCTCCTCTTCCCTCACAACCAAATGTCCTGGATGGAAGCTCCCCACCCCAGTCTCTTTCCATCCCTGAAGGCAGGACTCCAGGTGCCTCAGCCTCTCTCAGGACTCATGGGCCCAGAGCCCTCAGCTCTGTCATCATTTGGTGTTAGTCACCCAGTCATGTCTGACTCTTTGCCACCCCATGGACTGTAGCCCACCAGGCTCCTCTGTCCATTGGATTCTCCTGGCAAGAATACTGGAGTGGGTAGGCATTCCTTTCTCCAGGGGATCTTCCCCACCCAGGGATGGAACCCACGTCTCCTGCATTCCAGGCAGATTCTTTATTATCTGAGACACCAAGGAAGTCCGTGTTCATTCAGAGAACAGAAATTCCAGCCTCCAGTCCCATCTCTGCGAATCCAGAATTCTGCCTGCCGCCCCCAGCCCCCACCCCACATCAGGACCACCTCCACCTCCACACGTACCCAGTCTAGGCATTCAAACTAGCTGCAACAGGTTCCCCAGAAGCTGGAGCGGTGTGGAAGGGCCCCCTGCATCCGGGTGCTCCGTGCACCCTAAGCCCGCCAGGCTAGTGCCTTAACAGGACCAACAACAGCCACACTGCCATGCTGGTGATCATCATGCCCTCCATGCCTGTGCTTTTTGGCCTCTATTTGATTCCCTTGGGGCCTTAGGTGGAACAGGGGCGGAGACTGAGAGTGGGAGGGGTGGGCACCTGTGAGATGCTCATTCTGCAATTCCTCAACTCAACGTCCCTAGCCCTAGCATTATTCTGCTTGGCTGCTCCTGGCCTCTGTGTGTGTGTGTGTGTGTGTGTGCGCGCGCACACGCTCCTCAGCCTGTTTGGCATTATCTTTGCACTGCATAACAGTGCAGAGCCCTGGCAGCCTTAATGCATTAGCACTTCCGTGTGAGCACACCTGGTCAACAGGTGCACCCTCCTGAACCCCTATCACCTTAGGATCCATCTTACCTGGCCTGTGGCTGTGCATTGCTAAATTCCCTAGACACTTCTGAGCGCATGACCACTGAATGCTCTACTTTGTTCTTCTGATTCCTAAATACATCCTAAATCCTAAATACACTTGAGGCAGGCCTGACAAAGATGTATACCCAGATGTGCGCTGTCTTGCTTTGCAGAGGGCCTTCCCTAAGACCTACTCAGTTCTCTGACTTGAATTCTTATCAGGGAGTCAGTTTCTTCCAAGGCTCCATTTAAGTCTCTTCCAATTCTGTGATCAGTCCCCTTTCCTACTACAGAGGAAACAGCCTCTCTTTGCTTTGACCTTACTCTCCATTCATTTTTCAAATACAATAAGGGAGTAATTTTCCTTCACTGATGCTACATGTATATCTATAGGCTACAACCTCTAACAGTGAAAGGCACAAATTGCATTTATTTGATCCAACAAATTAGAACTATTATCTTTTGCAAAGCTTTGTTTTTGCAATGTTTTTCCAAAAGATAGGATTTTAAAATAGGATGTTTAAGCTGTCACTTACCCCATTTTCTTTAAAGGCATGTCTTCTCAAGAGAGTAATTAGAAGCTCTCATTTGCATCTAAGCCTGGACCTATACATTGCCAAAGCTGTCAAATATTTCACAATAAGTGTTTGTAAATATTTCCATTTAACATATGTATTAAAAGTCTAAGTGACTCTCCCATGAGCACATGGTAAATATTCAAGAGTCAAATAATCTGCATAACCCTGGATGACTTAGCCAATAACTTTCAAAGTTTTTTCATACTTCCAATTATGTTATGCTTGAAACAGAGCAGTCATGATGCCCAACTGGCAGTGACATCTCATGTGAGACACGCGGAGTGTCTATAGTCAGAGTGACTGTAGCTCAGATCTCCTGGCTGAGTTCAGTGTTCCTCACTCAGGTGTCCTATGCTCAAAACCTGTTATCATTTGTCAATATGTTTCTATCCTTTGAGGAAACTATGCTATATTCTGAATTTTTAATAAATCTTTTCCTATGGAAGCTTTATGGAAGAAATAAATAAGTGAGAGCCGAGTTGTCACTTTTTATGACACGCTTACAGGCAAAGCACAATTAATAGTCCATCTTAGTCTGTTCAGGCAGCTGTAACAGAACACCACAGACTGGGTGGCTTATAAACAACAGAAATTTATTTCCTGCCATTCTGGAGGCTGGGAAGCCCCAGGTCAAGGTGCCAACATGATCACATTCTGCTGAAGTTTCTCTGCCTGTTTCTTTCATGAAGGCACTTTCTCACTGTATCCTCACTGCAAGGAAACGGAGAAGGATTTCTCTGAAGCGTTTTATAAGAGCATTGATTTCAATCATAAGGATTCTGCTTCCTAATCTAATCACCTTCCAAAGAACCCACCTCCTAAAATCATGGCCTTTGGGAGCTGCTGCTGCTGCTGCTAAGTCACTTCAGTCGTGTCCAACTCTGTGAGACCCCATAGACAGCAGCCCACCAGGCTCCCCCATCCCTGGGATTCTCCAGGCAAGAACACTGGAGTGGGTTGCCATTTCCTTATCCAATGCATGAAAGTGAAAAGTGAAAGTGAAGTCGCTCAGTCTTTGTCCGACTCTTCGAGACCCCATGGAGTGCAGCCCACCAGTCTCCTCCGTCCATGGGATTTTCCAGGCAAGAATACTGGAGTGGGGTGCCATTGCCTTCTCCGGGCCTTTGGGAGCTAGGCTTTGACAAATGAATCGGGAGTGGGGGCCTAGGAAACTGAACATGAACTTGAGCAAACTCCTGGAGATGGTGAGGGACAGGGAAGCATGGCATGCTATAGTCCATGGGGTCCCAAAGAGTCAGACACAACTTGATGAGTGAACAACAAGCTAGGATACATTCAGACCACAGCATAGTTCTTTGTAGTCTTCTTTCCAGGCTTTTTTATTTTTAACACTCATTTATTTGGCTGTACTCAGCCAGTCTTAGTTGCCTGTGGCACACAGAATCTTCACTCTTCATTGCTGTCTGCATGATCTTCATTTTGGCATATGGGATCTAATTCTCTGACCAAGGATCGAACCCAGGTCCCCTGCATTGGGAGCACGGAGCCTTAGCCACTGGACCACCAGGGAAGCTCCTTGCTAGGCTTTTTAGTGTCTTTCATATGTGCACCTCCATATTACCATGAGAGAACTTGAGAGACATCCAGATTTATAGGCATGGGTAAAATACAGATTTGTACGAGAAGTTATGTATATGAAAATAGAGAAAGAGCATAGCAACGAGATAAATTGCTGCTATCCTTAGCGTGGCTGGGGAAATTGAGGCTATCTCTGGGTATACCAGGTCTTGAAAATACTGAATCCTTTTCAAGAATGTTCAGTTGGTTACCTTTTTTCTAACTTGGAAATTTTAAAATGAAAATAGATTCTTGAGGATACCCCAAAGTAGACTGAAAGTCTTATTTTTTCCCCTCTAGGCTGATCAAATCCCTCAGGCAAAGCTGGTAAAGAATCAGATAATGTATGTATAGAGGCCATGAAATATCATGGAGAAATAGCAACCCAGTTTTCTCCTTTCTATATTACACCATAAATGATGGAGAAGGGAGATTATCTGTTAAATGATATTAGTAATTAAACATCTACCAAATAATTACGAATATCAGGTACTACTGCTTTTTGATTTTTACTGTGAATTATCACATTTAATTCTCACACCTTGAGATAGGTACTATTATCTCAATTTGGCAGATGATTAAACTACATACAATGTGGTTAGGAAGGTAGCTCAAAGTCACAGTTACTATATGATGTTGCCTGGATTTGAACCAAGTCAGTATAGCTCCAGAGGCCAGACTCCTAACCACTAGACCACCTGCTCCTCACTGATAAGGCAACACACACAGACACCCACACACAATGTGATTTCTACATGCCAATCACCACAATCAGGACTTTTACATGTAATCTCACTGTGTCACCATAATAAATGAGGCATAATTTCATTATTACCTTGTTCTATTTTTGTATATAAATTTCCTAATTTCAGAAATACAAGTGTGAGATGTATTGAACTCCCACTTTTCTAGTAGGTGAGATGAATTATTTAAATTGAGTAAATAATTAGGCATTTTTAAAAAGCAAAAAGTGAAATTGCCCAAAGGAATAAAAAGAGAGGAGAATAAATACCTCACAATGAACGAACTTTCATACCTCCAAAGGTAGTAGAGGGGAGTAATTCAAGACACTAGAAAGATGATAGAGGCAGTTTCCATCAGGAAATTAAGGAATAAACAGACAACACTGCAAAAGGCTTTGTCATAAACTTCAGAGAAAATATATCTACAAGTAAGTGCATTTACAAGCTCTAAAGTGTGAATATTTGGAAGAAGCAGATTTCTGAATTTCTATTAAAAATCAGAGACAAACTCAGATGATGAGTGATAGTAAATGGAAGCCTCAACTTCACGATTCTAAAGTGATGGTAAAAAATCTTTATTCTGTCTTGCTATCTCCATTTCTCTCTCTCTCTCTCTCTCTCTCTCTCTCTCTCTCTCTCTCTCTCTCTCGCACACACACACACACACACACACACACACACACACACACACATTTTCTACTATGTGCACAAGTGAGTGTCAATCTGCTAAGGAGAAGGAAATGGAGGAGCCAAGAGAAAGAGAAAGAGCAGAGATACCACGTAAACCCAAGGGAGGGAGACAGAGCAAGGATGGAATGGATGAAAATGACTTTCCACTTCAGGTGTGGTGTCTGACTTCACTTCATTATTGTGGTTGTTGTTTGGTTGCTAAGTCGTGTCTGACTCTTTGCTACCCATGAAACTGCAGGACACCAGGCTTCCCTGTCCTTCATTTCTCCCAGAGTTTTCTCAAACTCATGTCCATTGACTCAGTGATGTCAACCAACCATCTCATCCTCTGTCATCCCCTTCTCCTCCTGCCCTCAATCTTTCCCAGCATCACGGTGCTTTCCCATGAGTCAGCTCTTCACATCAGGTGACCAAAAGTTTTGGAGCTTCAGCTTTAGCTGAATGGACAATGGATTATCAATGGATAATCAGGGTTGATTTCCTTTAGGATTGACTGGTTTGAGATCAAACCCATCAAATCAGTCAGTCCTCTCCCTGGGTCACTGTATCTTTTTAACATATTTCTATTTTTGCTTAAATTAATTTGAGTGGGCTTCAGTAAGTGGCAGGCACCATTCATGAGTCTGAGGATATGACTACAAAAAACAAAATTATGGACTTTTCTACAGATTGGTCTTAGTACATAAGCATGATGAAAATTGGTTCTACAGGGAATTGTGTACTAAGTCCCTGGCAACCAACTTATGGGGGTTTCCCTGGTGGCTCAGATAGTAACGAATCTACCTGCAATGCAGGAGACCTGGGTTCAATCCCTGGGTCAGGAAGATCCCCTGGAGAAGGGAATGGCTACCCACTCCAGCATTCTTGCCTGGAGAATTCCATGAACAGAGGAGCCTGGTGGGCTACAGTCTATGGGATCGAAAACAGTTAGACATGACTGAGTGACTAACACACACACACACATACAACCAACTTATAACATGCAACAATCCCATTAGTCAGCTATGGAATTTTTATATATCTCTATAACTATGCATATATGAACAGCAATTTCTCAGTTAAACATTTACTACCTCATTTATTCATCCATACACACATAGGTAAATAAATCTTGATGTTTATAATCCACACTCCATAGAAACTGGTGTCCAGATCTCAAATTCCTGGTCATGACCTCTTCTCATTCTTCCCGAAGATATTATATCAAATTTCTAATATATATTTTAAGTCTAAAATAAAGTTCTAAATCTAAAATATTTTTAGATTTCTATATAAAGCATAGTTCTAAGGACATATGTTTTGAAATCAGACAGACTGGTGTCCGAATCTTAGCTTTGTTACTTTGCACAGAGTATTAAACTCTCCTAGCCCATAGATTTCACATCTGTAAAAGGAGGATAATCATCTCTATCATATAAGATTAACATGTGGGTTAAATCAAATTAAGTAATATATAGATTAAGCCCATCTCTCCTAGTACAAAGTGAGCATTCAAAACTTACTAATGCAGTCACATGCATGCACATGCACACTCGGGCTTAGTGTCTCAGTCATGTCTGATTATTTGCGACCTCACAGACTATATACCACAACAGGCTCCTCTGTCCATGAGATTCTCCAGGCAAGAATACTGTAGTGGGTTGCCATTCTCTTCTCCAGGGGATCTTCCCGACCCAGGGATTGAACCCGGGTCTCCTGAATTGCAGGTGGATTCTTTACTGTCTGAGCCATCAAGGAAGCCTATAAAGGGGCCACACTTTACTATTTGTTGAGCTAAACATCAAAAGAATTAGTTGACTTGGAAGCCCTTGAGAAACAATAGGCTTCTGTATCCTCTTCTGATGAGAATATATCAGAAAGTTAAAGTAGACAAGTCCTATTTTGTAGCTAAGTGGTCAACTTTATTTTTCTTTCCACTCTAATTCTCATGATTTTATTTCATCCCATGATATGTGGGATATTCTCACATTTCTCCTCTACCATATTTTAAGGAAGCAAATACAGTAATTCCATGAATACAAATACAACCTCAACCTGGGAGATCAGCCAAACTGCAAAAGAACAGCTGAAAGTGATATGTATTTTTTAATTAAACCTCTAAATCCATCTTACCAAACCTAGGGGGCAGATGTGGATACAAATGATGTATGAATTGCCATATAACCCCTCCCCATAAATAATCTCCTTACAGGACCTGGAAATGACACTGATTGAGAAATGACATGCTATTTCTCACTTAAGGCTATTAACTAAGACACCTCTTTACCATTCCTCTCTTTCACCTCTCTCCTCAGGGTAGCATTTCAGTATACAATGCTAGTCTGGAATTGTCATTTGTTCTGAAGGAGAAATTCATTTACCTGCAGCTCTTCCTGAACAACTTCTACCTTAAGGAAACAACCTCATATCCTTCCTTCAGTTAGTTTCCTCAGCTTCTGACAAATGAGGAAAAGTTTTTCTAATCATTCAAATGCCAAGTAAGAAGGAATAAAATTGATCTTTAATTGACCTTCTTAGTAGAAAATTAGAACTACCCTTTCCCAATAATGAAAGTCCTCTTAAACCTTCAAAAGGGGAGGAGGGGTCAGTTAAAAGTCAAAAAGCTCAGGCAGAAAGCAAGTCCAGGTGACCACGTGGTTAGAAACTATTCCATCTAGTACATTATTGCAGGTCCTGGAGCTGACGATTCACCAAAGGGTAGAAACCTCTGACTAGGGGGGAAAACATTCAGATACAGAGAGAATTCAGAGTTTCTGTTTTCATAAAGCACCCTGGCCTTGAATATAAAATGCAGAGTTTCTTCTTCACCAGAATTTATCAACCTTGTGTTCTGCCTTTCACACCAGTAATTTTTTCTTTTTTGCATATTGTTCTTAATCACTGAATCACTCAGTCTGTTAGGGCTATTTTGAAAATATGAACAAACAAGATTAAAAATAAGGAGTAAGCATAAAATAAATACAGTTGTTTTGTCTTCATAGTTTCTTTACATCTTGTTTTTGAAAACCCCAAGTCCACATATATTAATATATCTTTGCAAGTGCTTTGGGCTTCCCTGGCAGCTTAGACTGTAAAGAATCTGCCCATAATGCAGGAGGCCAGGGTTCGATCCCTGGGTTGGGAAGATCCTCTTGTGAGGTAGTTGGAATAGGATAAAGGAGTCCAGAATGGCGGTGGCTAAAAGACAAGGAAGGGAAAAATCCACAAAAATAGAACAAAGGAAGGTCCGAGGAGACCTCAGGTAGAACAAACAGCACTCCTGGCTAGCCCAATTTACATAAGGCAGTCCCAGGGACTAAAAAGAGGAGCCAAAAGGCTAGGGGAGGAGGGGTCTCTCTCTCTCTCTCTCTCTCTCTCTCTCTCTCTCTCTCTTCTCTTCAAGTCTTTTGAGTCAGCATGCCCTCACGCCCCAAGGATGTATTTCCTTTATTTTCTAAATAAAACTGAGCTGTAACAGGGAGCTGTAACGCTGGTCCATCTGAAAGCTGTAACACTGGTCCGTCTGAGGGCTGTAACGCTGGTCCATCACTTCAAATTTTTGTTGTGATGAGACATAACCAAGGAAATTACACCTCCCCCCCACCCCCCCACCCAACACTCTGAAGGAGGGCATGGCTACCCATTCCAGTATTCTTGCCTGGAGAATCCCACAGACAGAGGAGCCTGGCAGGCTACTACAGTCCATGGAGTCACAAAGAGTCAGACACAACTGAAGCAACTTAGCACACGTGACACAAATACTTTATATGGAAAAATATATTAAAATAGTCTTTTTGCATATCCATCTCTCTTATTAAACTATAAGCTCCTAATTACAAAGTCCATGCCTTATACATCTTTGTAGTAGGGTGTAGGATAACATCTTGGAAATTTTACTTCTGTTTTTAATCTATTTGCATTTAAATAAGCCAAATTTAAGGATGAGTTTGAGTTGAAGTTATTTGAATAGAAGGCAGATTATTAAACCGAACACCTATCTTTGATACCAGAAAAGTTTGTATAAACTTTTGACCCTTAAAAGTATATATGATAAAGGTGGCACTGCAAATTTGTGAGAAAAAGACAGACATTTTTATGTAGAGTTGGAGCAAAAGGCAAACATTTGAAAAATGATAAAATTGAATTTTCATTTCACACTCATACCAAATAAATCAAAGATCTAAAATATAAAAATTAATTTTTAAATTATATCATGGAGAAATAAGAATGAACTTCTTTACAACTTGGAAGTTGGAAAAATATTCAAAATTCAGAAACAATAAAATAAATAATGTTTGACTGCACTAAAATATGAGATTTGTATTGAAAAAATATAAACAATGGCAAAGGATATACTAAGAAAAGATATATAATTTACAAAAAGATGACAGTTCCCAGTACAAAGATATTCTAAAAATTGAAGCAAAACAACCACAACCAGATAGAAACATGGGCAGAAGATGTGAACAAACAGTACATACAAGAAGAATGAAACAGATGAGTTTAGCAACATAATCACAAACCAAATTTTATTACGATATCACTTCTCACCTATAAGATTGGCAAAAATCCAAAATTTTGATCCTGTATTCTTTTATTGTGACACAGCAACTCCTTGACAGTGAGAATACAGAAAGAGATAACACTGATAGAAGAGAAGTTGGCAATAACTAGAATTATTCATGCTTTCTTTTTGACTCAGCAATTTTACTTATAGGTATCTGTCAAGAAATGGAAAAATTCAGAATTTTTATATATAAAATTACTCATTGCAGAATTATTTTTAATACCAAAACCTCAATGGTTAGGGAATGATTACATAAATTATGATAAATTAAATATTACATAGTCTTAAACAGGATTGAAGATCATATCATATACTGATACACTGATACATAACATACACTGATACATACACTAATATATTATTAAGTGGAAACTTAAAATGCAGAATAACATAGATGGTATGCTATCTTTTATATAAGAAAAGAATTCATATTTATTTGGCAAATTGCATTTGAAGTAAGAATTTGTTATAGTAAACTTGTAATGAGCAGCAATTTAAAAAAGAGAGAGAAGGTAGAGGATGGATGAAATTAGAATTGAAGTAAGAGCCCTTAAATATGAAAAACAATGTGAAAGCATGAATTGAATTGTACATCAAGTTAGAGACATAAGAAAACGCCAAAGAAATTGTTTTCCACAGTTTTTTTAACTTTTCATATTTAGTTGAGTATAACATATTTTGTGAATAAAAAGAGTTTAAAAGAAATCTTAATAGTAGTATACTTACTGGTAGTTTTACCTTGAAATTATGGATATACAGGTAAATATGTAATTAAATTTGATAGCATTACATAGTAAAATACTTCTTGTAAGAGAAAAAGTACAAGTATAAAATCAAAAAATTAAATTATTTTAATGTTTGATCTGAATTTGAAAAATCATTATAAGCTCCTGATTTTTCCTTACTTTGGAAAACAAATTTCCTAGCTCTGTTCACTGAAGGGGCCTAGAACCAATAGAACCAAATAGAACTGAACACAGTTAACACCTAGATTATGGTTCCTAAATGCCATTTGCTATTAAAACATCTTAGCAACTTCAGATGGAGAAGGCAATGGCACCCCACTCCAGCACTCTTGCCTGGAAAATCCCATGGACGGAGGAGCCTGGTAGGCTGCAGTCCATGGGGTCTCTAACAATTGGACACGACTGAGCGACTTCACTTTCACTTTTCACTTTCATGCATTGGAGAAGGAAATGGCAACCCACTCCAGTGTTCTTGACTGGAGAATCCCAGGGAAGCCGGAGCCTGGAGGGCTGCCATCTATGGGGTTGCACAGAGTCAGACACGACTGAAGCGACTTAGCAGCAGCAGCAGCTTCAGAGGAATCAGATCAGAGCAGTTGCTCAGTCGTGTCTGACTCTGCGACCCCATGAATCGCAGCACGCCAGGCCTCCCTGTCCATCACCAACTGCCGGAGTTCACTCAGACTCACGTCCATCAAGTCAGTGATGCCATCCAGCCATTTCATCCTCTGTCATCCCCTTCTCCTCCTGCCCCCAATCCCTTCCAGCATCAGAGTCTTTTCCAATGAGTCAACTCTTCGCATGAGGTGCCCAAAGTACTGGAGTTTCAGCTTTAGCATCATTCCTTCCAAAGAAATCCCAGGGCTGATCTCCTTCAGAATGGACTGGTTGGATCTCCTTGCAGTCCATGGGACTCTCAAGAGTCTTCTCCAACACCACAGTTCAAAAGCATCAATTCTTCGGCGCTCAGCCTTCTTCACAGTCCAACTCTCACATCCATACATGACTACAGGAAAAACCATAGCCTTGACTAGACGAACCTTTGTTGGCAAAGTAATGGTCTCTGCTTTTCAATATGCTATCTAGGTTGGTCATAACTTTCCTTCCAAGGAGTAAGCGTCTTTTAATTTCATGGCTGCAGTCACCATCTGCAGTGATTTTGGAGCCCCCCCCCCAAAATAAAGTCTGACACTGTTTCCACTGTTTCCCCATCTATTTCCCATGAAGTGATGGGACCGGATGCCCTGATCTTCGTTTTCTGAATGTTGACCTTTAAGCCAACTTTTGCACTCTCCACTTTCACTTTCATCAAGAGGCTTTTGAGTTCCTCTTCACTTTCTGCCATAAGGGTGGTGTCATCTGCATATCTGAGGTTATTGATATTTCTCCCAGCAATCTTGATTCCAGCTTGTGTTTCTTCCAGTCCAGCATTTCTCATGATGTACTCTGCATATAAGTTAAATAAACAGGGTGACAATATACAGCCTTGATGTACTTCTTTTCCTATTTGGAACCAATCTGTTGTTCCATGTCCAGTTCTAACTGTTGCTTCCTGACCTGCATACACATTTCTCAAGAGGCAGATCAAGTGGTCTGGTATTCCCATCTCTTTCAGAATTTTCCACAGTTTATTGTGATCCACACAGTCAAAGGCTTTGGCATAGTCAATAAAGCAGAAATAGATGTTTTTCTGGAACTCTCTTGCTTTTTCCATGATCCAGTGGATGTTGGCAATTTGATCTCTGGTTCCTCTGCCTTTTCTAAAACCAGCTTGAACATCAGGAAGTTCACGGTTCGCATATTGCTGAAGCCTGGCTTGGAGAACTTTGAGCATTACCAGCGTGTGAGATGAGTGCAACTGTGCGGTAGTTTGAGCATTCTTTGGCATTGCCTTTCTTTGGGATTGGAATGAAAACTGACCTTTTCCAGTCCTGTGGCCACTGCTGAGTTTTCCAAATTTGCTGGCATATTGAGTGCAGCACTTTCACAGCATCATCTTTCAGGATTTGGAATAGCTCAACTCGAATTCTATCACCTCCACTAGCTTTGTTCGTAGTGATGCTTTCTAAGGCCCACTTGACTTCACCTTCCAGCCATGGCTGCATGGGCACAGGAGGGCCTAGAGGAGCTATCCCATGCTGAAGGTCAGGAAGGGCGGTGGTGAGGAGATACCCCTTGTCCAAGGTAAGGAGCAATGGCTGTGCTTTGCTGGAGCAGCCGTGAAGAGATACCCCACACCCAAGATAAGAGAAACCCAAGTAAGACGGTAGGTGTTGCAAGAGGGCATCAGAGGGCAGACACACTGAAACCATACTTACAGAAAACTAGTCAATCTAATCACACTAGGACCACAGCCTTGTCTAACTCAATGAAACTAAGCCATGCCCCTGGGGCAACCCAAGACGGGCAGGTCATGTAGGAGAGATCTAACAGAATGTGGTCCACTGGAGAAGGGAATGGCAAACCACTTCAGTATTCTTGCCTTGAGAATCTCATGAACAGTATGAAAAGGCAAAATGATAGGATACTGAAAGAAACTCCCCAGGTCAGTAGGTGCCCAATATGCTACTGGAGATCAGTGGAGAAATAACTCCAGAAAGAATGAAGGGATGGAGCCAAAGCAAAAAGAATACCCAGCTGTGGATGTGACTAGTGATAGAAGCAAGGTCCGATGCTGTAAAGAGCAATATTGCATAGGAACCTGAAATGTCAGGTCCACGAATCAAGGCAAATTGGAAGTGGTCAAACAAGAGATGGCAAGAGTGAATGTTGACATTCTAGGAATCAATGAACTGAAATGGACTGGAATGGGTGAATTTAACTCAGATGACCATTATATCTACTACTGTGGGCAGGAATCCCTCAGAAGAAATGGAGTAGCCATCATGGTCAACAAAAGAGTCCGAAATGCAGTGCTTGGATGCAATCTCAAAAATGATAGAATGATCTCTGTTCATTTCCAAGGCAAACCACTCAATATCACAGTAATCCAAGTCTATGCCCCAACCAGTAACGCTGAAGAAGCTGAAGTTGAACGGTTCTATGAAGACCTACAAGACCTTTTAGAACTAACACCCAAAAAAGATGTCCTTTTCAGAGGAATAGCTGATTCTAAATGTGAATCTGGAAATATACAAGATGAAAATTTTACTGTGCCAAAAAGCAAGGAAATTATCAAAGAATCATTTCCAAAAGTCAAGGAGCCAACGTGAAGGAATGGCTACTGGCCAAATTTGAGATGATTTGATTAGCTAATATAATAATAAGCATAACTGTTCAAAACATATTGAATATAGATATATTTTAAACAAGTAAATAAAGTGAAAAAATGAAACCTAGTTAATATATAGCATTTTAAAAATCCCTACTTCTTTATTATATGTATATACAATGGACTAATACTCAGCCATAAAAAGGGACGAATTTGTGCCAGTTATAGTGAGGTGGATGAACATAGAGCCTCTTATACAGAGTTAAGTAAACCAGGAAGAGCAAAACAAATATTGTACCTTAATGCATATATATGGAATCTAGAAAAAGGGTACTGACGAGCCTATTTGCAGGACAGGAATAGAGACACAAACATAGAGAAAGGACTTGTGACACAGTGAAGAAAGGAGCTGCTGCTGCTGCTAAGTCGCATCAGTCGTGTCCGACTCTGTACGACCCCATAGACTGCAGCCCACCAGGCTCCTCCATCCATGGGATTTTCCATGCAAGAGTACTGGAGTGGCTTGCCATTGCCTTCTCCAGAAGAAAGGAGAGGGTAGGCCAAATTGAGAAAGTAGCAGCAGCAGCACTGACATATGTACACTACCATATATAAAACAGATAGTTGGCCGGAAGCAGCTGTACTGTACAGGGAGCCCAGCTCAGTGCTCTGTGATGACCTGGAGGGGTGGGATGGGGGTTGGGAGGGAGGCTCAAGAAGGAGGGGATATATGTATACTTATAGCTGATTCAGTGTTATACAGCAAAAACCAGCACAGCATTGTAAAGCAATTATCCTACAATTAAAAATAAATTTTAAAAAATGAAAAATAAATACTTACTGCAAAAAATTTCAGTTGAAAATTGTAAAATTAAGTTCCATCTTGCCTTCACTCTACTAACTATATTTCAAGGATTCAAAATCTTCCCTCTTAATTAGACAAAGTTCTCCTTGATGGCATAATGTGGATGAAAGTATAGAACTGTGATACACAAAGTATGTACACGTGTGCTCAGTTGCTTCAGTCATATCCTACTCCTTGTGACTCCATGGACTGCAGCCTGCCAGGCTCCTCTGACCATGGGATTCTCCAGGCAAGAATAGGGAGTGGGTTGCCATGCCCTCCTCAACATAGAAAGTAGGGAATTTTTTAAATGATGTTTTATGACCCCAGTGAAATAACTGATTTAAACATCATCAACAGATGAAATCATTGGACGAAAGGGACCTTTACAAGGAGGGATCAGGCTACCACCACCCAAAACCCACTGATCAATCTTGGCACCACAAAAACTTAGACAGTCCATGTACCCTAATATGTTGTGACATGGGACACACAGCACTACCCCTGAGGAATTCTTAAAAAAAGTTTGAGGGAATCGATATGAAGGGAAGGAGGCATTCCTGGCTTAACTATGATGGAGACATCAAAAGCAGATGTCCAGCAGCCATTACCCAGAAATCTACATACCACACACATTCCACAGTCACAGGGTATTTTGAAAATAGCTAAAAATGCTTTCCTGATAACTGTCAGTCACCTCCAGGGCAGGTAGCCTTTCCTGAGATCTGCAGTCAAGCAGAAGGAAGGAAATAATAAGGGGGGAAAGTACAAATCAACGAGATACGAAGCAGAAAATACTATAGAGAAAATAAATGAAACCAACAGTCAGAACGATTAAGAAAAAAAAAAAGGGAGCAAAGACACAAATTACCAATGTCAAGAACGAAAGATAAAACTTAAATAGAAATCCTACAGACATTATAAGGATAATAAGGGAGTAATATAAACATTCACATACTTGAAAAACAAAAAAAAACTCTAAATATTTGTACAACAATTGAGTAAATGCGCTGACAAGAATATGCAGTTGGAATTGGATTTATGGGTTCTGGGTTGTCTGAAGATTCAGGACTTCCTGAAAAGTCTGAATTTCTCTAATTCATGATTTTTTTTCTCCTCTCTTCAGAAAAGAAATAGGAATCCCATAGAAATACACAAAAAGAACCAAATCAAGATATAAAGAAAGCATTTCATGCCAACAACAAAATATTAGTAAAACTTGAAGTTGAGCTACCTCTTGCTTAGTTTAGAGAAATAGTACACATTTAAAGAGGAAAAATCCCAATTTTTTATGAGAATGCAATAAGGTTTTTCCATTGAGTGAGTATGAAATACATTAGAAAAAAATATACTGGTATACCTCTGTCCTTTCCAGAGAATATTAATAAGCTAGATTACAAACTCTCAGAGTTTGATAGATCCTATTCCATGATTGGCTTATAAAGGCTCAGTTCAGTTCAGTCACACAGTTGTGTCTGACTCAACTCCTGGAGCTTGAGTCCAACTCATGTCCATCAAGTTGGTGATGCCATCAAACCATCTCATCCTCTATCATCCCTTTCAGTCAAATGCTGCTCAAATCTAAATACAGCTACCTCACTTTCCCTTCTTGGTAAAGGTGAATTCCATGAATATTTAACCATTGTCTAATATTTTATTATATACTTGAAATTTGGTAAGAGAGCAGATCTTAAATGTTCTCACAACCATAGAACCAAACTGAAACGACGAACACTTATGACAAGAACAAAATGGAGATGGTCAACACAAACATATAACAGAATCTTAAACAAACTTTACAGGAATTTACAACTCTCCTCAGAAATTATCAGAGGACAGCAATCAGTTTCCAAACACCAAATCTTTTCACACCATCTTGGAACTTCCTTGCTCTCCTCACTCACTATCCTGATTCAAATAGGGAAGAAAACCACTAGAGAACTAACTAGCTGAAAAAAGCCAAATAAATTCCATGCTTACCTTGCAAAAACTCCTGAGTCTGTGAGTAACTTGGAATTCATTGCTACCATAGCCTTGATTTTCCTGGCTCACAGGTCGAAAGTCTTTCAATAGACTTTCGACTTTATTCTATTCAGTATGCGGAGTTGGGTTTTTGATAATACAAAAAAGAAATGGTAATTAAATCATGTGATGCCATGGAGGTGGTCTCTAACACTTTATGGTAGTAATCATCTTATATATCAAATCAATAAATTGAACACTTTAAACTTATACAATTTATACATCAATTATATCTCAAAAAAGCTGGCAGAAAAAAGAAATCAAAATTAGCAGTTGTCCATAATGACCCATCCTGTTGTGACTAATGTTCTCACAGAAGCCCCAATATATTATTTGTTGATGACACTGCTCAAGAAGCTATACAAGATGCTTACTCTAAAACAAAACTTGACCTATAAGCCTCAAAGCCCTGGAGAAGTAAAATGAATTGATGATATTTTTAAGTTTTTACATTTTTATATTTTTAAATCCAAATTTATAGCAAAGAACAATAATTTCTGTTCAGTTAATTCCTATATACCCTATACCAACATTCACTAATTGTTAACATTTTACACATTGCTTTTTCTCCTTTCTTTAATAATTACTAACACTGATCTATTTGAAAGTTAGTTGTAGATATCATGACTCATTATTCTTTAATATTTCTGTGTTTATCCCCTAAGAATAGGAACATTCTTTCACATAACCACAATATAGTCATCACATTTAGAAAACCCAATATCCATGTGATATCACAATATAACATATTAATTATCTCCTAATGTGGTGCTGGTGATAAAGAACCTGCCTGCCAATGCAAGAGATGTAAGAAACACGTGTTCAATCCCTGAGTAGGGAAAATCCCTTGGAGAAGGAAATGGCAACCCACTCCAGTATCCTTGCCTGGGAAATCCCACGGACAGAGAAGCCTGGTGAGCTGCAGTCCATGGGGTCGCAAAAGAGTCAGACACAACTTAGCAACTAAACACTCATATGCTAAGCACTCATTCGAGCTCATGCTCAGCCAGTAAGCACTATTATCAATCAATCAATCAATGTCCTTCACGTATTATTTTCCTGATCCAGAATTCAATCGACTTGTTACAATGAGTTGTAGTGTCTCTTTAGTTTCTCTTTGGTTTCCTTAGAGCAGTTTCTCACCTGTGCTTGCCTTTATGACATTAATATTTGTTAAGAGTGCAGGTGGTTGTTTTATGCACTCGGACTTGTTGATGTTTTGTCACAGTTAGTCTTTGCCTGCTTGTCAGGAATACAAAAGTAGCCCATGCTGTGTCAGTGCAACACATCAAGAGTCACAGGATATCAGTTTATCACATTACTAATGATGTTAGCTTGGTGCAGATGGTGTCAACAAGATTTCTCCATGTAATATTATCGATATTCCCTTTGTACTTAATAAGTAATCTGTGGGGAAATACTCTGACACAGTTTAATTCTCTGGTCCCCATCACACTTTTACCTCATGGTGTTAGCATTTATTAATCATTCTTGCCTAAATCAATTATCACTATGGTACTTGCAGATTGGTGATTTTTTTCCCAACTCTGTAACACTCTGTGATAAAGAAGAGCTTTTTATTTCATAAGTTCTTATCTATTACTGATATATTTGTGTTGATAAGACTGTCCCATCAAGAGCTCCTCAAACTGGCTCCAGTGTCCTTTTTACAACGTTCATTTCTTTTTAGAACTTCCTCAGTTTTTGACACAATGAAGCACTTCAGACTCATCTCAGATTTTTTCTGTTCCAGCCCTGGAGTCAACCATATTTCTAAGATCTTCAGAAACCATTACATGGTTTGTTTAACTCTACCTAGAAGGTTTGTTCTCTACAATATCAATAAATTTACATGCCCTCAATGTGAACCCTTAGGGAATATTTTTGCCCATGTATCTAGATGGTACTCTCATGCTGACTACATGAAAAGGTGAGCTTGACAAAATCATCCTGCCCTAGTTCCTTTTCGTGGAGAATTATTTTTCAAAACCAAAAAGGTAGTATTGCACAGGGGTATAATTGCCTCTAAGCTCATTCAGTGGATAGAACCAAGAAATACAGACTTTCATCATAAATATGGTATATTTCAAATCATGAATTAGTATAAATTCATTTATACTATGAATTCTTATATCCCTAATTCCAATCTGGGGGCTTCCCTGGTAGTTCAGATGGTAAAGAGTCTGCCTGCAATGTGGGAGAATCTAACACCATAAATTCTTCTCTAACTTCCCCAATTCTGTATTTATATCTCTTTCCTACAGAGACGAGCCTGACTCCAACAATAGTACATTTAGTCAGCTTTTCAATCTTATTGTATATGCAAAAGGATTCCAGGATTTTCACACTCTTACTACACTTACAAGAAACAGTGTATTCAAAGTTCAAGGTTTGAAGGGTTTTTTACTTTCTTTGGGCGGGGGGGAGTTTTGTTGTCTTTAAATTGAAGATATATAATCATATCACTATATTTTAAAGTTTTGAACTCATAGTATTTTAAATCAGAACAGTTAATATGTACAAAAGAGTTTAATCCTCCTTATCCTAAAGTTCTATCCTAGTCTTTTTTTAAATAGTACCACTGTACATTACAATTATTTTTTAAGTAGATAAATTACAAGTTTTAGTTGGAATTTCAATATCAAACTCTCAAAAATTAATAGAGTGAATGTACAGAGAAGTGTAAGTATATGGTAGACCTATGAACCAGTTCAACCCAATGAAGATTTATACAATTTTTAAAGCAACAAAGAATTTGTAGAATACACATTCTGTTTAAGTTCCCATCAAATGTAAACATATCCAGGGACATAAAACAAGGTGTAAAAACTTTATGGTGTAAAGGTATTGAAATCATACAGAGTCTGTTCTCTTCTCACTGTGGAATTATGTTAGAGATCAATATCAAAAGATATTTGGAAATAATCCACTAATCTTCAAGTGCAATGTGACATTTACCAAGAGAAATCTTTGAATTAGCCATTGAAATCAATAGTTATAAGACTGAAAACCACAGATGATTGCAGAGAAGAAAGCATTTAATTGAGAAAATATCTAAATGAGAAACTGATATCAAAGATACTTTAAAAATCTCATGTATTTGGAAATCAAGTGTCCACTTTTAAATGATGGCTGTATCTAAGTAGCCAAAACAAGTAAAATTAGAAAATATTTTTAATAGAATAAAAATGAAAAGAGAATTTATCAAAACTTATTGCATGCCTACCCTAGTCTTAATTATGCTATAATCTACATTACAAAACCCCCATAAACTCTCATGTTTTTGCTGACTAACATTACCCTTATTACATCCTGATCTTTTCTGCTGTTTTTAAAACCTTGTATCCTATGCAGAGTCACACCCAATAGGTACAGACTGCTTTTCCTAAAGAGATTCCGATGAATACACGCCTAGTAGGCTTTTATTATTGCACAATAAGTAGACTGAGTTATATAGAGAAAGACAGCCATGAAAGTTAGTCTTAAAACTATATTGAAAGGGACCTTTTCAAGTGTTTCTCATCACTAATGCTGTTCTTAAACTCTGAAACACACAACCCATGGATTTATATTTCTCAACACATATGTACTAAGGACCTTATGATCTGGATATCCATTCCCATTAGAGATCAAATCGTGGGCTCCCTAAAACATCTCCAGACACAGGAAATTTGCAGAAACAAACAGACAATTGCCACAGCTGCCAACATGCCCAATTGTGGAAACTCTTACCTGGTCCAGAAGTGTTAACCCAAACATATTAACACACATGCCCCAGTTGAACTCAAGTGAAAGTCGCTCAGTCATGTCCAACTCTTTGCGACCCCATGAACTATAACCCACCAGGCAACTCTGTCCATGAAATTCTCCAGGCAAGAATACTGGAGTGGATTGTTATTCCCTTCTCCAGGGGATCTTCCCAACCCAGGGATCAAACCCTGGTCTCCTGCATTGCAGGCAGATTCTTTACCATATGAGCCACCAGGGAAGAATTGAACTCTAGGTCTCCCACAATTACTGCTGTCACATATATCCAGACCTCAAAGTCACCCATGGGATGTAAAGGAACAGGTGACTAATAATATAAGTTATGATTCAACTATTTTGTCATAAACTAATTCAGAACCATCACATGGCTTGTTTAAATCTACTGAGAATGCTTGTTCTTTGCAATTAGACTAATTGCAATCAAGCAGCAACTGATATGAACTGATTTATCTTTAAATCCTCTTAAAAATCCCATGGACAGAGGAGCCTGGCAGGCTACAGTGACTTAGAGACTAAATAACAACAATACACATCCAAGGGATTACTTTTTCTCTGTAATTAGACGGACCTCAAAAATGATCTACACTTTGACAAAATCATGTTGCCTTTCTTGGGATTCTAAACAAATCCCTCTTCTCATATTTTTGATGGGGAGCTTCACATGGTAACTCATCAGAAAAGATTCAAGACACCAGACATCATGCAAATTTCTTCCTCAGACTGAAATATGTGATCCATGAAAGTGGAATAACTAGTTTTGAGGGGGGGATAGGCACATGGTTTTTAAGGCTGCCTAAACTGATCTATCGGAGAAGGCAGTGGCACCCCATTCCAGTACTCTTGCCTGGAAAATCCTATGGATTGAGGAGCCTGGTAGGCTGCAGTCTGTGGGGTCACTGAGAGTCGGACACAACTGAGCGACTTGACTTTCACTTTTCACTTTCATGCATTGGAGAAGGAAATGGCAACCCACTCCAGTGTTCTTGCCTGGAGAATCCCAGGGACGGCAGAGCTTGGTGGGCTGCCATCTATGGGGTCGCACAGAGTCGGACACGACTGAAGCGACTTAGCAGCAGCAAACTGATCTATGAGCCTTACACTCCTGGTTGGTTCTAGGCCAATTAAAATCTAGGTACATAAGAAAGCTGTGGTACATATACACAATGGAGTATTACTCAGCCATTAAAAAAAATACATTTGAATCAATTCTAATGAGGTGGATGAAACTGGAGCCTATTATACAGTGTGAAGTAAGCCAGAAAGAAAAACATCAATACAGTATACTAATGCATATATATGGAATTTAGAAAGATGGTAATGATAACCCTGTGTACAAGACAGCAAAAGAGACACTGATGTATAGATCAGTCTTATGGACTCTGTGGGAGAGGGAGAGGGTGGGGAGATTTGGGAGAATGGCATTGAAACATGTATAATATCATGTATGAAACGAGTCGCCAGTCCAGGTTCGATGCACAATACTGGATGCTTGGGGCTGGTGCACTGGGACGACCCAGAGGGATGGTATGGGGAGGGAGGAGGGAGGAGGGTTCAGGATGGGGAACACAGGTATACCTGTGGCGGATTCATTTCGATATTTGGCAAAACTAATACAATATTGTAAAGTTTAAAAATAAAATAAAATTTAAATAAATAAATAAATAAATAAAATCTAGGTACAAATAGAGGGATTTCAAATATTTCTTTTGATAGTTAGGATTTATCTTGCCTTTTCAAGTGAATGATATGCAGGTGCCTAAAAATTACCAAAGTGTCGCTATGCCAGGCTGACACTCAGCTGATGCTACTGTATCAAAAAGACTGAACCCATTATGGCTCACTCAGGTTAACTTTGACCAAATGGAGGACCAAGTTATTCTAATAGAGAAATGGTGCAGTCTTACCTTAACGATACAGGAGAGTTCAGCAGAAGTCCAGCTAAGAGTTCAGCAGTAGCCATATTCAGAAATAAGACATATCACTTGCAGTCACAGAATTTCTCAGAAAACTCATAAATAACTAAAGTGGCTTTCCCTGGTAACTGCCAGTCCTGATGAAGGCCACCTTGCTTCAAGAAAAATGTTCCCCCTAATAAATGTTAACTAATAACTTTGCCTAAGAGCCAAAAATAATATTTTATTTTCAGATGTTGTGTGTGTGTGTTTTATAAACCATTCCTGGGACTTCCCTGGTGATCCACTGGCTAAGACTCCATCCTCCCAATGTAGGGGGCCTTGGTTCAGTCCTTAATCAGGGAATTGACTCCCACATGCCACAGCTAACAACTCACGGGCATAAACTAGAAGATCAAAGATCCCACATGTTGCAACTAAGACCTGGCTCAGCCAAATAAATAAATAATAAAACCATCCCTTGCTTTGTTTCCATGGTTGATCTCTATCACATACGAGTAAATATCAGCTATGCTTTTAATCAAACTGAATACATCTGAGTTATTCTTTAGCAAGATGATCCTCAATCTAATCAAGACCCAAAAGTTGACTTCCATTTACAGGAAGCTCAAGAAAAAGTTAAGTGACTACACAGAAGCAAAGAGGTATATTCCCAATGGAAAATAGTTCATAGGACAATTAACCCAGTTTCTATAATAACTCAATGCAAGACTTTTTTAAATGAAGGCAGGGTTGCTCCAGATTAAAAGAGATTTGAGAAACTTAAAACTGAACAGAATGTGTGCACCATAGTTAGGTCCCATTTCAAGCAAATAAACTATAAAAAGGCATTTTCAAAGCAATCATGAAAATGTAATTCTGAGCCAGGTATTACATGTTACCAATGAATCATTATAATTAAGTGTGGTATTAGAATTGCATTTATGTAAGAAAAGGGTCATATGTTTAAGAGAGATACCTACTTTAGATATGCAAGAGAAAATGTAAATAATGTCTATTTTCTCTTAAAGATTCCAACAAAGGTGGAAAAAAATAAAGAAAAATAAGAATAGAAGCAAGGAAATTCTGATTATTTTTTTAACCTGATTGATATGAGTTCATTATTTGCTTTCTCTTCCTTTGTGTCCATTTGAAATTGTTCATCACAAAAATATTCTTAACTTTGAAATCCTTTTTGAAACTCTTTTTTCCAAAAGAGGACATTTCCTGCATTTCCTAAATAAACTCAAAGAGCAAAACTGTGGGAAATGTTTTTTCTGCCACAATAGGCACCATTTGCTACCTAAATCTGCACGTTTATCCCTTGTCACTGACCTGAATTCCTGAAAAGTTAGATGTAATTACTTACATTATGATTGAGGAAGCAGTTGCAGGGGGAAAAAAGGACAAATCCATCAAGATATAAAAAGATGAGAAAATACAGAATGAAATTCTACTGTCTATATGAGAACTCAAGGTTAATGTTATGGCCAAATTGAATTCTTAATGAAATCACTTTTAAAAAATTCTACCTATATCTATTAATTCAATTCCATCTGATAATAAAGCAGGATGGGGTGGGGGAAGTTCAGAGGATAAGAGAATGAGTTAATAAGTGATTAGTGGGAAAGTATCTTTGTGTTTTTGTTTGTTTTGTTTTTTAATTGAATTTTTCATTTTATATTGGCATATAGCCAATTAACAATGTTGCGATAGTTTCAGGTGGACAGCAAAGGAACTCAGCCATGAACAAACTCCCTTCCCATTCAGGCTGCCATATAGTATTAAGCAGAGTTCCCTGTGCTTTACAGTAGGCCCTTGCAGTTATCCCTTTTAAATATAGCAGTGTGTACATGTCAATCCCAAACTCCCTAACTATCCCTTCTGGAAAAGTATCTTCAGAAGGCAATACAATAAATTGCTTTTTCTTTTCTTGTTCCTAATTTCCCCTCCTCCTCCTTCCAGATGTGATTTGAATAAGACCAAGATCTTAGGCAACTAATGTTACCTGTATGTATAATGCAATGCTTATGATGAGGTTTCTATTTAAAAAGCAAAATAAAAAATAAGGCCTGTGGGATAAATGGAGTGAGTCATATTTCTCCTAGATTTCTCTTCCAGGCACTTCAATATTTTGTGTCCACGGTGTTCTCACTAGAGTATTGTAAGCTAAAATGCTGAGTGGAATCCCAAGAGGAATCAATTTCCCAGCTTCAGTGGTATCCTACTAATGTTCTTCTTGGACTCAAACTGCAAATCAGCTCACAGAAAGAAGGAAAACAGTACAGTAGCTGCTGTCAAGATAGCAAATAATTTTCAACATTATCAATTTAATGTAAAAATTCAACTTATTAAATTTATATTAAGTCCTTCTTATGATCAAAGTAAATTCATGTCCCAAAAAGTTCAATTATAAAATTATCAATAAGACTTACTAATTTCAATAAGTCACTTTGCTTCTGGGTAAATTATTCTAATTACTAATATGTATAAGTCCCATTCGGACATAAAAAGAAATCATAGGTACAAAAAAGGAGATAATAATTAACTAAGCATTCTTCTTTTTCCCTGTTTTGGCCACACTGTGCAGCATGTGGGATCCTAGTTCCCTAACCAGGGGTCAAGCCCATGCCCCCTGCACTGGAAGCACAGAGTTTTCACCACTGGACTGCCAGGCAAGTCCCAGCATTCTCCATTATTAATAACCAATCTAAGAGGAAAATAATAAGGTATGTTAATTCACCACTGCAGAATCAACTATAACTCACCAAACAATATAGATTTCATTGAATGAAAATATATTTTTTCATTATATTTTCATTCATTAAATATACATTTCCATTAATGAAAAAATATATATTTTCATTAATAAGGAACATAAACTCCCTCCGTGGAATGACTTTCCCTTTAAATAAACCATATCAGTGGTTCTTTTAAAGGACATCACTACAAACAATAAATGCTGGAGAGAATGTGGAGAAAAGGGAACCCTCTGACCGTGTTGGTGGGGATGTAAGTTGGTATAGCCTCTATTGAGAATAGTTATGGAGGTCCCTTAAAAAATTAGAAATAGAGCTCCCATATGACCCAGCAATCCCCTTCCTTGGCATATATCTGGAGAAGAATATCATTTGAAAGGATACAAGTACCCCAATGTTCATTGTGGTACTGTTTACAATAGTGAAGATACAGAAGCAACCTAAATGTCTACTGACAGATAAATGGATAAAGAAGATGTGGTACATGTGTACAATGGAACATTACTCATCCACTGAAAGGAATGGAATAATGCCATTTGCTGCAACATGGATGGATCTAGAGATGATCATAACAGTGTGTTAGAGAAAGACAAACATCATATGATACCACTCATATGCAGAATCTTTAAAAAACTGATACCAATGAAGTTATTTACAAAACAGACTCACAGACTTAGAGAACAAATTTATGGTAACCAGGGGGGAAGGATGGAGGGAGGGACAGACTGGGAGTTGGAAATGACATAAGCACACTGCGATATTTAAACAGAAAATCAACAAGGACTTACTGTATAGCACAGGGAACTTTGCTTAATATTCTGTAATAACCAAATGGGAAAAGAATTTGAAAAGGAATGTGGTGGTGGTTTAGTTGCTAAGTCGTGTCCGACTCTTGCGACCCCATGGACTGTAGCCCACCGGGATCCTCTGTCCATGGGATTTCTCAGGCAAGAATACTGGAGTGGGTTGCCATTTTCTTTTCCAGGGTATCTTCCCGGCCCAGAGAATGAACCCAGGTCTCCTACATTGTAGGCAGGTTCTTTACCAACTGAGCCATCAGGGAAGCCTGAAAAAGAATAGATACATGTATACATATAATTGAATCACTTTGCTGTGCCCCTGAAACTAATAAAACATTATAAACCAACTACACTCCACTACAAAATAAAAAATAAGGGACTTTCCTTGGTGGTCCACTGGTTAAGACTCTGGGCTTTCACTATAAGGGACACAGGTTCAATTCATGGCCAGGGAACTGGATCCCACATGCTGCAACTAAGCGTTAGAATGCCTCAACTAAAGAGTCCACAAGCCATAAATAGGACCCAGTATGACCAAATAAATAAATAAAAACATTTAAAAAAAAATAAATTAAAAAAAAAACAAAAAATAATAAAGGATGTCAAATCCTTTTCATTTTTAATTAATCTACAAGAATATGGCAAAATCATCAAAATGTTAGTCAATTAACTTTTTTCATGTGTTACTATTTTAGGTACATCTCTAGATATTTTCAACTTTAACTGAATTTCCAACCACCTAAAAAAATTCTATGATTTTTTTATAAGTTTTCTTTGTGATCAACTGAATTTCAGTCAAAACAATTCAATTCTCACAATATTTTTCCTATCTCACTCACTTTTAATAATTACTTTAAGATTCTTTCCCAGACAGATTATTCTTAGCATAAAATCACCTGAGTATATTAGATGACATCAGTTAAATACTCCAAAGAAACTGTTCTCTTCAGTTTGGAAAGATATCAACACCTCAGGCCTCCTTGAAGAGAGAATACACAATACACCAAAACTCACAGTAATTAAATCTCTGTTAGCACACCTTTGATTTTCACAACTTCCTCTGACTACTGCTAAAGATTTTAAAAATTGCCAAGGATCTTCTATTAACATGAGCTTTATCCCTCTATGACCTTTTGGGAGTGGGGCAGGATATGAATAAAGATACAATAGTAAACAGCTTAGTACCTGCTCCCCAGATGAGCTAAGAAAAGAAAAATGGTTGAAAGTATTGCTATGGCTTCACTGGGTTTAATCGTTTTGATTTATTTTCAACAGCTTTGAAAACTGTTGTTATTTCACAAACACTTATTGACTATCCACACATGCTGCAGTCTGGGGTCACAAAGAGTCAGACATGACTGAGTGACCAAACTGAACTGACCATGTGAATCGTGTAGCCAAGCACTAAAAGGGATCCAAAGATACACACCACCCAGTATCTAACTTTAAAAGTTTAAATGTGTTGAAAACTAAAACATAGTAGCTATAGCTTATTAAATATCCATGGTGGTTCAGACAGCTTACACATGGCAGCCCTTCAATTTACTCCAAATGCTGTAACATAAGAATTGTTGTCCTTATCTGCATGGCACAGATCTAGTACTTATTGTTTCATTTGGTATCCATCCATTCCCATCAAGGGCTTCCCTGGTGGCTCAGTAGTAAAGAACCTGCCTGCCAATGCAGGAGATGCACGTTCAGTCCCTGGGTCAGGAGGATTCCCTGGAGAAGGAAATGGCAACCCACTCCAGTATTCTTGCTTGGGAAATCCCATGGACAGAGTAGCCTGGTGGGCTACAGTTCATGGGGTCACCAAAGAGTTGACCATGACTCAGCAACTAACAGAGAAGGCAATGGCACCCCACTCCAGTACTCTTGCTTGTAAAATCCCATGGACCGAGGAGCCTGTTAGGCTGTAGTCCATGGGGTCACTAAGAGTCGGACATGACTGAGCAACTTCACTTTCACTTTTCACTTTTATGCACTGGAGAAGGAAATGGCAACCCACTCCAGTGTTCTTGCCTGGAGAATCCCAGGGATGGGGGAGCCTGGTGGGCTGCCGTCTATGGGGTCCCACAGAGTCGGACACAACTGAAGCGACTTAGCAGCAGCAGCAGCAGCAACTAAACAACAAAAACATCCCCATCAAAACCATTTGCTTCAAGGAAAGCTGATTCTCATCTTCTGACCTCTGGGACCCACTCAATCTCTGTAGTTAGATGAGCCAACCAATCCCCTTTTATTATCAAAGTCAGTTTGCATTTTTTTTCTATTCTTTGCAACCAAAGCATTCTAGCTGATACACAGGATAATAACAATCACCCTCCAAAATTAGTAACATTTTCTTAAAGAGGTGGCAGTTAATTGATTTTATAATTTTTATATTTTATAATTTTTAGACAATAAGGAAAAAATTAGCTGATTTCACAATATAAAAGCCTGAAATTTCATTAAATATTTGCTGAATGAATTAGCAGAACAAAAGAATGAGTAATGACTGAGCTAGTGATTATGAAATAATTTCTCTGTTCCTATTTTGCCCCTATCCTCTCAGGCTATAATGTGTTGAGTTAAAACATTGTTAAGACATTGTTATGCTAAAAGAAAATACAAAACAATAATTGATGCAACTCAGCTCTTTTAACTTAGTTTTTATTAGCCAGTTGATGATGGTCTCCTATCTTTATATTCCACAGTGCTGTGTGCTGTACAGTGCCAAGTCACTTCAGTTGTGTCCGACTCTTTTCAATCCTATGGATTATAGTCTTCCAGGCTCCTCTGTCCATAGGATTCTCTAGGCAAGAATACTGGAGTAGTTGCCATTTCCTTCTCCAGGGGATCTTCCCAACCCAGGGATCTAAAGCACGTCTCCTGCATTAGCAGGTAGATTCTTTACCACTAGTGCCACCTGGGAAGCCCATATTCTATACTAAGTCATATTGACCTACTACCTCCCCTGCTTGACATTATTTGAAAATAATACATAACTTTAGGTTAAGTAGGTAGCTAGGTAACTAGGTAAGTAGATGCTAGGTAGCATCTGGAAAGTCAGAAATAGAAAAGATTTACACATTTGATACTTGTCCCTGTGTATACTGACCTCCATCTCACATTCCTATCCATCAGTAGGTAAAGTTCACCAGAGATTGAGAGATTAGACCGTAAAATGTGTGTTTTATTTTGTGTTATTGATAGTGATCAAAAGTGCAATAGATCTTGTTCAGCTGCCAGTGGTGGTTGTTAAAGGCATTAACACCATGACTTAGGGACCTTTTCTCCAAGGACGCTAATAATGGGTAGAGATGACACACATTCTAAGGGGAAAGGGTGTGGTGGGAAGAAGAGGAACACTTTAAAGATATTAATCACACAGACCTACTGTAATCCCTTATCTCATGACTAGTAGCTACTTCACTGAGAAGGAATTAGCTCTCACATTTAAAATGGGAGATGACTATAAAGAAGGAGAAAAAGGTTATTTATTTCCAGACACTGCCAACTTCCATATTGCTCTCTTGCTGTGTCATAGTCACAGACCTGTACAATGATAGGAAAAATAACTTCTAATCTTCCTGTTCAAGAAATGATTTTATTGATCTCAACTCTATCTTTTATTTTTCTTATGATTCAGCAGGTCAGAACTGCACGTGCTCCTGTAGCTTTCTATCATTCAGCAAGATATCCATTGAGTTAAAAATGTCTTACAATAGGAAAGGAAGATATTTATTTCAGCACCAAGGAGAGTACCCTGTTCATTTCAAATGGTGTTATGCATTCAAAACTGCATATTATTCATGAGGCTAGAAAGAAATTGAAAGGCGGTTTGACAGAAAGCTGCTAAAAACTTATCTCATAAGATAGCTTATGAGAAAAATTCTAACCATTTCTATAAAATTAAAAACTTGCCAAAGTTTTGTACATGTATCTGATTTCAACAACACACTAATCTTTTAGCTTTAAAATACAACAGGATTAGAGATTATTTGTCTATTTTTCAAATGTCAAAACCACAGACTCTGGATGGACTTAGGTTTAAGGAAGTTTCAGTGAAGTCACAGAAGAGTTAAATTAACCGTAATTAAAAACTCCATGATGCAATGAGAGATTATCATCCTAAGTGAAGTCAGTCAGAAAAACAAAGTAAAAACCATGATAGGAATCCAACGAAACTGTCTATGAAACAGAAACAAAATCAGGGACATAAAGAATAAGACTGGTGGTTGCTGATGGGGAGATGGGTGGGAGAGGGTAGGAGAGGGCGCTTTGGATTAGCAGATGCAAAATGGTGTATATAAGGTGGATAAACAACAAGGTCCTGCTATATAGCACAGGGAACTATATTCAATATGCTGTGATAAACCATAATGGAAATCATATGAAAAAGAATGTATATATATGTGTGTGTGTGTGTACATATATAACTGTATATATATATATATACATATATAACTGAGTTTCTTTGTTGCACAACAGTAATAAGCCCAATATTGCAATTCAAATATACTTAAATAAATAAATAAAAAAAAAAGTCCATGAGGTCCATGTGAACAAGTCCTAAAATCTTGCTCACTGCTGTGTCCTTAGAGCTTGGTACATAGTAAATGCTCAATAAATATTCATGGGAGTCAAGTGAGAAAGAATGAATTAATGAATGGCATTCATTTAGTGAGTAGGAAGGAATTAATGAACAGCTGGCTTATAATGAAAAATCACTTTCTGCAACCGATCTCAGAGGTCCTCATACTGCGCAGCCTGAAACATGGACCCACTTTTCTCTGCCCTGTATCAACAGTGACTCTGGATCTCAGGCCAAAAATCTTGCTCCAGATCACATTTTTCAACTCCACTAAGCTTTCAGTGTAAAGGGTTGTCCTTAGAGCCCTGGAAAGGTCACTGAGGTTTCAATCGGTGTAATCCTATATCTCCAGGGCACCATAGCATCCACCCACCTGTGGCTCCTCCAATGCTCAAGTCAGCCAGTCAATCTGGGTCTGCCCTGTTACCCGTTGGACAGGAGGTTAACTCATCTTCCCAAAGTCCCCAGAGAGACGATAACTACTTGTCCCTATTCCCTAGCAACCCAGCAGCCCCTTCCTTGTGTGCCAAAAGTAGAAAGCAGCAGATCTTGCTCTGCTGAGAGATCCCCAGGAGTCCAGAGACATTTAAGTTCAGCTGTGCTAGGAGACAAATGACAATCGTGCCTTTCTGCTTTTAGTTGTCACCACAGCCAGACATGGGGTCACCCTGAGAGACTAGAATCTACCAAAGATATGGCCAAAGGTGAAAGAGAAAACACGAACAAGTAAAAACAACGTTTAAATAGACGTTTCCAACAGTCAGCAGGTTGTGAAGACTTCTCAGGCCTCTGAAACCCTTTCCTTTTTCCTACGTCTATTTGTGCAATGAAACAAGTGTGAATCAAGTCAAGCCTCCTGGCTCCTAGGTGGGTACAGCCCAGTTCTTAGCTCCTAGAAGGATTCTGGGCTAAGGCTCCACTCTACTTGGACTGTACTATCAGGCCCCCAAAACGGGGGGAGCTGCCTGGGAAGGACTGATTTCCATTTCAAACTGCATTCTGGTACTTTGTACTCCAGCACCATTGGCCGATCAATATTTAATGCTTGGAGATTCTGACTCTGCGGGAGTCATGTCAGGGGACCTTGGGAGCCAATCTGCTTGAGCTTCTGAGTGATAATTATTCATGGGCTCCTGCCTCTTGCTCTTTCTCTCGCACGGTCCCACTCTGCAGACTCAGTGCCTTATTCAGTCTTCTCTCTCGCTCTCTGCGCTGCTGTAGTCGGACCCTCCGCCTTCGCCACCGCTCAGCATCTGCACATCCCTACAATGGCTAAAACAGCAATGGGTAAGGCATCGCGCCTCGTTCTTTCTCGGCTCCACCTGAAGCCCACCTCTTACCTTTTCTCTTAGAGCTTGGTAGGCATTCGGAGATATTTTCTAGAAGAAAAGACATTATTGGTAACATAGGAATCGGGAAGGATGGAGGCAGCTCCGGGGTATGAGGGAGGGCAAAGAGGGGATCTTTGAAAATCTAAAGCTAAGGATTTTTTTTTTTTAAGGTGGAAGCAGGTAAGTTGCCGTCCCATGGGGAGCCAATTTATTGTTTCCATATTTAAAATTAAGGCTTAGCCATGGGGGGAGGGGGTTACCTTAACTATATGCCTCAAATGGGTTTAAGGGACATTTTGGAAAGTGCTTTGTAACGTCCTTTATTTCTTCTCTAGTTAAAGATTAAGAAAGTAGGAAAATAGGGAAGAGGAAAGAGGATGGGAGAAAGGAAAAAGAAAAATGTAAAGTCAAAGTGGTCCCATCTAGGCTGTTCGGAAGATGGGTGGAGACGAGGAGAGGCGTGTGAAGAACCGGGCAAATTTTATGGTATTGTCTGGTGGCAAAAACCGCTAGTCCTGGGGCGCGGTGTGGGGAGGCAAGGGCGCGGGGCGGGGTTGCAGGGAGACCTACACTCCTTTGTTTTAGGGAGAGGGAGGGGATGGAGAAAGGAAGTCGGGAGGGCACAGAGGGCGCGGGTGGGCAGCTGCAGGGGCGGGGAAGCGCGCGGTTAGGGAGGGACAGCGGTTTCGCAGGCGCTGGGGTGGGGTTTCTTTGTGTGAAGACGAGCCGTCCCGGGGTGGGGGGGCGGGTGGAAGGCACCTGCAGCGCGGGGCACACAATGCGGACTGCCCCACCCTGTGCGAGCCGCGCCGGCGCCCTCCCCCCACCGCCCCCCCACCCGGTGCAGCATCTCCCGCGTAAAGGGGGGCACGGGTGCGGAGCGCAGCGCGAAGCCTGGAGCCCGGCCCTGGGTAGACAGCGACGCCACGCCCCGCGCCTCGCGCTCCAGACTCCCAGCCTCGGCTTCCAAGTGAGACCTGACCATTACCCCCGCCTTCCCCACCCTGGCCTCATTGTTCTGTCTATAGAGAGAAGAGGAGAAAAGTGGGTTAAACATTTTTCTTTTCAAAACCACATCACCTAGGGTGATTAGACTTAAACGCGATAAATTCTTCCTTCACTCATTTGATCGGTGCGGGGAAAAGCTTTTGGAAGCTAGATATGAGTACACATAATAATTCAGATACAAAAGAGGTCAAGGTCTTTAACTGAGCCAAGTGATATAACAGTTTTGTAGGTCAAACAGTGCCAAATATCCGCAATTTTCATAGGCTCAGCCGGTATCAAGAGACAGATACCAAACGAGGTTCCGGATCCAAGGCCTCCAACCCCAACCCCTGGGTCTTGCGCCTCCAGGGCCCCTCGGCGGCCCCCGGGGACAGGCAGGGAGGGGCTGGAGCTCGGGCGGCGGCTGGAAGCACCCCTCCCCCGGAGCGGGATGCGTAGAAGGGAAAAGAGGCGAAAGAGGTTTGCTCTGGACCACTCCGCCCTGCCCCACCCTCCCAGGCGGAGCCGGGGAGACCTCCGGCTCAGATTCTTGGGCAAAGGGAAGGGGGCTGGGGAGGGGGGCCCTAGAGCGATCTGCAGTCCTAGTGCCCTCTTTTCCAGCCCCGCGGTCTAGAACAGACAGGACGCCCCTCGATGTGCCCAGACCCCGGACGTTGCTCAAATACGGGCTCGGAGCCGCTCCCAGCCCACCGAGTGGCTCTGCAGAGAGGCCGGCCCGAGCCCTGCCCGGCCACACAAAGGCGCGGCCCCACCCCTGCCGGCCGCCGGGCCGCAGAGGTGACCCCTTCCCAGGAGTGCGAGGGGCGCTTCTCTTGCCCTCCCACAGTCCTGGGAGCCTGGGATTGCTTCCCCCAGCCGAAGCACACGACTCACGCCCTGTTCAGGTGGAGACCCCTTGGGTGGTCTTGGTGCGAGAGACCCTCGCTCCTCGAGCGAGGGCTCGGCCCCACCCTTCCCAGCTGGGGCGCAGACCCGACAGCGGCTGGCCGGATGGGGGCGCACTTGGCGAGCAGGCGCGTGGATCGCAGCCAGCCCTGCAGAGCCCCGCGCCGCGCCCTGCGCGCCCCTCCCCGGAGCTGGGCGCTCGCCCCCCGCGGGTGCAACCCAGGAGACCGGTTTCTACGCAGTGTCCTGAACTACCCCAACTCCCCACAGTCGTGGTTCACCCTCAAGTCGGGAAAGTGTCTGAGAATGGGGGATGGGGGCGATCTGGCTCTGCGCTCTGCACCCCCACCGAGAGGTTTCTGCTGCAGGAGGACTTCTGCAAACTCATCACCATCATCAGTATTACTGCTGTTATTTCAAATTATTATTGTTTGATGACTCAGGTGCCATATTTGTTCAAACGGTTTGAATGATCGCATTTCAATGAGGATTAACCCTTGCTGCGCTAGCTTTTCTTCCTTCTATTCCCAACTCCCCTCTCCCAGAAAAGAATGCATTTCTTCTTTAATTATACTTTATAAAACAAGTATATGTTTGGTTGTTGTAGGGATTTTGTATGTTCATAAGTGAAGGTGCTTGCTAAGGGCAGGGCTTGTGTGCCAAAGATTGCTGGAATATTCTCCGCAGAGAATTGTTTGTGGCTGCAATATGCATATATATATATAATTGAAATATTATGATCTTAGCACTTGTATTCCATAGGCCATATCTATAAACATATCAACGTACTTTATGCACAAAATTTTAATTGTTTCTTTTTTATTTTCGAAACTCAATTTTGCACAGAAATGTGGGTCGTGAAACAGTAGCCATCGTTCCATTAATAAAAATTCCACCCCAAATATGATAAATGCAAGGGCCCTTTCTGCCATGAGTAAGCAAATCAGGAAAAGAAGTACAACCTCTGCATTATTAAAATAATGGATTTTGAAATCATTCCAGTTGCAACGCATAATCAATTAATCACCAGGGCGGATGCTTTCTCCTGATTCATTAAACAATTATTGTATTCAGCATGATTGTACTAGATGCGTATAATACTCTCTGTTATCGTCTCTAATGAAGTGGACACCGTCTAAATGGATATATAAATAACTAGAAGTCGAAAGAGGAGGATTTGGTCAAAATTTCAGGATAAGATGGAAAGAGAAATAGCAGTAGCTTATCATTTAATCTTATATGTATAGTTCATACCAGGTGAGTAAGCTGAGCCTACAGTAAGCATTACTGACCCAGTGTAGCCAAAGGCAAGTAACTGTTTTAATGATATAAATTAATACATTTGCTGGTGGTTGTCTTACCTGAAAGAAAATAATTTTTTCAGTGGTGATTAAGATTGGATGGTTTGTCATATTAAAATCTACAACTTTTAAATTAAAGTTAATTAAAATTAATCATGCCTTTGTGGTGTGACTTACAGATTTGTACTAAATTATTCTAAGGAGAAAAGGAGTGTTTTTATTGTCAGAGGAATTGTCTCTGCCCTTAATCATTAACATTTTTAGCCGAGTTGTATAGTTACATTCAAAATGCATTTGCTTACTTTCCTATTTTTTCATTATTAATGGATAGAACACGGAATAAGCATTTGACACATTGTGTCTTCCATCAAATAATTGGTTCTCAGTGGTGAAATGCTGCAAGAGGTTACATTTTCCTCAGATTCAAGAAATGTCCTCTCCCAGTGTCATAAAGCCGGTTCATGCAATGAAATAGTCTTCCTCCCTGTAATTTAGGATCAAAATAATTACTCAATTCTGTGATTATCTAGTTGTAGCTATCAAGCAGAATTTTTAAGCTAAATTTGTAAAATTAAAAATGAAATGGAAGATAAATCAATTGCATAATGAGGATTTTTGTCATTGATAAAGCCAAACCATTTTTAAGAAAATGCCTGATTTATCAATAACTCTGTTTTTTATTCCAGCCAACTATATATCCACCCCACCCCAGCCCCACTCCCACCAGCTCATTGCTCACATAGGCTGGAGGAAGCTGATCTCAGAGCCGAGGGCTACCTTTTTTGGGTGTGGTCACCCCAGGCTGCTGATATTTAACTCCAATTCGCTCTAGTTTCCCCTGTGGTCTTAGACAAATACACATTATTCTGTTGTCACACAATCTGTGACCTTGTATAAAAAAAACGCAAGAAATTTTCGGAAAAAAAAAAATTTAATTAGCCAGCGACCCAGATGTTTCCAGAACCAAGGCTCTTTGCTGGTTCTTCGAACTGTGAAACCTTAGTGCCTGCATTAACTTTTCACACCACTAGAGGGCAATCATGTTCTCAAAAAAGTAGATTTGCCTTTTTAAGCAAATTTTACTTGCTTATTTAAGCCCTGTTTCAAATAAGCCCTGTTTCAAATACTTGCTATTTATTATAATAACTTCTTTTGCCTGAAGCATTCACTTGCTTATTGGATAAGTTAATGTCATGCTTAACCTAGTGAATGAAAAGGGTTTGTGCACTTTTTCAAGGAGACATGAAATGAGCCATCTTAACAATCTGAGAGTAGGTGTTCAGTTCAGGAAGTAGGTGTACCTCCTGGTTAATTCTCTGATGATTTTACTTTTCTGGTATCATTACATTGTTATTGTAATGTCATTTATATTATTTGGGGAGTGGATACATAGTAGACAGTGGTCAGTAGTAATATCAAGATTATATAGGTACAGAATGTTTCAACGTTTAAATAAATTAATTAAACAAAAACATTGTTTACTTATTCATTTATTTAAAATGTGCTCATTGTTGTGGACGCATCTGAATGCCACTCTCCACCTTCAGGGATCTTGCAAGTTAGTGGCTAAAGCAGACAGATACAATGTGATACTGAGAGGGCTCCCCCACCCCCCAATTGGCTGTTACTGTTTCCTACTTTTTCAGCTTTTTTCCATTTAAAGGATATCTCTTTTAAATTAAATCCAGTGTGATTTCAGCTCGAATATTTAAATCTAATGTTTTGTCAGCTTTCAATAATTATTGAGTATCCCCTTGTAGTAGTTTTATTAGTTTAGTAGAAAATTGATGTTAATTTTAATGAAATAAGAAGAAACAGATAAGCATAAGCCAATTTTTAGGATTATCGAAATTGGATTTTTTAAATGTTTGCATTGGTAGGGAATTCTTTTTCTCTTATATTTCATGTAACTATAATCCAACCGTAAAATATTTAATCAGTTCATATTACTATGTTCCCCAGATATAATATGCATGTGAATTACCCCCGACTTTCATTAAAATGCAAATTTTAATACTGTAGGTCTGGTTGAAGCCAGATATGCTGCATTCCTAACAAGTTCCCAGAAGATGCTGATTCTAACCACCAAATACATTGATTTAAGAAATATAAAACTGTAATATATACGTACCTTCCACAGTAAGCTCTGACATTATGTCTTAACATTTTCAAGGCTATGGCAATCTTTACAAAATATTTCACCTCCAATCTCATACACTTAGGGATTTTATTCCTCTGGGAGTTATGTGTTCTGTGCCATCCATTCTCTTTTAAATGGACTTTTAAAATATATTCGTATTGCAGGACTCAGCAGAAGACCTTCAGGAGAATGTGGAAATAAGAATTTGTGCATGTGTATGTGCCTGTGTGTGTATGAGAACAGAATGTAACCTGTGGTACAGCTGAGAAGGATCACAGTAATGCTCGTTCCTGTCATTCGCAAAACAACATGCAGAACAAAAAGTTCAATTCAGAACCTTTACTTGTGGAATGTTGTGCAAAAGTCTGTAACCCCATTTACCACATTGACTAATTCATTGCCAGTATTCCACACACTAAAGAAATTAACAAGGAGGATCTAGCAGCACTAAAATTTTCTCTCAATACATCCTGCATTTATCACTTACCAAATTATCTAAGAGCATTTCTTCCTGGATACCATATTAGCAAATTATTAATAATCTACTGAGTATGGATGGATATTTGAAAACAAATTATGTGTGTGTTATCTGCTTATGTAAACTAATAAGGGACTTCTGTTATTCAATGCAGACTTTCTAAAAAGGTGACCTAGAGGTAAAGAAATGTGCCGTCAAGGAATATCATCAAAGATATCCTATGTCAATCCTTCCATGCAGTGGGTTGCTGACCATCCAAACATTACCACATCTCTGGAAATGCTATCCTGATACTATGCATAGAAAAGATACTATGCATGAAATATCTCAAATTATAAATTTACTATTTCCCAAATAGGGCATTAAAAACATGGTCCCAAAATAGAGCTGACCAGAGACAGTACAATACACTGTTTTTCTCCATGAAATTAGAGTAAGCCTCAAGGTTATCCATTTTTTTGTTCCTCCTGTCCATTTCAGGGTCTCTCAAAAGCTAGGAAACTTTCCATTTTTGCAACTCCTAGTACATTTCAAAAGGAAGAAGACAGCATTATTAAAGTAATACATGTTTTTGAACATTTAATCCTAGCAGTCTTGATAGCTGGATGTGTACTTCATCAGGACATAACAAAAAAATCTAAACTAGTGGTCCTTGAAGACTGAGCCAAAAAAACTTGCTGATTGGTCCTTCAATCAATAGTTTTCCTATGATGCTGGTTGTTTTCAAGAGTCATTCTTCTGGCACAGAAGTAAATTTCAGAGTGTCTGTAAGAAATTCCTTTATTGATTTCATCCTTACATAGCATATATAACATGCTAGACACTAAACACTTCACACATTTCATTATCCAGGCCTCCTCAACAGTCAGTACCATTATAGATGAGGAAACTGAGGCCCAGAGAAGAGGAATGGCTTTCCCAAGGTCACATAGTTCCTCAGACCCAGAATTTGAACCCACGTGTCCTGGCTCCAGAATCTTCATCTTTAATGGGTAACCTTACATGTCAGAGGTTTTCTCAGTGGAGTTTGAGCCAGTGATACTGCCATTTTGTTTAACAGGCCCAATGGGCTCATCCTTTCTGAGCACAGATGCACCTTGAAGATGAAACACCTTCAAATTAATGACTCACTATAATAGCTAACCTGGGGCTTATTACAGTAATTGCCATGATTCAGGCTTTTGGAGAAAGAGAGCTATGAGACCTTGGGGGCTGTAATACATGGCACCACCTGGCTTGCTGAAGGCTCAGCTGAGAGCACAGCAGGGACTTCTTATGTGGACACAATGATTTTCTTTCTGGAAAAAAAAAATCTTATCAGTATCATCCCAGTTGACATATTTCAAATGGACTCTCAGCTGTCTCCATAGGCCCTAGATGTATAATTTTAATATTTTGTTTTATAAAATATATCTAGGGCTAAAAGAGATACAGCAGTGGTACCCACATTGAGTATAACCGTTAGACATTACTTGAAGATTTCTCCATCACATTGTCTCAAAAGCAGGCAGGCAGGCAAGATTGATCTGTGAGAAGGTTCTGAATCACCTGTGAAACATTTTAAATTATCTTTTAATAAAGGAATCAGGTCCTGTCATTTGTCAAGGAGACATTTGCAGTAGTAAAATCTGTGTTTATATAGCCCATTTTTATTAGTGGTGATTAAAGATAACAATTTGTGTTCATTTGTTCTTGCAAAACACTTTTATGTGAATATAAAGGTTAATTAATGCATCTCAGCAATCATTTTGCTAGTCATCTGGAAATATAGCTTCTCGAGGAATTGTACTTAAGAAAAGAAGCCACATACTCTACCATAAAACCATAACCAAAATTTTAAGGTTTTTCTCATTTGTAATTTTGTTGACCTCCAGATTAAAATATTTAATACTTTGAAAAATTATAAGATTCCAAAAATTTGTTTTTGTGACCAAACATAGATAATTATAGTTCTTGTATAGTACATTAAATGTAATGCTTTCTGGAATTGATTTTTTAAATTATAAAGTGGTGGCTATAAGAACTCTTATTTAGCAGTTATTCTTCTGGAATAATTGTACTTTAGGTGTCTGATTGTTTATCATTCATTAGCACAAGTACTTAGTATAACAATAAATCCTCAGTGATATGAATCTGTCAATCTCTTGGTTATATGTCTATATCAGTATAAAAAGAAATTGATGACATTCATCTAGACATAGTTCCACAAATACTTGTACAAGAAAATATTTTGAAGTTTAGATTTTCCTTCTACTCCCTATCTTGGAAGATTTTTTTTTCGCCCTTTTAAAAGCAACCATAATGGAGCCAGTTTTGTTCCACTGAACAAAACTGATTACAGTAAGCCTAATAACAGTCTTTCAGTTTGGGCTTTCTAGTAAATAGAAGCCTAACTCACATGATAAAGTTCAATCTATAAAATGCTGTTTCAGAACTGAGACAAGAAGACGAGAATATCATATCAAGATGTTACTTCTTAACAGTTCTAGACTCTAACGGAGAGGAGCACCAATCATGTCAAGCAATTGGAGGGAGGCTATGCAGCCTGCCTTGGAACCCTGCTTCAGAACATTCAGACTTGTCTTTACTACTCCGTGCTTCTTTTCTTTCCTAACACACTAATGTCTATTGTTACTTAAGTCTTAGCTTTATCTGAGCAGTGTCAGTTAGCATCCTTCTCACTGTAGTTGTTCAAACACATGAAATATCACGAGTCGATTCTAGCCTTTTGATGTCCCGGTTACATGATCCAAGACTCCTGTCACTTTAAAAATCATCTGTTCATTCTACTTCTGACCTACTTTTTCCTTTTAGAATTAAAAAAGAAGCACATAAACATAGGAGATTGAAAATGTTCAAAAGAAGAATTAGCATGGGACCTTGTGGTTTTCAGAAAATATTCACAAGCTCCATCCTTTTTAACTTTCAAATACTCCCTATGAAATGATCATAGTATACATGTTACTCTGTTTAAAAATGCTCAAAAAACTTACTTAAGCAAGTTTACATATGGTAAGTTTTAGAGCTAGAGCCAGAACACATTGCATTATATATGTAATAGTATATATAACATATATATGGTATATATAATATATATTTTTATTATACATATTTATATGTGTAATAAAGATATGTATATGTCTTTATTAGACCTTTATATACATATTTCTTTATTAGAACACAGGTCTAGTAAAAATACACATCTTTATTAGACCTGTATATGACTTTATTGATATATGAAATCTACAAAACAAAATAGAAATTCATAGACAGGTGAGGGGGTGCAGGATTGGGCAAAATAGGTGAGAAACATTAAGTACAAGTTTTCAGTTATAAAAAATAAGCCACAAGGATATAATGTACAGCATAGGTAATATAGTCAATAATATTGTAATAACTTTGTGTTATACATGATGACAGATGGTAACTAAACTTATTGTGGGAATCATTTTATAATGTGTAAAAATATTGAATCAATAGGTTGTTTACCTGACATTAATATAATATTAAAGTGAATTATACTTTGATAAAAAGATGTAGATATCTAATATACATTGTATATCTTAATATTATATGATTAGGTAGAATTAGATTAGATATGATATCTATGATATATATCATAAATATTACACCTGTATTAGATATGTTATGATAATATATAATTAAGTAAGCTAATAAAGCTTAGCACTTTCTCCTGTCCAGTAATGAAATATGCACAAGTGAAGAAAGGCAGGCATTGAGTGGGTTTGCCTTCAGTCTAAAGTTATTAATGGTTAATGGCATTAATTAAAATAGATTCAAGCACCCATTCCATTCTGAAGCCTATGCAAGGTGTTGTGAAAATATAAATAATCATGGTCCGCACCCGTGGAGAATTTAGTTTTTTGAAGAAAACAGGACCCTGAACATACAAAAAAATAATAATAACCAGTAATAATAGCTTATAACTATAAATAGAAGTATCTGCCATTTTAACAATTTTACTATACCACCCTGCAGTATCATCACAAGACGGAACATGATACACTAAGACCATCGATTAGGAAGCACAGAGATGCACCCAAAGGCTGTTAAGGCAACTCTGGTAAATCAGAAGTGGATATGGGGGTTAGATGGACATAGTTTTAAGTCTTGCCCCATCTACTCACTATCTGATAATCCTTGAGTGAATTATCATCTCTATACTGCCATTTTCTCAATTATATCTCACAATATATCTCAGGGAAAAATAATACCACCGAAATTACATGGTTGTTGACAGAAAAAGGCAAATACTGTGTGGTATCACTTATATGTGGAGTCTAAAAAAAGTACAAATGATATTATTTTTGCATACATGCAAAACAGAAACAAACTCACAGACATAGAAGGCAAGTTCATGGTTACCAAAGGAGAAAGGGGAGAGCGGAGGGACAAATTAGGGGTTTGGGATGAACAGATACAGACTACTATGTATAAAATAGGTAAGCAACAAGGAATTACAGCCATTATCCTATAACCTGTAATGGAGTATAATATGAAAAAATACTAAATCCCTATACTGTACACCCGAAACTATTGCAGTGTTGGAAATCAACTATACTTTGATTTTTTAGAAAATCACATGGTTGTTGAGAGGATTAAGTAAACAATTCAATTTTAAGCATTTCATAATCCAAATCCATCACGGCCTTCCCTGGTGGCTCAGACAGTAGAGAATCTGCCTGCAATGCGAGAGACCTGGGTTCGATCCCCTAGAGAAGGGAACAGCTACCCACTCCATTATTCTTGCCTGGAGAATTCCATGGACAGGAGCCTGGCAGGCTACAGTCCATGGGGTTGCAAAGAATCGGACACGACTAAGTGACTTTCACTTCACAATCCAAATAGTAATCCCCTTCCCTGACACCTTCAATAGATGATGAAAACAGTAAACAAAAATATTAATTTAAACAACTAAATTTGTTTACTTTGTAAATTTTACATGTAATAACAAATCTACTAGAATTACTTGGAATTTAGAAAATGATCATTACTCAATAATTCCTTGTGGTAGAGGGAGAACTGATAACACTATTTAAGAAACAGCTGCCAATATCATATATCTCTAAGATAAATCCATTCCAGGAAATGCCAGAATCAAAAGTATTGAGTTGGCCAAAAAGTTCATTCAGGTTTTTCCATAAGATGTTAGAGAAAACCTGAGCAAACTTTTTGGCCAATCCAATACATTTCTTCTGAATTTATTTCTCATCTCATGTTTCCTTGTTGTATTTCATATCTCCTCCTCCCTCAAATAAATAAAACTAACCCTCTTGCCTACCTAGTAAGGCTCATCAACATAAAATATCATATTCAATAGAAATAAAAACTGATTCCAGAAGCATTAAAATGTAAAAGTCTTCACTGAATTTTCTTGGAGAGCAGTCTCTTGTTCTTAAAAAGGTTATTAACCTATCAGTTTGGGGGGAAATTATATCACATTCCACACTCAGAAACACACAGAGAGTCTCTTGTTCTTAAAATCTTATTAGCCCATCAGTTTTATCCAAATTTGACATCACTTGACTATTTCATAATCTCTCTTTCCTGTTTCTTCAATTTGCTCCCTACCTGGAACTCTCCTGCTCTCCTCCATTTTCAACACCCATCCTTCAGCTACATCTTTTCTTTCAGGAATAACTTCAGATATTTATTACCTGGACCATTTTAGCCTTCCTACTCTCCACCCATTAGTAAATAAGCACAACAGAAATAACTAAAGCCAAGCAGTAAAAACAGAATGCTCCTTAGATAACTCTGGTGGGGAAATGGATACAGAAATGTACAGTTTAGTATTGTTCTCCAAGTCATCCGTAAAAATAATACCTTTTCAATCAGTAGTGTTCCAAGTACTGATCAGTAAAACACTGTAAAATATTAATTGAATGTTACTATTTAAATAATTAAGATAAGTAAGATTAGCATTCATCTGACATCTGATGTTACCGAGACTTAAGGGAGCATAATTGACTACTGACTTAAAGGGGCATTATCACTATTTTGATTTGCCTCCAATCCATTAATTCATATAAATATATGGTACATAAACCTGAAATTATATTTATGACATAATTGCAGGCATATTAATAGAAACATGTTTATATTTACAAGTGTAGTGTAGTCCTTTTACAAATTAGATTCTGTTGATGACCAGCATCTACATATAAAAATGCTCCATATTGTTCACATTTATAGGCCATAAAATGCAGATGATAAAATATACTTTCTCATACTTTCTACTTTCTCATAAACAAGAAATAATGACAAAGGAGGAGCTTTATATGAAAGCATCAGTACAATTTAAACACTCACGAGGTCATAATATATTACACTGAGTAGAAAAGTTCAGCTGTAAAGAAAATGTAAAGAACATTCTCTCCCCTTAAAAAGTCAAACAAGGTTCCAAATGCCTAACCAAAACACAAAAGTACAGAGAAAAGACCTACATCTTTCCATTAACAAAACACTTGGTTTTAAAAAGAGCTTAGTAGTAGAACATACAAAAGAAAATGCAATTCAGTATCTAGGATGAACATTTTTTATAAGTTCAGCATTAACATTGAAGAAATATTGAATTAAGCTGCTTTGAAAGAATTGAATTCCATCTGCTGAAATTTTTCTTAAAATGAATTTTTTAAGCATACACAGTAGCAGTCTGTATTGGTTTTGAGTTTCAGGAAGCTATATTCCAACATATGCAAGAGAAGAGTCACAGAAAAATGTAACTTGGGAGAGAAGAATGAATTTTATGACCTGCTTGCAGAGCTGAAAAGAATAAACGCATACCCACTTTTGCTGCTGTGTGTGTTGGGGTTTCCCTGGTGGCTCAGGTGGTAAAGAATCTGCCTGCAATTCAAGAGGCGTGGATTCAATCCCTGGTTCATGTAGATCCCCTGAAGAAGGAAACGGCAGCACATTCCAGTATTCTTACCTGGAGAGTTCATGGACAGATGAGCCTGGCAGGCTACAATCCATAGGGTTGCAAAGAGTTGGACATGACTGAGTGACTAACGCACACACACACTTCATTGTCAGTAAAAGAATTGCAGAAAAATATATAAATTGGGAGAGAGCAATGAATTTTATGGCTTGCTTACATAGCTGAAAAGAATAAATACCTACCCATTTTTGCTGCTACTGACAACAAATAGCCAACATTTTATCACTTTGATAAATTTTAGAAGTGAATACATGGAGTGAGGACCAGTCAGCGAAGTCAAATAAGGTTTCTCAGAACTGCTTCTGAAAGAGTTTGGTCTCCTAGAAACAAAGAGTAAACAGGCTTTGCAAATAAACTTCAAATCTAGCTCTCCTTGATCTTTCTTCCTGTGAACTCTACAGGTTTACCATCTAGCAATGCACTGGGCAATTAGCCACATACTGACTTGTAGCACCTTTTTGTGGTCATCATATTCCCTGTCATTTATTGTCCCCCTACTACGCATGAACCAGTGACATGTATACTCCTCTGTCCTTTTTCCTATTTCATTGTTATGTCAACTCTTAAACAGGTTTCATTATCCCCCCTTGACAAGGAAGGAAGGAAGAAGCCACAGGAAGTTCTGTAACTTTGTCGAAGTCACACACATTGTTCAGGGCAGAGGCAGGTTTCAGGTCTCAAGCTCTCTCTATTCACTCCAACTGCCTTGCCAAGAATGGTTGTTGACTTTGTGTGTTGCTACAGACATTATCTGTCTTATATGCAACTATACCAAGGGTTTCTTTTAGGCCGGAACCACATTTCATGTACCTCATCTCCCCTCATGGCTGGCAGTAATAATACTGTTGGCTAATGTGCATTGAGTATTTAGTGTGCTGAGTGTAGTGAAACTGTGCCAAATACCTTAAGATTATTACCATCCCCATTTCACAGGTGAGCAAGGGAGGGAGGGCAAGCCACCCACAGCTAGTAGGTGCTCGGGCTAGGATTTGAAATAAATCAGTCTGACCCCAGAACCTGCATGGGCAACAGTGACTACAGCCTCCCTTGGATAGAGCAGGGGCTCCATTTGTGTTCAGTAATATGATGAGATAAGGATGAAACTAAGTCTCAGAATTACAAGAAGAAAAATGCCACAGCATTTCACTATAGCCACACTCTGCAGGACTTCAAAAGTCAAAAAACCAAGAACAAGTTAGAGAGGATTAATCTTTATAACAATATCTTATACTAGTTAACACTTCAGTTTCACAAAACATCATTTAATTCGGTCTCTACAATGATATCGTATCCTACCCTCATTTTTTGGATTAACTCATATTTAGAAGGTTTAATAAATTTGTTAAAGTCGGATAGATCCTAAACTAGAGCGTAAGTCTTGAGTTCTTACTCATGTTTTTTCTATTATGCCAAGGTAATATTTACTCATCTTTAGTCAGTATCATGGGCTTCCCTGGTGGCTCAGCTGGTAAAGAGTCTGCCTGTAATGCAGGAGACCCAGGTTTAATCCCTGGGTTGGGAAGATTCCCTGGAGAAGGAAATGGCAACCCACTCCAGTATTCTTGCCTGGAAAATCCCATGGAGTGGATCCTGGCAGTCAGTTCTCCAGGCCAAAATACTGGAGTGGGTTGCCAGTCTCTTCTCCAGAGGATCTTCCCAACCCGAGGATCAAACCAGGGTCTCCTGCATTGCAGGCGGATTCTTTACCAGCTGAGAAAGCAGGTAAAGCCCAGAAAAGCAACAGAACCTATAAATGAATGCAGAGGAAACATTTACCTGCCTCTTTTTTTCTCCTTACATAGAGGGACGTGATTACCAGCTGTGAAGTTGACCTTATGAAAGACAGGGTGAGCTTAAATTTTGCCTGGAAACTGAGCAGTTATTGTTGTGTTACTAACTAGTACCATTTGAAACTATCGCCATAGTTCCAGCTATGGGATAAGAGCTAAGTGACAGAAGCAGGCCACTGCGAAGCACAGAAATTCCTGTCTGTAGCGCAAAAGGAAGTTAATAAATTTACTGGAGAGAATCAGTGAGCTCAGTCTGGGTCAAACATCTGGGCTCTTAACCCCCCCACTCTTCAGCTATCCTCTGTGGGGAAGCCAGCTGAGCCACAGAGAGATGGGGGGTGGGGGGTGGGGACAGGGGAACAGTGGGGTGGGGGGGCTGGTATCATTTGCAGCTGGTGACACCTCCTCCCTGCTCAGCCACCAAAAGATTAGAATTTATAGAACACTAACTGCCACATCCCTGGAGAAGGAAATGGCAACCTACTCCAGTATTCTTGCCTGGAAAGTCCCACGGAAAGAGGGGCCTGGCAGGCTACAGTCCACAGAGTCGCAAAGAGTCGGACACAACTGAGCAACTGAGCGCAACTGCCTCACACAACTCTGTATGCACACGTTAAATGAGACACCTTCTCTCACCCTCAGAACCTTAAATATGGTTGGGAAGAAATGATTAACAGCAAACACAACAGTAGAGGAATAAGGGCTAAGCTTTGTGAAACAAGCTAGGAATATGACTGTGGCTTTTTTTTTTTACCTGCCATTGCAAAGCCCCTTGCAATGGAAACCATCAAGTTTGAGTCCCTTCTGTGTTTTGGAAGTCACAACCATTAGAGACATTTCTGAATTTTCACCTTAACCTAGTATTCAGATCCTCTGTCCTGCTCTATATATTATTACTTGAACACTTCTTTGAACTTGTGAATAATATCCCAAACCACAAGCACACTTTTTTATGAATGTGTTTAGGCTGAACAAATCTAGGCAAAACAGAACATAAAGGAAAACCCATATTGTGCCTGTAAGTATTATGTATTACCAAGCTGTGATTTTAAAATAATATGAGCAATTTATTATGCCAAATTCTAATTCATATTTATCTATACAGGTCAAATACTAGATACCATTTTGCCTTCAGGTTTTTAATTAGGAATGTTTATGAGCAAGTCAAAGGCCACTTGCTACATAAAATAAGATGCATGTTAGTCTGATCTCACTCAACCAGTTATAATGATATGTAATCTTTCTCATATCTTATTAATGAGTATTAAGAACTCAAAAAGAACTCCAGATGGCATTCAAAACCTTACATTTTATGCATCACCTAGTCTGCCTAATTGTGAAAATAGATAAATATTTAAAGCCAAAAATAGATCTTCCATGTAGTATGGGGTAAAGTTGTTTGCTTGAATAGTTAGACAATTTGAAATTCAAACCATAAGTAGCTTTATTAATCACATTATATATAACATTTTATGTCTATCATGTAAATATTTATTATGAAATACAAAGTTTTGGTAAGAGGAAAATTTACAAAGCAAAAATATGAAGAGAAAGTTTTCCTTTTCTTTAAAAATGTAATGGCTTAATTTGTTTAAAAGAAGGTAGATAAAGGAAACAGTGCAGAAAACACAAAAGAATGACTCAGCACATAATGAGAAAGCTAATCCATTTAAAGACAAAATTGCTAAATTTGTAGAATCATAAAATTCCAGAGCTTGGGAATACCAACTATCAATGAGAAGGGAAAAAAAAAGTCCAGAGACATTAAATAGCTTGTTCAAAGTCTTAACATAAAAATCTTAAGTTCTGAGATGCCTTCAAAATTCTGCTCTTCCTTCCAGTTCTGAGATGCTATGGCTAGTGATTCCAATTGCATTAAACAAAATGCAGACCTAATAATATTTATTTTGATGATCTTAGAGTAAGTTTTTGAGAAACAGTGCTCACCAATTCAAGTCAACCAGATTTCGTAGAAGCAGAAAAACAATGCATAACCAGAACATAATAATGTTTTGTTACATTATTTCCTCAGTAATAATATATTTTCTCAAAGTATGAACAAACTCTCCTGATCACTCAGTTATTTTTATTTGTATCTTATAGGTTAAATGGATTGTGAAATCCACCCTTAAGAGAACATACAGTTACTTTTTAAATATTTCTGGACTTTTTGTGACATATATTGCTTATTTCAAATAAATCAAAACCCAAATTTCAGTATCTTTAGCCTTTCTGTAGCCATTTGCTTTATTACAAAAAAAAAAAAAAAAGGCAAAAGGATATTTTGTCATACAAAGAACAATAACTTAACAAAACTACATTTATCTTAGTACAAGCATATAAAACTTTTGTGCCACTGAAAGTGACAATTTCTTAGAAGAGCTTTTATTTCCAGAAGAAACAAAAAGATGTGAAAGAAAATTTGGAAAACTTCTCTTGGACCAAGTTGCCTTTTATATTTTAATCTTGTTTGTAACAGTCATCACCCAAAATTGACTGGGGAATTCAGAACCTTCTGACATTTTACTTACTTGCTTTTTATATTGCTTTTCATCCCTTGCAGAAAATTATACTTAAGTTCAAGTATATGATGGGAAGAATCTTATTTCAGAAAATGAGTCTTTACATGATAAAGCTTGAGAAAGCAGCATTTGATTTTCAAAACAGAAAGCAATTTCCATGGCATATTTAGGTTAACCTCGAAATTCCTTCCACACTGTCAGCTGCCTCGAAAATGGATGCTGAAGGTAATCCCCCAGTGAAAGCTACACCTTTAAGAGACTTCACATTCATTTCAAATGCTCTGGTACTTTCATCCATTCCCAGAGATATTCAAGAAGAGTATCACTCAATTAGTGTTTTTTAATATTGGTAGGAGTTCTAAATTTTGATAATGTCTATTTTCTGTTTTTCTTTAAATATATATTTGTTCGTTCTATTCTCTGTGACACAGAATGACTGCAGGACATATTACTTAAGTGTGACTAACAAGGTCACAAGATTTGTTTTCATTCAGGGGGAGAAATTTACCTGACTGCTCAGTTTTTGTTCCCTACTCCAGTTACCTAGGCATTTAATACACAGTTTTTGAATGGATGACTAGATTACAACTCTGAGCAACATGCTTTGAAAATCCAGCTTTTAGAGCACCAGTGAGTAAATGTTACAGTCAGACTCTAGCACTCTCCTCAGGTTTTGAGGAACAAACAACATACCGGCTCCTATATGAGGCTTTTGTGGCCTTTTCCTGAAATATTGTCTATTAATCATTTATATACCATTCATTTCCTAAGAAAAACTTTAGAGAGACTGCTGTAAATACAGCATGTGTACTACCCAGATAGGAATTCTAGTCAATGGAAACTTATTAAGTATTATTTAACAATACCAGTAAGTTAAATACTTCTTTTATTCTCAGTTGCAGCTAGTAACTATTACAAGTAGTAAGGGTTTTTTAAGACCCATTCAGAACTAAAACAACAATATGGAACTCTTCAAATGCATAGAAACATTCCACCATTCCAAGGGAGTAGAGGTTTGCGTGAAAACTTCAAGAACTGTGCTTTCAACTTCTAGCAAATTTTCAGATCGGTAGAGGAATTAAATCAGGATATAACTAACAGGGGACTTCCCAGGTGGCTCATGGCAATCCACTCCAGTATTCTTGCCTGGAGAATCCCATGGAAAGGGGAGCCTAGCAGTCTATAGTCCATAGGGTCACAAAGAGTCAGACGTGACTAAAGCGACCAAGCACACACACACACACACGTAACTAATAGGAATTGTCCCACAAATTATTGCAGAATCCCTGCTTAGTCAGATTGTTTTCTTCTTAATGTTCTGTATAAATTAGCATATTCCATTATCTGAAGATAGGCAACCCCATCTTGTAATGACAGAGAGGACTCCCTTTGAATTCCTTGTATCTTCAGCATCTAAACCATTGATCAATTCAAGGAAAAAGTCAACTGGCCCATTAAGTGAGATAAAGTTATGTGAATCTTATAGATTTTTTTGTTTCTCACTTGTCATAAAAGTCTTGCATTTTTTATTTCTGAAAGTTCTTGCTTGCGCTGAGAATATAATAGGAAATTCACCATATATGCAGTTTTATACTTCCTTTTTCAATCTTTGGACGGAATGATGCTAAAGCTGAAACTCCAGTACTTCGGCCACCTCATGCGAAGAGTTGACTCATTGGAAAAGACTCTGATGCTGGGAGGGATTGGGGGCAGGAGGAGAAGGGGACGACAGAGGATGAGATGGCTGGATGGCATCACTGACTCGATGGACATGAATCTGAGTGAACTCCGGGAGTTGGTGATGGACAGGGAGGCCTGGCGTGCTGCGATTCATGGGGTCGCAAAGAGTCGGACATGACTGAGCGACTGATCTGATCTTGCAATTCAGAAACATGAATCACAGTCAGACTGAATTCTAAAATCCATGGGAAGGGGAACCCAGGGCTTATTTTCTAGAGAAAGGCTACATATTACAAGAAAAAGAATAAAGAAACCAGTATCCTCCTCATTGATGACCACAACATTTTTGATTCTAGAATTTATATCATAGTCAGTCTGCATAGGAAGTATGAGTTTTGCTGAATTAAGAATGGGTACAAAGTATCTTTCTACTCTCAGTCAAAAGTTAAAAAGTAATAGGACAAGATTTAAATCAGTTGGGTGTCACATTTGGCCATTTTGGAGACACAATTCAAAAAACATCATGGCAGCCCCTGAAGGGCCCTTTCATAGTGTCTCAGATGGTATAGAATCTGCCTGTGATGCAGGAGACCCAGGTTTGATCCCTGGGTCAGGAAGATCCCCCGCTGAGGGGAATGGCAACCCGCTCCAATATTCTTGCCTGGAGAATTCCATGGACAGTGGAGCCTGGTGGGTTACAGTCCATGGGGTTGCAAACAGTCAGACACAGCTGAGCAACTAACACTTTCCACTTCAGGAGACCACAGGGAAGAAGAGAAAAAAAGGGAGAAAAAAAGCCATTGCTCTATGAGAACTTCACTCAGCCAAATGAACAAACTCTGTTCTTCCACTCTGGTTTTCTCTCATTTTAGTCCCAACCAATTTAGCTATCATCCTAGGCTTGTGACTACTGCTGGAGACTTAAGAAAAATATACCCTTTGATTCATTTTGATATTTGGCAAAACTAATACAATTATGTAAAGTTTAAAATAAAATTTAAAAAAAAATGTTACTGTATAAAAAAACAAAAACAAAAAGAAAAATATACCCTTTGATACCTAGAATTAGGCTTGGTAATAAAATCTTGACTTGCAGACAAAATAAAGTGCTTCCATTACTCCTGTGTAAACCATAGTGTAGTTTGGTCTCCATGTAAGACTACAAGAATTTCTTTCATCGCGGGGAAAGATAAAAGAACAGCACTCTGCATGATTAAATTCTCATTAAACTCAACGGATGTTTGACTTGGAAGTAAGAGTAAGGTGAAGTTCCAAGTTGATACAATTTACTGCTTTTATTACAGTTTTGACCACAGGGACTGATTCGGGTCACCCAGTTTCTTTTCCTTGTTACAACTGCTTGACCAATTATCAATGGAATTGAAATTTAAGAGTCTCATATGCTTCTGCAAAATCCAATGATGGGTTGTACAGCTTTGACCTTCTTAAATGTCCCTTGATTTGATTTGATATCTATTCCTACAGAAAAAATATGCTGCTTTGGCTGATCAAAATATTAACCTTTCAAAATCTCCGTGGCTATCATAGCTTAGGAGATCATAATTCTTATGGGGAGATGTGCATGGAATAAATACCAGCTGAATCCATATTTATACTAAGCCAATTAGCATTACATCATCATGGCAGAAATATCTAGAACATTACCTCATATCAAAGAGATCTTCTGGGATGTTAAAATAGATCATGAAAAATCTGAGATTTCTTTTTCATGTAAATGTTAAGTTCTCAATTACGTATTCATCAAGCAAAGTTTTTTTAGAGCCCAGATAGAAGCCAATATAGTATGCAAATGTTTTAAATAAAGTCATTTTCATGCATTTCATCCTTCAAGAGGAAAATCAGTGATGGGGCTCTTGAAAGTATTTCTAAATGGGATGATAGATTTGACTTTTAGAAAATAATCTGACCTGAAGCTCTAGGACCCCAAAACAATCAGACTACCAAACACAACACACACACACACACACACACACACACACACACACACAATATGGTCAAAATCAAGTTAAAGTGAACAGCAGGAGCTTAATTTTATGACATGAATAAAGCATCAAAAAAGAGGTTATATGTAACCAATTCTCACCTATTTGAAGACTTAGAAAATAGGAGGGCTACAGAGGAAGACAGAGTTAAGAGATCGGTGGTAGAATGTGGGTTCGGTGTTCAATGATTGTGGGTATAAATCTTGAGTCTTTTTAGAACTGATTAGCCTAGGACCCTGTTTCTCCCCTTATGTCATTGAAACCGTGTCACCAGCACCCAAAGGACTACCAAGAATATCCACAACTGTCACCCCCATTGGCCAGATTCTAAAGATGCCCCTACCTGAAAATGCTAGGCCTTTTTTCCCCAAAGAAAGAGGTGCTTTTAATTTACTGTTTATATGTAACAAATTGGAAAACTTCAAATGTTGTCAATGAAATCTCTTAGAAACCAATGCAAATATACTTGCTGTGAACCCAGTGCTAGGGAACTATATCCTACCTTCCGTATATCATCTACCTTGGCCCTTTACTTTCTGCCTAGAGACCTTTCAAAAGAAGAAATTTAGATTGACTCCAAGTTGTGTATTTTAGGACTTGCAAAAAAAAAAAAAAACCTTTGCTGGACTAAGATGATCACAGGGAAAACATGAGAAAGGAAAGGAAGGTGCTAACAGACCCTGAGCATCCTTCACCAGAGCCCCTGAAACACAAGTCCATAGTCAGGTGGTCAGTGCCCTGGATGACTGTTCATACAGATGTTAAGAACACTGTTCTGTGGCGACACAGACAAGCAGCCCATTCAGCGATTATGAAGTATTTCCTCCCAAATGTATATAAATGATATTTCCAGAGCATTCCATAACTGTCATTCATATATTAATAGGAAGTCTAATACATATCACTTTATTTTACACTCAGCATTTGCCAAAACTGAAAAGTCAAATAAAATTTTTCTCAGAATGAGTAACCAAACGATATTTTTGTCCAAGCCAAATAACAAAGTGAGTATGAGAAGTCATATTGATGGCCACTCCCACACAAGCCAAGTGAAATACAAAACAACATTTTTTAAAAACTCATTTTTAATTATTTGGACCTTTCAAAAATAATGCGGTATATTGCCATGAATAATATACATTATTTTCTTGTTGAAACACAATATGTATAAAATTAAGATGTATTTGAAAGTTTAGGCAAAGGGTTGGAGTCTGATATATATTTAGAAGAATGGGAAAAACAATTTTATACATATATAATATATATGTTATATGTTCCCAACCCAGGGACTGAACCCAGGTCTCCTGCACTGCAGGCAGATTCTTTACTACCTGCTTCCCTGGTGGCTCAGACAGTAAAGAATCTCCCTGCAATGCGTGAGACCCAGGTTTGATCCCTGGGTCAGGAAGATCCCCTGGAGAAGGAAATGGCAACCCATTCCAGTATTCTTGCCTGGGAAATCCCATGGACAGAAGAGTCAGCAGGCTACAGTCCATGGGGTCAGAAAGAGTCAGACATAACTGAAGCAACTTAGCATACACATTGCTATTATTCAGAGTTCATTGTAGCCACTTGGAAAAAATGGAAAAACTATGTGTTCATACACCATTAGGTTAAGTGGATATTGCTATAAAATCATTATACATCATGTGGGTTGAATTTTAAATCAATTTACTAGAGAAATACACTTACTTGAAAACATTAATAGTTAATAGCAAATGCAGCCAACAATGAAAACTATTATATGGAATTACCTACCTCTGCCCACATCCTTACAAGCATGTACACTCTGTTTGGTGTTGAGTGTAGTGAAAAGATTAATATATGCTGACTTCCAAAAACCAATGCAGGAAATGATTGTCAATTCAAAGGGTGAAATTTCAATAGTGAAATCTTAATAACATGTTTCTAATAGCCTTTGCCCTTGCTTGGGATTTGTTTTATTGGTAATAAAAAGTTTATCCAAATTATATATATTTCAGTACTTCAACCCATGGTCTGTTTTCTGCAAAGCCAGCTTATCTTACTGGACTCAGTTTTAGCAACACTTTGTCTGGAGAGCTTCCCTTGGCTACCCAGCCATGAGGCTCTCTCACTCTCTTCCCTCTACCCTTGACTCCAGATTTCTATCAATTCACCTTTCATAAAATCTCTTGCATCTTCTCTTTCCTTTTCCTCTGCATTATCATTTCCCAAAGTCACGCTGCCTTCTCTACTGAACTTTATTCAGTTGTTTCTTAACTTTATTCAGTGTGTCTCCTGGTGTCTTTCCTGAATAAAATGGCCAAATAGATCTAAGAAGAGCCTTTTATCAGGTAATTCCACTTTCAAAATGTTCAACGACTACCTATTGCTAGGATGACTTGTAACAGACAAATTTTCCAACCGTGAAAGAGGATGTCATTAATGGGCTTAAACCAGGGTGACACAGGCAAACCAGAACTTACAGAAAATCAACCCAGTGCCAACTCAGTGCTTCTCAAACTTTCTCATACAAATATTCCTAAGGGTGGGATCAAACTCTCAAGGTCAAATTTCTTTTAAATTTACACATTTAAAATTCTTAAAATACTAACATTGTAGTATATATTCATGTTTGTTTTAATATAAACATAATGTTTTAAGTCCCAACAATCCTTTTACATGAGCAAAAGTGCAAAACATCTTACCCAAAATCCTGGCATACAACTGACCTCAAAGAAGACTTACTATCACGGCACAACTTCTAACATCCCTCTGTGGCATAGTCTTTGAGAAGGCTGTGTACTGAAACACGGAGAACGCCATTCACAAAGATTAAGTGAATGATGCTCCCTGGAATGAGCTGAGTCATTCATCCTTAAGTGAATTCACTGTTCCACCCATAAAAGTTTTCCATATGGTCTCTTTAGAAGACCATTTCCATGTCAAAAATAATAAATTTGGGTTGGTCAAAAAGTCCATTTGGGAACTTGTTATGGAAAAACCCAAATAAGCTTTTTGGAACCCAATAAAATACAAGATAATCAGTTAAAGTTGAATATCAGAAAAGCATAGAATGGCTTTCAGTATGTCCCATGCAATATTTGGATTAAAGTTAACTAGATGTTGGTATTTTTATTTGCTTTACATCTGGCAACTCTAACTATAAAGTCATTCCTGACCACCCTCTCCACAAACCCAGGACTTGGAGGTTCTTCTGAATTTCTAGTACGATTCATCTGTACCTCTATTTGACACTTACCTTATTTTGCATGTGTTTCTGTCGCTTTTTAGCTTCCCTGGTGGCTCAGATGGTAAAGAATATACCTGCAGTGAAGGAGACCAGGGTTAGATCCCTGGGTTGGGAAGATCCTCTGGAAAAGGGCATGGCAACCCACTCCAGTATTCTTGCCTAGAGAATTCCATGGACAGAGGAGCCTGGTGGGCTACAGTCCATGGGGTCACAAAAAGTCAGATACAACTGAGCGACTAACATGGTTCAGTTTCACACTATCGCTTTTTACATCTGTATACTTCACTTCCCTGACTTGAAAGCTCCTTAAGAATGAGGACACATATATCATATCTCTTTGTAATTCCATAATGCCTCACAGAAACTGTTGACCATGGATAGTGACCATAAATACTTTTTAATTGAGAGACATTCAAAATCAATGAGCAAAATACCCAACAGTGATTCACAAAGCAACTGATTTCTGTTCCATTCAGGACTATGCTGTAAATTAGTTTATAAATGAGTAAGATGCAACATTTGCCTTTAAAGAGCTTAGTTTAATAAACAAAAAGTACACATCAAAAACTAGTAATGAAGGAGTCTTGTTGCTCAGTTGCTAAGTCATCTCCGACTCTGTAACCCCATGGACTATAGCCCACCAGGTTCCTCTGTCCGTGGGATTCTCCAGGCAAAGATACTGGAGTGGGTTGCCATTTCCTCCTTGACGGGATATCTCTGACCCGGGGATCAAACCCAGTGTCTTTTATGTCTCCTGCACTGGCAGGCAGGTTATTTACCACTAGCACCATCTGGAAAGCCCAGAGTTTGCTCTAATTATGTCCATTGAGTCAGAGATGCTATCTAACCATCTCATTCATTCTATACCATCCCATTCTCCTCCTGCCTCCAATCTTTCCCAGCGTCAGGGTCTTTTCCAATGAGTTGGTTCTTTGCATCAGGTGGCCAAAGTACTGGGGCTTCAGCTTCAGCATCAGCCCTTCCAGTGAAGGAGCAGTATATAATCAAGTAGAGCAATATAATAAAGATTAGGTATTACAGCCTACTAAGAACAAGAGGAAATGACAACCCACTCCAGTGTTCTTGCCTGGAAAATCCCATGGATGGAGGAGCCTGGTAGGCTGTAGTCCATGGGGTCGCGAAGAGTCGGACACGACTGAGCGACTTCACTTTCGCTTTTCACTTTCATATGTTGGAGAAGGAAATGGCAACCCACTCCAGTGTTCTTGCCTGGAGAATCCCAGGGACGGGGGAGCCTGGTGGGCTGCCGTCTATGGGGTCGCACAGAATCGGACACGACTGAAGTGACTTAGCAGTAGCAGCAAGAACAATAGGAGATCAATGTGGATAGCAGCCCTAAGAGAGGGAAACAGTGAGGAGCGGGGATCTGAATGGAGATTCAGATCTTGGGAAGGATGTAGATGAGAGGAGAGGATTAGAAAGGGCAGTGCCACCTAGGGGAAAGTGTGGGTAGTGCAGCAAGGGAGGAAGAGACCCATCTTCACAGGCTGCCTTTGCTACCTTGCAACTCAGCCGGTAAAGAACCTGCCTGCAGTGCAGGAGACCCGGATTCGACCCCTGGGTTGGGAAGATCCCCTGGAGAAGGAAATGGCAACCCACTCCAGTATCCTTGCCTGGAAAATCTCATGGACAGAGGAGCCTGGTGGGCTGCAGTCCATGGGGTCCAAAGAGTCGGGCACGACTGAGCAATTAACATTTAATTACTTACTTACTTTGCTACCTGGCAACAATCAGAATTTCCTTGGGCTGTGGTTTCAACTGGCTTTAAGGGGTTGCCTAGGATTCAGAGCAACTATAGGAGTGAAAATCTACGCCATATCTACTGCTGCTGCTGCTGCTGCTGCTGCTGCTAAGTCGCGTCAGTCAGTCAGGCTCCTCTGTCCCTGGGATTCTCCAGGCAAGAACACTGGAGTGGGTTGCCATTTCCTTCTCCAATGCATGAAAGTGAAAAGTGAAAGTCAAGTCGCTCAGTCATGTCTGACTCTTAGCGACCTCATGGACTGTAGCCTACCAGGCTCCTCCATCCATGGGATTTCCCAGGCAAGAGTACTGGAATGGAGTGCCATTGCCTTCTCCATATCTACTGCTAGACAGAGTCAATCATGCCATGTAGAGTCACAGGCCCTGATTTTTAAAAATAACCAAGTGCACTGTCATGTGTAAAGCAGGTAGCTAGTGGGAACCTACTATCTACAGCAGGGAGCTCAGTTCGGTGCTCTGTGATGATCTAGATGGGGTGGGAGGGAGGTCCAAAAGGGCCGGGATATCTGAACAGACATAGCTGACTCACTTAAATTCACAGCAGAAACTAACAACATTGTAAAGCTACTATACCCCAGTGAAAAAGGGGGATGCTATTAAAGAAATCACACACAAGAAAGAAATCATCCACAGATATCAACTGGGGTTGTCCCTAGAGCACCTTAGAGTAGGAAAAACACCGTTTCTATCAATCACAGTTATACATTACACATGGGTGCCGAACGTGCAGGTTCCTGACAACATATACACCCATATCAAGCACAATTAGAGCAGTGAGTGACCTTACTGAAAATTAGTGAGCTGCATTTCCAAGAAACTAAGGACTGATGGTGAAGAGTATTTTCTTTTGCAGAAAATCTTTTTCTTCTACACCTTTAATCTATTACCGCTATAAGAAGGAAAGTCTTTTTTTTTTAATTGAAGTATAGTTGATTTACAATATTGTGTTAGTTTCAGCTGTACAACAAAGTGATTCCGTTATATTTTTTTCAGATTACTTTCCATTATAGGTTATTACAAGATATTGAATATTGTTTCCTGTGCCATACGGTAAAGCCTTGTTGCTTATCTATTTTATGTGTAGTAGTTTGTACCTGTTAATTCCATACTTATCATTTATCCCTGCCCCCAATTCCTCTCCACTTTGGTAACTGTAAGTTTGTTTTCTGTCTATGAGTCTGTTTCTGTTTTGGATATAGATTCATTTGTATTATTTTTTAGGTTCCACATAAAAGTGATATCATGTAATATTTGTGTTTCTCTGTTTGACTGACTTCACTTAGTTTGATATTCTCTGGGTCTATCTATGTTGCTGCAAATGGCAATATATCATTCTTATATATATATATAATATATTATGGGAATAGTATATAATACATAAATATAGTTGATGGGAACTCAGGTTGTTTCTATGCCTTGGCTATTTGTTGCTATGAACATTGGGGTGCATGTATCTTTCCAATTTAGAGTTTTCATCTTTTCTGAATATATGCCCATGAGAGGGATTGCTGGATCATATGGTAGTTCATTTTCTAGATTTTTTAAAGAAACTCCATACTGTTTTCCATAGTGGCTGCACTTATCCCCACCAACAGTGTAGGAGGGTTCCCTTTCCTATGAGACAAAATATCTTTTATTTTGCTTTTGGATTGTCCTTCCCTAATAAGGTTGATATCTTTAACATGTGTTTCTAATATGTGTTTAATTTTGCAAAGCATTTCAGATACCATATGGCATCCTCTTACTAAAAACCTTACAAGCTACAAAGCCTTGCTGTTTGGTTTTAATATGTTCATGGAATTATACACATTGAACCACAGAATGTTCTTATGTGATATTGTGATTCACACTGAACATCCATGTGAAGATTGGCTTGAACCTTTATAAGGGACATACTTTTATTAACTAAATAGTCACATAAGACAAAGACACATGGTTTCAGCCTTCTAAAATTCCAGAGGCAATCAATAAAATCTCAGAGAATAGGTATTAGCAGAACTGTTTTGGTACAAGGCAAATTGTGTTGCTTATTATAAGGAAATTAAATAGGGAAGGAGATTCTTTTAGACAGAGGCTCGGGATGTGTTAGGTTGCATCGTATGCAATATGGCAATATTTGACCTTTGTATGCTGTTCACAGGGCTTCCCTGGTGGCTCAGATGGTAAAGAATCTGCCTACAATGCAGGAGATCCAAGTTCGATCCCTGGTTTGGGGAGATCCCCTGGAGAAGGGAATGGCTACCCACTCCAGTATTCTTGCCTAGACAATTTTACAAGTAGCTAGAAACCTCTTGGCAATCTTAAGACCTTGATTTACTACATTTTCTCAAGACCGCAACTTTGTCACTAGCCATATATGGCATCAGCCTCTGTGGTCCATTTCATTTGAAAATTGATGGTAAGGTGGGTGGACGGTTGACTAAATGATCTCTTAGAACCTTCCCAACTTAAATTTGTGTATCTCTAAAGCATCCAGATATTGAATCTATTTTCTACTGGCTAACTGCAGATGCACCTGGCAATAATCCCCAAACAATCTTCTGCGAGTTCTCACCTTCCCAAGGTACTCCTCTCCCATGGGTTGCATAACCATCAGAAGACCCTGCCAAGAGGCACTAGCTCCCTGTGAGGTTCAATATGTTAGGACCTCACCATCTGTTTATATGTTCTCATAAGTTAGTGAACAAAGTCTCTCTATGATTCTTCTTTCATTTTCCTTAATTTATTATTCTTGAGAATTAAGAATCAACAAAGGTTAGAGAATCCCACCTCCTTATCCCCATCTGTTGTCTCAGTGATGGCCAATAGTGATAAGAGGCCCCCATGGTCACCTAGGCAGGAGGCTTCTTGAGGGGAAAAGGGAAAAATGAAATGGGAGTTGTGGGGGGTGAAGGAGGAAGGAGGTCCGAATCCCTGCAGCTGCTTGGCATCCAAACTGAGCGTGCAGAGAGGAAGGGAGGTCCTTATCAGATCTCTGGTCCAGGTTTGTTTGTGGAAAGAGGGAGATAAATGAAAGTGCACTTGGGCATGAAGAGAAGGCAGCAGCACTGCTCCCTGGAGGATGTATTTGCTTAATAATTGTCCTGATGAGTTCTCTGCCTCTTCCCAAATGAATATGTGGCCATTCAGATTTAACAAAGCACACCTCCTGAAACTGACTTATATACAACAGACCTGCGCACACATGTATAGAATGAACTTATCTCTGTCCATTTTGTCTGTTTCTGTTTCCTCCATATCTTTCCTGTCTCTCCCTCCTACGTTGCTGGATCTCAATTCCTTCTACCTTCCTGTTTTTCTTTAGCTCCCTTCCCCTCACTTCTTATCTAACCTGCAGTAATTTGCCTTTTATGTCCTCTGTAATAAGAAATATGCACCCCAGAGTTCTGTTTCCATCGAATTTGTGAGAGAGAGTCCCTACCAACATTCATTCTACAGGAGGCTATAACAATCATTCAGGTGAAATGAAGCATTCAGAAGAAATTCAGGAAATGAGAGATACTAATCTTGAGCTGTTTGTTTCAGCCTACAAGGAAAAAATGAAGGAACTGTCCATGCTGTCCCTGATCTGCTCTTGCTTCTACCCGGAACCTCGCAACATCAACATCTACACTTACGATGGTGAGTTGCCTACAAAATGCCCCTGCTGGCTGGACCAGCTTAAAAAGCTTGGATGTGGTTGTTTCTCTTTCACAGCTCCTCATATAATGAAATCAATATTTTGTAGATCTTACTATTGACTTGCCGGATCTAGCTAATGGGTCTTATTGATTGCTATTTGCTGAAAACAATATGAGTTTGATGCTAATAACAGCACATTAATGTCTCTTAAGAAAGATGGCTGAGATGTTATTAGCCATCTTATCCAGCATATCAATATCCACAATATGTTCAAAGCTTCTCTTTGCAAATAACATAATACACTAAGCTATAATTAGAGATCACCGTTTGCAAGAAAATGCTTTATAGTTAGAAAACTCAGGGAAGAAAATCAGCCACCAACAGTTTATGCTTTAATATAGTCTTTATGAGGGTTTCTCAGGTGGCGCTAGCACCAATGCAGGAGACATAAAAGACGCGGGTTTGATTCCTGGGTTGAGAAGATCCCTGGAAAAGGACATGGCAACTCACTCCAGTATTATTGCCTGGAGTATTATTGCTCCTCTGTCCATAGGACTGGACAGAGGAGCCTTGTAGTCTATAGTCCATGGCATTGCAAAGAGTCGGACACGACAGAAACAACTTAGTACACATGGTCTTTATAAAATCCCCATACTTTCTGTATGCATCTCAACAACCTAATGTTCCAATAATAAAACTGACTTATGACTGAAGTCCAGATAAAGAGGGTAAATGATTGGCATAGCTGTGAACCTTATTTTGCAGTGAAAACCTTTTGGTTTGATTTATCCTTGTTCATTCTGCTTAGTTTGATGACCATCCTGGTTCTGCCACTATCTGCCTGACCTTGGGCAGGTAACTCAGATTCTTTGAGCCTTATTTAACTCTAGTATCTTCCTACCAGCGTTTTTGTGGAGTTTAAATGGTTTAACGCAAGTTTGTGGCATTTAAATGGTTTCATGTTTAGCACAGAGCCTGTCTTCTTGTAAGCATTGAGAATGGTAGCTGTCATTATCAACAATACCATCTTCACTTGACGCGATGTATATGTGCTCAATGCACTCATGTCCCACTCTTTGCGACCCCATGGACCATAGCCCATCAGGCTCCTCTGTCCATGGGATTTCCCAGGCAAGAGTACTGGAGTGGGCTGCCATTTCTTTCTCCAGGGGATCGTCCTGACCCAGGGATCAAACCCACGTCCCTTGCATCTCCTGCATTAGTAGACAAATTCTTTACCACTAGCACCACCTGGGAAGCCCGTCTTCACTTATTTCTGTCCACTTATCTAAATGTTTGGTGCTGTTACATGTGTAGTAAAAATGAGGGATGTTTGGCTACCTGTTTGGCTCATGACAATTTTTTCTTTTCTGTGTGTGTAAGGAAATACATTACAGGTAAGGCAAAGGGATGTATGGCAGTTAACGGCTTCTGTGCCTTTAAAACACTGCAGGACTCAAAGGAGTTTTTCTTCCAAACTGATTCTATCATGAATATGAATTAACTGTTTCACAAGGGAATGCCTTTCATGCACAAAAGTTTCAGTTTCCAACCAAAATTCTCATTAGCAGGCAGGCCCATGCTTACTTTGCGTAAGGCCATGCAGTCAGCAAATACACTGGACTGCTCTTCTGAGGCACTGATGTATCACCGTGTGTTGTCACTGGGGCTTCAGTGATGACTGTGGCTCAGGAAAGCCAATGACAAGCACGGCTAAGGCCTCTTCCAGGCACTCATGGCCTTGGAGAGGAGAACTACAGCATGCAGATAGCCAGCGAGTGGAGCACAGTGCGGTTAAGACAGAGGTTATACACATTTACTGGTAGGACACAGAAGATAGTGATGGTGTCTGCCTTCTTAGGGATTGCAGAGGGGGAACTGAAAATCAGAAGCTGTATATAAGCTGAGTCTTAGAAGTAAGAAAGACAGTTCACCATGGCTCATGCACTATTTCCTTAAAGAATTGGTAGAGAATTTCAAATTCCCAAAGTCTTTAACCTTGCCTTGTGTTTCTGTACTGGACAATATTTATTGTAGACAACATTACAACAAGCATTTACTGTAGACCAACATTATAATAAGAATTAATAATAAGAAGAAGAATTGTTTACATTTATAAAGCCTGTGCTTTACATTTAGTATCCTTTAAAATCTTTTTGGAACTTGTTCACAATTGAATTTTTTTAACTGCTGTATTGAAGTAACATACAAAAGCCTGCACATATTTAATGTATGTAATTTGATTGATTTGGACAAGTATCCTTTATCTTTTAATTTCACCATGGTCTTGTGAGAAAGGTGCTTTTCATCTGCATCTTTTAGATGAGGAAAAGAAAATCTTCCCAGTATCACACACCTAGTAAGAAGGGCTTACTAGTAGTAGTAGTAGTAGCAGTAGTAGTAGCAGTCGCTCAGTCATGTCTAACTCTCTGCGATTCCATGAACTGTAGCCTGCCAGGCTTCTCTGTCCATGGGATTCTCTAGGCAAGAGTACTGGAGAGGGTAGCCATTCCCTTCTCCAGAGGATCTTCCTGACCCAGGGATCGCTATATGGATGCAAATTCAGGCAGTTCTGATTTTGGAGTTTCTAATTCTATCCATTTAAAATCCCATCACTTTATCAAACAAGTGATTTTTGTTTGCTGCTGTTCTCTTGAAATCCTTTTCCATAAGTTTACATATTTTTTATAGAATTGTACTTAAGGTATAAGTACAAATTTGGATGCCTTCACAAAGATTTTGAATATTTTTATAATTGTGAAAAAACCCACATCATTTTTAATATACTTGTTGAACTGACTTTGTATGAGCACACTTCCCAGGTGGTACTTGTGGTAGAGACATGCCTGCCAATGCAGAAGATGCAGGAGATGCAGGTTCAATCCCTGGATTGCGTAGATCCCCTGGAGAAGGAAATGGCAACCTACTCCAGTATTCTTGCCTGGAGAATCCCGTGGACAGAGGAGCCTGGTGGGCTACAGTCCATGGGGTCACAAAGAGACATGATTAGCAACTGAGCGTACACATATGATCTGTTAACATTCATAGATCTAAATAAGTTCAGTTCCTGTTCACCTGGCATCAGTCTAGACCACAACCTCAAAATACGCTAATCAGATTGCTGAAAGAATTTAATGGAAGCAAATAGTCACATCAAGAGAAGTGATATTTCTTCTTTGCTCTGCTCTAGTGAGAACTTGCCTGGAAACCTGGCCAGCTTGGTTACCACAATTTTCAAGGGACATTAATAAATTAGCAAGCCCTGTGAAGTTAGGGAGTGATGTAGCAGTAAGGATCTAAAAACAGTGTCATTTTGGGGCACTGCCAATGTTGTAACCTGGGGAAAAAATTGAAATGGAAGATTGTAACTATTTTAAAATACTTGAAAGATGGTGATGCACAACAGAGAGTAGCCTAAATTTGGGTGGGTTCAGAGGACAGAACAAGAAACAGGGGGCTGAAATGAGAGGGATGCAGTCTGAGGATGAAAATCAAAAACACTGTTGAGAGTTGTCTAATGAGCTTTTTAAAATCAGCATATTTCACTAAGCTGTAAGATGTGTAATTGCATTAATGTCCTAGCAGATGCTAGCTGTCACTCTATTTTATTTTATAAATTATATTTTTATATTTTGAATCATATTATGCATTTATTTTCAGGTTTTTTTCCATTGACTTATTATGCAATTATGCAGTTGTTGAATGTAAATATTGTTCAAAAGTACAGAGTGTACAAATTAGATAACCACCACAATGCTTCTTCCCCCCCGGCTCCTGTCTACAGCCGGGGAATGATGAAGCATTCCAAGTAGCAACAAAGTACAAGCAAAGGCATTACCGTGGGACTCTGCCTTACTGTCTTCATTAGACTGTAAGCACCTTGAAGACAGGGGCTCCCATGACAGTGTCCTCCCCAGGGCTGACGTTATGCTGCTTGATGACTCAGCTCAACAGCCACACTGAAGGGCAAAACAGAAACCAGTAGGAAACCCTGCACATTAGCCTTGAATGGGTTGAATATCGTGTTGGCCAAAATGTTTGTTTGGCCAACCCAGTATTTCCAACCATTCAAGGCTAATATTGAATGTAATATTGGTTGTAACCCAGCTCCTGTGATTCCCAACCATAGGATTAGGTGTGAGAACTGGAGGACTTTGCTACTTTCCTCGTTAATTAGTTTCCAACTATGTTTCCAAATGTTTCCAACTAAGGTGATTTCCCAAAAAATAAATAAACCTTAATCTGAGCTACTTGATTTTCACATGAGGCTCCTGTTTATTCAAAAGGAAAATAAAGTTTAGTTTAAAACTGAGTCAGGCTAACTTTTTTCTGGGCATGCCTACCATGATTTAACTCCCTATGGACAGTGTTGAATTTCCTAACACTGTAAGTATTTATTCAGTTAAAATAGATCCTTAAATATACTAAAGAAAGAGGTCTTATATGTTCAAAACAAGGTAGAGCAAATGATCACATGTAGCATTTTATTCATCTTCATCATAATAACAAGGCCACTTTTAACTGCCAGAGTGCAAATTATTTAAGTAAATGCGTGCCTGTGTTCTGTATGCTTAACCTTCTCAAATATTCATCTCTCAGATATGGAAGTGAAGCAAATCAACAAGCGTGCCTCTGGCCAGGCTTTTGAGCTGATCTTAAAACCACCATCTCCCATCTCAGAAGCTCCACGAACTTTAGCTTCTCCCAAGAAGAAAGACCTGTCCCTGGAGGAGATCCAGAAAAAACTGGAGGCTGCAGAGGAAAGAAGAAAGGTAACTTATTCATAGGTTTTTTTGTTTGTTTTTTAAATTATGAAAGCATAATAACACATTTACAGGAGACTTGGGAAATAGAGGGCTTCACTGGTGGCTCAGGCAGTTAAGAATCTCCCTGCAATGCAGGAGACCCAGTTCAATCCCTGAGTCAAGTAAATCCCCTGGAGAAGGGCATGGCTGCCCACTCCAGTATTCTTGCCTGGGAAATCCCATGGACGGAAGAGCCTGGAGGTTTATAGGCTGTCGGATCACAAAGTATTGGACACGACTGAGTGGACTAACACTTATTTAACACTGGAAAATACAGAACAAAGTTACATATAGTACTGATATCTATTACAGTTACTTTTTAAGTAGATAAATTAAGATTTTAGTTGGAGCTTCAATATCCATAGGTTTTTTAATTCTGCTCTCCCTTCTTACCTTCTCTCTCTACCCCTCTCTCCTTTCCCTGCCCCCTCCTCTTTCACACACACACACACACACACACTTCTAGCAGAAGTTCCAAGAGACAATGATGCCTGAACCTGCAGCATTCCAACACATGTAGGTCTTCTAGACATAGATCCAGACTAGTTCAAGTAAAATCTGCTGCTTTGAGGGTAGTTAAAACCGAAGGTCTCAGACACTGAATTTTAATGCTTTAGTGCCCTTTCCCTATCTTGGGTCCCTTTTGATAAAAGCCTCCCTGCCTTAGCCTATCCTCACTGTCAGGAAAGCACAGCCTTAGATAAGGCGCCTCCAGGGGTTGCATGGGGCGAGGGGCCAAAGCGTTGAGTCCTCCCTCTCAGAGTCTGCATCGTGGACGGTTTTCCTCGGAACAAAAAAGCACCAGGTACCCCGCTGAGATGTTTCCTGCCCAGAAATGCTGTTCACCCCGGGGCTTGCCCCTGTCCCCTAGGCTTCAGTGCCTGTCCTTGAAGTTAGTTCATCCAAGGTCAGTACCCTCTCTGGAATCTATGAGTATCTTCCTGTATTCATATCTAAGCCTTGATGGCATTTTTTTCTCTTTTTTCCATTGTTCTTTATTTGTATCCAAGAGCTTTTCTTACAGAACTAAATCTTTAATTTTCCACAATCAGCTGAATAAAAAAAGCCAAGGGTATTAAAAGTGGAAGACATTCAGAAACCCCAAGGACTATGTACATAGAGACAGAAATTATGCTTGAATATGGGTGTACCAGTTTTGTGATTATGGAAGTCCATCCCATCAAGATGCTCTTGATTAATTCAAATAAAATTACTATGTTGTACTTTTCACTGACTTTATCATGGTACATTTTTAGAACCACATCACTAAAAATATGCTGCATGCATGATCTTATAACGTGACTGGAAATGGCATTTATAATAATTTTAAATTTCATTTAGATGCTTGTAAAAAGTCAGCCAATAAATTAAACACTTCTGTGTTGGATACCTACAAAGAAAATGAAGATAAAAACTTTTCCTAAAAACTGAATTCTTTAACAGGGAGTGCAGAGCAAACCCAAAAGTGTGTGTGTGTTTATGTGCTTGTATATACCTACATATACACACAATCACACAAATGCACACACTTACCTGTGCGTGTGTGCTAAGTCGCTTCAGTTGTATCCGACCCTTTGAGACTCTATGGACTGTAGTCCTCCAGGCCTTTCTGTCCATGGAGTTCTCCAGGCAGGAGTACTGGAGTGGGTTGCCATATATCATCAAATAACAAGACTTAAAGATCATAAATCCTAGATTAAATTTTCTGAACCCAAAACTACTTTTTGTCTTAACCTTTATAGTTGGAAAGTCTTCCTATATTGTGTCAATCCTGATCACAATTTCAGTTTTTACTCGTGAAGTTCTCTTAACATCCAATGAGTATTTCTTTAAATATTATTTATCGTATTTGGCCAATTGTTGTTGTTATACAGTTGGATTTCAAAAGGAGGAAACTAAGTGACTAACCCGAAATATATATATAAGAAGTTGTTTTAGAAAAATTTATCAGACTTTTTGCTGTCCTTTATAACTTTGTTCTCATAGTAAAACTGTATTAATGTAATTACTGTCCTTCGAGTCTGTTTCCAACAGATATTAATAACTAACTACAGTAGTAGAGAACATGTTACAGTCAAGGTAATTTAAAGTTCTCCAAAGCATTGGCATCTTACACGTAATAGTTATAGGACATAGGTTGAAATATAGGGATGCTATGACTTGATTAGAATTCAAAGCCACTCACTAACCTGAATTTGAAAATTAGAGATGAAAATTCAACATCATGGTTTAAGGTGTTGCTGGCATATTTAATTAGAAGGAAAATATTAAAAGAACACAGAGATGACCAAAATTAACTGGATATTCTCATAAAATTCCCTGAGTTAACTAATTACTGATTATGGTAAAATTCATGTACCCTGAGGACAATAAATTATCAACACTTTTATGTTTGAACAATTGAATTGAACTAGAAATTGGCTGAGTGACTAAAAGACATCTACAAATGTAATCTTTCAATATTGTGACACCCAGGAAAAATGTTCTTTGGAGCCCTTTAAAAATCAGCATTCCTTCACATTTCTGCTCTTATTAAAATTTGCAAGGCAAAAAATTATTACATAGATTACATCCTGGTAGTGGAAATTAGAAGAAAATGTAACTAATTAACAGAAAGTGCCAACTTAAGAAATCATTAAGTGATTTTTTTTTTCTATTGGGTTGTGCTGACTTAATTAGCACTCATTTGAAGAACTTCTAATTCTCTTCAAAGAGCCTTTAGCAAGTGCATATATCTCAGTAACTGAGGACAAGCATATAAGCAAAACACCAACTCAAAGCAGAAGAGACTATGGGACTAAAACCAGCTTGATCCAGGAGATTGATATTTCTTTTTACATTTTTCTTTTCTTTCTGCAACTAATTGGTTTCAATATCAAGGAATTTTTGTTTCAGTCAGTCCCAAATTATTTTTCTCACAAATCAGCAACTCCAGCAGAAAGAGAGCTTCTCTTTCCTAATAGTTCTAACAAAAGTTATAGAACTGAGTCTCAGTGACCTGTCCTGGATCACATGCCCAGCCCAGTAAGATGGTACTAAATAAAGGAGGACAGAGGGAAATGGTAGTTCTGGGGTGAAAAGTGCTCTTCATATGATGTGGTCAGAAAAGGCCTCTTGGATGTAAGAACATTGGAAAGAAACCATGAAGGGAGTGAGGGAGAACATTTGTAAAAAGGCAGGAAGGTAAGGAGTAAGCCACATGACTCTTCTCTGGGGGCAGAATTTGAAGTAAAGAGAATAGTAAGTGCAAAGGTCCTGAGGTAGCAATCTGCTAGGACTGTTCTGGAAATAACACAGAGGACAGAATGGCAGGGCAGAAGGAGCAGGGGGAGATGGTAGGATTGAGGTCAGAAAGTAGCATTTTTAAAGACCGACTTCAAATGAAAAAGGAGGTCATTAGAAAGATAAAAACCAGTTCATTCCCTGTGAATCACAGCATCTTTACAGAGAAATGTCTACTTTAAAAACCTGAGTGACTAGAAAAATAGTTTCAGATAAATAGAGAAGACATGAAAGCATTCTAGAGTAAAGAATGGTTCCCAGAGATGAGAGTACAGAAAGTCTGTTTTCAGGGCAGTGGGAAGACATAGGAGTTTGAGCTAGTGGACTTGGGTAAGGAGTTGGAGAGGAGTGAGGTGAGATTGTAGAGGGCCTTGAATGCCAAGTTAGGTGTTCAAACTCCATTTTATCTGAGAAATGAGGAGTCACTGAAAGCTTTCAAAAATACACAGATGTCCAACCTAGCTAGTGACCAACAACATTTGTTTTGCCCTAGTTCTTTCCTTTTCTACAAGCTGAAAGTTTGTAAAGATTCCGCCAGCCAAACAGGACATTTAAATAGGTATTAAACAGTTCCTTTTGTCATGGTTATGATCAAAGCAATCTATCAATTCAGTTCAATCACTCAGTCAGTCATGTCCAACTCTTTGCGCCCCCATGAACTGCAGCACGCCAGGCTTCCCTGTCTATCATCAGTTCCCGGAGCTTGCTCAAACTCATGTCCATTGAGTCGGTGATGCCATCCAACCATCTCATCCTCTGTTGTCCCCTTCTCCTCCTGCCTTCAATCTATAACTACCAATTAATATTACTGAATATCATAAAATAAGCATTAACTCACTACACTGACATAATTCTACCTCAAAGTAAATATAGACACAAAGGTGAAATATGATTTTTGATATGGCCTTTAAAACAAAAAGGCTATGAGACCTCTCCCCCTCCATTGGGCTTCCTTGGTGAGTCTTCTGCACTGCAGGCAGATTCTTTACTGTCTGAGCCACCAAGGCCCCTTACCCACTCCAATAATCTTGCCTGGAGAATCCCATGGACAAAGGAGCCTGGCAAGTTATAGTCTATGGGGTCACAAAGAGTTGGACACGACTGACCTATTAACATTGGTACTCATTGGTACTCCCCCTCCATTGGTACTCTTGAAAGATTTGCTCCTGGGACCTGAGTCAAGGGACCACATCTGGGAAGCCGTGACCTAGGCTGTGCTGCTGTAGACTGCTGGATTTAGAACTGGAGGGCTGCCTCTGGGGCATTCCCTGTGGGCTCAAATTCGCTTTGTGTTCAATGCTTTGGCAGTTTCCCCACCTCCCTACTCCATCTGTTGATATGGCAGCACTGACCATCTGGTCACTACATTGAACGCTCCTCCCATCAGGTTCCTCTGAACCAGAATTAATGCTCCATTGGTGAGCTGATAGAAGAGTATTATAAAAGGAAGAAGTCCTTTTCCTGATTTTTTCTTCCTTCTTTGATTATCTCTGAGAATCAGTATTCATCTCCATCAAACCACATTACCTCATGAAGTCAACATAAAGCTCATTATCTGAAGTTAAATATTCCATCCAGCAGCTTACCCACATGGATGCAATGATATGAACACTTCAGTCATCCATCTGTCCATCCATTTATTTATTTACACAACAAACATTTATTTAGTAAGAGGCAACAGAGCTAAGTCAACCCTAGGTCCCAGTTGGCCCAGGACAACTCCAGCTTATTCCTGCTGTGTAGATATCAGTATTGTCTCAGTTCCATAAGGATCTCAGATTAGACAATAAATTATATGATTATTGTAAGCCAAGCATAGTGTTTAAGAATATCTTTTAAAACATCATGGTTAAGAACACATGGTTAAGAGAATGCCTTTGATCAAAGCCTGGTTTCACCACCTAATGGTTGTGTGACATTGGGCAGGTCACTAATCTCTCTGTTTTATTTTGTCTATCCGTAAAATGAGACTAACAGTAGGACCCACATCCTGGAGTCACTGTGTGATTTAGAAGAGTTACTCCACATAAAGGCATACCATAAGCACTGTGAAAGTGTGAGCTACTTTTGTGTAAAAACATAACTAGTTCCCAGCCTCACAGAGATGACAATCTAGTAAACTCATGATTTTATAAATTTTCTCATTAACACAGATATTGAAATGTTACATACATTTTGTGACTATTTTTAAACATTATAAAATACCAGTTTAAGAACAGTTTGATAAGTAACATATATAAATAGTTCAGCCTAACTAAAAGTAGCTGGAAAAAGATTGATATTATGAAAAAATGATGAAAATTTAAGGAATTGGATGACATTGATAAAATCTCATGACAACATAGATTAAATTACAAAGAATACTACTCACCCACTCCAGTAAGCTATAACTGGCACGCAGACGATATCGGCACGATCAACTCCAAAGTCACTGAACCTCTGAAAGAAAGTCGTGTTGCTTATTCTTAATAATATGGCCTCAAAGTGGATCATTTGTCACCAAATCTGATAGGCTTGCCTCTTCTGTCTGCAGGCATCTCACATTGCAGACAGCAATTCAAGCCGAATTCAGAAAAAGAGGGGGTGCTTTGTATAACAATGGACTGTGAGTCAAAGTGTTAGATTATTCACAATTCAATGCTCAGGAAGCATTCTGCTCCTTAGAGAACATAACATGTGCCCTACAGACTCTTCATGCATGTTATCCCCTCTGTGTAGAGTGCCCCCCCCCCACCTTCTGTGATTCTTTTCCTGGGAGTTAACCGCAGTGAGTGCATTACAGAGTCTGGCAAAGGGCTCATTCTAAAGGTCTTTGGATTTTAATCATTTTAAATTTCGTCTTATACATCTGATTCTTCTACACAAAGTGAATAGTAAACCCTCTATAAAACCCATATTTAACGAGGCTTTATTTGTGACTTTAGCTGGGTTAATACTGTTTTTTCACTGTTAATAGGAAAGCAAATAATGAGATACACATCCTCTAACCTACTACCACAAAAGCACTTAAGAACTAGGATATCTAATGTCTGATAAATGGTTCTAGAAGGCAAGGAATAGTAATATAGCCAAATGATGCAAGGGGACAGGAACATAACAAGTTAGAAATATGCTTACTTCAGAACATACAGAGATAGACACTAGCACTCTCTAAACTATAGTCTTAAATCTGCTCTGTGTACACAAAGTAAAATGAGTTTTATTATACCACTTAACTCAAATTTATCTTCCATTTCATTTATATAGTAATTAAATGCTTATACTCAGTAATATAAGAAATGGTAATGAACCTCTTTGGAAAATTATATAGTTAAAGTGTTCCTAAATGTACAATAACTCTGCTCACTATCTCATTATTTTTCCCTTCACATACCTCTCTTGTAATTATTCCAGCGGTACCAAGTTCAGCGTGAGGAAGTTTATGCCTTGAATAGGCCGTTCATCATTAACGAGCCTCCACTATTACAATAGCAATGTGGAGACCATCCGTCCCTTCATCTCCCAGAACGTCATGCTGGATGTCTTAGTTCTGTAAATACTTTGCCTTGACATTTGCATTATACCAGCTGATCATTATCATGCCCTCAGTTTCTATTTCCAAATTTCTGTGACCTTCAACATTAGGTACGTGCTGTTCAGAAATGTTTCTCCAGGGTCAGATCTTTTTTCCTTAAGCAATTTATTTTTAACAACTTTCAACAAATCCCGCTTCTCCAGCTTCCCCATCAGGCAATCAAGATTCCTTTCTGCTAATGTGCTCAAGTGAGAAATAAAACAAGAATACCCACTCAACCAGGGCTTCCCAGGGGCACCAGTGGTAAAGAGCCCACCTGCCAATGCAGGAGACATGAGGCATGGGTTCGATCCCTGGGTTGGGAAGGTGGCTTGCCATTCCCCATGGAGGAGGGAATGGCAACCCATTCCAGTATTCTTGCATAGTGAATCCCAGAGGAGCCTGGTAGGCTATAGTCCATAGGGTTGCAAAGAGTCGGACTTGACTGAAGCGACCGAGCACGCACACACACACACTCAACGATGTAGCAAAATCTTCACTTCTACTGAAATTAAGGAAAGTGTTTCTTCCACTTTTGTGTACTCGATCCTCACACTCATTTCATGTCATGTTTTAGGGCAGTTCTCTGGACCAAATGCTTATTTGCTCCTTGATAGAAATATGAGAATCAGAACCAGCAAGGCTGTGACTGAGAGATTAAGCTATATTCATGAGAGAAGCAATTTATCCCCAGGAGTAAAGTTAGAGAAGTTATTCTGAATGTCGGGCTTTGTAAGAAGGAAGAATTATGACTTTCTGCAGCAATGCAGTTCCAGAAATCTTAGAAACTGAGCTTGAGGCCCTCAGGTCTGTTAGCTCCATGGAAGAATTTAAGAGTTGAGTATTTATGAGGAAGGATCAAAATGGGGAGGAAGACATTTTCTCAGTGAGGAATTCTCTCCATAATCATCTCATCCTATATTTGAAACGTATATAATTGTGAGGTCCTACGAATACCTCTGTGGAGGCACTGGTAGCTATAACAGGTAAGCGGCCCTGAAGGGTCGCCTGGCCCAGCTTGGCAGGCCTGCTTCATTTAGCAGCGGCCTCACATGAGAACACTCTATTCTGCCTTCTGTTTCTGTTTCACCCCATTAATTGAACTAAAGAAATGCACTTGACACCTAGGCTGGGTAATCACATTTAGCCCCAAGGACTGCAAAAGTACTAACGCTGTTAATTGAGGCATTTCAAACTGAGCCAAATGCCACACTCCTCTCAGGGCAATAAGCCTGCCTCCATTGCTGTTCATGGGCCCCATGGGAAAGTGTGTTCACACAGACCAAATGTGTCCCATTCCGGCAACAGAGTTGAAAAGGAATGTGTTGCTCTATTACCCTTTTAATGCCAAACGCTTCCCTTCTCCATCCTCTTCCCCTGCTGTCTCCTGGCTGCTTTCGACTCTTTCATAAAAGAAAATTAAAAGTGCAACTATAAACCTCAACCTACAATGCATTTCACAAAGTTCCAAATTTAAGCATCTGAAATTTAAAAATGATGCAATTGCCTCTTGAAAACTATTCAAACTAGAAATGACACAATTGCCTCTTGATAACTGTCTGTGGTAACTCTCTCCATGAGAAAGGGACACAAAAAAGTCCAGGTAGATCCTCTCTGGGCAGCACTGGAAGCTCTGATCTATGGGAGGAGGTGGAGGGGAAAGGGACTTACTAACTCACTGAGGAGAAGGTTCACGTATCTGCTGCCTTCAGCAGCCTTGGCTGATGGACTTTGTTGTCAGATCAGATCAGATCAGTCACTCAGTCATGTCCGACTCTTTGCGACCCCATGAATCGCAGCACACCAGGCCTCCCTGTCCATCACCAACTCCCGGAGTTGACTGACACTTACATCCATCGAGTCAGTGATGCCATCCAGCCATCTCATCCTCTGTCGTCCCCTTCTCCTCCTGCCCCCAATCCCTCCCAGCATCAGAGTCTTCTCCAATGAGTCAACTCTTTGCATGAGGTGGCCAAACTACTGGAGTTTCAGCTTTAGCATCATTCCTTCCAAAGAAATCCCAGGGCTGATCTCCTTCAGAAAGAAATCCCAGGGCTGATCTCCTTCAGAATGGACTGGTTGGATCTCCTTGCAGTCCAAGGGACTCTCAAGAGTCTTCTCCAACACCACAGTTCAAAAGCATCAGTTCTTCGGCGCTCAGCCTTCTTCACAATCCAACTCTCACATCCATGCATGACCACAGGAAAAACCATAGCCTTGACTAGACGAACCTTTGTTGGCAAAGTAATGCTCCGCTTTTGAATATGCTATCTAGGTTGGTCATAACTTTCCTTCCAAGGAGTAAGCGTCTTTTAATTTCATGGCTGCAGTCACCATCTGCAGTGATTTTGGAGCCCAGAAAAATAAAGTCTGACACTGTTTCCACTGTTTCCCCATCTATTTCCCATGAAGTGATGGGACTGGATGCCATGATCTTCATTTTCTGAATGTTGAGCTTTAAGCCAACTTTTTCACTCTCCAGTTTCACTTTCATCAAGAGGCTTTTGAGTTCCTCTTCACTTTCTGCCATAAGGGTGGTGTCATCTGCATATCTGAGGTTATTGATATTTCTCCTGGCAATCTTGATTCCAGCTTGTGCTTCTTCCAGTCCAGCGTTTCTCATGATGTACTCTGCATAGAAGTTAAATAAACAGGGTGACAATATACAGCCTTGACGAACTCCTTTCCCTATTTAGAACCAGTCTGTTGTTCCATGTCCAGTTCTAACTGTTGCTTCCTAATCTGCATACGAATTTCTCAAGAGGCAGGTCAGGTGGTCTGGTATGCCCATCTCTTGAAGAATTTTCCACAGTTTATTGTAATCCACACAGTCAAAGGCTTTGGCATAGTCAATAAAGCAGAAATAGATGCTTTTCTGGAACTCTCTTGCTTTTTCCATGATCCAGTGGATGTTGGCAATTTGATCTCTGGTTCCTCTGCCTTTTCTAAAACCAGCTTGAACATCAGGAAGTTCACGGTTCACATATTGCTGAAGCCTGGCTTGGAGAATTTTGAGCATTACTTTACGAGGGTGTGAGATGAGTGCAATTGTGCAGTAGTTTGAGCATTCTTTGGCATTGCCTTTCTTTGGGATTGGAATGAAAACTGACCTTTTCCAGTCCTGTGGCCACTGCTGAGTTTTCCAAATGTGCTAGCATATTGAGTGCAGCACTTTCACAGCATCATCTTTCAGGATTTGGAATAGCTCAACTGGAATTCCATCACCTCCACTAGCTTTGTTCGTAGTGATGCTTTCTAAAGCCCACTTGACTTCACATTCCAGGATGTCTGGCTCTAGGTCAGTGATCACACCATCGTGATTATCAGTCATGAAGATCTTTTTTGTACAGTTCTTCTGTGTATTCTTGCCACCTCTTCTTAATATCTTGTGCTTCTGTTAGGTCCATACCATTTCTGTCCTTTATCGAGCCCATCTTTGCATGAAATGTTCCTTTGGTATCTCTGATTTTCTTGAAGAGATCCCTAGTCTTTCCCATTCTGTTGTTTTCCTCTATTTCTTTGCATTGATCGCTGAAGAAGGCTTTCTTATCTCTTCTTGCTATTCTTTGGAACTCTGCATTCAGATGTTTATATCTTTCCTTTTCTCCTTTGCTTTTCACTTCTCTTCTTTTCACAGCTATTTGTAAGGCCTCCCCAGACAGCCATTTTGCTTTTTTGCATTTCTTTTCCATGGGGATGGTCTTGATCCCTGTCTCCTGTACAATGTCACAAACCTCATTCCATAGTTCATCAGGCACTCTATCTATCAGATCTAGGCCCTTAAATCTATTTCTCACTTCCACTGTATAATCATAAGGGATTTGATTTAGGTCATACCTGAATGGTCTAGTGGTTTTCCCTACTTTCTTCAATTTAAGTCTGAATTTGACAATAAGGAGTTCACATTGGTCTGAGCCACAGTCAGCTCCTGGTCTTGTTTTTGCTGACTGTATAGAGCTTCTCCATCTTTGGCTGCAAAGAATATAATCAGTCTGATTTCGGTGTTGACCATCTGGTGATGTCCATGTGTGTGTATATATATATATATATATACATATGATGTCCATGATATCAGAGGAATACAATCTAAAACTACTGCTGTAGTGGATTTTGAAAAGTTAAGCTTTGTTTTGCTTTATTTTGATTGATTTGGTTTTCTTTGATTTCCTGAAGCTGCCACATGGTTTTCTGCCCAATACAAGAGAAATGTAAGGCCCTAAACTTATCTCTAATTCTTGGATGCATTGCATCCAAGTTTTGTGATAACCCAGACTTCTTTCCCTCTACAAGGTTTTCTGGCTAAGGCTAAGTCACTTCAGTCGTGTCCGACTCTGTGCGACCCCATAGACAGCAGCCCACCAGGCTCCCCCGTCCCTGGGATTCTCAAGGCAAGAACACTGGAGTGGGTTGCCATTTCCTTCTCCAATGCATGAAAGTAAAAAGTGAAAGTGAAGTCGCTCAGTCGCGTCCAACTCTTAGCGACCCCATAGACTGCAGCCCACCAGGCTCCTCCATCCATGAATTTTCCAGGCAAGAGTACTGGAGTGGGATGCCATTGCCTTCTCTGAAGGTTTTCTGGACTGGAGGTTATATAGATTGAATGAACTTTCTGAAATGAAAAATCCAAGTCATTTCCTCTTACTTTTTTGTGGTACTTCCTCAACTGTGACAATTCCTATCAACACAGCCCCATTCAGTGTACTGCAGACAAAGGAGTTAGGGAAGGGCTGGCTGGCACCACGAGGACACCGGAGTCCACTAACTGGTGACAACTAAAGGGATTGGAACAAATATCCTGAACATGTGAGATAACCAAGATTCTACATTTGGGTTTAGTTGTAGCAGGAAGTTCAGTTGCCATCAGCTCCAGTCACAGTGTGTTTTGAGTTTTACTTTCAATAATAATGGCTTCCATTTGCTCAGCACTAACTTACTCGATATGAGACACTGTGCTGAATACTTTGCAAACATTGTTTCATTTGATGCTGGCAAAGAGTCCTATGAAACAGGTACTATCTTTACCAGTATGCAAAAAAATAATAATATAATATAATAATATAATAAATAAATAAAATAATATAATAATACAATAAAATAATAATCCCATGAAGACTTCTCTCAGAGAGAAACTTGAAACACACACACACGTTTAGCCAGTCTCCCTTGCCCCGTGTCGCAATTCTGTAATCCTGGTAGCAAGAGATAAGCAAAATCAATGCAGGATGTTTTACCAATAGTCCCACCTAGAGGCAGGAGGATGAATAAACTAGAAAATATTTTTTGTTTCTTCCAGAAGGATTCCAGAAGGGTTCCATTAGATCTTGAATTTCTATTAATATTTATCATTTTTCATATTAGATTTGTGCAAGCTGTAACACAGCAAGAATGAAATTGGGTCTACTGAAGATGTCAGGAAACTACTATGGGGTTAAACCAAAAAGTGGGGCTAGTCCCCAAAACTGTCTGTTTAATGTCCAGTGAGTCACTAGACATATTCCTGGTAAATGTCAAACACATCCGGAAAGACTCTTAAGGTTATATGATTTTACTATTCCTGTAGAATTTTATTTGAAGAGAAGTTTCTTCCCCTCTCAGAATTCATATCTTTTATACATCAAAAGCTCTCCAGTAAGGTCCCACAAGCACTCCCATCAACTGAAATGTCTATTAATGTTTTTAATGGTAATCAATACTTAGCCCATGGAATATTTTTTGATCTACCATTGTTTAGATATTCACATTTACAATTACTCCTATGAAGGTTCACCTCAGAGGACCAACTGATCCCAAGGAATTATCCCAGAATTATGAATGTGTAATAATTTAGTCTTAAACCTGGATAGTTCAGTCTTGGGTAAGGCTTCTCTTAGCTGCTTGATTGTGGAGGAAAAGATGAATGTGGAAAGATATTAATGTATCCAGGGCAACCAACACAGGACTGAAACACAGGCTTGACACCAAAGCCCATTCCAGTGTGTTTTTCAGAAAGTAGTCTGAACTGCCTGCATTACAATCACAGGGGATGCTTATCAAAAATATAGATTCCTGGGTCTCACCAAGGAACCACAGAGTTAGAATCTTGAGGTGGATACTAGGCCTCTGCATATTTACCAAGCACCCCTGTGATGATTAACATACAGAACCATTCAGCTTCCTGAAGCTGCAGGAGAATTACAGTGCACAGAATGTGGGGGCTGTGTGGGAATGGGGTACACAGGGCTCTGATGATTCTTCTGTAATCCCTGAGCAATCTCAGGGTTTCAAAGATGACCCACGTGGCTTTGGCATGTTCAAGACGGGTCCATAAAAGGACTTTCTGTTGTCTGTGGCCACATGGCCATGAAGTTTGCAGTATTCACAAGTCTCCAAAGACAGTTTGGTGCAAGGGAAGAAAGGGTGGAGGTAGGCATGGAATAAAACAAGAAAGTGAATTTGACAATTTTACCGGGGAAAGCTGAAAGGCTCGTTGCAGGGCGGAGCCTACAGCTGATCAAAACAATGAGGCAGGGAAAAGACGGGAACTCGCCCCAGTCCTCACCTAGTTTCCGCAGGCTTCCAGGGATGTTGTCATCCACTGATTGGTTACAGCTTTCCCAGTTACATAGACGCTTAGCAGCAACTCATTAAAACAAAAACAAGAACTCTTTCAGCAGGGTTAAATTCCTTCTTTAAAAGTCTCTTCAAAAGACTCACAGCTGAAAATTCAGCTCACCACTCTTCCCAACTCACTGATTCTATAGAAAACTCAAAGGTGTGAAGATGAGAAGGAAATTGACAATAATGCTCAAGGCTAGAAGCACTATTCATTTGAAAAGAATGCTTTTTTGAATCAGTGGTTGTTCGGCCAGGTTTGTGTCTGGGTAATTTTGAGATGGCTGTGTCTCTCTTCCCCAGTCTCAGGAGGCTCAGGTGCTGAAACAACTGGCGGAGAAGCGGGAACACGAGCGAGAGGTCCTCCAGAAGGCTTTGGAGGAGAACAACAACTTCAGCAAGATGGCAGAGGAGAAGCTGATCCTGAAGATGGAACAAATCAAGGAGAACCGTGAGGCGAATCTAGCTGCTATTATTGAACGTCTGCAGGAAAAGGTAATCGTAACATAGAACCGAGCAGATGCACATTCATATGCAACACACAGCGAGTAAATTCTCAAATACCAGGCATCAGAGACTTAAACTCTGCTGCAGGTGCGGAAGGCACCTAACCCCATGGGCAGTGTCTCCCACTCTGCAATGTGGTTGAGGAATATAAGTGTGACTTACAGCTGGAATTCTCTCAGGTTTTCCAGTACTGAATAGACTGAGGGAGGCTGATTCCTGCTTTTCAAATGTATATGAGGCTTCAGTACAAATCTTAGAAACTCACCTACTGGAAAAATATTAAAATTGGAAATGTTAACTATTTTATATAAACAATAATACATATCAATAATATAATGAATATTTTTTAAAATAATATTATTATAAAACAATAATACAAAATAATATATTTAATATTTGGTCTAATGTTAAATTAATATATAATATTAAATATGTAACTTATTGTCAAAATATATTTGGACATGTTTCCATAGGTTTGGAAAAATATATTTGTCAAAAGAGGACAGAATATTTATGAATAGTGGAAAGCCCTTGTAGGAAAATCTACATGGAAAACTGGGCTTTCTTTGTGGCTCAGTCAGTAAAGAATCTTCCTGCAATGTGGAGACCTGGTTCAATCCCTGGGTTGGGAAGATCCCCTGAGGAAGGGAAAGGCTACCCACTCCAGTATTCTGGCCTGGAGAATTCCATGAAATGTATAGTCCATGGGGTCGCAAAGAGTCAGACACGACTGAGCAACTTTCAAACAAAAAACCATGGAAAACTAGTAGAGGAAGTTCATTACCTCCAGATCTGGCACCCTGGTATTTTTCTTCTCATCAGTCTGAATATACGATGGCCATTCCCATCAGTCAGGATGAGCAGTACTGGAGATCCTCTGGAAATTATTCTCTCAGAACTATAATATCTTTTATTCAGGATAATTATGAGTCAACCTTCATCTCTCATCATAGGCCCTAAAAAAATAAAATAAAACGGCGTTGCTAGGAATGGGGCATGCTGATCTTATCCAGGATTGGCAATTAGACCTCTAATCTCAAGTACAAGATTTATATCACTCCACGGCAATCCAGGAGCATTACTGTTTTTTTTTTAATTACACACACTCGAACACACAGCACATCCTTCTTGATTTCAATTGTAAAAGAGGTCATAAAATTTGCATATTTAACTAGTATTTCCAGAAGTGTTGGTTTTTAATGGGCAATTTGTTTTTCTCTGCATATTTATCTTCACCCACCCACACCCTTCCGCCAGCTCCTTTTTCTGTCTTACCACTGTCACCCAGAATCAGGCTCCTCCATACAGACGAACATACATTCATACGTATATGCATGAATACATACAGTTTGTCCTATAAATATTGAGCCCATGGAATTGTTAGTATTCTTCACATCAAGCTGCAGAATCTCCATGGGTGGGACTCAAGCAACCCTATTTTTTTTTAAACTCTCCAGATGATTCCAGTATGCAGCCAAGTCTGAAAACTAGTGGTTTGTAGTCTGTTCTGATATAAATCTCAGCTGACAGCATTCTATCTTGTGCTGAATTATGCAGCTCACATCATATGTAAGGCCACATTTTCCCTTATTCCATGGCTAGTGACACTTGCCGAGGTCTGTTATCTTTTTAGTAAAGTGGAGATACTCCTTACAGAATACCAACTTTACTTCCATTTGATGTATTTTAAATACACTGTTTTTTGTTTGCATATGGTATATGTGTTTGTATATACTAAAACTACTTTCCTTTTTCCTAACATAAGAAAAAGTAAATTTTTTATTATGGCCAATATCTAGCCTTTTGTCTGAATGAAACTACTACAGTGAAGTTAGAACTTAAAAAAAAGGGTCAATAATAATACTGAAAGTGTATGAAACTGCCAATATAACATAAGCTCTTCTGTAGTCTCCCACAAAAGATGATCATTACTGAAATGGTACTTAGTAAGTTGTCATGAGGTGACCACACTAAGTGCCTTTTATACATTTTAATTGCCCACCATTTTGACAGTCTTCCCTGGCCCTACCAATTAGCCAAGAGATGTGATAAAATTCCTCATGAGGTTTTGCAACAATCTGCCTACCACCCAGCCCTCAGCCCCCCTCCTCCTTAGTGAACTGAACTGAGTATTTGAACAGAGCCTGTCCCTCAGTGGTGGCTACAATGGTGTCCTCCGTGTCATTCGCTCATGAATTCCCACAAACCTCTCAGAGTCCCAGGCATGTTAGCTCAAAGCCTTTATGCTCATGTTCAGTTACTCAGTCATGTCCAGCTCTTTGCAGCTCCATGGACTGTAGCCCACCAGGTTCCTCTGTCCATGGAATTTTCCAGGCAAGAATACTGGAATGGGTTTCCATTTCCTTCTCCAGGTGATCTTCCTGAGCCAGGGATCCAACTCACGTCTCTTGCATCTCCTGCATTAGCAGGAGGATTCTTTACCAAGAGGGAAGCCCCTCAAAGCCTTTAGCTGAAAGCCTAAAACAAAAACAATTCCAGTTGCACTTTAGAACTTCCTGATGAGCTCTTTTAAATGAGACCTTCTGATGTAATCATCTGGGGCAGAACCCAGAGATCAGCATTATTTTCAAAGCTTACCAGGAGACACTGGTTGGACACGAACAACTCAATGGACATGAGCAAACTCCGGGAGATAGTGAAAGACAGGGAAGCCTGGCATGCTGCAAAGAGTCAGACATGACTTGGCGTCTGAACAACAAACAGCAACAAAGTAGACACTTGTATTTAGCCCGAGTTAAACTCTGAGTTAAAGACTTCTTAAATGTTTTATTTTCTTGTTATAAGTTATCTCGAAATATTTTCATCTTTGTTCCATGAAAGTGTTCTTTCTTCAAAGAATAATGTTACACTCTTTTTTACATATATGACTATTTGTTTATTGAATAAATGAGCAACTATAAAAATATAAAAGCACCAACATGTAAGTAATATGTAGGGAAATCCTGTGTCTATATGGTTCACCACTGAAAACACAGCACCTAGAATGTTGCTTGACACAGAGGAAGAACTCCACAAATATTTTTGAATACATACATACACATCAATGCATACATACACAATTTAGCTCATGGTCCTTCTTTTCTCTCGTTCTTTTCCGAGGATTCCTCCTGCCTCCCACAATTTCTACTATCTCCTGTATGAGAACTTACCCTCATGATTATTAATCATTAGCTTAAGAATTATTAATGATAATAAATGCAGTTGTAATGATGCTACATTTACCAAACATATATTATGACACATATTAGCCTCGTGCTCAGTACAGTTTTGAATGTTACTCTTTCTAAAATTTCCATTTCTCTTTCCTTAGCACTACATTCTTAATGCTCCCACTTATACAGACAAGAATCAAGTGACAAGGGTGTGGACAAAAAGATAACCTGAGCCACAAAGACCTACAGTAGGCCGATGTGTTTTTGTCACTCGAATTGATATAAACAGTCACGCCCAGGACACAATAATGTACCTGGGCATTATGACAAACACTGAGGTGAAATTGAAAATGTTTTTATTCTTTGAATTTCTATTTCTCAAAAAGAGGGGGATGGGGAACACCATGCAGAAAGGATAAGAGACTCTTTCTCCCTCACCCAACACTTCTTTCTTCCCCTCATGCACTAGACTATATCCCTCAGAAAGCCCACCGTTTGACACATTAGGCACCATGAGTAGTAGCAGCTTTGTTGTCAAACCCAACCAGGAACTGGAGTGAATAGTTAATCATGAAAAATCAGTTAAGGCAGATCTAATCATTTAAGGCATATATTCATTAAGACTTCCCCCGATGGCTCAGTGGTAAAGAATCTGCCTGTAATACAGGAGATGTGGGTTCAATCCATGGGTCTGGAAAATCCCCTGGAAAGGAAATAGCAACCCACTCCAGAATTCTTGCCTGGGAAATCCCATGGACAGAGGAGCCTGGCAGGCTACAGTCCATGGGGTTGCAAGAGTCGGACACAATTTAGCAACTAAACAACACAACATAGATGATAGCTAGATTTAGGAGACTGGATAAAGAACATGGAGGGAATGGGGACTACTAACTCACCTAGCAGGTCATTTAAGAAGATTTCTACTGAATCTTGATGAATTCTTCTCTTAATCCAACTTGTAAGACATCTTGGTTTCAAAATTTTACTGAGTCATTCACTAGCCAATGCCAAGACCTCCCAGCCTGAAACTTTGTAACAAATACTGAAGGAGTTTTAGGTGTTTAGGAGTGAAAGAGAAAAAAAGAAAAGAAAACAGACTTCCTTGACAACTACTATAACTTATTCAACCACAAAGTATAGAAATGAGCCTGTTTCGATGTAACTGATACTTTCACCTCTAACAATGGATGAAAGGTCAAGTGAAAGCATAATAGGTACTATCTTAGTGATACTGGTGTTACTAATATGACTTAGTTTAAAAAGATACAAAGATTTTAAGAGAGTAAGATTCTGTGATTCTTTATCTCAGAAGTAATTTTGATAACATATAACTAGGTAGAGATTTCAACCATTATCAGTTTCCATTTATTGTAACCTTTCATCCTTCTCATCTGATATTTGGGTTTGGGGGGCGTTTTTTGTCATTCTGAGTCATGAGTGACATCTATGTAACTATTTCCTACGCAATATGTCTTATAAATGAATCATGAAAGGAAAAAGAGGATCAAAGCTAACCTTCATTGATTTCTCATTGTAAGCCAGGTATTTGGCGCATACTATGGAATTTAATTCCAGAAGGAAATATTGTAATCATCCCCATTTCACATCTAAGGAACCAAGTCCTTAGAGAAATCAAGCCATTTGGTCAAGATCACAAAGCTAAGGACTTTGGAGTCTGAACAAGTCTCTCTGACTCCGAATGTTCATGCTAAGTTAAAAATGTAACTTGTGCCAACTCTTCACAGTAAGCAGACTGGATTGAATTTGGCAATAAGGTGTCCATGATCTGAGCCACAGTCAACTCCTGGTCTTGTTTTTGCTGACTGTATAGAGCTTCTCCATCTTTGGCTACAAAGAATATAATCAATCTGATTTCGGTATTGAACATCTGGTGTTGTTCATGTGTAGAGTTATCTCTTGTGCTGTTGGAAGAGGGTGTTTGCTACGACCAGTGCATTCTCTCGGCAAAACTCTGTTGGCCTTTGCCCTGCTTCATTCAGTACTCCAAGACCAAATTTGCCTGTTACTCGAGGTATCTCTTGACTTCCTACTTTTGCATTCCAGTGCCCTATGATGAAAAGGACATCTTTTGGGGATGTTAGTTCTAGAAGGTCTTATAGACAATTACCAACATTTTGCTGATTGAAAAAACAGACTGCTGAAAATGACAAGCCCACTGCATATCTCCATTTGATTCTCCCACATTTTTATATGGAATTGCATTACAATTTTAAGTGTATTTGATGATTTGAATATAAAATTTTCAAATAACAGATTTACTAAAATACCTGAAAATAAACAATATTCTCCCTAGGAGCACAGCCTTTAAATTTCCTGTTTTTCTTTTTTCTTCAGTTCACAGATTATATTTGTTCTCTCCTATGGCAAAATCTATTTCTTTACAACTAATTTTTTAAGTTGAGTAATAAGTGTGCTCCAAAGGAGCCTAATAATACTAATTATAATCTTTCCTGTTATATTGTAAATTTGGGTTTATATGAATCTTTAGACTTGAGGCTGGTTTTTTTTTTCCTAGCATAGTGATGGTCTGAGCTTTTTCTCAATTTTTGTCAGAACCGAGCTCTTACTAATTAGTTTCTTCCTGCATGAGAAAAAGATTTTACAGCATCTTTTTCCTCATCAGAGCAGAACAAAAAGAAGGAAGAGTCAGCTGCCTCCATGCTAATTCCCCCGTGACATTTCCAAACAGGACATGATTTCTCTATACATGCTTTTTCCCCTTCTCTTCATGGCTTTTGAGTGCAGACAAAAAGCTCATTTAAACCAATTACATAAAATTGCTTTTAAACTCTTTCTCTAGAATCAACTTGCTGCTTACTGTAATTCTGTATTTTTGAAGGAAATGTATGGCTATATATATGCCTTTTTCTCCAAGGACCTACATTTGAAATGACACATTTTTTTCCACACAACTATAAAATTTTCTCTGCTCACTCACACTAAAACTACATAGCAGTGGTTGAGGGGTGGGGTTGGCTGCAGAGCCAGGCTCTCTGAGTTTAAGTCTCAGCTCTGCTACTTGTTGGTTATGTGATCTTGGGCAAATGGCTTAGTCTTTTTGTGCCTCAATTTCTTCATCTGTAAAATGGGAACCATAATAGAGTCTCCATCACAGGATTGTTGTGATGATCAAGGGAATTAATACAGGTAAAATCTGTACTTATGCAGAACTGGTACATGTTAAGTAACAAGTAAATGCTTAGTATTATAAAGAACCTATAAGCAAAGACTTCTTGAGATCAATAGAGCTTAATGATAAAATTTACTTTATGGCTGGTCAAGGTCATTGCCTCTAAAGGAATTTGTAGGGCTACAAGAAATTTCTGGAGCTACAGGGGGGAAATAGCAATATAAATAATATTCTAAATAGAAAATACATAATAATAATAATCATTTTCTATTTTAATTTAATAAACATTTAGACCCTATAATAGGCAAGGGACTAAATTAAAATTGAAAATACTAATATCATTATCAACATTCATTTTTCTATTTAGAATATTAGTTATACCTACCAACACTTATTTAGCCCCTATAATGGACAAGGGGCTTCCCCGTGGCTCAGTGGTAAAGTGGCTCACTGGCTCCTGCCAATGCAGGAGATGTGGGTTCAATCCCTGTTTCCAGAAGATTCCCTGGAGAAGGAAATGGCAATGCACTCCAGTATTCTTGCCTGGAAAATCTCATGGACAGAGGAGCCTGGTAGGATACAGTCCACAGGGTCCCAAAAGAGTCAGACATAACTTAGAAAATAGACAATAATAGGCAAAACCATGTGCTTAGAAGAACGATGTACTAAAAATAGCATTCCACATTGCCTATCAACTCCCTCCTCAGAAAGTTTAGTTCCCAAGTCAAGTTTAGCACCTCAGTTTCTCATGTAAACAAACATTCATTGATCATATACATACACAAAACACTCTTTTGGGCCCTGCAGATGGAACAAAAGTGAAAAAATACAGCCCTGGCCCTCAGGGAACTTCTAAATAAGCACCTGTCAAAGACAGCAGATGAAACAGGAGCAGCAATGCCCAAAGTACAGGTTAGAATAAAATGGCTGCCCCGTGAAAGAGATTTATGCACATTTACAAATGGAAAGTGAGACAGTTTTCAGTCTAATGAAAATCTTCATGAAGAAAGAGACAACCACTACAGGGATTTAAAGAGTCTTCTGACAGATGGCGATGAGAGACTAGGAATCACAACAATTGAATATCTCATGACAATTCCATTAAACCAAGAAATCAAGTAGGTGTAGGAAAAGAGTAGAGGGTGAGGTTGGAGAGGTCATTTGGACGACTCAAGTTTTGAAAGACTTTGATTAAGGAGTTAAGAATTTAGGAAGCATACATAGGGTCTTCTTCCTACATCTCATCCTCCCAAAGTGTCCATTGGCAGTTACAAATCCCTTAAAGTGTTAGAGAAAAGGAAAAAGACCATCAAAAATCATAGAGAAAACAGTGTGCTATTTTATTGCTATTCTGATAATTTATACAGTAGTCCTAATAGTCAAAATTCTCTTAACTATATGATCTATATGATCGTTTTGTCATCATTTTAATCAAATACAGGGACAAATTTTTTAAAAGACAGACGAGACTGTATGGTATTTCATTGCTGTTCGCTAGATTCAGACAGTAGTCCTGAGAGTTAAAATTCTCTCAAAAAAAGAAAAAAAATGAAAAAGAAAATTGTCTTAATCATGTGATCTTTTGGTCACTATTTTAATCAAATACAGGGATAGTTTTTTTTTTTTATAGACACTATTAGTTTTCCATGGTCTTCTGTGACATGACGCTTATTGGATGCCATGTTTTACTTTCTTGTGAAATGAGAAAGTTGTCTCCTAAAGGAAATGGCAACCCACTCCAGTGTTCTTGCCTGGAGAATCCCAGGGACGGTGGAGCCTGATGGGCTGCCGTCTATGGGGTCGCACAGAGTCGGACACGACTGAAGCGACTTAGCAGCAGCAGCAAAGGCAGACACTAAATGCGAAGGAGGTGGGGGTGGGGGAGGAGGAGCTACTTTCTGTCAAGCGCGTAGTATGTAAATTACTGGGAGGGGCGGGCTCTCCTGCTTCTCTGTGGACGAGGCGCATGATGTCTACTCTCTGGTGTTTTTCAGGAGAGGCATGCGGCGGAGGTGCGCAGGAACAAGGAGCTGCAGGTCGAACTGTCTGGCTGAAGCGACAGAGGGTATGGCACGCCCCACCATTAGTAAACCCCCCTGCCTATATTATAATGGATCATGCGATATCAGTATGGGAAATGTATGACATGGTTTAAAAAAGAACTCATTATAAAAAACAAAAAACAGAATCAAAAATAAAAAAAAAAATCAATGCGGTCTCTTTGCAGAATGTTTTGCTTGATGTTTAAAAAATACCTTGGATCTTATTTTGTAAATACTTACATTTTTGTTAAAAAATACAAGTATTGCATTATGCAAGTTATTTCATAATCGTACATGCCCTGTAACAGGCTTTCGATGTTGTGTCTTTCCACTCAAATGAATTTGCTAAGTCTGTTCTTTTGGAAGCTCCCCACGTCTGACTCCATTCCCTGCCCTTTACATTCCAACAGAAAAATGAGGTCAGTAGACAGTCTTTGGTGCTAGAAACCCACCATTGCCTAATGACCTAGACAGCTTGGTAATCTTTGGACTTGACTGAGGCCATACTTCGATCACCGGTATTATAACTCCACACAAACCACCACATTTGTTCGCTCATAATCTACTAACTGCCTAGAAACTACAAAACCAGGCTAAGTAACACCACTACTCATAGCATTTACTTCTGCTTCTACTGGATTATGTGCTACAAATGTGCTTTGGCTTTAGAAAGGGATGGATGAAAAAGACAGATCTGAGATCAATCTGGGTAGAAGCAAAAAGCTGAACCTTTTAAAGTGCTGAACACAGATCCCAACCCAAATGGTTCAAGCAGCCGTGAAATTGCTTTTCATGAAGTGGGCTTAATTCTCTAGTTTAAGTTCTTTTGATGGAATGAATTAATGTGTCAGGTGGCTTATTTGTGGATGCCATGGTTGATGATGTTCATTTTAAGCTCTTACCTATAGTACAAGTACATGATGCTACTGAATATTTTTCCACTTGGAAACTGTGAGCTGGTTGTTGCATTCAAACACACACGCAAACACAATCAAAAACACTGCGGATTTTCACTTAAGCTGGTCTTTCTTCCCCAGTGTGAGGCAATCCTGCCAATTAAAAAAAAAAAATTATTCCATCTGTGAGGGCTGATGCAGTCAAGGGGGCTAGGCAGGGCATTTGTGCCAACTAAGAGAATCACCAAATACCCACCGTGAGTACCTATCGCAGTTTTGAAGTCGTTTCTCCCCCAACTCCCAACTCCTGAAGGTTGCTGCCTGCATATTTACTCTTCATTAGTGCTATTTTCCTGTATGTCATTGTGAGCAAGCTGTGATTAATAAAGAATTGGAGTTCTGTGAACTAATACAGGTTTGGTCTGTTCTCTTGCCCTTCTGTGTGTCTGACCCTGGAGTTCAGATTTTACTAGTGTGGTTGTTGGATTAGACGATCTCAGAAACAGACAATAATTAGAGTTTGAAGGAAACCAGGGCCCCTGCTGATTCACTTCCCTTCTAGAGCAGCAGGAAGCGTCACTTTTCTCTCTCCCTCTGACAGCCCAACACAGCGGGAGAAGTCTTCAATCTGTTCCCCTTGAAAACAGTCAAGATTGAAGGAGACACCACAGTTTCAGACCAGTAAGTCTACAGAAGAGACCCCCTCTCAAAGCACTTGGAAGGTTCCTGGCACAGCCTCACATTCTCCCACGCGGCCACTGGACACCTTCCGCAGCCTGTTAAAATGCGATTTCCCCGCCACACTGCTGAATTTTGCACTGCCAATAAACACACTGCACACATGGACACAGCGGGGGGCCTGTCAGTGACCCAGATGGATCCTGCAGGACCAAAGGAACCACATCCAGTTCTAGCAGAAAATCATAAATAATTGAAACCACACAGACTTATGAATAAGCAAACTGGGCTATCATCCATAGGCGTGCTAACAAGCCAAGTTTAAGGTGGAGGCCACCTGGTCCCTATCTTGAATATCCTTTATTTGTGGGAATCTAATACTGCAAACATCGAAGCACATCCTTAAAAACATGAATTCCATGATCTTCCTTTGGGAAATCAATCAGAGCTTCTGATGAGCAGAAAATAAGCTATTTTTTCACAGTGATACTTTTTCTTTATTTATCTACTATTTTTTTAAATTAAAATCCAGTTTGATCTACAATAGTATGTTAGTTTCAGGTGTACTACATAAGACTTGACATTTGCATACATTATAAAATGATCACCACAGAAAGTCTAGTAACCATCTGTCCCCATACAAAGTTATTACAGTATTATTGATTGTTTTCTTTGTGCTATTTGTTAAATCCTTGTGGTTTATTTTTTGTGTGTGTGATAGCTTTAATAGCACAAAATGTTTGTTGCTACAAGTTATACATGGATTGTAACTGGAGGTTTCTACCTGTTAATCCTCTTTACCTATTTTACACACCCCCAACTTCCTCCCCTCCAGCAACCACTCATTTGTTCTCTGTATCTATGAGTTCTCACAGTAATTTTTATTTCAGTTTGGAAAACATTACTTGAAGGGCTTCCACTGGGGCAGAGCCTATGATTAAGCCCTGGGAATATGAAAACAAATCACTGTGAGAAGCTCATAGTCACATAGCTTGTTTTAGTCCAGAAGTGCTCAGTCCTCAAAATATATTGAGGGAAAGCATAATCCCATCAGTTCTCTGAAACTTTCTGAAATATTAGAAACGATCAACAAACTCCTGGTGTTACTCTGTGGTGCCTAAATTGGAGCTGCCAACCAGCCTGCTGCCTAGTCTCAAAGATGAAGAAACTAAGGCCCTGAGAGGGATAAGTGATTTTGCTCCAGGTCCCAACACCCACTTCTCACAATCTCCTTACTAGTAAGTAGCTCATCAGCAGACCATCCTCAAATCTCACCACGGCGGAGCAGACAGGTTATTTCTGTGTACTTCCCTAGACCAGTGGTCCTTATTTGAGCTTCATTTATGCTTCAGAGTCCTATCTGGAGGGTTCGTTGAAAAAAAAAAAAAAAAGTGAGCTTCTGATTCCCGGAATCTGTATAAGCCTGGGGATGTGCACTCTCTCATGGTCCCAGGTGACACTAATGCTACCTGTCTGCACACCCACTTGAGAAGCCCAAGACAATGAAATGGACTTGGTAGTGGAGATTCTTGGTGGCAGCCACACCGAGAGCATCTGTTTCGGTCAGGGTATGTTCCATTGGGGAGTGAGGTGGCCATGAAATGAAACATTCGATCCCATTCAAAAAAGTGGGAGTGGAACATAACAGAATCCAAGAAGAAGAAAAAATGAACAATTACACTTAAAAAATAATAAAATAAGAAAGAAAACACCTAGGGGCTGGAGTAGGGTTAAGAGATGAGTGAGGTCAGGGAACCAATGGTCTTGTGTCTTTCATAGGACATATGGTTTCAGTAGAGTTCCCTGGTGGCTCAGACAGTAAAGAATATGCCTGTAATGCAGGAGACACAGGTTCGATCCCTGGATCGGGAAGATCCCCTGGAGGAGGGCATGGCAATCCACTCTATCTTGCTTGGAGAATTCCCATGGACAGAGGAGCCTGGAAGGCTACAGTCCATGAGGTCACTAAGAGTTGGACATGACTGAGCGACTCACACACGCTGAAACACCTGAAGATGCCCCTGTCCCTTTAAGAGATGAACTAGGAGCTCTTTGTAGAGATGGTGCCATTTTGTGAAATATGCAGTTTATTTGCCTGGTTACACTTGCAGATTTTTTTTTCATGGAGTCTTGATTTCCTCAGGACTACATTTAAATTGTGTATATGACTTTGAAATGTTCTTTAAAGAAAACTCACATAATCCCATTGATTTGAAGGTTCACCCTCCTTGCATCTCTTCTAGTCTCAATAATGTGTGAAACAGTAGAGGACTGATAAATGTGATTCTCCTCCTTGGATCAGGCATCAGACTTCACAACATTTCAGAGAAGGCAAAGGTAAAAGTGTACTGATCACCATACTCCACCCCTGCCACCACTCTTCCCACTGAAGGAGAGAATGAGAAGGGGGAGACGTGACACCCTTGACTTTAGCAATTAAAGGATCATTCTCAGAATAAGATGAAACAATCATCCTTGATTTCTAATCAGGCAATTTGCTGAAAACCACTAAGGCAAACATGGATCCTAAAGCAAAACTAACAACCCCAAGCTCCCCCAGATTATCTCAGATCATCTTCGATTTCTCACTGTCCCCACCACACACCTCCAAATGATCATAATGTAGCACTGACTGACCTCCAGGTTGCCCCTCTTTCCTTGCTCTTTGACTTCCATGGCCACTGCCCTAACCTGGATACTATTAGACTCTTAAAGCAACCAACTAATAAGTCTCTTTTGCTCCAGTCTATAGCCTCCTCTACACTCTGATCAAATCTCTCCCATAATCCACTACGTCCTCCCCTTTATCACCAGGATAAAATCTGTACTTCTGTAAGTGTTATTAAAGTGTTCTCAGCATTCCTTTCTTTTCTCAAGAACATTACTCTCCTAAGACACCAAATTATTCATCCTGGCACCAAATTATTCACCAATGACATGCAATTTCTGGCCTCCATGCATAGACTGTACTCTGTCTAGAATCATCTTCCCTACAACATCAGTCTGCAGAGGCTAGATTGAGCTGTGATTTTTAAAAAATCCTTCAAATCTCAGTGAAATAAAACCACAAAAATTCATTTCCTACTCCAGCTGTACAAGTTCAACGTGGGTCATGGTGGATGCTTCTCTGCTGTATTCCTCACTCTGGGGCCAAAGACCTGTGGGGTGACCCATATCTGGAATGTTACCTAAGCATGTCAACTCACACTGGTTCTCTCAAAGCTTCCACCCAGAAGTAGAACAAGTTATTGATCAAAGTAAGTGATGGCGTGGCGTGTTGTGTGCTCAGTCGTGTCTGACTCTGCGAACCCGTGGACTGTAACCCACCAGGCTCCTCTGTTCGTAGAATTTTCCTGGCAAGAAATACTGAAATGGGCTGCCATTTCCTTCTCCGGGGATCTTCCCAACCCAGGGATCAAGCCCTCATCTCTTGTGTCTCCTGCATTGGCCCGTAGACTCTTTACCACTGGCTCTACCAAGTAAGTGACACAACCACATTTAATGCCAAATGAGCAGAAAAGTGTCATTCCATCATAAACTCAGAAGGAAAGCCAGCATCAATGACTATCACCCTACTGGTCACCAAGTAACAGGTTCACTCTCTTCCCCTCATGTAAACACATTCACTCTGTCCCTAAGATGTAAAATCCCTAAGTCACATTTGGCCATGACATCAAGCTCAATGTCCATTGTGATGCACAGTACCCTCTCCAACAGATATGGACATGAGTTCTCTTGTCCAGAGACAAATAAATTAAAAAGACAGCTTATCTTCCCTAACACAGTCAATATACAATGGTGAAATGGGGACAGATAATCAACAATAAACAAGCTTGTTCAAAGGGGAAGCAATAGGGAACACGTGGCATTCACTGATGATAGAAATTCTAGTGTGCTATTGACCAGTCATTGAGAGGCCCCTCTGTCCTTGAGAATAGGGAACACTCCTTGCTTCTATCTTGCTCCCAGAGAGGAGCTTCCCAGTCCATGGCTCTGCTCTGTGACCTAAGCAGATCTTCCTGTTCCTTCATTCTCCTTAGGGCATTGGAGGAAACACACTCCGTGGAATCTGAGCAGCTCTTAGCCAGCCTGCTGCCCACCAAAACTGTAGATCCAAGAGTCATTACACTTTTACTGATCATATCCCCTGGCAAGAAACAGATAGCATACTATAAAGGGTAAATGACATATATTTAGTGAAGATTCTCTTTTTATGAGGATGTGGACAGATTAAAAGAAATCAGCAAAGGGTGGTAAAGGACATTGGGTGTACCATCAGAGAGAAGCCATTTCCATCCGAGGACTACAGACCCTAGAGACAGTTGTAGCTATAGAAGAAGCCTGTCTGATTAGGGCCTTTGACCTTGAAGAGAAGAATTCAGCATCTAACAAATGCAGCCCAGCAAGGAAGGATCCGTAGAATAGATATCCTGGCTTCTTTCCTCCCTAACTCTTCAAACTATAGCCAAAGACTTGCAGTGGTCAAATCCAATGAGAAACCAGAGGGCAAGGGAGCCCAGGAGATGCATTACATAAAAGTCAGCCTCTGGAGCTGAGCAGAGTACAGAAAGACGGAAAGAGAATCAGGAGGGGTGAGCAGAGGCCATGGCCACCTGCAGTCCAGACCACAGTCAGAATCAGAGAATAGTGCGATGACAACTGGGATACCTTCTATTTGTTCGTCATTAGTGCTGTTCACTAAATATTTCTGGCTTCTTTCCTTCTGGGATTGATTCTACTTCCCTGACACTTCTAGTGAGGTGTGCTGTGTGACTTTCTCTGCTCAGTGTTATATGTGCTGGAGTATCTTGTGCCTTTTCCAGGCAGAAACCTTAAAAGTAAGTTCACAATTCACCATGCCTGGTTTCCCCCTCCCACGGTGACCTGGAAGAAGATAAAGCAGAGCACAGCTCCCATCTGTGACAGACACATATCAGGAATGGGATGAGCTCTTTTTATTTTATGACCCTTTAACTTTGAGATTACCTGTTATTCACTAATAAATATTAATTAATTGAAATTCTTTTCACAATCACATAACTCATCTCCTAGTCAGCCACATCATCCCTGGTCCAGAATTGAATGTTTCAACCACTTTCAAGTCACTCATATATTTTCAATTCATTTGAATCCTAAATGTCAAAGAAACAAATTAAAGCTGTGATATTGGGAAGCAAACCTGACCTAACCAACTGGACTATTTATCTCAAATACTGAAAGGCAAATTGAATTTCTTCATTGGTTTATTCTGAGCTGTAGTCACCTGCATTGTTTTAAAAGATAACAAAGTGAAAGTTCAAAACCTCGTATGATACACAACATTGTAAAGCAATTATTCTCCAATAAAAAAATCCTTGTATGAATTCTGGCATGCAAAAAGCTTCACATGCATGCTTATACCAACTACCTCTAAAAGTTATACTTTCCTAACCCACATGGAACAACAGACTTTGTTGTTGTACTTTCCCAAATTGGGAAAGGAGTACGTCAAGACTGTATGTTGTCACCCTACTTATTTAACATATATGCAGAGTACATCATGAGAAACGCTGGGCTGGAAGAAGCACAAGCTGGAATCAAGATTCCTGGGAGAAATATCAATAACCTCAGATATGCAGATGACACCACCCTTATGGCAGAAAGTGAAGAGGAACTAAAAAGCCTCTTGATGAAAGTGAAAGAGGAGAGTGAAAAAGTTGGCTTAAAACTCAATATTCAGAAAACTAAGATCATGGCATCTGGTCCCATTATTTCATGGCAAATAGATGGGGAAACAGGGGAAACAGTGACAGACTTTATTTGGGGGAGCTCCAAAATCATTGCAGATGGTGACTGCAGCCATGAAATCAAAAGATGCTTGCTCCTTAGAAGAAAAGTTATGACCAACCTAGACAGTTTATTAAAAAGCAGAGACATTACTTTGCCAACAAAGGTCCATTTAGTCAAAGCTGTGATTTTTCCAGTAGTCATGTGTGGATGTGAGACTTGGACTATAAAGAAAGCTGAGCACCAAAGAATTAACGCTTTTAAGGTGGTGTTGGAGAAGACTCTTGAGAGTCCCTTGGACTGCAAGGAGATTCAACCAGTCAATCCTAAAGGAAATCAGTCCAGAATATTCATTGGAAGGACTGATGCTGAAGCTGAAACTTCAATACTTTGGCCACTTGATGTGAAGAACTGACTCATTTGAAAAGACCCTGATGCTGGGCAAGATCGAAAGCAAGAGGAGAAGGGGACGACTGAGGATGAGATGGTTGGATGGCATCACCAATGCAATGGACATGAGTTTGAGTAAAACTCCAGGAGTTGGTGATGGACAGGGAGGCCTGGTGTACTGCACTCCATGGGGTTGAAAAGAGTCGAACACAACTGAGCAACGGAAGTGAACTGAACTGAACCCGCATAGTTCCATGACTGAGGCTTCAGCAGACCCTTTTGTATGTGAAAGGATGGAGTAAGTTTTACTAACCTACTATAAGCTTGGAATATTGCGTAGGATTCCATTTCAAGCAATGGGGACATCAAGAAAGTCTTTTCAAACCTGCTTGCACTACATATGTTACCTCATATTTATTGTATCTAATGCCAATTAAATAAATGTATCCATTCAGTTCTGTAGGCTAGAAGACAGACACTGAGGGAGATTACATGTTATATGCAAAAGCACACACACTCATTGAATTCATTCCCTCTCCCTCTTTTTTTGAGTCACATTCAACTCTTCTCTCGAGAAGGCAATGGCAACCCACTCCAGTACTCTTGCCTGGAAAATCCCATGGACGGAGGAGCCTGGTAGGCTGCAGTCCATGGGGCCACTAAGAGTTGGACACGACTGAGTGACTTCAGTTTCACTTTTCACTTTCATGCATTGAAGAAGGAAATGGCAGCCCACTCCAGTGTTCTTGCCTGGAGAATCCCAGGGACAGGGAGGCCTGGTGGGCTGCCGTCTATGGGGTCACACAGAGTCGGACACGACTGAGGTGACTTAGCAGCAGCAGCAGCAGCAACTCTTCTCTCTCCTCATTTCCCACCATCCAGCAGGACCATCTTGTACAGAAGGGCAAGGATGTGATGGATATTCTAGAGATCAAACCTTAAGGCAACAGGACCTCTCTACTAACTTTCAGGTCTCTGAAGAAAAAATCCCCAGTGCTAATCTTCTATCTTATTCCCATCCTGTTGTTTTATTTTTTCCCTACCCACCTTAGTCAAGCTTCCAGAGCCTGTTTCTCTTTCTACACCTCCCATGCACCATTTAACCAACCCACCTCCCTTCTGCTCTCACCTCTCCAGTGAAACTGCTTTTACCATTACCTATGCCCCCCTCACTGCTAAACCAGACAGAAACTCCCAATCTGGCCAAATCTTACTTCCTTCCTTACCTACAGATCCTGCTTAAACCCTTTATACCCTTATAGGCTGGTAAGCCACCTCCCCTATGTCCTTCCCAAGTAGCCTGTGCAAAATAGTGTAGTGGTCAAGGGCATGGGATCCAGGGATTAAGGTTCCTAGCTCTCTCACCCTGGGCAAGTTGCTTAACTTCTTTAGTTCAAATGTCCTCACCGGCAAGCTGGAGATGACACAATAGTCAGCACCTACGCTTGGTTGAATCACTGTTCTCAGCTCTTCACTCTCATCTTGTAACTGCAGGAACTCTCACTGAAGGAGGCAGAGGACGTCCCCCACCCACTGGTGTTGGGCTTGACCATGCATCAGACCTTGACCAGTGCGGTACTAATGGACTTGCCATGAGTGAGGGCTTTAATATGTCCTGGAGGAACTGCTATAAAACGGAGAGCACGGGGACACATGAGCAGACCTGAATCCAGTCAGAAGCCTGGAGCCAAGTCCAGATGACCAATAGTCTAAAGCAGAAAAAAAAAAAAAAAAAACGCAAGAGAAGTAAATATTTATGGTCACAAGCCACTGAGGTTTGAAATGGTTTGTAACACAGCTTTATTATGAGATGATTAACATGGTGTCTGAGAAGACTGCTGACAAGATTAAATGAACCAATGTAAAGGATCTTTACAGAGTACCTAGTGCTTACTAAATATTTTTCAATTTTTAATTATTAACATATGTCCCATTATATTATAATTTCTATTTGCTTAGCTGTTTCTCTCATTTAACCATAAGTTCCTCCAAGGAGGAGAATCTCTGTCTATTTTATTGCTGAATCCCTAGTATTTAGCAAGGATTCGATACACATACTCACAAACACACACTCACACTTTTGGTATGTTAATGAATGAATGAACAAATGAATCATTCAAATGAGGAAAATATTTACCACAATGCTTGGCATATGTCAGCACTTAATATGAGTTATCTTCTTTCCTTCCTCCATGATCTAACAGTTTCTTCTTGATTTCAAATTATTTGAGCATGAAATTAATCTTTGCTGCTGCTGCTGCTAAGTCACTTCTGTCGTGTCCGACTCTGTGCAACCCCCTAGACAGCAGCCCACCAGGCTCTGCCATCCCTGGGGTTCTCCAGGCAAGAACACTGGAGTGGGTTGCCATTTCCTTCTCCAATGCATGAAAGTGAAAAGTGAAAGTGAAGTCGCTCAGTCATGTCCGACTCTTTGTGACCCCATGGACTGCAGCCCACCAGGCTCCTCCATCCATGGGATTTTCCAGGCAAGAGTACTGGAGTGGGTGGCCATCTTATACAGAAGACCATTTTAGATGATCAGAAAATTAAACCTCTGCAGACAAGGGAAAACTTTTTAACACCAGGTGGCGCTAGTGATAAAGAACCCGCCTGCCAATGCAGGAGACATAAGAGACTTGGGTTTGATCCCTGGGTCTGGAAGATCCCTGGGAGGAGGGCATGGCAACCCACTCCAGTATTCTTGCCTGGAGAATCCCCATAGACAGAGGAACCTGGTGGACTGTAGTCCATAGGGTCGCAAAGAGTCGGACTCGACTGAAGGGACTTAGCACGCACATAGAGGAAAAACAATAAAATTACTCACAGGCAACTCCTTGATAGGAGTTTAATGGTAACACTTTGAGCAACTGGCACCAATGAAACCAACACTGGTCCCAACAGATCACACCACGTAGGCTGTTGATTCTGTTTGCTCATCATGCCACTTCAGTCAGCAGCTCATCCAGGGCTCTGAAGCCTGAAGCTATCATTTGTTCCTGAGGAAATGGAGTCTAACTGAACTAAGCTCTCTTCCAAAATGGGAAAGTCCAGCACCGGCACAGTTCTCAGGGTTTGGTAACAAAAAGAAAAAGAAAAAAAAACCCCTGGCATTTCTGTGCTGAATACTGTACAAGCATTTTCTCTTTTAAGCCTTAAATTCCCCATGTAAACAATGTCTTTCCCAGTGGAAAGTCCCAGTGGAAACAATGTCTTTCCCTCTCTCCCCTGAGGATTCTGCTTCCCCTGTAGGCTTCTCAAGGACTGCGCTCTTATTTTCCACTTTCAGATCATTCTCACTCCTCCCTAAACACCCACACTTGCACCTCATGTACATGCGTACTAAGTCACTTCAGTCGTGTGCGACTCTCTGCGACCCCATGGACTGTGGCCTGCCAGACTCCTTTGTCCATGGAATTCTCCAGGCAAGAATATTGGAGAAGGTTTCCATGCCCTCCACCCAGGGATCAAACCTTGGTCTCTTATGTCTCCTGCACTGCCAGGCGGGTTCTTTACCGCTAGCGCCACCTGGGAAGCCCCCTTGCATCTCACGTCACCAGACTATTCAACCTCTTATCTTCATTGCTAGGGTTCACTACTAACCCCCCAGGGGTGTTTCCCTCATTTCCTGGATCACTGTTGCTCTCTTCAACTCTACTTCTGTGTTATGGTAATATCCTTCCAGATGAAGTTCCCACATTCTGCTGAGTTCCTTGACCTCCCCTCCTCTAGTGATCTTGCTCCTCAATCATTCAGTCTACAGGTTATTTCCTAGACCTCATCAATAATCATATTATTATCAGTTATTATCAATAATAATATTCCCCCCATTATTTCCATTCTACCAACCTACTCTTTGATCACCACCTCCTGTCTTTCCAGTCTAATCCCTTTGGTACCTGAACTCCTATCTTTCACTCACTCTGAGACTTCAGCTCCTTGATAGAGCCGTTCCATGTTCCTTACTTTCCTCAGTCATCCCTTCCCTCCTTACCAGCTTATTTTTCATGGACAACTGCAATCTCTACCTTACACCTCCCTACAACTCCCTCCCTTAATATGTTGTTCTCAGCTGGCCAGACTCACATGCCAGCTAAATTAATTCTATCTAGTCCATGCTTGGACCAACGCAGATGAACACAGCTGTAGATACCACAGAGCTACTCTCACTGGTCTTTCTTTAAATTCATGAACATGAACCCCAAGTGAGCCCTTAATTTTCCCCAGAAATCACACTTTATTTCTCCTGCTTTATTCTTTTTTTTTAATTGGAATATAATTGCTTTACAATGTTGTGTTAGTTTCTGGCTTACAACAAACTGAATCAACTATATATATATCTCGGCTTTCCAGGTAGCCCTCAGTTCAGTTAGTTGCTCAGTTGTGTCCGACTTTTTGCAACCCCATGAATTGCAGCACACCAGGCCTCCCTGTCCATCACCAACTCCCAGAGTTCACTCAGACTCACGCCCATCGAGTCAGTGATGCCATCCAGCCATCTCATCCTCTGTCGTCCCCTTCTCCTCCTGCCCCCAATCCCTCCCAGCATCAGAGTCTTTTCCAATGAGTCAACTCTTCGCATGAGGTGGCCAAAGTACTGGAGTTTCAGCTTTAGCATCATTCCTTCCAAAGAAATCCCAGGGCTGATCTCCTTCAGAATGGACTGGTTGGATCTCCTTGCAGTCCAAGGGACTCTCAAGAGCCTTTTCCAACACCACAGTTCAAAAGCATCAGTTCTTCAGCGCTCAGCTTTCTTCACAGTCCAACTCTCACATTCTTTTTTTTTTTTTTTATACCAATCACTTACATTTATTTCAGGACATAATATACTATTTAGACCCAAGGACAGTGCTAAATCATAACTCTGTTAAATACCTACAGGATATTTCATTTTTGCAAAGATAGGTCCTTAAAAACTAGACAGATTAATAATATAACAAATATCAAAATCAGATGAAAAATACGTTATTGCTCTCATTCACTCTGTCCTAATGTTAAAGATGTTACAAAGATATACAGATTATCATCATGCTGTTCTTTTGGGAGCCTATATTCAAGCTGATAATAAGGTGTTGTCAAAGGGATCTTTCTCTGATTTTTGCAAAGAAAAACAGCCCAAATTGTATTCTTAATGCTACGTGATTTAACTGTATCATGCTTGGCACATGGTATTATTTCGCCTACTGGAGCAAGTTCTCATTTTCTCAAAGCCTTCCCCCCAGCTTTTCTAGAAATAAAGCTTAAATATCATTTATTTCAAGCTTTCAGAATAAAGTTAACCTCATTTATACAGGTACCAGGTTGGTGTACTCATATATATCTTTTCCAATTGCAGGCTAAGCAAAGGCATGCATTTAGAACCGTATTAATATATTAAAGCGTAAGACAAACCAACTTAATGTCAAGAGAAACTGTGACCTTCCATGTAGTGTGTGATAGAGAAACACTGATTCTGACACATTGTCTTATTTTATTCAAATAGCAGTCTGCTCACACGTGGTCCAAGAACACTTGAATAATAAAGCAAATATAATCACATGTTAAAAATTGGTCTTCAAACATCATAGCCAATGATGCCACGCTTGCCTATGATCTTGCCAACATAAAACCACATCCACACCTCAGTGGCCACCAAACCATTCAGTAGAGCTTCCTTAACAGTGAGCTGTTTGAAACTACCTGTTTTAGCGCTGTTGATAATTTTTTTCAAGCTCTGAATTGCTGTAGGGATCTCAGCAGGGGTTGGAGGAACCAGCTCAACCTTGGCATAGTACCAAAACGTGGCCAATCGAGGCTTCGAGTAAGTCACAGCAGCGTTGACCAGCGCCAGGGCCTTTTCCGCGAGGTTACGGACAAACTGGGCCATAGTCCTAGGATGGAGAGCCCGTCACCCCGACTCCAACTCTCACATTCTTACATGACCACTGGAAAAACCATAGCCTTGACTAGATGGACCTTTGTTGACAAAGTAATGTCTCTGCTTTTGAATATGCTATCTAGGTTGGTCATAACTTTTCTTCCAAGGAGTAAGCGTCTTTTAATTTCATGGCTGCAATCACCATCTGCAGTGATTTTGGAGCCCCCAAAAATAAAGTCTGACACTGTTTCCACTGTTTCCCCATCTATTTCCCATGAAGTGATGGGACCAGATGCCATGATCTTCGTTTAGTGGTAAAGAATCTGCCTGCCAATACAGGAGACACAGGAAAGTCAGGTTCAATCCCTGGGTTGGGAAGATCCCCTGGAAAAGGACATGGAAACCCACTCTAGTATTCTTGCCTGGAGAATTCCATGGACAGAGGGGCCTGCCAGCCTGCAGTTTTTGGGGTCACAAAGAATCAGACATGACTTGAAGCTACTTCTCATGCACACATGCGGATATATATATATCCCCTCCCTCTTGGACCTCCCTCCTACCCATCCTCCCACCATCCCACCCATCTAGGTCAACACAGAGCACTAAGATGAGCAACCTGTGCTATACACCAAGTTCCTACTAGCTATCTGTTTTAAGCACAGTAGTTTACTATTCTTATACTCTCTCAAACCACCTGAAAATTCAAATACCTCCTCTTACCTGTCCTCACACTTAGCTTATGAGTCTCCTTCATCGAGCAGATGAAATAATTGTACGATCATTTCCACACACTCCCACTAACACCTTGCTCCACCTTCCACACTTCCGCTCAGCCGTCCTGTCTGTTACTACAGGTGGGCTGTTCAAAGGCAGCCCTTCCATCTGTGCCCTAGATCCCACCTCTTCTCACCAGCTCAGAGAGATCGCTCCAGGTATTCTTTCCTCTCCCTTCTAGTTCATCATGTTTTTCTTTCTAAGGTTTCAATATTCAAACGGCCTATTATTTCTCCCACTATAAAACAGTTTTTATTGATTTTTCCCACTAGCTATTGACATTTCCCTCTTGCAGCAAAATTCCTAAGGGTCCCCTCACTACCCTGTGTCTCCTCTTCTCTCATGAACCCTCTCCAATAAGGCTTTTACCTCCATTCTATTACATGTACGCTGTTCTGGTCAGGTTATCAGTGATTTCCAGGTGCCAGATGCAAATCGGTAAATACTCAACCCTCATCTTATCTGACCTATTATTTGACATAACTCTCTCCTCCATGACATCTTTCTTCACTTGGCACTCACTACCCTAAGTTATTTTGGCTTTCCTTTCATCTCAGTGTTGCTGTTTCTCCATCTCCTTTGCAGAATCCTCTGCTTCTGCCCAACCTCTAGGTGTTGGAGCCCCTCAGGGATCTGGACCTGGACCGATCTACTCTCACTCTTACTCCCTTGGTGTTCTGTACCAGTCTCAAAACCTACAACCTATAGCAAGGAGCTTAACCCCTCTCCCTCTGTTTATTCAGGTAAATTTGGGGAATGATAATAGTACCAACCTCATAAAGGTATAAGTTCAGTTCAGTTCAGTCACTCAGCTGTGTCTGACTCTTTGCGACCCCATGAACCAAAGCACACCAGGCCTCTCTGTCCATCACCAACTCCCAGAGTCCACCCAAATCCATGTGCATCGAGTCGGTGATGCCATCCAACCATCTCATCCTCTGTCATCCCCTTCTCCTCCTGCCCTCAATCTTTCCCAACATCAGGGTCTTTTCCAATGAGTCAATTCTTCACATCAGGTGGCCAAAGTGTTGGAGTTTCAGCTTCAACATCAGTCCTTCCAATGAACACCCAGGACTGATCTCCTTTAGGATGGACTGGTTGGATCTCCTTGCAGTCCAAGGGACTCCCAAGAGTCTTCTCCAACACCACAGTTCAAAAGCATCAATTCTTCAGCACTCAGCCTTCTTTATAGTCCAACTCTCACATCCATACATGACCACAGAAAAAACCATAGCCTTGACAAGATGGACCTTTGTTGACAAAGTAATGTCTCTGCTTTTTAATATGTCATCTAAGTTGGTCACCTGCCTCTTGAAAAATCTGTATGCAGGTCAGGAAGCAACAGTTAGAACTGGACATGGAACAACAGACTGGTTCCAAATAGGAAAAGGAGTACGTCAAGGCTATATATTATCACCCTGCTTATTTAACTTATATGCAGAGTACATCATGAGAAACACTGGACTGGAAGAAACACAAGCTGGAATCAAGATTGCCGGGAGAAATATCAATAACCTCAGATATGCAGATGACACCACTCTTATGGCAGAAAGTGAAGAGGAACTCAAAAGCCTCTTGATGAAAGTGAAAGTGGAGAGTGAAAAAGTTGGCTTAAAGCTCAACATTCAGAAAACGAAGATCGTGGCATCCGGTCCCATCACTTCATGGGAAATGGATGGGGAAACAGTGGAAACAGTGTCAGACTTTATTTTGGGGGGCTCCAAAATCACTGCAGATGGTGATCGCAGCCATGAAATTAAAAGATGCTTACTCCTTGGAAGGAAAGTTATGACCAACATAGATAGCATATTCAAAAGCAGAGACATTACTTTGCCAACAAAGGTCCGTCTAGTCAAGGCTATGGTTTTTCCTGTGGTCATCTATGGATGTGAGAGTTGGACTGTGAAGAAGGCTGAGCGCTGAAGAATTGATGCTTTTGAACTGTGGTGTTGGAGAAGACTCTTGAGAGTCCCTTGGACTGCAAGGAGATCCAACCAGTCCATTCTGAAGGAGATCAGCCCTGGGATTTCTTTGGAAGGAATGATGCTGAAGCTGAAACTCCAGTATTTTGGGCACCTCATGCGAAGAGTTGACTCATTGGAAAAGACTCTGATGCTGGGAGGGATTGGGGGCAGGAGGAGAAGGGGACGACAGAGGATGAGATGGCTGGATGGCATCACTGACTCAATGGATGTGAGTCTGAGTGAACTCCGGGAGTTGGTGATGGACAGGGAGGCCTGGCGTGCTGTGATTCATGGGGTCACAAAGAGTTGGACATAGCTGAGCGACTAAACTGAACTGAAGTTGGTCATAACTTCCCTTCCAAGGAGTAAGTGTCTTTTAATTTCATGGCTGCAGTGATTTTGGAGCCTAGAAAAATAAAGTCATCCACTGTTTCCACTGTTTCCCCATCTATTTGCCATGAAGTGATGAAACTAGATGCCGTGATCTTAGTTTTTTGAATGTTGAGTTTCAAACCAGCTTTTTCCCTCTCCTCTTTCACCTTCATCAAAAAGCTCTTTAGTTTCTCTTCGATTTCTGCCAAAGGGATAATGTCAACTGCATATCTGAGGTTATCAATACTTCTCCTGGCAATTTTGATTCCAGCTTGTGTTTCATCCAGCCCAGCATTTCTTATGATGTACTCTGCATATAAGTTACATAAGCAGAATGACAATATACAGCCTTGACGTACTCCTTTCCCAATTTTGAACCAGTCCATTGTATAGAATAGGGTATAAATAAATATATTTCCACTCACAATTATTGTGATCACAAAGCCCAAACATGTTAGCAAAATAGATATTCGGCTGAAGGAACACAACATTTAACTCAACAATAAGAACCACTTATAAATTTAAGCAGTTGTCAACAATTTTCTGTCCGTAATTCATTTGTTTATTCATTAACAAGCACTCATGTCGCCACAATATTTTGCCTATATACCTTTTTTATTATATACTGGGAGGTGAACACTTACTAAATTATACACTATTAAAAATAATGAGGAGCAACAAAACGCCTCAAAGATTTCCCCTAGAGTTTAACCTTTAAATAATACCTGTCTGGGAAACTTTTAATGTTGCTGCATTCAATATGAAATTAATGGTTACAGAAGAAAAAAATCATTTCTAGTCCAGAGCTATAAATCAAGCCTAGTTATATAGTATCACAAAAGGAGTGGGAAATTTATTGTTGTTGTTGTTGTTTAGTTGATGTCATGTCCATGGACTGCAGCCTGCCAGGCTCCTCTGTCCATGGGATTATCCAGGCAAGAATAGTGGAGCAAGTTGCCATTTCCTTCCTCAGGGGATCTTCCCAACCCAGGGGGAGAAACTGTGTCTCCTGCATTGACAACATGAGCAATTATAGAATGCCTATTATGGGAAATAGTTGGGGAAACCGTGGAAACAGTGTCAGACTTTATTTTTCTGGGCTCCAAAATCACTACAGATGGTGACTGCAGCCATGAAATTAAAAGACGCTCACTCCTTGGAAGGAAAGTTATGAGCAACCTAGATAGCATATTCAAAAGCAGAGACATTACTTTGCCAACAAAGGTCCGTCTAGTCAAGGCTATGGTTTTTCTAGTGGCCAAATATGGATGTAAGAGTTGGACTGTGAAGAAGGCTGAGCGCCGAAGAACTGATGCTTGTGAACTGTGGTGTTGGAGAAGACTCTTGAGAGTCCCTTGGACTGCAAGGAGATCCAACCAGTCCATTCTGAAGGAGATCAGCCCTGGGATTTCTTTGGAAGGAATGATGCTAAAGCTGAAACTCCAGTACTTTGGCCACCTCATGTGAAGAGTTGACTCATTGGAAAAGACTCTGATGCTGGGAGGGATTGGGGGCAGGAGGAGAAGGGGACAACAGAGGATGAGATGGCTGGATGGCATCACTGACTCGACGGACATGAGTCTGAGTGAACTCCGGGAGTTGGTGATGGACAGGGAGGCCTGGCGTGCTGCGATTCATGGGGTCCCAAAGAGTCGGACACGACTGAGCAACTGATTTGATCTGATCTGATTATAGAAAGTCTATTACATAATCACATACAACCTTCTTGTTAAACTAGTTTTTATTCTTTTTTCTAGGTTTTCAATTTTGTAAAATGCTGTGTGCGCATGCTCAGTCACTCAATCATGTCCAGCTCTTTATGACCTTATGGATTGTAGATTGCCAGGCTCCTCTGTCCGTGGGGTTTTCCAGGATAGGTTGCCATTTCCTCTTCCAGGGGATCTTCCCTACCCAGGGATCAAACCTGCATCTCCTGCACTGCCAGGTGGATTCTTTATTACGGAGCCACCTATGAAAACCTTTGTAAAGTGGTCTAAGAGCAAATGCAAGAGAAGAGAAAGAAAAAAAGTGTAAAAATAGGACAGCCTTTGCAAAGAAAAAATCTTACCCACCTCTAATCTGTTCTGTGTACGATAGCCAAGGTGGAAATTCATAAAATTGATACCTGATTGGGTCACTTCTCCACGTAAAATATTTTGGTGGCCTCTCATTGCCTTTAAGTTATTCTAAATGCCCTAATCTAATTTACAAACCTTTGATCTCACTGCTTTCATGTCTTATCATTACAGCCCTATAATCTATATGACAACCTTACTTTCTGTAGTTTCTGGAAAATACCATGACACTCTCTCCCAACATTTAACAGAGTGCCTGGTTTGTAGCAGAAGCCCAAAGAACATTTGTGGAGTGAGAAAAAAATGAAAGAAAATGAATGAAACAAAGGGAATGGTTTGATTCATTTCTTCCTTTCACAGTTCAGTGCAGAAGCCTGACTACTGACATTTTACATTTTGGAGGGTAAAAAAAAAACTCAGAAGCAAAAGTAATCTCAAGGGATTAACAAACTGATTTTTCAGACATTGAGCAGATCTGCCCTAAGGACATAGAGGGAAAAAAAAATTTTATATAGGTGAAAGTGGAAATACAGCATACCAAAACTTATCAATGAAACAAAAGTATTTCTAAGAAATTTACAAAATTGACAAAACTTTACCTAGACTTACCAAGAAAAAAGGGAGGAGGATTCAACTAAATAAAATTATAAACAAAAGAGAAACCATTACAACTGATACACAATAAACATGACAGATCATAAGAGACTATGAATAATTTATATCCTAACAAATTGGACAACCTAGAAAAAATGGATAAATTTTGAGAAACATACCACCTACCAAGTCTGAATCATGAAGAAAAAGAAAATCTGAGCAGATCAATAACAAGTAAGGATAGACTCAGTAATCAAAACCTTCCAACAAAGAAAAGCTTGGCACCAGATGGCTTCACTGGCAAATTCTACCAAACATCTGCTGCTGCTACTGCTAAGTCACGGCAGTCGTGTCCGACTTTGTGCGACCCCATAGACGGCAGCCCACCAGGCTCCCCCGTCCCTGGGATTCTCCAGGCAAGAACACTGGAGTGGGCTGCCATTTCCTTCTCCAATGCGTGAAAGTGAAGTCACTCAGTCGTGTCTGACTCTTAGCGACCCCATGGACTTCAGCCTACTAGGCTCCTCCATCCATGGGATTTTCCAGGCAAGAGTACTAAAGCAGAACTAATAAGAATTCTACGCAAGCTCTTCCCCCAAAAAAATTAAAGAGGAAGAAACACACTCATCTTACTATCTAAAGCAATCTACCAATTCAATACAGTTCCAATGATATTTTCAATATTCTAATGACAATATTCCAATAACGTTTTCCCAGAAACAGAACAAATACCCCTAAAATTTGCATGGAACCATAAAAGACCCTGAATAGCCAAAGTAATCATGGAAAAGGTAACAAAGCTGGAGGCATCATATTTCCTGATTTCAAGTTATATCACAAAGCTACAATAATCAAAACAATATGCCACTGGCATAAAAACAAATCAGTGGAACAGAAAACGAGTCCAGAAACAACCCCATGTACATATGGTCAGTTAACTTATGACAAAGGAGTCAATAACATAAAATGAGGAAAGCATAGTCTTTTCAACAATGGTTACTGGGGAAACTGGACAACCACATTCAAAAGGTGAAAACGGACCCGTAACTTACACCAAAAATCAACTCAAAATAGATTAAAAACTTGAACATAAAACTACTAGAAGAAAATATTGAAGGTAAGCTAGTTGGCATCAGTCTTGGCAATGTTTTGTTTTTTTTTTTAATTTGACAACAAAAGAAAGGACAGAAGGAAAATGGATTCAGTTCAGTTCAGTCGCTCAGTCGTGTCCTACTCTTTGCGACCCCGTGAATCGCAGCACGCCAGGCCTCCCTGTCCATCACCATCTCCCGGAGTTTACTCAAACTCACGTCCATCAAGTCGGTGATGCCATCCAGCCATCTCATCCTCTGTCATCCCCTTCTCCTCCTGCCCCCAATCCCTCCCAGCATCAGAGTCTTTTCCAATGAGTCAACTCTTCACATGAGGTGGCCAAAGTACTGGAGTTTCAGCTTTAGCATCAGTCCTTCCAAAGAAATCCCAGGGCTGATCTCCTTCAGAATGGACTGGTTGGATCTCGTGGCAGTCCATGGGACTCTCAAGAGTCTTCTCCAACATCACAGTTCAAAAGCATCGATTCTTCGGTGCTCAGCTTTCTTCACAGTCCAACTCTCACATCCATACATGACCACTGGAAAAACCATAGCCTTGACTAGACAGACCTTTGTTGGCAAAGTAATGTCTCTGCTTTTGAATATGCTACCTAGGGTGGTCATAACTTTCCTTCCAAAAAGTAAGTGTCTTTTAATTTCATGGCTGCAGTCACCATCTGCAGTGATTTTGGAGCCCAGAAAAATAAAGTCTGACACTGTTTCCACTGTTTCCCCATCTATTTCCCATGAAGTGATGGGACCGGATGCCACGATCTTAGTTTTCTGAATATTGAGTTTTAAGCCAACTTTTTCACTCTCCACTTTCACTTTCATCAAGAGGCTTTTGAGTTCCTCTTCACTTTCTGCCATAAGGGTGGTGTCATCTGCATATCTGAGGTTATTGATATTTCTCCCAGCAATCTTGATTCCAGCTTGTGCTTCTTCCAGCCCAGCATTTCTCATGATGTACTCTGCATATAAGTTAAATAAGCAGGGTGACAATATACAGCCTTGACGTACTCCTTTTCCTATTTGGAACCAGTCTGTTCCAAACCATTCTTGGAAAATGGATTGAAGACTCCAAAATTCATCTCAGAGCTCTTCTGGATTACTTGGATGAGTGATGAGCAGTTTGTATAGGAAATAAGAAAAGAAAAAATAGAAGAAAATTTCCTAGCACTACAGGGCTTCCCACATGGCACTGGTGGTAGAGAATCTGCCTGCTGATGCAAGAGATGTAAGAGACATAGGTTCTATCCCTAGGTCAGGAAGATTCCCCTCAGGGAGAAAATGGCAACCCACTCCAATATTCTTACCTGGGAAATTCCATGGGCAGAGGAGCCTGGTGGGCTACAGTCCATGGGGTTGCAAAGGAGTTGGACGCAACTGAACAACTGAGCACAGAGCAACATGAGTCAAAAGATGGAAAGAACCAAGTGCTGAACAGTAAAGGCAAAAAGACCACACTCACATCAATGCTGGTATTTGTAAACATCCACTCTTTTAAATTGCCAACAGAGTTAAAAATAACTTACCTACAGAGGAATGAAAATCAGATTGCCTCTGACTCCCTGTTGGCAACTGTGAATGCTAAAAGACAAAAGAGAAATATCTATAAAGTCTTGAGGAAATAATGTAGGGTTCTATATCTATCAAATGATCAACCAAATGCAAAGGCAATCTAAAGATATTTTCACTCATATAAGAACTCATAAAAGGTACTGCCCAATTTTTGAGAAAATCACTCAGAGATATACTCTGTCAATATAAGGAGCCTGTAAGGTTTAGCTCTTCTGGATTATTGCTGATGAATATGTTTGGTATCGTCTAACATCGTTTAGCGTCCTTCTCACCCTCTGTGCTTTCCCTAGGAACTACAAGCCTGTGAACTACACTTCCTATCTTCTTTGCCCACAGAATTCCTGGTACTCTATAGACTCTGCCAATAAATCCTTGCATTAGATTTGGAAGGTGGAAGGGAAGTAGAAGCCATCCTTTCCCCCTGGAATTGGCAGTGGATGTGTGCGCTTCCCTGGCAGCTCAGCAATAAAGAACTTGCCTGCAATGAAGGAGACTTAAGACACGTGGGTTCAATCCCTGGGTCAAGAAGATCCCCTGGAGGAGGAAATGGCAACCCACTCCAGTATTCTTGCCTGGAAAATCCCACGGACAGAGGAGACTGGCAGGCTACAGTCCATGGGGTCACAAAGAGTTGGACATGACTGAGTGACTTAGCAAGCACGCACATGTGAGCTTAAGCAAATGTGTAGTAATCACATTTTTGTGGCAGTCACACCTGTGACTTCTACAGCAGTCACATTTCTCTGACGATGCCTTACTTCAGAACAACTGTGACCATGGACACTGGCCTTTCCTGCCATCTTCCGGCTCCTGGGTGATGACAACTACTTCCTAATTTTCTGTTCCACACAGCTAAAGTGCCTCTGACTTTCACTCTTTCAGCACTTCCAAAGTTCTGGAAAACACCAAATTCCCTTAAATCTCTTTCTGTTTGACATAATTAAAATGGTTTATAATTGAATTTTTACCAAAAATGCCCTTTTCAAAAGTAATAACCATTTGGAACTTTTCAGAAAATGCTATCCAAAAAAAGTATTATTTAAAAAGAGAAGCTCTCTGGAGTTCAAATCAAGCTTCTTTCCAAGCCTCTTATCAGACTCCTTCCACACTTAGAGGACTCATTCCATATCATTAAAGAATTCACTAAATTTGAGAATATAGGAAACCTCAGTAAAAACAGATGAGTCTTTAAAATTTTACAAAATCTAGAACTCTTGTAAATTGTTGCACTTGACTCTTAAATTTTCAGGTCTTCCAGAAACTGCAATAAATTCTAGAAAGGTCTTGCCGTGCAATGGAATTCATTCTCAAGTAATATGTTTATTAGAAGACCCATGAATTTCAGTTAGTTTCTGCAAAGGGAAAAACATTGAAAGAAAACTTCTACAAAATGAATTTTGTTCTGTTTATAAGTGTAAGGTAATATCCTACACTATGAATAACCCAAACCACAATTTTCATCGTGACACATCCAGAGCAAAGCTTCAAAACTTTAAAGTAGGGGTCAACTTCTAGAAGTTAAACCCAGATTTCAGAGGGTTCTCCTCAGTCATCTCATAGTTGAAACCTTACGAAATGTAGGTTGGTGATGCTTTAGTCACTAAGTCATGTCCGATTCTTGCGATCCCAAGGACTGTAGCCTGCCAGGCTCCTCTGTCCATGGGATTTCCCAGGCAAGAATATTGGAGTGGATTGCCTTAAGCAAATCAATGGTCTCAGTCTTTAAATGGCATATACAACAAAGTCACTAGAGAATGAGCAGAACAACACCAAACTGAGAACTAAGGTAGAACGTGATCAATTCAACTGGCCCAGTGCCCAGCACATGATAAACGTGGAATGAAACTGCACAATCTGTAGAACTTCACTGCAACAGATTCAGCTCACTGTTTCTCTGGTAATGAGCACTACAGTTCACTGATTCATTCAGCAAACGTTCGTTAGGATCCAGCATGGAGTTTACACAATCTGAGAAAACTGTCACTTACATTCTCCTGCTTTTGCTCTTTCTTCTACGCAGGGACTTGTGCCCATTCTCTTCGGTTATTTCCTACTTGCTTTAATCATCCTCAGGATTGTCCTTCTCTTACTCCTTGTTCTTACTGATTCGTGTCTGCATCCAATATTTAGAGAGTGATTCCTGCACACCAAGCCCTGTGTATATAAATGAATAGAACCTGGTCCTCAGCTGTAAGACCATCCAGATGCTAATCTGCCTAAAAAACAAATGTAGAGGCTTCCCTGGTGATCCAGTGGTTAAGACTCCACATTTTCATTGCAGGGGATCTAGGTTTGATCCCTGTAGGGAACAAAGATTCCGCACACCTTGTGATCTGGCCAAAATAATAATAATAAAAGTTATTTTAAAAAGTGAAAACAGATGTAGCTATCTCATGATCTGACAATGGCTGTCAGTTGCCCCCCATCCCTGTTGGTCCTATCCATGGTGCCTCTGAAATGACTGAACTAATAATCACAGCTCATAGAGCTGTGGTTCTTCAGCCTTGGGCTTTTGCTTAGGTAGGTCTTCTGCTTGCTTAACGTCCTCCCTCTGCAGCTCACATGTCCACTGTTTCCCTAGGAACCTATCTTGAACACATCTTCATCCTTTCCCACTTCCCCACATTGGCTGGCTCTCCTCTCAGCTTCTGTAACTCCCTATGTTTGCTTCTATCAACAATTATCAGGACTTCCTTGACAGTCCAGTGGTTAAAACTCTGCACTTCCACTGCAGGGGACCTGGTTCTATCCTTGGTAGGGGAACTAAGATCCCACATTCTGCACCATGTAGCCAGAAAGTTAAACAAATAAAAACAACACATTGCAACTAAAATTATTTGTTCCAGTTTTATCCATTCACTCCACTATTGATGGACTATTGATGCCAGATACTTGGCTAGCTGCTAACTGCACAATATTGAGTAAAACAGATGGGATTCTTGTTTCCATGGATCTTACATGATTGTGAGGGGAGACTGACAACAAATAAGTAAAAATGTACATATATAAAATCATACAACTTGGGGAAATGGCCATGAAAAGGATGAGATTCATATTCTGTTAGAATAAAGGGATACGTAAGATAAAGTTGTCCAAAGATTCTTATCAGAGGATAACAAATGCTTGACATGTAGTAGACACTTAATAAATGTTTCCTTAACCTTTAAACCTGTGTTTGGCAAAGTTACATTGGAATTAGAAAAGTTATAAATGTTTATGTATAAAAATAAAAACTACAATGTGGCAGTTATGACGGTGTAGATAACATGGTGTAGTAGGGAGAACAATAGAGAAAGAAGTTGCAAGTGTGTGACGGGGAGGAGAGACAGAGGGGGGCCCTCAGATCACTCAGGCTAAGATGTATTACATGTTTCCCTTCAGGGTGTATGTTTCTCTTTCTGGAGCAAATGTGAGATCATTTTAGACCACCAGAGGGCAGTATGTGACCACGTGTGACAACAACTCTTCTGACCCACTCATTTTGTATGGGACCTGCTGCTGTCTCATGTATCAAAAAATAGAGGGAGTGGACATAAAATGCTATTCATTCCTTTCACATTACTAATAAAACATATAATCATCAAAGATGACAAATATTGTAATTGGATTAAATGCATTAAAAAGGAAGGAAAAAAAGAGGCATTTCATATTCATAATTCTATAATTATCCTTATCTAATGGAACAAATCTCTACTTCCTAATCATTTATAATTTTCATCACTCCACACTAGGTCACAGCAGGTATTAATATCAGGTGAGAAGGAATGTTCCGGTTTCCATTCCGCATTGATGTTGTTCAAGCACTTCCAAGGCATGCTTCCTTCACGCTGAATAGTCTAGTTTAGCCTCATCATAACTCATTGAGGTAGACGAGAAGCAATTATCATTTTTGCTTGGCATACCAGGAAGCGCAGAGGAGTGCTCTGCTAGTTGAGGCAGAATAGAAAATGGCCACCCAAGTCTGACAGGCTGCCCAGAATTCACTCCACTCACTGCCAGCCAGATGAACAGGCCCTGGAGCGCTGCCATCTCCTGGCAGAAGTCAATGGCCAGGTGCTTTCAAGAGTGTGTTGTCTGAGACACCTAGAGATGTTATTCCTGTCAGAGCACATCAGAACCCTTATAAAGAGCTTAGAGCCCCTGCTTGGCCCAATGAAGGTTGTCCCAGAAGTCTCAGCAACTTCTTTACTAAGCAGCATTCATGGGAAAGACCACATACTGTTCCAGGAAATAAAAAGCCATAAGAGTTGGAAAGAAATAATCCAGGCTTTGCTACCTGGTTATTCAATTAACGGACACCCATTAAACAGCAGGGCTTCCCTGGTGGCTCAGCAGTAAAGAATCCAACCCTGGTTTGACCCCTGAATTGGGACGATCCCCTGGAGAAGGAAATGGCAACCCACACCAGTATTCTTGCCTGGAGAATCCCATGGAAAGAGGAGCCTGGTGAGCTATAGTCCATAGAGTTGCAAAGAGTTGGACACGACTTAGCTACTGAGCACGTTTGCATGTATGTACATTAAACAGCACTGCATGGATCACTGTGGGGATAGCAATGCGTAAAATATTGTCCTTACCCTGAAGGAACTTGATCCAATTATAAGAGCATGGCACATATGCATAAAAACATTTGTTAATAACAATATAAAGGATTCCATTTCTGTATGGTGAAGTTCAAAGAAGATAGTCAGTACATATTTGTTGGTCACCAGCTAAGATCCAAACATGAATGAGGTACAGGAGTGTATATAAAAGGCACTGTGCATGCCCTTGCAGACTTTCCACTCTAGGTGTAAAGAGTATGAGTCATTCTATTTATTAATTTAAAAAATATTTTTTTGGCTGTGCCAGCTCTTCAATCTTCATTGCAGCATGTGGGATCTTTAGTTATGGCATGCAGATTCTTAAAAAGTGGGAGTGAGGAGTCCCATTCACCATTCTTTTTAAAAATATTTTTATTTATTTATCTGGTGGTGCCAGGTCTTAATTGTGGCTTGAGAGATCTAGTTCCCTAACCAGTGACTGAACTCAGACCCCCTGCACTGGGAGCGTAGAGTCTTAGCCACTGGACCACCAGGGAAGTCCCTCTGTTTATTAATTTATTTAATGAAGATTAATGGACCACCTATAACATATGAAGCATTGTGTTGAACAAGAGGAACATGAATAACCAACAGTCCCACTCATGAGGAACTCAGGCTGGTCGGGGATGTAGACCTGGAAACGCACGGTTTACTTTCAGTGTAGTGAATGTGTCTGTGTAGTAATAAATGTTGGAGAAGGAAATGGCAACCCACTTCAGTGTTCTTTGCTTGGAGAATCCCAGGGACAGCAGAGCCTGGTGGGCTGCCGTCTATGGGGTAGCACAGAGTCGGACACGACAAGTGACTTAGCAGCAGCAGCAGTAATAAATGTATTTGTTATTACTTTGAAGATTGAATTACTTGTAGATAGATAAGTATCTACACATACCTATAATTATTGATAAATAAAAAGATAAATTGTAGATAGATTAGACAAATAAATAATGCTTAAGATAAGGGTGAGAACTAGAAGAAACATCACCAAAAAGGTGGCATTTCAGGAGAGTCTTGAAAGTGTTTTCCAAATAGACTCATGAATGAAGGGTCTTCCAGGTAGAAGGAAGTAAGTGTACAAAGGCACAGACTTAGGAAATAGACTTAATGGACTGAGATCAAGGTAAAACTGAGCAATGATGGGATGTGAGAATGGTAGAGGGGGCAGAAGGGAAGGAGAGTTCGGTTTCACACAATAGAAATCCTGGCTTGCAGCCATAAAAGAAAAACTGTAAGAAAATGAATGGGAGGAGTGGAGGATAAAGATTTCAGGTCTAAGTATGTTGAGTTCAAGTTACATGTGAACCAGCTAGTGGAGATGCCCCATAAATTGAAAGCTAAGGTGGCCATAGGATACTTCCTGGGAAACGTACTAGATTAATTTATATCCAAAGATCAGTAGATTCTGTGGAAGAGAGGTAGGGAAGAGGGAAGGAGTTGAAATGGAATGAAAGACCTTCCAGGCAAAGAAATATTCTTAAGGAGAACAAAGCAGTAGGAATAAGACAGTATATGAGACCACCCTGAACAAAGCAAAGGGGAGAACAAAGCTGACACTTCACAGACAGAAAGAATCCACTGCTGCTAAGTCGCTTCAGTCATGTCCGACTCTGTGCGACCCCATAGACGGGGTCCCTACCTACCAGGCTCCCCTGTCCCTGGGATTCTCCAGGCAAGAACACTGGAGTGGGTTGCCATTTCCTTCTCCAATGCATGAAAGTGAAAAGTGAAAGTGAATTCGCTCAGTCGTGTCCGACTTTAGCAACCCCATGGACTGCAGCCTTCCAGGCTCCTCCATCCATGGGATTTTCCAGGCAAGAGTACTGGAGCAAGGTCATGTTAAAATTGAGCCATGAGGAAGAGTATCCTGGTGATAAGGTGCAATACATAGTTTAGAGAATCTGGATCAAAGTGGCAAATGGCAGGTTAGGAAACTTTTCAATGCATAAGAATATGAGAGCATGTCATTTACCTTAAGAAAGTAAAATGTAGAACCTCCAAAACTGAGTACCCAAAGTAGAGTTTCCTGGTGGAAAACAGAGGTTGATATAATACTTACTATATGCTAGGCACTGTTCTAAGCACATTACATATATCAATATATTTCATCTTCCCAGCAACCATATTGAATGTTTATCATTATTGTCATATTATGGATGAGGAAACAGACATAGAAGTTTCTAGTAATTTGATAAAGTTCATACAGCCAGCTAGTAGTGGAACAGGGGTCTGGCTACACAGCCTTTTCACTACATCACCTCCCAAGTACTCTAGGTGATCTGACTTAGGCCCTTGCCTTGAGCCCACCCACTACAACTGGCATGCTGATTCCAGGGGAGCTGGGCTCTATCCCTTTGCAGTGCTCACGCAAGCTAACCCCTATAAAAGTCTTAACTAAATAAGAAGGGAAACTAGAGTGGAAATGCAGAACAAGTACTCAGAAAAGTAATCTCACTTGTGAAACACAAGTCTCCAATCCTTTTCTAACTAGCTTGCCCTCATCTTCCTGATTTTCTCTGAACACCACACTCACTCCAAGGGCTGATAGCTCTGTGTACCACTCATCTGAGATCCGCGCCTTTTTACTTGCTCTATGGGGTCGCAAAGAGTCGGACATGACTGAGCGACTGAACTGAACTAAACTGAAATGATGTGGTAAAAGCGTCTTTAAAACACATGATACAGATCAACTACCAAGACATTAACTCAGAGTTCTCTGTTAGAGGAGTTCCTTCCTCATTTCCACAGATTGATGTGGTCCACTTGTTCCCCAGGTAATTGACATCACACGAGACTTCATTCAACCAGTAAGATATCTTGCCCGCAACCCCTGTGCCCACAACCTTCACCCTGAAGTCTGTCTTCAGTCTTCTAAGATCATTTTCTGACACACGACACCAAACATTGTGTCCAAATGGGAAGAATAACCTGCCTATAAAACAGTACTTCCTCACAAAGTGACAGGTGTTAGATGGGGGGAGGGGGGAATTGGGGCATACAGAGGGAAAGATTGGCCTTGACAGGGCTAAGATCGGTGCTTTGCTATAAGACTTGAAGCTGAACCCCAGGGTTCAAGTCCAGATGACAGAGAACTAATTGTACTGAGACATTCAGGGAAGTTGGTGTGAAGAACTGGTTTGGGGAGTTAAAACAAAGAATGTGTTCTTACCCAAGTTGTCTGGGAGGTGAGGGAGAGCAATCCAAGTATGGATGTTTGATGCGCAACTGAACGCCTAAGGCTAGAGATAGAGACAAGGATGTCAACAGTGTAAAGGTGAGAAACAACAAAGAATTAATAGATGTTCCAAATTCTGAAGAAGAGACTTTCAGAATCTCCTGACCTGAGATTCTACCCAAGGGGGCAGAATTCATAGCTAGGGGCAAAATGAAGAAGGAGGAGGAAGAGGAAGAAAGAAGAAGGAAATATGTGGAAAAGTAATCATTCCAGAAAAGGGGGAAAAAAACAGAGATAATGCAGGATCATAGAATCACAGTAGATAAGAGAAAGTGAAAGTGTTAGTCACTGTCATGTCCAACTCTTTGTGACCCCATGGATTGGAGTCAGCCAGGCTCCTCTGTCCATGGGATTCTCCAGGAATACTGGAGTGGGTTGTCATTTCCTCCTCCAGGGGGCCTTCCTGACCCAGGAATCGAACCAGAGTCTCCTGCATTGCAGGCAAATTCTTCACCATCTGAGCCACCAGGAAGATTCTTTACCCCAGATAAGAGAAAGTTTTCTGAAAACAGAGTGATTACTTTAAAATTGTCTGTGGCAAGAGACACCATAATAAGAGCAGAAGGAAAACAACAGACTATGAGAAAACATCTGAACTACATATGGCAGATGAGTTAACTTCAATACAAAAGGAATCTTCCATAGAAAAAGTGCAAATACATGAATAGCAATTTCACAGAAATGTAACTGAAAGTGTCCAGTTTACATATGAAACAGTATATTCATCAATATACTGGGTGGATGAGGTATATATTCAGCCCGGACAGGGACACCTGGCATGCTATAGTCCATGGGGTCGAAAAGAGTCAGACACAACTGAGCAGCTGAACTGAACTGATTCATCCATAACCAAGAAAATGCACAGGAAAGCCCATCAGAAATGCTGATTCTAGAAATTCCCTGATGCTCCAGTAGTTGGGACTCCGTGCTTTCACCACTGAGGGTGCAGGTTTGATTACTGGTCAACAAACTAAGAGCCCACAAGCTGCAAAGCGTGAACAAAAAAAAACAAAATCAAAAATTAAAAAAAAGAAATGTTGATGGCATCCATACTGGCCAGGAGTTCACCATGGAGTCACGCTTTATCGCTTATTGCAGGTGGAGGTGTGAACTAATACAATCTTTTTGACAAACATCTGACACCATTAATAAATTTTCAAAGGCATTTGAAAATTTGTCATTTATCATTTTGACCCCATGACGCCCCTTTTGAAAACCTATCACAAAAAAGTGAAAGCATTGATATATTTAAAGATCCTTGTACTTGATTGTGTGTTTTTGCATCATTTTTGGTGAGGGGAGAGACCTGAAAAATTGAATCCAGGTAAACAGGAAAATAACTGAATAAATTATGGCATATTCAGACCATGAAGTATTGTATATCCCATATTCCATCAAAAAGAATATAAACATTTAAATGAATATGCTATATATTAAAGCAAAATGCAAGTTGCAGAGCAATATTTATTGTGTGATCCCCTTTCTGTATAAAGGCGGTAAACCTCTATTTATGCATATACAGTTGAATGTATTTGCATATGCATAGTGATTGGAGGGGAAGCATAAACAATAACTTGGTTAATTTTTGGTTACTGGAATGGGATGAGAGCAGAGGGAGGGGAAATTAGTTAACTTTTTCTTTATATGATTTCTGGGTAGAGTTTGATCTGTTACAATGTACATGTATCTTAAGGGTTTGGGGGTTGTTCTTTTTGTAAAATACAAATGAATAATTGTAACCATGAAGACCTGAAAATAACAGAAGCCACATTCTTCTAGAAGACTGAACATGGAGACAAAGCCACTGGACAAGTTCTTTTCGAAAACACTTCACTCAGGAGAGTGAAGGTCAGTGGGTGACTCAGAAGAATCTGGAAGAATCCTGATTCCAAGAAATGCGAAGGAGGTGAGTAGTAAATAAATAAATTCCTACAGAATGTTCATGCTCCCAAGGGGGTGACTATTTAATAAGTATATGTTTCTGTTTGTGGGCTTCCCTGGTGGCTCAGACGGTAAAGCATGTGCCTGCAATGCGGGAGATCCAGGTTCGATTGCTGGGTCCGGAAAATCCCCTGGAGGAGGAAATGGCAATCCACTCCAGCACTCTTGCCTGGAAAATCCCATAGACAAAGGAGCCTGATAGGCTACAGTCCATGGGGTTGCAAAGAGTCAGACATGACTGAGCGATTTCACTTTCACTTTCTGTTTGTATGACATTTTCCATTTTAAAAATAAACAGTCTTTTTTTTTTTTTTAATGAAAGCACTTTCTGGTGTATTATCCCATTTGGCATTTACGGAAACCCTGTCCTGCATAAATATTGCATCTCCATTTGACACAGAAGAGCTGAATCTCAGATAGCTAAGAGACTTTTCCAGGATCACACAGCTATTAAGATGCCCCACTAGCTGGGCAATCAGATCTCCTGGATCAAATCCTTTTATTTTATTCAGCAAAAGCCCCAAATTTAAAGGTTCTTCCTGGACTCCAAGAGAAGTAGGCTGGCTAAGGAGAGCTTACTCTCCTTGCCAGATAGAAAATAAGAGGGATATCCAGTCCACATCAAAATCTGTCTTGCTGGACCCAAGCTGGAGACAGGAGGCCAGAACCAAGAAGGCAGCCTGTTGGAAGTGTCTATTCTTGTCACAAGCTCTCCACAACCTTGAGAAAGTAACTTCACCCCTGTGTCTCAGTTTCCCTCCTTTTAAATAGGATACCCCACCTTCCTCCCAAGAAAAGGCATGCTGAGATCAATGGGGCTTTGTCTGCAATTGCTTTGAACTTGTTGGTAGGAATTACTGCGTGCGTTACCATTACCCACTTCCTTAGAGAACTCACTCAGGAAGGAGATTTATAGTATGGCCTTCCACCCTCACTCACCTCAAGGTGAGAATGAGCCTGCTAAGTGTGTCTAAGGGACTAAATATAAATTGAAACCACACCTGCTGAAAGCTGCGGGGCTGCCAGGAGCTGTGAGGAAAACCCGATATCTTTAGTGGTCACTGTTTGCGTGAAAGAATGCGACAGACCTCAGGCAAGGCCAAAGGGGACCCACCCTAACCCAAGAAAACCACGAGTGGGTGTGCACGTGTAAAATTCAGCCACACAGATAGGAATCCAGTTCCACTTGGAAAAACTGAGTTTGCCTTTCACTACTTTGAGAAAACACGTTCTAACACCCTCAACACAGCTTCTTGGGGTTATTGATGAGCTAAGAATGAGTCAACAGCCATATATGCACGGGCAGGTGGTGAGCAGGGATGGATTTGCATGCATTTTATATTCACCCAGCAAGATGGTAAGTTCTAGAAGCCAAAGAGCTGTCTTGTGACGGTCTATCTGGTGTCTGCTCTTCCTCCTGCCCTGGTCACCCTTCACACATGGCGTCCGAGCAGGGCTGCACACAGAGCTCGCTCATTGCTGAAGCTCACACGCTAGCTTTTCATGGCTGGAAGATTTCTGGGAGATTCTACAAGGAAATGCCAATAAGCAGCCATCAGTGAATTCTAAAACATGAGATTATAACTAAAATAATACCCACACTAGTCACACCCATTTAGACGGTTACAGCCCAACCTATAACCATCTTGGTGTCCTTTTGTCATTTTTCTAAAATTATAGCAAAATAAACAGAGTATCTAACACTGTGTGTGTGTTCTCAAAAGCACCCAGAGGTCCTCATACAGCTAAAAATCAATTCTTGGGGACTTCCCTGGTGGTCCAATGGTTAAGAATCCTCCTCCCAATGTCGGGTACACGGGTTTGATCCCTGCTGGGAAACTAAGATCCCACATGCCATGGGGCAACTAAACCACAGGTAGGAAGAAGACCACACTGCAACGAAGACTCGGCGCAGCACCACCCCACCCAGATCAGCTCTCTCCTCACTTACTGAGCATAAGCCATGCTATAGTTTAATTATTGCATTATGTCATATCTAGTGTGGGGGACTTGAAGTTTTGGTTTGGGGATTTTTTTAAGGCACAGTTCCTTCCTTCTGAAAAGTCCAAGTAGAGTGAGGGAGACAGCCAGTTGAGACTAATAGCCCCAGTTTCCACAAAGTTCAATGAAAGTCACTTACGTGAGACAGTAACCTGGATTCCCCAGGGCAAGAGTGTCAAAGGAAGCCCTCCGCTTCCAGAGACAGACTTATAGTCCCCCTGAATGGCTACATTGAGTTTTAGATGCTTGGTTCCACCACATCTTCCCAGGTTCTATTTCTTGCCTATTAAATGTGGAAGCCAAGGCAGTAGATGGCAGAACTATGAAATGAATAAATGTAAAAGGCAATTTTTCTTAATGCCTGCACCCATAATCTTTGGTAGGCATCATAACACAGTCTAGTTTAACTAGGCTTAACTAGAGCACCCAGGGCATCATAAAATGTAATGGATAATTTGGGCAGATGCTCCACTTTTCAATGAAGAAATAACTTTCTTGGATTCTTTACACTGGGAAATATTGGCAAAAGAAAAAAAAGAAAGAAGGGAGGGAGGGAAAAAAGAAGAAGAAAGGAAGATGAAAGAAAAAAGAAAAGAAACAAAAAGAAATCTTTACACTATTTTGAAAATTGAATAAATTCTTTAAAAAAAAAAACAGCAACTCTACAGATTCCCAGCAGAAATGACATCACTGGATCATCCCTCTGATTTGGGAGGTGGTGGGGCAGAACCAATGGTTTCAAAGTCTAAATGCATTGTGCCAGGACAAGAATCACAAGCTCCTTCCTCAGTTCAGAGGAGCCCCAGGTGTCAGATTCACAATTATTCTTCTCAACCTCTGAATTCTCCACAGAAGTCACTTCCCACTCCTACCCATGACCTCTTAGTTACCCGTATCATTGGCTTTTTGTGGTAGCTCGATGGCACCCCACTCCAGTACTCTTGCCTGGAAAATCCCATGGACGTAGGAGCCTGGTGGGCTGCAGTCCATGGGGTTGCAAAGAGTCGGACACGACTGAGCAACTTCCCTTTCACTTTTCACTTTCATGCATGGGAGAAGGAAATGGCGACCCACTCCAGTGTTCTTGCCTGGAGAATCCCAGGGACGGGATAGCCTGGTGGGCTGCCGTCTACGGGGTCACACAGAGTCGGACACGACTGAAGTGACTTAGCAGCAGCAGCAGCAGTGGTAAAGAATCTGCCTGCAATGCAAGAGACCCAAGTTTGATCCCTGGGTCAGGAAGATTCCCTGGAGAAGGGAATGGCAACCCACTCCAATATCCTTGCCTGGAGAATTCCAAGGACAGAGGAACCTGGCAGGCTACAGTTCAGAGGATCCCAAAGAGTTGGACATGACTGAGGACTGAGCGGCAAACACTTTCACTTTAACTACCTATATTATAGACTCAGTGTCAGGTTTCAACTTGGAAACCTGGCCAAAGTTAGAGGCTGTAAGAGTCCTTAAACCAGTTTGAAATTTACCCACTTAATTAAAAATAAGAAACTACATCAGGGGAAAGTAGGAAGACATTGGTAAAAGGTTACAGATTTTCATCTCTAAGATGAATAAAGTTTGAGGCATGCTGACTATAGGAAAGAAAGAGAGAAAGAGAGGGAAGGAAGGAAGAGAGGGAAAGAAGGGACAGGGAAGGAAGAAGGAGGGAAGAAAAAGAATCAGTGAATCTAGATTCTTGGTTGAATGGAGGCCTTGGGGCATTCCTAGTGTCAAAGACAAAACAGAGCTGGGGAAAATGAGGAGCTGCCCTGGCGCGTTGCATTTAAAATTTGAAGAACCATGTTGGTGTTGTTCAGTTGCTAAGTCGTGTCTGACTCTTTGCAACCCCATGGACTGTAGCCCACCAGGTTCCTCTGTTCATGGATTCTCCAGGCAAGAATACTGGAGTGGGTTGCCATTTCCTTCTCCAGGGGAATCTTCTCAATCCAGGGATCTAACCTGAGTCTCCTGCATTGGCAGGTGGAATCTTCACCACTGAACGACCAGGGGAACCCTGAAAAACCAGAGCTGGGCCTAAAGAACAATCTGGAAATGAGCATAGCAAGCTCTTCAAACAACTTTTGTTAAAATTCAACTGTCCCTGGGCCAGTCCTGGCTCAGGCCACAGATGGGCCATCAATCAGCACTTCACTCTGCCCCCAGGATCCCTGAAAATGTGCATATCCCCTGGTTGACACAGGCTCAGTTTTCCTAAAATGAAAATGTCCAAGTCACATTAAGCCTGTAGAAAAAGAAAGGAAAAAGCAAAAGGACTCAGGCGTAGGACTGAGATCACTGCGGGAAACACTGATCTCAAGACGATTTGATTTTATTGCCAATGTTCAAGTCCTTAGAGTGCTCCTGAAATGCACAAGATCTCCAGAAGAAAACTTGCAGGAATGGAAGCACTTTTAGTGCCAAAATTGAATCCCCTAGCTATTCTGACTCTTCTTACAGAAAGCTCTCATTCAGAGCACCAAGCTTTGCAGTTGCCACTTGAGCATATAAGACATCAAAGCCTTGCTAAATAGCCCAAGGTCACCCCTTCCTCTTTCCACTAGGGGTTAGAGAGTCAGAGTTCTAAAAGTGAGTCAACATTTTACAACTTTCTTTGGAGATACTGATCTCAAATTATTAGCGGTCCAAACAGCAAAAGAGAAGAGATCCCAGTACGTGCTCGGCTGCTGGTAAGCTGTTTCCAAAATAATTTCAGTAGCCCATTGTCTTCATACTGAATTCCTGATTTCACGTCACTTGGCAGGAGGCAAGTCTCTGCTTCCACAACTGTCCCTTCTGTGTTTCTCAGTTCCTGTTAGTATCAAATCTATCCCCTTAGTCATTTAAGAATCTCATATATTTGTTCAAATCACTTTCATTTTATAGAAATTTGAGTTCAAAGGCCCATGAACCTGTGGTACCAATACCACCTTATGTTAGTTTCTCTATATCTTCAGCAGAGAATCTCGAGAGTTCTAATCATGAGAAGGAATCCCAGCCCTTATTTAGTCAGTTAATTAGCAGATGCTGGGACAGTGGAAAGGAACTGTTCAAGGGTAAGAGCAAGACTGAAACTCAGCCCGCATTCTACCTCATAAGGGTTAAGTGACTTCCTCTGCTCCTGATCATGTGTGCCTTCTTTTTGTCCATCGTTGAAATCACTCTTTAGTGTCTCCTCCACAATCTAACATCTCATGGACCGCAGTGACCTAGACATTCTCCAAGGACTTTCAGACACTGGCCTGGAGTAACCCAGAGCTCCCTCGAGGAAAGGGAACTGGGCTTCAAGGACCATCCTGGCCTTGCCTTTAATCAAACCAGATGACACAAATTCCACCGGTCTTGCCCTCATCCTTGTAATCATCTTGGGAGTTTTCCCAGACTGTTGGGCAGAAATATTCCATCAGAGTTCAGTGTCGGAGCTTTGTTTAAAATACCGTCTGGGTTCCTCCTGAAGTTTCTAGGCAGAAGGAGGATTAGGCACGTGGGAATGTGGTCTGATGGAAGAGTTGCTAGTAGCAAGAGGGTTTATAAGAGACTTTCTGTTACTTGCTGTCTCCCCTTTATCACCATCACTAAGATAATTCTGTCAACTTTTCTGTAACATTCTGTCTCTTTCCAGTAACTCATAGTCACAGAAATTATAAAGATGGGAGAGACGGCAAGAGTGCATTTGCCTAATATGCACCCAGTTCTCTTCTCAGCACTGTAACCTGGTTCTTTTTAAGGAAGAAAGCATAGAAGGAAAGGAGAGAAAGAGGAAGAAATGGAAATGTTTAAGTAAAATGTCCAAAGTTGGAGATATTCTAATGTATAACTTTTAAGGGTTAGGAAGATCATAAAACATCACCTCAAAGAAATGTCTCTTGCACATATGTCTCCCCTACCATTTTTCTGGTAGAGGGCTGGGGGTGTGGGGGGCATAGCCTATGTGTGATGCAGTGCTGCGTGCTAAGTCATTTCAGTTGTATCTGACTCTTTGTGATCCCATGGACTATAGCTCACCAGTTTCCTCTGTCCATGGGATTATCCAGGCAAGAATAGTGGAGTGGGTTGTCATGCCTTTCTCCAGGGGATTTTTCCAACCCAGGGATGGAAACTGAATCTCTTGTCTCCTGCATTGGCAGATGGATTCTTTACAACTAGCACCACCTGGGAAGCCCCTGAGAGATGCCACTGAAGGGAAACAACACCTTCAGACGCTGCCCATTCTATCCATGCTAATACAGTCCAACATTTCACAGCAGCATGACACCGAGGACCCGCTTGGGCTTTCCCACTAGTAGTATAATGCAATCTTCAGGCTGCAGCCTGAGTTCCTTTTATGAAGCACATCACTTCCCCATATTCTAAGGCAAGTACAAGTGACCCTGGTTTGTCTTCAATTATTGCACTGTATTTCTGAATCAACAACTCTGACTTCTTTCTTGATCTTTCTCAACTGAGTTATGCATGATGCTCTCTTTATATTTCTACTCATAACACAAGCCCTAGTTCCTTAAAGTATTGGTGGCCACCTCATGGACTTTTTATAAGAACTAAGTTAAAGGACTTACCTGGTAGTCCAGTGGTTAAGACTTCGCTTCCCAATGCAGGAGGTATGGGTTTGATCCCTGGTCTAGAAGCTAAGATCCCACATGCCTCATAACCAAAAAACAAACAAACAAACAAACATAAAGCAGAAGCAATGCTGCAACAAATTCAATAAAGACTTTTAAATGATCCACATCAAAAAAAACCCCACTAAATTAAACATAAGCATAATATCACTATAGTACTGCCCAGTACATAGAAAGACCTTGATCAATATGAGCTATTATGAACATCATTATTCACAGACATTTCTCTTTTTATTCCACTCACATGAGTCTCTTTTGAAGATGGGGAATATGGATGTAAAATTTGACCCTGAAATTCGAAATGCACTGGTACCTAAATGATGCTTTGAGGAGGACGGGCCCTTTCTCCTCCGTGAGGCACTGCATTCAGAAGAACCCTGCTCCTTCCCATGGGGAGGTCATGTGACACACATGGGTCTCACTGGCTTTGGGTTTGTTTTTTTTTTTTTTTTTGGTTGTGCTGAGTCTCTGTTGCTGTGCTCAGGCTTTTTCTAGTTGCAGTGAGCGGGGGCCACTCTCTAGTTGCAATGCACAGGCTTGTGATTGTGATCATGTTCTTGTTGATGAGCACAGGCTCTAGGCACACGGCCTTCAGTAGTTGTGGCTCTTGGGCTCCAGAGCACAGCTCAGTAGTTGTGGCGGAGGCACTTCGTTGCACCATGGCATGTGAAATCTTCCTGGGTCAGGCATCAAACTAACATGCCCTGCATTGGCAGGGGGATTCTTAACCACTGGACCACCAGGGAAGCCCCTCATTGGCTTCTTCTTATCACAGTGACTACTTTGACACTTGTGACTTTGTCATTGTCCCTAGAACCTGATATATATATTTTGAATTATTTGCCATGAAAATAAACAAAAACCATCTTCACATAGGTTTTATTTATTGGTTCAAGTCCTTCGCTGGTATTTGTTACTCCTTCAATTTAGCATAACCTCAAAGTTGTGAGGTACTGGCTATATCCTTTTTTTTAGGTTCAAAAGGTGTTTGTTGAGGTAAATATGCACGAAGGCATATATAGAAATATTGAATTCGAATGTATCCATCAGTGGCAGGTGATTGATTACATGCTGAGTGTACAGCACTGTTGTGGGAAAACACGACTGATACTTAACAAATATTGATTGATTCCTGCCATGGGCAAGTTACTGGGGGGAGGTTTTCTTATGAAGAAAAGAAATGTAATTGTATAGGGAAAGATGCTTTTTTATTGAAAATAAATATATTTAAGGTGCATAATAACAAGATATTTGCTATAAAGAATCATCTGAGGTATTTCTCCATCAATCACCAACAATGGCAAACATCCCCATCATAAGTTCACAGCAGATATCAGTAATTGATCATGGCTCAGCCAAGATGAGGGGCTTCCCTGGTGGCTCAGACTGTAAAGAACCTGCCTGCCAATGCAGGAGACACAGGAGACTTAGGTTGGATCCCTGGGTTGGGAAGATCCCTTGGAGAAGGGAATGGCAACCCACTCCAGTATCCTTGCCTGGAGAATTTAATGGACAAAGGAGCCTGGCAGACTACAGTCTGTGGGGTCGCAAAGAGTCAGACATGACTGAGCAACTAACACTTTCACTTTCACTTTCAGCCAAGATGAAGCCCAGGAATCCTCTTCAACATGGCCAATTTATATCGATCTATCAGAACTCAACTAGTCATTCATGTATTCAACAAATATTTGTCAAGTACCTCCTAGGTGCCAGACATTGTAATGGGTGCTAGGCTACAACAGTGAACAATACAGTATATGGTCCCTGCCCTCCTTCAAGGTCAGTGTGATGAGGCTGGCATTCAATACCAAAGATTTTTCCATTCTTGACTTAGACTACCCACATGCTGTTATACCTTCTCCCTTGAAAAGATAAGACGATTTCCCTGTGTGTGTGTGTGTGTGTGTGTTAAGATATAAGACAAGAGAAGGGAAACAGACACAAATATTCTTCCTCTGTTGATTCAAGGTCCCCAGGACTTGAACTTCAGGGTAAAACAGACTGATGAAAAAAGAGTATTCTAGATTATACTGATACACTAGAAAGAGGATGTATTAGTCAAGATCTTTTTGGCTATGCGTTAACAGAACACCTGACATAAACTCATTTTAAGCAGTAAAGAAGTTCATTGCCTCACTATGTCAGAGACTGAGCTGTCTCCCAATATCCCTCAGCCATGTAATCCCATGATTGCTTGAGCATCTGGCCACCCAGAATAAAAACTACTTTCCCAGCTTCCCACACACTAAGTTTTAGCCAGCAAGATATAAGCCAAAGTGTTTTTGGCAGCCTCTAAGTATCTTCCCCAAGAGACAGATACTTAGCCTTCTTATGCCTTCCTCCTCCTAGCCTCCTGGAAAATGAATGCCTCTGTCTCAGACCTTAAGGGCAAGGCCCATATCCTGGAGATAGAGGACTGATGACCTGGAAGGACCTGAGCCACTGAGGACTTCAGAGAATGGTGGTTTCCACACCAGCCCTGACCTGCTTTCCTACACTTTTCTGTGACAAAGAAATATCTATCCTGTTTAAGTTATTGTTACTTTAGATCTGCATGACACAGTAAAACTTGACCCTAATGATACACTCCTATAATGGGAAGTCTTGCAGTAGGGTGAGCTTCAGGAATGGTTTGATCTAGTGGTTCTAGCTCTGTTCCTCTGTGATACCCTTGGCCTCTACTCTCCTCCATGATGGAGATTCATCTCAAGCTGGTAATGATATAGGTGCAGTGGTTCTGGACCTCACATAGGCACATAATGAAAATCTAGGGAGGCAGAAAGTAGTTTCTAGAAGTTTTCCCAAAAGAGAGAAAAAGAATATACCAAGAAGTCCCTAACAGACCTCTCCTCTTGTGAAAGCTAAAGTGTTAGTCACTCAGTAGTGTCTGACTCTTTGCCACCCCATGGACTGTATCCCACCAGGCTCCCCTGTTTATGGATTCTCCAGGCAAGAATACTGGAATGGGTTGTCATGCCCTCCTCCAGGGGATCTTCCCTACCCAGGGATCGAACTCTGGTCTTCTGCATTGCAGGTAGATTCTTCACCATCTGAGCCACCAGGGAAGGCTCCTCTTGTACTTTGGCCTGAACTGAATCCTGAAAGAATCCCTGGAAATTGGCCAAAGGTTCAGATACACTTAGACCAAATAGAGCCACCTGCCCCCAGAACTGGGGTTGTGCCAAGCTTCTTCCAGGCTGGGTGCAGGAACAGGTGAGAGTGAGCCGAACAAAGCTGAAACTGGGTTAGGATGGAGGAAAAGCAATGTTCTGGCTACTTATGGCTCTAGCAAACCACCCAAAACTTATGTCTAAAACAATCTTGATTAGCAATCTTATTTAGCTTACAAGTCTACAATTTGGGCAGGACTTGGGGCCAGGGAGGACACTTCTCTGCTCCCTGTGACATCATCTAGGGGAGGAGGCTGCTTACAGATCACTACAGGGTCCTCAGCACCTCCCTCTGTCTCCATATAGTCGCTGTGTGGTCTCCCTGGCAGGGCAGCTTCCAAGTCACTGGATCTCTTCAGAGCAGCTCCAGACTCTGAAGACACATGTCCCAAGATAGAGATACATGTCCCAAGAAAGGAGATGCTGTGTCCCCTTTTCTAGCTTAACCTCACTTTTGTCTCATTCTATTTGCACAAGAAGTCACAAAGGCCCACTCAGGTTCAAGACGAAGGAACATAAATTCCACATCTCAATGGTTCCATGGCTAGACTCTGGAAGACTGTACAAGGCTGGAATGATTGTTGTGACTTATTTTGGAGAATGCAGTCTGCTACAAAGTGAATGGGAATTAGGCCACCAATTACAGCCACCACCAGGAGATCTGTCATACCCTCAGACATACACCTGCTTACTGTGCAAATGGACTGTGATTTCAGACAAAGCGGGCAAGCGCCACAGCAGTTCAAATGCAGAAGATTACATTTCTGATGGCAGGATGTGCCAAATAAGCATCGCTAGTAGTGGGCCATGAAGAATGGGAATGGCACGTAAATAGGAAAATGTGGGCAAGGGGGTTCCAGTGAAAGAGCAGTAAGTCAGTCCTGAGACACAGCAAAGTACAAAAGCCAACATGGACCTACTGTACAGCACAGGGACCCATACTCAGTATTTTGTAATAACCTATAAGAGAAAAGAATCTGAAAAACAATATCTATATCTATCTGTGTGTGTGTGTGCGCACACATGCATGTGTAAATATGGGCTTCTCAGGTGGCTCAGTGGTAAAGAATCCACCTGCCAAGCTGGAGACACAGGTTTGATCCCTGGGTCAGCAAGATCCCCTGTAGAAGGAAATGTCAATCTACTCCAGTATGCTTGCCTGGGAAATCCCATGGACAGAGGAATCTAGCTGGCTATGGTCCATGTGGTCAAAAAAGAGTCGCACATGATTTAGTGACTAAAGAACAGCAACAAATATGTATGTGTATGTATATATAACCGATTCACTTTGCTGTGCTCCTGAAACACACAACATTGTAAATCAACTTTATTGTTATTATTAAAGTGCACAAGTGAGGAAATTCCAGAATAAGGGATCAGGTAAGTGAACCCAGAGGAACAGGAACCTAAGCAGCCTATCCTTCATGCCTTCTATTTACAAAGATGTATGATAATACTTTCTTAGGGCACCCCTTTAAAACTGTTGGGAAAATAATTTAAACGAGGAAGTTGAATGACAGGCAGGCAGGCAGACAGAGACACAGCCAGTTGGGTGAGAGAGAAACAGAGCACAGACATGGCAGGCGCCCTGTTGGAAGCTGTCAGTTTGCAGGGTTGACCCAAATGGCTGACGACATTCACTGCTGCGGCGTGATGACCTTCATGCCGACTTCCTGTAAATGAAAGGACTGATTTATAAACCACCAGGTGCTCTCAGCCTGTTTCACACAGAAAATGATTCTATTTCTCAGCAACCTAGTTGGGGGAGGTTTAAGGCCAGAGGTGGCCTGCCCTGTCCAGGAGCCCTGGTCACGCTAAGAACTGAGAAGAGCAATAACCCATCATACCAACAAGGTGGTTTAGATTCAGAAAGTGGCCTGGCCTGAGCATGATCTCTGCTACAGCAGTGGGTCTCGGCCCTGGCTGCATATTTGGATCCGCTAGAGAAGTTTCACAAAATTACAGAGGCAAAAGTCTCCCCCCAGACTCCATTTAATTGATCTTGGGTTCCAGTCTTCCCAGGTGATACTAGTGGTAAAGAACCCCCTGCCAATGCGAGAGACATAAGAGATGCAAGTTCGATCCCTGGCTAGGGAAAATCCCCTGGAAAAGGGTATAGCAACCCACTCCAGTATTCTTGACTGGAGAATCCTATGGACAGAGGAGCCTGCTGAGCTACAGTCCATAGGGTCACAAAGACTCGGACATGACTGAAGCGACTTAGCATGCACACCGCCTGCACAATGGGATCTTTCTTATTCTCCCCATGTGATTAAAAATCATTGTTTTACCACTCAAACTCCCCACCATTGACCCTGAGAAAATGGAGTCTGAAAGGCTTAGGTGCTCAGAGTTCATCTTCACCAGTGGAGTCTCTACCTTGTAGAGCTCATGTTCAGTCACTCTGTCATGTCCAACTCTTTGCAATACCATGGACTGTAGCCCTCGGTACTCCTCTGCCCATGGGATTCTCTAGGCAAGAATACTGGAGTGGGTTGTCATTTCCTCTTCCAGGGGATCTTCCCCACCCAGGGATCTAATCCACATCTTCCGCCTTGGCAGATGGATTCTTTACCTCTGAGTCGCATGGGAAGCCCCTTGTAGTAGTGTTTAAAATTTTTCTACAGGTGAATCAGGAGGGATAATGGTGGTACTTATACATGTATTATGTGAACCCTCCAACTATATAGAAGCAATTGATGATTTTATTTCCAATCCAGATGTGTGAGACTCCCAGGGGACAACTCTTTGTGGTCTGGCATTTCTAATGGGAAGAGATATCTTTGTTATTAAACACTAAGGAATTTGAGCCTAAAAATCCAGACTTTTCTACAGATTGGCCTCTGCCTGTGACAAAACAGCAAAAATATACTGGCCTTTGGCCTACAATTTCCACTGATTCTGCAATGTACTTTTTATTGTTAATTGAAGGGTTGGCAGGATTTAAGCAATCTTCATAGCAGAAGCACATGGGAACATTTCTACCGTGGATAAGACTCTAGTTCACCAGTTCAATCATATCATGAATTAAGAAATACTGTCTAGGGCCACATCAGCCACTAATCAATCATGAATTCTCCATAGTTACTTCAGGGATGTCCAAATCAACCCTGAGGGACTCAGAAACAATGTCTCAGAGCTGTGGGATCAGAGCTGCTACCTGGGTGACTTGGAGACTTAATGGAAACAGGGTATGTAAAAGCATGAGCCTAAATCTCAGCTGAGGAATGAGGCAGGAATCAGGAAGTACATTCAGGAAACTGTGATCACTATGATCCTTGAGCCTGGCTGGACACAGTTTCTAAGTGGATGTTGTCAAATCTTGACTCACCTGGGCCAGCACCAGATAGCTGGTACCAGATAGCCGGCACCAGACATTTTCCATTGCAGACTGTCAGCCCTGCAGTCCTGGGGCAACAAGCTCATGGCAAACCAGATTCAAACATCATCCAGTGGGTGCCCATCTCTTGCAGACATTGATTCTGATATCTGATCCCATGGTTTCACCTTCCCCCTCACAGTTAGGAGTTGGACTCCATGGACATTTCTGCTTGGAGACCTCTTCCACTTTCAGGCAGCCATCCTGCCTTCTCCTCCACCTTGGAATAACCTGTGTCTAGAAAGTGCTGTTCCCCATGGCTTTTGCTATGGCTACCCTCTGCTATATCCACCTGTCCCGGTTCACCCCTCTGGATGTGTTGAGAAAAGTAAAGGTGTTAGTCACTCAATCACGTTGGACTCTTTGAGACCCCATGGACTGTAGTCCGCCAGGCTCCTCTGTCCATGGAATTCTCTAATCAACAATACTGAAGTAGGTAGCGATTTCCTTCTCCAGGGCATCTTCCAGACCCAAGGGTTAAACCTGGGTCTCCTGCACTGCAGGCAGATAATCTTTAGGGTCTGGGCCCTGATGTGACTATTATTCCATCCCTAACTTGAGCTGCAGGTCTTGCATTTTTTTGTTTGTGCCTTTGCTTACGTTTTTGGTTTTGCGCCATTGTCGTGATTGCCTTTCCAGCTTTTCTTTGTTTCAAATCATGTTGTGCCTGGATCACATGAGCTATCAAAACTTGGGGAATTTGCACTCTCTGCAGTGCCCATGCCCCAAGCAGGAACTGCCCCCAAGCCCACTTGTCCCAGTGAGGAGGCTGTGAACCTCACAGCAAGAGCCAGACATTCAGACTCGCTGAAGCAGAGTTGGCACTCAGCAAACTGAAGGGAGCCAGGCCAGGTCAATAGATTCCAAGTGAAAAGCTCCCTCTGGGGGGAAATGGACTAACCACTGACTCATACCCCCTCCTGGCTGAACATCCTGCACAAAGCCCACTTCATTACTCAAACCCCCCATGAACACTTGACTGCTGTCACACCTGCCAGCCCCACACCTGTCTCCTGGTCCCCAGCACGGCTACAGAACAGTCCTTTCAAACCTCATGCAGTGGCTAGATTATAGATGAAGCCTGGCAGAGTGGGTGATCTCTCCACAACTAGTTCATGAGTCATGATTGTGTGTTTTATATAAAATTAGATCGACAAAACCACAGATTCTCAACATCGTAAGTCACTTATAATCCAGTAAATTTTGACAACTAAATGTATGCTGTGATTATAAGCTGGATCCTTTTGTTGTAAATGTCGTTATGAGGACAGTGGGTGAAGTTTAAATGGGGTCTGAAGATTCAATGTTGGTGATGCTTTGGTGATAATTTCTTGATTTCAATGGTTGCATTATAGCTGTATAGGAAAAGGTCCTTCTTTATAAGGAAGATACATCATAGTATTCCTGGGTAATATGATGTCGGGTTGAGAACTTGTCCTAAAAGATTCAGGAAAATAAAAAGATTCTTGTATTGTTACCTCCAAAAGACAAACAAAAACATCAGATTCAAAAAGCCATCAAATTTGGCTCAGATATTAATATTAAGCCAGACTAAAGGCACTATGCCATAGGGTAAAGGGTATGGCCTTCAGAGCCCCCAGACCAGGAATCAAATTCTGGTCTTAAAATGTAAATTTGTCACTGAACCCCTCAAACTTCAATTCTCTACTCTGCAAAATGGAGGATTTGAATGATGCCCAGTTAGAAAGTTAATGGTGAGGTGGGTATTGGGATATGGAGAAAATAACTGGGGCTTTATAGTCAAGTGGCCTTGGATTCAAAAGCTGTATCTACCTTGACTCCAGATTGGCAATCTAACTGATACAACCCCCTTCAAAACACAACCACATATAAAATAGATAGCCAATGGGAAGCTGCTCAGGGAAGCACAGGGAGCTCAGCTCAGTGCTCTGTGGTGACCTAGAGGGGTAGGTTGGAGGAGGGTGGGAGAGAAGTTCCAGAAGGCGGGGATATATGTATTCATACAGCCAATTCACTTTCTTGTACAGCAGAAATGAACACAACATTGCAGAGCAATTATATTCCAATAAAAATTAAACAATTTTAAAAAGTCACAAATATAAACTCCTAATTGACTAAAATTATTTTAAAAGAAAAATTTTAGTCCATCTCCAGTGTTCCACACAGGTGTCTCTTAAAAAGAGTCCTCAAATCTGGTTTAATCAGCCCCTTTGCAAGTAAGAGGCAGATTGGTGAGCTGAGGAGTGACCACGGGGACACAGTGTTTCTGCTACGCCTCTCAGAGAAGCACTCACACCTGGTGTTCAGTCACTACGTTGTGTCTGACTCTTTGCAGGCCCATGGACTATAGACTGCCAGGCTGCTCTGTCCTTGGTATTCTCCAGGCAAGAATATTGGAGTGGGTTGCCATTTCCTTCTCCAGGGGATCTTCCTGGACCAGGCATCGAACCCATGTCTCCTGCATTGGCAGGCAGATTCTTCATCAGGCAATTCTTCATTGCCACCAGGGAAGCAAGTTGAAGACAACTTCAGAGCAAGTGTAAATGCACTGGCCTCCAACCAGAAACTATAAGTGCAGATGGCTCATGGCTTCTCCTCCCTAGGTGCCGGGGAGCTCAGTCACGTGTGACTCTGATCCCCTACCCGGCTCCCCAGAAGGCTCCACATTTCCCAAGTGAAGCTCAGCCAGCTGGGTGCTGCCGGCATTTAGTCAGAGCCAAGTTTATCTCTGCTTTTGTCACCGGAAGTTCAAAAGGGATCACGGTCACTGAGGGTGGTAATGAAGGCGGCTGCCTGTTGTTGGAGATACCAGCTCTGAGGGGACACCCTAGGGAGGCTGGGGGAAACAGGACCTCCTGCATTAGTAATTAACAATCGTTATTAATGGTACAGTCCAGAACTTGGGCTGCAAGCTCTTGATGATGCCTTTAAAGTCAGAATCCGTGGGTTGAGTTTCTCGCATAGCCGTTCACTAGTCATTGACACTCTCAGCTCCAGTCTCCTCATCTACACGATGCAGTTTTAACATCATCAAGTTTTGTTACGTTAAAATGACAGCAGTTGGAGCATTCTGATTCCAATATTAAGTTAATCTAAGGGCCAAAATGCTGTAGACCAAAGCATGGGAGCTCTGGAACCACAAGATAAGAATAAAGCTCTTAGCCATTCTGAACATCTGTTTCCTCCTCATTAAAATGGGAGATGGCCAGTCCAGGGGTCCTGAGTCAGCAGTCCTGGGCTCAGAACCCAGGACTTGTACTGACTTGTACTGAACACTGAGATGTGTTCGTGAACAAATCAGGTAGTCTCACTGAGCCTCAGTCTTCTTCACTCTTCAGTGGAACTAATATGACCTATTTTGTCTGTAATTGTAATTTCTAAATGGAATAATGAATGCATGTAAGGAATCTTCTAGGGAATTCCCTGGCAGCCCAGTGATCAGGACTTCTCACATTTACTGCTCAGGGTGCAGGTTCAATCCCTGTTTGGGGAACTAAGATCCCCATAGGCCAAGGGGCACAGCCAAAAAGAAAAGAATCTTCTAGAGTGATGCCTAGCATATAAGAGACACTTAATAAAAAGAATGGGCTTCCAAGATGGCTCAGTAGTAAAGAATCCACCTGCCAATGCAGGAGATGCAGATTTGATCCCTGGGTCAAGAAAATCCCCTAGAGAAAGCAACCCACTCCAGTATTCTTGTGTGGGAAATACCATGAACAGAGGAGCCTGGTGGGCTACAGTCCATGGTGTCACAAAGAGTCAGACATGACTTAGCGACTAAACAACAGCAACAATAAAAAGAATAAAATGGAAACTATTATTATCATAATATGTCAATGCCTTATAATGTGTGAAAGGTTATACACATATCACTTATTATTAATTTATCTCTTTTCCTAACAATGTCTAAAGATACATGAGAGGTATCTAAATTATTACCTTAGAAAAGTAACTAAATTTAGCTGTGGTCAGAACACTAAAATTCAAATAAAATATTTGGGTAATCAGGAGCTTGGGCTTAGAGTCAGGTTGCTTGAGCTATATCCCAGCTGTGTGACCTCAGACAGGTCACTTAGCCTCCCTGTGCTTCTCTAAAATGGGATGACAATTGCAGCTGTCTCCTGTGGTCATTGTGAGAATTAAATAACTTTAATAAGTTGAAACACGAGAAGTCTTTAGAAATTTTCTGACTCATTAGTAAATGTTCAGGAGATGCCCACTGTTTAATTGCTATGTGCCAATGGCTATGTTAATGCTTCGGTAAAATCACACATCACTATGCCCTGCATAATTCTTCTCATGAATGATTCATAATTTACGGAGGAAAACAGGCCTTATAAACCAGCCTTTGGGTTTCCCCAGTGACACATGCAATTTTGAAAAAGCTCTTTCTTGACACTTTCTTTCATCTGCTAGAAATTTTTCAAAATAAATATGCAGGAATTATTCAAGGAAAGAATGCCCCCAAGTTTGTGTAGTATACAGTCTCAACAACTGTGTATGGGGACTCTATTGTTCTGGACATAAAAAAATGTGGGAGTGTGTATATGCAGTGTGTGTGCACAAACACACATTTTATTAGGAACATAATAAAAAACCAGGTGAAAGAGGATGGGCTGGAGGAAGTAAAGGAAGGCTATATGAACAGAAGAGAGTGAGAGGTTGGGCCAGGTAAGAAATGGTGGGAAAGCAGTAAGAAATGTGTGATTCTCTCTCAAACTGCAGGTACCTCTCCCAGTAAAGTCACCTGAAGTGTGTTGAAATCAGGTTCTTGGGCCTTACCCCAGAATTCCCGAAGCAGGCTTTCAGGGGATAAATTCTGGGACTCTGTATTTATTTATTTATTTATTTATTGCACCTCAAACAATCTCTATACTCAATAAAAGTTTGAAAACCACTGCTGCAGATAGGAGGAAGCCATCCTAAATTCTGAACTGGAGGAAGACCCCTGAATAAGTTCATTTTAGCTGACACTTCCCTCCCAGTGGATGGAAGGGAAATTTTACACGACAGGAAGTGAGCTGGTGGGTTCAGGGGGCCCTTCTCCGCATCAAGGAAACAACGAGCAGACCCCAGGAGCCAAGAGGCAGAAGAAATTGGCCAACTCCAGGAGGTCGGAAAGTAAAAGGAGACTGGAAATGACATACCTGTGCATCAAAGACATGAGGGCTGAGTCAACTTTTGTTTGCTACACCAAAGAATATACACAGCAGTTAAAAAGAACAGGCTATATATAAAAGATCTCCAGGAAGTGAACTGAAAATTGCAAGTCACCGAACAAAACCTATAGTCTGATCTTCCTTTTTGTAAAGCAAACACAAATACATACAAACAAAGCAATGTCCCCATAACCCGTATTTGTGTACATAGTTGTTCAGTTGCTCAGTCGTGTCTGACTTTTGTGACCCCGTGGTCTGTAGCCCACCAGTCTCCTCCGTCAATGAGATTTCCCCGGCAAGAATGATGGAGGAGGTTGCCACCTCCTTCTCCAAGGGATCTTCCCAACCCAGGGATCAAAATCTCATCTCCTGAATTGGCAGGTGGGTTTGTTTTTTTTTTAACCACTTAGCCACCAGAGAAGCACACATGCATATAAATGCACATAAATATGTAGCCAATGTTCTTGAATGGCTCCTCAATGCACTGATAATAACAGTGATCTTGGAACAGGTTAGGCTTGAGGAAAGTAGTCAAGGGAGACTCAGTCTCATCATATCATTTTATTTTTATAAGAAGAATGTATTCATATATTACCATGCAATTAATTTTGTGAAGAGATTACAGATTAAAACAGCTGACTTTGAAAACAACACTGTCCCTCTTCCCAATTTTGCTCCCAAGGCAACATTAACCATGCACCCCTATGTGTGTCTCCACCCAACCAGACCCAGGATGGAGACCAGGCAGGACCAAGCTCAGGCCTTCTGCCTCTCAATAAACCACAGAAGGCTGAAGCTACTAATCTGATTAACACATGACATAGAGAATTCCTAACCATTCAATCTGATTCTACACAAGATTGTCCCCATAAGCAGCCTGAAATCACCCTCATTTACCAAGGTTCAGTTGTTGCTGGGCAACCTGGCACAAAGGATTTCCTTGCATCAAAAGCTTCCTGGTTTCGCAAAAAAAAAAAAAAAAGAGTGTGTGACCATTCTACCAAGGTAATAAAGAATGAAAAGCCCAAGTGCACATTTTTTTCATCATATGTTTTATATTCTCTCTCTAGTATGATGGAACTGGGAGCCTGTTCTGCCAGGAACTGTTTGAGAAGTAGGTCTTCCGTTGGGATTTTCACCAAGGGATATAGCAGCTAAATAGCAAGGTAACACTTAATTTTCCGTTCACAGCCATCATTAATTAATGGGCTACTTCTTACAAATGCCTGGAATCCACCCAGGAAAACCTGTTGAAGTCACACACAAGAAACTGCCTACAAGCCAAACCTTATTGCTAAATTGAATTAAGTGTTTTATGTGTCATTTTTTGAAAAATAAGCTGCATGACACATTTACCAAACCGGAAACTGCAGAAATACTTAAAGTTTGGATCTTCAGCTATTGAGACTAGTACACATCTTGATTCTATAGTGGTAGGTTTTCCACTGAGAGATTGCAGAATGCAATATTTAAGGCAATTCTGCATGCTGCAGTCCATGGGGTCGCAAAGAGTTGGACATGACTAAGTGACTGAACTGAACTGGGTTATTATAAAACGGGTCAGCAAATGGTCTGTAGCCAGTTTTTCTGTGATACCCAAGGCATGGTTGTTATGTCCAACAAGCTCCCAGAGCTGACTCTGAACTCAGCGTGTCACTCATTACTCTTAGAACTGCCAGCATTGTTGTGTCCTCTTCTTTCGCCTCTGTACTAGATTACTTACAACAAAACAGAACAAAATAACCCTTTAAACAAGAAGGTATCTGTGTTTTCCATTTTAAGTGCCCTCAGTCCATAGTTATTATGGGTTTTATACATGAATATCAATCAGCCCAATACTCATGAAATGCAATCCAATGCATTTAAATACACAAACGCGTTTTACAGATGGTACGCTATAATCAAAAAAGTAACAGTGGAAATTGAATTATCCAGGGTTTGGGTTCAGATGCAGAAGAGCTGAGTTCTTTAAAAGCAAGATCCACTTAGTTGAGAAGACTGTGGACTTATACACAATAAAAGTTTTGAACCAACAGTTAAATAATATATGAAAAAAACTCCAGATCAGTTTAAGTAACTGGGTACAAAACAATGTTTGCAAATAGGGCTGTTGAGAGATAAAGTGGACTTCTCCATTCAAGAATTCATGGGAATTGTGATCCTCCTTCCAAAAGGCATTTCTTTAGTAAATTAGCCATAAGGCCGGAGAGTGTAGTTAGAGAGAGGGAGATAGAGAGATGTCCTCTATTCTTATTTTAAAGCCCTTCCTCTAGAAAATATGTTGCTAAACAACGTTTATTAATTTGTATAATAACTATCTGGAGACGGAAATGGCAACCCACTCCAGTATTCTTACCTAGGAAATCCCATGCCCAGAGGAGTCCATGGCATCAAAAAAGAGTCAGACATGGCAGCAAATAAACCACCAGAACCATCATAATAACTATCATAAAGCTTCTACTTTTTACGTGCTGAAGACACAACTGTATGTTAAGTATAACTCCTATCATCAAGGATTTTATGGTATAATAAGACAAAAAGAGATAAGTGGAGTGCTAAGGCAGGAGGAGCACTGCTTACTATAATAGGGTACTATAAGCAGACACCTGAAGAACAGCCCATCAGTTAGTAAGATCCATCAACTGCAAGTATCAGAAAAATCGAGCTTATGGTGATTTTAACACATAGCAAGAAGACTGGAGGTAAGCAGCACCTTATAGCTCTACCTCAAGCCTTGCTTTTCACTAAATGACCACACCTGACTGCAGCTTGAAGAGCCAACTGGTAGCCTATTAAGTGGCCTGGTGTAGAACTCTGCCCACAGAGGCACGTCTACGGGATTAGAGCTGGTCAGCCCAACGAGTCTCACCATGCTGGAGATGTTTAATATGACCCATGCAAAGGAAGGCTTCCCAGGTGGCTCAGTGGGTAAAGAATCTGCCTGCAATGCAGGAGACACAGGAGTTGTGAATTTGATCCCTGGGTCGGGAAGATCCCCTGGAGGAGGAGATGGCAACACAGTCCAGTATTCTTGCCTGGAGAATCCCATGGACAAAGGTGCCTGACATGGGGTCACAAAGAGTCAGACATGACTGAAGTGACTGAGCACAGACACATGCTTGTAAAGGGAACCAGCAGACCATAGAGTGGTAAAGTTCTAGGAGGAAAAGTAGTGATATAAAATTTTTGATTGGTATAGAAGAACCTGTTCTTGCACTCTTTTCTTAAGTGGGTCATGATGCCATTTATTTATTACAACAAATGATGAACAAATTTTGTTTTTGTGTCAATATTTATATAAGTCTTGGAACTAAATCCTTGCCAACCATTAGGTGAAATGATGATGATGAAAAACAATGAGATGCCTATTTTTAAATGTTCCAAATTCAGTTAGGGAATATGGAAGTAAAATCTTGAAGATTGGTGTTCAAACTGAAAAGCTATGACCCAAGAAACAATGCAGGGAAGCTGATAAGTGGAACACTCATCAACAGCACACTAACAGTGGAAACCAAAGCAAGCTTTATTCAGTGTGAGAAGGTCACATGTGGCAAAGTTTCAAGTGGTGAAGAAGGGCAGAAAGGCATCAGGACTCTGCAATGCATAGCAATCTGTTTCTGCAGGATTTCCAGGTATCCACCAGCTGCCATCCTTCTTCCCATACTTCTCCGTGAGTGACTGTCCTCACTCAAGGTTTTCAAGACTTTAGTTATCAGCGTATCACCTTAATAAGTGTTTCCCTGTGTGCTGCCACCAGGATAATTACTTACTATTGCTTTGAAAATCAACTCATCTTTAAAATTTTAGATTTATACTAAGGAATTACACCCCTAAAGTATATGATGTGATGTGTTAATTCTTCTTTTCCTAATATATAACAAAACTTTTAAAAGTGCCCTATTGTGCCAATTAAGCACATTCAAACCCCAGCTCCAACCAGCTTCAGGGCCCTTAATCCAAGTCATTGAAACTTCTAAGCTTGTTTCCTCCTCCAGAAAAAATGGGAGTAATGATCCCAATTCCTAGAGTTCTGAGCTACACAAGTCAGGTATCTAGTAGAATGCCCAGTATTCAGCAAATATTTAATATAAGCAATCAATTATACAACTCATACTATGCATAGAATAAAAGTTAAAACCACTTGCTGGGGACCAGATAGCAAATAGCTAACCCAGTAAAATCAGCAGAATGTGAATGAAACTCAAGCAAAGAGAGAATGGAGGTCCTACCCAATTTCTTTAGGAACATGTGAGTTTTGAATCACTCATGGTGAAAAGTAAAATAACTAACACAAGGCCGGAAGTTTGGCAGTGATTTCAGTCTTCAACATAAGGCATCTGGGTTTGCCGAATGTGTGTGTTTGTGTGTGTGTGCACGTGTGTGTGCTGTTAGTTTAGTAATCCCCTGACTGAAAGTAATCCATCCCTTCACAGATTTGCACAGGTGGCTTCAACACCGACCTTCCTTTCTCTGTTTTCCTCAGAAATAACCTGGACTTCCTGGCTCTGCTCTCCTCTCCCTACATCACCAGAGACTGGACAAGCTTCCTCTGACTGAGAAGGCAGGAGAATCCACTGAACCAGAGTAATATAATTGTAATGGATCCACCAGTGCCAAGAGCTAGACGCACTAACTAACAAGATGGTGGACACCTGTGCCCCATCTCCCGGGTTGGGGGTGGCAGTGGTTAGACTCCACACACAGCCAGCCCTCTTTAGCTCACCACATCTTTCAGCTCCAGACCTTCTGAGATTCCAGTCAGCAGGCTCCTGTGTCTCATTCTACCCATGAAACCCCCGACGGCTGAGCCATGATGGTTTTTCCATGCCTCGCCCTGGGGTATGTCAGCACATAATGCCAAAGTATCTGAAATCTTCTGGATTCAATAAAATAGTTGTGTTACTAGGATCTCCTCACTCTGCTCCCCAGTGTCCAGTACTCTGGCTCCCCACACCCCACTGTCCCCAGAATTCACAATCCGGATAGATCCCATTAATAAAGTCATGCCTAGCTGTCTCCTGGTGGTCTGGAAACAATAAGATTGTATTTAATTCCCACTTGTGCCTGGTTTTATCTTCAGTAGAGCCATAGCCTTGCTACCTCCCACATTAGCATCCCTCTGAGGCCATAAAAGATGTGATGGAGGCCAAAGTCCTGCTTTCCCACAGGGGCTGAAATTGCCATATTTCTCAGAAAGCTGTATATTTTTATCCAGAACTGATTTAAAACACTCCAAAAAAGAACTTTTTTCAAAAAAAAGTATGATCAGAAAAGTAGAAGTCAGAACAACTAAATGTCCTTTACTTGGTAACTTAGTACTTCTTGGGAAAAAAAATATTGGGTGGGAAAAGGGAAAAAAAAAAAATCTCCGGGCCTCAGAAGACAGCAGCATGAAAGGAATACATTTTTTTTTCAGAGATGTTAGAAGACAGTGAACGCAAGTCTTCCAACTGATCTTCTGACAAAGAAGCTCAGCACATCAGTCAGCCACTTAAGACTTGAAGGCCTGCCAAGCACTGCTTGTGATCAGACAAGGAAAACAGCATCAGGCTGAAAAGCTTCAGTTCTGGAATCAAGTAGATTCAGAGATCATTTTTCTGGGTTCTTATGGTGAGTGGTCCACCTGGCTCTCCCACATACTAACTATATGACTTGGGATAAATAATATCTTAAATCTCAGTCTCTTTCTCTGTAAAATGAGGCTAATTACATCTGCTGGCTTGCAGTGAATTTAAATACGGTAATATTGTATGAATAATAGGGTAGGGCAACAAACACTTGTAAGTGCCCACTTATGTGGCACTTATGTGGATGAGTGAGTGCCATCTAAGGAGCACTTGAGCTTCCCAGGTGGTTCAGTGGTAAAGAATCTGCCTACAAATGCTGGAGACAGAGATTTGATCCCTGGGTGGGAGACCCCCTGAAGAAGGAACTGGTAACCGACTCTAGTATTCCTGCCTGGGAAATCCCATTGACAGAGAACTTCCTGGCAGGTTACAGTCCATGGGGTCGTGAAAGCATTGGACAGGACTGAGCCACTAAGCAACAAGAAGGATCACTTAAAAATGAATGGGTGATTGAAAAGGAAATGGGCACTGCCTTCAAATAGCACACAACCTAATGAAGAAGAAAAAGGGCAAACTGATTACAATATAACACAATACCTACCCTAACTGAGGTTGGATAGACTGTTCCAGGGACAGAGAACAAGGACATTGTCCTGGAAGAGCCAGAACACAGACACTGGCTGTCTGATCCCAAGCCTTCTGTTCTTCATCATCACGTCCAGTGGTGGCAAAATACCATGATCATCAGTCTAGCTCCAACCTTATGACATGAGAAGATTCAGTTGGCCACTTTCTGTAACCCTGGTGGACCCACTGAAACCAGCAAACCTCCCCCCCTCCCACCCCATGCCTATCAGAAAATAGATTCTCCCTCAAAGGACTTTGGCCACTTCATTTATTTTCTCTAGGACCTTTGAGTCCACCCTACATCACCCAGTCGTTCAGCTGTGCACAAAGTCTTCCATCAGAATCTTCTCATAAGGATGGAAATGTCAAAATCAATTTCCTGGAAAAGAAACAAAAATGGATTTTTTTTCCCTTAAATGGTCTTGATAGCAAAATTTATGAGAGTAGAAATACATCCTGAGGGATTGGATGAAAGGCTCATTGAAAGAGTCATTTTCATCTGGACCAGGGAAAGCCCTAGAGAGGAAACTGCCCTGAGACCCAGAGGGCAGACTATATGTTGGAATTTTTCTTTGTTTCTAACAGCTACAGTTGGTTTTTTTGTTTATTTGCAAAGTGCTGGTTGTGTCTCAGGGGTAGTGAGTTGGCAAAGCATTTTACATGGGAAAACCAAAAAAGTCAGTGTCACAGATAGAGGTTGGCATGTCCCACTGCAGATAGCTCAGTGAAAAGTGAGGTGTGTCCAGGGGCCAAGGACATTTGGAGAGACCCTGTACCCTGCTAAGCTGTCTAGAGCTTCCATCTACAAGGACTGCTAAAATCTTATGGGAATATGTCTGAAAGCATGGCCCACTGTACCTCAGATCATCACCCAGACTCACTGCAGGAATGGTCAAAAAGTAAGCTGGTTCCTCTGCCCCAGAAGAGACAAGGCTCTGAAGTAAACCTTAGAAACAGTTCTCTCCCATCCTGGCCCTGTGCCCACAAATGAGCTTTGAGGAGAATTTAAAGATGGTCAGCCTGAAGGGTGCCAAGTCTCTATCCTGCCCCAGTTGGTCCAGAAGCACAGACCACTCTCCCCCGAGTATCCTGATGAAGAGACTGAGCGCACCACGGGGACAGTTCAGGTGATCCCTCAGGTCTTTAAACTGCAGGGATAGCCACAGTGGTGGGGCCCCAGGGCCCACTGACCACCGGAGCCCTGCACCTCAGCGGGCCGTGTGTGGGAGGCTGGTCAGGGCTGCAGCTGAGTGACAGCTCCAAGGATGCAGCAAGGCAGGCCCCAGTCAAAAGCAGGTGATGACTCCGGCTCCGGACTTTGGAGGAAGGGCTCCAGGGCAGCCATTTGGTTGGAAGACGACTAGAAAAGCTGAGTGTGTAAGCACTTGACCCAAGACTGAGAAAACAGCAGTCACCCACATCCAAAAGTATAAGGGCTGTGGAGATTTGGGAGGATAGCTAGAGCCTCTCGAATCACACACTGCAAGCCACCCGGACACGCAGAATGGAGAAATTTCCTGGAACAGACCCAAAGGTCGCTGCACTAAGGTCCCAAGCAGAATTAGAAACCAGGGTTCACAGTAGGGGGACAGGATCAGGCTGCCAAAGTCAGCTGCAAGATGTCCTGTCCAGCAGGCTGGACGCAGAGGAATAGGAGTGAGCCAGGCCTGGGATCTGGGGCCCTTTGCTGCTGCGCTGCAATGCTTGCTCAAGCAACAAAATACAGAGAAACTATATGGGACTAAAAATCATTGTGTGCCTGTGCAGTTAGGGGCTTCCCTGATGGCTCAGTGGGTAAAGAATCCACCTACAATGCAGGAAACACAGGAGATGCCGGGTTCAGTTCCTGGGTTGGGAAGATCCCCTGGAGGAGGGCATGGCAACCCACTCCAATATTCTTGCCTGGGGAATCCCATGGACAGAGGAGCCTGGCGGGCTACAGCCCAAAGGGTCACAAAGAGTCGGACATGCTTGAGTGTCTAAGCACCCATAGATGCACACATGTGCAGCTGGAGCAAATTCTGGACAAAACATATGAAGAGACCAAAAACCCAACTGCCACTTCTGAGGAGCCTGGAGTAAAATCAGGGTGTGGGAAGTAAAAACAGGGTACTTGGGCATGCCCACTGCACACCACACCACCAAAGGGGTAGGCAAATCACCTAAGCCACCCCACCGGCCTGGACGGGCCCCTACCCTCGCCCCATATAAGGACAAGCTTGGAAAGCAAGCAAGCAAGGGAAGGTGGTGCTTTTTTTCCCTCATTCCTCCTGCTGTAGTAGGAGCCCCAGTAAAGCTTCACCTGAATTTCTTATGTGGCATCTGATCAATTTCTACTGATTAAGGAAGCCAGGAACCCTGGTCTGTAACAGGAGGGCCTGTGGTAACACCCCCATCCAGACAATTCAGGAACCCAGTGGTCAGCAAATGGACAAGCATCCTGGGTGAGGGGGCAGTGAGGATGTCTGGATGGGGTGTGGAGGTGGGGGTGGGGTGGCCTGACCCTGTGGAGAGGCAGTGCTGGGCTCTGCTTAATTGTTTCCTGCCTCCAGCCCACACTGGTCTGGGAAGGAGGCAGGGCCCCGCTGCAGGTGGGAAAGCTGTGCATGTGGCCAGCTGTGGCTGTGACAGAGCTGGAGGAGGCTGAGTCAGGGGAAACGCCAGGGAAGGTTGGGGAGGGGGGTTGGGAACCTGCTGAAAAGAATCTGTGAATGTTCTGGGGAAGGAGACAGAGCTCACTCCGTGTGCAGCAGGAACTTCCTTCCTTCTTTCTTTCTATTCCTTCCTCTCTCTTCCCTTGAAGGCAAGCAGCCAGAGGCAGGATGAGCTGTCTCAAGGAAGAAGAAATAAAAGCAGCTTTTAAATGACTGGAGGTCACATCCTGTGTGAAACAACAACAAGAAAAGAGAACACAACACTACCTCTCCTGCAGAGACCGGGCTGCAGTCATCTCTGGCCAAAGGAGTAGCCGGAAGACTTGAGGACGTCTTTATAGCCTTGGGCTGAATTGTGACACCGCAAATCTCCCTTCCTCACTTCTTTTTTTTTTTTTAATTAAAAAAAGTTTTTAATTGGAGGATAATTGCTTTACAATGTTGTGTGTGTTTGCCGTGCAACAATGTGACTCAGCCATAGGTATACATATATCCCCTCCGTCTTGAGCCTCCCTCCCACCCTACCCCCCGTATCCCACCCTTCTAAGTCATCACAGAGCACCAAGCTAAGCAGCCTCCCCCTAGCTATCTATTTTACACATGTGTGTGCTTAGTCGCTCAGTCGTGTGACCCCATGGACTGTATCCCACCAGGCTCGTCTGTTCATGGGGATTTTCCAGGCAAGAATACTGGAGTGGGTTGCCGTGCCTTTGATCTTCCCAACCCAGGGATCAAACCCAGATCTCCTGCCTTGCAGGCGGATTTTTTACCACCTGAGCCACCAGGGAAGCCTATTTTACACATGGTGATATATATATATATTTCAATGCTACTTTCTCAATTTGTCCCACCCTCTCCTTCCCCCGCTGTGTCCATAACTCCATTCTCTCCATCTGAGTCTACCATCTTTCTAGATTCCATATATATGAGTTAATATATAATATTTGTTTTTCTCTTTCTGACTTACTTCACTCTGTATGACTAGGTTCATCCACCTTACTGGAACTGACTCAGTTTTGTTCCTTTTTATGACTCTTCCCTGGTGGCTCAGTCGGTAAAGTGTCTGCCTATAATGCAGGAGACCTGGGTTCAGTCCCTGGGTTGGGAAGATCTCCTCAAGAAGGCAATGGCAACCCACTCCAGTATTCTTGCCTGGAAAATCCCCTGGATGGAGGAGCCTGGTAGGCTACAGTCCATGGGGTTGCAAAGAGTCAGACACAAGTGAACGACTTCACTTCACTTTACTTCTTCATGGCTGCTTTCTTCACTTCTTTAAAGAAGCTGCTAACCACGTCCACATCACCCCATGATCCTTTCACTTTGGATGTTTCTGCAAGGTCTTCCTTTCCCATGAGCTGAGTATGGCAGCCATAACCCAATAGAACATGTCTGGGGCTCTGTTATCCTTGACTTATGCTCCCACACATTTGGCCTAGAGAGTAAGGAAGGAGACCCTCCCACCACTACCGCCGCAGTCACAATCAGACAGGCCCTGAGCAAAGCTATCACAGCTCCCCTTTCCCAACACAGCTAAAAATTGACTAATGACCTGAGAAATAGTCATCCCTTTTTTTTATTTTCAGATGAAAGGTACCTGTCTTCAAGGTGTACATCTTCTGAAGCCTGCCCTTTTCCATCCAGTCTTCAACCTGATGGCAACTATTTGTTAAACACAGGGAGGCAGGAGGCCATGAAGGCAGAGCACATGACTGTCAGTGTTTTGATGCAGGAGTAAGCCTCCCCTAAGAATCTTAGAAAAAAAGAGATAAGATTTTACAAGAGATCTCCAAGAGATGAAATGTAAGATCAGTATCTGGAAAAACAGGCCCAGTCACTTTAAAGCATCAGAACGGCTCCTTGAATATGGCAGACATTTGCAGTGTTGAGTGGGAAAAAAGTAGGGCTAGTCCACCATCCACAGGACCATGGCAAGGCCCGGCCGGCACATCCGGGGAGCCAGGGACCTGAGTTGCTGTGTTGGCTCACGTGGGCCAATGAAGAGCAGAGAGAGCCGCATGAACAGAGGAGTACCAGGCTAGCTGGAGCTCAGGGCATGAAGCAGGAGTTCTTTGACTCACCGAGCAATCTCTGAGGAAAATCAGGATCCACAGAGGCAGAGCTCACCAGCTGAGGGTCAAGAGTACGTTTGAGCCCCCTCAGCACTACTGGTTCTTATAAATTGCCTTAATTACTTAATTCCCAAGTAATTTTGGTTACTGCAAGTCTGCCCTTGAGGGATTGGGTCAGTTGGAAATCTCAGTGCTATGGTAAATTCAATCAACATTTACCGAGTGAACAAATGAGTAAAATTAGACTTCTGTAACTGCAAGATTAAAGATTTCAGTCTGAGCCATAGGCAATCCCTGGTGGCAACACCTCCCTGTGAGCAATTTGGGAGATACCCTGCTGGTCTTTCATGGGCTATGAACCACCTGCTATTGCTCTTTGGTCAAACACGCAACTAACATGTTACTAACACAGACAGAAACAAATAAAACCAGCTCTTTGACCAGGAAGGAAAACACTGATACATCAGAGAAAGCAACAAATGACTACTAGATCATGTGATTCACGTGCAGGAAGGAAGGAATGACTAAGAAGGGACTTATGGAAGAGATGTGCATGAGTTGGCTCTAGATAGGGATTGAAATATGTGGGACCTGCAAAGAAGGTGGGAACATTTAGAGCAGAAAGTTTCGGTGTTGAAGTCTTGGATGTGATGTCAGAGACTTCAGAATCCTGGCCAAATCCTTCGGTGTCAAACTCCAGGCTGCTGCAGGTTCATGCAAGGGAAGCAGACCTAAGAAGACTGAGCTGGTAAGAGTACATAGGCTGAGTTACAGAGGAGAAAGACTGAAAGTAAGGGAAGAGTTAACACATGAGTGCAAGAATACATGGAAAAGGCTTATGAAGTCTATTTTTTTAGAATTTTGTCCCTTCCTTTAACTCACTACATTTTTCTTCCTATCTTCTATTATGTCAACTCAGCCCACTTTATTTTGCTGACTTCTGCTCTACCTACATTATCTCATTTAACACTCCCAACAAATGTAAGGTATATATTCTTTTCCCCAGTGTGTAGATGAAGAGCAAAGAGGCTGCTTACAAGTTCAGTAACTTGCCTAAGGTCACACAGCTGACTAGCAAATAGTAGGTCAGAGGCAGAGCCCTGAATCCAAGCTCAGGTCTGCCTGAGCTGAAGGCCAAACATTCTTTGTGTGTTTCAACAGTTTTCCAGCTATTTAGAGACATTAGATAATATAATTTCTTAGCAGAGGCTTTAAAAGTCAAGTTCTATATTTGGCATCTAGCTTTTTTTGTATGCTTTTATAACTACATCACATTTAGTCCAGGAAGACTTGGCTCTCAACAAGCATTAATTAAGCATTAGGTAAGTGAAATTCTCAAATATATTCAATTCTCATTAATATTAACAGGATCAGCATTAATTAACCCAGTAAATCACATAGGGTTTATGGCTTAAGCCAGATGAAAGTTTATTACTTCCTCACAGTAATGAAGTCCAAGAATAAGCAGTTCTACCCTGGTGACTCAGTGGTAAAAGAATCTACCTGCCAGTGCAGGAGACACAGGAGACTCAGGTTCGATCCCTGGATCAGGAAGATCCCTTGGAGGATGGCATGACAACCCACGCCAGTATTTTTGCTCCTCTCCCATGGTCAGAGGAGCCTGGTGGACTACAGTCCATGGGGTCACAAAGACTCGGACACAACTTAGGAACATAACAACAGCAGTAACAGTGGCACCATAGGGCCATCAAGGCTCCACACTCCTATCTCCCTGCTCCAACATTCTTAACCCAGGAGCTTCCATCTTCAAGGTCAGCTCAAAATCCATTATGATGTGAAGGTCTAGCCATCAGGGCCACGATCCTGGTTGGCACTGAGGAAGTGGGGAAGGGCAAGGAAAAAAATGCCATTCCTCCATGTGTCACTGTCAAAAGGTATACTTTCTAGAAGCCCTTCCTAACAAATTCCACTTGCAACTAATTGGCCATTCCAAGCAGAATGGGGGCTGGAAATGTGTCTTGTTCTAGGCAGTAATGTGCTCAGCTAAAAAAATCTGTCACTCAGGAAGAAGGCAAGAATAGATACTGAGTAGGCAAGTAACAGCCTATATCACTCAGATCACCTGAATCAGCAAGGAAGCCAAAAATTAATTGAAATTCAGACAGTATTCTAGGATTCCATCTGCATGTGAACCATGGAAATCTGAGGCTCTTATAGAACTTTTCTGCAGGTCAAAGAGTGCAAAGATTTGAAAACATATTTGAGAATCAGGCCAAAGAATGCAAATATTTGAAAACATAATTTGAGTACCTTTGGGTATTTTAAAGAAAGAAATTTGCTTCTGTCAAGTAAGCTTCATTTCCTGAAACTTGTCAAGATGTTCTCTTATTATATTCCTAATATAAGCTTTTAGAATATAAAGGATGAGAAATACAGCTATCGGGGTTGGGAAGGTTGATGCTGGGTCTGTAAAGGATTAAACAGTGAAAAGATGGCCCTTTTACACAACATGAGGTTCTTTTCTGATAGCTCAGCTTATCCACAGAACTAAGTTGTATCTTGAGAATTGTAGGGTGTAAAAATTGTGTAATATTTTTAAAGCCCACCCCAAAAGGGATTATCTTATTTCCCTAGGACCACCGGAAGTGGCCTCTTATTGGTAAGCAGATTCCTCTGGCCTTTCCTAAATGGCCAGTGTGTTTTAGGATGAAGACTGCCTTGGAAACTTTTCAAGAAAGTCAGAGTCCGGCCATCAGCCAAGCAATTCTGATTTTGGGAACTCATGACAAAAGGACCAGCCATCTCTGTAATTTTCCAGACTTGGCCAATTTAGAATAAATAGATGGAAACACTCTCTTAACCATATTCCAAATCTTCCAATTATGCCAGAAATAAAAATCTGCAGAATTTCCAAGACCTACCATTTTTTGACACTTTAAAAATAACATAAGAGCATTTTCAATTGACGCTAACTTGGGAAAACCATTATAAGATAGTGCTGAGTTGAGATAAACAGCTTTAGTTCACCTTTAAATAAAATAGTAACCATTTTTTAGAGACGAGGAGTTTCGGCGTTTTACCATTCTGGAAGTAAACAGCATCAACGATCCTTCTGTTTCAATGAGCACAGCTGTCTGGGTGGGGACATAAACATCCCCCAGCCGTGTTGGGAATCCAAACACAACAATGTCAGGCGGCTGTGTGAGAACCAGGAAATGAAGCTGACTACAAATGGCACAAAAACTGACGTAGTCTCATCAACCAATCAAAATGAAATAGGACCTACAAAACAATAGACTCGAGCCTCTTTTAGATTAGCCCTTTTGTCAATACATACTTCTCCTAGAAGTGCAAAATACTGATGGAACTCTGTATTAATTTTCTTTCTTTTTTTCCTTATTTCAACCCACCGGGTCCTGACAGAGAAATCAACAGGTGTGTTAGAATGATTTATTTTAATTAGTCAGGGTCTCTAAAGAACAGGAGAGGGGGTTCCCTGACTGGCCAGTGGTTAGGACTTGGCACTTTCACTGCTGGGGGCCTGGGTTCCATCCCTGGTCAGGGAACTAAGATGCTGCAAGCCTTGCAGTGCAGCCAAAAATAAAATAATATAAAGAACAGGGAAATATCTTTTTAAATCTTTTAAATTTTCTTGTTTGGCTGCATTGGGTCTTAGTTGCAACATGTGGGATCTAGTTCCCTGACCAGGGATGGAACCCAGGCCCCTGCATTGGGGTCTTGGAGTCTTAGCCACTGGATGACCAGAGAAGTCCCCAGGGGAGATATCTAAACATGAATTGAGTCTCTGTAAAGATAAGGCATGGGGTAGTGGATGGGGGTCTCTAAAGCACCTGCCACCCAGGTGGGTCCTTAAGGGCACAGGCAAGATGTACTTAATTCAACTCTAGATATGGATATTGGTCAAGCATCTTTGCCACACCGAGTCCCATTGTAGCCCCAGGGACTCAGTGACGATGTGGCCCTGACCTTGAGGAAGCTTACTGTCTCATGAAGAGGAGTGGGCATGCACAGAAAGGCCCCACAGTACTGCGGCAAAAGTACGGCTTAACATAAGGATGACCAGACTGCCTTAGGAACAGAATAAAGATGGTCTAGGAGAGATCACCAGAGAGAGAATATTTGATATTTAAGCATTTTTTACAAATTACTCCTTTTTCTTTTTCTTTTTTTTTTTTGCTGTTGTTTCTTTGGGTACAAAGAAACCTTAACAAACTTTTTAAGATATAGATTTCTACAGTCAATGCTCTGATCGTAATCAAATGACATTAAAACAAAAAATAAAAAGGATATTCAAGCTGGGGATGTTCTGTGTCTTGATTGTGGCAATGTTTATCCCAGTAGACACATTTGTCAGAACTCACTGAGCTAGACCCTTAAAATGGGTGCATTTTATTGGAAGAAATTCATTCCCAAATGACTCCTGGATCAAAGCACAAACCAAAACTAAAAAGACATGTGTAGAAAGCAATGAAAAGGAGAAGAGCTCAGAGGATTTTCCTGGTGGTCCAGTGGTGAAGACTCCAGAGCTCCACTGCAGGGAGAATGGGTTCAACCCCTGGTTGGGGAGGTAAGATATCACATGCCATGTGGGACTGCCCCCCAAAAATTTTTTTTAAAAAGAAAATGGAAAGAGTTCATACCCAGGCCTGAGAACATGACTAAGTTGGACTTGGAAGAAAATTCTTGTTCTTAAATGTTTGCCTTCTTCCAGAGAAAAGAACAGTGGTGAAGGCACTTGGCTTTTAGAAATCCTGATGAAACTCTATATTAATTTTATTTTTTTAGTTTCTATATTTTATGATGTTTTGACTTCTTGAGGGGCCTAGCTTGCCAGGGAGAGACTGACCCTCCCAGGGCTAATTCCTAAGATAATAACTTGGGAATTGTCTGTGAACACACTTTTCATACGCAGACCAACCAATCCTGAGTCCATTTCCCCAGCCACCTTCTATATCTAACAGGACCATTCAAACTAGCTGATTCTGAAATGTTTCTCCTGCTCTGCCTTCCATTCCCACAGAAAACACAGTAGAGACCTTAGCCTGTGTGTTCCTATCACTCCTTTCTGTCTGCTGACGGATGCTTACCCACGTGGCCCAGTGTGGTATGGCATGACCTCTCCTTTTGGGAAATGCAAGTAATAAAAATTTTCCTTTGGTGACGATAGATATGCTATCATAAAGTTACCTCTATCACTTAAAATTTCTTGGGTACCAATAGAGATACAAAGCCCCATTCACTAGTGTTTTAGAACATGGTCCTAAATGCAGATGTGAAAGTCTCAGTTCTTTGTCCATTATCCACTCAGCCGGGCCCAGTCTGTGCAGTTGGATAAATATGACATCTGGCAGGGGAAAAATACTTTCCCAAGTACGTAAGTGTCAGAAAAATCTCACCTCACAAGACTCCAATACAGTTGTGCCCTGACTTTCCTCTTCCTCCGAGAACAAAAGGGAAGTTCCTTCCACACAACAAAACTCTCCTACCCAGGATGCAGGAGATTCACCCTCTCACCCCCTGCCTGGACCACGTGGTGTCCCAGACTCATGCAGCAGTAACCAATGGCAGCCTGTGGGCCACGTCTAACCCACAGATGGATCTTACTTGGCTGTCATATGATTAAGTAAATTTAAGCCAACATTTTAAAGTCATGAAATTTCATACAAAAATCTAGATTTCCAGCTTCTTTCAAAATCTGAAAGCTTGTGTGGTGCTGGCCTGTTTTCTCACCTGGCCACCACCAGCAGCAGCCAAGGTGAGTGTGACACTTACTGGGGCTTGTCCTCTTCAACCCCCGGTGCTCCATTGGTTCAGAATACGGAGAGCAAACGTCAGTGGCCATTTAACCTTGGGCTTGCTCAGTTTATCTCATACTACAGGTATTCTTCTGTACCTTCAAAGGCCTCAAATAAAGGGCTCTGGAACAAGACACTGCCCGGGTCCAAACCCTGGGCCTCACACTGTTGTCATGAGTTTGACCTCAGGCAGTTTTGCTCATCAGCTTGTGCTTCAATAACCTCATCACTGAAAGGAAGAATAAGAATAGCACCTACCTGGCAGAGTGGTTGTGAGGATAAAAGATTTAAAAGCACTTAAAATGATGTCAAAGTGGTACAAAATAAGAATACACGATCTTAGCTTTTAAAATCCATGTTTTTATTCAAAATTGAGTCAGGAGGAGCAGGGAGGCGGGGCAGGATGAACTGAGAAGACTCAGTTTAAGACACATATTTAAAAACACTGATAAAAGGTTTCTTGGTAGAATGAATAAAACTAACCCCCCCAGATGTTGAGCAGGGAAACCACCAGCCAGCTTCATTCGGTCACTGCTTGTCTGGACTCTAGGGGCAGTGCCATTTAATGGACCCCAGCTTCAGGCTTTCTGGTCCCTGGTCCAATGTGTGAACTCTTTCCAGAGTATTCTTCCCAGAGAAAGCTCTATTCATTTCCCCCACCTTTAAAGGAGTCGCCTGCCTAGTCTGACAGCAAGGTCCCCTGTGATCACTGCCTCATCACTCCCTTTCTATAGGTTGCATTTCAGCCAGATTACCAACTGACCATCTCCCCAGATAAATCATCAAACATCTGAAGTAACAACAGAACACCTCCCACACCTACAGTGCTTGAGGCCACCTTTGGATCTAGTCCCTGTCATGTTCTTCCTGTCCTTCACACAGATGGGTCAGATCCAATCCATCCTCCAGCTTTGACACAGAGGGCTTCTTCTTTATGAAATTGTCTTAATCTTTCCACTTGAAAATAAGCTTGCTCTCTAAACTCCCTTGGCTTTTTCTGTTACAGCACTTCACACTTTATTCACTGAATTGAAGTTAAAGGTATATGTCTCTTCTTTTTCTCACTAAACTGTAAAATTCCTTTTTTACAGAAATTTTAAAGAATCTACCTGCAATGCAGGAGATGCAAGTTTGATCCCTGAAAATTCCCTGTAAAATAAAGAGCATTCTTTATTTCTCAAAGCATCAATCACAGAAAAATGCATTTAACCTGAAATTAACTAAGAGACTGGAGGACAATTTTTTTTTCCTCTTTTGAAAATGTCTCCTAAGAGATAGTCTTGTTTTGGTACAACACAGAATTCAGCTAACAGTGACAACCTCTTTCGATTTCCCAGAAAAGCAGTGGAAGGTGAGTCATGGGTGGTGGAGATGGGGAAGCTGGTGGGGAGGAAAGGAAAGGAAAGGAAAATACAACGTATTCAAGATTCAAGTGATTGCCAGAACTGGAATGAATTTTCAGGGATGTGAAGACAAGATGGACTGGATGCAGAAACGTAAATCCTGGTGCACAAATGCAAGGCTACTTGAAACAGAGTAAACCCGCCCACCAAGAAGAAAGTGGGAAGCTGTGATGAGAAAATAGAACTAAGGAATTCCCTGGAAGTCCAGTGGTTAGGACTTCAAGATCTCACTGCCTAGAGTCCAAGTTTGATTCCTAGTTGGGGAAATAAAAGTCCTACAAACTGAGCAGTACAGCAAAAAAACAAACAAACAAAACAAAAACCCTACTCTTAAAAGTAAGAACATAAAAAGGATGGACCAACAACCAGGGAATAAATTAAGGAAGCTGTCAGTAAAATAACATTCGCTTCAAAATAAAAGTGAAGATGTAAATATATAGAAAAGCTAAGATTGTTGGGATTATGTCTTTTCCCCCATGCTGATTTGTAATTTATAGCTTTTCTAGGACTGCTTCTATAAAAATTAAAAAATAACTACAATTATTTGTCTTAAAAATTTTATGAAATACAAAATGAAGTGACATTAGATCTCATATTTCCCATTAGAATAGAACTTTTAACTACCTATTTTATTTATAGTTAGCATTTATTAAGCACTTACTATGGCTCAGCAGTAAAGAATCTACCTGCAATGCAGGAGATGCAAGTTTGATACCTGGCTCAGGAAGATTCCCTGTAGGAGGAAATGGCAACCCACTCCAGTATTCTCGCCTGGAAAATCCCATGGATGGAGAAGCCTGGTGGGCTACAATCCATGGGGTCACAAAGAGTCAGACACGACTGAAAGAATGAGCACATACACATGCATACACACACACACATGCACTGAATAATACCCTGCGATTTATTATGGCCTCAATTTGTCATCATGTCATACAATTTACTTTTAGGAAATGAGGTTTGGCAAAACTAAATAACTTGCTTCAGGTCCCACAGGTAGGAAATGGAAGAGACCAGTTTCACCTAGACACCTTGGATCCAGTCCATGGCTCTAGTTTGAACCACCAGGTATATGCACACACGGCTCTGCAGGGGGCGCTGGGAGACACGCACATGCTGCTGCAGGAAAAATATACGTTACAATCGTTTCAGAACGTAATTGTGCAGTGAATGTCAAGGGTTTTAAAAATGTTCACATTCTTTGCAAGTAATAACGTTAGGAATATATGCTGAGGAAATAAGCTGAGATTCTCCAAAATTTATGAACAGGGTGTTCACAGCATCATTATTTATTATAGTGAGAAAATGCGAACAGGAAGCTGAGTGCTGAAGAATCGATGCTTTTGAACTGTGGTGTTGGAGAAGACTCTTCAGAGTCCCTTGGACTTCAAGGAGATCAAACCAGTCAATCCTAAAGGAAATCGTCCTGAATATTCATTGGAAGGACTGATGATGAAGCTGAAGCTCCAACACTTTGGTTACCTGATGCAAAGAACTGACTCACTGGAAAAGACTCTGATGCTGGGAAAGATTAAAGGCAGGAGGAGAAGGGGACGACAGAGGATGACAGGGTTGGATGGCATCTCTGACTCAATGGACATAGTTTGAGCAAGCTCCAGGAGTTAGTGATGGACAGGGAAGCCTGGCATGCTGCAGCCATGGAGTCACAAAGAGTAAGACACGACTGAGCGACTCAACTGAACTGATACCCTACTCTGTCCCCAAAATCATCATAGATATTTGTTTATGTTAATATGGTTTCCCAGGTGGCTCAGAGGATAAAGAATCCACCTGCAATGCAGGAGACAAGGGTTCAATCCCTGGGTCAGAAAGATCCCCTGGAGGAGGGCATGGCAACCCTCTCCAGTATTCTTGCCTGGAAAATCCCTTGGATAGAGGAGCCTGGTGGTCTACACTCCATGGGGTCACAAAGAGTCGGACAGGACTGAGCAACTGAACTGAACTGATATGTCAAAGAAGTGTGTGTGTGTGTTCAGTTGCTCAGTCGTGTCCAACTCTTTGCAACCCCATGGACTGTAGCCCGCCAGGTTCCTCTGTCCATGGGATTCCCCAGGCAAGAATTTTGGAGTAGGTTGCCAATTTCTCCTCCAGAGGATCTTCCCAACCCAGGGATCAAACTCGCGTCTCTTGTGTCTCCTCCACTGGCAGCTGGATTCTTTACCACTGGCACTACCTGAGAGATAAAATGAAAGTTGCCCAGTTTTATCCAACTCTTTTCGACCCCATGGACTGTAGCCCGCCAGGCTATTCTCTCCATGGAATTCTCCAGGCAAGAATACTGGAGTGGGTTGCCATTCCCTTCTCCAGGGGATCTCCCTGACCCAGGGATTGAACCTGGGTCTCCTGCACTGCAGGCAGATTCTTTACTGTCTGAGCTATTAGCGCCACCTGGGAAAATATGTCAAAGAAGGGAAACAAGTAAATAAATGATAGTCTTTCCATTTAAAATGATTTTCAAAGATTTCAATAACATGGAAAAATCTGAAATAAAAGAAGTAAATTATGAAATCTAATTTCATATAATTCTGTTTTGTAAATATACAGAAATCTATTTATGTTTACATGTATAGAAAAAGAACTAGGAGGAACATCACCCAGCTGGCATTCATTGAGATGAAGATTAGAGATTTTTTTTTAAAATTTTCTGTGCTTTTCATATCATGATAAATACATTATTTCATTTTCATAAAAATAAATTTTCTTATACAAGATTCATTCTTTAAAAGCCTGATTTATATTCAACTTTCTGGATTGCACCTGTTGCTTCAAAAACACCTTTATTTAAAAGGAATGTTTTCAGATTTTCCCCTGGAGAAGGAAATGGCAACCCACTTCAGTACTCTTGCTTGGAAAATTCCATGGATGGAGGAGCCTCATAGGCTACAATCCATGGGGTTGCAAAGAGTCAGACATGATTCAGCAACTTCACTTTCCTTTCCTTTTTCAGATTTTAGTTAATCCCCAAAATATTTAAGTAAATTTTAAGCATTCCATATGAACCATGTTAACGTTAACAATGTAATATAATAAATATAATCACGTAGAACCCCCAAATTAAAATGCAATCACTGCTAGACAAAAAAATTAGAAAATTGTTTTTATCTGCTGCGAAGGTCTGTTTATCTTGAATCCAACTGGCTGGGAAACTAAGAGAAACATAATTATTCCATGCTGTACCATTGAAGGGTAATTACTGTTCATAATAATAACTCAAAGGCATTGCAAGACCCTAAATGTCGTCTAAGCCCCCAAAGAAATATTGCATTGCAATGCATTGTATTGCCTAGCTTCATCATTAAGACTGTTTTATTGTTCTGGATTCTCAGAAAATTTACTAAAAAATTGACTACATTTGGCAGGTACAGTTACTTTCAGTAAGCTAAAATTATCTATCAATGAGAATGCCCTATTCCTCCATGCTTTTGAATAAACCAGAGTGCACTATATATTCATCAAAATTTGTTGAGAAAAAATGAGTATGAAATGCCTCTGAGCTCTTTAAGTTTACCTTGACGACAGGGGGTAGGGGAGGAGGCTGGGAGTCACAAAAACAGAGACTATATGGGATTGGTAAAAGGAGAAAGAACCCCTGCAGGTGGTTCAAGAGTAGCTGGGAAGATCCCTGTCTAAAGATAATGCGATGTTGGAACTGCCAAGTTCCATTAGCAAAAGCGGGTGAAGGGAAACTTCAGCACAACTGCTAAAAAGAGGTCAGAAGCCAGAAGAATTTTGGCAAACACGAAGCTTGGAGCAAGACCTGCTGTGGGAACTGTAGGATGCTCTCGGCAAAGGACAGTGGTAGCAAGAACCTTTCTTCTCAGTTTTCCCTGGTAGGAACGCAGTGCACTGCCATCCTGAGAACAGAAAACACGACCGCAGGGCTTCAGGTTTGGGGTCAGCGCTCTGAGCAGCGGTCACCCATGTTGTCCTTCCAAAGAGCTTTGGGCTTCCCAAAATCACATGGTGGCTGCCTGGGACCCCGTTGGGGAGGAAAGAACTGTGCTGAACTCAGTTGACACAGAGAAGCTGAAGGCTGGCGAGCAGTACTGGGCAGTGGTGGTGTTTACCAAGAGCCACAGAGAGAATGGCAAGTTAGCTAGCATCACAGCAGCCTTGTGGCTTTTAGATCCACCCATGGACAGACCATGGTTGACCAAAGGCGGCTGTACCTGTCCGTGGAAATAATTGCTATTGTACCAGAAAACCCATGAAGCCATTGGCTAAAGTAATGTGTCCATCTAGAGCTGTGCTGCCCAATACGACAGGCACATAGTCTCATGTGGCTATTAAATTAATTAAAATTAAATATAATTAAAAATTCATCTCCTCAGTCACTGCAGCCACATTTTAAATGCTCGGTAGCCACGTGTGACTGGTGGCTACTGTGTTGGACAGTGCAGATATAGAAACACTCCCATCATCAAAGTTCCTCTGAACTTACACTGAAGCCAATGTTAATATATCAACAGAGAGAAATACAAGACGCTTACGAGTTTTCAAGACAAGATTGTTGGTTGTGTGTGCTCAGTCGTGTCTGACTCTTTGCGGCCCCATAGCTTGTAGCCCACCAGGCTCCTCTGTCCATGGGATTCTCCAGATAAGAATACTGGAGTGGGTTGCCATTTCCTCTTCCAGGGGATCTTTCTAACCCGGAATCAAATCCACATCCCTTTCATCTACTGCACTGGCAGGTGGATTCTTCTCCAACTGAGCCGCCTGGGAAGCCCAAGACAAGACATTAATATGAGAACTTAATAAACGTTTGTGCGTGCACCTGGTTACTTTGAGCTAAGCCCCTCGGACCTTCAGGTATACCAATTTATCCTCCTTTTGCTGGGAATGTTTGAGAAGTATCACATAGTGGTCAGTCAGCACCTAGAACACTGCATCCAGCATCCCTTATAGACTGCGTATTGGTTTCATGAACCAGAGGAGAAGCCAGATCTCGAGACTGAGACTATTCTCTTGGACTCCTGCTTCTAAGCAGCTTCTTGTTCAAAAGTAGTAATTAGCTACTCTCAGAAACAGAAAAGTAAGTTCAGTTTTCTTTTTTACCCTCAGGTCTTCAAGACCCAGCAGTCATGCTTCCCCTTCCATCCTTTGGCTGAGCTACACAAACTGGTGGGAGAGTCACAGGCAAGATGGCCCAGTTCCCCTCAGCATGAAAACAGGTAAAAAAGGGGGCAAATGTTTGTATTTCAAGGGTTCTTTCCAGAGTAATTTTAGCATTTATTAGTCATTGTGTGCTCTAGAATACATGGGTGTCTCTAAGGACCTCATGCTTCCTGTGGCTGTTTTAACCTCCACCCCACCTTGGTGAGGTTCAAGCAGCTCTAGAAGAATGCTCTCTAGTTCAACAATTGAATATCTTAAGCACAATAAGTCAATCTTTTCAAAAAAAATGAGGCTGAAAGTCAAACCTTGTAAAATAAATCAGACATTTTATAGTGTTGTTCTGATTACATACAATTCCCACAAGAAGGGAAGTACCTTTAAAATAAGGACTATTCAATACTAGTACAGGATTTCCTCTCGTTGTTGATAATTTCCTCCTAACAGAAGACATGACACAGTCCAAACCAAATTCAAAGGAGGTGTCCAGAGACGACAGGGCATCTATGTTCCATGGGGAACATTGTTCAGTCTAATTGATGTTTTCCTTACAAAGCCATAGTCAGTGGAACTATTTTTATCCAGAACAGATAGGTTCCTGCTTAAAGGTATGATTTGCTCACCCCAGCTCTTTTTATATATAGTCAGAATCACAACATGTCCCCTGGAGAAGGAAATGGCAACCCATTCCAGTATTCTTGCCTGGAGAATTCCATGCACAGAGGAGCCTGGGGAGCTACATTCCATGGGGTTGCAAAGAGTCGGACAGGACTGAAGTGACTTAGCATGCATGCACACATGACATGTACCTTTTCAAAGTGAAAGTTTCCATGAAATGTAAGAAACAATAGGCAAATGCACATGCCAAACTATGTTCTCACCCAGCAGGCAAACCTTTACCAGCCACAGAGTTTTGAATTGTGGAAATTCTGGTCCAGTCATTTTACTTTCAATGGATTCTATCTTCTCAGCAGGAGTGATGCTCAGAAAAGGGTCCTCAACTACTGTGAATTTAAAAATCTTCCTCTTTGCTAGCACAATGACACATGTTATCTACAAATCCACTGAAGTTACCTGTAGAGGCTGAGGCCTTTAGTTATATATGGTCAAGTTCTCTAAACAGGCAGTAAACCTTGATTCTTGTATATACAATGGCAGTAAATCAGTAAGCACATTTTGGCAGAACATTTTTCCAATTTCCTCCCCTCAGTCAGAGAGGCACAATCCAGCCTCACAATCTGGCCAGACTTTCTAGAAGTAAATTAAGGTTAGCCTTTTGTCCAATTATGTAAACATACCTAATGAAGAAGGTGGTTCTTACATTAGGATGAATTAGATCAAATGACCCAGATGGTAAAGCGTCTGCCTGCAATACGGGAGACCCAGATTCGATCCCTGGGTTGAGAAGATCTCCTGGAGAAGGAAATGGCAACCCACTCCAGTATTTCTACCTGGAGAATCCCAGGGACGGAGGAGCCTGGTAGGCTACAGTCCATGGGGTCGCAAAGTCGGACACAACTGAGCGACTTCACTTCTTCACTTCATGATTGTGAAAAATGAAACTGCCTAGAAGGGAGAAAATGTAACAAAACAGTAGTAGGAAACTTTTAAGGGCCTTAAGGACTTCTGGAATTTTAGCATGAGAACTTCACACAAGGGGAGGACATGAGTCAGCATAGCCCAGAGCTCACCTACAGGCATTCAAGAAATGCATATATAAAGAATGATTCATTATAATGAATAATCTAATCTAATTAATTGTCACAACAATATTACATGTTTCCCAGGTCACATCAGCAATCTGATGGCTAAAGTGAATTCACAGCAAGAGCAACAATAACACTATTTCTTTGGCTTCATTTTTTCCCTCTACCATGTACATAAAAGGTAAGAAGATGGGCTCATAATTCAGAGAGATCAGGTTAGATTTCCTGTCTCAATACTCACTAGCTGTGTGTGAGTCCTGGGCATGTAATTTACTTTCTCTGAAGACTCTTTCCTCATCGGCAGAGCAATTATAATCACGGAACCTACTTTACTGTGATGTGAACCTTAAATGAGCCTGGGTGTGGATAGCTGAACCTGCTAATCATACACTACTAATAAACGATTGCGTTCAGTCACTTCAGTCATGTCCGACTCTGCAACCCTATGGACTGTAGCCCGCCAGGCTCCTCTGTCTATGGGATTTCCCAGGCAAGAATATTGGAGTGGATTGTCATTTTTTCTCCAGGGGATCTTCCTGACCCAGGGATCAAACCTGTGTCTCCTACATTGTGACAGATTGTTTTTTTTTTACTGCTGAGCCACCAAGGAATCCCATTATAAACAATTACATTATCATTAATGTATATAATTAACCTATTGTCATCGTTATCATTATTATACTGTCCTTGTCATCTTGCGCTCGTTGTGGCGGTTACTCTCAAGCCCAATTCCCCACGGCTAGCTTCTTTTAGTGGCCCAGGGATAGCTCACAAGTTTTTCTGGCATCAAGATGACATTTTCCTTTTCTCCTATTTAGCAGCTGCTACCAAAGTTGTCCGCACCACCTCAAAGCTGCCAAGACCACAGAAGCATCATGGCTTCCCTACATCCTTTCCAGACCCTTTGTGCTCAGAAGGCTTCCTTCTGGGGCAGAGATAGCTGAAGAGTAGGGAACAGGGAGAGCTTGTTCTATTCTCCATCAGCTTTGACAGTGACCTGTGGAGAAAATACCCTTCATCCCCAATCATGCTGGGCTGTAGCTCAACTTGGAGTTCTCAGTGCCATTACAGCCATTTTAGTGAGATGCCTCTTTAATTTTCAGGACTGTCTTTATTGCAGGTCCTGGCATGGGTCCTTGGGGACTGAGCTGGAAGAAAATCTAGATGACAGACACCATGCTGTCTTCAGACAACCCACCCTCCCACCCCACTCCCCCACCCCTGGCCCTTGCCAGCCGTGTTCCAAGCTGGCTTGTGCTTGTTTTTGTCAGTTCCTTCTTCCTTCGAGTTCTTCCCTCAAATCACCTGAGTCCTTCCTGTAACTACTGTCACCCAGATAAGAACAAACCTGACTCATCCTTGGGCAGAGTTAGCCTGGAGACCCAGACTGAGGACGGTCTCCCCCACCCAGACCTGCTGCAGAAGTAGAGTGATGGATCAAACCCTGAATTCTTTGGCCAAAATATTGTGCAGATTTTGTAGGGCCTAAAGTTTATGAATCTGGGGGCCATTTAAAATGGACAAAACAGTGTATCTTCACAAACTTTACCTGAGCGCAGGCAAACACATTGCCACCGCCATCCCAGGCTTCAAAAGGGGCCCGTGCTTCTGGAGGGACGTGAAGTCCCCTCTCTGATTTTTCCTGTGGTTCTCACTGCCAAGTGCCTGCGTGTGTTACATGCTTGTGGCAATCCCAGTGTAAACAGACAGAAGTGTAAACAGAAACGCTGGGTCATTCAGGTGACTGTCCTAAAGCTGCAGACAGTCCTGTAAGAAAAGGGAGACGTGTACATACTTCGTCAACTCTGATGATGGGAGGCGGACCATTAACACACCCAAAGGTAACATTCTCGTGCCATTTTAACTTAATTTGGCCCAAGGCTCCTCATTGTTTGGTCAGCTGGGGCTTTTCTTTTTGTTTGTTAATTTTGAATTTAATTCCTTTGCTGTTACATATGCTGAGAAATGGTCTTTTTCATCCCATTGCCCTGAGCATCCTTGGAGGTCCCCTCCACCTCCCACTACACCCAAGAGGGGAGGAGTGAAGTATTGTTTTGTTTTGTTCCTAAACTCTGCAAATAATAGAAGAAATGATATTGTTTGCATTGGGTGCACCTGCTTCCCTAAACGGGAGGAGGTTTGGTTTTGGTTTTTTTTTTTTCCTCTCCACCCCCACTCTCCTTTTATCTTGCCTGTGCCTCCTTTGTTGTTTGGTGGGAATGTAAGTGACTCCTGCTTTCTTAGGGAACTTCCTATCCCAGGGAATTCAGAGATTCTCCCCAGGGGCGCCCAGAGACGGTATTGTTTTATTCCCCCACCCCCACCCCACTCCCATTCCACATGAACCTCATGAACAGGCACCCAGACACAGAAGATGCTTGTATAAAGGAGCAAAAGAAATGCAGCCCCAAAAAGTTTCCTGCGTGTGTGCTGTGTGTGTGAGTGAGTTTTTATACACATATGTGCACGTTACAAAAAGAAAAAAAAAAAAAGGAAACCTGTATGATTTTCTACAGGCATTCTCTTTAATCTTGACTACAACAGAATTAAATACAGGATTTTCTTCTCCTGCTTCCTTTGTTTTTCTCCAAGTTACTAGATAGCCCCAGGTGATCAGCAACTCCTCCTCTTTGTCCCATGATCTTCTTTCCCCAGGACACATCTCTGCCCCTAGTTGGGGGTCAGTGGACAGTGCCCATCACAAAGCTCACGGAGGGTGCAGGGAGAAAGGTACTCAAGCCAGCTAGTTGTATTTTGTGAATCTCTGGGTAATGGAGAACATACTCTGCTTCGCCTGTGTACCCCCAGCTTCTGGCAAAGAGCCTCACACATAGCCTCACACATAAATATTTGCAGAATGAATGTTGCATGATGTGACTTTGGGCAAGCCACTTCACAGCTCTGGCTCTGGTTTCCTCTTCCATAAAGAAGACAGTATTCCTGACTGAAAAAGCCCGTGGATCAAGGGACCTGGCAGGCTACATACAGTCCAAAGGGTCGCAGAGTCGGACACAGCTGAGTGACAGGGCACACACTCACATATAAGACGGTCGATGTCTTGAATTTTTTCTAATGCTATTATGATTCTCCCTGTCTAAAATGATTTGGATTTATCGCTTTATAATAGTTAGGATTAAATGCAGGTAATAAAAAAAAATGTTCAGTAGTGTCCTAGATAAGAAATTCTCCTCTCATGTAAAAGAAGTCCAAAGGTGGGCTGCTTGGGGCTCCAAGATGTCACTGGAGACTCAGGCTGCCATCTTTCTGTCTTGTCATCCTCAGTCCAAGAGAGATGCTGTGGTCAGTGGCCACTATGTCCTCCTTCTAGATGAGCAGGAGGAGGAAGTGTGGGAAGACCAAGGGCCCCCTTCGCAGCCAGCCCCAGTGAATCAATGTCCTAGAAATCTCACCCACCATACTGCTTAAATCTCATTGGCCAGAACTGAGTCACATGGCCAACCCTACTTACAAGGATGTACATACATTCTTTCAGCTGGACACAATATTGCCCCAGATAAACACCAGGATTATATTACTAAGGAAGAAAAGAAGAACGGGCATTGGTGTCAAGTAGCAATCTTGCTGTCTTATTCAACATTGTTTGGCCTGATTTCATCCTGAAGTAGCTGTTCCACTTTTAAACTACCTGCCCCTATGTTTTTGAGATCTTCAAGGTTTCCCAAATTCTGATGACATTTTCACTAGTCCTTGAAAAAATGAGCAAGAGAATTGGTATTTTTCAAATGCTAAATTTATAATTAAATGTATTTGGCTAAAAGGACTACCCTTTATTTGGTGATTACTTTCATTTTTTTCTCTCACATGAAAACTGGCTTTTTTTCATGAAATGTTGCATATGGAAGAAGATAGTTTGTTTTTACTTTGAAATATAAAGATTTTGAACTCTATTCAGTCACCTGAGTTTTTGTAAATTGGTTTTTTTATACTGAAGTGTAAGTGATTCAGAATGTTGTATTAATCACTGCTGTATGGCAAAGTGAATCAGTTTTACATATGTGTATATATATTTTATATTCTCTTCCATTATGGTTTATCTCAGGATATTGAATATAGCTCCCTCAGCTATATGTTGGACCTTGTTGTTCATCCATTCTATATGTAATATTTTGCATCTGATAACCCCTAACTCCCAGCCCACCCCTTCCCCATGCCCCCTCTCCCTTGGCAACCACAAGCCTGTTCTCTATGTCCAAGACTGTGTTTCTGTTTTATAGATAGATTCACTTGTGTCGTATTTTAGATTCCACATATGAGTAATATCACATGGTATTTGTCTTTCTCTTTCTGACTTACTTCACTTAGTATGATAATCTCTAGGTCCGTCCATATGGCTGCAAATGGCATTATTTCATTCTTTTTTATGGATGAGTATGAAAATTGGTTTTTTAAATAATGAAAGTTTAGTTCTCTCCCCTAGACTTCCTCATCTAAGGACAGAGGGTTGAGGACAGTAGACTAGAAAAACTTTAGGTAGGACTGTCTGTACCCCATCAATAATAGTACAGAAATGGAGAACAGAGGCATTGTTCATTCAAGAGGAACATAAGGGACTTCCCTGATGGTTCAGTGGTTGGGACTCTGAGCTCTCAAGGCAGGGGCCAGGGTTGGATCCCTGGTCGGAGAACTGGATCCCACATGGTGCAGCTAGGACCCAGTGCAGCCAAATAAATTTGAAAAAAAAGAAAAAGAGGAACATCGGATCAGATCAGTCACTCAGTCGTGTCTGACTCTTTGCAACCCCATGAATCACAGCACGCCAGGCCTCCCTGTCCATCACCAACTCCCGGAGTTCACTCACACTCATGTCCATCGAGTTGGTGATGCCATCCAGCCATCTCATCCTCTATGTCCCCTTCTCCTTCTGCCCCCAATCCCTCCCAGCATCACAGTCTTTTCCAATGAGTCAACTCTTCGCATGAGGTGGCCAAAGTACTGGAGTTTCAACTTTAGCATCATTACTTCCAAAGAAATCCCAGGGCAGATCTCCTTCACAATGGACTGGTTGGATCTCCTTGCAGTCCAAGGGACTCTCAAGAGTCTTCTCCAACACCACAGTTCAAAAGCATCAATTCTTCAGCACTCAGCCTTCTTCACAGTCCAACTCTCACATCCATACATGACCACAGGAAAAACCATAGCCTTGACTAGACGAACTTTTGTTGGCAAAGTAATGCCTCTGCTTTTGAATATGCTATCTAGGTTGGTCATAACTTTCCTTCCAAGGAGTAAGCAACTTTTAATTTCATGGCTGCAAAAACCATCTGTAGTGATTTTGGAGCCCAGAAAAATAAAGTCTGACATTGTTTCCACTGTTTCCCCATCTATTTCCCATGAAGTGATGGGACCAGATGCCATGATCTTCGTTTTCTGAATGTTGAGCTTTAAGCCAACTTTTTCACTCTCCACTTTCACTTTCATCAGAGGCTTTTTAGTTCCTCTTCCCTTTCTGCCATAAGGGTGGTGTCATCTGCCTATCTGAGGTTATTGATATTTCTCCTGGCAATCTTGATTCCAGCTTGTGTTTCTTCCAGTCCAGCGTTTCTCATGATGTACTCTGCATATAAGTTAAATAAACAGGGTGACAATATACAGCCTTGACGAACTCCTTTTCCTATTTGGAACCAGTCTGTTGTTCCATGTCTAGTTCTAACTGTTGCTTCCTGACCTGCATACAAATTTCTCAAGAGGCAGATCAGGTGGTCTGGTATGCCCAATCTCTTGAAGAATTTTCCACAGTTTATTGTAATCCACACAGTCAAAGGCTTTGGCATAGTCAATAAAGCAGAAATAGATGCTTTTCTGGAACTCTCTTGCTTTTTCCATGATCCAGCAGATGTTGGCCAATTTGATCTCTGGTTCCTCTGCCTTTTCTAAAATCAGCTTGAAGATCTGGAAGTTCACCGTTCACATATTGCTGAAGCCTGGCTTGGAGAATTTTGAGCATTACTTTACTAGCGTGTGAGATGAGTGCAATTGTGTGGTAGTTTGAGCATTCTTTGGCATTGCCTTTCTTTGGGATTGGGATGAAAACGGACCTTTTCCAGTCCTGTGGCCACTGCTGAGTTTTCCAAATGTGCTGGCATATTGAGTGCAGCACTTTCACAGCATCATCTTTCAGGATTGGGAATAGCTCAACTGGAATTCCATCACCTCTACTAGCTTTGTTCGTAGTGATGCTTTCTAAGGCCCACTTGACTTCACATTCCAGGATGTCTGGCTCTAGGTCAGTGATCACACCATCATGATTATCTGGGTTGTGAAGATCTTTTTTGTACAGTTCTTCTCTTCTCAAATCATTTTTTTCTTTTTTTGTAATTGAAGTATAGATGTTTAAAACATTGAGTTAGTTTCTTGTGTACAGCACAGTGATTCAGTCATACATGTATTTTTTTCTGATTAATATATGCACACTACTATATATAAAATAGATAACCAATTAGGACCTACTGTATAACACAGGGAACTGTACTCAATATTTTGTAATAACCTATAAGGAAAAAGAATCTGAAAAAGAATCTAAACCTTCTCAGCTCTCGATATCAAGGCAACCTTGTAAGAGGGTGGCCCTCAGTATATAGAAACCAGAGTCTGGTTCCTGAACTCGGCCTGCCAGAGTTCAAATACCACCCCCAGAATGTACCAGCTGAGTAATGTTAAACAAGTTACTTAACCTCTTGATGACCAACTTTTTTAATCTATAAAATGAGAATAATAATAGAATCTCTCTTAAAGAGATTTTTCTGAGGATTAAATTAGAAAATACATGGAAAGAGCTTGCTGCTGCTGCTGCTAAGTCGCTTCAGTCGTGTCTGATTCTGTGTGACCCCATAGACGGCAGCCCATCAGGCTCCCCCGTCCCTGGGTTTCTCCAGGCAAGAACACTGGAGCGGGTTGCCGTTTCCTTCTCCAATGCATGAAAGTGAAAAGTGAAAGTGAAGTCGCTCAGTCGTGTCAGGATTTGATTCACCTCTAAAGAACTAAAAAGCCAAAATTATTAATGGCTTGAACGCAGATGTTTGTCTTTCACGCAATACAGGTCCAGAGGCAGTCAGTCCGGAGCACAACTGGAGTAGCAGTTCCTCGGACACCAGGGACCAGCTTTCTTTCTTTTTGCTCCACCATCCTCAGCTTGTTACATACTTGTAACAAGTGTGCATGTGCTCCAGCCATCACATACACACTCAAGAGGAAAAAAAGACATAGAAGATTGCACCTCTACCTTTACTTTCAAAACTCCTGCACAGCACTTCTGATTATAACACCTTGAGCCAAGTTTAGTCCTCTGATGACACCTAGCTAAAGTGGGGGTTTCAGATGGGGGGCATGGCTGTCCTGCGTACAAATTGAGATCCTGTTAATTAAGAAAGGAGAGAATGAGGGACTTACTTGGTGGTCCAGGAGTGAAGAATCTGCCTTCCAATGCAGGAGATGCAGGTTTCGTCCCTGCTCAGGGAACTAAGATTCCATACGCCTCAGGGCAACTAAGCCCATGTGCTGTGGCTAGAAAAAGCCTGCAGGCCACAGTGAAGACCCAGCACGGCAAAAAACAAAAACAAACCGAGAGAGAATGGATTGTGCAGTTGGCAAGCCGTCATCTTTGCCTCAGATATAGTTGCCATTGATGTTGTCACTGTTATTACAGAAGACAGGACTCCGGGGGTGGATGGGAGCCAGAGATTCTGAGAGTCACGACCATCACAGGTGATGAATGAGACTACAGAAGCGATAAGAATCCTGAAGGAGGGACAGGAACAGATGTCCCAGAATCTTCTAGGACCAGTTACATCCATGGACCTCCAGGTTTCCAACAAGCCCTCCCCCGACCCCTGCCCAAATCTGATTCAGTAGATTGGGATCAGTCCATATAATCTCTATTTTTAACCAGCACCTCAGGTGACTGATGCAGCCGGCCCACGTCCCAGTGTGTTTCTTGCATGGGTTACTTCTCTGCTGAAAGCACTGATGGATTTCTGCCTCTATAGAGCTATAATGTAATGTCAGACCCTGTGTCATGGGAACGGGGAGGGGAGTGATGATTATAAAAGAACTTGACAACCTTTTTACCCACCTCAACATTCACTTAGAGAGCCAGTGTTTTAATTGAATTAAATATACATATGCATTATGTTATTTAACTTCAAAACAACTTGATCTAACCAAATAGCTCTGTCTGACGATATGTAATTATCAGCATTTTATATATATATAATTATCTTTATTAATATGGATATATTTATCTCTATTAATATGAAGACCTGTTTCCTTCACAGCCATTGGCTGCCTCTTGTCTAGAAACCACGTGGTTGGAGATGGGGAGGAGGGGAAGCTTCAAAGCCCCAGGTCAGCAACCAGAATTCATTGTCTGTGGAAGGGAGCCAAGGTCCATATCGACAGAAAAATGGAAGTTAGTTCAGCCTGCAGGAAAGACCCTGATGCTGGGAAAGACTGAGAGCAGGAGGAGAAGGGGGTGACAGAGGATGAGATGGTTGGATGGCATCATCAGCTTAATGGACGTAAGTGTGAGCAAACTCCGGGAAATAGTGAAGGACAGGGAACCTGGCGTGCTGCCGTCCATGGGGTCGCAAAGAGTCGGGCATGACTGAGCAACTGAGCAACAACAACAGGAAACATCATTGAAAATCAGTGTTGACAATGAGGACCAACCCAGTCTCTTTGATTGCGGGTCTGAGTCTGCTGTTCTTACCCCAGCTTTCTGGGTGAAGGAGTAAACGCCTAAGGCTGCGACCTGCTTGGCTGCACTCTGACCTGCTTCACAGGCAACCTCCCTTCAGGGACTAGCCTCTCCCTTCGTGTCTGAGTATTTTGCCCCAAGCCCCACATCACTCTCCTCTCATCTTCCTAGAGCAGTAATTACTGACCTTAGCTGCATACTTTTGAATCACCTGGAGGATTTTTAAAATACTACTGCTACCTCTGTCCTTTTCGACTGAACTGGTCTGGGTGTGGGTGGGCCATTGAGAGTTTCTCAATCTCCCCATGTGACTCTCCCAAAGTTGAGGTCCACTGTCCTAGAGCATGGTTAATAGGAGAGTACTATGTATTCCCCGGGGGGGCTCAGGGGTGAAAAATTCGCCTGCAATGTAGGAGCCACAGGAGACACAGGTTCAATTCCTGGGTGGGAAAATCCCCTGGAGGAGGCAGTGGTAACCCACTCCAGTATTCTTGCCTAGAGAATCTCATGGACAGTGCAGCCTGGCAGACTACAGTCCTTGGGGTCGCAAGAGTCAGACACAACTGAAGCAACTTAGCACTGTGTATTCTGATTTTTACTGAAGTTCGGAAGGCACAATAATGGCAAAAAGTAAAAAACAAACAAACAAACAAACAAAACCTTCAAAATCTATAATAAATACTTGTGTGCTTTAAAAAAAACAAAAGCAAAACAAACAACACTTCTGTCCTCTCCCTTGGGAAATTCTTCCCGGCTGGAGAGAGATTAACACTGGCTACAGCTTCATTTCATCTCTGTAGGTCCCTTATCACCACCCTCAAGCCCTTTTTCCTCCCAACTCTAGCACTGTGTGTCCAGTTCTGGAATTTCTGTACACGAATTTCTGCCACAGTATAAATGGTGTCGCCAAAACCACAGCAGTGAGTTACTGTGAGGTTTGAAATGTCCCAGGTGAGCTGCTGCAGCTGGTCAGCTGAGGATCAAGGAGCCAGGCTGTGCCATCCAATACTTCCACCTGGGGGTGATTTAATGGTCTAGCTGAAATACAAAGAGGAATTATCTGCCAGGATAATCTAGAATTTCCAGGATTATAGCTGGGATTACAGGTTGTAATCCTGTGTTCAAAAATTGTGCCTGCAAGTATTTTCTTGATCTTACTATAGTTATTTCTAACAGAGATATGTACATCAATTTTTTTTTTAGTTTTTTATTTCTTGTGACCATTAAGCTCTAAGTAATAGAAAGAATGGAGGAAGGAAGAAAAGAAAGATGGACAGGACAGAAGAAAGGAAATAAGGACAGAAAATTCTGTATTGAGTTATTACAATTATTAGTGCTATACACTTAATCAAAAAACATTTTGATAAATTTATTATTAAAAGCAAAAGGCTATTGAATATACATCCCCTCTTAATAAAATAACTAGGATTTCCCCCCCAAGCAGTTCATGTATAAATAAATGAACATTGCCAAAATTCACATTCTGATGATCTACCATCAAAACCATCAAAATTATTAATAAAATTCTGCTGCTGCTGCTGCTGCTGCTGCTAAGTCACTTCAGTCGTGTCCAACTCTGTGTGACCCCATAGATGGCAGGCAGCCCACCAGGCTCCCCCGTCCCTGGGATTCTCCAGGCAAGAACACTAGAGTGGGTTGCCATTTCCTTCTCCAATGCATCAAAGTGAAAAGTGAAAGTGAAGTCGCTCAGTCCTGTCCGACTCCGAGTGATCCCACGGACTGCAGCCCACCAGGCTCCTCCATCCATGGGATTTTCCAGGCAAGAGTGCTGGAGTGGGTTGCCATTGCCTTCTCCTCTCTTCTACCTAGAGGGACCTAATAAAATTACAAGACACTTGCTCTTTGGAAGAAAAGTTTGACAAACCTAGACAGCATATTAAAAAGCAGAGACATCACTTTACTGACAAAGGTCCACATAGTCAAAGCTATGGTTTTTCAAGTAGTCATGTACGGATGTGAGAGTTAGCCCAGAAAGAAGGTTGAACACTGAAGAACTGAAGAACACTGAAGAACTGTGGTGATGGAGAAGACTCTTGAGAGTCCCTGGGACTGCAAGGAGATGAAATCAGTCAATCAGGAAATCAACACTGAATATTCATTGGAAGGACTGATGCTGAAGCCGAGGCTCCAATATTTTGGCCACCTGATATGAAAAGCTGACTTATTAGAATAAGACCCTGGTGCTAGCAGAGATTGAGGACAGGAGGAGAAGGAGGCAGCAGAGGTTGAGATGGTTGGATGACATCACCAACTTAATTGACATAAGTTTGAGCAAACTCTGGGAGATAGTGAAGGATAGGGAAGCCTGTTATGCTGCTGTCCATAGGGTATCAAAGAGTTGGACACGACTTAGGGACTGAAGAACAACAATGAGGGATGAGTAGTGGGATGAAAAGGGATGAAAAGGACTACTTAGATGTCACGATGCTAAAGGGAAAAGAAAGCCATTTTAGCATCCACATTTCTTGCCAATGCCTTGCATTTACCCCACTCTTTGGAGAGGGGCTCAGTCTTGGACAGTATTTTGAGGCAAGGTCATTATATCATTCATTGGAATCATTCCCACCATCCCTTCAATATTTCTAAATTCAGGTCATGTGAACAGGAACCAAAACACCCTATTTTACAGTCTATGTTTCACCTATAACCAAAAATATGTGTAAAACAGGTAGAAACAGAAAGCCAGCAGTGACTTTATAGCTCCTGAATTATCACGAAGGGAGACTTTTCAGAAACTAAGTTTGAAAGTTGTCCCTTTGGTGTCTTGAAAGTTTCTGTGTCCACAGATTTGGGGTGAGTGAGGAGTATGGTTTTCTTTCATAATGTTGGAGAAAGCCCACAATGAGCATAGAGGAGAGAAGACTGAACTCATAAGTCAAGGATTGTGTACATGTGATGTTTTAGTATTTGGAGATGGATGCTTATAAAGCACCTGTATCCATGCTACTGTCCCTCTTGGAAAGTATTAGAAATCCTAATCTATTTCCTACCTGAAGCTTTTTTACAACATCCAGGCAATTAGCTTCTGCTTCATTGCCCTCTGTGCCAGGGAGCTCATCTTCTCTCAAAGGAATCTATTCCACTTTCAGACTTCTGAAGTCAATAGAAAGTATCACAGGAGACCCCCTACAAAACTGAAATCAATCAATACATTAATAATGGACTTCCGATCTGCCATTGAAATCCTAGCTGTGCTGCTTGATAATTGGATGACTTTGGATGAGAGATTTCATCTTGCAAAAATCTCACTTTGCTCATCTGTATACAGAGATAATAATGCTGGCCTTGCAGAGTAATCACTCTAAAAATATTGATGTATGAAAAGCCCCTAGTTCAGAGCCTGGCATATTGCCAGCACTAAATAAAGAATTGTTCTTGTTCAACCAATTCCTGTGCCTTCTAACTGTTGCATCATCCAGCTCACATTCCTCTTGCTGTTTCAGGAGATAGGGGAACACTTGTACAGATAAATGATTCTGCTACAGTGTAGATAAATGATTCTGCAGTAAACCCCCAGCCCACATGGACCAGCAGCCTAAGTCTTTTCAAAAAGAATGGGGATGCGGAAGTCATGCTTCATTCATTGTGAGCTCTTAAATCACCGAGAGAACAAGAGCCAATGCTTTTCCTTTTAAAAAGTGCTCTGAATAACCGTGTTAATCATTTCTCTTAAAATTTTGCCCTGCAATTTTAAACTCACTAGTTTACGGGCTTCCCTGATGGCTCCACTGGTAAAGAATCTGCCTGCAATAGGGGAGACTTGGATTCAGTCCCTGGGTTAGGAAGATGCCATGGAGAAGGAAACAGCTACCCACTCCAGTATTCTGGCCTGGAGAATTCCATGGACTATACAGTCAATGGGGTTGCAAAGAGTTGGATACGACTGAGTGACTTTCACTTTCACTAGTTTATAGTATAGAAAATTCATCATCTCTTTAAAAAGATCCAGTCTCCTAGAATCTCTTCCTGAAGTGAAAACACTTCACTGCTCCCTCAGAGCACCAGCTATGGCCAGCCTGTGCATAAGCTCCTTCCATCGGCTGGGGTCTCATTCCCTTGACTACATGCACACTTCTCCACTGAGCAAGGAACAACTAAGAAATCATTTTTTTTTTTTACTAACTGCCATCAACCATATCCCGGCAAAACTCTTTCTGCTTTCCCTCTTTTGTTGGAGAATAATGACTAATTTTTAATTTTTATTTTATATTAGGGTATAGTTGATGTACAATGTTGTGTTAATTTCAGGTGTGCAGCCAAGTGGTTCAGTTATATATACATATACATATACCCATTCTGTTTCAGATTCTTTTCCCATATAGATTATTATAGGATACTGAGTATAGTTTCCTGTGCTATACAGTAGGTCCTTGTTGTTTCTCTATTTTACATCTAGTAGTGTGTATATGTCATTCCCAAATTTCTAATTTATCCCTCTAAACTTTTCCCTTTGGTAACCATAAGTTTGTATGACTCAGGGAACCCCTGAATCATACAGCAAAACCCCTGAGTCACACAGCAAATTACCATTGGCTATCTGTACCACATCTTCCTTATTCCTCTGTGGATGGGCATTTAGGTTGCTTTCTCTTCCTTTCGCTTTCTCTTAATTATACAGCGGACAGAGCAAAGAATTTTCTGGTCTCTTTCCATAAATGAAGTTCAGTCCACCTCAAAATGCCAATCTCCTTTCCCATTTGAAACTCGTCCCCCATTCAGCTCCCATCATCAGCTCAAAAGTGGGAAAGCAGGGGGTGGGGCTTGTGGAAACAAGGGAGGCTCTGTCTGCCCTTCAGCTCCTCTTCCTCCTCTAAAGTGGGAGTGGGGGTTCATGTTCCAGGAAGGTTCTGGTTCTTAGAATTCCTCCACCCCTTACATTCCCAAGATTGACTACTCTGGTGTTGAGAGAAGACATCTCATACAGATCGGGGGAGGGGCAGGTACCCTTATTTTCTTTCTGGTTCTATCTGATGCCAGAGTGATTCCTTCCAAATAGATGATGTGTATGGCATTTAGGGATCGATGTTCAGCTTCACACTACTCCCCTCCATTTTCAAGAACCACACACCATGCAGAAGGAGGTAGGTCTATCTACCTTCAGCCCAGACAGTGGTCCGAGCCCCAAGCCCACTTTCTGTGAATCCTGTAGCCTTATTTAGCCACTGCAGTCCCTCATGAAACCTTTCAACTCACCTACATTCACGGGGAGGGGAGAGAAAAGCCTCACTAGGCTGCTGCTGCTAAGTCGCTTCAGTCGTGTCCGACTCTGTGCAACCCCATAGACGGCAGCCCACCAGGCTCCCCCGTCCCTGGGATTCTCCAGGCAAGAATTCTGGAGTGGGTTGCCATTTCCTCCTCCAATGCATGAAAGTGAAAAGTGAAAGTGAAGTCGCTCAGTCGTGTCCAACTTGTAGCCACCCCATGGACTGCAGCCCACCAGGCTCCTCTGTCCATGGGATTTTCCAGCCAAGAGTACTGAAGTGGGGTGCCATTGCCGTCTCCGCTCACTAGGCTAGCTCCTCACAAAGGCAATCATTTTCTTTCTCATGCCCTCTCTGTCTTCTTATGTAAGCTGGGATGCGGTCAGCTCTGGGGCTGTTGTTGAATGTGGCAGGGATAATTTGACTTCCTATAAAACCCTGAAGGAGATATCTGGACCCAAGTGGGTTTTGGTTCTAAAGGGTGTGTGATATTTACTGCGTCTGTGCTCTCAGCAGGAAAACTACACCCAAAATCCTTGCAGCATTCATTGGTTAGTAGCAACCATTGCTATTTGATGGTTAGAATCAAGGTCAAGGGTGAAGGTCACCTTACCATCACAACCCTAAATTGTCTCTGCCCATGTGAGGATGTGGGTCTCCACATGAGAACCACTGGCCCCTCACTTTCATAAAACTCACTCTTTACATACTCAAAATATGAGTAAAGTAGTTTCCCTATTATTTCTCCAGCCCTCAGCTTACCCCAGACTCTGATAGTTTAGTTCCTTTAGCTTTATCACATTTAGTCTAAACATTGCATCTGTGTTGCTCTTCAGTGAATCCTCAATGGATGTAGTCTGTTCACATAACAGAATTTCTTTTTATCCATTTCTATAAACAGAAGTGGTGTTCCTCCACCCCACCCCAAAAAGTTGGACAAAGGGCTGGCAAGATCAAAAATGCTGAGATCCCTTGCAGAGAAAAGGGAACCTTCCTACACTGTTGTTACAAATGTAAATTGGTACAGCTACTACAGAGAATGGTGTGGAGGTGTATGACCCAGCAATCCCACTCCTAAGCATATACCTGGAGAAAACCATAATTTGGAAGGATGCGTGCACCCTGATGTTCACTGAAGCACTATTTACAATAGTCAGGACAGGAAAGCAATGGAATGACCATTAGTGGAGGAATGGATAAAGAAGATGTGGGGTGTGTGTGTGTGTGTGTATATATATATAATGAAATATTACTCAGCCATAAAAGGGAACAAAATAGTGCTATTTGCAGACATGTGGATGGACCTAGAGAATGTCACACAGAGTAAAGTAAATCAGAAAGAAAAAATATATATAATATTGCTTATATGTGGAATCTAGGAAAAGTGTGGAGATGAACTTACTCACAAAGCATAAATAGAGTTACAGATGTAGAGAATAAACTTAGGGCTACCAAGGCAGATGGGAAAGGTGGAATGAATTGAGAGACTGAGATTGACATATATATACTACTATATATAAAACAGATAATAAATGAGTATCTCCTGTGCAGCACAGGGAGCCCTACTCAATGCTGTGTTAGTTGCTTAGTCAGGTCTGACTCTTTGTGACCCCATGGCCTGTAGCCCACCAGGCTCCTCAGTCCATGGAATTCTCCAGGCAAGAATATTGGAGTGGGTAGCCATTCCCTTCTCCAGGGAATCTTCCCGACTCAGGGATTGAACTCAGACCTCTTGCATTGCAAGCGGATTCTTTACTGTCTGAGCCACCAGGGAAGCCCAGAAACTAACAGGAAAACAAGAAACTAACTCAACATTGTAAAGCAAAGATTTGTTGTTGTTTAATCGCTAAATCACGTCCAACTCCTTTGCGACCCCATGGACTGTAGCCTACAAGACTCCTCTGTCCATGGGATTTTCCAGGCAAGAATACTGTAGTGGGTTGCTGTTTCCTTCTCCAGGAGATCTTCCCAACCCTGGGATCAAACCTGCGTGCCTTTCATCGCCTGCACTAGCAGGTGGATTCTTTACCATTATATGCCAACAAAAATTAATTTAAAAAACATGCTGAGATCCCTTAACTGGAGAGCAGATGAAGGTAAAGATGGATTAAGAACTAAATATTTTTAGGAGGAAGTGCAGGTCTTTTTTAAAGTTAATTTTTATTGAGTGCTTACTATGTGTCAGACATTGTTTTAAGTACTTTATGTATATATTAAATACCATTTGTAAAACACAAGAAACATATAAGTTACAATTATATTCCCGTTTTACAGATGAAGAAACTGAGTCACAGAGTGTTTAAACAAGAGTCAAAACAGGGATCTGAAGAACAGGCTTCTGGCTCCCAAGTTGGCTCTTGACTGCCACATTGAGTTATCACAGGATACAAAGTGATGGGGTTGGGAAATGGGACAGCTAGCTGTCTTTGCCAATGTGATCCAGGAAGTCCCCTCTGAGCCCTGACATGGGGCTATGACCGGAACAAGAAGGAGCCATCCATCAAGACCCACAAGAACTTACAGGGAGGAGGAAGAGAAGGGTCCAAGGCCCCAGGGAGGAGAAAGTTATTTTGCTCTGGGCAACAGGCAAGGGCCAAGAGTAAGACAAAGAGTGGCATGGCCACAAGTGGAGGGGCAGACTGGCCAGATAAGGGGAGGGTCTTTCATGGGGGAAAGGTGACCAATGTCCCTCCAGCCTCACTAAGCACATACCAGAAAGGAAATAGACTTGAAGAATGTATGAGTTAAACTGTTTTTAAGGCAGAATTGTACAATACTGAATGGAAAATACTGAAGTGAAACATGACATCCAGTTCTCTGGTAGGTTTTTACATAAATGATTGAGTTGAGGAATGAGGGGGTTTAGAGAGGTGTCTGTTTGTCTCTGTTTTGTTCCACTTCTTCAGTTCAGTTCAGTCACCCAGTCATGTCCAACTCTTTGCAACCCCATGAACCGCAGCACGCCAGGCCTCCCTGTCCATCACCAACTCCCGGAGTCCACCCAAACCCATGTCCATCAGGTCGATGATGCCACCCAACCATCTCATCCTCTGTAGTCCCCTTCTCCTCCTGCCCTCAATCTTTCCTAGCATCATGGTCTTTTTCAATGAGTCAGCTCTTTGCATGAGGTGGCCAAAGTACTGGAGTTTCAGCTTCAACATCAGATCAGATCAGTTGCTCAGTTGTGTCAGCCTCTTTGCAACCCCATGAATCACAGCACGCCAGGCCTCCCTGTCCATCACCAACTCCCGGAGTTCACTCAGACTCACGTCCATCGAGTCAGTGATGCCATCCAGCCATCTCATCCTCTGTCATCCCCTTCTCCTCCTGCCCCCAATCCCTCCCAGCATCAGAGTCTTTTCCAATGAGTCAACTCTTCGCATGAGGTGGCCAAAGTACTGGAGTTTCAGCTTTAGCATCATTCCTTCCAAAGAAATCCCGGGGCTGATCTCCTTTAGAATGGACTGGTTGGATCTCCTTGCAGTCCAAGGGACTCTCAAGAGTCTTCTCTAACACCACAGTTCAAAAGCATCAATTCTTCGGCACTCAGCCTTCTTCACAGTCCAACTCTCACATCCATACATGACCACAGGAAAAACCATAGCCTTGACTAGACGGACCTTTGTTGGCAAAGTAATGTCTCTGCTTTTGAATATGCAATCTAGGTTGGTCATAACTTTCCTTCCAAGGAGTAAGCAACTTTTAATTTCATGGCTGCAAAAACCATCTGTAGTGATTTTGGAGCCCAGAAAAATAAAGTCTGACACTGTTTCCACTGTTTCCCCATCTATTTCCCATGAAGTGATGGGACCGGATGCCATGATCTTCATTTTCTGAATGTTGAGCTTTAAGCCAAATTTTTCACTCTCCACTTTCACTTTCATCAAGAGGCTTTTGAGTTCCTCTTCACTTTCTGCCATAAGGGTGGTGTCATCTGCATATCTGAGGTTATTGATATTTCTCCTGGCAATCTTGATTCCAGCTTGTGTTTCTTCCACTCCAGCATTTTTCATGATATACTCTGCATATAAGTTAAATAAACAGGGTGACAATATACAGCCCTGACGTACTCCGAACACCTAGGATTGATCTCCTTTAGGATGGACTGGTTGCATCTCCTTGCAGTCCAAGGGACTCTCAAGAGTCTTCTCCAACACCACAGTTCAAAAGCATCAATTCTTCGGCGCTCAGCCTTCTTCACAGTCCAACTCTCACATCCTTACATGACCACTGGAAAAACCATAGCCTTGACTAGACGGACCTTTGTTGGCAAAGTAATGTCTCTGCTTTTTAATATGCTGTCTAGGTTGGTTATAACTTTCCTTCTAAGGAATAAGTGTCTTTTAATTTCATGGCTGCAATCACCATCTGCAGTGATTTTGGAGCCCAGAACAATAAAGTCTGACAGTTTCCACTGTTTCCCCATCTATTTCCCATGAAGTGATGGGACCAGATGCCATGATCTTCATTTTCTGGATGTTGAGCTTTAAGCCAACTTTTTCACTCTCCTCTTTCACTTTCATCAAGAGGCTCCTTAGTTCTTCACTTTCTGCCATAAGGGTGGTGTCATCTGCATATCTGAGGTTATTGATATTTCTCCCAGCAATCTTGATTCCAGCTTGTGCTTCCTCCAGCCCAGGGTTTCTCATGATGTACTCTGTATATAAGTTAAATAAGCAGGGTGACAATATACAGCCTTGACGTACTCCATTTCCTATTTGGAATCAGTCTGTTATTCTATGTCCAGTTCTAACTGTTGCTTCCTGACCTGCATACAGGTTTCTCAAGAGGCAGGTCAGGTGATCTGGTATGCCCATCTCTTTCAGAATTTTCCACAGTTTATTGTGATCCACACAGTCAAAGGCTTTGGCATAGTCAATAAAGCAGAAATAGATTTTTTTTCTGGAACTCTCTTGCTTTTTCAATGATCCAGCGGATGTTGGCAATTTGATCTCTGGTTCCTCTGCCTTTTCTAAAATCAGCTTGAAGATCTGGAAGGGTGGTGGGGGGGGATATTTCAAATAGGGTCCTAAGGGAAGACTGCTAGGGAAGGCGACCTTTGAGCGGAGCGCCAAGTAAATGACAGATTACAGGCAGATGAGCTGATAGCAGGGGAAGAACATTCCAGGGAGAGGGAAAAGCCAGTGCAAAGGCCTGGAGGTGAGCACATGCCTTGTGTGTTCTGGCAGCAGGGTGCAGTGTGGCTGCGGCAGAGTGATGGAGGGGCAGGCGGTAGGAAATGAGGTCAAAGAGGATGATTAAGGCCTCAGATATGTCCTTCTTTAATTTTATGATTCAACTCCGCATGCATGAAACATTCCTATACACCAGAAACAGAAATAAATCATGCCCCAGGGGAGAGATTACCACCAAGGTTAAAAAATAAATAAAAGTCGCTACAGAAAATTTTCAGTCATCAACTCTCTCAGGGGTATCAGCCAGTCTCTCTCTGCCTATCATGGTGTTTTCAAGTCTCTTCTCCAACTCAGGTTTGATCCCTGGTCAGGAAACTAAGGTTCCATGAGCCACAGAGCAACTAAGCCAACACACCACAACTAGAGAGTCTGTGGGTTGCAAAGAAAGACCCCATGTGTGGCAACTAAGACCTGACACAGAATAAATAAATAAATATTTTCAAAGAAGAGTCTCTTCCAAATGAAGCCACAGACCACCTGGCAACTGCCTATGAATGAGTAAGGGTTTTTCCAAATCAAACTCAGTCTTTTCATCCTTCTTGAATATATATCAAAACCCAACACAAAGCAATTAATGAAAAATATGAACATAATCATAAATACGATGGGAAATTTTACAACATAACTCTAAAGAAGCACAAAATCACAGGCTATTAGCACCAAACCCAGAAACCTACTGAGTTTCCCAAGACCCATCTCTCCACTGTTGCCTCGCGTGGAAGGAGGTGGGGAGGTGGGTAGTGGGGATGAGGGGGAAGACAGTTCTGACGAAAATGTATGTCAATACCTGCAGATAGTTCAGAAAGAAAGACCTGAGTGTCTCCTTCCTTTGCTGCTTTCGCCCCTCTCCCTGCCCCCACCCCAGAGCTGACACTGAAGCATCTGAGTGACAAGGGCTGCAGCTCATCACGATGAAAGCAGGCATTCTATTTCAAGGTGAGGTTCAAAACAACCCGCTCTGCAGGGACTTCTTTCTTCTTGAAATCAGATGGCGCCTCTGAGGACTTCAGTGTGCTGAGTCACCAGCCAGCTACATACCCGCTGTTTCATTGAAGGCCACCAGGCTGAGACCCCGTCTTCCTCCTCGGTCAGGTGAACACAAGGACCAAGATGAGACAGCATCTTCAGAAGAAGTTCCTGCAAAAGGTCCAGACTTAGAACAAAACTGGTTTCCATTTCTCTTATATTTAAATTTTTTAAATTATTTTAAAATATTTATTTATTTATTTTGGCTGCCTTGTGTCTTTGTTGTGGCTGGAGGGTGTTTCTCCTGTTTTTAAAAAAAATTTTTTTTTAATTAATTAATTATTTATTTATTTAGGCTGCCCTGGGTCTTTGTTGCAGCTGGAGGGCATATCTCTTATTTTTAAAATTTTTTAAATTTTAGTTTATTTATTTTGGCTACCCTGGGTCTTTGTTGTGGCTGGAGGGTATTTCTCTTATTTTTTAAATTATGTTAAAAAAATTTATTTATTTAGGCTGCGCTGGGGCTTGTTGTGGCTGGAGGGCTTCTCTTGCAGTGGAATATGGGCTCTCTAGCTGTGGTGCACAGGCTTAGTTGCCCTGAAGCATGTAGGATCTCAGTTTCCCAACCAGGGATTGAACCCATGTCCTCTGCTTTGCAAGGCAAATTCTCAATCACTGAACCACCAGGGAAGTCCTCAGTTTCTCTCTCTATAAGGAAATAAGACAACCTAGAAATAATTTTTAAAAACTCTTCCCATTATTTTTACATAAAACTACCTAAAGCTGCCTAATTACTGCACTTTTTAATTTGTTAGGCAAGTGTTTATCCATTAAGCATATCTATAGGCCGTGCATGGCAAAGATACTGGAAAATTTTAGCCTGCATAGAGGCTTTCAGATTAGAGCTCTAGGAGCTGAAAGTTGACTGCTACACTGGCAGACAGGTTTCAGTGAATTAGTTACTGACTTACCTAAATGGGGATATGTCACATAAAAATCTAAAATTGGAGATGCTCCCAGAAATTTGAAAGATCTGGCAACACTGGACCAAAATTCCTTCAGAGACACAATCGGTGTGACCCTTCAGACTGAAGGTACCCCCAGGTCAGCACTCACTGACTGATGAGCCATGCATCCTCCCGTTTTAGTGCCTGTCCCTAGGAAATATATGCCTGGGACTTCCATCTAATCCAACCAGTTTATGGGACAGATGGAGAAAGCAGGGTCCAGAGAATTTTAAATGACTCACCTCAGGGCTCTGGGATAAAAGCAGAGCAGGACAAAAGCAGAGCAGGACCCAGAGTTCGGGTCCCCTTCCCATGACATCCCCCTTCCCTGGAGCTACAGTTGTGAAAGAAACTGGGTCACATTTGAAGCAGTATCTCAAATGCTATTAGCTCTGAAGTTATTTTAATTATAAATCATCAGTGCAATCTAATGAAGGCATCAAAGCTGATACTGGTATATACCAGAAGGGCTAAGGAGAAGTATAACTAGGTGATATAACATTTTCTGAGAGATTTAAAATATAAGTAATCTATATTTAAAGTATTTTTTTGTGAGTAACAGAGTGGGACAAAGAAAAGCTGAATAAAAAGTACATCCTAATTGAACTATATTGAATAAATTAGAAATGATACATCCCGGATTTTTTCTTTTTAAATCTAAAAGTTATTTAAGAGGTTTTTCTTATACAAGAATTCTGCCCACCTATCTTTCATGTCATTAATTCATGCTAATATATATAATGAAGATAATGGGTAATTATTGAGGCCTTCCAAATTCTTTATGACAAGTGATATTATTTTCTCCATAAGGTACATTTACAGGCCATCTAAAACTGTTTTGGCTACATGGATAGAAGTGTTATAAACATATATAAAATCAAAATATGCTGGCACTAATGACTCTGATGTTAATTTTTTTCATACTCCGTCAACTCAGAATAGAAATGAGTTTCCTACATTCATTTTTCTATGTCCGCTTCCCAGGTGGTGCTAGTGGTTAAGTGCTCACCTGCCAATGCTGGAGACATAAGAGATGTGGGTTCGATCCCTTGGTCAGTAAGATCTTCTGGAGGACGGCATGGCAACCTACTCCAGTATTTTTGCCTGGAGAATCTTATGGACAGCGGAGCCTGGCAAGCTATGGTCCATAGGGTCGCAAAGAGCTGGACACAATTGAAGTGACTGAACATGCAAGAACAATTCATCATCATAATCCCATCCTGTTTTCCAGGTAATTCAGACTCCATCGCCACAATTTCCAGAAACTCGTCACCTTGAAGAGGTTGAAAAAGAAACCAAAATATTTCTTTCTTTCTTTAATTGGCCGCTGCTTACAGGCTCTTAGTTCCTTGACCAGGGCTCCTGGCAGTGAAAGCACTAAGTCCTAACCACTGGACCTCCAGGGAATGCCCAACAGAAATATTTCTTTGGAAAACTATGTAATCTTGAAAATGACTCATAATGAAAATATGAGTCATCTTGAAAATGACCCCCTCATTCAGTTCAGTCACTCAGTCTCCCCCCTCAAAAAAAGAAAAAAGGAGTAACCAAATGGTGACAGGGGGACCATAGACATGACAAGCAGAATGAGCCCCACATTTACAGTTTCACAGAGCTTCCAGCAGAGCCAATAAAATGAGAGGCTTTACTTCTTTCTTATCTCACTAGCAGCCATCAAACCTGGGTGCCAGAGAGCACGTCTAAGACCATCTAAGCACAATGCTGTTCAGTAATGCTGTAATGCCGTTTGAAATCCCAGTTGCTAAAATTAAACTGACACTTGGCAGAAATCATCATAACACTTTCCATCGCAGCCATCATGGCAGGCAGAAAGAGTGTCTGTATGGCACGGGGAGTGCTCAGAACAGAACCATGCATCACAGGAGGCACCGATGTCTGAGGCCACACAGAGAAGGGTTGAGTGGGAGCTAGCATTTGAAATCCCAATCAGAAAAATGCCACAGTCTCCATCCTTTTCCCTCATAGGGACCCAGAAGTCACTGCTCGAATTCAAAGTGCATTCTTCACTTTGCCTTCATTTCTTTTTTTTATTTTCTGGCTGTTCTGGGTCTTTGTTGTTGTGTGCAGGCTTTCTCTAGTTGCAGTGAGCTGGGTTACTCTAGTTTCTGTGCGAGGGCTTCTCAATGAGGTGGCTTCTCTTGTTGCAGAGCACAGGCTCTACAGCGTGGGCTCAGTAGTTGCAGTACACAGGCTCAGTTGTCCCGAGGCACGTGGGATCTTAGTTCCCCGACCAGGGATTGAACCCATGTCCCCTGCATTGGCAGGCAGATTCTTAACCACTGGACCACCAGGGAAGTCCTGCCTTCATTTTTTAATCAGAGGAGAGAGGCGTGAGTCTACCTCATCTGCTAGAGTGGGTTTTCTCCTTCACCTCTCCACCACTCTCAGGATCAAGGCAACTCCTTCCCAGCTAGGAGATTCCTTAATTGGCAGAAGGACGATTTTTAAGGCCATGGGAAGGCATTCTTCTCCCCAGGGAGCCCAGACGACTGCCTCTGTTCTGGAAGCATTTCCATTCTAACCTAAAGCATGTGTCTGTTTCCACACTACCCAGGGCATGAGTCATAGGCAACTAAAGGGTTAAACAGATTCCTTGGAAAGAAGACAAGACTCCAGAGCCCTGCAGGTGTGGAATCACAGCCTGCCACCGCTCACCAGATTCCCAGGCTCCCAGGCTCCGAGTTAGCAAGGTTTGGCTTTTCTTGTTTTGCCATTAAAAAAAAAAAAAAACAGAAGAAGAAATTAAATATTCTGTTCTTCCTGTATACAACTGAGCATGCAGCAAATGCCCTCAGTAAATATCTGTTGAACAGTCAACACTATTTTATAAGATTTCAGAGTTTTCTCCCACCCTGCAACTCCCAACCAGGATTTGAAGTTTCTAGTCCATAGATCATCAGTTTAGGGCCCAATTATCTGACATAACAGCTAGAGCACTATATCCTCTTATGGGAGCCACACCAAAGCTCTACGTCATAATGAAGTCACCTTATCCAAAATCACAAAGACCAAGAATAATGAAATTATTAAACAGAAGAAAACTGATGACCAGGCAAAATGAAAATGAGGAATTTTATCTCAGTCAACAGAAAGAAAGGCTAAAGTAGGTAAGACATACAGGAGAAGAGTTTGTTCTTTTTTATTTAGTCACAACACATCAGTACAACAGAGGTCAAACCCAGTTCAGTGGAGGTCACTTAAACTATACCTGCTAAAGGAATAGACCTGTAAAATGATGCTTTTATAGCTCAAATCAAATTAAATAAATCAAATAGAAGGCAGCAAAGACCTTTTAAGTTATCTCAACAACCATATTTCCATGCGCCAAAAAGAAGAACACAACATAAACATTCCCAGTGAAAAGAAAACATGGCAGCTCCGGGAAGAATTAGGTTGTGAATTTAACAGGTTCCACTGGACTATCCCATTGACCACTTGCACACCATGATCACTTATCCATGTTAACATCTGTGAACTTGAGATCTGTGAAATTAAAAATTCATTGCATTGCTTGAGGCTGATAAATGCAGACATATTCTATGCAACTGTCGTCTGTCCCTTCCTACCAACTCCAAACCCAGACCTCTCCTAGCCAAGCCAGAACTGTGAATCCTGGCAGACGACAGTGACTGGTCATTCAGATTCAGGGCCCCTAATGGTTTGTACATTCACCTCACTGCAGTAGGAGGCAGAGAATTAGCTAGTCTTTCTTGGATAAAGCTGATCATCTGATTTGTCAACGCTTTATTCAGAAATATAAAATTCAATACAGCCCGCCCCCCAAAGAATATCATTTATACAATACCTTACTTGTCAAAATATTAACAAAATAGCATCATGTTAACATTGAGCACAGTGGTTTGGAAAATTAATTCTAAAAAGAGACTGTAACTATACAAGGAGACAAACAGACTCAAAATACTAAATGTTAAAATCCCCAAAACTTTGGGACAAAAATGGGATCTTTCTTAGACAGGTTAACAAAGTAAATTAGGCACAGTACAAACCTATCACCAATTTGTGGGTTTATACTATTTCAATTTAATGTTTGGAACAAAATTTAACAACTAGTTTTTTTTTAAACTGCTAATACATGACATGATTAAAAAAACTTTAAAAAAGAAAAAGTAAACCAACAAACCTTTCGTCTTTCAACAAAGTTTATCTGAAAGTGTACCTTTTTCCTTTTTATTTTACCGATGACTTTAAGGTGATGTTGGCAACAGCCCAGCTCAGCTGGGAATTTAAGCTTTCCCCTCCCTCATTCTACAGCATCAGTTCTTTAAAAAGCTCCAATCTCCGTCCCCCAAGGTCTATAGGGTTTGCCAAGGTTTGCTGCCTGCGTGGGTGCCGAAGGGCTCAGTGCATTGGGAGACAGTAAGTGAAAGGAGCCAAAAGAGAAGGGGAAGGCCGACAGGGAGGCCACGGAGGAGAGCAGGGGTGGAGAGAGTTTGGAGGCGGAGGTGACCACCGGGAGCACCGGTCCAAGGCCGCCGCTAGGGGGCGCTCGCAAAGCGGACGCCTCCGGATGTGCTGTGGCCAACCTGCCCTGGTGGTGGGATTCCGTGGGTGAGGCCGAGGTGCCAGTGTTCCCGTGGGTGCTCTGGGACAGTAGTAGGGGGTGCGCGACGTGCGGGTGATGTCCGAAGGCGCTCCCCCAGGGAATGTGTCCAAGGCCTGCGTGGGCGCCGCTCGCCGCTTCCCGCTGGGAGGCATAGTTGTTCAGATGTGAGACCAGGCGAACTCGAAGAGGGTCCGAGGCATCCAGTCCTTCAATGATGCTCAGGTAACGGGCGACTTCGGCCAGGCATTCCCGAAACCCCAAACTCCGATAGTCCATAGCAAGGGCGTGCGCGTCAAAATAGCCTGAGGAAACGAACAAAAGAAAGACCTCAGAGCTTCGCTCATTTCCCTCATTTCTTCGATCCCAAAGGCAGCCCTTCCTGGCAAATAGCTACATCCTTTAAGGAAAAAAAAAAAAAAAAGCACTCACGGGCTCTTCTCAAAGTCCAAATATTTGGGAGTCGACCAAAATCTTTGCATTAATCAACATAAGAAGTATGTGTTTGCTAATGCAAGTTCAAAGCCCAATTAGAAACTGCCAAGCAGAAACTGGAATTATACCCTACCGGCAGATGAAACTAGGTTCATTCCTTTAATGTTTTCCCTCAACAACAACAAAAAACACATCAAGGACAGAAAAACCACAGAGTAGTGAAATTCATTAGACACACAGATGTAAGTTATCATCACGGAGCTTTTAGGCACTTGGTCCAGAGTAGAGCATTTTCCGGCTGGAGACAGACACACAGACCTCGGTCCCCCACCTTCCTTGGAGTTTTCTCTACTTCATCACAACAGGTTTCTTTCCTCAAGAGTCATGTGCCAGGTTATTCTTTAAGAATCTTGTATATGAAATTAAGACCATATATATTTTAAAAAAAGGGGGGGGGGGAGCTTTTTCTCCAAAAGGTTAATAAACAAATGTGGTTTGAGCTACCTGACCAGAGCTGTCACAACTTTAGCTGTCACACATAATAGGTATTTTCCAAAAGAAGGTGCATAAGCTTAATTTGCAGAGGGCTGGGGTGATGAATTCACTGGAGAAAACCTATGTGCACGCGAAGGCACACCGACAGGCAACCCCCCACACAACACACCGTCCTCTCTCCACCCCCAAAGCGCACAGTAAAAATAAAGCAGCGACTGCACCAATCCTAGCCGCGGGTAGCTGATCACTCTGCCCCCAGACACGCAGACGCCCCACCGGACTAGAGACGTACCTTTCCCTCCTGCAGTGTGTAGCATTTTCAGGTGATCCACCGTCATCTGCAGGATCTCGGCTTTTTCTAGCTTGGCAGATCCCTACAAAAGGAAACAACAACAAAAACCTGATTTGGCACCTACTGCCTTTGGGGAACAACTTGAAATATATACGCATAGATGTGCTCTGTAAATCATAAAAGCATAGACAACAGCAAAATAAATTATCTTCGCAAAACATGTTGGAATCTGGATGAATTTATTTCCTTCTCACAAACGCGGTTATTTCCCAAGGCACGGGTGAGATTCAGATTAAGGAGCCGAAGGATTCTGAAGGCGTGGATAGCTACACCGAGAGAGCTACCTACTTTCTCCATTACCTGCTTCTCAAAAGCACTGGGTACCAGCCTCCTCAGCTCAGACAAACTGTTATTGATCCGGTCTCGTCGGCGCTTCTCAATAATCTGGAGAAAGCAGGCAAAACAAAGGGAGACATTTACATTACGACTGTAAATTCTAAAATGAAGAAAGGTGGTTCTTCCCGTTAATTAATAAAACAAACAGCCTCCCCCCACCCCAAAAAAAGGGTGCACTGTAAAGAGACTCACGCCTCTCCGTCTTTTCCTGGCCAAGATCTGTGAAGATGTAGTTGGGGACATGGAACCTAAAGCTGAACTCAAGTTCCTAAATGAAAAGGGGGAAAAAGAAACAAACAGGAATCGCCGTTAAGCGAGAGTAGGTGATCTGAGAGGTCGCCCCCACGCCCTACCCGTACTCAGATTTTTTAGGCAACTTGGGCTTGAAAGCACCTCCGGGTCGTTCACCCGGGGCGGAGGCCTGCCGGAGATGCGCGGAGGTCAGTGCAGGGCGCCGGCATGCCCCGGGCCCTCGTGCGCTGTCACCGAGGCCAGCCGACGCTAGCCTCCCGCCGCCAACTCACCCATTCTCATCCGCACTCTCCTTTTCCACCTCGATGGTCTCGTCCAGCTCGCTTTCCGAGGAGCTGTACTCGGGGTGGGCTCGCTTCATGCTGGCTGAGCGGGGAATCTGGGGGAGGGTCGGCACGGCGGGCAGGGAGGAGTTAACTGAAGCGGCGCCTCTCCGCGCTCGACTGCTCGCGTTCCGCACACACTGGTCCGGCTCACGCTCTGCCTCCGGTTAAAACTCAACCATCCCTTTCCCACGCTGCGCCCCTTCCCAGGGCCCTGGGGAGGGCGGGGGAGTGGAGGGGGCGGACGAGGGGGCGGAGGGGCGGGGCGGTGGCTCCCGGGCAACAGCCTTCCCTCGGCCAATCCGGTTTCTAGCTCCTCTGATTGGCAGCCTCTCAGGAGAGGGGCGGGGGCGAGGCTGAGGCCGAGGGCTAACCCCAGGCCCGCCCTCCGCGCCCGCCCCTGCCTGGCGGCGGTGTGTCGGCTCCGCAGGGGCTCCACCGGGCCTCCGCTGGGGAGGAAGGAGGCGGCGCGGGCGGCGCAGGGCCGGCGGCGGGCAGGCGGGGGAGGCCGGGCCGGGACACCAGCCCGCCGTCGGCCGCGGCCCCGCCCCGCCCCGCGCGCCCCGATTGGCCTGGCCTCACGCCAGGGCCGCGCCTGTAGCGCCGCCGGTGAGCCGCACGCGCCGCGGGCCGTGGGAAAGTGCCGGCGCCGCGGCCGCCAGCCAATCCGGGCGACCGACGGCGGCGACGGCGGCCGCGCTGGCGGCGGCGGCGGCGGCGGCGGCGCTGGGCGTCCGCATGAATGGAGAAGAATGGGCAGGCGGGGGAGCGGGGCCGCGTGAGGGCGCGCCGGCGGGGGCTGGGCGGCCGCGGGCCAGGCCCCCCGTGTGAACCTGTAATCGGAGCCTGGGCGCCGGGCGGCCCCGGAAGCCGCCGCCCTGCACAGCGGTAAATCTCGGCTGCCGGGCCGCGGGTGTCCGGCGGCAGGAGGCGCACGCCGCAGGCGAAGCCGGGTCCGAAGCACCTGGCCAGGCGGCGCGCCGGACGCCAGGCGGAGGGTGCGGGGCTCCAGGAGAGCGGCCGCCGGGGCGCCGTTCACTGTGGCCACTAGCCCGGGGCCCCGGACGCTTGCAGGGGAAGATGTGGTTTCGGGAAATGTTCTTTTTCGGGTTTTGGAGCTGTGTCCTCACTAGCAGACGGACTAGCTTCCGCAGGGGCTTCCCAGCCTCCGAGATGGAATAAATTCCCCTGTGCATCTGGGATCCGGGGAAATGGAGCGCTTGTTTGCTGGGCCAATTGGGGCGGGGGGGTGGGGGGCGGGCAGGGGTGGACGGATGAGGGGGCAGCTGGGGCTATTCTTTTTTTTTTTTTTTCAGGCGTTGGCGGCCAGATCCTGTCAGCGGGCGACAGGGTGGCGGGACTGTGAGCATTTACGTCTGGGGCCGCCCTGGCTGCTGAGATTCACATCTCTGACCACCAGACACACACGCGCCCCCTGCACACCTCCTGCCTTGGGGGTGGCGTGGCGGGTCTGGGTGCTACGTGTAGTTCCCAGGCCTCAAGGAGATAGATGTTTTACGAATATATATTGTATATCTCGGACTGCTTCCTGATTTGTAGGAGGTTGTTCTGAATTTAGGAATCCAGGCATCTCTCTCCCCTGACAAAGGGGCAGAGCAGTACATATTCCTCTGAAGTCCACTCGGGGACTGCAGTCTTTCAGTGATGGACTGCCTGATACATATTGTTGAGCATGATAGAAACATTGTTACCTTTGCAAGTTGCTAGTCCGTTTCTCTCCCTCCTTAGTTTATTGATTTCAATACCCACATTTCAGACGCCACACACTCAGTGGCCTGAGCCTGATAGGGATCGGATGTTTTTCAGTCGCTCACCCTGACACGGTAAGCCACTTCCTGACTCTCACTGAACCTCGTATTCCACTAAACCTCTACCACCTCAAGCCCCTCCCTCAAGTCCTTCCCAGGTGCCTCTTTCTGCTTTCCTGTCTAGGCTGGGTCCTTCCATCAGCCAACTGGGATTTGTTGTTGCTGACCCACCAGGCACCCTTGGGCCCTGGTATTGCACCGGAGGCCACTTCTCAGCTGTTCTGCCCCACTCCAGCCCCCAACCCCGCGGATAACCCCACTATTTCCTTTCTCAGCTCTTGGCTCAAGTGACAGAGCTCTCTAGGGTCTGCTACAATCACAGTTCAGCCTCCGCAGTCTTAAGTCTATCAAGTCATTGCTACCGGCTGCTTCCCTCCCAGAACCTGGTGGTCCAGGCATAGGAAACCATCCACCCACTCCCCCCTGCCTTCCAGAAGTTTCTCTGACTTTCAGTTTCTTTCCCTGCCCTAGAAGTCAGTGTGTCCACTACCCACCCCCCACCCCCCCACCCCCCCCCCCACCCCCCCGCCTTCTGTGGTTCTGTAAATTTTCCCAGCCTCTGGAATCTACAAGTGAGTCAACCTTTCCTGCCTTGGCCCATTTAGGCCACTTTGTTGAGTCGTGGGCAAGCTGCAGATAGGTGGAGGGAGAGGAAAATACAAAGGGGTTGAGGATTCCTCACCCACATTGATACCTACACAAGATATTTCTCCCATACTCAGTATTACTTTTCAGTCAAAAGTGAGGTCTGGATTAAAATAATCATTTCCAGTGTGCTGAGCTTTGACTCTGGCACACTGACCCCCCTCTCCCCTGGAGCACAGCTGCCTAGCCTCTAGGGAAAGGGCCTTTTCCAAGGCAGGGGGTTGGAGGAGGGGTGATGGGAGTGTTGTTCTTTTATAACTCGTGGCTCCGGCAGTACCAGCCTCTTCCAGGTTGCATGCAGGCCCATTCCTTGCCTAGTCTGAGTCTGGGTTTAGTTAGTTATTTGTGTCCTGTAGGTTGCCTTTCTCTGTGTTTTCTTGGGAAGAGATGCCCTGGAATAGATGGGTACTCAAGATTTGGGAATTCACTCACAGGGCTAGGCTTGAGCCAGGCTTCTTCAGAGATGAACTCCTGAGACCTCCAGAGGAAAAGAGCTCAGCCTCAAATCACAACTCCAGCATTTCTATATGAAACAGGCTTAAGTTGAAATGGATACGCACACACTACTGTTCATGATGGATAACAGCAAGGACTTGCTATTTAGCACAGGGAATTCTACTCAGTGTTCTGTGATAACCTGTATGAGTATATGTGCTCAGTCTCGTCCAATTCTTTGCAACCCCATGGACCCCACCAGGCTCCTCTGTCCATGGGATTTCCAGGCAAGAATACTGAAGTGGGTTGCCCTTTCTTTCTCCAGGGGATCTTCCCAGTCCAGGGACTGAATCTGAGTCCTGCATTGGCAGGCAGGTTCTTTTACCACTGAGCCACTAGAGAACCCCATCTATATGAGAAAGGAATCTAAAAAAGAATAAATATATGTATATATATAACTGAATCACTGTGCTGTATGTTTGAAACTAACAACATTGTAAATGAACTAAAAATTATATATAACTGAATCACTTTACTATATGTCTGAAACTGACACAGCATTATAAATCAACTATACTCCAATTAAAAAAAAAATACCACCACCGTGGGAATCAGTGGCTGAGTCCCACTGGAGAACTCCAGAGACTGCATAGGGAAAAAGGAGAGAAAGAGGCTTAAGGATAGCCAACTGTCCAGAAGGGACACAGCAGAAGCCAGGTGAGGAAACCATCCTGGAAGAAGTCATGAACCGTCAGTTAATCCACAGGGGCTTTAGCCACTATAGACATCCTTACTTTGATGTCCTCGGTGATGCCCTTTCTCTGGCAATTTGCTGATGAGTGCAGGTGACTGAGAACAAACAGGTGTTGTGAATGGTGTGCAGGAGGGCCAGACTCCACCCACAGCCTCAAAAAGACAGGGGCTGCCTCACTTTGGGCTTTCAGACAAGTTGCTCTCTCCATTCTGAGGCAAAACGCCTTTGTTAAAATGACTTTTAGGTGAAGTCAGCCAGTGTTTGAAACATCTAGGTCTTGTTTATTTATGCATTCACTTGACAAACTCGTATAAAGTCCCTCCTATGTGCTGGTCACTGAGCCAAGCTGGGAGCATTGGGTTGGGAAGCCACAGTCCCTATCAAGCTACTCATATGGATATGTGGGAAAGACGTATTCAGAACAATATCTTAGCTGCATGACTAAGTGGCCAGTTATTTAACCTCTTTAAGCCTCAGTTCTCTCTGTAAAATGGGAATATTAATAATTATTATTTTCCATTGTCACAAAGTCAATTATGTAAATCATTTTACATAGTGCTGAGCCATTAGTAGGCACTCAAATAGTAGCTGTTATTACTAACTATTAGTATACCTGATTTACCAATGAGTAAATAAACTCAGCACTGGGTTACCCCTCAGTTTTCTTCAGATACTGTGTTATACATCTAATGAGTAAATAAGCATCTAGTGTCTAGACATATTAAATAAAACTGGGGACTTCTCTGGTGGTCTAAGGGCTAACACTGCACTCCTAAGGCAGGGGGCCCAGGTTCGATCCTTGCTGAGGGAACTAGATCCCACATGCTGCAACTAAGACCTGGCACAATCAAATAGATCATAAGGGTCTCTGAAAATCAACTATACCCCAATATAAAATAAAAATTAAATTTAAAAAGAGTAGGAAGTAATATCCTTTTAAGATGATGAGAAAGTGCTTTTTCAAAAAGCACTAGATTATTTTGAGTAGAGCGAAAAAAAGAAGCATCTGCTATTCATTATTAGTGAAAGTTGTGCTTTTTGAGTGTCTTTCTAAGGAGCATCCCTTGAGTGTGCAGTGCTATGGGTTTGAGGACAAATAAGTCACATACTTATGGAGCTCAGAGCTGGCTCCTTTATGAGAACCCACCAAATCAGAAACCACAAAGCAGAGTCACCCCAAACCGTCAGACCCAAATTCTAAGTGCCAGTTTTCCTCTGGTCCCCACGCTTCCCTCTTTTCTCTGGATGCCTGTCTCAGACGCCACACTGCCTTGTGGCATGTCATGCCACACAAAAATGCACTTCCACTCTCAACTCTCCTAATTGAGGTCAGATGTAAGACCCTCTGTGTTCGCCCTGAAGGAATGTTTAATTGGAATCCCATCAGACCGCAGTGTGGTACAGTGGGAGAGACAGAGGATTCCAAGTGTGGGTTTGAATCCTCCTTCCCTGGCTCTGTGACCTGGAGCCCATGACCACACCTCTCTCACCTCTCTCCTCTGAGCCTCACTTTCCTCATCTGTAAATTAAGAATTCTCATTCAGTGTTGGTTTTTGCCTTTCTGAAAGGTAAAATGAAACAAAGTATTTTGTAAAGATACTATATAAATGGTATGCCTTCTGCATATGAATTATAATGGTAATAACATGGGCTATTCCATCCAGTTTGACTGGACCCCTTAAGAGGAAGCTTCTGTAGGTTTTCTTGCTCCTGTCAATGCATTCCTTCAAGATGGGCCACTCCATCTTTGAAAAAGAAAAGGATCTTTAAAATGCCAAAGTGCATTTCACAGAACATTAACCTTTCAAGATTCTCTGTAAATAAAAGAATCTGTTTTCATATACATTTGGGAAACTCTTGGCAATCTCAGGGTGCATGAGAGCATGCACAGTTTTGAGAAGTCCAAAGGAAAGAAGCCTCATTGTCATGTCTGACTCAGAACTACCCAAGTTCATCATCTTTTTTCACATAGCATCTGCTAATAGTCTACTAAAACAGCATCCCTAAAGAATAGACTTTAGGAAATTCTTTACTAGCATAAGGATGGATACACTTAGCTTTTGATTAAAGACCACTGACCCACAGAAAATTAAATTAAGCAGTGAAAAGCAACTTAACAAAAACTATTATTGAGTTCTGAATATAACTTTTGATTTAAAGTTCTTTGTTGACTAATCTGAGAACCCAGTTCCTTGAAAAAAAAATTTAAATAAACAGCAGACACTCACACAGTACTTACCATATGCCAGGCAGTTTTAAGAACTTCATATATCATTCATTGAACCCTCACAGTAAACCAAGGAGGAGGAATTACTGTTTTTTCCCTGTTTTAGAAGAAGCCCAGCAGAGACAAGCAGGAGATTTGCCCAAAGTCATATCTGAATCCCTGCTATTGGTTTGATTCTATGACACTTTTCAAGAGTGCTGTGCTGTGCTTAGTCGCTCAGTTGTGTCCAATTCTTTGTGACCCCACAGACTATAGTCTTCCAAGCTTTTCTGTCCTTGGGGGTTCTACAGGAAAGAAATACCAGAGTGGGTTGCCATGCCTTCCTCTAGGTGATCTTCCCAACCCAGGGATCGAACCTAGGTTTCCCAGATTCTTTACTGTCTGAGCCACCAGGGAAGCCCCCTAAAAGAGTAGTTTCCAGCATATTCTTTTCTCAATTAAAATGATGCAAGTAGTAATTTATAACATTTTCTCAAAATAATTCAAATACTAATTTGCAGTGTATTTTCAAAATTCAGTAATTCAATGAAACTTTTTGTTTTCATACTTTCAAGGTGAAAGTGAAAGGGAAGTCGCTCAGCCGTGTCTGACTCTTTGCGACCCCGTGGACTGTAGCCGACCAGGCTCCTCTGTCCATGGGATTCTCCAGGCAAGAACACTGGAATGGGTTGCCATTTCCTTCTCCAGGGGATCTTCTGGGCCCAGGGATCGAACCCAGGTCTCCCGCATTGCAGGCAGACTCTTTAACCTATGAGCCACCAGGGCAGACTCCACTTTAAAGGTAGTTCTGGATATAAATGCACACCAGGACCCAGAGACCCCACAGAGACTGAGCCAGAACTGTGTTTGAGTGTCTCCTTTGGAGGTATACAGGTCAGCAGTGGACTGCTCCAGGGGCAGGGGCTCTGGGTGCAGTAGACCTGGGTACAGCATAAGCCCTCTTGGAGGAGGTCGCCATTAACCCCACCATAGAGCCACCAGAACTTACACACAGCTGGGGAAACATACTCTTGGAGGACAAAAACAAAAGCTTGTGGGCACCAGGACCCAGAAGAAAGGAGCAGTGACCCCATAAGAGACAGATCCAGACTTGCCCATGAGTGTACAGGAGTCTCAGGTGGAGGCATGGGTCGGTGGTGGCCTGCTGCAGTTGTCATTGAGTGTAGCAGTACATGCATGGGACCTTTTGAAGGAGGTCACCATTATCTTCATCACCTCCACCATAGTTTGGCCTCAGGTCAAACAATTGGGAGGGAACACAGCCCCTCCCATGAACAGAAAATTGGATTAAAGTTTTCCTGAGCATGGCCCCGCCAATCAGAACAAGACCCAGTTTCCCCCTCAGTCAATCTCTCACATCAGGAAGCTTCCATAAGCCTCTTCTTCTCCATCAGAGGGCAGACAGAATGAAAACCACAATCACAGAAAACTAACCAATCTGATCACATGGGCCACAGCCTTGTCTAATTCAATGAAACTTTGATCCATGTCATGTAGGGCCACTCAAGACAGACGGGTCATGGTGGAGAGTTCTGACAAAACGTGCTCCACTGGAAAAGGGAATGGCAAACCACTTCAGTATTCTTGCCTTGAGAAGCCCATGAACAGTATGAAAAGGCAAAAAGATAGGACACTGAAAGATGAACTCCTCAGGTCGGTAGGTGCCCAATATACTATTGGAGATCAGTGGAGAAAGAATGAAGATGGAACCAAAGCAAAAACAACACCCAGTTAAAACAACACCCAGTTATGGATGTGAATGGTGATGGAAGTAAAGTCCGAAGCTACAAAGAGCAATATTGCATAGGAACCTGAAATGTTAGGTCCATGAATCAACACAAATTGCAAGTGGTCAAACAGGAGATGGCAAAAGTAAACATCAACGTTTTAGGAATCAGGGAACTAAAATGGACTGGAATGGGTGAATTTAACTCAGATGACCATTATATCTACTACTGCGGGCAGGAATCCCTTAGAAGAAATGGAGTAGCCATCATGGTGAACAAAAGAGTTCGAAATGCAGTACTTGGATGCAATCTCAAAAACGACAGAATGATCTCTGTTCATTTCCAAGGCAAACCATTCAATATCACCATAATCCAAGCCTATGCCCCAACCAGTAATGCTGAAGAAGCTGAAGTTGAACGGTTCTATGAAGACCTACAAGACCTTTTAGAACTAACACCCCCCAAAAAAGATGTATGGCCCCATCACTTCATGGCAAATAGATGGGGAAACAATGGAAATAGTGAGAGACTTTATTTTGAAGGGCTCCAAAATCACTGCAGATGGTGACTGCAGCCATGAAATTAAAAGCAGAAACTAAAATAACATTATAAAGCAATTATCCTCCAATTTAAAAAAAAAATAGAAAGTACCACTGTGGTGGACACAACTTCCTAAGATCTTAACAGAAGGTATAATTGAATAAACTTTTCTTTTACCACATTAAAAACACTCTAGGGGCCTCCTTAGTGGTCCAGCATGATTAAGAATCCACCTTACAATGCAAGGGACACTGGTTCAATCCCTGGCCTTGGAAGATCCTGTACACTGAGTGCCAACTAAGCCCATGAGCCACAGCTATTGAGCCCACGCTCTGCAACTACTGAACCCTGAGTACCTAGAGCCCATGCTCAGCAACAAGAGAAGCCACCACAGTGAGAAGCCTGTGCACTGCATTGAAGAGCAGCCCCCACTCAATGCAGCTAGAGAAAGCCCGCATGCATCAGTGAAGACCCAGGACAACCAAAAAGTAATAATAATAATAAATTAATTAATTAAAAAAATAGAAATACTCTCAAATATTTGGCTATTTTTGGCTGTTTGGATTCTTCTGTTTGCTGAATTGTATTCAGTAACAATAATGCATAGTAAATAGCATAAAATTAACATATTTTCCCACTGGAAAAAATAAATAATAGAAACAGAAACATGAATTGGCAGAATTTTTCATAGGGTTTAAACATATGCCCTAATTTATGACAAGCAGGATGTATTCAGCTTTGAAAACAGCTTGATTAGTTTTTGCTTATGTTTTATGACATGTCATTGCCTCGGTTCATACACAATTATCATTATACTTATTTTAAATGATTTTTTAAAGTTTTTAATCAAAGTACTCAAACTCCAAGTGCAGTTTTCTGAGAACCCACAGTTCTGAGATTAAAAACTTGTCCTCTGGAAAAATATATGATTCCTAGTAAATTTTCACACCCAGTTTTAATGTTTGTTTTTTTTTTTTAATGTTTTGTATGTGTTAAGCAAATCTTAAAATATTAAGGAATTTAAGTATTTCTTATAAAGGTGACCCTAACCAAAATTTCATTCTACTATCAGCCCACATTAAATTTTTACAGTACTTATTCAGACCATCTTTGTTTCTAAATTTTCTATTTAAAATACAAAAAACTTAACACATACACAAACTTATTCTTCTGGTACAAATTATTGTCAACATGCAACATTAATTGAGATTTTTTCCCCCTTGAAATCTGACTAGAAGAATTAAGTTTTAAATCAATGTTATCTAATTTTTAATATTGTGTGTGCTCAGTCACTCAGTCATGTCCAACTCTTTGCCACCCCATGGACTGTAACCTGCCAGGCTCCACTGTCCATGGAATTTTCCAGGCAAGAATAATGGAGGGGGTTGCCATTTCCTTCTCCAGGGGATCTTCCCAACACAGGGATTGAACCCAGGTCTCCTGCATCTCTTGCATTGTCAGGCAGATTCATTACCATTGACCCACCCGGGAAGCCCAATTTTTAATATTACCTTATTTTATTCTTTCCCTCCAATTCAATCCTTACTGATAAGTGACAGAGTTCTTATATGGAACAGCATATCTGGATTCCATTCTACTGAGTTCCTGCCAAGAACTACGGCTAGTAATTGTGGTGCAGAGAAAGGAAGTAGAGTGTTTTGCAAGAGAAATTCATTAACAGTTCTTTGGATTTTATCATTGTGAACTTAGATCCCCTGAAAACACATGCAAGTGTATGCACACACACAAGTTCTTGCTTTAAGTTGTTGAGCATTAAGAGTTTTCTACACAAGGCACCATATTATAGGCTGTAAATATTCTTCCTTCTGGAACTGGACACACAAAAACCTTAGAGAGAAACTAAAAGAGCACATCGTAGTGTTGTCTTTGTCAGCATTTTCTTTCTGCTTCTCCTTTGCAGTCAGATTAACAGATAAGAAACCCACAAGTTCATCCATACTGTTCCCTAAGAGGAATTTTCATATTGCGTTCTCTGTTTATTCATGGAATCTGGGCTCTTGGACTCAACATTTTAAGTGTAAGAGAGAGAGAGTAAGAATATGCTGGTGGATGGTGAGTGAAGGAAGAATTGTGCAGGATGAAACACTCCAATGTCAGGGTCAAAAGCAACTTGCTGCCTTTATTCTCTATACCTGTATGTGTGGCATAAGTGGAGCTAGGAGAGGAAACATAAGAGGGTGTGATGGTTTGTGTCATTGTAAAGAAAAGAGGCCTCAAGTACAAGGAAACAGGGCGGGCGAGGGACGGTCCAGTGGAAAATGACTGCCGTGCCCACTAGAGCAAAGAAAAGTGAAATGGGATAGATGATCTAATTAGGTTCAGAAACTGAAGGTAGAGATTTTGAATTCTCCTATCACAAAGTTGAGGTGATACAAAATAATCCACACATATTAGAAAGAAATCCTGGAATTGGGAATCTTCTGGGAATGAACCAGGATTAAGGCTATGGTTTTAGGAAGGGGGGAAAAAAGGGAAAGAAATTCTGAAAGAACATTGAGCAGTACTTGGCGTGTCACTGGATGGAGATAATACTGCCCTGCCAGATAATGAGTTAAGAATCATTCCCAGATTTCCTGCTCAAGAAAGTGGTTCTCAACTTTTAGCATGCATTAAAGTTACCTGCATCACCGATGCAATGGACATGAACTTGAACAAACTCTGGGAGATGATAAAGGACAGGAAAACCCGGAGTGCTGCTGTCCATGGGGTCGCAAAGAGTCGGACAGAACTTGGCGACTGAACAACAAAAACAAGGTTGTTCTGCTGCTGCTGATCCAAGGACTACACTCAAAGAGCCACTGTTTTAGAAGATCATTAGCCTTTGCTATAATAATAGAGAAACTTGGCTCTAAGAGAGGACAGCTGAGGAGAAAACAAGTCGCTTGGTTTCAAGTCTATCAAAAGATCATGATGAGATACACAGCATCCAGTATATATCTTTGAAATAGCCAGGGTCCTTCGGATGATAAGAACTTTGTATTTTTCTAATTAACTTAGAATATATATTAAACCCTGAAATGAAGTGATTTGAATTTGGGGGTCATTTTGCTGGTTATGGTAATGGTTTGATGTTTGTCTTAAGAAAGTCACTGCTTACTTGAGAAACCATGAATACTCAAAATAGGTTTACCATGGGAAGGGCTCCATAGAGAAGAAAGGAAACCATTGTTTCCCTGAAGTTAAATGAAATGTCCAGGCCTCTGAAGCACAAATAAATTAGCAAATAAAAATAAAAGCATAAAGAAGGTCATCCTTCAAATCCAAAGGCAAAATAACTAAAAACTAGGTGAACATTATGGTGGTAATAATAGAACTTAGTAATACATGTTAATTATATAAAAACAAAGTGTGTTCCTCCAGGGCCTACCGGTTTTGTATTGAGCTATGTGTGCTTAGTTGCTTAGTCCTATCCAACTCTTTGCAAACCCATGGACGGTAGCCCTTCAGGTTCCTTTGTCCATGGGGATTCTCCAGCCAAGAATACTAGAGTGGGTTGCCATGCCCTCCTCAAGGGGTCTCCTACATTTCAGGCGGATTCTTTACCAGCTGAGCCACCAGGGAAGCCCCTATTTAACTATGCCACTGCCAAGTTGCTTCAGTCATTTTCGACTCTGTGACCCCATAGACAGCAGCCCACCAGGCTCTGCCGTCCCTGGGATTCTCCAGGCAAGAACACTGGAGTGGGTTGCCATTTCCTTCTCCAATGCATGAAAGTGAAAAGTGAAAGTGAAGTCGCTCAGTCGTGTCTGACTCCTAGTGACCCCATGGACTGCAGCCTACCAGGCTCCTCCATCCATGGAATTTTCCAGGCGAGAGTACTCGAGTGGGTTGCCATACATATCCCAACTTCAGACCTAGAACTATGCTGTTTAGACGAGTGGTTCTCAAACTTTTGTGAGCAGTGGAATCACATGGAGGGCTTCAAAAACACAGATTCTTGGGCACCACTTGCAGAATGTCTGACTCAGTAGATATAGCGTGGATGCAACCATGTGTGTGTGTATGTTAGTCACTCAGTCGTGTTTGATTGTCTCACCAACAAGGTTCCTCTGTTCATGGAATTCACGAGGCAGGAATACTGGAGTGGGTTGCCATTCTCTTATCCAGGGAATCTTCCTGACTCAGGGATCGAACCCAGGCCTGCCACATTGCAGGCAGATTCTTTACTGTCTGAGCCACCAGGGAAGCCTGCAACCATTTGTAGCCCAAGCAAATTTCCAGGTGAGGCCAATACTGCACATTCTGAACCACACTTTAAGAATCACTGGTTTAGATGTATAGTTTACAACTGGCCAGGTAGTATAATCATCGGGAAGTCTGTTTTAAAATCCCAGTTCTTATACTACACCCCAGATGATTAAAATCAGAATCCCTGGGGATGAAACCCAGGCATTTTGAAGTTCTGAGCTGATTCCAGTGTGGAGTCAAAGTGGAGAATTTCTAGCTAGACCTCAAACTTTAGCATACATTCAAATCAGTTGGAGACTTGTTAAACCACAGATTTCTGGTCCCTACTGGGCAGTTTCTAATTCACTAAATCTGGTTTGGGCCCAGGGCTATGCATTTCAATCAGTTTCCCAGGTGATGATGCTGTTGGTCTTGGAACCCTGCTTTGAGAACCACAGATCAGACCCCAACCTCAACTCTAGCTGCACTTTATCTATTGAGGGATCTGGTATAAAACATGAAGTTAACTACCGCCACCCCCCAAATAAACAATAAAAACCGGGCATTGGGATTTAATTCATTTAGGATGGCAAGCTTTTCGAGCTCTCCAAATGATTCTAAGGTGCAGCCCAAGACTGAGAATAACAGTCAAACCGAGCAAAGGTAAAGATGCAACAAATGCCTCACCTGAAATGTCTGCTGCTTGTCTGGCTACATATGGCCTCTTCCAACAGTATTCCAAGCATATTCCTGCTTTAATCATTATGTGCAATATAATATCTGTGCTTAAGAAAAATACTACATTTTTTAAATAAATGGAAGATTATAACAGTCATTTCTGAATTTGAGAAGTAACTAGGTTAGGCCAGGAGGGGATTCTCCCCCCTATCCTTCATTGCTATAAATACAATTTGCTGTCTGGAGTTTTTAACTGTAACATGGTAACCCACCCCTTTGGTGAGCTGCAGCTAGTCATGTAAACAGAAACATTATAACTGTTATTATAAAAGCAGTTTTCTATAAAGGAGAATTTATGCTTATATCTAAATAAACTTGAATCCTGATCAAACACCCTGGTTCCAGGAAAATAACTTTGGGTTTGGACAACACAAACCAGAGTAACGATTTGCTGCCAGTTGAAGTTTTTGAATACACAGGGTCATTTTTAATCACATAGTATGGGAATAACTGGTCTGCTGCAGACAGTAGAAGCTGAGATTTGGGAATAGGGTGGTGGGCGTGGGAAGTAACAGATGGACTCAGCACTAAACCAGAGCTTCCTTGGCCAGCTCTGAGCTCTATGCTCAGATCCATGTTCGTAAATAGTTACTTTCTACTTTAGTTGTCACCACAAACAGTGATACTATTATGTTTTAGCAGCTGATTGAGTAACTTACCATTCATGATCCTTCTGCAATATACTATGCAAGTCTAGTTATTAAACCCAGAAAGACTTTAGAAATTTAGCACTGGAAAAGCTTCACACCCACTAGAATGGTTGTAACAAAAAACTCAAACAATAGCAAATACTGGTGGGGATCTGAAGAGACTGAAACCACCCAACATTGCCAGGTTGGAATTTACCACCCAATTTACCACTTTTGCAAACAGAGTGTTGGTTTTCTTAAAAGTTAAACATGAAGTGACCACACAGCTGAGCAATTCTGCTCCTGGGTATTTACCCAAGACCAAAAATAATAATAAAAATATTTAGGCAAAAAAAGTTGAGTGTGAATGTAAAAGACGCTCAGGCAAAAACTTAAGTGTGGCTGTTTATAGCACTATTACACATAATGGCCAAAAAATGGAAGCAATCAAATGTCCATCAACTAATGAACAGATTAACAAAATGTATGTATAGTCCACGCAATGGAATATTATTCACCAATAAAAAGGGAAGTGTTAATATATGCTGCTGCTGCTAAGTTGCTTCAGTCGTTTCCAACTCTGTGCAATCCCAGAGACGGCAGCCCACCAGGGTCCTACGTCCCTGGGGTTCTCCAAGCAAGAACACTGGAGTGCCACTTCCTTCTCCAATGCATGAAAGTGAAAAGGGAAAGTGAAGTCGCTCAGTAGTGTCCAACTCTTAGTGACCCCATGGACTGCAGCCTACCAGGCTCCTCCGTCCATGGGATTTTCCAGGCAAGAGTACTGGAGTGGAGTGCCATTGCCTTCTCCGGTAATATATGCTACAACCTGACAAATCTTGAAAACATGCTAAATGAAAGAAAGCAGTCAGCAAAAATGATAGTATCTGATACCATTTAGATTAAATGTCTAGAAGAGCCAAATCTAGGAAAGAAAGTACATTAGAGCTGGAAAAGTGAGAAGGAGGGAGTAATACAAGGGGAGGTGAAAGCTATCGGGTACAGGGGTTTGGGGTTTTGTTGTTAAGAGGATGAAAGTGTTCTAAAACTGACTCTCGATGGTTGTATTTATCTGTGAATATACTAAAAACCACTGAATCATCCACTTCAAGTGGATGAATAGTATGGTATGTGAATTATATTTCAATAAAGGCGTTATCTATAGAAGGTAGTGCCCCAGGAAAGGACAGAAGCAAATTTGCAGCATCCTATCAAATAACCTTGGACAAGACCTCCCCGCGCATGCGCACGGAGCTACTTGGCGCTAGTAAAGGAGCGGGCGGCTCGGAGGCGCCAGCGCTGGGTCCTTGCTGTCTCCCTGCTGACACTGCACTGACGCCCCGGCACAATCCCTCTGTAGTAGCTCGGGGAAAGGGCGGAGACCACTCGTCCGACGTAGAATAAAACCCCGAGCGCGTTCCCCGCGGCGCCAAGCCTCTGGCTGCAGATGTTGCGCGGGGTGCCTGGTCCCCACCTCGGGGGGCCGTGCGCTCCTAAGCGGGCGGGCCCCTAAGCTGTCGCAAGGAGGATGGCTGACGAGCGTCTTTCTTCCCAGTCTCTTTCCCAACAAAGGGTAACTGACCTCCCGCGTGATCTGGTCGGAGCGAAGGTTCCCTAAACACGTTTCCCGCTATTGTGCGCAGATGCTCAGAGAACGCAAAGGAGCAGCAGGACGCACCGGAGGGACGCGGGACAGGGAGGCCCCGGTGGCTCCCTCCTGGGGCGGCCGGGGCCTCGCCCGCAGCGGAAGGCGGGGGGTGGGGTGGAGGTTGGGGGTGTGCGGGGAGACTTGGGAGGGTTGTGGGGGAGGGGAGCTGTAATTGCGGCGCAGCCCTGGTTCCCACGCTCCTATTGTTGGCGACTTTGTTTCCAATTCCCATCACGTGTGCTAATTAGTTAGAGCTGCTGGCTGGCTGGGAGGCGTGTGGCCGTCCTAAAAGCAGCAAGATCACTTCTGTGGGGAGTCGGGCAGGCTGAAAGCTACACGGGGCTTCTTTCTCCTCTGAGCCTCCTTCTCTGCCTCTCGGGAGGGTGGGAGTGGGAAGGGAAGGGGAAGAAATGTAGATTGTGGGATAAATGCCACTGAGTGGCAATGGCAACCAAGGGCGCGGGGAGTGGGGGGGTGGGCTGTAAGGGCGGGAATATTGGAAGAAGCAGGATTAAAAGAGAAATTCTCATTAAAGTTCTAACTTGATTAGGAAATGCCTTACAGAATCCCTTCCACAATTTTGTTCAGTGAGTCTTTTCCAGATGGGATCATTGAGGAGAGGTATTTCATTCAAACAAAACAAAATGTGTTTCCACACTCGGAATAAGGCAAGCACTTGCATCCCTATATATAATGGGAGAGGGGAGGAGGAGAAGAGGGAAATGCAGTGAGTCAGTGCCTCGTGGAAGCCTTTGAGTTTCATGCACTTGGGTGCCAAGCTTTTAGAAGGGGCTCAGGCATTTGTCAGAGACCATTAACAGAGGACCGTAGTCAGCTTGACAAAATACATGGGCCCAATTTTTTTTTTTTTTTTTTTACTTACTTTCTCTGTTCTTTGGCTTTTTGTTGGGTTATGATTAGTAACGTTTCCATTCTCACAATGGAAGTTCCCACCCTGAAGATACAAGATTATCCATACTTCTCTATAAATAAGAGGAAAGCTGGCTTTCATAAGAACTCATCGCATAGCCATGTATGCTGTAGCAAAAGGAAGAAGGTTCTGCCCTTGCCTTGGAAAGCAGCAGAGCCGTGGAGGAAGATCAAGGGTGACTTCATTCATCCAGCAAGGATGTTTCGAGCATCTCCTGTTGCCAGGCACTTGGCGGGAGGCGGAGATGGAGAGATGAAACACCCAGAACCTGTCTTTAAGTCACTTATAAATCTAGTTGAGGAGACAGATAAGTATGTAAACCAATAATTAAAGAGTGACTCAGAAGTGGAGGTCTGCATTGGGAACTGTGAGGGCCAGAGGAGGGGCGCCAGAGCCCAGCAGGGGGATTGGGAAGACTTCCTAGAGAAGGAATGATTCATCTGACATTTCAAAGACAAATAACAAGTGGTCAAGGGAGGAAGGGGAAAAGGGCATTCTGGAAACAGGTAACAGGAGGTTCAAAAGGCCTATAGATCTTGATGGAGTATGAGGTGCTTTGCAAACCCGTGTCCTGCATCCCACAACTGTATAACACAGGGATGGAGGGGAAGATCATAAAAAGTCTTGTTGAGGCATTCAGACTTTATCCTAAATGCAAAAAGATTTAAGGAAAAGATGAAGATCATCACATATGTCATTTAGAAAGATAACTCAGGTAGTTGCTCGGAGAATGGATTGAAGGGGCTCAGATTGGAGGCAAGGAGTGGAGGCTGAGAGCTAAGTAAGAGACTGCAATGAGGAACCAGATGGGGAAATGGTCCAGATTCAAGAGCTATTTGGAAGGTGAAACCGAAAGAACATGGGGACCAAACATTAGTACTTAGGCACTTAGCAGCAGCAGCAGCAGCTTAGCAGCAGCAGTAAACTGTTAGAAAGAGTCTGGGATAACTCCAGGCTTCTGTCTTCACCTGGAAGAGTGATGGTGGGATTCACTGGGACAGGCAACTTGGAGAACAAAGAACAGGCTTGAAATGGAATGATATGATGGGTTGAGTTGGGGCCATGTTGTCAGTGACTGTGGGGCATCCAAGTAGTGATACCCAAGAGGCAGGTGTGTATATGGCTCTGACATGGAACTTAATTGGGATAAGGTGGGCCTGAGGTGGGAGAGATAGCAATAAGGGACAGGAAGGTCACATTCTGAGTGACTGCCCCTCTGCAAGGAATTTCTCCATATGCTGCTCCAAAAGGGACTCGGGAAGACTGAATGATCCCACTTAAATGAGATCTCTAAAGGAATCAAATTCAGAAATTCGGAACTTCCCTGGTGGTGCAGTGGCTAACACTCTGTGCTCTCAATGCAGGAGAAGGGGGAAGCAGGGGATGATGGGGGTGCGGAGGGGGGAGGCAGGGTTTGATCCCTGGTAGAACTAGATCTCACATGCTGCAACTGAAAGATCCTGCGTGCCACAACTAAGACCTGGAGCAGCTAAATAAATAAGTAATAAAATGTATTTTCAAAAATAATCAAATTCATACAAACAGAAAGTGGATGACAGTTGCCAGAGGATGAGGCAAGGGAAAAAGAGAGACGTTTTAATGGTTACACAGTTTGAGGTTTGAAAAAAAGACTAGAGATCCATTAGGCAACAATGTGGATATATTTACCACTGCCGAGCAGTGCATTTAAAAATGGTTAAGATGGTAAATTTTATCACTATAATTTAAAAAGGCAGTGGCTTTTGGAGCAGTCTTTGGAGAGGAGGTAAGAACCCTACCATCACCCTCTGGACAATACAAGGATGAAATTTGACCTTTGGCTAAGATGCTCTCACCCATTATTGATGGGAAGGTTAGTTAGGACAGACATTTCAGAACAGACAATATGAATCAAGAACCTGAAAAATGTTTAGGCCCTTTGATCTACATAGTCCACTGCCTCAGATCAACTCCAAATAACAAACCAAATGTGTTGGGGCTGGTGGGGGGGGGGGGGGGGACTGATTGAAGATAATAGATTTAATTTTTAAACTCAATGTTCAATAATAGAAAAACAAATGTAGTAAAATAACATACAATTGTTATAAATGTTTAGAATTTATAGCAATGTGGAGAAAAATTTTAAAGAGAAATATAATTCAAGACACAACTATATTCATGTTGATACTTTGATCACAACTATATTAAACACAATCTGTATACAGAATAAAAACCTGGAAGAAAATATATTCGTATGTTATAGTAGATATTTCTGGTTGGGCTCATAGGTGATTTTTTCCCATGTACTTTTCTACATTTTCCAAATTTCCATATTAAGCATATATTACTTTTAATGGAAAAATTAACCTATATAAATTTTTTTACAAAAAGTTCTTCCAGTCATTTGACTGGTGATTTGCATTTAGTTCAAAGCTGCAGCAGGTTGTTACATAAGTGATTTATAAATGCATTAAAAGCCAAAGGGAAGGCGAAATCATCTTCCAGGAAAAACTTAGAAAGACTTTGAAAACTCCTTCCTATGAATATGTTTCTTTTTGCTGCTCTTCTGTGGGAAAGAGGAAGCAGGAGATCTTAGCCTCAGGAAGTGATGTCAAACAGTTTAGCTGATTATAAGTGCTTGAAAGGCAAATTAAGGCCTTCCCTTTAATAGGATGTAATTGGTTAAATACGGTAATAGACCACCTGTGGCTGAGACGAAGCCAAGTCCTGAGAAGCCCCTGAGACCACAGCCTGGTGTTGACCTGCCCGAAGGTCAGACGGGATGGGCTTTTGATTTCATCTCAAGTTACACAGGCTGTGTTACAGAGAAAGATTCTAATCAAAACCTGGGTGTACACTTTGGTTTAGAATATGTTGACCAATGGAAAAAAGTTATACAATTTTTAAAAGAATTTCTTTTTAGAAATTAATCAACCACCAAGCAAGTAAAACAGCTTTCCTGGTGCCTCAGATGGTAAAGAATCTGTCTGCAATGCAGGAGAGCCAGGTTCAATCCCTGGGTTGGGAAGATCCCCTGGAGAAGGGAATGGCAACCCACTCCAGTATTCTTACCTGGAGAATCCCGTGGACAGAGGAGTCTGGTGGACTACAGTCGACGGGGTGGCAAAGAGTCAGACACGACTGAGTGACGAACACACATGCGAGTAAACAGTGCATCCTGTGTGCCAGGTGCTTTAGTAAGCATTTCGTGTATAATGAACTTGCTAACCAGTCTGTGAGACAGATTCGATTACTATCATCAGAATCAAACCCACTTTGCAGATGAAAACACTGAGGCACAGAGTAAGCTTGGCTTGAGGTCACACAACTTGTAGTGGTAGAGCTGAGACTTGAAGCCAGACAATCTGAGTTTACCATCTACATTCCTAATCCCTACAGTATACTGCTTCCCGAGATCTCCTTACTTGTTACTTGTGAATTCCATACACAACACAGGCTAGACCTTGCATTTGGAGCAATATGTCTTCGTACACTCCCATCTCCTCATGGCATCAGAATGATCACAAAAGTAGCTTTAGGGAAGTGAAAAAGCCCATTCAAGATTGCATCCACTGGGACTTCCTGGTGGTCCAGTGGTTAAGAATCTGCCTTCCAACGCATGAGACTCAGTTTCGATTCCTGGTCAGGGAACTAAGATCCTACATACTGCAACTAAGCCCACATCCCCAAACTAGAGAAAAGCTGGCATACCACAATGAAGACATGATGCAGCCATAAATAAATATTAATATTTTTTAAAAACGGTTACATCAGCAAACCTAAAATTACCAAGTGACAACAAATGTCGTACACCTTACTCATACACAGTCTCATCTGAGCTTGAAGCATGATGCTGAGGTGATTTAATAAGGAGAAATTAACTGAGGACTCCTTTGGAAGTAGAAAAATGTTCACACGTGGTTTTGCCATAGTGTGGCAGAGTCATCCTTAACACAGCTAGGATAGCATCTGTTTTGGCAATGGAAGAAACTCCTAGAAGAGTGTATAGCTTCTTGGGTTCATCCTCTTCTTAACTAGAATGTGTCCTCAGAAATTCCCCAGTGACCTCAGTATCCTCTGGACTCTTACTAAATGGAAACAAACATCAGGATGCAAGTTCGAAAATAAGCTTCTCTTCTCCCCAGACCAATTCTCCTTTGCAAATTTCTAAACGAGTGAAGGGCACCATCATGACCTAGTTACCTAAGCTAGTGGACATTGCGATTGGCTTCCCAACACCCGTTCCACCTGCCCCCTTCCCCAACCCCCTCTTATGATGCTAAGTCCATGGCAGTAATCTCATGTCCCATGCTAGTGATTGATGGGTTCAGGGAGGGCAGGTCTAAGGCAATCTAGGCCAAAGAAGCCTGAGAAAAGACTTGTTTTGAACTTGTCAGAAAGAGAAGCCAATACCCCCACACCTACCCCACCTTCATCCCATGTGAACAAAAACATATCCCTAGGGATAGTCGTCTCTTGACGTGAATGGAAACCAGCCTCAGGATGAAGCCAATGCTGTGGATGGCAAGGTGGAAAGACAAAGAATGTTGGGCTATTGCATTCACAAACCCTAAAGTGAATCCTAACCTTCAGTCTTCTCTTATTTGAGAAAATACATTTCCTTTGTTTTTACCAGTGTTCTTTGTGATTTTCAAGGGGCTTCCCTGGTGGCTCAGATGGTAAAGAATCTGCCTGTAATGCAGGAGACCTGGGTTCAATCCCTGGGTCTGGAAGGTCCCCTGGAGAAGGGAATGGCTACCCACTCCAGTATTCTTGCCTGGAGAATTCCATGTACAGGGGAGCCCACTGGGATATAGTCCATGGGGTCGCGAAGAGTCAGACACAACTGACAACTGACACTTTCACTTTCACTTTGTGATTGTCAGGCTTGGGCTGAAAAATTTTCTGTCCTTTTCCCCCAAACTTACGTAAGACTATTTTCTGCTATCTATTCCTGGTGCCCAGCTCAATGCCAAACAAACAATGTAAGTTCAGTAAATATCTGTAGAATTAGAAAAAATAAAAACAAGGAAAGATGTCAATTATATGCAGTGGAAATCATCATCCTTACTGATATATTTTACAGATCCAAACAATCATCAAGTCCAGTCTGTTCTCCCTAAATATTTCAAAACTCACACACTTCTCTCCATCCCCATTGCCAATAATGATCTCGTTCAGGACACCATGGAAGTCTCGCTTGGGTTACTGCAAAGCTTTTATTTCCAAAATCCTTTGGTTCATTGGAATAGGCCTGAAAACAAAGTAAGAAAAAGAAATGTGGAAGGATGAGTCTATGGCGGGCGCAGCAAGAATTTCCTTGCCGTGTCACAGGGCAGATCCAGAGTGCGTGCCACCATAATACATCCGGAAGCAGCCCTCTGTTCCGGTTTTCCCTAACCTGTGGGTCTTCCATTGACTGGGCTGTCAAGACTACCTGCCTGTGGTCTTGTCACTCCACTCACATCCTTATCTGCGATATATCCTTTCCACGGCTTGTCTGCTGCTTTGGCAGTGACCCCAAATAACAAATCCTCAGTCCAAGTTAGGATTCTCACCGGCCTTGGACCTACACAGCCTTTATGGTCTAACTTTACTCAGATACACCAGGGCCATCTAGCCAGGAAATTTGGTTATTTTCATCAGTTCTAATTTCAGTTCGACTCTGCAAATGCTGATCTCTGCTGGGAACATTCTAGACCTCCAAAAGGGAAGACAATGAGTTTGTCCTGCTCTCTGTACCCCAGAGTATGGTACATATCAGTGCTCAAAAATATTTGTTAAGTGAATCAAATATATATTGATGAATATGTTTATACTCCAGCAGCTCACAATCTACTGAAGGGATAAACATGAAGTTGGTCTACCACAAAGCTCACTGGTGTGTATATAAAAGGCAAAAATAAAAATAATAACATACATTGATGTTGTATGGCCTCAGCACACCTATCTGGGGACAGATTCAAGGCAATATTGAGCTACTAGCTTCTCTCAACCTTTTTCTACCTCAACAAAACTAAGAATAATATCATCATCTTGTAGGAATGTTACTATGATTAAATGAGATGGAGCAAGAAAAAATGTTTTAAAAACTCCCCAAAAGTGTCAAGTAATAATCTTGAATTCTAAACTCTTCCAATTTCACTTTTGTCATCTGTTAAATGTAGTAGAAATACCCACCTGCTCATGAAACTTTGAGGCATGGCTAGATGGGACTTCTCTGGTGGTCCAGTGGTTAAGAATCTGCCTGCCAATGCAGGGAACATGGGTTTGATCCCTGACCTAGGATCCCCACCTGCCACAGAGCAATTAGAGCCATGGGCCACAACTACTGAGCCCTCGCCTAGAGACTGTGCTCTGCAACAAGAGAAACCCCTGCAATGAGAAGCCCACACACCGCAACTAGCGTAGCCCCGCTCCCTGCAACTAGAGAAAGGCTGAGCGGAACCAAAAATTAAACAAATAAATAAAAATAATAGCAGTCCATAGCCATGTGGCAACTTCATTGTAACTTTATGATTAACAGCTTGCCATGAAATACTCTATAAACTTAATATATTGCTAAAACCCTTATAAGCCTTACACCTTGCTACTGATTTCCTAAATCTGCAGGAAACAGGAACACTGATTTACTGTGTTCTCCCACTGATGCTATAAGGTTGACTTTTCCCTTATAATCACACAACTGTTTCATTTTAGCTTCCTTGTAATTACATAATATTCAGCAACAAATGAGCCTTTTCTGATTCACAGTGACTCTGCCCCATGATCAAGATCTGCCCTTTTATTCACTATTCACATCTGCATATTGAGTGTGATTGCTAAGCCTAAGATCACAGGCAGTAGGCATGGCCCTGACCCTCTAGGAGGTTATACTCTAGGCAGTTGCTTACACATACAAGTATTATTAATATTATTATAAATATTATATTATTACATATAGCATCTTACACATACAAATATTAATATATGTAAATCTCAGCCAGTCTCCTACATGGGTTGCTAATGTCATGTCTTTTCTAAAATAAAGAGCTAAATGTAGTAAGGTTTTAAATTAAGCCTAATTTTCTGAAAGCATAGCCAGCATTTTAGAGGGGGAAAAAAAAAACAACCAAAAAACAAAAAAACTTGAGGAATAAATATGCTATAAAATAAATTCCAGGAGTTGTTGCATCTTTAAAGTAATAGAATAAATGGGTGCCTAAAGACACCACAGATCAGAAACAAAAATCAGCCACAAAGGGACTTCCCTGGTGGTCCAGTGGTTAAGACTCCATACTTCCAATGCAGGGAATACAGGTTCCATCCCTGGTTGGGGAACTAAGATGCCACATTCTGTGTGGCATCGCCGAAAAAACTTCTTATAAAAATAAATAAAAATTTAAAAATCAGCCCAATGACCATACAGCGCAGAACAGACCTCTTTGGGATTTCTCCAGACCTCATCACTCTCATAACCCAGGTGCACTGAGCCTGTCTTTCCTTCCCCAGGGGGGTGCCTTTGCGTAGTCCTTGCCATCAGAGGGCTGACTCTTTCTGCTCTGTCCTCTGTGCTTCTAAGTGGGAGGCCTCCAGGGCAGCCTGAACGAAAAGGGCGGAACTCACATTCACACCTTTTCCTGGACACAGATCCCGCCAGCCACTGCCCCCCACGACCCTCACGCGGCCCAGCAGTGTGTACACAAAGCTGGCTCCTGAGGGGCTGCGTCATGTCTGAGGAGGACCCCAGTACAGGAGGACATGGTGGGCTTTCTGACTCTTGTCAGCTGCTCTTGAACTATATAAAGGGAAAACTGCAAGGCACTGGCCTCCTGGGAAAGGGGGCACTCCAGTAAGTCCCTTGTTATTTGCCCCACAATTACTTTCAAACAACCCCCAATATGCCAGGTGATACAAACAACCCCCAATATACCCCTATGACCCCTCGTAGGTACTAGAAACATCTGGTGCCTGTCCACCTCCTAGAGCTAAGGTGACATGAATCCTCGGCACCAGCAAAGGGTCCAGACCTCCTATCTCCTTACTCAGGGATCTTAAGGTCATCTCTTACTTAGTAACACTAACACTAGAATATTCACTTCTTTTCTCAGCATTGTTGTTGTTGTTTAGTTACTAAAACATGCCTGACACACACACAGCACCTTCTAATAACATACTGACAATCAGATATTTTCCCAATTTAGCAAGACTCAGACCTCAGACGTGGAGGTGCAATGTCTCCTCCCTGCTGTGACTTTGGAGAAACCCCAAAGAGATCATTTCTCCGTTGTCCAGTCATTTTTGTCTGATTTTTGTTTCTGGTCTGATGCCAAGCATTGCCTCTCTAAATAAGCAAGGAAATGACTCAGGTAACATTCTTTGGATTCAGATTATCTGAGAAAAGGGAACTTAGAGTTGGGGTGGGGTGGACTTTAGTCTCCCAGTGCCCTGAGCTTGTTTAACACCTTCAAGTACAATGGAAAGATACTGATGTTTTCTGGGTGGGTCTCAAGAACATCACTTGATTCGCTTCACATTTCTCAGACAAGACTTTGTCATAACTTTGAACCAAAGGATAATAAATTTCATCCTGTGACAGAGTCTGAATCCATGAACTTTTGGGAATGTCCATTTTGTAGGAAGAGAGGCCAGAGACTCGTTGAGGTTGGGGGACAGGAAGGAGGTAGCCTCCATCCTCTGAACTTTCAATCAGCGCGCTTTGGGAGCCCAGGGTGAACAGGCTAAACCTGCAGGGAGCAGCATGATGATGGTTCATCCAGCTTTCTTACTGGGAAGACGCTGGGCCCTGATGGTGACTCACCTCACAGAAAGGAGGGTGGTTCACTAAGAGAAGCACATAGCTCATTCTGTCTAAAGTTGGGGGGCAGGGATTTCAAAACAGATGGCCACAGTACACTCAGTTTCATGGGCATGACTAGCATTTTTTAAAAAGAAGTAGTACTCTGTACTTCAGAGTATAATAGAAAATATTAGAGTGCATTGCACATAGTAAAGGTAACTATTGTGAAACTTTTTTAACATTAAAAAAACTTTTTAATGGAAGTACAGTTGATTTACAATGTCATGTTAATTTCAGGTGGACAGCACAGTGATTCCATTACGCTCACACACGTATGTACTTTCAGATTCTTTTATTTCAGATGAGTTGGCAGGTAGGTAATGTATCACCGTTATTATTGTTGTTCAGTTGCTAGCTTGTGTCCAACTCTGTGATCCCATGGACTGCAGCATGCCAGGCTTTCCTATCTGTCACTATCTCCTGGAGTTTGCTTAAATTCATGTCCACTGAGTCAGTGATGCCTTCCAACCATCTCATCCTCTGTTGCCCTCTCTTCTTGCCTTTAATCTTTCCCAGCCTCAGGGTTTTTTCCAATGAATCAGCTCTTCACATAAGGAGGCTTCAGCATCAGTCCTTCCTTCATTGTAGACCAGATCTTTTTCCCTTTGGCTTACTTATTTATTTTAGGGATGCATTGGGTCTTTTTTGCTTTTGCTCAGGTTTTTTCCTCTAGCTGTGGCAAGCAGGGGCTACTCTTTGTTGCAGGGCATGGTTCTAGGGCACTCGGGCTCAGTAGTTGTGGTACAGGGGTCTCAGTTGCCCACAGGCATGTAGAATCTTTCCAGATCAGTGATCAAACCTGTGTTGCCTGCATTGACAGGCAGATTCTTATCCACTGCACCACCAGGGAAGTCCCAGACTGGGTCTTAATGGCAAACACATTTCTGCCGAGGATCCTGGTCAAAGCAGACAAACAATGAGCAAGGTGTGCTCTGATTACTGTTCGGTCCTCCCTTTTTCCACTTTGCTGTTTTCAACCCTGCTTTCTCAGTATTGCCAAATAGTGCATTTCTTTCCTCATTTTTGGTCAATCATATTCCCCAAATCTACCTTCTAATCTTTGCACACCTAGTCAGGACAGCACCTGCCATGAAAAGGTGACTTTAAGACAAATACTGGTTTTTTTTAAGATGCGGTTTCCCTGGTGGCTCAGTGGTAAAGAATTCGCCTGCTAATGCAAGAGACACCATTTGATCTCTGGGTGGGGAAGATCCCCTGGAGAAGGAAGTGGCAACCCACTCCAGTATTCTTGCCTGGGAAATCCCATGGATAGAGGAGCCTTGAGGGCTACAGTCAGTCCCTGGGGTCACAAAGAGTCAGACATGACTGAGCAACTGAGCACACAGGATGAGAGTAGCCTGAGTAAATGTGTCTTTCACAAAAATTCTGAACATTTTTGCAGAATTTAACAAACTGATCGTGCACACACACACACACACACACACACTTACATGGGTTTTCCTTTACCTGGTCAAGGTAGCAAATGGTAGAATGATTTTAGCATTTGGTGTTAAGGTTCATGGGAGTCCTATGCATGGTGGCATCCTCCATTTTTAGGATTCTAAAACTTGGTATATTTGCAAAGGCCCTGCATGACCAGTGAGCTGGACTGACCTTGCCCCTGTGGCATATGTAATAGCAGAAACAGACTCGTTCCTCCGAACTTTGCTGCAGCCAAGGGGTTAATCCTTCCCCTCACCCCCACCCCAAGCTGAGCCTGACTTGGTATGAACCACAGCCACCCCCTCACAGCTGTCTTAGCTTCTCAGGAACCTGACAAGAAGCATGTCTGTCCGACCTAAACCTCACCTGTTGTAATGTGACTCCGCTTCATTCATTCACTGTCAGGCAGTCAGTGGATGGTTCTCAAGTCCCTGCAGTGGGCTCACTGATACGCGATGCCATGCAGAGCCTGGGCTGCAGACACAGTCCAGCCACAGGGACAATGCACTAAGTCACCTTTGCCAGGCTATCACTTGTGTGATAAAGGCAGTGGAACTCTAGGTGCACAAGGAGGGGACATAAAGGACTGGACTGAGTTGGGGGGGGGTGGTTTGGGGGTGGGGAGAAGGGGGCGGGGTGGTTGGCTCCTGGCAGTGCTGGCTATGATTTGAAGCTGCAGAGTTGGAGATGGAGAACTGTTGGAATCCTCTTCCTAAGAGTCATTTTCCTCAAACTTCTGAGTCTTCTTCAATATTCTCAATTAATTTTGCTGATTTTACTTTAAAAAATATGTTTCATTTTTAGAACTTCTTTTAGATTCACAGCAAAATTGGGCAGAAAGTACAGAGATTTCTTACATACCTGCTGTTAATTTTTCTTTTTTCTATCCAATTTTTGTGCATGCTAAGTCTCTTCAGTTGTGTCCGACTCTGTGAGACCCTATGGACTGTAACCTGCCAGGCTCCTCTGTCCAAGGGATTCTCCAGGCAAGAATACTGGAGTGGGTTGCCATTTCCTTCTCCAGGGGATCTTTCCAGCCCAGGGGTCGAACTTGCATCCCTTACATCTCCTGCATTGGCAAGCAGGTTCTTTACCACTAGCGCCACCTGGGAAGCCTGTATCCAGTGATAGCCCTCTCATCAGTTCTGTGGTTGCAGTCTATTTTCTCTCTCTCTTTAGTGTATACTGTATTTAACTCTATGAAAGTAGGGACTGTATCTGTTTCCTTCTCTCAGCATCTACGCGGTAAATACCCGTTCATTTAGTCAATGTGTGTAGCCCATTTTCTCTGGGCTTCATCAGGCTGAAATGGGGGCTGGAGCTGATGTTTAAAATGAGTTCCAATTGTGTATTATGCCACAGACACCTTCCTCCTGCCGCCTGTGGTAGCAGCTCCATCCCCAGCAGGTCTCTCCGGCTTATGTCTGAGAGTTTCTAGTGATGTCCTCAATGTGATCAGGAAGAAGTTGCTGGAATGAGGCTAACACACTGGGGGCCCCAACAAGCTGAAGTGGTTCTGTGTTCTTTGATGCCTTCCATGCCTCAAAGTTGCAGATGTGAGCGGTGAAGAAGGGGGAGGAACAGCCTTTCCTTCCTGTGTGTCACCCGTTTCCCAGGCGCAGAAGCAGTGTGACTTTGTGCCTTGTACCTGGGTTTGTAGTGAAAATATGTCTTCCCATATTTATTTACAGCTCCTTAAGTCAAGAGGTAGTATTCAGAGTCTCTTCTCTTTGAGGATCATTGAGATGTTGGTACTGAGTTCAACTTACTAGCCTACCTCTTCTTCCTCAGGGTGAGCGAGCCCCACGAGGCCCTTCAGCGCCCCCTGCAAAATGGACCAACCACTCTGTTAACGGACCAGCCATCACCAGTCACATCTAGATCCCAGCAGTGACCACGTTCCACCTTGAGCTTGGACCACTAAATCCTTTCTTTCAAACAGAACCTTGGGCTGATGTAGAAACTTAGCACGAGCCTAACCCAGCCTGCTATATGCCATGCATGGTTTACATAATACTCTAGAGCTTGTGTGTGAAGCTCAGTGAATCCAGATGAACATGGCCAGTGCCTGAAGACTGTGGGAGGCCATTTAGCTTCTCTCTAACCCATGGACGTTCTGCCAGTTGAGGAAGGTCAACTTTGAGAGGGAGTATGGACCTAACCAGAAGACACCATCCATCCTATCAATATAACTGCAGTGAACGGAACCACTGTTACTCCTCAGATGAGGACAGCACTCCGCAGTGTCCCAATGACCCACCCGTCCATCTGCCTAGGACACTCTCGGTTAAACTGATTTATCTAGCGATTTGTGTCTCACGCATAACAGAGATCCATTTATACCATGGAGACACATTTTCCCTATTTATCTTTGCTTGCTTATTTGACAATCAGCAGATAGTTCTTGAATGCCTACTACGTGTTAGGGATTGTTCTAGTCAAAGTCAGAAACAAAAGAGATAAGCTCACTATTCTTGCGTGGATTAGTCACTCATTCATGTCTGACTCTTTGGGACCCTGTCCATGGGATTCTCCAGGCATGAATACTAGAATGGGTTGCCATGCCCTCCTCCAGGGGATCTTTCTGACCAAGGGATCAGACCCGGGTCTCCTGCACTGTAGGCAGATTCTTTACAGTCTGAGCCACCAGGGATAGTGTAGCTTACCATAAATAAAAGCAAACCATAAGTAAGAAAACTGGCAAATAACAAGGTAATTAATTTCAGATAATCATAAGTTCTATGAAAAAAAGTAAGCAGAGCTACATGATATAAAAGGTGACCAGGATTGCCTGCCTCGGATTATTCCCAGCGCCCTCCTCCTTTGCACTCTCTAGTGTATATTGTGGAAAGATTAAATGCTTGTGTCTTCAACATCCCTTACTGCTGGGGGGAGGGGCGAGACTCTAGTCTGTGACTTCAAGCAGAATATCCTGAGGAGGGTTTCCCTGCCCCCGCAAAATGCAGAGCCACATAAGAGAAGATTTTGGTCCTTTGAACTTTATTTTCTCCTTGTTTGGGACACAGACATAATCCCCAAGGTGCAGCAGCTGGCTTGCAACCTTGAAGTAAATACCACTAGTGAGAAAGTGACTGGTGAGCTTCTCTGGTGGCTCAGATGGTAAAGAATCTGCCTACAATGCAGGAGGCCCAGGTTCAATCCCTGGATTGGGAGGATCCCCTGCAGAAGGGAATGGCAACCCACTCCCGTATTCTTGCCTTAGAATCCCATGGACAGAGAAGCCTGGTAGGCTTCAGTCTGTGGTGTCGCAGAGTCAGGCACGACTGAGCAGCTAACACACAAGAAAGTTACAATGTTAAGGCTGGCAGAGTAGAAAGTGAGAAAGAGCCTGAGTCCTTGATGACATCATTGAGCCTCGCACAGCCCTGACATAACTCCCCTGGATGTCTTAATACATGATACACGGATCTATCGGTTTATGTCAATGTTAGGTTTACTCTTATTCACAGCCAAACACTTTCCTAACTAACAGACGTGAACCTCTGAGTGGGAAGCTTATGGAAATTTCCAAAGTGCTCGTGGAAATCTGCTCTAAGAAGATGACATTTAGTTGAGACCTGAATGATAAGGAGTCAGTCATGTGAAGATCTGGGATAAAGAATTCCAAGCAGAAAAAACAGTAAGTGCAAAGGCCCTGAGGCAGAAATAATTCTTCTATGTTCAAGGAATACAGTCCAGTGGGCCTGAAGCTCCCCACACAGGGGAGACTGAGGGCAGGCTGAAGGTCTGAGAGGCAGGCAGGGGCTAGACGACTGAAAGCCCTGTAAGCCATGTCAAAACTCTGGATTTTATTTCAGTTCCAAAGAGAGATTTCAGATGAATTTGAGATACACTTTAGAGGCAAAGCCTTCAACTGGACTTGTTGATGGACTGAAAGTAGGATAAGCAAAAATAAGGAATTAAGGGTGACTTAGATTTTTATCCTGATCAAGGACTGAAGTCATTACTTGAGTGGGAAAGAATGTGAAAGGCCTGAGTGGGGAAAGGAAAGGAAATGCAGACACACAAATTGTGTTTTATGTTGATTTAAGGATGCCTATTAGACTGGCAAGTGGCGATGTCCTATGGGAAGCTGGGTACATGAAACTCCACGGAGAAGTCAGGGCTAGAGACAGAAATTTGGACCCATCCACACACAGATGGCATGTAAGTCACGACTCTGGACGTGACTTCCTGACCACTGGAGGCCACAAAGGGGATTAGGAAGAGTATCTAGGGAAGTGAAACCAAAGCCAGGAAGCACGGAGAAAAGAAGTTTTTGAGGAGAGTCATTAGCTCTGCCGACTGATGCTAAGAGGTTGTGGAAAATCAGACAGGGTAGAGGCTGATATCAGATATATTTGGTTATTATGCTAAGAGCAGTTTCAGAAGAGAGGTGAGGCAGAAGCCTGGTTTGAGTGGATTCAAGAGAAAATGGGTGATGAGAAAAAGAAGTAAAGACATCTCCTGAGTACAGAGCAGTTCTCGCTGAAGGGAAGCAGAAAAATGGGACAGTGGCTGCAGGGGGCTTGGGTTAATGGAGGACTTGGGCAGAGTTGGGTTTTTTTATAATTTTATTTATTCATTTATTTTTGGTTGCACTGGGTCTTTGTTGCTGCACTTGGGCTTTATCTAGTTGCAGAGAGCGGGGGCTACTCTCTACTGCTTACACAGGCTTTTCATTGCGATGCCTTCTCTTGTCGCAGAGCAGGGGCTTTAGGGTGCACTTGGGCTTCAGTATCTGTGGGTCACAGGCTCCAGAGCACAGACTCAGTAGCTGTGGTGCACAGGCTTAGTTGCCCTGTGGAATCCTCCCAGACCAGGGATCTACCCCGTATCTCCTGCATTGGCTGGTGGATTCTTAACCACTGGACCACTCTTGGACAGAGTTTTTGGTTGGAAGATAGAGCCCTTGTCTGCTCAGCAAGGTGAATTGTACAGAGTGAGGTGGAAGAGTTGATAACAACTGACCTCCCTCTACGTAGCAGGCACTTACATTGCTATTGAATCCTCTCAACAGGCCCATGAAGATGGAGCTTTCCACCCTCTTTCTGGATGGGAAGAAGGCATGAAAACATGTTGGTTGGTGTTTCAGGTTTGAGTCTGACAAACTCTGAGCTCTTCTGTTTGTTAGCTGTGTGCCTTTGATGGGTATCTTACCTCTCTGTTTCATAACAGTATTCACCTCAAATGACTGGTGTGAGGATAAAAATGAAATGATCCACATTAAAAAATGCTCGAGGCCTCACACACAGTAAGGGCTCAACAAACATTTGTCCTTTGCAGAGATAAGGAAAGAAAGCCTCAGAGGTAAAGTATCTTCCTTTATTGAACAAATATATTGAGCTTCTACTTTTCACTAAGTTTGTTGAGAACAGGAAGTGCAGCAATAAACGAGGTGTGAAGTAACCTGTCCTCATAGAGCTTAGAGCCAACAACGATGATTATGATGGCGACAATAAAACCTTCAATAGCTAACATGTACTTTCTACTACATGAGGACTTTGTGAAAAGTGAAAGTGAAAGAGATAGTTGCTCAGTCGTGTCTGACTCTCTGTGACCCCATGTACTGTAGCCCACTAGGCTCCTCTGTCCATGGAATTCTCCAGGCAAGAATACTAGAGTGGGTAGCCATTCCCTTCTCCAAGAGATCTTCCCAACATAGGGATCAAACCCCAGTCTTCTGCATTGCAGGCAGATTCATTACCATCTAAGCCACCAGGGAAGCCCTGAAGCTTCATAGTAGTAATAATAAAAGCAGAATGCCTTGCTCCATTTTGTCTTTCTATTAAGTCATCTTTCCCAAGGGTATCATTTTGCTAGAAGAATGAAACCCAACTCTAAAGAAATAACTGTGGTGTGAGGACATGTTATTGAAAGGAAAACATTTAGAGGTGATGACTAACCTTCCTTGCTTTCTCCACGACTTTCCAAAGATCCTATCAGAAGTAGGTTTTAGGAATTGTTTTTCTCTGCATCCTGCCTTGTTTCCCCTTCCCTGGTTTCTTCTCATGTTGTTTAATTAATTCATGACACAAACATGACAGGCACCTTGTTAAGTCATTGGGGTGTCAACAATTCAACAATCAGTATTGTGGACTGAATTGTGACCCCCACCAAAATTCCTATGTTGAAGTTCTAACCCTCCGTACTTCAGGATGTGACTGCATTTGAGACAGAGTCTTTAAAGAGGTCAAGTTAAAATGAGGTCATTAGGCTGGATTCTAATACAATATGACTGATGTCCTTATGGGAAGAAGAGATTAGGACACAACACCTTCAGAAGGAAGACCACATGAAGACACATGGAGAAGATGGCCATCTGCAAGCCAGTGAGAGAACTCAGAAGAACCCAATCCTTCTGACACCTTGAGCTCAGACTTCCAGCCTCTAGAATTGTAAGAAAATAATTTTCTATGGGTTGAGTCACACTGCCTATGGCACTTAGTTATAGCAGCCCTAGCAAACTAATACAATAAGCATTATAAAACACAGCATTGTAGAGGAGATGCGCAAGTTCATAGCTAACCACCTGACAAGGTAAGGCAATGCTGAGCCACAGAAGTTCTAAGGTTAAATCCCTGGGCACCAAGCATACAGATGCTATTTCCAAAGGCAGTGCAGACAGGCAGGGAATGATCTAAGGAAGAAATAGATTGTGAACCAGGACTAGAATGACTCACAAGGACTTTACAGGATTAGAGACAAGGGCATTCTAGGGGGCTGGCTCAGGATGAGTCATCTTTCTCGTATGGTCTCTCTTTGTCCTTCTTGTGCATTATCCTGACCAAGCTCTATAACCAAACTATTATCCTATCATTATTGCATTCATAAACATAAATTGGGACTTCCCTGGTGGTCCAGGGGCTAAAACTCCATGCTCCCAATGCAGGGGGGCCCAGGTTTGATCCCCAGTCAGGGAACTAGATCCACATGCTATAACTATGAGCTGGTACACCCAAATATAATAAATTAATTAAATGTAAGTTTATTAAAGGGGTTTCCCAGGTGGCTCAGTAGTAAAGAATCCACCTGCCAAGCAGGAGACATGGGTTTCATCAGTGAGTCTGGAAGATCCCCTGGAGATGGAAATGGCCAGCCACTCCAGTATTCTTGCCTGGGAAATCCCACAGACAGAGGAGCCTGGTGGGCTAGAGTCCATGGGGTCACCAAGAGTCAGACATGACTGAGCAACTAAACCACCGCCACCAAGTTTCTTAAGGAGCAAAAGTATCACTGTCCCCATTTTCCAGATGAGGAAACTGGGGCACAGACAGGTGCAGTAACTTGTCCAAGGCCACCCAGCTCGTAAGTGTCAGAGCTGGATGCACACCCAGCAGTCCTCCTCCTCCAGGGGTCTAATGACTGAGACCAGGTTTAATCAAGGAGCAGGGTGGGTATAGACTGAGGCTCTGTGAACACAGCCTAGAGGGAAGTAGGGACTTTCTTTCCAGACCTGTGGGTGGAATCAGAAGGACAGAGCTTGACAGTAGCTTGAGAAGGAAGGAAAGCTGAAGGAAGTCGTTTTTATTTTTGAGAAGAGGAAAGATGAGAAACTGTAGGTTTCTAAAAGGAGATAGGAGATAGCTGGCAACAGAAGTTCCAGCAGGAGAACAGACGTCTTTGATAAAGCCTAAGCCTGCTCAGGGCAGATGGGGGGAGGGGGTTGAGAGTGGTAAGGACAGCCTTGGAAGAAAAAAGGGGACAGTTCCCTCCGAAATGAAAGTGGAGGAGAGCTAAAGGGACGAGATTAGAAGCTAAGCATACAACAGGAGTGATGGCACCCAGCCATGGTGCTGTGTTCTGTTCTCTCTCCTTCCTTCCTTCCTTCTTTCTTTGATTCTCTTTCTTTCTTTTTATTCTTTCCTTCCTTCCTTTCTTTTTCAAAAATGTCTTTTATTATATCTTTTTTTTTTCTGGGAAGTACAAGGCAAAGGGAGGGAGGGGATGGGGGTCCAAGGGGAGCTGTGAAGTTTGGGGATAAGACTCTGTGGGGTGTGGGAAAGACACGGAGGACAAGAAGAGGGCAGCCCAGAGTCCACCGCCTACAGGCAGCGTCAGTCCGTCCAGGTGGGCTCCGCCAAGGCACAGGGGTGGGGAAGGCCAGTGGTCAAGGGATCAGAGAACTGAGAATGGAGTAGAGGATCTAAGGGACTGAGCAGGGGATGCAGCCTAGGGAAGTAAGGAGAGTAAGAGGGAAATGAAAGCACACAACAGGAGCATTTCCAGGACTAAAAGGTATCCATTCCAACATCCTTTGTCCAGGACTCAGGAGCTAGTTCCCTTTTATTTTTGTTATACAAATATTTAAAATGGAAACTTCTAAGCATATGAATCCCAGATGGGATTTTGTGCACAAGATGTGACAGCGGGGGGGTGGGGTGGGGGGATGCACCGTTATTTTTAATATTTTATTTTTCATTTACTCTTTTTAAACTTTTTAGTTTACATGTGTGTGCTGTGTGCTCAGCTGTGTGACCCCATGGACTGTAGCCTGCCAGCTTCCTCTGTCCATGGAATTTCCCAGAAGAGAATACTGGAGTGTGTTGCCATTTGGAGTACAGCTGATTAGCTATACTTGGGATAGTTGGATAGTTGTGATAGTTTCAGGCAGACAGCAAAGGGGTTCAGCCATACATACACAAGTATCCATTCCCCTCCAAACTCCCTTCCTGTCCAGGCTGCCACATAACATTGCTCTACACAGGGAACTCTACACAGTAGGACCTTCTCATTACCCAGTTTAAATATAGCAGGCTGTACATGTCCATCCCCAAAGCCCTATCTCTTCCTCCACTCTGTGTGTGCATGCTCCGTCACTTCAGTCATGTCTGACTTTTTGTGACCTCACGGATTGCAACCCGCCAGGCTCCTCTATCCATGGGATTTTCCCTGCAAGAATACTGGAGTGGATGGCCATTTCCTCCTCCAGGGGATCTTCTCAACCCAGGGATCAAACCCACATCTCCTATATTACAGGCAGAATCTTGAGCCACCAGGGAAACGGCTGCACCATTTTCCACAAACATCATAATTAATGCCGTTGGTAGAGTCTCCTTGGAAGGCCACATGGATTCTGAGGATGCTGCTGTTTTCCACAGCATTCCTGACCTCCTCTTGGCCCTTTCCTTCATATCTCCTTTCTTTTATCATGTCATCATCTCTCCACATGGATTTGATTTTGTTGGTTTTGATTTTTTTTTTTAAAGAACCAAAAATCATTTAAGCATTGTTTGATAAGTGAGGTAGTCAACCAAACTGAGTATTGTACTTTGGGTCAAAAACAAAATGATGATTAAATAATGAGACCAAATCTCTTGGGTAGGTGGATGGGTGGGGGAAGAATCATTAACTAGCCTGAGGGCAAACACTGGAGGAATTTTAACAAAGTTTTGAGAGTACAGTGTAAACAAGAAGTGTGTTCTCCCGGGGTGAGTGTGAGAAAAGACATTTAAATGAATTAACCGATGTATTTGTTTAAAGTCTAGTCTCCTTTCTCTAAAGTGACACCTGGCATTGACAACTTTCTGTATTGTGCTGGAAATTTCCATGTCTACAGCTAACAAACACAAGGTATAAATGCACTAGCTGGAACACACAAACGAAAATGTGTACCAGATGTCATCCATTAACGGAAACATGATCTCTGTTTAAAAAATATTCTTCACAGAAAAATACACCTGACCAAGAAAAAAAAAATTTTAATGACATCTTCACTATTGGGTTAGAAAAATAAAATTTTCTTTCTTGCATTTAACTCATTTTCATTCAAGATACTGTTTTACTAATTTGCTTAAAGTGTGAGATGGGGTGGTAATAAATGCCAGTAGGTAATAAAACCATGGTAAATTAAAAAAAAAATTATTTTCTAATCCACCAGTGCCTCCTTGACATAGTATAGAGTCCCAGTCAAGTAATCAGGAATTCTGACAAATCCAGGATTTTGCTCTCACCCTGTCATCAAGTCACTGTGAATTCCTCAGCCGTCCCCTCAAAGGCCCTCTTCAGATCTGAACACATGCAGTATTTTCCTACCTATCTCTTATCTGCACTGCAAAATTCCCTTTTCTTAGCTTTTAGGAATAAATGAGCACTTTTAGCCTCTAATTACATGAAAGTATGTCATTTTTTTCTACATAAATACCCTAAAAATTGATATACCTTAGCTGTCTTTCATTTATTGAATTATGAAAAACAGATCAACTTGGTTCACTGCTATAAAATAAATTGCCCTCCTAGTTATTTTGTCTGTTTACTCAATTCAAAATTTGAACAGTACAATCATGTGTTTTTGGTATTCATATGATATTAGTACTTCATAAATATGAATCATGCTATTAACTGTGTTCATAGTGACGATGTCTAATTACTGGGGTTTGCATACTACTCAACTCATCTTAAATTGTCAAAAGATTGAAAGAAATATTGGAAAGTACACTGCACATTTCTGTCTGCAACGGATAGCATACTATAGCCTGAACTTGATCTTTAAATACACATAATATTATGTAAAGTATACAGGAAACTAGTCCTACCTCAGTCAAGCCAACACAGTCCTGGAGAAACTCATGACTAACTCCATGCAATAGAAATAAGATTATGAAATTGTTTTATTTGACAAAGGGAAGACATTTTTTAAACATTTTCACATTTAGATGTGTTTTTTTCAGATTAACCAGGATTGCTTTTTTTTTTTTTTTAACCTGCAAAAATAAGGGGAAACAATGGTGGTAAAGTTTCACTAAATATGCAAAAGCAAAAAGATTATGGAGGGGGCATTAAAACATGTTTACATAATATTTGAGACAATAAAGGATGTAAATCTTTGAGAAAAGCAAGAAAAATGCATGATTTTGCAAGGTAGCTTCGGTCAGTGGGGTTTTTAAAAATTATTTATTATTTTTGGCTGTGCTGGGTCTTCGATGCTGTATATGGGCTTTTCTCTAGTTGTGGTGAGCAGGAACTTTTCATTTCAGTGTCCTCTCTTGTTGCGAAGCAGGGATTCTAGGGCACGTGGGCCTCAGAATTTGGGGCACACGGGCTCAGTAGTTGCGGCTCTTGAGCTTAGGTGCCCTGTGGCACGTGAAATCTTCTCAGACCAGGGACCAGGGATAGAACCTATTTCCCCTACATTGGCAGGCAAATTCTTTACCACTGGACCACCAGGGAGGTCCTGGCTAGTGTTTCTAATGCTTGGATTCTAAGGTGGGTTGGCCATCCAGTATGTAAAGCTCCAGAACAACAATCCCATGAAAGACCACACTTGCTGGTAGTGGCAAAGCTATTTAAGAAATATGCTTGTTATAGAAGGGATCGTGAAAGCTGTCTTTTTGGAACTGATGTCCAGCTTTAGGGCTTCCATGGTGGCTCAGGGGTAAAGAATCCACCTGGAGATGGGGTTCTATCCCTGGATCTGGACAATCCCCTGGAGAAGAAAATGGCAACCCACTCCAGTATTCTTGCCTGGGAAATCCCATGGACAAAGGAACCTGGTGGGCTACAGTCCATGTGGTCGCAAAGAGTAGGACATGACTGAGCAACTAAACAACAACATCCAACTTTAACCGCAGTAGTTTCTTCTGGAGGCACTAAAACATCATTTTCTTTCACAATAATTCATTCTCAACCAAGAAGCCATCTGGGAATTGGCAAAAAAAATAAAAGTTTATTGCGCCACTCAGATGGAGAATCACCAGAAAGGAAAATAAAGAGAGTTAACAGCATACTTGCTTTTAATACTTCTTGGGTGGATTTCCCTGGACAGTCTGATTTTCCAGCATTTCTGCCAGATAAGTGCTTGGGCTTGGGGCATGCTGATCTGTCTACAGCAGTCCTTCTCAAAGGGTGATTTCCTGAGCCAGGAGCACTCAAATCACCAGGGAACTTACTATTAATAGAAATGCCACTCATCATACCCCATACCAGACCCACTAAATCAGAATCACCAGTGTGGAGCCCACGTATGTTAAGACATCCCCTGGAGGGTTCTGATATTAATACACACTGAGGGTTGAGAACCACTGGTCTCCAGCACATGGCCTGCCTAATTCTCATTCCATTCATTTTTCCTTCCTATCAATGCCCTTCATTCAGCCCTACACATCTAACTACATCCCACTCCTCCTCAAGTCTGACCCAGCTCTTTCTTTGAACTTTGACAATTCCCTTACTTGAAACAGCACTGATTGTTCACATAGCGCAGTTCATTACCTAAATCTGAAGTGATTTACCTGTACCGTGTCTTACATTGTCCTCTAAATTATTTCCTACCTGTGCTTCTTTTATCACCTTAACTGAATTAAAACCTGCCTCTTGAAGGCAGAAACTGTGTCTTGTACAGCTGGCCCTCCGTGTTCGCAGAGCTTGCATCCTCAGGGTTTGCATCCGTGGATTCAACCAACCACAGACTCAGCAGAGGACTGTCTGTATTAATCCTTCACCATTCAATATAAGGGACTTGAGCGTCCTTAGATTTGAGCATCCCTTGCAGGGGCTCCTGGAACCAATCCCCACGGACACCGAGGGGCAACTATACAGTCTTACTTCCCACAGCATCCATCAGTGTTTATGCTCTTGTTTGTCTCCTAATATGCCCTTTTCTTCATCCCACTGACTTCCAAGTTTCCTAATTCTTGCAGTTTTTCAAAGTTCAACCCCAAACGCTTTTTCTATATGTAGAAATATTCTTCTTCCTTGAAAAAAGACATCATAATTTTATCTTTTTAATTTTCCACTTCATACTGCTGTCATTTCTTTGCGCCTTCCCTCTCTCATCATTGAAGATGGAGATAATTGTTTTAAACCACAGTTTTAAGTAATGTGGGAGGGGAGGAATAGTTTGCTTCAGGGTATGCATGTATGATGATTAGTTTATTTTCCCTCAATATTGAATGAACTCTGATTTGGGGTAATCCAACTATTTACATAGGAAGTAACTCTCACATTTCAGAGAGATGCAGTATCCCTCCTAGACGCATTGCGGATCTGGGACAGGATCTGTGTGATGGAGACAATTGTTGCAATTTGTGTGGTCTAATAAGTGGTCGCAGAAGAGTAGACACGAAGTAACAGGAATCTGCAGGAAATCAAGCCATAAGGAAACCAGGGCGACTTGAAGTCACATGGGTGAGGAAGAAAAGAACCTCACCCCAGGGTAAGGACCAGTAGCAGAAAGCTTAATTGCTACCATGTCATGGTGTGAACCCACTGTGTCGCTGCCTGAGCTAATGGGAACCTGATGCAGCCAGCTTCCTGAGCCCACCAGTCCCGACTTCAAACACCGCAGCCCCTCGTGCAGGATTGGGTGGACTGGAGTCCCGGGTTACTTCCTCTCCAACAAAGGAGCATCTCCCCCCGCCCCACATCCCCATCAGTTAATGTAGGCTGCATGGGACGCTGGCAGGGCTCTGGAACCAACCCCCCTGTTTTCCCCATTGAACACTCAATACTAACTTCCTGACCCCTCACAATGAAAATCTTCCAGACATAGTAGCCCCTCAAGAGCCTCTTCCCTGGTGGCTTAGACGGTTAAAAAAAAATCTGCCTGTAATGCAGGAGACCTGGGTTCAGTCCCTGGGTTGGGAAGATCCCCTGGAGGAGGACATGGCAACCCACTCCAGTATTCTTGCCTGGCGAATCCCCATGGACAGAGGAGCCTGGCAGGGGCTACAGTCCATGGGGTCACAAAGAGTTGGACACGACTGAGTGACTAAGCACACACACACACCAAGAGCCTCTGGCTCTCTTGCTTACAGAGCCAGGAGCAAGAGAAAGCCCACAGGTCATTTGCCAGCAAATCCCACTGGGCCAATGGGAGTGCAAATCAGGTGCTGAGGAAAGAGAGGTCTGGGGGGAGGGGAGCCAGAAACCTTCCAAGTCAGATCCATTCTCCTGTTTCTACCTACATCTATCACTTCTGTTTTGCCACCGGCTCCTGACAGGAAAATTCCAAAGTGTCAGGCAAAGAATCCCTCCTGTTTATGTGACTGGAAAAGTGTTTACAGCCCCTAGTGTTTGGGGTCAGCCCCAAGCCCCAGGGCAAGCAAGCCTTAACCCAGGTCTCCTCTCTGAGGAAGGGGTGTGGGGGTGGGGCGTGGTTCTGGAATATCAAGCTTCCTGGGCTCTCTCTCTCTCTTTTTTTTTTACTTCTATTCCCAGCGACAGCCTTGGTGTTTTTCCTTTGCTGAGAGTTCCTAAGTTCCCTTTTTACAGCACTTAACATGCAAACTCCACACGAGGGTGAAAAGGTAGGTGTTTAAGACAGACAGCAACAGCTGGGATAAACTGCCTCTTAAAAAAACTGTCTTAATGAAATGCATCTCTTTATATTGGGGGCATTTGTAAGCAGAATGGGGATGAAACTTGAGAAGATTACGCGATAACCAGGCTATATCCTGTCGAGAGAGAGTGTTTCTCTAATAACACAAAGATGAGCTTCTCGATAGTCTGCCAGATAGCTGTCTTCCGGCCAGTGTCTCCCATCGTAAATCTTCCTTCTGACTTGGGTTTTCTGTAGATTTGTGAGGATAGAGCTCATTTTCGTGGAGAGACGGGACTAAGGAAAGATCTGGAACTCCTCCAGTTTAAAAAAAAAAAAAAAAGCCACCATTCTGCTTAATCAACTTTTGTTCCATCAGAATCAATATCCTGCAGAGGGTGGTTTTCATTGTTGTAAAGTCTGTTTGCAGGTGACGGAGCAAAGATATGGTTCCTGATAAAGACTCTCTGAAAAGGAAAAGAAAATACTCCTCAAAATAGCCCAAAAAAGGGGTGGAGGGGGGCTCCCAAACTCTCGTTTTACAAATAAGCTTCCTTTTGTGAGAAACTCTGCCTGGCTTTGCATTCTCAAGATTTGTCAGTAACTTGACAGTGAAACAACCCCTCTCTTCCCAGGGTTATCTATTATTTCTCAGTGAAAGGGCTCAGCCATTTACTAAGCATCTAAGAAGTCATGGGTCCTCTCTGAACCTTAGTTTCTTTATCTTTGATAGTAGATCCCTACCCTGGAGGTTGTAGTTGAGGTAGCGTGTTTGAAATTATCTAACCCATGGTGGACACTCAATAACAACTATCCCACTTTTCTTGGTTTATCCACAGAATGGCTCAGTTAAAATCTGGCAGGTTAAAATCTGAACTGGGTTCCTATTTGGGCTACATTATTTTTCATGGCCCTAGATAAGTCCCCTCAGCTGGGATCTACCCTGAACTTCAGTCTCCTCATTTGTTAAAACAGAATAATGATACCTCTTCTCATTTGAGAAAGGGCTTATGAGAGCCAAATGAACAAATAAAAATCTTGTAATAGATGTTTGTGTATTTGTAAATGGTAAAGCATGGGCTTCCCAGGTGGTTCCGTGGTAAAGAATCTGCCTGCCAATGTAGGAGACACAGCTTCTATCCCTCCATCGGGAACATCCCCTGGAAAAAGAAATGGCAGCCCACTCCAGTCTTCTTGCCTGGGAAATCCCATGGACAGAGGAGCCTGGCAGGCTGCAGTCCATGGGGGTCACAAAAGAGTCAGACATGACTTAACAACTAAACCACAACAACAGCAAAATGGTAAAGCACAAAAATCAGGTTAGTGATAATCATTTATAGTTTTCATAATTGGATGAAAGGCATCTAATACTGTTGAAACCACACATATGCATAAGAAATAAAAGAAAAATGTTTTTTTCATAAAAAACAATTATTGTTATCTTGTTCTAGTTTTGACTGTCGTTTGTTTTTTAATTTTGGCTTTTTTTGATAAAAGTTTTTCTAGAGAAACTGTACCAACTGAGATGTTCTAAACATGTAGTTTTGTGCTACAAGGAAGAAACCTGGAAAACTAAGGTCTCTTGAAGTTCAAAATATATGGATACTCACATAATTTCTTTTTTTTCCATTGTAATGACTTTTTTTCCCCCTCAGATTGTAGTACTTTTAAAAATTTATTCATTTATTTTAATTGGAGGGTAACTACTTTACAATACTGTGATGGTTTTAGCCACACATCAAGATGAATGGGCCAGAGGCATACATGGGTGCCAATTTCTAAAACTCCATTTGAGGAGAAGATGGTGTGTTGACGGCACTCCTCTTTCTCTGTTTGGACTTCCTCAGCTTCCTGTGGGGGATGATGGCACTTGGGACCTAGCGTAGGTGGAACAGCTGGAGAGCCTCCTCGCCTCCTGATGTCACAGCTTATCAGTGTTGACGGACAAAGCACATAAGGCCTTGCCTTCCTTGCTGACCAAACCACAAGCACACGTCTCTATTTCTACCGTGCTCTTTATTTTCTTGCAAAGGAAAGAGCCACTTCATTGAAAACACTGAAATATATTGGAAGCAATTGATGCATTAATGTCGCTAAGCAAGGCCCACTCTTGGACCATGGTATAACCTAATTGTATCACTTACCCAATCTTTTGCAGCTTTAAAGTTTAACGTAGTCAACTGTTGATCATCATCAAAAGAAGTATCATAGATTCTATGAAAATCATAGGCACACAGGACCCTCCTTTTGATTTATGTTAACTGGGAGAGGAGTGGGAAGCTTGGATAATCTGCGAATTGATGAAATTTGTTGTTGATGTTGTTGTTTAGTCGCTAAGTCATGTCCAACTCTTTGTGATGCCGTGGACTATAGCCCACAAGTCTCCTCTGTCCATGGAATTCTCCAGGCAAGAATACTGGAGTGGGTTGCCGTTTCCTTCTCCAGGGGATCTTCTCGATCTAGGGATTGAATCCATGTCTCCAGCATTGCAGGTGGATTCTTTGTCACTGAGCCACCTGGGAAGCCCCAAATTGAAGAATGCACATATTAAATAAAGAGAAATAACTATGACATAAGAGGAATACACACATGCAATTGATTAATACTTTTGGAAGAAACTAATCTCTGTAAGCTTTGTCTTGGGGCTGACTGTGTTGCAGAATTCCAACTGTATATATGATATGTGTCAACGTTTTAGTCGAGTGCTTTGCTTTTGTTTAATTAAGAAAAGAAATATTACACCGAAGAAGTCTGAATTCACTTCTTCATCATAAGATTAATAGGCAAAAATCAATGAATTAATTGTTTATCCCATAAACCTTTAATAAGTACTTACTGTGTAACAGGTGCTGTGCTTGGTACTGAACATGCATCGATGAATAAAACAGACATGGTCCCTACCCCCAGCATTGATATTTTGATATTAAAATAGCATGAGCAACTTTGATGTAAGGAAGGAAAAACTGGTATCCACATTCATGGTAACTTCTACTTTAACCTGGACCAGTGGGTAGGAAAGAGTCTCTCCCTGGCCACTTGTCAAGGCAAACCTGAGGCTGTCAGAGCAGCAGCCTGGCATAGCCATCAAGACTACAGGCTCTGGAGTCAAACTGTCTGGGGTGAATCCTGGCTTCTCTCTAGCTGTGTGCTCTTGGGACAGATACTTGATCTCCTTGTGAATCTGTAAAATAGGGGACATGTCCCTACCTCATGGGGCTGTTGTAATAATGAACTAAGTCAATAAAGAAAGCTGTTAGAACAATGCATAGAAAAGAGCAGGTGCTTAGTAAATATTAGCAAATTTAACCCATATCTGACATCATCTCCCATCATGGCTCCATACACAGCTCAGGGTCCTGGTAGGATGACATCTACCTCAACATCTGCCACAATTTCCCTTGCCTGCCCTCTCCCCAATCCCTCCATGCTTTTACACATGGCATACCATCAGCCTGGAGAGCCTTACCATCTCTTTTGTTCCTAAAAAACTTTTCTTGTGTTCATCAAATCTCAGTTTAAGATCATGTCCTCTGGAAAAATCCTCCTTGTCCCTGACTGCCAATGATTGGGTCCTCCTCTGCCCTGTTCAACCAACAGCTGTGCATAACTCTAACCTATACCGCCCCCTGGACTTGGAGTCCTTATTTGTATGTTCCATCACACCAGATGAGGTGTGTTAAAAAAACAAAAGATTTAGTGAATGAATAGAAGAAAGAGGAGGAAGGAAGAAAGGAAAGAAAGATGGCTCAATCCTTGGAACAACCTCACAGGGATATGTACTTGTATCCTGTGCAGCAGGCAATAAGATAAACTTTTTTAAGGTGAAAGTCGCTCAGTCACATCTGACTGTGATCCCATGGACTATACATGGGTGGGTAGCTGATCCCTTCTCCAGGGGATCTTCCCAACCCAGGGATTGAACCCAGGTCTCTGGCACTGCAGGTGAATTCTTTACCAGCCGAACCACTAAGGGAGCAAGATTTATTTATTTATTTACTTTTGGCTGTGCTGTGTCTTTTGGTGCTGCACAAGGGCTTTCTCTAGTTGTGGCAAGCGGGAATCACTTTTTGTTGTGGTGCCTGGCTTCTCGTCGCAGCGGCTTCTCGTTGCAGAGCACAAGCTCGAGGCACACAGGCTTCAGTAGTCACCTTGGGTGGGCTCTGTAGCTGCAGTTCACGGGTTCTAAAGCGAGGCCTCAGTAGTTGTGGCACCGGGTTCAGTTGCTCCACGGCATGTGGGATCTTGCTGGACCAGGGATCGAACTGGCATCCCTTGCATTGCAAGGCAAATTCTTCACCACCGGACCACCAGGGAAGCCCAAGATAAGCTTCCCGAAGAGCCCTGAATCTGATCATTATTGCTATTACTGAGTCCAAGCTCCTCCTGCTCGCCACATGACAGGCCAATAAAACAAGAGAAGAGCTGTTGGGGCAAGGAGGGATACTGACTTTATTCAGAAAGCTAGCAGACCAAGAAGATGCTGGACTAGAGTCCCAAAGAACCATCTTACCTGAGTTAGAATTCAGACATCTTTTATACTAAAAGGGGAGGCAGTAAAATCAAACATTTCCTGGTTCTGGTCAGACTCTGGAAGGGATACTTAATTTCTTCCTTCTTGGTGTTATTCACAGGTGAGCCTAGTCAGGATGTTTCCTGTGAACTAAACAAAGCTTGACGCTTGTTACCTGGGAAGCAGTGTAGCCAGAGATGCACCATCACCTATAATTTAAGCTTATAGGCAACATTTCTTTAGTGATTAATCTGTAATAGAATACAAAGTTTCTTCCCTGTTGCATTGCCTGCCTTCTCCAGACTCTACCATGCTCTGCTATTGGCCTGAAGAGATACACAATGAGCTAAAAACCAGAAGCAGCTAACTTTTTTCTTCCTTAATATATATATTTTGTTGAAGTATAGTTGACTTACAATGTTTCAGGTGCACAGCAAGGTGATTCAGTTATACATATACACGTATTATTTTTGAAATTATTTTCCATTATAGATTATTACATTATTATTACATCATTACATTGCAGGTTATTACAAAATATAATTCCCTGTGCTATTCAGTTATTACAAGATATAGTTTCCTGTGTTATACAGTTATAACAAGATATAGTTCCCTGTGCTATACAGTAAACTCTTGTTGCTTGTTGCATATCTATTTTTAAAATCAGAAATCTAGCATTCTATTCATTCTAAGTCAAACAGGTGGAATCAAAATGTCATAAACTTTTTAGTTAAAGATTCATAAGACTTCTAAAATATATATATATTATACATATTATTTATATGTATGTATACAAAAGCTTTTCTACTATGCTTGATAAAGGCTTGAGAAAGAATATCGAAAAAAGAAAAAAGAAGAGATGGAGAAATTAGAAAACATAAACTAAATGAAGAAACATAACTAAATGGAAGAAAAGTTATGACCAACCTAGACAGCATATTAAAAAGCAGAGACATTACTTTGCCAACAAAGGTCCATCTAGCCAAACCTATGGTTTTTCCAGTGGTCATGTGTGGATGTGAGAGTTGGACTCTAAAGAAAGCTGAGCACCGAAGAATTGATGCTTTTGAACTGTGGTGTTGGAGAAGACTCTTGAGAGTCCCTTGGACTGCAAGGAGATCCAACCAGTCCATCCTGAAGGAAATCAGTCCTGAATATTCATTGGAAGGACTGATGCTGAAGCTGAAGCTCCAATACTTTGGCCACCTGATGCAAAGAACTAACTCATTTGAAAAGACCCTGATGCTGGGAAAGATTGAAGACAGGAGGAGAAGGGGATGACAGAGGATGAGATGGTTGGATGGCATGACTGACTCAGTGGACATGTGTTTGGGTAAACTCCGGGAGTTGGTGATAGACAGGGAGGCCTGGCGTGCTGCAGTTCATGGGGTCGCAAAGAGTTGGACACAACTGAGTGACTGAACTGAACTGAACTGAAACTAAATGCAATGGGAGCACTGAATATGAAATAGAAAAAGTGAAACAAATTAGATTAAAGTAAAAGATCATCATATAATCCAGTTGTTTTTAAACATGACTACTCATTAGAAATATATCTGGAACTCTGGAGAGAAAAAGCAATACCTGGGCATTTGTACTTTTCAAAAAGTTTCAAGATAATTTTTATGTGCATCTGGATTTTAAAAAGTGATTACAGGTTTTTCTATTAAATCATAGTTTTGGTGATACACAGTTCTATTATTTTTCTGTTGACCCATCATGACACAGTGGTATTAAGTGAATAATAGTTACATAATCACAATAGTAAAAGATGTGTATCAGTTTTCACAATCAAATAGCCAGACCAAAAAAAAAAAAAAAGATAATTACAATTGCAAGCCATAATGGGCACATGATTAACCTAAAAATACAAAATAATTACATAAAATTTAGGGGGTCCAGCAGAGTGATGTAATAAGTGGAAGTGCATTCATGCACATGTTTTCATCCACCCAGTCAGTCTATGTCTTTTGGATGATGCATTAAATCTATTTACATTTATGGTAATTATTGATATGTATGATCCTATTACCATTTTCTTAACTGTTTGGGGCTTGTTTTCTGCAGGCCTTTTCCTTCTCTTGCATTTCCTGCCTAGAGAAGTTCCTTTAGCATTTGTTGTAAAGCTGGTTTGGTGGTGCTCAATTCTTTTAACTTTTGCTTCTCTGGAAAGCTTTTGCTTTCTCCATCAAATCCCAATGAGAGTCATGCTGGGTAAAGTATTCTTGGTTGTAGGTTCTTTCCTTTCATCACTTTAAATATAATCATGCCATCCCCTTCTGGCTTGGAGAGTTTCTGTTGAGAAATCAGCTGATAGCCTGATGGGAGTTCCCTCGTAGGTTATTTGTCATTTTTCTCTCGTTGCTTTTAATATTTTATCTTTGTCTTTAATTTTTGTCAGTTTGATTACTATGTGTCTCGGTGTGTTCCTCCTTGGGTTTATCTTGCCTGGGACTTTCCGTGTAAAGGCAGCTAACTTTTCATACCACTTTACCTTCCACGAACTCTGACCACACCAGAGACCTGCAAACAGTCTTAAGATAGCATCTACATCAATGCTCTAAGTGCTTGAATCCCTGCATTTCGCAAGAGGGATGGTTATCCACAACTTTAAGCGTATATTCAAGTCTGGAAAGGGCATAGTTCCCCTTGGTAGCACTTGCTTCCGGATACTTTTCAACAGAAATGACCTTTCTTAAGCTGCAATTCAAGCCCATGATTGCTGGCCTCAAAGTGGTTCATTTTTTCAAGCTCTGGTTCACCAACGGCATTATATTTTTATTAACTATTTGCACTCCCAAGCAAAAAATTAAAAGTTAATTCCCCAGTACCAAAGATCCCTGACACATCAGTATTTATCAAACACACACATACATGCTGAGAGAGGGGAGAAGGTAGAGATTATGCTTGAAATCATACAGATTCCAGTGCTGTAATGAAAACAAATCACAAGACTTGTTCGTTGAGATCTCTGAAAAGGGTATTATTTTTTATCAGGGTAGAAGTTTCAACGAGCAAGAGCTTTTCGTTTCCTCAATCTGAATAGAAACAAACAATAGAAAAGCAAAGTATAGTTTTTCAAGTTGCAAAATTGAGCTCTCCACAGCTTATTTTCTCTCTCACTATTCTTAGTTTTCTGCAAACAAGTTCACTTTTGGTGTATAACGAGCTATGCCTATATCTTTGCGCCAGTGCCCATGTCCTACTTCTATTTTTTAAATTTTTATTTATTTATTTATGGCTGTGCTTGGGCTTCCTCTAGTTTGCTGCGAGCAGGGGTTACTCTCTAGTTGTGGTCCACGGGCTTCTCATTGCAGTGGCTTCTCGTTGCTGAGCAAGGGCTCTAGGGCATATGGGCTCGTTAGTTGTGGTGCATAGGCTTGTGGAATCTTCCTGGACCAGTGATCGAACCCACGTCCTCTGCATTGGCAGGCAGATTCTTAACCACTGGACCCCCAGGGAAGCCCTCCTGCTTCCATTTTAAGGAATAAGACTTCTTAATCACTGTTCTCAAAATAGTTCATCCACGTATTAAATACTTGCTTATTTATTCAGTAATTACTTATTGAGCTATGGCAGATACTCTACTAGGCATAGGATGTGCCATCCACCCTCTGCCCTGGGAAAGTTTTGACCAGTTTGTGGTGGTTTTTTTTTTAGTGAGACAATTTGCCTGTGTAGAACTGACTTTGATAAATGTATTTTGAAAATATTCCACATAAAATAAATTTTTTGTCAAATTTCATTTTTTACAAAATGAGAGACTTGTGTCTCCTGGCATAGTACCAGGGAGATGGCAGACACTGGGTTAGTAGCCATTTCTTTTTTTCTTGATGTTTGAAAATCAAGTCATCTATAAGATGAATTTGGAGTCTTGACATTTTGAGCAAAGCAACAGATTCCACTGGACTGAGGAGCTACCCAGTGGAAACTATAAGGGAATGAATAGCCTTTGGAGATGGCCTCATCTAGCTTTCAGCCTTGGTCTCTCTGCCACTCAGTTGAGAAGTAACAGCAAAGAAGTTTTTTAAGCTTCCTAAGCCTTATCTGATAAATGGGAAAACAAGCACCTCTCCACGGAGTTGTCATAAGGTTACTTGAAATACAATATGTAAAATTTCATTCATAGGAATCTGGCATCAAGAATAGCTATTATTTGATGTAAATTATCACCATCCCCAATTTGTCTGCTTCTGGAAATCAGTTTATTTATACAAATTGGATTTTCCTGTTTTAAAATGTATTTATTTTTGGTTGCATTGGGTTTTCGTTGCTACATGTGGGCTTTCTCTCCTCGCACTGAGTGGGGCTACTCTCCATTGCAGTGCAAAGGCTTCTCACTGTGCCGGTTACTATTGTTGCATGCACGGGCTTCAGTAGTTGCGTTACACGGGCTTATTTGCTCCGCAGCATGTGAGATCTTCCCAGACTAGAGATTGAACCCATGTCCCCTGCATTGGTAGGCAGATTCTTATCCACTGCACCACTAGGAAAGTCCCTAAAACTTGGATTTTCTTAAGGCAAAACATGTCTACAATTTTCAGCTAAACATCAAATTTGGAACTCCAAACACAGGACTGTGGTAATTCTGGTATCTTTGTCATTTTTCAAGACATTTTATGACAACCACCTCTTCCCCCAGGAACCCTTCCCTGCCTTGGCAGAAAGAGGTTTGTACCACCGCAGGCCAGGGCACATTCTTTCCATGGGATGGATCCAATCTCACTCTGTATTTATCTAACTTCCTTTTCTAAGAGGTTTAGCAAGTTTGGACTAGACTGTAAGCTCTTTAAGGTTCTCATTTATGTTTTCTCTCTTCAATAATATAATCCTGCCAGAACACTGCCACAATTTCTGGGATCAGGGCGTCAAATGCCTGGATCCATCCCAGGGATAGGCATACCCCACGCTCAGTGTACTCACGTCAGCAGTGACTCTGTGGACACCCTGCTTTTGTGCGCCCTCAGTTACTGTTTTCCTTGAGTTACATGAAGCAAACAGCCAGCCTCCACTGTGGCATGATATATTTCACTTTGTAGAACCTATGACTGAGGGAGGCCAATGTCCTCCTCCAACCAACTGACATTGCCTTTGGAAAATCTTCAATATAAAACAGTAGTTCTAGACTTCCCTGGTGTTGCAGTGGATAAGAATCTGTCTGCCAACTCAGGGGACATGAGTTTGACCCTTGATCCAGGAAGACTGCCCATGCTGCAGAGGCGCCAAGACCATGCACCACAACTAATGAACCTGTGTGCCACAACTGCTGAAGCCCATGTGCCTAGAGCCTGTGCTCTGCAACAAGTGAAGCCATTGCAATGAGCAGCCCAGGCACCGCACCTAGAGACTAGTCCCTGCTGTCTGCTACTAGAGAAAGACCACATGCAGCAATGAAGGCCCAGCATAACCAAAAATAAATAAATAAAATGTAAAAAATAAAACCAGTAGTTCTTAAATCAGAGAGAGTCTTGGGCTCCTGAAAATCTGTTGAAGATGTAAGAACTCTCTTCCCGGGGACAGAGGAAGTCATATAGCATTTTTACATACACATTTTTAATCGTGGATGACTCACGGACTCCCAGCAAACTTTCCCTATGCCCTTTTGGGGAATCCACCTAAGCTAGGAGAATTCAAAACAACACCTGAGTTCTTGCTAGGGTTTGAATCGTCTCATTTTGTGAATCTCAAGAAATCCAGGAAAGCAGCAACTGCCTAAGAATTCAAATGTTGAGTCAGATCCTGAACAGCAGACTGTCTCTGCCCTGGGTGTCTCTTTACTGAGGGGGTGACAAGCCATCCACTGGGAGCAGCCTGGTTGGTTTCCTCAGTCCCACACATCCCTCACACATCCCTCAGTCCCACATTTAAACTCCAGAAAATTCTCCATCTAAGAAAAAGAGCATTATGTGGGGGGGCACCCTGCGGGTCGCAAAGAGTCAGACACGACTGAGCGACTAAGCACAGCACCCAGCATGGTAACAAACATGGCGTCTTCAGTGAGCAATGGTTCGAGGTCATTTTCTCACCAGCAGCAGTGAGCTTGAAATTGACATGCAAACCAAAAAGTTTAGGGAGCTCTGGACAGCCTCCTGTTGTTTTCTGCTTGGTTCAGGGGAAGTTCCTGGACGAATTTTTTGCCTCCAGCCTCTTGTTGAGTGACAGGAAAAGAAAAAAGGATCATTTGAAGGCTCTCTGATTCAAACGTCCTGGACCGAATGCCAGGCGCTCCCTGCCCTGGAGAAAGCCACTCTGGTGCTAGTTTAGAACAAGCGTGTTTCCAATGTCTGCTAGAGCGGCTTTTCCCAATCATCCAGAGGGGGCGGGTTTCAAAGCCGCTGACTTCTTGCCCTTTTTAATCGAACTGCAAGTGTCCCCGTTTTAATTTGAAAACTTCCCCTCCATCTTCCACTTCTTCAACGCCTCCCCTAAAAAAGCTGGTATTCTGGGTCACTGAAATGGTGTTAGGCTATTAAGCAGAGACAGGAGATCAGAGGACCAGTGGGTAACAGCGAACACAGCTATGGTATTCATGAAAGCTCAGGTTGCATGTTAGTGAAATGCTATAAAACATCAAAACCCTAAAGATACAGGGTTAAAGGCACCGAAATCCCTTCTGCAGTTTGCCTCGTGCAGCTGTGGACCTAAGAGTACCACGCCATTCCCATACTTCCATCATCACGCCGTCGTCCTTCAAAGACACACACAGACTCACTCCTACACCACGCTGTGTTCTCAGCGCTGACTGCCCCATCTCTCCCTGATACCCCGGAGCCTCTCAGCCTAAAGCCCCCCGCCTTCCTGCGCTGGGGAGAGGGAGACAGTAATTAAGGTCCCTGAGGGCTGCTGCGGGCTGTACTTGGGATCGCAGCGCAGCTGCCTGCCTCCGTCTCCCCAGCCGCCCTCCCACATCTTCCGAGGAGACCGGCTGTGTGTGTGAAGGAGGTGCTGTTTCCCACAGCTCTGATCTAATTCAGCTGAAACTCAATCTCCGTGTGACCAACCTCAGCCAGCGCGCTCCCACCCGCCCAGGCTCCCCTCTCCCGGCTGTGTGTGCGCTGCCCATTGACGCTGTCAGTCCGGACGCCTCCCCTCCACCGCCCCAGGGTGTAGACTTACATGGTGTCAGTGGGCCAGCCTCAGGAGCTTGGCGGTTGCCCGGACGCTCACCCCTCATCCTCGGGGCTCCGAGGGGTGTGACACCCTATACCCGCCACTCAGCGGGTTGAATGGGGCTCGTGAGTTATCTCTGGAGAAAAGGCAGTTGAGTCCGATGAGGCTGAGAACCTGAAACAGATGTAAAAGACATCAGGCTGAGTTTTCCGTGGATCTTCATTGCCCAGAAAGATTTATGGCCCCTTTTAACCCTCTTTTAACATCGGTTGAACTGGGCTTGTTTTATAGCAAGGAAAGAAACCTCGCAGTCACACAGAAAATCGCCAGAGCTCAGAGCCTGCCCCAGCGTCTGCAGATCCTTGCTTTTCTTTTTTCTTTGTCCTCTCTCCTATAAGCTCATCTCTTTGCCTCTGAATCTGGTGGGGACATCTCATCACCACCTCTTTATAACTCTCTATCCCCAGACAGCCCAAAACTACCAGTTGCTTTGACCCTGACTGCATGCTTGCTAAGTTGTTCAGTCCTGTGGGACTCTTTGCCACCCCATGCACCTCCAGGCTCTCCGGCCATGGAGATTCTACAGGCAAGAATACTGGAGTGTGTTGCCATGCCCTCCTCCAGGGGTTAGACCCTAAGTGGTGTTCAGTTTGGGGGAGTGCATCTTTATCCTGAACAGGGAAGTGATAAATAGCTCTTAGAAATGTGAAGATTGCAAGGAGCCAGCACAATCCTGGCTTTTTTTGGGGGGTGGCTAATTGTCACGTAATCATGTTACACTAGATCAGGCACACTTTCTTTTGATGGAGAAAGCTTTGAACTTTGCTCTGTACTTCCTGCAAGAAGAAGATTTGTACTTCAGGGCAGGGAGGCACAGGAAGGCAGAGGCTTGCGGGTGCCTTTTACAAGTCCTGTGAAGAGAAAGGGACGGAGTTTACAAAGGCGTCATCATTAGGAACGATGTGTCATGGCAGGCTGGCACCTCCTAAACCTGACCCCCGCCCCCTCCTCCAGGGCGGCCTCAGGAACTTGGAGATTCAGCACTGAGCACCCAAGGCATTTTTCAATGCAAAGAAGCACAGGGATCTTTCCATCTTTTGTTAATTTTATTTCACACAGTGATGGAGAAGGTTGTTCTTTTTTTTTTTTTTTAACTGTTATTACTTTTTTGTTTTTATACTTTATTTGGCTGCTACCTGCAGGATCTTTGAATTTTATTGCAGCACATGAATTCTAGTTTCTTGACCAGGGATCGAACCCTGGCTCCCTGCACTGGGAGCCCACAGTCCTAGCCACTGGACCACCAGGGAAACCCTGTTACTACTTTTTTACAGAGTGATACATTTTGCATGAAAAAATTTATTTTGGCTAACAACCAACTCGCTTGCTTATCTCTTGATATAGAGCTGGTATTTTCCTCACCTCCTCTAGACTCCCAGAGTCTGGGGCTTGCCATCCTGAAGAATCAAACCTTAACATCCAACATGGTGCAAAGAAACCCTCCATTAGAATTCAGTCTCTCTCTCCACAGTAGGTAGTTCTGACTAGTGTAAGCGATACCTTGGGCACCTAAAAACACTCTACACTCATTCTGCTCCCAGTCAGGATTCGTCATGGAGAGAAGGGTCATGGAATGAAGAAACACCGTTTTGAGGGGGTGGGGGTGGGTGGAGATTCTACCCTGCCCAGGGAAAGAGGAAGATTCCTGCAGCCAAGCTCAGAAATAATAGTCTCCCTGAGTCCTGAGAAAAGTGCCCCGAATGTTAACACATCAATCTCAAGGAAACAAGCCTGGTTTTTACCGATTTAATTTCATATAATTATTTCAGAGTTTGAGTCTTTACAAGAAAGAGGGAGTGGAGGGAAAAGGTCAGAAAATTGAAGGGGACGAACAAAAGAGGAATGAGATTTTTTGTTGTTGTTTTGAAGATTCCTGTTGCTCCTCGGTGCCCAGGGCTCCGTCTTGGCTTTCATCTTTTAGAAGCAAATGCACAGCACCCTCAACAGCACGTGGAGGTACTCTGAAGGTGCTGATTTCAGCTAGGAGCACTATTTCCTGAACACTATTTCTAAGGAACACTTTAATAAGCTTTCTCTGTGTCTTGGGTCTTATAACACCAAGTGTGCTGTGAAATAAGGCTAGAAAATCTGAGCACTAGTACTAACCCCAGGCTAGTAGGTCCCAGCACAGTTTGCCCAAGTCATTAAGCTGCAGGGGACTCAATCACATTTCTAAAATGGGGCTATAATACCTCCCCTGCCTGCCTCAGAGGGTTATATGTAGAAAACACTTTGAATGGTTAAAAATGCTACTATGTAACTATTTACAATAGCCAAGACATGGAAACAACGTAAATGTTGACAGATGAATGTATTAAGAAGATGAGGTACATATGTAATACAATGGAATACTACTACTACTACTACTAAGTCACTTCAGTCGTGTCCGACTCTGTGCGACCCCATAGACGGCAGCCCACCAGGCTCCCCCGTCCCTGGGATTCTCCAGGCAAGAACACTGGAGTGGGTTGCCATTTCCTTCTCCAATGCATGAAAGTGAAAAGTGAAGGGAAGTCGCTCAGTCGTGTCCGACCCTCAGTGACCCCATAGACTGCAGCCTTCCAGGCTCCTCCGTCCATGGGATTTTCCAGGCAAGAGTACTGGAGTGGGGTGCCATTGCCTTCTCTCAGCCATAAAAAAGAACAAAATATGCCATTTGCAGCAACATGGAGGCAACTAGCAACGATCCTACTAAGTGAAGTGAGTCAGAAAGAGAAAGATAAATCCCATATGATATCACTTACATGTCGAATCTAAAATATGACACAAATGAACTTATCCGTGAAACAGAAACAGGCTCACGGACATAGAGAACAGGCTTGTGGTTGCAAGGGGGAGGGGGGTGGGCGGGTGGACTGGGAGTTTGAGGTTAATAGATGCAAACTTTTACATATAAAATGGATAATCAAGGTCCTACTCCATAGCACAGGGAACTGTATTCAGTTTCCTATGATGACAAACCATAATGGAAAAGAATGTGAAAAAGAATGTGCGTGTGTGTATATATATATATAACTGAATCACTTGGCTGTGTGGAAGAAATTAATACAATATTGTAAATCAACTATCGGAGAAGGCAATGGCACCCCACTCCAGTACTTTTGCCTGGAAAATCCCATGGATGGAGGAGACTGGTAGGCTGCAGTCCATTGGGTCGCTAGAGTCGGACACGACTGAGCGACTTCCTTCCACTTTTCACTTTCATGCATTGGAGAAGGAAATGGCAACCCACTCCAGTGTTCTTGCCTGGAGAATCCCAGGGACGGGGGAGCCTGGTGGGCTGCCGTCTATGGGGTCGCACAGAGTCGGACACGACTGAAGCGACTTAGCAGCAGCAGCAGCAACTATTTGTATTTATGTGAGAGTCAGACACATAGAAATTGGTAGGTCAACAAAAAACAAAGACATCATCTAGTTGATTTAAAATGCAAATCACAAAGGCCCATCCTTTAGGAATTTTGGTAGAGTAAGTGTAGAATGGGTCCTGGAATCTGTATTTTAAGCAAGCACCTTGGGAGTGGCACAGGCAGATAGTTCAAGAAAAAGGCAACTTGGAGAAGCACTTTGTTTTGCAAAATGAGGACATTTCTCATCTTCCCACTCTCTGCCTCTGCTTCTACTGGGGCTGGGTGTGAGAATGAAGTCCATTGCTTTCATATCCCTTCATTAATATTTCAGAATCTGCAGCATGAAGGACTGGAGAGAAACAAAGCAGAATGGAGGATTATGTCGATGGGTTTGGTTTCCCGTTAATGATGAGAAACATGCCTGTCTGCTCTGAGCAGATGATCAATTGATCCAGAAAATGTTGCACAAGTGTTCTCTGCTAAGCTACAGGGTCAAAGTCAACAATATAAAAGAAAATATACCTCTGTTTAGTTGAAAAGGACTTACGTTCAAGACATTGCTCAATAGTGCTGGTATGGGTTTCAGTCTGTCAAACAGCCCTGTTCATTTTCTCAGCTTTCCATAGAATTCTGCCAAAGAGGACAATGAGGGGGGGAGAGAGATTTAGCTCTCGTGGTTGCAGTTTGTTTTTGCACCTGTGGATTTTTTTTTTTAATGACAATCGTTTAAAAATATCATGATAATATTTTTAAAGATAGTGGGTAAAATAGTTTGTATGTGAAGTTGGGACAATGGAGTGAAGAATTTCTCATGAAAAGAATCCCTTTTTAATGACAGTTGCCTACTCTAGAATAAAGTGATAACAAAGAATGAAACTGAGGAAGAAGTTTCTAGAAAGATAGATTTCCCCTGGAAATCTAGGAGTAACTTTTCAACAAAGTCCAAAAAGATTTGTCTTGCAACTTTGTATTACTAGAATGAGCAAAAACATGAACAAAACTGGCCTCTGAGAAATCAAAATAGAGGACTCACAATCTACTCAGTTTACTCATAGAAAAACTCTCAAGTCCTTGTTCACAATTCTTTGCACACAGTTCTAACACACAGGCAAACGCAAACATGCTTGAGTTTGTATATGTGTATGTGTGTGAGTGCACTGGTATTCTATGCCCAAGGTGAACATTGAAAGTTAGAATTAAAGAATGTCTCAAAATGGGTTATATTGATACAGAGAAGCAGTAGCTAATGACCTGATAAAAAAGTATAGAGATAGTCAATTTAAAAGTTTACAAAATTTCAAAAATAATAGCTTACAAAAAATAGCCTTCAATGAAAAAGAATCTAAAAAGGAATATATATATATTCCTTTTTAGATTCTTTGAATCACTTTGCTGTACACCTGAAAAACAACATTATAAATCAACTATACTTCAATTTTTTAAAAAGTTTATCAAATAACTTCAGAACCACAATAATCTAGGACTGTTTTACCCCAAAAGATCTTCAGGGCCCCATTGCATGGCAGCAGAGTACAAAACCTTTGTTTACTGTAATGATCCCAGTACATCAAGAAAAAGTTAAACATTTTATGTCCTAGAAAATTTCCATTCAAATAGTTAAGATTAAAGATGTTTCCATACTGAAAGAGGCAAATCCTTATCTTTCCAGAACTCTCACTTGTTCAAAAATAATTTTTTTCCCAAAGTTTCTGGGTCAGCAAGGTTTGTCTAAGGGGAGAGATTGGGGACGGGAGGCGGAGGAGGAACAGCTGTTTTGAGTTAAACAAGAAGCATGTTAATGACAGCACAGGAGTCTGAGAGATACTTGGGTTTAGCCTGCTGGTCAAAGAAGTAATGGGCTAAATGGCTGAATGAAAACAGTTATTCAAGGTCTGTGATAGTGGACATGAGTAGGGAGACAGAAGACAGCATTGATGAATGAGGTATCTATGGTATAAAATCATCTTCCCCTAAACTGCAGTAGGAAGTAGAAGACAGAGAAGAGGGGTGTGGAAACCATCAGCCTAACTCACCAATACTGGGCTTTTACGGAGAGCGCTTTCTGAGAAAGGTGATAACCTGAACTGCAAATGGGCCATGGCAGGGACAAGAGGGGCAAAAGAGGATGTTTCCAGCTGGAATATTAATGATAAACACAAATGTCATGATTACTATGAAAGTTATAGGTACCAGAGACACTAAGAACAAAAAAAAGTAAGTCATTTTATCTCTACAGAGGTTCCCATAAGAAGGTCAGCAGGTCATGGCAGAAACTACCAGTTAATCATCTTCGCGTGTCTCTTATGCCAGCAAGATGCCTCTAGCCAGAGAGCGCCAGCCAGGGCCTCTCTTTGCAAGGAGACCCTGAGTTTACTGGGGCGGACTGGGGAAGGCCAGGAAAGAGGAGAAGTCCCAGAACTAGCCTTTCTGAGGAGTGGACAGAAGTTGGTACCAGGTCCCCCACTTCCACAGGCTTCCCAGGTGGTGTGATGGTAAAGAATCTGCCTGCAAATTCGAGAAACATGGGTTCAGTCCCTGGAACCCATTCCAGTATTCATGCCTGGCAAATCCCATGAACAGAGGCACCTGGTGGGCTACAATCCATGGGGTCTCAAAGAGTCAGATGCAACTGAGCACATGCACACTAGCGCTAGCCAGCTTCCCCACATTCTGCTTGCCTCTCAGCCCTGCACGTCCAGCCCACAGAGCCTGAAGACTCCCCTAAACCTCCTACTGACTACGGAGCTCTGTCTTAATTGAAATGAGACAGACTGAGCTCTCCCTGCTTTACCAGTGGAGATGTTGTGGGAAGAACACAATCAGAATTGAAAACTATTCTCATCAAGACACGCCCTAATTTCAGCCCTAACCCTCTCCTGAGCCATTTGACCAGAAGTAGCTACATGGGGTCACTAGAGTCGGACATGACTGAGTGACTTCACTTTCACTTTTCACTTTCATGCATTGGAGAAGGAGATGGCAACCCACTCCAGTGTTCTTGCCTGGAGAATCCCAGGGACGGGGAGGCCTGGTGGGCTGCCGTCTATGGGGTCGCACAGAGTCGGACACGACTGAAGCGACTTAGCAGCAGCAGCAGCTACATTTAGGACTTTGGCACACATAAATCATTCAAATATTTTTCAAGTTCTGTGTCATGCCATCTAATTTATGCTGTGTATGTGTGTTAGTCACTCAGTTGTATCTGACACTTTGCGACCCCATGGACTGTAGCCCTCCAGACTCTTCTGTCCCTGGGACTTCCCAGGTAAGAATACTGGAGTGGATTGCCATTCCCTTATCCAGGGGATCTTGCCAACCCAGAGATCGAACCCAGGTCTCCTGCATTACAAGCAGATTCTTTGCCACCTTAGCCACCAGGGAAACTCCAATTTATGCTGTAGATTAAAGGAAATAAAATACACAATATGTTTTATATTAAAAAAAAAAAGTTGGAAGATCGTGGCCACCAATTACCCCTTGAGTATAAATAACTTCTAAATCCACGTCTCTCCTCACCCCTGGACCCATGTTTCCCATTGCCTGCTGGACACCTCCACCTGAGTATTCCATACCTTCTCAACTGTTTGTCCTCAAATTTAGTTCCATCCCAACGCAGGTCTATTGTCACCTTTTGTATCTGGCAAGTTCTTGAGATGAGGTAAGGCCAATAAGCTGGATAAGTACAAACACATCTATCCCATCACACCATGGAGGCAGATTGGTACTGGCTGATTCTCAAGGACGTTTGGAGGACTTAGGACCTAGGAGACAGTGCAGAACTACTCAGGGATGTGTGTATTGTGGTCCCACACATCAGCAGTTCTCCTCAATCATGAATACTTCAGTGAAAGGGAAAGTGTCAGTCGCTCAGTTGGGTCTGACTCTTTGCAACCCCATGGACTGCAGCCCACCAGGCTCCTCTCTCCATGGAATTCTCCAGGCAAGAATACTGGAGTGGGTTGCCATTCCCTTCTCCAGGGGATTTTCCCAACACAGGAATCAAACCTGGGTCTCCTGCATTGCAGGCAGATTCCTTACTGTCGGAGCCACCAGGGAAGCCCTGAGTACTTAAGATAAAGGGTAATAAGACAGCAGAAGCACAGAACAGGCTCTAACAACAGTTTTTATTACTGTTATGATCATTTAGATAGATATACAGCCAAATCTGGCATTTGGGTGCCTGCCTTTCCATTTGGGGCCCTTTGCCCTGAGGGCGGAATCCCCCTTGCTCACTCAGATCCCCATTCTGAAGTTCCTGCTCACACTGCCTTACCTCCTTGACTCATAGAAAGTGGAACCTGAAGGGAACATTAGAGATCATCTAGTTCAGTCTCTGTGTGTACAGATGAGGTCATGGAAATTGAAAGATTGCTACGCCCTTGGTCACAGAACTCCAGCAGCAGAGCTGTAACTAGAACTAAGATCAGCTGCCATGTTCCACTCTCTTCTTTCACAACCACACAGTGATGCAGAAAAGTTAACACCCTTCCCAGAGATATTTACAATTTCACAAGGTTCAAAGAGTCAAGCTGACCCAGCTTTAAGGGTATAACACCAGGGATCAAGCAGAGAGCAGGGCAGGGGTTTCCAAACTAGCTATTTATGAGGCTTCATATTCTAGAATGCATCTCAACAGCCCGGAGGACTAACATTTATACAAAGCTTTGTTGTCTCTCAAATGCCATTTGATACTCATGCCTTCATAGCTGGAGAGGAAACCACCTGAAGTGACTACCTGGTATTGTTGCAGAGTCTGCATGTCCTAACAGGATTCACCCTGTAATCTGGGCCTTCTCTCATACATAAGAAAAACCTACATTATTTCCCCCAAAGAAAACTGAAGCTAGTAATAACTTCTCATTTCCCTTTCCAGTTGTTCTTTGTATTTTGTTGCCAATTGCGTGATTGCTGAGCTAAGAACTTGAGCTGGAGGAGGGACTAAAGGTGTGGGGTGATGTCATGAACCTGGGCTTGGATCCGGGAGTTCTCTGTGTTTACTCACCTTGGTGATTGTCAAGCCATTGCCCCTGGGCAGCCTAACTGGACTGCATGAGAGCCAACATGCCTAGTGCTAAGCTTTGCTTCTTGAATGCACTCTCTTCTCACAACCCCATCCTTTTTTAAACATTGAAAATAGCTTTGCCATTTCCATTTTCCTCCATCCCTGTCTCTCCCACTTCCTTCCCATTTATCTTAGCAAGGCAAATAAAAAAGAAACCATATTTAGAAAATACACTTAACCAAGCACGTCATAGATATGCAACAAGCATGCTGGGGTTAATCCCGTGATTGTTATTCTTCCTCTGCGTCTATGAATCAAGAAGCCCTGGAGAATCTGTGTGAATGCTAAGTTGCTTCAGTTATGTCCAACTCTTTGTGACCCCATGCACTGTAACCCACCAGACTCCTCTGTCTAGGGGATTCTCCAGGAAAGAATACTAGAGTGGGTTGCTATTTCCTTCTCCAGGGGATCTTCTCGACCCAAGGATCAAACCCATGTCTCTTATGTCTCTTGCACTGGGCAGGTGGGTTCTTTACCACTAGCACTGCCTGGGAAGCCTGGAGAATCTGGCATGTTATTAAATGTCATATATTCACACAGGCTGTACTTGATAAAGAAGAAAATATTACTTAAAAACTAACAAGGGAGAGGATTACGATTCTAGATAGAAATCTTGACATTATTCACAGAGTTTCCCATGGCTCCTAATAAGGAATCTACGGGATCTTTTCCACAAAGAACCCGTCCACTAGCATGAAATTCAAGTTCAACTTCATGTCTTTAAAAATCTTGACTGTTTTTCAGCCTATGCTATCATACACTCATGTTTGTATGAATATAAAATTCTCCCACAGTTTCTAATAAAACGAAAGCTTCAGTAAGATGCATCAAGTTTATTCTCTGACTCGCAATTGCCCCTGTAATGCTCCAACATGAAAAATCAAACTTAACCATCAAGGGGACCATTGGAAAAGCCATGTTCTTTGAAGGTCTATGTTGCATATTTATTCTAAGCATTTTTATTTTCCCACTGCAATGAGAAGCCTGTGCACTGCAATGAAGAGTAGCTCCCTCATTGTAGTTTTGATTTGCTTTTCTCTAATAATTAGTGATGTTGAGCATCTTTTCATGTGTTTATTTGCCATTTGTATGTCTTCTTTGGAGAAATGTCTATTTAGGTCTTCTGGTGCTCTGTGATGACCTAGTAGGGTGAGGGGAGAGAGGCTCAAGAGGGAAGTGATATATGTATAATTATGGCTGATTTGCACTGTTGTATGGCAGAAACCAACACAATATTATAAAGCAATTTTCCTCCAATTAAAAAAATAAACTTAAAAAAAGAGTATCTCCCACTCACCCAACTAAAGAAAACCCACACACATCAGTGAAGACCTAGCACAGTCAAAAATTAATTAATTAATTAAAAAAAAGAGAAGAAGGAACCAGAACAAGCTAGGTAGGAGGGGCAGAGAAGCAGTATAGTCAAGATCCACAAAGCCAAGGTAGACAATGTATAAATAGGATAATCATAATTGTAGAGGTTCTAACCAAAGTACAAAGGATCCAAACCCTATGTCAGGTTCCCCAGTCCTGGGGTCCTGCACCAGGAAGAAACCCCCGGAATCTGTGGCCTTGAAGGCTAGCAGGGCTTACATACAGAAGATCTGGAGGTCTGTAGGAAACAAATATTCCACTCTTGTAGGACACACACACACAATCTCACATGATCTGAGACCCAATGCAGAGCCAGTAAATTGAAAGGAGCCTGGGTCAGACCCCTTTGCTAATCTTGGAGAGCCTTCTAGAGCAGCAGGAGACAACTGGAGCTCACTCTGGGAACATACGTACTGGCATCAGAAATTTGAGAAGCTCGCTCTACCACAAGGATACTGGGACTGGCAAATACCATTTTGGAGTCCTCTCTCCACCCTATTAGCACTGGAGGCTTGCCCACCCACCAGCAGGCCAGCCACAGGACCCTCAGGCCACATAGCCAGCCATGCTGGAACATGACCCCGTCGGCCAGCAGGCCAGCAGCTACCATTCAAGGCAGGGCCTGGCAGCCAATAGGACTGGAGGCCAGCCCTGCCTTTCAGCATAGTAGTTAGCTCCACCACAACAGAAGGGCCCACGCAGTCTGCATATAAGGAACCCCGAGAACATCTCATTCTGATGACCAGAGGGGAGTGTGGCGCTGGGACAGGATGTCTCCTTCATAAAGCCACTTCTCCAAGATAGGAAAAAAAAGAAACATAACTGACCTACCCAATTCATGGGAATAACAGAGAATTAGGCAAAATGAGGAGACACAGGAATATATTCCAAACAAAGAAATGAGACAAACCCAGAAGAACTAAGCAAAGTAGAGATAAGCCATCTACCCAACAAAGTCCTAGGTAATAAAGATGGTCAGTGAACTCAGGAGAATGGATGAACACAGTGAGAGTTTAACAAGAAGTTAGAAAATATAGAGAAGAGCCAAACAGAGCTGAAGAATACAATATGTGAAATAAAAAATACATTTGAAGAAATCGACTATCAAGTAGATTAGCTAGTACAGTGGAATGAATTGAAAGAGTAGTGGAAATCACCCAAGCTGAACAGAAAAAAGAATTTTTAAAAGTGAGGGTAGTGTGAGAGACCTCTGAAATAACATGAAGCAACCTAGCATTCACATTATAGGGGTACCAAAAGGAGAAGAGAGAGGGAAAGAGGCAGAGAATTCACTCGAAGAAATAATAGCTGAAGACGTCCCTAACCTGGGAAAGGAAACAGACATCCGGGTCTAGGAAGCACAGAGAGTCCCATCAAGACATATTATAAGTAAAATGCCAAAAATTAAAGATAAAGAGAAAATCTTTATTCTCTCAAGTAACAAAGGAAAAGCAACTAGTTATATACAAGAGAACCCACATAAGACTCTCTGCTGACTTGTTAGCAATAAGGAGAGAAAGGAGCAAAACAATATAGTCAAAGTGATGAAAGAAAACCTAAAAACCAAGAATATTCTACCTGTCAGAGCCATCATTCAGATTTGAAGGAGAGATAAAAATTTTTATAGGCAATCAAAAGATAAAAGAAATCAGCCCTACTAAACCAGCTTAACAACAAACGTTAAAAGGACTCCACCAAGCAATAAAGACAAGACCACATCTAGAAATATGAAAATTATGAAAGGAAAAGTCTCTTTGGTAAAGGCGAAAATATGGTGAAGGTAGTAGATCAACCCCTTATAAAGCTAGTAGAAAGGTGTTAAGTCATCTATATCCACAATAAAGTAGTTAAGCACAAAACAGGAAAAGATGTAAAATAAGTCAAAAACATTAAAGATAGGGTGGAAGGGAATAAAAAATGCAGGGTTGTTGGAATCCATTTGAACTTAAGAGATCATCAACTTAAAATGAGCATGTATGTACACAGGGGTTGTTGTATATGACTCTTTAGTGTTATGGTCAAATTCCTTTCTCTTATTTTAAAAAAATGTGTATCTATTCTAGATTTTAGGTTTTGCGGTTACCATACCTACAGTGACTGCTTTGATGACAGCCCCTCTAACTGCTTGCCCAGGAACTCCCTATAGCAAGCTGCCCCGTGTGCCTCTCACATGAAGCTAATCATGCTTGATGCCCTGTCCCTTGTCCACAGTGGACAGGACCACAGAAACCTCAGATCAAGGAGATTCTATATAAAGGTGGTCTGTGAGTGAGCTAGAATAAAAACTTTGCCCCGTAGAGATAAGGTGATTTTATTAGACACGGAACACCACCAGATTGGACACTTGGTATCAAGGGGAAGAAGCTGAAAGAAGACAGTGTTCAGATCTCCTGAGGCATCCAGAGGACGTTATCAGTAAGCAGCCATGATGCATAAGTAGGAGTCATATGGTAGAGAAAGAATATACGAGTAAAATGAGAAGAGGGAGACGCAGAGAGAAACTGAGTCACGCCAACGATTACGAGAGCTGCCTGGGCTCCTGCACCTCTTTCCCATTTTCACACAGCATGCTAACTTCCCAGAGGCCTGCAGGTAAAGCTGTTCCTGGTGCCTGTGATTCCTGTTGTCCTTATATGAGAGATTGAAGAGGCACTCTATTCCTTGCTACCAAGGAAAACCTAACAGACATAACGTCTCTAGGCATTTTCCACCCTGTATTGTCATTTTCTGCTTGTCCATCTCCCCACCTAGACTGGAAGCTCACTGAGAGTTTTCTGTTCTGTGTGTGCACTCAGTACTAGGCATGATGCCTGGACCACAGCAGAAATTAATAGTTGCTGTTTGAGTAAGTGGAAGGTTGTATGACTAATGTCTTATAAATGTGTCCGGGTCCACGTTGTCGATCTCACACAGAAATGTCCCAAAGAGTAGCAACTGAATGCTATTAACTCTTCGGGACCACATCCAGTAGAAAAGCAAATGCAAATGATCCAGGAAAAACACTTCCTGGTGTTAACAATCCTCCAAAATACCTGCTAAAAATGCGGAAGGACTAGGAAGCTGATATCTGTGCTGGGATCTAAGCCTCTGGCTGGGCTGTGTACCTCTGCACAGAATGAACGGTAACAGAAGTGTTGTGGGGATTTTATAGAAATCAAAAGTACATGCAATTCTTCTGAAGGCTTGCTGATTACTCTCAGAGCATTGTGTTTTCATTTTGATCTCTGGAAAATATCAGGAACAAGGAAAGAACTTCCCACCCCCACCCCGCCAACCCCCGGCTCCATAGGAAAAACAGTATTGAAATAATACAAACATCTTGGATCGACCCTCTTTTGAAAGTAAGAAATGCCTCACCCTCCCAGCAGGCCCAAAGTCTGCACAGTTTGTCCGCCAAGAGAGTGAGATTTGGCAGCACTCCCTGTAAACTTCAACCGCAGGAGGCCTCTGATTGAATTGAAATTGTTTCCTCCGGTCAGATTTTGTTGGTGGTACACCCGCCTCAGGATGTGAATTCATCATGTTTGCTGTGGGGTGAGATTGGGGCAGTTGAAAAGGGCACAAGAGAGTGAATGTGAGTATTGGTGTGTGTGTGTGTATGTGTAGGTGGGTGTACCCATTTATTCCCTGATGTCACCAATAAAGGCATTGACACTATCCAAAAGAATTCTGGAAGATTTGATGCAGTCTTACTTAACCTCGATATCTTTTAAAGTGATTCGAATTTTATTAACAAAAGTAAGGAAATTGGAAAATGGAAATGGCAAACTGGCAGTAAATTTTGCACAAGTCATTAACCTGGCCTCCACTGATGGCACACACATGCTTATAACCTTTGGGGAGCAAGCAATGCGAAGATCCATCCTCTGGCTTCATTGGGAAGGAGGGAGTTGGGGCAGGAAGCAGGTTTGGGCTGTAAGAAAATTTCACCTTGACATTTAGTGGGCCAGTATCTTGCCTTGTTCTTTTTCAAAGGAAACCTGACCATCTAAATGAGGTCACTATTTCTTTTAATGTGGTCAAAAACATATAACTTAAATTTGACATCTTAACCATGTTTAAGTGTATAGAAGTACAACTTCTGTTGTGAAACAAATCTCTAGAGCTTTTAAATCTAACACTAAAACTCTACACCCTCCTAATTCCTCCTTCCTCCTCCCATTGGCCCTTGGCAAGCACCTTTTTTCTTTCTCTTTCTGTGATTTTGACTACTCTAGGTGCTTCGCATAAGTGGAATCATGTATTTGTCCCTTCTCTACTGGCTTATTACACTTAGCATAATATCCTCAAGGTTAACCGTGTCATACATATGATAGGGTTTCCATCCTTTTTAAGGTTACAAAATGCGTGCACTAAATTTTCTTTATCCATTTGTATGTCAATAGACATCAGGGTTGTTTCCATCTCTTGGCTATCATGAATAACGTTGCAATGAACACCGATGTGTAAATATCTCTTTAAGGCTGTGCTTTGAGTATTTTGGGATATAAATTTAGAGATGGGATTGCTGGAACTCATGGTAGTTCCATTTTGAGCTTTTAGAGGAACCTCCATAATACTTTCCATAGTGGCTGCTTCCTTTTTCATTCCCACCAAGAGTGCACAAGACTTCCAATGTCTTCACATCCTTGACAACACTTGTTATTTTCTGTTCTTTTGATGGTAGTCATGCTAATGGGTGAGAGGTGATATCTTATGATAGTTCTGATTAGGAATCTCTATTTTACATGAGTGATGTTCAGGGACCATTGGTGATGGACAGGGAAGCCTGGCGTGCTACAGTCCATGGGGTCAAAGAGTGAGTGAGACATGACTGAGTGACTGAACTGAACTGATTTTACATGAAGAGACTGAAGCTATCACTGGAGGGGTGGGGAAGATTTTCTTTCTGTTCACTAGATCTAGGACTTGACCTTCTATGTTGGAAAATGTGCTAGCCTAATTCTATCCTCATGGTGCTCCCATGCTGGGATTCTAACAAGTGTTCCCCAGGGTCTGAGCAGTGCACTAGGGAGTAACTGAAGCCACAGGACAAAAATATAAAGGCAGAAGAGATACCAGTTCAGCAGTCCTGGTCAACTTAAAGCGCTGTTCATAACAAGTGCAAATATATTACAAAGCATCACATAACATTTACGTACAATTTGAGAGATAAAGCACAAGACTTTGTGGAACTTTCTGGAAACACCTCAGTGGGATGCTCTAAGCCATATTCAGGACAATCCTGAGAGATGCATGCTCTCTCTCCTCTGCCACTAGAGAACTGGAGGGAAGGTTTGAAAAGCACTAGCATAGTCCGCAGAGTCCCATGAACATGTTTTTCGTTTCCTATTTGGTTAGAGAATCTTGGAGGTGGAAAAAAAAAATTACAGAACATCTGAACCCCCCCTGTCATCTTACAAATGAGAAAAGAAGGGCCCCCAGAGGTGAAGGCGGTGCTCAAGTTCCCACCACAGTGCTTCCTCCTCCCCCAGCCAATGCGGATGTGCCTGATGACGGCTTAGAGGATTTCAGTTGCTGAGAGAAAAGTCATAGGCGTAGAGGGACCACAGAAGTACTCACGCTGCGTCTCATATATGCAGAGGAAATGCATGTGTTTTTTTTGCTCTGCATTTGATTTGATTTGGTCCCACTGGCTAGTTTGTGAGAAAACAATAACAAAATCTCTGTCTTGAGCTTTAATCCAACGCAATACACTTAGTTCCTTAGGTGATGCTCAGCCTCTGCCTTTATACTTCTTCCCCGATCCTCTCCAGAAGGCTAGGTGCTCCAGGCAGCCCAGTGACCTCATGGAGATCTGGTGACTGGGTCTGAGGACTGACCTGCTGCTCTCTGGACCAGCTGCAGACTGGCTCTTCTGAACCCCTCCGGGAATCTTTGGCTTGAGCGGTTCCTGATTGTTCAGCTGGTGTCTGTCGCTAGCATCCTGCCACTGATAAACTCGCAGTCTCTTCTTTGTCAGCCCATTCAGGGCAGGGGGCCCCTCCCCGCTGACTTGGCCTCCCCCATGGCTTTCCTCAGTGACTGGCCCCTCTGAGTTTCTGCCCATCCTCCATCTGGCCCTCTGGCTCCCACAGGCCCTGGCCCCACCCTATCTCTGCTGTAAGGCCACTGCATTTGCCCACAGCAGGCCCTGTGTGGACGCCCTCACGCCCAACATCCAGGTCATGTGCAGGCCACAGGCAGCTCCAGGAGGTGCTGAAGACCCTCTCTCCATCTGGACACACTGCTCTATTTCTGTTTCTCTGGAGAACCCTAATTAAAACAGAGCAGCCCGCCAGGTTCCTCTGTCCATGGAATTCTCCAGGCAAGAATACTGGAATGGGTAACCATTCCCTTCTCCAGAAGATCTTCCTGACCCAGGGATCAAACCCAGGTCTCTGGCCTTGCAGGCAGATTTTTTTTTACCATGTGAGCCGCTAGGGAAGCCCCCCTAAAGAAGCCTCCTAAATTCTTACTTGATCTGTATAAGCAGAGCAGTTTTAGGTCAAGTAAGCAAGTCTAACCTGAATCATAAAAACAGAGGGTCATAGCCCTTTAATCAGCTCTAAGACTTGAGCCAGTACACAGACCCAGAACCCCTTGAATGAAGGAGAGGCCAGTCCTGTTAAGAAAGGAGCCCCATAAGTCTGACAGATGTTGCTCCAGAGCCTCTCACGCCAGTCAGCCATGGTCAACCCATTGCCGTCAATGGCAAGCCCTTAGATGGTGTCTCCTTAGAGGTAAGGGACCTGGAAACCAAGAAGTGATTGCTCATCCAATCCTTAAAGCTATGTTAACAGACTGGAGTTGTTTGCAGACAAATTTCCGAAGACAGCAGAAAACTTTTGTGCTCTGGGTACTAGTTATAAAGGTTCCTGATTTCACAGAATAATTCCAGGATTTATGTGTCAAGGTGACGACTTCACATGCCATAATGGCACTGGTGGCAAGTCCATCCATGGGGAGAAATTTAATGATGAGAATTTCGTCCTGGACATATGAGTCCTGGCATCTTGTCCATGGCGACATAAACGGCTCCCAGTTTTTCGTTTGCCCTGCCAGGACTGAATGGTCGGATGGCAAGCACGTGATCTTTGACAAGGTGAAAGACAGCATGAATGTTGTGAAAGCCATGGAGTGTTTTGATCCAGGAATGGCAAGACCAACAAGAAAATCACCATTGCAGACCGTGGACAAAGCTAATAAATTTCACTTGTGTTTTATCTTAATCGCCAGACCACTCCTTCTGTAGCTCAGGAGAGCACACCTTCACCCCCATCTGCTTGAAATATCCTACGGTCTTTGTGCTCCCACTGCAGTTCTTTGGGTTCCATATTTTCTTTGGGTTCCAGCTGGATTGCAAAGTTTATGATTATGAAATAAAAACTTAACAAAAAAAGAAAGCAAGGACTCCAGTGCACTGCTAAAAGGTGTACTGTTAATCTTTCTCCCAGTCTTCCCCAAAGGAACCTACAGTTTTATCAGGGCTACTATGCATTAGGAAAAGGAAGTAATCAGAACTTGTAGGATCTAGACACTGGCTCTGAACTGACACTAATTCCAAGAGATCCAAAATGTTACTGTGGTCCACCAGTCAGAATATGAGCTTATGAAAGTCAGGTGATTGACTGAGTGTTAGCTCAGGTCTGTCTCACAGCAGGCCCAGTGGGTCCTGAACGTATCCTCGGTTATTTCCTGAGTTCTGGAATGCATAACTGGAATAGATATACTTATATGCTAGCAGAATTCTCACATTGGTTCCCTGATCTGTGAGCTTTAATAGTGGGAAACGCCAAGTGGAAGCCACTAAGACTGCCTCTACCTAAGAAAATAGTAAGCTGAAAGCAGTGCCACATTACTAGAGAGATTGTAGAAATTAGTGCCACCATCAAGGACTTGAACGATAAGAGGGTAATAATTTCCACCACAATCCCATCTCCCTCACCTATTTGACAAGAACTGAAGATAAACAGGTCTTGGGCAGTACCAGTTGATTATCGTAAAGTTAGCCAGCTGATGACTCCAATTGCAGCTGCTGTAAGAGATGTGGTTTCACTGCTTGTGCTAATTAACACATCCCCTGGTAGCTAGTGGCTTCTCTGGCAACTCAGATGGTAACTATTGATCTAGCAAATGCTTTTTCCTCCATTCCTGTCCATAAGGCCCACCAAAAGCAATTTGCTTTCATCTGCCAAGGTATCAATATACCTTCACTGTCCCTCTTCAGGGTCCTATCAACTCTCCTGCCCTAAGCCATAATCTAATTCACAGGGACCCCTCTTCCTCAAGATACACACTGGCTCATGGTATTGATGAAATTATGCTGATGGGACCTAGTGAGCAAGAAGTAGCAACTACTTTAAGACTTGTGAGTAAGACATTTATGTGTCAGAGGGTAAGAAACAAATTAGACAAAAGTTCAAGGGCCTTCCGCGGCAGTGAAATTCTTAAGGGTCTAATGGTATAGCTTATCTATTCTAAGGCGAAGGATAGGTGGTTGCATCTGATCCCTCCTACAACCAGAAAACAGGCACAATGTCTCGTGGGGCTCTTTGGATTTTTGGAGGCAACAATATTCCCCTCATCTGAGTGTGTTATTCCAGCCCACTTATCAAATGACCCCAAAACATTTTAGTTTTGAATGGGGCCCAGATGCCTCTGCAAAAGGCCCAGGCCACTGTGCCAGCTGCCCTGCCACTAAGACCACATGAACTGGCAGATCCAATGGTCTCCTACTGACATTTCAGGTAGGAGGCTCTTTGGGGCCCTACAGGTGAATGTTGGTGCAGTTCCTTAGGATTTTCGAGCCAATCCCTGCCATCCTCTGCAGATAACTGCTCTCCTTTTGATGAATAGATCTCAGCCAGCTGTATTGGGCCTTCAGAGAGACTCAGTGCTTAACCACGGACCAAGTTACCAGGCAACCTGAGCTGCCCATTGTGAACTGAGGGTTATCTGACCCATTAAGCCATCAAGCTGGGCATGCACAGCAGCACTCCAGCACCAAATGGAAGTGGTGTATATGTGATAGGGCCAAGCAGTCCCGTACACAGTGAAAGTGCCTTTCGAAGACTCAGTTATAGCACCAGCTAGGTGGCAGTAACTTGTAGGTGAGGTTCTCCAGAAGACTGTGTGCGCTCAGAATCAGCATCCGATATATTAGCTGTCCCATAGCCAGGATGCAAGGGTCCAGGAATCAAGGGGTGGAAATGGGCGTAGCACCACTCATTCTTACTGCTAATGACCCACTGGCCAAATGTTTGCTTCCTGTTCCCATGGCCTTAGGCTCTGATGGCCTGTAGATATTCATTCTAAAGGGAAGAATGCTTCCACCAGGGGATACAATGATGATTTTATTGAACTGGAAGTTAATACTGCCGCCCCATCACTTTGGGCTTTTTGTGCCTCTGAACCAGGCAAAGAAGGGAGTCAGTGTGCTGGTTGGTGTGACTGATCCTAGCCACCAAGAGGAAAGGGGATTACTACTCTACAATGGAGGTGGGGAAGAGTATGTTAGGAACAGAGAAGATCCCCTGGGAATTCTCTTAGTGATTAAGGTCAATGGAAAACTACAACAGCCAAATCCAGGCAAGACTACCACTGGCCCAGAACCATTGAGAATGAAGGTTTGGGTCACTCCACCTTCAAAGAACCATGACCAACTGAGGTGCTTGCTGAAGGTAAAAAGAATACAGAATGAATAGTAGAAGTGACCAATTTCAAAATGAGAACTGTAATTTTCATGAGTATTTGCTCCTTGTTTTGTTATGAATATGTACATATACGTTTGAGGTTTTCTTCTCTCTTTTATCCCATTATCTTGAAACATAAGATGTATTGACTTTATATCATAGTATTTAAGTAATGTTAACTTTACTTCGTGGTATTTAAGTTACAGGATATCAAGAAGAATAAACATCACTCAAGGACTTCTGATGAGGAGGTTAGTGTGTAAGTAACAGCCCTTGATCACAGAAAGGGTGAGAGAGATGTCCCTTAAAATCACTCCATCATTTGAAATTTGGAGTAGAAGTTGTCCAATGAGTAGCTTGATAGACCCAGGGCCCACCTCAAACAGGCGGTAGAAGGGCCTCTAGCAGAGTAGATATGCGTCTGACACCCCAACACCAGCCTCTGTGACTTTACAGGCTGTGATTAATGTCTGAGACTCTCCCTTGGCCTCACACTAAAGGAGTCACTTTCCTTTGAGAAGATGAAGGAGCTTCAATTATGAGCTTGCCTTCAGCAAACACATTAAGCTAAAGACCAGAGGCCCTTGCCCATTTCTCCCCTGAATTATATATACCCTAGAAACGTTGTACGACCTCAAGAGGGAGGAATTGAGAACCCTAAATCAATAACTGAAACTGGAGACATGTCCAACTAGGGCTAACCGTTGCCTATTTATATTCATTTAGTCATAAAAATAAATGTGACATTTCTTGAGTCTTAGGGTCATGGAGTAATTTGTATCTATTACATTTATATGAGAAATTTCACAAAGTCATAGAAATAAATCGTAATTAGTTATACAATTGACGGTTAACTTTATTGTTATTATTGAATCACTATACTTGCACTGAATCTTTCTGAGATAGGTTTAAGTTCTATGTCTAATGGCAGTGCTAGGAGTACAAGGACCATGAAGACACTCAGTCTTGATGATGGCTTAGTCTACACTTGTAACTGTGGCAGCATTCCATAATTCTCACGTGGAGAAGTTCTACCTTCTGATGTCATTTTGTCTTCTCACTCCACTTCTTCTCCCTCTTTTTAAAAAAATTTACCCAACATTTATTGTTAGATTTCTGTGTGCTGGATTTTGAAGAAAACAAGAAAATAGAAAATCCATGTTCTTGAGGACCTTATAGACCAGAGGCATACAAGAAAAAGAACAAAGAATGCGATTTGTCAGGATATCACAATGGGCCAGAAAAGCAACCTGTGGCTCAGCCTTTTGTCTCCATTTTTCAAAATGAGGAGAATAATATTTTCCAGCCAACAAAATCATGAAACAAACTGGATGAATGTTCCAAAAGCAGAAAGTAAGTTAGTGACTCACATCACAGAACGACGATATCCTAATTAATGCAAGACTGCTCCGTGCTGGAAATCAGGCAGAATGATTTGGCAGTGACTCTTAAAAAACAAGTGCTGACATCATTGTCAATTTCAATTACCAGGGACTCAAGTTTCCACAGTGGTTAACAGCACTGTGCTCACAAACCTTTCATTGTGGAATTTAGGATCCTTGAACATCACCACAGGTGTGGTTTAAAAGAAGTCACCTGACACATATATACAATGGAACATTACTCAGATATTAAAAAGAATGGAATAATGCCATTTGCAGCAATATGAATTGACCTGCTGCTGCTGCTGCTAAGTCGCTTCAGTCCTGTCCAACTCTGCGCGACCCCATAGATGGCAGCCCACTAGGCTTCCCTGTCCCTGGGATTTTCCAGGCAGGAATACTGGAGTGGGTTGCCATTTCCTTCTTCAATGCATGAAAGTGAAAAGTTAAAGTGAAGTCACTCAGTAGTGCCCAACTCATAGCAACCCCATGGACTGCAGCCTACCTGCTGCTGCTGCTAAGTCACTTCAGTCGTGTCCGACTCTGTGCGACCCCATAGACGGCAGCCCACCAGGCTCCCCTGTCCCTGGGATTCTCCAGGCAAGAACACTGGAGCGGGTTGCCATTTCCTTCTCCAATGCATGAAAGTGAAAAGTCAAAGTGAAGTCGCTCAGTTGTGTCCGACTCTTAGCAACGCCATGGACTGCAGCCTAACAGGCTTCTCTGTCCATGGGATTTTCCAGGCAAGAGTACTGGAATGGGGTGCCATTGCAGCCTACCTAGAGAGTATTGAACTGAGTGAAGTTAAGTCAGAGAAAGAGAAATATCATATGACATCCCTTATATGTAGAATGATACAAATGAATCATTCTGAAATGAATCAAATGAACGAATGAATACAAATAAATCAAAAAGAAATGATACAAATGAACTTACAAAACAGCAAGAGATTCACAGACTTGGAGAATGAACTTATGGTTACCACAGGGGAAGGATGGGGGTAGGGATAATTAGGCAGTTTGGGATGGACATACACACACTGCTGTATTTATTTTTTTTCTATTTATCACTTTAATTATATAAACTCCAACAATATATATCTCAAAAATTATTTTAAATTAAACTACAATTCAAAGCACATTCTAAAAGTTTATTATTATTTTTTTTCTTTACAATATTGTATTGGTTCTGCCACACATCCATATGAATCTGCCAAGGGTATACACGTGTTCCCCATCCTGAACCCCCCTCCCACGTCCCTCCCTGTACCATCCCTCTGGGTCATCCCAATGCACCAGCCCCAAGCATCCTGTATAGAACCTGGACTGGCGATTCATTTCATATATGATATTATACATGTTTCAATGCCATTCTCCCAAATCATCCCCCCCTCTCCCTCTCCCACAGAGTCCAAAAGACTGTTCTATACATCAGTGTCTCTTTTGCTGTCTCGCATACAGGGTTATCATTACCATCTTTCTAAATTCCATGTATGTGTGTTAGTATACTGTATTGGTGTTTTTCTTTCTGGCTTACTTCACTCTGTATAATAGGCTGCAGTTTCATCCACTTCATTAGAACTGATTCAAATGTACTCTTTTTAATGGCTGAGTAATACTCCATTGTGTATATGTACCACAGCTTTCTTATCCATTTATCTGCTGATGGACATCTAGGTTGCTTCCATGTTCTGGCTATTATAAACAGTGCTTCGATGAACATTGGGGTACACGTGTCTCTTTCAGTTCTGGTTTCCTCTGTGTGTATGCCCAGCAGTGGGATTGCTGGGTCATAAGGCAGTTCTGTTCCAGTTTTTTAAGGAATCTCCACACTGTTCTCCATAGTGACTGTACTAGTTTGCATTCACACCAACAGTGTAAGAGGGTTCCCTTTTCTCCATACCCTCTCCAGCATTTATTGCTTGTAGACTTTTGGATCGCAGCCATTCTGACTGGCCACACTGCTGTATTTAAAATGGATAACCAACAAGGACCTACTGTAACTCTGCTCGATGTTATGTGGCAGCCTGGATGGGAGGGGAGTTTGGGGGAGAATGGATACATGTATATATATATTGGCTGAGTCCTTTGCTCTTCACCTGAAACTATCACAACATTGTTAATTAACTATACCCCAATACAAAATAAAGTTTTTCTTTCTTTTTTTTTTTTGATAAAAGAAGTCAACTGTTAGCCCTCCCACGGCATCACCATGCTCAGAATAGGAGGCAAGATTCTAGGTTCCTAACCTTACTTCCCGGAGAAGGCGATGGCACCCCACTCCAGTACTCTTGCCTGGAAAATCCCATGGACGGAGGAGACTGGTAGGCTGCAGTCCATGGGGTCGCTAAGAGTTGGACATGACTGAGCGACTTCATTTTCACTTTTCACTTTCATGCATTGGAGATGGAAATGGCAACCCACTCCAGTGTTCTTGCCTGGAGAATCCCAGGGACGGGGGAGCCTGGTGGGCTGCCGTCCATGGCGTCGCACAGAGTCGGACACGACTGAAGCGACTTAGCAGCAGCAGCAGCAGCAACCTTACTTCCTATGCCCCCACCTCTAGCCTTCTTCCAGGGCGAAGAGCAAGGACCTACTCATCCTGATGGGGAAAAAGAGGAGATATCCTATAATGCTCTTCTTTTGATTACAAGCGGGATGGCCCAGTGGATCTCAGACTTGTATTTCTCATCCCAATTATTATGTTTTCAAGAGACCTGAGAGGCCTAGTGTCTGAAAGTTGTCACCCAAGGAATATGGACCTATTTAACTGCAAAATCTCACATCTTTGACTTTTGTGACACTTGCTTATTTAGTAATAAACAAGATTATTATTTAATCTTGGATTGAGTGATTGTAATGAATGACTGTTTCAATTACACAGCTAAACTCCCTGTACAGTCCATAGAAATTTTACGTACAAAACAGAGAAACAGAGAGAGGAATACAGCCTGGATGTTAATTTCCTAAAAGAAAAAGGAAAAAAGGGAAATCAAGTAAGAAATTAATAAAATATTTTTATGTATAAATACTTTCATTTTTATAGTGTGGCACTAGTTTTTATAACCCTCTTTCAATGTGCTTGCTTTAATGCCTTTTATTTGGGAAGTTCAATAGTTAAATGCATCTTTAAAAAACCCAGATTTCTCTGAAATGTATACATCATTGGCAAATGGATTTTGGACACATTATCTAATATAAACTCTTTCATTTGAAAGATCAAAAATACTGTTAAAACGATGTTGAATTATTTGTTTGAATTAACCTGAATAATGAAGAACCATAGGCAGAAGAAAAAAGATGAGGCACAGTTTTCTAGCATCCAAATGCTTATTCTTGCTCAAAATTTCAGCTCACGGCACAGACCACGGTAGGTAATTGAGAGCAAAACATCCAACTGCTAAGCAGAAAACCTTGGAGGTGGATTTTCAAAATGCATCCTAAGTTGACTAAAGCACAGAATGTCTTGAAATTTCAGAAGTGACAATAAAATCTAGGTCCTATTATAAATTATATGTGGTGACTTCAGCTGAATCAAAATTATACAAAGCACCAGCCTAGTAATTAAAAATGTTTAAAATTTTAAATTGTAAAAATAACATGTCCAAGTGTTGCCGTTAGACTATAATAGCACTATGCCATCTTCATTTTTCTTTTTCCTCTTGAGTTGAGACCCATTAACAAATTGGATTGGGATATTTGTGGGTCTGTGCTTTCATCTGGACAAGATGTTGGGATTAAACCAGAAGTCAGTGCAGACACAAAACCAGGAGAGAGAGGACAAGCAGAAGTAGCAAAGGCACCGCTGCCAAGTCCCGTCAATAAAGTCTGGGTGGTGGGCGGGTGATCGCTGAGTGCGGCCCCTCTCCTGCTCTGCAGGCTCCCTTCCCAGTGGACAGTCAGGCCAGCTGTCTAGGCGGCAGGACTAGCCCTCCTCTCCAAAGCCCAGACCTGTGGGAAAATCTTCATTGGCTAGTAATTGATTCCACCCTGCCAGCTCCATTACCCGAGGCTCCAGTCAAACTGGCAGCAAGCTGGGGAAGGCAGTCCACTGAAGGGGTGAGGGGGCGGGAGCAAAGGCCATCAGATCCCCCCCTGCAATTAACACTAATCTGAAAATTGGCCTCTGACAGCAAAGCCCAGCACCTGACAGCTAATTACTTATGTCAGGCTGATGTGCACTTCACACGGAAAGGTTATTTATCAGAGACCGGCCGGTGTTCCTCCTCCCCCACGTTTTTTTCTGTTTGTCTTAGTTGCAAACAGTGGGGAATTGTTCCTGGTTGCTTAGATCCTGGAAACCCTGGAAGTTCTTATACTTCATTTAACTGACAGGTTCCTAAATATCCTTTCTAAGACCTGGCCCATGTGTGTTGTGCTGCCCACCTGGACTGGAGACCAGAGAAAGACGGAGATATCCCAGAGGGTGGGCCTCATCTCCTTTTATAAATGGAGCCAAAGTGATGGAGACGTGGGAAATCTAAATCATCAACATAGATGCAATAAGAAATTCAAGACGGGCAAACCAACTTTGTACATCTCATTTTCAAAAAGCGGATCTGATGTATGGATACCAAGGGGGAAAGGGGTGGAGGTGAGAGTAATTGGGAGATTGGGATAGACACATAAGCCCTATTGATACTATGTATTAATATAAAGTAGACAACTGATGGGAGCATAGTGAACAGCATAGGAACTCTACTTAATGTACTGCGGTGATCTGAATGGGAGGGAAATCCAAAGAGGTGGGGGCATAGGTACATGTATGGTTGACTCATTTTGCTATGCAGTAGAAGCTAACACAACATTTTAAAGCAACTATATACTTCAATAAAAATTAATTAATAAAAGAAAAAAAATGGAACAAACAGCCAGTCCCCACAGAGAAGATGCATCAAGGCCTTACTCTACAAATGGAATCAAAAGCATGCTGTCTTAAGTTATTTAAAAATATTTTCTCTAATCTTCATATATCTGTAGAGTAAGTGTCTAGGTGACCCACTCAGATATACTATCTTTAAGTTGGTGATTTGACCTGCCTTGAGAATAATGAAAGTGGTTATCAGTGGGGAAGAGGAGTTTATATAAGACGTTCCCTTTCTACTGTGACCTTTCAGTCAACAAATATTTTCTGAGCATATATTTAATATGCTAGTCATTGTGCTCTGTCCCAGGCACATGAGATAGATACTTTTCTCCCTCTTAGGATGGGTTCGAGAGTGACACAGACAAGTAAGGAAATTATAATACAGTGTAGCATTATACAATTTGACAATGGTGAAATACAAAATTTGGAAAGACTTAAACCAGAATCTGGGTGTTCTGGTTGCCCAGCAGTAAAGAACCTACCTGCAATGCCGGAGTTGCAGATTTGTTCCCTGGTTCAAGAAGATCCCCTGGAAGAGGAAATGGCAACCTACTCAGGTATTGTTGCCTGAAAAATCTCATGGACAAAGGAGCCTAGCGGGCTACAGTCCATAGGGTCGCAAAAGAGTCAGACACGACTTAGAGACTAAACAACCGACAAAACCAGGATCTAAACTAAATTTATATGGTACATAAAATGGTCTCTAAGCTGAACTATGAATAAACAGGAGTCAGGCAGGCAAAGGAGGGAGTGCATAGCAGTGGAGAATAGAAAAGACAAAGGAAATATCACATACACAAAACCTGACATGAGAGAGAATTCAGCAGCGTTGGAGCCTAGAGAAGACATGACCCAGATGAGGCTGATATTTGAGGCTCGTGGTGAATTTGTCTGAAGGTTTTCCAAGTAGAAATTATAAGGCTTCTGGTTTAGTGGACATTTCATGATCCATCCTTTCTCTCCTCTCTCATCCAACTCGATCTGACTTTATATATCCAACTCCTGGACCAGGCCACGCCAGGGAAATCCAGTTCCTTCAGGTTACTGGGTAAGTATTAGAGCAAGAGGGAGCTTCCCAGGTGGTGCTAGTGGTAAAGAATCTGCCTACAATACAGGAGATCTGGGTTCAATTCCTGGGTTGGGAAGATCCCCTGGAGGAGGAAATGGCAACCCACTCCAGTATTCTTGCCTGGTAAATCCCATGGACAGAGGAACGTGGCAAACTATAGTCCACAGGGTCACAAAGAGCTGGACATGACTGAGCAAGCCTAAGCATGAGAAAGCAAGCATCAGGGGACCTGGGATAATAGATAACTGCAATTTTTTGTTCATCAGCTACCTATCTTACCAGTGGGCCTCCCTCTCCCTCATCACATGTGAGTCTAGGTTTTCATAAGGATTAATTTATTTATCTAACAAATGATAACTGCATCTCTATGCCAGTGATGGGAGGCACCAAGGATACTGAAGTGAACCAGGCAGGCATGGCCTCTGTCTTTGAAAAGCTAGTATATATTCTAAGGAGTAGATAGATGTGAAACAGTTAAATAAATCATCAAAAATGTCCTGTGTGGTCCGTGCACTAAAAAATTAAGAAATACATTATTGGGACTTCCCTGGTGGTCCATTGGCTAAGATTCTACTCACTCCCAATGCCCCCAAAGCAGGAGGCCCAGGTTCAATCCCTGCTTGGGGAACTAGATCCCACCTGCCACAACTAAAAATGTGCATGCTGAAACGAAAGATCCTACATGCCACAGCTAAAACCTGGTGCAGCCAAATGCATATATATATATATATATTTTAAAGTACAGTATCTAAAATCACCATCTGTATGAAACTGTTTTGAAAGCTGTACATAATAACTAAAATGAAAGAGACTGTCGTTAAGATATCCCAATATGAAGTCAAAGGCTTCTCTGGTGGCTCAGTGGTAAAGAATGCACCTGCCAATGCAGGAGACGCGAGTTCGATCCCTGGATTGGGAAGATCCCCTGGAGAAAGGCATGGCAACCCACTCCAGTATCCTTACCTGGTAAATCCCATGGACAGAGGAGACTGCCGGGCTTCAGTCCATGGGGTTGCAAAAGAGTTGGACGTGACTTAGTGACTAAACAACAGCAACAACAATGTGAAGTAATAGATGAAAAGACAGAAGAAAGAAAGGTGTATGAGTTGAGATCTTGGCATGTGTCTGGTACTGGGCTATCACCACACTGTGCTTTACGTGTACTGTTTCACTGGTTTCTCATAACAAGAATGCGTGCGTGCATGCTAAGTCACGTCAGTCGTTTCTGACCCTTTGCAACGCTATGGACAGTAGCCCCCCAGGCTCCTCTGTCCATGCAAGAATACTGGAGTGGCTTGCCATGCCCTTCTTCAGGGGATCTTCCCAACCAGGGATTGAACCTGCGGCTCCTGCATTGCAGGTGGATTCTTTACCATTGAGCCACCTGGGAAGCCCCCATAACAAGCCTATGAGAGTGTTACCATTTCCCTGATTTTGCCAGTGAAGTTACCGAGATGCTGAGTTAAAGACCTACTCAAGGCCATCCAGTTAGTAAAGGAGGGAATGGTAAAGTTTGGGCCCCCATTCCGACCCACCAAGAATGCAACCTTGTCAGCACCTCAGCAGATTTCATTCTTTAGGACCAACGAATTCGCTCCCACCAAGACTAGGGTCACATTATGCAGCCAGAACAAACCTGACTGGAACATTCTGCAACTCCTGGAGACCACCTTTTCCCTTAGTTGAAGTGTCAGCTTGTATCATCCTGAGAGATTATTTATACCTTCTTAGGCATGAGACCCTTTTCATAAGACTGGTAGATGTTGTGTGCATGCTTGTGTGCTTAGTCGCTCAGTCAGGTCCAACTCTTTGCAACCCATGGACTGTAGCCCGCCAGTCTCCTCTGTCCATGGGATTATCCAGGCAAGAATACTGGAGTGGGTTGTCGTGCCCTCCTCCAGGGGATCTTCCTGACCCGGGGATCGAACTCATGTCTCCTGCACTGGATTCTTTACCACTGATCCACCTGGGAACACAAATGTAATTTCTATCCCAATCTTTCTACCACTCAGCCCTTTAATAAGTGTGCTACTGACTGTAGAAAAACTCATCAAGCATGTGCTTTTGAAAGGTAGAGAAATAGAAATCAAAAGCAGAAAGGTGGGGCTATTCATTGTTTCTGAAAACAGAAAAGCAGAGGACTAGACCTAAAAAAAACAAAGACATTGCAAACAGATGTAACACCACACAAGCATTTGTCATACCCCCTCAGTAGAGTTCAGACGGGCCCCCAATGGCAGAATTATTACTGTACAGCCATTACACCTGGTTAATACTTAGGGAGCATTGCAGTTTTCACAGTCACAACCAAAATAACTCTGCTTTAAATAAGTAATGAACCAATCCAGCTCAAACACAAAAACCTGGTGAAAGGGAGCAACCTCACACTCTGCCTTATGCCCCGTAGCCCCCTAGGAGTTTTCTCAGGACACAGAGTCCACAGCTCCAACCCAAGTGACCCCTGAGCTGGAGCTCTTGTCAAGACAATGTCAGCAGCAGCTTCTGGAAACCACAGGCACTGTGATCTCTGTCCATAACAGGTCGTTAAGTTTGGGCTTCCTAATCACCCACTTGGAGGACAGAAAGAGAACACTAGCCAGAGTTACCAGGCTGTGGCCTGCCCTTGGCCCCTGCTCCTGCTTGGAGCCCAACCCACCCCTCCACCCCACCGCCCACACACCCCGGCACCATGCAGGCTGTTTTTTAGGCACTGCAATGGAAACAGTCAGTCTCCTGGCCCCAAGCGAGGTCTCTGTTTCACAGCTCCTGCTCGCTTGTAGGAAATCCAAGCCTGTGACACATTCATATCCACTTGGGTTTCCTAATGCTTCTTTGGTCAGTGTTGAAGATTGCTTATGGGGCTTCCCAGGTGGTGCTAGTGGTAAAGAACCCTTCAGCCAATGCAGGAGACTTAAGAGACTCAGGTTGGATCCTTGGCTTGGGAAAATCCTCTGGAGAAGAAAATGGCAACCCACTATAGTATGTTTGCATGGAGAATCCCATAGACAGTAGAGCCTGGCAGGTTATGGTCCTTAGGGTCTCAAAGAGTCAGACACAACTGAAGCAACTTAGCAAGCAAGCGAAGATGCTTAAGTCTTATTGCAGTCCTATTTTGCCCTAATCTATCTTTTAAAATATCTTTATGGTTTTCAGTCAAACAAAACAGAACCAAAACACCTCTGTTACCAAGAGTGAGCATGATATTTTTTTTAAGCTTTGGTTTGATTTTATGAAATGATCCCATGCTGATATGCTTATAAATGGTGAGATAGTATGGTTTCCAATTAAAGAGCCTATAGCAACTGTCTTGTAAATAAAGAATTTATGTTTGATCTTCTCAAAAGTGCTTATTTTTTGTGAGATATAGTGCCCGACCCTAGCTTTGCTCTAAGCATGGCATTGCTTGCAAGCCAGCCCATGGAAGGGCCAAGGATGAGAATGCCAACATGCCCCCTGGCTTCCTACTGCCACCACCAACTTCCATCCCCTCCGGCTTACCACTGACCACATATCACAAAACCATATGTATACCCAGGACCCCAAAATATTTCTGCATGAGGCGTTCCCCATACGGCCCTCTGGATTGCTGGAAATGGGCCATTACTCTCAAATCTTCCGAAGTCCATAGACAACATCAGGGTGTGCCTCCAAGCCGAGTGACACCTGCTGTCCGCCTGTCTGGATGGGTGGAAGCCTGCTGTGAGATGGCTGGCATTGTGGAAGACCCCTGGAGAACTCCCCTAACCAAATGCTGGGCAGGTGGGCACCAAGGCTGCTGCTCCAGGGGCTGACTTGGAACAGTGCATTCAAAATCATCATCATCCAAAAAAAAAAAGGTATTTTGGCAGCCTCAAATATGAACTCTCATCAAGTTTAATAGAGAATTATTATAGAGACAGGCTTACTTCAATTCTCATTTGGCCATACTCTGATCTCTTTGGGGTCTATTTGGTACTCGCTGACAACATGTATATTGTTTCCCCTGGAATGGCCTTTTTTTAAACTAGACAAATTGCATCGGGAGGCTTATTTAAAGATCCACATTTTCTTAACTGTGATGATGGTCTTAAATATTAATAATAACTACAGCTTTGGCTTATATGGTGCCTCTTCCAACAAAGAGAGATGCCCTTCTTTCATAATCAGTATCTGGCACTAACTGATATGCAAATCCCCCTCCCACCCCCGAGTGCACAGCGTTGCATGCTGCACAGCTGTGAGTCATCAGACATTAATGTGGACTTAATTTGAACTGGTGCTGGAGGTATCGTTTAACCACAGTATTACCAATTCCCATTCTGACATCTGACAGCCCTTAATAATTAACTGCATGTAAATGGTCAAACCTTCCGTCTCTGTTGGACCGGTCTCTAACTCTACCAGTCTCTGCATCGTAATTGCAAGTCAGGGCTGTCAACTGCTCTAGTGGCAAATCATAGGGAAAAGATCAGACATCTTCAGGAGTCCTGTGTTCTTCACTCTAGCTGCCTTTTAATTGGACTGGAAGGCCTTCCCAGCAGCTCCCATATGCTGCTTTCTTAGAAAGACAGAATATTTTCTCTGGATAAGAGGGAAATTGACTGTGCTTTGAGGCTTAACTGGAGGCTCTGGGGAAACACACTTTTGTGGTAGACTTTCCAGGGTTATGCTACAATGCGCCAAGGCAGGTATATTGTCCCAAAGCCACAAGTTACTCCTTTCCTGAAACCTCATCCTTGTGTGATTTTTCTTCCTTCTCCCTATAAAATGTCTTATTTGAATTTAAGCCACGGATTGACAGGCTGGTTCCTTGGTGAATAAAGATTGGAGCTCTCTGCAAGTCCAGGGAAAATGTCACACAACAGAGGTGATCAAACTCAGAGTTCTAAATCCATCATCTCTTGAAAAAGTCATGTCACATTTGAACTCAGAAGTTCATGAGTGACACATTCTACAGCCTCTACTCAGCCAAGCTAAGGTCCTGCTGCTGCTGCTAAGTCACTTCAGTGGTGTCCGACTCTGTGCCACCCCATAGACAGCACCCTTCCAGGCTCCCCTGTCCCCAGGATTCTCCAGGCAAGAACACTAGAGTGGGTTGCCATTTCCTTCTCCAATGCATGAAAGTGAAAAGTGAAAGTGAAGTTGCTGTCGTGTCCGACTCTTAGTGACCCCATGGACTGCAGCCTACCAGGCTCCTCCGTCCATGGGATTTTCCAGGCAAGAGTACTGGAGTGGGTAACCTAAGGTCCTACAGCTGCTTTTATCTTTGTTAGACTAAAAAAGACACAACTGATATTCAGGAGAGTGTGATCATCCACAAAAAGACCATTATACCTACTAAAAGGAAACCTTGATTGATCATGGGGACATACAGGACATACAGGAACTAATGACACAGTGACATTTATAATTGGATTATATATAATGTGGATAGAAACAGAAATGATTTTTACTTTTGTATTTTATGGATGAAAAAAGAATTTACTAAGCAAATGAGTGATATAAAACTGATTATAGAATTTGTAGAACAAGTAAAAGCATAACATTTTTAATACTGTGATTTTCTTTGATATACCATTTAAGTATAACTGACATGCCAATTATGAAGTTTGTTCTCTTTTTAGCAAAATAGATTCCCCTAAGAATTTGTCATAAGTAATATTTTATTACTTTAGTTGGATACTCTTCAAAGCATTAGATTTACTTCCTGGTGGCTCAGATGGTAAAGAATTTGACTGCAATGCAAGAGACCCTGGTTCGATCTCTGGGTTGGGAAAATCCCCTGGAGAAGTGAATGACAACCCACTCCAGTATTCTTGCCTAGAGAATTCCGTGTACTGAGGAACCTGGCGGGCTACAGTCCATGGGGTCACAAACAGTCAGACATGATTGAAGTGATTAACACTTTCACACTTCAAAGCATTAAATTTGCACTTTTTTTAAAAAAAGATTTTACAATTGAGACTAAATTTGTGTTTGAGCCTGCAAACTGTAAGGTTTTATGGTAGAGGTTGAGGATGTATCACTCCAGCTGCTGGGAACTACAGTAACAAGCCTGATATTATGTGTTAAGTAGTAAATAAGTGAACAATTATTGTGGCTGTCAAGCTCAGACTGTGTTTCTAATCCTGTATTCGCCCCTCAGGCTGAATAAGCATACTTGAAGTATCAGCCCAATTATAATCTAATGGGATAAAAATGAACTAAGAGGAACAGAAGCAAAGAAACAAAACTACTTTAAAAAGAGAGAGCAGGAGAATTAAAGAAAAAAGTGTTCTTTTAAAATCTTCATGTATATTTGTACACAGAATGCATGAAGGCAAACAGATGTAAGGGTTCTTGGAACTTAAACTATGTCTGTGTCCTGGTCATTTCTCTGCCACAGAAAAAGAATAAGCCTTTTGAAAGCCCCAGTCTGAAAGAAGGGCTAACATCAAAAAGCCCCAGAATAACCAGGAGACTAAAGCCTGAAGCTATTCAACTTCCTGCCTTGTAACTGACTAATCTACTTAGAGCTGGAAGAAAATGAGGGGCACCATTGTACCAAAAAAGCTTTCCAGAACAGAAGCAGCACCATGGTCTACTGGAAGGAGCCAGAACCAGAACTAAGAAGGCTTACGCCACCACCCACCTAGATCTGCCCCATGAAACTTGGGCAGGTCCATACTTGTCCCTTCTCTGGAGGTGAATTGCTGGCCATCCTCCACATGGCCACCCTGCTCAGCACACCTGGGACCAGACTCAGACGCAGTGACAAGCACAGGAAAGGCTTCCTGCCAGAGAAGGAAATCAGTTCCACACCCAGGGCTCCTGGCGGCCAGCACCTCCTCACTGTTCTCCTGACTTGCGTGGCCAGGGGCACCTCTGCATTTGCGTGTTCGCTGAATCATCACTGTTTCCCAGGCTCCATTTTAACTGCTAGTTTCTAAGCACTCCGAGGTCCTGCCAGCTCCCAGGTCTTGCTCTCCCTTTGTTCCATGCCCAGCCTACCCTTGGCAGTCCGTGGTCCTGGCTTCAGATATCTGCCATAATTCATGGTCCTGGCACAGCAACAGTACTTCAACTAGAAACCGAAAAGTATTTTGGAAAAGGACTGAGAGCCGATGAGAGGGTAGGGCCACTTCCACAAACCAGTAGTGCTGACCAACAGACCTGGCATGCTGTTGTTTGATGAAACTTTAGAGAAACTTTGCAGAAATTTTAATATCACTCCTGCCAGCCCCAGGCAAAAGAAAGTCAGGTATCTTTATCAATCAAGTTTACATTCATGTACACAGTTGAGCAGCTTATGGAACTGAGAAAACTGTTAACATTTAAACTAAAAAATAAAGCATCTGTAAATACCTGCAATAACCTCAAATACCCATCATAGCACAAAAAATGAATTATAATGTGCTCAAATTTACCACAAAGATACTGTAACAATATACTGATGAAAAAATACTGATGGTTATAAAAAGCAAATATATCATCAAAACCTATGGGATACTATTCTTAATGTAACTCACTGTTGAAATAGAACCGTAAGAATAATTATATTCAACTTTCTATTTTTTCCTTTTTTTCAATTTATTTTTAATCGAAGGATAATTGCTTTATAGTATTGGGCTGGTTTCTGCCACACATCAACATGAATCAACAATAAGTATACATATATCCTCTCCCTCTGGAACCTCCCTCCCACCTCCCACCCCATCCCACCCTTCCAGGTTGTCACAGAGCCAGTATGAATTCCCTGAGTCATACAGCAAATTCCCACTGGCTATCTATTTTACATATGGTAGTATATATGTTTCCATGCTACTCTAATGGAGAAGGCTATGGCATCCCACTTCAGTACTCTTGCCTGGAAAATCCTATGGAGGGAGGAGCCTGGTAGGCTGCAGTCCATGGGGTCACTAAGAGTCGGACACAACTGAGTGACTTCACTTTCACTTTTCACTTTTATGCATTGGAGAGGAAAATGGCAACCCACTCCAGTGTTCTTGCCTGGAGAATCCCAGGGACAGGGGAGCCTGGTGGGCTGCCATCTCTGGGGTCGTGCAGAGTCAGACACGACTGAAGCGACTTAGCAACAGCAGCAGCTACTCTAATAGATACATTAGGTTGGCCAAAAATTCGTTAAATTTTTTCTATAAGCTGTTATGGAAAAACCTGAACAAACTTTTTGGTCAACTCAATCAAAAACCCAACTTCTTATACATTAAAATATCCTAACAGATCTGCCTCCTTCATGTATCACAGCCTTGTCATGGTGAAGAGGCTTGGGTGACTAACTCAATGAAACTATGAGCCACATTGTGCAGAAGCACACAAGACAGAGAGGTTATAGTGAAGAGTTCTGACAAAATGTGATCCACTGGAGGAAGAAATCACAAACCGTTTCAGTGCTCTTGCCAGGAGAACCCCATGAAAAAGTATGAAAAAGCAAAAAGATATGACACCAGAAGATGAGTTCCCCAGGTTGGAAAGAGTCCAATATGGTACTGGGGCAGCTGCTGCTGCTAAGTCGCTTCAGTCATGTCCGACTCTGTGCGACCCCATAGACGGCAGACCACCAGGCTCCTCTGTCCCTGGGATTCTCCAGGCAAGAACACTGGAGTGGGTTGCCATTTCCTTCTCCAATGCGTGAAAATGAAAAGTGAAAGTGAAGTCGCTCAGTCGTGTCCGACTCCCAGCGACCCCATGGACTGCAGCCTACCAGTCTCCTCCATCCAAGGGATTTTCCAGGCAAGAGTACTGGAGTAGGGTGCCATTGCCTTCTCCGGCTGGGGCAGAGTGGAAGGCAATTACTAATAGCTCCAGAAAGAGTGAAGTGGCTGGGTCAAAGTGGAAATGAAGCTCAGTTATGGATGTGACTGGTGATGGAAGTAAAGCCCGATGCTGTAAAGAACAATATTGCATAGGAACCTGGAATGTTAGGTCCATGAATCAAGGTCAATTGGAAGTGATTAAGCAGGAGATGGCAAGATGAATATCGGTATCTTAGGAATCAGTGAACTAAAATGGACAGAAATGGGTGAATTTATTTCAGATGACTATTGTATCTCCTACTGTGGGCAAGAATCCCTTAGAAAAAATGGAGTTACCCTCATAGTCAACAAGAGTCTGTACTGCAGTGCTTGGGTACAATCTCAAAAAGAGCAGAATGATCTTAATTTGTTTTCAAGGCAAACCATTCAATATTACTGTAATCCAAGTCTATGCCCCAACCATTAATGCCAAAGAATCTTAAGTTGACCAGTTCTATGAAGACCTTCAATATCTTCTAGAAATAACACCAAAAATAGATATCTTTTTTATCATAGAGGATTGGAATGCAAAATAGAAAGTCAAGAGATCCCTGGAGTAACAGGCAAGTTTGGCCTTGGAATACAAAATGAAGAAGGACAAAGGCTAACAAAGTTTTGTCAAGAGAACATGCTGATCATAGCAAACACCCTTTTCAACAACACAAGAGAGGACTGTACACATGGACATCACCAGATGGTCAATTGGTCAATACTGAAATCAGATTGATTATGTTCTTTGCAGCAGAAGATGGAGATGCTCTATACAGTCAGCAGGAACAGGACCTGGAGCTGACTGTGGTTCAGAACATGAGCTCCTTACTGCAAAAATTAGACTTAAATGTAATAAAGCATAGAAAACCACTAGGTCATTCAGTGTTTTTAAAATCAAATCCTTTATGATTTTACAGTATAGGTGATGAATAGATTCAAGGGATTATATCTGGTATACAGAGTGCCTGAAGAACTATGGGTAGAGGTTTGTAATATTGTACAGGAGGCAGTGACCAAAACCATCCCAAAGAAAAAGAAATGCAAGAAGGCAAAGTGGTTGTCTGAGGAAGTGGTTGTCAAATAGCTGAGGAAGAAGTTCAGTTCAGTTCAATTCAGTCACTCAGTTGTGTCCAACTCCTTGTGATCCCATGGACTGCAGCACGCCAGGCCTCCCTGTCCATTACCAACTCCCAGAGTTTACTCAAACTCATGTCCATTGAGTCGGTGATGCCATCCAACCATCTCATCCTCTGTCGTCCCTTTCTCCTCCTGCCTTCAATCTTTCCCAGCATCAGGGCTTTTCAAATGAGTCAGCTCTTCGAATCAGGTGGCCAAAGTATTGGAGTTTCAGCTTCAACATCAGTCCTTCCAATGAACACTCAGGTCTGATCTCCATTAGGATGAAGAGAAGTGGAGAAAGGGAAAGATATACCCAACTAAATGCAGAGTTCCAGAGAATAGCACGGAGAGATAAGAGGGATTTCTTAAATGAACAATGCAAAGAAATAGAGGAAAACAGTAGCATAGGAAAGATTAGGGATTTTTCAAGAAAATTGAAGTTATCAAGGGAACATGTCATTCGAGGATGGGCACAATAAAGCACAGAAATGGTAAGGACCTAATGGAAGCAGATAATAAGAAGAGATGGCCAGAATACACAGAAGAACTGTACCAAAAAAGCCTTAATGACCTGGATAACCATGAGTGAGGTCACTTACCTAGAGCCAGATATCCTGGAGTGTGAAGTCAAGTGGGTCTTAGGAAGCATTACTATGAACAAAGCTAGGGGAGGTGATGGAATTCCAGTTGAGCTATTTAAAATCCTAAGAGATGATGGTGTTAAAGTGCTGCACTCAATATGTCAGCAAATTTGGAAAACTCAGCTGTGGCTACAGGGCTATAAAAGATCAGTTTTTGTTCCAATCCCCAAAAGGGCAATGCCAAAGAATGTTCGAAGTACCATACAATTGCACTCACTTCACATCCTAGCAAGGTTATGCTCAAAATCCTTCAAGCTAGGCTTTAGCAGTACACGAATCGAGAACTTCCAGATGTACAAACAGGATTTAGAAAAGTCAGAGTAACTAGAGATCAAACTGCCAACATTCACTGAATCATGGAGAAAGCAAGGGAATTCCATAAAAATATCTACTTCTGCTCCATTGATTACACTAAAGCCTTTGACTGTGCAGATCACAACAAATTGTGGAAAATTCTTAAAAAGATAGGAATACCAGATCACCTTACTTGTCTCCCAAGAAACCTGTATGCAGGTCAAGAAGCAACAGTTTGAACTGGACATGGAACAATGGACTGGTTCAAAATTGGGAAAGGAGTATGACATGGCTGTCTATTGTCATCCTGCTTATTTAACTTACATGCAGAGTACATCATGCGAAATGCTGGGCTGGATGAATCACAAACTGAAATCAAGATTGCCAGCAGAAATATCAACAACCTCAGATATGAAGATGATATCACTCTCATGGCAGAAAGTGAGGAGGAACTAAAGAGCCTCTTGAAGTGAAAGAGGAGAGTGAAAAAGTTGGCTTAAAACTCAGCATTCAAAAAACAAAGATTATGGCATCCAGTCCCATCACTTCATGGCAAATAGATGGGGAAAAAGTGGAAGCAGTGACATATTTTATTTTCTTGGGTTTCAAAATCACTGTGGACAGTGACTGAAGCCATGAAATTAAAAGACTCTTGCTCCTTGGAAGGAAAGCTATATATAGACAGCATGTTAAAAAGCAGAGACATCACTATGCCAACAAAGGTCCGTAAAGTCAAAACTATGGTTTTTCCAGTAGTCATGTATGGATGTGAGGGTTGGAACATAAAGAAGGCTGAGCACTGAAGAATTGATGCTTTTGAATTGTGGTGCTGGGGAAGACTCTTGAGAGTAACTTGGACTCCAAGGATATCAAACCAGTCAATCCTAAAGGAAATCAGTCCTGAATATTCATTGGAAGGACTAATGCTGAAGTTGAAGCTCTAATATTTTGGCCATTTGATACAAAGAGCCAACTCATTGGAGAAGACCCTGATGCTAGGAAAGATTGAAGGCAAAAGAAGGAGGCAGCAGCAGAGGATGAGATGTTAGATAGCATCACCGAATTAATGGACATGAAATTGAGCAAACTCCAGGAGATAGTGGAAGACAGAGGAACCTGGCGTGTTTCAATCTACGGGGTCACAAAGACTCAGACATGACTTGGTGGCTGAACAACAACAACTGATTTGCCCTTGATCTATCCCCCAACTTAATTACATTCAAGGTGATAATGTTATTTCTACCTTGTTGCTTCTTGAAGAATAGAAGAAAATAATCTGAACAGTAATGCAGAGATGGTAAATATTCACCAGGCAGCATTAGCACAGTACAGTTAATTAAAAATGCCTATTGAATTAGGACTGAATGAATGGAAATCCAAATGCTGTAACTGCTGCTAAAAAAGAAAAAAAAAATTTTTTTTAAACCAGTACCTGATCTATTTTTTGTCAAATATGGCAGAAGATTTTCCTGTCTAAGGTGGTGTTTAAATGACAGTCCAGAAATGTTATCAAAGTGAAAAAAACCATATCATTCAGGTTTCTAAAATAATTCAAACTAGTTTGACCAGGTTGGTTTTTCTCCTCTTGTACACTTGACCCCTCCCTCCTTGGCTCCTGGGACTAAGAGGTGTGAGCCATCCCACCCGAGCTGCTGTTTGTTCAAGGCAATGAACCCCAAGAGAGCCAATCTCTTTCTCTAGGCAACCAAACTTACAAAGAATGCAAGGAGGCAAGCTCTTGACTATAATACTTTGGATAAATACAGAAGTCTTCCCTTGAAAATGTCTTTGGCACTCCATTTGATTTTTTGGTTTTTTACTCAAACTAGAGTCAGTTCTCACCTCCCATCTCACTAGAGTCATTTTTGAAGCCAAGAAAGCAAGGGGGAGCTCAGAACACTCACTCTTTTTGTTGGATCCACTGAACCACTGACTGGTAGTGTGACCAAGTGGAAAGAGGGACTGAGCCAGGCTGAGTAAGGTCACTCACAGAAGCCTTTTCAACTTTTCACCTTCAGCTACATTAGTGCAAAATGCAGCCAGTTCCCACTTTTCATCAATTCCCATTTGCTGCCCTGTTTATTCTTTGCTACTTAATAAGCAATTAGATTCACATCTTATAGATATTACCCACAAAATCAAAGATTTCTACCAATGTATAGATGGAAACAACAGCATAAGCACTTGCCAAATAAGTAAAAATACATTAAGATTTTACTTTAAAATAATTGTTTTTCAATTGCTCAGTCATGTCTGATTCTTTGCGACCCCATAGACTGCAGCACATCAGGCTTCCCTTTCCTTTACCATCTCCTGGAGCTTGCTCAAACTCATGTCCATTGAGTCGGTGATGCCATCCAACCATCTCATCCCCTGTCATCCCCGTCTCCTCCTGTCTTCAATCTTTCCCAGCATCATGGTCTTTTCCAATGCGTCAGCTCTTCACATCAAGTGGCCAAAGTATTGGAGCTTCAGCTTCAACATCAGTCCTTCCAATGAATATTCAGGACTGATTTCATTTAGGATTGAGTGGTTTGATCTCCTTGCAGTCCAAGGGACTCTCAAGTGTCTTCTCCGATACCACAGTTCAAAGGCATCAATTCTTTAGCGCTCAGCCTTCTTTATAGTCCAACTCTCACATTCAAACATGACCACTGGAAAAACCATAGCTTTGACTAGATGGACTTTGTCGGCAGAGTAATGTCTGTTTTTTAGTATGCTGTCTAGGTTTGCCGTAACTTTTCTTCCAAGGAGCAAGTGTCTTTTAATTTCATGGTTGCAGTCACCATCTGCAGTGATTTTGGAGCCCAAGAAAATAAAGTCTGTCACTATTTTCATTGTTTCCCCATCTATTTGCCATGAAGTGATGGGACCAGATGCCAGGATCTTAGTTTTTTGAATGTTGAGTTTTAATCCAACTTTTTCACTCTCCTCTTTCACTTTCATCAAGAAGGTCTTTAATTCCTCTTTGTTTTCTTCCCTATGGGTGGTGTCATCTGCATATCTGAGGGTATTGATATTTATCCCTTAAAACAATACCCTTTCTAAATTTTCTACAAGGAGCACGTTTTAGCTAAAAGTAGACTGCAATACTTTATTGTATCCCTATTAGTGAAAGTGAAAGTATTAGTATTTCAGTCGTGTCTGACTTTTTTGTGACCCCATGGACTGTAGCCCGCCAGGCTCCTCTGCCCATGGAATTCTCCAGGTAAGAATATTTGAATGGTTTGCAATTCCTTTCTCCAGGGGATCTTCCTGATACAGGGATTAAACTCGTATCCTCCTGCATTGTAGGCGGCTTCTCTACCATCTGAGCCACCAGGGAAGCCCAGTAGAGGGTAGTATTAATAGCAAAAACTCTTAAGACCATTCATCTGGTTTGAAATCCGGATATAGAACTTACTGGCTATGTGGTATTAAGCTGCTGCTAAACTGCTGCTGCTAAGTCGCTTCAGTCGTGTCCGACTCTCTGTGACCCCATAGATGGCAGCCCACCAGGCTCCCCCGTCCCTGGGATTCTCCAGGCAAGAACACTGGAGCAGGTTCCCACTTCCTTCTCCAATTCATGAAAGTGAAAAGTGAAAGTGAAGTCGCTCAGTCGTGTCCGACTCTTAGCGACCCCATGGACTGCAGCCTACCAGGCCCCTCTGTCCATGGGATTGTCCAGGCAAGAGTACTGGAGTGGGGTGCCATTGCCTTCATAATATTTTACATAATATTATGTAAAAGGGTTCATAAGGATTAAAGAGAAAAAATGTGTAGGAAGAACAGAGAGCAATATTAGCACATAAAAAACAGCCAACTGTGTTAATGTTACTAATACTTCCCCAGTGGCTCAGCAGTAAAGGATCCGCCTGCAATGCAGGAAATGCAGGTTCCACCCTGGATGGGGAAGATCCCCTGGAGAAGGAAATGGCAACCCGCTCCAGTATTCTTGCCTGGGAAATTGCATGGACAGAGGAGCCTGGTGGGCTACAGTCCATGGGGTCTCAAAAGAGATGGACACAACTGAGCAACCAAACAATGACAACGATGCTGCTAACATATTAAGTATAAGAAAGGCTTTGAAAAGTATCAGGCCCTAGACAAATGTAAGTACTATTAATGGCTTTATGCTTGGGTTTGGCTTGTGGGCAATGTGAGCAGTTGCAGTTCTGAATTTAGAAACAAAAACATAAGTAACAACATTGTTGTTGTTCAGTTGCTAAGTCATGTCCAATCCTTTTCGACCCCATGGACTGCAGAATGCTAGGCTCCTCCACCCTCTACTATCTCCCAGGTTTTGCTCAAATTCTTGTCCATTGACTCAGTGATACTACCTAACCATCTGATCCCCTGCTGCCTCCTTCTCCTTTAGTCTTCAATCTTTCCCAGTATCAGGGTCTTTTCCAATGAGTCGGCTCAGCTCTTCACATCAGTTTTCCAAACTATTAGAGCTTTAGCAACGACCTTCCAATGGACATTCAGAGTTGATTTCAGGTAAAGAGAACAATGAAACAGAACAGAGTCCAGAAAAGGATCCACATATATATGCTAATCTATTTCCAAATTAAGGTGCCAAGTCAATCCAATAGGGAAAGAAGTCTTTTTTTTTTCATAAATTTTGTTTCCTAGTGGCTCAAACGGTAAAGAATCTGCCTGCGATGCAGAGGCCTGGGTTTGATTCTTGGGTTGGGAATATCCCTTTGAGGAGGGCATGGCAACCCACTCCAGTATTCTTGCCTGGAGAATCCCCATGGACAGAAGAGCCTGGAGGGTTACAGCCCGTGGGGTCTCAAAGAGTCAGACACAACCAAGCCACAAAGTATGACACAGTTGGAACAGTTGAATGTTTATATTGACAAAAATGCAATCTCCATTTCATTTTATATACAAAAATTAATTTGCAATCCATCATAGACCTAAACACGAAACCTAGGATCATAAAGCATCTAGAAGAAAACATAGAATATCTTTACAACTTTGAGGTAGACAAAGATTTCTTAGACTGAATACAAAAAGCACTAACCAAAAAAATCAGACTCTACTGAAATTAATATTATCTGCAACATTAAGAAAATTAACAAACAAATCACAATATAGCAAAAGTAATTGTATACATGTATCTGATCAAAGATATAGCTAGAATATATAATCACTTCTACAAATTATCAATGAAAAGGCAAACTACCTACATTAAAAGGGGGCAGAAGACTTGAAAAGACACATCACAAAATAAAAAATATGATTGTCCAATAAAAGTATGCAAAAATGCACAGGGAAATGAAAGTTAAAACCACAATGAGATACCATTTCATGCCCAATAAAATGGTAGAAAAATAGACTGACATATATATTGTTGAGGATTTAGAATACTTGAAATTCTCATGCCTTGCTAGTAGAAATGTAAAATGCTGTAATCACTTTGAAAGACTGGAAGTTTCTTGTGATGTAATTTATGCCTACCTTCAGTTCAGTTCAGTCGGTCAGTCATGTCTGACTCTTTATGATCTCATGAACTGCACCATGCCAGGCTTCCCTGTCCATCACCAACTCCCAGAGTTCACCCAAACTCATGTCCATGGAGTCAGTGATGCCATCCAGCCATCTCATCCTCTGTCGTCCCCTTCTCCTCCTGCCCCCAATCCCTCCCAGCATCAGAGTCTTTTCCAATGAGTCAACTCTTCGCATGACATGGCCAAAGTATTGGAGTTTCAGCTTTAGCATCATTCCTTCCAAAGAAATCCCAGGGCAGATCTCCTTCACAATGGACTGGTTGGATCTCCTTGCAGTCCAAGGGACTCTCAAGAGTCTTCTCCAACACCACAGTTCAAAAGCATCAATTCTTCGGCACTCAGCTTTCTTCACAGTCCAACTCTCACATTCATACATGACCACTGGAAAAACCATAGCTGTGACTAGACAGAACTTTGTTGGCAAAGTAATGTCTCCGCTTTTGAATATGCTATCCAGGTTGGTCATAACTTTTCTTCCAAGGAGTAAGCATCTTTTAATTTCATGGCTGCAGTCACCATCTGCAGTGATCTTGGAGCCCCCCAAAAATAAAGTCTGACACTGTTTCCACTGTTTCCCCATCTATTTCCCATGAAGTGATGGGACCAGATGCCATGATCTTCGTTTTCTGAATGTTGAGCTTTAAGCCAACTTTTTCACTCTCCTCTTTCACTTTCATCAAGAAGCTTTTTAGTTCCTCTTCACTTTCTGCCATAAGGGTGGTGTCATCTGCATATCTGAGGTTATTGAGATTTCTCCCAGCAGTCTTGACTCCAACTTGTGCTTCTTCCAGCCAGCGTTTCTCGTGATGTACTCTGCATATAAATTAAATAAGCAGGGTGACAATATACAGCCTTGATGTACTCCTTTTCCTATTTGGAACCAGTCTGTTGTTCCATGTCCAGTTCTAACTGTTCCTTCCTGACGTGCATGTAGGTTTCTCAAGAGGCAGGTCAGGTGGTCTGGTATTCCAATCTCTTTCAGAATTTTCCACAGTTTCTTGTGATCCACACAGTCAAAGGCTCTAGCATAGTCAATAAAGCTGAAATAGATGTTTTTCTGGAACTCTCTTGCTTTTTCGATGATCCAGTGGATGTTGGCAATTTGATCTCTGGTTCCTCTGTCTTTCCTAAAACCAGCTCGAACATCTGGAATTCACGGTTCACGTATTGCTGAAGCCTGGCTTGGAGAATTTTGAGCATTACTTTACTAGCATGTGAGATGAGTGCAATTGTGCAGTACTTTGAGCATTCTTTGGCATTGCCTTTCTTTGGGATTGGAATGAAAACGGACCTTTTCCAGTCCTGTGGCCACTGCTGAGTTTTCCAAATTTGCTGGCATATGGAGTGCAGCACTTTCAGAGCATCATCTTCTAGGATTTGAAATAGCTCGACTGGAATTCCATCACCTCTACTAGCTTTGTTCGTAGTGATGCTTTCTAAGGCCCACTTGACTTCACATTCCAGGATGTCTGGCTCTAGGTGAGTGATCACACCATCGTGATTATCTTGGTCGTGAAGATCTTTTTTGTACAGTTCTTCTGTGTATTCTTGCCACCTCTTCTTCATATCTTCTGCTTCTCTTAGGTCCATACCATTTCTGTCCTTTATCGGGCCCATCTTTGCATGAAATGTTCCCTTGGTATCTCTAATTTTCTTGAAGAGCTCTCTAGTCTTTCCCATTCTGTTGTTTTCCTCTGTTTCTTTGCATTGATCGCTGAGGAAGGCTTTCTTATCTGTCCTTGCTATTCTTTGGAACTCTGCATTCAGATGCTTATATCTTTCCTTTTCACTTCTCTTCTTTTCACAGCTATTTGTAAGGCCTCCTTAGACAGCCATTTTGCTTTTTTGCATTTCTTTTTCATGGGGATGGTCTTGATCCCTGTCTCCTGTACAATGTCACAAACTTCCATCCATAGTTCATCAGGCACTCTATCTATCAGATCTAGTCCCTTAAATCTATTTCTCACCTCCACTGTATAATCATAAGGAATTTGATTTAGGTCATACTGAATGGTCTAGTGGTTTTCCCTATTTTCTTCAATTTAAGTCTGAATTTGGCAATAAGGAGTTTATGATCTGAGCCACAGTCAGCTCCCGATCTTGTTTTTTGCTGACTGTATAGAGCTTCTCCATCTTTGGCTGCAAAGAATATAATCAACCTGACTTTGGTGTTGACCATCTGGTGATGTCCATGTGTAGAGTCTTCTCTTATGTTGTTGGAAGAGAATGTTTGCTATGAACTAGCAATTTCACTCTTAGGTATTTCCCAATAGAAAGGAAAACTTATGTCCACAAAAGGAGCCTTATTGATAAGAGATATGTCGATCAACCCAAAAGTTCTTCAATAAGAGAATGGATACATTATTAATATAGTCATACAATAGAATATTACTTATAAAAAACCAAACTACTAATATTCGCACCATGTGGATCACTCTCAGAAACATCATGGTAAAGGAAAGAAGCCAGATCAAAGAGGCCATCAGCCATCTGACTCCATTTCTATAAAATCCAAGCACAGACAAAACTAACCAAAGGTGACACAATTCAGAAAGTGGTTGCTTTGTTGGGGATGGGGGCATCAGGAAAGGCTGAAGAGTGTCATGAGGGAAATTTCTGGAATAATGGAAATGTTTTATAACTTATTTTGAATGGGGATCATGTGACATGAAGGAACAGAATGGCCATATCTCATGAAATTGAGTATTGAAGATCTGTATGTTACTAGGTGTTAATTACACCTCAGTTAAACATATGTACACACACGTGCTCAAATGGTTAAGTCTCTGACCTCACAAAGTTTGCAACTGTGCTGAGGACAAATGGTATTGCCACATTTAGATTATCAGAGAATTCAAATTACATTTATAAGTTATTTATGGAGGTTTTAGTTCATTCAAACAGCATATTGCATGACACACAACGAAATGCTTCTCATGAAGCCAATAAACTGCATGATCTGGATAAGGCTTTTAAGACAGAAAGAGACTGCATTGCCCCTAAAGCCCCCCTATTTCTAATGGCTGGCTAAAAAGGAGTTGGAAGGTGCTTGCGAAGGGGGCCATTCTCTTCTGGCAAGAGAGCCCCGGTTGTTAAATTCTTCCTCCTCCAGCCTGGTTCACCTCCACCGTTTATCGTGTTGTCTTGTTTACCTGCGGCTGCCAGCCCAAGGCAGGCCCTTGTGCTTTGCGTCCTCCCCACAGGGATTAAGCCTCACTCAACATTCGGTAATGTTTTCCTTACTGATCCCGAAGAGGCCACAGCATGTCTAAGAAAAACAGCAAGGATCCAACTCTTGATCAAAAATCCAAATCATTTTTCTCCCTCTCAGTTCTACTCTTATGTTCGCTTACTGTATTTGGATCACAGGGCAATCCTGCTTAATGTGTGATGTTCTAATTGATAGTTACTTTGGCCGAAACTTAAAAACCACTGAACAGAAACCATTCCTGTTTCCCGGGGGTCAGTGGATGAAGGGAAGTGTCCTATACCATTCAGAAAAACTCTGTGGGGTGCAGAGAGGGAGAAGCCAAGAACAAGTCCTTCATTGGGGGGCATTCTTTCCATTTCTAAACCTTTCTGTCGCATGTCCTCTTTTCCCTCACAAATGGAATGTTGTTCCCTTTCTGTCTGCCAACAGAGCCAAAGGGGAAAAGAGAGGGAGAATTTAAGAAATGGAAAAGGGGAAAGGTATACCAAATAGTTGCTTTATGAGTGAAATACACAGAAACAAGGGAGGGAAAAGACCAGTCTGGTTACATGGTTCCTCCCTCATTTAGAGCAGATTAAATCACACAGAGCAGGTGGAGGCAGTTTGCAAGGGAAGGGAATTTACAGTCCCCCCTGCCCCCCCAACCCCTTTTGCTGTGTTCTCATTCAGCAAAAGCACTACACGTGATTAAAGCTGTGTGTGCTCAGTCACTCAGGCGTGTCCAACTCTTTTCAACCCCATGGACTGTAGCCCACCAGGCTCCTCTGTCCCTGGAATTCTCCACGAAAGAATACTGGAGTGGGTTGTCATTTCCTCCTCCAGGGGATTTTCCTGACCTAGGGATGGGACCCCTGCCTCCTGAGTCTCCTGCATTGGTAGTCTTCTGCACTACACCACCTGGAAAGACTATGATTAAAGGTAGAGACAGCCTAACTGATAATCTCCTAGAAAGGCCATTTGTGCAAGTGCTGTTGCCTCTCCACGTTTGATTCCTTCAAACAAATGGAGCCTTCCCACTTGGAAATGACATTCTCTCTGGCCTTCCGCAGTCTTTGCAGTCTTTTCAACATGGACTCAGGCCTTCTGACTTTCAAAATGCTCACATCAGATCCGTGTTTCAGAATTCCAGCTCAGGGATCACCTTATTCAAGAATTCCTTGTCCGCCTCTTTCATTTGCATCCCTTGAAGGTCTCTTGCTTTGCTCTAACATTGTGTCAGTTCTCTCCTTCCTTAGAGCACTGAGAACCTTCAACCTTATCAATCTCCTTTACTTCCTGCAACTCTCAGCTGAAGGACTGACTTTTTCTTTTTAAACTAATTTTTATTGGAGTATAGCTGATTTACAATGTTGTGTTACTTTCAGGCGTGTAGCAAAGTGAATCAGTTATACATATACATATGTCCACTCTTGTTTTTTAGATTTTTTCCCTATATAGGCCATTACAGAGTATTGAGTCAAGTTCCAAGCACTATTTAGCAGGTTCTTATTAGTTTCCTATCTTCTATGTAATTGTGGGTATTTGTCAATCTGAATCTCCCTTTATCCTTCCTTTCCTCCTCCAGGATTGACTTCTTAGTGAAGCATTTATTATTTCTTCTAGGTAGACTGCCCTGTGATTTCATCACACTCTGTTAGTATATCCATAATCCAATTATTACCTTGTATTGTAAATCTGTATTAACTCCTCTGCCTCTGGGCACCAGGAGGGCTGGAATGATGTCTCTACCTCATTGTATACCCAATATCATCCTTTAACAAAGTATACAAAAACATCATGTGCATGCACACGTGTTGATTAGATGTAGCTATTTGGAGGTCACTATGGAGACATCAGAAACAACAGTACAACGAGTGTAAAAATAACAGATATAAAGAAGGCCACAATGGTAAGTGTGGACAACTCAAGGAATTTGATGGTAAGAAAAGAAATCAAGATAGAAGAGTAATTGGAGGTAGAAAAAAGAATCATGATGGAAGTAAAAACTTGAAGGATTTTTGAGAACACAGCATGGGAGTAGGCAGTGAAGGAGGACCAGTGGAGAAAGAGAACATGCAAATCAAAGAGGGAAGTCACAACAAAGAGATTAAAATCTTAAGGGAGATGGGAGAGCTGGGATCAGACATGGGTGGAGAGTAAATTTTGGAAAAGAATAAAAAGCCACTTATTCTGTGACGGTAGGATGAAGGAGAAGATGAAGAAATGCAAAGGAAGAAACAAGGGAATATTAGGTAAAAAGCCAGCCAAGTGAACATGAGTAAGTTAGAGCTTCATCTTGATATACCTTCTTATTGAGTAGGTTCTTCTGGAAATAAGAAAGTTCAGGGAAGTCCTAGAGGCTTGAGGATGTGGGAGAGGTTGGTGGGGAGGAAGAGAATTATACAGCCCTCAAGTTATCTTGCAAACGTCTTCCTGTGCCCCTTCTCAGATCTCCTTCTCCCCAAAATGCTCCCCCAGTCTGTATTAACCATGTATATGCAAATAAAGAATGCTATATGTGTATGTCTAAATATATATGTGTATATTACTTCTCAGATTCTTTTCCCTTATAGGCTACTACCAAATGGTGAATATAGTTCCCTGTGCTGCACATTAGGTCTTTGTTGCTGGTCTAGTTTATGTACAGGGAGGGGTGTTTATGTGTTAATCCCATCCTCCTAATTTAAAAGATAACTGCCTGCAGAGTGGAAGATGATTAAAGGAAACTTCAAAATTGGACACTGGAAGAACATTTAGGAAGGTATTGTAGAAGTTCAGCATGAGTGGTGAGTGTGGCTCAGACTAAGATATGGTGTTGGAGGCGAAGAACAGCAGGTAGATTTGGGAGAAGTTTAGCAGAGACACTGACAGGACCAGATGACGGATGGGGTCTGGGAGAGGAGGGAGCAGCAGGGTCACCTATGAGAGAGTCGGTGGACAAGATGCCATCAGTTAGACAGAAGCATGGGAAGAAGGCCTTCCATTCCAGCCACGCAGTGGAAAAGTGTGAATCTGGAAACTTCATAGCCGTTCCCCAACCCAGCCACCCACAGGCTGGTGAGAACACCGGCTCTTGGGTTGTGATGCCGACAGTAGCATGGTCTGTGCTAATTAAAAGATGGAGCAGGTTGGCTCACACAGTGCACTCGTGTGCTATCTGACAGGGTGTTAGGCTTTCTTTCCTTCCTTCTTTTCTTGGCTGCTATCTCAGTCTGACAACAGGAACAAACGGAACTCTGTGATTTTCTTTTTTCTTTTTTTTTTTGAGCTCCCAACAGCCTTTTTACATAATCTTCAACAATAACCAGCCTTTGAGAGTATGGGCACAAGCTGTACCCTGCACCCAGAGACACTTATCTTCCATGCTTAGATGAAACGATAAGCATTCAGTCTATAGATAAAGCATTAGGCAACTCATGCAGCATTAGGCAACATGTTTTCCGTTCTACTTTTCTGTTCAACCATTAAAAGTGCCAGGGTGTGGGGATTTGCCTGGACTATCTTAATCCCACTTCACCTACTGTAGCTGTTTACCCTTGGTGATGGGTTTGACACTTAACACGGCATGGAACAGGCACACAGCCAGCCACTGTTCTCTTTTCTTTAAATGGAAAAAAGACAGGGATTCAAAATTCAAAAGAAGGAGCCGCTCAGATTCTAATTCTAGGGAGGAAGTCTTCCTGCTTCGTGAAGAAGTCAGAGCAGGGGCAGCCCCTTCGGCATTCCCAACCACAAAATCGGCACATCCTCAGCCTCGCGCCTGAGACCACAGGCAGTGAGTGCTGTGTCCTCAGGGTGCCCCCAGCCAACATTTGGCCACGGAATTCCAAGGGGAGATTCGGTGAAAAGACTCTGACGGCCCACGTTCTGGTGTGATCCTAGTTCTGGTATCAATGAGTCAAGTGACCTGGAACAAGTTACACAGCCTCACTTGTGTCATCTTTGAAAACAGACTGAAGTGAAGTAAATGTCTCATCTCAAAGTCCTTAAGGCCTTACTTGTCTGGGCAAAGTCAAAATTATATCCAGATCAATGTCACTTTCTTTTTAAACAGGCAAAAATCTTTTTTTTTAATTGAAGTATAATTGATATACAATATCCTACAAGTTACAAGTATACAATATAGTGATTGACAGTTTGTAAAGGTTATATTTCTTTCATAGTCATTATAAAATATTGACTATTTTTCCTGTGTTGTACAATACATTCTTGTAGCTTATGTATTTTATACATAATAGTGTGCCCCTCTAATCCCTACCTCTATATTGCCCCTCTTCCCTTCCTTCTCCCTACTAGTAACCACTCGTTTGTTCTCTATCAATGTTGTTTTAGAGGGTTTCATTTTATGAATCATTTCTTGCCTTCCAACCAATGACCTTGACCGAAGGATTCATTGTGTTTTCATCATGTGGAGTTCATGCAGGAAGTGATGACAAGGAGTTTCTGCTCATAGTTTATTATTTCTCTCTTGTCAAGGGTGTACATTCCCCAAGAGCTGGGAACCTGTCTGTCTTGCAACAAATACTTGCTAAATGGAAGAAAGAATATTCTTTCCCTCATGAAAGACAAGATGAGGCCTCGCCAAAAACTAAAATCTCACTAAGTAGAGAAGAATTCTTTATTTTCAGGAGAGCCTAAGGACCTGGATCATCAAGGAATGACTCTTTGCAGAACAACAAGCGGTGTCTTGTGTAGAGCGAGGCTTCTCTTACTTGGGATCTAACACAGCTGTATATGAGAATTACATAAAGTCAAAGGATCTTTATAAACATCAAAACAAAAATACACACTTTATAAAGTAGAATGCAGAATTATCTTGACCAGTTGGAAGAATAAGCAGTGACTCTTGCAGGTTTGAGGCACAGTGAAGGGAAACAACCAGTGGACTAGGGCCAGAAACCAGGACCATTCCAATACGTTGGCTATTTGATTTTTTTTAATATAAATTTACTTATTACTTATTTATAATTAGAGGATAATTGCTTTACAATATCGTGTTGGTTTCTGCCATATCATAAACCGGCTCTTTGACTTTGGAAAAGTTACTCTCTCTGGTCTCAATTTTCCCACTTAGGAGGAGATTGGACTAGGCAGTCTCTAATACCGCTTCCAGTGACGATGATTCCACAGGAAACAGGTGAAAACTACTTATGTAGTTGTGGCATCTGGTCAATTTTATCATTGATCAAATTTGGTCTCTTACCTTAGAGAGACATGTAACTTCAGGGGAAAGTAGGAAATTTTGAAGATCAGATATTCTAAGACATTGCATCTTCCACCTGTCCTCCTCACTCTCCTTACTTCCTCATCTTCCTTGATAGATAGATAGGCAAGTAGATAGATAGATGGATGGATAGATGAGAGATGGATAGATATAGATAGGTGGATAGACGGATATATATGAAATGCTTCCAGAAAATGCCAGACATGAACCCAGATAATTCCTTCATCTACTAGTGTTTCAAATTTCTTTTCTCCAAACACCAGCATAGTTCTTGGAAAAACCAGTCTGCCTTCCTTGTCTTGCTGTCCAAGCATTCATTTGCACTTTCATTGCTTCCCATGCGTCTTGTACCCTCTCCACTCTACAAAAGTTTATTTCCTCTTCTAAATGCAGCCTGTTCAATCCTGTGGCTCCTGGGCTATTCTCCTCCCTCCCTCAATGCCCCTCTTCCATACAGTCAGTCAGTTCAGTCACTCAGTTGTGTCTGACTCTTTGTGACCCCATGGACTGCAGCACACCAGGCTTCTCTGTCCTTCACCAAATCCCAGAGCTTGCTCAAACTCATGTCCATTGAGTCGGAGATGCCATCCAACCACCTCATCCTTTGTCGTCCCCTTCTCCTCCTGCCTTTAATCTTTCCCAGCATCTGGGTCTCTTCCAACAAGTCAACTCTTCGTATTAGATGGCCAAAGTACTGGAGTTTCAGCTTCAGCACAGCCCTTCCAATGAATATTCAGGACTGATTTCCTTTAGGATGGACTGGTTGGATCTCCTTGCAGTCCAAGGGACTCTCAAGAGTCTTCTCCAACACCACGGCTCAAAAGCATCAATTCTTCCGTGCTTAGTTTCCTTTACAGTCCCATTCTCATATCTGTACATAACTACTGGTAAAACCATGGCTTTCACTAGATGGACTTTTGTCAGCAAAATGCTGTCTAGGTTGATCATAGCTTTTCTTCCAAGGAGCAAGAGTCTTTTAATTTCATGGCTGCAGTCACTATCTGCAGTTATTTTGGAGCCAAAAAATAAATAAAGTCTCTTACTGTTTCCATTTTTTTCCTATTTGTCATGAAGTGATGAGACCCGATACCATGATCTTTGTTTTTTGAATGTTGAATTTTAATACAGTTTTTTTACTCTCCTCTTTCACTTTCATCAAGAGGCTCTTTAGTTCCTCTTTGCTTTCTGCCGTAAGTGTGGTGTCATCTGCATATCTGAGGTTATTGATATTTCTTCCAGCAATCTTGATTCCAGCTTGTGCTTCATCTAGCCTGGCATTTCGCATGATGTACTCTGCATATAAGTTAAATAAGCAGGGTGACAATATTCAGCCTTGATGTACTCCTTTCCTAATTTGGAACCAGTCTGTTGTTTCATGTCCAGTTCTAACTGTTGCTTCTTGACCTGCATACAGATTTCTCAGGAGGCAGGTAAGGTGGTCTGGTATTCCCATCTCTTTAAGAATTTTCTACAGTTTTGTTGTGATCCATACAGTCAAAGGCTTTGGCATAAGCAATAAAGCAGAAGTAGATGTTTTTCTGGAATTCTCTTGCTTTTTCTATGATCCAACGGATGTTGAAAATTTGATCTCTGGTTCCTCTGCCTTTTGTAAATCCAGCTTGAACATCTGGAAGTTCACAGTTCACATACTGTTGAAGCCTGGCTAGAGAATTTTGAGCATTACTTTGCTAATGTGTGAGATGAGTGCAATTGTGCGGTAGTTTGAGCATTCTTTGGCATTGCCTTTCTTTGGGATTGGAATGAAAACTGACCTTTTCCAATCCTCTGGTCACTACTGAGTTTTCCAAATTTTCTGGCATATTGAGTGCAGCACTTTCACAGCATCATCTTTTAGGATTTGAAAGAGCTCAAGTGGAATTCAATCACCTCCACTAGCTTTGTTCATGTGATGCTTCCTAAGGCCCACTTGACTTCGCATTCCAGGATGTCTGGCTCTAGGTGAGTGATCACACCTAGATCGTGGTTATCTGGGTCATGAAGATGTTTTTTGTACAGTTCTTCTGTGTATTCTTGCCACCTCTTCTCAATATCCTTTGCTTCTGTTAGGTCCATACCATTTCGGTCCTTTCTTGTGCCCATCTTTGCATGAAATGTTCCCTCGGTATCTCTAATTTTCTTGAAGAGCTCTCTAGTCTTCCCATTCTATTGTTTTCCTCTATTTCTTTGCATTGATCGCTGAGGAAGGCTTTCTCATCTCTCCTTGCTATTCTTTGGAATTCTGCATTCAAATGGATACATCTTTCCTTTTCTCCTTTGCCTTTCACTTTTTTTCTCAGCTATTTGTAAGGCCTCCTCAGACAACCATCTTGCCTTTTTGCTTTTCTTTTTCTTGGGGATGGTCTTGATCACTGCCTCCTGTACAATGTCATAAACCTCTGTTCATATTTCTTCAGGCACTCTATCAGATCTAATCCCTTGAATCTATTTGTCACTTCCACTGTATAACTGGGATTTGATTTAGGTCATAACTGAATGGTCTAGGTATTCAGACCATTCTTTTTCTGAAGTATGGAAAGAAAGAATGGAAGTAAGAAAGTATTTCCATACTTTCTTCAATTTAAGTCTGAATTTGGCAATAAGGAGAAGAGAATGGCAAACCACTTTAGTATTCTTCCACACAGAGCCTTGCACAAATTCAGTTCTGTTGCTCAGTCATGTCCGACTCTTTGCATCCCCATGGGCTGAAGCATACCAGGCTTCCTCGTCCATCACCAACTCCTGGAGCTTACTCAAACTCATGTTCATTGAGTCAGTGATGCCATCCAACCATCTCATCTTCTGTCGTCCCCTTCTCCTCCTGCCTTCAATCTTTCCCAGCATCTGGGTCTTTTCCAACAAGTCAGCTCTTTGTATCAGGTGGCCAAAGTATTGGAGCTTCAGCTTCAGCATCAGTCCTTCTAATGAATATTCAGGACTGATTTCATTTAGGATTGACTGGATTGATCTCCTTACAGTCCAAGGGGCTCTCAAGAGTCTTTCCCCAAAACCAGAGTTCAAAATCATCAGTTCTTCAGCTCTCAGCTTTCTTTATGGTCCAACTCTCACATTCATACATGACACTGGAAAAGCCATAGCTTTAACTACACAGATGTTCATCAGCAGAGTAATGTCTCTGCTTTTTAATATACAAATTAGGGACTGCACAAATATTTGTCAAATTGAGTTTCTGAATGTCCAAGTATTATTTGATACTTTATGTTATTGAAAGGAGCCCTACTCCTCTTCCTACAAAACTTTCTCTTCAGGAGACATAATCCCCTTTGGTCAAACTGAACTTAAGATAAAGCAAAAATGGCTAAAAATGACAAAGCTATTCCCTCCTCCCCCAAAGAGAAACCTTCTAAGGATGATGAACTTTCACCCATTTAGCTACTATCTTCTCTGAATCTCAGTATCTGTCTCCACTTGTCAAGTCTTAACTGTGCTTCAAGACTCATAAAATATCTGCCTAGAGCCCACGCCCTGCAATAAGAGAAATCACTGCAGTGAGAAGCCCTCGCACCACAAGTGGCAACTGGAGAAAGCCCACACCAACATAGCCAAAAATCGATGAATAAATAAAATTATTTTAAAAAACAAATAAATTGGACTATTAAAAAAAGATCCTCATGGAGAAGATCATTATTGGAATCAGAAAGACTGCTGCTGCTGCTGCTGCTAAGTCACTTCAGTTGTGTCCGACTCTGTGCGACCCCAGAGACGGCAGCCCACCAGGCTCCCCCGTCCCTGGGATTCTCCAGGCAAGAACACTGGCGTGGGTTGCCAATTCCTTCTCCAATGCATCAAAGTGAAAGTGAAGTCGCTCAGTTGTGTCCAACCCTCAGCGACCCCATGGACTGCATGCAGCCTTCCAGGCTCCTCCATCCATGGGATTTTCCAGGCAAGAGTACTGGAGTGGGGTGCCATTGCCTTCTCCTCAGAAAGACTAGTTTTTTACAAAAAAATATATGCTCTTACATAAAGCTTTTTGTGACCACTTCTATGGAAATATTGTCTACATCTACTTTATCCATAGAGCTATGTGTTGTTATGATCTTTTTGGTATTTATCACATGTAGTATTATAGGCAGTAATAATCCTACAAAAAATAAGCTTCTTGAAAGCCAGGTCTCTTTCTTTTCTTTTTTATATCCTCCAAATCACATAATAGATACCTATTAAATACTTCTGTTGACAGAACATGATCATAGAATGTTCCAGGGCCAGACCCTTTGCAAAAATGTGCTATAACTGCTGTTTCCCTAGACAAACCACATCTCTACTATCATAACAAGTTTAGCCTAAGAGTTCTTTCGGAGTAATCTGTTTGATTTTGAGAAGCATTGAGAGAAATGGCAGAAGTACTGGTGACCCAACTGGAGTTTTACTGGTCCTAAAACACTCATCCATTCAGTCAACAAGTATTTTATGAGTACCTACCAATTACCAAGCACTGTTCCAAGCACTGGAGATATAGCAGTGAATAAAACAAAGAAAAACATCCCTGCCCTCATGGAGCTTACATTCTAAGGTGGAGGGGGATAGACAATAAACAAAGTAAGTAAGTATATGATATAATATCACAGAAGGTCATGAGTGCGTGGAGAGAACTAAGGGAAGGAGATGGAGAGTGTGGGGCAGTGGCTGAAACTTTAAATTTGGGTAATCAAAGTAGGACTCTGAGAAATTAATATTTGAAGAGATGAGAGAGGAAGGCTTATGGATACCTAAGTAGGCAGAGGTGGGAAATCACTGCAGGCAGAGGGACTGTTGAGTGCAAAAGCCTTGAGGGCACTGGCTTTGCTGAGTTTAATGAGCTTCAAGGTCAGAGTGGCTGGAATGGAGGGGCTGATGGAGAAAATAGTAGGAGTGAGGTTTGGGAACTAACGGTAGATTTTGTAGGACCTTCTAGGCCATGCTAGGGACACCAGGATTTATGTGGAGTGAGATGGTGCATTTTCAGTAGAGGTATGACAGAATTTGGCTTAGGCTTTCAATGTATTTATTTTTACTTTATTATTATTATTATTTTATTTTGGCTGTGCTGGATCTTCATTGCAGCATGTGGCTTTATCTAGTGGCACACTGGCTTCTCTTAGCAGTTGTGACACTCAGACTTAGCTGCCCTGGGGTATGTGGGGTCTTAGTTCCCGGACCATAGATCAAACCCATGTTCCCTGCATTGGAAGGCAGAGTCTTAACCACTGGACCACCAGGGAGGTCTCCTTGACTTTGGTTTTTAAATGATCATTCTGGCTTGTGTGTTGAGAAAAGACTGTTAAGGGAGCCAATGGAGAAGGATGACCACCACTTAGGACGCTAGTGCAGTAATTCAGGTGACAGATGATGGCAGCTTGGGCCAGGATGATAAAGCAGAGGTGGTAAGTGGTTGGAGTCTAGATATGTTGTGATGGTAGAGACAAAAGGATTTATTGTGAAATCAGACATGGAGTGTACATCGAAGAGAGGAGTGGATGGTGATTCAAGATCTTTGGCCTGAGTGAGTGGCCCAGTTAGGTGGGGACAGAAGTCTGTGGGAGGTTAGAAGTAAAGGGATCAGACATTCATAACAATGTTTTACACTTCTGACCAGACAACATACTGGAGCACATGTTGTGTAAGCGATATACACACATATACATACATATGTATATATAGTTTAAAGTCTAGTTAAAAGTCTCATAAGACCACATGAGATCACTTGAGCAGAAATGAGTATATATCAGCAGATAAAAGGTATAAGGACTGAGTCTGCACACTCCAATGTTAAGATGTAGGGAAACAGGAAGTGAAAATCTGTTTGCACATTTTGAATCTGTTTCTAAATTGTATTCATCAATTCCCTAACATTCACCAGATCCCCTAAAGTAAACCCATTGGGGTCCTTCTTCTCTGATGCCAACAACTTGTATAATTGGCAGCTTGTTGGCTGTAATTTTCTAGAAAGTCACCTCAGAACTGGCTACCAAAACCATCTGTTCTGTGTATGTGCCCTATATTCTAATCCTATGTTCTTTCTTTTTCTTTGGAGAAAATGGAGAGGGGTGTCCCTTGATCGCCCTTCAATAATATTTCCCAAGTAAATCCATTCTGGAATGTTCAGCTGCAAAATACATATTTGGAATTTCCTGGAAGTCCAGTGGTTAGTTAGGACTCAGCACTTGCACTGCTGTGGCCTGAGTTCAGTCCCTGATTGGGAAACTAAGATTCCACAAGCCCAGAGGTGCAGCAAAAATACATAATATGTAAGTTCTCTTATCCTGCTAATTAAGACACTGTTCACTTTTGTTGAGAAAGACAGAAACAGGACCAATGCATCTATGTTTGGCTGGGTTCTAGAAGAATACACAGAAACTTTGAGCCCTGAACCCTGCCACACCAGAGATTCTCTTATTACAAAGGAAACCTTTTACAATGTACTATTTCATGTGCACTTTATGTCTGGCTCTTGAGGTTTTAACATTAAAAATTTTAATATAAAAAGTATAGTAAATAGAACGCATGAGTTATTTTCTGATTGCCCTCTTCTCCCACCAACCCTGGAAGGGGAGAGAAATAGAAAGAGAATTGAATTTCTATGTATTTTTTATTTATTTGTGGGATGGGGCAAGAAAAAAAGACTAGTCGGAAAGTCAGCAAATGCAGAAGATGGTAGACTAATGTCCTAAAGAACCATCTTAATTTGGGGTAAAATTCAAGCTTCTTTTATGCTAGGGAAGGGGAAAGCAGGAGAGGGTTAAGTTCAGTAAGTGACTAACAATGGCAGATATCTGAGTACCAGCAAGATGCTAAAGCGTATGCTCAATTGCTCAGTCAATCTCCGACTTTTTGTGGCCCCATGGAATGTAGCCTGCAAGGCTCCTCTGACAATGGGATTTCCCAGGCAAAAATACTGGAGAGGGTTGCCATGCCTTCCTCCAGGGGATCTTACGGAGTCAGGGGTCAAACCCATGCCTCTTGCAACTCCTACATTGGTAGGAGGATTCCTTACTAACACCACCTGAGGAAGGTTGTGAAAACTCTGTTCTCAGTCAGTTGCCTTTGGTTGACATGAGTCTGGTCACAATGTTCCTGCTGGTATTGGTGGGTCCCCTACAGAGGTAAGGGGCAGTGGCAGCCCACTGAGGGGACAAAGACACTGGTGTTGGAAATTCTGGGGAGCACCCACTGGCGTGAGCCCTCCCAGAGGACACCACCTTCTCCCTATTGATTTTTTGAAGTTTGAATCATTAAAATGTTAGCTCATTGAGGAACAAACACTATTATCTGGAAAGAAATCATGAGGAATGTAGATTTTAAAAAAAGAAAAGAAAATTTGATATCATGGGTAAAGTGCTTCCTAATTTTCTTTTTCACAAGCCTAAACTTTGTGTTATTACCTCATTGTACTCAGAATTTCTCAAACCACTAAACAAAGAGGTAGAAAGTAGACAACTACAAAGGGCTCCAAATCCTTTTTCTGTGTCAGAATACAATACCAGCCCCTTGTCCAATTACACAGGACTCTTTCCTTCTGAGTTGCAGAAAGAACAGGGCTCTTAACTTGCACTTGTGTTCATCAGGTGTCTAACTGCATTCTACTAAGCAAACTCGGCAATAACAAAGGAGGTGCAGACACCTGACAAAATCTCTAGACTGATATTTACTCTGAAAAGCTTGAGTCTTTGTTGAAAAAAGAGGGAAAAGAGAACTGACACTTCATTGATACTGAATATTCAAACAGTCTGTATATTTGTAGATGCCTAAGGACTTGGATTGGAGAAGGCAATGGCACCCCACTCCAGTACTCTTGCCTGGAAAATCCTATGGACTGAGGAGCCTGGGAGGCTGCAGTCCATGGGGTCTCGAAGAGTCGGACACGACTGAGTGACTTCACTTTCACTTTTCACTTTCATGCATTGGAGAAGGAAATGGCAACCCACTCCAGTGTTCTTGCCTGGAGAATCCCAGGCACGGGGGAGCCTGGTGGGCTGCCATCTATGGGGTTGCACAGAGTTGGACACAACTGAAGCGACTTGGCAGCAGCAGCAGCAAGGACTTGGATGGGGCTTTCCTTGTGGTTCAGCAGTAAAGAATCCATCTGCAATGCAGGAGCCACAGGAGACTCAGGTTGGATCCCTAGGCTGGGAAGATCTCCTCAAGATGGAAATGGCAATCCCCTCCAGTATTCTTGCCTGGAGAATCCCATAGACAGAGGAGCCTGGCAGGCTATAGTCCATGGGGTTGCAAAGAGTTGGACACGACTAAAGTAACTTAGCACACATGTATGCAAGGACTTGGATGCCAGTATAAGCAAATGGAGTTTCATTTGTTTGGGAAGGCACATGGAGAAACACAGGCTGTAGAAAAACACAGGCCTTTTTACTCAGCCATTAAAAAGAATGAAATAATGCCATCTCAGGCAACATGGATGGATATAGAAATTATCTTGCTAAGTAAAGTAAGTGAAAGTGAAAATGTTCACTGCCTCAGTCGTGTCCGACTCTTTACGATCCCATGGACTATAGCCCACCAGGCTCCTCTGTCCATGGGATTTACCAGGCAAGAATACTGGAGTGGGTTGCCATACCCTTCTCCAGGGGATCTTCCTGAAGTAAAGCAAAGCAAAGACAAATATCATATGATATCACTATGTATGTGGAATCTAAAAAGAAAAGGAACAAGTGAACTTATTTACAAAACTGAAATAGACCCACAGACATAGAAAACAAACTTATGGTTTTCCAAAGGAGAAAGTAGTGGAGGGATAAATTAGGAGATTGGGATTAACATATACACACTATTGTATATAAAATAGATAACCAACTAGGACCTACAGTATAGCACAAGGAACTATACTTAATATTTTGCAACAACCTATGAGGGAAAAGAGTCTGAAAAATAATATATATGTATAACTGAATCACTGCACTGTATATATAAAACTTACAAAACATTGTAAATCAACTATACTTCAATTAAAAACAGGAAAAAAAAACTAGACCGCCATCACTTTTACTATCAATGAATACAAGGGCAAGTTACATTTTAAGCTTTAGCTTTGTCATTTAAAGAAGATAACAAATATCTTTCTCATTAGATTTTTGTTTTATTGAGGCATAACTTACATATTCAGTTCAATTCAGTTGCTCAGTCGTGTCCAACTCTTTGCGACCCCATGAATTGCAGCACGCCAGGCCTCCCTGTCCATCACCAACTCCCAGAGTCCATCCAAATTCACGTCCATCGAGTCAGTGATGCCATCCAGCCATCTCATCCTCTGTCATCCCCTTCTCCTCCTGCCCCCAATCCCTCCCAGCATCAGAGTCTTTTCCAATGAGTCAACTCTTCGCATGAGGTGGCCAAAGTACTGGAGTTTCAACTTTAGCATCATTCCTTCCAAAGAAATCCCAGGGCTGATCTCCTTCAGAATGGACTGGTTGGATCTCCTTGCAGTCCAAGGGACTCTCAAGAGTCTTCTCCAACACCACAGTTCAAAAGCATTAATTCTTTGGCGCTCAGCTTTCTTCACAGTCCAACTCTCTACATTATACTAGTTTCAGGTGTGTGTCTGTGTGTGTATGTTAGTTGCTCACTCATGTCCAACCCTTGCCACCCCATGGACTATAATAGCCCACCAGACTCCTCTGTGCATGGAATTCTCCAGGCAAGAATACTGGAGTGGATTGTCATTCCCTTCTCCAGAGGATATGCCCAATCCTGAGATCAAACCCAGGTCTCCCACATTGCAGGTGGATTCTATTCCATCTGAGCCACCAGGGAAGCCCTTCAGGGGTATAATATAATGATTTGTTGTTTGTATATATTGCAAAATGATCATCACAGTAAGTCCAATTAACATTTGTCATCATACAGTTACAAAATTTTTTCTTGTGATGAGGACTTTATTGTGTTTTAAAATAGACATTATGACTAGAGGGAAAACATATAACTTTTCCAAGTGATTAAATGTTGTGTTTTGCATTATCTTTTTTTTCAATGAAAGGAAACCTTTGCCATTACCAAATCTATAAATGTAACTTTGTGTTTTTTACTCTAAGGAAATCTGTGAGCTTTTTCCCCTTTAAATTAGATGACAGATGAAAAATTTTCCAGGTCCAACTGAAGTGTTAGAATCAATTTTTTAAACAACCATTAATTAATTATCCTTGAAACTGAGCTAAGCCAAACAAAAGCTTAATATCTGAATCTCTTTTCTGAAACTGTATTTCCATCCACCTAAGTTCTTTTCCGTTTTGTATGACTCAGGAGGAACCAAGCTCTTTTGATATTGTTTCCTTCTTTCTGAGCTCTTTAGATAAACCCAGATCTTCTTCTTCTTTTTTTTTTTTTTTTTTTCATATTTATTGGACCATAACCAGTAGTGGTCTGATATGCTCCACGTACCTCTAGTGTAACTTTCCATGTAATTCTTGTGGTCAGTTCTGAACTTTCATTTCCCAGATATTTTCTGTGATTTTATCAAACTGCATCCCAATCCTTAATGACTTACACAGACTATGTGGTGACCCAAATCTAACATGTCTAGAACTCATGATCTTTAGCCAACTACCTCTGGATCAGAATCTCACAAACTAAGCAAAGTCAGGCCTTGATGCTTCTTGGATGGAAAACTAGATGAAAAGAGGATGTGAGCTGGGGATTATTTAGTGGATGATAATCCTTCCTGTAATCAGCACTATACAAAACACTCCTTGTAATCTGAGTTTAACTGGAGGCCATCCATTATAATATGTAAAACTAAGGTGCTATTAGTTTTTCCTATTGCAATGCTTCATTTGTCTAACATTCTTGAGGAGTAAGGAATTCTCTTTTATATTTCACAACCAACTGGAGCTTATTCCTTTAAGTGCTGAAACTTTCTATTTTAAATAAAAAAAACCTTTATAAAATTACTCTCTACATCCCCATTTTTCTAAACAGAGGGCAAAAAAGAATTGTTTCACTTGATCTTTTTGCCTTGATCTTTTCACTTGATCCATAAGTTCAATGTTTAAAGTTCATAATTATCATCACTTATATTGAGTATATATGAGAGTCCCTTGGACAGCAAGGAGATCAAACCAATCAATCTAAAGGAAATCAACCTTGAATATTCATCAGAAGGACTGATACTGAAGCTGAAGCTCCAGTTCTTTGGCCACCTAATGCAAAGAGCTGACTCATTGGAAAAGACCCTGATGCTGGGAAAGATTGAAGGCAAAAGGAGAAAGGCATGACAGAGAATGAGATGGTTGGATAGCATCACTGAGTCAATGGACATGAGTTTGAGCAAACTCCAGGAGACAATGAAGGACAGGAAAGCCTGGCTTGCTGCAATTCACAGGGTCACAGAGTCAGATACGACTTAGCAACTGAAAACAACAACAAATACTGATGTATACTGATGACCCCCAGATAGTTTATGTTGAAAAGCTTGGGCACAGTCACAAAAGGTACAGATGACTACTTGTTTTTAAAATTATTAATACTTATCACTTCTTTGTTTAGGCTTTAAACTTTCAGGTTATCAGTTACAGCCAACATCTTATCTTCCCCATTCTAATGATCTATTGTGACATGGAGAATTAAAAGTCCAATAACATTTGCGTTGTACCTCAGTTCAGTTCAGTCGCTCAGTCGTGTCTAACTTTTTGAGATCCCACGAACTGCAGCACGCCAGGACTCACTGTCCATCACCAACTCCCGGAGTCTACTCATGTCCATTGAGTTGGTGATGCCATCCAACCATCTCATCCTCTGTCGTCCCCTTCTCCTGCCTTCAATCTTGCCCAGCATCTGGGTCTCTTCCAACAAGTCAGCTCTTCATACCAGGTGGCCAAAGTATTGGAGTTTCAGCTTCAGCATCAGCCCTTTCAATGAATATTCAGGACTGATTTCCTTTAGGATGGACTGGTTGGATCTCCTTGCAGTCCAAGGGACTCTCAAGAGTCTTCTCCAACACCACATTGCATTGTACCTCAAGATAAAGCAAGTAGACTCTGAGAGGAGGCCTGTGGGAATGTCCTAATATTAAGGTATATAACCTCTCGTGTGTGGTCTTCTTGAGCTTTTTTTTTTTTAAGTGCATTCTAATTTGATAAGAATTTTGTGTTCAGGTAGGAGTCAATTGCTTGAGTGAATTCGTTTCCTTATAAGAAAACATAAAGCATTTAGTCCTTATCACCACCAGTGTTATTTTAACCAGTGAAATGACTTAAGCAAGGCCAGTAACACGAGAGTAAGAACCAGACACAGAAACTACATCTTTTAACCTTTCTGATCAATTCAGCAAACTCATAATAATCTATAGGACTTGCACTTACCTGAAATTTCAATTAAGGTATTTTGTTTTGTTTCATGTGTAAATCAAACACAATGGACAGACTGATACCTGTTTATGACAATACTATATTTAGTGATTTCCCAAAATGATCAGTTTTCATACACAGAAGGGCTTCACCAGTGGTGTCAATGGACAGGATGCTTCATGGTACCTGTCTCTGCCATGTGGGACTCGGAGCTGAATATGATTTAGACTTTCTTTAAATGAAAGTAACTGCTTATCATGTGACCCCTCAAGAACATGTACTAGAGTAAAAGGAGATATGCATTTCTTGTCAAGTGTCTATAATTCCACCTGTTATGTAAAAGGCATTGAGTTGATTTCTTGGATTTTTAGGAGGGTAAAATCCTGCAGAAAAATGAACAGTACTTTCAGCCTAAATCTTTAGAACAAAAAGTTTTTTTTTTTAATCGAGGTATAGTTGATTTACAGTATTATGTTTCAGGCGTACATAGTGATTCACAATTTTTAAAGGTCATATTCCATTACCATTATTATAAAATATTGGCTGTAGTCCCTCTGCTGTACAATATTTCCTTGTAGCTAATTTATTTTATATATAATAGTAGTTTACTTGTTAATATCTTGCTCCAATCCAGTACACAACATTTTTATTTGAAATGTGGCAGTATCGATGATTAACAGATTTATTTGGCTGTATCTTTTTTTTTCTTTAATGTAAGCACCAGACCCACAGACCCCAATAGGAAAATACACTAAAAGCATTATTAGTCCAAAAATTTCTGCTTTACCCTAGGCAAACTGATGGGAGGGCTGTGGGGTGTGGATTGGAGGACACCGGGTTACAGGAGTGGAGGGTAGCTGAAAGCAAGGTAATCACTGAACATCATGCCATAGCTCTCCCAGGTTGAGTGGAACACTGTTCCTATAAGGGACTTCCCAGGTGGCACTATTGGTAAGAACCCGCCTGCTTATGCAAGAGACATAAGAGACTTGGGTTCCATCCCTGGTTCAGGAAAATTCCCTGGAGGAGGAAATGGCAACCCACTCCAGTATTCTTGCCTCGAGAATCCTATAGACAGAGGAGCCTGGTGGGCTATATTCCATAGGGATGCAAAGAGTCAACCACCACTGAAGCAACTTAACAGCAAGAGGTCTCATTTTTCCCAGCCCAACACCAAGCTCTTGGCACTCAGAGAACGGGTTAATTCCTTGTTGTCCACAAGGAATAAGGTAATGTCAGGTGAATGCTCCACTCAATGCGGTTCATTATCTCTTACATTAAATTCTGCTCATGTCCCTTACAATTTTTGAAACATAGACCTATCCATTTGGATATGGAGAAGCAAGCAAGCAAAAAGAAAAAGAAAAAAAACACCTTTGATTTTGATGCCCTTGATCATTCATTCAGTGAAGTCTTCTAAAAATGAATGTAGTACAGAAAGAAAAAAAAAAATGTGTTAATAGGGACCAACTGAGATGAAACTGAGCCATTACTTTCATCTGCCAACTTAAGGAGTTTCTCAGCCTGTTGTTTACCTGATTTTACTAGTTCTTAAAGGGTTAACGTTTATTCTGAACCCAGATGCACTCCACCTCCCAAACACACACAGAAGCACGCACGCACACGCATCTCCACTTCGGGTTCTGTAATGATGCCAAAACTGACAAGGAAGGGAAGTCAAGATTAACAGCAACAAGGCTGCTGCTGATGAAAAGAAGCTCAGCAAGTGGCATTTACACCGCATTTTCCTTCAAGAACCGCAGAGCTCTAGGCAGATAGGATCTCGCTAATCCTCAATGGAGCTTTCTCAAAGCGGCTTTATCCAGGCTTTCGCTGGAGGAAGCCAGGCACCGCGAGCCTGCGGCGAGGTTGGAAACCGAACCCAAGGCTCCTGACTTGCAGGCCATTGTCCCGTCCCTTCCCCCAGGCCACCTTCCTGTCAGGTGTCTGTAAACAGGTTAACCGATCCGGTGATTAGGGTGCCTCCCGCCTACGTGCCAAAGGGACTGCGCGGTGCAGCTTTTCCTTATTAATACGACATCTTTCAGTACAAACCGGTGAAGCTGGAGATTTAGATATTGTCTCTAATTGCAGAAAACTGGCTCCGACCAAGCTCGATCTGGGCACGGGCGTCAGGAGCTGGCAGGGAACCGGTCGGACCCCGCGAGGTCGCTGGGGAGCGGCGGCCGCCCCGGGGGACCCCTTAGTGCGAGCCCAACCCTGGGGCGGGAGAGACTGAAAACCAAGCCTCATTTGTTCTTCTTCTTTTTTTTTCCTTTTCGCAAATGCCACTGGCACATTCCTTTAAAAAAAAGAAAGAGAAAAGGGGAAGGAGAAAGGTCCTGAGAAATGATGGGAGCTTGAACTGCGGGGCGGGAGGGAGACAAGCATCCTTTGGCGGCCGCGGCGGGGCCAGCGCTTTCCCAGGCGGCCGGGGGCGATGGGGTGACGACTCCGCATCGTGGCGGCGGCTTTTCACACCGGCACCCCGCTCCCCGCGACTCCCGGGAAGGCCCCCGCGGCTCCCTGGAAGGCCTCCGCCGCCCGCCGCCCGGCTCAGCCCGCCGCCGAGCAGACCGCGCGCCGCGGTAATTGGGCACAGGAGCCTTTTTCAGAGTCGCTCAGTCGGTAAATGAAACGTCAGTTCCCCAGTGATCTCGCGTGTGTGGGGCTACAGAGCGGGGCTGCTCTTTCACAGCCCCGAGCCCTGCGCTGCCCTCGGCGGCTGGCGGCCTCCGGTCACTCCCGGGGGCTCCCGCTTGGCCTCTGTCCTCTACCGCCCCCTGCCCCCTACCCCCAAGATGCCCCTGCAGCCTCTTAGCCTGGTGCAACTCCTCTGAAACCTAGAGGCCAAGAGGAAACCCTGGGGAAAACCTGACCCAGTCGTCTAGGCCAGCTCTCCAGAGATAACCAGATTCACTTTGGTCAAGTATTAGCCTCTGCCTTTTATTTAACGTGTTGTCTCAAAGGGGACTTGTCACTCAGTTCGATTAGATGCTAGCCGTCCTAAAGTCATTTCATTGGAAACTGTCAGAACCGGAATGCACTTGGATCAACCCAAGTCGGCCCTGGCCTAGATTAAATTTCTTCTACCTGTTCAGGGATTAGTAAATTGCCCAAACATTTTTAGTCTTCTCTGCAGCAGCCACTGAAACGTGGCTTCTTTCACCACCGCGTTCATTCTGCTTCAGGAGAGAGAGCTTGAGCTCTTGGGAGAGACAGGAGGTCCTTACCCCTCTCAGCATCACTCACTCCTAGGGGCTAGCGGGGTCACCCCTAACTGCCCTGTGGTGTCTGGGCTTCCTAACTGGTGTTAGGCCTCAGGAACAGGCCTAAGGGAACAGCTGCTTCCCACCTAGAAGAGCGACTCTTTGAGACCCCATGTACTGTAACTTGCCAGGCTTCTCTGTCCATGGAACTCTCCAGGCAAGAATACTGGAGTGGGTTGCCATTCCCTTCTCCAGGGGATCTTCCCCACCCAGGGATGGAACCTGGGTCTGTCACTTTGCAGGCAGATTATTTACCGCTGAGCCACCCGGGAAGCCCACACCCATTTCTGCACCTCCCAACAAAAACAGAGCAACACCATTTACTTGGTAACTACCATGCACCATTTATTATTACCTTACCTCTCACAGCCATCTGTTTTGTGGGTGGAGGTTCAGAAACTCATTCAAGCTGCAGTTAGTATCAGGTTTAACTGACTCTATCATAATAGCCTTTCTCTTCCTGGTCTTTAAGGCTACAGTCCCATAACACCCATGCTTAGGACTTCATTTAACCTTAAATACTTCCTGAAAGGGCTTCCCTGGTGGCTCAGTGGTAAAGAATCTGCCTGCCAATGCAGGAACCATGGGTTTGATCCCTGGGTTGGGAAGATACCCTGGAGAAGGAAATGACAACCCACCCCAGTATCCTTGCTTGGAAAATTCCATGGACAGAGGAATTCTTGCAGGAGCCTTGCAGGCTACAATCCATAGGGTTGCAAAAGAGTCGGACACACTTAGTGACTAAACAACAACTTCCTAAAGATCCTGTCTCTGATGTACTCACATTAGGGGTTAGGGCTTCAGCTATAAATTGGGGGAGAGGGGATACAATTTGGTCAATAGCACCAGTGATTCAGCACAGATCCAGAACTCAAACTTGTGGTACCCAACCTCCAGTTGTAAGATAAACAAGTACTAGGGATGTTGTTTACAACATGATCTCTGTAGCTGACAGAGCTGTAGCATACGTATGATATATACAAAAAATTGTTAAAAAAGTAGATCCTGAATTCTGACCACAAAGAAAAACATTTTCATTTTTTTCTTTCTTTAAAATTGTATCCATATGAGGTGATGGATATTAACTAAACCCGTGGTGATCATTTCATGACATATCTAAGTCAAAACATTACGTGATGTACCTTAAACCTATAGAGTGATGTATGAACGTATGTCTTAATAACATGGGGGAGGTGGGCATGATGTGATACCTTCTACAGCAACAAATACTTAGATATTCATTAATGCATTGATATTAATGGAAAAGGGGTAGGAGTAAACAGGAGAGAAGAAAAGTGATGCCCTTGTTGCTGCTGTAGAATCATTTCACATTTTAGAAGATATGACTTGATATTCATTATTTGCATATACCATAACCAGGAGACCTTCTTTAGGATGGATTGTTGTATAACAATGCCTCTGATACTTCAAAAATTAGATTCTTTTCCAGAAAGGGAAATACACCCTGCATTATAGAGAATCATATTTTCAAAAGTTTTTCTTGTAGCTAGAAGCAACTTACACAAACTTACTTTTTTACAAAGCTAGAGTCATTTCTTTAATAGGGCATTATTGCTTTTATTTTTTACTATTTATTTATTTATTTGGCTGTATTAGGTCTTCATTGTCTCATGTGGGATCTTTCCCTGCACCCCACTTACTCTCTACTCATAGCAGGCCAGCTCCAGAGTGCGTGGGTGGGTTCAGTAGATGTGCCAAGCTGCCTTAGTTGCTCCACAGAATGTGGGATCTTAGTTTCCAAACCAGGGATAAAGCCCATGTCCCCTGCATTGCAAGGGAGATTCTTAACCACTAGACCACTAGAGAAATAGAGCAGTTTGGGTTCAGGCTAATATGTCATGCAGTTCACTCGGTCGTGTCCGACTCTTTGTGACCCCATGGACTGAAGCACGCCAGGACTCCCTGTCAATCACCAATTCCCAGAGTTTACTCAAACTCATGTCCCTTGAGTTGGTGATGCCATCCAACCATCTCATCCTCTGTTATCCCCTTCTCCTGCCACCTTCAATCTTTCCCGCATCAGAGTCTTTTCAAATGAGTCAGTTCTTCACATCAGGTGGCCAAAGTATTGGAGTTTCAGCTTCAGCATCAGTCCTTCCAATGAATATTCAGGACTGATTTCCTTTAGAATGGACTGGTTGGATCTCCTTGTAGTCCAAGAGACTCTCAAGAGTCTTCTCCAACACTACAGTTCAAAAGCATCAATGCTTCAGAGCTCAGCTTTCCTTATAGTCCAACTTTCACATCCATACATGACTACTCAAAAAACCATAGCCTTGACTAGACAGATCTTTGTTGGCAAAGTAATGTCTCTGCTTTTTAACATGCTGTCTAGCTTTTCTTCCAAGGAGCAAGTATCTTTTAATTTTATGGCTGCAATCACCATCTGCAGTGATTTTAGAGCCCAAGAAAATAAAGTCTGTCATTGTTTCCCCACCTTTTTGCCATGAAGTGATGGAACCAGATGCCATGATCTTAGTTTTCTGAATGTTGAGCTTTAAGCCAACTTTTTCACTCTCCTCTTTCACTTTCATCAAGAGGCTCTTTAGTTCTTCTTCACTTTCTGCCATAATGGTGGTGTCATCTGCATATCTGAGGTTATTGGTATTTCTCCCAGCCATCTTGATCCCAGCTTGTGCTTCATCTTAGCCCAGTGTTTTTCATGATGTACTCTGCATATAAGTTAAATAAGCAGGGTGACAACATACAGCCTTGATGTACTCCTTTCTCAATTTGGAACCAGTCTGTTCTTCCATGTCCAGTTCTAACTGTTGCTTCCTGACGTGCACACAAATTTCTCAAGAGCCAAGTCAGGTAGTTTGGTATTCCCATCTCTTTAAGAATTTTCCAGTTTGTTGTGATCCACACAGTCAAAGGCTTTGGCATAGTCAATAAAGCAAAAGTAGATGTTTTTCTGGAACTCTCTTGCTTTTTTGATGATCCAGCGGATGTTGGCAATTTGATCTCTGGTTCCTCTGCCTTTTCTAAATCCAGTTTGAACATCTGGAACTTCACAGTTCAGGTAATATTGAAGCCTGGCTTGGAGAATTTTGAGCATTATTTTACTAGCGTGTGAGATGAGTGCAATTGTGCGGTAGTTTGAGCATTCTTTGGCATTGCCTTTCTTTGGGATTGGAATGAAAACTGACCTTTTCCAGTCCTGTGGCCACTGCTGAGTTTTCCAAATTTACTGGCATATTGAGTGCAGCCCTTGCACAGCATCATCTTCTAGGATTTGAAATAGCTCAATTAGAATTCCATCACCTCCACTAGGTTTGTTCATAGTGATGCTTCCTAAGGCCCACTTGACTTCACATTCCAGGATGTCTGGCTCTAGGTGAGTGATCACACCATCATGATTATCTGAGTCATGAAGATCTTTTTTGTATAGTTCTTCTGTGTATTGTTGCCACCTCTTCTTAATATTTTCTGCTTCTGTTAGGTGCATACCATTTCTGTCCTTTATTGAACCCATCTTTGCATGAGATGTTCCCTTGGTATCTCTATTTTCCTGAAGAGATCTCTGCTGCTGCTGCTGCTGCTAACTCGATTCAGTCATGTCTGACTCTGTGCGACCCCATAGACAGCAGCCCACCAGGCTCCCCCGTCCCTGGGATTCTCCAGACAAGAACACTGGAGTGGGTTGCCATTTCCTTCTCCAATGCATGAAAGTGAAAAGTGAAAGTGAAGTTGCTCAGTCATGTCCAATTCCTAGCAACCCCATGGACTGCAGCCTACCAGGCCCCTCCTTCCATGGGATTTTCCAGGTAAGAGTACTGGAGTGGGTTGCCATTGCCTTCTCTGTGACGAGATCTCTAGTCTTTCCCATTCTATTGTTTTCTTGAATCTAGCTCTCACTTCCATTGTAAGGGATTTGATTTAGGTCATACCTAAATGGTCTAGTGGTTTTCCCTACTTTCTTCAATTTAAGTCTGAATTTGGCAATAAGGAGTTCGTGATCTGAACCACAGTGAGCTCCCAGTCTTGTTTTTGCTGACTATATAGAGCTTCTTCATCTTTGGCTGCAAAGAATATAATCAATCTGATTTTGGTGTTGACCATCTGGTGATGTCCATGTGTAGAATCTTCTCTTGTGTTGTTGGAAGAGGGTGTTTGCTATGACCAGTGCGTTCCCTTGGCAAAACTCTATTAGCCTTTGACCTGCTTCATTCTGTACTCCAAGGCCAAATTTGCCTGTTATTCCAGGTGTTTCTTGACTTCCTACTTTTGCATTCCAGTCCCCTGTAATGAAAAGGACATCTTTTTTGGGTGTTGGTTCTAGAAGGTCTTGTAGGTCTTCATAGAACTGTTGAACTTCAGCTTCTTCAGCGTTACTGGTTGGGGCATAGACTTGGATTACTGTGATATTGAGTGGTTTGCCTTGGAAATGAACAGAGATTATTCTGTCATCTTTGAGACTGCATTTCAGACTCTTGCTGACTATGAAGACTCCATTTCTTCTAAGGGATTCTTGCCCATAGTAGTAGATATAGTGGTCATCTGAGTTAAATTCACCCATTCCAGTCCATTTTAGTTTGCTGATTCCCAAAATGTCGATGTTCACTCTTGCCATCTCCTGTTTGACCATTTCCAATTTGCCTTGATTCATGGAGCTAACATTCCAGGTTCCTATGCAATATTGCTCTTTAAAGCATTGGACTTTACTTCCATCACCAGTCACATCCACAACTGGGTGTTGTTTTAGATTTGGCTCCATCCCTTCATTCTTTCTGGAGTTATTTCTCCACTGATCTCCAGTAGCATATTGGGCACCTACCCACCTGGGGAGTTCATCTTTCAGTGTCCTATTTTTTTGCCTTTTCATACTGTTCATGGAGTTCTCAAGGCAAGAATACTGAAATGGTTTGCCATTCCCTTCTCCAGTGGACCACGTTTTTTAGAACTTTCCACCATGACCCATCTGTCTTGGGTGGCCCTACATTGCACAGCTCATAGTTTCACTGAGTGATCAGATTGGTTAGTTTTCTGTGATTGTAGTTTTCATTCTGTCTGCCCTCTGATGAAGAAGGATAAGAGGCTTATGGAAGCTTCCTGATGTTAGAGACTGACTGAGGGGAAAACTGGGTCTTGTTCTGATGGGTGGGGCCATGCTCAGTAAATCTTTAATCCAATTTTCTGTTGATGGGTAGGGCTGTATTCCCTCCCTGTTATTTACCTGGGGCCAAGGTGTGGTGGAAGAAAGTGAAGTCACTCAGTTGTGTCCGAGTGTCACTCTTTGTGACCCCATGGACTGTAGCCTACCAGGCTCCTTCGTCCATGGGATTTTCCAGGCAAGAATACTGGAGTGGACTGCCATTTCCTTCTCCAGGAGATCTTCCCGACCCAGGGATTGAACCTGGGTCTCCCACACTATAGGAAGATGCTTTACCATCTGAGCCACCAGGGAAGTCCTAAGCCATGGTGGAGGGCCAACTGCAGTAGGCCACCACCGACCCACACCTCCACCAGGGACTCCTGGACTCTCACAGGCAAGTCTATTTTGGTATAATTTTCATTTATTTAAAAAAACAGATCCAGGGAGGCCAGATTGATCAGGAAATTGATTATATTTCTCCATATGTGAAAGAAGAATCCAATTGAGAAGGCTTATCTTAGTCCAGCATAAGGACAACGGAAGGAATGATTTCCTGTTTGCTTTCTAATGGCATTTTCTGTAGGTTGGGTTGATTGTGGGAAAGACCTAGGAACTAATGGCTGCCACATTCTAATAAAATTCCTCTCTGGCCTCAATGCTTGGAAAAGAAAAAGTATTCCCCGAGACCCCGAATGGCCAAGGATGACAAGAATGATGGCTATAACACTGACCTAAAGAATTGCCTCTTTCTGCTAGTAAACCCTTCAGTAATTTACATCTTAGTGTGAACTTGTTTTTCTCTTATGTGATAGGTGGAATTAATATATTTTCCCACAGTTTAATCATTTCACAAATCACTATATAGTTTATAGTAGAGAGTGTTTCTTTCCACTATCTCCAGGCACTTTGAAAACCTATTATTAGATCACTAGAAGCTTTGGAGAAGGCAATGGCACCCCACTCCAGTACTCTTGCCTGGAAAATCCCATGGACGGAGGAGCCTGGTAGGCTGAAGTCCATGGGGTCGCTAAGAGTCGGACATCACTGAGCAACTTCACTTTCACTTTTCTCTTTTCATGCACTGGAGAAGGAAATGGCAACCCACTACAGTATTCTTGCCTGGAGAATCCCAGGGACGATGGAGCCTGGTGGTCTGCCGTCTATGGGGTTGCACAGAGTCGGACACGACTGAAGCGTCTTAGCATAGCATAGCATAGCATAGAAGCTTTGATATGACAGAAAGAGATGCAAGTCAAGATAATTCTAGTTGCTTATGCCTGGCTTCCTGGATGGCAAGTCTGAGGGTAAGATGAGTAACTGATGGCAAGAGGATTAGAGCTTCAAAACTTAACCACTGAAGGCATTTTACTGTCTAGTGGGAAGGGGAAATAAGATTTCAGCAGATAGATAAAGAGGAAAGGAAGGGAATTGTAAACCAGATTTTATATGCTTTATGGTTTAACCAGATTAGGTCCTGAGCAGGGACAAAAATATCATACACCAACCCTAGGACATGGCCCATTCTTGGCAGGAAGGTTCATGTGGACCTTCATAGCACTACTTATTGAGTCAGAAACAGAGGTTACAGAACTGCTATTATTATACATGATTGAAACAATTATTGCTCAGAAATAATCAAAGCATGGCATCCTAAATTATGGGCTTCCTAGGTGGCGCAGTGGTACAGAATCCACCTGTAACACAGGAGACGCACTTTCGATCCCTGGGTCAGAAAAATCCCCTGGTGAAGGAAATGGCAACCCACTCCAGTATTCTTGCCAGAGTAACTCCATGGACAGAGGAGCCTGATGGGCTACAGTCCATGGGGTCGCAAAGAGTCAGACATGACTGAGCAGTTGAACACACACACCCACATCCTAAATTATAACCTTTCAACTTTCCTGGGTTCCTAGGCTAGCTATACCCCTAGATTTACAGATTTGTCTTTTACTTCAATAGACAGACCATATTAAGCCTAATTTCCTGGAAAATTTAGGCTCTATTTCTGGACCAAGAACTACAGAGTAATCACTTAAAAACATTTTTTATTGTGGGAAAATATATATAATACCATAAAATTTATCTACCCAAAAAGAATTACAAATATGATAGTAAAGATGACCCAAGATCTTGGATAAAGAATAGAGGCACAGATCGAGAAGATGCAAGATGCTTAAGAAAGACCTAGAAGTTAATTAAAATTTAACATTTTAACTATTTTTAAGTGTAGTTAGTGTCATTAAGTACCTTGTGTGTATCCATCACCACCATCCATCTGCACAACTTTTTTATCCTCCCAAACGGAAACTCTACCCATTAAGCAATAGCTCCCCATCTTCCCCTCCTCCCAGCCTCTGACAAATGCTGTTCTATTCTCTGTCTCGTTGTATTTGACTAGGAATCTCATAGAAGTGGAATCATATCTGGTTTATTTCACTGAGCATAATGATTTCAGATTTTGTCCACATTGTAGCAAATGTCAGAATTTCATTCCTTTTAAAGGCTGAATAATGTTCTATTTTATGTATATACAATATTTTTGTTTACACGCTCATTTATAGATGGAAGTACTTAGTTTTTAACAAGCATGCCAGTACTTACATGTAAAAATTACATGGTCTTTCAGGTAAGAATGGGGCTTCCCTGATAGCTCAGTTGGTAAAGAATCCACCTGCAATGCAGGAGACCCTGGTTCAATTCCTAGATTGGGAAGATTCGCTGGAGAAGGGATAGGCTACCCACTCCAGTATTCTTGGGCTTCCCTTGTAGCGCAGCTGGTAAAGAATCCACTTGCAATGCAGGAGACCTGGGTTCGATCCCTGGGTTGGGAAGCTCCCCTGGAGAAGAGAAAGGCTACCCACTCCGGTATTTTGGCCTGGAGAATTCCTTTGACTGTGTAATCCATGGGGCCTCAAAGAGTCGGACATGACTGGGCAACTTTCACTTTCACTTTCTTTCAGATCAGAGCACGTGAAAAGCTATATACTTAGTGATGACTGTTGTTAATGGCTGAATTGTGTTAAGGGCTGAATTCTTCTATACAGAATTCAAATGCTAAAACACTAACCCCACATATCTCAGAATGTGACTGTATTTGGAGATAGGGCCTTCAAAGAGGTGATTAAGTTAAAGAAAGCCGTTAGGGTGAGCTCTAAACTATTCTGACTAATGTCCTTGTAAGAAAAAGAAATTTGGACGCACGTAGATACACCAGGGATACACACAGAGGAAAGACCATGGGAGGACAGAGCAGGAAGATGACCGTCTACAAGCCCGGAAGAGAGGCCTCGGGAGATACCAAAGCTGTCAACACCTTTGCCTTGGACTTCCAGCCTCCAGAACTATGAGAAAATAAGCTTTTGTTATCGAAGCTCCTCTGTCTATATTACTTTGTTATGGAAGCCCTACAAACTTGTGACAAAAATACATTGAGGGTGCTTTGTGGAATTGCCTCAGAATTAGCTTAAGCCCAGGTACCAAATCAGCCCTGTTGTTTTAGAGTGACGAGCAATGTTAGCCAGCTTAATTGCTAGCTTTATTCCATCCCATTTGGCTCTAAATGGCTTTTGACTCTTTAACAAGAGAGTAAATCCTCTCTTAAAGGATAAAAATGCCTTCTACTGAGCATATTCAAAAGAATCCTCTGCCAACTTCACGGGCACTTCTGAAAGGCAATTGTTTTGAGCAATAGCGACAGAGTTGAAATGAGTATTTTGTCTACCATGGTAACTTGCATTGAAGGAAATAGCACTCAGTAAGATATGAATGCTCTGTTATATTTGCTAAAAAGTCTGCCACTTAATTTTATTTTTTAAAAATTTTATTGAAGTAGAGTTGATTTACAATGTTGTTTAGTTCTTCTGTACAGCAAAGTGACTCAGCTGTACATTCACACACATATATACATATATGTATGTACTCTTTTTCATATTTCTTTCCATTATGGCTCGCCACAGAATATTGAATATAGTTCCCTGTGCTCTACAGTGTGACCTTGCTGTTTGTCACTTTATTTTATATTCCTTCCTTTTTATCTAAATATGATGCATGTGCATTTGGAACTTGCCTCACCTTTTTTTTTTTCCCTCCAAAAGCTCAAGCTCTTCAAAGAGCTCCATGACCTGACTCTTTAACCAAAGCTTCAGAGCCTTCTGTTTCCTTAATCTGCAGCTGGATTGCTTTGATACTGTGGTCAAAGGATCAGCTCTCAATGGGGCTCAGTTCCCTGGCAAGCTCCAGGGCGGCCCTCTCTGCATTGTCCTCATAAGGAGCAAGTGAAGGTGGGGGTCATGATGAAAACACTGAGCGATAAGGAGGAGCAAGCAAGTTCTGGGAAACTAGGGTTTTGTGTCGTGAGGGAAAATGACTTGAAGTTGGAGAACTGAAGCTATTACATGCACTTAGATTGGTGGAGACTTAACATTCTTCAGGTACTCTCCAAAAAAGCTTTCAATTACATTGTCTGGTAGAGTTATTCCGCCAGGAAAGAGGAGTTTGGAACTAGGAATCATGGTCACTGTCATAATTGCATCAATCTCTGACTTTACCCACTGTTCTTGTCTGCCAACATCCCATTGGAAAAATTTCAAAAGTGGTGCCAACTAAGAATTGCATTTATTCTTCTGAAAAATTGAGTCCTGTTTCTCACTGGGCTGAGCTCCTTAAGGGTAGGGTCCGTGCCTTCATCGCCTTCCTAATTCAGCACAGCATCAGGCACTTAGTGCATGCGTGCACGCTAAGTCACTCCAGTCACGTCTGACTCTGTGCAACCCTATGGACTGTAGCTCACCAGGCTCCTCTGTCCATGGGATTCTCCAGGCAAGAACACTGGAATGGGTTGCCATGCCCTCCTCCAGGGGATCCTCCCGACCCAGGGATGGAACCCAGGTCTCTCATGTCTCCTGGATTGGCAGGCAGGCTGTTTACCACTAGCGCCACCTGGGAAGCCCCAGGCACTTAGTGGCACTCTATAAATGAATAATGACCTATAGTCCTTCACCAGGATTTCAGATCCTGTAATTCCAAAACCCATTATGCTCCATTGTGGCCCCTGTTTCTGTTCCATTGCTGCTGCTAAGTCGCTTCAGTCGTGTCCCACTCTGTGCGACCCCACAGACGGCAGCCCACCAGGCTCCCCCGTCCCTGGGATTCTCCAGGCAAGAACACTGGAGTGGGTTGCCATTTCCTTCTCCAATGCATGCAAGTGAAAAGTGAAAGTGAAGTCGCTCAGTCATGTCCGACTGCTAGCGACCCCATGGACTGCAGCCTACGAGGCTCCTCCATCCATGGGATTCCAGGCAACAGTACTGGAGTGGGGTGCCATTGCCTTCTCTGTCTGTTCCATTACCACTTGATTTTCTCTCATTCTGTAATCTTCATGTTGAAGCCCAGATTTACAGTAAAATGTTGCCCCTGACCAGAATAGTTGTTAGGTCCTCACAGCTGTGAATTTGAATTGTAAGGCAGGTGGGGGCTATGAAAAGGAAATGGGTGCTGTAGAAGCCTGGATGTGAATCAGTTGAAAAAGGACTTGGACTCATGCTCTGTCCTCCTTTTGTTGACCATCTCTCAGACTGGTAAAGATGTGTCCAAGTCAAAGAAGCCTGACCGTTACAGTGGACTTAAGGTTAGTCCTTTAGACTTCAGAAGGTTCATAAAATTAGGTTACTGCAAGAGAATTCTTCTGGTTAAGAAAAAGAAATTCTTGTGCATTATGACAATTCTTTCCATGGGAAAGAGACAAATGGACCAAAATATCCATTAAAAGATCCAACTTTGTCCTTGGAGCTCCATGGCTGGTGTGAAATTGAAAGAACTCCTTCCACTGTTAATAACCAACAAAAACCTATTGTGTAGCCCATGGAATTCTGCTCAGTGTTATGTGCCAGGCTGGATGGGAGGGGAGTTTGGAGGAGAATGGACACATGTGCATGTCTGGCTGAGTCCCTTCACTGTTCACCTGAAACTATTACAACATTGATAATTGGCTGTACCGCAATACGAAATGGTTTTGGCTTTAAAAAAATTAAGTTTAAAAAAATGAGATCAGGTGAAAGAATTCCTTTCACTGTTACCCCAAAACATGCCACATACAGAATGACTCTATGTGGACAGAGATTAAGAAAGATACTCCCTGCCCCATAGTGAAAGAAGTGCGAATTCTTTATCCTTAGGAAAATACTTTTCCAGCAGACCACCTCGTAGGCTGGCAGGGTGAGGGCACTCCCTTTGTGGACACCAAATTCCTAAGCAACTTAACTGTGCCTGAACTTGGCAATGATGCCTATTGAGAATGAGTTCTCTTTTTCTTGAGGACTGAGGAATGCAATGTGTACAATGTACTTTTTTTTTTTTGCTTCAGGAGTTATTTTATTCCTCATTAATGCCAAGACAAAGGGGTTATAAGGGCCCTTGACATATAAACGTCTAATTAGGAAATTTTCAAAGCTGACGTCGTCTAACATACTCAATTTTTTTTTAAAGTCAAGAATAAGAAACAAGAGTTTATCATTAGACAGCTAAAGAAGGTCTCCAATAAAATAAGCTTTTTATTTGTATCATCCATGCAAGCAAGTCTAGGCTGCTGCTCTCATCCGCTAAGTCAAAAGTGCATGTTTTCATTTAGAACAGCCCTGGGGGCAGGTGGTATTTTTCACACACTCCTGGTCTCACCTTGGGTTTCCCTGGAGGAAGAGCTTGACACCAGGGCTTGTGTGCAAATAGATAATTTGGGAGGTGATCTTGGGAAGGAAAAGACAGAGAGTAAGAGACAGAAAGTAAGAAAACAAAGAGAACACAAGACTGTGCGAAACAAGGGCTTCATTCTTTCCAGAGACCACCCAAGAAACCCACTTAATGCCTTCCAGAATTGTCCTCTTGAAAGACAGGAAGTAGGTCCATTAGTTCACATCCCATCAGTCAAAGATCACCTTTCGGAGCGTTAACTTCCTGATCTATGCGAATGCTTGGGCCAAGCCAACAGTCATCATATCTGTGGTTCTCCAGGGTAGAAAGCAAAAACATATGATATATTAGCTACTGCTGCCTGATCGATAACCTTCAAAGTTAGTAGGTTTAAAGCACAAGCAATTATTATTTCATAGTTTCTGTGAGTCAGGCATATAGAAGTAGCTAAGCAATTCTAGCTCAGGGTCACTCATGATGCTGCAGTCAAGAGGCTTACCCAGGCTTCTGTCAACAGAAGGCTTAATGAGGGCTGGGGGGATCTGCTTCCAAGATGGCTCACTCACACGGCTGGTGGCAGTTCCTCATTGGCTGTTGGCAAAAGGCCTTATTTACTCATCACTGGGTCTCTCCATAAGGCTGCTTGAGTGTCCTCGTAGCATGGCAGCTAGCTTGTCCCAGTATGAAAGTTCCAGGACAGCAAGGCAGAAGCTATGATGTCTTCTATGACCTAGCCAGGCAGCTAGCTTGTCCTAGTATGAAAGTTCCAGGACAGCAAGGCAGAAGCTATGATGTCTTCTATGACCTAGCCAGTAGAATCTGTGCTGTTGGCCACACCGACCAATCCTGATACAGCATGGGGAAGGACTGTGCAAGAGTGGGAATACCAGAAGGTGGAGATAATCAAGGGTCATCCCTTAGGCTGGTTACCACATGTGATTATGTGCTGAGGGGCACTGGCAGCACAAGATATACCAAAACCTACACAGAACTATCTACCCCAACCGTGGCTGAAAAACAACATGAGACCATGAAGATAAAAGTCGCGGTGTCCAGACACCTTTTGGAACCTTCCATCACTCAGATCGGATCATTTCTTGGGCTCCTCCAGTTCAGCCCAGAAGGGTGTTCAAATTAAACAAAGATTTCAGAAAATAATGATGGGCAGAGCTAAGCTATAGAGTTCTAAAATACAAATGCAACAGATGATCTGGAAATGGCATGCATCTTGGATTGATTAAACCACCTCAGAAAGTTTATTTCTTGGTTTTCATTCACTCCGAACCTACAGCAAACAGACTACAGAAGCCCACGCGAGACTGTCTGCTTATAGCAGGGAGCAAAGCTGATCTGATGCTTGAGTTTTAGGAACAGGGCAAAACACAACCCTAAGGGGAAGCAAATTTGTGTTAAAACACTAATGTTAATTGAATGGTTCATCAAAGAAGATTCATTTTGGTTGAAGTCCAGTCAATGCTGCAACAGACTCTTTCAGATTGTTAGGAGTCATCAAAATACATGTGACAAATTTTTCATGGGTGTAGAAAAAAGCATTTTCACCTGCAGAGTAGGCTTAAAAACTACAAGTTGCAAATACAACTAATTGTCCGTCCAACACCCATCTTTCCCCTTTTCCTAATTACAGAACCTAAACCTGACTTTCATACTTAGCTTTAGAAAGTGTCCCATCTTCTCTGGCAAAGTGGAGTGGTCACATGCCACTGTTCTGACCAATAAAATTTATGTGAAGTCTGCTGATGAACTCTGAAGTTTTGTTTTCCTGATACACAAGTCACTGTTACTGCCTGGAAAATTGAGATAGTGACTCGAGCTGGAGCGTAAGCAGCTACCTTGTAGCCATGAGGAAAAGACCAAGAATCACAGATACCTTGAACCACCAAACAACCAGTCACTGAGAACAAGAAACCTCTCTATAGCTTTAGCCACTATCGTTGGCTTTTCTCTTACATATGGTTGAACCTAATCCTTGATAAATATAGCTCACACAAATATTTTTGGATCACCCCTAACCAAGTGGGCTTCCCTGGTGGCTCAGTAGTAAAGAATACACCTGCCAATGCAGAAGACATCCCCTGAAGAAAGAAATTGCAATCTACTCTAGTATTCTTGCCTGGGAAATCCCATGGACAGAGGAGCCTGGTGGGCTATAGTCCATGGGGTTGCAAAAGAGTCAGACACAACTTAGCAACTAAACAACTTCAACAACCAAGTCATAATTTTACTGCATTAGTTAAAATTTCACATTTTTATTCATCTTCAAAGAAACAGTTTCAAAATTGTCAGTTTTGTAAAACCATCATTATTGGTTTTCTCCTGGAAAAATACTCTGCCCATGATAATCCTGACACTTCTGCCCATTGATGTTTCTTCAGTCTTTGCATCTGGCCAAGCTCTTCCACAATTCCAGGTCTTCATACTTGTGCCTGCCCCCAGCTTCCCCCATATTTCCTTGCTGAGGTTCTTCAATCTAAACCAAGTCATCAGTTCAGTCGCTCAGTTGTGTCCGACTCTTTGCGACCCCATAAATCGCAGCACACCAGGCCTCCCTGTCCATCACCAACTCCCCGAGTTCACTCAGACTCACGTCCATCGAGTCAGTGATGCCATCCAGCCATCTCATCCTCTGTCGTCCCCTTCTCCTCCTGCCCCCAATCCCTCCCAGCATCACAGTCTTTTCCAATGAGTCAACTCTTTGCATGAGGTGGCCAAAGTCCTGGAGTTTCAGCTTTAGCATCATTCCTTCCAAAGAAATCCCAGGGCTGATCTCCTTCAGAATGGACTGGTTGGATCTCCTTGCAGTCCAAGGGACTCTCAAGAGTCTTCTCCAACACCACAGTTCAAAAGCATCAATTCTTTGGTGCTCAGCCTTCCTCACAGTTCAACTCTCACATCCATACATGACCACAGGAAAAACCATAGCCTTAACTAGACGGACCTTCATAGTTTCATGTAAACAACTTTTTGTTTATGGAACTTATCAAATTTCTGCTCATGTATTTATTTTTGAGAGTATGTGTACCCTGTCGGTTTCCTCACTGAAATGAAGCTCAGGGAGGCCAGGGCTGTACCAGCTTGGCTCACCCTTGTAGCCCAGTCTCCACAGTAGTGCCAGGGGGACTATGATGGCCACACTATCTTTCAGGGAAGCCCTGGAAAGTTCAAGTGTCGTGCTCTTGTTCTGAGGATGTAGAAAACTCAGACACTGTCAGAGGTGTTCCTCATACTGGATTCTGCTCATTGAGATGTTTAAGCTTTTCCACTTGTTTCTCTTTGTTGAGTATTCCTCACTGAAACCCTCTAGAGAGCAGGAGTACTCCCAGGAATAGGGACCTTCACCACACAGTCCAGGTGGGTTTCCATGAAGTCCAGACAACTGATCAAGCTTCCAGGGGGACAGGCCAGGTTCTTACCCCTCAGTCTCCCTAAACAGGGGGAAAAATACTACTAATTGTCCAAAGTTAAAGATGAGAATCTCTTAAGGCTTTTTTAAGTGTGTGTGCCCATGAGTGTGTTTTAAAGGGCTGCATTTTGAAGAGGTAAATACAGACTGGAAAATATCTGTTTACACTCTGGTGGCAGAGCAAGCATCTGGAGAGCATTTAACTATGGTGATACTTTGCTCCCAAGTAAAGGTTCTGTTTGTTACAATATGACAGAGTTATTTGGCTTTTCAGAAAGACGCCATTCTCCTTCTGGGTTCTCTACAAAATCAAAGACAAGATAAGCTATTTTGAGAATATTAAAACATGTGCAAACCAAAGTGAAAAGACCAGGAAAAACTGGAAAGGAATCCAACAAGCCATGAGAAAATTTGAAAATATATTACCTACTTGGAAAATATGTTATCGTTTTCTGCTGCTTCTGTTTCTTTTAAGCACCTACTATCACAGAAATGCCCTAGGTGAGTCTTGCCTACCCAGAAGGCTAATTAAGCCAGACCATCTGAAGCTTGAATGATGAGGAGGCAGGAAGTGATATAAGAGACGTGAGGAGGAAGAGGTTGGTTGGATGCTGCATCTCCAGGCAGAGATTATACAATGTGAGGCTGAGAGGTCTTAGTTACAGTGGGTCAGCTTGGAGACAAGTGTTCTGAGATATTTGGGTGCTTGTATATTCAGATCAAGGAGATCAAACTAGTCAATCCCAAAGGAAATCAACCCTGAATACTCACTGGAAGGACTGATGCTGAAGCTGAAGCTTCAACACTTTGGCCATCTGTTGCAAAGAGCCACCTCATTGGAAAAAAACCTGATGCTGGGAAAGATTGAGGGCAGAAGGAGAAGGGGAAAACAGAGGATGAGATGGATAGATGGTATCATCAATTCAATGGACATGAGTTTGAGTAAACTCCGGGAGAGAGTGAAGGACAGGGAAGCCTGGTGTGCTGCAGTCTTGAGGTCACAAAGAGTAGGATATGACTGAGCAACTGAACAACAAAAACAAATATCCAGATAACTCAGGTCCCAAAGGAGCCAAGGAGAAGAATTTCTATTGAATAAATTAAATCTTAGCAGTGACCGAATTCAAGGTAGTAATTTTTATAAATTGCTCATTTTCTCCTGGAATTTTAGGATATAAATCCTAAAAAATTAACATTTAAATGACTAAAAGTGAACATAAAAGTAGGCTATATGAGGAGGGACACAAATCAACTTACGAATCCTTTTGTATTTGAGAGATAACTACTTGAAGAGGGAATATATACTATTATTGAGGTTTTTAGTGTAACCTCGATACACTAAAAATACAGTGACAAAATAACAATTTTTAACTGATAATACTTTTCAATGCCTTTTAGCCAAGAACTTATCGAAGGTTACTGGTAAGTTATCTACCACAGAGGTGACATATCATAAAGAATTGACCAGAAAATATCAGAAATATGGAGATAATAAATCTAAGATAGAGAATTGTATACTTTTGTACTTTCTATATCTCTATAACAAGGGTAATAGGTTTAAATTCAAAGAGGAGGTGTTGTCTTTGCCAGAGACAGAAATATTAAGTTTGGATGTTTTTCCACTGGAGAAAATGTTTTAATTTTTAAAAAAAAATTTAATATACTTTTAAAGGTTACTCTCCATTTACAGTTATTACAAAACATTGGCCATATCCCCCACATTATCTAATACATCCTTGAGTCTATTTATACCCAGTAGAGTCTGCCTCCCACTCCCCCACCTTTGTATTGCCCCTGCCTGCTCCTCACTGGTAACCACTAGTTCTCTGTATCTTTGAGTCTGCTCCTTTCTTCTTATATCCACTAGTTTGCTGTATTTTTTAGATTCTGCATATAAGAGATATCATATAACCTTTGTCTTTTCTGACTTCTTTCACTTAATGTCCTCCATGTCCATCATGTTGCTGCAAATGGCAAAATTCCATTCTTGTAATGGCTGAGTAGTATTCCATTGTAGACATATATAACCACATTTTTATCCATTCATCTGTTGTTGGACAATTAGGTGGCTTCCATATCTTGACTATTGTAAATAATGCTGCTATAAACTTTGAGGTGCATGGATCTTCTTGAATTAATTTTTTTTTTTTTTTTTTTTGGATGTCTACACCAGAGTGGGATTGCTGGGTCATATGGTAGTTCTATTTCTAGCTTTTTGAGAAACCTCCAAACTGTTTTCCACAGTGGCTGCACCAATGTACATCTCCACCACCAGCGTATGAGGGCTCCCTTTTCTCCACATCCTCGCTAACACTTGCTATACGTGTGCTTTTTGATGATCGCCATTCTGACAGGTGTAAGGTGATACCTCACTGTGGTTATGATCTGCATTTCCCTGATGATTGCTGAGGTTGAGCATCTTTTCACATGCCTGTTGGCTACCTGAATTTCCTCTTCAGAAAAATGTCTATTGAGGTCTTCTGCCCATGTTTTAGTTTCCTTGTGAGTATCTAACATATGTATATATATATGTAAATAACTCATACAATTCATTATCAAAGCAATTTTTTTAAGCCAAATGGGCCAGAATATCCATCTAGAAGTTCTGTACTTATAATTAAAGTCACTTTCAAGTCCACAAAAACAGGGTGCCCTCTCTTTATCTAATCCCCGGGGGATCAGATACATAGAGCTGAACTTTCAGCATATAAATTATATTACTGCCAAAAAAGTTTAGATAATGGCTTTAAAAAAGTTTTTTTAATTGTTGTTGCTGTTTTAACTACAACTTGGGATGAACACAGAAAAAGGACAGTTCTACATATCTGTTCTGAAGTTCTAATAGATAAATAAATGAATAAATTCCTAGACCTTGCCCATGAGGGTATATGTAAGAAGCCTGTCTGATGTCATAAGTGAGTCTAGCCGGGCCTCTTTCATAGCTCCCACTGCTTACATTTTTAGGTAAATAGTAGAAATATTTCACCTACTATGTCACAGCTTAATCCATGGGACTTGGGCTAGAAGAAACACAGATGGAACGGATGGAAGTTTTACTGTATAGACCATGCAGTTACTCACTATGTCTGAGTGACATTGTTTTGTGTATAGACATGGAGAAAAGTTTAACAAGCCATTGTTAATTATGTGAACGGTGGCATAGGAGCGGTTCTCAAACCAAAGAGCAGAGATTATCTCTTCGTGAGGACAAACTTGATTAAGAGGCATTTTTGTTCACTTTGGGGGCCATTGAACAGGGAGTCAAAAGATTAGCTTCAATGGAACCATCTTTCCAGCATCCTTGAGGAAAAAGCTGCTTGTCAACACTTGGGTAAACAACATCTCTGAGTGATGGAGGGAAAAGTACCGAGAGGCAGAAAAGCAGTGGGCAGTGAAGCACCAGACCTGCGGCAGTTCATGAACATACCAGAAAGTTCCCCCCCAAAAAATGGAATTCAGGCCTTGCTCTCTTCTGTCTCCTCAAACTTCCCACATCCTTAGGCTCAAGAACTTCTTCCCTGGTCGCAATGAATATAGTGACTACTCTAATGTTTGTGCCAACAGAGAAGTAAAAGAGCCCAGTTAACATAAAACAATGAGACGTCCTTTCAAGTAACACACACAGTTACTGCCTCTGTCCCTGCTCTGCAGGCCAGCAAAATGCTGAAGTAGGAGACAGGGGCCCAGCAACCAGTTTTTGCTAGAAAATTATTAGGACACATGAATGAGAGTCAGATGGATACATAAAATCTGTTCATGTAGCATCACCTCTCAGAGCTTCTGTTCAAAGTCTCTAAAACAAGTGGTGGCTCAGAAAGCATGGGGTGGCAGTGAGAGGAGGGCTGGGAGTGGGGAAGAGCAACGTGGAAGGGAAGCCAGGAGATTACTGGTACCAATCTCATTGCTAACTGTCTGCTTCCTACCATGGGGGGCAGAGTTTAGAGACCATCTAAACTTTCTCTGTTGATAGAGGTTTTTCTACAGTGACCATTGAGACCATTGGTGGTGACAAAATAAGACCATTTTGTCACAGTTTTTTCTATAGTGACAAAATGAGATCATCCAGTGTACACTGCATCAACTAGATTACATTAAACAGATACAGAGGGATATTTCCTCTGTGTCTGACACTGTTGAACACAGAAGACACGAAAATGTGTAAAACATAATCCCCATCTTAGAGATATTTACAATTTATTGAGAAAGTGTAAATACCTCTCTAAAAGATAAATCTACAAAGTACAGTACTAATAGGCTTCAAAGCAGAAATAATTAATCAAACCATTCATCCATCACTTATTTACTTAGATGCTTCCGGCCTGGAAAATTGTATCAGGATACTCTTAAAATTGATCTAAAATCTTATCAGTTGTTTTCCTGTTTTCTCTTTTTTCTAAAACCTTTCATTTCAGTGATAGACTGATAGCAATTTTTGACATCTAAAACAGAGAGGTGGTCCTGAAAATAATGAGTTAAAAGGCTTCAAATAAAAAAATAGGTATCACAAAAAGTGTGCACATTTCTACAATTCTACAAAATTTCTCTCAACCTTCTTCCAAACTAGTGTAAAACAAGCATTTAAATTAGACACAGAAAAGAACACTGACATCAATAAAAGTGACAGCTGACAGAAGAGGAAAGAAGGCGCAAAATGTTTGAATCAAACAGAAGAGCTGAAGGAGAGTCACTGAGACTCAGTGTACAGCCACAGTCCCCCGAAGTTAGATTAAGGGCAGCACGGGGATTACGAGAAGAAACAGGTACACCAGCATAAGTAAAAAGCATCAGGCAATAGCAAGAGAGGTGACAGGTAACGAGTTTAAAAATTTCAAATATTGCAACGGTCCTGGACCACTCAGTAGGAACTGGCAACTCCACTCACCTTCATAATCCCTGGGAAATCACATCATTATGAAACTGTTTTCCATAATGGTGGCCCTGAGTCATCAAGGGAAACTTTAAATCCTGTTCAGTATTCTCTATTTTGAAAAGCAGGAAATGTCTGGGGGTGGGGGTGGGGCAGAAGACTGAGTAATCCATTTTAGAGGTTTTTAGGCAAGATTTCGGAGAAGGCAATGGCACCCGACTCCAGTACTCTTGCCTGGAAAATCCCATGGATGGAGGAGCCTGGTAGGCTGCAGTCCATGGGGTCGCTAAGAGTCGGACACGACTGAGCTACTTCACTTTCACTTTTCACTTTCATGCATTGGAGAAGGAAATGGCAACCCACTCCAGCGTTCTTGCATGGAGAATCCCAGGGATGGGGGAGCCTGGTGGGCTGCTGTCTATGGGGTGGCACAGAGTCGGATATGACTGAAGCGACTTAGCAGCAGCAGCAGGCAAGATTTGGTTGTGTAGACATCTACATTTTTCCGAGCAACTGACATCTCTCTGATTAAACAGGAATTTACCATATTTTGGATCATAAAAATTTAAAAGAATTTTCTTTAATAAATACCAAACATGTTAACATATAATTAGAAATGGCTAGTCAGAAAAATAATAGATTGTTTTCCATATATCTCTAAAATTATTTTTAGGTATAAATGTGGCAAATGGCAACCCACTCCAGTGTTCTTGCCTGGAGAATCCCAGGGACGGGGGAGCCTGGTGGGCTGCCGTCTATGGGGTCACAGAGAGTCGGACACGACTGAAGTGACTTAGCAGTAGCAGCATACTGGGGAAAGCATTTTATGTTGAATGTATATTGATGAGAGATGACAGGGAGAACACGGAAAGCAGTAAAGCAACTTGAAGAATAGCTGTTGTTTTGGCACCGTTGCTAGAGCTAGTATGAACTCACTGTGCTGCCAGGTCTGTACTGCTCAGCGCATGACAGTCCAATAAGTCAAGAGGTGTTGGGGCAAGAAAGAGTGACTTTATTTAGAAAGCCAGCAGATTGAGATGATGGCGGACGAATGTCCCAAAGAACCATCTTGCCCTGCTTTGCATGCTAGTTTCTTTCATGGAACAAAGAAAGGGTGGTAAGGAGGTAAAGCAAAAAAGGCAGTAAATTGTTGCGAATATTTTCTGGTTCCAGCCAAGACTCTGGAAGGGATGTGTTAATTTCTTGCAGCCATTTACAGGTTGGCCAGGTCAGGATGTTTCCTGTGAGCTAAAAAGAGGTATTTTAACACTCAGGCATGGGAGGCAGAACTCCCAGAGATGGACCATTATGTGTACTTCAAGCTATATATAGGCAACATCCCTGTGGTGATTAACTTGTTTTGTGTGTTAGTCCTCAGTCGTGTCTGACTCTTTGCGACCCCATGAACTGTAGCCTGCCAGGCTCCTCTGTCCATGGGATTCTCCAGGCAAGAATACTGGAGTGGCTTGCCATTTCCTTCTCCAGGGAATCTTCCCAACCCAGGGATTGAACCCAGGTCTCTGGCATTGCAGGCAGATTCTTTACCAGCTGAAGCACCAGGGAAGCCCTTGTAGCAAAAGCAGTAGATACAAAGATTAAAGTAAAATAAAGGGATGCAGTACGGAGTCAGATTTGGTCTTCCCCATCACCACTGCACAGAGACTGTGGTGGAAAGTGGAGGCAGGTCACCACAGGCGAGGCCCTGAGGTTTGGAGAACATGCTTCTATATATCTCGCTGCACCAGATGTGAAGACCACAGTGTTTCACCCCAATATGCAAATCCTGTCCAGGCCCTGCGGAAGCGGGGGTATACTTCTGGGAATGGGAAATTAACCTGACAAGCAGTCCTTACACAGGGGAGAGAAGACACCTAACTTTCTCAGACCCTCATTTTTCTGGGCTTTGACTTGGAGCTGTCTAGATATGCTTGAGGTGCTGTGTGAAGGAACACCTGGATGAAAGCAGAAGCTGCTGTCTTGAGACAGGAAGGTAGGAACAGAAGCCAAAACATACCCTCGGGTCTTATAAGGATAAGCAAGTCTCGTCTAATGAGCTCAAGTTCTTTGTTACAGGTGGGTTCTGAGTCTGTTTGCCTGAATAACTGTGGAAACTTTGTAGAGTCTTCCCTAAACATTACAGCCTCTTCTCAAGTGGTCATCCAATCCACGCCGTAAATAACCATGATGGATGACTTCCTAGGCTTAGAGAAGTATTTAGAAGGTAGTCACTGTGAAGTTAATTCACCTCACATGAGTAAGACCTTAATTTGTGGTTTACCAGAGGATCTCACTTTATAATCACTCTTCTTGCTCTTTATGGAATCATGCCTTTTCTGTTTTTTCTAGTTCTGTTCCATACCAATCAAGGAACATTTAAGTTAGAATATGTGGAGGCTGATTATAATATCCACTTGGTAGATTTTCCAGGACATTTTCTCATCCATTAGTCATTTCAAATTTTAACACCTGCACCAGAGGCTGAGTGGGAAGGGAAAGGTGTTAACAAAGATAGAAATGACTAATGGACCAGAATTTTTAAGAAAACAAAATTATAGGCATGAGATTACCTTAAATTATCACCTATCTTATGTGTTTTTATGGAAATTTACTAGTGTATGGGTCATCACTAAATATATCTAAAAGATAGTTATGCTGGAACATAACTCAGATGTACTACTATTTCCCACCAAGGGGCTTGCAGAGTTTTCCCACAATCCTTGTCTCAGCCGCCTGCCTTAATGGAATTCCCACTCCTTTGGTCTGGTTTTGGGAGTTAGGACATCATTTTTATCTACTGGCTTCTGTGGTATTTACTGCATCTAAAAATGAAAGATGCTGTATTTAAATGTTGCCTGGAAAAAAAACACAGTATCTTGCTTTCTTTTATTCATTTGAAGTAATTATTGCTATCACAGTCTCATGTGCATTTTTCCCAAACCATAATGATTTGAGACTTATATGGTAAAAAAAAAAAAGAGTTGGACTGTTTTTTCAAGCAGGCAATTTTGTAAAGCAAATGGTAGTAATCTGAGCCACTTTTTTGGTTTCTAAAGATTTCATCTGTCCACAGGATGATTTCAGGGTCCCATACAATTTCTTACCTGGAGGCTAAGACCCTGTGTTCAAAATCCTGTTTTCCATTTCCTACACATAGAATGCAGGTGTGAGAACATAAAAGCACCCACATTCATCATAAGGGTTTCCTATATCCTTTCGCTTAGAGCATTTCTGAGTTCTTTGTAATTCATTTAAAAGAAACATGGGGGGAAAGTTACAGTCATTTCAAATAAACTACAAGTTTCCCTTAGGAATTTATACTAAAATGAGTATTTATTTTTAAAAACCAAATGATATAAATATAAGACATGCAATACTGGGTCAACCCAATGGTCTAACCAGCCTGTGGTTTCAAAGTCTCGTAGTATTGCATTAATGTTGGCCTCTGAAGTTTTGGGATTCATTTCAAACTCCCTGGTTTCCCTTATTATTCAAATCTGGATTTACCATTCATAGATTCATATAAATGTTTCCTGAACTTACTCATATCTTTAGGTTATATCAATTATGGAAACAATGAGTTCCCCAACAGCAAGGATTCTACACCCCATACATCATGAGACTATAAGCAGGGGTTCTACTACAGAGGAAGGAAGAAATGGGGTGAAAAAATTCAACCTATTTTGGTTGTCCTCTTGGATACAACTGTTCACATCTCGCTCACATGAAAAACGTATTCACTCCCATCCAATGACCACCCTCTCCCCTAAGCCTCACCTAATTATGGTATTTGTCAAAAGTTCAGGATCCTATGATTTGCATCAGTCCAGACTCCGCTACTCTCAACCCAGAGACCTATACACTGAATAGAAAATTATGTCTTCCACATACCTAAGGCAGGAAGCCTCTAGGATGACCCCAACGGCCCCCACCTCTTGGCATTCATGGCCTTGAGCTATCCTCTTCCTTTTAGTAACCTGCTTCTAACCAACAGAATATGGCAATGGTAAGAGGATGCCACATTTGTGACGAGGTCACATAAAATAGTGACTTTCATCTTGCCAGCAGTGTCTTTCTCTTTTTATCTTGATGACTTCGTTGAAGCAAAGTGCCACGTGGAAGATGCCCTGAGGGTGACCTCTACTCAACAGCCACCAGGGAGTTGAAGTCTTCAGTATAGAAACTCCCAGGGAACTGAATCCTGCCAACTCTGTAAGTGAGTTTGGGAGAGGGTCCTTCTCTAGTCACACCCCGAACTCTAGCTGACAACTTGAATGAAGGCTTGTGACAGCTCAGAATCAGAGGACCCAGTTAAGTTGTGCCTGGAGACCTGATCCACAGAAACTGTGAGATAATACACGTGTGTCATTTTAAACTGCTAAATTTGGGGATAATCTGTTACTTAGCAATAGATAATTACTTAACACCTATTGTGCAATGCTGGAACATGATGACAATAATAAATACTACAATTTAAAAAGGTAAAAAAATAGAGGGCACACAGCACTGAACCACAGCAATTCTACAATCCCACTAGGTGTTACAGACTCCCTGTTGTTAACCAGTCAAGGCCCTTTATCTCAAGTCAAGAGGTGTTCCTTGATTAGACCCCTATTCTGCCTCACAGGAGTAGCTCTCAAGTCCATTTTTCTCCGTTGTTTCTGGCTTCTCTGAAGTCCTTTCTGTTCCATCATGCTCCTTGCTATCTTGTGACAAGAACACAAGCGCATAAAAACATACCAGCTAAGCCATTTTTTAAAGACCCCTCTCTTGCTGCAGGAGTCCAGGTCCATGGTCTTTTTATATCTTGAACAGTCGCAGTCTAGACTGGAAGCACTTTTGTCAAAATGCGTCTTCCCAGAACTTTATGGGCTTTCTACTTATTTGATTCCAATAACATCATATGCCAAAAAGCACGTCCACTTTTTTTTTTAGCTAAGCCTTTATGTCTCTAAGCTTAATTACCTCACTTTGGGCACAGTCAGGCTTCTATGACATTTTGTCCTTAAGATTTCTGAGTTCTTCTGTTCATCTGAAAGAACCTACTGGACATATTTTAGTCCTTTCGAAAAGTCCTTTCAAAATGTTTTAGTTACATTCAAGATTTGGTCTTTACCCTGGGATCATGTCAACACTGTGGATTTCACTTTTGTTTGAGCTGTTTTAATGCCTACACCTTTGATAAAATTGTCCCTGAATTCATTATAGTACCTGATTAAGTGCAGCTTATGCTTTCAACATTCTGCTTCATACTTTTTTTTTTTTTTGCCCAAATGTCTCTGTTAATTAGGTAATTTTCCTATCTTCTAAGTTACCTTAGGTGACAGTTTTAACAAATGTTTTGCTACTATTTAACACAGGCTGCTATTTTTTCAGTCCCTTATTAACTTTTTTTTGCTGCCCACCACTCAATCCCAGGACGTGTCACTTTCAGGTACTAATTTCTGTATCAGTTAACAAAAAGCCACCAAAATGTCAATGGTTTATAAGCTTTCACTTCACTTACTGGTCTACAAGTCTGGGATGGTTCTGTTTCAGGAGTGGCCCTAATGTGGGTCCATTAGGCTTGGCTCTACTCTGAGGGTCTGTGCCCCAGAGCAAGGCCAAACATGAAGGCATGCTTCAGCCTCTGCTCACTGCCATTAAGATACCACTGGCCTAACAGAGTCATACGCCCAAGTCCAAAGTCAAGGGGCAGGAAAGTATACTTCACCGTCATGAGACCATGTTGAGAGTATGCATGTACAATATTACTACATTGAAGGGAAGAAACGAGATCAATAATCCAACCTTTCACACCAAATAAAATTTTATTTGAATAAGGGTTTCTATGCTGATGGATGTTTTAAATTCCTAGTCTAAATTTCTAAGTCTTTCCTAGTTGTTTGAAACACCATGGAAATAGAAAGAACATTTGTGTGGAAAAGGGCAAATCAGAAAATACAGGAGTCCAGTACTTTTTGTCAAAACATGGAGGGTGGTTATAGATTTCATCAAACACCTGAAGGGGTGCAAGAAAGGAGTTTGTGAAGATGCTGCACAATGAACCAGCTTATCTTGAATCAGCCCACTATTTATTATGGGATAGCATATTTCTCTTGCATGCCCCAAGTTGTTCAGGTCACGGACTCATTCAATTGCAGGTTGGAAACTATATACTTATATACAGACCATTCAGGTATGGTCAAATCCCTTAGGATTATACAGTGGAAGTGACAAATAGATTGAAGGGACTAGATCTGATAGACAAAGAGCCTGAAGAACTATGGATGGAGGTTCATGACACTGTACAGGAGGCAGGGATCATGACCATCCCCAAGAGAAAGAAATGGAAAAAGACAAAATGGTTGTCTGAGGAGACCTTACAAATAGCTGAGAAAAGAAGTGAAGGGCAAAGGAGAAAAGGAAAAATATACCCATTTGAATGCAGAGTGCCAAAGAAAGCAAGGAGAGATAAGAAAGCCTTCCTCAGTGATGAATACAAAGAAATAGAGGAAAACAATAGAATGGGAAAGACTAGAGATCTCTTCAAGAAAATTAGAGTTACCAAGGGAACATTTCATGCAAAGATGGGCACAATAAAGGACAGAAATGTATAGATCTAACAGAAGCAGAAGATATTAAGAAGAGGTGGCAAGAATACACAGAAGAACTATACAAAAAAGATCTTCACGACCCAGATAATCACGATGGTGTGATCACTGACCTAGAGCCAGACTTCCTGGAATGTGAAGTCAAGAGGGCCTTAGGAAACATCATTATGAACAAAGCTAGTGGAGATGATAGAATTCCAGGGGAGCTATTTCAAATCCTGAAAGATGATGCTGTGAAAGTGCTGCACTCAATATGCCAGCAAATTTGGAAAACTCAGCAGTGGCCACAGGAGTGGAAAAGGTCAGTTTTCATTCCAATCCCAAAGAAAGGCAATGCCAAAGAATGCTCAAACTACCGCACAATTGCACTCCTCTCACACGCTAGTAAAGTAATGCTCAAAATTTTCCAAGCCAGGCTTCAACAATATGTGAACCGTGAACTTCCAGATGTTCAAGCTGGTTTTAGAAAAGGCAGAGGAACCAGAGATCAAATTGCCAACATCTGCTGGATCATGGAAAAAGCAAGAGAGTTCCAGAAAAACATCTATTTCTGCTTTATTGACTATGCCAAAGCTTTTGACTGTGTGGATCACAGTAAACTGTGGAAAATTCTGAAAGAGATGGGAATACCAGACCACCTGACCTGCCTCTTGAGAAACCTATATGCAGGTCAGGAAGCAACAGTTAGAACTGGACATGGAACAACATTTCCTGGAGTTTGCTCAAATTTGTGTCCATTGAGTTGTTGACACTAAACAGCAACTTTCAAATATATGATACAATATTGGTAATTATAGTCACCATGCTGTACATTACATCCCCATGGCTAATGTATCTTATACCCGAATGTTTGTAGTTTTTAACCGCTTTCACTCATTTTGCCCACTGTTACCACCATCAACTCCTGCTCTCAACTACCAATACATTCTTTATATCCATGAGCTCTTCTTCTTAGATTTCATATATAAGTGAGATCATACAGTTTCATCATTCCCTGTCTGACATTTCACATTACACAGTGCCTTCAAGGTCAATCCATGTTGTCAAAAATGGCGAGATTTCCTTATTTTTTAATGTTTGAATAATATTCCATTATATATATGATGCATGTGTGTGCATGTATATCACAGTTTCTTTATCCATTCATGTATTGATGGACACTTGAAAGTGTTAGTTGCTCAGTCGTGTCCGACTCTTTGCGACCCTGTGCACTGTAGCCTGGCAGGCTCCGCTGTCCATGGAATTCTCTGGGTAAGAATACCAGAGTAGGTAGCCATTTCTTTCTTCACAGGATCTTTCTGAACCAGGGGTCAAACCTGGGTCTCCTGCAGAGATAGAGGAGTTTCTTTATCCATTCTTCCATTGGTGAACACTTAAGTTGCTTCCGTACCTTCAGCTATTGTAAATGATGCTGCAATGAACACAGAGGTGCATGTCTTTTTGAGTTAATGTTTTCATTTTCTTTGGAAATACCCATAAAAGTGGAATTGTTGTATCATGTGATAATTCTATTTTTCATTTTTTGAGGAACCTCCATAATGTTTTCCATTGTGGCTGCACCAATTGACATTCCAGTAACTAGTGCACCAGGGTTCCCTTTTAAAATTCTACATTCTCGCCAACCCTTGTTACTTCTTGCCTTCTGATGACAGCCATTCTAACAGGTGTGAGGTGGGATCTCGTGGTTTGACTCATTTCCCTGATGCTGAGCACCTTCTCATGTAACTCTTGGCCATCTGTATGTCTTTTTCGGAAAAACGTCTATTCAGATCCTCTGCCCCTTCTGCTGTATTTTTGTCCTTAGCACTCATCACCATCTAACATGCTATTTATTTTACTTACTTGTCAATTTCCCCAGCCAAAGGTAAGCCCTAACAGGCAAGCAATTTCATCTGATTTGTTTACCACTGTTTCTTTTGTATTTAGAACAGTGGCATACACATAGTGAACACTCAAAACATATTTATTGAATGACAGAATTTCTCAGTACAGTTTATGCTTTCCCAATAAAAGGAAAGAACGGGCATAAAAACAGGGGGAGGGGAGATACAGCTAAAGAAAATTCTAGCAAATAAGAGCTATAATTATAGCTTTCATTTACCATGTCTTTTTCTAATCATTTATTCATAATTGTCTAATTGTGTTCTTGAATATCTGCATTCAACATAAAAGGAGTGAATGCACTCAGCAAAGTTCATTTATTTTCCCGACGTTCCTCTTTTGATTTTGAGTCTTTACTCTCCTGGAGTCCTAACAGAACTGCTTCAGCCTCTAGGATGGTTGTATCTGTTGTCGCTCCCAGGAACCTGGATGTAAGTTCAAGATCTAATAGTCGCAGCCGGACTCTGGTTCCTTTCTGGTATTTCCTAAATAGTAAGAAAAAAATGCCATTAATTCTTCATATCATAAAATGAACAACTAAAATCAAACTCAAGTTCTAATTCTAATTTGTGTTGGCTCCAGATAAGGAAATTAACAGTAGTATCAGGGAAATAGTTGTTTCTGACAGAAAAGTTATTTAGTTGTATCAGAATTTTTATGTTAAAGTCACCTTTAAAGATTTTATAACTGAAATGAAAATGTATTCCAGACTGAAATTCAAACAAGTTGGTCCTTGAAACTGACATTTATTTTAATGTCATTCATTTTTAAAGTCAAAGAGTATCAAGGGGAAAAAATGTTTTCAGAAACATTTTGTCTTCTAAAATTAGTATCTTCTTTGAAAAACAAAATGGAAAAAAGTCTCACTGCAAAATACTTACTATAGGGGATTGACTGCACTGTAATTAAAATATAACGCTGGCCCCACAATGTATGATGGCTCCATTTGGTAAAAACAAAAATATTCAAGTATTTCACAATCCCAAGTGAAAACCGATGCTCATTTAGCTTTCTTCCTTGATCAATCATTTTAAGAGCTTAATATCAACATTACGAAAAGGTACAGAGAGTGAAAATATTGCTACTGAATGAAAATCACAACTCTTTCTTAAAAACATCTACATATACACCTCAAGTGCTCTAAGGTAATTTTAAAATTAAAATAATTTTATATAAACAGAAAATGAAGAAACAGAGTTCTCCCAAAAAAAGAAAATGATTTTGGTAGACCATACAGTGAATAGCCTCCACATAATGTTTGATTAGGTATTCTGGAGGAATTTATAGGTGATTCATCAAGTAAACCTGTAGGTTATTTGGCTTTTTTCTAAGTCATTTTTCTTTCTGATTACAGAACAAAATGTCCTTCTGTAAAATTTGAAAAATCACAACGTCAGTCACACTTCCTAGTCTTTCTATATGTATATTTATATATATGTACGTGGGTGTGTGCATGTGATGGCACAGATCATACTTCTTTGTTTAAAAAAACTGAAGAGATATCCTAGAATAGCAAGGCCTAGCTTTATACTCTTAGAAAACAGAAATTCCCATCCTACTTCTCTTTGCCTTTTGCACTGCCGCACTGCTTGGACCTTCCTTATGAAAAAATCCTGTTGGTTCCCAGGTATCCAGGTAGAATGTATCAAACGCAGGCCTTGAGAGTTTCCACATTCTCCTTATCAGAATGTCGATTCTGTGACTGGAATTCCCAAGAAAGACAGCGTAGCCAAGTAAGCACAAATGTTAGTGCCCTTCACTCACCTCTATTGGTTATCTGTGTAAATCTCTGGTTTCTCATTAGATCAAATGCTCCCTAAGATTTGTCACTGTGTTTACATCTGCATCCTTCCAGGGCCAAAGCAGCAGGAACGCAAATGTATGTCAACAAATTAACAAGACACTTGCTGACAAAAGCCACCACCTCATCGACAGTCTAGATGCTCCATTCTCTTGGCTTTAGCTGCTGTGTGGCCTGGCTCATTTACTCAACCTCCCTGAAGTCTGCCTGGCACAGAGCCTGGTGCACTGTGGTTATTAAATGTTAGTTTTCTTCTTCCATTGTTCAGAGTTAGATAATAAACTGACCATGATAAAGGGGAACAGTGATTGTTTTTCTTTTAATGAAAAGAGTTGAACACGCACAAACACTTGGGACACGCTATCTGGGCATAGTCACACGGAAGGGGCAGCTCTCAGTGGAGACAGTCCTGTGTCTTGTAAATGTTAGCAATCTCCTGTTACAAAAATAAAATCAGAAATACCACGAGTGTCCAGTACGCTTGGTAGTTTATGGAAAGCAAAACTGTCCCTATGTTTAGGTGGGGGAGCCTTTAATAATATGAAAGTTTTGCATTCATCTCTAAAAAGTATGGAAATTCAAGAAGCTACCCAGTGAGTTGGTACCAGAAATGAAAAGTGAGCTGCAGGCCTTTACGTGTGCTGAATGAATCAAGAATCACCCACACTGTGCACTGAACAACAACAACAAAAACACCTCTAGAAGATTCTCTGACTTCAGTTGTCTGGAAGTAGCTGTTTCTACTTTTATGGTACTTACTTTTCCCTGTGCATTATTTCTATGTGTCGTCTTCCCTAGCAGACCATAGCTCATTAAGGGCAGGGCTTTTATCTCATCCATCCCTCTCATAGTACCCAGAGGAGACCTATACATTTCACACACCAGAAGCAACCGCAGTGCTCCTTAAAAATGCACATGAGGAAGCAACCCCAGAGAGTGAGTTGGCAGATCTGGGGTGGGACTCAGGAATTTGCTTTTTTTGTTGTTAAGAGTTATGTTTCATTCGGTGGGAATTTTTAGGACTTCACGCCTGGGAGACAGCATTTCAGGTAACCCTGAGAGAACTGCTCTGAGGAGGCGGGGGCATGGAGGGGCAAGGAGAGGGGAGGAGTCAGGTTATACAGAAGTTTGCAACAAAGGGCGGGTAGTCTGAACATCAAAAGTATTTTTATGAATTAAGAAAACCAGATTATCTCAAAAGTTAAGGAATTTAGTGCTTTCTACTTTTCTACGTATGGGAAGATTCAAGTGTTGGGGCTCATTGAAATCATTCCTTCCACAGGCATCTTAGTGATCTGGGGCCAGTATGCTGAGATTTTTCACATCCTGAATTCTTCAGTGCTCACCTAGGGAGGGGCTGCAGGGGAATTTGCCTTTTTAAAGCTCCCCAGGTAAGCACATGTAGTCTTCTCTGATCAGCATTTGAGAAAAATCTGGCCTAGAACCACCTGTATTATATACAACGCACGGCATCCAACATACATACAAAGGGCCAGTAAAACGAGGACCTCTGACGGACTTTGCAGCCACCGTGAACAGCCTTTCAGAGTAACAGATGTTCTCCACAAGTGATGACAAAACCAACAAACTTCAGGATGAGTAATTTAGACTAACCAAATAAAATAAAGCCAGGCAATGACAACATATAAAGGAGAAATGCACCTTAAAAGAGTCCCTTGAACAAAGCCTGGTGACCACTGGGGCGGGACTGACTCTCGCACACACAGACGGTTCCCTCTGAGAAACCCAGGATGCAGAAAGGTTGGTAGTCCTCACTCACAGGAACAGCAGCCATACCATTAATGTGGAGTTTATCCTTGCTTTAAGTTTGAAATACTTCATTAGAGGGAAGTAAAGAAATGACTGATATATTTCAGAGAACTCCATTTCCGCCAATGTAATTTGAGGTGACCCTCCAGTACTGCAGTCTTTGATAATCACTTATACCACTTAGTCTTCCCATTTGGGTTTCCATTGTTTCACATAACAAGATTTAAAATAAATATGCCAGTACACTCCTTCCCCAAGACTGCATTGCTCATACAGTTTCCAAATGCTCCTTTTAGTCAAAGATTTTGGCCTAAGTATAAATATCCAGAAAATGCAATGAGGTGGTGAAGACTGTAGACTCTGGAGCCAGATGATTAGAAACATGCCCAGCTCCACCCCTAAACATGCAGCTCTGAGCTAGTTACTTCATCTCTATTTCAGTTTCCTCATTTGTAAAATTGAAATAATAATTATGGGTTTCCCTAGTGTCTCAGATGACACCAGACGAACTTCCAGGTGAACTTCCAGATGTTCAACCTGGTTTTAAAAAAGGCAGAGAAACCAGAGATCAAATTGCCAATATCTGCTGGATCATCGAAAAAGCAAGAGAGTTCAAGAAAAACATCTACTTCTGCTTTACTGACTATGCCAAAGCCTTTGACTGTGTGGATCACAATAAACTATGGAAAATTCTGAAAGAGATGAGAATACCAGACCACCTGACCTGCCTCTTGAGAAACCTATATGCAGGTCAGGAAGCAACAGTTAGAAATGGACATGGAACAACAGACTGGTTCAAAATAGGAATAGGCGTACGTCAAGGCTGTATATTGTCACCATGCTTATTTAACTTCTATGCAGAGTGCATCATGAGAAACACTGGGCTGGAAGAAGCACACGCTAGAATCAAGATTGCCAGGAGAAACATCAATAACCTCAGATATGCAGATGATACCACCCTTATGGCAGAAAGTGAAGAACTAAAGAGCCTCTTGTTGAAAATGAAAGAGGAGAGTTAAAAAGTTGGCTTAAAGCTCAACATTCAGAAAACAAAGATCATGGCATCTGATCCCATCACTTCATGGCAAATAGATGGGGAAACAGTGGAAACAGTGGCTGACTTTATTTTGGGGGGCTCCAAAATCACTGCAGATGGTGATCACAGCCATAAAATTAAAAGACGCTTACTCCTTGGAAGGCAAGCTGTAACCAACCTAGACAGCATATTAAAAAGCAGAGACATTACTTTGTCAACAAAGGTCCATCTACTCAAGGCTATGGTTTTTCCAGTAGTCATATATGGATGTGAGAGTTGGACTGTAAAGAAAGCTGAGCACCGAAGAATTGATGCTTTTGAACCGTGGTGTTGGAGAAGACTCTTTAGAGCCCCTTGGACTGCAAGGAGATCCAACCAGTCCATTCCAAAGGAGATTAGTCCTAGGTGTTCACTGGAAGGACTGATGTTGAACCTGAAACTCCAATACTTTGGCCACCTGATGCGAAGGGCTGACTCATTTGAAAAGACCCTGATTCTGGGAAAGATTGAGGGCAGGAGGAGAAGGGGTCAACAGAGGATGAGATGGTTGGATGGCATCACCGACTCAATGGATATGAGTCTGGGTAAACTCCATGAGTTGGTGATGGACAGGGAGGCCTGGAGTGCTGCAGTTCATGGAGTTGCAAAGAGTCAGACGCGACTGAGCGACTGAACTGAACTGAACTGGTGTCTCAGACAGTAGAGTCGGCCTGCAGTGCGGGAGACCCATGTTTGATCCCTGGGTCAGGAAGATCCTCTGGAGAAGGAAACAGCAACCCACTCCATTATTCTTGCCCAGAAAATCCCATGGATGGAGGAGCCTGGCAGGCTACAGCCCATGGAGTCACAAAGAGTCGGACAGGACTGAGTGACTTCACTTTCAGGTTACTATGAGCATAAAATGAGTTAACACACCTGCCAAGTCCTTATACATGCTCAATAAATGTTGGCTGCCATCATCAATCACCACCACTACCACCACCATCACCATCAAAACAAACCCAGTGACAGTAGATGTTCCAGCTTTGGCATGATGGAGGGTACAAGAACACTCTCAAGGGATATAGGTAGATGTAAGGCTGATTCACTTTGCTATACATCAGAAACGTCAGCAGTGTAAAGCAACTATACTCCAATTAAAAAATTATGACTACAAGAAAAAAAATAAGAACACTCCCAGATATAATTTCAAGTTATAATTAAATCAGTTAAAGGATTTCTACAGACAGTAAGCTTTGGGGATGAGTTTTCTTTCAATAATTTGCTTTGATTCAAATCTTACTTATTTTAATAGTATAAACATTCCTCTCTTAAAATATATTATAAATGTCCTACCAAAAAGAAAAAATTTATTTAAAAATGAATGTTGAATTTCTTTTGAGGATGTGAGGCAAACTAGCACTGAACAAAAGCAAGTAAAACTCACAGAACTACACACCACATTCACGCCACATTTAATGGTCCACACCTCCCTGCCTTAGCTACATTAACATTTAATGGTCCACACTTCCCCGCCTTAGCTATATTATACCTGAAAACAATAAAGTAGAAATATATGGTGAGTCACAGAAGGGTCACAGTGACTCATCCACTCTAGTGTTCTTTTTGACAGGGGCTCAATGAACACTGAGGGGCAGGCAGAGCTGTCTAATTTTACCTTCTCCTATCACTCCTTAATTCTTGATGGAGTTCAGTGAATCTATTTTTAGCACACAACTATTTCTTGGAAGGGGAAGATGATCCTTTCAATAGGCTCATAATTTTTCTTCTTCTTTTAAAATTGACTATTTCAATAGCAGACTTAACTTCGAACCTGTCAAATATCCCTTTCTTTATAGAACTGACTCGACTTCCTCTGTCTTCTATGTGTCTTAGTCACTTGGTCATGTCTGACTCTTTGTGACCCCATGAACTGTAGCCCGCCAGACTCCTCTGTCCCTGGAATTCTCCAGGCAAGAATGCTGGAGTAGGTTGCCATTCCCTTCTCCAGGGGATCTTCCTGACTCAGGGATTGAACCTGGGTCTCTTGCATTGTAGGAGGATTCTTTACCATCTGAGCCACCAGGGAAGCCCTTCTCTATAATGAGGTTTTATTCTTCTTTTGGACTTCCAAGGAGGCACAGTTGGTAAAGAATCTACCTGCCAATGCAAGAGATGCAAGAAACACAGGTTTGATCCTTGGCTTGGGAAGATCCCCTGAAGGAGGAAATGGCAAACCATTCCCATATTCTTGCCTGGAAAATTCCATGGACAGAGGAGCCTTGGCATGTCCATGGGGTGCATGGGGTCACAAAGAGTCAAACACTACTAAGCATGCACGCACAAAAAATTATTCTTTTAATTAGTTTTCCCTCATTTCTTTTATTTTATCAGTGGACTCTTCCTTCTAAAAGTCACACAAATGCCCATAAATATAACTGGGGTACAATTTCAAGAGGTTCACAGATTACCTGAAGGTCATCTACGGACCTCTAAGATTAAGAAGTTCTGTTCTAGATTTTAAGTCTGTTTATATTTCTGGATATAATATAATTATATAATATAATTGGGAAAGGAGTACGACAAAGCTGTATATTGTCACCCTGCTTATTTAACTTATATGCAGAGTACATCATGTGAAATGCCAGGCTAGGTGAATCACAAACTGGAATTAAGATTGTTGGGAGAAACAGATATGCAGATGATACCACTCTAATGGCAGAAAATGAAGAGGAACTAAAGAGCCTCTCAAAGAGGGCGAAAGAGGAGAGTGAAAAAGCTGGCTTAAAACTCAACAGTAAAAAAAATACCCTAAGATCATGGCATCCAGTCCCATCACTTCATGGAAAATAGAAGGGGAAAAAGTGGAAACAGTGACAGATTTTATTTTCTTGGGCTTCAAAATCACTGTGGACAGTGACTGCAGCCAGGAAATTAAAAGATGCTTGCTCCTTGGAAGAAAAGCTATAACAAACCTAGAGAGTGTATTCAAACATTGTTTTGCCAACAAAGGTCTGGAGAGTCAAAGCTATGGTTTTTCCAGTAGTCGTGTACAAATGTGGAATTGGACCACAAAGAAGGCTGAGTGCCGAAGAGTTGATGCTTTCGAACTGTGGTGCTGGGAGAAGACTCCAAAACCCCCTTGGACAGCAAGATCAAACCAGTCAGACCGAAAGGAAATTAACCCTGGATGTTCACTGCAAGGACTGATGCTGAAGCTGAAGCTCCAATCTCTAGTCACCTTAGGAAAAGAGTCAATTCATGGTAAAGACTCTGATGCTGGGAAAGATTGCTGGCAGGAGGAGAAGGGGGGAACAGAGGATGAGATGGTTGGATGGCATCATCGACTCAATGGACATGAGTTTCAGCAAACTGCAGAGATGGTGAAGGACCGGGAAGCCTGGCGTGCTGCAGTCCATGGGGTTGCAAAGAGCTGGACACGGCTTAGGTATGTTGTGTCCAACAACAATCAATGAACAACAACAATAAATAGTTTTTGAGGTAAAAGGAATGGGTTCTCATTCTATCTACACGACAACATGGCCTTATAATTATTTCTGTTGTTTTATTTCCAGTGTGTTTCTTAAGGAGACTTAGGACTTCAGGCAACAAGCTCACCGGGCCACTGCTTGCAGCCACACAGCTGTAAGTGGGACAGCCAACCTCTACCACAGCCTCATTTTCTAGTGTAAATAAGACAAAAGTTCACAGCATATGTAAGGAAAGATGGAATTTTTCTTTTATTACCCCTGGTCACTTCCATAAGTCTAACCCTATTATGAATGAATAAGGACAAGTCTTAAAGAGAATTAGGTGCACAGCAGCACAATATTTTCAATTAAAAAAATATGGAACAGGGTAGGGAGGAGGTATAAATTAAGAGTTTGGGATTAGTAGATACAAACTGCTGCTGCTGCTGCTAAGTCACTTCAGTCATGTCCGACTCTGTGTGATCCCATAGACGGCAGCCCACCAGGCTCCCCCATCCCTGGGATTCTCCAGGCAAGAACACTGGAGTGGGTTGCCATTTCCTTCTCCAATGCATGAAAGTGAAAAATGAAAGTGAAGTCGCTCAGTCATGTCTGACTCTTTGCAACCCAATGGACTGCAGCCTACCAGGCTCCTCCCTCCATGGGATTTTCCAGGCAAGAACACTGGATGTAAAATAAATAAACAACATGGTCCTACTGTATAGAGAACTATATTCAATATCTTACAATAAACTATAATGAAAAAGAATAAGAAAAAATATATAACTGAATCACTTTGCTGTATACCAGAAACTAATACAATATTGTTAATTATCAGTTCAGTTCAGTTGCTCAGTTGCATCCGACTCTTTGCAACCCCATGGACTGCAGCATGCCAGGCCTCCCTGTCCATCACCAACTCCTGGAGTTTACCCAAAGTCATGTCCTCTAAGTTGGTGATGTCATCCAACCATCTCAGCCTCTGTTGTCCCCTTCTCCTCCTGCCTTCAATCTTTCCCAGCATCAGGGTCTTTTCACATGAGTCAGTTCTTTGCATCAGGTGGCCAAAGTACTGGAGTTTCAACTTCAACATCAGTCCTTCCAAAGAATATTCAGGACTGATTTCCTTTAGGATGGACTGGTTGGATCTCCTTGCAGTCCAAGGGACTCTCAAGAGTCTTCTCCAACACTACAGTTCAAAAGCACAAATTCTTTGGAGCTCAGCTTTCTTTATAGTTCAACTCTCACATCCATACATGACTAGTGGAAAAACCATAGCCTTGAGTAGATGGAACTTCGTTGGCAAAGTAATGTCTCTGCTTTTTAATATGCTGTTAGATTGGTCATAACTTTCCTTCCAAGGAGTAAGCGTCTTTTAATTTCATGGCTGCAATCACAATTTGCAGTGATTTTGGAGCCCCTCAAAATAAAGTAAGCCACTGTTTCCCCATCTATTTGCCATGAAGTGATGGGACCACATGCCATGATCTTAGTTTTCTGAATGTTGAGCTTTGAGCCAACTTTTTCATTCTCTTCTTTCACGTTCATCAAGAGGTTCCTCACTTTAATTAAAAAATAAAAAACATGGGAAAAATTAAATTAAAAAATGTATGCAACAAAAGAATAGGCTTAAGATGACAATCTTAAGAAGTTGAAGGAGGCTACCATCTTGAATATTTATACCAAATATTTATATCAAGATGTATTGGAAATGTTCAGAGGTGCTGTTTGGTTGTCACAAAGATCAGGCTGACATCTAGCAGGCGTGGATGGGATGGAGACATTGTGTAATGCAAGGAACTCTTCCATGCAAGAGCTGTCCTACTAGCCATTGACAGCGGTGAAAAATCTGCTTGCAGTGATCTAAGCCTGGAACTCTGTCTGCTAAATATTTTTTATAGGTTGTTTTTTTTAAAAATAAGAGTTTAAGTGAACACTATATTTTCAAGAATGAGATTACAATGTAAATTAAGGGAAGACTGATTTTGTCCAGAATGTTACCAAGAGTTGTTCACAATTTCAGAAAAATCACACTGTCATAAGCAACACCGTCATTTCATTTTTGTGTCTTGCTACATGGGTTAAGGGCTTCCCCGGTGGCTCTAGTGGTAAAGAACCCACATGCCAATTTCAACCTGTAAGAGATGCAGGTTTGACCCCTGGGTCAGGAAGATATCATGCAGAAAGGCATGACAACCCACTCCAGTATTCTTGCCTGGAGAATCCCATGGACAGAGGAGCCTAGGGGGTTATAGTCCATGGGGTTGCAAAAAGTCGGACACAACTGCAGTGACTTGGCATGCAGACACACACACATGGGTTAAATGTATCTTCTTTACGGCTTCAACTTTTGCTTATTCTTTGTACTGGGAGGAGATCAGTCTCTTCTATATCTGATATCTAAAAATATACAATTTATCTTCTTGGCTTTCAATGGAATACGTTGATAAAACTCGGCTTCCCTCCTAGCTAAGCTGGTAAAGAATCTGCCTGCAATGCAGGAAACCCAGGTTCGATCCCTGGGTCAGGAAGACCCCCGGAGAAGGAAATGGCAACCCACTCTAGGATTCTTGCCTGGAGAATACCCATGGACAGAGGTGCCTGGTGGGCTTCAGTCCATGGGGTTGCCCAGAGTTGGACATGACTGAGTGACTAAGAACACTGGCATACATACCTACTACCCAAAAATATACAATTTATCTTCTTGACTTTCAATGGAATACATTGATAAAACTTAATTAAAATATCAACAATTCCAAAACATAACTTTCTATAATGACAGAAACATTCTATATAATGTGGTCATGGAACACTTGAAATATACCCAATGTGGAGAGGAACCAATTTTCTAATTTTATGTAATTTGAATTAAATTTAAACAGTGCAGCTGTAGACAACTTCAAATTGACAATAAAAATAGCAAAATACTTGTCTTACAACAGTGCAGCTGTAGACAACTTCAAATTGACAATAAAAATAGTAAAATACTTGTCTTACAAATATATAAGCATAATCACTGACAGAAACGCTGGTTTTACCAGAAAAATAGCACTTTGAAGTAATTTGTTATAATAAATAGCTATTCCTAATTAGATTCCAGCAAGACTAAACCATCAAATCCATGCTTGCCATTTCTAACTTCTCATGTGTTTCTTTCCATTCTGTTACCTTTTATATTTTCCCTCATATCTGTGTGACACTGTACTAGACACATAGCAATTGAACTGTCTTTTAGATATTTAGAGGTTAAAACAAAATTCCCTGTAAAGATAGCTTACTCCACGTTATAGGTAGAAAATTAAGATACATGAAGTCATTTGCCAATACCACAAAGTTGTTTAAGACGATTTACAGATTTTTTTTCCTCTTCCTTTTCTTCAGTTCTCAATTACCTTGACTTCTTCCAAGAACTGTAAACCTAATCCCTTTGGGAGTGATAAGAAGTTACTACTTCATGTAGTCTCATAATGTCATCCCTTTGAAATAAAATGTAAACCATGTTGCTGTCACCCAAGTAATTGTTTTAATTAGAAAAATGGTTACTTTCAGTGGTAACAAATAATAAATTATATATATATAAAAAAAACCTGAATGACTTCATGCAAGGTTGTCTATTTTTTATACCTTTTTTTAATTAGGAGGAAAAAAAAACCTTAGATATTAGTTTTTCAGAAATGCTGTATTTCATATTAGAACCGTTGAATACTGCTGTCTTGAAAGCGAATAGGACGTCTCCAATGAGTACGTTCAAAATGAAAATAGCCCATGTTTTCACTGGTCAATGTGTTTCTTTAACTTTGAACGCTTGCCTCTGCTGGATCTTTGTGAATTCCAGCCTAAACGGATTCAATCTCAGGCTCCACCACAACCGCTCTCTTCCATGTGCACTTTCGCAGACCATATGCTGCAGTAAGTGAGTCTGCATGTCTGAGCTGTTTAGGAAAAGGGCAATTAAATCTGGTTTTGCATTTCTGTATTAAGGACATGGTTTAAAAACTTTCCTTTGGAGGGGGTTTTGACATTCTTTCCACAGACATTCTTTAACATCTGTCAGTGCAGGCTGCTGACGGTTCTCATAGACTTAAAATAGAGACAGTGTCTTGACTAGTTCTTTGATATACATAAATTAAATAATACAAAGCCGACAAATACAAGTCTTGGATTGAATCTCAGTATCCAAAGAGAATTTCGTAAGGAATTCTGCCTTTGGAAGTCAATTTAGCTGCCTTACTATAATCAAAGTTCACAGAGATTTCAAGAACAGTTGTTTTCAAATCATTAACCATTTATGTTTTCATCCCAACAAGTTAAAATATTTTAGAACTTTTCCTGATTTTCTTGTGATTTGTTATTTTAAAGTTTTAATACTTTGGGAGTAAAATTTTCTTTTCTTTTTTGGAGAGAAACAGCTAAGATATCTTTAATGGTTTAATTACTCCCTATTTGTTTTTTCTAATTCGTACAAACATTCACAGTAACGCTGGCCTCTCTGTGAAGCCACACTTTGCATGTGTGTGCCCGCGCACGCATCTGTAAGGGAGAGTGCCTGCACAGGAGCGTGAAGGGATGTGTGTATTGTGTTCTCCTTTATTGAACTCTCTGGGCATCAACTTCCCCATCTTTGAAAAGCATAATCTTAGAATAGACCTAAGGTCTTCTGCAGTTCAATGATTTTATTCTACTTTTATACAACTTAGAGTGTTTGAAAACTCATACAGTGCCGAGAGCTACTGAGTGCAAAACTGATTCAATATACGTACAAAATGCAAAATGTTAAGGCTTTTTATTAGCTACACATGATATTATTATAGTCTTAAATAAAATAAGTAAAATTTTATATGCAGGCTCTTTGGTATATTTCAGATGTGTCTCCCTTTTTCAAATGCCATCCACTGGGTTTCTTTGACTGTGTTTCTAGTCTGCTGCTTCTTTCTGCTCAGTTTGTAGGATGCCTATGAGATTGACTCACCACCATACTAACTATTCTGTCTTATCAAGCACAACAGCCACAGTTAAAAAATAAAGGTAGAAAGTGCTAGCTTTCTATAATTCCAATAATTATAACTCCAATAATTCAACTGATTAAAATTTAAATTATTGTTCATAATGCTAAAATGTACTTCCTCAAATTGCAATCATCCTGGAATTTAATCTTTTTCTGCAACTCTACGATAAATGTATGATTTTGTTTTTCCCTTAAACCAAATGCTTTTTAACCTTGCCTTGCTAGTTAGTACCACAAACAAGCTTTTATCTCTTGTTCAAACATTGATTTATTTTATGAAATGAAACATTTTTAAACTTCCAATAAAATATTTCACTTTTTAATAATGTGGAACATGCATACAATGTAATATATTACATATAGCATAAATAATGATAGTTATAAACTTTTCTTAGAGTTAGCAAAATAAGATGTGTCAAGAAATCAGGGAAAGAAATATCCTAAAACCTAATGACTATATAGAGTCTATTTTTATTTTTTGAAAAAAAAAAAAAAAAATATGTGTTGCTGGTCAGAATATACATATGCAATAAAAAAAGAATATATATATTTGGAAGGACAAAAAAATCCAAAGGAAACAGAAGGAATAAATGCCTTCAGGTACCTGAGATATGCTGATAACTAACATTAGATCAAAGCTGGAACTAGAATTAGAGCATCTAAGCAAAAAAAGGATATACCTTGTGGTATACAAGTTTTGTTTTATGAGAGAAGAAAATGTATACTTTTATTGTCAGAGATAAGTTTAGTCAGGGTACAGCAGAGGAAGGAATATGAGTTTTAAAATGTCATAGAAAGGTCTAGATTTGACCATGACTGAGTATGAGACACTTAGCTCGTATGGACTGCTTGCCTGAGTGCTCAGTGCTCAGTTGCTCAGTCATGTCCGACTCTGAGATCCCATGGACTATAGCCTGCCAGGCTCCTCTGTCTATGGAATTTTTCAGGCAAGAATACTGAGTGTTGTTACTTCCTATTCCAGAGGATCTTCCCAACCTGGGGATTGAATCCCCGCCTCCTGCATCTCCTGCGTTGGCAGGTGTATTCTTTACCACGGAGCCACCTTGAAAATCTTGGACTGCTTACTTAGCTGTAAAGTGAGTATATAACACTTGGTAAAGCTGCTGAGATGCTTAACACATTATGGCACATAGTACATACTCAATAAATAATAGGTATTATGAAATTCATTACATTGATTCTTATATATAATATAAAGTGTAACAGATAACTAAAAGGATAATAATTTCAAATATAAACTAGAACATTGCTCAAATGGACAAGTCTGACAGCAGCCTTCAATATATACAAAAGAAACAAAAGGAAGACAAAACTGACTGAAGACATTCTTTGAGTCTGAGTTTGGGGCTGAGGGAAGAGGATAATAAAATCCAGAAGTTACTTTATAATTTACAGGGATAGACTTGATAACTCTGCAGGGAGTCAGAGCTGAGAGGCAAAACACAATCAATTGGCTGTGGAAGCTTTTTACAGTTTTTTTCTTTCCTTTTTTTATAAAAATACTGATGCCTGGGGTCTAACCCAGACCTACACCATCCAAATCAGTAGGGTGGAGCTGGAGATTCATGCACATTTAGGAAAAACTTCTCAAATGAGTCTGGTTTGAAAAGCATTGGCTACAGTATTCGTAAGTTCTCTGAGTATTTATGAGTATTCATGAGTTCTCAGACATTCTCTGAGTCTCTGTCTCAGTCAAACTCCAGATAAATGGTTCATGGCAGTCAAGGGACCGAGCTGAATCTTGGTCAGTTCAAGCTTTAGTTGCCCTAACAAGTGCATGCAGTGCAGACATTACATAGAAAGTTACATTACATAGACATTACATAGACATTACATAGAAAGTTAGACCTGCACATTTTACATATCAAATATGAGATAAGCAAAGTTGCTTTCCTATTATGAAACTGAAGAGATTAATAATATGTATTTCTCTCTAAACAAGGGGCTTCCCTGAGGGCTCAGATGGTAAAGAACCTATCTGCAATGCAGGAGACCTGGGTTCAATACCTGTGTCAGCAAGATCCTCTGGAGAATGGAATAGCTTTTTACTCACTCCACTATTCTTGTCTGGAGAATTTCATGGACAGAGGAGCCTGAAGGGCTACAGCCCACAGGGTTGCAAAAGAGCTGGACATGACTTAGCGACTAAACAACAGCAAAGCACAGGTTCCACATTATATTTCCCACATAAAAAGTCCAGTCTCCTTTCACTTTTCTGACCACATCTAGGGAATTGTCATCTGTTTGGAAAGAAGACAGTCAAAGAATCTTGTAGTATGTAAATGAAAAATTAAGGGAAGGAGCAGTTTGAACAAAAGTAGAAAAGGATCTTATACCTGTCTAAAGAATTTGGAAGTCTTTAATACTAAAGAGGTCACAATATTTATTTTGTGCATCTATTTTGTATGCCTCCAAGAAAGCAGAAATAAGAAAAATAGTTAGAAGTTATAGGGGATGGCAGATTTATGGAAGATTCAGCTTTAATATGAGGAAGAACTTCTAACAGGGTTGGCTGGAAGGGGAACTGGTTATTTTGTGCATTACTAGAGGAAATCACAGGGCATTTTCATGACAGATGAGCACTATGGTCAGATGAGCATGGTCATCTCACGATGGAGTTTGAATTAGTAAGGGCTGAATTAGATGACTTCCAAAATTCCTTTCATTTATAAAATTTTATGAGTCTATGACTCAAAATACTTATTAGGTCTCCCACCATCAGGAAGCACAAAAGCTGGGAAGCAAGTTAAAGAAAGAGCAGCCAAACAGAAGGTAGGCCGGGTATGCAGTAAAAAATTTTAAATCAATTTTTAGTGTACCTTTCAGTACTTAACTCTTTCAGAGCATGAAGTACAGTTACTCTCATTAATGACTTACCACCTCCTTTGGTGCCTGGACTTAGTTCTGGATAGCAAGATCTGTTAGGCACAATTAACTTACTCCTCTGGTTTGAATTTAAAACTAAATCATGCTTCTTGACAGCTTGCCAGATGGCCAGCTAAATTTTGTTTCAGATACAATACACACTTAATTGAGAACAAAAAACAAAGATATTTTACCCTTTCTACTTGTCACTTCCCTCTGCTTGGATGGGCTTCCCTTGTGGCTCAGCTGGTAAAGAATCTCCCTGCAATGTGGGAGACCTGGGTTTGATCCCTGGGTTGGGAAGATCCCCTGGAGAAGGGAAAGGCTATCCACTCCAGTATTCTGACCTGAAGAATTCCATGGACTGTATAATCCATGGGGTCACAGTCAGACATGACTTGAGTGGCTTTCACTTTCACTTCACTTCTGCTTGGATACAAGTGAGAAAAGTGACAAATAAGCCAAACATAGCTACCATTTCCTGTTACCTATGGTCCTCTCTAATAAATTTGTTAATGTGATACTTTTAAACCTCTACTTTGTAACACCATGATACACTATACGTAACAGGCATTTGATCACATCTGTGGAAGACTATAATCAATACACTGGAGAAGGAAATGGCAACCCACTCCAGTACTCTTGCCTGGGAAATCTCACAGACAGAGGAGCCTAGCGACCTACAGTCTGTGGAGTCACAAAGAGTCGGACACGACTAAGTGATTGAGCACGCGCACGCGCGCGCGCACCCACCCACACACACACACACACACACACACGAGTGAATATGTAGTCTCAAGTGCTGCACAAAACTTCTACAACTGGTTCTGCAAACTGGGAGTCTACATTTGACCCCAGTGCATTCCACCACCAGTCATATGTGTCTTAACTGAGCTCCAGTCTCAATGCCACACAGATTTATTCAAAGTCCTGAGAGCAGCCTGCATGTTGTCGGTGGGTTATAGGATGCTGCACATGCTTCCTGATCGCTGGGTCCTTCCTGGCAGAACAGGAATGTGACTGCACAGTGACCAGAGGCTTCTGCTCAGCCAGTTGAAGATTTTTTTTTTTTTTGCTTCCAATTTAAGAAAAGTAATTGTTTCCTTTTAACAGCTAAAGAAAGCCACTGTTTATTGGTTTATTGTTCAGTGATAATTAGGACCATGATAACACACTGACAGTGTCTAAAAACAATTCTGTTACCCAATTTACTCATCTTATGCAAACAATTCTATGATCATTATGTAATGCTGGGCAAGTTTATCTTTATTGTAAAAAGGTAATCACCACAGTATCTACCTCCTAGGACTGCTGAGAAGATGTCCAAGAGAATGCAAATAAAGGACAGAGGAAGCGTTCAGTGTGAGTCTAGTTTGGACAGGCCTTGCTTTAACAAAGTGATAGTTCAGGCATATAACTTGTTCCGTCACAAGTAACGCAGGCCTGGCTGTAAGGCTCACTGGGGCCAGTAAGCTGATTTGGCACGTGGGTTGATCTAGGGATAGACATCAGTAGACAAAAACAGTTTTCAAAGACCTCCGGCTCAAAGAGATTAGGTTTAACTTTTGATGGATGTTGATTGCTTATCTACTGGATAAGCAGCTGGACTCTTGATGAAGAAGTGTGTTCCTAGGCCCTAAATGGCCTTTCTGTGGATAGCAAGACTCCTATGACTAAGGATATAAGAACAGTATATGAACCCTGAGAAAGGTGGCCCACATGAGTGCTTGCCAGGGACCTGGGGCTCCAACCTGTCAGTTTGTTCATTGCTTCATTCATTTGACAAATATTTCTTAAAGGCCCATCTGTGGCAGGCACTCTTCCACATGCTGGAGTAACCAACAAGAAAGACAAGGTTGCAGTGTTCTTTGGCTCATGGAGCTTATGTTGTGGTAGGAAGGAAAAGACAAATAAACAAATCAGACAGGAGTAAGAGCTATGCAGAAAATTAAAATAAAGTGGTATTATAGAGAGGAGACATATAATGGGGTGGTGAAGGAAGGAATCTCTGAAGAGTGACATTTCAGTGGAGCCCAGAATGGTAAATCAGGGGCCAGCTGTGTAAAGATGGGGGCAGAGCCTTTCAGGCAGAGGCACAGTGAATTCAAAGGCTCAAAGGCAAGGACAAGTTGGCATGTCTAGAGAAGGCCACTGTGGCTGGAGAGCACCCAGTGACAGGGACACTGGGAGGAGTCATATGGTGGACAGGAAGGCAGGGAGCAGGCCACCCATAGTGCCTCAGACGCCAATGGAAAGGGTGTGGGGAAATGCGCCACCAAATTTGTTTTTAAGATCATTCTGGCTACTCTTCGGAAAGTGAATTGCAGGAGATGAGGATGGAAAGACGCTGGGTGTGGAGGACTGAAGTGCTAAGTAGGAATTTATCCGTGGGCAAGGGTGTTGCACAGATACACCTGTGTTGGCACACCACAATCCAGGCTCAAAGATCTAATCCTACTGATAACGCTGCGTGTCTTGGTTACACTTCATCCAGGATCACAGTAGAACCTGGCTGAACCTTTTAATACACCGCTTGTATTCTTGTTTTAACAAACAATTTATGCCAGTGCAGAGTCATCTACTTCCTGTTATAATTGGCAGAGCCTGGCTGCAAGGTCCTCTGGGCTGGCAAACTGCCTTGGAAATGGAGTCAGATTCTTATGAAGATAGACAGCGGTTGACAAAAGTTTTCAGAGATGTGTGGTGGGATCTGGGGAGGCATGGCTTCTGAGATTTTCTAAAACAATGTCTGCTCCTACATTTGTTTACGGAAGTGCATACTAGTGTGTTTGGGCTGCTGCAACAAAACTAGGTGTTCAAACATCAGGAATTCATTTTCTCACAGTTCTGGAGGCCTGAAGTTCAAGGTCAAGGTTCTGGCTGATCTGGCCTCTGGAAGACTCTCTCTCAGCTTGCAGACTGCTGTGCTCTTGCACACAGCAAGAGAGGACTCACGCGTCTCCCCCTCCTTTTGTTGCAGGAAGGGGGACCCCTTCCAGGGCCCTAAATGGAGCTTTTGCCTAACACTTGGAAATGAGCTGTCTGAGGAGAAACACATACTGACAAAGCAAGAGACTTTACTGGGAAGGGGCGCCCAGGTGGAGAACAGGTAGGCAAGGGCACCCCGGACGACTGCTCTGCCACGTGGCTCACAGTCTCGGGTTTTATGGCGATGGGATTAGTTTTGGGGTCTGACCTATCACTCTGATTCAGGATCCTTCCTGGTGGCACATGCATTGCTCAGCGAAGAGAGATGCCAGTGAGAAAGATTCTGGGACGTAGTAAGATATGTGGGGTTTCCTTTTGACCTTTCCTCTACTCTTCTGGTTGGTGGTGGCTTGTTTGTTCCACGTTCCTTACTAGACCCTCCTGCCGTCAAATAACTCATGCAAATATTAATAGTTACTATGGCCCCTGGACTGGGTGGGCAGTTTCAGTCAGTGTGTTTCCCCTAACACTTTTATAAGGACACCAATCCCACTGGATACTAACCCCACCTAACCCTTAATGCCTTAACCTCATCCTGATCTCACTTAACCTTTATTACCTCCTCATAGGCCCTATATAGTCATAATGGGAACCAGGGCTTCAAAATATGAATTTGGGGAAGACAGTTCAGTACATAACAATGTGTTATTATGAATTCTCATTTGTGTGAGTATATGCAAATGTTAAACTTATTTGAAACATATTTATTGCCATTATATGCCAAGGAGGTATTCAGGGTATGAAGAATAAATCTGTGATCTCAAGAAGTTTTGCTGTTTATTTGCTCGGTTGTGTCCGACTCTTTTGCGACCCCACAGACTGCAGTCCACCAGGCTCCTCTGTTCATGGGATTTTCCAGACAATAATACCAGAGTGGGTTGCCATTCCCTTCTGCAGGGGATCTTCCTGACCCAGGGATGGGACCCATGTTTCCTGCCTTACAGGATTCTTTACTGCTGAGCCACTTTACATTAGTTCAAAGTGAATCATTATGCTTTGGGTAATTGATCTCCCATGAGGAGTTCCTTTTTCCTGCTTCCTTTCCCTAAAATATTCCCTCCTCCCCATCTGCCCATACCTCATCCTTGGCCCAACAGTGAAATGTGGAACACTATACTAGAGGTTAGAGGCCATTTATACTAGAGGCCATTTCCTTCTCCAGAGGATCTTCCCAACCCAGGGATCGAACCCAGGTCTCGAACCCAGGTCTTCCGCATTGTAGGCAGACACTTTACCATCTTAGCCACCAGGGAAGTCCATACAAGAGGTAAATTAATGCAGAGAATTCTCTTAGGGGGAAAAATGTCAGGAAACCCATAAGGAGAAGAACTGAAAGTTATGTTAAATTTTAGAGAATGAGTGGGAATTCACCAGTGAGGCAGACAAGAAAATCCAGACCTACCTCAAAACTCAACTTCTATGAAAAAGATTTTCCTTGACAGCCTAAAGACATATATTCTTTTACTGAGTTTCAAGGATAATTATTGTTTGCACAGTTCCTTTGGCCTTTAAAGTACTGCTTTGAGATACAGCTTCTAGTATTATCTTAAATTATTAAGTCTTTCATTATCAATAAGTTTTAATGAGTGTATGCTTATGTTTCTTGAAGGTAAAAAACATATCTGATGAATCGTTCAAGAGTAGTAAATGAACATTCTTTGATTTGACGAGACTGAAAGATGTACAAGAGAGGACTAAGACAGGAGAATTAAGAGCATTACAATCAGGTTCTGACACCTCATTAACAAAGAGAATATTCCTGGTTAATTTCTCTGGGTCTCCAAAAGAGAGTTGATGTTTTTTGCCAAAAGAAAGAGTTGACTAGGTAGGTATCTATGGTTCTGACAAAGTCTATGAATATACAAGTTGAATCTCCATGAACCTTCATGTACACACTAGTTCAATCTCTCATTCAACAACCCTATTTAGTTAGGGGTTTCTTAAAGATACTAGTCTTTACTACTTTAAAAAAAATTTCCTTTGCATTCTCATTCAGATTTTATACAAGCAATTAAAAGTTCATAAAAACTCACCCAATATGATATTTAACATAAACAGGGGGAAGGAAGGAACAACAACAAAAAATTCAATATCAATCCTTCAAGATTAAATGTTAACCTTAAAATACAGTTAACATCTAAGGTAATCGTTCTATTTCAGGCAAACCATATGGAAAATCAGGACAGAAAACACTGGCAAGCAAATTATATACTCACTTTTGCTTTCTAATGATTAGATTTAAAACACATGGTCCAAGCATTTCACAATGTAGTATTTATGTTTAAACAAAAACACACTCCAGCTATACACAAAGAGATTGCTAAAATGTAAAACATGTAAGCCATGCACCTTCTATTTTGTAACAAAAGCTCATCCCAAATGATCCAGTGGGTTGAGAAGAAGCAACTCAATTAAAAAGATATTTTCTACAACAATTCAGAAACAGACTAGTTCAGTAATTATCCAAAAACGGAAGAGTTCCATTTGAAAAGCTGGTTACAGTTCTAACTTTACATTCACAAACTCTTTTGTGGGATGATGTGAAACAAATTGGTTGTTAAAAACTAGTGCTTGCAAAAGGAATTCTGATGCCCAAGAAAGGAACAGGCTCCATGACCACAAACCTACGCCAGCTCTTCTACCTTTTCAACAGAGTTTGCCAAGATGAGCGTGTTATTAGCCAGGCTTGGCTGGAACAATCCACTGCCCACAAAGTTACTTTAATGTGCTGTCTCTATTGAAAATCACAGTAATCCAACAATACATCACGATACTTTCCCATCACTGCCGCAATTCCCACCACAGGCAACACTTTGTCTCCAACAAAGAAGCCTCACATTCTACGTCTGCACAAACCCTGATCCTGCCTAGTCCTGTGTGGCTGCCAAGTGGAACATCTGTGTGCTCGACAGTACACAAAACTGGCTCTTTTCTTTTTTCTTTTTCTTACTTTCTGTTTTCTTCTTTTTTATTTCCTAGACAATAAACTGTGTGATTGCTGGTAAGGAAATGGTCTTTCATTCCCTTCCTCTTCCCTTTTATTTATTAGTTTGTTTGTTTAAAGTGACAAACAACTACATCTGCCATTTACCCTTACTTTAATTCTAAATCCCAAAAGCACATTATTTTAAGTCCAAACCCTGATTCTCTACGCGTTTAGACTTGTGATCATCTGAAGAGTATTGACTTTAAAGATAAAGATCCTTAAAGGTATATTAACAGAAAGAACATATTCAATTCTAAGAATATTCTAGAACTTCATTTATATTTACAGAGTGAAAAAAACCCACTAAAAACGGTAGTATACTCATGAGAATAAAAAACTCATAAACTAATGTTCCTTGTAGAAAGTTTACAACAAAAGCTATTATTTCCATAAAATATTACATTTTGATGTTTCATGCCAAAGAAAGACTTTTCTATTATGTTTTTCCTACTATATTTCACCTCAAATCAATATTTGGGCTTAAAAAAGTAAAAGAAATTAAGGCACACCAAGAGACAACTGCACAAAGAATATGACTAGAATTAACTAGAGAAAAATTACATATTATAAACCAACAACTTCTATCTGCTCCCCAAATAAAAAAGAAAAAAAATGCTCAATTTCACTAGTCATCAAACAGACACAAATTAAATCTGGATACTTTTGCTATCAATATGACTAATATTTAAAAACAGAGTACACAGATTTGCCAAGGACTGGAACAGTAGCAATTTTAAATTAGTACTACCTTTCCAGAGAGCAATTTGGCATTATGAGTGTTTATATCAACTGGCCCAGCAACTTCACTTTTTGGATTTTATCTAAAACTAGTGAGAAGACAGGCATCCAGATGTCTACTGTAGCTTTATTTAAAATAGAAACAATTTAGAAACAGATAAATATCCAATTATAGAGGCTCTGTTAAATAAATTATGATACATCTGTCTGAGAAGTACTATACAACCAAGAACAATAAAGTTTAAGGGAATATATAATTCATGGCATAGTTGAAAAAATTTATTTCATAGTTAAGTGAAAATAGCAGGTTATAAAATATGATACGTAATGGCAATCCATTTTTTAAAAAATGTATGCCTGCTTAGGAAAAATAAAAAATGTTAATAGTATTTTCTCATGATGATGTAAAAATAAATTTCTCTATTTTATAATAAACTTGCCTTTAGTTTTAAACCAGAAAAAAGTCCCTGAATTATTTCTTCTTAGAATTGATGGCAAATTTTAATTTATTATCATTAAAATAATAAAGGGTAATTCATTTCTCCTCAAAGATACATTAATATTTTCCCAGGTTTTCAAAACCTGTTCCATTGAAAATCATGTAAAATTTCACATGAAAACAGTATCAAGAAACAGAGGGAATCTGTACAATAATTTCAGATTGAGAATGGAAAAATCTCTTAGATTTATCACTTTAAGTAGAAGTTGGCAATCATACAATTGTAACTCAAAAAGTTTAATGAAGATAGATAAGAGCTGACACTGATTTCAGAGCCTGAAAGACCAGTCCATGTGAAATGTATCTCTAATTTCAGTAGATTAAAACAACATCAACAAACAACTATAATTTATGTGTGTCTGCTTATTGACAGAAATGGAATAAATAGAAAATAATGAAGTTTTTTAGTCTTTAATTCAAAGACAATATGGAGAGCGTTTTTTTCCTACCTGTCTTGTCTTATACTACAAAACTAGATTAATAAGGAAGTGACTTTCCAGTTTTATTCTAAAAGATAAAAGGAATTTTCTGCTACTTTATATTTAATATGTTTACTCTCCTCTGACATCTTGCACAGGAGCCAGAAAGCTACAAAGAGAAGATCTGTGAGTTCTGAAAGCAAAGTGTGAGCTTTATCCTTTGAGTTGTATCATTCTTTCACTATGACAAACTCTATAAACTAGTTTTATGCTACAATCACCTGTGTATTTCTTTTGAAAAAAAATAAAGTTAACTGCTAAAATGGCCATACACACAAAAAAAGTGTTTGCAAAGCAGCTGTTAAAGAAATGAGACAGACAGAGCTGTACTCTATTAATTGACACCAGTTTACTACGTAGTATTTAAAAGCCATCACTGGAAAAGCAATAAAAAGTGTCCTGCTTTGTGATCTGGATTTCCTCTCACTGGACACAGAGTTCATGTGGTGTTTTTAAAGTATTATTATTCTATATGCTAACTTGTCCATCCATTCTTTATGTTCGATATGACCAAATATGTTCATAAGTAAAATTAAAGTTCATAAGTAAACTTATGTTCACTAATATATGCTCAAATACATTCAGAAGTAAAATTAACCCCATGCATTGGAAGTATGGCGTCTTACTCCTGGCTGCCAGGGAAGTCCCAGTCAGTGCTCTTTTTACCAAGTTATCGAGTCAAGAGAAGTAGACTGATACAATGCTGAAATTGTAGGACCCCTTATGGTTGTAGTTTCAGCAGTAACAGCATCAGATCAAAGATACCTTACTTGTTACCAGTGTTTTCCCTCTCCTCAAGACACCTGCAAAGTCCATTTGTTATAGTACAAGTTAGATCCAAACCACATGTTTGATATGAGAATTTATAGATAACTGGACAATGATTTTCTTTTTTTCTTTTTGCAAATCTGTCAAAAAGGCACAGCAGACTGTCAAGTTCTAACCTGACATCCAAAGAAGCTGAACTATCAGATATAAATGGGTTTTCTGTTCAGGGAATTTTTGATTTGACTGCATAAACAAATGAAAAAGAAACAAAATTAATCTTTACATACATTTGAGACTATTAAGTGAAACCAAACATTTAACACAAAATCCATGAGTGGGCATTCTCTGCCTGTGGGAAAGGGGAGGAGGGTGGCAAGATGTCTGTAGTGACTATTACTTCTACTTCTAGTTTCTATTGATAGGCACTAGCAATCATAGTTTTTGACGTTTATTGAAAGATTAGGGCAGAGTTTCTCTATGAATTTCTTAAGACTGGATTCAGCCACCTGGTTTCATGAATGCTTTTCATCCTTCCCTTCAGGATGATTTTGCTTACACTGGAATAAAACACCTTTTGTGGTCACACCACATTCTTACACATTTCAAAGTGGGTCAAAACTCCTTTGACAAAGTCATTGCTCGCTGAGGGGCTTATTGATTCCTAAAGTCCCATCACGATACAGTCAAGCAATCAAATATCATCCAAGTCATCATCAGCCATTTATCATTCTGTTAATCTTTTAACACTTTGCCTGCATGATAATTTATTTATTAAATTTTTATTGGAGGTTAGTTCATTTACAATGTTGTGTTAGTGCCAGGTGTATAGCAAAGTGAATCAGTTATACATGCACATGGACCCACACTCTCTCTTTTTCTCTTTTTTTATTTCGATTCTTTTCCCATATAGGTCATTATTGAGTATTGAGTGATTTTGAGTACATGGTGATTTTGAAGGAGTACGTATACCTAGTCAGAGTTGCCTAAAATATACATAATTCCTTGCCTTTTTTAGGTCACTTAGAACTGCATCTAAAATTTTACTGTACAAGCAATGTTATAATAAGAGGTAAAACTTAAAGAAAAAAAAGCCCAGCATGGTCTCAGTCATCATTAAGATGACTTGGTACTTGCCTCAATTTCCCATTTAGTTTTTATAAGTAAACCACTTCTGATCTCCTCTTAGCTGAGAAACCAAAAAAAAATCTTACTAAGAAATTACAGGTTAATGAAGGTTGGTGAAGCTCTTTACAAGCGTTGGAATTATACAAACATTCATTTGGAGTAAGCACTTGAAGTAGCTGAGGGATGTGTTAAAGGCTGATTTCTGGGCCTCATCCCCAGATGTTCTGCTTCTTTACATTTGGGATAAAATTAAGGGATTACATATTGAGCAGAAAATATCTAATAAGAAGATACTAGGTTTTAACACAGAAGTTCTGTGGCCACTGTTTTCAGAATTCCACATTATTTTCAGGTTCTCTGCTTTGTTCTGAAGAGCTATCATTATCAGAGTCTTATTCTAAATAAGTGATTTTTAAAGCTTTTCTTATAAATTTTGCTTTTGAAATCAGTCTTATAGGATGGGGTGCATACTATAAATTTGAAAAGAACAACAGGCAAATGATTAAGAAGCCCTGACTTTATTTCACAGCCCAAGAAACTACACAGCAGAACTATATCCTTCTACTTTTCTGTATATTTATTCTATTAATTTTTAAATAAATTTATTTTTTAATTGAAGGATAATTGCTTTCCAGAATTTTGTTGTTTTCTGTCAAACGTCAACATGAATCAGCCACAGGTATACATATGTCCCCTCACTGTGTTATTTTTGAAAGTTTGATATTGAAATTCCAACTACAAATCTTAATTTATCTACTTACAAAATAATTGTGATATATAGTGGAACTATACCTAACTTTGTTCTGTATTTTCCAAGTCTCCTGTAAATGTGTTATCATACTTTCACAATTTAAAAAAATAAAAAAAAAAACAAAGAGAAAAAAGAAAAAAGAAACTATACAGCAGAATCTTTCTTTTTTCACCATCTCTAAAGGTGGCGTGTAGCTTTCCCACAGTATCGGGTTGCTAGTCTAGGTACAAGCACAACCTAGGTGATAATTCACTCAGATTTAAACTACTTTTTTCAAGGCCAACTTTCCCCAACAATGCATCATCTACATTTTAAATGGTAGGTGAAATTCTACCACCACTCTCAAAGAAAGGGACAAGGAGGTGTATTGTACTGGACAAAAGAAATGGAGGAACCTATTGACAGTACAAACAATCTATAGCACCCCTGGGTAGAAAGATTTGTTCAAAGTTTTCTCACACGAGAAAAATGCAATGAAGCATGTAACATTGATTATATTTCATGATTTTTTGGACCTACGTGTTGAAATACCTGAAAAGAAACCATCATTTGTGAATATGCATAATCCCTTTTCCCCTACTGATAGAGAAATCAGTGATACAATCCTATGCTTAAATATAAAATTAAAATGTTAGATTAGCAGGACATTAGAAAAATAAGTGTCTTTAAAAAAAGTAAGACATATAATCAATCACTGGTTGCTGCTTTATAAATTTAATCATTTGGAGAAATGTATGAAAAGCTCAACTATTCCAGCCCTTCCTCAATTCCAAATGTGGGAATGTAACATCTTGATCTATTTGCTCCCTCTGAAAGATGCTTTAAATGGCACAAAGATACAACTATTATTTTCCACATCCTTGCATTTGTATAATTTTTAAAAAAAATTTTAATTGAAGTATAGTTGATTTACAATATATTAGTTTCAGGTGTACAGCAAAGTGATTCAGTTTTATTTATACATGTATTCAGCTATATATATATATATTTAGTTAATATATACATTTAGTTATATATGTATATATATGTTCTTTTTTAGATTCTTTTCCATTATAAGTTATTACAATATATTGAATTGAGTTCCCTGTGCTATACAGTAGGCCCTTGTTGTTGTGTTTGTACAATCTCAAACCCAGAGATGTTCAATACTCACACTAAGCTCACACTAAGTTCCCCACACTAAGCCATTACTGATTAAGAAAGGCATCTGCAGAACAGAACAAACTAAATATAGTATAAAATTTACCTTCTCGAGGCTCTGAGAAGTCACCAAGTCAAACCTCCTGCCCTTGGTCTTCCTAAATCAAAAGGATGTATACAGCCATTCTAAATCAACAGGAGCCTGAAATACAGCTCCTCCAAGATTTTAGGTTCTATTTTTTTCTTTAAAGTCAAAATTAGCTGGCATTAACTAATGAGCTGAAAATGAATTTGAGAAGTTTGGTTTTAAATGTTGAAAAGTTAAGTTCAGTGTTACTTGCAAAAGAAGGAGAAAACTGTCAACAATTTATTCAGATCTAAAGAGAAGATAGATATATCTTCCATTATACTATCCACCACAAGAATTTATAATGAGTATTGGACAGCAGGGCAAAAGGGATTAAGGTGAAAAATGTATTTCACGTTCACGCTCATGCTAATTACTTTGACCACTGCTATGGAAAAAGGAAAAGTGTAGTATGTGCATTTAACTTGGATTAATGTGGTCAGATGGCAAGAAAATTTGTTAAAGAGGTTAGTAAGTAAGCTACATCAGATAAAGCACCTGGAGGTCTGAGACTCAACCTAAGACTCTCTAGTGCACACAGAATTTCTTACTGAGGGGACAAGATGTCTGAGAATGGTGACCTTAAAACCTGGGGGTAACACATGCCGGGTACAACTAAGTCTGCACACCCAGAGAAGCCTGAGAAGATCCTGCGTGCTGTAACTAAGACCTGCTGCTGCTGCTGCTGCTAAGTCGCTTCAGTCGTGTCCCACTCTGTGCGACCCCACAGACGGCAGCCCACCAGGCTCTGCCGTCCCTGGGATTCTCCAGGCAAGAACACTGGAGTGGGTTGCCATTTCCTTCTCCAATGCATGAAAGTGAAAAGTGAAAGTGAAGTCGCTCAGTCGTGTCCGACTCTTAGCGACCCCATGGACTGCAGCCTACCAGGCTCCTCCGTCCATGGGATTTTCCAGGCAAGAGTACTGGAGTGGGGTGCCATTGCCTTCTCCAACTAAGACCTGAGACACAGTCAAATAAATAAACAAGTATTTAAAAAATTTTTATCTGGGTAAAAATGAGAACATTTGATTTTCTAATCCCATAGAGAAGTGGGTAAGGAGATGATGACAGAAATTACACTGACTCCCCTGGCCAGGCCAGGCTGCACCTAAGGAAGCAATACACTTGGAAGATGGGTAAAGGTAAGGTCACAATTTCAAGAGAGCCATACATTTTCAACAGCATAAACTGTGCTTTGCAGCTACCTCAGGATGGCTTGGGTTCAAGAACTGATTCTACTCAAAGTGAAGGCGTGACATTTCTGGGATTTTGAAGATGAGTCTCAAAATGCCAGAATTATCCCCAAATTTCTGGCTAAATGACCAATTCCAGGCAATGTTTGTATCCATCTGGTCCTGTGACACTAGTTTCTTTCATAAAATTTCTGTGAACAAAGCCGAGAGGACCAGTACTTCTAGGCCTGGAGTCAGAGTTGTTATGGGTCAATGTGAATTTATCCAACCGTTCTCAAGAATACCAGCGTATTCGCTGACTTCATCAAAACTCATCTCTGTGCAATACCAGACCGCTATTTGTATGCTTTTATCATCTAAAGTTAATTAAGCTGGTCTTAAAATTGTTTTTAAAATACTTAAAAATTAGTATTTTTAAAGTTTCTAACAAGTCATTATAACTATGGCTAACCTAAGATAAAACCTCATTTTTTTGAGGTCTATAGATAAAAGGAATTTTTAATATGTGGACCTACTTTTGAATAAAACAGTTGTATATGTCCCTGTCCTAAATAACTCAGGAAGGGTAGATTGTGAGGGAAATAAAAGGCTAGCAAGAAACTCAATTAAAACTACTTCACTCTCTTTCCATTAATTGTCTATATTTTTACAGGAATCAATAGTCCTATTCCATTTGAATTGGCCAAGATCTAAGATTAAAAGACTCAACCCAGCCCCTGCCAATTGTCTTTTTCATACTTCTGTTAAATTTTGTTGTTAATACCAAGTGCTATTTCCCCAGCTGTGAAGTCAGGCTAGCAGCTGCCATAGCAAACCATGCCAACCAACACTACAACAATATATAAAGACAGCTGCCTTGCCTGTCTTTACAGATGAAAGAAGAGCGCTAAAGGCCTAGAAAAATCTCTGGTACTGGCAATGGCGGCGCAGGCAGCTGCCTGCCCATCATACTGCTGTAGAGTGTGCTATGTGACAATAGCTACAAGAGACCAAGAGAGGATGAATACTACTAATTTCTACCAATGACACGTCCTATTTCCAAATTGTTTTCTCTGTGGGATATTACATGGTTTTTGATATTTAAAATTTTAGATTCTTCACCATTCTATGCACAGAGGCAAAACCTCACTATTACATAAACAGTACTGATTTCTATTTTAATTTTAATAAATTAAGCAATAAAAAATCTTACAGATTTGTATACAAAAATTTAAGAGTTACAAACAATAATAGATTTTTCTAACATTAACACTGTTATAAAGCTTCAAAATAATCTGATAATCATCCCAGGGTACAACTGACTTTGAGATTGACAATAATTTGATGGGAACTAACATTTATAAGAGTGTTTCTATTTCATTAAAATGGTCCACTTTGTATACATTTCATATGGATTAAAGTCTACATAGAGTTTACAAACAGATCTGATATTTAGATTTCTTTTTTAGAAGACATGTTTACTTTAATAAAAATATTGCATACCATACTTGATCAGGATGTCTGCAATTTACTTTGAAATATTTAAAATTATACTTACATACGTTTCAGAGGATGGTCAACTGTAGTCATTAAGAAAAACCCAAAAAACCCATATTCTAAAGTTAGCCCCTATAAGTGCCTCTAACATCTTTATTTCAGAGGACAACTGACCTTTTGCTAATCACCATACTGTCAGAAGAGGTTTTGCTGGTGAATATAGAGGCCTATTGGAGAAGGAAATGGCAACCTACTCCAGTAGTCTCGCCTGGAGAATTCCATGAACAGAGGAGCCTGGCAGGCTACAGTCCATGGGGTTGCAAAGAGTCAGGCATAACTGAGCAACTATCAGTCACATAGAGGCCTATAATCAGCATGATGAATATTAAAAATGGGGTACCATTTGGGAAATAAGAAGCATTTAAGAAATATGGGCTGAATAAATAGTATTTTATCAACTTGTGCCATTCTTTCATGAGAAGAGCCTAGGGATCAAGTGGGCATAGATGCTTTCCTTGATGGACCATGCCCTCCTTTAAATCCAACATTCCTTCTTCAGTCTGAATTGTGGAAGACTCTGCTTGCCTGTTGCTCATATGAAGGAGGCAGAATTTCCTTTGCAGTATCCCCTTTTCTGCAAGATGTTGGTCAGAGCCGCTGTGAGGTCTCAGAAGAGGGATCTCCTCCTATTCCAAGTACAGTTTTCCTCCTATTTCGAGCACTCCTTTGTGCCTTGTTAATACTTAAGCAACACATTTCTATGTGTGTCTTTAGGTGCAGCAGAATCAGGTCTGAGATTTGCTTTCATTATAACTTGACAATGATGTTGTAAGAAGTATCTTAGTCTTCACCTACTTCAAATTTCTTTGGAGGTTATCATTATCTACAAAAGGAGCCCAAGAGTAGGGCATAACCACACTTACTTAGGTCAATATAGAAGAGCAGTAAGATATGTATACTTTAAATTAATCCTATTTAAAGCTATAATTTTGTCAAACACAAAACTGCAAATCAACTAATACTATCAAGGGGTGTTTATTAATAATACAGATTGATCAGCATACGAACATGTGACTTCATACAAAACATATAACAAGTTTCAACAAAACTAGTATATAATTTTTGAAAGTCCTGGCACCCTGGTCACATGGAAAGCCATTCAGAGACCTTTTATCATATTAGAGAAAAATATACATATATAACCATGCAAAGAGAACAACTAGAGGGATGTTGGAAAGAAGCTTAACCAAAAGGCAGTGCGTTTATAAATTTACTTTTCTAAAATCCCTCAGCAAGAGAACTGAGAATAAATAATGCTGAAACAAACCTAAGTAGGGAACTTAGTATATAATGGAGAAAGCATTTTAATCTTGTAGGAAAAAGGAAGAATCATTCAATAAATTGTATTGTACAAAAATGGGAAACATCTTTTTGACCTCAAGGTAGGAAAGATACACAGAATACAATTATGACAGCTGGATAAAAAATTACCCTAAAACAGTGGCTTCAAGTAACAACAATCATTTACTATGCTCAAGAATCTAAAGTGTGGCAAGGACTCAGCAAGGAAAGATCATCTCTGCTCCACATGTCTGCTGGGGTGGCTGGGCTGGGACTGGAGGATCCATCTCCAAAAAGGCTCACTCGCAAAGCTGGGAGGTGAGAACTGGCTGCTAGTTGCTGTCCACATGAAACATCCTACCCGGCTTGGGCTTCCTCACAGGATGGGGGTTTTACTTCAAAAATATCCCATGAAATAGGAATTACATGTTACCGGTTTCTTAAACCCTGGGCCCCCCAAACTGCCACAATGTCACCTCTGTTCAGTCTATTGTTCAAAGAACCATATGGCTCAGATTCAAGAGGAGGTACAGATCCATCCTTGATGGGAAGAATGTGAATAGAATTTGAAGGCTGTGTTTTAAGACTTAACAATAGCCATTCCTGAAGGAAAAGTTGGGCAGAGTTGACTACACCAGAATTTAAAATCTTTGCATGATAAGTCACTGTGGAAAAGGTACAAGGTAAAACATAAAGACAGTTTGAAAAGAAGTAATTTGTAACATTTACAAGAAAGAATATCTAGAAAATATTATATATACATATATACACACACACACACACACACGCATCAGTTGGAAAAAGAAAAAAACAGCAAAGAAAGAAATAGATGAAGAATATGAACAGTCAGTTCATAGGAGGGAAAACCTAACTGGATACTATATGAAAAAGAGGCTCAAAATCATTTTATAGTGATAAGGAAAAACCAAATCAAAACACATCACCTATTAGACTGCCAAAGTCTTTAAGACTTAAAATACCCAAAGTTTGATAAATATGAGGGAAAATGGCAACCAGCCATAAACTTTGAGTTTTAAATGGAAAAATGATGTTAGCAATTTGGAAGTATTTAATAAAACAGAAAAAAAAATATATATATAGTTTTTAACCAAACAAGCTTTCAAGATGATATAAGGAAACAAAGGCATTTGTCTCTGGAGACATAAAGAAGAATGCTAATGCTCATAATATTCATAATAGTTAAAAACTAGAAACCAAATCAAGTTACATCAATAAGGAAAAGTATAAACTGCTGCTGGGAGGGCAAGGATTATATTTCCCAGCACCTTTTTGTTGAGGTGGAGTCATGTGACCAATAGAATATTAGCAGAAAAGAGGTTGGTCACACAAAGACCAAAGAATTTAATTTTAAGCAGTGGGAATGCCTTTCACAGTCTCCCTTTTCCATCAGTTTGATCCATACGAGCACTGTGACCTTGGAAATGTGCTGAAAATGGTGGAGCCGTAACGTGGAAGGAGTCTGGGTCTTTACATCACCAGCCATCACCCAGGAACAGTGAGTGACATGGCAGTGTTACATGAGTGAGAAACAGTTGTAAGCCATTAGAATTTTGCAGCTTGCTTTAGCTAGCTTTACCTGAATAAATTTAATATATTGAATGACTTCAAATTTTTCAAAACTATATAGAAACTCTACAGTCTAAAAAGTGGGAGAGAACAAAAGAAAAAGTCCACACAAGCAATTCTTTCCTAATCAGAAGAAAAACAGCTAACATTTCCTGAGCACTGAGCATGTGCTTTGGGGCTTCCCTAGTGGCTCAGCTGGTAAACAATCTGCCTGCAATGTGGCAGACCTGGGTTCGACCTGTGGGTTGGGAAGATCCCCTGGAGAAGGGAACGGCTACCCACTCCAGTATTCTGGCCTGGAGAATTCCATGGACTATATAGTCCATGGGGTTGCAAAGAGTCGGACATGACAAAGCAACTTTCACAGTATGTTTTAGGCTCACACTGGATAGCTGTCATTGATAATAGCTAACATTTCCTGAGCACTTAATATGTGCTAAGTATAATATTCTTAATGTTAACTCAGTATGTCCTTCAAACAATACTGTAAGGTACACTATAAAGCCCTAATTTAAAATGAGAGTGATACCATACACGTATCATGTGTGAGGCGGGTCGCCAGTCCGGGTTCAATGCACGGTACTGGAGGCTTGGGGCTGGTGCACTGGGACGACCCAGGGAGTGGGGGGGAGGGAGGAGGGTGGAGGGTTCGGGATGGGGAACGCGGGTGTGCCTGTGGTGGATTCGTTTCGATGTTTGGCAAGGCTAGTGCAATATTGTAAAATTTAAAAATAAAATAAAATAAAAAAAAATAAATTAAAAAAAAAAAAATGAGAGTGAAAGAGATTAGTGAGAAATCTTCCTAACACTACTAAATCTGTGTTAGGAACCCATCCAAAAAGGTCTAACACAATTTCAAGAGCAAATTTTGCTTATCCAAGGTTCTTAAAATAGAAATCTAAAAAATCTTTTTCACATCAATGCTCAATTTTAAATATCAATTCCATGGCTTAATACTGTCTAAATAGTTCATGAACCCATTCTTGCCTTACATATCCAATCAGTTGAGTTCAGTTCACTCAGTCATGTCTGACTCTTTGCGACCCCATGGACTGCAGCATGCCAGGCTTCCTTGTCCATCACCAACTCCCGGAGTTTACCCAAACTCATGTCCACTGAGTTGGTGATGCCATCCAACCATCTCATCCTCTGTCGCCCCCTTCTCCTCCCACCTTCAATCTTTCCCAGCATCAGGGTCTTTTTCAATGAGTCAGTTCTTTGCATTATGGCCAAAGTATTGGAGTTTTAGCTTCAACATCAGTCCTTCCAGTGAACACTCAGGACTCATCTCCTTTAGGATGGACTGGTTGGATCTCCTTGCAGTCCAAGGGACTCTCAAGAGTCTTCAACACCACAGTTCAAAAGCATTAATTCTTCGGTGCTCAGCTTTCTTTACAGTCCAACTCTCACATCCATACATGACTACTGGAAAAACCATAGCCTTGATTAGACAGACCTTTGTTGGCAAAGTAATGTCTCTACTTTTTAATATGCTGTCTAGCTTAGTCATAGTTTTTCTTCCAAGAAGCAAGCAACTTTTAATTTCATGGCTGCAGTCACCATCTGCAGTGATCTTGGAGCCCAAAAAAATAAAGTCTGACACTGTTTCCACTGTTTCCCCATCTATTTCCCATGAAGTGATGGGACCAGATGCCATGATCTTCGTTTTCTGAATGTTGAGCTTTAAGCCAACATTTTCACTCTCCTCTTTCACTTTCATCAAGAGGCTTTTTAGTTCTTCTTCACTTTCTGCCATAAAGGTACTGTCATCTGCATATCTGAGGTTACTGATATTTCTCCTGGCAATCTTGATTCCAGCTTGTGCTTCATCCAGTCCAGCGTTTCTCATGATGTACTCTGCATATAAGTTAAATAAGCAGGGTGACAATATACAGCCTTGACATACTCCTTTTCCTATTTGGAACCAGTCTGCTGTTCTGTGTCCAGTTCTAACTGTTGCTTCCTAACCTGCACATACCATTGCCCAAAGTTAAATCATTAAGTCAAAGTTAAATCACACCTTAACTATGGCAGTCATCTGGTACCTCTCTTCTGGGCTCATCTCACCCTTTCCTCCACCTAGAAAAAACTTAGAAAATTCTATGACAACAGTCATGTTTTGATACACTACACTGTGGCATTCTTGGATTGCTCTCTTAATATGTGTTTGCTTGAAGGGAAGAAGGAATAGATGTTGGAACATAAGTTCTTTCCTACTACTGAAAATACAAACAATTCTCCTAGCCAAAAGAGTTTACCTTTTTCTTTTTAACTGAAATCAAATTTAATATTCACTTGGAGGTTCAAAATCTTATAGGAAGAGAACCAATTTGCCAAAATTATAGCTAGCTTTTAAAAATATCATTCAGTCCTCCTCTGTTCAAGATATCCTACTTGGGAAACAAATTCTCAGACTGCAACACACTGTTATATTTCCAAGGGTCATTTGCCAGTGGTATGACTCATTTTCTTCTTTCTTTGTTTTTACATAATTTCTAAAATTTCCAGTTACTTTTAAAGAAAAAAATATATCAGCAAGTTTGATCCTAGTTGTAGGTTCTTCACGCGTGCGTGTTAAGTCGTTTCAGTCGTGTCCGACCCTTTGGATCTATGGACTGCAGCCCGCCAGACTCCTCTGTCCACGGGACTCACCAGGCAAGAATGCTGGAATGGGTTGCCATGCCCTCCTGCAGGGGATATCCCCAACCCAGGGATCAAACCTGCATCTCTGGCGACTCCTGCATTGTAGGTGGATTCTTTACCGCTGAGCCACCAGGGAAGCCCTGTCGGTTTTTCACAGATGTCTGTATTAAGTTGAAGAAATTCCCTTCTATATCTAGCTTGCTGAATGTTTACTACTGAATGTGTGTTGAATTTTGTCAAATGCTCTATGGCTGATTATATTATTCTAATAACATGATAAATTACACTGTGCAAAGCTTACATTCCCGGAGGAAAAAACTACGCTTGGGTCAAGATTCCTTTAAAAAGTTATTTTTGGATTGCTAGCATTTTAAGGATTTTTACATCCAAATTCATGAGATATTGTCTGCAGTTCTCTTTTCTTGGGACATTTGGGTCTAGTTTTGGTAGTCTTTGTGCACGCATGCTCAGTCTCTCACTCTTGTCCAACTCTTTGTGACCCCCATGGACTGTAACTTGCCACGATCCTTTGTCTGTGGACTTTTTCAGGCAAGAATACTGGAGTGGGTTGCATTTCCTACTTCAGGGGATCTCTCTGACCCAGGGATCGAACCTATACCTCCTGTCCTGGCCAAGCGGATTCTTTAACACTAGTGCCACTTGGGAAGCCCTTCTATTCTGATCATTATGAGTTGGTGGAGAGTGGGCCACCCCAAGGAGATCTCTTGGCTAGTTTCATGAGTGTGTGACCAGTGCAGTCACTCGGGGCCTCATGCACAGAGAGGCCTGTGTTTGGGGTCATGCTTTATGGTCCTTGACTTGAAATTTTTAATAAATTAACCTTTACATTTGTATTTTTAAGTGAAATATGATGAAACAATGGTGTATGCACTCAAGGCTTCAAGCCTTGACTTGTCCTAGGGCAAGGTCTCAGCTCCCCTCCTCCATGCCATGATCAGTGAGGAAAAGCCCACACTCCACTGTCACCCTCCACCCACAGTGGGGGGCCTGCACACAAGTCCAGGAGCCCCTCACTCATCTGCAATCCAGGTTCCCCTGGGCACCCTGGCATACAGGTAGCAATCCTTTGGGGTTGTCCCCCACAGTGAATTAGGGTTGTGGGACCACAGGAAGGGAAGATTAATTTCCTTGCTCCTGATTTGGGCATCACACTTTCAGTCCGTACTGAATCTCGCAAATTTTGCAGCCAGCCCGAGCAGATCCTGACAAGTCTGAATCAGTCATGGTGGTCTCTTCCACCAATTCTGCTTCGTATCTTGGCATATGTTGAAATTCCAGCCAATAAAGAAGGAGGAATATCTGCAGGGGAACTTTTGGGAAGGTTTTCTTACTCTTAAAAGAGACATAAGAGACTCCCTTTTTGCATGTGTAATCTGTCAATTCTGGACGTGATACTTGTACTGTCACCACTATTTATGATCATAAAGAGACCAGCCTGAGTACAAACCTATATGGAGGGGAGAGCTAGTTAGACTACAGAATGACAAAGGGGAGGACCCGGGGCACTTACCACAACTAAATCACAACTGTCCTACCTCTGGATTCCTTGTGATGTTAGTTAATATATTTCCTTATTGTTTAAGACAGAGTAGCACTTTCTGTTAATTGCAGCTGAAGCATTCTAAGCGCTGAAGACATTTTGATATATAAGATACTACAGCTTTGATAGCAATACAGACCTCTTAGAACCCATTTTATCAACTGTGAAAAATAACTGCCTATTCCTCCGAGTGAATTCTATATATTACACTGCTCATATTTTAAACGAAACCATTCAAAAACATGCCCTTTCCAAACTTGCTAGAATATTCTCAGTGGTTTCTAGATCACAGTTAACTAGATAGAAAAAAATTTATTCCTATAGATTCAGGTGAATCATCATGATAGATTTAACATGGTATATTAGAAAGAAGCCAACTTTCTATTAGATCTATTTTCTTTCTCTTCCTATCTTGGCCTTCTAAAATCAAGCTCATCATCAGTGAAAAGTGAAAGTGTCAGTCACTTAGTCATGTCTGACTCTTTGTGACCCCATGCACTATAGCCCTCCACGTTCCTCTGTCCATGGAATTCTCCAGGCAAGAATACTGGAGTGGGTTGCCATCCCCTTCTCCAGGGGATCTTCCTGACCCAGGGATCGAACCCAGGTCCCCTGCATTGTAGACAGGTTCTTTACTGTCTGAACCACCAGGGAAGTCCAAGCTGGGTACCACATAAACAGAGAATAGGAACATATTTCCACTGAAACTAGATATGTCACTGTATTATATCCGGTAAGAGAATGACACGAGCTTCTGGGCAGAGGTAGAAATGTTCTTCCTATGGAGCATTCCGGTATCAAGATCCAAATGGTCTGGAATCTCATCTCCACATAGCAAATCCATCATCAAGGAAAGCACCCCAGCAGAGGCATCCCTGTTCTCCTACTCCACACATCTGGGTCCTCCACACAAGGAAGGGTCCCACACCCTCAACAGAGGTCCTTTTTTTCCCAGGAGCAGTTTCTCTGTTACAGGGAGCCAGCTGTTCGATACAATAGATGGTCAGGCGTCTTCTGAGAGCTGCCTGAGTCTGCACAGCAAATGGTCTATTCATGGACAATCATAAAAAGAAGACAGCATGCTGACATTCACAATTGGAGAAATGATAAATCTGTGTTAGGTAAAGCATCTGAGCTTTAGGGACAAAAATCTCATCAGATTTGGGGGAAAAAAATCATAACTGACTGCAAAAACCCCAAACCAGTTAAAGCACATGATCACAGCTTTCTTAGAGATAACTTTTGGTGGTGAGAAAACTAATTAAACATTCCTTGGAAGCCATGGGGCTGAAGTCAGTGCGCTGACTAAGGGAGCAGCTGTCAGTGCAGAGTGGGTTTCTGTCCTAGTCCTGTTCTGACCTCAGACTTGAGCCTGAGAACCTGTCAGAAAGGTGCTCTCACAGTGCAAGACATCGAGTAGCAGCTGCCTGCACTCTGCGAGCTGCAGCCGCTGTCTCTCGATTAAAAAAACACAACACACCACCACTCTGCTTGCATACTGCATGACACACGGGGTGTGCGTAAGTTCTCCTGCTACCACAGAGGAGAGTGAGGTTTCGACTCCATTACTATGAATACACTCCTGTCCCGCAACAAAAATGACTCTACTACTGTCACACACAGGAACACAGTCATCTCAACAGGCTAGCAAAAGAAGCCAGACACAAAAACCACCTACTCCACCGGATCCATTTAAACAAAGGCAAAAACCAGCCAAATTCATCTCTGGTATTAGATGTCAGGAGAAGCCTGACCTTTGCACAGGGAGAGGAGAGGAGAGGGGGAGAGGACTGGTGGGGCGGGGGAGGGGGAAAATGTGAGGCACTTGAGGTACTAGTATTAATAGTTTCCTTAAACTGGGCTTCCCTGGTGGCTCAGACAGTAAAGAATCTGCCTGCAATACAGCAGACCTGGGTTCAATCCCTGGGGGGAAGATCCCCTGGAGAAGGGCATGGCAACCCTCTCCAGTATTCTTGCCTGGCGAATTCCATGGACAGAGGAGCCTGGCAGGTTGCAGTCACGGGGTTGCAAAGAGTCGGACACGACTGATCAACTAAGCATGGCATAGCAAATTCCTTAAACTGGGTAGTGGTTACATATGTATGTTCACTTTGGGATAAGTTATTGAGCTGTACACTTAGAATTGGTATACTTTTCTTTATGAATGGTATTCAATTAAAATATTGAAAAAAGAAAAAAAAAAAGATTAATTGCCAAACACAACGAAACTCATAACCACTATGACCAAGCAACCTATCAACCCCGAATTAGGCAGCAGCTCTCAGCCAAGGTTTCCCACATGGTTTCCAGGCATGGAGTGTGACATCAGATATGGCTGGGACCTCAGCTGGGGCTGTCACCCAGGATACCTACCTCTAGCCTCTCCATGTGATCTGGGGTCCCTCACAGCATAGTGGCTAAATTCCAAAGCAGAAAGTGAGGTAGGATCACCTTATGACCTAGCCTCAGAAGTCAGGTCACTTCCTCAGTCACTTCCACGGCCTCCTATTTGTGAGAAGTGAATACTGTAAGGCAAGCCTGTATTCAAAAGGAATGGAACTGGATTCTACCTCAGGTGGGAGGAGCATCAGAGAGTCTGTGGATATGTTTTAAAAATCACCACAGCCCAGTGATGACCACAGATTATTTCCATTTCATGCCCAACATCTCCACAAGTCTCATTTATAAAAATAGCACCAGGCTGAGGCTCAAAGTCCAAGGTTTTGTCATCTAGGTCAAGCCCAGGTGCAGATGAGATGCCGCTATCAGGGCTTCATGGGAGCAGAGTCTTTATAATAGGTCTTCTTGACATGAAGCCCTGTAAACAAACAATGTGCACACCCTATACACAAACACCCAGCAAACAGTGGTGGGACAAGCATAAGGTAACTGCTCTAAACCCCCTGTTCTAAAAAGAGGGGAAATAGGAAGCACATAGCAGATTGTAACAACTCTGAAATCCAGTCAATGTTGCCAGTTGCTTGATTAGGGCTTAGTCTCACTACCTGGGAATATCTCTCCAGGGCTCTTCTCTGCCCTCTGCATTCTTGGTTCCTCTGAATTATTTTTCCTTTTTCAAAAAATCCAGCCTGCATTTGCAGAAGAATGGTAGTTTTCTCAGCCTGGCACCTCCCCTTAGAAATCCGAGTCCAAATACCTCTTCATTTTAGCCAGTCTACGTTCCTTTTAGTCAAAGCCAGCAGAAACTCCTCCAATACAATTCTCTTAAAAATTCTGGGAGTTTTCTGTGAGTCATTCTAGAAGGCACTCCATTAGATCAAAGCAAAGACACACCATAAATGTTGAGATAGACCTTCTTTTACTTTAAAACTGCTATAATGTCCTTAAGAATATTAGAAGCTCTATCTAATCTATTTAATGAAAGAAGATAAGTGAGGCACAGCCATAAGATTTGAAGAGAACCTTTTGTCTGTTTAAAAGGGTCTATAAGATACCACCTTATTAAATCATTCTGAGGTCTTGATAAAGGGTTTTATATTGATGTGCTGACTTCATCTTTAGACCATGTTTCCCTGAAAACACCCTTGGATTTCACCTTTGCCCATAAACCAATTCTTAATTTGAGAATCATCTACTATCTGGAGAGGCTAAGAATGAAAAAATAAATTTATTTTTTGAACCCAGCAAGTCCTGGCTGATTTATAGTTTGCATCTTGTATTTTAGTTTATTTCTCCTCTCTCATCATTTTATTATAAAGGGGAAAAGAAGCCAAAGGGTTACCTTTAACCTTTGTCTGGAAAGTTCTTTAGCTAGATCATCTAGTTCCTTAGGTACATTTTCAATTTTCCATATTATTGTGATTATGTTGCTAAATTTCCTCCACTTTACATTAAAGATCCCTTTCCTTCAACTTCTGCTAACATCTAAGCCCTCACTGATGGCTTCCGTAAAGTCCTTTAGGCTCCTACTAACATGTCAAGGTTCATACAGCTTCAATCCACTGCCTAGTCCCAAAGCCAAAGCCACATTTTTAGGTTATTGTTATATCATTATTCTACTTTCAGGTACTAGAATCTATGCCAGTTATCCTTTTCTTGGCAAGATAACACTCCAAAACTCAGTGGCTTAAAACAAAAACAGTTATATACTTTATAAAACTATGACTTATCAAATTTCGAAACAAAGGTTTTGGTCAAAACATTTGTTCTGTGAGTAAAGTTCCCTGGTAGCTTAGCTGGTAAAGAATCTGCCTGCAATGCAGGAGAACTTGGTTGAATTTCTGGGTCAGGAAGATCCCCTGGAAAAGGGATGGGCTACCCACTCCAGTATTCTTGGGATTTCCTGGTGGCTCAGCTGTGAAGAATTAGCTTGCAATGCGGGAGATCTGGGTTTGATTGCTGGGTTGGAAAGATCCAACCCAGGTGGAGGGCATGGCAGCTCACTCCAGTATTCTTGCCTGGAGAATCCCCATGGGCAGAGGAGACTGGTGGGCTACAGTCCATAGGGTCATGACTCAGCAGCTAAGCACATGAGTAAAGGTGACTTTCCATAGGTGAAGATGACAATTTTTCAGAATTTCTTAGTTATTACTGGACAGTATTAGAAATGTTTCTGAAAATAAGAATAGCTACCTTTTAGAACACCCAAAAAAGATGTCCTTTTCATTATAGGGGACTGGAATGCAAAAGTAGGAAGTCAAGAAACACCTGGGGTAACAGGAAAATTTGGCCTTGGAATATGGAATGAAGCAGGGCAAAGGCTAATAGAGTTTTGCCAGGAGAATGCACTGGTCATAGCAAACACACTCTTCCAACAACACAAGAGAAGACTCTACACATGGACATCACCAGATGGTCAACACTGAAATCAGACTGATTATATTCTTTGCAGCCAAAGATGGAGAAGCTCTATACAGTCAGCAAAAACAAGACCAGGAGCTGACTGTGGCTCAGATCATGAACTCCTTATTGCCAAATTCAGACTTAAATTGAAGAAAGTAGGGGAAACCACTAGACCATTCAGGTATGACCTAAATCAAATCCCTTATGATTACACAGTGGAAGTAAGAAATAGATTTAAGGGCCTAGATCTGATAGATAGAGTGCCTGATGAACTATGGACGGAGGTTCGTGACATTGTACAGGAGACAGGGATCATGACCATCCCCATGGAAAAGAAATACAAAAAAGCAAAATGGCTGTCTGGGGAGGCCTTACAAATAGCTGTGAAAAGAAGAGAAGCGAAAAGCAAAGGAGAAAAGGAAAGATATAAGCATCTGAATGCAGAGTTTCAAAGAATAGCAAGGACAGATAAGAAAGCCTTCCTCAGCGATCAATGCAAAGAAATAGAGGAAAACAACAGAATGGGAAAGACTAGAGATCTCTTCAAGAAAATTAGAGATACCAAGGGAACATTTCATGCAAAGATGGGCTCGATAAAGAACAGATATGGTATGGACCTAACAGGAGCAGAAGATATTAAGAAGAGATGGCAAGAATACACAGAAGAACTGTACAAAAAAGATCTTTACGACCCAGATAATCACGATGGTGTGATCACTTACCTAGAGCCAGACAACCTGGAATGTGAAGTCAAGTGGGCCTTAGAAAGCATCACTACGAACAAAGCTAGTGGAGGTGATGGAATTCCAGTGGAGCGATTTCAAATCTTGAAAGATGATGCTGTGAAAGTGCTGCACTCAATATGCCAGCAAATTTGGAAAACTCAGCAGTGGCCACAGGACTGGAAAAGGTCCGTTTTCATTCCAATCCCAAAGAAAGGCAATGCCAAAGAATGCTCAAACTACCGCACAATTGCACTCATCTCACACACTAGTAAAGTAATGCTCAAAATTCTCCAAGCCAAGCTTCAGTAATACGTGAACCATGAACTTCCAGATGTTCAAGCTGGTTTTAGAAAAGGCAGAGGAACCAGAGATCAAACTGCCAACATCTGCTGGATCATTGAAAAAGCAAGAGAGTTCCAGAAAAACATCTATTTCTGCTTTACTGACTATGCCAAAGCCTTTGACTGTGTAGGTCACAATAAACTGTGGAAAATTCTGAAAGAGATGGGAATACCAGACCACCTGACTTGCCTCTTGAGAAACCTGTATGCAGGTCAGGAAGCAACAGTTAGAACTGGACATGGAACAACAGACTGGTTCCAAATAGGAAAAGGAGTACGTCAAGGCTGTATATTGTCACCCTGCTTATTTAACTTATATGCAGAGTACATTATGAGAAACGCTGGACTGGAAGAAGCACAAGCTGGAATCAAGATTGCCGAGAGAAATATCAATCACCTCAGATATGCAGATGACACCACCCTTATGGCAGAAAGTGAAGAGGAACTAAAAAGCCTCTTGATGAAAGTGAAAGAGGAGAGTGAAAAAGTTGGCTTAAAGCTCAACATTCAGAAAACGAAGATCATGGCATCTGGTCTCATCATTTCATGGGAAATAGATGGGGAAACAGTGGAAACAGTGTCAGACTTTTTTTTTTTTTGGCTCCAAAATCACTGCAGATGGTGACTGCAGCCATGAAATTAAAAGACGCTTACTCATTGGAAGGAAAGTTATGACCAATCTAGATAGCATATTCATAAGCAGAGACATTCCTTTTCCAACAAAGGTCCGTCTAGTCAAGGCTATGGTTTTTCCAGTGGTCATGTATGGATGTGAGAGTTGGACTGTGAAGAAAGCTGAGCGCCAAAGAATTGATGCTTTTAAACTGTGGTGTTGGAGGACTCTTGAGAGTCCCTTGGGCTGCAAGGAGATCCAACCAGTCCATTCTGAAGATCAGTCCTGGGTGTTCTTTGGAAAGAATGATGCTAAAGCTGAAACTCCAGTACTTTGGCCATCTCATGCGAAGAGTTGACTCATTGGAAAAGACTGTGATGCTGGGAGGGATTGGGGGCAGGAGGAGAAGGGGACGACAGAGGATGAGATAGCTGGATGGCATCACTGACTTGATGAACATGAGTTTGAGTGAACTCCAGGAGTTGGTGAGGGACAGGGAGGCCTGGCGTGCTGCGATTCATTGGGTCGCAAAGAGTCAGACACGACTGAGCGACTGAACTGAATGCCACAAAACCTTTCAGCTTCTCATTTTCCAAAAGCAAGTGATAAAGGATGAAAGCTGTTGGAATGAGACTCAAAGAGTTCTAGGTGTCAATCTTGATTTGAACAAAGTTCTCTGGTCCTTGGTCTAAAGAATGAAAGGCCAAACTGAATACTTCCTTTCTGCACCTGAGTGATTATACATTTCTTAAGAAATGAACAGTTCTTAGAGCTCTTCTTTTGAGAAATTAGAGGAGCCTATCAGGCCCTTGGTACTAGGATCCTGCCTGCCTTTCTGGTACTGCTGGTCTTGGGTGGCAGCTCCTGCCATATGGACTCTTACCTAAAATGAAACCTGGGCCACTTGCAGTTCTTGAAGTGTCTGGGCTTGTTTTGTTTTCCCCTCATCCCAAGGCCTTGTCATGAGCCATTCACTCCTTCTGCCTAGAAACCTTCATCTTCCTGGTCCATTGTCTTTTTCCTCCAATTAGACCAAACTCTTGTTCTCAAAGAAACTTCCCTCATGCATTGAAGCAGATACAGCATCCCCAAAACCCACTCTAGGACGTCAAGTATGACACTGACACATGTCAGCTGTGCTTATGCTTTTGTCTGTTCACTCTCCTAATGGTGAGACTCTGGAGGGCAGAAACTGTACTTTTGGACATGCCTATCTTTTTAACATGTAGACTATACCTGGAATATAGTAGAAATTCAACAAATATTTGCTGAATGAATTGTATTTTAACTCTGCTGATAACATGGTCCAAGAAGCCACAAAGTCTAACAGTCAACTTTCAAGACTGTATTAACTTCTGTATTGTGGGTATTATTATAAGATATTAAAATCAAGCTAGGATAATGGTTTAGTTCACATACAACTTTTATTTACTATGCTAAAGTAGCTTAATTTGGGAGAGATTATCTATTAAGCAAAGAATATTAATTTTTATCTACAATATTTTCTATAACTACAGTTTTAAAAAAACAGCTCTATTGAGTGAATATATAAAATTTACCCATTTAAAATATACAATTCAGTGATTTTTAGTATTTTCACAGAGTTGACCCACTATGGCCACCAATCTAATCTTAGAACATTTTTATCACCCCAAAGAGAAACCCTGCACTTATTAGCAGCCACTCCCCACTTACCTCTCTCCTGGACCCTGGCAGTGACAAATCTTCCTGTGTCTATGGATTTGCCTATTCTGGACATTTCATAAAAACAAAATGATACAATAATGTGGTCTTCTGTGACTGGTTTCTGTCATATAGCATAATGTTTTTGGGGTTCAACCATGTTGTATTATTACAACATCTTTATCTTTTGCAATGTTTGGAAAATCAAGAGCTAGAAGAGAAACATGTTATCATCATTTTTGCAAATCTCTCCCAGAGAGCATAATATAAAAAGAGATCACTGAGTGAAGGAGAAAAGGTTGAGATTCAGAGGAACTCAAAGCCTATTTAAAAAATAATTTTTATCGCTAATTTTGATTGGTACAACAATTAAAGACATTTACACAGACACATACAAAGAATAGTCACTAAGTTGATTTTGTTGGGTTTCTCCTTAATGCAAATGGAAGTTCAGAGACTTTGTTAATGGGTGTGTATCAACACAAATTGACACAGAGAACGGCAGCTGCCCTGCTCTTCCACTCTGTCCACACAGCTAAAACGCTCAAAAACGTGACACATGCTCAAAACTATAGACACTGGATTCTGCTGGTACAAAGAATCAGGGTAAATTTTTCTTAGATCTTGTAAGAAATGTTTCAAATTTAACCCCCAAGTATACCAATACTAATTGGGATCTGCTCAACTCACAAATCAAGCAAATTACACAACTGCAGTTAATAAGGGCTCACTGTAAGCCTTTGTACAACACTGCCTTAAAGAAAAATATGGGGTTACAATCTAGTCTGGAGAGTTAAATAAATAATACAAGCCCATCTATGGCTAAGTACCAAAATAAATGTGTGATATAGACAATGGCAATAGCCTTTTTATAGCTGGAGTTACACAAGAGATTTTAAAATGAAATTCTTTTCTGTTTTCACCTGTCAGTTTATAAACATTAGAGTATATACGATTATGTTATTGTAACTGCAGCAAAGATTATTGAATTGATGACAGTCTATTGTTAATCTGACTTTATTTGTAAGACCAAATCAATTCCAAAATACTATTACTAATTTTATTATGATGGTGAAATAGCACTATATAAATAATGCTTCAAGAGTAGGTCACAGGCTGAGATCTTTGTTACACAAGAGTATAAAACTGAGAGCTGGAGGTCTTTGTCATACAAAACAGTATAAAACAAAAAACAGAATTGTCACTCCCAGGGAGGCATTGTATCTATTTGTAATAATCATAGGAAAAGTGACTTTTCTAAGTAAAAAGACGTAAGAGCTTTTTCTAAGACCGTCAAGATTTTAAAGTTACATGTTTGTTGGAGTCACAGTTTTTTAAAGCTGGATTTCATCCTGAAAGATTAAGCAGTATGACACTAAATAAATGGGACAGAAGGAGGTTTCTAATGTGAAGTGGTTTCCCCTAACTGAAAATTTCACCCAGAAATTTTTTCTGGCAGAAAGAAATACGTTTACTGTACAGATTTTTGGTACAAAAGCAAGTTTACCATAGAAGCTTTAATCTTAAAAACTTGAGTTATGCATCATCAAACAGCAAATCAATTTATTTTAGCCAGAAAGAGAAGTAAAAGTATTTAATTAAAATCCTTGGTTTTTTAGTTTTGGACACTTCACAAAACCAGTGTACATGTTTTAAAACTCACACTGATAATATCTTATTTCAAAGGCTCATAACCTTGTGATAGATAATTGATTTTATCATTAATAATGACAACAGAAGTCATACTTTCTTTTCTTGAAAAAGCACTGAGGCTAAATAAACATTGATGGATTGAAACTTCTCAACCCTTCCAAAGCTCCCCAGGGACCATTCCCAAACCTAAAAATCCTGACAAAATCCTGAGCCACAGGGAAGACCTCTTTCCATAGGGTGCAGCCTCAGAGAGAAAACTGCAGCCTCAGAGAGAAGACGGACTTTCCTCAGGAGTTTAAATCAGCCCCTCCCTGCAAGGCATGAAATGAACCACTACTGTCTGATCACAGGTACCCCTGCTCCCTTTGAAAGAGACAAATTACAACAGGAAAACTGGATGGGAAAACGCCCGGTGCTTTGTCCCTTGTCTGGACAGCCTCACTTTCCCACAACAGGTAGGCAGAAGCACAGACTGTTGCTGAATACTCCAGACCTTGCCAAGATGCTGAAATCCACTGGTTTCCGCGGCTATCCCATTTTCTACTGATCCTGGCTCTTCGCCAGAGCTTAATTAAGCCACTGAAAATGCTAGATGGTTAATCCTCTCTGTATTGCACCCACCTACAATTATTTGCAAAGCACTTCGATATGTTTTCCCTCTTCCCAAAGATAAAGATAAGCACCAGACTATTAACAGTGTACCTCAGGGTGTGTGGATTGTGCGTGCAGGCACCCAGGGTACTGGTAATTGCTACCAGTACTTACTGTAAAGGAGAAACTCAACTGCTAAGGCCAGGGTTCAGAAAGCCATTCCAAAATACATGTGGAGTTTGGTTTTATTTGTTAGGGTCTAGAATAAAATGCAGAAGACTTCTACAGTTTAATCATGTTTAACCTTAGGGAACTAATTTTCCATTAAGAGAAAGAAAACAAGTATTTGGATCACCCTCTATGCTGTGAGTCCTTTTTATCATACGAACAAAACATTATAGTGCCTTTGAAATTCCCAGAGTCGCTGCTGTTCATTAAAAGGAGAAAGCACCCTTTTAAGACTGAGGTGCTTTATCTTTTACAAAATGAAAAGATCAAACATAAAACCTTATTTGTAAGCAGGGCAATGGTGTCTCTGGGTCTCTCGCTAAGATCAACAGCGATGAGGATGAATGAGGGGAAGCAGTGACAATGGTCAAAATGGGTGAAAGGAAGCTCTCTGTTGAGGCCAGCCTTCCCTGATTGCAATCTTTAAACCCAAGCCCATAACTCTGTTTAACTACTATATCCTGACTAAAAAGTTAATTCTGCTCTAATGAGAAGCAAGTGAAGTCACATGAGGAGAGGAAGACTGAGTAACCTAATTGAGCCCCTACAATCTGATATCAGAGAAGATCTGTATTTGAAGATAATTTAAGGATATCTGAATTGGATTCAGGAGAAATGCAGGAAATTGATTGGTCAGGCTAATTATTCTCTCTTTTTGACAACAGGGTATCCCACTACGCACACCAAATAATTAAGTGATCTTCTCTCATTCTGTATTCTCTAGCAACAGACTTGATAGATGCTCAGCTTCCATCTTCCTGATAACAATGAGGAAATCTTTAAGGGACCAAAGTGACAGGAGTCACTTGTCAGCTATCCAGTGCCAAATTCATATTTTCACTTTATCCCCCAAATTTCCCCCATTCTTCTTGTGCTTCAAATATCTGTACTTAAAATTTCCATTACTTTGTAGGAGAATAACACCAGAAGTTAACTGCTTTCCCTATTAACTATCATGGATACACAGGAATATTCCTATTTGCTAAAGACAGAAAATTTCACACCTATACACACCACAATATGGTCAAAACAAAAGAGTGGCTTAATTAATTGCTGGCTGAGAGCCACATTCTTTCCAAATCGAGGCTTCTGCAAGATGGCATATGGTTTATTTCTTACAAATATGTAAAGCCTTTTGAAGTGATTATACTTGTATCTGTCAAAATAATTCTATACATGAAACTGTACAAAAATTTTTAAATATTATTTGCAAAAAAAAATGTCATTATAAGAATTTGGAAATAGTTTTCATTTCTAAGAGTTAAGACAGTGACCAGTATGCATTTTAGCAAATATTTTAATTTCACATAGTGGTTGTTCCATGTAGAATATACCAACATTTCTTAGGAACATTAACAGGAAATATAACTTTAAAATTTTTATTTATTAAAAAAAATTTTTTTTGGCCATGCCATGCAGAATGTGGGATCTTAGCTCCCAGATCAGGGATCAAACCTGCGTGGGGAGCCTTCACCACTGAATCGCCAGGTAAGTCCCAACAGGAAATATAATTTTTAAAGTGAAAAGATTATTTCTTCTTTTTTGGACAATGTTTTCAAAGGCAGAATATATTCAACACTTGATTTTTTATTATTTATTCTATTAAATTTAATCATTATGCCATTTTTCCCCCCAAAATCGTGCTTATATTGAGGATAGTTTAAAAAAAAAAAGGCATTTAATCTGAGTTCCCTGATGGTAAGAGTTTTATATTATTCATCATTATAGCTCCAGCACCTAGGATACAGGAGGTTGTGATGATCTGTCATCCCTGAATAAAAACAGTCTCCCTGAATAACCTCACAGTCTCAAAGAAGGCAGCGCACCCAGCCCTAGCACCCTCGGAGCAGTGCGCAGCAAGAGGGCACGGGCTAAGCCGGGTCCACAGAACTCTGGCTCAAAAGGCAGCACCATCCAAGCGCTCGGGCATCCAGGGTGTTCTCTCCTCAAGGCTCCAGTGGGATGATAACTATCCACTTAGACACATACAACATACAGCTAAACATTTAGGAGATGGCAAGTGTCAAAATATTAGAAAAACCTCGAAGCTGCAAGGTCTTAAAACTGTTTTACTCTGTCTCCTGCCTCAGTTCTATCCTGGTAGACTTCATAATGCTTGCTACTAGTGATCATGTGAATCAGAAAAACTAAGATGGCAGATTTTTATTTTTAAATGGTAACCCAATACCTACTCCAGAGCCGATCACCTACTGGGCTTTAAATAAACATTGTTCAATAATGAATTATGGAGGTGAATGAAACACAGGTATGGCGTGCTCTCGTGGTAAATGGATTTTCATGGTTGGTGGGAACACATTTCTAAATGTTTTTTCTTCTGCTAATATAAACGTATTTTGTTTCCAAAGGACATCGAGGATGTAAGGTATCAGGGCTGACTTATTCATAACTTTGGCTCCTTAGAATACTGAAAGAAACTAGAAAGGACAGAATTTATTAACATAATTAATAGCCATAAAGGCTCAATTCACTCCAGCGTACTTATGACTGGGGAACATGGACCTCTTGCATATATGAGCCGACACTGGGGGATCAGGGCAATAAAACACAATGGATAAAACCAGTAGGCAAGCAAGCGAGACAAAGCTATGAGAGACAGATCTTTCAAAGTGACTTAATATGATGGGCTTGTATGGGGTGGAAACATAAAAATTATCTTTACCTCACACACCTGAGAAACTAAAACTGAGCCAGGCTTACTCCATCTTGAGTCCTGGGAATGCACTGTGTCATCAAAGGGAAGTGTATATGCAAACAGCTGTGGCAGAGGCTATTTTAAAGTACCCACCTTGTGGCTCTTTTAGTCCCCCTAATCCATTATCTATTTTCAGTTAAAAATCATTAATGCCCAGCATATAAGAACTGAGAGACAGACAAAAAACACACATTTTTCCTTTTCCTATGGGGGTGGTAACCAGATGTCAATAGCTGCAGCTGTGACTATATAATTACCTGTTTGCATTAACGGAGACCACAGTTTAGATTTAATAGGTCAGATGACAATGCAGCCAAACGCATTTAGCCTATGATTACCCCTTTTCAAACATTCTCTCACTCGCAACTTCGACCCTGGGAACATAGCAGGCACAGACTTAGGTCAATAAGAAACACTGGCCGGCACAATAGGCCTTGCCTCAAACAGCGCTGTTGACAGACACCAGCACAAAGGAAATGAATAGAGTCCCCCTCAGTTCTCACACAGAGTGAAGAATGACTCAGTGTACTGCTGCTTTGGTGCTCTGTTTGTACAGTGTATACAGCTTTTGTCCTCAGCCACTGTTCACAGCTCAATGGGGGCTAAAGAGCCGAGGAAGTGAAGGCGGAAGAATGGTCCACACTCTTCCCGGTGGCCAGCAGTTGTCTCCACAGGCACAGAACAGGTCAAGTGAGAACTGGAAAGTCACTCGATAAAACTCCTCCTACTCCAGCTTACAGGACTAAAGTGATTTCTGAGTTAAAATACAAAGAGGGCATTATTTAGAGTGCCTAGAAAAGCCTAGAAAAGTCACTGTTAGTTTGATACTAATATATTTATTGATTGAATTACTGGCCTTTTGGCATTTCGTTCTCTGTCACATTTCTTGTACTTCTTTTTTAAAAGCTTAGGTTAGGTGCAAGGAGAAATTGGGGCTGGCTCGCAGTAGGGAACTAAAGTAATGCAAGCCAGGACTCACTAGAGACCACAGGAAAAGGGGTGGAGAGCAGGTGAGGAGTCAAAATCCAGGTAGCGGGTCCAAGGCATCAGTAAGGCCGGCAGAGGCATTTCTTCACTTTGGTATAAACAGCATACTGTCCCAGGTATACACACATCTCTCTTTATGCCTACTTCCCAAAGTAACAGGAGTTTAACAGTAAATAACCCAACACAGGGATAAAGTAGACTTCTAAGACAATTCAGTGGAGACTGTGAACAGATAGCACCATAGGCTTAAGACTAGTTTGCTTGATACTGGCCAAGAAACCTAGATAAAGTGAGGGACAGGTTCCAGCGATGAATGAAATGTCATTGGCTTGAGCCGAAACCATCTTGGCAGAAATGCATTTGCATTTATGTACATGTTTTGAAACTGGACTGTGTTCAAACTCAATCATACTAGCTGTGTGATGTTGCATAACCCCTCCAATTCATAATTCCTGCATCTGTAAAATGGAACGTCCCTCCATTTCTTTATCCCAAAAAATAATTATGGAGATAATAATAGTACCTACTTGTACCATTGATGCAATGGACATGAACCTGGGCAAACTCCAGGAGATAGTAAGGGACAGGGAGGCCTGGTGTGCTGCAGTCCTTGGGGTTGCAAAGAGTTGGACACAACTGGGTGACTGAACAACAACAACTTCATTGGTTGCTGTGAAGATAAGATACACGTAAAGCACATAGAAGAGGACCTGCTATCATGTAAATACTCAGTAAACACTGCCTATACTCAGTGCTAGTCCCTATTGCTCTCAGAATCACTACTCTAATTCTCTAGCACTAACACCACAAACTCCATCATCGCTCCTGCAGAGAGAACTGCCTTTGCAGGACTCTACAGAAGTCTTGCCAGATAATTTAATTAAGATCACCAACCCCTAAGGCCAGGAGGTATTTCATGTACTCAGAGGCTGTTTTTAGTGGTCCCCAGTAAAGAAATTCAAGCTTTATTAACTAACACTATGCTGTTGTGTCCGACTTTCTGACCCCATGGACTATAGTTCACCAGGCTCCTTTGTCCATGGGCGGAGAAGGCAATGGCACCCCACTCCAGTACTCTTGCCTGGAAAATCCCATGGATGGAGGAGCCTGGTAGGCTGTGGTCCATGGGGTCGCTAAGAGTCGGACATGACTGAGCGACTTCACTTTCACTTTTCACTTTCATGCATTGGAGAAGGAAATGGCAACCCACTCCAGTGTTCTTGCCTGGAGAATCCCAGGGACGGGGGAGCCTGGTGGGCTGCCGTCTATGGGGTCGCACAGAGTCGGACACGACTGAAGTGACTTACCTTACTTTGTCCATGGGATTCTCCAAGCAAGAATATTCGAGTGGGTTGCCATTTCCTTCTCCATGTGAATGGTATACATGTGACATAAGTTATAAATAAGATACATAACCCTATTAATATTTGAACTTTTTCAAAAAATGTGTATGATTTGAATTTTTCTCAAATCTACATCAACTGTAAAGCCTAATAATTATTCCTAAGGGGGAAAACAATAGCAATTTTATGGCAGCACTAGTTACTCTATTGTCTAAATACTCTTCTAAGAGACTTATCCAAGGTATAATATTTTTACAGTGAAAAAATTAAAGGGCAAAGCATTAAGTAACTTGCTTAAGATTATACTGTATTTAACAGTATAATCTTAAGCAAGTTACTTAATGCATATTTAAGTATGAATTTATATTACATATTTAATGTAAATCCAGGCAGTAACATTCCATCTTGTGCTCATCAACACTACATTGTACTATTTCATTAATATTCCTATGAAAGCATCTGTAACAACTTGCTAAGTAGTAACTATTCTTACTCTTACACTTAACAAACGAAAGCAGTCCTTTCCATGGAAGATTCTGGCACAGAATCAAACCATATACCCACAGCAATCTCGTAAATGATAATATACTATGAACTAAAATGTTTAATGTATATCCTTTTACCCTTTTTGAGGAACAGGTAGTTGCTGACTACTAGTCCAGTAGGAGTCAAAAAGTAAAATGCTTTGCTTAATTGCTTTCATCACCACACAACCGTAATTAGTTTTGTGCTTATGAATTTAATCTTACATGTTAATTATATCTGCAATGATTCTGAGACTGCAACGAAGTTAATTAATGAAAAGTAACTGCCTTGAGGATAGATGCTTTAAGCATATAAATGATTACAAAAAGAAAAAAATGTACCCAATTTCAATAACTTTCAGAATGCCTCCCCACATCTAAATCTCTCATGGTATTGGTCAATTGAAACATCAATACCAAGCAAGAACATGTCAGAAGTTTTAGTAAAATTCTGCCCTTATTTAAAAATTCATTCTATATGGCTCTGATTTAACTTATTCTTCAAAATCTGGACTTATATAAACATAGACAAATATTCATGAATGACCTTTATCACAATGAAATTAAAAACAAAGATACCAGACTTCCATACCCAGCAGTATGTTAGGATAAGTAAACTGACCAAAGCTCCTGCTAAAAAGAAATAAACACAGTGGTTAAAATACCCCACAAAACAGTTTTCTTTAATTGTATCAGAGTCAGCAGTTTACAATTGATTATAGAAAGGTAGAAAAAGAAAAGAGAGCCAGAACTCAAAGAATAAACAGAGCACAGAAGCTGGGTTTTGAAAACTTGAGCTTCTTTTAACATTTTTATAGACACAAAGAGTCACTACATAATGGGAAAAAAGGGGATAGTTACCTAGAGGATAGGAAATTCTAAATTTGTAGAAAAGAGGTAAAAAGTCTCAAGTTAAATACAGCAAAAATTTAAAGGATTCCTGACAGAAAAGACAAATCCACCATCAAAATTCTTTTAAAAATGGAACAGTTAAAAAAATTGATTCAAACAATTGACTTTTAAAAAGGAAATTTTAACAAATATAAAAAATTTGGTAATATTTTCTCTGGCCACAATACAATTATGCTAGAAATTAATAATAAAAAAATTCTCATTTGGAAATTTGAAATATACTTCTGTACAATTCATAAGTTAAGAAATAATGGAACTTTGAAAATAACATGAAAATATATAAATTAGCCAAGTTGTTCAAATGTACTATATAACAATAAAGCAGTTTAATTCTTATAAACTATTTTATTGAACAGCCTGCAGTTTGTTTGGCTTTAGTTTTTTATAATTTATAAAAAGAATACTTGATTATCACAGTATAATCATGTATGCTAAGTATAACATATGATCAATATTTTTTCATTAAAATAAACTATGTTCTGTTTGTGTGTGTGCTCAGTTGTGTCCGACTCTTTGCGACCCCATGGACTATAGCCCTCCAGGCTCCTCTGTCCATGGGATTCTCCAGGCAAGAATACTGGAGTGGGTAGCCATTTCCTCCTCCAGTGGATCTTCCTGACCCAGGGATTGAACCTGCATCTCCTGTGTCTCCTGCATTGGCAGGTGGATTCTTTACCCACTGAGCCACCTGGAAGCCCCATGTTCTATTTTACTCTATATTTATCAAGAAGCTCTCTTGATTAGGTTATCCCAAAGTATTATCTGTTTGAAAGAGTTTGGCATCTTAAAATTTTTCATCTTGAAGGTATATATTTATGATTCTTTGAGTTTAATGTAAATATCCTTTTTAAAAACTTTTGAGCATTTGCATACATGTATGTAAGGCACCCTTGATCCCTGAACACCACAGAAATAATGTTATGTCCCCCTAAAATTCATATGTTAAATCCTAATGCCCAAGGTGATGGAGTTGGGGGCTTTGGGAGGTGATTGGTCACAAGGGTAGAGCCCTTATGGGTAGAGCAGTTAGTGACCCTCTAAAAGAGACCCCAAAGACCCCCTGCAACTTCCACCAACTGAGAACACAGTGTGAAGATAGCTGCTATGAATCAGGAAGTAGATCCTCAACAAATACCAAATCTGCTACTGCCTAGATGATAGGACTTCCCAGTCTTTGGGGCCATGAGAAGGAAACACTTGCTGTTTAAGCCACCTCATGTATGGTATTTTTTTTTACAGCAGCCCAAAGAGACTAAGATACTGAATAAGTTCCATTTTTCTCTATATTAAAAAACTGGCTATAAAACTTGGCAAGAATCATTTGAAAAAAGTTAGGAAAAGAACAGTAAAAACCAGAACCCTGAATTAAGTGTTCAGAGATATACTGGATATGTACTTGGATTTAAAAACTTGTGTTGGAACCCATACCACTGTGTTTCCCACTTAAAATGGCTAATTTTGGCAATGTTCAATTCAAATGCCTAAGCTGGACTTAAAATATGAAGGCCTGACCTGTATTTTGAATCACTGAATCCAAGGATGTGGTCTGAAGGCCAAATACTTTTCAAAAATGGCAGCCTAGTGTGCTTGACAGCACATCCCAGTAGCATATCTTTTAAAAACCAAGAAAGAGACGAGAACAAGAAGGGTTTGATGTATAGATACTGACTCTCAGCTCTCCAAAACAGAAATTAACCTAAACTAGCTTAAGTGTTGGAGAAGGTGATGGCACCCCACTCCAGTACTCTTGCCTGAAAAATCCCATGGATGGAGGAGCCTGGTAGGCTGCAGTCCATGGGGTCGCTGAGAGTCGGACACAACTGAGCGACTTCACTATGACTTTTCACTTTCATTCATTGGAGAAGGAAACGGCAACCCACTCCAGTGTTCTTGCCTGGAGAATCCCAGGGACGGGGGAGCCTGGTGGGCTGCCGTCTATGGGGTCACACAGAGTCGGACACGACTGAAGTGACTTAGCAGCAGCAGCAGCAGCTTAAGTGTACTTCCCTGGTGGCTCAGATGGTAAAGAATCTGGCTGCAATGCAAAAGACCTGGGTTTGATCCCTAAGTTGGGAAGATCCCTCAGAGAAGGGAACGGCTAACTACTCCAGTATTCTTGCCCAGAGAATTCCATGGACAGAGGAGCCTGGTGGGCTATAGTACATGGGGTTGAAAAGAGTCAAACACAACTAAGCAACTAACACTTTCACTTTACTTTCAGCTTAAGAAGAGAGAGAAAAAGTGAATTCATTATAAGGCTATATGGTGCCTTCAGAAACCCTTGGAGCAGACTTCTCTTGTGTCTCTTGCATTGGCAGTTAGGTTCTTTACCACTGTATCACCAGGGAAGCACCTCAAGAAGGGCAGGGTCCAGAAACTATGAGGAGCCATTCGAGACTCGGGCAGTGAACTTTCTCTAATGCATCTCACCTCTCTTCTTGCCACATGACTATGTAATTCCTTCTTCTTTGAACCAGCTCTGTTCTTCAGTCTGCATGGCATACAATATGGTTACTCAAAACCTTTCAATTTATGTTAAAGGCCGAGATATATGAAGAGACTAATCACCTTTTCCTTGTTCACAATTCCAAAATCCAGGGGATGGAATTTTGGTTTGATTCCAGCTTGGGGTCGGTGCCTACTCTGGTCTAATCAGGTGAAAGAGCCCACGTGGCTTCAGCATGGCTGCCCATAGCCCACTGTTTGGGTGGTCAGGTGTCACTAATGGTACTGTTGGAAAACAGTGTTGAAAACTGCAAAAGACACTCAGCATAAGCAAGAAACAAGGGTTGTGCATGAGCAATATGCTTTCTGATGGAATTTCAAATCGCCCTATACACGTGGGGCTAGAGGTAAAGAACCCACCTGCCAATGAAGGAGACGTAAGAAATGTGGGTTCAATCTCTGGGTTGGGAAGATCCCCTGGACAAGGAAATGGCAACCCATTCCAGTATTCTTGCCTGGAGAATCCCATGGATAGAGGAGCCTGGTGGGCTACAGTCCACGGGGTCACAAAGAGTCGGATATGACTCAACTGACTCAACTACCTACCCAGTAGATAGGTGTCATGTTGGATAACCAAGGTTGAGGGCGTTGCCTGAGGCCTTGGGTAGGGGGATGGGAAACCAACTGGGCTCCAAGCAAAGAGGTGGAGGGTAGATTTCCTCAAGTAGCAAAAGGGATACAGCAGAGAGAAGTGTGGCCAGCACTGCCCCAAATAGCTGATAGGACATGTTGAACATACATTCAACATGCAGAGAAACATATAAGTTTCTCTATATTTGATTAGTGACTTCTGACAGAACTGCTAAGTTCCTTTTCCCTGGAGCCTTTACTATTAATAAATATTTTGAGATTTTGATGCCTATACTAAACATTCTGCTTGGTCTCAATTCACATAATTCGACACATACTCTTTATATTATCTACTCATTCTTTAGGAATCAATTCAAATATGACCAACCTCCTCTGTGAAGCCTTCCTTGACTGCCTCTGGCATTTATCCACTCCTGATTATAGAGTTTAAGAGGCAATCTAGAGGTGGTTAAGAGTATAGGCTTTGTAATCAGACTTCAAATGTTTGAATTCAAGCTCTGTGAGTGGGTGACACTTGGCCTTGGACAAGTTATTCAACTTCTCTGTGCTCTCAGTTGCCAACACTATAAAATAGGAATGACATTGTGTGCCAATTATAATGTTGTAAGGGTTAATGAGTTGATACATGTAAAGCATTTGCCTGAATCATAGCGATTGGTCATTAAATATTAGCTTCTTGTTTAAAAGTTACTCCTATAGCTGAGATTATGAACTAGACTTTTATATTAAGTCAATCAATTTAAGAATTCCCTTTCTTAGGTGTGGTATAAAACAACAACAAAACAAAGAGGGTAATTTATATATGAACTTCAATGTAATTTCATTTACTTCTCAAAAAGTGACTGAGGATAATGTACTAAACCTATTTAAGAAAAAAAGGCATTTATATGGAAAGGCTTTTCTTTTGAAGTCATTCACCAGGGAAGTAGAAAAAAACTTCAAAATCTTAGATATCTATTTGAATTTCAGAGAAGAAAGCAAATATTGAGCCCAGCTTTGGGCTATTGTTTTTTAAATGTATAGAAAAAGAACTTAGAAATCTGGACTGAAATCTCACAGAGCAAAATTTCCATCATTTATCAAACCAAAAATTTAGCCAAAACTATATTTCACGAAATCCTGCAGGTTTTCAAAATAAGTAGAAACAGTACAAAATCTTTTTATGAGACCTGCCTTTTCTCTAATTACTAAAGTAATGTCTGAAATGGAAAAGACTGAGTGATGGAAAAATCTGGTCATCTGCAACAAAAGAAAAACAAATGATGGCTATGCAAGGTGAGAAGTAAATGGTCCTCAAACGCCTCCTCTGTAATGTTATTAGATGCATTCTCACTTTGTCTTATTTTGCTTCTGAACTATCAGCTATTAAGAAAGGGTAGACGGTAAAGAATCTGCCTGCAATGTGGGAGACCAGGGTTTGATACCTGGGTCGGAAAGATCCCTGGAGAAGGGAATGGCTACCCCCTTCAGTACTCTTGCCTGGAGCATTCCATGGACAGAGGAGCCTGGGGGGGCTACAGTTTATAGGGTCACAAAGAATTGGACACAACTGAGCAACTAACACTTTCTTCACTTTCAGAAAAAAGATACACAGAAATCTGGAAATAAGAGTCACTTCTTCTTCCACAGAATACATTTCTCCTTGGATCAATTTCATTCATTCAATAAATATTCACAGAGCACCTACTATGACACATGTCTGGCCACAGCAGTAAATCGAAGAGCCAAGCATGTGTGTTGCTATTTCAACAAATCCAGCCACCTTATATGCTGCCATGAGGAATATATGGCTCTACCTCCAAATTATCACCATTAGTGACTCCAAAAAATAAAATTACCTTGCTCCCAGATTTCCAGACCACGGATTTTTAACCTAAGTTCATGGGTCTCTAAAGGTTAATGAATGTGTTGGGGGAATTGTGAACCCTGTGCTATTACATGCAAAATGTGTGTAGTATATACAAGTGTAAACTTTCCTAGACACACAATGTGCTTTCACTATATTTTCAAGTTGGCCTATGACCCCCAAAGTATAAACCATCACTGCTCTAGGCACAGGAAAATTCCAATAATTCTATTCTACTGAAAAGACTGCTGCCATATACCAACGTGGACAGCAGCTGGTAGATTCTCATCTGACATTTTATAGCACAATATTCTACGATTTTATTGACAAGTTACATTTTACGCATCTAAGTTCTGACTTCTAACGTTCTGAGTACCAGCAATCTAGTCAAGTCTGTTAGACAAAGACTTCTTCCAAAAAAACTGTTTACAGAACTTGGGCTCCAGCAACTCTTGCAATATAATTCTTGTGTATAACTGAACCACAGAAAAATAACTCCTTAATTTGTGGTTAGAATAACCACTGCAGAAAAACCTACGGTGGGTGGCATGAAACTATCACAATTATAAAGTAACCAAGCAAATAATATACTACGTCTATAACAGATAGAATGTTATAAATCCAAAACATACAGTGCTATAAATAAAGTCTGAGGTTATTTGCTGGGATCCTCTGACTAACACGGCAGTGACAAGGACCTCTCTGAGCTTGTTTTATAAAGGACTAACTAGAGCCATTTGACGGTAGACTCTGTGGCACCACATGTATTGTTTGGGCTAAGAAATGAGGTGAACTGCACTGTATAGCAACTTTGGGAAAATGCTGCCTTTAATATAAACAAACAATGGACTTTCCTTTAGAAGCCATGATAAGGGAGAGGAGGGCAGCGGGATTAGTCCTATGAAATCAGCATGCCTGCAATTTTGGAAACCATGAATAAGAGCAGTCAGTGTGTCTAAATGCCTATTTGTTGACAGCTGTAATCAGATCATTTCCCCCCAAATTAAAATCATAGATTTTAGAGTTGGTAAGTCACAAAAAAGATCAACAAGCTGATGGGACTGAGGACCAAAGACCATACATGACTTGCTCAAGTTCACAAAACGAAACACAAAGGAAACCGGGCATCCCTGATGCTGCCATTTCTTTTTCAGGAAAGACTATCGCTCTCTGTTTGCATCTGCCTAGGATTCAAAATGTCTTGACTTGGGGAGAGAGGAGACACACCTAGCTTTATGGCAGGTGAATCAATGCTTTTGAGTCCTTTTCTTGGCAGGGAGAGTTGATCAAGTGAGTGAGTAGCATGGACAGCATAAAAATCTAACTTTTGGCACAACCTTACTCCTTTCAAAAACTATCCAATAGAGTAAATCAAAGGGAAGCAGGAAGTTAGAAATGCAAATTCTAATGTGTAGCTCCAGAACCACGCCTGGACAACCAGCTGGGTAACAGAATGTTCTGTTGGCCAGGTACTCACTGAAATTTATCAGGAATTCCAGAAGACACTGAGTATGGATGGTTTTCTTAAGACAGTACAGTGCTTTGACCTGGGCTCCCAGAAACACTTTCAGAGTACTTACGGGATGAAAAGTTGTCATAATGCCTCGAAGATATTACTTGGCCTTTTCCATCATTCTCAAGTAAACACTGGATTTTCTAACTACAAAACTGAATGAAAAGAAAACAGAAGCCTATGAAAACGTTCCCCACCCCACTCTTAAAGAGATCTGTGACAGTTTCAAATATAATCATGAATTATAACAAGATAACCATATGAAAAAAGTTACAATATAATTCACATAGCATATAATTCACCCATTTAGAATAAAGACTTCAATGGCTTTATGTATACTGTACTCACTAAAAAAAGAGTTGTGCATTCACTATCACAATCAATTCTTAAATATTATCATCACTCAAAAAAAAACGCTATAGCCCCTAGCCATCAACCCCTTAAGCCCTTCCCCTCCTCTTCACATCCCTAGGCAACCACTAATCTACTTTCCACCTCTAAATATATTTGCCTACTCTCGACATTTCATGTACATGTAATTGTACAATATGCAGTCCTTTGTGACTGGCTTCTTTCACCTAGCACAAGGTTCTCAAAGTTCAGCCAGGTTGTATCTTCATCACTGTTTATGACTGAATCACACACACACATATAAATATCACATTTTGCAGTAGGTGGGCATTTGAGTTCTTTCCATCTTTTAGCTATTACGAGTAATACTGCTATGATCACTTGTTTATAAGTTTTTGAGTAGACATATGTTTTCATTTCTTCCAGTTATAAACCTGGGGATGGAATTGCTGGGTCATGTGGTAACTCTGTTTAAGTATTTCAGGAACTACCAACCTAATTTCAAAATGGCTACAGCATTTTATGTGTCCATTCATCAGAAAGTTCTTGCTTTTAAAAATCATAACAATGAAACAGATTGTGAATACAAACTCCTTATTTTCTCCTAACAGGTAACTGAAGAAAAAAATACAAGCATTGATAAATATGATTTTTAAAAATACATACTATTAGCATATGAAATTCAAATGCAGAGATCAAAAACACAGAAAGATAGCTTTAAATCGCTATTTTTAAAAAGGAGAGCCATGTACTAAATACTTCCTGTATTACTTAAACCAAATGGAAATATTACACATGGACTATACATATTGGGGCTTCCCTTGTAGTTCAGTCGGTAAAGAATCTGCCTGCAATGAAGGAGACTCAGGTTCGATTCCTAGGTCGGGAAGATCCCCTGAAGGAAAAGGCAACCCACTCCAGTATTCTTGCCTGGAGAATCCCATGGATGGAGGAGCCTGGCAGGCTACATTCCATGGGGTCACAAGAGTTGGACACGACTATACATCACTCTAAAATAGTGGGGAATCTTAAATATAATTCAAAAGGACAAATTAAATTTCTCAGAAACTAAACTAGAATTTATCTACTCAAGGATAGCTCATACTTTCAGTCATTAGAAAGAAGAAAAACTATCTTTAATATGGAAAACTAATGCATATTCATAGGGCAAAGTAAAGGCAGTATGCTGATCTGGAGAAGAAAATGAACGCTAGCTTCTACAACCATATAGTAAAGATGAAAAAGAGGTATTATCCAACAGGTTTGCGGCACACAATTTGGGAACAGCAACTTCCTAAACTATGCAGTAAACTGCATATTCTGGACAGTGAGGGGCTTTACTTCTATAAATTGGGTGTGCTTCCTATACAGGAAGACAAGGCAAGTTAGTATTTATAACTAAATGTGTAGCAGAGATTAAAAGAAAATTTGGCCAAGCACCACTAACTTCCACTGGTGCTTCTGCCAGGAGGGAGTTTATAACATTGGAAACAGCAGCAGGCTGACAAGTGACCAGGGGGAAAGTGCGATTAGCAGCAGAAGACAGAGGGAAGCTATTCAGATCAGAAGATCCGGTGCACACAAATCAGAGTTTTTATCACATTCCAGCACCAGCCACTTTGCCTTTTCTGGTCAGCAGTGGTTTTAGTCTTCCACAATTGCCTTTAACCTCACCTTTACAATCTCTGGACAATGATGGCTGACAAAGTAAGAAACTCGGTTCACATCATAACCTAGCACCCAAGAGGCTCCTTCTGGGATTCCCTGGTGGCTTAGTGGTAAAGAAACCACCTGCCAATGCAGGAGACACAAGTTCGATCCCTGGTCTAGGAAGATCCCACATCCCACGGAGCAACTAAGCCCACAGGGCCACAGCGATTGAGCCCGTGCTCTAATGAGCCCATGTGCTGCAACTACTGAAGCCCACGCACCCCAAAGCCCACGTTCTACAACAAGAGAAGCCACCACAATGAGAACCCTGAGCATTGCAACTAGAGAGTAGCCCCCCTTGACACAACCACACAGGAGCCAGCACAGGAATGAAGACCCAGCACAGCCAAAAATAAATAAATAAATATTTGTTAAAAAAGAGAGAAATCTTCTGTACACACATTAACACACAACTGAAATAAGTTTCCAAAAAGCTATAATTAGTCTTGCTATGTGCAGTGCATTCTAATATATCCTATTCTATTTTACCAATGAAAAAATGCTGAGAATGACACAATACATTGTGGTTTACAGTCTACATAGCTCAAAAATAAGTCAATAATATAAATAGTCAAAACTAGGGACTTGCCTGGTGGTCCAGCGGCTAAGACTCCATGCTCCCAATGCAGGGGCTGGGGTTCGATCCCTCATCAGGGAACTAGATCTCACATGTTACAGCTAAGACCCGGCACAATCAAATAAATTTAAAAAAATTAATATTATTAAAAAAAATTAGTCAAAACTAATTTTGCATATGAGCAGGCAATGACAACTAAGTCACAAGTGTCACTTGGACAATAGAGATTTTAAGGAAGTAAGAGAGGTTAAAATTCAAATGAATCAGTCTTAAGAATAATAAAAGAAAGTCATATGAGCTCAATGCGAATCAGTAATTCTTATTATGGGGCGGGGGGGGGGGAGTAGCAGTTCTGACTTATTCCAAGATAAATTTTAAATATTTTAAAATAAAGGCTGAAATATAAAACTATAAAATACTAGAAGGAAACATATGCCAATATTTCCACGGAGACAATGGTTTTTCTGAGCATGACAACCAAAGTAGAAAGTGTAAAAGAAAAAGCATGTAAAAATCAATAATAATAGGAAAATGTTATATGACAAATGTAACCAACAGTAAACTGGTAGTAAATAGTTTTAACAGTTTGACAAAGGGTATAAATTAAAAAGTGACAAATCCAAAGACTAATGAGCAATTGGAATAGGCAAATAAAACTGGAATACAACATTCAGTCCAGAATTTAATAAATGGCAAGATGTTAACCACTGCTAGTCATCAAAAATGCAAACTAAAACAATGCCACTATTTTTGTCTATTAGACTACATGAAAGATAAAATGATATAACAACCAGTGTTAGGGACAAATAAGTCTCTTTGTGGCAAATGGAAAGTATGTGTAAATTTTTAGGAAATATACATCCTTTCCAGTCTTCCCATTCCAAAGAATTTACTTCAAGGAAATAGTCAGATAATCATACCAAGATTCATGCAGAGAATTATCTCTGAAGTGTTTATAAAAGTACTGAAAACTGGAAATGTCAATAATATCAATAGTTTAGTAATGGAATGCTACATGAAAAGTGAAAGTTAGTCGCTCAGTCGTGTCCGACTCTTTGTGACCCATGGACTGTAGCCCACCAGGCTCCTCTGTCTATGGGACTCTCCAGGTAAGAATATTGGAATGAGTAGTATTCTACAGGGGATCTTCCTGACCCAGGGATCAAACCCAGGTCTCCTGCATTGCAGTAGTTTCTTTACTGTCTGAGCCACCAGGAATGCCCACTATGTGTGTGTGTGTATATATATATATATATACACACACATACACACACACACTATATGGTCTTTAACAATTTTCTTGATGACATACCTAGATATCTAACTATTTGGAGGGAAAACCTAGTTATAAAATTGTTGTTGTTTTAGAGGCTAAGTTATGTTCGACTCTTTTGCGACCCCACAGATTGTAGTGTGACAGGCTCCTCTGTCCACGGGATTTCCCAGGCAAGAATACTGGAGTGGATTGCCATTCCCTTCTCTAGGGGATCTTCCCAACCCAAGGAACCCATGTCTCCTGCACTGGCAGGCATATTCCTGACCATGGACCTACCCGGGAAGCAGTTATAAAATAGTACTCAAAAATAAGATTTTTTGTTAAGAGCTTTTTTTACATTATTTTTTTACTAGATGATCTCTGTTTATTTCTGCTAATTTACTTGAATTTATTGTATTTTGCAATAAGCTTGAATTATTTCTGTAATAAAATGATAAAAAAGATGAACATTAATTATATCTAACACTCATCATATACATAGGTCAGGAAGACACTACAATCTCAAAAAGATAAATTAGCTCAGCAAAGAAACTGACAATTTACCAAAAAAAAGAAATACTATTAATAAATAAACCTATGAAATGTTCAATCGGTTTGTATAAGCCTGAAAAATATTAATAAGCTTTGTGTGTGTGTTAGTCACTCAGTCATGTCCAATGCTTGTGACCCCACGGACTGTAGCCCACCAGTCTCCTCTGTCCATCGGATTTTCCAGACAGGAACACTAGAATGGGTTGCCATTCCCTTCTCCAGGGGATCTTCCCAACCCAGGGCTTGAACCCGGGTCTCGTGCACTGCAAGCAGATTCTTTACAGTCTGAACTACCAAGAAAGGTCAACTTATTTCCATTAATCTTTCTTCAGGAAATAGTCCTAGAAGTCTTACCCTCAAAGATGTTCACAGTTGGGCCACTTACAAGAGTTAAAACAGCAGAAACAACCTACATGTCTAATAAACAGGACTGCTTAAAGAAACTGTGCTATATTAGGTGATATATAAAGCATTCTTCATAATGAAAAAGGCTGTACTACAAAATTAAGTGAGAAACTTGTGATTCAAAATTATACCGGGAGATTAAAACCATATACAAATAAGATGAAAACCTGTATCTAATGAGAAGACTGAAAGGAAATTCACCAAAATGACTGGCGGACCTATGAAGTGTTTTTTGTTGTTGTTGTTGTTGTGCCTGTCAGTTTAGCAGTTTTTTGGTTGTTTTTTTTTTTTGAGGTATAACTGACCATATAACATATTATATATATATATTTTCATATATTATATATTTTTTGAGGTATAACTGACAATATAACATTGTATTCGGGCTTCCCTGGTGGCTCAGAGGGTAAAGCATCTGGCTACAATGTGGGAAGCCTGGGTTTGATCCCTGGGTCGGGAAGATCCCCTGGAGAAGGAAATGGCAACCCACTCTGGTCCTCTTGCCTGGAAAATCCCACGGATGGAGAAACCTGGCAGGCTACAGTCCATGGGGTCACAGTCGGACACAACTAAGCAACTTCACTTACACTTTTCATAACATATTAGTTTCAGCTTGAACAACATTATGTTTCAATATTTGTATATATTGTGAACTGATCAGCACTGTTAAGTCTAGTTAACACTCATCACCATACATAGTTAAAGAATTGAACCTAAGAATTTTTCAAATTTTCCTACTTGGGAATTTCCCATAGCTTTTTTATGAGACTGCATTACTTTTGTAAATTGAAACAAAAAGAAAAAATTAACAATAGAAATTCCAATGTAAGTGCAATTTTAGTAGTTTGGCATGATCAATGGAGATAATTAGCTTTGACACTGCAGTGATCAATATATAGAATAAATAAATGAATTAAAGCTTTAATCTAAAATGAAGGAACCAACAGATTCAACTGAATTTGGTTTGGTCAGTAGCATATTTTTAAACAAGAGTATACAGAAGTATACTTAAAGAGTATACTTAAACAAGAGTATACAGAAAAATGGGAAAGACCAATAAGCTATCAATTTTCAGTGTAGAAGGACACAGTATTGGATATTTACAATGATAGATGTACACTTTTTTCTACTTTCCTTTTTTAATAATAAAAATACTGTTTAATTGCCCAATGACAGAAATCAAAAGGATAAACTATGGTTTATACTTAATAATGTTTCTTTATTATTTCACAAAAGCTTACTGCAACAAAAATGTTCAAATGTAAAAAGTGATACCTAGAGGCATTTTCTTCCTGGAAGAGGGCATGGCAACGCACTCCAGTATTCTCGTCTGGAGAATCCAGCAGACAGAGGAGCCTGGCAGGCTACAGTCCATAAGGTCACAAAGAGTCAGATGTGACTGAAGCGACTTAGCATATATGCATGCAGAGGTATTTTTTATTTGATAAACATGTTATTAAATATTTTAAAAGAAATGGAATGATCTGTTCTAAGTGAACAGACTGCTAAGGATTCTATCCTCCCAACACATCGTGCAACAGGTTGGGCTCCAACCCAAACCCTACTGTGTACTAGTTCACTGATTGCACAAGTCGCCTTACTTCTCTAGGCTTAGTCTCCTTGCCTACAAAATGTGAATAATGCTGCCTGGCTCAAAATACTACTGCACCTTATCCTTTTATCTCTACAAAATTCAATGCAACTTATCTCAAATATTAAAAAGACAAAATAAGAGAGTAAGCTATGGTTATGTACTTGAGGGCTGAATCAAGAATTAGGATTATGACCTTCATTTCACCCACTATTCATCCCACCCCCATCTCTGAAAAAACAAAACAAATAAATAAATATGCAGTTTCCAAGAATTGTGACATAATTTCATTCCAGAAAATGAAATCAGTGGATAACCACCCCTTAGGAAATGAGCACAGAACAAACTTATTTACCATGAGTTAAAACATAATAATTAGAACGGAAAGAGGCAAAACCTTATTACGTTAATGATGTATTGAATATTATGGGTGTTTTTTTACTACAGAAAGTTGAAAAATGTTATCAGAAATTCCCTGAAATAAACATAACTTGGTAATCATATCTAATAGAAAAGCACTCAATCATTAATTTTTGGTTTATGTTTTATTTGAAAATAGGGAGGGACAAATAATTCATACCTTCAAAATTCAGCCAGCCTAAAAAGGTAAGTAATTTTTAGTCTGAAAAACACAAAATTTCGAGAAGAAAAACTGTGCCTGTATACAGATGTTGGAAAATGGTTCTTCAAATTGTTTGTGAGGATGTCTTAATTCTTAGAGGCAGAACTGGAGAAATAAGCTTTGGAGCAAGACACAGCTGGATTAGGTGCTTCCCTGATGGCTCAGTGGTAAAGAATCCCCCTGCAGGAGCTGTAGGAGCTGCAGGTTTTTTTCCTGGGTTGGGAAGATCCCCTGGAGGAGGGCATGGCAATCCATTCCAGTATTCTTGACTGGAGAATCCCATGAACAGAGGAGCCTGGTGGTCTACAGTCAATGAGTTGGCAGAGAGTCAGATGCGACTGAGCACATACACACATACACCTGGTTTAGAATCCCAGCTCTGCCACTGAACAGCTGTTGGACCTTCAGGAAGATCCTCTGGAGGAGGGCATGGCAACCCACTCCAGTATTCTTCCCTGGGAAATCCCATGCACAGAGAAGCCTGGTGGGCCACAGTCCATGGGGTCGCAAAGAGTTGGACATGACTGAAGTGACTTAGCATGCACAGGCAAAGGTGCCTGGCCCTCTGGCTAGATAAGAGTAATTCCCCTCCCCTATTCCCTTGCAGCACATCACAGTGAAAAGATTAAACGCTGGTTTTCAGAGTTTTCTCTGCAGTTAGGGAGGAGCCATGAGGTTTGATCAAGGAAAAGTGAAGTCGCTCAGTCGTGTCCGACTCTTTGCGACCCCATGGACTGTAACCTACCAGGCTCCTCAACCCACAGAATTTTCCAGGCAAGAATACTGGAGTGGGTTGCCATTTCCTTCTCCAGGGGATCTTCCTGACCCAGGGATCGAACCTGGGTCTCCCACATTACAGGCAGATGCTTTAGCATCTGAGCCACCAGGGAAAGGTAGGCTGAAATCTAGAAGAGACTGCTAAGAAAGATTTTGTTTTCCTGATAAAAGAGGCAGAGAAACTGACTCTACCCTCCCCGACTCTCTTCCTCTCTTGAACACAAGACATGTAGCCCAGGGGAATCAGCAGCCTTTCTGTACCTGTGATGCAAGAAGAAGGCGACGCTAATGTCAAACAGCTGAAGCCACCCCAGAAACCACCAGCATCCAGGATTCTTATGCAAGAAAAGTAAGTCTCTTATTTGTTTAATCCACAAGTTTGTAAGGTTTCTGCTAAGTATAACTGATAAATCTAAATGATTTGGAAAGTCACTTAATTCTGTGAGGCTCACTTTCTTCCTCTGTAAATATGAGAGTTAAGATATGTATGTCAAGTATCGTTATCTGTTTGACCTGTAGAAAAGGTAATGTCAGCTGTTCATGAGGATGATGACAACCTTATTTAATTCTCACCCAAACCAACTGGACTAATCATCTCATTCATCCATTTTAAAGGCAACAAAACTGAGGGTCCATGAAGTTAATCACCTTGACCAAGATTACACAATTAGTAAGTTGAAGAGCCAGGATTCAAGTTCAGGAATTCTTATTTCAGCGCCACTGGACCTAAACCACTACGATGCTAAGTAAAGTGACTCTATGCAGTAAGAGCTAAAGCTAGTAACTGCTGGCTATAATGATTATGATAATGTTAGACAACTATGAAGACAAGAACAGATACACCCTAATTTTCATTCTGGAAAATAATAAATTCTCATTAATTCAACATTAATTTCATTTTTCTGCTTAAAATTAGGATGATCTCACTTCTTTATTGAAACAGGAATACATAGCACTCATCACTGAAGGCAATTTTGTTCCTTTATAATACAAAAAGGGAACTAATAATAGTGTATCGTGTGTACATGTGTGGTAAGTCATGTCTGACTCTTTGCAACCCCATGGACTGTAGCCCATCAGGTTCCTCTGTCCATGTGATTTTCTAGGCAAGAATACTGGAGTGGGTTGCCATTTCCTCCTCCAGGGGATCTTCCCAACCCAGGAAACAATCGAACCTGCATCTCCTGCGGCTCCAGCATTGGTAGGCATATTCTTTGCCACTGTGCCACTTAGGAAGCCCAATAACAGTATATACCAACCCAAACTTGCAATACCTAATGTGAGCTAAATGCTTTTGTGACTCTTGTCTAACAAAAAGGTAAGCAATGACTGTTTATGGTGAACATCTACAAGGTACTATACCAGATATTCTTAAATTATTTTTGCCAAAAGAGAGATTTCATAAGCCAGTGCTAAAGTTAGGAAGTGGCTGCTGCTGTTAGCAATCATCAATGTCATCATCACCATCAGTTACATACCTAGAATTTATATCAAACTAGCATATACTCAGCTTTAGGTACCACTTTGGGAACATTTTCCTTCAAACTCCAGAAAGTTTTCTTTGGTGAAATAAATGATACCAACTTCAAAAAAAATTCATGCTGAAGGTATAGTATTTGGAAAACAAGCAAAATTCAAAATTAAAGTTTCTAAATAAATTACATTCAAGAAATAGGCAAGCTAAAATATTTCCAGTTGCAATTAGGAAAAGATATTTAGTTTCTGGAACAGATTGAGACTTTAAGAGTTTATGTTTAGCTGTTAACATTCAAAAATAGTTTGGCATATGTCTTTCCAGTAAATAAAAAATAAAGGTGAAGGCTGAAACTAAATGATGGTGAGTAAAATAGAAGTTTTGAGGTGATGTTAACTCAAGTAAAAATGTTAAGTCTCAAAATACATACCTTCACAGCAACGTATTTTGGAAGCCAGATAACTTTCAATCATATATTCCACTTTGGAAGACGGATAGCTCTCTCCACTACTTATCATAACAAATACTCGATAACCACATTTTCAAAGAAGGACTGTATATTTTAAATGCCTTCAAGGAAAATACATCAAGGAAAGAATCATTTGCTTAATAAATTAAAAAATGACACAGGCAACAGCATAAAATCCACATGAAAATTATAATATGCTCAATCAGTACTAATTAAGGGTCTAATTATACCTATTTCATAGCTAATTTGCATTTTTAAAAGGAACACAAAGTATTCTATTTTAGGTCCAAAATTAAGGTTCTGAAATAAAATTTTAGAGGAAATCTAACTGTAGTATACTTATGGAAAAAAATCTGTTCTTAAAAATTAAAACAAGTGAAAAGCAAAGCATCATATTTTCAAGTACAGGACTATGGTGAACCTGAATTTACCAAATGAAAGAAGAAGTAATACATACAAACTGATATATTTATAGTGTCATTTATAGGCTTTTAAGAGGGCTTCCCAGGAGCTCAGTGGTAAAGAATCCACCTGCCCATGCAAGAGATGCAGAAGACATGGGTTCAACCCCTGAGTCAGGAAGATTCCCTGGAGGAGGAAATGACAACCCACTCTGGTATTCTTGCCTGAAAAATCCCATGGACAAAAGAGTCTGGTGGGGCTACAGTACTTGCAATCGCAAAGAGTGGAACACAATGAGCACTATAGTCTTTTAAAGTATTTTTCAATTATTATAATGCTGGGATTTTTTAAAATAGGAGAGCTCCAATTCACTGCTTTTTGAACAATTCTCTTGGTTAAAGTAGAGCTTCCCAGGTGTCAGAGTGGGAAAGAATCTATCTGCCAATTTAGGAGCCACAGGTTCCATCCCTGGGTTGGGAAGAACCTCTGGAGGAGGAAATGGCAACCCCTCCAGTGTTCTTTCCTGGAAAACCCCATGGACAGAGGAGCCTGGTGGGCTACAGTCCATGGGGTGACAAAAGTCAGACACGACTGAGAGAGTGAGCATGCCTGGCTAAATTAACCTAGGCTTAAATTCTGGGGTTCAGTTCAGTTCAATCACTCAGTCATGTCAGACTCTTCTCGATCCCATGGACTTCAGCATGCCAGGCTTCCCTGTCCATCACCAACTCCGAGAGCTTGCTCAAACCCATGTCCGTTGAGTGGGTGATGCGATCCAACCATCTCATCCTCTGTCGTCCCCTTCTCCTCGTGCCCTTAATCTTTCTCAGCATCAGGGTTTTTTCGAGTAAATAAGTTCTTCGCATGAGGTGGCCAAAGTATTGGAGTTTCAGCTTTAGCATCAGTCCTTCCAATCAGTCCTAAATATTCAGCCTGATTTCCTTTAGGATGGACTGGTTGGATTTCCTTGCAGTACAAGGGACACACAAGAGCCTTACCAACAGTTCGAAAGCATCAGTTCTTCGGCGCTCAGCTTTCTTTATCGTCTAACTCTCACATCCATACATGACTACTGGAAAAATCAGAGCTTTGACTAGATGGACCTTTGTTGGCAAAGTAACGTCTTTGCTGTTTAATATGCTGTCTAGGTGGGTCATAGCTTTCCTTCCAAGGAGCAAGCATCTTTTAATTTCAAGGCTGCAGTCACCATCAGCAGTGATTTTGGAACCCAAAAAATAAAGTCTCTCACTGTTTCCATTGTTTCCCTATCTATTTGCCATGAAGCAATGGGACTGGATGCCATCATCTCAGTTTTCTGAATGCTGAGTTTAAGCCAACTTTTTAACTCTCCTCTTTCACTTTCATCAAGAGGCTCTTTAGTTGTTCTTCACTTTCTGCCACATAGACATCACCAGATGGTCAATAACCAACTGAAATCAGATTGATTATATTCTTTGCAGCCAAAGATAGAGAAGCTGTATACAATAAGCAAAAACAAGACCAGGAGCTGACTGTGGCTCAGATCATAAACTCCTTATTGCAAAATACAGACTTAAACTGAAGAAAGAAGGGAAAACCACTAGACCATGCAGGTATGACCTAAATCAAATCCCTTATGATTATACAGTGGAAGTGAGAAATAGATTTAAGGGATTAGATCTGATAGACACAGTGCCTGAAGAACAATGGATGGAGGTTCGTGACGTTGTACAGGAGGCAGGGATCAAGACCATTCCCAAGAAAAAGAAATACAAAAAGGCAAAATGGTTGTCTGAGGAGCCCTTACAAGTAGCTGAGAAAAGAAGAAAAGTGAAAAGCAAAGGAGAAAAGGAAAGATATACCCATTTGAATGCAGAGTTCGAAAAAATAGCATGGAGAGATAAGAAAGCCTTCCTCAGCGATCAATGCAAAGAAATAGAGGAAAACAACAAAATGGAAAAGACTAGAGATCTCTTCAAGAAAATCAGAGATACCAAGAGAACATTTCATGCAAAGATGAGTACAATAAAGGACAGAAATGCTATGGACCTAACAGGAGCAGAAAATATTAAGAAGAGATGGCAAGAATACACAGAAGAACTGTACAAAAAAGATCTTCATGACTCAGATAACTACAATGGTGTGATCACTCACCTAGAGCCAGACATCCTGGAATGCAAAGTCAAGTGGGCCTTAGGAAGCATCATTATGAACAAAGCTAGTGGAGGTGATGGGAATTCCAGTTGAGCTATTTCAAATCCTAAAAGATGATGCTGTGAAAGTGCTGCACTCAATATGCCAGCAAATTTGAAAAACTCAGCAGTGGCCACAGGACTGGAAAAGGTCAGTTTTCATTCCAATCCCAAAGAAAGGCAACGCCAAAAAATGTTCAAACTATTGCACAATTGCACTCATCTCAGAAGCTAGCAAAATAATGCTCAAAATTCTCCAAGCCAAGTTTCAACAGTACGTGAGCAGTGAACTTCCAGATGTTCAAGCTGGATTTAGAAAAGGCAGAGAAACCAGAGATCAAATTGCCAACATCCGTTGGATCACTGAAAAAGCAAGAGCGTTCCAGAAAAACATCTACTTCTGCTTTATTGACTATGCCAAAGCCTTTGACTGTGTGGATCACAACAAACCATGGAAAATTCTTCAAGAGACGGGAATACCAGACTACCTCACCTGCCCCCTGAGAAATCTGTATGCAGGACAAGAAGCAACAGTTAGAACTGGACATGGAAGAACAGACTGGTTCCAAATCGGAAAGGAGTATTGTCACCCTGCTTATTTAACTACTATGCAGAGTACATCATGCGAAATGCTAGACTAGATGAAGCACAAGCTGGAATCAAGATTGCCAGGAGAAAGATCAATAACCTCAGATATGCAGAGGACACAACTCCACCCTTATGGCAGACAGTAAAGAAGAACTAAAGAGCCTCTTGATAAAAGTGAAAGAGGAGAATGAAAAAGTTGGCTTAAAACTCTGGGGTAAAAGAGCTTTTACTGTACATACTGATTGTCAGAGGATTAGAACAAAGGCCTTTTGCCCTCCACACTCATGTTCTTCCTGACGCTTGCCCTGCTATCAACTTCCCTACACATTCCAAAAATCAGAGTATCTCCTTCCTATCATTTTTATTCTCTAAAATTTTAGAAAGCAGTTTTAGAGGAATGTAAAAAAAAAAAAGAAAGAACAAGGAAAGGAGGAGAACCAAGAAAAAGGAGGTATATGACAATTTCAGGAATGAAAATGGTCCACAGACAGTACTGAACACTACGGAGAGCTTCAGCAAAGATAACTGGGCAGAGGGCCAGAAGGCCACTGATGCATTTAAGAGGGAGCTTTTAGTTAGCACTTGGTGAGGGCAGAGTCAGGTAGGCTGGGCTGGGGAAGAAATAAAATGTAGAAAATAAGGGCAATCTGGGAAACAGGGAGGAAGAGAATAGTTTGAAGGGTAAAATGTTTCAAATTTTATCAAATTTTCTAGAAAAGATAATATCAGAGAAAATTTAGAGACTAGGAAAGCCAGGGAGGACTAAGTTAAATTAATATGATATTTCAGATATTCAACTTTTTTTTTTACTCTAAAAAGTAGCAATTTCATATAGATTAAACTAATGTGTGAACTTAATTTCACTAACGAAGGAGCTAAAGAGATCTGCTAAGGAGGTGGAAGAGAGGAACAAGAGGACTAAGAGTAAAAAAGGTAAAGTAACAAGGACTCTACCAGAAATAAATGAACGCGTTTTCGGAACTCTGCTTAAAGTCCTACAATACGATCCTATGCTGAATACACCTGGCAAGGTTGTTATCCTCTGAAAGGATCCCACCTGCTAGTTGTACCTTTGCATTTATTTCACTTTTAGAAACAAAGCTACTGAGCTCTAACGAGATGCCTGAACCTGAACACTGCAAGATTTCTTTTGGGGGGAAAAAAATCACTCTCGCTTAATGTGGCACAAACACAAAGCTGCACTGATGCTGTTGCCTTTGTTTTTTGTTTTTTTGCTGATATAGAAGATATAGAAACTTAGAGCCCAATATGAAAAGCAGAGACATTACTTTGCCAACAAAGGTCCATATAGTCAAAGCTATGGTATTTCCAGTAGTCATGTATGGTGGTGAGAGTTGGATTATAAAGAAAGCTGAACACCAAAGAAATGATGCTTTGGAACTGTGGTGTTGGAGAAGACTCCTGAGAGTCCCTTGGACTGCAAGGAGATCCAATCAGTCCATCCTAAAGGAGATCAGTCCTGAATATTCATTGGAAGGGCTGATGCTAAAGCTGAAACTCTTAACACTTTAGCTGCCTGATGTGAAGAACTGACTCATTGGAAAAGACTCTGATGCTGGGAAAGATTGAAGGCAAAAGGAGAAGTGGATGGCAGAGGATGAGATGGTTAGATAGCATCACCAACCTGATGGACTTGAGTTTGAGCAAGTTCTAGGAGTTGCTGATGGACAGAAAGCCTGGCGTGCTGCAGTCTATGGGGTTGCAAAGAGTCAGACATGACTGACCGACTGAACTGATGAAGTTGCTAATTTCAGGTATACTGTTTTTCTATATCTTAATTTCTCATAAATTCAGCTGCAAATGGCCAAACATCTACAGAATAACCACATGTCTAAAACCAAGCTCCATGCCCTGCCCTATGAAGAGCAACTCTATCCAACTTTCCTTTTGCTGTGACCTCCATCTTTCTAGTCACCTGGGCTGGCACCAGTCAGCAAAACCTATCAGTCAACTGCTTCGAACAGTCTCTCCTAACTTTCCTTTCCCATTTTTTCTTGCTCTAGTCCAACTAGTAGTCAGCCCGTCTGGATATCTATGATAGTCTCAGAACTGGCCTTGCCTATCATCTCCCATATCACTACCAGTGTATCATCCAAAAACACCAGTCCCCAAATTCAGCTCCTTTGTATCTCCACCATCACAAATTTTCATCTTGAAATTCAGTTTTCTGTAAGGATCCTTGCCTGTCTAGTAAAGCAAATATTTCATTGTTGTATTTTAGTCATTAACTTGTGTCCAACTATTTGTGACCCCATGGACTGTTGCCCACCAGGCTCCTCTGTCCATGAGATTTCCCAGGCAAGAATAATGGAATGGGCTGCCATTTCCTTTTCTAGGTGATCTTCCTGATGGAAGGACTGAATCCATGTCTCCTGCTTAATAGGTAGATTCCTTACCACTGAGCCATCTGGTAAGCCCAAATATTTCATTACTCCTTAAAATTTCATCCAAGCCATGGGCTCTTGACCCATGATGATTTTAAAAATGTACACATGCTATGTTCATACCTCCCTCTAAAAGTGGGGACTAACTCCTCAGCCACTGAGTGTGGGCTGGGCTTACTGACTTACTTCTAATGAAGAGAATATGGCAGAAGTGACAATGTCTGACTAGGTCATAAAGGACATCACAACCACTTCCAAGGTCTCTCTTATTCACTCAGGGGACAGCTAACTGTTATGCAGTGAGGACACTCAAGGAGCCCTGGAGAAGTCCATGTGGTAAGGCCTAAGGCTTCCTGCCCACAGCCAGCACTAACTTGCCAGGCATGTGAGGCAGCCACTTTGGAAGCAAAATCTCCAGCCCTAGTTAAGCCTTCAGATGACTGCAGCCTGGCCAATATCTTAAATGAAGCTCATAATAACCTTGAGCCAGGAAGGTCTAGCAAAGATACTCATAAATTCCTGACTCACAGCAATTGCATGAGATAATAAATGTTTATTGTCTTAATCCATTAAGTTTTTGAGTAATGTGTTACACAGATGGAGAAGACAGGCTTATTCTCAATTCTGTGCCATTGCTCACGCCATCTCCTCCACCACTGTCCTGTCATTATCCATCTTCCAATGCCCCTTCCCCTACTCTTCAGATTCAAGCCAAAGTTTCATCTCCGGGAGGAGCCCCCTTCTTTTTTTCATAAAACCATTTCAACTCTTACTTCTCCAGTTCTACTTTGAACACTTCTATGCTTAATCACATCATTCATTTAGGCATTCATTCATATATTCCTGTGTTACTGGGCTATATGCATCTTTCCTCTTAAAGACATCATACAGTTCTTCTAAACTGCATTCAGCACACTGTAATTAAGATATTCAACATCTGCTGAGAAAATTAGCAAGTCACACATACACGCGCATCCTGGAAGTGCATTTGATGAGTACGTATAAAGCAGAGGTTAACAATATGGACTTAGAGCTAACAGTCTCTCCTCTCTGCTTATTTACTAGCTGCTGTCCTTGGGTAAGTTACTTAAAATCTCTGTAAGCCTTTATTTCTTCAGTGCTTTTTAATAAGGATTCTAACAGTATCTATTTTAGTATCTACTTAATAAAAAGATGTTTAAAAAAGCACATGCAAATCTCTGAACAAAGTGCCTGGCACAGAGTGTTCAACAAATGTTAGTTATTATTGCTTGTATTATAAACCACAAATGACAAAGGACATGTTGAAATTCTGGGTTCCTGAAAGTCTCTAGATGTTATCAAGTGGCAATTTAAATTAATATGAAATTCTACAAACTAAAACAGGATTCACAATTTCTATTAAGATAACTTAATTTTTCTAAAATCTACTTTTAAGTCAATAGAACTACAGCCTGAACCAATTGTACAAGTGCAGCCTTGACTTTTTATCCTTGTTGTCCTAATAGGATATTAACTTCAAAGCTTTTGTGGGAACACTTAATTGCTTGCATTCCTTAACAAGTAGCCACCTAAGGAGTTTCCAGATTCACTTTTAACCTTTACAGTCCTAAGAAAGTATATAAGGCAAACTTACGAGACATTTAAATTTACACAGTCTCTGGGTTGATACAGCTGCATGTATGTGAATAAGCCACAAAAAGTAAATGAATTTTGAATATCAATCAAAATAGAATCCAATAGACAAAAAAATCAAAATAAAAGAACTATATGCTATACCATATACCTGAGGGGAGGTGGGTGGGAAACTATAATGTTATTCATTAAAAAAATTTTTTATTGTGGTACAATTGACATTTGCTATTATATTAGTTTCAGGGGTATAACATAATGATTCACTATTTCTGTATATTGTGAAAAGGTCTCCACAAGTCCAGTTAACATCCATCACCATAAACAGTAACAAATGTAACTTTTTGTGATGAGAACCTTTAAGATTACTCTCTAAACAACTTTCAAATATGCAACACAGTATTATTAACTGTAGTAACCATGTGGTACATTTTATCTCCATGACTTATTTATTTTATAACTGGAAATTTGTACCTTTTGACCACCTTCTCCATTACACCCACTCTGCAACCTCTGACAACCACCAATCCATTCTCTGTATCTATGAGCCCTGTCCCCTGTCTTTTTTTTTTTTTGTCTAATGTTATTCAGAGTTGGAATTACATGTGTTTCATGAACTCAGATCATTCCTAAGCTATTTTATAATTTACATATATTCTTAACCATTTCCTAGAAAATAATCAAAGCTGTGTTGAGAAAACCTAATAGAATGATTTTCAATAACCATTCTATTTAAAAACAAGCTTACTTTTTAACTGTGAACCAAGTCCTCTGGAATAAAAAGAGCTACTTAATTTAAATTGTTATTTTCTCTTTCCCCCTACCAATATACCTTGAAAACTTTAGTTTTTGAAACATTCAGTATCCATTCCACTCTTTATGTGACCCTATACATCACACAACCTGAAATAGAAACAAAGACTGGAAAATTAGCTTGTTTATTACACCTCAGTGTCAAACAAAAGTACAAATAATATTCAGTGCATGTGCTAGTTACCTTAGAACTGCCAATCATGCTTGTTTTGAAGCCTTTTGATTTTCAGAGCTGTCAATCTTGTGTGTTGTAAGACAGAAGTGAGTAGAAATAATGCTTTAAGAGATGCAATCTTCATGAAGCATGAATAAATCAATGGACTTTACTCATAAAATTGAATCTTAGGATTTGACAGAAAGGTATACAATTCTCACAAAAAAATAAAAATATAAATTAATGAAATTAATTTATTTAAAATTAATCAATTTAATTTAAAAAATATAAATTAATGAAATAAAAAAAAGAATAAGGCTCTTTAACCAAAAAGGTAAGCGTGGTTCAGCCATAAGGATTTGATATTTCAGTAAAAAAGAGGAATGTTCTTTAACTGATACTAATCAGAAGTATTATAACCATCGAGTGGGAAAGGGAGAATCAGACTAATCTAAATCTGGACATTAAAAAAAATTTTTTTTAAAGCAGGCAAAAGTATCAATATAAATTCTCCACTTCCCCAATATAACTCAATTTTCTATTTACCTATTCATTCGTGTCTAAAATCAAACACCATCAGAAGCTTTGCCCTCTGACTTGCAAGCCACAATTAGTCACCAACACCTGTTTCTTCTATCTCCTAAATTACTAGTAAAAATCTCCTTTCCTGACCCCTAGACTTAATTCACAGAGAAGGCAATGGCACCCAACTCCAGTACTCTTGCCTGGAAAATCCATGGATGGAGGAGCCTGGTGGGCTGCAGTCCATGGGGTCGCTACGAGTCGGACATGACTGAGCGACTTCACTTTCACTTTTCACTTTCATGCATTGGAGAAGGAAATGGCAACCCACTCCAGTGCTCTTGCCTGGAGAATCCCGGGGACGGGGGAGCCTGGTGGGCTGCCATCTATGGGGTCGCACAGAGTTGGATACGACTGAAGCAACTTAGCAGCAGCAGCAGTAGCAGCAGATTTAATTCACATTCTTGTTATTTCTTTCCAGAAGCTTCCTTACTGGCCTCTCTAACTCTGGTTTCATTCTTCTAATATATACTCCACATCACAGCCAGAATGATCTCACTGAAACACAGTGTGGTACCTGTCAGGATATTTTCATATCTTTACCACTTTCAGAGTAAAGCCTCAATGTTTGAAAATGATACATAAAGTCCTTAAGGATCTGGCTCCTGCCCATGTCCCTGATCTCCCAATTCACTTCTCCTAAACTTAAGTCAACTAAGCCACTTGAGTTCTCTCTCACTGAAAACTTTGGCAAGTACAGCTCCCTCTCATTTTCTGCACTTTGTATCTCCTATCCCCCCTCTACAACTCAGTTCAACTGCTAGTTCCTCTGGGAAACTGTCTTTGACACAAGCTGACTCCATCATTGATCCCCTCTTCTCCATGCCGTTGCTGCTGCTGCTAAGTCGCTTCAGTCGTGTCCAACTCTGTGCGACCCCATAGATGGCAGCCCACCAGGCTTCCCCGTCCCCGGGATTCTCCAGGCAGGAACACTGGAGTGGGTTGCCATTTCCTTCTCCAATGCATGAAAGTGAAAAGTGAAAGTGAAGTCGCTCAGTCGTGTCCGACTCTTAGCGACCCCACGGACTGCAGCCTACCAGGCTCCTCCATGCCGTTAGGGTACAGTAAATAAAACTTGACACGATACTATGTGTATTGGTTTACATCTCTATCCCGAGCTGAATCACAAACTCCCTATCCCCGAGCTGAATCACAAATTCCCTGAACACTGAGACTGTCTTTCATCTGTACATCACTAACATAAAACAAGAAGTGGTGCACAATAGCTGCTCATTAAATATTTGCTGACTCAGTGAAAGATTATACTATGGCCTATTTGTTTAAAAATAAGGTTAATAAACAGAGAAGGCAATGGCACCCCACTCCAGTACTCTTGCCTGGAGAATCCCATGGACAGAGGAGCCTGGTAGGCTGCAGTCCATGAGGTTGCTAAGAGTCGGACATGACTGAGCGACTTCACTTTCACTTTTCACTTTCATGCATTGGAAAAGGAAATGTCAACCCACTCCAGTGTTCTTGCCTGGAGAATCCCAGGGATGGGGGAGCCTAGTGGGCTGCCGTCTATGACTGAAGCGACTTAGCAGCAGCAGCAAGGTTAATAAAATCAGCAACTTAGTTCTTGAGATTAATAAAATGTATTATGGGTACATTCCAAGCCAACCAAACTAATCAATGCCATAAAGCAATACTTTGCACAAGGGCTTCCCTTGTGGCTCAGCTGGTAAAGAATCCGCCTGCAATGCGGGAGACCTGGGTTCGATCCTTGGGTTGGGAAGATCCCCTGGAGAAGGGAAAGGCTACACTCCAGTATTCTGGGCTGGAGAATTCCATGGACTGTACAGTCCGTGGGATCGCAGAGTCAGACCTGACTGAGTGACTTTCACTTCACTCACTGTAAGAACTGGCACCATCTCAAGTAGTATTTGAGATCCAATAATCCCATCCTATTTTCACTACTCTTTCTACTAGAGGTGTTAAAGAGTCAACCACGACAACTGCTCCTGTCCAAGACACTCAGTACCTTGATTGATTCAACAAACACTTTTCTGATATATGACCATCCCTATCAAGGGTTTCAGTGAACAGGTTAGTCAACATAGGGGCCAGACCCCGACCTGGTTACATGTCACTGATCAGGAAGTTAGTTATCTGGTGACATCAAGTCTCCACAGAACTCGGTGAGAATTAAGCAGGGGAGCTTAGAAGTGGTCAAGATACACATCGACATTCGCTTACTAAAGTACATACACTTTACTTACTTAAGAGGCTGCGAGGTCCTTACTCAAACTCTAGTTGTCTTATTTTAAGCACAATTTTGATGACTGATTTCCCAGGCATCAGAATATTAGAAGAAAATTAGGAAAGCTAAAAATGCAGACACAAATACAAATAGAAAAAGAAACATGACACCCAAAGGTGAAACACAAAAACTACAAAACCAGAGGGTTACGTGGCTGAGGAACAATAATTCTATATATTTAAGTTGTGATACAATACAGAAATTAATGATCATAATTATGACCTTAGGTCATCAAAACAAAGACAAACAAGTTAAACAACTTTAGGTCTAATAAGGTTCAAGAAAACAAATGACACATTTTATAAAATGAATCAATTAAAAATTGCATTATACATAAAGAGTCAACTTTCTACCCTTTGCAAAATAAACTTTTTTGAAATATGTCATTCCCAAATAACAAGAGGCATGCTGACTCTAAGCTACTTATCATTGTCAGACATTAACTAGTTTCTGTGACTACAAGAGTCACCACAATCATGATTCACAACCATTCCAAAACAAAGCCTGGACCTGCTGGCCATTAGATTATTGGTGGTAATACTACCCAAACACACTGTACCATGGACACCATAACCCAGGATATTAGAACTGACTACCTACCAGTCTTTAACAGACCTCTAAAGAGATTCACTACCATACTGCTTTCAAGGTCCCTGGTATTGAGCTGGTTCGTATGTCAGACTATTCTAAGGAAGTTTCTATAACACTTTAGTACTAATAGCTACATGCTATAGGATTTAGAGAGCAGCACAGCAAAGTGAAAGAACATTCCTGAGTGATGGATACACACAGCCCTAGGCTTTAATCTCTGCCTTGTTAATTACACCTGTGTGACTGCAGCACCTTGTTTATGCCCAGAGACTTACTTTCGTTTGGGAAATGGGGATAATATCTTCTACTGCCTATGCTTCTTGTGCAGAACAAATCAGATAATGTACATAAGGTGCCAACATATGTTTTAAAAAGACTGGCTATCAGGATTATCAGATATAGAAATGAAATGATCTTAATCCACACTAGGACAAGTTTTGTGAAATTGTGTGCTGTACTAATAACACACAACTGTTTAAAGGGAAAAGTGCTTTATATTTTTAAGTTACAGTAGAAGTCCCCTGACTCATAGATTGGTTCATGGAAAAGCAGGTCAAAGTGAGGACTCCATAAAACAAGTATACACATAAACTATAGAGATATTAACTTAGCAATTAATGCAAATATTCTGAGAGGGGGCCAGGCCTTCTTACTGAGAAGAGGTCTACTCACTGGAGCTCTGCACTGATCTCCTTAAATAAACAATATCTATACTGCAAAGTCTGGGATTGCCAGAGTCAGTCACTTTAAACTAACACAGGGACAGAAAGAACTGCTGCCCCCATCCCAATCTTTATAGTTTACTTAAATTAATTCAATAGCAATTTTATTTTAAAAAGATTCCCTTATGGTGCCTTTCTAAAACATTAAAATTAGCTTTCATAAGAACAAAGACCCTTTCGAAACTCATTTTTATTAATTTATGTAATAATCAAATAAATTATTTAGCAATAATATAAATGGGTTTGGGAATAAACACAACTAGCTTTTGCTAAATATATATCTCAAATGAAAGAAGCAAAAATGCCCAGTTATGGTACAGAACTATTAGTTTCTAATTGTCTAAGTGCTGATATCATCCTAAAGGAGATCAATCCTGGGTGTTCATTGGAAGGACTGATGTTGAAGCTGAAACCCCAATATACTTTGGCCACATGATGCAAGAAAGCTGACTCATTTGAAAAGACCCTGATGTTGGGAAAGATTGAGGGCAGGAGGAGAAGGGGACGACAGAAGATGAGATGGTTGGATGGCATCACCAACTCAATGGACATGAATTTGGGTGAACTCCGGGAGTTGGTGATGGACAGGGAGGCCTGGCGTGCTGCAATTCATGGGGTCGCAAAGAGTTGGACACAACTGAGCGACTAAACTGAATTGAACTGAAGTGCTGGTATGGGTTAATGGGTTTTACAGAAGAAAATCTTGATTAAATTTAAGAAGTCAGTTAATTCAATAACTGCCAAAAAAGTTAATGCCAGGGTCATTTTGATTTGCTATAATCTGACTTCTGATTCCAAGTCATAAACTGATGTTTAAAAAACAAAATGGAGACACGTGTACCCCAATGTTCATCATAGCACTGTTTATAACAGCCAGGACATGGAAGCAACCTAGATGTCCATCAGCAGATGAACAGATGAGAAAGCTGTGGTACATATACACAATGGAGTATTACTCAGCCATTAAAAAGAATACATTTGAATCAGTTCTAATGAGGTGGATGAAACTGGAGCCTATTATACAGAGTGAAGTAAGCCAGAAAGAAAAACACCAATACAATATACTAACGCACTTACATGGAATTTAGAAAGATGGTAACAATAACCCTGTATGCAAGACAACAAAAGAGACACAGATGTATAGAACAGTCTTTTGGATTCTGTGGGAGAGGGAGAGGGTGGGATTTGGGAGAATGGCATTGAAACATGTATAATATCATATAAGAAACGAATCACCAGTCCAGGTTCAATGCAGGATACAGGATGCTTGGGGCTGGTGCACTGGGATGACCCAGAGGGATGGTACGGGGAGGGAGGTGGGAGGGAGGTTCAGGATGGGGAACATGTGTACATCCATGGTGGATTCATGCTGATGTATGGCAAAAGCAATACAATATTGTAAAGTAATTAGCCTCCAATTAAAATAAATAAATTTATATTTAAAAAATATAAAAATAAAAAACAAAATGATTAAAACTTTTGGGCTGGTACTGTAAGAGTTAGGCCCCAACCACACTGCCAAAATTTCTGAATGTAATTATAATATGCCTACTTTGCAACTCACTCAAAGTAGATCACAACACTGTTACTCATGCCTAAATACTATACTTAATATTCTAAATATTACTATTAATGCAATGCCTTTCCAGACTTTTCTTTTAAAAGTGTTTTTCAAACTTTTTTTGTATGATAGAAATACTCTCCACCACTCCCTTCAACACCTTGAACAAGATGTTACCAGAACTGTAATATATAAAAACAGTGAAAGCAGAGCTGCTCTGAAATAGGACCTAACTGCCCCCTTTTCTCCCAGAACAATCTCTGAAGCCTTTTTGCACAACTCTATCCGATTAAATGGATATGAACCTGGGGAAACTCTGGGAGATGAGGAGGGTCAGGGAAGCCTGGCATGCTGCAGTGCATGGGGTCGCAAAGAGTCGGACATGACTTGGCAGCTGAACGACAACACGCTTCTTGGGACAAAAACGGAAAACTTGTTCTTTTAAACAACAATCAGAAATGAATATTAAAACAAAAAAAGCTACAGAACTTATTAAAAAGCTGTAATTTAGCTAATTAGAATATTCAGTTAGCCAAAACAATTTGGGATCCTTATCAATTGTTTATCACTTTTTTAAAAAAAGAAGCATTCTGGTGGCATTTTAAACATTTAGCAATAGAAGTAAGGGTAAAAGCTCTTCTCTGATTACTGTTATCTTCTACTCACTGAACATCTTGTCATCATATTACCTCTTCTTACTCATTTAATTACCAATTTTTAAAACTGATTTGTGCACTAGTTTATTATCTATTCTCCATTCTCCCAAGAGAGTAAGTTCCCCCAACTTCATGGAAGCAGAGAGCTAATCTGTCTTGTTTATGAGCCCTTATAAACAGTGCCTGCCAAACTGAAGAGATCCTAAACTCTTGGGTACTGTTAGCAAGAGCAAGAGCAGATCATTTTTCATTAATAGAAAATATATCAGTCATTTGCAAATGAAGTACTGCTTTATTTCATGTAAAGAAATTCTTTCTTCTCCTCCCTACAACTGATAAGTTTTACATCATGCCACCATGGATGCCACCCAGTTGAACTGGCCATCCTTATTCTTACAAGTTGACCTAATGTGAAGCCAGACCAGCAGGTATTAGCTTTATAAAAAGATGCATTTTATATATAAGTCTGCTGAATTATGAATATTTTACCTGCTCAGCCAAATTTATTATAAACTGGCAAATGCCAGTGATATACATGTTTCTTTATATTTGTATATATTAAAAATTTATAGAAAAAATTCATTTCCATCTTGCTGACTATCGTTTTCCAATCTCAGAGTTTTAGGTCTGCATCTCTGTTCCCTCTTTATATTCTATTCCCAGGTCTCCCAACTTAGTGGGTTTCATAAGGCATATTTATATTCACAATTATCTTTATCTACAAAGACTATAAACAGAATGAATTCTGTTCAAATAACAGGAAAAATGGTAATCCAGAGAGCAGATGCAAAACAGGAAGAAAAAAATATGATAAAGAATCAGAATTTGGTACAATAAGAGAAAAGAACATAAAGAAAGAGAAATTAGAGGTTTCTCTTGAAAGGCAGATGGAGACTGTGAAAAAGAAGAGGCACAAAAGTTATACACACAATGGGTTGAACAGCATGTATTATTTACTCCAAAGATGGTTTTAATTTTATGATGTGGAACGGTTTATTATCAGGATGGACATTCAAATCTTCCCCAAAACTGATCTCACTGCTTTGAGAAGACATGAATCTAGCCTAGCCTAACTTGACTAATATAACATGATGTGAACTTGGCCTATGTGGACTAACTAGCATGATGAAGAGAAATAATCCTATTTTTTATCTTTTCAAAAAATCACCACTTAAAGTCCAACAATACTTTTGAGATATCTCAACTTTTATGCACACTCTTAAAGCATCTGGAAATGATTCTACTTACTCTCCATCCACTTCCGGTCTTTTACATACGCAATGAAACTTGCCGCCAAAATCTATATAAAGATCGTTCTCCACGATATGAAAGATTCGCCCAATGACTATTTTATCCTTTGCAGGTCCCATCTGTGTAAGAGGAGAATGTCTCAGCATAGATGCGAAGGATTCCACATTTTTCGGAGAGCCCTAAATATGAAAAGAGACATTGATACGCATGTAATTCAATGCAAAGGTATAATATGGTAAGCACAGTGACAGCTTCTGTGCCCATGCAGCCACCACCTCTTGGCTTCTCTGGTGACTCGGACGGTAAAGAATCTGCCTGCATTGCAGGAGACCAGGGTTCGATCACTGGGTTGGGAAGATCCCCTGGAGAAGGGAATGCCAACCCACTCCAGTATTCTGGGAAATCTCATGGACAGAGGAGCCTGGAGCGGTCGCAAAGATTCAGACATGACTGAGCAACTCACACACATACATATAGAGTAATAGCTTACAGGGGAAGTTTTTAAAAGTCAATTTGCTGTATATTTGTTTTGCAGCAATAATAAAAACACTGAAATAAAATCTTGCTTTAAAAAGTCAGGTACACTCTTCAGCTTCCTCCTCATTCTTTTCCTCCTTGAAGAGCCAGAGAAAAGCAGGCATCTGTGCTTGGGTGGAGATGTGGTGGCCCCGGGTGCAATCTGGAAGGTGAGCAGGTAAGAACCGTCCTTAGACAAAGCCTCAGGCCTGGGGTGAGGAGTGGGTGAGGAGGGGAGTATGCACGAAGGGTATCCAAGAAGGTAACTGGCTTCATTGCTATACTTAGTCACTCAGTCGAGTCTGACTCTTTGTGACCCCACGAACTGTAGCCCTCCAGACTCCTCTGTCCACGGAATTCTCCAGGCAAGAATACTGGAGTGGGTTGCCATGCTCTCCGGCAGGCAATCTTCCCAACCCAGGGATCGAACCCAGGTCTCCCTCACTGCAGGTGTTCTTTACTGTCTGAGCCAGCAGGGAAGTCCTCATTCCTATGTGACTATCTGCAAAAAAAAAAAAAAAAGCCTTTGAATACAGGTTAATGAAAGTGACTATAGTTTTAATACAAATTTAAATAAACATTAAGATAAAAATGGTTATGGGTCATATAATTAGTAGTCTGAATTAGCAGTTCTTGTTACATAATATTTTTAAATGACCTGACTTTAATTTTAACATATTTTAATGCTGTAATTTTCTTTTCCTAAAATAAAATTTTAAAGGAAAGACAGCTTTAACTGTTTTGTGTTACTCATTTCTAGAAGTTGTTTTACATACTGAACTTATTTGAAGTAGGGTTGCATATATAATACAGGGCGATTATTTCTTTTTTTTTTTTTTTAACTTACAAAAATTTTTTTCCAAACACATGCTTTTTCAGAAATCCATGAGTACAGATTTATGTGCCTTCTACTCATCTTTGGCGGAGAAGGCAATGGCAACCCACTCCAGTACTCTTGCCTAGAAAATCCCATGGACGGAGGAGCCTGGTGGGCTGCCATCTATGGGGTCATACAGAGTCAGACACAACTGAAGCAACTTGGCAGCAGCACTCATCTTTGGGCTTCCCTGGGGCTCATTAGTAGAGAATTCGCCTGCCACTGCAGGAGACACAGGTTCAATCCCTGGGTAGGGAAGATCCCCTGGAAAAGGAAATGGCAACCCACTTCTTTCTTTTTCTTCATCTATTTTTTGGGGGTGGAGGTATTACTTAAATTTTTTTAATATATAAAGCATATGTGCATTGATGAGTGGTCATTCAGCCATGCCCAGTTCTTTGTGACCCAAAAGACTGTAGCCCACCAGGCTCCTCTGTCCATAGAATTTTCCAGGCAAGACTACTGCAGTGAGTTGCCATTTTCTTCTCTAGGGGATCTTCTAGACCTAAGGATCGAACACTCATCTCCTGTGTCTCTTGCAATGGCAGGGGGATTCTTTACCACTGAGCCACCTGGGAAGCCTATAAAGAATATGCATAAATTAATATGTATAAAACTATCATGCATATGAAGATATTTAATATACAGCTTGGAATCAGAGGAAGCACGAGATAGCAGTGAGTGCAGGCACCTCCTTTCACACATGAATACCATATCTGCTACTCACCACCACGTGACAGGCTGAAAAGTGATTTTAAATACAAGTTGCTTCAAAAGATGGAAAGTACAAACATGACTAAAAAACTTAAAAGGAAGCAAACAGTACAGCAGAATAATAAATATTCAGGAAATCGGGTTCTATGAGTAACTCAGCCACTAAATAGCTCAACATCTTGACTGTCACTTAACCTCTCTGGATCTGTCTTCTCACTTGTTAATGAAAAGGTTGGCTACCTCTCAAGTTTAGGAGTAGGAATTCTTAAATATTCTACAATATAAAATGGTTTTATAAAGTAATAAACTGTTGAAAGGGGAAGACAAATCCTACCCAGCTCCCTCTTTTAACACAAACAGTAACAAAAATAATGAAATGGTATTTGTACCTTACTTCATATTAGTTAACAAGAAAAACATTTTTACATGTGTCTTCTCTGACAGGTAAATTAAAAATTACATCCTTATATTAACTGTACTACAACAACTTTAGTTTCTTCAACCCTAACCAATAAATGCTATGCTCATAACAAAGTTCTTTTAGTAAAATTAATGGAGTAGTGGTTCAAGATGGCACAGTGGAACCTTAACATTTTTCTCTCCCTCCCTCTGAAATTCCATTCAGAGATGGTAAAGAAAGAAAGTGAAAGTCGCTCAGCTGTGTCTGACTCTTTGCGACCCCAAGGCTTCTCCAGGCCAGAATACTGGACTGGGCAGCCGTTCTCTTCTCCAGGGGATCTTTCCAACCTAGGGATGAAACCTGGGTCTCCTGCATTGCAGGCACATTCTTTACCTGCTGAGCCCTCAGGGAAGCCCAAGAATAATGGAGTGGGTAGCCTATCCCTTCTCTAGAGGATCTTCTCAACCCAGGAATTGAACCAGGGTCTCCTGCATTGCAGGCAGATTCTTTACCAGCTGAGCTCCTAGGGAAGCCCAATGATGGTAAAAGAATGAACAAAAAAATTACAAACTGCCAATATTAAAGAGAACAGAATGGAGACAAAAAGTATGCAAGAAATTTAAACAACTTTCTAGTGGACCAAAAGCATGCAGAAGGGTGATAACTAGTGAAGGAGAGTGAAGGAAACTGCAGCTAAAAATACACAGAAGGAAGAACCTATGAAAACAAGCCAATCTATTCTGAAGAATCCCATAAAGGCACAGGACTCCATCATGCCAGGAATTATAGAAAGCTGGAATGAGAAGCGAGGCTGAAAACAAGTGGAATAATTAAAAGAATATAGTCAGGGAAGGCAATTTTCTGTCCAGCACAGAACATTTGACAGAAAGGCCACGTGCACCACACCTAGAAATAAGGTGTTTATTGCCCTGGCAAAATAAATACATTTTTTCTCTTCTCTAAAAAAAATAATTAAATAAATAAATGCTCTAGAGAAATAAGTCTGGAGAGCTGATTATGCAGCAACAGGTAACTCAGTCCATCAGGAAAGAAAAGAATCAAAATGACAGCTGTCTGGCAAGGCATGAGCAGTTGGTAAGGCCTGGAGTAGGAGCACAGGCTCCTCAAGGCTCTGAGGTTGGACTGTGTGGCTCAGGTCCTGACGGTCCGCTCACCTGCTCTGCGGTTGGGGCAATATACTTAGACTCTCTGTGCTACTGTTTACTCACATATAAAAGGGGGTTAATAATTATGCCTATTTCACAGGGCTGTTATGAGGATTAAATAAATAGCCACATGTAAAGCTCTCAAAATATGCCTCTGGTAGGACCATCACCCCCTAAAATGTAGCTTAAAAAAAAGCTAATCAATTCATTATAGACCCAGTCATCACTGGGGCTTCCTGGGTGGTTCAGATGTTAAAAGAATCTGCCTGCAATGCAGGAGACCCAGGTTCGATCCCTGGGTTGGAAAGATCCCCTGGAGGAGGGCATGGCAACCCACTCCAGTATTCTTGCCTAGAGAACCCCACGGACAGAGGAACCTGACAGGCTACAGTTTTTTAAAGGGTTACAAAGAGTCGGACACAACTGAAGCAACTTAGCACTCATGCACAGGCAGAGATTCAGATACAATATATTAGCTTAAGTGGCTGGAAGAGGCTTTTAATAGCTTGCTTGGGGGACTGAATGAAACCTGGACCCAATGACAGACTATACTAGATGAAGTTGAAATACCAGAACTTCCTTAGTATACCATTGAGAAAGGTCTTCAAAGGCTAGAAGAGAATATAACGTTAGGATGGATTTATTATTTATGATCTGTTCACCACCTCTTATTATGGCCCCAGGAGGATCTATAAGATACATACTTTACCAAGACTAAGAGAAACACCTTTGAGAAGGGAGTCCCAGCATTTCTGAGAGCCATGTGGTAGCTGTTCTCCATAGGCCAGGACTAACAGTGAGAACCGCTGCCAACAAGAGCTCCCTGAACTCAATGGGAAAATGAGATTCTTTAGTGGCAGGAGTCAGGTCAGGACTTCTTAGCCAACAACATGATGGGCATGGTTATCATAATGCTGCAGAGCCTAACAACCTGTAGAGTTTTCTGGTACTGGCTGGTTGGTTATGGTGTCCTTAGAAATAAAATAGATGGGAAAACTCTAATTCTAGAGAACAAAAGTCTGATTTGAATCACCACATATGAAACTCACGGCCCCTCAACCAATTCCCTTGAACCAATTCCCTTGAACCAATTCCCAGACATCAAGCTTTTCAAATAAAAAGGAGGTTGTGTCCCCTTGCGGAAGGATGCTATTACCAAACCCGAAATCTGGACCACCAATCTTCCTTCCAGCTTTCCCAAAGGGGTCTGTGGCTATTTACCAGAACTGAGGAAGGAGAAATTAGCAGACTTTTCAGAGATAATCTGAACTGACACTAACTCTTCCAGAACAAATTCAGTGCCAGTCAGAACAAGGGCTTATGGAGATTGCGTGATAAATGGAGTTTTAGCTCAGATCTATCTCATGAACCTGCTCTATGGTTATTCTCCCTAGAATGCACAACTGGAACATGTATAGTCAGCCACTGGCAGGATCTCCACACTGGTTCCTTGATCTGTGGAGTGAAGGCTATTAGAGTAGGAATGGCCAAGTGAGAACTTCCGCTACCTACCAAAGAAGTAAGTCAAAGGCAAAATACCACCTTCCTAGGGCACTGCAGCAGTCAGCACCTCTGTCAAGGACCTGGAAGATGCAGGGTAGTGACTCCTACCACATCCGCATTCAACTTGCCTACGAGGCCCTGAAGAAAACAGACAGGTCTTCCAGAAGGACAATTTATTGTCATAAACTTAATCAAGGGGTAACTCCAATTGCAGCTGTTGTTCCAGATGTGATTTCATGGCTGGAGTAAATTAAAATATCCCTCAGCACCTGGCATGCAATAATTATCTAACAAATGCTTTCTTTTTCTAGACCTGTTAGTAAAGATGATATACCTCCGGGTTACATTAACTCTCTAGCTCTATGCCACAGTCTAGTTTACATAGACTCTGAAGCCCACTCCATTCCACAGGACAGTATGCTACTCCATTACACACGCTGACTTGACCTGGAAGCAGAAAACTGCAACTACTCTCGACACATGGTAAGACACCTCTATGCCAGAGGGTGGGAAATGAATCTCACAAAAATGCTGGGCCTTGGTTGAAATTCCCAGGGGGCCACAGGTCTGGGCTATGTCGAGATATCCTTTCCTACCACAAAGAAGCTCAGTGCTTAATGGGTCTCTTTGATTTTTGGAGGCAACAAATACTTCATATGGACATGTTTCTTCAATTCTTTTAACAAGTAACCCAAAAAGCTGCCAGTGTTGAGTGGGGCCCAGAACAAGCTAAGACTCTGCAAGAGGTGCAAGTCATCAGGCAAGCTCTTCCACTACTTGAGTTTTATAACCTGGCAGACGTGATGCTTGCAGTACAGAGATGGACAATGAGTATTCTGAGAGGTCTCTATGAGTAGCGTATGCAGAACTAGCGTAGCCCTGAACGACAGCAGTAGAGGGCTCTGAGCAGGGCACTTGAAGGATTATCTTTCTGCAAAGACAGATGGCCTAAAGTGAGGACCAAAAATGATTTGTGTCAAGTGACTAATGATTGTGCTGGATGGTCAGAGATTTAGCAGAAACAGGATTGGGAAATATGTGACAAGAAGGTCTGGGAAGAGGGATGGTATGGGGAGGAAGGAGGGAGGAGGGTTCAGGATGGGGAACACATGTATACCTGTAGCGGATTCATTTTGATATTTGGCAAAACTAATACAATTTGTAAAGTTTAAAAATAAAATAAAATAATTAAAAAAAAGAAAACATTGTAAAGTTAAAAAAAAAGAGAGAGAGATAGGAAGACAGATCTCTCTCAAACAGGCACAGAGTGAAAAAATAAATGAGTCACACGTGAATAATTTCTTCAGCAGAGAAGAATCTTAATAATCAAGGGACAAGACAGCTAGTCATGTGGAGTCAGTCAACCTCTCTCCCTGATACTCTTGCCCACCTCCCCAGTGGGTTCAAGAACAAAGTTTCCATGACAGCAGGGATGTGCTTCTGTCTTGGGGGTAGGAAGAGTATCTCAACATGGCCCAGACCACTGGCCAACTAGAAATTTTACCAGCTGCTAGGCCCCTGAATTTCTGTGGTATGGAACTTGTGCATAGATTCGGGAATACTGATTTCCATTCACCCTGTGAGTAGTGATCTGTCTACAGTCACTGCTAAATGACCAATCTACCATGGCAGAAACCAATACTAAGCTTCCAAGACAGTATGATTCCCTGGGAGCATCGGCCAGCCACCTGGTAGCAAATTGGCAACATAGGACTATTTGAAATGGAAAGGGCAGTGATATATTTATCACTGGAATGGACATTTATTCTGAATATGGATTTGCCTTCCCTGCCCACAAAGCTTCTACCAAAACCACCATTCATGAACTTACAGATTCTCATGTTCATTGTCATGGTATTCCAAATAGCATTATTTCTAACTAAAAAAATCATTAATTATGTGGGATAATGGGGTCATGCTTATGGACTTCACTGAGCTGACTAGTGCTGGACCTGGCAGACTACTGAAATGCAACTTCTCTTTAAATTAAATTTTCTATTTTGAGACCATTGTAAATTCACATGCAATTGCAAGAAATAATACATGGAGAGCTCCTACAATGTTTATCAGTTCTCCCAATGGTAATATCTTGTAAATCACAGTATACTACAACCAGGAAAGTGACATTGATGTAATCCATCAGTAGTATTCAGATTTCACCAGTTTCAGGTGTAATCATTTGTGTGTATATTTAGTTCTATATACTTTTATCATATGTGAAGGTTCACATATACACCACCAGAGTCAAGTCACAGGACGTTCCATCACCACGATGATCCCTTGTGCTGTCCTTCCACTCCTTATCTCCCTTCTGCCCTATCCTAACTCTTAGCAACTATATATCTGTTCCCCATCTCAGTAATTACACTATTTCAATAATGTCATATAAACAGAATCACAAAGTATGTAACTCCTTGGGATTGGCTTTTTTCACAAAGCATAACTCACTTGAGAGCAATTCAAGTTGCTGTATGTATCAATCACTGGTTCCTCTTTACTGCTGAGTCATATTCCACAAGATAGATATACCACGTTATGTTTAACCATTGACCAGTTGAAGGACATCTGGGCTGTTTTCAGTTTTTGGCTATAATAAATAAATAAATCTCCTATGGCCACTTCTGTGTAAGTTTTTATATGAACATAAGTTTTCATTTCTCTGGGATACACATCCTCTGCTCCAGTGTGCATTTATCTCCTTTGGGAGGATGTGACCATCTCAACCTGAGTAGCTGGTCAGAGGCCAGAGGACTTGAGTCGCTGACTTCTGGACTGGGCGTCTATCACTCCACGTTTGCCAGCTGACAATAGCAGAGTGCCCCAAGGTTTACAAAGAGAGGGAGAAGACAAATGGGATAATCACCGTTTAATTTTATTCCGAAATCCCTACAAACCAGGCTCCACTCAAATGCTATTGCTTTCTTTATTTCCTGTTATTTAATGCCAACAGATAAAAACAAACTTAAGCATCATAATCACATTAGAAAAATTAATCACAAGAAAAATCTTAACAAAACCTTTAAAAGTAAAAACAAAATAAAGGAAAATCCAAACATATTAGAAGAAAGTGAGATGTCTAAGGAAAGAGACATAATAAGTGAAAGCTAATGCTGACTTGGGAAATCATAGGAGTCTGATTGTATATGATCAGAGCATATTACCACCCAAGAAACAGAATACATACAGAATATATTCATCTTTTCTTTTAGGCAATGGCACCCCACTCCAGCACTCTTGCCTGGAAAATCCCATGGACGGAGGAGCCTAATGGGCCGAAGTCCATGGGGTCGCTAAGAGTCAGACACAACTGAGCTACTTCACTTTCACTTTTCACTTTCATGCATTGGAGAAGGAAATGGCAACCCACTCCAGTGTTCTTGCCTGGAGAATCCCAGGGACGGGGGAGCCTGGTGGGCTGCCGTCTATGGGGTCGCACAGAGTTGGACACGACTGAAGCGACTTAGCAGCAGCAGCAGCAGCAGTACTATTTATATCAATATGTATATTACAGCTGTTGATAAAAACCTACTTTCCTTAGAGATTTATATCTACCTCAATACACTCTTTCATTGTTATTATATTAACTGGTCATTTCCTCTAAACCTGGTTTGAAAATGTTTTACTCTACTATGAAACTAAATATTTCAGAAGGCTTGTATTACTAACTTGGAGATAATTCTCCTAGAATTCTATAATGTAAAAATCAGGGAATACTATGGTTAAAACCAGAAATGTTTTGCTTCATTTCTTTACATATTAGTTTTTAAAACATTGGTGTAATTTTTTAAGTTGTCAATATAAAACTAGTGAGAAAACAAAGGGGTAAATAAAGCTGTATGAGTATTGCCAGTATATGAATTTAGAAGACTTATATTAAAAATAAGACAACTGAAACCAATCCTTCAAATAAGCTATTTTGGGATTTTTCAGTATTCTGAAAAGACAAAATATCTGATTTAAATATTCGGTTGGAATATTCCATCATTTTGAAATAAAAAATACCAATAAGAAATATTCATGAAAAATTTTAAAAATATTTACATAAAATCTATCTAATATATTGCTAAAATGAAACTATAAAGTGTATTATAACATCAGTATTCTACATAAATCAGCTAAAATAGTTACTCATCATCCTAAAACAATAAAATGTTCTGTGCGGCCTTAAAAATTCTTGCAACCCATTTTCTCAACGTGCTGTAAAGTAACATGCCACCCTCTACTGTTAAGAAACAGTAACGTTCATAAAGCAGAAAACCAGTTTTTTGCTCAACTGTTGCCACCTGGTGGCTATAACATGGATTTTTCACTACTCCACAGCTCTCAATCGACTTAACAGGGTCTACAAATCTCTGTTCCCTAGAGGAAATGGCAACCCGCCCCGGCCCCCCGCCCCCTCCCCTCCAGTATCCTTGCCTGGAGAATCCCATGGACACAGGAGCCTGGCAGGCTACAGTGCATGGGGTTGCAAGAGTCGGACACGACTTGGCGACTAAACTACTACTATTACTAAGTGCCATAAGAGGGTTAAAGGTTTTAAAATATTTTTAAAAGGAAAAAGGCAATTGACTTTAAAAATGTAACATTTAGCAAATATTTACCAGGTCCTCTATACTAAGCGTGTGTTACGTTGGTTACAAAAATGAAAAGGACTTGGTCCCCATCCTACCAAAAATAAAACACTTTACAGAGACACATGAATATCTTAAAATAATGAACCAAGGAAAAGAGAAATGAATAAGTGAGCATGGACGAATAAATGGACTTTCAGGTCACTGAAACTTGAGATCACTTGAGATCGCTGAAATAGGCAATTCACATGAATTGTCCTTGATTAAATTCCGCCTGCAGGGGAAAGTTCCTTTTAAGGATAACTTACTTGGTTCTTACTGAATATTTCGTATTTCTGAGGTGCACATATAGATACATGTGTCTACATTTTAAAGATAAGAATTTAACCATTGGGTACAAGGTTAACTTTCATTCATTCATATATATATATGTGTGTATGTGTTCACTTTCATATATATATATATGTGTGTGTGTGTGTGTGTGTGTGTGTGTGTGTGTGTGTGTGTGTGTATGCTTTCCTGATGGCTCAGCAAGTAAAGAATCCGGCTGCAATACAGGAGACACAAAAGATGCAGGCTCAATTCCTGGGTTGGGAAGATTCCTGGGGGACGGCATGGTAACCCATTCCAGTATTCTTGCCTGGAGAATCCATGGACAAAGGAGCCTGGAGGGCTACAGTTCAATGGGTCGCAAAGAGTCAGACATGACTAAGTGCGCACACACACACACATTTTAATCAAAGCCCCTGGACTTTCGATATAAGTCTCACCTGGTTGGAGAGATGATAAAGGCCTAAACAAGAGATAATTTTTACTACAGAATTTGTAGGCAGGGAAGCTAATTTTAGGGGGAAGAACAAAGGTAAAGATATCATGCTTTGTTTAGGGAACAGCTGGCTAAAATGTCTGGCTCCAAAAGCTATCTTTAAAGCAGAAACCATGTTACAAATTAAATCTTATATAGAACCCAATATATATAAAAATAAGCATAGTATTTTGGTGGTATAAGTACATTTTATCAGTTCAAATTCATAGAATTTACTTAATATTAAGTAAAAAACTGTGAACATGCAATTATTTTGATAAAAATTACAAACTAGTATCAGAAGTGAGGGATAACAATTTCTGTATTTTGACTGCCCAATACCAAGAAAATCTACTAATAATACCCCACATGTATAAGTGGGTGAGGAAACAGGCACTGTCACACACTGTAAGTGGGAGTGTGGTGCAGTGTGTATCTATCAAAACTCAAACTGCGTGTGTACACTTTTAGTCAGTATATATCCCATATATATGGATAAGGGTGTGCTCAGTTGTGTCTGACTCTTTGCAACCCCATGGACTGTAGCCCACCAGGTTCCTCTGTTCATGGAATTTTCTAGGCAAGAATACTGAAGCAAGTTGCCATTTTCTACTCTAGGGGATCTTACTGACCCAGGGTTTGAACTGGCGTCTCCAGCATCTTCTGCATTGGCAGGTGGATTCCTTACCACTGAGCCACCTGGTGGCTAAGTCATGTCCAGTTCTTTGCAATTCCAAGGACTGTAGCCACATCAGACTCTGACAATGGGATTTCCCAGGCAGGACTAAAGGAGTGGGTTGCCATTTCCTTCTCCAGGGGTTCTTTCCCATCCAGGAATTAAACCCCCATCTCCTGTATTGGCAGGCAGAATGATAGAAGAATCATAATTCAAAGCAAGATCGTCTGAATCAAGAAGTTTCATTCTTAAACATTAAGGATGTAGTTAAAAAACCTGCATGTTTTTAAGTATATCTGTATATATAATTAACTTATATTCATATATGCATACATAAAATCTCTAGTAGTATGCATTTATAAAAATACACATTCCAGCTTTGAGAAAATGAGGGAAAGGAGGCTTTTATATGCACTTAGTAACCTTCAATGCTATTTACTTTCTCCCTTAACAACATCACTTTTATACTTTACAATTTTTTTTCAAAAATCCTGATCACACAATCAGATCAGATCAGATCAGATCAGTTGCTCAATTATGTCCGACTCTTTGCGACCCCATGAATCGCAGCACGCCAGGCCTCCCTGTCCATCACCAACTCCCGGAGTTCACTCAGACTCATGTCCATCGAGTCAGTGATGCCATCCAGCCATCTCATCCTCTGTCGTCCCCTTCTCCTCCTGTCCCCAATCCCTCCCAGCATCAGAGTCTTTTCCAATGAGTCAACTCTTCACATGAGGTGGCCAAAGTACTGGAGTTTCAGCTTTAGCATCATTCCTTCCAAAGAAATCCCAGGGCTGATCGCCTTCAGAATGGACTAGTTGGATTTCCTTGCAGTCCAAGGGACTCTCAAGAGTCTTCTCCAACACCACAGTTCAAAAGCATCAGTTCTTCGGCGCTCAGCCTTCTTCACAGTCCAACTCTCACATCCATACATGACCACAGGAAAAACCATAGCCTTGACTAGACGAACCTTTGTTGGCAAAGTAATGTCTCTGTTTTTGAATATGCTATCTAAGTTGGTCATAACTTTCCTTCCAAGGAGTAAGCGTCTTTTAATTTCATGTCTACAGTCACCATCTGTAGTGATTTTGGAACCCAGAAAAATAACTGTTTCCACTGTTTCCCCATCTATTTCCCATGAAGTGATGGGACCGGATGCCATGATCTTCGTTTTCTGAATGTTGAGCTTTAAGCCAACTTTTTCACTCTCCTCTTTCACTTTCCTCAAGAGGCTTTTGAGTTCCTCTTCACTTTCTGCCATAAGGGTGGTGTCATCTGCATATCTGAGGTTATTGATATTTCTCCCGGCAATCTTGATTCCAGCTTGTGTTTCTTCCAGTCCAGCGTTTCTCATGATGTACTCTGCATAGAAGTTAAATAAACAGGGTGACAATATACAGCCTTGACGAACTCCTTTTCCTATTTGGAACCAGTCTGTTGTTCCATGTCCAGTTCTAACTGTTGCTTCCTGACCTGCATACAGGTTTCTCAAGAGGCAGATCAGGTGGTCTGGTATTCCCATCTCTTGAAGAATTTTCCACAGTTTATTGTGATCCACACAGTCAAAGGCTTTGGCATAGTCAATAAAGCAGAAATAGATGTTTTTCTGGAACGCTCTTGCTTTTTCCATGATCCAGCAGCTGTTGGCAATTTGATCTCTGGTTCCTCTGCCTTTTCTAAAACCAGCTGGAACATCAGGAAGTTCACGGTTCACATATTGCTGAAGCCTGGCTTGGAGAATTTTGAGCATTACTTTACTAGTGTGTGAGATGACTGCAATTGTGCAGTAGTTTGAGCATTCTTTGGCATTGCCTTTCTTTGGGTTGGAATGGAAACGGACCTTTTCCAGTCCTGTGGCCACTGCTGAGTTTTCCAAATTTGCTGGAATATTGAGTGCAGCACTTTCACAGCATCATCTTTCAGGATTTGAAATAGCTCCCCTGGAATTCCATCACCTCCACTAGCTTTGTTCATAGTGATGCTTTCTAAGGCCCACTTGACTTCACATTCCAGGATGTCTGGCTCTAGGTCAGTGATCACACCATCGTGATTATCTGGGTCGTGAAGATCTTTTTTGTACAGTTCTTCTGTGTATTCTTGCCATCTCTTCTTAATATCTTCTGCTTCTGTTAGGTCCATACCATTTCTGTCCTTTATCGAGCTCATCTTTGCATGAAATGTTCCTTTGGTATCTCTGATTTTCTTGAAGAGATCCCTAGTCTTTCCCATTCTGTTGTCTTCCTCTATTTCTTTGCATTGATCGCTGAAGAAGGCTTTCTTATCTCTTCTTGCTGTTCTTTGGAACTCTGCATTCAGATGTTTATATCTTTCCTTTGCTCCTTTGCTTTTCGCTTCTCTTCTTTTCACAGCTATTTGTAAGGCCTCCCCAGACAGCCATTTTGCTTTTTTGCATTTCTTTTCCATGGGGATGGTCTGGATCCCTGTCTCCTGTACAATGTCACGAACCTCATTCCGTAGCTCATCAGGCACTCTATCTATTGGATCTAGGCCCTTAAATCTATTTCTCACTTCCACTGTATTATCATAAGGGATTTGATTTAGGTCATACCTGAATGGCCTAGTGGTTTTCCCTACTTTCTTCAATTTAAGTCTGAATTTGGCAATAAGGAGTTTATGATCTGAGCCACAGTCAGCTCCTGGTCTTGTTTTTGCTGACTGTATAGAGCTTCTCCATCTTTGGCTGCAAAGAATATAATCAATCTGTTTTCGGTGTTGACCATCTGGTGATGTCCACATACAGAGTCTTCTCTTGTGTTGTTGGAAGAGGGTGTTTGTTATGACCAGTGCATTTTCTTGGCAAAACTCTATTAGTCTTTCCCCTGCTTCATTCCGTATTCCAAGGCCAAATTTGCCTGTTACACCAGGTGTTTCTTGACTTCCTACTTTTGCATTCCAGTCCCCTATAATGAAAAGGACATCTTTTTTGGGTGTTAGTTCTAAAAGGTCTTGTAGGTCTTCATAGAACCGTTCAACTTCACACAATAAAGACAAACTTTATTCATCTTGTAATGTCAGGATACTCTGCAATTAAATGGTTCCAGAAATTTCTAAGAGCGAAATGATTTTTCACAAAATTGAATCTTTACACCAATACCTATCAATTACTCATAGTCTTCATCATAAATATATCAGAAAAATACTGAATACCTCCAATAGCAGCAGTTGCTGCTGCTGCTAAGTCGCTTCAGTCCTGTCCGACACTAAAATAAAACTAACCTGTTATGTTCGGTTTTCTTATTACTCTGACGATTGTTCTTGCTCTGTTTTATTCTGGACTAGCACGTTTTATTAACATGCTCAAGCCTGTGCTATCCTCACTTGTCCAACTGTTTGTGAGCACTCACACAGAAATCTCAATTCAAAGACTGCCCAGGCTGTCTTAAAGTTCAAATGTGCACTGTGCGTTCTATTCCTTCATTCACGCATCTGGCAAACACGGAGTGCCCACTAAGAGTCAAGCACTGTGCAGTTTTCTGTAACCCAGGACACTACCTGTCTGTGAACTGTTTGGGACTGGTTCCCAGGGGGCTAAGTACAGAAATTGGGAGTTTATTTTTATACAGTTTAATACTGCCAACTTCATGTCTGCTAGCTCAAAAAAATCTAATTTGTTTTTCTGCCTATTTCTTCCATTTCACCTATCTAATAATTTTATCGTATTTTACAGAATTATTGCCTGGGGCAGATGGATTTTTTTTTTTTAAGGTCATTTACAGAAAAAGTGAAGTACTGATAGGTTAAATTACTTGCTTAACTTCATAATGACACTTATTCTGTCATTTACCTATCCACTGAATTAAGAAATATTTCTTTAGAGCCTGGGACACCAGACACTAAGTTCCACGCTGCAGCTACTGTGCACAAGAGAAGCCGAGAGCCCAGCCTCTTTCAGCTGAGTCCCACTCGGAGTCCCAGGAGTCGCCCTAGACGCGCCGCCGGCAGCTCTCGCTGCTGGTTTCCCTTATAGCATTCAATTCAGAAGACGCGTGCAAAGGAGTGTGGACAATGCAGGCCCAACATGTAGATACCATACTGAAGTACAACAAACCGAGGAAGAACACGACCACACGCTGTTCCAAGCGACCAGCCCAAACTTTACTTCCTACGCTGGGCCCCGCCCCCGGCTCCGCCTCTCGGTCTCACCCAACTTCGCCGGGCCCAACAACGAAGTCAAGCTCCGCCCTGCCCCCGGCTCCATCGTGACTCCGCCTCCCACCCCGCCTGCGGGCTCCGCCCCCAACTCCGGCCCCGCCCGCCAACGAGTGCCAGGCTTAGCTCTCGCGACTCACCCTCGTCCGGGCGAGCTCCGCCTTCCGCTGCAGCTCCGAGTGCCGCTCCAAAGCGCTTGCGAAGCCGCCTGGGCGCGGCCTAGGCTCCGTAGAATTAGAACTCTCGCTTCCGGAGCCACTCTCAGTGCCTGCTCCTCGACAGGATCGAGAAAAGAGAAACACTCGCAGAAAATGACTCTCGGCAGTCACGGCACGGGTCCGACACAGCGCCGCCATGACGGATCCACGACCTCTGACCTTTGGCTTCTCCGCAAGCGCGCAGGTCGCGGGGCGGAGCAACGAGGGGCCGCCTATTGCAGAGCCCTGTGGGCGGTGGGCGTGTCCTGGTCGGTGGTGGGGCCAAGTTTGGGTCGAGAGAGCTTCGGGTTGGTGGATAAAATCCTTGATGGCTAGCAGCCATCCCCTGCTAGCAGCGTTCCGCTAAGTTTTGCCTGGAAAGCGATCTGACTCGTAGCAATTTCGCCCTCCCAAGTACCTCTTGGGCCTTGTGCTGCTCTAAATTCTGGTAATGTGACACTTGCTGCCCCCGCCTCCCGCGTCCTTCCCCAGAATGTCCGAAGGTTCTTACCCTCACCGCTCTTCAGGACTTCGCTCAACTGCGAGGTTCTCCTTGGCTATCTGATGTAGAATTGGAACTCCAAATACTGTCGGACCCCCGCCACTTAACACTTTTTAATATGCCATGTAGTTTACAGTAATTGTGCTTAGCGTGTTCCCTGAATTTATGAACTCTATGAGGGCAGGAATTGTGCTGTTGAATCCCTGACAGCGAGCACATGGTAGGGCTTAAACATTTGGGTTCCAAGTGTGTCCTTCTTTGCCTATTCTGTGGTCAGCCCATCCATGTTACAAAAATACTAATTTGAGACGTTTTGGGTCTCCTCTGACTGCAATCCCTTCTCTTAGGGAGTAAGTTCATAATGCCTAACTATGCACTACCCAGAGGACCCACGCTCACTTATGATTTTCTGCCTTCCAGCGCCATGTTAATTGCCAGAATTTGCCCACTTTCTTCAAAACTGAGATGAACACCATAGATGTGTTAATGAATTAAGCTGTCCATCCTTCTACCCAGCATTTTTATAATAATACACAATTATTTACTTCAGCAAGCACTGTTCCATCACATTTGCAAGTACTTTGAGGGGAGGAATTTTTATGTATGACCCCAGACCCTATTTTAATAATGCTTTTGACTGTAAGACTTTTGGTTTTGGCCAGGCCAGGCATCTTGTAGGGAGCTTATTTCCCTGACCAGGGACTGAACCCTGAACTGGACAGTGGAAGCTCAGACTCCCAGCCAGTGGACCCATCAGAGAATTCCCAATAATGCTTTTGACTATGGATTTTAAAACTCTGATATTCTCATCAATTGTGTAGACAGTAGAAAGAACACAAGAAGTGGACTAACCTTTGTTGTTCAGTCACTTAGTCGAGGTCTGACTCTATGACCCCATGGACTGCAGCACACCAGGCTGCCCTGTCCATCACCATCTCCAGACCTTACTCAAACTCAAGAAGCTGAAGTTGAATGGTTCTATGAAAATCTATAAGACCTCCTAGAACTAACATCAAAAAAAGATGTCCTCTTCATCAAAGGCAATGCCAAAGAATGCTCAAACTACCACACAGTTGCACTCATCTCACATGCTAGTAAATTAATGTTCAAAATTCTCCAAGCCAGGCTTCAGCAATACATGAACCGTGAACTTCCAAATGTTCCAGCTGGTTTTAGAAAAGGCAGAGGAACCAGAGATCAAATTGCCAACATCTGCTGGATCATGGAAAAAGCAAGAGTTCCAGAAAAATATCTATTTGTGCTTTTTGACTATGCCAAAGCTTTTGACTGTGTGGATCACAATAAACTGTGGACAATTCTGAAAGAGATGGGAATACCAGACCACCTGACCCGCCTCTTGAGAAATGTGTATGCAGATCAGGAAGCAAGTCAGAACTGGGCATGGAAGGACAGACTTGTTCCAAATAGGAAAAAGAGTATGTCAAGGGTGTATATTGTCACCCTGCTTATTTAACTTATTTGCAGAGTACATCATGAGAAACACTGGGCTGGATGAGGCACAAGCTGGAATCAAGATTGCCAGGAGAAATATCAATAACCTCAGATACGCAGATGACACCACCCTTTTGACGGAAAGTAAAGAACTGAAGAGCCTCTTGATGAAAGAGGAGAGTGAAAAAGTTGGCTTAAAGCTCAACATTCAGAAAACGAAGATCATGGCATCTGGTCCCATCACTTCATGGCAAACAGGTGGGGGAAATGGTGGCTGATTTTATTTTTGGGGCCTCCAAAATCACTGCAAATGGTAACTGCAGCCATGAAATAAAAAGACGCTTACTCCTTGGAAGAAAAGCTATGACCAAAGTTGACAGCATATTAAAAAGCAGAGACATTACTTTGTCAACAAAGGTCCATCTAATCAAGGCTATGGTTCTTCTAGTGGTCATGTATGGATGTGAGAGTTGGACTATAAAGAAAGCTGAGCACTGAAGAATTGATGCTTTTGAACTGTGGTGTTGGAGAAGACTCTTGAGAGTCCTTTGGACTGCAAGGAGGTCCAACCAGTCCATCCTAAAGGAGACGAGTCCTGAGTGTTCATTGGAAGGACTGATGTTGAAACTGAAATTCCAATATTTTGACCACCTGATGTGAAGAACTGACCCTGATGCTGGGAAAGATTGAAGGCAGGAGGAGAAGGGGACAACAGAGGATGAGATAGTTGGATGGCGTCATTGACTCATTGGATGTGAGTTTGGGTAAACTCCTGGAGTTGGTGATGGACAGGGAGGCTTGGTGTGCTGTGGTTCATGGGGTTCCAAAGAGTTGGACATGACTGAGCAACTGAACTTCCATCATAGGGGACTGGAATGCAAAAGTAGGTAGTCAAGAGATACCTGGAGTAATAGGGAGGTTTGGCCTTGGAGCACCAAACAAAGCAGGGCAAAGGCTAACGAGTTTTGCCAAGAGAACGTGCTGATCATAGCAAACACCCTTTTCAACAACACAAGAGATGACTCTACACATGGACATCACCAGATGGTCAACACTGAAATCAGATTGAGTCTGTTCTTTGTAGCTGAAAAAGCAGCTCTAGATAGTCAGCAAAAACAAGACTGGGAGCTGACTGTGGCTCATATCATGAATTCCTTACTGCCAAATTCAGACTTAAATTGAAGAAAGTAGGTAAAAATCACTAGGCTATTCAGGTATGACCTGAATCAAATCTCTTATGATTATACAGTGGAAGTGACAAATAGATTCTAGGGATTTGATCTGATAAGAGTGCCTGAAGAACTATGGATGGAGTTTCGTGACATTGTACAGGAGACGGGGATCAAGATCATCCCCAAGAAAAACAAATGCAAAAAAGGCAAAATGGTTATCTGAGGAGGCCTTACGAATAGCTGAGAAAAGACGAGAAGCAAAAAGCAAAGGAGAAAAGGAAAGATATACTCATCTGAACACAGAGTTCCAACGAATAGCAAGGAGAGATAAGAAAGCCTTCCTCAGTGACCAATGCAAAGAAATAGAGGAAAACAATTGAATGGGGAAGACTAGAGACCTCCTCAAGAATATTAGAGATAGCAAGGAACTAACCTTAGAAAAGTGCATAATTGTATGAATCACACATTACTAGCCACCTGTATGGCAAGCCTTAAATTCAGTAGAGAGCTTAAAGTAAATTCTGCTCTAGATGAGTTCTCTCCTTTGGTACATAAACTGTTTATTTCCCTTGCCTCTTGATGAAGTCTTGCCTAAGACAGTTTTACATTACTTTCTAAGGCTATTGCTACTTCTGTTTCCCTTCAGGGGGAAAAAAAAAAAGTAGTGAAAAGCTTTGGCCAGTGCTCTTAGTTCTAATTCAACCTCCAATCCTGATTGCAGGCGAGCAGTTTTTTTTGTTGTTGTTGCTGATTTGGTTTCCTCACATACAACCAAGTTATTAGTCTCTATCTCAAGTTTAAGGAAGTGCTCTGTAAACTTAATCAGCATCTACAGAGCAAATGGGATTGCTAATATCCAGTGTCAGACTCTATTTTTGGGGCTCCAAAATCACTGCAGATGGTGACTGCAGCCATGAAATTAAAAGACGCTTACTCCTTGGAAGGAAAGTTATGACCAACCTAGACAGCATATTCAAAAGCAGAGACATTACTTTGCCAACAAAGGTTCGTCTAGTCAAGGCTATGGTTTTTCCAGTGGTCATGTATGGATGTGAGAGTTGGACTGTGAAGTAGGCTGAGCACCGAAGAATTGATGCTTTTGAACTGTGGTGTTGGAGAAGACTCTTAATAGTCCCTTGGACTTCAAGGAGATCCAACCAGTCCATTCTGAAGATCAGCCCTGGGATTTCTTTGGAGGGAATGATGCTGAAGCTGAAACTCCAGTACTTTGGCCACCTCATGCGAAGAGTTGACTCATTGGAAAAGACTCTGATGCTGGGAGGGATTGGGGGCAGGAGAAGGGGACAACAGAGGATGAGATGGCTGGATGGCATTACTGACTCGATGGACGTGAGTCTCAGTGACCTCCAGGAGTTGGTGATGGACAGGGAGGCCTGGCGTGCTGCGATTCATGGGGTTGCAAAGAGTCGGACACGACTGAGCGACTAAACTGAACTGAACATCCCAGCTCAAAAAATGAATGGCTGTATTATATTCATGTCCTACCTTAGCCAGATGATAACTTCCTTTGTTTTGATAATGCATTTGGGGACAAATTCTGATGTTTTTAATGGATAAGTGTGTATCAACTAACTTCAAGCATGCCTAGTTCTCTGCCTTTGGCAGAGTAACAGAAGCATCAGGTAAGATACTGTCCTTCCCTATATCAGTGCCAATAGTAACATCGACCCTAATGGCACTATGTTAACGTCACGGCCCCTTCTGATCCTCCTCCGATTCCTTGAACCACACCTTCCTTCTTGATTTATTAAAAATACAAGCTGTTTTTTTCCCATGTAGCTTGCAAATTGTTAGTATGCTTTGTAAAAATAGTAATGGCAGATAGCAAGTGAATAAAATATAATTCAAGCTCTTTGTCTGCTAGCTGTAATCTCATCTATAAAATCATGACAGCTCAACAGCCTTGAGTGAGGAATTGAAGGAAGTGGGTGTGAAATGCCCATCACCTACTGAAAGCTCAAACAGTGACTACTAGTGGCTAGATGGAAGTCATCAGAAGGTGATTTAGAAGTTTATGCCTTTCAAACATGTAAGAAAATCTGGAAAAAAGGGCTAGTGATACACTGGCAAGACAGATGAGTATAACTGTAAAGATAAGTCCTTTCAACCATAGAGATGAATGCTATCATTAAGGAGATCCTGTAGAAGATGACAAGAGATGGGCCATAACATTTAAGGATTTGGAAGAAGAGAATGCCAGAGAATAGTCAAACAGGCAAATGAGAAAATAATTCCAGAAACCAAGGGGAAATTTTTCAAGCGTGTTGGGATGGAGACTGTTAACAGTGAAAGTGGCCAGGCAGCATTTAAGTATGAAGTCCTGGCAGGTGATAGGCATGTGAGTTCTTTTGGCTCCTTTTAATTTTGGTTCATTTTTATTTCAGAATCAGAACATGGAAACTGAAATCTATGGTTTGTAGGTTTACTTAAAAGTGATAATGCTTTCTTCAGATCAGATCAGATCAGTCGCTCAGTCGTGTCTGACTCTTTGCGACCCCATGAATCGCAGCATGCCAGGCCTCCCTGTCCATCACCAACTCCCAGAGTTCACCCAGACTCACGTCCATTGAGTCAGTGATGCCATTCAGCCATCTCATCCTCTGTTGTCCCCTTCTCCTCCTGCCCCCAATCCCTCCCAGCATCAGAGTCTTTTCCAATGAGTCAACTCTTCACATGAGGTGGCCAAAGTACTGGTTTCAGCTTTAGCATCATTCCTTCCAAAGAAATCCCAGGGCTAATGTCCTTTAGAATTGACTGGTTGGATCTCCTTGCAGTCCAAGGGACTCTCAAGAGTCTTCTCCAACACCACAGTTCAAAGCATCAATTCTTCGGCACTCAGCCTACTTCACAGTCCAACTCACATCCCTACATGACCACAGGAAAAACCATAGGCTTGACTAGACGAACCTTTGTTGGCAAAGTAATGTCTCTGCTTTTGAATATGCTATCTAGGTTGGTCATAACTTTTCTTCCAAGGAGTAAGCGTCTTTTAATTTCATGGCTGCAGTCACCATCTGTAGTGATTTTGGAGCCCCCAAAAATAAAGTCTGACACTGTTTCCACTGTTTCCCCATCTATTTCCCATGAAGTGATGGGACTGGATGCCATAATCTTCGTTTTCTGAATGTTGAGCTTTAAGCCAACTTTTTCACTCTCCACTTTCACTTTCCTCAAGAGGCTTTTGAGTTCCTCTTCACTTTCTGCCATAAGGGTGGTGTCATCTGCATATCTGAGGTTATTGATATTTCTCCCGGCAATCTTGATTCCAGCTTGTGTTTCTTCCAGTCCAGCGTTTCTCATGATGTACTCTGCATAGAAGTTAAATAAACAGGGTGACAATATACAGCCTTGACGAACTCCTTTTCCTATTTGGAACCAGTCTGTTGTTCCATGTCCAGCTCTAACTGCTGCTTCCTGACATGCATACAGGTTTCTCAAGAGGCAGATCAAGTGGTCTGGTATTCCCATCTCTTGAAGAATTTTCCACAGTTTATTGTGATCCTCACAGTCAAAGGCTTTGGCATAGTCAATAAAGCAGAAATAGATGTTTTTCTGGAACTCTCTTGCTTTTTCCATGATCCAGCAGATGTTGGCAATTTGATCTCTGGTTCCTCTGCCTTTTCTAAAACCAGCTTGAACATCAGGAAGTTCACAGTTCACATATTGCTGAAGCCTGGCTTGGAGAATTTTGAGCATTACTTTACTAGCGTGTGAGATGAGTGCAATTGTGCGGTAGTTTGAGCATTCTTTGGCATTGCCTTTCTTTGGGATTGGAATGAAAACAGACCTTTTCCAGTCCTGTGGCCACTGCTGAGTGCTTTCTTAGTAACTGAAAACTAAATGGTATCTATAATTAATCCAGTTACAGTGGGACAATTCACTAATTAATGGCCCAGTGTCTCTCCATTATGGATAAAAATCTGTTCTGTCATTTGGGTCTTAATATAAAGAAACATGCAATCCTTACATAGGACCTTATGCAGCATCTCTGGCACAAACTGAGCAAAAAGTCACTTATAAATGTCTTTGTGTAGTCAGCATGTAGCTTTTTTGTTTGATAAATTGATTCCATACAGCTACTGCTGGTTCTTTCTATACCCAGGATATGAGTCTGGAGAGAAGTTGTATAATTAATGGATTTACCACTTTCCTCAGCAGATAGGTAATACATACAAAAGAACTCATGCCCAAATTATAGACTTTTTATTGTTTTCAAATGCTATACAAAAAAAAATAATAAACAGTAGTATTTCTTCATTAACAGATCCAGAAATAGTCCAAATTCAACATTATTTTTTCCCCTCTATTTCAGTAGTTTGAATTACTATTAAAATAATCCAATGGTTTCTACTCTCTTCCTTGGATTACTTTGGCTTCATAGGTGTAAGAATTCTTGCTTTATTTCCCACAAGCTCGATAAATTAAGGATATTCCTTTGTAAGAAGGGGATAATTTTAGGAATTGTTTTCTTCTATCACTCTTCTTGAATCCTTAAGTATCTGAGCTCTCAGTCTTGTTGCTATGCTCTTCTAGTGTCAAACATGAAACACAGTAGAATAACCAGGATCCCTCTCTGGTGCTCTTAGTAATTACTGTGTTCTAAATTGCTTAAGTATCTGTGAATCTGTAATATTGGATCTTCCATAGAGACTACTTGGAATAAGATTTCTAGGTTGATGTGTATTTTTCTACATTTATCCTCCCTCTACTTTTTTGTTGCTTCTTTAGAGGCAGAGTGCTTTGCCATAGATTAAATCATTTCTAAATTAAGTTTAGGTAGATGTATATAAAAGTGTTTCTCCATTTTCTTCTTTTACGACCATCACCAGTACCCACGTACACCCATCCCACCTTCCAACCCTACCTCTATCATTTCTCCCATAAAATAAAGAGATTTGAGGATATTTTGTTAAACTGAGGAAATCGCCATCTTCTCCATTTTGCCTTATTAAAAACACAGTAACAGAGCAGGACATCCAAGAATCAGTGTGATGAAAGATGTGATAAAAGCAACTGAAAGACTAACTGGTTGAAAAAATAACTTACCAGCCTTATTGAGTAACCATAGTATCTCTTTAAAAAGACAAATGTATACACATGGATTCCTCTGGGACAATGCTTCAACAACCTTTGCCTTAAAGCCTTTGCAAGTAAATACGGTAGTCTGATACCATGAAGCAATGATATAAAGCAGATGGTAAAAAATTGCCTTTTTTTTTTTTAAAGCCTGGGTACCAGTTGATTATGTAATACAACAAGCTGTTTCCAGACCATTGGTCTCATAATAAATATTGGGACCTGTGCTACTGACACACAGAATTTATTAAGCTTTTCACATGTAATAGAGCAGAGTTTCAATTGCATCTGAAGTGCTCACAAAAGCGCCAGCAATCAAAAAGGGCAGCATGTTACTTCACAACAATCAACACTTATAGCTTTTCAGATTTGGTTTTCATAAGATAATTTATCCCCAAGTAAATCTAGTCATGCTTTAAAAAAATGCTTTAGGTCACTCCAAACTTGGCAATTAACATTTGGCATAAACAATAATAAAACAATCACAACTTGATAAATAACAAATACAACGTTGTAGGCCATAACCATACACAGCATAAGGAAAAGATAGTGATGATGAGTAAGTAACTACTAGAGTTAATGAGAGTACCTTGGCCTCCATGCAGATACTTCCAGAGGCTTTGGTTCATTCAGCCCTGACACTCTGTTTTCAAAGCAGGGGGCAATGCCTACAGTATCATTTTGTAATTTCTAACAAACTGAAAACAAGTAAGTAGAAAATGATGAGTTGATTTTTATTAATGCATGAAATCCTCAGGAGTTATTACCAACCCCTTAGTATAAAAATTTTTCAAGTTATATTAGTCATATAACTTGGTGTGCTTATTTTAAATGCTGCTAAATGAATTAAATGAAGACAGTGTTTCCCCTAATGCGATTGATTTTAGCACTTTTCAGCTACCTAGATCTAAAAAAACTTTCAGGCTTTGGAACTGAACGTTTGAGGACAGTGTTCAAATTTCAACCTATTGATAATACAATATACTTGATTTAGAATGTTACCTTATAATTTCCTCCAAAACTAAAATTTTAATCTGGTGAAAAATAAGTAGCTATAAGTAGCATAATAACCATGACACTGAAATGGTTACTGTCACAGATGGTGATAAACAAAGGGCTCCACTCTCAGGTCACCTAGGATTTGAAATTACTGTACATAATGTCACTTACAAAACTATAAGAAACTGAATATAGAGAAGATTTACTTAGTCTGGTGTCTTCAGACACCCAAGATATAAGATACTTTATCCCCAAACGATACTCAAAAATATTTTGTGTAGCTGTTTAGTTCTTCCCTCGGAGGTAAAGAACATTTCGCCAAAACTTTTTTAATAAGCAGGATGCAGAGCATTTTAAAGAAGAGTCTAATCTAGGAATCAAATATACAGAGATTCAAAGAGGAAAAACAGAAACCTGTATAGAAGAAAAAGATCAAACTGGTAGCCCACACCCAGAGCAATTGTGTAAGCAATTATGATAACCCACAGCTTCTCATTTCATTCTAGTGAGGATCCCCAGGTACTAGATGTGTTTTCATCGTGACATTTGCTAAATAAAGGGGCTGAAATGCACACTAAAGGGTGTTTCCCAGGAATAGAAGTGAAGATACTTTTACATTGTTCAACCCACAAGCTATTTGGTCAAAGGAATATGTAAAGCTCAACAAAAGCACATCTGGTGGAAGTTCATGGCAATGAATGTTGACAAGATGTGCTTGGATCTCGCTTGCAGCATCTGGCAGTGAGCAGCAGAACAAAGGTGGGAGGCTCACAGGCCCTCCTGCGTCTGCTCTGGAAGAGGCTCCGTGGTGGTGGCACTGGCGCTTGCAGTCGAATTCAAGACTTCTCCGAAATCACCACCAGCAGGCTTGTTTCCCCCGACTTTAGACTTTGAAAAGTTCAAAAAGGAAGAGACGTTATGAAACACACACTTCGCTGACTCTGCATAAAGTAACTCAAATCTTACTTTGAAGAAAAAATAAACCAGGAGCCCGAGAGCTCAGTGATTATTAGATTTGTACAGATTTAGTACTGTGGTCATGTTCCATGCAGTTTCATAGAAAAACTTAGGCAGTTTCCGTGCTGAAAATATTCAAATTGGTAAATTCTACCCCTTTACTTTCTCCCCCATCTGCTTATTGTTCTTCACAGGGAAATTTATCTTTATAAATATAGAATTAAATATAAAATATTATATAAATTTAAATATATTTAATATAAAATTTATAGAATTATATAAGGCCTGTTATGCTAAAGAATTTACTGAACTCTCTATATCTAGATAACATTTTGTGAAATATTATTGAGTAAAACAAAGGAAAGAAATACATGTATGTTTCCCAGACACAGCATGATGCTCTTAGCTCAGTCGTGACTGGCCACAGACTCATTAACAGTTGGAATCTAGTTGAAATTTGCACTCTCATTCTTTTCGGCCTCCCATCCAAAATCTTTGAATTGTCTGAAAAATTGGCATGACTTGTATCCACTGTATGGTTATTAAATTTATTAAAACATTCCTTAATTATAAGAAAATGTTAAGAAGACCTCTTGCAATTTATAAGTCTAAAATAACTCCTCCCACCACTGGTCTCTTCCTACTCCAAGGCCGTGAATGGCAGTAGCACCTCCCAGTCAGACTGCTTTGTTATCCTTGGTCCTTCCCCATCTTGTTCCCCATCCAGTCGATTACTAACTTTTTGTCTGTCACTTCTAAATTCTAAATATCTTTCGACTCCGTTCCATTGGCACTAGCTCGACTCATACTCCATCATCTTTGGCCTGATCACAACACCTTCCTCCCACCTTGTCTCCTTCTCCAGTCTCTCTCCCCTTAGTTCTGCAGGGCCAACACTGAATCTTTCTAAAATGCACAGAAGAATGTATGACTCGGATTGCTTAAAATCTTTCAGTGGCTTCCCACCTTTTCTTTAAGGTGGCCCACCTATCTAGCTCTGTCTCTTGCTTTATAACCTATAGCACAGTAAAGTTCCTCAAAGGGTCCCCAAAGCTTCAAACATTCCTTTCAACCTAAAGGCCTCCGTGTACATTACTGCATCTTCAGAGAAGTCTCTCTGACCTTCCCTCCTGCCAAGAGTGGCAGAGTCCCACTGCTGATCCTCACTGCGCCCTTGACCTCTCTGACCTTCCCTCCTGCCAAGGGTGGCAGAGTCCCACTGCTGATCCTCACTGCGCCCTTGACCTCCACTGTCCTAGTGCTTTGTTGTTGTTGTTGTTTAGTCACTAAGTCATTTCAAACTCTTTTGTGACCCCGTGGACTATAGCCCACCAGGCTCCTCTGTCCATGGGATTTTCCAGGCAAGAATACTGGAGTGGGTTGCCATTTCTTTCTCCATGGCATCTTTCCAACTTAGGGATCGAAACTGCATCTCCTGCCTCTCCTGCGCTGCAAGTGGATTCTTTACCACTGAGCCACTTGGGAAGCCCTTACCTCCCCTTTATTTTCATTGGCCATTTAATTGCCTCAACATCTTCAGAAAGCATCTGTGTCACTCTTGGTCACTGTGGTATTCCCAGTGCCCAATACTCATCTCCTGGTACATGACAAATGCTCAAGAATCACAGTTAATGACTCAATCCACAACCTAAATGAAAGTACAAGTAGACCCCATGTTTAACTGAATATCAGTGTAAGTTAGGAAAAACTATATCCCAAGCATACAACTATATTTTACAGCTTCCTTTGTGATATTTGTCTAATACATTATATGCTTTTAAAAATTACATTTTTTAAAATCTGAATGGTGCCTAGTCATATTTCAAAAACTGATTTTATAGAGTCTGAATATACTCAGGAGGAGAGTACATAGTAATGACCTGGAAGTTTCTCCTCCTCTTCATTGTTAAAAGAACAGAGGCTGCCTGGTTTTCCAGCTAGTCATTTCAAAAACTAACACTCAGGGTAATTTCAAGGAGAGACTATGATATTCCTAAAATTTTGAGAACTGAATTAGAGTAAAACCTTGACTTCTTGGGATGCAATTTGTTTTCAAATACCTAAGTAGGAATTAACAAGAATAAAGCAGGCCTCTGGTACTGACCTAGAAGAATGACCGTGATGTATTTTTTTGCTCATCAAATATTTATTAAGTAGCTGCAGTGTGTCAAGGACTCTTCCAGGCCACTGAAAAGCATCAGTGAGCAAAAAAAACAGGGGCCTGAATTTGTGGATTCATTAGAGCATGCATGCTGGGGGCATTAAATGAACAAGTTGCAGGGCTGTGTGTACAGTGTGATTCCTTTTTGAAAAACACGCATTTATGTAGAAAGAGAAAAGGTGGGAGTAGTGTTTCTATATGCAAGAAAAAAAGATCCAGCCTGTGATACAGTGTTTGGTTTTCTTTCTATTAGCATACCCTGATTCTGTAATTTTAAAAAGCTGTATTTAAAAAGAAATGACTCAATTACAATTCTGAAAGATAAAATATGATTATTTTAAAGCTGATATAGATGAAATACTTAAGATATCAGTTTTATCTTAATACTTAAGTTACTAGTTTTAATTTGTTTTTTTTTTAATTTAATTTAATTTTTTTAAATTTTATTAATTTGTTTTTATTACTTAAGATATTTTATTTTAAAGATACCACCATAATTACCAGAATTCATTTTGGAAAAAATGAACATATGGGCTTCATACAAACTCTGTGGAGAAGGTTGGACAGTGGATGGGAACAAAACATCATTTCTCATCACTTGTGATCCTTGATGATTTTATAGTTTCGAATATAATCTTGAAGGTAATGCAATTTACAAATTCATAAAGTTGATTATTATGGGCAAATGTCCACCTTCACCAAAATCAAAGCAATCAAAAAATAAAAGTGAATCATCAATGATCACCACAGCATCGTCATCATAATAAAAATGTCCAATAATTAAGGACTGAACAAACAATATCCATTATAAGGCTATGCAAGCAGCCGTTAAACATAATATTGAAGAATATTTAATGATACCGAAAAATGTTTATGACTTATGGTTAATTCTTTTTTTTTTTAATATTTATTTGGCTGCATCAGGTCTTAGTTGTAGCATACAAGATCTTCCTTGTGTCATGCAGGGTCTTTCACTGTGGTGCACACACTCCCTAATTGCAATTCTTGGGCTTAGTTGCCCCACAGCATGTGGCATCTTAGTTCCCCACCCAGGAATCTAATCTACGTCCATTGCATTGCAAGGCAGATTCTTAACCACTGGACCACCAGGGAAGTCCCTGGTTAATTTTTTTTTAAAGTGTAATAGTATAGTCCTACAACATATCACTGTTCCTGGGTTGTAGGACCATGTTTTTATGTTTTATTCTTTGTGCTTTTCTATATTGTTTTTAATTTTCTACAATGAGATTTGTATTACATTTTGTCCAATTACAAAAGTACTTGAAGTGAATAATAAAAAAGCAGCATAAACTTCTGAAGTACTACTTTTAAAAATTACGTGTTTCTTTTCAGCACTCATGCTGTCATACTACAATATATACTCAAAAAATTATATTAAGAGTATTTATCACCTTGGTTGGTTTAGTTGCTAAGTCATGTCCAACGCTTGCAACCCCATGGACTATAGCCTGCCAGGGTCCTCTGTCCGTGGTATTCTCCAGGCAAGAATACTGGAGTGGGTTGCCATTTCCTTCTCCAATATATCACCTTAAATACCCATTAAAAGGTAAAGATTAAAGTTATTAAAGTTCTTTAAATATTTTTGAAAGGAAATTCTAATTTGAATAATCTACCTACAACAAAGAAAGTTCAGGCACCAAACAAGATAACAAAAAGACCCTGTTCTTTACTTGCCTTTAAGTTTTCAACCTTTTCTTCAAATGATTTGAAAGTTGGGGAGTTTCTATGGAGAGAAAAGAAAAATAATAAAATTACACACACGGAACAAAAATTTCAACAATTCAGAAAACATTATTAGTTGACTGTATTCCCCTTGGCCATTATTCTCAATCAGCAAAAGAACACATAAACCATATGTAACACCTGTACCATAGGCATACATACAAATGGTGTCTTTTTATGTGAGATTATCAACTTCTGTTCTAAGATTTCTACAACAATCTTTTTGATTCTTTGAACAGAGCCAGTGTTAGACATACAGATAAAAATACATGTGTGAGAAGAGGGAACAAAGTCAGGTACAACACTAAGTCTAGCACTTCCTCAACCAACTGGTCACCATATAAGAAAAAGCCACTGTTAGCTCAGTCTGACTTTGGTTAAAGTGCTACAGTCCAGAACTAATGTTTAAATTCATACGTTGCCTGGCAAGATTTCTACCTAAACCCACATCAACTCAGCAGGACAAGCAAACCACAGGAGGTTCCACACCAGGGATCCTGGTTCCCAGGAGCAGCATAACAGGAGAAACAGAGACCAAAAGGAAGGGAGGGGCACGGAACTCGATTTGGCCACTTCACAAAGCTGCCCCAACTAACAGAGGCTCTCCAAGCCCACAGGAAGCCGCTCCCGTGCCTTCACATCCATCTGCATTAGTTAGGGAGGGTCACAGTGCCCGTGTGTCGCTTTCACCTCGGTTTCCAAAGTTTTATACGATCCACCTGATCTCCAATATCCTTCCTGCTACCATGATGAAACAGGAGAAGAAGGAAAAATGGGCTTCCCCCTTCCTACCATCGTGATGGGCAGTCGGTCCCAAAGGGTGATCCCCAGACCAGCGGTATCAGTAGCCCTTGGGAAGTTGTTAGCAAAGCAAATTTTCAGGTCCCACCCCAGGCTTACAGAATCAGAAAGTCGACATGGGCCCACCAGGCAGGGACTTTTAACAAGTCCTCCAGGTAGTTCCAATGAACACTAAAGTTCAAGTCAAGCGTACATTGTTGAAAAATTCTCTGCCTCTACAGAGAGGTCAGGTGAGGTAGTAAAAGGTGCCACCTGCAAGTGCTTACTGATGAAAGAGGACACTAGAACGAGGTCTCAGTTGGTTCCAGATGTCCCAATGGGATGAAGGAAGTAGAAATGGGGATGATGAGAAAAAGGGAGACTGTAACTAAAGCTAATGTGAACAGAGGAGGTGGGCCACCTACATCCACGAAAAGAAAAGGTTGATCAGATAAGCAGTGTTCAATTTTTTTTTAATTGAACAGATTCCAGAATGAAACAATTTAACAGGTTTACAAAATAAAGTAGAAATAATAATTCCTTTTTAAAATCACAAACATTTAATGGATTTCTTACACCAGCCCAAAAACATTGGGAAGACCAACTGAAAGCTAGTAACAGTTTTCACAGCTTGTTTAGAGCAGACTTCTAGCTCCTACTTCAGAACATTCAAGAGAAACATCCGGATAAAAAGTAAGGAAGCATAAGACCAACTACATTTTGTGAAAATATACTTTACCTCATAGCAGGCATGCTAATTGAGTGTTGAATGGAGCGTATGCTAAGAGGCAGCATTAAAAAGAGACAGAAATGGAGTTAGTAAAGTGGCGATTAGATATTATAAAAAGCAAACAAAATTTAGTTTTCTAGAATCTTGTTCTTCTGGCACCATAAAAAATTACTTGCTTTTTGAGGTGGAGGGGATCAAAGTTAGCACAATGTAACTTTTATTCATGAGCCAATTTGATTCCAGTAGTTCATAATTCAGCTAGTAAATCAACTTGGCATTTTTATAGCACTTTGAAAACTGTCGAGTGCTTTCACCAGTACCTGTAAGGCATCTGGCATCAAGCTCAAGAGTTAATAATTTATAAGTCACAGCAGAATCATAAATGGAACTTAAGTCTTTGAACTCCTAATCTAGTGTTCACCACCTCCCCTCAAAAGATGAAGCACACACATACAGGTACGTACACACACACACACACACACACACAAGCAAGACCACTGAAGAGTTCCTGCAGCCATCATTCTCCCACACATTTGGGACCAGAACAGAAAGGTCTCAGAGTCACTATTTGACAACTTCAAGTGACTTTAAAATGACATCACTTCTTAGTAGCAGTAGTCAGTTTTCTAGTAAGAAACCTGTACTTGCTCTTAATTAAACTAAATGTCCTTATAGGCCATTCAAATAAGATTTGCCCCCTGTCATTATACAACTTGCAGCTGTCAACACCCTTGAGCATACGCCTATTTGCATTCCCTTTCCTGACTGGTGGTGGGTACAAGCCCTATTATGCACATCGCAGAATCAAGAGGAGGAGACAGGGAGTATAAAAAGGGAAGCAGAGCGCGATCACTGCCATTCCTTCGGGGTCAGTCTGCTCCCACGTCTTGGGAATGTACTATCCCCTCTGTTTAATAAAAGAACTGTAACTGAGCTGTAACCAGTCAGTCATTTCAAATCCTTGCTACATCGAGATAGGAACTGAGAAATCATTGAGATAGGAACTGAGAAATCCTGTCTGTGTGAGCTGTAATTAGTCTATTGTCCCAAATCTTTGTTACAATGAGACAAGCAATGAGAGAGAGAAATCGACCTGACATGAAGCTGCCTCTATTGTCACAGCCACTTTGCCAAAGCCACCCTCTACCATCAGTAGAGTTCCACCCACCAAAATTAATCTTCTGGTAATCTACAAATTGTTTAGACTGAATGAAAAGAAAAACAAAACTATTTGATACAATTAAGATTCTTATCCTGGGATTGTGTAATTAAAACACTAAGGCGCTAATCAGTTAGTGGTAGGCACTTGAGCTAAAAACTCATGGAGGCTTTGATGTTGAGGAAGATATTTTTGGGGAACAGGTAAAAGTTGTAAGAGTACAGAGGAAGCCAATTCCCAAAGAAAGATTTGCATATGAGCAGAGAGGAAGAGGAAAGGAAAGAGAGATGACCATGAAGAAAAGAGGGCTCAAGTGTGAGAGAAAGGAGTTTCTTGGTTTCTTTGGGCTCTAGAAGCTACCTTGACTTCTAACAGCTTTCCAATCTGCAGGACTAGTCTGGATGGGGCTGGGCTTGCTTCCTTTCCTTGTCTTGAATTACAAAACAACCTTCATTCTGTGCAACGCCTTTCCCTTTTTAGGTGAGCAAAGTCAGTCTTCTATTCCACTTAACCAAAAGACTCTTCACTAGAACATTTTGGCAGAAATAATCAAATTCTGGCAAAAGAAAGTACATAATAGCTAAGCCAGTGATAAGTTGTTTGTCCACAGGACTCACACAGTGAATTCCATAGTATCAACAAAATGAGAAAATGGGTGAATGAAGTAAATACAAATTCAGAAATGGACAGTTAATTCTGGTCATTGTCCCTAAGCATCTACATAAAAGATCATTTCCTCCAGTGGTCATCTGGTGTGTTCCGTGCCCCTTTAAACCAGGAGACAAGTTAGTTTAAAGGAACTAGGGCAAAGGCAGAGTGAGGAGAAAAATCATAAAAGCGAGTTAATTCTAGACGCATCAAATTGACTATGAAGTTAACATCCAGGGCAGAAGTCAATTCAGGATTATACTCCATAAGAAACAAGTCCTGATCATAAAAGTTGAAAAACTGAATTGTAAATGTCACCTGGAATTTTCAGGGGATGAAGAATTAAAACAGGAAAGCAGTGGGGAGCTATGCATGACTCATCAAGGGGTCCTCCCTGGATTAGGTAAGAGAAGGATGGCAGTGGAGCATCATTGAGAGGGGACATTAGGGGGACAGGGGAAACTGACCAACAGCGTAAACAGTTAGGAGAAAACTCAATAATGTTGGAAATACAGACAACTTTTAAAAAATATTTTGTTTTTACAACATTATCATAGAAAAGTACTGAGAGAAATGAGAGGCACTCCATATTAAGTGCCTAGCAGATGCCAAAGATGTTTGTGATATGACTTAAAGAATGTTAAAAACGATCTCTTTGAGAATACTAAGAAATAGTATAGCATCTCCTGCAGAGGACTTTAGGTTCCTCTATGGGATAATGACAAAGTCACTCTTGCTGGTATTGCCCTTCAATCAGCAGCTATAGCAGATGAAGAATTGAAACATTTGAGTACCATGAAGGATGCACTCACTAAATATGTGTAAGTGCGAATGTGTAACAAAAAGCAAGGAAGTAATTAACACTAAGGTGTTCATTTTGTGATAAACACAGTTGGATTTCTGTATGTGTTACTTTTCACAATACGAAAAGATTAAAAAGAACAGAGATTGATATCAGAGTAATACAAAGTCAAGGTGTCGCCATTTTTGAAGTAGCCATTACAGCAGCAAGAACAAGGAGTGCATATTAATTTCAAGTCCAACCAAGGCTTCTCTATCTGAACATCTCTACAACCCATATTCAGATCAAATTCTATTTTATCGGTGGCTAGTGTGTAATCTAACAATCGGTCAGCTGTCTTTGCATTTTTAGCTTCCCTATGCAAGGTTCGGAGAAGGCAATGGCACCCCACTCCAGTACTCTTGCCTAGAAAATCCCATGGACGGAGGAGCCTGGTAGGCTGCAGTCCATGGGGTCGTGAAGAGTCGGACACAACTGAGCGACTTCACTCTCACTTTTCAGTTTCATGCATTGGAGAAGGAAATGGCAACCCACTCCAGTGTTCTTGCCTGGAGAATCCCAGGGACGGGGAAGCCTGGTGGGCTGCCGTCTATGGGGTCGCACAGAGTCAGACATGACTGAAGCGACTTAGCAGCAGCAGCATGCAAGGTTACACAGTTTCAATTCTCTTCAACTTACATATCACCTCCAATTTCACTGATGTTCAAATATAATATGGAAAACTTCAAAAGCAAAAAGCCACATTGCTCCTGGACCAGAACTATCTCTAATAGATGTTAATATATTGGGAAGATTAGCTAGCATCTATAAAGCAAATTCGGAGAAGGCAATGGTACCCCACTCCAGTACTTTTGCCTGGAAAATCCCATGGACGGAGGAGCCTGGTAGGCTGCAGTCCATGGGGTCGTGAAGAGTCGGACACAACTGAGCGACTTCACTCTCACTTTTCAGTTTCATGCATTGGAGAAGGAAATGGCAACCCACTCCAGTGTTCTTGCCTGGAGAATCCCAGGGACGGGGGAGCCTGGTGGGCTGCCGTCTATGGGGTCGCACAGAGTCGGACACGACTGAAGCAACTTAGCAGCAGCAGCAGCAGCATAAAGCAAATTTTGTTGCAAGTTTTTCCAACTGGATTTCAACCCTCAAAGACAGTAACCTACAATCAAAGCAGGAATGTAAATCTGGATTCCTCAAAACACTAAAGGAAAAAAATCAAAGAGGACAACCTGACTCTCACTCAGACACACTAAGTATTTTACAATCTAATATTTGCTCTTACTTTGGAAGTTATTCTTTTAAAAAGCTGAATTGACTTTTTAAATGTTTGTTGTTTCTTACATGGCTGTTTGAACTTTTCATCCCTAATAATATTAAAGGGGGAGGAGTAGAGGGAAAAGAAGAAGGAAGAATGTAGCAAATGGCAGCCAGAGAAAGAAGAGAGGCTGGTCAACATGTTTCAAAGCATACTGTGTGCCGAGCATGCTTTTAAGAGCCATCCATGTATTGTTATTCCCTTTTGCCCTCAAAATAATCTCTTGATCACAGGTGATGAACCAAAGTAACTGCCAGACAGTGGCTGGAGGGTCGAAGTCTTAAGCTATCGTTGCCCTGGGGAGACAGAACAAGGCAGAGGGGACCACAGGCTCCTGAACTTGTGTGTGCCTGGGTTCAAGTCCTGGCCTTCAGCCAGATGGCTGTGTGACCATGGGGAAGTCACTTAACCTTTCTGTGGCTCAGTTTTCCTCATCTGAAAAATCAAAAAGCTAACAGTACCTACTATAACTGTTTACCATTATATTATTATTACAGATGACTTTATTTTTTACTTATTCATGTATTTGGCTGTGTTGGGTCTTAGTTACTACACACGAGATCTCCCTTGCATCATTCAGGATCTTTTGTAGGATCCCACGGACTCTCTAGTTGTGGTGTGCAGGCTTAACTGACCCATGGCATGTGGGATCTTAGCTCCTCAACCATGAATTGAACATGTGTACCCTGCATTGCCAGGCAGATTCTTTTCCACTGGACCACTAGGGAAGTCCCTACAGATGACTTTAACTGAAATACACATTAATGCTTATCTAAGATTATATCCTTTAAAGCCTTCAAATTTCACCCAGCTATTATTTTGGTTGGTAACTCAAACCCTACAGTCCAGGACAGTGCCTGGCACAAAGCTGTCATTCTATAAATACTTTTAATTAAAGAATGAATGAATAAATAACTGCAGCAACCGAAATTAGGATGCATGAGCATGAAAGATAAGAAAGTGCATAAAAGTTTTTCAAATTCTGGAACTTCCTTGGTGGTCCAGTGGTTAAGATGCTACACTCCCAATGCAGGAGGCCCACGTTCAATACCTGGTCAGGGAACTAGACCCCACAGGCCACAACTAACATCTTGCACAGCCAAATAAAATTTTTAAAAAACCTTTACAAATTCATATCAAAAGGTACTCTATTATAAGAAAAGAGATCATTTCTTATTAAGTGGTAGAAATTTTCAGCAAAATGGAATCATCTGGAATAACTTGAATGAACCCCAAACCAATTTTTAAAACTTAGAGGCCAAAAGGAGAAGGTTCTTTTGAAGAGAAAGGCAAATCCTCCTGAACATATCAGAAATATTTGTCTAATGAGGCTGCTGAATTGTTAGAGCATGCTCTTAATAACATGAACATCAATTAAACACCTGCACCCAGTGAAATGAAAACACTCCTTTAAAGTTTCTCTCAACAAAAGTAAAGGCACGAGTCCATGTTTACCATGTGCATGCAGAAAACAAGCCAACAGCAGAGGAGTGACTGTGAACACCCACCTGGGACAAGACGTCTGTCCTCAGAGGGCTCCTCTGGCCTGCTGCTGACCCCTAATTGTGAGGTTGCCAAAAACAGACATCTCTCACTGTGTCTCTCTGTCGCTGTCTCTCTTCCTCCTTTCTTCTCTCCCTTTCTTTCCCTCTCTCTCCTTCTCCCCATCCCTCCTCTCCTCTTCCTCTTCCTTACTCACCCACCCAAGGCATAGACAATATCTACACCTCAAGTGCTAACTTATTAACTGATAATGTATTAATAGTACAATCAAAACTGTTGCTGGCTCTAACAATGCAAGTCAGCAAAATGCCCACAATTCCACCAGAGACTGAAATCCTCGCCCCAAGTCTTCTGGTTTAGCATGAACTTGGAACAAAGGGTAGTCAACAGGATTACCCAACTACTGCAAGCACTGGCAAAAAGGGGCCCCTGCATCCACCTCCACGAGAGGAAAGGCCATGCTGCTCGGATGGAAACCCTCAGCCTGCTGCCCACGCTCCTCTTCTTGTACAGTTCGGGGGGCATGTGGTCAGTATTTGCCTCTGAGACTCACTCACCTAAAAAGATGTAGATTTTTTTATACATGTTCTCTAATATATATGTTTCATATATTCCTATTATATGTTTTCATATATTTTCTATTATATATAAATCAGATTACAATCAGGACACCTTGATCGAGAAATGATTTTCTAAAGTGAAATTAACTCAATTGAAAAGTTGATTTCAGTTCAGGCACTGAGTCTTTTCCGACTCTTTGCGATCCCATGGACCACAGCACGGCAGGCTTCCCATCCATCACCAACTCCCAGAGCTTGCTCAAACTCATGTCCATCAAGTCAGTGACGCCATCCTGTCATCTCATCCTCTGTCGTCCCCCTGTCGTCTCGCCTTCAATCTTTCCCAGAATCAGGGTCTTTTCAAATGAGTCAGCACTTTGCATCAGGTGGCCAAATGACTGGAGTTTCAGCTTCAGCATCAGTCCTTCCAATGAATATTCAGGACTGATTTCCTTTAGGATGAACTGGTTGGATCTCCTTGCAGTCCAAGGGACTCTCAAGAGTCTTCCCCAACACCACAGTTCAAAAGCATCAATTCTTCAGTGCTCAGTTTTCTTTATGGTCCTACTCTTACATCCATACATGAACATTGGAAAAACCATAGCCTTGACTAGACAGACTTCTGTCGGCAAAGTAATGTCTCTGCTTTTAAATATTTTATGTTGGTCATAGCTTTTCTTCCAAGGAGCATTTGTCTTTTAATTTCATGGTTGCAGTCACCATCTTCAGTGATTTTGGAGCCAAAAAAATAGTCGTCACTGTTTCCATCGTTTTCCCATCTATTTGCCATGAAGTGATTGGACTGGATGCCTTGATCTTAGTTTTCTGAATGTTGAGTTTTAAGCCAATTTTTCCACTCTCCTCTTTCACTTTCATCAAGAGGCTCTTTAGTTCTTCTTCACTTTCTGCCATAAGGGTGGTATCATCTGCGTAACTGAGGTTATTGATATTTTTCCTGGCAATCTTGATTCCAGCTTGTACTACATCCAGTCCAGCATTTTTCATAATGTACTCTGCAAAGCAGGGTGACAATATGCAGCCTTGATGTACTCTTTTCCCTATTTGGAACCAGTCTGTTGTACCATGTCTGGTTCTAACTGTTGCTTCTTGACCTGCATACAGATTTCTCAAGAGGCAGGTTAGGTGGTCTGGTAGCCCCATCTCTTGAAGAATTTTCCAGTTTTTTGTGATCCACACAGTCAAAGGCTTTAGTGTAGTCAATGAAACAGAAATAGATGTTTTTCTGGAACGCTCTTGCTTTTTCCATGATCCAGCAGATGTTGGCAATTTGATCTCTGGTTCCTCTGCCTTTTCTAAAACCAGCTTGAACATCAGGAAGTTCACGGTTCACATACTGTTGAAGCCTGGCTAGAGAATTTTGAGCACTACTTTGCTAACATGTGAGATAAGTGTAATTGTGCGGTAATATGAGCATTCTTTGGCATTGCCTTTCTTTGGGACTAGAATGAAAACTGACCTTTTCCAGTCCTGTGGCCACTGCTGAGTTTTCCAAATTTGCTGGCATATTAAGTGCAGCACTTTCACAGTATCACCTTTCAGGATTTGGAATAGCTCAACTGGAATTCCATCACCTCCACTAGCTTTGTTCATAGTGATGCTTTCTAAGGCCCACTTGACTTCACATTCCAGGATGTCTGGCTCTAGGTCAGTGATCACACCATCGTGATTATCTTGGTCGTGAAGATCTTTTTTGTACAGTTCTTCTGTGTATTCTTGCCACCTCATCTTGATATCTTCTGCTTCTGTTAGGTCCATACCATTTCTGTCCTTTATTGTACTCATCTTTGCATGAAATGTTCCCTTGGTATCTTGAACTTTCTTGAAGAGATCTCTAGTCTTTCCCATTCTATTATCTTCCTCCTATTTCTTTGCATTGATCACTGAGGAAGGTTTTCTTATCTCTCCTTGCTATTCTTTGGAACTCTGCATTCAAATGGGTATATCTTTCCTTTTCTCCTTTGCCTTTAGCTTCTCTTCTTTTCTCAGCTATTTGTAAGACCTCCTCAACCATTTTGCCTTTTAGCATTTCTTTTTCTTGGAAATGGTCTTGATCACTGTGTGCTGTACAATGTCATGAACCTTCATCCATAGTTCTTCAGGCACTCTGTCTATCAGATCTAATCCCTTGAATCTGTTTGTCACTTTCACTGTATAATCGTAAGGGATTTGATTTAGATCATACCTGAATGCTCTAGTGGCTTTCCCTACTCTGTTCAATTTAAATCTGAATTTGGCAATAAGGAGTCCATGATCTGAGCCACAGTGTGCTCCTGGTCTTGTTTTTGCTGACTGTATAGAGCCTCTCCATCACCCTCCGCAATGTCCCACACTGTCTGTGGAATGTGTTCTTCTCTAAATAAACCTACTTATTATTTATCACTTTGTCTCTCACTGGATTCTTTCTGAGATGAAACATCAAGAACCTGAGCTTTATTAGGTCCTGAAACCAGATGCCAACAACTAAGGGCTTTACTCAACTTTTAACCTGTAAGAAATAATTCCAAAATGTAGCTCTCTTATATCTCCCACTTCCAAGTTGTCATATGAAGCCTAACTTTAACCAGGACCTGCACTGATACATAATATATTGATACACAAAGAATACATTATTCATTAATAACTAGACTGAAAATGTTAGACAGAGTATGATCTTAATCGAATTTTTTTAATGAAAGGAAAAAAAGTGACTGTGTAAGCAGCAAGAAAACAGCCACCAAACTCATATTATTTACAGTGAATTAATAAGACAGCACATACTGAGCCATGCTGCTGCTGCTGCTAAGTCGCATCAGTCGTGTCCGACTCTGTGCGACCCCATAGACAGCAGCCCAACTACTTAGGTACATTTGCTTAATCTTCTCCAAAGTATACAGAAAAAATGGTGGTATGAACTGATGAAATCCTTCTTCAAACAGCACTTACATAGTTTTATTATTTTTGTTTACATTATACCTAGTATTGTTTTATACTTAAGTATGAACAGGGCTCTTCCATTCTTGTGAGGCCACACCACACACCATGAGGGATCTTAGTTCCCTGCTGGACAGTGGTTAAGAATCCACCTTGCAATGCAGAGGACATGGGTTCGATCCCCAGTCAGGGAATTAAGATTCCACATGCCCCAGAGCAATGAAACCCGAGTGCCACAACAACTGAGCCTGCATGAAACAATGATGATACCAAGGGCTGCAACCAAGACCCAAGGCAGCCAAGTAAATAAAACGGTAATAATAAGGCCGCACAACACAGCATGAGGGATTTTAGTTCTCCAACCAGGAGTTGAAGCTGTGCCCTGGGAATGCAGTGTCTAACCCACTGGACCACCAGGGAAGTCCCAGGGCTCTTCCATTCTTAACTCATTCCTGGGCCCCACCTCCCTTCTCCCATTCCATGCACTCAAAGATTTTAAGCTCTTTCTTAATAAGAACTGTGTCTGGTATAGGTTATACCCTTTGGATCCATCAACGGTGTACACCTTAATGTTAGCAGAATGGATTATGTGAGTGAACAAATCCTCACACAACCCCTTAACGTTAGATAAAATTCTCTTAATAGTTTCCTAAAGCACTTAGGCCATTTTCAGTTGAACACCAAAGATATAGAATTGATTCCTATCACTGATTTCTTGGGGTTTTTTTAAAGCATAATTCTAACCGCAAATAGTTTAACACTCAGAGTTTGTTTATCTCCCTGACTTACTCTTTCAGAGATAAGTGAGAGAAAGCCTCAGTTATAAGCATCTATTTGATTACTTAAGAAGGCACAATGCTAGCCACAGCAAGTGACTGCTTGAGAAGACAATTCACGTTAATAGGAACAGAGAGAGACTAGTGTGTTAACTTTCCTACTTATACTCAAAGGACCTTCCACCTTCATTTTCTCTAACTACTAATTGGATAATCAGAGAGTCTGTATGGGAGGGAGAGGAGAGGTTTGCTCAATATCACAAAGATTCCTTCCAGAAGGGAAGGTTTGGACTGACATCTTTTTAACATGCTTTCTTTTTTGGCCTAATACACTTTATTTCTCCTTTTGCAGCTATGAAATATCCTTGTGTGCAGAGTTACAGAATACAACTCATGTAAAGAAATAATAAAATAGTAAACACTAGAGGCTAACAAAACAAGTACTAAAACATGCTGAATCATGGTATATCATCTTAGGCATATTTTACCATAATTAAAAAAAATGTCACAGTAACCTGGAAAGAGAAAAGACTAACATTGTGAGACGGTACATATGCTGTCTATTACAGCTGCATAATGGGAGCCAGGTGAAGGGGGATTCCAGCATCCTGACATAGGCACCAAAGAAATTACAGCATCAAAAACAAACAAACAAAGTCAGACATGAAAAGGGAGGAATTCTGCATGCCATGGTAAAGCTGATTCTTTTTTTTACCAAACACACACATACACAAAAAGAAAGTAAAATGTCAAAATCATTTCCATATCCCTTGAATCACGTGTCAAATTATTCTCCTTTTAATGTATCCATCACCCATGGTATACAAGAAACCCTCCCTTGAAAATAGGAATGCACCAGAGAAAAGATATTCCGAAATGCAAGATTATGTAGTGGACAAACACGACCATCCAATGTGGCATCATAGCCTAAGCACACTTGTCTTAGACGAGAGCTGGGCTGCAGCGATGGTTTACACTCTCCTTACCTAAAGGAATGTGAAAAGGCTTGCAATCTGCAAGAAGCCAGAGTAAGCATTAAAAAAGAAAGGAAGTTCTGGTAAATCTAAAACAATTAAATAACCTACTTTTTAAGAGCTGTGTAAAGTTTTAACTGAATTCTAAAAGGCTACACAATCGGGAGTTAGCACAGAAAGAAAAGAGCTTACCTAAGAGAAGTATATATAATGGTCAAGAGGGTTTAAGAGAGCTGTGTTTATTACGTTGTGTTGAAATGATAATAGTCCAAATACAATGAGCAAATCATTGGGTATTTTTGGTACAAGTATAAGACCAATTAACCAAACTTATTCAACCAACAAAATTCTGGTTGTAAAATCTACTTTCCCCACAAAAAGAAAACACAAGGTCATGCAATCTGAAGGGTTTAAAAAAAACAAAACACATAAATCTTGCATGCCAACAGAAGCACAGCCAATTTAATCCACATTTGTCATTTTCAGCACTATTTTAATCCACATGGTGGGTGGCATGAGGTTACTGATGGACACAAAAGCACTCTGAAGCGGTTTTATCAAAATGACCAGGAAAATTCTGCAGACACATTGAAAATAAAATGCAAAATAAATAGCTCAAAACAAGATTTTGGCCTGGGCATGAACATAGATGATACAAAGCAGTACACAAATGAGTATGTGCCAAGCACACCATGGGCTAAAGATGTACCACCTGGAAGTAAAGGCAGGACTCAGTGCTCCCAGACTTATCCCCACCAGACACAAGGCTCCACTTACAACCACAGGTCTGCAGCCACATACTTACCCCGTGTGATCAAGAAGGGCTAAAAGGAGGAAAGTTCACAACCAGAATTTTTCAACAACTTTAAATGTATTCATAAGACAATCAGTTTGAAGGCTATGCCTAGAAGGATTTAGGGATGCATTTCAGGTCCTGGTTTGAAGGAGGGCTCTTCCTCACTCAAACAGGGGGAGTCCAACATCAGCCAGTACCAGGCAGGAAAGAAATGCAACCACGATAACAGATTTTAATCTGCCTCATCTTAATTAAGCAAGCAAAAATGAGGACGTACTTTACATCTTCCAGCTTTTTGGTGATGACAGAGCCAACAGACGAAAAAGCAGCTGAAGCCTTCTGTCCGGCCTGAGATAAGGTTTCAGAGGTCTTCTTGTACCTATATTAAATTATAAAAGAACAGAGCAAAGAAAGTAAGCTAACCTTTCCAATATCCATTATGTGGTGACAGAGGATGAGATGGTTAGATGGCATCACCGACTCAATGGACACACGTGTGTGTGCTAAGTTGCTTCAACTGTGCCTGACTCTTTGTGACCCTATGCAGCAGCAAACTCTGGGAGACAGTGAAACACAGGGAAGCCTGGCGTGCTGCAGTCCATGGAGTTGCAAAGAGTCGGACACGACTTAGCGATTGAACAACAATCTTTCTAATATCCATTATGCAGAGTTCAGTGATCACCACCTCTTGGAGAACTCTCAAGAAAAAAAAAAAATAGAATATCCAAAATTCTTTATGACTGCCAAGTCAACATCATCACATCATCTTTTACTTAACCACCATTTCAAACACAATCTTTTGCAACACCCTAGGACAGCCAGAAAGGCCCATAAAGGCAAGGCTGAAGAAATCTGGGTAAGAGTTAAAAACAGTTATGAAGCCAAGATCAAAATGGGCCAGAGGTTAAATGAAACTATATCTCTGATTTTTTTTTTCCTTTTTCACTTAAGCTAAACAAAACAGAAATGAAATCAAATTCCTCACATCTCTTTCACAACTTTATTTTCTAAAAAGGGACCAGAAGTAAGGTGGGATCCAGGAGTACTTTTTATCACCCAAATCAATTTGGGGCAGCATAAAGAGATTTTTCAGTTCTCCCTATACGTAGAGTTACCAAATAAGAACTGGTGCCTTCTCAACAGGGTACATAAAAGGTACAACACTTCAAATGACTCAAGGGGGATATTTGCTGTAGCACAAAAGCAGAAAATTTACCACCCCACTCCTCCCATTTACTCAGGGATTAGTGAAGGGAAAAACTAAACCAGACAAAAGAGTATGGTTCTTATCCCAAAGAGGTTAAGCCCACATTGTAGAAAGGGATGTTCAGGCATTTTTACTTACCTTGTCAAGATCAAATACCAAAAAAGAGAAAAAGAGAAAATGTTTAAGATGATACAAGGAATGGCATCCTGCATGTTCTTCTGCTGCCTACTTATATGGAGAAAGCGGGTGGGTACCCCCGTACTGCCACATTAGGAAGCAGTCAGCCTCGCTGGTGCTGGTCACCAGCTCAGCAGACGGGACTGCATAGAGAACACCTTTTGGAGACTCAGGAAATGGAGCTGCATCTTGATAATGCTGTACCAAAACCATGTGATCAAAAAAGACCAGAAGATTAAGGGGTGGTCCTCTGCTATTGGCACACATCAGAGATGGTGACCTGAGAGAGTCTCATGCTGTGTATAAAGCAGGGTTAAAAAAAATAAAAAGACTGGCTCTGCACTTGGCCAGATCTTAGTTCAAACAGTGCCTCCAGACTTTGAGAGATTTGTGACCTCAACACTGATCTGATCCTGTTTCCTTATCTACGGCTATCTCACTACCCACTCTACTGGGTTATTCTGAGGACCAAGTGACTCATGTATATATCTGGTTAGTCAGTATATAACATTTTAAGAGCTTAGATTTTATTTCTTCAACTCACATAGGAGGCTGGTTTTCTCGCTATACCCCAGAACAGTCCAAAAGAACAGTTGGAGAAGACTCAGATACACTTGAGAACAGGCATGGTGGGGAAGGTTGCCCCGCACAGTATAGACAAAAGCTGCAGAAACCTCCTCAGTCCCTTTCCACCCCTCCCCGCTTCCAGACAAAAAGAGCAAAGTGTCCTCTACGTTCTCTAGAAAAAGGGAGGGTCAAGGGCACATACGCAGATGTAGCTGTCACATCTTGCCACCCTTTGGCAATGTTCTGTTTTAGTTCCTGTAGTGAATTGATCCCAAGTTTCCGCTTGATCTCCGCTAGGTGCTTCTCTTTTGCTGCTAACACTTGAGACAGAGTCTGGATTTCTTCTTCTACCTGCAAGGAGCGGGGTTGGGGTAGGAATAAAGTCAAAGAGTTAAGATGATAAGCCCAAAATTATATTCAAAATTCCAGTCATTTTAAAACATTTTGGATTCATTTCTCTGCCTCTTTTAAAATAATATGTTAAGCAAATGGGTTGCTTGTTGATCTCTCCTGTAAAGCTGCTTTTCTCTCTTCTCTATATTTCAGTCTTGAGTTGTTCTCAGTCTCTCCCCTCTTCCTATACTTCCTTACTCAGTTTTATCATAGAGGTTCAGGGTTCAAACCTTTACACAGATAATATTCAAATTATTCTAACAGCTACTCTGACTACTGGGTCTGCATTTCCAGCTGAACACTGCTGCTTGAATGTCCATACAAACTCACATTTATGTATTAAGTTAAACAAATCTGAAGTGAAAAGTGAAAGTGTTAGTCGCTCAGTTGTGTCTAACTCTTTGCAACCCCATGGACTGTAAGCCACCAGGCTTCTCTTGTCCATGGGATTCTCCAGGGAAGAAGACTGGAGTGGGAAGTTATTCCCTTCTCCGGGGGTTCTTCCTGACCCAGGGATCGACCACCCAAACAATCTGAATTCCCACCAAAATACATACAACCATGCCAAATCAAAACACAGCCATATTGCATATTTCATTTAAGTTTATGCATGCATACATGCTAAGTCCCTTCAGTAGAGTCCGACTCTTTATGACACTAGTCAATAGACTATAACCTGCCAGACTCTTCTGTCCACAGGATTCTCTAGGCAAGAATACTGGAGTGGGTTGCCATTCCCTCCTCCAGGGGATCTTCCCAACCCAGGGGTCGAACACGTCTCTTTCGTCTCCTTCACTGGCAGATGGGTGTTTTGTTTTGTTTTGTTTTGTTTTAACCACTAGCACTACCAGGAAAGCCTCATATGCGTTTATACTTCCAATATAAATCACAGTTCATACTGTCAATCTTTGTACCTGTCAAACTCACAGGCATAAATAAAACACACTCTCTCCCAGAGTCCTGTAGAAGTGTGGGCCCCTCTGATGCGGACTGACCAGCCTCAGCTTGGTGGTTAGAAATAGGCTCCTGACCCATCAAGTGGCTACTAGCCAGTGAACTGCCTGATGTGCCAAGGGATGCTCGAATAATCACAGTCTCATTCAGGAATGCAGTTTGAGAAACTAAGATCACATTGGGAGGAGAAACTGAAAAGACTTGGATAAAGAAGCCCTGAAGGACAGGTGGGGCACAGCGAGATTATGTAATATTACAGAAGCCTAAATATACTCGAGGAGGCCAAAACTATAAACAGAAGCTATGAAGCAAAAAAAAAAAAAAAAAAGAGTAGAGGAAAAGGCACAGCTAGGAAAATAGAGGGAAAGGGGAGACCCACAGAGAGAAACAGACACCCAAGACTTCTGTCCCAGAAGTCAAAAAACTTGGGTCCCTGAAGTATAGTTGGTCCTCCGTATCCACAGGTTCCACACCCACAGATGCAACCAACTGCAGACTGAAAATATTCAGGGGAAAAAAGTTCCAGAAAGTTTCACAAAGCAATATCTTGAAACTGCCATGTACTGGCAATTATTTACATAGCATTTATACGGTATTTACATAGCATTTACATTGCACTAGGTATTATAAGTAATCTAGGGATTATTTAAAACACATGGAAGGACGTGCATAGGTTATATGCAAATATTATACCATTTTATATAAGGGACTTGAGCATCTGTGGATTTTGATATTCACAGGGTTCCTGGAACCCACCCCCTGCAGACACTGAGGGATGACTGTACGTTCATTAATATTCAAGACCCTCAGAAGGAAGCTTCTCTAGGCTTATTGCAAAGCCATATCTCAGTCTTGACCTACACAACACTTCCATGGGTTCAAAGACAGCATGGCCTTTAAAAACAAAATAGAGTATTATTAAGTGAACTAAGAGCACTCAGCAAAAGGAAAGAAGAATAAATCAAAAGTGATGTGGCTGCCAAAAAAACCCCCAAATAACATACTCTAAGATGGCATTAATTAGAATACAGGTCCAGAACAAAGATAATCATCCATGCTTATATGACTCCGAGCTTCCCTGGTGGCTCAGACAGTAAAGAAGCTACCTGTGATACAGGAGACCTGGGTTCGATCCTTGGGTCAGGAAGATACCCTGGAGAAGGCAATGGCAACCCACTCCAGTATTCCTGGCTAGAAAATTCCATGGATAGAGGAGCCTGGCAGGCTACATGGGTTCCATGGGGGTGAGCTACATGGGGTTCATGGGGTTGCAAAGAATCAGACATAACTGAGCAACTAACACAGTCTCTAAGATCCCGACTCTTAGTGACCCCATGGACTGCAGCCTACCAGGCTCCTCCATCCATGGGATTTTCCAGGCAAGAGTACTGGAGTGGGTTGCCATTGCCTTCTCCGGTCTATAAGATAGGACTCCACAAATTATATCTGTTTTTGGAAGTCACAAAACGCAACAATAAATGTATGAATGAATAAGGTTTAAAATCAAGCAAATTAAATGATTTGCTGCAAGTCACTAAGCTAATAACGCAGGAATCGGAATTTTAATGCAGGTTTTCTGACTCCACTTCTCAGTTTACTGGCTAATTCTCATTGCACATTGTTAGCTTTCTAATACTTTTCTTTACCTTAATTACAAATGTTCACATACTTCAAGGAGTAGACTTAAATGTTAAGTTTTGTACCCCTTGACACATCTCTGAAGTATTCACTTGCCCTAATGAAACTTGGAAAGAAAGACCACTATAAATCTTTCTGAACAATACATGACCCAATATATTTCCTGCTTTTGTTGATAATTGTGTGCTAACATACCTAGCTCAATCTCAGCACACTAGAGCGACAATTTCTTAATTCAACATTTGTGTGTGTGTGTGTGTGTGTGTGTGTGTGTGTGTGTATACATACACACACAAGAATCTCTGACATGAATCAAGAAAAACAGAATAATGAGTAGAAAAGTTACTACAAAGCTATGGTAATCAAGATTGTGTGGTAGACTTGAGAGTCCAGAAATAAACCCATACATTTATGGTCCACTGATTTTCAACAAAGATACCAAGCAATTCAGTGGAAAAGAATAATTTTATTCCACAAATGGTGCTAGGACAACTGAATTTCCATATGCAAAAGAATGCAGTGGGACCCCTAAGTCAGACCATATGTATTAAGATGGATCAGAGAAATCTAAGTGAAAAAGCTAAACTATAAAACTTTAAGAAGAAAATAGAGAGGTAAATCTAAATAATCTCAGATTAGGCAACATCTCTTAGATATGATACCTCAAGCACGAAAACCAAAAAACAAACCAATATCGTCAAATTTTAAAACTGATGTGCTTCAAAGGATACCATCATAAAAGTAAAAAGATAGCTAACAGAATTGGGAAAATGTTTTCAAATTACAAATCTGATAAGGGTCTAGTATGCAAAATATATTAAAAAAACACAGCTCAATAATAGAAAAGCAAATATCCAATTAAAATGGATAATGGATTTAAATAGACATTCCACCAAAGAAATATATAAATGACCAATAATCATATGAAAAGATCACCAATACCATTCATTCGTAATTAGAAAAGTTCAAGTAAGACACCACTTTATCCCTACTAGTATGGTGTTCAATAATCAGTAAGACAAACAATACCAATAAGACAAATAATATCAAGCACTGACAAGGGTGTAGAGAAATTGAAACCCTCATACACTGCTGATTGGAATGCACAATCGCACAGTTTGGCAGCAAAATAGCATGACAGTTCCTCAAAAAGTTAAACATGGAGTTGCCATATCCACAAATTTCATTCCTAGGTACAAAACAGGAGAACTGAAAACATATGTTCACCCAAAAACCTGTACATGAATGTTCAGAGAAGTATTACTCATGACAGTCAAAAAGTGGAAACAATCTAAGTGTCCAACAGCTAATGAATGGATAAACAAAATGTGGTGTATACTTTCACAATAGAACATTATTCAGCCATAAAAAGGAATGAAGTACTGATAGGTACTACAATATTGATGAACCTTGGAAACATTATATTAAATGAAAGAAGCCTGTCACAAAAGACCACGTGTTGTTTGATTCCATTTATAAGAAATCCCTTGAACAGGCAAATCTATGGAAACAGAAAGTGGATTAGTGGCTGCCAGGGACTGAGGCAGGGAGGACTGGGGTGAACACTGGCGGGAACAGGATTTCTTTGAGGGTGAGGAAATGTTTTAGAATTAAATAGTACTGATACTTGTATAAACTTGTGAATATACAATGAACTATACACATTAAAAGAATGAAATTTAATGTAAATTACATCTCAAAAAGAAGTTTAAAAAAATGGATGGAGGAGATTTTTATCTCTTAATTTCTACAACTATTTCAAGCAGTAACTCTAACATAAAAAACAGAAAATTATCATGTTTTAAATAAGAGTGCTGGAGTGGAATGCCATTTCCTTCTCCAGGGGATCTCCCGACCCAGGAATCGAATCCAGGTCTCCCGCATTGCAGGCAGATGCTTTACCATCTGAGCTACCAGGGAAGCCCCAAATGATTTTATTACATCTAATTATTAGGATCATTATTATCATATTTTATTATGATAGCATAATCTATATATGATGAGAGGTAAAGTAAGAGTATGGGCTTCCATGGTAGCTCAGTGGTAAAGAATCTGCCTGTGATAGAGGAGCCACAGGAGATTCAGGTTTGATCCCTGGGTCAGGAAGATCCCCTGAAAAAGGGAATGGCAACCTTCTCCAACATTCTTGCCTGGAGAATCACATGGACAGAGGAGCCTGGCAGGCTAAAGTTCATAGGGCTGCAAAGAGTTGGACATGACTGAAGAGACATAGCACACAAGCATGCAAAGAATATATCTGCCATATCTCATGGAGTTTTCATAAAAATTGTATAAATTTCTGATTGAGTATAAATACTATACAAATAAAAAAGTAAGCACACACATCAGAGTTCATGAGGACCTGGACACAAGACCCAATGTTGTAATGTAAGACCTTTGACCTTAATCTTCATAATTTTGGATTAGGCAATGGTTTCTGACAAGTAACAACTAAAGCACAAGTCACTAAAGGAAAAACAAATTCAACTTCCTCAAAATTAAAAACTTGTGTGCTTCAAAGAGTGAAAAGGAAAACCTATAGAATGGGAGAAAGTGTTCACAAAGCATATGTCTGATAACTTGTTAAATAACATTACATAATCCAATGGGAGATTTAGATCTCTGTTTTTTTCTCCGTCAAACCATAAAAACAGTAATATCTGCCTCATAACACTGTTATGAGGATTAATGAGAAAATGACTGTGAAGAGTTCAGCCACACAGCAAGTAGTGTGTGCTTGCCATGCAGCAATAGTCTGTGAATATTAGTTGCTATTACTATTAAGTTAATATCATTGATAATGAAATAATCATACTGAGGGCTGCAAGGATTTGGAAAAACTGTTCTCTCACATACTATGAGAAATCTTCTGGCTAGCGTTTTGGCTTTGTTGGTGTACATGGTAATGACTGTGTTCTTAACACCCAGTAGGCCCAGGGATTCTATTAATACTTCTAGGAATTTATTCTAAAGAACTAATGAAAGGACTTCCCTGGTGGCACAGTGGATAGGAATCTGTCTGCCAATGCAGGGGACATAGGTTCGATTCCTTGTCCGGGAAGATTCCACTCGCTACAGAGCAACTAAGCTCGTGCACCGCAACTACTGAAGCCCGTGTGCCTAGAACCTGTGCTCTGCAACAACAGAACCACCGCAGTCAACAGCCCAAGCACCACAACAAGGAGTAGCTCCTACTCACTGTAACCGGAGAAAGCCCAAGCAAAGCAACAAAGACCCAGCACAACCAAAAGTAACAGAATTTTAAAAAAGAACTAATTAAAGAGGTGCCTAAAGGATTATATGTATCTCCATCAAAATACTGTTTATAATAGCAAAAAAAGGAAATAACTGAAATGATATGCCCATTAATTAAATGATATGTCCATTAATTAAAAATGGGCTTGCAGCAATTTAAAAAACAGGCTATTCTACACCAATTTAAAATGAAATTGTAGGAGATCATTTACTGTCACAAAATTTTTTTTGAAATTCAATTAAGTGAAGAAAAGTTATAAATGTGTATTCTGATGTCTTCTTAAAATACTGAAATGTTATAGCAATACACACATAGAAAAAAGTCTGCAAACAGATAATCTAAAACTTTTATGCTGTAAAGGTAATTTTGCTTTTCTTCAGTGCTTTTTGTTTTTACGATCAACATGTGCAACTTGTGTAAAAAGTATTTTTGTTTTCTCTTTTCAAAATAACAGTATTAGGCATGTACTAATACCAAATACTCTGTATTTTTCACTCTTACTCTCCTGATGGGGCTTATCACCAATCTGCCTTACCCATCCTATCCCCACCTAGTTTATAAAAGCTGATGGAAAGAGGTAGATAGAACAAATAAGGAAACAGAAGATCTGAACACTATAAACCAACTATAAACAGAACACCTCACCCCAAAACAATAGAATACACCTTCTTTTCAAACGTACATGAAACATTCTCCAGGACAAAGCATATCATTAGGCAACAAAACAAATCTCAATAAATTTAAAATCATACAAAATATCTTGACCAACCATAATGGAATAAATCTAGAAACCAGAAACAAAAGGAAAACTAGAAAATTTATAAATTTATCCAGTTAAACAACATGCTCTTAAGCCACCAATGGGTCAAAGAAGAAATCAAAAAGAAATTAGAAAATACTTTGAGACAAATGAAAACAAATACACAACATATTAAATCTTATGAAATGTAGTAAGAATAGTGCTCAGAGGGAAATTTATAGCTGTAAATGCCTACATTAAAAAATAATATTTCGAATCGATAACCTAACTGTACACTCTTACAGAATGAGGAAAAGAAGAGCAAACTAAAGCCAAAGCTAACAAAAAGAAAGGAATTAAAGATTAAATTAAAGATTAAAGATAAACAGAATAAAGAACAGAAAATCAATAGTGAAAAATCAATGAAATCAAAGCTGTTCTTTAGAAAGAACAATGCAATTGGCAAACCTCTAGTCAGACTGACAGAAGGTAAAAAAAAGGAAGATGCAAATAACTAAACTCAGAAATGAAAGTGGTGACAACACTACCAACCTTATAGAAATAAAAAGATTGTAAGAGAATATTATGAACAATTATATGCCAATAAACTAGATAACCTAAATGAAATGAATGAATTCCTAGAAATTCACAAAATGATTGAAACTGACCAAGAAAAAATAGACAGTCTGAACAGACTTATAACACATAAAAAGACTGAATGAATAATTAAAAATTTCCCAACAAATAAAAGTTCAAAACAAGAAGGCTTCATTGGTGAATTCTACTAAACACTTAAAGAAGAATTTAAGCCAATCCTTCTCAAATTCTTCCACAAAAGAGAATGGAAAACTTCCATTCCAAGAGGCCAGCCATTACCATGATACAAAAAGCAGACAAAGATATAAGAAAAGAAAATTGCAAGTGGATCTCTCATGAATATAGGTGCAATAATACTTAGTAAAATACCAGCAAACCAAATCCAAAACCATATTAAAAGGATTATACATCAAGGCCTAGAATATATACACCTAGGATAAAGTGGAATTTATTCTAGGAATGTAAGGATGATGCAAAATATGAAAATCAATTAATGTAATATACCATATTAATAGAATGAAGGGAAAAAATGCACGATCATCTTAATAAGTGAAGAAAAGCATTTGACAAAATCCAGGACCCTTTCATGATAAAAACACCGAACAAACTATGAATAGAAGGGAACTTCCTTAATATGAATAAGTGTATTTATAAAAACCAAGAGTTATCATCACACTGAATGATGAAAGACTGAAAGTATTTCCCCTAAGACTAGAAACAAGACAAGGATGCTCACTTTCACCACTGTCATTCAACATAGAACTGGAGGTTTCAGCCAGAGCAATAGAGAAGAAAAATAAATAAAAGCCAACTAAAATGGAAAGGAAGAGTAAAACTACTTTTGACTGCAGATAACATTATGTTATATAGAGAAAATTCTTAAATAATTCACAAAAAATTTAATAGAGCTAATAAGCAAGTTCAGCAATGCTGCAGGATATAAGATTAATATGCAAACTTCAGTTGTATTAATATTTCTACACAGTAGCAATGAAAAATCTCAAAGTAAATTAAGAAAATTCTGTTTATAATCACATCAAAAGAATAAAAAAAACTTCAAAATAAAGGTAACTAAGGAAGTATAAGACTTGTGCCCTGAAAACTACAAAACATTGCTAAGCTAGAGAAGACCTAAATAAGTGGAAAGACACTCCATGTTCATGGATTGTGAGATTTAATATTGTTAAGATGATTACAATCTTATTGTATTGTAATAATACAATACTCCCCCAAATCAATCCTTAGATTCAGTAATAATCCTATCTAAATCCCAATGGCATTTTTTGGTGTGTGGGGGGAAGTGTAGATTCTAAAAATTAATATAGAATTGCATGAGACTTTAAACAACAATTTTGACAAAGGAGAAAAAGGTGAAAAGGTCATACTTCTCGATTTTAAAACTTACTACAAAGTTATAGTAATCAAGAATGTGGTACTCTCAGGAGGACAGACATATAGATGAATATATCAGAATTGAGAATCCAGAAATAAACCTTTACATATACACGAACTGATTTTTGACAAGGATGCCAAGAGCATTCACTGATAGTCTCTTCAATGAATAGTACTAAAAAACCTTCACATGTGAAAGAATGAAATTGAACCCTACCACAAACCATATATAAAAATTAACTCAATGGACCACAGGCTTAAATATAAGCTTTAGAAGAAAATATTGTGTAAATCTTTATGATCTAGTTTTGGAAATGGATCCTTAGATATAATGCTAAAAGAGCAAGCAACTAAAGAAAAAAAAATTGGACTTCATCACAGAATTTAAAACTTTTGTGCATTATGACAGGATGAAGAAAGTGAAAAGAATGTATGGAATGGGAGAAAATATTTGCAGTTAATATATCTGATAAAGGATCTAGTATCCAAATATATAAAAAGCTCTTCTACCTCAACAACAAAAAGACAAATAATGTTTTATAAATGTGGGAAAGGATTTGAATAGACTTTCTCCAAAAAAGGTATGTAAATGACTAATATGCCCAGGAAAAGATGCTCAATATCTTATTCATTAGTGAAATACAAACCAAAAGCACAACAGGATACCATTTTACAGTCACTAAGGCGGCTATAATCAAAAAGACTGAAAATAAAAAACGTGGCAAGGATGTAGAGAAGCTGGTGATGGAATGTAAAATGGCAACCCTGCTGTGAAAACAGCTTGGCAATTCTGGAAAACAAAAGTTAAACATGGAATTACCATGTGATGAGCAATTCTACTTCTGGGTATATCCCAAAGGAATTGGAAATGGGTATTCAAACAAGTACTTTTACACAAATATTCCTTAGCTCAGTATCTACAATAGTTAAAAGGTCGAAACCACCCAAATAACCACTCAACAGATGGACAGATAAACAAAATATAATAGATACATACAAGAGAATATTATTCAGCCATTAAAAAGCAGTGAAGTACCAATACAAGCTCAACAAGAATGAACCTCGAAAATATTATGCTAAATGAACCAAGTCAGATACCAGAAATCACATGCTAAGTGACTGCATTGGAATGAAATATCCAGAATAGTTAAATCCGTAGAGAGAGAAAGCAATTAGTTGTTGCCAGGGAATGAGGGAGGGAAGAGTGGGCATGCCAGCTTAGTGAGTATGGGGTCTCCCTTGGACGTGGTAAAAATGTCTGGATAGAAATGACAGTTGCATAACATCGTGAGTTTGCTAAATGCTACTCAGCTGTACACTTTGAAATGGTTGATTTTAAAAAAAATTTTAAAAAGAGGAAGGGAGAGAATGAGGAATGGAAAGAAAATTCAAAGAACTTCTATCCACAACATTGCCAAAGGTAGAAAGAAGTCACCAAAGCAACTGAAAGAAGTGCATCAGGGCTAGTGAGGTCACTTAGAAGACATTCACTAGCGGCCCTCATCCATTTCCGACTTCACACTCTACTTCTCAGACCCACTTTACCCATAAATACCCTTCCTCGTATTAAAAACCAACTGGTCTCACATGTTCCCATTTCCTCCTCCTCACTCCAGCTCTCTAGGGTGAGTAAACACACATTGCTTTCTCTCCCCTGAAACTGACTATACAGTATCACCAGGTACTTTAGAAAAACAAATAATGACATATTTTAAGTGCAAAACGAAGCTCCAGAAGGATGGCTCCTTTACCTTTGCAAGTTCTCTTCTCAGCTCCTCTCGCTCCTCCTCTGACAGAGTCTCGGTGGCACCAATCGTGGCAGCAACATCTTCTCCTTCCTCAGGTACTGGGTCTGTTCTCAGCAGACCTTGTTGAAGGCAAAAAAAAAAAAAGTTTGTAAAGTATGAAAGCTAAGTAAAATTTTCCTTTGGACTCCTTCACAGCCCCAGCCAGAAGAAAGCCAATGAGGTAAGTGCCATATCTCATCTTCCTGCTTTCAAAAGGCCTGGCTCTCCTAGAAAAGGACAAGGGGAAAAAAAAAAAACAACTTATGAGGTAACTACTAAAACCCACCAAATTACACTCTTTCAAAATAGGAATTTAGAAAATACAGCATTCTCTCAGCTTCTGTTCATTTCTCCAGTCACAATATACTTACTACAAAGCAGAAGAGTTAAGAGACCAAGAATGAGATCTTGCCAAGACTTTAAATGCTTAACTAGTAAATCAGCATGACTAATATTCACAGAAGGAGACTGTAAATGTCTTTAGCTTCCTCTACTAGTCAGATTTAACTCTTACAGCCTCAGTGAAGAATAGCCTAAAGAAAGTGTATTCCATTTCTTTCCCTAGTGGAAGTGGGAGACATCTTCTTGTAACTTTTTAAAAATATGTTTCCTCCACTCCAGGCAAGAGAATTCCACAGACAGAGGAGTCTGGCAGACTACAGTCCATAGGGTCACAAAGAGTCGGATATGACTGAAATGACTTAGCATGCACGCACTCATCCACTCAAATTTCATGAACAAGCTTACGGTTGCCAGAGGGAAGGAAAAGGGAAAAGGATAATTTGGGAGTTTGGGATGGACATGTACACACTGCTTCATTTACAATGGATAAACAACAAGGGCCTACTGTATGGCACATGGAACTCTACTCAGTGTTATGTGGCAGCCTGGATGAGAGGGGAGTTTGGGGGAGAATGTGTATATATATGTATGACTGAGTCCCTTCCCTGTTCACCTGAAACCATCACAACACTGTTAATCAGCTGCACCCCAATACAAAATAAAAAGTTTAAAATATAAAATTAAAAAAATATGCCTCATCCAGATAACCCTTTAGAATAAAATCCTAATTTATATGCACACGTGATAAGTCACCAAATCATATCCAACTCTTTGCAACCCCAGGGACTGCAGCCTGCCAGGCTCTTCTGTCCAGAGCATTTTCCAGGCAAGAATACTGGAGTGGGCTGCCATTTTCTACTCCAGGGGATCTTCCCAATCCAGGGCTTGAACCCAAGTCTCTTGCACTGGCAGGCAGATTCTTTACCACTGAGCCACCAGGGAAGCTCCTAATTTATCTAGGGTTGGCCAAAAAGTTCTTCCGAGTTTTTCTGTAACATCTTATAGAACAATCCAAATGAACCTTTTGGCAAACACAATATATTCAGAAAAATGACCAACACCCATATAAAAGCTTTCTACATCATTTAAGACCAATCCTGCCACACCCACTGCCCTGAAATAACAGCCAGCGTCTACCCATCCACCAGAAAGAATTCTGTATTTCCAGAGGGCAGCCAGGGAGGCACCTGACTCTCAGCAACTCCCCCTTCTTCTGCCCAACCAACCAAGTACAAGGCTAAGGGCAAGTTCAGTGAGGCCCCTGAACCTTAAGTGCAGAATTTACGAGGGCAGTTAATTCAATATAAATAATTTTAATATTTTAATGCAACATTTTTTAAAAAATAAAAGTTAATTCAAAGAGTCCATGATGAACAAAATATCAAATTCTTAAACAGATAGGCTCAGTATGGCTGATTTTTCCTTTTTCCTCAGGTTCCAAGAGTGGCTTATCATAACACTGTTTCAGATCTTGTCTTTATTTAAAATGTTAGTATTTTGTTCATCATGCATGGATGCTTAGTCACATCTGACTCTTTGTGACCCCATGGACTGTGGCCCGCCAGGCTCCTCTGTCCATGAGATTCTCCAGGCAAGAATACTGTAGTGGGTTGCTATGCCCTCCTCCAGATCTTTTGGATCCAGGAATCAAACCCTCATCTCCTGCACTGTAGGCAGATTCTTTCTCACTGAGCCACAGGGGAAGCCCTTGTTCATCATGAATTTCTTCCATTTTAAATTTCTTAAAATAATGCATTAACAAAATACTTATCTGGACTGCAGAGCTTTTCGATGCCCCCTTAAATTTTACACCTGAAACAAGGCCTCGATCACCTTTCCATAGTCACTGTTTTGCCATCCATTTCCATGGTTTGGGATTTTCAGTCTCCTCTGACAATAGCTTTTTTTTTTTAAGTCTTTATTGATTTTGTTATAATATTGCTTCTGTTTTATGCTTTGGTCCTCTAGCCACGAGGCATGTGAGATCCCAGCTCCCCGACCAGGGATTGAACCTGCACCTCTTGCATTGGAAGGCGAAGTCTTAACCACTGGACCAGGAGGGAAGTCCCATGGCAAAAGCTCTTTTGCAGAGGGAACCAGGGAAAGGTCTCCTTCTCTTCCTGCTCTTCGCCTCTTTCCACCAGTAAGTGTTACAGTAATCATACCAGCCCCCACGTCCACTTCTGGGAAGGGCTAGCTCAACCACAGTGGCAATGTGGCACCCGCCCAAAGCAAGATGCCAGGCAGCAGACGACAGACTTAGCAGGTGGGCAGAGATGAAGGAGAGAGAACAAGCCTGCTGTTCAACAAGCAGCAAGCACCATGGCAAGCCCAGAAGTATCCATCCCTATGTCCATACGTCCACTGAGTAAAAGGTACAAAGACACTTGCTCCCAGTCTATTGTATATTCACTGCACAATAGCAGTTGATAATTAAAATGACAACAATCAATAGCATAACAGTGCCTACCTGAAAGATGTTTACAGAATTGTTAAAGGCATAAAAGTAATACAAATAAAACAGTTAAAAAACTGGAGTGGTGAATAGGATATGATTAAGTCCTCTCATGCAGAAACGATGTGACAGCTACAGTCAGTGGATGGAAAGGCTCAATGAATAGTTGCTTCTGCAGGTCCCTCCAACATATCTGAAAATGGATTGCCCAAGTCATGATCAAAATCTTATCAAGTCACTCTCTGGCTTAAAGTGGTTCCTTTAGTGGTTCCCTGTTATTTTCAAGGCAAAATTCAACCCCATAGTTAGCACATAAACCTTACTGGACCCATCCTCTGATATCTGGCACTGGAAGCTGGAGCCAAATCAGACTGCCAAGATGCTGTACTATGTACAGTCAGAAACCACAGAGGAGGGAACCCCCTGGTGGTACAGAGGTTAGGACTCTGTGCTGTCACTGCTGAGGGCCTGATTTCAATCCCTGATCAGGGAACTAGGATCTCACAAGACTCATGGTGCAGCCAAAAAGAGAAAAAGAAACCACTGAGGACGGACCATGTATGCTTGCAAATGGATCCCATGTACCAGGTTATTAGAAAAAGAAGCTTAAGCAGGAGAATGGAAGAGAAGCATACAGGCAGCAATCGTACAAGGCAAGAGAGTAAGCACCACAACAGAGTTCAGTATGCTGCTGCTGCTAAGTCACTTCAGTCGTGTCCGACTCTGTGCGACCCCGTAGACAGCAGCCCACCAGGCTCCCCCATCCCTGGGATTCTCCAGGCAAGAACACTGGAGTGGGTTGACATTTCCCTCTCCAATGCATAAAAGTGAAACGTGAAAGTGAAGTCGCTCAGTCATGTCCGACTCTTCGTGACCCCATGGACTGCAGCCTACCAGGCTCCTCCGTCCATGGGATTTTCCAGGCAAGAGTACTGGAGTCGGGTGCCACTGCCTTTTCTGAGAGTTCAGTATAAACATCCTTAATTTTATTTTTAACGTAATGTTTTGCTCAGATGTCTCAAGTTCACTAGGATGCAACAAAGCCCAACTAAACTCAGGTGCTAAACTTACCTTAAATAACAAATATTCTTTTGTGTTTTTAATAAACACTATTTTGTAAATCTGCTTATGGGGGATGATGATAATAATAATATCTAATAATGCTTTATGAATAACTGTTCAATTCCAAAAATAATCTAAGATGATTCTATTAATACTAATCAAGAATTTAGTTGAACTACCAGGGAAAATAAGTGGCTCAGGAAACGGGGTTCTGGGATTGTCCACAGTTAGCTTTGAGACTACCAAAATGACCTTGAGATTTTATGCTCACAGTCTAAGAAAGCTAGTAATTACATGTCTGTTTTTATCATATTAGCCTGTAGGTGGCAGCAAATTATCAACATTAGAATTTAAAGATGAGGTTAGTTTTATGATCAACTAGGGAAAAAACTGGAAATTAAGGACATGAAGGAAGAACAGAAAGACAGATACAGAAATCATCTGAAAAAACCTAACAATCATGATTTAGGAAAATTAATAATAACCACAGCCGCTGCCACAAAGTTCATTTTATTTACATCCAAATTTGAGCTGCTGCTGCTGCTAAGCTGCTTCAGTCATGTCTGACTCTGTGCAACCCCAAAGACGGCAGCCCACCAGGCTCCTCTGTCCCTGGGATTCTCCAGGCAAGAACACTAGAGTGGGTTGCCATTTCCTTCTCCAATGGATGAAAGTGAAAAGTGAAAGTGAAGTCACTCAGTCGTGTCCGACTCTTAGTGACCCCATGGACTACAGCCCACCAGGCCCCTCAGTCCATGGGATTTTCCAGGCAAGAGCACTGGAGTGGGTTGCCACGGCCTTCTCCGAAATTTTAGCTCAGTGGTCCTAATACATTACATCATCTACGTTAACACTTGTGAGACAAGGATCACCATCGCCATTTACAGATGAGGAAACTGAAGCTTCAGATCAGATCAGATCAGATCAGTCGCTCAGTCGTGTCCGACTCTTTTCCACCCCATGAATCGCAGCATGCCAGGCCTCCCTGTCCATCACCAACTCCCGGAGTTCACTCAGACTCACATCCATCGAGTCAGTGATGCCATCCAGCCATCTCATCCTCTGTTGTCCCCTTCTTCTCCTGCCCCCTTTCCCTCCCAGCATCAGAGTCTTTTCCAATGAGTCAACTCTTCCCATGAGGTGGCCAAAGTACTGGAGTTTCAGCTTTAGCATTAGTTCTTCCAAAGAAATCCCAGGGCTGATCTCCTTCAGAATGGACTGGTTGGATCTCCTTGCAGTCCAAGGGACTCTCAAGAGTCTTCTCCAACACCACAGTTCAAAAGCATCAATTCTTCAGCGCTCAGCCTTCCTCACAGTCCAACTCTCACATCCATACATGACCACAAGAAAAACCATAGCCTTGACTAGACGAACCTTTGTTGGCAATGTCTCTGCTTTTGAAAATGCTATCTAGGTTGGTCATAACTTTCCTTCCAAGGAGTAAGCGTCTTTTGATTTCAAGGCTGCAGTCACCATCTGTAGTGATTTTGGAGCCCCAAAAAATAAAGTCTGACACTGTTTCCACTGTTTCCCCATCTATTTCCCATGAAGTGATGGGACTGGATGCCATGATCTTCGTTTTCTGAATGTTGAGCGTTAAGCCAACTTTTTCACTCTCCACTTTCACTTTCATCAAGAGGCTTTTGAGTTCCTCTTCACTTTCTGCCATAGGGTGGCATCATCTGCATATCTGGGGTTATTGATATTTCTCTTGGCAATCTTGATTCCAGCTTGTGTTTCTTCCAGTCCAGCGTTTCTCATGATGTACTCTGCATAGAAGTTAAATAAGCAGGGTGACAATACACAGCCTTGACGAACTCCTTTTCCTATTTGGAACCAGTCTGTTGTTCCATGTCCAGTTCTAACTGTTGCTTCCTGACCTGCATACAGATTTCTCAAGAGGCAGATCAGGTGGTCTGGTATTCCCATCTCTTGAAGAATTTTCCACAGTTTATTGTGATCCACACAGTCAAAGGCTTTGGCATAGTCAATAAAGCAGAAATAGATGCTTTTCTAGAACTCTCTTGCTTTTTCCATGATCCAGCAGATGTTGGCAATTTGATCTCTGGTTCCTCTGCCTTTTCTAAAACCAGCTTGAACATCAGGAAGTTCACGGTTCACATATTGCTGAAGCCTGGCTTGGAGAATTTTGAGCATTACTTTACTAGCGTGTGAGATGAGTGCAGTTGTGCGGTAGTTTGAGCATTCTTTGGCATTGCCTTTCTTTGGGATTGGAATGAAAACGGACCTTTTCCAGTCCTGTGGCCACTGCTGAGTTTTCCAAATTTGCTGGAATATTGAGTGCAGCACTTTCACAGCATCATCTTTCAGGATTTGGAATAGCTCAACTGGAATTCCATCACCTCCACTAGCTCTGTTTGTAGTGATGCTTTCTAAGGCCCACTTGACTTCACATTCCAGGATGTCTGGCTCTAAGTCAGTGATCACACCATCGTGATTATCTGGGTCGTAAAGATCTTTTTTGTACAGTTCTTCTGTGTATTCTTGCCATCTCTTCTTAATATCTTCTGCTTCTGTTAGGTCCATACCATTTCTGTCCTTTATTGAGCCCATCTTTGCATGAAATGTTCCTTTGGTATCTCTGATTTTCTTGAAGAGATCCCTAGTCTTTCCCATTCTGTTGTCTTCCTCTATTTCTTTGCATTGATCGCTGAAGAAGGCTTTCTTATCTCTTCTTGCTATTCTTTGGAACTCTGCATTCAGATGTTTATATCTTTCCTTTTCTCCTTTACTTTTTGCTTCTCTTCTTTTCACAGCTATTTGTAAGGCCTCCCAAGACAGCCATTTTGCTTTTTTGCATTTCTTTTCCATGGGGATGGTCTGGATCCCTGTCTCCTGTACAATGTCATGAACCTCCGTCCATAGTTCATCAGGCACTCTATCTATCAGATCTAGGCCCTTAAATCTATTTCTCACTTCTACTGTATTATCATAAGGGATTTGATTTAGGTCATACCTGAATGGTCTAGTGGTTTCCCCTACTTTCTTCAATTTAAGTCTGAATTTGGCAATAAGGAGTTCATGGTCTGAGCCACAGTCAGCTCCTGGTCTTGTTTTTGTTGACTGTATAGAGCTTCTCCATCTTTGGCTGCAAAGAATATAATCAATCTGATTTCAATGTTGACCATCTGGTGATGTCCATGTAGAGAGTCTTCTCTTGTGTTGTTGGAAAAGGGTGTTTGTTATGACCAGTGCATTTTCTTGGAAAAACTCTATTAGTCTTTGCCCTGCTTCATTCTGTATTCCAAGGCCAAATTTGCCTGTTACTCCAGGTGTTTCTTGACTTCCTACTTTTGCATTCCAGTCCCCTATAATGAAAAGGACATCTTTTTTGGGTGTTCGTTCTAAAAGGTCTTGTAGGTCTTCACAGAACCGTTCAACTTAAGCTTCTTCAGCGTTACTGGTTGGGGCATAGACTTGGATTACTGTGATACTGAATGGTTTGCCTTGGAAATGAACAGAGATCATTCTGTCGTTTTTGAGATTGCATCCAAGTACTGCATTTCGGACTCTTTTATTGACCACGATGGCCACTCCATTTCTTCTGAGGGATTCCTGCCCGCAGTAGTAGATATAATGGTCATCTGAGTTAAATTCACTCATTCCAGACCATTTCAGCTCGCTGATTCCTAGAATGTCAACATTCACTCTTGCCATCTCTTGTTTGACCACTTCCAATGTGCCTTGATTCATGGACCTGACATTCCAGGTTCCTATGCAATATTGCTCTTTACAGCACTGGACCTTGCTTCTATCACCAGTCACATCCATAGCTGGGTATTCTTTTTGCTTTGGGTCCATCCCTTCATTCTTTCTGGAGTTATTTCTCCACTGATCTCCAGTAGCATATTGGGCACCTACTGACCTGGGGAGTTTCTCTTTCAGTGTCCTATCATTTTGCCTTTTCATACTGTTCATGGGGTTCTCAAGGCAAGAATACTGAAGTGGTTTGCCAAACTGAAGCTTACAGAGGTTAAATAACTTCCCCATGGTAACATACCTGAATACATGGTGGACAGGATTGTGAACCTGAACATTTTAATTGAAAGCATATGCTTTAAATCACTGATTGTACAAAACACAAATAAAGACAAAAGTAGGGGGCTGAAGGTCAGACTTGGAAGATACCTAGAACCAGTAATAAATAAAAATGTAGAATAGATCAAAAGCAGTCTTTTCATCATTTCTGATCACAGTTTCCCCAAGCCTGGGAATCCAAATTTTGCCTTAAATGAATTTCTAGGTATTATCTATCCTATTTTGTACATGTTCAGTAAGAGTATATAACTGGATAACCAATCAGGAAGTACTATATAGAACAGGGAACTCTGCTCAGTATTACGTAACAACATAAATGGGAAAAGAATTTATAAAAGAATATATGTAACTGAATCAGTTTGCTGTACATCTGAAACTAACACAACATTGTTAACTGTACTCCAGCATAAAATAAAAAGTTTAAAAAAGAGGGGTGAGAGTATATATTGCAGAGGTAGAATCTGGCATTTGGGAAATTCTCATTCATAACATAGAAGTTGGGAAATGGAAACGCTCTAAAGATTACTGAGAACTGAATAATTCAAAAAATCCATATTTGATCATTAATTTTAATGTTTCTCCTCAGAGTCTGACAGAGATCTATTTTTAAAAGACGGAATAAGCAGGAGAGAAAATACGACATATTTATTGAGGTCTAATACACTAGCCACTGTGACCAGAGATTTAAACAGGTACACGTTATCTAAAACACACACACACTCTTACAACCATCACCCAATGAGACAAGTAGTATTTATCCCCATTAGGAAACTGAGCCCCGCTGAGGTTCAGTAATGTGCCCAGAGTTGCAGAAATTGAAACACAGGTCTTTCTGACTTTAAATTCTTGCTCCTTCATGTATATTTTTCTTAGAGAAACTCCAAAGAGCTGGGAAGACAAAGAGCAGGTCAGAGGAAAACTGGAAGCAGAGGGCTTTTCACTTCATTGAGGCTGTGAGAACACAAGGGGATGCCTGGCTTGAAAGTCACAGATGCCAATATTGAGCCCAAGTGACTGCAAATTAGTGATAATTTGTTCTGTCAGGTTATTACCATTTCAGCCACCTGCTTAATAATTCTTCTAGTTGTGCAAACAGATTGACAACCTGTCTTCAATTGCACACATGGGATCAACCCTAAAGAATTTCATCTGGGGAGAAGAGCCTGGATTCCACGCACAGGCGAACTGTTGGGAGATCCATGGCCAAGAGAGCAATGGAGACGAACCAGAAGGAGCGCTCCTTTAAGTCCCAAGACACAACGTTTTCTTCTACATTTTACGTCTTCTTACTGGAGATCATTGTACAACCAACTGGCTAAGTGGTCCTTGTGGTATCGTTGTTTATCACCTGCCTCTAGATGTGCAAACCTAGAAAACAAGGTCCTAATGTCACACCCTTATCTTTACACCTGAGGACTCATAGCACCCAGAACAAAGCGAATGTCTGTAAATACTTCATTTGAACTGACTTATTCGCTAAAGATTTGTTCAAACTAAGTTTCTCTTTTCTCTCCTCCCCTCCCTAAAGCCATCCATTTGCCACTTATTTCCCAAAATTTCAACCAGGGAAGAAACTAGTTTTTTAAATAGAAATTTAGAACCTACCATTAAAGCTAAGCCAGGACTGAGAGCTTGGTGGGTACCTCTCTGCTCAGCGTGGTGGGTGCAGCCCAGGCCACCCCAGAGTGGAACCCCTCACCTAAGCAGTTCTCTCTTCCCTCCAGTTCTTCATCTTTGACTGTTTTTTCCAGTTAAAGTCAACTGTTCCCCTTCAAGGCTTTCTATGATTATCACTTAAAACTTTTACAATCATCTTCACACAATTTTAAATCTGAAGATAATTTTGGATCATTTAAATTCACACATTTCATTGTGTAAACATAGGAAAGACAGGGCAGAGATTTTTAAAATCAGATCACGTTGTGGGTTGACTTGCATCTCCCCCCAAAAAAGATACATTCTACTTCCAACTCCCAGGACCCATAAACTATGTGTTTTTATTTGGCAACAGGGTCTTTGCAGATGTAATCAAGATGATATCATACTGGACTGGAGGGTGGAATGGGTTCTAACCCAATGACTGGTGTCCTTACAAGTAAAAGGAAGTTTGAATCAGTGACCCGGAGAGAACACTGTGTAAAGATCCAGAGCACAGAGACCTGGTGTGATGCTGTAGGGCAGAGACTGGAGGGATGTAGCGCCAGTCAAAGCAAGCCAGGGGGCTTCCCTGGTGGCTCAGTGATAAAGAATCTACCTGCCAACGCAGGAGGCGTAGGTCCAGGATCTACGTAGATCTCTGGTCCAGTAAGATCCCACATGCCACCAAGCAACTAAGCCCATGCACCACAACTACGGAGCCTGTGCTCTAGAGCCTGGGAGTCCCAACTACTGAGCCCACCTGCCACAACTACTGAAGCCCGCGTGCTCCAGAGCCTGTGCTTCACAAGGACAGAAGCCACCGCAAGGAGAGGCTCACACACCGCAACGAGAGAGTAGCCACCCACTCACTGCTACTAAGGAAAAGCCCGAGCAACAACGAGACGCAGCACAGCCAAAATAAATAAATTGTAAAAAAAAAAAAAAAGACAGGGGTTACCAGCAGGAAGCTAGGAAAAGGCAAGGAAAGATTTCCCTGCAGGTGTCAGAGGGAGCACGGCCCCGCCAACACCTTGATTTTGGACTTCCAGCCTCCAAAACCATAGAGGTAATACATTTCTGTCGTTTTAAGCCACTCAGTCTGGGGTACTTTGTCATGGTAGCCCTAAAGAACTGAGTTCCGGGAAAGTGAACCCCAAACCCATAACCTGTTTAAAAAATAAAAAGGCAATAATACCATCTAGCTCTCCGGGTTTTTATAAGAATGTTTTAAATGGTCATGAAATAAAAGGTGGGCACATACTCAATGTTCGATGAGTACCTGCTGTGACTCACTTTCCTGGTCCTACCAGTCATCCTGGCTATTTCCTCTCCTCTTCTCTTCCACGAAGCTTGACCCACAGGGCTCACTTCCTCACTTCCTATCACTCTCCAACTCCCTCCTCCCCCTTCAGCTGAGGACAGTTCTCCATCAGGATCTCATTCGACAGCTCCAAGTTGCAAAGACTGAACCTCACTCTGAAGTCTCTGGTCCCCTGAGCCCTCCCCACCCCCTCACCCTCGCCAGGTTTTTTTCCCGCCTCTCTGAGATGTGGCTCTGTCTCCCTCTCTTCGAGTCCACTTCACACCCCACCTCTGATCCCACCCAACTCAGGCTGTCACCATGCTCTGCTTATAGATTCTTGCCCCAAAGCTCCGCGTTGGTCTCTGTCTCCTCCACTCCAATCACTATCCTGCCACCAGAGTGCGCTGTCTGAAACGTGACTGGGACTAGGGCACTCCTTCAATCCCTGTATGGCTGCCCACCCACTAGGAAAGCTCACTGCTCTTGACAATCTGGAGCCCACCGACTCCACCTCCTGCTCCTGTCCTCCTTGCCCCTCCCACACTCGGGGCTCTCATTGCATCTTCCAAATTGCAGTTCCTCTAGGGAATCATGTTTTACTGATTTTTTTCTTTAAAGGAATGTATTAACGCAAAGGGTAAGATAAAGTAAATGGCTTCCCACGTTATTTTTCCCAACTTTTTTATTATGGTAAAATATATAACATACCATTTACCATCTTAACCATCTGTTAATAACTTAATTTTTTAAACAACAAAACAAAAACATTGTGTATTGGGGTACAGCCGATTAACAACACTGTGATAGTTTCAGGTGAACAGTGAAGGGACTCAGCCATACATACACATGGATCCATTCTTCCCCAAACCCTCCTCCCATCCAGGCTGCCACATAACACTGAGTGGAGTTCCCCGTGCTGTACAACAGGTTTTTGTTGGTTATCCATTTTAAATAGAGCAGTGTGTACATGACCTTCCCAAAGTCCTTAAGACCACCTTCACCATCTCTTTTAGGATCATGCTCTCCTTTTTTCACGTCTCTGCATATGTTAGTTTCTCTTCTTGAAACACTCTCCTTATTTCCAAGTCCCACTCATTTCAATAAAGGATTAGGAAAACTCTCCTGCTCCGGAGGAATTCTCTGGCCCTGGTGGCCTGGGCCCACTCTGGGCATAACACCCTCTGTGTACTGTCTACTGTACTTCGGAAAGAGCTGGCTGGGCAGTTTTTGACCGGAGCACTGTGCTCTGATCCCGCAGCTTCAGCCCCACACAGAATGTGGTGCAGAGTGCCTGGAGATGCTCAACAACACTATCTGAATAAATGAATTGCAGGAAAGCACCCTCTGGAGTCAGGAAATGGCAGCCCACTCCAGTAATCAGGCCTGGGAAATCTCATGGACAGAGAAGCCTGGCGGGCTACAGTCCATGGGGTCACAGAGAGTTGGACTTGGCTCAGCGACTAAGCAAGAACAACAACAACCTCGTGAAGTCAGAGGGAGAGATAAGAATCCAGTTTCCCATCACAGTCTACCTTGCCTCTCATTATTTTATATATTTCATTCCCACTTCACTGTTCTCACCTAAAAAGGTTTTCTTATTTAAAACAAACACAAAATGTCACTTTCTGTAGAAATACAACTCTGTTTAATGCATAATCTATCCAAAGATTGTTAGCATTCGAAGCAGGGCTCCTACCTTCATGTGACAGAGGCGTGTACACAGCAAACACACTGTGGTCAAATAGGTGGGGCGCCGATGATAACAGAGCAGGAATATAACATCAGCTATCCCCAAGAACAGTCAGTCAGGAGGGGAGAAGTTGCTGGAAGTAAGAGGAGTCTAAGATACTTGCTACTGAAGTGTGAATGTTAATACTCTCTACCCAAGAGAATTTGTAAGAGCATAATCAAGCCATAGAAGCTTCTCTGGAAAGTAAAACTGTATATACACCTCTCTTACAAATGGCAACCCACTCCAGTGTTCTTGCCTGGAGAATGCCATGGACGGAGGAACCTCGTAGTCTACAGTCCATGGGGTCGCGAAGAGTCGGACACGACTGAGCGACTTCGCTTTCGCTTTACACAGTCTTAAAGAGGCAACAACAGCTTTAAGACAAGAGTAGGAATAAGAAACATCAGTCTCTGGGATTTTCTTTAAGCACATACAAGAAGAAATATGAGTTTCCCATTTTTTAACCTAAAGACACACAAACAATAAAGGAAAAACCACATAGTTCAAAATATCTTTAGTGGTCATACCCACAAAGATGACAAGATAAAAATGCTTCCCCTTAAAAGTCTGCACTTGAGGGCTTCCCTGGTATCTCAGTGGTAAAGTATCCACTGCCAGTGCGGGAGATGCAGGAGACACGGGTTCGATCCCTGATCTGAGATGATCCCACATGCCGAGGAGCAACTACGCCCATGAGCCACAACTACTGAACCCACACTCTAGAGCCTGGGAGCCGAAACTACTGAGTCCACAGGCCACAACTCCTGGAGCCCACGCACCCAAGGACCCACGCTCCACAACAACAGAAGTCCCTGCAGCGGAAGCTCGCCCATCGAAACTAGAGAGCAGGCCCTGCTGACCACAACTAGAGAAGAGACGCACATCAACAAAGACCCAGCACAGCCAAAAATAAATTCAAACAAATTTTTTTTGAAGTCTGCACTTGAGGCTCTAACTTTCTATGCCTTATTGTTTCCAGATGTGACAAAATCCAGAATGGGGAGGGAATACTTGGAAGTCCCCACTTCAAAGTGGTTCTCCTTAAGAGATCCTAAAAGCAAAGGATCCACTTAAGGCGAGGCTTTCCAACTGCTACATGATGGACATTTTGAGCAGGAAGGTTCTTGGTGGTGGGGGTGGGAGGGTGTTCTATCTGCGTCCCATGGGACATCTTGTGCACGTGCCCACTCCATGTCTGCAGCCACCCCCGTTACCCTGCACCCAGTGGTAACAACCAAAAGCATTTTGAAATCTTCTCTAGATATAGTCAGATGCCCCCGGACAGGTGGAGACCAAAAAGTCCCCACTGACTTCAGGCAATGGAGCCTCTGAAACCTGCTATTTGACTCTGATTATCTTCAGAAGAGAGAGATTAGGGAGCATGGGTCATATAACTGATACTCCTTAAGGCTGTTATTTTCTCATATTTGTTCATGGTAAAAACAGTAAAACCTCCGGAGAAAAAAATGAGAATAACTGTCATCAAGGTAACAAGGAATAAGAAAGCAGACAAAACTAGAGTCATTCCACTTTGAGGTGGGGGAGGGTGCCCAGGAACTCAGGAGGTGAATTAGGCAGTGCCAGGGTCATCAAGGAGGAAATTCCTGCAGAAAGGAGGGAAGGCAGACAGCACTGACACAAAAGGGAGAAGACAGCTCTCGAGTCAGACAGACCACCCGTTCCGGGACTCAACTCTGAAAGTGGGGCCCCACACAGCTGTCAAGAGCCTGTCCAAAGAAAGGTCACTCTCCCCAAACTTCACCTGATAGATGAGTAGAGGAGAAAGAAAAGATGGCAAAAGAACACATTATATTTTCAAATGTTTCATGTGCTCCTCCAGATATTCCTAAACTGATTTTTGAATCTCTTTCATCTTTAAAAAAAAGATAGAGAAAATCTTTAGCCAATTATTTCAAGTCATCTGCTCCCTTGACACCAATCAAGTAAAACTATCCAAACTGGGTCACTCTATAAAAAGGGTGGCAGAAGATCAGCCATGGAGGAATCTGGGGACCCCCAGAGGGGAAGTCTTTAAATTTCCTCTGCAGGAACAAGAAGGTTCTACCGCTCTTCAGTTCTGCTCGGATTTTTTTCTGTAAACCCATATATTTATTATTTAAGACCTGGACAATCCTGAAAAGCTTTCAAGAAGTGATAACCCCTTTCCTAAAAAGAAGAGAGAATGACTCAGAGTCTAAATCAAAAAGGGGAATGAAGCAGGATTTTCTTCAGGGTTCTTAGAGTTTCAAATATGACAGCATAAAACTAAAATGTCAGAGTTTTAAATGGCTCCTATTTCCTGAAATCACTAGAAATAACCAGAAGTTTTTAAAATATATATATATAAGCCAGGGCTTGCTTTATCTTTCTGCACATGAGAAAATCCTTAAGAGGAAGAATGAATCTACATAAATAACACTGAAAGTTATCCTTGTAAGTGTTCACAGACTGGAAAAGAGAACTCAACCAAGGACAACAGGAACAAGATAACTGTGCCGACTGCAGGGCAACATGGAAAGTTCAGGTCCAAGCGGCACATGAGGAATCAACTACCCACGTTAATCTTTTTTTTTTTTTTTAAGTCCACACTGCATGGTTTGTGGGAGTTTTACTTCCATGACCAGGGATTGAACCCAGGGCCTCAAGAGTGAGAGCACAGAGTTACAACAACTGGACCGCCAGGGAATTCCCAACAAACTAGCCTACAGTAAGACCCTTGATCAAAGGAAAGGTTCCGCCTTGAATGATTAACCTGTTCTATGATATCCGTTACTGGGCAGGTGCAGATTTCTTGTGATCAAAAAACAAACAAAGCACACACACACAAAACCACTGGCTTGAGAACTGAGGGGTGATGTTGAGTTCTGACTTGGGCTAAGCTTTGTGATTTGGGGACTTCACAACACCTGTCTTGGCCTCCATGTTCACATCTGTAAGATGATCTACAGCATGATTTGGTCTTTGCCAGTTTCATTTCATCCATTCACTCACTCATTCATTCAACCAACAGATATTTGTAGAGCCACAGCTGTCGAGTGCTGTTCTAGGTGCTAAGGGAAAAGCAGTAAATGAAAGACCGACATCTCTAATGGAGCTTGTATTCCAGATTCTGAAATCAGTGTTTTTCAAACTATAGGCTGTGAAATCCTTTTAGCAGTAACAAATGAGCATCTTTAAAAGAAGAAACAGGAATAATATAAAATATCAGAGTATATCACACATAGTAAGGGTAAGTTCTGTTTCACAGACTCCTGCTTTAGCTATTGACATTTATATCTATGAAGGTTGTGGATCAAGAAGTACAAGGCATTTCTGAACATGGGCTGGTTGTACCAAGAGAGTTTTAACATCTCCGATAAAAGAATTTTTTTTGTTCCAGCCACTGGCCCTCATCCTGTCCTTCATTCAGATTGCTTGAGGAACATTCTGCCCAGAGATTAAATCTCTTTACCTTTTCATTTGCCCCATGATGGCATTTTGCATAAATATCAAAGACTATGCTTTTGAGATCAGTGTCCCCAGCCTTTTCTGAGTATGGTTCCCTTTAACATCAGTTCTTTTTGTGCACTACTTGTCTGCTGATCGGGAAAATTCAAAGTGGCCAATAGCCACGTAAGCTTTTAAATGGAGGGCATGGAAACCCACTCCAATATTCTTGCCTGGAGAAACCCCATGGACAGAGAAACCTGGAGGGCTATAGTCCACGGGGTGGCAAAGAGTTGGACACGACTGAGTGACTAAGCACACACAGCACATAATGTATGTATCTATCCTAAGAGCTCCTATCTAAAAATACAAAGGTTGCAAACACACAGAAGGCAGTATTCATTCCATCTACGCCTCCCACTTGATATTCAAAGAGATTTGCAGGCTTCTTGTGCCCCGAGGAGTCACAAGCACAAAAACTGGAGATTCCTGTTGTAGATCCCAGCTTTGATTTGCTTATTTCAGAATCACAATGTTCTTACCAGGTGACTGCTTACTGCGGTTTCTGTTTGGTTAATGTTCTCCCTCCCCTCAATCCTTTTTAAAAATTCACACAAACCAATAAAGGTGAGCACAACTGGATACATGAGTTTGTTTCTAGTTTAAAATCATTTTGTGTCTAATCCCATGAGCCCAAACTCCTACAAATTGCAACTAGACATTAGAGACGTAATTGTTCAAAATAGAGACACATCCACTGCTTCTGTTTTAACAGAAAACACCGAAAGGGTGGCAATTACTACAGCTGGGAAAAGGAAAGGAGGTGAAACAGAGATTCAAGAAGGGAGAGCCTTCCAATAAGCAGCAGAATCATCCTGGGAATTTCCAAGCCTTGCATGCTGATCACCGAGGTCTACCTGAGGCCAGGTCACTACAGTCCGGGCTCCCATGGCCCCATGTCACTTAGGATCCTCTCTGTCCTTGAGCTCTAACTTCCTTCTGTGTACTGTTCTTGAAGCATTTCCTACACGTAGGACTGAGCAGTGAGGATCAAGGGAGTCATCCTCTGGGGACAGGCACAGGGCAGGATGTACTTTCTGCAGAGTCCATGGTGGACTGCAAGGCCAGGAAAGCGCAGCAAAAGACAGATTCCTGGCAATCCAGTTCCCGCAACAGACATCCAGCCGCTGCCTGCCAGTCCCCAACTTCTGGAGACCTGCTCAACCCAGTTATTGTCAACCTCTTCCCCTTCCTGGAAAACCAAACTACACCCCCAAAGGTGGCCACAGATTGTGAACAATGGTGACAGGAATGCTGCATGCTCTCTAAAATGTTTATAACTAGGGTTCATGCTGTAGCTTTTACTTTGTTTTTTTTTTTTTTTTTAATTATCCACTTTTTAAGCTTAAGAAGAGTGAAATGTGACCTAATCTTCATTAAAAAGGGAAACATTAACTTCGAGGAAAATCTGCTTACTTCTCTGCAAGTCACAGAGGTTGTCTAACCGTCTCCAACCGTTAGCTGTAAAATGAGGGGATTGGCCTGGACATGGCTGAGGCAACTTCCAGCTTCATGCTGTTTGCTCATAAACTTCAGCTCTGCCCTGATGGTGGCTCCTGGCCTGCAGAACAATCTTCTAGCGGCACGTGGGAAGGATGCCTGCTCCCAAAGGCACAGTAGCTGCGAGTTCTTCTCTTACAATCTCTCACCTGTATAATGCAGGCAGCTCAGCCCTGGGCTTTGTGCCAACCTAGAGGGTGGGGTGCAGGTGGGAGGTTCAAGAGGGAGGTGACACATGTATACCTATGGCTGATTCATGCTGGTGGGTGGCAGAGACCCACACAATGTTGTAAAGCAATTATACTCCAATTAAAAATTTTTAAAACTTTTTTTTTTTTTTAAGAATATCATTCAAGGAAAAAAAAAATCTCTCACCTGGGTCTTCCTGCACATTGCTCACAGTATTCCAAGCCCAAAACCTGGCCCGCTGTTAGCAGGACCTTGAATTTAGTCAGTGCTTCAGCTGCTTAAGCCTCATTTTCACAAAAATGAAATTGGGGATGCGGGTCCTTCCTAAATTAAATTACATAGGTGACCAGAAGCGAAGACCTCCAAATTCCCCCATTTTGGCTATTTATTAGGTCGATGAACTTAAGGTGATCAGAAGACCTCTAATGCCTATGCAAATAGGTCCACTATTACAAAATCTACTCAATATTCTGTGATATCCTTCATGGAAAAGGAATTTGAAAAAGAACAGATATATCTATATGTATAACTGAATCACTTTGCGGCACACCTGAGTCTAACACAGCATTATAAAACCAACTATGCTGTGAGGTGCTATGCTAAGTCACTTCAGTTGTGTCAGATTCTTTGTGGCCCTATGGACTGTAAGCCCACCATACTCCTCCTGGATTCTCCAGGCAAGAATACTGGAGCAGGTTGCCATGCCCTCCTCCAGGGGATCTTCCCAACCCAGGGATTGAACCCAGGTCTCCCACATTGCAGGCAGATTTTTTTAACCATCTGAGCCACCAGGGAAGCCCCAAGTACATATAAGTCAATCCAAATGGGACAGAGGAGTCTGGTGGACTATAGCCCACAGGATCTCAAAGAACTGTGCACAACTGAAGTAACTTAGCATGCATGCATGCACATTTAAATACATATACATACATTCTAAACATATAATAAGCCATCTAGCTCTCTGCCTGGAATCCCGTAACAGCTTTACTAACCAGTAGCAACACAGCAACACCCTTGTCACACTAAGAATTATAAAGCCAGGCAAATCCCCAGTTGCATACAGGTTTCATCACAGCAAATGTCACTTTAGAAAACTAGGAGTTACCAAACTTCTGAAGAGTAGGCGATCCTGGTGGGGACGTATTTCCACTGGGAGACAGGTAGAGATAGTTTTTGTTTACTCCTGTATTAAAATCAAATGGGGACTCGTAGTCCTCATAAAAATCCATCTCTCTACCGTCCATTCCAGGCGAATGCAGAACGCATGGTTCTACTGCCACCACCTCTTCCTTGGTTGAGCGCGCTCTGGATCACTGCACCAGGCAATTCCGAGGAAGAGATCCAGCCCTGGGTTCCAAGAGCCTGGCTTCCTGGGACAGGTGCAGCCGTCACACCCTCAGGACAAGGAGGTTGTTTAATAAGTGACTTCTCCCCAGCAACCTGAGGAACAGCTCTGATCACCACCTGCTGTTCATTTCAGCCAACAGCCAACAACCCAGGCAGGAAGCAGAGCTTTCTAGAGCTTTCTTCAATAAACAAAGGAGGGCCCAGTGCTGTAGCATCGCCTCCACATACAAACAGTTCAGGCAAACGTCAGACACTGGCAGATTTATTTTTTTCACAACTTATTATTATTTTTTAAACCATTCAGCTGACCACAACTGCACCAGGGCAGACTTAATCTTCTAGGACAAGGAAGGATTATCGGCCAGTAATCTCCCACAAAGGCCATCTGGGGGCTACGTTTTTTCCACCCTGGATTACAGGGGCGGCCTGAGAGCCGAGCTTCCTGGTTGAGCGATCAGTTTTCTGTGTGTGTATGCTGGTAGAGAAATAAAGTTCCATTTCCAAGACAGCTTTATCTAAAGTGATGTCTGGCTTGAGTGTAACAGAAATGTCAATCTGACTTGCTGTTCTCACCCTGCTTTTCCGTCCCTTCCCTTCCCTTTTGTGCAAAGATGGTGTTTCCCTGATGTGTACTGAGAAGAGAAGAAACCCCACGCAGGTGAAGGGCCCATGTCCTCCCACCCTCTCCTCATTAACCCAGGCCAGGCCTGCAGGGTGGCCACCCTGGTCAGCTAGTAAAACAAGACTTCTCAGTCTCCAGATCCACTCCCCAGCCTCTTTACAGACCCTTTCTGCCAGAACTCTGGCCTTGGCCAAAGTGACATCATGTATCGTTCCTTCTGCTTTCACTGTCGTGGCTGACCTCACGTTAAAGAGGTGAAAATAAAAGCGACCCTCCCTTGGATCGGTGGTGGTCTGTTACTGCCTGACAAAAAAAGCCTAAGTTAAATGAATAAATAAATAAAAAGGACTTCCCTGTTTGCTCAGTAAAGAACCTGGTAAACACAGGTTCAATCCCTGGTCTGGGAAGATTGCACATGTAGACTACGCCCAGGCGGCGCAACTACTGAACCCACGCTCAAGAGCCTAAGCGTCGCAACTACTGAAGCCCATGCGCCCCAGAGCATGTGCTCTGCAACAAGAGAAGCCATCGCCGTCAGAAGCTTGTGCACTGCAATGAAGAGTAGCTCCCACTCGCTGCACCTAAGGAAAGCCCACTTGCAGCAACAAAGACCCAATGTAACCAAAAATAAACATTTTTTAAAAGGAGCGGGGGACTTCTCTGATGGTTCAGTGGTTTAGAATCCACCTTTCAATGCAGGAGATTCCAGTTCATTCTCTGGTCAGGAGAACGAGGATCCAACAAGCCTTGAGGAACTAAGCCCGGCGCCACAACTACTGAGCCTACACGCTCCAGGGCCCCTGCGCCTCAACAGGAGAAGCCACAACTAGAGAGGCCTGCGCATCCCAATGAAGATCTCTCCTGCCCCGGTGAAGACCCAGCACAGCCAAAAGCAACAAAGGCCATGCTCCACCTGTCCACATCTTTCTCATAAAAACGGAACACAATATACTCTCCCTAGACTGGAAGCAAGTAGGAAATTTTTTTAAGTTATAAATATTTTAAGCACTAAAAAAGAAATCTGAGTGTGTATAAAACTATATAAACACCAAGACAGTTTACATTCATCTTATGATTCATCGTCTTTTTTTTTTTTCTATTAGTCTCCTGTTGTACTCTATTTTTGGCAAGTCCATCTTATTTAAGTTTTTTTTTAAGTTTATTTTTAACAATAAAAAAAGATCAATCTGTATTTTTCTCCTAAAAGATGCCAAAATCGGGGTAACGATAAATGCTGTTTATTCTCTATTTAGAAATAAAAGTTTCTTTTTATTAATTGAAAAAAATGAACTGGTCAATTTCTTGAAATCCATGGTATCTCTCACTGAGGTAGCACAGGTATTATGGTTACATTCTTAGACTAGAGTTGGTTATTGGAGTCCCTGGCCCTCTCAATACTACATTTGGTCTACATTTGGTCACCAAATCACTGGTAAAGAAAAAAAAAATTCTGCATTCTCATTCTTCCTCCTAGTCACAAGTGTCAGAAAATGCTATGGGCTGAAATTTGTGTCTCTTCAAAACTCGTATGTTGAATCCCTAACTCCTGATGTGATGGTGTTTGGAGGTGATTGGGTTTAGATGAGGCCATGGGGTAGGGCCCAGGCTAGCATCTGTGTTCTCATAAGAAGAGGAAGCCCCTTCATGGATCACAGCCTAGTGGCGAAAGGGCTTGCATAACTCAATGAAATTCTTGCTGTGAGGACACTATGAACAGCACAAAAAGGCAAAAAGAAATGACACCAAAAGATGAGCCCCCCAGGTTGGAAGGTGTCCAATATGCTACTGGGGAAGAACGGAGGGAATTACTAATAGCTCCAGAAAGAATGAAGTGGAAATGACACTCAGTTGTGGGTGTGTCGGTGGTGAAAGTAAAATCCCATACTGTAAGAACAATACTGCATAGGAGCCTGGAATGTTAGGTCCACGAATGAAGGTAAATTGGATGTGGTCCAGCAGCAGACAGCAAAAATAAACATCGACATCTTAGGAATCAGTGAACTAAAATGGACAGGAATGGGTGAATTTAATTTAGATGACCATTATATCTTCTACTGGAGGCAAGAATCCCATAGAAGAAATGGAGCAGCCCTCATAATGAACAAAAGAGCTACGGTCTTTCCAGTAGTCATGTATGGATGTGAGAGTTGGACCATAAAGAAAGCTGAGCGCTAAAGAACTGATGTCTTTGAACTGTGGTGCTAGAGAGGACTCTTGAGAGTCTCTTGGACTGCAAGGAGATCAAACCAATCAATCCTAAAGGAAATCAATCCTGAATATTCATTGGAAGAACTGAGACTGAAGCTGAAGCTCCAATACTTTGCGACCTGATGGGAAGAACTGATTCATTGGAAAAGACCTTGATGCTGGGAAAGATTAAGGGCAAGAGGAGAAGAGGGTGACAGAGGATGAGATAGCTGGATGGCACCACCAACTCAGTGTACATGAACTTGGGCAAACTTTGGGAGATAGTGAGGGTCAGGGAGGCCTGGTGTGCTGCAGTCCATGGGGTCGCAAAGAGTCAGACACGACTTTGCAAGTGAACAGCAACAAGAATGCTAGCTGGAGCTCCCCTTCCAGCATGTGAGGACACAAGACAGCCACGTGCCAACAAGAAAAGGACTCTCACAGGGGTCAAATCAACCCACACCTTGATCTTGAACTTCCCAGACTCCAGAACTATGAGAAACAAATGTCTTTTGTTATAGGCCTCCCATTCTGTGGTAACTTATGACAGCAGCCAGAACTAAGACAAATATACTAACAATGATATACATAATGTTGCAGGTCACAGCCACCTCCGAGGCCCTCAGATCCCTCAAAATTTCCATGTTCTTGACCTCTGGTGTTGACTCCCATGCTACATCCTCTGCCTGAAATGTCTTTTTTCTGCTTGCTCAACTCATTCATCTTTCAGGACTCAGGCAGAAATCCCCTCTTCTCAGAAGCCCTCCCTCTCCAGCTCTCCCTTCCGGCAACAGCACACAGGATGTGACGTGCCCACCTGGCAGTCCTGATGGCCTTGCCTCCAGAGCAGAGGCTGCATTCTCTACTGCACTGCCAACTATGCTATACAAAATGGAAAAAATAAACAATACAAATGCTTATTAAGGGGGGATTATTTAAATGCTAAATAGAATATTCATGTAACAAGAAAGTATGCAAACATGATGATGTAGAAATGTATATATTTTATAGGGAAAGATACTCTTTTTCAAAATATTTATTTGGCTGTGTTGGGTCTTACTTGTGGCTCGTGGGATCTTCATTGCCTCCTACGAGACCTTTCGGTGAAGCACGTAGGCTCTCTAGTTGTGCTGCCCATGTGACTCCAGAGTGCACAGGCTCAGTAGCTGCTGTACTCGGGCTCAGTTGCTCTGTAACAGGTGGAATCTTAATTCCCCAACCAGGGACCGAAATTGCAGCCCTGCATTGCAAGGTGGATTCTTAATCACTGAACCACCAGGGAAGCCCCGGGAAAGATATTCTTGATACATTCAGTAAACATTCCAAAACTGTTTGCACTACATGATCCATAATTGGTGTGATAACTGGAGAGACTAACCAACCCAAAGAGAACATTGGCAGAAGAAATCCCAGGAAAGTGTGTATGTGCTGCAAGGCCAGCAGAGGGCACCCATAGGCAGCTCAGAAGTTAACTGTCCAGCCAGTGAAGTGCATACTAACTACACAGTAACAATTCAGTAGATGACTCGGGTTAGTGGAAATGGAATGAATACAAATATCTGTAAAGAATATTGTTTCTACCTACCTATTAACACATCATTTATGTCTGTGTAGGTACTCCCTAATTTTGAAGGAGTTAAATGTAAAATCTCTATGTGCTTAGTCATTCAGTGGTGTCCAACTCTTTGCGATCCCATGGACTATATATAGCCCACCAGGTTCCTCCATCCAGAGATTCTCCACACAAGAATACTAGAGTGGGTTGCCATTTCATCCTCCAGGGGGAAAATAAAATCTACGTAATACATACAAAAATATTACTGGAGGGGCCTTGAAGGGCACACAGACAGACGATGTGACTGCCCAACAGGAGCAGCAGGTCACAGATATCAGACCCTGTGGACATGTCATGAGGACACAGCAGCCAGCTGGCCAAATATAGGACAATTTGATCAACAACATAATTAAGGACAGCAGTGGATTATAAACCATTAAGAACAGGAATCCAAGAGTCTGTATCCGGTGGTTAATTGTATGTGTCAATCTGAGTCATGAGGTGCCCAGATAGTTGATTAACCATTGTATATAGTTGCATCTCTGACGGTGTTTGTGGACGAGATTAACACTAATCAGCAGACTGAATAAAGCAGATGGCCCTCCCCAAAGTGGATGTGCTTCATACAATCTGCTGAAGCCCCAACAGAACAAAGAGGCTGAGAAGGGAGGGTTCACTCTGCCTGTCTTCAAGCTGGGATATTGGTCTTTTGCATCTGGATTTGGACTTGGAATGAAACTGACACCATCAGCCTTCCCAGTTCTCAGACTCAACCTGGAAGTGCAATGTGTGTTAGTCACTCACTTGTGTCTGACTCTTTGTGATCCCATGGACTGTAGCCTGCTGCTAAGTCACTTCAGTCGTGTCCGACTCTGTGCGACCCATAGACAGCAGGCACCAGGCACCAGGCTCCCCCGTCCCTAGGATTCTCCAGGCAAGAACACTGGACTGGGTTGCCATTTCCTTCTCCAATGCTAGGCTCCTCTATCCATGGAATTCTCCAGGCAAGAATACTGGAGTGAGTACCATTCTCTTCTTCAGGGGATCTTCCTGACTCAGGGATTGAATCTGGTCTCCTGCACTGCAGGCAGATTCTTTACCATCTGAGCCACCAGGAAATCCCATGGATGTACAGTAGTTCTCCCCTTATTAGTAGAGGATATGTTTCAAGACCCCCAGCAGATGCTGGAAACCATGGAAAAAACACATACTATATTTCTTCCTGTACATACATACCTATGATAAAGTTTTATTTATAAATTAGGCACAGGAAGAGATTAACAATAACTAGTAATAAAATAGAAAATTATAATAATATACTATAAGAAAAGTTACGTGAATGTGGTCTCTCGCAAAAATACCTTATTGTACAAACTTAACGCCTTTTCCCGGAGAAGGCAATGGCACCCCACTCCAGTACTCTTGCCTGGCAAATCCCATGGACGGAGGAGCCTGGTAGCTGCAGTCCATGGAGTCACTGAGGGTCGGACACGACTGAGCGACTTCACTTTCACTTTTTACTTTCATGCATTGGAGAAGGAAATGGCAACCCACTCCAGTGTTCTTGCCTGGAGAATCCCAGGGACGGGGGAGCCTGGTGGGCTGCCGTCTTTGGGGTTGCAAAGAGTTGGACACGACTGAAGTGACAGCAGCAGCAGCAATGCCTTTTCTACCTTAACTAAAGGACTTATCATGCCCTGTGGCCATAACTTTCAGTCTGAGAAGTGACAGCAAAATTAGCATGGACTTCTTTTTCCTTCTTCACAGTTTCACAGAGGATTCATTCTTACTACAAATCTTATCAACCTTAGCATGTGATATTTTTCTTTCCTCACTAAGTCAAGAACTTTCAGCTTTTCACTTAAAGGAAACACTTCAAGGCTTTTCTTTGGCATGTCTGAATTGCCAGCATTGCGACTCTTGCATTTGGGGGCCTTTACTAAGTAAAACAAGGGTGATGTGAACACAAGCACTGTGATACGACGACAGTTGATCTGAAAACTGAGCTGGTACCGAGTGACTAGCAGGCAGGATACACTGAACAAAAGAATCAGCCACATCCAAGGAAGGGAAGACTGAGTGAGACAGCATGCGATGTCACCACACGACTCAGGCTGGTGCAGGATTTAAAACCGATGGATTATTTGTTTCTGGAATTTCTGGCTTGCTGTTTTTGAATTGCAGGTAACTGAAACTGCAGAAAGTGAAACCACAGGTAAGGAGGAATGACTGTGTATCCTAACCCTCCTGGGTTTCCAGCTTGTGACTGCTTGGGAGAGTTCTTCCTTTATAACTGTGGGGTAATTGTTTCTAATAAATCTCTTATTTATAGATATAGAAGCACATATAGATATATTATTGGTCTATTTCTCTGAAGAATCCAGACTAACATGCCTTACAAGTAATAAATAGATACAGAGAGGAAGAAAGAAGACCTACAGAAAAACTGCATGTTAACCATCACCATAAAGATTCAGGCAAAAATCATCAATGGATGCTAACCCGAGGGAGAAATTTTTAAATAAGAAGCACATATACACATGGTCTTATGGGGTCTCCCCACAGATTAATTAGATTTTGGAAGGGAAAATACAGTAACAACACAGCAGAAAAACTGAACCCCACCTTTAGTGGATGATCAACACTGTCATTACCAAAGAGTCAGGTAGACCCTGGCCTTCAAATGTGATATACTGAATACCTATGAGATATTCACACTAAGAACACAGAACATGAACCTTATGAGAAAACATCAGACAAATCCAAAATGAGAAAGCTTCTCTGTTTTGTTAAGAGGAGGAAGAGGCATTCTTCAAAAATGTTGTCATAAAAAGCTGTAGAATGGCTCATACTAAAGGAGATGAAAAAGACATGACAGCTATACTCAAAGAAACATTCAAACAAAGTCCCATGAAAGAAAAAAAGTAGGGAATGCCTGAAAGTTAGAAGCAGGCCAAAGAGCCTGAAAAGAGCAAGAAATGCCTGATGATGATGGTGGTGGTGGTGGTGGTGATGATGGTGGTTGGTGGTAGTGATAGTAATAATGATGGTGGTGATGGTGATGGTGGTTGGTGGTAGTGATAGTAATGACGGTGATGGTGGTGGTGGTGATGCTGGTGGTTGGTGGTAGTGATAGTAATAATGATGGTGGTGATGGTGGTGATGGTGGTGGTGGTTGGTGGTAGTGATAGTAATGATGGTGGTGGTGGTGGTGGTGATGGTAATGGTGGTTGGTGGTAGTGATAGTAATAATGATGGTGGTGATGGTGGTGATGGTGGTTGGTGGTAGTGATAGTAATAATGATGGTGGTGATGGTGATGGTGGTTGGTGGTAGTGATAATAATAATGATGGTGTGGTGGTGGTGATGGTGGTGGTTGGTGGTAGTGATAGTAATAATGATGGTGGTGGTGGTGGTGGTGGTTGGTGGTAGTGATAGTAATGATGATGGTGGTGATGGTGATGGTGGTTGGTGGTAGTGATAGTAATAATGATGGTGTGGTGGTGGTGATGGTGGTGGTTGGTGGTAGTGATAGTAATAATGATGGTGGTGATGGTGATGGTGGTTGGTGGTAGTGATAATAATAATGATGGTGTGGTGGTGGTGATGGTGGTGGTTGGTGGTAGTGATAGTAATAATGATGGTGGTGGTGGTGGTGGTGGTTGGTGGTAGTGATAGTAATGATGATGGTGGTGATGGTGATGGTGGTTGGTGGTAGTGATAATAATAATGATGGTGTGGTGGTGGTGATGGTGGTGGTTGGTGGTAGTGATAGTAATAATGATGGTGGTGGTGGTGGTGGTGGGTGGTGGTAGTGATAGTAATGATGATGGTGGTGATGGTGATGGTGGTTGGTGGTAGTGATAGTAATAATGATGGTGTGGTGGTGGTGATGATGGTGGTTGGTGGTAGTGATAGTAATAATGATGGTGGTGATGGTGATGGTGGTTGGTGGTAGTGATAGTAATGACGGTGATGGTGGTGGTGGTGATGCTGGTGGTTGGTGGTAGTGATAGTAATAATGATGGTGGTGATGGTGGTGATGGTGGTGGTGGTTGGTGGTAGTGATAGTAATGATGATGGTGGTGGTGGTGATGGTGGTTGGTGGTGGTGATAGTAATAATGATGGTGGTGGTGGTGGTGGTGGTTGGTGGTAGTCATAGTAATAATGATGGTGGTGGGGGTGGTGGTGGTGGTGGTTGGTGGTAGTGATAGTAATGATGATGGTGGTGGTGGTGATGATGGTGGTTGGTGGTAGTGATAGTAATAATGATGGTGGTGATGGTGGTGGTGGTTGGTGGTAGTGATAGTAATGATGATGGCGGTTGGTGGTAGTGATAGTAATAATGATGGTGGTGGTGGTGATGGTGGTTGGTGGTGGTGATGGTGACAGCTGTGGTGGTGACAGTTATGGCAGTGGGATGGTGGTGATGGTGATGAAGATGACAGTGATAATGATGACTCCTGACAAACCCTTACTATGTGCCAGACATTTTCCTATGCATGTCACACTAACCCTGTGGGGTAGGATTTTTCACTACCCCCATTTTATAGATGAGAACACTGAAGCACCCAAAAGTCAACTTGCCCCAGACAGATAACTATTAATAGCAAGTGATGAAGCTAACTCAATATGCCAGCAAATTTGGAAAACTCAGCAGTGGCCACAGGACTGGAAAAGGTCAGTTTTCATTCCAATCCCAAAGAAGGGCAATGCCAAAGAATGTTCAAACTACCAGACAACTGCACTCATCTCACACGCTAGCTTTGCTCAAAATTCTCCAAGCCAGGCTTCAACAGTATCTGAACCATGAACTTCCAGATGTTCAAGCTGGTTTTAGAAAAGGCAGAGGAACCAGAGATCAAATTGCCAACATCCACTGGATCACAGAAAAAGCAAGAGAGTTCCAGAAAAACATCTACTTCTGCTTTATTGACTATGCCAAAGCCTTTGACTGTGTGGATCACAATAAACTGTGGAAAATTCTGAAAGAGATGGGAATACCAGACCACCGGACCTGCCTCCTGAGACATCTGTATGCAGGTCAAGAAGCAACAGTTAGAACTGGAACAACAGACTGGCTCCAAACTGGGAAAGGAGTACGTCAAGGCTGAGTGTTGTCACTCTGCTCATTTAACTTATATGCAGAGTACATCATGAGAAATGCCAGGCTAGATGAGCACAAGCTGGAATCAAGATGGCTGGGAGAAATATAAATAATCTCAGATATGCAGATGACACCACTCTTATGGCAGAAAGTGAAGAGGAATTGAAGAGCCTCTTGATGAAAGTCAAAGAGGAGAGTGAAAAAGTTGGCTTAAAACTAAACATTCAAAAAACTAAGATCATAGCACCTGGTCCTATCACTTTATGGCAAACAGATGGGGAAACAATGGAAACAGTGACAGACTTTATTTTCTTGAGCTCCAAAATCACTGCAGATGGTGACTATAGCCATGAAATTAAAAGATACTTGCTTCTGAGAGGAAAAGCTATGACCAACCTAGACAGCATATTAAAAAGCAGAGACATTACTTTGCTGACAAAGGTCTGTCTAGTCAAAGATATGGTTTTTCCAGTAGTCATGTATGGATGTGAGAGTTGGACTATAAAGAAAGCTGAGCACTGAACAATTGATGCTTTTGAACTGCGGTGTTGGAGAAGACTCTTGAGAGTCCCTTGGACTGTACGGAGATACAACCAGTCCTTCCTAAAGGAAATCAGTCCTGAATATTCATTGGAAGAGCTGATGCTGAAGCTGAAACTCCAATACTTGGGCCACCTAATGCGAAGAACTGACTCATTGGAAAAGACCCTGATGCTGGGAAAGACTGAAGGCGGGAGGAGAAGGAGACGACAGAGGATGAGATGGTTAGATGGCATCACCGACTCGATGGACGTGACTTTGAGCAAGCTCTGGGAGTTGGTGATGGACAGGGAAGACTGGTGTGCTGCAGTCCATTGGGGTTGCAAAGAGTCAGACACGACTAAGCAACTGAACTGAACTGAACTGAAGCTGAGGATTCAAATTCAAGCTCTGGCTCAAGTGCCCTCAAGAGGCAAAAACATGAAAGAAAACCTTTAGTGACCAAAATCACAGGAATAATGGGAGGAGAGAAAATGGACAGGACCAAATGCTACACAGACTTAAAAATGAGCCCCTGGACTTGGTGTCCTGAGATTGTGCAAAGAAATTTTAGTCAGAGTGATGGTGGAAGACAAATGAGGGGAGCAGAGACAGTGGAGGGAAGAGAGGCTAGAAGTAAGTGAACAGGAGGTGGGGCTGGCTGGTCTGGTTGTTCCTTCGTTGTGTGTGTGATGAATGAGATACAGGAGGCAGTTCAGGAGCCACATCCCAGGCTCGGGAGGAGGCTTCAATTCCTACACTGGATAATTTGACTTTCTTTTAAAATTATGTCAGCCATCAGATTAGAAATGGTACATTAGGATTTTAGGAAATACTCCCTATGGGAATGCCATTACTTTTTCTCTTTTCTACTGCAAAGTATTAGTCACTCAGTCATGTCTGACACTGTGACCCAATGGACTGTAGCCATCAGGCTCCTCTGTCCATTGCATTCTCCAGGCAAGAATACTGGAGTGGGCTGCCATTTTCCTTCTCCAGGGGATCTTTCTGATCCAGGGATTGAACTCAGGTCTCCCGCATTGCAGGCAGATTCTTTACCATCTGAGCCACTAGGGAAGCCCTTTCTACTGCAAAGGGAAGAGTCTATTGCAGAACTACAAAAAACCTATCCTCTTTGGAAACTCCTCAAGAACAAAAATGCATAAACTAATGAACGGATTCATAGTACTCAGACCTTAATACAAATACTCTTTAAGTGATAAAACAACTCTGTAACTTAACCTATTGACTTGCAAAGAAATTCTTACTTGGCAGGAGATCCAAAAGAACAGAACACTTTGGGTGGAGTGTTTTTCTGCCCTCTCAAAACAATTAAAATTGAGTTTTGGCCAATAAACAGGTCATGGGCCTTTTTTTCCTTTAAGAAATGTTTTTTGAAATGTTAAAGGTCAAGAGGTTTCATTTCTTCCCCTCAACCTACAACCAAACCCTTTCTGATCAGTCCTTGAACTGGGAAAACCAGAACCTGTAGAGAAATCTCAAGAATGCCTGAATTCTCTACCCTCAGGGGACTGGAATCTAAAATTGTGCAAAAAAAGTCTCTTTCAATGAGGTCATCTCTTATCCATTCGGACATGCTCCTGCCACTACTGCCCTCCGATTGAAGAGGTTTCATTAACAGAGCACGAAATAATACAACAGCTCGATATTCACCATGTGCCCAGATAGGTAACTACAATATACAAATTTTTCATTTTATAGAGTTTGAGTTCAAATGTTATGGTCCTTTCTCTCACTGATGGGTTATTTCGGTCATTACAGGGTCAAGCTAAAGTTCTCCAACCAGCACTTCTGCAGCTTTAATGTTCACAAACCACCTGGGACCGTGATAAACTACCGATTCTGACCTAATAGTTATGGGTGGGGCCGGAGACTCTGCCTTCTGGACAAGTTCCAGGTGTTCCCTGATGTTTGCTTTGGACAACAGCGGCTAAATTGCCCTTAGGAAGAAAGCTGTTGTTAGTTGTTCAGTTGTGTCAGACTCTTTGCGACCCCATGGACTGTACCCCGCCAGGCTCCCTCGTCTGTGGAAGAAAACTGAAGCAAACGTTAGTACCTGTGGGGCTTTCCTGATGGTTCAGTGGTTGAGTATGCGCTTCCACTGCAGAGGGAATGGGTTGATCCCTCCCTTCCCTGAGCTTGGTCAGGGAAGATCCCACATGCCTCGGGGCATGGCCAAAAAAATAAATAAAATGGTTAGTTCTAAAAAAATTAATCTAATACTTGCCATTTTACATGACCTCAGCACTTTCTAAATATCTGTTTTGGAAAATAAGAGACAGATTTTGTAGCCAGAGGGCATGTGCTTCTACGGAGTTTGTTTCTGTGTTTCTATTATCCTAGCAGTTAATGATAGGAGAAGGCAATGGCAACCCACTCCAGTACTGTTGCCTGGAAAATCCCAAGCAACCAAACTTAGAGGGGGGACAAAACTGGCTGTGTCACGATGGTGTATACCTGCCTGGTCTTTTCAATGTGATAATTACTTAGAGTCTGGAATTACAATAACATGAAATCTGGAACAACTGCTCAGAGTAAGGATGACAGCAGGCCATCCTGCCTGAGTATTAATGATGTATTTAAGAGCAAAGGATATCTATGGTGAGATTACCGGAAGATAAAGAGGTTTCACCCAAGCTGAATGTTGACTGAGTTTAAACAGGGCTTTGGGGGTGTAGGGGAGATAAACACACCTGCCTGTCAGAGACCTGAAGGGAATAAATGAGCTGGAGGAGCAAATTTTAATTTGGATAAACTTACACAGTGCTTACACAGCTATCCTCAGCAACCAGGGGCTTCATAGGAAATGCTTTTCCTTAAGGGAATGGGAGTTGCTCGAGAACAGTAGGCACTTATTTAAAATTAATATCTGGTTATGAACTTCTATCATCAGCAAGCTAAGGCCAAGCATACATGTAAAGCAGCTGAGCTTCCTTTTAACTATAATCAGTTACTTGGACATATTCAGTGGAGGGCTTCCCTTGCAGAGCAGCTGGTAAAGAATGTGCCTGCAATGTGGGAGACCTGGGTTTGATCCCTGGATTGAGAAGATCCCCTGGAGAAGGGAACAGGTGGCTACCCACTCCAGAGAATTCCATGGACTGTATATAGTCCATGGGGTCACAAAGAATTGGACACAACTGAGCAAATAAATAAAATAATCCAGTGGGTTGATCACTAAAAAAATGCACAGCACAAATATCGCCCACCTCTTTCTAAATTGTATTAATAGAATCTCATGCTGAAATATACAGCATTTCTTTCTAAAAACATGCTACTTCATTGAAGAAAAGTCATTTCCTGATCTCCCTGGTGGCCCAGTGGCTAGGAATCTGCCTGCCAATGTAGGGGACACGGGTTCAATCCCTGGTCTGGGAAGATTCCACATTCTGTGGAGCAGCTAAGCCCAGGTGCCACAACTACTGAAGCCCAGGGACTTAGAGCCCGTGCTCTGCAACAAGAGAAGTCACCACAATGAGAAGCCTGAATACAACCAAGAGTAGCTCCTGCTATCTGCAACTGGACAAAGTCCATGTTCAGCCAAAGAGAAATAAATAACTATATAAAAAGGAAAGCCATTTCCAATACCAAATTTCACGTATTTTCCTTTTTAAAGGCAACAGGAGAATACCAATGCCACGAGTAAAGTGAAGAGGAATCTGTTATCTTGAAGCTAAATCAAAGGCCAGAAGGCTTCAAGACTGCCTCCGTCTTCTGACACAAGGATGAAGGACCTGCCAATTTTTAAATATTTGACTTAATAACAACCATTTTTATTACTGTTAAGGCTTCTAACAGGCTTTTCTCAGTTTCAGGAGCCATCGTTATCAACCAGGTATTGGTTGAAACAGCACATATTTTCATTTATTCCTATAAGCTCTCTCAGAGGTAAAGTGATAGGATAACTCAAGATGCAATAGGAAGGGACACAGAGTGGGAAATGCTTCTCTAAATAAGTCCCCAGAACTCTGATATCACGCAAGTACTGTCCTGTCATCCCTGAAAGACCGAAGTAATAACTATTGTATGATTTAATCATTTATTTAATATGGCTAAGACCGCTAACTAATCACACAACCAGTGTCCTCTACTGCTACACATGCAGCTAGACTCCATTTCCCAGCCTGCCTTGCACTTAGATGGGGCCATATGACTAAGCTCTGGCCGCATGAAAGTGACGTCTATCAACGTGAGGGGCAAAGAAAGACTGCTGAGAGCCACCGAGACATGGAGGCCCTTTCTGCAGGCAAAATTTAACAGGAAGCTGAATGACAAAAAGATTTTCCTAAACACAGTTCAGACGGATTATTTAAATTCCTTTTTTATTTTTTTCTTCAGTTGTATTGAGATACAATTGACATAAAGCGCTATACAAATTTGGGGCTTCCCTGGTGGCTCAGACAGTAAAGAATCCGCCTGCAATGCAGGAGACCCAGTGATTGCCAAGGGTTCAGGGGAAGGGAGACAGAGCACAGAAGATTTTCAAGGCAGTGAAACAATTCTGCACAATACTGTCATGGTAGATACATGACATTTGCCAAAATTGCATTTGTCAAAATTCAGCAAACAGTACAACATAAATAGTGAGCCCTACTATAAACTATGAACTTTGGTTAATAATAATGTGTCAATATTGGTTCATTAATTACAACTTCTGTTCCACACAAATGCAGGATGTCAATAATAGGGGAAATAGGCAGGGCAGTGGGGGAAACATGGGAATGCTGTACTATCTGCTCAATTTCGATAAACCTACAACTATTCTAAAAAATAATTTACTAATTAAACAAACAAATGCACTTCACCTACTCTGCCATTCGGCCTATGGTAAAGCACCCAGGCACTTAAACTCATCTGCTTAGGCTATTGTCAAGGCTTCACATATTTAGAGCAGGTCTGAGTTCACAATAAGAGATAATAACCTAATGATTAAGCTCCATTATTAACGCAAACTAGACATTCATCGGAGAAGGCAATGGCACTCCACTCCAGTGCTCTTGCCTGGAAAATCCCATGGACGGAGGAGCCTGGTAGGTTGCAGTCCATGGGGTTGCTAAGAGCTGGACAGGACTGAGTGACTTCACTTTCACTTTTCACTTTCACGCATTGGAGAAGGAAATGGCAACCCACTCCAGTGTTCTTGCCTGGAGAATCCCAGGGATGGCAGAGCCTGATGGGCTGCCGTCTATGGGGTTGCACAGAGTCAGACACAACTGAAGCGACTTAGCAGCAGCAGCAGCAGCAGCAGCAGCAGCAGCGTCATCTTCAAAGAATCTTCCACTACAAGTGAGGTTAGCTCACAGAACTGGCTAGTGGGCTAATACCTCTCTAGAACTAACCAGAAACAGATATCTATCTATTCAACATAGAAGCAGGACACCAAGTTCAAGGACTACACTTATCCTGAAAGTCTTTTATTCTTGGCAAAATTCAGAGAAAACACTCTAGCCAGAGAGCAAACCCATCACTGCCCAATGATGTAATTCCAGTGGGCAGCCCTCATGCCTTTCTGTGGATTCCTAAGAAGACAGATGTGGCCTCAGCATATCCACTAAAGACTGTTATAAATATTTAACCATCATGTTGATCAAAACAGAGAGCAATACCAAATTTAGATTCTCTATAAGAGGATTTGGTTTAGAAAGATAAACCGCTAGAGAAATCTGGCCTCCAAATTTTGAGATCTGGAAATCCAAGGCTGATAACTGCAGAGGCAGAGAATGACACCCAGAAAATGCTCCCAAAGACCCAAACCATTAAGATAAGGGGATGTGTGCATGCGTGCTAAGTCACTTTAGTTGTGTCTGATTCTCTGCGACCCTATGGACCCTAACCTGCTAGGCTCCTCTGTCCATGGGGATTCTCCAGGCAAGAATACTAGAGTGGGTTGCCATGCCCTCCTCCAGGGGATCTTCCTGACCCAGGGATTGAACCTATGTCTTCTGCGGCTCCTGCACTGCAGGCAGATTCTTTACTGCTGAGCCACCAGGGAAGCCCACAAGATAAGGGGATACTTATCTTAATAGGAAGATTATTGCTTGTTGGGAAGATCCCCTGGAGAAGGGTAGAGCTACCCACTCCAGTATTCTTGCCTGGAGAATTCTGTGGACAGACGAGACTGGCAGGATACCTACAGTCCATGGGGTCACAAAGAGTTGGACACAACTGAGAGACTTTCATTTCACTTCACTATTGATTTAAATAAGCTGATACATGCCCTAACAATTTTTCTCTGCCACCTTCCCTTACTTCTCTTTACAAAAACATAAATACTACCCCAAACAACTTTTCTTTTTAGAATTGACTGTGCTTTATTATTATTTTTTTTTTAGTATAGATGATTTACAACGGTGTGTTAGTTTCTATTATAAGGCAAAATGAATCAGCTATACATACACATATATCCCCTCTTTTGGGGGATTTCCTTCCCATATAGGCCATTACAGAGTATTGAGTAGAGCTCCCTGTGCTATACAGTAGGTTCTCATTAGTTATTTGTCTTATACATAGTAGTGTATATATGTCTGTCCCAATCTCCCAATCCATGCCATCCTCTCTTCTCCCATGGTTGGCTCTGGTGCTTAACAACAAGCAGAGGAAGAAAAGCAGGAAGATTATGGAGTATTCTCAGCCCTTTCATCTAAAACCCACAGAGCTTTTACAAGAGAAACTAGAATCCTCATCACTGGGAAACTGAAGAGGTTTGGTCTGGCTGCTGGCGGAGGCCAGCTCACCAAGTGGCATCTTAAACAAGGATGAATCAATCTGCTGCCCTCAGCCATGTGACCAGTGTATGTTTCAGTGCTGTGTGCCGAGTTGCTCAGTCGTGTCTGACTCTTGCAACCCCAGGGACTATAGCCTGCCAGGCTCCTCTGTCTATGGGTTTCTCCAGGCAAGAATACTGAAGTGGGTTGCCATTCTCTCCTCCAGGGGATCCTCCAGACCCAGGAATCAAACCTGGGTTTCCTGCATTGCAGGCAGACTCTTTACCAACTGAGCTACGAGGGAAGCTCATTGAGTGTTGTAGTGAGTGCTGGGTGATAGACTTGCAAATAAATAGCACCTGGGACCCAGTCACAGACATACTTAGGAGAAAGGGAGCAGAAAAGATCTAGGTAATCAATAAGCCTAATGAAGGAGTGAATTAGACAACCTAGTGAAAGATGTGGAGAAGGCAATGGCAACCCACTCCAGTACTCTTGCCTAGAAAATCCCATGGATGGAGGAGCCTGGTAGGCTGCAGTCCATGGGGTTGCTAGGAGTCAGACATGACTGAGCGACTTCACTTTTACTTTTCACTTTCATGCATTGGAGAAGGAAATGGCAACCCACTCCAGTGTTCTTGCCTGGAGAATCCCAGGGATGGGGGAGCCTGGTGGGCTGCTGTCTCTGGGGTCGCACAGAGTCGGACACAACTGAAGTGACTTAGCAGCAGCAGCAGTGAAAGACGGGCCTTTCACGTGTAAATGTGTACGTGACATGGAAGGGCATCAGGATGTTGGGAATAAAGGGGTGTAACTCAGAAATTCATAATAAAATTTCAAAATGTACTAGTGATCTAAGGCTGTCTAACAAAGGATCCCAAAATTCAGCTGCTTAAAACTGCACCCATTCATTACCGCACAGTTTCTGAAGGCCAGGTATCAGAGAGCAGCTGATCTGGGTGGTTCTAACTCAGGGTTTCTCATGACGTCGCAGGCAAGGCATCTACTGAGACAGCAGCATCTGGGCTGGAGGGGCCGCTCCCAGGCTCTCTCAGAGCTGTTGGCAGAGGCTTCAGTTCCTCCCCACGTAGGCCTCTCCAAAGAGCAGCTCACAACAGGGCAGCAAGCTCCCTCAGACCAAGAATCAAGAGAGACAGACAGACAGAAGCCAGTCCTTTATAACCTAATCTCAGAAGTGACATCAGATATCATCACTTCTGCCATATTCTACACCTGGGACCTTGTCACAGGAGGAGACTACACAAAGGTGTGAATACAAGGATTGCTGGAAACATCCCAAGGCTGTACCAACCTGTGTGTGCTGGTTCTACAAGGGCTCCGGAAGAACATCTCAGTCATCAGTTGCAAACCTGAAACTGGCAAATGGGCTTCCCAGGTGACGCAGTGACAAATGCCAGTGCAGGAGATGTGGGTTCCATCCCTGGGTCGGGAAGAAACCCTCAAGAAGGAAATGGCAACGCACTCCAATATTCTTGCCTGGAAAATTCCATGGACAGGGGAGCCTGGTGGACTACAGTCTATGGGGTCACAAAACGTCAGACACGACTGAGTGATTGAGCATGCAAATTTGCAAATAATAAAGGCTTCAAGCATATCTCATGAAGATAAAAAATTTTTAAGTTCTCAACTATACAGACTGATGCTACTTGCCTAATACAGATAAAGCATGCCCAATGAGGTTTTTCTCCAGTACTGGGAGGGATTTGCACAAATGCATCTGAGCATAAAGAGCATATACTTGCAAGATCAAAAGGTTGAGTAACTAGATGCTGATTTCATGGAAGAAGCAAGTGCTCTGGAGTTGGACAGAGCTGGAGATCCATGACAGTTCAACAACTCACTGGCTGTCTCACCTCTGGCAAGCTTATTCACCAGCATAAGCCTCAACTTTCTCATCTGTGAAACTGATTAATATCGACCTACCCCTTTAGGGATGCTGCAAACAGCCTAGAACATGCTTAGCACATCCACCCAGCAAACACCAGCATGTTATTCAATAAACCACTCTATCTGGAAAATTAAGACATTAATTGACCCATGTTCTAACAAGTCACCAAGTATTATTACCCTAGCACTGAAAGTATTAACAATATAGCACATGGGCAAATAAGCCATTCAGGGTATCTATTAAAAATGAAGATTCTGAGGAAGATTTGGGAAAGTGACATTGAAACATGTAGAATATCATGTAAGAAATGAGTTGCCAGTCCAGGTTCGATGCACGATACTGGATGCTTGGGGCTGGTGCACTGGGACAACCCAGAGGGATGGTGTGGGGAGGGAGGAGGGAGGAGGGTTCAGGATGGGGAACACATGTATGCCTGTGGCAGATTCATTTTGATATTTAGCAAAACTAATACAATTATGTAAAGTTTAAAAATAAAATAAAATTAAAAAAAAATAAAAGATATATACACACCAATAAAAAAAAAAAAAAAGAAGATTCTGGGAGGTGGGTCATAGAGGATCCTGCTGTGATGTATGTCAGAGAGTGTTTTGCCTATGTTCTCCTCTAGGAGTTTTATAGTTTCTGGTCTTATGTTTAGATCTTTAATCCATTTTGAGTTTATTTTTGTGTATGGTGTTAGAAAGTGCTCTAGTTTCATTCTTTTACAAGTGGTTGACCAGTTTTCCCAGCACCACTTGTTAAAGAGATTGTCTTTAATCCATTGTATATTCTTGCCTCCTTTGTCAAAGATAAGGTGTCCATATGTGCGTGGATTTATCTCTGGGCTTTCTATTTTGTTCCATTGATCTATATTTCTGTCTTTGTGCCAGTACCATACTGTCTTGATAACTGTAGCTTTGTAGTAGAGCCTGAGGTCAGGTAGGTTGATTCCTCCAGTTCCATTCTTCTTTCTCAAGATTGCTTTGGCTATTCGAGGTTTTTTGTATTTCCATACAAATTGTGAAATTATTTGTTCTAGCTCTGTGAAGAATACTGTTGGTAGCTTGATAGGGATTGCATTGAATCTATAAATTGCTTTGGGTAGTATACTCATTTTCACTATATTGATTCTTCCAATCCATGAACATGGTATATTTCTCCATCTATTAGTGTCCTCTTTGATTTCTTTCACCAGTGTTTTATAGTTTTCTATATATAGGTCTTTAGTTTCTTTAGGTAGATATATTCCTAAGTATTTTATTCTTTCTGTTGCAATGGTGAATGGAATTGTTTCCTTAATTTCTCTTTCTGTTTTCTCATTATTAGTGTATAGGAATGCAAGGGATTTCTGTGTGTTGATTTTATATCCTGCAACTTTACTATAGTCATTGATTAGTTCTAGTAATTTTCTGGTTGATGGACCCACCTCCCAGAATATCGGAAATAAAAGCAAAAATAAACAAATGGGACCTAATTAACCTTAAAAGCTTCTGCACATCAAAGGAAACTATCAGCAAGGTGAAAAGGCAGCCTTCAGAATGGGAGAAAATAATAGCAAATGAAGCAACTGACAAACAACTAATCTCAAAAATATACAAGCAACTCCTACAGCTCAACTCCAGAAAAATAAATGACCCAATCAAAAAATGGGCCAAAGAACTAAATAGACATTTCTCCAAAGAAGACATACAGATGGCTAATAAACACATGAAAAGATGCTCAACATCACTCATTATCAGAGAAATGCAAATCAAGACCACTATGAGGTACCATTTCACACCAGTCAGAATGGCTGCAATCCAAAAGTCTACAAATAATAAATGTTGGAGAGGGTGTGGAGAAAAGGGAACCCTCTTACACTGTTGGTGGGAATGCAAACTAGTACAGCCACTATGGAGAACAGTGTGGAGATTCCTTAAAAAACTGGAAATAGAACTGCCTTATGATCCAGCAATCCCACTGCTGGGCATACACACTGAGGAAACCAGAAGGGAAAGAGACACGTGTACCCCAGTGTTCATCGCAGCACTGTTTATAACAGCCAGGACATGGAAGCAACCTAGATGTCCATCAGCAGATGAATGGATAAGAAAGCTGTGGTACATATACACAATGGAGTATTACTCAGCCATTAAAAAGAATTCATTTGAATCAGCTCTAATGAGGTGGATGAAACTGGAGCCTATTATACAGAGTGAAGTAAGCCAGAAGGAAAAACACCAGTACAGTATACTAATGCATATATATGGAATTTAGAAAGATGATAACAATAACCCTGTGTACGAGACAGCAAAAGAGACACTGATGTATGGAACAGTCTTATGGACTCTGTGGGAGAGGGAGAGGGTGGGAAGATTTAGGAGAATGGCATTGAAACATGTAAAATATCATGTATGAAACGAGATGCCAGTCCAGGTTCAATGCACAATACTGGTTGCTTGGGGCTAGTGCACTGGGACGACCCAGAGGGATGGTATGGGGAGGGAGGAGGGAGGAGGGTTCAGGATGGGGAGCACATGTATACCTGTGATGGATTCATTTTGATATTTGGCAAAACTAATACAATTATGTAAAGTTTAAAAATAAAATAAAATTTTAAAAAAAATAAAGTTATAATACTAAACATGCACCAAAAAAAAAAAATGAAGATTAATGGCCTCACCTTTAGAAGTTATGATTTAGTAAAAACAAAATGACTGTATCTAAAACTAACTGTAGGAAAAAAATTAAAAAAAAATAAAACTAACTGTATCTAAAACTAACATATTGTCTACAATATGACAGTGTTCTAGACACTTCACAAGAACTGACTGACATCTGACTCTTGAACAAAGTGCAGGTTAAGGGCATTGACCCAGCACACTGAAAAATCTGCCTCAAAAGCAAAGAAATTGAATATGGCTTGCTCAAGGGCAAGAAGCTGAAATAGTCTGGACAGAATCAAGATTCAAACCTAATTCTTTTTTGTTTTAATGTTTATTTATTTTTGGCTGTGCTGGGTCTTCATTGCTGCATGGGCATTTCTCTTGTTGCCATGATCTGGGGCTACTCTCTAGTTGTAATATGAGGGCTTCTCTCATTGTGGACCACGGGCTCCAGGATGAGGATGCTCATTAGTTTGTGGCTCTCAGGCTCTAGCTGCTGCTAAGTCGCTTCAGTCGTGTCCGACTCTGTGCGACCCCATAGACGTCAGCCCACTAGGCTCCCCTGTCCCTGGAATTCTCCAGGCAAGAACAGTGGAGTGGGTTGCCATTTCCTTCTCCAATGCATGAAAGTGAAAAGTGAAAGTGAAGTCGCTCAGTCATGTCTGACTCCTAGCGACCCCATGGACTGCAGCCTACCAGGCTCCTCCGTCCATGGGATTTTCCAGGCAAGAGTACTGGAGTGGGTTGCCATTGCCTTCTCCGCTCAGGCTCTAGAGCACAGGCTTATTAGTTGTGGGGCATGGGCTTAGTTACTCCACCACATGTGGGATCTTCCCAGATCAGGGATCAAACTCGTGTCTCCTGCATTGGCAGGTGGACTCTTTACCACTGAGCCACCAGGGAAGTCCCAAACCTAGTTCTTTTGATTCCACATACTGTGATGTCTAATTAATCACAAAACTTCCCCTCCTCCAGTTAGCTTAAAGATATGTAAAATGAAAATACAGATACTATATTTATTGAAAAAATCCGCATATAAGTGGACACAGTTTGAACCTGTGTTGTTCAACAATCAACTGTATTTAACTCTCACAATGCTGTGAAATAGATATTACTATCCTTACCACTAGTATTATTCCCATTTTACAGATGAAAAAACTAAGGCACAGAAAGGTTAAGTATCTTGCCTAAGACTGCCCAGTCAAGTAGCAGGCAAGATTAAGAGGCTGAACCCAAAGGGACTAATCACACAAGTCTGTTCTTAACCATTATCCCCTCTGCCTCTAAGATCAGGTCAAGAGCAGGGCCCAGACATGTATATTTTTAAGTGGTATTCGAGTGATTCTGATACAGGTGGTCCATAAATACACTTCAAGAAACACTGAACTCTTGGTAATAAAGAATAATGCTAGTTTCAAAATTGTCTCTCTCTTCAATCTAAAAAGAAAAGGAGAGTCTATCAGGTTAGTTAACTGTTGGACTTTATTGCTAAGGTAAAAACACATAGCAAGTGGAAAAGAAACTCGACATCCAAACCGATGCATCAAATCAGCACCCATGTGATCTTCCCACCTCCAGATCTCTCCATTTCCTCTCCCTGTTCAACCCCAAGGACCTGGCTCCCCAGACTCTTCTCCCTAATGAACTACCAGGTTCTATCATCTGCCACCTGCTCACTGAAGCCTACCTTGACCACCTATTTCAACTCACATCTATGTTCTTTCCTAAACACCCCTCCACACACATAACCAGTTCCCATTATCCTGTTCTATTTAATTTGTCAACAGTATATATTACCAACCAAACTATACACTTAATTATGCACATTGATTACTGACCTGTCTTCCCTACTAGAACATAAGTTATACAAGAGCAACATTTTTTCTTTTTTGGTTTTTTTATGCACATTGTACCCAGGACAGTGGCTGACATGAATAAATGTTTGTTGAATGAAAGTACAAACGAACATCACTATTTAACCCTAAACTTTTCAATAGCTCCATGCTGTGCTAGGTCACTTCAGTCACGTCCAACTCTGTGCAACTCTATTAACTGTAGCCCACCAGGCTCCTCTGTCCATGGAATTTTCCAAGGAAGAATACTGAAGTAGGTTGCCATGCCTTCCTCCAGAGGATCTTCTTGATCAGGGATCAAACCTGCGTCTAAGTCTCTGCATTGGCCACTAGGGCCACCTGGAAAGCCCCTTCAAAACTGCCTGCCACTTATCAGATAAAGTCCAAGCATCTTCTCAAAGATTCTGGATGCTAACTGACCTCTCCCCAACTTTAATTCCCATAATTCAGACTCAGAACCCAGGGAGTCAGCAATTCCTCTGCTCCCTGCTGCCTCTGTTCAGGTATCTCCTCTCCCAGGAATGCCTTGTCCTCTGTGATGCCCTTACCATCAACCTCATACCACTTGTCAAAGAGATTCCACTCTCCAAGGCCTCTGGAAGGCTGTCTTTTTTCAAATATTTGCCTGAATTCAGAAGCATAACAGGGTCCACTCCAAAGGCTTAGTTCTGCCAAGTACCCGACTTCGTCTGCTTCCCACTAGGATGAGTAATATCTGAGTCACATCCCCTCCACTGCTGTGGTTAACAGAGGTCACTGATCACATCTGGAGCGGGGGGTACAGCTGCTCACCACAGCACAGGTGACTGGTGTGCTGTACATTTCACAGGTCAAGTCAAGCAAGGTGCGCCTACCACTTACCACGCTCCCTCCGGTTTTTCAAAATTCCTGTCACATGCACCTTTTCAAGCTTTTAAACCTTTTTTTGTTGTTGTTATTGTTGTTGGCAAAGTAATATCTCTGCTTTTTTTTTTAATTTAATTTTATTTTTAAACTTTACAATATTGTATTAGTTTTGCCAAATATCGAAATGAATCCACCACAGGTATACCTGTGTTCCCCATCCTGAACCCTCCTTCTTCCTCCCTCCCCATACCCTCCCTCTGGGTCGTCCCAGTGCACCAGCCCCAAGCATCCAGTATTAAACATAAAACTTGCCCTAGTTTCTATCACTTGACCCCACATTTGAAGCCACAGCTGATCAGTTAGGGAACTTCCCCCAAGTGCAAAGAGCAGCCCATCAGAAGACTGAAAAGAGGCTGGACAGAAAATTTCCACCCATCTGGGGTGGCTTACAATGAACAGTGTGAGCAGCCAGCCAATCTGATCTTTTCTCTGAATGGGAGGCTAAAATGGAGACAACGAGAGAGTCAGTAATGAGAACAGAAGCCATGATGGCATAAAGACAGGTGACAACAAGCAGAGCACAGAAGCCAGCCAGCAGAGGAGAAAGATCAAGTCACTTAAGCAGAAGAAAAGGTAGAGGAACCTAGCAGTTGAACACTACAGCAGAGCACAAGGAAGGACTGTCTCCAAGGAGATGGTTTCGGGATTTTCTATTCATCTAACCTGCAAAGAGGGCTTCCCAGGTGGCTCAGGGGAAAGAACCCACCTGCCAATGCAAGATCCCCTGGAAAAGGGCACGGTAACCCACTCCAGTATTCTTGCCAGGAGAATCCCATGGACAGAAGAGCCTGGTGGGCTCCAGTCCATAGCGTCGCAAACAGTCAGACATGACTGAAGCTACTTAGCACAGACACACACTAATCCAGGAGATGAAGGAGACATGGGTTCGATCCCTGGGTTGGGAAGATCACCTAAAGAAGGAAATGGCAACCTGCTCCAGTATTCTTGCCTGGAGAATCCCATGGACAAAGAAGCCTGGAGAGCTACCGTCCAGGGGATCACAAAGAGTTGGACAGCTCTTACCAACTGAACATACACAACTGCAGAGAACAGGCTGCAGACTAACTTCAGGGCCACTGCTGTGTCCCAACGACACAACTTGATTACATGGCAGATTCTATTCTTCCTATTCTCTATGAATGTTTACAATAAAACACATCAACAGAGGTAAACCAAGTGTATTTGTTTCTCCAAGTCTAAAAGAGCTTAGTTACATGGGAGGCAGCAATAAACAATAGTTAGGAAAATGAACTTGACACCAAGCCAAAATCAGAAAGGAAAGGGTAAATAAATTTGACCACACAAAAATGTAAAACTTCAATAAGGCAAAAATGTCCAAAAAAGGTAAAAGAAATGACAAGTGGGGAAAAATATTTAAGGCATATGTCAAAGTCTAATTTCCAAAACGTAACAAAAAAAACTCACTAAAATCAATAACCCAACAAAAAAGAGTAAAGGATAAAAGTTTGTCACAGAGAAATAAATGTAAATAGCCAATATATTAAAAAAAACATTAGCTTCATTAATGAAGTATAAATCAAGATAAAAATATTCATACATCATAGGGGCAAATAAGAAAAAGTAACATTATTTTCAGTGCTGGAAAGACTGAAAAGAAACTTTCATACATACTGGTGAAAACTCATGAATTTGCTGCTGCTGCTGCTGCTAAGTTGCTTCAGTCGTGTCCGACTCTGTGCGACCCCATGCCCACCAGGCTCCCCCGTCCCTGGGATTCTCCAGGCAAGAACACTGGAGTGGGTTGCCATTTCCTTCTCCAAGGCATGAAGGGGAAAAAATAAAGTGAAGTCGCTCAGTCGTGTCCAACTCTTAGTGACCCCATGGACTGCAGCCTACCAGGCCCTTCTGTCCATGGGATTTTCCAGGCAAGAATACTGCAGTGGGGTGTCATTGCCTTCTCCTATGAATTTGCTAATATCTACTAAAATTGAATATGACATTCCATAGTACAGGGATTGAATTAGTAATTAAAATACCACCCACAAGGAAAAACCTGGGCCCAAATGGTAAATTCTGCCAAATTTACCTGGTAAATTCTACCAAATATCAAATAGTTGGTAACAGCAAGTATTGGTGAAAACAGACTATTCATACACTGCTAGTATGAATGTAAGTTTGTACAGTTACTGTAGACAACAGTCTGTGTGTGTGTTTGTTAGTTGCTAAGTCATGTCCAACTCTTTTTTGACCCCATGGATTGTAGCCCACCAGGCTCCTCTGTCCATGGGATTTTCCAGGCAAGACTACTGGAGTGGGTAGCCATTCCCTTCTCCAGGGGATCTTCCAGACCCAAGGATCGAACCTGGGTCTCCTGCATTGCAGACAGATTCTTTACCATCTGAGCCACCAGGGAAGCCCAGACAACAGTCAACAGTTCCTTAGGAGGTTAAACACAGAGGTCAGATGAGTCAGCAATTATACTCCTAGATATACACCCAAAAGAAATGAAAAGATACACGAACACAAGTGTACCTGAATACTCCAAACTGTCAAAAAGTGGAAACAGCCCAAATGCTCATTAAGTGATGAATGGATTAAGTAAAATGTGGTATAACCACACAATGAAATATTTTTTGACAATAAAAAAATTAAGTATGAATACATACTATACCATGGATAAACTTGAAAGCATCAGGCTAAGTGAAAGAAGCCAGTCACAGAAGACCATATAGGTATGAATCCATTTATGTGAAATGTCCAGAATAGGTAAATACAGGGAAAGTAGACCAGTGTCTGCCCAGGGCTGAAGGCAGGGGGCTGGGGTGGCGGGGGGAGGTGAATGATAACTTTTAATGGTGGTGGGTATCTTTTGTGTTGATGTTCTAAAACTGATTGGGGTAGGGAATTTCCTGGCAGTCCAATAGTTAGGGTTCTGTGCTTCCACTGCAGGAGGCGCAGGTTTGATTCCTGCTTGGGGAACTAAGATCCTGCATGTTTCAAGTTGGGGCCAAAAAATATGTCTATATAAAAAGTAAAATAAAACTGTGGTAGAGACTGTACAAGTATATGTACATGTATACTGTACAAGTATATGAATATACTAAAAAAATAAACTATATACTCAATAAGTAAGCTGTATGGTACAAGAATTTTATCTCAATAAAACCATTATTTTTTTTAAGTAAGGTAAAGTATAAAAGATAGTATGTATAGTATGATCCCATCTGTATACATTTTTACTGATGGTAAACGAATGTCCTGGAACATGGCTATAAGTTTTCTGGGAAAAAAATTAAAAATTTTAGCTATAATTAATAACAGAGAAGGGAAATTATGGTGAATGGATTAAAGAAAAGGATTTCAATTTTCACTTCATCCCTTACATAAAAACTGTTTTACACCATGTGAAAGAAAATGTAGGGAATTTTCTGACAGTCCAGTGGTTAGGACTCCACATTCTCACTGCCAAGGATCCAGGTTCAACCCATGGTTAGGGAACTAAAATCCCAGAAGCCATGAGGTGCGGCCACAAAAAAAGAGAAGAAAACGTAAACTTTAAAAATTAAAGAACAAGACCTTTGTATGGTGATTAAAACCACACAGCACTTCACAGATGTAGAAAACAAGCTCGTGGTTTCCATTAGGGAGAGACGAATGAGGGAGGGGTGCATTAGAGAAATGGCATTAAGAGACGTGAACTACGAACTACTAGGTATAAAACAGAGAGGCAGCAGGGTGTATTGTATAGCACAGGGAACTGTGGCCATTATCGTGTAATAACTTTTAATGGAGAATACTCTGTAAAAATACTGAATCACTATGATGTACACCTGAAACTAATCTAATTTTGTAAATCAAGTATACTCAATCAAAATTTTTAAAAACCCACACGGTACTGGCAGGAGAATAAACAGATCTCTGTGTACAAAAGAATTTAACATATGACAAAGGTCAGTATCAGTGGAGAAAAGATAAACCATTCCTTAACTCAAGCCAGAAATTCCAGCTGGATTAAAAAGTTATTTAAAAACATGAAAAAAGATACTCAATAAAAATGTTCGAAAAACTATATAAGATTACCTGCATAATTTGAGTGATGACTTTGCTAAGATGTAAAACTCAAAGTCACTAAAAGGCTGACAAATTTGGTTACATGCAAATTTAAACTCTATTACAATAAAACTTAAGTTAAAACACAAGTGAGAGTGCAAGAAAATTTTTCAACAGAAGGGAGTTTACATAGTTCTTTAAACCATACATGTAACAACAATTCAATAGATGTATCTTAAAAAAATCAAAATTCACATTGTAAATAAAATAATGAATATATTGAATTACAGGTTGATAAAACTTAAATACAATATATAGTATATATACAATTGAATACTGTATATTTATATTCATATATGTATATGAAGAACAGTGAAGAACAGCTTTAAGCTTAAAAGTAGTTTGTAGGACTTCCCTCGGAGAAGACAATGGCACCCCACTCCAGTACTCTTGCCTGGAAAATCCCATGGATGGAGGAGCCTGGTGGGCTGCAGTTTATGGGGTTGCTAAGAGTCGGACATGACTGAGCAACTTCACTTTCACTTTTCACTTTCATGCATTGGAGAAGGAAATGGCAACCCACTCCAGTGTTCTTGCCTGGAGAATCCCAGGGAAGGGGGAGCCTAGTGGGCTGCCATCTATGGGGTCGCACAGAGTCGGATACGACTGGAGCGACTTAGCAGCAGCAGCAGGACTTCCCTGGTAGTTCAATGGTTAAGAATCTGCCTGCCAATGTAGAAGGCATGGGTTTGATCTCTGATCTGGGAACATTCCACATGCCACAGGGTAACTAAGCCTGTGAGCCACAACTACTGAGTCCATATTACAATGGAATACTACTCAGCCATAAAAAAGAAAGAAATATTGCCATCTGCTATAACCTGGATGGACCCAAAGGTATTATACAGACTAAAATAAGTACATGGCAGAAAGACAAATACCATGTGATTTCAGTCCTAAGTGGAATCTAAAACAAGCAAAATAGGAACAAACAAAATAAAACAAAAACAAACTCATAGATACAGAGAAAAGATTAGTGGTTCAGAGGGGTAAGTGAAGGAGGTCAACTGTATAGTGATGGATTGGTAACTAGGCTTATGGCAGTGACCACTCTACGGTGTATACAGATATCAATTATGCAGTACACCTGAAACTTACATAATAATAAAAAAAAGCAACGCTTTCAACATAGCAAAAATAAAAAAAAAAAAACTGATTATAATAATTTCAGCTAAAAAAATTTGAGATGAATATTTCTAAGTGAGCATGTTTTCTTCAATGACCACATCCTACAATACAAAGATGTGTGTGGGGGGGGCGGGGCGGGGGGGGGGGGAATTTAAAACTAAAACTTCACTAAAGTAAACAATTGATTTATGTTGTTTTTCTCTTCCTTTACCTACACAAATTTGTGCATATATCCAGTCTGGTACAAGATCATTACCAAGAAAATCAAAATCAATACTCTACCATTTTCCACTAAGAATGGATAATCAATTTAAAACTAAGGATTATTTAAAGTGAACAAGGCAAAACTGCCACCCTTTCATGGCCCCAGAAAAGCAAGGCATGACAGGAGTCCCAAATGCCCATGAAGTGACAGATCCTTCTTTGTGCAGCATAAGAGGTCACATTATTGAATTCAGCTCAAAGATGATGGTCACACAGACTGGAAGTTTGTGTAAGGAGCTCTCAGAAAGTCTTAGGGTTACTCTTACTTAATGCAGTTATTAATCCTCGTGAACACCATGATGCAAAACTAACAAATACACTGTATAAAAATAGCCAACCCCCAACAGATCAGCCAAATGGTTCTCAGAGACCTCAGGAGCCACTCAGAAAATGTAACCACAACTATCTCCCCCTGAACTCTGTATGTTTGTTACAAGGAGCTCCTACTGGGATTGCATTCTCAGTACAAATGTCTGAAATTAATTCCAAAACAAATCAAGCCAGGACTTCACCAGGTTGTATTTAAGATGCAAAATATGTGTTGGTTGATCATTTTTTCTTTCCTTGAGTTCACACAGATAGCCAGGTTTACAGATAGGGCTCCAGTCTGACTTTTCCCCTTTTCTTTATTCATTTGGAAGAGTTTTACTGATCTCCACCTGATTTCCAAGAGCTACAGCTAATAAGTCTTTTTCAATTATTATTAATTATATAATTAATAATAAAGGAATTATGTTCATCATGGGCTTCCCTCATAGCTTAGTTAGTAAAGAATCCGCCTGCAATGCAGGAGACTCTGGTTCAACTCCTGGGTCAGGAAGATCCGCTGGAGAAGGGACAGGCTACCCACTCCAGTATGCTTGGGCTTCCCTTGTGGCTCACCTGGTAAAGAATCCACCTGCAATGCAGGAGACATAGGTTCGATCCCTGGGTTGGGAAAATCCCCTGGAGAAGGGAAAGGCTACCCACTCCAGTATTCTGGAGTCGCAAAGAATTGGACACAACTGAGTGACTTTCATTCACTTTCACTATGTTCATCATTATTATTTCTATTTTAAAGATTCGCCTGTGCTTTCAGCATACTATCTCACTTAAGCCTTCCCACCCCGCCCCCCCCCCCCCAAAAAAAAAAACAACCCTGGACAACTACGTTTCATCATTAATACCGTTTTAGGGATGAGAAAGTGAAAAGAAGTGAAAGTGTGAAAGTGTTAGTCAGTCTTATCCAACTCTTTGAGGTCCATGGACTGGGATCGGCCAGGCTCCTCTGTCCATGGGATTCTCCAGGCAAGAATACTGGAGTGGGTTGCCATTTCCTTCTCTAGGGGAATCTTCCCGACCCAGGGAATGAACCTGGGTCTCCTGCATTGAAGGCAGAGTCTTTACCATCCGAGCCACCAGGGAAGCCCATAGATGTGAAAATTGAAATCAAATCAATTATTTCATTTGGCTAAAATGTCCTGAGAACTAGAAATCAGATCTTCCATTATAACAATGTCTTTCTCTATTACAGCCCACTGCATCTCAAAACAACACAGAAAACAAGATTAACCAAGAATGCACAGAGGGAAAAAGGCATTGAACAGGAAGCAGCATTTGGGCTTAATGAATGGCAATAAACAAGGACATGACAGTTCCAGGACAACAAGCAAACTGGTTTACTAGAAAGCAAGGTCTGGAGAACCTTCACCGACAAGCTGAGAATTCTGACTTCTGCCTCCAAAGAAGAGCAGACCAGGAGCAAGCACAGCAATCACAGTAGTCACGGGCACCATTCAGGTCCTCAGGGCAGGAGAGACCAGCTGAGACTCAAGAAAGACAATGGGAGTGGGAAAGGGGGAAAAGGAGAGAAATGTAGGTGATGGAAAGTAGAGAGCTGAGAATTTAGATGTCCGTCTTAGATGAGTCCCTCTGATTACAATGGTGGAGCAATTTGAGAAGGCACAGGTTGGAAAGAAGATTATGATACTGATAGAATAACCAAGGAAATAGGTTTATACATTAGCAAACACTGGTAGCTGAAAATGTGAGGACACATAAGCTTTCTAAAGGAAGATACGCAAGGGGGCAAGGAAAGGAATCTTTAAGTGATGGACAGAGAATCTAGCGTCTTTAAGTCCTGGTCAAGGAGGTATGAGGAGCGCTGGGAAAGTTCAACACCTAGAAAGATGAGGAAATAAAAGTTTCAAGAAAAGGAATGGGCAGTGGTGTTCAACACAACAGAAATGCCCAGTAAAATAAGGAAGGAAAAATCAGTGGCAAGCAGGTGGTGACTGATGATTTAAGCACTTCAGAAAAGTGGTGAAGTTCCTAGACCCAACCAAGACCGAAAGGTGAGGAAGTGAAGACTCTGAGAGCTGCCCTCTCTTTGGAGAACTTTGCAGAAATAGGGGTAAGATAATAGACAGTACTGGAGAGGGACCAATGGGTAAAGAAGGGGGTGTGGGCATGTTTCACAGATGAAACAATGCTTCTCCACCTGAGACAGGCATCAGTCATCGTTAAAAGTTCCCCTGATGGTGCTAATGCACAGCTGATTCAAGAACCACTGGAGTCAGAGGTATTATTAGTTTATCAGAAATGGAAGAGTGAAGGTTCAAAACAGGGACAAGCTGACTGAAGAGCAACACAGTCTCAGGTAGAGATGAAGATGCAACCCTAGTGCAGTTGTAAGGGAGAGATGATATGGGTCTTTCTTTTTCCAAGCAGTGATGAATAAGCAGGTCAAAAATGTTGAGGGATCTGAAGTTAACATTTTTCAAAATTAATCTGTCCTTTTCATTTAAAAAAAATTTTCTGCATTTTATCGAATCTCAGATGCACTGACTGTGGTATGTATCCCAATTTTAGAATCAATAAAATACAGTATTTTAATAATTGTTCATTTCTATGATGTCATCCCAATTTTAGTTTAAGGTCCTAAAGATTGCTGGAATGGTTACAAGCTTAAATATTAAATATGACAACACAACAAGTTTTAAAGATAAACTATTAATCATCGTCCATCCTGTAATAGGGAATAACAAATCTGACTCCATACTGGATCCATTTCTTATACTTCAACCTTTATGGCCTATTACTCTTGCTATGGGACTTCCCTGGTGGCTAAGATGGTAAAGAACCATCCTGCAAGGCAAGAGAGCCAGGTTTGATTCCTAGTTGGGAAGATCCCCTGGAGAAGGGAATGGCAACCCACTCCAGTATCCTTGCTTGCAGAATTCCATGGAAGAGGAGCCCGGCAGGCTATAGTCCATGGGGTCGTGAAGAGTCAGACACGTTTAAGTTAAACACTAATGGGATGTTGCCATAAAGTATATATGATGGCCTGTCTCCAGGAACAATGCCTCCCATGCCTGAGTATAAAGCTAAAATACCTTTGTTCAGCTGACAGGAAACACCCTAATCAGCACACCTGCTGCAAGAAAGAAGAAATTTACATATCCCCTTCAGAGTCTGACTAGAACCATGAAATGTTTGCAACAACTTATTACCTTTTTACTTTATCTCCTTACCTATCCTTCTTTGTTATAAAAAGAAACTAGCATCCAGGGACTTCCCTGGTGGTCCAGCGGCTAAAACTCCACACCCGCAATGCAGGGGACCTGAGTTTGATCACTGGTGATCCCTAAATACCACATGCCACAACTAAAGATCTTCCATGCCACTACCAAGACCCAGCACAGCCACATAAATAAATAATTTTTTTTTTTTTAAAGAAAGAAACTAGCATTCAAACCTGGACAAAATGGTTCTTTGGGACATTAGTCCATCACCCTGTGGTGTGCTGGTTTTCTGAATGAAGTCGCTATTCCTTGCCCCAACACCATGCTTCTGGATTTACTGGCTTGTCATATGGCAAGCAGCATGAGCTAAGACTCAGTAACAGTGTCCAAGGTGATACAGTAAAGTTCTATATAAAACCATTGACAGCCACATGCTCTATTAGTTAAGAAATCCCATCCCAGGGATTTCCCTGGCTATCCAATGGTTAGGACTCATGCTTTCGGTGGCAGGGCCAAGGTTCAGTCCCTACTTGAGAGCCCACAAGCCACACAGCATGGCTGAAAAAAACAAAGAAGAGAAACAAATCCCATCCCAGAATCACTACCCATGGTCCATGTGAGTATGTTAGAAGGAAACGCACACTCTCCATTGGCTGCCCTGAATGAGCACACCAAGTGGTATGTATTCACTCTAGGAAATAAGCCATACATACATGCATACTGCCTACCACACTAAGTAAACAGAGAACCTGTACTAACAAGTGACAAATATAGATAAGCTGAGCACTGCAGGCTTTCAATAAAATCAAATGCTCACACTCATAGTTAAATAGAATCTAAAATTCTCCTACACCTTTGATGTTTGTTTTATTAAACATGTGTATTTTGTTTATTTAGATAATTCAGATATTGCTTCCATTTTGCTCTAATTAATTTCTGAAAGCCTGAAAACAAATTTGTATCCATGCATGAGAACATAAATCTTATTATTTTGAGAAAGGGGAAAATGTGTATCCAAAATGCCACAGTTCATTATTATTTCAGGTTCTATTCTTCTCTTCAAAAGGGAAAGATTTCATTCTTTAATTTGCTTTTGTTTTTATTTTGAAACCTTTTGAGATGCTTTGTGCAAACATTCTCTGTTCTTTCCAAATCAATTTTAAATATAGCCATTATTTCTCTCTGACTGAAATAATGCTTCTGAAGACAAAAGTTTAAAATTTTGCTTTTAAATTGTTCAGAATATTTTCATTCAAGATAACACATCCAAAGAAATTTTAAATAAAAGAAAGTCACAAGTAGAAACCATTGTCAACTAACTGATTCAGCAGCTAACTGTAAATTTAAAGAACTTTTTGATACAACTTGCAACATTTTAACATCCTCCAGCCCTTAATTTTCACTTTCTGGCCTGAATGTTTTTGATAGATTACATTCTTCCTGCTTGTTGTACTTTCACTTTGTTTCCATTTATTTTGATAATTTGATAATCCTTTTATAAAAGCATGAATATAATTGTAGAATGAAACAGACTGACAAAAAATTAACAGAATGTTCACATATTCACAAAATCTAATTACTGATAAACTCAGAAGATGTGTATGACAGCATAAGTACAGAGCTCATGGTGCTTTTTCTCTAATTATGCAAGTAAAATTCTCGATTCACAAAAAACGGAGCCATGCTAGGACTGAACACACATTTTACTCAAATCAATTTCACTTTGCTGCAAATAAATTATTTTAATGCCTACATACATTCATTAAAGAAGTGCCTTCAATAACTGAAGATGTTATTTGACTTCATCAAGATAGCTAGCTGCAGAAGCAAAGAAATGACAGTATATTCAATAACTGGCAAAAACAACATGACCGCCATTAGGAAAAACATGCATCATAAACCATAAAGCTTCACTTCCCACCTCAGTGATTTCTAATACACAAAAACATTCCAGGTGAAAAAAATAGTTGCCTATTTTCTTGTACATTTACTTTGTACATTTCTTCCATTTGTAAAATATATTATGAATTTTTTCAGAATTAACCTTGGAGTGGAAAGGACTTTCCAATATGACAGAAAACTCAGTTATAAAGGAAAAGATGGACAAATGTTACCTCATGAAGATTCTATAACTTCTATTTGGAAATATCTACCATAAACAAAGTCAAAAGTTCAATAACTGGGTAGGTATTTGGACTATGTGACAAGCAAAGAGTTAATTTTCTTAATGTTAAAAGAAATTATTTAAACCAGTAAGAAAAAGAAAACTTCTATGTGGAAAGTTTGATAATATTGGGGAGATGGACAACAGACACTCTGGGTCACTATTTTCTTTTCTAAATTTAATGAATTTTTAAATTTAAAAAAATTGTATGTGTTTTTGGCTGTGTTGAGTCTTCCCTGCTGTGCAGGCTTTTCTCTAGTTGCAGCAAGCAGGGGCTACTCTCTAGTTGCGGTGCTCATGCAGGAGCTTCTTTGTTATGGGCTTGAGAGCACATGGGCCTGAAAAGTTGCAGCACTGGGGCTCAGTAGCTGTGACTCCTGGGCTCCAGAACAAGACCCAGTAGTTGTGGCTCATGGGCTTAAAGTTGCTCTGCAGCACGTGGGATCTTCCCAGACCAGGGATTGAACCTGTGGTCTCCTGCATTAGCAGGTGGATTCTTTATCACTGAGACCCCAGGGAAGCTCTTTGATTCACTACTGAAGACACACTATTGCAAATGTTTTGCTCATATTTGATAATATCTACAAAAATGTTAAATATAGACCTTATAATTCAACAATTCTACAAGTTTATCCTATTACTATACTTACGTTATACATGAGGTTATCCTTTATAGCACTGCTGATTATGAAGAAGGGAGGAAAACAGCATCCATTAGGATAGTGCTATGCAACAGACTATTCTGACTCCATTTTTAAAGTGAGATTGCTGTAAATGTCAATACGAAAACATGTCTCATTACATTGCTAAAACGAAAAAAAAAAAAAAAAAAAAAAAACCTGCTATGGCAGAGACTTCTGTTTGTTTACTAAATCACATCTCTTCTTCCTCCAGGGTATATGGCTAGACTGCATTTCCTAGGCTTCCCTGCAGATATGTGGAGTATGTGACTGAGACTGGCTAATAGAATGTGTGTAAAAGTGACGCCTGCCACCTTCAGACCTGGCCCAGAAAAACCTCCTGCGCGATCTCTGGTGTTCTTTTTCATATCCCTACATGTATGAGTAAAGCTACCAAACGGAAGGAGCCTGGGTCCCCAATATTCTGCTTAATACAAAGCTGCCAAGGAGCACCACCCAGCCAAGACACCACACACTTGACCATTATATGAGATTTGAAATTTTACTGTGAAATCCCCTAAATTTTGAAGTGATTACAGGTGTCATCCTATAGCCTATAACCTGACAAATACAGGTCCCATTCCTGATTTCTAAACAAACACACGTGTGAGTATACACACACACATGTTGATATATCATATAAAATATAAAGATAAATATTAAATCATTAACAGCTGTTCTCTCTCAGAAATGGGACTAGGGGTCATAAGATAGATGGGAATGTTTTTGGTTTTCACTTTATACTCTTTTATGCTATTTGATTTTTTGGATGCTGTTGTTGTACATTCACTAAAAAGAAGTTTATGAAATCAGATATCTGCTGTAAATGTGAAAGATGATCTTAAACAAACTGCCAGCTGTCCATAGTTCTATTGACCATCTTATACAAACAGAAGAAACAGTAATGTAAACAGAAGAAATAGTAATCTCATTTATAATGCCCTACTATATTTCAGCATTTATTATTTTACTTGAAATTGGTTCATTTTGTACATATTAAGCTTTAGAATTCATAAAATCAATTTTTTTTACCTTTAGCTTTTATTCTGATTTTTACTCATCTTTATACTCTGAAGGAAAAGACATGTCATGCTTTATAATCGTAAATGCTGTTTTCAGTAAGTAAAATATCTGACTGAATTTCAGGTACATTCCATTTCTTCTATCTTACATGCATAGATAATCATTTGTCATTGAATGTTTTATCTTTTTCATCAAAATTTGCAAAAAATTTTAAAACACTCATTCCATCACCTCTTTCATGCTTTTAACTTTCTCCAGATCATTTTTCCATCTTGATTTTTGGGTGGGAAGGGTAGAATAGTACCAGAATACGGTCACCCATTATAATGTTATATTTCATCTATGAAATATATAAATTATTGCATCTTTTAAATCTTTAAACCTTTCAAGTCTGCTTGAATGTCTTGAAACTAACAGGTAAATTTTTGGTTGATACATTCCTTCACTTATTTTTGAAAGAGTGAAAATGTATAAGCAAGATCCTCATTCTCATCTCCATATGAGGTATGAGTGGCAGGGACAATTAAGGATTTTTCATCAGTAATAAATTCATTTTTCATCAGTAATAAATTCATGAATTTATTACTGATGAAAAGTTCTTAATTGTTCCTACTACTCATATCTCAGATAATCACGATGGTGTGATCACTGACCTAGAGCCAGACATCCTGGAATGTGAAGTCAAGTGGGCCTTAGAAAGCATCACTACGAACAAAGCTAGTGGAGGTGATGGAATTCCAGTTGAGCTATTTCAAATCCTGAAAGATGATGCTGTGAAAGCGCTGCACTCAATATGCCAGCAAATTTGGAAAACTCAGCAGTGGCCACAGGACTGGAAAAGGTCAGTTTTCATTTCAATCCCAAAGAAAGGCAATGCCAAAGAATGCTCAAACTACCTCACAATTGCACTCATCTCACACGCTAGTAAAGTAATGCTCAAAATTCTCCAATTTTGAGCATTATGTGAACCATGTGTGAACCATATGTGAACCATATGTGAACCATGAACTTCCTGATGTTCAAGCTGGTTTTAGAAAAGGCAGAGGAACCAGAGATCAAATTGCCAACATCCGCTGGGTCATGGAAAAAGCAAGAGAGTTCCAGAAAAACATCTATTTCTGCTTTATTGACTATGCCAAAGCCTTTGACTGTGTGGATCACAATAAACTGTGGAAAATTCTTCAAGAGATGGGAATACCAGACCACCTGATCTGCCTCTTGAGAAATCTGTATGCAGGTCAGGAAGCAACAGTTAGAACTGGACATGGAACAACAGACTGGTTCCAAATAGAAAAAGGAGTACATCAAGGCTGTATACTGTCACCCTGTTTATTTAACTTCTATGCAGAGTACATCATGAGAAACGCTGGACTGGAAGAAACACAAGCTGGAACCAAGATTGCCGGGAGAAATATCAATAACCTCAGATATGCAGATGACACCTCCCTTATGGCAGAAAGTGAAGAGGAACTCAAAAGCCTCTTGATGAAAGTGAAAGTGGAGAGTGAAAAAGTTGGCTTAACGCTCAACATTCAGAAAACAAAGATCATGGCATCCGGTCCCATCACTTCATGGGAAATAGATAGGGAAACAGTGGAAACAGTGTCAGACTTTATTTTTCTAGGCTCCAAAATCACTGCAGATGGTGACTGCAGCCATGAAATTAAAAGACACTTACTCCTTGGAAGGAAAGTTATGACCAACCTAGATAGCATATTAAAAAGCAGAGACATTACTTTGCTAACAAAGGTCTATCTAGTCAAGGCTATGGTTTTTCCTGTGGTCATGTATGGATGTGAGAGTTGGACTGTGAAGAAGGCTGAGCGCCGAAGAATTGATGCTTTTGAACTGTGGTGTTGGAGAAGACTCTTGAGAGTCCCTTGGACTGCAAGGAGATCCAACCAGTCCATTCTGAAGGAGATCAGCCCTGGGATTTCTTTGGAGGGAATGATGCTAAAGCTGAAACTCCAGTACTTTGGCCACCTCATGCGAAGAGTTGACTCATTGGAAAACACTCTGATGCTGGGAGGGATTGGGGGCAGGAGGAGAAGGGGACCACAGAGGATGAGATGGCTGGATGGCATCACTGACCCAATGGACGTGAGTCTGGGTGAACTCTGGGAGTTGGTGATGGACAGGGAGGCTTGGCGTGCTGTGATTCATGGGGTCGCAGAGTCGGATACGACTGAGTGACTGAACTGACTGACTAACTGATTCATATCTCAGGGCTTCCTTGATGGCTCACATGGTAAAAAATCCACTTGCAATGCAAGAGACCCAGGTTCAATCCCAAGGTTGGGAACATCCCCTGGAGAAGAGCATAGCAACCAACCCCAGTATTCTTGCCTGGAGAATTCCATGGACAGAGGAGCCTGGCGGGCTACAGTCCATGGGGTCACAAAGATTCAGACATAACTCTTCACTTCACTACTCATACCTCAAAATATGAATTCTTAAAAAGGACAATTTTGTATAATCTCTATTATTTTTAAAAATCACAACCGGACACAAAATATCAAGCAAATGTCTAATTATAAAATAATTAAACCATACCCTTTACATTAAAATTAAACATTAGTAAATTGAAAGTTATATATCCACCAAATTTGTATTGAAATTCACATGCCAGCTTTGCCAAATCAGCTAAAGCCCCAGCAGGAACAAACTCCCAGGCACCGGGAACAGCAAGTCAGCCACAGAAATGTCAATGCTGGAATTTGTTGGCCAAATTATCTAAGTGCTTGTAGCTTTTCTTTGCTCTCGTCTTCTATCTTTATGCTTTTGGTGGCATTGTTTTATTTTTCCCCCAAAAAAAACACATTCCAGGGTCTATGCAGCTGACTTCACTGACTTCAACAAATGGAAGAGCTAGAAGTTAGGAGCATCCTGTGTTCCTCTGAAACCCCAGTTCTCCCGCTGTATTTCTAAATGTTTACCCTGGATAAGAGGACAATCGACTCACACACTTCACACCTGGACAGGGAAAATGATAAATCTTTGAAGTTAAGAAGGTGAGAGGCTCACATGTAACTGGCTCAGATTTGGGTGAAAGAAGCAAGAGCTTGTGGTGGGAGGAAGACGAGGCAGGGGTTGTATATGGGGCTTGAAGACACCGTCCAAGTTTGAAAAGACATGATGATAAGAGTGGCAAGAGTGGGAAAGGCAACTGACACAGACAGAGAAAGGCACATGGAGCCTATATTACAGGCTGGATAGAACCACTTTTTAAAAACTCTAACTCATTTTTCAATGCTTGGGCAAAGGCCAGATCATACAACAAAACAAGTGAAAGTCACTCAGTCGTGTCCAATTCTTTGCGACCCCATGGACTGTACAGTTCATGGAATTCTCCAAGCCAGCATACTGGAGTGGGTAGCTGTTCCCTTCTCCAGGGGATCTTCCCACCCCAGGGATCGAACCCAGGTCTCCCACATTGCAGGCAGATTCTTCACCAGCTGAGCCACAAGGGAAGCAGATAATATTAGAGCACAGCATAAAATCCCACAAAGGCTCGCCAGTGCCCTTAGGATCCGATTTACTCATTAATGTAGCACTGAAGATCCTTAGTGCCCTGCATACACCCCCCTCACATCCCATAAACTGACCATTCTCTTCAGTTGGCAGTTTCACATCTGTTCCCTTCAAAGCCCTCTTTTTGCACAGAGCAGGGATTTGTAGATACCCTCTAAACTGAAATGGACCATATGAAGTCTAGAAATCACAAGTAGTACACTAGAAACAATTTTGCAAGCTTGTAGACTGAAATAACAGTCTGTGGTATCAGTTAAGCCTTAAGATGCAGAGCTACCAGCTGGATGGGGCAGAGATGTTTAGTTGAACCTTGCCTGCCCTCAAGGTCAGCAGTCACCCTTCATCCAACCCATCAGGAATATTTTCTTCCCAATGACAGTCTTCAATTTACTACATACGTGCTTGCTAAGTCGTTTCAGTTGTTTCTGACTCTGTGCAACCCCACGGACTGCAGCCTGCGAGGCTCCTCTGTCCAAGGGATTCTCCAGGCAAGATTACTGGAGTGGGTTGCCATGCCCTTCTCTTAGGTCGCCCGCACCAGCAGGCGTTTTCTTTACCACTAGCGCCACCTAGGAAGCCCTACAATATCAACTAAAAGATGGAAAATAAGTATCTGATTTCATGTTTCACTAAGGAAAAGCTGAACCATTTTAACACGTTTCAACTGTTTTCACCATTCAAAATAAATTATCACTCAATCCAAGGGCTAAAACAAGAAAAAAAATTTGAGAGCTCCAGGAAAAAAGTAGTTTACCCAGAAGTTCCCCCAGATTTTTCCCCAAGACTTTAGTTATTTTTGTTCCCACTCACATTCAGAGTGCCCTCTGGAAATCACTGAAGGGGGAAGCGGTTGTAGTTGTAAGAGTCAGTGACTGAATGGTAATTAAAGCCATGGTCTTGGGCAAGATAACCTAAAGAAAGAGAGTCACAACAAAGGAGAGCAGGGCCAAGAAGAAAGCTTCGTATTGAGATGCTGAGGAAGGATCAGCAAAGTAGACTTCTGAGATGTCCAAAACAGCTTACCTGTGGTGCCAGTGGTAAAGAACTGCCAGCTAATGCAGGAGATGTAAGAGACGTGGGTTTGATCCCTGGGTGGGGAAGATCCCCTGGAGGAGGAAATGGCAACCCACACGTATTCTTGCCTGAAAAACTCTATGGACAGAGGAGCCTGGCGGCCTACAGTCCATGGGGTTGCAAAGAATCAAACACGACTGAGCATGCAGGCATGCACTACAGGGGAAATAAGTTGCCCAACTGGCCCAATTTCTACTCAGCATGACTGTCATGTTTCTCTTCGTTATTATGAAATGATTGTTCTGAGGATGAGAAGTCTGTTTTGCTAATTACAGCACACATGTGCTCTGTGTGCTTAGTCGCTTATTCATGTCTTACTCTTTGTGACTCCATGGACTGTCGCCTGCCAGGCTCCTCTATGGAATTCTCCTCTATGGAATTCTCTAATACAGAATACTAGAGAAGGTAGCCATTCCCTTCTTCAGGGGATCTTCCTAACCCAGGTATCGAACCCAGGCCTCCCACATTGCAGGCAGATTCTTTACCATCTGAGACATCAGAGAAACCCCCACACACACACACAATTTACAATTAAAACTGACTTTTCAGAAAATAGTGTTTACCATCACAACATGCAAGGCATTTTAGTATTATTTTGTTCTACTTAAAAAAAAAAAAGCTGGTCGCAATCTACACCCAATAATGAGTCCCAACATTTGGTGTGAAAAATATATCCTGTAACATGCTACTGAACACTCAGCAACTCCAGGTATCCTCCGAATTAGAAAGTAAAAAAAAAAGAAAAGTTGAAATAATAAATTTCACTCAGCCCCAATGACATGTAAATTCTTTGTTCCACTTCCCCACATTCATAAACTACACATTAATACTTGGGCTTCCACCTAATCAAGGACAACCTCAGGCAGTTTTATTCAAATGCAGATAATTACCCAGGCCCTAACATTTTTCTTCCAGTCCTAATGCTAGAGACTGGAAAATCCACACACAACCCTCACTAAAATTTCCTTATCATTCTTACCAAGTTTGACTCAAAGGCAAATACTCAATCTTGTTAAATGTTTTTTAAAAAGGAAGCAGGAAGGCAGCAAAATAAAACATCAGCAAAAAACTAAATTTGCTTGGATAGAAGACAGTAAACACATTTTCGTACTTCCACAAAATGGACTGCTGGTTGCAGTTAAAAAGAGTACAATCAATCTACAGAGACAGAAAGTAGATTAGCGGTTGCCTGGGGGTGGGAATGTGGAGGGGCTGCAAATGGAGAGGGCAGATGAAAAGGTTCTAAAATTGGGTGGTGGTGATAGTTGCACAACTCTAAGTTTACTAAAAGTCACTGAACGGTACACCTAAAGCTAGTGAATTTTAAGGTAAATTATCTATTATTATTGATTATGAGCTATACCACAATGAGGCTTCCCTGGTGGCTCAGTTTTAAAGAACCCGCCTGCAATGCAGGAGACCCAGGTTCAATCCCTGGGTCAGGAAGATCCCCTGGAGAAGGGATATGGCAACCCACTCCAGTATTCTTGCCTGGAGGATCCCATGGACAGAGGATCCTGGTGAGCTACAGTCCATGGGGTCACAAACAGCTGGACTCAACTGAAGTGACTTGGCACAGCACAGCGCACTTACGGTCAGACTAATCAAAGTGCACACTAATTCGTATGACGTGTTCCAATTTGGATTTCTTTATTTTGGCTGTCTGGCATGTGGGATCTTAGTTTCCTGACCAGGGATTGAACCTGTGCCCCGTACATTAGAAGCACAGAGTCTTAACCACTGGACCACCAGGGAAGTCCCCCTACTTGGATTTTTTATACATATCGCTTACATGAACATTATTGGAAGGACATCCAAGGAGCTTGATTAAGATAGCTGTCTCTGAGAAATGGGTCAAAGGTGAAAGTGTTAGTCGCTCAGTCCTGTCCGACTCTTTGCTACCCTATCAACTGTGGCCCTCCAGGCTCCTCTGCCCATAGAGCTCTCCAGGCAAGAATACTGGAGTGGGTTGTCATTTTCTTCTCCAGGGCATCTTCCTGACCCAGGGATAGAACCTGGTTCTCCTGCGTTGCAGGCAGCAGATTCTTTACCCATCTGAGCCACCAGGGTCGAAGGTGAGAGTTTTAATTTAACTGTATATCCCTTTGTACTGTTTGAAATCTTTTGTCTTTAACATTAAGTACGTAAATGAGCTCGTGAGAAGCCCTCACAGGCAGGACCCTCAGGAGTCCTGAGTAACTTATGACGCTAGTTCATATTGTCTGAGGGAAGGATCTGTCTGGTCCTTTAGAATTTAAATATTTCTAAGTAGAAGACTAGGTTAACCAGGAGACTGACAATAAGAGATCAAAAGTGACACAATCTTACCCCAATCCTTACTGCCTAAAACCCAACAGGAAGAGAAAGAATGGCCTTTGAAGAGGAAAACACGGTTTTCTAAGATTGAGCAGTCAGCTTCAGTCCTGCTGGAGGAGAACTCAGAGTGGTTTCTGCTTTGCAACTGTCCATCTGAAAAGGCATTCAATACCTTCTCTATCTGTACAGGAGTACTGCAACTAGGGAACGGAAAATATACTCCTCATCAAGATTGACCGAAAAGAATAGGGACTTCCCTGGTGGTCCAGTGGTTAGGCATCCACCTTGCAATGCAGGGGACGCAAGTTTGACCCCCGGTCAGGGAACTAAGATCCCACACACCTCGGAGCAACTAAGCCCATGAGCCATAACTAGAGCATCCGTGTGCAAGAATGAAAGGTCCCGTAATGAAGACCCTGTGTGCCACAAGTAAGACCAAACAACTAACCGTAACACAGCCAAATGAATAAAGAAAGAACTGAAAAAGAAGAAAAACACACAATGAAAGAGCTAAAGATGAGCTCCAGAAGGCCACTGAACACCACAGTCCGAAGCTCATAACCAGAGCTTGGTTCCTGCCCTGGATGGAGGCCTGACTTCTGCCTTCTGGCCTCACCTCGTTTCTTGGCTTTTGTTCATCAGAGGACCTGAAGGGGTCCTTCACCTGGCTGCTCAAGGACACTGTGAAGATTAGGAACTTGTGACTCAATACATCTCCCTTCCCCCAACTTCCCAAGATGTGGTGGTCAGCCCTCTTCTGCCTTCAGCCTGCTCTGTCACCACTTGGCTTCCGGATTTAGAAGGCAAAGGTACCCAGCATCTGGACCATGAAATACTAGCATTCCCAATGGTGAAACAGGAGACTCACAGGTGACCTTCACCCAAGGCTATCCCCGGCCCCTCCCACCCAGCTCCTCACCATCGTCTTCCTTCCGCACCACCTTGACAAATATCCGCCATCACCACCACCACTCGCTTGCTGCAGCTGCAGACCTGCGACACGCCCTGAAGCGAATTCCGGCTGGAAAGTGAGGCACTCTGTGCTCCAAGGAAACTGATGGAACAGGTCTTTAGACAGATATTTTCAGGAACTGATTTCCCGATCCCAATCCTTGCACCTCCTCATATCTATAATATAAGTAGTGCAAACAGTGAAATCACTCAGTCATGTCTGACTCTTTGCAACCCCATGGACTGTAGCCGGCCAGGCTCCTCCGTCCATGGGATTTTTTAGGTAAGAATACTGGAGTGGGTTGCCATCTCCTTCTCCAGGGGATCTTCCCAACATATCTAGAAAAGCACTAAATCCCTTCTTGGTGACAGCAGCTCCTCATGACTAGCAGAAAACCTTCTGTAAAATGAGGGCTTGATTGCATTGAACTCCTTCATCAAAATCATATACTGGCCTTCCCCCACTGCCTCTTTGGAACAGTCTCTCAGAATTCTCTGAGGTACTGACTTCCAGGCTGCAGTCCTCATTTCTCCCCAAACAAAACTTAACTCGCAATTCTCACATTGCGCATCTTTTTAGTCTACAAAAGCCTGCCTCAACTCCATACCAGCCCCACGCTAGGAGTCCCTACCCATCATTGCACAGCCCCCTGTTGTTTTACCCCCACCACTGCAGCCCCTGTTTCCACATTCATTTATCTGTGTTTATTCAGATTATTTCACTTACAGTATTCAACCCTGAGTCACCTATATGCACTGAACAGCCTCTACATCCAAGACACTAGTGGGAAGGCAGCAGTGATGGGATTTTTGTAGATAACGTTTAGGACAGTGCTTTGTTTTACTTTTTAATGGCAGCTTTACTCAGACAAAATTCATGTACCAAATAATCCACCTTGTAAAAGGGTAAAATTCAGTAGTTTTTAATCTACATAGAGCTAGGAAACTCTCACCACGATCTACTGTTTGAACATTTCATCAGCTCTAAAAGAAACCCTGTACCCAAATGCAGTTACCCATTTGCATTTTTTTTTTTTTTTGCAGTTTCAGACATGCAAACTTTAGAACATATAAAATTATAAAACATTCATGCTATCAAAAAACTGTATAGTAGGTGATCTAGATTAAAATGGTTAATAATTACTCACTGTTGGACATAATGTAACTTAAAGGGCAGAGGTAAGGGTTTCCACTGGGGGGAAAATTCAGTACAACTATTAACAAGCAACAGTAAAGAGCAGTTTACACTTGGATAGTGCCTCAGGTCTTACAAAACACACTTAATACATGGCTTTTTTCTATCCTCTTGTAAGAAATAAAATTTTAAAGTGGTCCATTTTCAAGGTTAGCTAGCTTTGAGTGACAGCTGGCTGATGTAACAGCTGTAAGGGTTACAAAACTGGAAAGTCTGGGCAAACAGATGGAGGATGGGACGCCTAGGATTTTCACGCAGGCTGATTTTATTGGTGAATTCAAAACAGAAGAATGGGAATAGGTCCGCAGGAAAGGAGGAAACAAGATGTCAGGGAGGGGCCTGCCCATAAAGAGGGAGGAAACAAACACTCTACCACTGAGCCACCTGGGAAGATAGTTCACCCCACAGTACTCAGCCAATGAGGAACCGGGGGAGGGACTTGAGTGTTAGGGGATAAATTGCTTGCTATAGCGACTCTGAGTGTGCCTGTCCACCGGACACCCAATCTTGCAAGACCGTCATTAGAGCCTGACTTCCAGCTGCACCTGGTGTCTCCAAGTCCATTCTTTAGGTTTGGGTCGGTGGGCTTTTATTTCCCACACTCTCAAGCTTCCAGGTAGGTTAAATATAGAGCTTTTACAATGACCCGGGAGCCTTAAATGTAAGAGTGCATGCTTGACCCACAAATTCACCCCAGCGGGTCCCCCAGGCCAGCTCTTCTGACTCCCAGTCTTCTCCCTGGACCCACACTTGCTCCACTGTTCCACCCCAGGAAAGAAGCACACAGCCAGCACAGTGAGCCGGCTGTGTGTGACCATTAAGCAATTGCAATTTTATATCTGCCTAGAGAAAGGAAAAGAAAGGAAGCCTATTTATACCCTCAACGCAACAAAACATGCCTTTGTTTTATGAGAAGGCCCTGGAGATTTGGTCAGCACTAGCCCAGCTGCGGCACACCCACACTGGTTGGATGGCCCCTGCAAATGTTTTTTCTTTGTTTAGTGTTGAAAACGTGAGCCCTCGTCCGGGCCATCCTGAGGTCAAGCCAAAGTAGGAATGGAGCCAGGCTCAAGAGGAAACGTACCAATACTTTGCCCGGATGCTTAGCCAGATGGGTTAGACACTTTTAATTAAAGTAAGATAAAATTCTAATTAATTAACATTCTAATTGTCTCCAGAATCACATCATCTTTTACTCACCAAGTGCTTAATATAACCTGAACCTCTGGGAACACCCTGTTCCACCTGGTTAACAAGAGAAAACAGCTTTTCAGTTTTTCCAGGAACATGAACTCCTTTTTCAGACAGAGGGTAGTATTTAGTGGGTTTACTCATTAGTCACTAAGCTTTTAATGGCCTGAAAGAGATTAACGAAACTCTGGAAAGTAATCCATTGTAAGTAACAATGTCTATGGCTTCCCCAGTGCCTACAGAAAATACCCACATTGCAGGACATCTAAACACTGCCACCCACTTAGATACACACCACACACGCTGACACACACATCTCCTGCACTTACTCTATCTTTATCTGAATTGGTTACATATGGTAACAAACTCTACACAATCCCACATTAATTAATGGTTAGCTGCACTGCCCTCTAGGAAACGAACACTTCCACACCTACTTCCGGAAGAGGCAAAAACAGGAAAAAAAGTGGAGGGCTCAACATTATCACACCAACTAGTGAGGACACTTCAAACTGAACCTTAAAATCCAGTATTTGTCCCAAATTCTTTCATCCTGGCAGGAGGAATAAGCCAAGAGAGGCATTTACAGGGACGACACACAGTGTGCGTGTGCATGCATGCACAAATCTGACTCAGCTCCCCAACTGGCAGTAACCTCTGAACTCTCACATATGTGATCTACAGCTCTGTATGTACACTGCTTTCCACCTGGGAGCACCGTTATGTATAAAATGCAACTTCCACAAGACTAAGCTGTCTGAAGGTTAATTTCACATCCCATGCATACCCCTCTGAGCTCACACAGCACTGATGTCAATTTCACCTCCTAGACACCACCCTCTGCCCCCATAGGTTCCAGTGGCAGATGCTCAGCATCTGTTCCACACCTGGTACTCCCCAGGCCATCTCTACCAAAAGCCACAAGATGGTTTTCAAGATGGTGGCCAAGGACGGCTGGATGGTACCCACATGGTACCAGGGATGGTCTGCATGAACTACAGAACACTGCTCCTGGGTTCTCTCTAGTATTATTCACTCTCAGGGAATAATGTCACAGGTAGTCTTACAGGGATGCCCATGGAGTAAGGAACTGACACCTCCTGTCAAAGACTTGAAAATGTGGATATTGTCAAAGTTGACAAGACATTTTTGGCCCTCTTGAATATTTATGGCTTATTTTCTATTAGGACAAAGATAATTCCAAAATGATGAAACTGAAAGAGGAGAGTGAAAAAGTTGGCTTAAAGCTCAGCATTCAGAAAACGAAGATCATGGCATCCGGTCCCATCACTTCATGGGAAATAGATGGGGAAACAATGGAAACAGTGTCAGACTTTATTTTTGGGGGCTCCAAAATCACTGCAGATGGTGACTGCAGCCAGGAAATTAAAAAATGCTTACTCCTTGGAAGGAAAGTTATGACCAACCTAGACAGCATATTGAAAAGCAAAGACATTACTTTGCCAACAAAGGTCCGTCTAGTCAAGGCTATGGTTTTTCCTGTGGTCATGTATGGATGTGAGAGTTGGACACTGAAGAAGGCTGAGTGCCGAAGAACTGATGCTTTTGAACTGTGGTGTTGGAGAAGACTTTTGAGAGTCCCTTGGACTGCAAGGAGATCCAACCAGTCCATTCTGAAGGAGATCAGTCCTGGGTGTTCTTTGGAAGGAATGATGCTAAAGCTGAAACTCCAGTACTTTGGCCACCTCATGTGAAGAGTTGACTCACTGGAAAAGACTCTGATGCTGGGAGGGATTGGGGGCAGGAGGAGAAGGGGACGACAGAGGATGAGGTGGCTGGATGGCATCACCGACTCGATGGACATGAGTCTGAGTGAACTCCGCGAATGGTGATGGACAGGGAGGCCTGGCGTGCTGCGATTCATGGGGTTGCAAAGAGTCGGACACGACTGAGCAGCTGAACTGAACTGAATTCCAAAATATGAATGAATCCACACTTCTTCTGCACTACTGATTTAAACACCAGATATTTTCACTTTGCTTCTCATTCAAACCCAAAGTCAACTTTGAGATGACTGAAGCCCCAGCCAACAATTCTACTGCCATTTCATGGGAAGCCCTGAGCCAGAACCATGTAGCTAGCCAGTCTCAGATTCCCAACCTTCAGAAACTGTGTGAGGGAACAAATGTTTGGGCTTTTTTTTTAAACTGTTAAATTTTGGAACTCTTGAGAGTCCCTTGGATAGCAAGGAGATCAAACCAGCCAATCCTAAAAGAAGCCAACCCCGAATATTCACTGGAAGGACTGATGCTGAAGCTCCAAACCTTTGGCCACCTGATGTGAAGAGCCAACTCATTGGCAAAGACCCTGATGCTGGGAAAGACTGAGGGCAGGAGGAGAAGGGATGGCAGAGGATGAGATGGTTAGATAGCATCCCCGACTCAACGGACATGAGTTTGAGTAAGCTCCGGTGATGATGAAGGACAGGGAAGCCTGGCATGCTGCAGTGCAGGGGGTGGTAAAAAGTCAGACACAATTTAGTGGCTGAACAAGTTTGGAACAAGCAATAAATCCTAAAGCAATCTCCATACCACTTTTATCTGAAATGTTCTTTCCTAGCTCTAACTACCAAAATTCTCAAATTTGAGATCCAGTGAAGGTGGCTTATCTTTTATGAAAGCACTGTCCCCTCACCAGAATTACTTACTTTTCCCCTCAGTTCAAATTACACAGGTCACTCTTTACAACAGAGCTTCCTTTGTCTTATATTGCAGTTAAGGCTCACAGGCCTGCACCCCATAAGCTCTCCAAGGCACAGATCGGGTCAGTGATTCTCCCCCATCCCACACCTGTGTACAGAACAAGCTACAGAGTAATTCTGTTGAACTTTAGTTAGGGTTTGGCTGGTCTTCAGTAATAAAGACTTGATTATCCATGGAGAAACCAGTTCTAGCTGAGACCACGATTTGAAAAATGGAGTGAGTCAGAGAAAGTGGGGGAGAGCACAATCAGATTGGTCCTGGGCAGAATCCAACCCTTCCTTCCCTTCCCTACCCTGTGTTGCTGTTGTTTAGTCACTAAGTCATGTCTGACCCTTTGCAACACTATGGACTGCAGCCCACCAGGCTCCTCTATCCATGGGATTCCCCAGGCAAGAATACTGCAGTGGTTCGCTATTTCCTTTCCAGGGGACCTTCCTGACTCAGGAATCGAACCCACAGCTCCTGCATTACAGGCACACTCTACCATTGAGCCACCTGGGAAGCCCAAGGAATGCTGCACCCCTATACCTTCCCCAATAATCCCATCAGAAGAGAGTGAGGAAGGATGAATAATTGACAGAAACGTCGTGTCTGCATCTTCACTGGGGGAGTCAGTCAAGCAGGTGGTCTCAGAAGCAATAGAACATCCCCCTCCCTGAGTCAGCTGCACTGGATTCCAGCAGCTGATGTGGGCAGTCACATAGTGTGAACTTGGGAATCAGAGCCATCTGCGTTTGCATCTAGATCCCACAATCAGAAACCATCAGACCTAGGAAGAAAGCATCCAGTTTTTGAACATTCAGATCTTCCCCTTGTAAATTACTACAAATGACTAAGACAGCTGTTGAAAAACGAAATGAGATCAACCTACCAATTTATGTGAAACATCCAGAAGAGGGGGAATCATCTCAGCCACTTCCCTTCCCCTCACTGAAGCCAAACTTCAGGAGAATGTGTGCCCCAAATGGGAGTTTAAGCCCTAACGTGAGGACACCAAATCAAGCCATCTCTATTGCCCCTGTCCCATCCCAAAAGAGGCTCTGGGACTGGGGAGACAACCCCCATATTCACTTACATACTTACATACAGCTCCAATTTAAAAATCTGACTCCTTCCAAACAAATATTTTCTCTTTGATCAGAACTCATTAAAACTTAGCAAAAGGCCACACATAAACATGTTCTAGGCCAACTGCATGTAGTCTCACTCCAGAGAACTTACTGTAGCTAATTAATAAGCTGGCATCCCCCACCTGACTATAGCTTCCTCAGGTGCCAGAGCCAGGGATTCATTTCCTCTGTGTGTGCATGTGTGTGTGTGTTAAGCGTCATAATTAGCACAATGTCCACCACTTTAAAGGCAAGTAATTGACCAATCAACTAGGAATTATTAATTCTAGAACATATACGTATCACATAAGCCTACTCTGGGAACCAAGAAAGTAGAAACATTAAAAAACCTGGATAGTTCAATTTTCAACATAAAGCACGTCTATTAAGATTCTAGGGACTTCCCTGGTGGTCCAGTTGTTAAGAATCTGCCTGCCAATGCAGAGGACATGGGTTCTATCCCTGGTCCAGGGACTAAGATTCCATATGCTTCAGTGCAACTAAGCCTGAGCACCACAACTGAAACCCGTGGGCCTAGCGCCTGCGCTCCATGACAAGCGACGACAGTGCAATGGGGAGCCTGTGCGCTGCAATGAGCCCCTGCCCGCTGCAACTAGAGAAAACCCGCAGAGCAACTAAGACCCAGCACAGAGCCCCGGAAAAGATTCTAGTACATTCCACTGTATTAAACACCAAAGCAGACAAAAAGAAGCAAAACACTTTTCAAAAAATGTTATTTACACTCTCATAACATTCATGAAATATAAAGATTACATTTTTAAACAATCGCAAAAGCCACAATTAGTTCACATGTTGGTCAATCTGTAAGGTGAAATCCATGTAAGATTCCAAAATTTAAATTATATATGACAAATTTTGTAATCCGCTTTAAAAAAAAAAAAAGCAGTCAAAGTATAGTCAGAACCAAACCAGGGTAGTCATGCTTCTTCCAATGAAAGTAATCCTTGTCAGGCAAATGTATAGCATAATGTTTTGCTTTTTTATCTACTAGAAGAATCTCATGATAATATTTCAAACAATTAGTAATTTACATCTTAGTTTTACCAATACACAAAACTAGGATTTTGCAACAGAAAACCAATTCTGACTAAGTAATACAGTACTTTAAAAAAATACTTAACAGTTAAAAATGACATTTTACATTGACATTTTACAATACGGGAAACTGCAGAGAAATTGATCAATACTCATCACAACCAACAGGGCTCTTCAAGCTGACTGAGGATAAATGACCTTTGGCTCCTGCTCCCCTTCCTGAAGCGCCTGAGTGTCTTGTCACACAGCTGAGACCAGCACCTGTCAGTCTCCATGGCAACTGCAGCAAGCCCTCCAGTGCCTGAAAGGGCACTAGATGCCTCTCCTTAAATACTTAAATAGGTTTCAGAATAGCAGGCTTCTTGGGGAAGTTCATGGGAAGCACACACCACTCAGAGTCCACCTTTCTTCCTTCAAAAACACTTTTTTTTTTTTTTTGCCACACCATTTGGCTTACTGGATCTTAGTTCCCTGACCAGGGATTGAACCTTAGCCCTCAGCAGTGAATGTGCAGAGTCTTAACCACTGGACTACCAGAGAATTCCCCCAAAACACTCCTTAAAAATATATACATATTTATTCATGTATTTATGTGGCTGCACTGGGTCTCAGTTGCAGCATGCAGCATCTTCATTGTGGCATGCAGACTCTTATGGCATGTGGGATCCAGTTCCCCAACCAGGGATCAAACCCAGGCCCCCTGCACTGGGGACATGGCGTCTTAGCCATTGGACCACCAGCAAAGTCCCCAAACATTCTATGAGATTCACTGGAATAAATCCAGAAAGGGAGTGTCCACAACTGGTTCCTTGGGTCAGGCAGGCGCTGGTCTGTCCCTTTTTACATGGTATATTCAGTGTCTATTTCGGGTGTTAATCCATGGGGTCGCTAAGAGTCGGACATGACTGAGCGACTTCACTTTCGCTTTTCACTTTCACGGATTGGAGAAGGAAATGGCAACCTACTCCAGTATTCTTGCCTGGAGAATCCCAGGGACGGGGGAGCCTGGTGGGCTGCCTGCCGTCTATGGGGTCGCACAGAGGTGGACACAACTGAAGCGACTTAGCAGCAGCAGCAGCAGTACCCATTTTAATCAAATCTAAGTGCTTTCCATTTTTTTGATGTCATCTCAATCCCCTCAAGTACCTCATCCAATAAGCTGTAACAGAAAACAAATTTTTAATAATGCACTGTATCTAAAATCTAATAAGCCTCTTAGATCTTGGCTATTTGGAAAGAATTAACATTGTAATAAGTTACTCTGTGGGTTATTTTTAATTTGTTTCCATACACAAAGTAAGATTCCACAAGACGCACAGCTGTCTCAAGCTCAGCTCGAGCACCCCTGGAGGAGGCTGCCCTATACCTGGGCCGCTCTCATGGTAAAATCAGCACAAATTTTGTTGTCACTCATTAGAGTGTCTTCACATCCCAAAGGGGCAGAAGAATTATAGCAGGTAACTGATACCCAGGTTTCCTTAATGACAGAAAGGATTTTCTTTCCATGAAAAGCTGATTCTCCCAAGAAGCTTGTTCAAATCCGGCCTGGGGCCAGAAGTGAAAGATTTTGATGGTGGGTGATCCTAGGCATGCATGGCAGCTGTCGCCATGAAAGTTTGAACACATCTTCCTGGGAAAGCCATCTGTGTGCTCCAGAAGAAGCCAGGCTGTAAGGGAGCTGCTGAAATGTAAGAAGTCCTTCCTCTGCTTCTTTTTCTCCAGGACTCGCTCAGTTCCTGGCATGACAGGACTACCCCACCCACAGCAGTCCACGCCAGCAATGTGGACTGATGGTCTAACAAACCAGTAAAGCCTGGCATGCACACATGCTAAGTCGCTTCCGGTTGGTCTGACTCTGTGTGACCCTATGGACTGTAGCCCATCAGACGCCTCTGTCCATGGGGATTCTCCATGCAAGAACACTGGAGTGGGTTGCCATGCCCTCCTCCAGGGCATCTTCTTGATGCAGGGATCAGACCCGAGCCTCTTACGTCTACCTGCCCTGGCAGGTGGGTTCTTTACCACTAGTGTCACCTGGGAAGCCCAGAAACACCTGGTGCAGACATCAAATCTTTCATTCAAAAAATGACCAGTTTCCTTTACACACTATGACTCCAGACTAAATCATCAATTTTCACTTGTCTGAGGCAAAAGAGAAAACAAATTTTCTTGAAATTGAACTTAAAAGTAATAACCCTTATTTTGAGGTATCCTTTCTGATTCTGGAGGAGGAAGAGCAATGTTAAAAAAAAAAATCACCTATTTTAATTTTAGAAATGGTGGCTTTGTGTTTGTTGGTTTTAATGACTTGGCAAAACAAGGATGTGAGGACCCAGTGTGAGCTCCCCAACCCAAATTTTAATTTTGTTGTTGTTGTTTAGTGGCTAAGTCATGTCTGACTCTTTTTGCAATCCCATGGGCTGTAGCCCACCAGGCTCCTCTGTCCATGGGATTTCCCAGGCAAGAATACTAGAGTGGGTTGCCATTTCTCTCTCCAGGGGATCTTCCCAACTCAGGGATCGAACCCGCATCTCCTGCTTGGCAGGCGGGTTCTTCACCACTGAGTCACTTGGGAAACCCAAGTTTAATTTTACTTGTCTATGAAATCTCAGGGCTTCTCTGGTGGCTCAGCTGGTAAAGAATCCGCCTACAATACAGGAGACCTGGGTTCGATTCCTGGGTACGGAAGATTCCCTGGAGAAGGGAACCCACTCTAATATTCTGGCTAGAAGAATTCCATGGACTGTATAGCCCATGGGGTCACAAAGAGTTGGACACAACTGAGCAACTTTCACTGCCATGAAATCCCAAGTATTAGGAATGTTAGTTCTAGGATGGAACACCCACTTAGCCTGCACTTACCTATGACCACAGCCCCCGTAATACCTCCCAACTTATCTAGCATATATCACTGCCCAGGAGAGAAGAGAAAAAGAGGAATAACTGGTGTACAAGATGGAGGGCACAAGGAATGTTGCATCTGGTTATAAACAGAGTCTGAACGGGCAGAGGGGAGAATATCCAAGATTAGTCTAACAATGACTTTACCTAAAAGACACATTTGGACCTAAATTCTCTAGAAACTACATAAGCCACTGTTACTGAGGACAATGCTGATCTGTCAAGGGTGTTGAGGGGGGAAAAAACAGTTGAATATCACTGTTTTAGGAAGTCCACAAAAACGGAAAAAAGACCGCCCAGCAGCCTGAAGCTCATTTCAGGTTGAATTTGTAAAGAGCCCAGTCAGCACTCTTTTACAGATTTCCTAGCAACTTGGCTTAGCCCTAGATTGGAAGAATTAAAACAAATTACCCAATGCTGGGCATTAATGTGGTAAATATGGCAGAGAGTCAGGGAGACATCATCTCTTAGAACAAAAATAAAATTAAAAAGATACATCCTCAGCAATTTCACTTCTTCATATTACCCTAAACGAAACAGCTTACATGAAACAGGAATTAAAACAAAAAGATGCTCAGTGCAGCATTTGTTTATTATAGCTTTTAAAAAAAAATACTATTAATATGTGTGCCTAGTCTCTCAGCTGTGTCTGACTCTTTGTGACCCCATGGACTGTACCCTGCCAGGCTCCTCTGTCCATGGGGATTCTCCAGGCAAGAATATTAGAGTGGGTTGCCATACCCTCCTCCAGGGGATCTTCCCAACCCAGGAATCGAACTGGGGTCTCCTGCACTGCAGGTGGATTCTGTACCAGCTGAGTTACCCAGGCAGTCTATTAATATAATGAATCAAAGTGCCCATTAACAGAAGTCAAACTAAGGCATATTTATAACTCTGGGACATTATGCAGCAGTTAAGAATGAAATGGTCAATATATACCAATTTAGAAAGCTCCCCACAACCCAGAGCTGATGAAAAATACAGAACCATGTATGGTATTAATTAACATTTGCTTATTTATTTTTTTAATTTTTAAATTAAATTTAATTTTTAAATGAATTATTGTTGTATTTATGTGTTTACATTTTATCTTTTGACTGTGCCCCATGGCATATGGAGCATGTGGAATCTTAGTCCCCTGACCTGGGATCAAATCCATGCTCCCTGCATTGGCAGAGTGGAGTCTTCTATCCAATGGACCACCAGGGAAGTCCTATAGCATTTGCTTTTTTAATAGGTGAGCACAAACACGCACCAATCAATTCTTCAAGTTTCCCAAATTGTGGTACCTGCACCTGGGAACTGGCTCAAAATGCAAGTTCTCAGATCTTCCCCCCAAAGGACTGAATCAGCCATCTGGATTCAGCAACACATAACTGTACAAGCCCTCTGATGCATGCAAAAGCCAGAGGATTGCCAGTCTACACAACTCTATCTACACGTCCCCAAGGAAGGGATTGACAGGACTCATACCAACTGAGGTCTCTGAGCAACTATCTTTATCTATACACCTAACCCCCTTTTTAAACAAGGAGATTTTTTTAAACAAGGAGATTATATTATCTCATGTTTCTCCATGCATTGCTCCATAAGACAGAAATAAATTTTTTCAGATACTACATGTAGAGATTAGGGAATGATTAACTACACAATTGTATTAACAGCGGAGGAAACGTTGATGGAAAGAGAGAACAGAAGTTCCCTAAGGGCTGCTGAAATGTTGGAGGTCACAAACAGGAAAAACAAGCCCTATAGGAATTTTACTCCAGAGCAACAGAGTTTAGTTGGTCTTACTGGTATCTCCTGTGGGGAAAATGCAGGACAACTCTAAAGGACAGCTAGCTACCAAAGGAAAAAAAAGAACAATGCAGACATTGTTTTAGAAAAGCTAAACTTTTATAAAGTCTCTCGTTGTACTGCTTTGTTGATTCTTCAGCATCACTCTGCAGTTGTCAAGGCCACGCACTACGCCACTGTCATCCTCGCATCTACTGGGACTGTTCTGCAGGTGACAAAAAATGGAGCTTTGAAACCGAAGTAATAAATCCTAGTGCTCGCCTCTAGCCACTATGCTTCCAAGTGCTGATTATCCCCTTTCAAGGGAGTGGGACCTGGAAACACACACGCAAACAAAGACCTACACACACTGTATTTTATTTCTTAACTTGAGCATAAGTAACATCAACCTTTACTGTCAATATTTAAAAAAATAAACACACAAACGTAGTCAGGAATCCTCTTTAAAACAAGGTTTATAGGAACATGTATTTAAAGCTTAAATATTTAAACATGTAGAGGAATCTGTATATTTAAAACATAAACCTATATATTTAATTTTCAGTTGAGAGATGGCAATAAGAGGTAACCTATCAACCTCCATACTATTGCTAAAAGTCATGCTCTACCCTAGAGATACAAATAAGTGGTATTTTATAAAGATTTATTAATTTTCCAATTCTAAATTTTTTTCAAAAGTGAGAGCTTAGCTGACTTTGTATCAAAAGTGCATGGTGTCACCCTTGACACATACAACAATTTTAACAGCCAACATCTAAAACAGCCTAGATACTCTTCCTTAACTTTGCCACAAAAGATCAAGTAAAAGTTCTGCTTTCTATAACAAGTGCTCTTCAAATTTCACTGAAGAGAAAAAGCTGAATAAAAGTACACTCTCACTCCGGGGTTTTAGGAACATCAGCTCCTACAGTTTCAAGCTTTATCCTCTTGGATGTATCGAGGTCATCACAACCCACTTGTTCTTTGATACAAGCAAAACCCCATGCTGGAAGCAACTGCAGAACTACAAAAAGACAGCTGTATGCCATTCAATTTTCTGGGCCATGTTTCTCCATGGTACGGAGAAAAATAATTTCTTTTTTTAGCCTAAAAGCAAGCACAGTTCTCCTCATCTTCCATCATTCAACCAATTATCTTTCTTCCTTTAACAAGGCCAGATTTTTACTTGTATCCATGTAAGAAGCTTGGGTTCTTTACACAGAGAAGACAAAGCAAAAAATGTTGTGACACTCTCATATAATGGAAATGTCCAATTAAAAAAAATTACCACTACATCAAGAGTATTAAAGTCACAGACATAGAGAACAGGCTGGTGGTTGCCAAGGGGTAGGAGAGGTGGAAGAAAGGATTGGGAGTTTGGAATGATTAGCAGATGCAAACTATTCTATATAGAATGGAGACATCAGTACAGGGAACTATATTCAATATCCTGTAATAAACCATAATGGAAAAGAATATGAAAAAAAAGTATGTGTGTGTATATACATATATATATATATATATAATGTATAACTGCATCACTTTGCTAGACAGTAGAAACTAACCCAACATTATACTTCAACCAAAGAAAAAAGCATTAAAGAAAAACATACTTTACCTCTAAAGAGAACAAACTTAAAACTAAAGAAACAGAGAATAACTGTAAGGCGTAAACCATATTACAAGATCATTTTGCAATCTGTCTATTGCAATATATCTATGTCTAAATGCGTTAGGAAGCAAGTTCATGTGAAAGCAAGACATGGAATATAATTGCCCTTAGGTCAATATTTGTCAGAGAAGGCCTAAGCATTTACTGATAAGCAGCTCTCAGTATAAACAAGAGCCTGGCATCTGTTAGTTCAACAAAGGAGCACTATAACTCTGGGAAGCTGTGCCTTCTGGGGGTGTGTGGGCTTGAAAGGCATCTTCTAGAGCAGACATTTCTGAATGTCCAGTAACAGCTGAAGAAAGGAAAAAGGTTAGCCCTGCCTCAACCTCCCCACCAGGGCCCCCTAACCTTGGGAGCAGGTCAGTCTCCAACATCTTTTTTCTCCCCTGCCCCAACTCTATCCTCATCACCTCCATCCAGAGGTATAGAGCTGATGCTGAGATGAGGGGCTGGCCACATTCTCAGGGTAATCTGGAGGAGCCAGGCCAGCCCACCGCCGTAACTGACAGGACTACGTGGGCAGAAATGAACCACCTGGGCTGCGATGGGACCCAAGACAGCTGCAGCTCCCAGAGGAGGTACCCAAAGCAGCTGTGAAAGTATCTGTCCTCCTTGACACCCACCCCCACCAAAATGTCCCTTGCACTGAATACTGGAAACTGTGCCTGGCAATCCCAGCTTTAAAGTCGATCTCTTGGGTGAAAGAAGTCAGGCACAAGCAGTTCTTAGGTTCCCTTTGAACCGAGGAAACCTGACCTCCTGAAGGCCTGCCAAAGAAAGCAGCCTGAATGTCAAGTTAAGGCTTGTGATTAAGAACCTGAGTCCTAACTCGACAGGGTGTGTGCAGGGCATGGGGAGGAGGGCGGGCAAACAAGTATTACTGAATAAAGAACACGAGGCCTGCACCTTGGTTTTCACTTTCATTAGAACGTTTTTTATTTCCCTGAGTACATCTGTCCCTTTATTAACATGTATATTCAAAGGCAGAATGATGCTTACAAACCAACAAATAAATGTGGGAGAGTACTTAAGATTACAGAGGTCACTCAGTTCTTTATAAAAGGAATGCTTTATTACAGTCTATAATTATGTAATATCTTCAAAAATAGAAATGTTTTATTGCTTTGCATTTCTACATGCTTCTCTAATAAGATTATGTTTAACTTATGCCCCCTAGAATGATAAAGAATTACTGCAAAGCATATAAAAATGCTAAACATTTTAAGTACAGCTGCTTTAATGACACAATGCCCAGGAACTGAAGGAAATTAACAATGGCCACAAAAGTGAAAGTTAAAAGTGTTAGTTGCTCAGCTGTATCCAACTCTTTGCAACCCTATGGACTGGCTGTCAGGCTCCTCTGTCCATGAAATTCTCCAGGTAAGAATACTGGAATGGGTTGCCATTCCCTTCTCCAGGGGATTTTCCTGATCTAGGGATTGAACCCAGGTCTTCTGCATTGCAGGCAGATTCTTTACAATCTGAGCCACCAAGGAAGCCCCAACAATGGCCGTGTGCTATGTGCTAAGTCACTTCTGTTGTGTCTGACTCTTTGCGATCCTATGAACCACAGCCAGGCTGGCCATAGTTGCTTCCAAAAAGAAAAAAAAGTGGGGGGCTATGGGACTGCCTGAGAGCTGCTAACTGTTCCCACTGTTCCCACTGCTCACTATTCTCATTCCCACTGGAATGAGCCTCAGTAGGAACAACAATTCCTCAAAGGGAGTCCAGGTTTCCATAGGCAGCAGCAGGAGGTGAGGACACGCCTCCCTCCCAGCTCTCTCTTGCCTCCATCTCTGTCTCTTCCCTACAATAGCCATCTCAAGACTGCATTTACAGATGCAAAATTTCTTTTTTTTTCCTGCCCTGAGTCTTCATTGCTGCTCTTAGGCTTTCAGTAGTTGCAAAGAGTAAGGCCTTTTGCAGTACACGGGCTTCTCATTGTGGTGGCTTCTCTTCTTATGGAGCATGGGATCTAGAGCGTGGGCTCAGTAGTTGTGGCCCAGGGGCTTAGTTGCTCCTTGGCATGCGGGATCTTCCCAGACCACGGATTGAACCCATGTCTCCTTCATTGGCAGGCAGATTCTTATCCACTGTGCCACCAGGGAAGTCCCAGACCCAGGGTTTTTTGCCATATGGGTATCAAAATAGTTCACGCATCCGCAGTTCCCACAACGTTTCACAGGCAAGATTCCTTACACTGGAGACTTGATATTATTAAATAAATAAGCTCCACTGAGGCAAATCTATGTCTGCAACAAATTAATTTAAAATGAGATCTCTCTACCTGATCCCAGGTGCCTCAGTGGTAAAGAATCCTCCTGCCAATGCAGGAGAATCCGAGATGTGGGTTCAATCCCTGGTTCGGGAAGACGCCCTGAAGGAGGGCACAGCAACCCACTCCAGTGTTCTTGCCTGGAGAATCCCATGGACAGAGGAGCCTGGCAGGCTGCAGTCCACAGGGTCTCAAAGAGTCAGACAAGACAGAAGCGACTGAGAACGCACCTATTGAGAGTTGGTAAATATTGCATAGAAACTACATGATCCTAGGGGGGCTCTCTAAGCCCCCTACATATCAAACCCTCTCACCAGGAAAACAGAAGAGGAAGAGAACATCTACAGAGAGCTGAGGCGAGGGTAGGAAGAGGCATTCACCACCCACCACTGCTTGGCTGGAGCCAAGACCGCACCAAATTAATGTTTTAGCATCATTGCCACATAAATGGTCTTTCTATGCACATAGTACTAGTCAAAAAGAATTAAGAATTTCAAATTCTTCCAAAACTGGAAGACTAAAACCATCCCCAGCTTGTCCTCTGTACCCTTTCATTCACCTTTTGCAAACTCGAAAGAAAGGATAGCAGAAGTGCCACTCTTTTGTGCAGGATGCACCTGCGGAGGACACAACAACATTTGAAACAAATGTTCAGTGTGGAAACTATGGGTGCAACGTACTGCTGTTAACGGCAACATGAACACACATGAAAAATTCCCCCAAATGGCATTTCACTGTCAAAAGCAAGAGGGTGGCTGGGCAGACAGGCAAGTTGGTCAGGAGAAGCAGGAGAGTCAGAGAGCACAGGGGTTCCTGAAGCTCTCACCCAGTAACAGCACCCAGAACCCGAGTGGAAGGGGCCACCCACCCAGAGGCCCCTCCCTTAGCTCAGGGAGCTGGAGCTCCTGCTGGTGGCCAACGTGTCATATCTAGTCCAAGGTGGAAGTGACAATATGACAAAGGTCCATATCCTGGCACGGCAACAGACTAGAACTGCAACTAACTAACCACTTCCTTTAATTCCTTTCTTTTTTTAATTTATTGAAGTATATTTGATTTACAATGTGTTAATTTCTGCTGCATAGCAAAGTGACTCAGTTATACATATACATATATACATTCTTTTTCATATTCTTTGCCATTATGGTTTATCACAGGATACTGAATATAATTACCTGCTATACAGTAGGACCTTCAGTTCAGTTCAGTTCAGTCGCTTAGTCGTGTCTGACTCTTTGTGACACCATGGACTATAGCACGCCAGGCTTCCCTGTCCATCACCAACTCCTGAGCTTGCTCAAACTCATGTCCATCGAGTCAGTGATGCCATCCAACCATCTTATCCTCTGTTCTCCCCTTCTCCTCCTGCCTTCAATCTTTCCTAGCATCAGGGGCTTTTACAGTGAGTCAGTTCTTTGCATCAGGTGGCCAAAGTAGTGGAGCTTCAGCTTCAGCATCAGTCTTTCCAATGAATATTCAGGACTGATTTCCTTTAGGATGGACTGGTTTGATCTTCTTGCAGTCCAAGGGACTCTCAAGAGTCTTCTCCAACACCACAGTTCAAAAGCATCAATTCTTTGGCACTCAGTTTTCTTTATGGTTCAACTCTCACATCCATACATGACCACTGGAAAAACCATAGCTTTGACTAGACGGACCTTTGTTGGCAAAGTAATGTCTCTGCTTTTTAATATGCTCTCTAGGTTGGTCATAGCTTTTCTTCCAAGGAGCAAGAGTCTTTTAATTTCATGGCTGCAGTCACCATTTTCAGTGATTTGGGAGTCCAAGAAAATAAAGTCAGCCACTGTTTCCGTTGTTTCCCCATCTATTTGCCATGAAGTGATGGGACCAGCTGCCATGATCTTAGTTTTTTGAATGTTGAGTTTAAAGCCAACTTTTTCATTCTCTTTCACTTTCAAGAGACTCTTTAGTTCCTCTTTGCTTTCTGCCATAAGGGTGGTATCATCTGCATATCTGATGTTGTTGATATTTCTCCTGGCAATCTTGATTCCAGCTTGTGCTTCATCCAGCCCAGCATTTGTCATGATGTACTCTGCATATAAGTTAAATAAACAGGGTGCCAATATACACAGCCTTGACATACTCCTTTCCCAATTTGGAACCAGTCCATTTTCCATGACCGGTGCTAACTGTTCCTTCTTGACCTGCACACAGATTTCTCAGGAGGAAGGTAAGGTGGTCTGGTATTCCCATCTCTTGAAGAATTTCCCACAGTTTGTTATGATCCACACAGTCAAAGGCTTTACTGTAGTCAATGAAGCAGATGTTTTTTTGGAATTCTGTTGAGTTTTCTACGATCCAAGGGACCTTAGTTTTTATCTATTTTATATACAGTAGTGTGTGTCTGCTAATCCCAAATTCATAATTTATCCCTCCCCCATGCCCTTACCCTGTGGTAACCATGAGTTTGTTCTCTATGTCTGTGACTCTGTTTCTGTTTCATAAATAAGCTCATCTGTGCCATATTCTGGATTCCACATATAAGTGATATCACATGATATTTGTCTTTCTCTGACTCACTTCACTTAGATGATCATCTCCAGGTCCATCCGTGCTGCTTCCAATGGCAATATTTCATTCTTTTTATGGCTGAGTAATTATGTACATATACTACATCTTCTTTATCCATTCCTCTGTCCACGGACATTTAGATTGCTTCCACTTCTTGGCTATTGTGAATAGTGCTGCTATGAACATTGGGGTGCTATTAAGTTTTAAGAATTATGTAGCCTTTGAGTGTTCCTAACTTTGCTGAGACTCCACACAGAGAAACACAAATAGGTCAACTACTAAAGTATGATTTCTGAAAATTCCCAATTAATAATTTGAAATAATTTTTTCTACGCTTTGAGTCACTATACACACACCAATGGGGGCAGAGGGGATCTAAATTAGCTACACAATAGCAATGACATTAATAATAAATAAACAAACTAGGAAATCTGTTTTCAGGGCCTTTTTTTAACCCCTACATAAAAAAAATTAATTCTAGTAAGAAACATAAAACATCTCAAATAAACCCACGACATCCCTTAAGTAAAAGCGAAACAAAAAGAAAAAGAGCAACAAAACCTCTGGGTTGCACAGTATGTCCCACACGGAGAAAGACAGAGAAGAAAAAGGAGAAAATGGAAATTAGGTAGAATAAAAAGACACCAAAAGGGAAGGAGAACGGAAAGGCAAAGAGGAACGACAGAAAACTCAGAGAAACAACTACGCATGCGCACACCCAAACTGAGGGGAACAGACCGACCGATGCGGGATTTGAGGTTTGCGCAGCACTGGATTGTAGAAAATAATCAAAGTGACCTACTACACTTTGTTTTCTGTTTGTTTTTTTTATATAGAATGAAAGATTCTTTAAATTCTAGAGTGCTTCACAGTTTTCAAAAGTTTCACACATGATTTCTATAATCCCACATTAACCTTTCTCCCTTACCCCTACATTGCCCTTCTCTGCTCCCTCTCCCCAGTGCTAAACACTAGTCTGTTCTCTGTATCTGTGAGTCTGCTTTGTTTTTGTTTTACTTACTAGTTTGTTGCAATTTTTAGATTTCACATATAAGTGATTATCATACAGCATTTATCTTTCTCTGACTTATTTCCGTTAGCATAATGCCTTCCAGGCATCCGTCTGTACTGCTACAAATGGCAAAATTTCATTCTTTTTATGACTGAGTAGTATTCCGTTGTATATATACCCCACATCTTCTTTATCCATTATCTGTCAATGGACACTTTGGTCGCTTCCCTACCTTACCAACTGTAAACACTGCTGCTGTGAACACTGGAAACCTAGTACCTTGCCTTGTAAACAATGTTGCTACGAACAGAAGGGACCCAGCACACTCTGAAAAGCTGGCTGTTTCATCATAGGTCACTGCTTTTCAAATTTAACAGCAATGTTGCCATTGTGAAGAGAATAATCAGACTATGAAAATGGCATCAGACCTTCATGGGCAGTGACCACAGGCCCAGCCAGAGGTCACTGCAGGGCAGCAAGGTGCCCAGCCCTGGAGTCTCTAATCAGGGCTAAAAAGAGGCAGGAAGTGTGGAGAGGGACTGTAATGAAGGGAAAAATAAAAGCCAAGGGAAATCTGCCATGTTATCTTCATGTGTGTTATGTGTTCAGTCACTCAGGCATGTCCAACTCTTTGCAGCCCCAAAGATGGTAGCCCCCAGGCTCCTCTCTCCATGGGATTTTCATTTTCCAGGCAAGAATACTGAGGCAGGTTGCCATTTCTTACTCCAGGGGATCTTCCCAATGCAGGGATTGAACCCACGTCTTACGCTTCCTACATTGATGGGCAGATTCTTTACCACTGCGTCTACCTTTACTGTTAGTCAAAATCTTCACTGAATGCCTGAAGCAGCGAATAGTAAGTAGCCACCTACTGAAAAATCACCAGAGCAGCTGACTGGAAGGTCAACAGTGACCCAGCTGGCTGACTCTCCAGTGAGGGGACTGCCATTCTGGAGGGAAAATATTTCTCAAGAGACTATCTGACAAATTCAGATGTGGCATAAATCAATCCTGCAGCTGAGATCCTCCATGAAGAAAAGGGAGTGCTCACAACTTCAGATGTGCCCTGAGAAATTGCTGGTATAAAAAAAAAAAAAAAATCACAGCTTTACTATGATTTGGCTCTAATGTCAACTCGAGGCTAAATTTCTTCTGTGGTCCTCATTCCACTTGGAGAATGTATCATGCTTTCATTTCACAGATATTTAATAAGTACTCATTCCCCACAAGGTTCTTACACATTCAAGTGAATTATTGCTTACAGACTTGAGCACCTTGAAGGTCAAACTCTAGGATAGGACTATTAAAATACATTGTGCATTAAAAGCATCATAACCAAAACCAGTGACCTACACAGGACTGGTGCATCCAGTTATTCTCCCTTGCCTTGCTTTCTTCTCTCATTTTACAAATAGGCACAAAGGTCAAAACAGCATCCTCTCTGTCTGGAAGCAAAAAACAACACTCAGTGCAGGCAAGCAAATCACCAAGGTAATCCAGATTTCCCTTTAAAACACCATCTTGCTTCTCAAAAGGGCAGTCTCCATTTGTATTTTAAAAAAACCAAAACACACACACATTTGACCCTTCTCAAAGGCCCAAATCCATAGCATCTGCCCTGTTCCTTCTCCTCAACTCCCTCCCGATCTTGGAGTTTGAATCTCTCAGCATTATCCATAATTGGGCCTCATCAGCAAAGCCATTATCTACTGTTTCCCTTCAATCTACCTGGCCTCTCCAGAGCCTGTGAAAGTTACACTCCCTATCCTGCACCTTCCTCTCCCAGCCCTGAAATCTTCAAATTCCATGTTCTGTTCTACTTTTGTTCCTGGGCTGTCTCAGCAACTTAATAGCTTCAAATATTACATGTGCTAATATGGAAGTAACATGCTAATAATTAACAGCTACAAATGATCACATGCTCTCCTGCCCAGCTCCTTCTCTTAGAGATCCATAGTTCACCCCTAACCCAGCCACACCGACATCCCACAAGGACCTGGTGGTGGTTTTAAAACATGTGCACACATCTATTGTATGCACCCTCTTCCCACCAAAAGTGGTGTCTAACTCTCCCTCCTTGAATCTGGGCTGACCCTTGTGACACATTCCTAACAGAACAAGGAGGAAGCGACTCCACATGACTTTGAGGCTAGGTCATACAAAGCCACATAGCCCCTGCTAGCCTCTCTCTTAGGACTGATGGGTTGGGAGCACTGGGGTAATGTAAGAAGCCTGCTATGGGGCATCCTGAGGGGGCCTGCTGCTGCATCAACAGCATGGTCTCCAGCTAAAAACAGGCAAGCAAATCACCATCCTCAAACAGGTCATGCTGTTTCCACCAGAGACCATGGGGATTGAACCAGGTGGGTGAGGAAGCCTTCAGATGAGCCGTGCCTCATGCTACAAGCCTCCCAGCTGGGCTGAGTGGAGGAGAGACAAGGTGTCCCCACCAAGCCCTGCCCACGTACAGGTCTGTAACCATCAAAAAAAAAAAAAAAAAAAAAATGCTATTGTTTTAAACCACTAGGTGTGGGGATGGTCTGTTATACAACTTTAGACAAATGGAACAGACCTCAGATGTAACACACAACCCAAATGAAATTCCCTCTCTCTCCCTTGCCTCTGGTCCCTTTCCAAGTCCATGCGGTCTGAAAAGCCCCAAGGCTTTTCTTTATTCTCTGCTCTTCTTTATTCTCAGATCCTCGCCCTTCACATCTGACCCTTTCTACCCAAAGATCCCTCAGGAATCCAGCACCCCCCACCGCTGGCATGAAACACAGTGACACCCCCTGCTTGGTTAGCTAGTCCCTTCTACATAGCTGCCAAAACGTTACTCTAAAACCAAACTCCCACCTGCCACCACCAGCCTCTTGCTCTACAGCACAGTCCTGAATCTTGATGACAGCTCACACACCCCTAGTGACCACCGTGAACTCCAGTCACAGGGAATTTCTGGGCATCTTTTTGCCTTTCATGCCTCTGCACCTTTGCACATACTGAAGCTTCTTCCCAAATCCTCTTCCGCACCCTTCCTTCTCTTACCTCTTACCAGGATTCCTACTTTGCCTTCAAGTTCAAAGGTTACTTGAGGTTAGACTCCGGTCCTGACGACCAGCCAGAGTTCCTCATTTCCTTTTCAGTCAGTCAGCCAGTCCTTACAACCTCCACTTCACACAGTGGCCGAATTCTCTGTATGTTTCTCCAGCCTGGCCTGTGAGGGCAGGCATCATATCATGTGTGCATGCATACTCAGTCACTTCAGTCGTGTCTGACTCTCTGTGACCCTAAGGACTGCAGCCTGCCAGGCTCCTCTGGCCATGGGATTCCCCAGGCAAGAATACTGGAGTGGGTTGCCATGCCCTCCTCCACGGGATCTCCCCAACCCAGGGACTGAACCCACATCTCCTGTGTCTTCTGCACTGCAGGTGTACTCTTGACTGCTGAGCCACCAGGCAAGCCTGCCTCATATCATAATTGTCTCCAAATAAATGAAATGTTTAATTTGAATTGGAAATCAGCAAATTAGCATTCTACAGAAATACAAACACTTCGTTTGAGAATTAGTATCTATTGAGCCCCCATGCCAGTCACAGATTTTTACTTAAATTTCACAAATAGTTGAGGTATAATCAGCCTCAAAGAGGTTGAGTGACTTATCCAGTGTCTCATGACCAGAAAACGATGAAAACCAATTTTCAACCCAGACATACCTTCGGCTCTAGCATTCTTTACCCTGAATATTTTCAACCGGTTCTGGTGCCTGAGGACAGACCACATTCTGGGGTGGATACCAGTCTGAGTGCTCCCTCCCCCGTGGTAGCTACCACAGAATGGCATCATTTTGAACAACACCTTTCATTATACTTTTAGGTAGCATAAGGACAGGAACACTATGGCCAAATAATTCGGATTGAAAACCCAGCTCTGTCTGTGTCAAGCTTTGTGCCCCTGGAAAAGTTATTACTCCATTTTCTCACATCTTGTTTCTTCATTTGTAAAACAAGGATGTGGCTCACAGATTTGCTCTAAACATTTTCAAAATGAAACATGAAAAACATTTAGAACAGAATCTGGTATACGGAAAACCCTGAGCAGATGTTGTTGCTGGTATTAGTGGTAGTAGTGGTATTACTAAAAGTTGCCCAGTAAAACCCCAGCTAGAAAACTTAGGTTATTATAATGCAGAGCTTGAAGTGGTGTCCCTTCAGATTCCAATTCTGTTTTAATTTGTTGGAAGGAAAATATTTCTAAAAAGTGTGAAGTGTTCCCAGCCCTTTAAACTGATTTGCAAATGTAGCTGAAACTGTTCTTGGCCACCAGTTACCCTTTGAGAAACAACAGGTGTGGGACAAAGGTTTTGTAACAATCTCCACATCTAGCAGAGAATGGGGAAGTCGTGATCTCTCAGCTTCTGTTTCCTCATATATAAAACAAAAATGATATCAATCCTATTACCTTGCATTAGGAAAGACTGAATTGAAATAATACGAAGAAAAATTAGAAGGAGTTGTGCAAAAAGCAGGTAGAATCATCATCCCCACTGCTAATAAACTGATATACCAAAAGTGATATACTCAGTATATACCAAAATGGAAAGTTGGTCATCAATTTGCTAAAATGCTCCAGCCAGCAGAAATGTTTGCATTTTCCCTCTTTATATAATTTTCATTCTGTTAACTAGTAGCAAACCCTTTCCGCCACTGTCAACATCTCCACTGCCCTTCTCAATTTAACTGAAAGAAAACTAAAATGTATCAACACCATCTGTGCCTCTTAAATTCAGGATACATTAGAAGCAAATAACTACTTTTGATGAAATAGCATAGAAAACATTTAAGAAAGTTACTTAGTGAGCACTACATCCAACTTCCTTTGGAGAATAAACATTTAATCAGCACTGTCTCCTCCTCTACTTGTAAATGTATACATAAATACTCTTATGTGTACACTGGAGAAGTAAAGTACCAATTTGGCTTCTATTTACAGATCAGACTTTCAGTGATTATGTATAAAACTAAAAGCACATTTGGAACAGGTATTCTTGTCTCCCTGCCAAACTATTATCTTTCCCTGTTAACTGTTTCTATCTAATCCCATGTGACTCTATATACGCTAGAAATCTTTCTAATGAATATTTGTACAATAGGATAAACATTTATGGAGTACCAACCATGTACACACTTGAATGAGAGTCTGGAATACAAACAGAACAGTCTCCTACTGACACTTCATTTCTAACCAAGTACAAATCTTAATGGGTTGGATAAACTGCTATCTTTATTCCTACAGCCCTATTCATTACACCATAAGCTCCTTTACCACACCACAATGCCTCCAAAAAGCTCAGAATACAAGGGGTGAAGTTTAATCCTATTAAGTAAATTCTCAATCCAAAACTTTATATGGTGATGTTTTATATCATTTTTAAGCTGACATTTACATTTGCATAGCTGTAACATGAAGTACAGTCACCATGCCTATAAGCCAAAGCATGGAAACTAATAGTCCTACCTAGAACCACTACTTTCAGTATTGATTACAAAAGCATCTAAAGAGAAGACATAAACACAGAGAAAAAAGTATTGAAGGCAACTGAGAGCCATGACAGTTACTCTAAAAACTGTCACCAAGAAAACATCTGCTCTTCATAATGTCTTCTGTTAGAAAAATAACATGAAACATAACCAAAACCAAAATAGAAAAAATAAATATTTTCCTCAAAACACAAAGGTTTACTATGAACAGGGGAGAAGGGTGGCAGCAGAAGAAAGCAAAGACACAATTTTAAAGTAAAAGAGAGGACTTCCCTGGTGGCTCAATGGTAAAGAATCCGCCTGCCAATGCAGGGGACATGGGTTTGATTCCTGGTCTGGGAAGAGCCCATGCGCTTTGGGGCAGCTGAACCCGTGCTCTCAAGCCTGTAGGCCACAACAACTGAGCCTGTGCACACAATTGCTGAAGACCGCGCACCCAGAACCCAGGCTCCACAACAAGAGAAGCCTCTGCAATGAGAAGCCTGCACACCACAGAGAGTGGCCCCTGCTCGCCACACCTAGAGAAAGCCCACACGCAGCAACGAAGACCCAGTGCAGCCAAAAAATAAGTCAATTTAAATTTTTTAATTTAATAAAATAAAAAGATATTAAAACAATGAAGGAACAACCAATGTCAAAAGGGGAACACAATGGCTAATATCATCTACAGACTCTTAGAAGGTGGAAAACATTTAAATGAAAAGAGATGGCATTTTTTTTTACCTATAAGCTTTCTAATTCTTTTTTTTCCCCAAAGCAATGACATCTGTGCAGAAAAAGAAACAACCAAGAGTGACAAAGGCATTTACAGAATGGGAGGAAAATATGTGTAAACCACATATCTCATAAGGCCTAAGTATCCAGAATACATTAATAATTCATAATCCAATCATAGACATTTCTCCAAAGAAGACACAAAGATGACCGAGAAGCACTCAACATCACTCATCATCAGGAAAATGCAAATCACAACCACAATGAGATATTATATTATCTCAGCTCAATTAGGAAGGCCCCTATCAAAAATGAAAAGTGTAGCTAAAGATATGGAAAAATTAGAACCACAGAGGCTCCCTCTCTGCAGGCTCCCTCTCATTGGTCCCTACAATGTTCTCTCTAAAATAACTTGGTGAGAATGTAAAATGGTATGGCCACAATGGAAAACAGGAGAGAAATTCACAAACCAAACAAAACAAAACACCTAAGAACAGAACTACCATCAGATCAGATCAGATCAGTCGCTCAGTCGTGTCCGACTCTTTGCGACCCCGTGAATCACAGCACACCAGGCCTCCCTGTTCATCACCAATTCCCGGAGTTCACTCAGACTCACGTCCATCGAGTCAGTGATGCCATCCAGCCATCTCATCCTCTGGCGTCCCCTTCTCCTCTTGCCCCCAATCCCTCCCAGCATCAGAGTCTTTCCAATGAGTCAATTCTTCGCATGAGGTGGCCAAAGTACTGGAGTTTCAGCTTCAGCATCATTCCTTCCAAAGAAATCCCAGGGCTGATCTCCTTCAGAATGGACTGGTTGGATCTTGCAGTCCAAGGGACTGTCAAGAGTTTTCTCCAACACCACAGTTCAAAAGCATCAATTCTTCGGCGCTCAGCTTTCTTTATAGTCCAACTCTCACGTCCATACATGACCACTGCAAAAACCATAGCCTTGACTAGATGGACCTTTGTTGGCAAAGTTATGTCTCTGCTTTTCAATATGCTATCTAGGTTGGTCATAACTTTCCTTCCAAGGAGTAAGCGTCTTTTAATTTCATGGCTGCAGTCACCATCTGCAGTGATTTTGGAGCCCCCAAAAATAAAGTCTGACACTGTTTCCCCATCTATTTCCCATGAAGTGGTGGGACCGGATGCCATGATCTTCGTTTTCTGAATGTTGAGCTTTAAGCCAACTTTCTCATTCTCCACTTTCACTTTCATCAAGAGGCTTTTGAGTTCCTCTTCACTTTCTGCCATAAGGGTGGTGTCATCTGCATATCTGAGGTTATTGATATTTCTCCCAGCAATCTTGATTCCAGCTTGTGTTTCTTCCATAGGAACCAGCAATTTTATTTCTGGGTATTGAGGATTTCAGAACAAGTCCCCCTCAAACTACCACTTTGGAATTGTGACTATTTTGAGCTGACGGCAATCAAAATCCAGCAGACTGAGGAAAACCTTTTATTTCTCCCTTACCTGTCTAAAAGAATTTAGATAGAGTATCTGGTCCAGGAAGGGAACTATCACAAGAGATTACTACAAATAGTCCAGGTGAGGTGGGGTGAACTGCAGGCAGCTGGACTGGGGCTAGAGATCAAAGTCCTCTCTGGGCCCCATCGTCCTGCAGGGAATGGAAAACACTTTACCAAACCTTCTCTCCATCTTCCTGTGAATTGTCTTTCTCACCTTTCAAGACCCAGAACCCTATCCCTTTTCTCCATAGCTCAGAGCGTCATGTAAGTCTCAACTGGCTAAATGCCTGAGGGTCTCATATTCTTGTAGGACCCCCGAACATATGCAACTAAATTTGGTTTTCTCCTGTTAGTCTCCCCTATGTTAATTTAATTATTAGACAAGCCAAAGAACTAAGAAGGGTAGGGAAAATAAACATTCCTTTCCTACAGTATATACCCAAGAGTGGAAAACAGGACATAAAAGAGAATTTGCACACCCATGATCACAACAGCCAAGAGGAGGGAGCAACCTAAATGTCCAGTGAAGGATGGACAAAGAAAATAAAAGATGATAAAGAAAATGTGGCATACATACACACTAGAATGTTATATAGCCTTAAAAAAGACAGAAATCCTACAATATGCAATGACATGGATGAACCTTAAAGACATTATGCCAGGTGAAATAAGTCATAAAAAGACAAATACTGCATGATTCCACTTTAATGATCTATCTAAAGTAATCAAAGTCACTGAAGCAGTAAAGAGAATAGTGGATACCAGGGGCTGTAGAGAAAAAAAAATGTGTGTTGCTCAGTGGGTCCAGGGTTTCAGTCATCAAAATGAAAAGGTTCTAGAGATGTGTTACACAATAAAGTACATAGAGTTAACAATACTATCCAATACACTTAAATACAGTTGTGATAATACATTTCTTGTCATGCATTTTTACTACAATAAAAAAGCAGTAATAATTATGTTTCCCAGAAAGCAATTTGGCCAAAGGCATGAAAAACCTAAGCATATTCACATCCTTTGTCCTGTCTCAAGAAATTTATCTTAAAACACTTTCTCTTTAAAGTATTATAATAGCTAAAATAAAAAGCAATCTATATTCCCACAAAAAAAAAAAAGTTAAACATCAAATGCTGAAAGAGTACAGTCGTCAAAAAATACAGTTTGAAGATACTTTTTTCAATGGTACATTAAAATTCTTATTATCTAGTAGTATCCAAAATGCAATATAAAATTGTATATATAGTATGTACAATACAACTATGATGAACATATACTGGGATATTCAATAAAGAAAAAAGCAAGGTAACAGGTCTAATAAAAAAAAAGAGAGAGAGAGAAAGGGAAATGAGGAGGATAGAGAACAGGAGAAGGGAAGAAAGCTATATCAACTACATTTCTGTTGGATTTGCATCCAGACCAAGTTGATTCTAATGTTCATTTGGAAATAAAATCTGGCAGAAACAGCTAGAAAAACATCTAGTAATAAAAAGAAAAATAGAGTGATCAGGAGAGACTAGTCCTTCCAGACATTTTAACATGTTATGAAACCACAATAATTTAAACAGTTTAGTTGCTAGGACAGAACAGGGGGAAAGAAAAGAATACAGAAATTTAGCACTGACAGCAGCAGTGTTTCAAAGATCCATTCGTGAGTGAATGGTGCTGGACAACTGAGGAGCCAATTGAGTTGGGAAGGAGGTTAAGATTCATAACTCACATTTTTTAATCAAAATAAACTCCAGATGGATGAAAGATTTAAAGGTAAAAAATAAAAACATAAATTCAAAGTGAGGATAGCATCTCTATGAACGATTCAAAAGCCTGAAGCTATTAAATGAAAACTGCCATCAACTAATATTTCTGCTCAGAAAAAAAATCACCAGAAAGTCAAAAAAGAAACAACAAACTAGGAAAAAATATAATAGCAATTCATGTCATGAAGAAATCAAGAAGAAAAGGATAAAACAATAGAAAAAACTGGCAAGGTATATGATCAGACATGTCCCAGAAAATGAATATAGATAGATCTCAAACATATCAAAAGAAGTATAATGGCCTTCATATTAAGAAAAATATATAATAAACACAGCCTGCGAAACATCTTCCCCCCCACAAGAGAAGCAAAGATGAAAAATGTGACAACACCCTGGCCACATGATAGAGAGAAGCAGATGCTCACACATAGCTGGTGGATTATAACTGGCACCACTTCTATGGAGCAGAATCTAGCACCATCAAAATTGAACAGTCACATTCTTCTAAGAATTCTTCCTACAGATACACCAGCACATTTATCAAACAATTTGCATACATATTTATTTGCTGCAGCTTTGTTTTAATAGCAAAATATTAGGGGAAACCTAAATGTCCCTCAATAGGGAACAAGTATCATCTGTTATGGTACATAACATGGTACATCTAAAAATAGACATCTACAAATAGCCCTGAAAAATGAAACAACTCTATATAACATTGTGTTGAATGATCTCTAAAATATATACTATAAGTATATACAGTATATATAGACATATAGAAGATAGGTGTGAAATAATTTGTGCACTACAGCTTATACAACACACACACTAATACTGTACATATTTAAATATAAGTGTGTATACCTACATAAGTAGAATCTCTCTGGGTGGATGGAGAAGAAACTGTTAATAATGGTGACATCACTACCCAAGAGAAATAGCCAAGGAGACAGGAATGGAAGGGAGATTTAACATTTTGCAACCTTTTAATCATTCTGAACTCCATCATGTGCATTAATTACCTGGTCACACTAGTCAAAATGATGCTGCAGAAGGGTATTTTAAAATACTGAGTTTTAAAGAAGAGGCAAGATACAAGATGACATATTCAATAAGAGATTATTTTGTGATTTGTTTAAAAGGACAGCTATATGGATGGATACAAACCAACATGCTAACAGTGATTTTCCAGAATAGGATTATAGGTGGTTTTATGTTCTTTCTCTCATGTGTATTTTCTGATTTTTCTAAAATGAACAATTCCAAAAAAATAAATAAAATAAAATAAAATGAACAATTCCTCTCAGCTACCAAGAAGTGTTTTTAATTCAAACATTTTTTAACTTGCATTAGACATTAAATCCCTTGATCCCTTGGACATTTATTCTAATGAAAATACACTGCTAAGATTATGGTTTCTGGTACCCACCCAGTTTAAATAAAATCTGGGAGAGTCTCAGAAGAGAGATTTTAAAACAGTCAACAATTAAACAGAAATAATTAAACCTACAAGGAAAATAAAATAACGTGAGCCTCCAATACAAGGACCAGGAGGAGCACAGAAGGTCAGGGGACTTGGGTGTTCTCTTCAGTTGGGAACCTTGAGTGTATTTGCTTTTATTGTGTACATAGATTATTCTGTTTTGAGATCTCACTGATGGATCACAACCCCTCCTACCACTTAGCTCTCCCCTAGGGACCAAGCAGACTGCTGCATAGAAACAGATGCAGGAAGTGAATGCAAGTTAACAAAGACATTATCACCATATGGAAAGCAAGACTTGACCAAAGAAACCATGATGCTGAGTGACTCACACCCAGAGATCTGTGAGCAGACCCTCAAAGCTGTTACCTATTCATTTCTACATTTGTTTTATCTGTAAATCAACAACACCTCACCATTTTGTTATTCTGAAGGCATAATTACCAGGCTGAAATTATAGTGACCTATTATCGTGTCACTGTTTCATTGCAGGCTTCCCCTTTCCCCAGTTGCTTCGACCATAGCAGCCTTCCCCTACCCCCTTAAGATAAAAAGCTGTGGTGGTGTTTTAACTCAAACACAGATAAAATGCTTAGTGGCTAGGTGACTGTCAATATAATGGTGCTAAACTACAAGTTATTACTAATATAAGAGAGTGTGTGCCTGTGCACGTGTATGTGCACACGTGCTTAATTATGTCTGACTCTTTGCAACCCCATGGACTGTAGCCCTCCAGGCTCCTCTGTCCATGGAATTTTCCAGGTAAGAATATGGAGTGGGTTGCCATTTGCTCCTCCAGGGGATGTTCCCAACCCAGGGACCCAACCCACGTCTAGTGTCTCCCGCATTGGCAGGCAGATTATTTACCACTGTGCCACCTGGGAAGCCAATATAAGAGAGTACTCGAGCACGATTATCTATTCAGCCCCATAAAAGGCAGTCAGGAGTTTTTTTACATGCTGTATTCTACAGTTAGCAGGCCGCTGCACTTTCAAGGTGGGAAATGGCACACACGTTGAGTGTGCTGAACCCATAGAAGCTCCTAAGAGGCAGTATGTTGTTTATGGTGAATTTTAAATCATCTGATGTTGACTGCTCTCAACATAAGCAGAGTACTGTATACAGAGTCTGGGTATGGGGGAGGGCACGAAAAATAGGCAAATCTCAGACTGATACTGAAAAGCATTCAGAGTACAGCGCTGAAAATAACACTGTTCATTTCAAAACATTATAGCTCTATTCAATAAAATCAGTAGCAAAAGCTAGATTTTGACAACTTCATATAAGAAGGAACAGATAAGGAGACATTTCATTCTTGAATGCAGAGACATGCATTCAAGACAAGTAGTAGGCCATTTAATTTTGTATCTAGAGGATTTTATTTTCCTGGCCACGCTGTGCAGCATGTGGGATCTTAGTTCCCCAACCAAGGCTTCCCTTCATTGGGAGCACAGAATCTTAACCACAGTACCACCAGAGAAGTCCCTAGAGTATTTTTTAAAGGGACAAACACAACAAAATCCACACATGTTAAAAAAGTAAGTTAAATCCTAAAATATTATGATTTGCTTTTAGGTACTTTGAAAAAAATCACAATTCAGCAGACAATCACAGATTTTGTATAAACCTTATTCCAGCCAACACACTTTGCTGGTGAACCTGCAAGTTAAAAATCCAGGTTCCCTTCTCCCTTTCAGCCAGGAGTCTACATGGACTTGCTCAAGACTGAATTGTCTCCTCTGCTAGCTCAGAGAGCTGACAGATAAACTTACTCTCCACACCCACTGCAGTCTTATCAGCAACTTTGTCCATCCAACCAGAGTTCTGTTTCTTTAAAACACAGAGAAAAAGAACAGGAGGAAGTGGGAAGCAAGTAACCAACTCAGAGGTTTCAGGGGCTGGAAGGAGACTGGCCCTTGGGCACTTGCCTTTCATCTGAGGCAGTCAACAAACATTTCTAAAAAACTGTGTGCTGTGGGAACATAAAGATGAAAAGACAAAAAAGAGGCAGAAGGAACCCAAAGTATAAGGAAACGCCAAGTGGTTGTTAAGACTGCCAAGCTATGTAGCCTCAGTTGACCTTGCCCAGGCAGCTAGCTCGTCTTTCATTTAGAGTCTGGCGTCCAAGTTCTCCACTTTAAGAGGATGGACTTCCCTCGCCCTCTAAGAATGACAATTAAACGCAAGAAGTAACATGACTAACAAATATCTTTACCAAAGAATAACATCCGAAAATTAGAGACAGAAAAAGACTCCTCTTATAAACCAAGGGATTTATTAAACATGTCTTAGACACATATACACAAACACACACACAAACAGTAATCCTACAATAACCATATAAAGTGTATCAGCAAATTGGAATATTACAGAACTACTACTGGCCATGATTCTTACCAGCCAAACTAGAATACAAAAATCTAATAAAATCAGTCACTCCATTCACCTAATTCAAACACTAATATTTCATCTACTTTGAGGAGTACCAAACATAGCCACATATTCTAAAAACATCATTATGTTAAATATCACAGTGTAAGACATACACATGTATGCATGCTCACATGCTGGACACCCTCACTACCCCCATGAAAATCCAGATAGAAAAATACTGACTTACGTGGTAGCCTCTAGGCCTTCTCCTAACAATAATACACCTGAGACCTGTGAGGAGCTTTCCGACTCAAACATGTAAATGTTTACCATGTACAAATCACCAGGTTACTCAACTGTGGACAAAAATGAAATATATGCTTCTAACTTCAAGAAGTTTGAAATCTAGACAATATGTGGACACGTGTATATATGTACATATATAATGTATGACATATATACTATAAACTACATATTGTATGGGGCTTCCCCATTGCTCAGCTGGTAAAGAATCTGCTTGCAGTGCTGGAGATCTAGGTTCGATTCCTGGGTGGGGAATATCCCTTGGAGAAGGAAATGGCAATTCACACCAGCATTCTTGCCTGGGAAACTGCATGGACAGATGACCCTGGCGGGCTACAGTTCATGGGGTGGCAAAGAGTTGGATACAACGGTGCACACATGTACATACTGTATCAAATGAATGTAAGATGAGATTAATTTGAGGAGTTGAGAGAAAGGAAAAGCTGGAAGGCTCCAAAAATCCTATTTTACAACTGACCAGAAGTAAACTACACAACAGTATACATGGAATATGGTTTGACTTAAATGAAAACTCGTATGCATGAAGGCAGATACTGGAGAGTAGTAACAAAAAAAAAATTTGTGTTAAGACTCAAAATAGTAATAATTCCTATCCCCACTTCCCCAAATTAACCTCAATACTGTTAACTTTTTTTTAGCCTTTATATGTATATATTTAAAAGCTTGCCGCGAACCTGTGTTATGGTTAGTGTGGTTACTGTGTTACTATCAGTAAAGATTTCTAGGATGTGGCAATATTTAAATCTGAAAACCTAGTTCTACTATGCCACATCGCTCTTAAATAATGTTTACTGGAAGTAATTTCCCTTGAGATACTATTTTCAGAAACAAGTGCAGCCAAAGCTAGAGTAATCAGACTAAGGTTTTGTGTTGGAGGGGTTTCACCTTTGATGGATAAAAGAGGACCCTCGCTACGGAAAAATTCCCCGCCTCCAAACAAACCTAGAGACACTGCTCCACAATTGGGGGATGTTAAATGTTCGCAACCAAAACCAACGCCACGGGCTCAAATGCCACCAAAAATCCTAACCACGTTAAGGAGAGAGCAGAAAGTCTTCACGTGTGGCTGGGAGGGCTTCACGCGCCCCTCGTGCGGGGCCAAACGACCCACCGTCCCCAGTCCCTCAGTTTCCACCGGTCCCAGACCGAGGTGAGCAGGGCTCCCGGGCACCGCTTTCACCGAAGCGCTTCTCGATCCGCCGCCCCGGCTCCGAACGCCTGGCGCCGGCCCTCCGCCGCCTCCCAGAACCTTCTCTATCTTTCCCGTCCTCTCTGCTGTCTCCAACACCCGCGCACCCTCGCGCGGTCCCATCCGCCCCCTCCGGCCGCCGGTTCCCGGCAGCCCGGCCCCACCAGGACCTGGGATCCGGCTCCGGGGACGCAACTGGCGGCTCCAGCACCGCAGGCTCCGCACCTGCCCGGGTGCCAGGCCGCGCGCCGCCGCACCCCGGACCCGGGCCCCCAGCCGCGCGGCGCCGGGCCCCGCGCCCACCCCGGAAGCGCCCGCGCCCTCACCTTGCTCGCTGCGGTCCATGTCTCCCTCCCGCCGGCAGCCCGTCCCCGCTCGGCCCGCCCGCCCGCCCGCCGCGCAGCGCTCCTCCCGTCCTCCGCCCGCTGCTCCCGGGAAGTCCCCTCCCCCGGAGGCGTCGGGCGCGGTGGCGCCGCCCGCGCGAGGTGGGGAGCGCTTTCCCGGGGCGTCACCCAACCACCTGACCCCGCGGGCCGGTGCGCTCCGCCGCGTCGGCGCAGGAGGAGGACCGGCGGGCGGTGCCGGGCGGCGGGGCGGGGAGGGCCGGGTGAGCGCAGGCTGCAACCCGCCCTGTAGGAGAGGGGAAGGCGGGGACGGCCAAGACGCGGCAGCACCGTGGAGGCTGCGTGGGGACCGCGTGGAGACAGGGATGGCGTTACGTCGCACCCTCAAGTTATTTATCATCAGAAGTTTCCTCCGGGGCGTTGAAGATGCCCTTTCTCTGCCTCCCCTAACACCTGCTCTTCTATGCTTATTGAGTGGCAAACGCAGGAAGGTTATTTTCAAATGCCAGTGGCTCTTTTCCCACTCATTCTTCATGTTCTCCTGCTCCCAAAATAACACCCTAGACTGTCTACCAGAGTAGGTCCGAAACAGGCCAAGAGGTTAAAATTTCAAAGAATCTCTCGAAAAAATGATGTGGCCTTGTCTTTTTAATAGAGTGCAGGGTTTTAAGTGACAAATTCAGAAGATTTTCGTGCAATAAAATCTGACTATTTTGAGTGCAGGATTAAGGACCACACTCTGAAATGAGTTAAATGAATTAAATTAAGCAAAGGGTAGACTTATCAACAGGGATCTTTTGAAAATATCAAAAGGCTCATGTCCATTGATCAAGGGACAGTTTGAAGTTCCTGTAATAACACTCTTCGTAATTAGCATCAACATTCTGTTTAAGTGTTCTGCAGTTACTGTCTTCAATGAAGTCAGGTTGATTATTACATAGTTCTAAGGTGGTAGCCCAATTTCCAAGCCATCTGGGTCTAAGAAGGAAGGAAGCTTCCTTGTGTGCTACCTAGAGACTCTGGCTAGGCCTCTAGCCCGCATTGCCTGAAACATCACAGGAGTTTGGCTGTTGCTACTATGTTTTTAAATTAGCAATAGTTACCTGCTGCTGCTACTGCTAAGTCGCTTCAGTGTGTCCGACTGTGCGACCCCATAAAAGGCAGCCCACCAGGCTCCCCCGTCCCTGGGATTCTCCAGGCAAGAACACTGGAGTGGGTTGCCATTTCCTTCTCCAATGCAGGAAGTGAAAAGTGAAAGTGAAGTCACTCAGTGGTGTCCGACCCTCAGCGACCCCATGAACTGCAGCCTTCCAGGCTTCTCCGTCCATGGGATTTTCCAGGCATGAGTGCTCAAGTGGGGTGCCATTCCAAGTGTATCTGTTTCCCACCTGCATTGACAGCCTCTTCTCCTGAACTTTATTCGGTTTATCTCAATCCAATGAGACCTCTCCTCTTTGATTCTGCCTACTCCCACTGCACTTGGCTTCTCTCTTGTAGCACCCACCACTCTCACTCATCTCCCAGGCCAGCCTGCCACAGTCATAGGTTTATGTTCCCAGCCCCTCTAGGTTATAACCCAGCAGCTTATGAGCTCCAGGAGGTCAAAGATCGTTTGGGTCATCTTTTCACTGCTTTAATTATGCCACGCAGTGAATCAATATTATAAGTTTAGCTTTCAGACCAAAATTTCAAAATAAGATAAATTGTGTCCTCAGTCATGTCTGACTCTTTGGGGCCCCAGGGACTTCGTCCATGAGTTTCCCAGTCAAGAGTACGGAAGTGGGTTGCCATTTCCTACTCCAGGGGATCTTCCCAGCCCAGGGACTGAAACCGCTTCTCTGAGTTTTCTCATTGGCAGGCAGATTCTTTACCACTAGTGCCACCTGGGAAGCCAAGATATTAATATAAATTGTATCTACTATTACTAACAATCCAGTGTTTATAACAAAGAAGTGCAATGATATATCTTTTCTTTTTAAAATATTTATTTATTGGCCGCATGGCACAGCATATGGGATCTTACTTCCCTGACCAGAGATGGAACCCTGCATTGGACCCACTGCATTGGAAGTGCAGAGTTTTAACCACTGGACCTCCAAGAAAATCACTTGTTTTTTGCTCTTAAATGACCTTTTAAATGTAACAGTGAGGAGCCTGGTAGGCTGCAGTCCATGGGGTCACTAAGAGTCGGACACGACTGAGCAACTTCCTTTCACTTTTCACTTTCATGCATTGGAGATGGAAATGGCAACCCACTCCAGTGTTCTTGCCTGGAGAATCCCAGGGACGGGAGAGCGTGGTGGGCTGCCGTCTATGGGGTCACACAGAGTCGGACACGACTGAAGTGACTTAGCAGCAGCAGCAGCAGTATATTTTTGCATAGGCAGGAAATATAATGTGGTCAAGAATTTTTGACTAGCTGCTGCTCAGATAAAGGATTGGAAAGACAATCTCTCAACCTATGAACTAACTTGTGGACAAATAAATAGCACTTGAAAATAACAATGTTTCAAAATGTTATTATTCTTATCTTTTTAATTTGCTATACAGTGATGATCCTGTTAATGTGTGTTGGGAGAGAGAAATGACCTATTTTGAAGAGTTTGTATGCTTGTTCCCATTCGTGGCAGAGATGGCTAATTACCTACCCATATCCAACTTTACCATTTTTCTTCCTAAGAGAACTCAAATATAATATGAGGCACCGGTGTGTCCAGCTGAAACACTGACCACTTTAACCTCCCCTGCAGCTGGAGGTGGCTCTTTGACACATTCATGACCAATGAGATATGAACTAGAAACTTTCAAGAAATCATTAGGAAAGAAAGATTTGGCTGGATCTTGAGATGATCATTATAAGTGAAGTACTAGATCAGATAAAGAAAGACAACTAGTATATGATGTCACTTATATGTGGAATCTAAAAAGACAATACAAATGAACATATTTACAAAACAGAAACAGACTCACAGGCATAGAAAGCAAACTTATGGTCACCAAAAGGGAAAACGAAGGAGGGATACATTAGGAGTATGGGATTGACAAGCTTCCCTGGTGGCTCAGACGGTAAAGAATCAACCGAGGTTCGATCCCTGGGTTGGAAAGATCCCCTAGAAGAAGGCATGACAACCCACTCCAGTATTCTTGCCCAGAGAATCCCATGGACAGAGGAGCCTTGTGGGCTACAGTCCATGGGGTCGCAAAGGGTCGGACACGACTGAGTGACTAAGCACATGGGATGAACAGAAGCAGACTATCGTACATAAATAGATAAACAACTAGGATTTACTATATAGCACAGGGGACTATATTCTATATCTTGTAATAACCTATAATGGAAAAGAACCAGAAAGAATATACATATATATGTAACTGAATCACTTTGCTGTACAACTGAAATTAACACAATGTTGTAAATCACTTACACCCCAATTTTAAAAAGGCTTGACAACATTGTTTTTTTCTTCAGCTTCCTCCTTCCAGCCTAGAAGGGCAGCAGCCATATTGAAAGCATGAGGAAGAAAGTCAGGTTTGGCAGTGTAGAAAGTCAGAAAGAACCTGGGTATTCAGTGGCATCACGGAGATGTTTCTTATGGGAGAAAAATAAATGCCTGAAGTTTTTAAGCCACTAGAGTTGGCTTCCTGTTACAATGAGCAAAAAAAAAAAAAAAAAATCTAACTGGTACAACATACCATTTTAAAATTCCCATCCTGGCACATACCAACAGAGGTGGATTAATGCAACTCTGTACCTTAGGCAAATATTAACTTTTCTCTACAAGGCTAAATAAGCACTGTTTATGTTATAAACAACCTAGTATATGATAGTTCTCCAAAAGCCTACTTTTCTCTTGTGTCTTCCAGCTACTTCATTTTTTTTTTCTTGACAAATATAATCTGCACTTGTAACTCATGCTGTGTTATTTCTAAAATGAACAGAGTTTATGTTTTAGCACACTGAAGGGTCTCTGGAGAATGGTTAGCACTTAAACTGAGCACCTGGGTGCATTATGAGAGCTAGCTTTTAAAAGGCTAGGTACAGGCAAGAGAAACTAGATTTATTTTGTAGTGCTGTTGTTGTTAATGGTAATATGGAATTTTTTTTTTTTTTTAGTTTCTTTTTTCAAATACCCATTCATTGGTGAAATTTCTACCAACCAGAGTCTGTCTTCCTGCTGGAAAATATGATCACTTTTTCAAAATTGTGGTATCATAGGCCTTTAGTGGTTTGACTGATCAGAGTGCTATAACTGCCCTTAGAAAGAGTTTGGGTTGATAGACTCAGCAAATAAAAATGCAGGACCCCATTAAGAATTTCAGATAAACAGTGACTAAATTTTTAGTGTAAGCATGTCACAAATATTGCAGGGGATACCTATACTATAGCATAATTTTTTTTTTAACCTGAAGTTTAAATTGCACTGAGTGTCCTGTATCTTATCTGGCAATCCTAGACCCAGGTGACTGGGGACCCCAATACTGGGCCCCAGGCTTTAGAGATCACCCATGGGTGCCTTTCAAGGATGAGGAATCCTTGGCACAGAATAGACATACCTACGCATTCCTGTACCCTCTTTATACATCATGTTCTGGGTATCTGCAATGCTAGTCTAAAGGTGTGAGCAAGGAGTGGCTGATGGGAAAGGGTGGATCAAGATGGTCTTTGTGGCTGAGGTGCCTGTTCACAGGAGCATGCTAGGCTGCTCAGTGCAATTTAAATTTCAGGTTAAAAAAAAAAATTATGCTGTAGTATAAGTACATCCCCTGCAATATTTGTGACATGCTTACACTAAAAATTTAGTCACTGTTTATCTGAAATTCTTAATGGGGTCCTGCATTTTTATTTGCTGAGTCTATCAACCCAAACTCTTTCTAAGGGCAGTTCTAGCACTCTGGTCAGTCAAACCACTAAAGGCCTATGATACCACAATTTTGAAAAAGTGATCATATTTTCCATCAGGAAGACAGACTCTGGGTACTTGAGCTGTGGAAGTAAACAAGGTCCATATGCTAGGTGAAGGTTAGGAGGGCCAAGAAATCAAGAAGATTTGGAGAAATATTGATTGAATGACAGGTAATTAAGACTTAACTGCTTTAGAAAATATTACAGCCATCTTTTATTTTCTCAGATATGAAAAAAATTCACTGTGAATATGCTATAAACAGTTTTAAAATGCACAAAAATGGATGTTGGCAGGAAGGAGTACTTAATACTAATGGAAGTTAGACATGTAACTCCCTAGATGTTAACAGGAAGAGATCTCACATTATTGATTTTGGCTATGTTAAGAAAAACCATAGACCACTTAAACTTCCTTGCATATTTTTTAGCCACTTTGAGTTCTGTGTGTTTGTCAGATTACATCAGAGCTGGGTGGGGAGGGGAATGCAGGGAGAGCCATGGCCCCTTTCCTCCTGGAGCCTTAAATATCACTGTTCTCAGTATTTTCGTCTATCTTTAAGATATTGCATAATACAAATTGTATTAGTTATGTATAGATTCAATCATTAAGTGATCAAAAGTATTTTTACACTTTTTAACGGGCTTTGGACTCAATGACACGCAGTCCATTTCACCCTGCAAAAATGTTTAGTTTTTATGAAGCATCAATGTTCCTCTTCTAGAAATGGTGCAGATTAGAATGACCAAGAATGGGGCTTGAGAAGCCAAAGTATATGCCACTGTCCCAAAATGCAACTTAGCAAGGCCAGATACAACTTAGAAAACTTATGTGGATTTAGTTGAACAGTCATTTAAGAGTTGACTTAAAACTGTCACAATCCTGAGCTGCTCACTTTATGCTTCTTCGGCTCACTATCCTCTAAAATTAGGAGGCATATGTTGGGATAATGATAGCATATCACACACATCCTTTCATTTTTAAAATGTATTTTATTGAGATATAACTCACATGCCATAAAGTCCACCTTTTTAAACCTCACAATTCTGAATGAACATTCATTTATTCTTACTTCCTCCCAATGCTACTAAGTTACAGAGAAGGGGAAAACCCACAAAGACAAAGAGAATGCAAGAGTTTGCATAATCATAACTGACCTTGCAGATATGAGAAAAAAAGCTGATTGCTAAGCTGGCAGTGGGGAAAGTAAAAAAGAACCTCATTTATAATACAGAACATCCAGAAACCTCAGGACTTGACACCTGCGGATTTAGGAAGATGGTGAGACTCAATACAGGAGGATTGATTGAAAGTCTACTTAAGAAGGAGTTAGGTGGTAATTCCCTCCCCAGATCTGCTCAGAAGACTGAAGCAGTTTCTCTGGAGAAGGAAACTGGCCTATCTCTTGACTAGAGCACAGTGAGTACATTTGAAGGTAATTTCCTACCACAAGCAGAGAAGTTCATTAGCCATTCGTATCTCGAATGCTGAGATCCCCAACTTCCCTTGATTCTCAAGAAGGCAGACAGCCAGGTCTATGAAAGTTGGAATGTCTTGGAAGTAGGAGATTAAAGGACCCAACTCTTAGGAATTTGACCAACACAAGAAAGAAAACATCTGAAATGTTGATCTTGTAGAAGCCATATCACCTAATCCTCAAACTCATGGTCCACAAGTCATGCCTAGACACCAGGGAGATCAGTCAGCTGTTAAGGCCTATGACAGGTGGCCATGAACTAACAGAGAATTCCACAGTAGAAGACAGAAACCAAAATAAACTCAAAAGAAAGGCAACTTGTAGGAAACAAACTATACAGGGTAAAGAAAGCATTTTTTGGCTATAACTTTTGGTATACTACCATGATTATACTCAGACAGAAGATATCCCAAACATGAAACAAATACTTGCTATATATAAAAAAAGGAACATTCAGAAACTAAAGAATTTTTAGAAGCTAAATATGTTATGCGTGCGTGCTCAGTCATGTCCAGCTCTTTGCCACAGACTGTAGCCCGCCAGGCTCCTCTGTCCATGAAATTTTCCAGGCAAGAATACTGAAGCAGATTACCATTTCCTACTCCAGGGGATCTTCCCAGCCCAGAAATCAAACTGTGCTTCTTATGTCTCTTGCATTGGCAGGCAGATTCTTTACCACTGGGCCACCTGGGAAACCCCCCAGATATATTATAGTAGACATTAAAATACCTGTGGTAGGCAGAGTAAGGATCCCTAAAGATGTCTACATCCTAAACCCTGAAACCTATGGCAAAATGGACTTTGCAGATGTGATTAAGGTTAGGGACCCTGAAATAAAGAGATCACCTTGGACTACCAAGTGGGCCCAATCTAGCTAAATGAGCCCTTTAAAGCTGAGAACTTTTCTAGCTGGAAGCTAAGAGATGCCACAGTAGGAGAAGAGAGATGAGATACATCAGAGGGAACCCACTCACTGTTAATGGCTTTGAAGATGAAGGAAGGGACCATGACCCAAGCAATATGGGTAACTCTGGAAGCTGGAAGAGCCCTGAGCTGACAGCCATCAAGAAGATATGGACTGCAGCCCTATAAGCGTATGAAACTGAATTATGCCAACAATCTGGATAGGCAAATAAAGAGTCTTTCCAAGAATCTCCCTGATGTCAAGAGCCAACTCATTGGAAAAGACCCTGATGCTAGGAAAGATTGAAAGCAGGAGGAGAAGGGGACGACAGAGGATGAGATGGTTGGGTGGCATCACCAACTCGATGGACATGAGTTTGAGCAAGCTCCAGGAGTTGGTGATGGACAGGGAGGCCTGGCGTGCTGCAGTCCATGGGGTCACAAAGAGCTGGACATGACTGAGCAACTGAACAAGAACAACAGCAAGAATCTCCAGAAAGCCCTCTAGACTCCTTGACTCTAAGTCCTTGACTTAGAATCTGACTCCTTGACTCATGAGTCCATAAGACTCATGTTAGATTTCTGACCCTCAGAACTATAAGATGGTGCATTTGTGTTATTTTAACTCACTTTATGCAATAGAAAGTGAAGTAAATTTCCTGGAAAAGAGAACAAAAGACAAAGACCCGACAAATGGAGAAAATAGAAGAAAAATAGAAGACTGATCCCAGAGATTCAATATCCAAAAACGAGCCCAACAGAGAGACACGGAGGAAGCAAACAGAAGAAAATCTGTTTTTGTTTTTGTTTTTAATAATTTGAGGGATTTCCCTAAATGGGAGGAAATGCTGATGGCATGGCATGTATTAATATTTATGAAATTCAGAACACTGAAGACAGATTCAGAGATGAAAAAAATGGTCATTTTCAAAAGTAAAAAGAAAAACTGATTTTTAACTTTTGAATAAGACTAGAGGACAATGGGGCACTACCCTTAATTTACTAAAGTGATTTTCCCCTCATTTTCTTTGTTTTGAGAGGACAGAGTAGGAGTAGATGGGAAAGAAAGTTAAGAACAGGTGGCATAGAGGTGTGATAGAAGACAGAAAGCCTCACCTGTCATAGTGGAAAGTTAGTGGATCATGCCTAAAACTGATAATGTCTAAAACTGGTGTGAGTTATCATTTCTTACTCCAGGGAATCTTCCCAACCAGGGATTGAACCCGTGTCTCTCACGTCTCCTGCACTGGCAGGTAGATTTTTTACCACCAGCACAACCTGGGAATCCCTAAAACTGAATAAATATCCACATATACATGTTATTTATTAATAAAGATAGGAAATTTTTAAAAAATTATTTTAAAATGGTTGCCTTCAGGGAAGCTCATACAAAGGGTGGGGGCAGGGTAGACTTAGGGAGTTTTTTTGCAACAATTCTGATTTTCCACTGTAAAATACGTGCATGTTTAACTTCAATGAAAACTAAAGCCTGAGAAGTGGAAATAAACCAGAGAAAACAAAGTCAATAACTAAAGTGATTAAGTTTAATAAGTAAAGTGACTTGAACACATTCAGTAGTCCAAAAAAACTTCAAAGAGAGCTATTTTGCATTTCCCTTGAATTGTATTGGCCTTGAAATAGCCAGTGAAATATCTGTATTTGTTCTGTGTAGAAAGCTTTCAAACCTTTCACATTTCCAGCAGGATATAAGCCTCCTGGTATTTCCAATCTCTCTTTTAGCTCTGAAGATCTATGGTGCCTAAGAAGATGGAAAAAATATACTGTGGGAGATCCAAATATATCACCAGGCAGTTTGCAATCACATTTTCGGAAATGTACATTTGAGTATTGGATCATATGCTTAAAAGGATATCTAGGAAGATATTGACCAAGCATTAATAATGGTTATTTTTTGATGGTAGGATCAAATTGTTCACATTGTCCTCTGTTGTTTCTTGTTATTTTTCTTAACACTGAGCTTGTGAAAAGCAATAAAGGTATTTTCCTGGAGGAAAAAAAATCTAAGGAGTCAACAACCAAAATATTTTGTATTGACTCTTTCTATCCCATGGAAGTTTTAAAACTTCCAGTCTTAGAATAATCTGCAAACACTCAACTTCCCAGCACCTTTCTAGTCACTTTGTTTTTACCCTTAGCAATCACTATTTGCACATAGCCAAGTTCTTTGGAATCATCTGGGATTTCTGCCATCTCCTTTTTCCCCAAATTAAACTTTTCAGGATGAAGAGGAATAAAAACTACAGTATCAGGTCAAGAGTTATCTATGTTGTTTAACAGGCACAGAGTTTCAGTTTGGGATGATGAAGAAGTTCAGGAGATGGAGCCTGGTGACAGTTGCACATACCTACGGCTTAGGTGTCACTAAGTCATATGCTTAAAAATGGTTAAAATTGCAAATTTCATGTCCTGTATATTTTTGACAATTAAAAAAAAAGACTTATCCCACACTTGTACTTTTTTCACTTCTAACTGATCATTATAAATAATAGTTGACTATTATGGAGGGACAGAGAAAATGTTGAATAAGTTTGAGAAAGATACCAAGTGCTATAAAATCTGTTTACCAATCCATGTTTTCTGAAGGCAGTCCTTGATGTGATGCAACTCCAAAGTTTCTATCATGAAATAAATTTTAGTTGTTCTTCCTTTAGGGGAAAAAAGTGAAAGGGTTTGTCGTTCAGTCACTCCCGACTCTTTGAGACCCCACGGACTGCAGCCCACCAGGCTCCTCTGTCCATGGGGATTCTCCAGGCAAGAATACTGGAATGGGCTGCCATTCCCATCTCCAGGGGATCTTCCCAACCCAGGGATTGAACCTGGGTATCTTGCACTGAAGATAGATTCTTTACCTTCTGGGGAAGATAATAAAATATATTGTAATTTTATCTCAATAAAATACATTTTAATTTTATCTCAATAAAATATATTTCAATTTTATCTCAATAAAATATATTTTCAGTTCCTTAGATTAGGGAAATTAAGAGGTAATTGATTCTGAAGAGGGAACAAGGAAAAGAGAGTAATATGATTTCCTCATACAAAATGTTTTGGTCGTTGTTACAGATTCCCCAGGAAGGAAGCTTATTGGTGAGTCCTCCGGGGAGTGAACTTGTTGGGGTAGAGAAGTAAGCAAGATGAGGCTAAGAGCAAACCTTGAGATTGTCATAATAGACACCTCATTCCCCACCTCTGGGAGCTCTGCAGCGGGGATGCTTCTTCAGAATGTCCCAAATTGAAGCAAAGAGCCCTGCCTTACTATCCCTATGTTGACCCATCCTAGAAAGTGGGCTGCCCTCAGGAAATGATTTTGAGCAAGGTGGCGTTCTCCTGATGCGGGCCATTCTCCTAGAGAAACTAAGCTGAAAGCAGCAGCTACTAACACTCCCAGTTCTAAAGGGAGCACCTGGGTGGGACCGCTCCGCATCCTCTCCATCATATTCTACGGACTTCTTGGGCATTGCTACCCACTGAATAAATAAGTAATAAAGTCAGAACTTAGCAGTGCCAAGCAAAGAAGTAAGAATTAAAACCTGCCTTCTAATAAAATTTGAATTTAAGAAAAATGTCCCATTGACCACATGGTAGGCCCTTGACTCAGAATTTTTTCTATTTTCAAAGGGCCAAAAATCTACTCCTAATGATATCATAATGATGTACTACAATGTTACCAGTAAAAGCTTTTCAAGCTTCACTCATGGTGTATTTTAAGCCCAGTTCTCATATTCAAGAAGGAAAGAAAGAAGTAAAAGGAAGGAAGGGAGAGAAAGAAAAGAGAAAGGAAGAATTTTAAGCCATTTCATAGACTCTGTCCTAAAGCCCAAGATACATAGTAGGGTGAGTGCCCTTCCTCCACAAATGTAGCAAAATTAAAATGATGGATGACTAAAGAGAATCTCTCTTTCCCTCACTTATCTTCTCTCTTGCTTCCTCCCCAGGGAAAATGCCAAAGACGCATGAGGCTTCTAAAGTAAACCATTAGATGCAGATGTGAAAGTAATTATCCAAGAGCTACTGCTTCTAACACAAGAAAGAAAAATAGCCTGTCCTCAGTCTCCACTAATAAATCATCTGAGGGTTCCTATTAGACAAGGGGCTTATGAAATCCCACTTGCTGGCCTACAGATGAACTGTCTGAAAAGTATTTCCTATGGTTCTCAACATTTTCTAAGCTTTAAACTAACATGCTAAGTCATGTAGTTTGTGTGCTAAGTTGTGTCTGACTCTGCAACCCTATAGACTGTAGCCTGCCTGGCTCCTCTATCCATATATTGAAAAACAAATTGAACTATTTCCTCCAATCCCCTTTTTGTTATATTCAATATGGAAATGTTAATAGAACCAAAAATCAATGCAAGGTCATATACTATTAATAATACTCTGATTTCCCCAACAACCTTGAGGTGACAGGATGACGTCTTGCAAATGAGGACCTTGAGACAAAGATGTTAACAACTTACTCAAAATCTTGTAAATGTCAGAGCTGTTACTCATTAGAGATCTCCCTTTGAGTCTAGAGAGCTATCTAGTATACTATGACAGCAAAACAGCTTTGAGGATGAACTAAAACATTGACACAGCTTCATTCAGGGATGAAACACACACACACACACACACACAAGTGAACATTTCCTATTCGACCCACCAGCCTGGTGCCATCCCAGTAGACAGACTTGAGATCAAAAAATGATAGAATAATCATGTGACTCTAGGCTGGAAACTATTTCAAGTGAACATCTGATTTGGTCCTTTGCCTTCAGGGAAATAACTTTATCATTATGTCCATTTTAGTTGAGTTTCAAAGTGAAAGTGAAGTCGCTCAGTCGTGTCCAACTCTTAGCGACCCCATGGACTACAGCCCACCAGGCCCTCCGTCCATGGGATTTTCCAGGCAAGAGTACTGGAGTGGGGTGCCATTGCCTTCTCCGTAACAGCGGCTAGGCATATTATATTTTCTTGGAGCTGGTAAGAGGATGATAAATACCCAGGATGCATAATTATTAATGAAGGGATAGCCAGAATCCAGGTTTCTTCTAATTCCTGAAGTGAACTAGACCTCAGGTTGAGTTCTCACAACCACTTTGTGGTATAGGCAACAGTCAGACTATTTTAAGCTGATGTTGGTCATGTTTGGGGCAGCCCAGGAAAGGACAGTCTCCCAGTAGCTGGAGTGGACATCTGTCTACACAATATGATTTAAGAGGTCTCTGATTACTACTGGGGCTTCCCTGTGGCTCAAACAGTAAAGAATCTGCCTGCAATGTGGAAAACCTAGGTTTGATCCCTGGGTCAGGAAGATCCCCTAGAGAAGGGAATGGCTACCCCCTCCAGTATTCTTGCCTGGAGAACCCAATCGACAAGAGGAGTCTGGTGGGCTATAGTCCATGGGGTCACAAAGAGTCAGACACAACTGAGCGACTAACACTTTTCACTGATTACTACTAAGAGACTGAATAAACAAACAGACCATGGGCAGGCTAGATATGGCAGTAGAACTTTCACCCACAACCGGCAGAAACCAGTCCAGGAAGCCAAACCCCAACCTCTGCAGTGATAAGCCCAGAGCAGTCAGGGCTTGGTCACTGACTGCCAGCCTTCTTACTTGTTGCCCACACTTTCAACTCACGGCCAACCAGAGAAAGCCAAATATGTTCCCCAAACCAATCACATAAGATGCTCACTGCTAGTCAGGCTACCTGTAGCTTCCATATGCCAACAACCTCCAATCAGAATATACCTGAAGCCTCTCCATTTTTTCACTACGGCCATCCCTTGTATTCACATGGGGTTTGTTTCCAGGACCAAAATCTAGGGAGGCTCAAGTCCCTTTTATAAAATAGCACAGTATTTGCATATAACCTGCACAATCCTCCAGCTTAATTCATCTCTGGTTTACTTACAATACCTGTGTGTGTTCAGCCACTCACTCATGTCTGATTCTGAGACCCCAAGGACTGTAGCACACCAGGCTTCTCTGTCCATAGAATTTTCCAGGCAAGAATACTGGAGCTGGTTGCCACTTCCTACTCCAGGGGATCTTCCTGATCCAGGGATTGAGCCCGTGTCTCTTGCGTCTCCTGCTTTGGCAGCTGGTTTCTTTACCACTGCTATATAAATGCCATGTAGATAGTTGCCAGTGCATAGAAAATTCAAGTTTTGCCTTTAGAACTCTCTGGAGTATTTTTTCAAATATTTTTTACCCCCAGTTTGTTGAATCTGTGGATGTAGAATTCATGGATATAGGAGGCTGACCGTATAAATCTTCCTACTCCCCTGTCTGCTGTTGAGGCTTTGCCAAACGCTAATGATGGTGGCTGACTTCCTTGGTATCACAAGCTCTGAATAAATAGCTGCTATTTGTTCTCATTGGGTGGTCTTTATTTCCACAATTTCCCTGGAGGCTCCAACAAGATATGATCTGCCTTGCCCATTGCTACCAACCGCACCCTTCAACCAGGTGTGGTACCATAGAGGCCCCTTCTCTTGTTGTGGCTTTTGAGCCCATGTTAACATAGGAAGTCAACACCAGGTTTAAACTCCATTCTCTTTAAATTGAGTGCCTTGACTATTTATTCTCAATTTGGTGAAAGTGTTAGTCGCTCACCGTGTCTGACTCTTTGTGACCCTGTGGACTGTAGCCAGGCAGGCTCCTCTGTCCATGGAATTCTCTAGGCAAGAATATTGGAGTGGGTTGACATTTTCTTCTCCAGGGGATCTTCCTGACCCAGGGACTGAACCCATGTCTCCTGCATCTCCTGCATTGGCAGGCAAATTCTTCCCAGGCTTACCACCTGGGAAACCCTCTCAATTTGGTACCCAGGTTATGTATCAGTTCCCCCTCTTTTTGGCATCTTTTGTAGAATCAAGCCATTTCTGTTGATTCTTTTGCTCTATTCAGTACTCTGAGTGTGTGTTGCTCTCGTGTTTGTCTTGTTAGTCATCAATGGAGGATCACAAGGTAGGACACAGACACAGACCCTATCAGCCTGATTTTCAGCCTCAAGGACTGAGTTTGTGGTTTTCACTGATGAACCCGTAGCGATTCAGGCAAACTTTGCTGTGGGTCGCCAACAAACTTGCATAAGGTTCATCTTGTTTGCCTTGATTTTTTTCTTTTCTTTTCTTTTTTCCATCCTGAGAGCTTGCCTTTGAACCTGAGAGGATATGTTGTCTGCTTTCCTGCCTACCAGGGGGAAAACCCTGTCTGTGTGTCTCAGCCAGTTGTCAGGGTGGCTCTTGAACGATGAGGTTTCAACTGATTTTTACCAGCTTTTGTGGGGTCATCTAAGTTCAAATCTTCTCCAAAAAAAAAAAAAAACAACTTCTGCTTCTTATAGATATGCTCATTACAACCCTAATTCTTGTGATTTTCCCCCCCAAATGGCTATCAGTTCAAAATATCAAGAGTTCCCTGGATGAAATTTGAGTTCCCTGGGTGAAACTGTCCCCTGTACACACGGAGGACAAGAAAGAGGCAGACCCGTCCAGATTGGTGGGTGTCTAGTTTCATAAACAAGAGAACTTACATAGAAGGTTTGTGTTGGGTGGACACAACCAATACCATCCAAGAGTTTATACTCCATACCCAACTTCATACCAAGTGTTTATACAGAGGCCTTAATGAGGTTTAGTCACACACACCACCCAGATGGTCATAAAAACACTTTACTCTCTAATTTTACAAATCTATTGAAATATTAACTATTTTTCTCCTTTATTGTTGACCTCAGTTCAGTTCAGTCGCTCAGTCGTGTCCGATGCTTTGCGACCCCATGAACCTCAGCACGCCAGGCCTCCCTATCCATCACCAACTCCCGGAGTTCACCCTAACCCATGTCCATTGAATCGATGATGCCATCCGACCAACTCATCCTCTGTCGTCCCCTTCTCCTCCTGCCCTCAATCTTTCCCTAGAGACTTATATTCCAATATTGAAACATGCTTGCATTCCTGATATAAACTCTATTTGGTCAGAAAAACTTTTTGTTTATTTTTTGTTATTAATTCTGTATTTTTTTGTTGTTTAGTCGCTAAGTCATTTCCAACTTTTTCGCGACCCCATGGACTGTAGCCCGCCAGGCTCCTCTGTCCATGGGATTTCCCAGGCAAGAATATTGAAGATGATTGCCATTTCCTTCTCCAGGGGATCTTCTCCATCAGTGATCGAACCCATGTCTCCTGCTTGGCAGGCAGATTCTTTACCACTGAGCCACCTGGGAAGCCCAATTCTGTATTTCAGTTCAGTTCAGTTGCTCAGTTGTGTCTGACTCTTTTCGACCCCATGGACTACAGCACACCAGACTTACCTGTACTTCACCAACTCCCAGAGCTTACTCAAACTCATGCCCATCGAGTTGGTAATGCCATCCGACCATCTCATCCCCTATCCTCCCCTTCTCCTCCCACCTTCAATCTAGCATCCGGGTCTTTTCAAATAAGTCAGTTCTTCCCATCAGGTGGCCAAAGTATTGGAGTTTCAGCTTTAACATCAGTCCTTTCAGTGAATATTCAGGACTGATTTCCTTAGGATTGACTGGTTGGCTCTCCATACAGTCCAAGGGACTCTCAAGGGTCTTCTCCAACACCACAGTTCAAAACCATCAATTCTTCAACACTCAGCTTTCTTTATAGTCCAACTCTCACATCCATACATGACTACTGGAAAAACCATAGCTTTGACTATACGGACTGTTGTTGGCAAAGTAAGCCTCTGCTTTTTAATATGCTGTCTAGGTTGGTCATAGCTTTTCTCCTAAGGACCAAGTGTCTTTTAATTTCATGGCTGCAATCACCATCTGCAGTGATTTTGGAGCCCCAAAAAATAAAGTCTCTCACTGTTTCCACCGTTTCCCCATCTATTTGCCATGAAGTGATGGGACTAGATGCCATGATCTTAGTTTTCTGAATGTTGAGTTTTAAGCCAACTTTTTCACTCTCCACTTTTACTTTCATCAAGGGGCTCTTTAGTTCTTCTTCGCTTTTTGCCATAAGTGTGGTGTCATCTGCATATCTGAGGTTATTGATATTTCTCTTGGCAATCTTGATTCCAGCTTGTGCTTCATCCAGCCTAGCATTTCTCACGATGCACTCTGCATATAAGTTAAATAAGCAAGGTGACAATTTACCCTGCTTATTTAATTGTGTATTCTATATTTACTTTATAATATTCAGTTTGATTTTGTATGTGTATTTGTAAGTGAAATTGGTCTGTAGTCTCCTTGTCTGGTTTTGCTATTACAGGGGAGAAAATCATTTCCTTTGTTCCCTTCTAGGTTCTTTGGCTGGTCTAATAACTAAATTGACAGAAGATGGACTAACAGGAGAAAAACAAATTTAATTTCATGTGTCTGTGGGGACTAATAAAAATATTAGACTCAAAAAAAAAAAAAGAACACTTTCCTCTCTCAAGGCTGCCTCCTTGAAACAGCTCTTCGTGCAGAAATGGTGGGCAGACAGTACATTCCAAGGACAAGTGAAAGAGTCAGGAGCCTCCAATCGCCTGGTTTCCATCTTGCAGGTTGACCAGAGGTCGAGTCCTCGGGTGACCTCCTCCAGCAATGACATAACTTCATCACAGGTGACGTGGGTCCTCAATGGCCACTCTAAGGAAACACTTCAGTTCAGTTCAGTTCAGTCGCTCAGTTGTGTCTGACTCTTTGCAACCCCATGGACTGCAGCACACCAGGCCTCTCTGTCCATCACCAACTCCCAGAGTTCACTCAAACTTACATCCATCCAGTCGGTGATGCCATCCAGCCATCTCATCCTCTGTCATCCCCTTCTCCTCCTGCCCCCAATCTCTCCCAGCATCAGAATCTTTTCCAATGAGTCAACTCTTCGAATCAGGTGGCCAAAGTACTGGAGCCTCAGCTTCAGCTTCAGCATCATTCCCTCCAAAGAAATCCCAGGGCTGATCTTCAGAATGGACTGGTTGGATCTCCTTGTAGTCCAAGGGACTCTCAAGAGTCTTCTCCAACACCACAATTCAAAAGCATGAATTCTTCGGTGCTCAGCTTTCTTCATAGTCCAACTCTCACATCCATACATTACTACTGGAAAAACCATAGCCTTGACTAGATGAACCTTTGTTGGCAAAGTAATGTCTCTGCTTTTCAATATGCTATCTAGGTTGGTCATAACTTTTCTTCCAAGGAGTAAACGTCTTTTAATTTCATGGCTGCAGTCACCATCTGCAGTGATTTTGGAGCCCAAAAAGATAAAGTCTGACACTGTTTCCCCATCTATTTCCCATAAAGTGATGGGACCAGATGCCATGATCTTATTTTTCTGCATGTTGAGCTTTAAGCCAACTTTTTCACTCTCCTCTTTCACTTTCATCAAGAGGCTTTTTAGTTCCTCTTTACTTTCTGCCATAAGGGTGGTGTCATCTGCATATCTGAGGTTAAGGAAACACTTAATATGACGAATACTGTTCATTTGAGAGGAACCTTAATAAAGAAAGGGAAGAAGTTTTCTCAGGTGCAGTGTTTCTTGCTTGGTATGTGGAGGCCTCCAAAGGAAATTCTAATTCAGTGATTGCTTCACTAAAAAATTATTTGGCCAAACCTAAAAAGAATCTGGCAAATTTGACAGTAAGAAATTAGGCTCCTTTCCTCAATAAACCTCCTCCTACCCCCACTCCTATCCCTCTACCCCACTGCCTGTCTGCTTCCAGCTTGCTGGCCTCTTCCTTCCCCGTCAGATCTCTCTCCTACCTTCACAGACTTCTCCTGTTACTGAAAGTGGGGGTCCAGCTACTTGCCGCTCAAAAGGCAATAAAGAGGCCAGGCTGGTGGAAAGAAAAGTTTGCTTTATTTTGAATGCTGGCAACCAGGGGGGATGGGGTGTCTGTCCAAAGATCCAGTGCCTCCACTGACAATCAGTGGGCAAGAGCTTTTATAGACAGAAGGAGGTGGTTACATGCAGAAATAGCAGTCATTCATCTTGAAATCTGGAGAAGGCAATGGCAGCCAACTCCAGTACTCTTGCCTGGAAAGTTCAATGGACGGAGGAGCCTGGTGGGCTCAGTCCATGGGGTTGCGAAGAGTCGGACATAACTGAGCGACTTGACTTTCACTTTTCACTTTCATGCATTGGAGAAGGAAATGGCAACCCACTCCAGTGTTCTTGCCTGGAAAATCCCAGGGACAGAGAAGCCTGGTGGGCTGGCTGCCGTCTGCAGGGTTGCAGAGTCGGACACGACTGAAGTGACTTAGCAGCAGCAGCATATTGAAATCGGTCATCAGCGAGCTGACCGGCATCATCTTGATTACTTTAGATACACTTGATCTTCAGTTCCAGGATCTATTTATTTCCATTTCTTAAGGCCAGTTCTCAGAATTGTGGCAGCTTATATCATGGCTACAGTCTGGTCATTGTGTAGTTAACTTCTTCTAGCTGGTAGGGGTTTCTGTATCTATAAGACAGCTCGAAGGATATGACTCAGAATATTATCTATAGCCCTTGAGAAGGAACTAAAGGACCTCGACTTTGCTTAATGACTACATCATTATTATGTTGTCTTCTTTGAGTGTTTTCCTTTGTATCTGCCTGTTCTGACTTCTCTGATTAAACTTATTCTTTGGTTAAAGTTTTTCCACCAACAAAAGGCAAGCTGAGGATATGGAGGACAAAGACCATAGGCTCCTGCCCCGTTTCACTCCCTCCACTTCCCCTTGCCCAGACTCCTACATTTTCCCAACAATGTTCCGAAGACCTGAAAATACTAGTTGCCTCTAAAGATCAACCAGCCCATGAACCAATATGCAAGCAACTGTAAAAGTTAAATGCTGGAACTAGCTGAATTAACAGCCATAATTAAGAATTGCTGCAAACCCAGATAATATCAGCAACTCTTCATAGAAAGATTTATAATTATCTTGCATATAACCTAGGTGGGTATAACCCTGGTTACCTGAGCTGTATCAGCTATGTGTTGGTCATAACCTCAGATGCTAAATGCTGGAGGGCAAAAGCTGACTTATCTGACTCAGGAAAGTTTCCAGAGGATGTATCTTTACACAGTAAATTTAAGGAAAAAAATCATCCCCAAAGTAGGGCAAATCCCCCTAATAGTCAAACCTGAAATACTTCTTATTAAGTCAATTGGACCATAATTTAAGCATGCAAATAAATAAAAAGCTAAAGCTATTGATGATTTGGGGATGATCTAGAAAATAACTTTCAGCAACATTTGTAAATTAAAGATTACATTAACAGTGGCCTGAGTGATCTAGACAAACCCATGGAGTTTTAATTCAAGTTCACGGGAAGTATCATCATCCATTGCTTATTAGCACTGCATCTCTGACCTGGTTATAAAGGCTATTCCCCTTATTTTGGGGGCAGTGTAATTGCCAGTACAAAACTCTCAGTGTCTCTAATGAATAAGTTCCAGGCTCCCTACTTAACTTTGTATGTCCTCAAACAATCCACACATTACTACTTACTGAGAACACAAAACTCCTTCACCCAGTCAGTTAACTTCTTTGGATATTCTGTTGCTCTCTCCCCTTCACATCACTATTCACCATCTCAACACCTGACTCTGGCTTCTCCCTGACTCTACCAAAAGAGGGGAGCCCCACGGTTGACTTACCTCAGTTAGCATATTCACCTTGCGCTCAGTCGCTAAGTTGCATCCGACTCTTTGCAACCCCTTGGACTCTAGCCCACCAGGCTCCTCTGTCCATGGAATTTTCCAGTCAAGAATACTGGAAGTGAGTTGCCATTTCCTTCTCCAGGGTATTCACCTTACTCAGATATATTAGAAACTCCTATTGAGAACACTAACCTAAAATTACTTATGGATGGATTATACCTCAGAAGCAAAATTGGAGGCCAAGCAGATTATCCACCTAGTAATTTAAGCTTTTCTTTAGAAGATAATCCTCTACCTGAGGTAAAATCAGCACCAATGACAAGACTTTTACACTTAGTAGAATTTGTCTGTTATCCAAAGACCAGAGAGTCAACATACATACAGAGAGCAGGTATGCTTTTGGCAGGACATGTTTTGGAAGCAAAAGGGGCCTCACACCTCTGCTGGAATCTCTTTCCAACATGGACAACAAATTTAGACCTTTTAGATGCACTCCTACTTCACAAAGATTTCACAAAGACTGAGACCAAGCAAAAAGTCACCAGGCTTCCCTAGTGGCTCAAATGATAAAGAATCTGTCTGCAATGCAAGAGACCAGAGTTCGATCCCTGGATCGGGAAGATCCCCTGGAGGAGGAAATGACAATCCATGCCAGTATTCTTGCCTGGAGAATTCCATGGACAGAGGAGCCTGGCAGGCTACAGTCCATGGGATCACAAAGACTCAGGCACAGCTGAATGACAAACACTTTCTAGCAAGAAGAAAGAATATGGAAGCTGAAGAAATGCTCTAGCAGCATTTCCAAACAAGAAGACTTAACCAAGGTTATGACCTTAACTACACCCTCAAAAGATAAATCTCTGGAGAGATTCAATGAGGCATTATAGAATACCCGTTCTTAGTCCCTGGTTTGGAAAGGAAGGATGGGGAAAATCTGACTGTGCTCTTCACACAGGTAATCTCTGACGCTCCCAACGTAACCAGGAAGGGTGAGTTTTGAATTTACACTGGATCTGCTCCTGTGACTTTGGGCTTCCTTTGTGGTTCAGCTGGTAAAGAATTCGCCTGCAAAGCAGGAGACCTGGGTTTGATCCCTAGGTTGGACAGATCCCATGGAGAAGGGAAAGGCTACCCACTCCAGTATTCTGGCCTGGGGAATTCCATGGACTATATAGTCCTTGGGGTTGCAAAGAGTTGGACATGACTGAGCGACTTTCACTTGCCACTTTTGTTACTGTAGGCATATATAATGGCCTGACTCAGGGAGATAACCTGAGCTGCCCACCTGTGAGAGACTGTAAGGAAGTGAAACTCATCATTCCCCTGCCTGAGGCTTGCCATTCTAGGGGACATTTGCAAAGACTGAATGGTCTTTTTACTTTGTTTCCTCATCTCCCCCCTCATCTCTGATCCATAAAAGAAACTGGCAACCAGGCTGGACAAGATGGTTATTTTGTGGCGCTAGCCTACTATCTTCTCCCAAGTAAAGTCCTTTCCTTGTTTTAACACCTCATCTTGGATTATTGGCCTGTCATGAGGGGAGCAGAGCGAGCTTGGACCTGGTAACTCCAAAAGCACTACTTTGTGGCACCAGATGATTTCAAAGGGATATGAGCTAAATTTCTCCATGAAACTACTCAGCATGGTGCACAAAATTTGGTTACCAGCTTAAATCAACATTAATAGGGAAAGTTTTAAAAGACAGCTGGAATTATTCTCAGGTCATGTGTGGTTTGTCAACAACATAATCCTGAAAAAAGCTGTAAAAGTTGGGGGATGGCCAGGATCTGATGACTCACGGGCCCTTTGAATCCCTTTAGGTGGATTTTTCCTGCAAGTATTTTATCCTCTCTATGGAATTTGAATATGGTTTAGTTATTGTACATCTATTTTCTAGAGGAGTTGAGGCATTTCCTCGCCGAAAAGCTACAGTTCTTATAGTTTAGCTAAACAGCTATTTGATTTTGTGTTCCAACCTGGGGTATACCAAGTTTTATATCAAATAACCAAGTCCCACACTTTAGGGAAGCTATTATAAAAGAATTGTGTAACATGTTCTCTCTTACCCAAAAATGTCATACCCTTTTCTACCCATAATCTCCTGGAAAAACCAAAAGAACCAACGGCATTCTTAAATTAAAATAAACAAAATTTTCAGATATCCTTGGCCAAAAGTATTCCCAGTAACCCTATGGCCCATGCATTTAGGAATTTCACCTCTACTTTCAACTCAGGCTTGCTGCAAGCAGATATGGCAAAATATTGCAACAGATTCATGTAGTATGCCAAGTCCTATTGCTAATAGATCAGGACTGTCTTCCTGCATCTTCTGAAATAGCCTCTTCTTCATCTTCAACCAAGAGATCTGTCTATTGGAAGATCTGTTGGAGATCTGTTGGAGGCTCTTGGACTTCATCAGAAGAAATCTTATCAAGCACTGTAAGCAACAAATAGAACAGGCCATAATTCCACACTGAAGGAGAGATCCAGAATTCCACACACAGTCAGCAAGCTACTCCATTGGGGAACTCGGACTGCAGATCATCAGGGACCCACTAAAAGCAGTAGATCTTGTGGAAGTAGACAGATGAACCAAAAGCTTTGGAACAAGCTGATGACCTCAGAAAGCAGACAGCTTCCATCCAAATGTTGAGCTGAGACCACTGCCTTGTTTCCGTGCTGTTGTTTTTTTTTTTAATCAGCTTATTTATAACTATTCTTCTTATTTTCTACAGATCTCCCAGCTTTCATCTACCATAATGACCTTTTTTTTCTTTTATTTCCTCCTTATTATAATTGTAGGTCAGAATACACTCATTCTAATGCCATTCTCAAACCCTAAACTGGTCTAAATCTTACTAACTCCTAAATAAGCCATCCATCACTGGATCCCCATGATTTAAAAAAAAAAAAAAAAAAAAGGCTTCTGGGCAATTCTGGTCTCCTGACATAAAATCATAGGACATTACAGCTGATGGCATCTCAATTTGCACCTACATGGTTAAAGAGCCTTGAACAAATCAAACTGTGACTTTGTTAGCATCCCTCTCACCCAAGACAAGCAAACTCACAAAAAATCCAATTATCACAATTTATTGATTGGACTCAGGGTAATTCTAAATTTGAATTCAACAAACTGCATAGGGCAATAAACCAAACCTTTGCTGCCTGGAAGAGACAACCAGAAATTCAAATTCCAATCTTGTAAGTAATTCTCTTTTCCTAGGTCGCTCTATGCCAATGTGGTAAGATACCTGATCTGGTTTACCTCAGAGTAGCATCTTCTGCACTTCACAGATAATATTCCAAGACTTGTCTGGAGCAGAGACCCTAATTTTCTAAATCTCCGGCGCTGGAAACTCTAACTCAGACTTGAACTAAGAACAAGGCACACTTGACTATTCAGGCACTCTATCCTGAGGAATTACTGATTCACTGCTTATGAGAATAGTCAGAGCAATGTTTCCAACAGTAGGAATCATACAAATAAAAAAGACTGTAGGACTTCCCTGGTGGTCCAGTGGTTAAGAATCTGTCTGCCAATGCAGGGAACACAGGGTTTGATCCCTGATTAGGGTAGATTCCACATGCCATAGGGCAAATAAGCCCATGAGACACAGGTTACTGCAATGAGAAGTCCTCACACCACAGCTAGAGTGTAGCTAGAGTGAAGCCTCCACTTGCCGCAACCAGAGAAAGAGCTGCACGCAGCAACAAAGACTTAACGCAGACAAAAATGGATTTTATAAAATAAGACTGTAGGAAGTATGTCACTAACTCTGGCAGAAGTTATTAACAAGACCACCTCTGCCCTTGAGGGACTACAGATCAGTCACAACTCTTTGGCACAAGTAGAAACAGATAATAGCATAGCTCTGGATTCCATGTTGGCTGGTCATGGGAGCATCTATATCATCGCTAGTATTTCTTGCTGTGCTTAGATCAATGAAGCAGGTGAGATAAGCAGACTATGTGTCTTATGAAGTAATAAAGCTACTTGGCTTCCTAAGCTTGGTCCTCAGGGTCAATGGAATTTGTTCTCTGGTCCTGGATTGGGCAATTGAGATTCCTAGTTTTAAAGCATCTTACAGGTAATACTAATTTTTCTCATGTTTGTCATGGTGGCCATGATGCTGGTGTGTTGTAGTCTCTCGAGAAAGTTTTAATTGCTTCTGCTTAGTCACCCTCTTGCCAGATAATCACCATGATGATAAAAAAAAAAAAGTCAAGAGGATCTCTCAAAGAGAAATGTGGCTACAGAAATAATTAGACAATTCCCAAGAGGTAAAGGTCTGAAACTCAAGATCCCTGAGTTTTTTAGCTTCTGAAAAGTGACAGAACAACCAAAAGGAGGCCCGAGAGACTAACTATAGAAATGGATAATAATCAGATCATATATGACAATAGAACTCTGAACCACAACCAGTTCAGGAAGCCAAATTGCAACCTCTGCAGTAATCAGCCTTGAACAGTGAGGAACCTTGGTCACTGACTGCCAGCTTCTCTATTTTTCATCCTAGCTTCCAACTCCCTGGACCAAGCAGAAAAAGCCCACTAGACTGACCATACACTCATGTGATTAAAATCCTTCACTTGTGACTACACGTGACTTTCAAGGTTTAAACTGTTCTTAGCACATCTTGTAAGTTTCTATTAAATTCATCAGCACTCTTTTCATCTCAAATGATAGAAACCGAACACAAGATAGCTTAAGTTAAAAAAGGGAATTACTGGCTCACATAACTGGAAATAACAGGAGTGAAGTCAAATTCAGGTGTACTTGGGTTTAGGCTAATGGGATTCGAAAATGGAAAAGAAGCTAGTGTGGTCTTGATGAGACCCTTTTGGCCAAAGTTTTGTTGAACTTTCCGCTGATGATATATAATTGGTATTGATGCTTCATATGCTTGTCCTGTGCATGATGATAAAGCTCAGAGAGGATTGTCTTTCTTCATGGAGAAGACCTGATAGTGCTAGTTCCCTCGGAGCTTCACCACCCTAATAACAACTTTGAGCTTTAAGTCTCTCTGACTGATGATTCTGCCAGCTGGAGCCTTTGGCAGAGGAAGGCAGGCTCTGTAGGGACGAACCTTTGAGCTTTGGGAATTGTCACCTCAGAAAAGAAGCAGCTAGAGTTTCTGTAGGCTTTGAGTGGGGAATTAGGTGTTTATCTCTTGCTATATTAAATCTCCTGTAAGAAACTTAAAAAAAAAGAAATGAGAGAAGCTGCAGCTAGAAGCAAATACTGGGCTGTGGAAGAAAGTGAATTCCTGACATTCCTAGACCTTGTGACTCTTCTGATAGTCCTTATTTTGAAGGACTGTCAATGTGCAATCAAGGACTAACAATGTAAACAGGGCTCAAACAAGTCTCACTGGCCAAATGCAAATTGTGTTTTCTAAAATGCAGCCGCCCTGGCCTCAGAAGTATCTTGACTGTACAAGAAAAAGCAGCAGCTATCCCTTTGGGTTTACATGATCTCAATCATAAAGATTATGACCATATGGAGAATAAATGTGTCTGTATCACAGGACTGCTCAGAGGATTAAATTAGAGGATTTATAAAACATTTAGAACAGTCTTGGTACATATTATATTATTGTTGTTTAGTCACTAAGTCATGTCTGACTCTTTTACAACCCCCTGGACTATAGCCCTCCAGGCTCCTCCTTCCATGGGATTCTCCAGGCAAAAATACTGCGGTGGGTTGCCATTTCCTTGTTCAGGGAATCTTTCTGACCTGGGTGGAACCCACTTCTCTGGAACTGGCAGGCAGATTCTTTACCACTGAGCCACCAGGGAAACCCACATACTGCATTAGTTGAACTGATGCTTTTGAACTGTGGTGTTGGAGAAGAGTCTCGAGAGTCCCTTGGACTGCAAGGAGATCCAACCAGTCCATCCTAAACGAGATCAGTCCTGGGTGTTCATTGGAAGGACTGATGTTGAAGCTGAAACTCCAATACTTTGGCCACCAGATGCCAAGAGCTGACTCACTGGAAAAGACCCTGATGCTGGGAAAGATTGAGGGCAGGAGGAGAAGGGGACGACAGAGGATGAGATGGTTGGATGGCATCACTGACTCAATGGACATGGGTTTGGGTAGACTCCAGAAGTTGGTGATAGTCAGGGAAGCCTGGCATGCTGCAGTCCATGGGGTCGCAAAGAGTCGAACACTAATGAGTGACTGAACAGAACTGAACTGTATTAGTTGAATCTAAAATGCTACCAAATTGAAGATACAGCATAATTTTATATAGAATTTCCAAGAAAAAGAATTCTTAATTAAACTATCATCTACTCCCACTTTGTAAGACACATCTCAATCTCAGAGCTGGTAAAATATGAAAAATATCTGTCCTGGAATGAATGAAGTACAGTAGCATGCTTATAACATGCTTCATTACTAATATTTTAGCACTGTGACTAGCTAAAATGTGTGTATGTATCGATAAAAATAATCATTTATCCTTTTTTACCATTTGAATCATCAATGTACTCACATTTCTAGCAATAAGAATGCTAAGAAATCAAATAGTTTGTATTAATGAATCCATAGCAAATAGGAGAGGTTGATTATTTTTTCGAAATAAAACCAAACACAAAATTTAATGAGTTTTGAAGTTCAAAACAGTGTGTGTGTGCATGTGTGTGTGTGTGTGTGTGTGTATATATATATACATATACACGGTGGTTTAGTTGCTAAGTTGTGTCAGACTCTTGGGATCCATGGACTGTAAGCCTGCCAGGCTCCTCTATCAATGGGATTTTCCAGGCAAGAATACTGAAGTGGATTGCCATTTCCTTCTCCGTGTGTGTGTGTGTATATATATATATATATATATATACACACAAAGATTTTAAACATACAAGGAACATTGGTGGGGCCATACAATAACACTTGCCATCATAAAAAAGTGAATGCAAAATTAGGAGTTTTCCAAACAATTCATGCACATTTCAGAAAAGCATGTAAGCTTACATGAAAGCAAGCAGAATAGTAAGCATATTTATATCCTCAGAAAAGGATTAGCAACTGGAGAAGAATTACAAAGGAAGGGAATCGGCTAAGGTGTAGTCATCTCAAGGCTGTGGGAATGAATTTATATTGTATAAAGCAAAATTCCTGGAAACAAGTGAATACAGGCTACCAAACTTGGAAAGAGAAGAGAAACTACTATGTTTGTACAAAAGAACTTCAAGGGGAGATACAATTTATTTTCTTTTTTTACACCATTGCAACTAAAAATAAAATATAAGAGCCAAGCATAGCCAAGTGAAGAGTTTACAGCTGTTACACAGAATACAGAGCTTTGAGCAGGCTATAAAACACAATGACCTTCAGCAAAACTTGACTCCAAGCCCCTTAGAAGCAATAATTTCTTCTGTGGAAGTCTAACATGCAGCATAAGAACTGACTTTTGACCTCAAAATAACTCCAGAGCTCAGCACACTGCTTCCAGCTTCATTTACCTAAATACGTACTTGCCAGCTGACCACAGCTGAGACACTCTGCTGGATATCATTTGCAAACCACTTTTCTCACCACGATAGGAAAGTGAAAGTCCCTCAGTCATGTTCAACTCTTTGCAACCTCATGGACTACACAGTCCATGGAATTCTCTAGGCCAGAATACTGGAGTGGGTAGCCTTTCCCTTCTCCATGGGATCTTCCCAACCTAAGGATTGAACCCAGGTCTCCTACATTGCAGGCGGATTCTTTACCAGCTGAGCCACAAGGGAGGCCCAAGAATACTGGAGTGGGCACCTATCCCTTCTCCAGCAGATCTGCCTGGTCCAGGAATTGAATAAGGGTCTCCTGCATTGCAGGCAGATTCTTAACCAACTGAGCTATCAGGAATGACGGTCCCAAAGATCAACATAATGCACATGAGATGAGATTTAGAATCAAGGGACTCATTTCTGGCATGTCATTTATTACTATGCCTTGAGCAAAGGGGCTTGTGATCCTCTGAGTTCTAATCAGAAGAAGAGAAAGATAAAACTTGCCTTCCAGAGGTCATGAGATTCTTCTCCACCTCCACTCTCCAGCTCCCATATAAGGACCTAGTGATTTCGTTGCTCCCACCAAGAGTCATGAGACTCCCAGAAGGATCAAAACATGTATTTTTTAAGTGTTTAGGGACTGCTCTGGTGATCCAGTGATAAAGATTCCAAGCTCCCAATACAGGGGGCTGAGGTTTGATCCCTGGGTCAGGAAGATCCCCTGGAGGAGGAAAAGGCAATTGGCTCCAGTATTCTTGCCTGGAAAACTCCATGGATAGAGGAGCCTGGCAGCCTATAGTCCATGGGGTCGCAAAGAGCAGGACATGACTGAGCAACTGAGCACATACACACACACACAGGGAACTAGATCCCACATGCTGCAGCTAAGAGTTCACATGTTCCAGCGGAAGACCCCACACGCTGCCAGGAAGATCGAAGATCCTGTGTGCTGCAACTAACACCCAATGCAACCAAATAAGTAAATAAACAGTTTTAAAAAGAAGTGCTTATAGGACTTCCCTGGTGGTACAGTGGATAAGAATCTGCCTGCCAATGCGGATCCCTGGTCTGAGAAGATCCCACACGCCAAGAAGCAACTAAGCCTGTGTGCCACAACTATTGAGCCCTCACTCTAGAGCCCCTGCTCTGCAACAAGAGAAGCCACTGCCATGTGCAGCCCGTGCACTGCAACTAGAGAAAGCCCACGCCCAGCAATGGAGACCCAGTGCAATCAAAAATAGAAACAACAAATAAATACATAATTTTTAAAAAAGTGTCTATACATATTTTAAGTTGTAAAAGTGCTTTGCAAATGTAACAAATGAATTATTATTAGTGCTACCTCCATCACTCTTATTAGTAATAAGAGTGATACTCTTATAACTATGCTACTGCAGAGCGGGCAAAGAGGCAGTCACCTTATCCCTGTATTGTGAACTTGGGACAGAATTCTGTACAAAAATGATCATAATAAGGATACATTAACATGTCTTCTTAAAAAAACTAAACTCTGTTTCAAGACAAAACTTGCACTACATTTTCTATTAAAAAATCTGAAGAAATGCCAGAACTTTTAAGTCAGATAGACAGGGATTTCGATCTGAGTTTAATATCTTAACTAGCTGTGCAAGAGTGGACAGGTTACTTAATCTTTCTGAGTTCAGGAAGCCCCACCTCCCAAGTTCATTGTGGGTGTTCCATTACGTAAACTGCCTAGGTCAATACATTACAACTTCCTCCTTCTGCTTTTAAATATTTTATCTTTTTGCTCTTTACACATTGTAGGGAGCTTTGGAAGAGCTCAAGGGGTTACAGGTGATGATTTATAAATCGATAATAGCATGTATTTCACTCTTTCTATGTATCAGGCACACTGTTAAGTCTTTACATGGCAGTTTCCATTTAATCCTTGCATAACCCCACAGTAGTTTCTTATTGTTACTGTAACAAATACCCACAATTTACTGGCTTAAGCCTCTTCTCCCAGGGTTCTGGAAATTGGAAATCTAAAAATAGGTCTGCAGACCCCCACTCCTTCTGGAGTCTCTAGAGAGATCCATTTCCTCCCCTTTTCCAGCTTCTAGAGAACAATCACCTGCCTTGGGTCATGGCATCACTTTGACCTCTGCTTCTCTTGTCACATCACCTCTCACTTTCCCGCCTCCCTCTTTCCTAGATAAAGACCTTTATGAAGACACTGCTTATGATAATCTGCCCATCTCAAGATTCTTCAGCAGCAACTTCAACCCTTTATTGTGTACCCAGAAGTAATGCTGCCATTTGATATGAACAGATATGTTTCATTGTGGGCAAGCATATTACATGGATTGCGGTGACCACACCATCAATAAGAATCAGACAGGAATTCACTTTGTGCATTTTCTTGAGCCCAACAGCCATATTAATTACCTACCATTAAAATGATCACCTGAAGATAAACTAGTAGATAGTTGGCACTGTACTAGGTGTTACACAGAATTAAACAAAGACCCAATTCTGTCTCCCAGAGGGAATTTTCAAGAGGAATAGCATACACATACAGAAGTATAGGTGTCAAACTGAAGGCCAGTGGGAACTGCTGCACCAACTGGGAAGGACAATTAGCACATTCATTAATTTGGAATTGTCTTGTGGGTCTTTTGTAATCAAGTTGGTGACTTACCTCAGTTACTCTCTTAATTACAACTACTTTAGTGAGAGGATTGCGGTTGGACATTTGATTTAAATTTTTAAAATGTGGAGTTTAACCCTACTTGTAGGAATTCAAGCAATGATGACCACCATAGATATAACATATATTTGCTCAAGAAAATAACTAAAGTTTTCCCCACTAGAAATTGTTGAAAATACTTCACCATGACTGGAGTTTAGAGGAACATATAACCATGTTTCCTAATAATGAGTTTGTTAACATTAACTGTTTTCATTGTTTGCTTTTGTCACATTTTAAAGTGCATTCTTTCTGGTGAAAATGTTGATGCTATTTATATGTTGTTGTTTAGTCAGTAAGTCGTGTCTGACTCTTTTGTGACTCCATGGATGTAGCCTGCCAGGTTTCTCTGTCCATGGACTTCTCCAGGCAAGAATACTGGAGTGGGTTGCCATTTCCTTTCCTTCTCCGGGGGATCATCCCAGGGATCGTCTCCAGCTTGGAAGGCGGATTCTTTACCACTGAGCCACCTGGGAAGCCCTGTTTACATGCTGAGGGGAGGAATACTGGAGGGGAAACAAAAGCAAACACAGCAATTTGAGGTTTCAGCAACTGTGGGGCCTCAGGAAAAGGGAATAATTGCAGAAGAAGAAGAGAAAGGAAAGAGAAAAACAAGAAGGAAGTAGAGAGAAGGGACTGTGTGTGGAAAGGAGTAGAAGGAAACAGAGCAGCAGTAACCACCAGCTTCTATCAGTGAGGATAAAGGGATTACAATTTCACTCTTCTTTGAGCACTTTTTTTTTTTTTTAATTCAGAAGGAGCTAGAATGAGACACTTTTAGGTGCTGAGGACCTGAAACTGTTATTACGGAGGTGTGTGAGGGCTCCTCTGTCCATGGAATTCTCTAGGCAAGAATACAGGAGTGGGTTGCCATGCCCTCCTCCAGGGGATCTTTCTGACCCAGGGACTGAATCTTTGTCTCCTGCAGGCAGATTCTTTACCACTAGCGCCACCTGGGAAGCCCTGATAGACACCTATTTGTCACTGCTGATGAAAGCTACTGACATCTCTCTGGCTCCTAATGTTAGGATGAGAGTAGTTTGGAAAGGAGAGCAGAAAGGAAAGAAGGGAGAAAGGGAGAGGAAGGAGAGAGGGATAGAGGAAGAAAAGGGCTCTGTCTTGCTGGGGCTGCTGGCTGGGTTCTGAGCTGGCTGAGTAGCCTTTGGCCTTTGGAGAACAACTCGAATCACAGCTCCTGTGCCAGTTTCTGGACCATTCAGATTGCATGTCCAAATCTGGAAGTGCATGATATATATGCAGGTGTGGGTGAAATGTGCTTTTGACCTGGGGCTCTGAAACCATGTGTCACTCAGGGAGACAGGAAACTGAACCTCGGACCAGGGAGAGAAACGGAGCTCCCAGTCCTGTGGGCGCCTGTCAATGTCAACAGGCTGCCCTGTTTTCCCTGGCAGTGCTACATTGAGTGGCTTTGAAGAGGTACCCTACCTCAAGGGTGAGAGGGGTCAGGGAAAGCCACATGTGAAAAACAGTAAGTTCTCCATCCGTATTCAGTACAAATAATGTGGTCATTATTTGTTCATCTGGTCAAATTTGAAGCTTCACTGTCTCTGCGGCTTGCTTCTCCAGTTGGTCCATTTGTGGTTTTGAAAAGAATCAATGCCCCAATTCAACTCCACCATAAGCCTGCTGTTTATCTCCATCCCACACTGCAATTTTATATGTGCAATTCAATTAAGATATTTATGTCTAGGAAAATCTTTGCTCAACTCTTCATAGAGTTTAGTAGTAAAATATTGCCTATTGAAACACAGAGAAGTGAGATAAACAGTTTTACTTTGGATGATGACCTCTTGTATCTTGCCAGATCTTAAATGTCTTTCAGTCTCTTCTCTCTATGAGTAGGATGAACTGTTCCAGGAGCACTAGCTAATGGCCCATCAGCTCCACCTAATTTCCTTTGAGAAGATTTATCTTTATTTATGTCAGTACAGGCAACTGTGGAAACAGTGTCAGACTTTATTTTTTTGGGCTCCAAAATCACTGCAGAAGACTGCAGCCATGAAATTAAAAGACGCTTACTCCTTGGAAGGAAAGTTATGACCAACCTAGATAGCCTATTCAAAAGCAGAGACATTACTTTGCCAAAAAAGGTCGGTCTAGTCAAGGCTATGGTTTTTCCTGTGGTCATGTATGGATGTGAGAGTTGGACTATAAAGAAAGCTGAGCGCCAAAGAATTGATGGTTTTGAACTGTGGTGTTGGAGAAGACTCTTGAGAGTCCCTTGGACTGCAAGGAAATCCAACCAGTCCATTCTGAAGGAGATCAGCCCTGGGATTTCTTTGGAAGGAATGATGCTAAAGCTGAAACTCCAGTACTTTGGCCACCTCATGTGAAGAGCTGACTCATTGGAAAAGTCTCTGATGCTGGGAGGGATTGGGGGCAGGAGGAGAAGGGGACGACAGAGGATGAGATGGCTGGATGACATCACCAACTCAATGGACGTGAGTCTGAGTGAACTCCGGGAGTTGGTGATGGACAGGGAGGCCTGGTGTGCTGCAATTCATGGGGTCGCAAAGAGTCGGACATGACTGAGCAACTGAACTGAACAGGCAACTTGCAGCAGTACACTTACGGCTTGTAAAGCATTCTTCTCTTTAGTTCCATTCACATGAGTGAAGAGCAAAATGCTACCATTTTCCTCACATGTGTCACTGCCCCCAAATGAAATATTCATTAAGTATTCTAAGAAGCTTTTTTTTTTTTTTTTTTTGGTAAGAGTTTCAAAGTTTATTTCACCGTTCTTTAAGCAGTTACATACAAGTCCAATGGGACAGACAACTGGACCCCAAGGCCTTCCTGGATCCTTATAATATGATTCAGAGGGACAAGACAGATTCTGTCCCAAATCAACCCAATTAATTACGCACACCTTGCTGCTCAGCCTCTACACAAAAGCCTGCATAAAAACATTTTAAATAACCAACAGACGGGTTGACTTGCAGTCTGAGTCCTGGCTTATCGAATAGCATTCAAGGGTTAGGCTGTAAGTAACACCATTATGGCTGACTAATTTAAACTACCATTCATTATAACACCAACCAGGTTAAATAATTCTGTTTTATTGTCCTTCCCCCTTTGGGTTGGGGATCAGATTCTTCCTTTTCTGCAGGTAATTTTTCTGACTAAAATCTTTAGTGTTTTTTACTGTCTCTTAACCAGCTGTACCCAAGACTCCCTTTTGTAAACAGACTGAGGACTTGGACCTTTGTAAGCCAGCTCTTTCCCATTCATTTTGCTGTTGTTTAGTCACTCATTCATGTCCAGCTCTTTGTGACCCTATGAACTGTCACATAGTTCATAGGAGCCTGCCAGGCTCCTCTATTCATGGGATTTACCAGGCAAGAATCCTGGAGAAGGTTGCCATTTGCTTCTCCATGAAGTTGTTTTACAGACAAAAATCATAAGCTATGAAACTTCAATAATGAATAAAATTTTCACAGAAGATTTTTTTGTTTCTGTTTTTTCACTTGCTTTTGTTCTTGGCCACACCACACTGCTTGTGGGTTCTTAGTTCCCTGACCAGGGACTGAACCCATGCCTCCTGCAGTGGAAGCACAGAGTCCTAACCATTGAACCACCAGGGAATTTCCTGCAGGAGAGTTAAAAACTTTTTTTTTCTTTTGTTTTTACATTTGTTGATCTCTGATCGGGAGCAAGAGCTTTTCGATCTAAATATTGTCTTGGTCCTCTGACCCTACTCACAAATGAGCTGGCTGTTGGGAGAAATTCTCCAAGGGCTGCTGAGGGGGAGGGGGTGCTTGGCTCTTTCTCTGGGGCAGAAAAAGAACCTTCCCTGTGACTCTTCTGCATTCATTTTGTCTTCTCAGAAAGTTTTCTAGAAATAAACTCATACGGTATGAGTTTTGAGGCCTACAATGGGCCCAACTACCACTCTTGGTACCAACTTTCTGAGGTGAATAATATCCCAATTTTACTTTTAAGTGATACATTCAGGCCTCACCAGTCTTTGATTGTAAACAGGGTTTGGGCTTTAAACCTTCCAGTGAGGCTGCTCTGAAGTCCTTCTGACGAAAGAGTAACCGGCAACTGTCTTGACCCGGGGGTGCAGCTCCTGTGCCTCCACCTCACCCCCTGTGAAGTCACCAATACAGGCTACTGCTGCAGCTCAGGCCCCAGAGGAGCTTCAGTGGGGAGGAGAGAGAAGGAGAGGAAAGGCGAAGAACGAAGGAAAGGAAGGGTCCCTGTCACTGAGCGTTCACATGTGTCGGGCGACAGGCTATATACTCTGCCTGAATTATCCATTTGTCCTCACAACAGCCCTATGAAATAAATCCTATTATTATCTCCCTTTTATGGGATGAAGGAGGACAAGGGGCCTCTGAGAGGCTAAGGGACACATTTGGCTCGCAGGTGGCAGGCAGCTGTCACACATGTAGCTTTGTCTCCTCCCATGCACTCTAACTGCTGGGCTAGAGCTAGAATTACTACATTCTCTATAAATTATAGTAATAGATTTACTGCCAAATATGTGCTCTTAAAAATGAACATGTTTTATTAATTCTGCCACAGAACAGTAAAAGCCCATACAAATCCTCAGTGGCTCAGCAGTGAAGAATCCGCCTGCAATGCAGGAGGTATGGGTTCTATCCCTGTTAGGAAGATCCCCTGAAGGAAATGGCAACCACTCCAGTATTTTTGCCTGGGAAATCCCATGGACAGAGGGGCCTGGCAGGCTCTACAGTCCGTGGGGTTACAAAAGAGCTGGACACGGCTTAGCAACTAAACAACAACAGCAAATGCAAATCCTGTTCAGCATGATTGTGCTAGTCTCTTCAGGCTGTCGTAACAGAATACTACGTATATTTATTTCTCACAGTTCTAGAGAGGAGGGAAGCCCAGAATCAGGGTGCTGGCTCATTTGGTCTCGTGTGAGAGCCTGCTTCCTGAATCATAGATGGCAGAGAGAAAGAGAGGGGTAGGGAGGGGAGCTCTTTTGGTCTCTTCTTATAAGGTCACTAATCTCATCATTAAAGCTTTACTCCCATGACCTAATGACTTCCTAAAGGCCCCATTTCCAAATACCATGGAGGATTGGAGCAGCTTCAACTTATGAATTTTTGGAGGACACATTCAGTCCACAACAACAACGAACATAGAAAACCATTCAATAAGAGGTGTGTGTGTTTTCTTTCACATCAGAACTATTTGTCCTGTATATTCTTATAGTATGTTATTAAATACTTCAAATGCTATAGAAATGAATTGGTTCTCAGTTGATCACATGCCATGGTCTCCCCATTACATCTGGGTTTCTGCCTATTGTCCTGGTGGAGTTATTAATAACACCTCATTTTACTGTCAAATATGTCCTAGTTTGGGTAATAAATTATATGATCAACACCTTTATTATCAATATTTCAAAGACATATTTGTACTTTGGAAAGCTTTGTAATTTTTGAAGCTGTGTGATAGGTATGCATTTAACTCCCATAATAAAAAATCTCAAATACACATATTTATAGCTATTGTTTTCTAGTTATGGTTTAAACATATATGAAGTAGTAATTTATTTTTGTTCAAGCAATTGTCTCTCTTTCAAATATAAAAATATCATCAATGGGGCAATAACTTGGAGTTCTGTTTTCAAGTATAAAAGTGTGTTCTTGAAGAGTTGTTATAACTGAAAAGCATACAAGTTGAATTATTATAAGTGAAAGGTTTTTGAATGAATGAGGAGTATTTATTACATTAAAAGACTAGAGGGAATTCTGTCACTCAAAAAATCTCTTTGAGGGAATACCCTGGTGGGCCTATGGTTAAGATGCTATACTTTCACAGTTAAGGACACAGGTTCAATCCCTGGGTGGGGAACTAAGATCCCATAAGCCACGTGGTATGGCAAAAAAAAAAGAGAATTTCTTTGTAAAAGGATCATTAATGTCCTTATTTTCCTTCTGTGCAAATAAACACATGCACTTCATATAGTCCTGGGACCAACATAGTTCACACAGTTTTCTCATCTGTAAAAGAAGAAAAATACTACTACCTTTACCTAGAAAGTTGTGAGGGTGAATTTTTTAATTTCATGTGAGGAATTCAGCTCCTTGTCTGGCACAGAGCAAGAAGTCGGTAAATGTTACTCTTTTTATCAGCTATTGCCAACGCTGTTCTTTATGGAGAAGTGATGTATTATATTAAGTAAAGTGTTAAATAACAGTAGTAACAAAACACTCTTGGACCTCATGACTTTTTATTACCCTACGGATTTTTTTGTAATTGAAAACAGAGAATGAATATATTTAATGTGCCCAAGTGGGCAGTGTTGGGGCAAAAATTGTATCAAAAAGATATTAATAGTTAAACAAATTTTGCAGCCTCCCATTAATTCATGCAGCCAGCCAGCCAGTCAGGAAGTATTTATTGGATGCCAGTGCGTGCAAGCCAGGACCTGCACCACTGGACGTGGCAGAGCTCGTGACATGTGGGTAGGTGATTCTGGAGCACCAGTAACGGTCACGATATTATAATCTTTGCTTTGGTGGAATTAAGAAATCCCGGTTCAATTATAATTCTTCTCAGTAATCAGTACTATACCTTTCTACCCTGGATAAGTGATTTTCCACAGGCTTTAGCAAGGAGCAAAGATGTTTCTGATGTGCTTTTCACTTGTACATTTTCTATGCCTGGAGGCTTAATACAGCCTATGAAAAATCGCTCTTTCGTTCTTTTCATTCTCTCTCAAAGCTTCAAGCCTCGGAGCCCTTGAAATAAATCAATACTGAATTCATTGACTTGGGCATTCCAACAGAACAAAAGGAACTTCAGAGACCAGACAAACCATTAAAAACATTTGGAATTTCTTTTTCCCCAAAGTGCCTCCTTTTTTCCTTATTGGAATAGCAACAGTTAACAGTATTCTCGAAGCAGGATGGCCATTGTTTTGCCTGCAAACAAACTAAAAACCTTGTCAATCATCACCTTCCCAAATTCATTTTATAAGTAACAAATTACCATTTAAACAATAACCATGAATTTTAAAAAGAGTGTAACAATAAAATGCATGACTTTATATAACCTGCTTTCACCCTACTTTATAAATAGTTTTCAAACAACATATGTATTCAAGTGTATTTCTGGGTCATCAATATATTTAATAAGCTTTCCTGAATATGCAAAATAAACACTTTGACCTATTTCTGGAAAGCTTAGAGCATTGCAGAAAGGAGGATCAGGAGACAATAAGCCAACACCTGTGATATTATAGATCCAATAGCTTTGGGGGTGCTAAATATTCTCTTTTGGTTTCTAGATCAATAAACAGCAGGAAGCTCTGGCTTCTGTCTATTAGCATGCTTTTAGTTATAAGAAAGCTCAATTCTATTAATAATCAGTTAACAATAACTAGAACTACTTAACAATAAAATAACTAATTTAGAGATAGGGCAGCCTGAATTTAGCAGCTCAGATACCAGCTGTGTGATATCTGAAGAACCCATTTACAGAGACAACCAAAATGTCACACTTTTCCCTCTACACACTCATTTCTTTTCTAGAATCTTACTGTCAAAATACATACAATCCCTCAGTGTTACATCTGTCTAGAACTGAGCCTACCAATAGACTGATTTCCAATAAACCCTCAAACCCTGTAACCTCAAATATCTCACTCATTAATCTATTATTCTTTAGAATAATACTGCCTTCACAATACCTTGCTCAAAGATATTCTGTGTAGTAATGGGAGCAAAGAATTTGGTATCAGAGGATTAATGCTGCTACGCCACATAATTATGAGACTTGTGCATGCTAAGTCACATCAGTTGTGTTCTACTCTGTGCGACCCCACGGAGCCCGCCAGGATCCTCTGTCCATGGGATTCTCCAGGCAAGAATACTAAAAAATAAATAAAATTAAAAAAAAAAAAAAAAACTCATTTAACTTTCCAAAAAAAAAAAAAAGAGTTAGGAAATATTCCCTCTGTTTCTGTTTTCTGGAATTGATTGTATAAAATTGGTACACTTTTTTCCTTAAACGTTTGGCAAAATTCAGCAGTGAAACCATCTGGCCCAGGTGCTTTCTGTTTGAAATGTTATCATATTGATTAAATTTGTCTGATAAAGATTGGCATATTAAGATTATCTGTTTAAAAAAAAAAAAAGAATACTGGAGTGGGTTGCCATGCCCTCCTCCAGGGAATCTTCCTGATTCAAGGATTGAACCTGTGCCTCTTACGTCTCCTGCATCGACAGGCAGGTTCTTTACTACTAGAGCCATCTGCAGAGCCCTGTGAGACTTATGACAAGCTATTAATTCAATGATTTTGTTTCCTAATCTGTAAAATGGAGGTTACAAATATTGTATTCCTAAGACTTTATGAAGAGTATCTAACAAAACTCCACAGCAAACATGTTACAGGATGATAATATATTAAGCGACTTTCTTGCACGTCTGCAGCAAGCCATTCATGTACCTCTTGCATGTGGCCACTTTGGTGCTACTCTGGCAGAGTAAGGTAGCCAGAACAGAGATGACAGCAGTCCTGAAGTCTATGATACTAAATCAAAAGGTATCACTTATATGTGGAATCTGAAAAAGCATACAAATGAACTTACAAAACAGAAATAGAGAGATTTCCCTGATGGTTCAGTGGCTAAGACTTTGTATTCCCAATGTAAGGGGCCCAGGTTTGATCCCTGGTTTAGGAACTAGATCCCACAGGCACAACTAAGAGTTCACATGTAGCAACTAAGATCTCGTATGCTGCAATGAAGATCAAAGATTCCATGTGCCATGGCTAACACCCAGCACATCCAAACAAATAAAAATAAAATATTAAAAAAAAAAAAAAACAGAAATAGACCCACAGACATAGAAAACAAACTTACAGTTACCAAAGGGAAAAGGATAGGGAAGGGGTAAATTAGAAGGATGGGATTAACATATACACTTGACTCCAGTACTTTGGCCACCTCATGTGAAGAGCTGACTCATTGGAAAAGACTCTGATGCTGGGAGGGATTGGGGGCAGGAGGAGAAGGGGATGACGGAGGATGAGATGGCTGGATGGCATCACTGACTCGATGGACATGAGTCTGAGTGAATTCCTGGAGTTGGTGATGGACAGGGAGGCCGGGCATGCTGCGATTCATGGGGTCACAAAGAGTCAGACAGGACTGAGCGACTTAACTGAACTGAACTGATATATGAAATAGATAAAATAGCCAACAATCAGTTCACTTCAGGTCAGTTGCTCAGTCATTTCCAACTCTTAGCAACGCCATGGACTGCAGCACTCAAGTCTTCCCTACCCATCACCAACTTCCAGAGCCTACTCAAACTCATGTCCATCTTGTCGGGGATGCCATCCAACCATCTCATCCTCTGTCAACTCTTTCTCCTCCTGCATTCAATCCTTCCCAGCATTAGGGTCTTTTCAAAGGAGTCAATCCTTCCAATGAATATTCAGGACTGATTTCCTTTAGGATGGACTGGTTGGATCTCCTTGCAGTCCAAGGGACTCAAGAGTCTTCTCCAACACCATGGTTCAAAACCATCAATTCTTCGGCTCTCAGCTTTCTTTATAGTCCAACTTTCACATCCATACATGACTACTGGAAAAACCATTGCTCTAACTAGATGGACCTTCAATGGCAAAGTAAGGTCTCTGCTTTTAATATGCTGTCTATTTTGGTCATAGCTTTTCTCCCAGGGAGCAAGCATCTTTTAATTTCATGGCTGCAGTCACCATCTGCAGTGATTTTTGAACCCCCAAAAATAAAGTCTCTCACTATTTCCATTGTTTCCCCATCTCTTTGCCATGAAATGATGGGACCAGATGCCATGATCTTAGTTTTCTGAACGCTGAGTTTTAAGCCAACTTTTTCACTCTCTTCTTTCACTTTCATCAAGAGGCTCTTTAGTTCCTCTTCACTTTCTGCCATAAGGGTGGTGTCATCTGCATATCTGAGGTTACTGATATTTCTCCTGGCAATCTTGATTCCAGCTTGTGCTTCATGCAGCCCAGCATTTTGCATGATGTACTCTGCATATTATTTAAATAAGCAAGGTGACAATATATAGCGCCTGTATAACACAGAGAACTATACTCGATATTTTGTAATAACCTATAAGGGGAAAGAATCTTAAAAGTAATAGGTACATATGTATGTATAACTGAATCACTGTGCTCTAAACCTGAAGCTAATATGACACTGTAAATTACTATAATTTAAAAAAAAAAAAGCTCAAATTATTTACTAGCTGATCTTCATGAAAAAAGCTTGCCAAACCCTGAGCTGGAGAAGAAAGGTTTTAATACCAGAGATGTAGCTTCACAAGGAGTCTTGTTTTTCTAGGTCATTTCTGGGTCATGGGAAAACAGGAAGAACAATTTAGGAACATCCGTATTTTTACCCAAAAGTTGTCTGTCAGAGCTAGTCCTTCCAATGATCATTCAAGGTTGATTTCCTTTAGGATTGACTAGTTGGATCTCCTTGCTGTCCAGGGGATTCTCAAGCGTCTTCTCCAGCACCACAGTTTGAAAGCATCAATTCTTCGGCCCTCCTCAGGTAACTGAAGGGGGTTTATTTTCCAAGTTGTGAATTTAGGAACTGGGGCTCACTGTGGGAAGGGGATAAGGGGAGGGAACAGTTGCCAGGATCATGGAGAAGAGGACTCTGTACAGTTAGTGGCCCTGAGAAAAAGGGGACTTCCCGTCTGAGGAACACAATCAACCCGACAAGATCTCTCAGGAAGGGAAGAAGCGGGTTAACAACCCAACTTTGCTTGCCTTCCCTCTTCCATCATTTTTTCTTACTGGGACTTCTCCCTGACTGAACCCAACCAGGGTGACAGACGACTTGAGAATAGCTCATTGAGTCCATACCACACAGGCACCAAGCAAGAGAGCAGAGTGGACACGCAATTTTTTTTTCTTTTTGCCACTTTATTCTTTTTAATTGAACTCTATTTGCTTTACAGAATTTTGTGGTTTTCAGTCATACATCAACAAGAATCAGCCATAGGTACACCCATGCCTCCTCCTCATCCCACCTTTCTATGTTGTCACAGAGCCCCAGTCTGAGTTCCCTGAATCATACAGCAAATTCCCATTGGCTCTCTATTTTACATATGGTAATGTATGTTGCCATGTTACTCTCTCCATACATCCCACCCTCTCCCTCCACCTCTCCCCCCTTGGCCTTAGGTCTGTTTTCTGTGTGGTTCAGTTCAGTTCAGTAGCCCAGTCATGTCCAACTCTTTGCGACCTCATGGACTGCAGCACGCCAGGCCACCCTGTTCATCACCAACTCCCAGAGCTCACTCAAACTCATGTCCTGAGTCAGTGTTGCCATCCAGTCATCTCATCCCCTGTCCTCCCCTTCTCCTCCCACCTTCAATCTTTCCCAGCATCATGGTATTTTCAAATGAGTCAGTTCTTCGCATCAGGTGGCCAAAGTATTGGAGTTTCAGTTTCAACATCAGTCCTTCCAATTAATATTCAGGTCTGATTTCCTTTAGGATGATCCGGTTGGATCTCCTTGCTATCCAAGAGACTCTCAAGAGTCTTCTCCAACACCACAGTTCAAAACCATCAATTCTTCGGCACTCAGCTTTATAGTCCAACTTTCACATCCATACATGACTACTGGAAAAACCATAGCTTTGACTAGACAGACCTTTGCTGGCAAAGTAAGGTCTCTGCTTTTTAATATGCTGTCTAGGTTGGTCATAGCTTTCTCCCAAGGAGCAAGCATCTTTTAATTTCATGGCTGCAGTCACCATCTGCAGCGATTTTGGAGCCCCCAAAATAAAGTCTCTCACTGTTTCCATTGTTTCCCCATCTATTTGCCATGAAGTGATGGGACTGGATGCCATAATCTTAGTTTTCTGAACATTGAGTTTTAAGCCAACTTTTTCACTCTCCTCTGAATTTCATTTTTATCAAGAGGTTCTTTAGTTCTTCTTCGCTTTCTGTGTGGAGACGTGCATTTTAAAGAAACTTTTTACCCATGCATTTTACATGAAAAATATTTATGTATTTATTTATCGTTGTGCTGGGTCTTCACTGCTGCACAGGCTTTTCTCTAGTTATGGCAAGCAGGGGCTACTCTCTCATTGTGGTGCACTGGCTTCTAATCGCAGTGGTTTATCTTGTTGCAGAGCATGATCTCTAGGGTGCACAGGCTTCAGTATTTGTGGTGGAAGGGGGCTCAGTAGTTGTGGTTCCTAGGCGCTAGAGCACAGGCTCAATAGTTGTGACACACAGGCTTAGTTGCTCTGTGGCACATGGGATCTTCCCAGATCAGGGGTTGAACTTGTTTCTCCTGCATTGGCAAGTGGGTTTTTTTTTTTTTTTAACCACTGAGTCACCAGAGAAGGCCCCCATACATTTAAATTTCATCTAGTCATATAAAGTTATATAATTGTAATTTTATATCAAGCTTCCACATTTTAATATTTTATCTAATTGGCTTCCAGCATCATTTTCATTCTAACTGTTTGTACTTTACTTGATTTTATTTTTAATATATATATTTTCCAGATTAAAAAATTTGTGGTTAATATAAAAGTTAAAATTTTACTGAAGTATATGATGTAGAAACTAAACGTCCCCAAACCCCTCAGCAAGGATAATCATTGTTAATAATTGGTATATTCAATAAGATTTGAGTGAATGTATACATAAAACTACCGCACAATTGCACTCATCTCACATGCTAGTAAAGTAATGTTCAAAATTCTCCAAGCCAAGCTTCAGCAATATGTAAACTGTGAACTTCCTGATGTTCAAGCTGGTTTTAGAAAAGGCAGAGGAACCAGAGATCAAATTGCCAACATCCACTGGATCATGGAAAAAGCAAGAGAGTTCCAGAAAAACATCTATTTCTGCTTTATTGACTATGTCAAAGCCTTTGACTGTGTGGATCACAATAAACTGTGGAAAATTCTGAAAGAGATGGGAATATCAGACCACCTGACCTGCCTCTTGAGAAACCTGTATGCGGGTCAGGAAACAACAGTTAGAACTGGACATGGAACAGCAGACTGGTTCCAAATTGAGAAAGGAGTACATCAAGGCTGTATATTGTCACCCTGCTTATTTAACTTATATGCAGAGTACATCATGAGAAACGCTGGACTGGAAGAAGCACGAGCTGGAATCAAGATTTCCGGGAGAAATATCAATAACCTCAGATATGCAGATGACACCACCCTTATGGCAGAAAGTGAAGAGGAACTCAAAAGCCTCTTGATGAAAGTGAAAGTGGAGAGTGAAACAGTTGGCTTAAAGCTCAACATTCAGAAAACGAAGATCATGGCATCCAGTCCCATCACTTCATGGCAAATAGATGGGGAAACAGTAGAAACAGTGGCTGACTTTATTTTTCAGGGGATCCAAAATCACTGCAGATGGTGACTGCAGCCATGAAATTAAAAGACGCTTACTCCTTGGAAGGAAAGTTATGACCAACCTAGATAGCATATTAAAAAGCAGAGACCTTACTTTGTCAACAAAGGTCTGTCTAGTCAAAGCTATGGTTTTTCCAGTAGTCATGTATGGATGTGAAATTGGACTATAAAGAAAGCTGAGTGCCGAAGAATTGATGGTTTTGAACTGTGGTGTTGGAGAAGACTGTTGAGAGTCCCTTGGACTGCAAGGAGATCCAACCAGTCCATCCTAAAGGAGATCCGTCCTGGGTGTTCATTGGTAAGATTGATGTTGAAGCTGAAACTCCAGTACTTTGGCCACCTAATGTGATTAGCTGACTCACTGGAAAAGACACTGATGCTGGGAAAGATTGAGGGCAGGAGGAGAAGGGGATGACAGAGGATGAGATGGTTGGATGGCATCACCAACTCAACGGACATGGGTTTGGGTGGACTCCAGGAGTTGGTGATGGACAGGGAGGCTTGGTGTGCTGCGGTTCATGGGGTCGCAAAGAGTTGGACATGACTGAGTGACTGAACTGAACTGATACATATATATATATATAAATATTTTATTGATATTAGTAGTAAGAGAAATGGTACTTGACTTTATACACCATTTTTAAAGTTTTCCTTTTTCTCAGTTAATAATGACTTGGGAAATAAAACAAGATATCAAAAAGATATCTGGGAGCTCCCTGGTGGCTTAGTGGTTAAGATGGCAGCCTTTCACTGCCATGGCTGGGTTTAATCCCTGGCCAGGGAACCAAGATCCTGTAAGCCATGCAGTGCAACAGAAAAAAAAAGATAATTGCACTCCCACGTTTATTGCAAGAATATTCACAAGACCTAGAAACAACCTCAATGTTCCTCAATGGATGAATGAATAAAGAAACGGTGATATATGTGTGTGTGTGTGTGTGTGTGTGTGTGTGTGAGAGAGAGAGAGAGAGAGAGAATCCAAAAAAGTTGAACTTGTGGAAACTTGTAGAATACAATGGTAGTTAATAGAACTGAGGGTAGAGGAATTGCAGAGAGGCTGGTCAAAGTGTATAAACTTGCAATTAAAAGATGAATAAGTTCTGGAGATCTAATGCCCAGCCTTGTGATTATAGCCAACAATACTCTGTATATAACCTCAAAGTTTCTAAGAGACTAGACCTTAAATGTTCTCATCACAAAAAAGACGTGATGTGATGTGGTAGAATTGCAAGCTAAATTGCAAGCTAAAGTTATGGTGGTGGACTTCCTTGGTGGGCCAGTGGTTAAGACACTGCCTGCCAATGCAGGGAACACAGGTTTGATCCCTGGTCCAGGAAGATTCCACATACTGCAGGGCAACTAAACCTGTGCACCACAACTGCTGAGCCCACATGCCTAGAGCCTGTGCTCCGCAGAAGGAGAAGCCACTGCAAAGACAAGCCTGTGCACTGCAGTGAGAGAGTAGCCTCCATTCAATGGAACTAGAGAAAACCCACGCACGGCAATGAAGACCCAGCACAGCCAAAAATAATAATATGAATTTTAAAAAATAGTCTTGAATAAAAAAACAAAGTTATGATGGTAATCATATTGTAATACATAAAAGTATCAAATTGACAAATTATATACCTTAAACTTGCACAATGTTACATGTTAGTTATATGTCAATAAAAACATATTTTGAAAAATTTCCCATGCAGTCATTCAAATATTATATATAGAACATTTTATAAGCATATAATAAGATATTTGTTGTTATTAATAATAATTGTTATATATTATATAATTATATTATAATAATTAATATAAATATATTAATGGGGCTTGACTTACATGCTATTTTTTTATCTTATATTGGAGTATAGTTGATTAGCAATTTTGTGTTAGTTTCAGTGTAGAGCAAAGTGATTCAGTTGTACATATATATGTATCTATTCTTTTTCAAATTCTTTTCTCATTCAGGTTTTTATAGAGTCTTTAGCAGAGTTCCTGATGCTATGTAGTAGGCCCTTATTGGTTATCTATTTTAAATGCAGTAGTGTTGTACATATCATTTTGAAAGTTGCTTTTTCTTTCAGTTAAATATATATCTTAAGATTTCCCGCATTCATTCATTCATTCAAAAGATAGTAACACCTATTATGTGGCAGGCTAAAGAGGCAGCAGTGAAATAGATGATGTCCCTAATATGAATGTAGATGAGTAGAAGGGGAATAAAGAGAGCGAACAAATAAGTGATAAGACAGGGCATATCTAGTAAGGGGGGAGGGATAACAAGAGAAGTTTTATTCTTGATTGGTCATGAGGGAATCTCCTCAAGAAGATGAACTAGAGCAGATAACTGAATAATAAGGTCAGACTACCTGATGATCTGGAGAAGGGCTTTCCAGGCAGAGGAAAGAGCTGGGGCTGAGTTCCAGGAATGGGAGCAAGCTTGGCTTGAACCCAGAGACCAGTGGATTTGGGATGGAGTGAGCAGGAAGGGAAGATGGTGGCTGGTGTGAGAAATCACTAGGGTCCTGGGAAGAGGTCTGTAATTTATTCTCAGGGCAACAGAAAACCATGAAAGATTGAAGCACAGATGTGATATGAATTTATCTAGGATTTCACAAGATCTGTCTGGCTGCTAAGTAGCTGGTGGACTGTTCGGGGGGCAAGAACAAAAGCAGAGTGACCAGGTAGCAGTTCACTTCAGAGAAAAGTTATAACCCAGTGAGGTTCTAGGAATATAGTGAAGTGTGGTCAGACCCAGGATACATATTGGATGGAGAACTGATGGGATATGCTGATGGACTGAACGGAGGAGGAGGGTGATGGTGAGGGAGATAAGTATCAAGAATGACTCTAGGCTTTGGACAGGAGTGATTATTTGGGTGATTGCTGGCTACATCAGCTGACAGGGAGAGACTAGGGAAGCTCTGGTTTTGAAACAAGAGGTGGAAAAAATGAAGAACTGTGATATGGAAATGTTAAGATTGAATGATCTATTAAATGTCAAAGTAGAGATGGTAGCTAGGTGTTTGAGTTCTCCAAGGAGAGGTGAGATGATTATTGGGCTTGGAGATATTGATTTAAAAGACATCAACAGGGATTTCACTGGCAGTCCAGTGGTTAAGATTCCATGCTTCCTCTGCTGGGGTTGCTGGTTCTATCCCTGGTCAGGGAACTAAGATTCCACATGCTTGTCACTTGGCCAAAAAAAAAAAAGTCATCTACTCATGGATGCTATTTAAAGCCATGGGGATGGATGAGGTCATTTTGGAAGAGAATGCCATTGCAGAAGAGATCAGGGCCCAAAACCATGGAGCTTTCAACCGTGAAACATGGGAAAGAACAGGAAAATGATGAAGAAGAAGCAGTCATCAGAAATAACAGCAATATGTTTTATAAAGGCCTACTCAGTCAGACAGCTTCGACAGAGAAAGTAAGATGATGACCAAGAATTGCTGTAGGATTTGGCAAGACAGTGGTCAGTGGGGACCTTGATGAGGGTCAGAGAGAAATGGGGATAGAAACTTGAGTTGGGTTTCTAGAAAATGGAAGGTGCAGAAATAGAAACATCTGGGAGAGAAAAGACATGCAAAGAATTTCCTCTAAGCTCAGCAAAAGATGGATCAATTAAAAATGGACCAAGTCAAGGAGGAGCATTGTTTGTGTTTTGTTTGTTTCTGAAATGATGATAATGACATCATGCTTTGCACTAACGGGAAAGTTCTAGTTGAGAGGAGAAATATGGTGATTGATGAAGGGCTGGCAGCACAGTGTTTTTGAAAATATGGGAAGGGATGAGCTGGGAGGCACAGATGAAGATATTAGGTTTAGTGAGGGGCCCTAATGGGTGCTTCCTGAATCTTTGTTGAAGGAATTTAGGTTGTGTCACAGTGTTCATTGTAAAATATAATACCGCTTTGGATATCCTTGTACATTTATCTTCATATGTTTATGCGACTTTGTTGTTGGTTAGTCTCTAAGTCCTGTCTGACTTTTTGTGACCCCATGGACTGTAGCCAGGCTCCTCTGTCCATGGGATGTCCCAGGTAAGAATATTGGAGTGGGTTGCCATTTCCTTCTCCAGGGGATCTTTCCAACTCAGGGATCAAACCCAGGTCTCCTGCATTCCAGGCAGATTATTTAACATCTGAGTCACCAGGGAAGACCAAATTTTGTCACATGTTCGATACAAGCTACTATGGTATGTTTCTAAAATATTTACCTATTTCCACTTTAAGACATCTCTTTTTTAATTTCTGCTATTTTACTTCTTAATTATTTTTTACTGAATGGCAACCCACTCCAGTATTCTTGCCTGGAGAATTCCATGGACAGAAGAGCCTGGCTGGCTACAGTCCATGGGGTTGCAAAGAGCTGCATAACTGAACAACTAACACTTTCACTTTCACTTTCACTTTATTAGGTTAAGCACTTTATAAGTACCTGCAGTAAAAATATGTTAATTGATATGGAGATTCTCTAAAAATATTTTTAAAGTGTCTTTATCATTTGTGTTTTTTTTCCCCTAAGAAATTTAGCCTGTGAAACAAACAACTTCTGAGGTGGGAAAATGTACATATGTAATTTATTGATATGTTAGATTGAGTTACTTTCAAAATATATTAAATGCTTTAAAAAAAATACTGGAATTGACTTCTTTTAGAATTAGATATCCTTGTATTGGATATTTCCTTTAACATATAGTATATTGTATAGAAAAGAGTTTCACCTAATAAAGTTGCTTTAAATAAAGTGAGTAAATAAACAAATAAAATTCATCAGATGTTGAAAAATTGCCTTCCAAAATATTTCATTTTTTAATTCCTAGAGTTGGAAATATTAGCTCTAATCATCTAATCTGTTGTTTTTCTTTGTCTCTTGCAGGTCTCATTTTAGCTATTACTGGTTTTATCTATTTAATTTCTTTCCCCTCTTTTATACTGCTACATTCCCCCTTTGTTTTCCTGTATTCCTTTGTGATGACTCATCTTTGTACTGTTTGGCCAGAATCTGGGCCTGGAAGAGTGTGAACCACACCGGGTTTACATTGTAAACAAGACACTCTCTCCCAGCTGCTCAGGCACCTGCTCCCTTGGCCTCCTATGAAAGCAAATTCTCAGGGCAGTTAGCCAGTCTCTCTCCAAAGAATTACCTCCAAGGAGACTCAGCAAACTCAAGGGTTAAGTCTCTTCAGAGCCACAAATTTCACAGTGAGGAGGACAGGTTAGATTTGCTTTAAAAGTGTTACATATTGAAAAGTTACATGGCAATTATGAAAAAAAATCTCTTGTGGGGGAATTCTCTGGTGGTCCAGTGGTTAGGACTCAGGTTCAATCCCTGGCTGGGGAATTAAAATCCCACAAGCCACACAGATGGCCAAAAAAAAAAAAAGACTTCTTATGGTAAAACCTGTGGGCTCCAGTTGGATTTTCGGCCAACTGCCAATGTTAAACCACAAGACAGAAGGCAGTGATGACATAGAGGTGGATGTTGAGGAAATGGCCTGGGTTTGGTCAGGAAGCAGGTGGTAATAAACCTCAGAGACTGGCAAAGGAGGTGGCACAGAAGTTTAGCAGCCAAGTTATTGGTACCACTTCGAAACCAGCTGTTTAGGGGGATGTGGTCTGTCCTGCTCTGGTTGCTACTGATGCTATTTATGCTAATTCCTCTGCAGCCCCTGGTCGTCCCTTTTCTCCAGGTCAACTTCGGTGGAAGATCCTCCAAGCGGGTGTGAGCTCTGCCACTTCCCTGCTGCCCCACATTGCTGTCCCCTTCCCTGGTCCAGGGTCTTCCAGGCCACCCACGAGCCACTGGCTTGAGCAGGGCCAGAACTGGAAGGAGGAGGTGGTGACCAAGGAGACCCAGCTGCAGCACCCACTCTAGGCCTCTATCTGTGCAGGCAGCTCCTGGAGAACCAGAAAGGAGACCTCACTCTGCACCAGGCCAATGCCATGCTGTAACACCCGGCTGTGCCCTTAAGCTGTGTGGGAGGTGGCCCTGGTATCTATCCATCATGTCCCCTGGACATGGGGAATGACAGCACAGAGGCCCTCTGCTGCCAACGTGCCCACCTGACTTACACCATCCCTGAGGTGGGCAAGAAGGATGGTGTGAAGACTGCCCGGGAGCCTAAAACTTTGTGAGCGCTGCTGTGCCAGAACCAAAGGGACCCCAGATATCATTCACAGACTACAAGCTGCTGGATTGGCTGCGGATCCACCAGATATTGTCCCCCATCCTGCACCCTCCCGCTGCCTACCCGCCTCCCCCCACCAAGCACAGCACAGAAACCGCCCCATCAACAGCGAGGATTTTTGGCACTCTCAGCAGCTGCCTGCTTCCCTTCCCCAGGACTAATCAGATTTCCAAGAGAGAGGGGAAAGAAGTTTCTCCACATGCTTCGGAGCAACTGAGCTGCAACTACTGAGCCCAGGGGCCACAATAAGGGTCTTTGCACCACAAGGAAAGATCCCTCGTGCTGCAACCAAGACAGGAGGCAGCCAAACAGAGAAAGAGACCAGATGAGAGAGTCCACGTGCTGCAGTGAAAGATCCCACATGATGCAAATAAATAAATAAACCAGAAAGATGGGTCTTTGATTATAACGCTACCCTGAAGTAAGAGTAGCCTGGACAGATAGATAACTGGCCGGGTGGGTAATCACACCCAGAGAGGAGCACTAGAGTTCAACTCTTCTTGTTCTCTGTTGTCTGAATTTTCATTCTTTTTAAGAAGCAGTTACAATTTCATGTAGCAAGTTTCCTCATTTATCTATCTTGGAGTCTATTTTGCATGGAGTTGATGGTAAAAGAAATGTCAGAAAGTAGCATTACTCAATGAAAGGGATTGGAGGAATGGTTTACAAAGAAGGCTTTGTTTTTGCTGTTTACAGGGAGGTTTGGATACAACTGCTTTAATAATTGCCCAAGCTAAAAATATTGGGTAGAGCACTGGGGATTGGATATGGGTTGAGCCTTGTAAGATTTGATTCCCCATTTATCTCCTTAGCCTTCACAGAGGGACATAACTCTATCTTCAGACTATCTGTTAGCAAAATCAAGTCATGGTAGGGCAGGTACTTACTGGTATCTGTAGAGCATCACCAGCTCATTATCACCCAGTGGTTGAGAAGAATCAATGTCCTCATGGGGTACTCAAAGAAAACACAGTCCTCTGTGTGTGTGTGTGTATGTGTGCTGGTGCGCACGCGTGCACAGGCAGGCTCAGTCATGTCCAACTCTTTGCAGCCCCATAGACTATAGTCTACCAGGCTTCTCTGTCCATGAGATTTCTAAGGTAAGAATACTGGAGCAGTTTGCCATTTGCTACTCCAAGGGATCTTCCTATTCCAGGCATCGAACCTGCATTTTTTATATCTCCTGCATTGGCAGGTTGGTTCTTTACCACTAGGGCCACCTGGGAGGCCTTAATCAGATTTTATCAAAATCTCCTGGACCAACACAGACCAAAAGAGAGCTGAGTCCCAGCAGGTCCACTGGCCTGGGCATTTGAAGCTGGAGACTTCGAATCCAGATCAAGAGGGCCTTTCCAGAGGAAGTGATGCTTAAGGCAAGATCTGGAAGATAATTAGGCACAGAAGCAGGCAAAGAAAGATGATGTAAAAGAGAGCCAAGAGGTAAGACAGAGGGCACAGCATGTTGAAGAAACGAAAGGTGCCAGTTCAGTGTGTCTGGAGCACAGACAATAAGGGAGGAAGTGGTCAGAGGCCAGCCAGGCAGACAGAAGCCAGATTATGCAGAAACATGAAACCTGTGTCAAAGGTCTGAACTTTGTCCTCGCAGCAACAGGAAACCACTGAAAAGTTTTATGCAAAGGAGGTGAGAAGCTGAGATGTATCTTCGTAAGAAATCTTTCTGGTTGCTCTGCAATGGTAGAGGGTAGGATTGGAAAAGACAAGGCAAGAAGCTAGGAGACCCTTGGGGAACAGTCCTGATGGGAGATGACAGTAGATGGAGAGAAGTCCTTTTATCTTCAGGCACACCTCCTGGTGCCATGGAACTCCCACAGTCACACTCTCTCACTTGGTTTTCATATTTCCTGGTTGCTTAAAAAAGAAAAAAGCATTGCTCAGAGTGATCTCAAAAGAACAACAACAAAACAAAATACTCGGAGCTCACACATGTAGACAGTATGTGCTCTGTCGCTCAGGCGTGTCTAACTCTTGGCAATCTCATGGACTGTAGCCCACCAGGCTCCTCTGTCTGTAGGATTTTTCAAGCAAGAATACTGGAGTGGGTTGCCATTTCCTCCTCCAGGGGAGCTTCCTGACCCAGGGATTGAACCCACTTTTCCTGTATTGCCAAGCAGATTCTTTAACCACTGTTCCACCTGGGAAAGCTACACAAGTTACAGACAACTTAATTTTGTTTGTTGGGAGATTTTTGAAAAATGAAACATTCTCCTTTTAATTTAATTTTTTTTAATTGGCTCACCTTTATTCGATATCTGCAATATAGACAAAATTACAAAATTACTCAAAATATAGACAAGTCTGATATTGTAAGAAATTAGGAGCCATCTTTGATTCCTGGCTTTCTCTTATCCCTCATATGTAAGGAATCACCAAGTCCCGTTAGACTCTGCCTTGGAAGTTTCTCACCGTCTTTCCACCTTTTTTTTTTTTTTTTTTTGCCTCCACCGTACTCTGGGTCACATCATCTTTCATTTCAAAAGCCCCCATACTGGTTTTCCATTGTCTCCTCTACAGCCAGAGGGATTCTTGTGAGTGTAAAATGATCATGCCCCTGAGGCTCCCATCATTCATTCAAAGTCCACACTGACTCCTCCTTGTCCTTGAGATAAAAAACCAGGCCTTTTTCTCCAGGTGCAAATTTTACCACTCTCTTCTTGCACTTTCTACTAAAGCTATCCTGAAAGCTTTTGTTCTTTTTATCGCTGTGCCTCAACCCCAGGATTTACAAAAGCTATTTCTTGAAATGACTTAGATTGCAGTGTACTTTCTCTTCTTCTGGTTATCTCTTATTCCTTCCCTAGCTCTCAGTCTGAACCTTAACTTCTCAGTCAGTCTTTCACAATTACCAGATTTGGCTAACACTCCTTGTCATGTTTTTATAAGTACTGCATCTATAATTGTCCTACCACAATATAATATCCATCATACATTATTTTGTTTTTTGGCCACAAACCAAGTCATGGAAGGTCTTAATTTCCTGCCCAGGGATTGAACCCAGTCCCCAGAAGTGAAAACATTGAATACTAACCACCGGAACACTAGGGAATTCCCTCCATCATTCATTGTTAATTTTTCTTCACATGAATCTCTCTCCTGACTGAGCATTCTAATCTTGTTCCCTTCACATATTTCCTGGTATTCAGAACATGAAAAACATATTTCAAAATAAAATGAATTGTGAAACAATCCTGAAAAAGAAGAACAAAGTTCGACAACCCACACTTAACTAATTTCAAAACTTACTACAAAGCAATGATAATTAAGACAGTGTGATAGTAACATAGGGATAAACAGACTGTTCAGAGGAACACAATTGAGAGTCAAGAAATAAATCCATTAAATGACTTTTTGACAAATGTACTAAGACTATTCAGGGGCAAATAGTCTTTTTGTTACAGAGTCCAGGCTCACTCTGCTTGCCACATGACAGGCCAATGAATCAGAGATGAGACGTTGAGGCGAAGAGTATGACTCTATTTGGAACGACGACAGACTAAGAAGATGGCAGACTAATGTTTCAAAATAGCCATCTTATCAAGGTCTGGATGCCAAGTTCTTTTATAGAACACAGGGCATGTGGTGAGGAAATAAAGTAAAAAGGTTATTAATCTTGCAAATATCTCCTGGAATGGCTAACCTTAGGGAGGGATGTGTTCATTTCTTCCTTCCTATAACCATCCACAGGTGGACAGGGTCCTGAACAAAAGCTCTTTGGTTTAATATTCAGGCAGAGGGGCAGGGTTCCCTGAGGCAGGCCATTACGTAGGGACAGCATCATTTTAGTGAGCAAAAGCAATGGAAAGCAAATGTTAAAGTAAAAGAAACAGATCAGACATGGACTCAGTTCTTCTCTGTACCATTTTCAACAAATGGAGTTAACACAAGAAGATATCCACATGCAAAAGAATGAAGTTATACATTGTGTACAAAAATTCATTAAAAATAGATCAAAGAGCTAAACACAAGAGCTAAAACTGTAACAGAAGAAAAATATTACCTTGAATTTGGCAATGGTTCCTCATATGACACCAAAAACAAGCAACAAAAGAAAAAATAATAATTATGACTTCTTAAAAGCTAAACATTTTTGTGCTTCAAAAGACACTATCAAGAAAGTGAAAAGACAAAACACAAAATGGGAGAAGATTTTCACAGATTGTATTTCTGATAAGGAATTTGTACCTAGAATACATACATTTCAAAACTTCTTGTAACTCTATCACAAAAAAAACAACCTAGTTGAAAACTGGCTAAAGTAACTGAAAACACATTTCCTCATAAAAGATATGAAAATGACTAATAAGCACATCAGCCTCTTGATGAAAGTGAAAAAGGAGAGTGAAAAAGTTGGCTTAAAACTCAACATTCAGAAAACAAAGATCATGGTCCCATCACTTCATGGCAAATAGATGGGGAAACAATGGAAACAGTGAGAGACTTTATTTTTTTGGCTCCAAAATCACTACAGATGGTGACTGCAGCCATGAAATTAAAAGATGTTTGCTCCTTGGAAGGAAAGTTATGACCAACCTAGATAGCATATTGAAAAGCAGAGACATTACTTTGCCAACAAAGGTTCATCTAGTCAAGGCTATGGTTTTTCCAGTAGTCATATATGGATGTGAGAGTTGGACTATAAAGAAAGCTGAGCACCGAAGAATTGATACTTTTGAACTGTGGTGTTGGAGAAGACTCTTAAGAGTTCCTTGGACTGCAAGGAGACCCAACCAGTCCATTCTAAAGGAAATCAGTCCTGAATATTCATTGGAAGGACTGATGCTGAAGCTGAAACTCCAGTACTTTGGCCACCTGATGTGAAGAAATGACTCACTGGAAAAGCCCCTGATGCTGGGAAAAATAGAAGGCAGGAGGAGAAGGGGACTACAGAGGATGAGATGGTTGGATGGCATTACTGACTCAATGGACAGGAGTTAGAGTAGATTCTGGGAGTTGGTGATGGACAGGGAAGCCTGGCGTGCTGCAGTCCATGGGGTCGCAAAGAGTCGGACATGACTGAGCAACAGAACCAAACTGAATAAGCACATGAAAAGATGCTCACTGTCATTAATACCTGGGAAATGCAAATAAAAACCATAATGATATATCATTTCACACCCACTAGGATGGCTATAAGCAAAAAGACAGATAAGTATCTGTGAGGATGTGGAGAAGTCAATGCCCTCGTATACTGCTGGTAGGGATGTCAAGTTGTAGAGACACTTTGCAAAACAGCCTAGCAGTTCCTCCAAAAAAGTGTAACATAGAGCTGTCATGTGATCCAGCAATCCCACTCCAAGAGAAACGAAAATACAATCACACAAATACTTGTTCATGAGTGTTCATAACAGCATTACTTCTAATAGCCAAGAAACAGCACAAATATCCATTAACTGATAAATGGATAAACAAAATTGGTATATCCATATAATAAGATATTATTTGGCCATAAAAAGAAGCTCTGATAAATACCACAATGTGAATGAGCCTTGAGGACATTACACTAAGTGTTAACTGAAAGAAGCCAGTCACAAAAGACCACATATTATATGATTCTATTTACATAAAATGTCCATAATATGCAAATCTCTTAGCCTAGGGCTAAGAGAAATAGGCAGATCAGAGAGCAATGGCTCAAGGTCAGAGGGTTTGGGGGGGAATTATAAAAATATTCTAAAATTGGTTGAGGAGACAGTTGTACAACTTCATGAACCTAGTAAAAAACCATTGAAATATGCATTTTAAATATGTGAATTGCATAGTATGTGAATTATATCTCAATAGAACTGGTATAAAAATGAATTACAAGTGGGGAAATAAAAATAACTTCCAGGAAGGAGGTTGAAAGAGGTCAGAAAGGAAAGGGGAAAAGATAGGAAAAAATGAGAAAGAAGAAAAAAAAATGCAAGAAATGAAAAGTTAGGAGTGAAAGAAAAAAAAATAACACCGAGAAGCAAGCTGGAAAAAAGAGAATGGGAAAATACTTGGAAGAAAACAGTTGAACGGAAGGGAGACAAATTATTTTAGTTTTTAAAGAACTGTATGGAAGGAAAGGGAATGTATTCTTCACCCCTCATCCCCCACCCCCGATATTCAGTTGGCCACTTTTTGCCACTGTCCTTTTAAACGTATTAGCTATAAATAACCACTCTTCACTGGTCAGTTGCCTTACTCTGAATGTGAAGTAGTCATGGCAGCCCACAGTGGAAATGTTTTTCTGGGCTTCAGCTTATAGCCAGAGCAATATCTCTTCAAATATCTCTTCACAGGGGACATTTGCAAAGGGTTAACATTGTCTCTGGAGAAGGAAATGGCAACCCACTCCAGTACTCTTGCCTGGAAAATCCCATGGACAGAGGAGCCTGGTGGGCTGCCTGCCGTCTATGGGGTTGCACAGAGTCGGAAACGACTGAAGTGACTTAGCAGCAGCAACAGCATTGTCTCAGTGACTGTGTCCAGACACCCTTCCAAGATTTGATTTGCGTACTTAAGACCTCAACTAGGCTCTTGGCCTCTTCTCGCCCTTCTCAAGACATCACCAAAAACATATTTGCCTCCAAGGAAAAGTACTTCATAAAAGAGAGCTCTACTCTGACAACCACTCTTTCCTCTACAACTATTCCTAACACGGCCTGTGTCGTGGATACTGTTATAAACCACCCAGATGTCCCTTCTGCACTGAAGGACTTCATTCTCAGTCGTTGGGAGTTACCCAGACTGGTTGACTTGCTCTCAGCTGTCAGCCCCCTCTAGGAATTGTCCCACCATTCCCCTTTGACAGTCCATTCCAGTGACTGGTGCACACGGGTGTATAAAGGCCTGACCTCCCCTCAGCCCAACTCCAGAAACTGAAGGCGCCATTCCAGTTTCAGAGTGCCCCACGTGGTTGACTGCGGCCTCTGGGTGATGGCACCACAGTCCCACTCCTCCCTCAGCCCAGGTCGGTTTCCTTCGCTGCCCTCCCAGGAGCAGGGGGATCCCAAGTCCACTGTCTAATGAACAGCTGTGTGCCAATCTTCATCTCAGCATCTGCTTTCCCGGAGCCCAGTCTGCAACAGTTGGTGCCAGAACTGGGGTGCTCTGAACAAACACACTACACATGGTATATGTCCATTTACAAGAAATACCCAGAACAGACAAATCTATAGAGACTAAAAGTAGACTAGTAGTTACCTTAGGGCTGGAGGGAATGGCAGTATTGGGGTCCTGGCTAGGAGATGCAAGATTTCTTTGGGGATAATGAAATCTCTCTAAAATCAATTGTTACTATGGAGAACAACTCTGTGAATATTCTAAAAGCCACTAAGTTGTACACTTTAAACGGGTGAATTGTGTAGTATGTAAATTACATCTCAATAAAGGTGTTAAGAAAAAAGAACTGCAAATGAATACATTTACAGACAAACCCAAACTGATAGACTTTACAGTCATCAGATTCACACTGAAAAATAATGCTGAAAGTTCTTTGGGCCAAAGGGAATTGACATGGTACATAAACTCCACCTACAGGAAGAAAAGAATGAAGAGTATGGTAAAGTGTTAAATTTGGGTAAATCGTCCACCTATTTACTCCTTTAAAGTGTTAAAGGTGGGTAAATATGTCCACCTATTTACTCTTTCCTGCCCATTTACCAACCCTCTGATAAATGCACACATGCACACATACACACACACACATATCTATATACAAACATATTCCTCTTAGTTTCTTTAGAAAATGTGAATGAATATTCTACACTACTTTTAAAATTTATCTGTTGATGAACACTGTGATTATTTAAAGTTTGGGGCCATTATTAAAAAAAAAAAACTACTAACATTCATGAATACATCTTTGTGAAGACTTTTCGTTTCTCCTGGACAAATACATAAGAGCAAGGTTGTTGGGCTGTGTAAGTGTATGTTGAACTTTATTAGAAACTGCCAAAGTGTTTGCAGTGTGTCTGTACTATTTGCAAAGCATGACGGTTCCAGGTGCTCCACATCCTCCATTGACCTTTTTAGCTATCTAGTTCTTCTGCAGTGGCATTTCACTACAGTTTTAATTTGCTTTTCCCCAACATGCAAACATTAGCTACGCTAAACATCTTTGCATATGCTTGTTGACGACCTTGTGATCCACATTTTGCCTTTGGTGGAGTGTCTATTCAAACTTGCCTTTTTAATTTAATTTTGCCATGAGCAGCAGGCATAAGGGATATTAGTTTCCCAATCAGATCAGATCAGATCAGTTGCTCAGTTGTGTCCGACTCTTTGCGACCCCATGAATCGCAGCACGCCAGGCCTCCCTGTCCATCACCAACTCCCCGAGTTCACTCAGACTCACGTCCATCGAGTCAGTGATGCCATCTAGCCATCTCATCCTCTGTCGTCCCTTTCTCCTCTTGCCCCCAGTCCCTCCCAGCATCAGAGTCTTTTCCAATGAGTCAACTCTTCGCATGAGGTGGCCAAAGTACTGGAGTTTCAGCCTCAGCATCATTCCTTCCAAAGAAATCCCAGGGCTGATCTCCTTCAGAATGGACTGGTTGGATCTCCTTGCAGTCCAAGGGACTCTTAAGAGTCTTCTCCAACACCACAGTTCAAAAGCATCAATTCTTTGGCACTCAGCTTTCTTCACAGTCCAACTCTCACATCCATACATGACAACTGGAAAAACCATAGCCTTGACTAGATGGACCTTTGTTGGCAAAGTAATGTCTCTGCTTTTGAATATGCTATCTAGGTTGCTCATAACTTTCCTTCCAAGGAGTAAGCGTCTTTTAATTTCCTGGCTGCAGTCACCATCTGCAGTGATTTTGGAGCCCAGAAAAATAAAGTCTGACACTGTTTCCACTGTTTCCCCATCTATTTCCCATGAAGTGATGGGACAAGATGCCATGATTTTTGTTTTCTGAATGTTGAGCTTTAAGCCAACTTTTTGACTCTCCACTTTCACTTTCATCAAGAGGCTTTTTAGTTCCTCTTCAAACCTTCACCTTCTGCAGTGGAAGAGTGGAATCTTTACCACTGGGCCACCAGGGAAGTCCTAGCATGCATGTTTTTGAATTAGAGTTTTATCTGGACATATGCCCAGCAGTGGGATTGATGGATCATATATGGTAATTATATCTTTATTTTCCGAGGAACCTCCGTATAGTTTTCCATAGTAGCTGCACCAACTTACATTCACCAACAGTGTAGAACCATTAGGAGAATATATTTATAACCTTAGGATGATAGAGACCTCCGTAAAGAAGACAAAAAAGCCCAAAGTCACAAGAGATAAAACAAGCATATTTAACTACATAGAAGTTAAAATTTGTGAGATTTTATTATAAATATCTATATGTTGTGTTACAAATATTTCTCTCTTGCTCTTTTTTTTTTTTTTTTTGGCATTTGACTGCACCTTCATTTATTTTTTTTGAACTTTTTATTTTGTATTGAGATATAGCTGATTAACAATGTTGTGCTAGTTTCAGGGGAACCTTGAAGGGACTCAGCCATATATATATGCATGTATCCATTTTCCCCAGAGCCCCCTCCCATCCAGGCTGCCACATAACATTGGGCAGAATCCCATGTGCCATACAGTAGGTCCTTGTTGGCTATGCATTTTAAACATAGCAGTGTGTACATGACTTTCCCAAAGTCCTTAACTGTCCCTTCCCCCTGTGCAACCATAAGTTTGCTAAGTCTGTGACTCTCTTTATGTTTTGTAAATAATTTCATTTGTATCATTTCCTTTTAGATTCCATATACAAGGGATGTGATACGATAGATATTTCTCTTTGTCTGACTTACTTCACTCAGTATGACACTCTCTAGGCCCATCCATGTTATTGTAAATGGCATAATTTCATTCCTTTAAGGGCTGAATAATAGTCCATTGTATATATGCACCACATCTTTATCCATTCCTTTGTCCACGGACATTTTGCTTGCTTCCAGTCTTGGCTGTTGTAACCGTGTTGCAGTGAACACTGGGTGCCTGGATCCTTTGGCTGCGTGCCCAGGAGTGGGACCACAGGCTCACGCTCAAGCATGCTAAGTCGCTTCAGTTGTGTCCTGCTCTTTCGACGCTATGGACTGTAGCCCGCCAGGCTCCTCTGTCCATGCGATTTTCCAGGCAAGAATACTGGAGTGGGTTGCCATGCCCTCCTCCAGGGGATCTTCCTGACCCAGGGATTGATCCTTGTGTCTCCTGAGGCTCTGACATTGCAGGCAGATTCTATATCACTGAGCCACCAGGGAAGCCCTTCAGGCTTTTATAGTAGCTCTATTTTTAGTTTTTTAAGGAAACCCCATACTGTTCTCCATAGTGGCTCTACCAATTTACATTCCCACTAACAGTGTAGGAGGGCTCCCTTCTCTCCACATCCTCTGTAAAATTCATTGTCTGTGGATTTTTTGATGATAGCCACTCTGGCTGGTGTGAGATGGGATTTCATTGTAGTTTTGATTTGCATTTCTCTGATAATTAGTGATGTTGGGTATCTTTCATTTGCATATAGTGTCTTCTTTAGGGAAATGTCTTTTTAGGTCTTCTGCCCATTTTTGAGTGGGTTGTTTGTTTTGATGCTGTTAAATGTCATGAACTGCTTGCAAATTTTGAAGACTAATTCCTTATTAGACACATCATTTGCAAATATTTTCTCCCAATCTGTGGGTTGTCACAGTCCAATTTCAGTGCTTATGATTGGTCTTTTCATGTTTTCTATTTCTTCCTGGTTCACTCTAGGGAGATTGTACCCTTCTAAGAACTGGTCCATTTCTTCCAGGTTGTCCAATTTATTGGCATATGGCTGCTCATCACAGTCTCTTACGATCTTTGGTACTTCTGTAGGGTCAGCTGTTTCTCCTTTTTCATTTCTAATTTTATTGGTTTGAGTCCTCTTTCTTTTTTTCTTGATGAGTTTGGCTAAAGGTTTATCAATTCTGTTTATCTTTTCAAAGAGCCAGCTTTTAGTTTCATTGATCTTTGTAATTATTTTCTTTGAGAGCAGAAATAGATGAAATAGAGACAAAGAAAACAGTTTTACTATATTTAGAAATTTTCAGCAATTACATCTTCAAACAATATCCTTTTCCCCTTTTTTCTCAGCTTTCTGAAACTTCAGTTGCGTGTTAGGCAGTCTGATTGCCTCGCGAATCCCTGAGGCTCTGTTTTCTCGTAGGTGTTTTTCGGTTTCTTTTTCACTGTTTCATTTTGGATGATTTCTATTGTTATATCTTTAACATCACCAATTTGTTTCTTCTCAGTGCTTAATCTTCTGATATTCCATCGAATAACACTGTTCAAGTCATGTGTTATATTTTTCATGTCTACAAATTCATTTGCAAAATACTTTTCTTTCATCATTCTGTTTATGTTTTTCTTTATATTTTTGAATATATAACAAAAACTTTTTTAAGGTTAACCTGATAATTCCATTTTTCTGTCATTTCTGAGTCTCTTTTCATTGATTTATGTACTGGCTATGTGTCATATCTCTTGCTTAATTTCATGAATGGTAATTTTTATTGCTTTGTAGACATTACGATTTTGTGTTATTGTACGCTGAATTTTGTTCTAACCCTTTAAGCGGTCTTGAGCTTTGATTTATCGTGCAGTTAAGTTGCTTGCAGACCAGTGGGCATGAGAAAGACTCCTGAGGTCTTGGGTACTGTCCTTTTCTTTCTAAAATCTTGGTGCTGGCTACATGGATGTGCTTATTTTGTAAAACTTATTGAACAATTAATGAGTTGTGCATTTTTCTGTATATATAGTATACTAACAGACATTCCATTTTAATAAATTCACTTTTTAAAAACTGTAATGGGAGGAGAGCATCTGTTCGTCTCTTTGTCTTCCACTTGACCTTCCTCAGATGATAATGGGGGGACTTCCCTGTGAATTGTGGAGAAGGCTTGGCCTCACACGGCTCAGTTTTTAATTTTTCCAGATGGCCATAGAGCGTCTGTGCTCTGGCACACTCTTCTCCCACTTCCATCTGGGAAACCTAGTACACTGCAGGCCTGGCTTGCCTCCTAGGTCTGTTCCTCTCTCCCACTACTGGTGCTCTAGCATATCAGCACCCTCAAAGGAGTGCCTGAGGAAGTGAGTTTACAGAATCTCCTCCAGATAAATCATTATATCATCTAGACTTGCAACAGACTGGATTGTGGCTAAAGTTTCAAGCTATTATCCTCAATTCAGTTTTACCAATCATGGGATGGATAATTTTATCTCAGTCTGCCAGACTTTGATGTCTCACTCTTTACTGGTTTGAAACTTAGGGGGTGAAGAGAAGACTATTATATAAAACATTCTGAAAGCTCCATCAAGACCTAAAATGCAAATGAGACACTTTAATGAAAAGTGAGGCTTGATGTCTTTGACCTCTCTACATGACTAAAATTTTAATTTCATTTTAAAACATGAAATAATTATGTGTCTGTTTCTGAACCACTGGAGTTGAAATTTTATACATGGTTGAGTTCCATTGACTTTGCATGCTTAATTGCTCATTAAGATGGTTACCTTGCTACATCAAATAATAGTTTTTACAACTTTGACATAAAGAGAACCTTGTTGAAGTAACTCAACAGCATTAAGTAAAAAGTGATACATTTACAAGCTACTAAGATTTTTATTTATCAAATAAAAACTGCCTATCAAGTATAAACGTCTCAAAACTATAGTCATGAAGTTCACAACATATCATTATTACAGCTGAGTGAGCTTCTCTTATAAATTGTGGTACAATATCCATATTTTTGATCTGACCTTTTCTAAACAACAGGAAAAGGGATTCTGATAGTATAAATGTCCAATTTAAACTTCTGTAACTACATTCTTAATTACTCCATTTCAATTAACATTTATTTTACAAATAACACTGCTAGAATTTTGAGATATAAAACTGAGTAAAGTATCATCTAGCTTCTTGAAAAGTTTGTAATCAGGTAGGAACTTGTCACTTATTCATTCATTCAAAAATATTATACATGCATGCATGCTAAGTCGCTTCCGTCATGTCCATCTTTTTGTGACCCGATAGACTGTAGACTGCCAGGCTCCTCTATCTATGGGATACTCCAGGCAAGAAAGCTGGAGTGGGTTGCCATGCCCTCCTCCAGGGGATGTTCCTGATCCAGGCATTGAATTCACGTTTCTTATGTCTCCTGCATTGATAGGCTGGTTCTTTACCACTAGTGCCACCTGGGAAGCCCCCAAAATATTATAAAGCACCTATATTGTCCCCTCTTCCAAGGTAAGGAGCAGTGGCTGCACTTTGCTGGAGCAGCCGGGAAGAGATATCCCATGCCCAAGGTAAGAGAAACCCAAGTAAGATGGTAGGTGTTGCAAGAGGGCATCAGAGGGCAGACACACTGAAACCATACTCACAGAAAACTAGTCAATTTAATCACACTCGGACCACAACCTTGACTAACTCAGTTAAACTAAGCCATGCCTGTGGGGCAACCCAAGACGGGCGGGTCATGGTGGAGAGATCTGATAGAATGTGGTCCACTGGAGAAGGGAATGGCAAACCACTTTAGTATTCTTGCCTTGAGAACCCCATAAACAGTATGAAAAGGCACAATGTTAGGATACTGAAAAAGGAACTCCCCAGGTCAGTAGGTGCCCAATATGCTACTGGAGATCAGTGGAGAAATAACTCCAGAAAGAATGAAGGGATGGAGCCCAAGCAAAAACAATATCCAGTTGTGGATGTGACTGGTGATAGAAGCAAGGTCCGATGCTGTAAAGAGCAGTATTGCATAGGAACCTGGAATGTCAGGTCCATGAATCAAGGCAAATTGGAAGTGGTCAAACAAGAGATGGCAAGAGGGAATGTCCACATTCTAGGAATCAGCAAACTGAAATGGACTGGAATGGGTGAATTTAACTCAGATGACCATTATATCTACTACTGTGGGCAGGAATCCCTCAGAAGAAATGGAGTAGCCATCATGGTCAATGAAAGAGTCCGAAATGCAGTACTTGGATGCAATCTCAAAAACGACAGAATGATCTCTGTTCGTTTCCAAGGCAAACCATTCAATATCACAGTAATCTAAGTCTATGCCCCAACCAGTAATGCTGAAGAAGCTGAAGTTGAATGGTTCTATGAAGACCTACAAGACCTTTTAGAACTAACACCCAAAAAAGATGTCCTTTTCATTATAGGGGACTGGAATGCAAAAGTAGGAAGTCAAGAAACACCTGGAGTAACAGGCAAATTTGGCCTTGGAATATGGAATGAAGCAGGACAAAGACTAGTAGAGTTTTGCCAAGAAAATGCACTGGTCATAGCAAACACCCTCTTCCAACAACACAAGAGAAGACTCTACACATGGACATCACCAGATGGTCAACACCAAAATCAGATTGATTATATTCTTTGCAGCCAAAGATGGAGAAGCTCTATATAGTCAGCAAAAACAAGACCAGAAGCTGACTGTGGCTCAGACCATGAACTCCTTATTACCAAATTCAGACTTAAATTGAAGAAAGTAGGGAAAACCACTAGACCATTCAGGTATGACCTAAATCAAATCCCTTAAGATTATACAGTGGAAGTGAGAAATAGGTTTAAGGGCCTAGATCTGATAGATAGAGTGCCTGATGAAATATGGACAGACGTTCGTGACATTGTACAGGAGACAGGGATCCAGACCATCCCCATGGAAAAGAAATGCAAAAAAGCAAAATGGCTGTCTGGGGAGGCCTTACAAATAGCTGTGAAAAGAAGAGAAGCAAAAAGCAAAGGAGAAAAGGAAAGATATAAGCATCTGAATGCAGAGTTCCAAAGAATAGCAAGAAGAGATAAGAAAGCCTTCTTCAGCAATCAATGCAAAGAAACAGAGGAAAACAACAGAATGGGAAAGACTAGAGATCTCTTCAAGAAAATTAGAGATACCAAGGGAACATTTCATGCAAAGATGGGCTCGATAAAGGACAGAAATGGTATGGACCTAACAGAAGCAGTAGATATTAAGAAGAGATGGCAAGAATACACAGAAGAGCTGTACAAAAAAGATCTTTATGACCTAGATAATCATGATGGTGTGATCACTCACCTAGAGCCAACCATCCTGGAATGTGAAATCAAGTGGGCCTTAGAAAGCATCACTACGAACAAAGCTAGTGGAGGTGATGGAATTCCAGTAGAACTATTTCAAATCCTGAAAGATGATGCTGTGAAAGTGCTGCACTCAATATGCCAGCAAATTTGGAAAACTCAGCAGTGGCCACAGGACTGGAAAAGGTCAGTTTTCATTCCAATCCCAAAGAAAGGCAATGCCAAAGAATGCTCAAACTACCGCACAATTGCACTCATCTCACACACTAGTAAAATAATGCTCAAAATTCTCCAAGCCAGGCTTCAGCAATATGTGAACCATGAACTTCCTGATGTTTAAGCTGGTTTTAGAAAAGGCAGAGGAACCAGAGATCAAATTGCCAACATCCGCTGGATCATGGAAAAAGCAAGAGAGTTCCAGAAAAACATCTATTTCTGCTTTATTGACTATGTCAAAGCCTTTGACTGTGTGGATCACAGTAAACTATGGAAAATTCTGAAACAGATGGGAATATCAGACCACCTGACCTGCCGCTTGAGAAATCTGTATGCAGGTCAGGAAGCAACAGTTAGAACTGGACATGGAACAACAGACTGGTTCCAAATAGGAAAAGGAGTACGTCAAGGCTGTATATTGTCACCCTGCTTATTTAACTTCTATGCAGAGTACATCATGAGAAACACTGGACTGGAAGAAACACAAGCTGGAATCAAGATTGCTGGGAGAAACATCAATAACCTCAGATATGCAGATGACACCACCCTTATGGCAGAAAGTGAAGAGGAACTAAAAAGCCTCTTGATGAAGGTGAAAGAGGATAGTGAAAAAGTTGGCTTAAAGCTCAACATTCAGAAAAATAAGATCATGGCATCTGGTCCCATCACTTCATGGGAAATAGATGGGGAAACAGTGGAAACAGTGTCAGACTTTATTTTTCTGGGCTCCAAAATCACTGCAGATGGTGACTGCAGCCATGAAATTAAAAGACACTTACTCCTTGGAAGGAAAGTTATGACCAACCTAGATAGCATATTCAAAAGCAGAGACATTACTTTGCCAACAAAGGTCCATCTAGTCAAGGCTATGGTTTTTCCTGTGGTCATGTATGGATGTGAGAGTTGGACTGTGAAGAAGGCTGAGCGCCAAAGAATTGATGCTTTTGAACTGTGGTGTTGGAGAAGACTCTTGAGAGTCCCTTGGACTGCAAGGAGATCCAACCAGTCCATTCTGAAGGAGATCAGCCCTGGGATTTCTTTGGAAGGAATGATGCTGAGGCTGAAACTCCAGTACTTTGGCCACCTCATGCAAAGAGTTGACTCATTGGAAAAGACTCTGATGCTGGGAGGGACTGGGGGCAGGAGAAGACGGGGACGACAGAGGATGAGATGGCTAGATGGCATCACTGACTCGATGGACGTGAGTCTGAGTGAACTCTGGGAGTCTGTGATGGACAGGGAGGCCTGATGTGCTGCGATTCATGGGGTCTCAAAGAGTCGGGCACGACTGAGCGACTGAACTGAACTGAACTGATATTGTCCCAGGTACTTTTCTAAGAGCTGGGGGTGGGCATGGATGCACAATTAATGAACTAAACAAAACTCTCTGTCCTTATGGGAATTTGCATTAAATTGTGAAAAAAATAGGTTATAAAAAGTGCTTGTTGAGAAAAACAAAGCAGAGAAGGGGAATAAACAGTGTGTGTAGGTTTGGGAAAGGGCACAGCTGTAATTTTTTCTTTTGGATCACAGGAAACCTTAATACAGTTAAAATGAAAGTGCTGGGTTCCATCTGGATGACCGCAGTTTTGTTGGCAACACTCAGAGCATCATGGTAGGAGTAGTCTAAGATGTCTTCTTCCCTCCGCAGTGTGTTGGCCTTGGCTGTATCAGAGTCGCGGAGTTTCTTCACAGCTTGTTGGATCTACCCTTGACAAGCAGAGTGAGCAGGTGGGTTGTTGCTCTCCATTTCTCTATGACCTCCTCAGAAATCAAAGAAAGCCTGACTGTGGCAAGGTGGACAAGTTATTTCTCCTGGGAGAACTCTTCTGAAGGTACGTGGCCTGCTTTCAGAGTTTTAGTGCCCTAAGCCAAAGGAAGATGGGAGGTGTATGGGTCTTTTTCTTCTTTAATCTGTTGACTTCTTTCTGCATGGCCTTCTTTGCTTAGAAAACTTCTCTTTTGCTTCAGTTTTTGCAAAGTCTTCTTTTCTTTCTGAATCACCTTAAAAAAGGGACAGTTGTCATTTCGAGTAGAACAGTCAAGGAAGGCTTCTAGAGAATGTACTATTTAAACAGAGATTTGAGGAAGTGAGAGAACTAGGCATGCAAATAATGTGCGGCAAGTGCATAGGCCCTGGGGTAGGTGTGGGCCTGGTGCGTTAAAGGCAGGGGAGGCAGACATAAAAACACACTGTTATGAACGGTACTTGTGGTAAAACGTACTCCCAAGAAAAGAGTTCTTAGGTTTACACTTTATATTGCTGTTGTTTCGTTGCTAAGTCATGTCCAAATCTTTTGCGACCTCATAGACTGTAGTCCGCTAGGCTCCTCTGTCCATGAGATTTCCCAGTGAAGAGTACTGGAACAGGTTGCCATTTCCTCCTCCAAGAGATCCTCCTGATCCAGGGATTGAACCTTAGTCTCTTGTGTCTCCTGCATTAGCAGGAGGACTCTTTACAGATAAGCCATCTGGGAAGTCTTTACTTTGTATAACCATAAAAAGTACTTTTACTTTAAAGATTTCAACTAGATTTGTTAACAATGACTACTTAACCAATATGATAATAAGTAGACATGTTTGTTATGCCCACTTTATGCATTTGAGGGACAGAAGATTAAGAAAAGTTTGGCAAAGTGATTAAGAATATAAGCCTGGAAGCTATTTTGCCTGAGTTAAAAAATCCCAACTGTGCTCTGGGTAAATTACTTCACTTCTCTTCCTGTCAGTTTTCCACTTGAAAATGGAGATAATAATATACCTCTATGCTTCTCAGGTGGCTCAGTCATAAAGACTCCACCTGCCAATGCAGGAGACTCAAGAGATGCAGGTTCAATCCCTGGGTCACGAAGATCCCCTGGAGTACAAAATGGCAACCCACCCAGTATTCTTGCCTGGAAAATCCAATGGACAGAGGAGCCTGGTGGGCTACAGTCCATGGGGTCTCAAAGAGTCAGACACGACTGAGCAGGAGCCCAATGTCGTGATGGAGATTAAATAAGAAAATACAAAGACTTTTCTTTGTGCCTCTGGGACTTTAATGTGTATATAAATCTCTCTAAAACACAGTTTCTGAGTCGGTAGGTCTGGGGTGCCCCTGAGATTCTGCATGTTTAACAAGTTTCTGGCGATGCTGCTGGTCCACAGACCACACTCTTTTATCAAGGCTGTAAAGCATTTAGTACAGCGCCTGGCACAGCCTGCACTAAATAAATTTAACCGTCATTACGCTTTCACATAGTAGAATTGGCAGGGAAACTAGATTAAAAAGCCAACAATTTCCCTTCCTTCTGTATCAGATGTTTCCTGATAATACTGCATCTTTGAATAGAATTCTACTGCATTCTGAGTTCATGTGATGAATGTACATACAGATAACATGGTTTTCACTTTTTAAATCCATCAATAGCAGCACTCGGTACCCTCTCTGAATTTATGGGTTTAGGCTGTATCAAAATACTCAATACCTTGTGAATAGAAGGCATTCAATAAATGTTTACTGGATGAAAGAAATGTTCTTCTCAGAATTAACAGTGCTGTTGGGGTTTGGTTTTATTGTAATACAGTGGCATGTATGCCAAATCATTATTTTAAGAATATGGCAATTGTGTTCCAAAAACCAAAGTACGTTTTTCTAGTCTGATTGCCGTTAGAGTCTAAAGCAATGCAGACGCTAACCCAACAACTTCCTGCTTCCTGTGCCCTTCAGCAATGCAGTCTCTAACCCAAACTTTACATGCTCACAGCACCCTCTACTGTTCAGGAACAAGTTTGTGCCCCCAATTCCAATCCCTAGAACTATTGATACAAATAAAAATTCAGACGACTGGATTCTCTTACCCCTGGAAGGTAGATTGCATCTGCCTTTAAAGGAAAGAGGGTGGCCGTCTAGCAGTTGACCATGCAGGGAAGAGCGACTCTCTAGGTGGGCGGCTGGGTAACTTCCATGTGAAACCTACCAGGATCCCCTGAGAGGAGAAAAAAGCTGGTTATGATTTGTTGCCCTTTCTTTCCCTCAAGAGCACTAACTTGCTCTGCTGACCTTATTTCCACACTAGCCTCACCATCACCTTTCATCTTTCTCTTCCTTAACCTTAGTTGCATTGTCAGCCCTTTCCACGTGCCCCTTATTCCACCCTTTGATTTTCCTTTGGAGAAACCTGGGAAAACAAGTCCTCGGGTTAAGGCCCCTTGCCCACCAAGCTGAGCAGGGCTCCTTTCACTGTGATTACATCATCTTTTTTTCAATCATCATCTTATTTTTTGGGGGGGATGCTTTTTAGTATATTCACAGAGTTGAATATAATCTAATTTTAGAACATTTTTACCATCTCAGAAAGGAATTCCATACCCATTAGCAATCACTTTCATCTCCCCCATCTGTCTTCAGCTCTAAGAAGTCATCAATCTACTTGCTGTCTATAAATTTGACTAGTCATTTCAAAGAAATTAGAGACTTCCCTGGTGGCTCAGACTGTAAAGCGTCTGACTACAATGCGGAAGACCTGGGTTCAATCCCTGGGTCAGGAAGATCTCCTGAAGAAGGAAATGGCAACCCACTCCAGTATTCTTGCCTGGAAAATCCCATGAACGGAGGAGTCTGGAAGGCTTTAGTCCATGAGGTCGCAAAGAGTCGGACACGACTGAGCGACTTCCCTTTCACTTTCTTTTATAGAAATGACAATTTGTGGTCCTTTACGAATGACTTGTCTCACTAATGTGATTTCAAGTCGTAGAATGGATCAGTAACTAATTCCTTTTAATTGCCAAATTATATTTCATTGCACGGAAATAGTGTATTTTACTTGTCCATTTGCTAGTTCATGGACATTTGAGCTGTTTACACTCTTGGGCTATGATAATGCCTCTATGTAATTAATAGTTTTTGTGTGGACATATATTTTCATTTCTCCTGGGTAGATACCTAGGAATGGAATTACTGGGTCACATGGTAATTCTAGGGGTTGCCCAGGTGGCACAAGTGGTAAATGACACAGGTTCGATCCCTGGGTCAGGAAGATCCCCTGGAGCAGGGCATGGCTACCCACTCCAGTATTCTTGCCTGGAGAATCCCATGGACAGAGGAGTCTGGTGGGCTACAGTCATAGGGTTGCAAACAGTTGGACACGACTGAGTAACTTAACACACACATGCAGGGTAATTATATGCTTAGCATCTTGAGGGACAACCAAGCTGTTTATGTCCCTTTACCTTTAAGGGAAACTTCATGACCCACCCCACCTAAGAGTAAAGAAAGATTTAAAGCGGAAAATGTTGTTATTCTGATGACTAGTAAATAGATGTTACTAGAATTATGCTCAGGAGGTTTCTGATATGCAAATGAGTCATCCTTGATTCTTCAAGACCAAAAGCCCAGGTCTTAACTGAGAGAATTATTCCTTTATACTATTCACCGTTTGAGACTCTTTGATCTTTCTTTCTTGACAGCTCTAAATGTGACCACCAGCAGAAATGTTTTCACGTTCCTTTGAAGTACAGTTTTCTGACTCATGTCTTAGAGTTACTCCCACTCAGAATTTTGTGATTTCTAAGCCTTCTTAGAAGCAAGCAGAGCAGTCTTAGATGATTTGTGAGGTTTAGTTATTTAAAGCCATAATATTCAATTACTCAAACTATCATGTGCCTCTTGAGCGTTTACTCCCTATGTGGCAAAATGGGAACAAGAGGACAGAGATGACAGAGTTCCTCTCCTGGAGAGGTTTATAATCTAGTTGGGGAGGAAAACAAAATTACAACATAAAATATCACACACATGTCCCAGTGTCCTTAGCAACTCAAGTCCATAGGGCAGTGACAGCCAAACATTTCCAAGTCATGGCAAATCCAGACTAGGATAATATTTCCACAGACACTGGGGTACACAGAGGAAGCTGCTGAGTAAGAAAGAAGCTGCCTGGTCTGGCAAGTCCAGGCCTCATCCCCATCCAGCCTCCCTGAAGTGGGTCACTACCTCCACTCGCTTCTAACTCATCGACTCACACCAGTGTGACCCGTACTTGTGGGAAACTCTGGCCCACAGAGACAATTGCAAACTTTTTTTGTTTTGTCTTCAAGGGACTCAGCAAACTGGCCTTAACCTCTCCAACTATTTGTCCTACGAGCCCTCAAGATCTAACAGTGTGGTCAGCTTACTATCTTCAGAGCACTAGGGACACTCCCTAGAATGTGTTCCTTCTCCAAAATGGGCCCTGGATAGATACTGATTGACAGGTTGCCTGGTTCTCAGCCCCACATAATTCATGCCAGCCACTCAAGCCTTCCTCACCCCTTGGAGTCCCAACAAGCTCCCCTGTCCTTTGAGAGATCTTCCTTGAGCCTCCTGCCCGCAGAGGTTGCTTCTTTCTGTGCTCGCCCATGCCTCTTAGTGTTTTATCTACATGTTTGATTTGTAGTCTTGTGACAATACATTGTTGTTGTTGTTCAGTCGCTCAGTTGATTCTGACTCTTTGCGACCCCATAAACTGCAGCAGGCCAGACTTTACTGTCTTTCACTGTCTCCCGGAGTTGGCTCAAACTCTTGTCCATTGAGTCGGTGATGGCATCCAACCAGCTCATCCTGACGTCCGCTTCTCCTCCCACTTTCAATCTTTCCCAGCATCAGGGTCTTTTTCACTGAGTTGGTCTTTGCATCAGGTGGCCAAAGTATTGCAGCTTCAGCACCAGTCCTTCCAATGAACCTTCAGGGTTGATTTCCTTTAGGATTGACTGGTTTGATCTCCCTGCAGTCCAGGGAACTCTCAAAAGTCTTCTCCAGCACCAATTTTGAAAGCATCAGTTCTTCAGCTTATGCCATGCTATCAGATATTTCTGTGCCTCTCAGAATCCTTCAGCAAAAACAGAAATATGATCTTGAAGGAAAGGTATACACTGAGACTACTCTGGACTGAACCAGGACATACCCTGACACTTTAAATCCACTGGAGGGGCAGACTTCAAATTAACAGATTCCTCCACAAGTTCCAGAAAAACATTTATTTCTGCTTTATTGACTATGCCAAAGCCTTTGACTGTGTGGATCACGATAAACTGTGGAAAATTCTTCAAGAGATGGGAATACCAGACCACCTGATCTGCCTCTTGAGAAATTTGTATGTAGGTCAGGAAGCAACAGTTAGAACTGGACATGGAACAACAGACTGGTTCCGAATAGGAAAAGGAGTACGTCAAGGCTGTATATTGTCACCCTGTTTATTTAACTTCTATGCAGAGTACATCATGAGAAACGCTGGACTGGAAGAAACACAAGCTGGAATCAAGATTGCTGGGAGAAATATCAATAACCTCAGATATGCAGATGACACCACCCTTATGGCAGAAAGTGAAGAGGAACTCAAAAGCCTCTTGATGAAGGTGAAAGTGGAGAGTGAAAAAGTTGGCTTAAAGCTCAACATTCAGAAAACGAAGATCATGGCATCTGGTCCCATCACTTCATGGGAAATAGATGGGGAAACAGTGGAAACAGTGTCAGACTTTATTTTTCTGGGCTCCAAAATCACTGCAGATGGTGACTGCAGCCAGGAAATTAAAACGTGCTTACTCCTTGGAAGGAAAGTTATGACCAACCTAGATAGCATATTCAGAAGCAGAGACATGACTTTGCCAACAAAGGTCCATCTAGTCAAGGCTATGGTTTTTCCTGTGGTCATGTATGGATGTGAGAGTTGGACTGTGAAGAAAGCTGAGCGCCAAAGAATTGATGCTTTTGAACTGTGGTGTTGGAGAAGACTCTTGAGAGTCCCTTGGTCTACAAGGAGATCCAACCAGTCCATTCTGAAGGAGATCAGCCCTGGGATTTCTTTGAAAGGAATGTTGCTAAAGCTGAAACTCCAGTACTTTGGCCACTTCATGCGAAGAGCTGACTCATTGGAAAAGACTCTGATGTTGGGAGGGATTGGGGCAAGAGGAGAAGGGGACGACAGAGGATGAGATGGCTGGATGGCATCACTGACTCAATGCACATGAGTCTGAGTGAACTCGGGGAGTTGGTGATGGACAGGGAGGCCTGGCGTGCTGCGATTCATGGGATTGCAAGGAGTCGGACACTACTGAGCGACTGATCTGATCTGATCTGATCCACCCATGGGCTCTGCATAGCCCAACACAGTAAAGGGCAGCAGGAGGGAGCAGGGTACAGTCCAGACGTCCTAAGAGGCAGCCCTGAGTTCATACGCCTTCTTTATTTTCCCCGGAGCTTGGTTACTGCACGGGATACTAAAATCCCTGCGGATGTAAAGAGAAAATGGAAACCATATTTGCCAGAACTGCTTTCAGAAAGCATCTTGGCGGTGTTGGAAGGAATTCTTTTCATAAGCTGCTTGGGGGTGGGGCAGCGTGGGGTGGGGCAGGGGTGGGAGTGAGCCCCTCCTGGGACAAGCTTAAGAACGGCAGATGATCAGCAAGCTGCCTTGGGAAAATATCCTCAGATTGCAGGGCTTTGTTTTCCTGGGAGGATTAAGTTTTCTCTCCAAGGAGGGCGTGGTCACGGCCTCTAGTAAGGCTCCTTCTCGGACCTCCCTAACACCCAGCATCAAGTCTTTAAGTGTCCTGGTATTTAAAGATTAACCTGACCTGTACCCAAGTCTCCATTCAGCGAACAGGATCTCAGTATCTGGCCTCCAGCTTCCAGTCCTCGCCCCGTCCCAGGCTTAATATCCGGTAGGCGCGTCTAGGTTTCAGGCTCAGCATGAAATGTAGGGAGAGGCGGTGGCCCCGCAGCGCCCCCGCGCGGCACTCTACGGAAGTGCTGGCCGCGGAAGCCGCTGGAGCCCGGGGGTCTCCACGGGCACGTTCCACCTGCTCCATCGCACTCTGCAGCCAGGTAACACGGAGATTCTCCAGCATCACTCTTTGCAGAGACCTACAGTAGTGAGCTCTGTTATCAGATGCTTTCTGGGTCACTTCCTTTTTTCTTCCATCACGATTTCTAGGTGGGAGTGAGCCTTAAAGACGCTTCCATGTTTAGCCACAGGAAGCTTCCGCTAAGGATGGAAAAAATAAAGCAAAACACAAACGGGCGAGGGGGGCGGGGAACAAATCTGACATTAAAAATCAGTATTAAACAGCAGCTCTTCACAGGGTGCCAGAATTCCTTCCAAGGCTCAGGTTTATCAGTAAGGCCAGGGGGTGTAGTTGGACGACAGGAACTGGACAGATTTGGACAGACAGGAGATCAAAGAGGGAGACTGCTATGTCCATTAAATACCAATTCTTTGTATATAGAATTGTTTTGTATCTGTACATCCTTTCCAATAAACCTTAAAACACCTGACTGGGCTTTAGCTTTTAATATGGATGTACAAAAAATACTATTCTTTCATGATTATCTTTTCCTTAAGAGATTGTCCCTTCTTCAATTGCAGATTTCTTTTTTCACTTTCTATTTGTGTGTATGTATGTGTGCTTGCTAAAATTTTCTATGTCCTTGTTTTAAAAAACACTCTTCTAGAACCCAGAGGTTTCCAAATTGTATTTCAGGTTCATTCAGTTCCTCCTTCACTTAAATTGCTATCTACATCTTTAGATTTGGTACCTCTCATCTTTATTTGCAAATCAGTACCCCGAACTCTTTGTTGGCTTTGCGTATTTATGAATTTCCACCAAAATGTTGGTTATTATTAGCTACTCTCATTGAAGAGAAAGTGATGTATGTGTGTGATCTAAATTATTTTCACTGTGTTTTTTACTCTCAAAGCCTGGAAACCAAGATGCCAGCATTTCATTCCATTTAAAAACCATTTGATTCTTTCCCTGGCTCTCTTAGGTCATACAGATCTGACTACACCTCTGTCAGTATTACCTCATAATTTATGATGATCAGAAAAAGGACCTGTAGAAGTGTCCCCATTCCTAATGAGCTGGGACCACTGTTTGCCTGAGCTGAAATTAACATTGCTTCTGTAGAAAATCAGAGTGAAATGCAAAAAGGAAGACAAGATTTTAAAAATATGCCTTCGCTGTCGAAATTCAGACAGTAATGTATCGACAGATGGAGAGCCATGGGCATCAGCGAGGGGAGAATTATTCACACCCACTGCTGTGCAAGGGGCTGGCGTGTAAACTGCAGCCTTTCACATTGGGGATTTAAGCAATGAACAATCTTTACAGACTAGGGTATTTTGTTTTCTCTAATTAACAGCTAATTAAATGTCTGTATCATTGCACATCTAATTTTTCAATTTTCTCGGAATTTCCCCAAATTTAGCATATAGATTTATGGAATGACTCTAAGCCTCAACTCGAATTATACGGATATATTCCTATGCTTTATATATTCCACTATTTAGGATGGAAAGCTGATTTTGAAAAGGAGCTTGTAAGCAAAGTGTTTAACTGAACAGTTAGCGAATACATGAATATATGGAGGCTGAAGAAGGGGAACCAATTATAACAAATCTTCTCATGTGCCACAATCACATTCCTACTAATGACAGGGCTGCTGCTGCTGCTGCTAAGTCGCTTCAGTCGTGTCTGACTCTGTGCGACCCCATAGACGGCAGCCCACCAGGCTCCCCTGTCCCTGGGATACTCCAGGCAAGAACACTGGAGTGGGTTGCCATTTCCTTCTCCAATGCATGAAAGTGAAAAGTGAAAGGGAAGTCGCTCAGTCGTGTCCGACTCTAGTGACCCAATGGACTGCAGCCTACCAGGCTCCTCCATCCATGGGATTTTCCAGGCAAGAGTACTGGAGTGGGGTGCCATTGCCTTCTCCGAATGACAGGGCATAGTATTTTTAAATCAAAAGAATAAAAAGTAAAACTGGAGAATTCCATGGCAGTTCAGTGATTAGGACTCAGTGCTTTGACTGCCAGGACCCAGGCTGGATCGCTACTCTGGGAACTAAGATCCTGGCCACCCAGCATGGCCAAATTTTTTTTTAAGTAAAACTAATAATAATAAATAAACTATACTTCAATAAAAAGTTGTTTTGTAAAAAAATTAAAAAGAGATTCCTCCTTGTCCCAAAAGATAGATAGATAAATAAGAGGGCAGGAGGAACTTCTGGAGGTGATGGAAAGACTGTAGTGTTTTTTCACAGGGGTGTACTTGTCCCCAAGCTCATCAAGTCGCAAACAATAATTACATATAACTTTTTGTATGTCAAGACATTAAAGTAAATTTTGTTTTGTTTTATATTTTTAACACCAAAACCATTTTGTTGGGGTATAGCCGATTAATTACATTGTGGTAGTTTCAGGCGAATGGCAAAGTGACTCAGCATACATACACGTGAATCCATTCTTCCCCAAACCCTCCTCCCATCCAGGCTGCCACATAACATTGAGCGGAGTTCACCGTGCTATACAATAGGTTTTTGTTGGTTATCCATTTTAAGTATAGCGGTGTGTACATGACCTTCCCAAAGTTCTTAACTCTCCCTTCCCCCCAGCAACCATGAGTTTGTTTTCTAAGTCTGTGAGTTTCTGTTTTGTAAGTAAGTTCATTTGCATAATTCCTTTTTAGATTTGTGAACACTGATTTCTGTTTTGTGCTTATAATACATCAGTTTTCCTCAGGATTAAAGAGCTTCTTCAGGTTTCCCTGATGTTTAAAAAAAAACTTTTAAAATCCCCTCTCCCAAAAGTAAAGAAGGGTGAGTGTATGTCTGTCTATCTAAAATTCAAGGCATTTGATTAGACTTTTGGCTAGTAATCAAAGCATGGGCTTCCCAGCTGGCTTACTGGTAAAGAATATATCTGGGTTGGAAAGATCCCCTGGAAAAGGGAATGACAATCCACTCCAGTATTCTTGCCTGAAAAATCCCATGGACAGAGGAGCCTGGGGTCGTAAAAGAGTGGGATGCAACTTAGCGACTTAGCACTCTTGCACAAAGGCATGGGGCATTTTGTTGGCCTGTGGGTATATTAAAGCAAGTTTATCTATGCCCCGGGTCCCCTCGCCTCTCTTCTTGCTGTCCCTCAGTGTTCCTCCCACTCCTGCCTTACTGAATTACAATGCTTACATTGCTCCAAACTTGACATGCCTCCAAACCCTTCCCTAAACTGCTCCCTCTGTTCAAAATGCAAAACAGTGCTTTCAAACTGGGCGTGCCTCCAGGACTTCCTCAAACTGTTCTATCCCCAGTCTTGTTCACCTGGCCTGCTCACCCCTACTCACCCCAGGTTTCTGAACCACCACTGGTTAGTGCCGCTGCTTCTTCAAAAACCCTGGGCTGAAGAAATGAAACATCTTAGGAAGAAACATCGTCCATGACATTAGCGATACATGTCTGCAGCTCAGGATACTGACATAGCAAGGTACTAAGTTCCTAACAGGGGCTTCTCTGATGGCTTAGCAGTGAAAAATCTGCCTTCAGTGCAGAAGATGCAGGACATCCCTGCATGGTTTGATCCCTGGGTGGGGAAGATCTCCTGGAGGAGGAAATGGCAAGCCACTCCAGTATTCTCACCCGAAAAATCCCATGGACAGGGTAGCCTAGTGGGTTACAGTCCATAGGGTCGCAAAGAGTCAGACACGAATGAGAGACTGAGCACGAGCTTGCAAGTTCCTAATAGATCTGCATTAAAAGACCCATGATGATACCATGGCAGAGAAAATGAAAGCTACAGTCATCTAGAAACATTCTAAGTGTGAAGATAGCTGGAGGACCTTAGAGAGAGGGGAAAGTGCCATTTCGCAGAGGTTGTGCTCTTGAACACATCCTGGACTGCTTACGGTATCTAATGCAAAACCCAGTGATAAAGAAATTACTTAAAAACAGGAGGAAACTCTCAATCCTGGGGTTGAGGATTCATATAATGAGAGGGGTGGGGAAGGGGAGGAGGGAGGGGGAACTGTGCAAAAGCACAACCCACCAAGCTTTGCACAGAAAAGATCTTACCAGGGGAGCCCCATGTGAGATCAGGCTGTAATTCAGTTTTACCTCAGTAACATTTTACCGACCACTTTCCTCAAGGATAACAGCAGGATGCAAGCATATAACCCTGAAGAAGGTAGGGAAGACTGGTAGGGTGAAGTGTTGGCGTTATCAGCCCACGTCATTTTTCAAAATCACTTTAGAGTCTGCTCTGGTTATTTTATGTTTCCTAATGGGCTATTTTTTTCAAAAGGCTTGTAGCCATTTTCAAATTCAATAACAGTCCATTAAATAGCATCAGGCTTTGGGGAAGGAAAGCAGCTGGCAGGGATAAAAAGAGGGAGGCTGGGAGGACAGAGGCAGTGGCCGCGTCTGCAGTGGTCACTGTCGTCCACGGCGACATCGCTGCACCCAGGGCCTGCGTGTTAATAATGCAGTTCCTCCTTGGCATCTGTGAGCCCGAGAAGAGCTAGGTTTTAAAGTCAGCTGGCAGCTGGGCTTGTCAAGAGGAGCAGCTCCTTTCTGATGAAGCCCAACTGTAGGATGCACAGTCATCTTGGCTGGTTGGAAACTACCGTAAATTCTTTACGATGTAATCTGTGGTGGTTTCAGCCGCCCCGCTCACTGGCAGCCTGTGAACCCGCGCCTGGCCCTTGGAGGAGAAAAGCAGTGGGTGTGAGGAAACACATGTCCTTTCCGGCTTCCGAGGGGAGTGAGGGGAGTGAGGAAGCAACAAGCTGGCCTAGAGGGGCTCTGACAATGTGAGGAGCCTGCCGTGGACATTCCGAGGGGATGGCAACATCCTTCCGACCTCAGACACAAAGAGCAGCTTCTTCCTCTAGGAGGTGATCCGGTGTTCCCTGTCCTTCAGATGACTCGGCGAGACGCCGACCACAGAACTCTCTCCCGGGCTTCTCTTCCCATTTTCTTGGAAATGATGGTTTACTGTGAAAGTACAAGGAAGTCCACACATCCTCTAAAGTGATGAGATTCCTATAATAAAAAAAGCTAAAAAAATGTCTTGGATGTATTAATATAAGAGCAGTATAAGCCTCATGGATAAATACACTGCCTCCCACAGCTAGAAGTGAAGGATCTTTGCTTGCTTTTTCTCTCTTAAGGGTGCTCAGAAAGATCAAGGACCATCAGATTCTGAGAACCCACATGCATACCGTGTGTGTGCCCCGCTTGATACACTTGGGTATTGTAAACAACTCTTACAGTGAAATCGAGATGTTGACTGACACAACATGCCAGTTAGGACATCCTGCACTGATTGTCCATCTTCCTCTTTTACTGGGCAGCCTCAGGAGTGAAGAGAGATAGGCTTTGGATTCAGGAAGGCAGAAAATTAAACCCTAGCCAGCTTGATTGCTCCCTCCCTTCTCTCCCTAACAAGTGAATTCAGTGGGCCTCAGGTTAAATACTTTACCTCTCAGAGCCCGTAGAGTGGGAGTGATTATATATATACATATAAAAAAATTACACAAAAATACAAAATATTAATCAATATAAAATACATATTGTATATACTATATATTATTTTTGGAGTGATATTATCTCACAGGATGATTGGTAGTTATTTTTAATTGGAGGTTAATTGCTTTACAGGTTGTGATGGTTTCTGCTGCACAGCAGCGTGACTCAGTCATAATTACACACACATATATTTCCCCTCCCTCTTGAGCCTCCCTCCCACCCCCGCAGCTCACCCTTAGGTCATCACAGAGCACCAGGCTGAGCTCCTTGTGCTGCACAGCAGCTTCCGGCTACCACCAGGGTAGTGTATATACGTGAATGCTACTCTCTCAGTTTGATTGGTAGTTTTAAATGATGTGACCACTCTTCCCCCAGTTTCTGGTTTTATTTTCTTGACAGTGATTCTCACTGCCTGAAATTACCGGAGTGCTTGTTTATTTTCTGTCCATTGCTCCTCCTCTGCCTCGCAAGCGGAACCACTGCCTTTGTTCAGGGCTGTTTTGCCATTGTCTGCGGGCAGTGCTCGGCACATAATAACTGCTCAGCAAATATTTACTGAACGAATGAAAGTGAAATGAATACACTGGTAAAGCACAAAATAGAGACTCAATAACTACTAGTGTTTTCTTCTTTAAGAATATGGGTTTACCTTTGCATGCGTTGTCTCCCTGTATAACATGGAAATGAGCTAGACCACAGGTCGTGGAATTCAGCAGTCCTGCCTGTTCAGGCCAAGCGGATCTTTTCTGGATTCTTTAACTTCTTCCGTAGAAGACTATCTGAGCTATTATCATCTGAATGGCCTGGAGAAGAATTTAGCTTCAGGTTCAAGAGCATTTGTTGGTAAACTGACTTTCTCATTGTAGGTCCATTTCTCAAGCTGTTTCGTCCCCTCTCCTGTTGTCTGTCTTAGCTGGCTTGGAGGAAATTCTCCGGTTGTGGCGACGGTCATTCAGTAGGTGGCGCTCTCTCCCAGAACACTGCCCTTCACAGTCCAGACCACATTACTGATAACTGCAGAGTCACAACTACAAACTAGTCAGGCTGCTCATTTTGCAACTTTTGTTTCTTTTCTGTACACCACATCTAGCTCTCCCCTTCTTGTCTTCTCAGTTCCTTTCCTACTTAACTAAAGTTCTCTGACCTTGAACTCAGGGAAGCCATGTTGGGCTTTACCTAAGAGGAGTAGGGGACTAAAAGGAGACATTCATACTAAGTTCTAGGCTTGAAGTTCAGTTTTCGTTCATTTTTAATTCATTCATTCACTCATTCATTTAGTCACCAGAATTTTACTGTGAACCAAAGTTGGATGGATTAATGAAAGAAGAAAGGCTCTAAGGGCAATGACTGGGATTTGTAGCATGCATCCACTACTTAATGACTTTGGGATAATTTCTTAACCTCTCAAAGCCTCAGTTTTCTGATCTGTAAAATGGGGATGACAGTAGTAATTACCTCACAGAGTTGTTCCAAGGAGTAAATTAATTATTACTTATAAAGTTCTAAAAACAGTGCCTGGAACACAGTAACATTAAATAAGGGTTTGTTAAACAAATACTAACTACTGCTTTGCTTAACTTTCCAATGAACATGACAGTACCTCTTTATATTAGATATATTACATATTTTCCCCCATTAAACAATCTCTGAAATCAGGATGGGATGTCATAATTTGGCAAGTAAGAATGGTGATATACAAAATGATTCATTCATTTTTAAATTGGGAGCGTATTGGGTTTGATGAAATATGGCAATTATAAATAACATCTCTTCTTTTTTGCTGGCCTCTTTCTTTTAGGTTGCACATATGCTCAAACTTTCCCAATTAAAATAGAAAGAAAAATAGAGAAAGAGAAAAGAGTTCTTGACTCTGCCTCTTTTCTCAAAGCGGCACTGGCTCTGGGGCAGAGCAGAGCTTGGAACAGAATAAAGGGAGAAGGACCCCCTAGAGGGTCTGAATAGAGCTTGGAGGCCTCAGAAAAGTGGGTCTCCACTGTCTTCATTCCCTTGCCACCCAGAAACGACACACATTGGCGAGAGAGCCTCACCGATGAGGACATACAGAGAAAGAAGGGGCCTTCTAGAACGAAGCTTGGGCTTCATCCTGTGATTGTGTTCCGAAAAAGCCTGAGCTTGGATTGAGAACTGGGTGGCTTTTTAGGAAGTGCCTTCCCAAGTCCTGGGCTAAGAGTCACTCACCATCAGAGGGACTGGACCAGGTACCCACAGAGCAGGTCGGAGGTATTTCCTGGACACGGTCTCTGAGTGAACAGAATCCTTGAGTTCCACGTGGTTGTCAGCTCGCAGGTAATGCTGGATGGATGCTATGTTTCAGTGTATTTTGTGCTTTTTTTAATGCCTTCAACTTAGATTCTTTCTTGTGTATAATATGCCAAGCCACCCCTTGTCCCCTAAAGTCTCACTGAAACTCCCCTTCACTTGGTGACTGTATTCACAGATGCTCATGGGACACTTCAAGACACTTGGATTCTCTCCTTTGGCTTCCAGTACTCCTGCAAGAGTCGGACATGACTTAGCGACTAAACCACCACCACCACCACCACCACCACCACCACCACTCCCTAAGGCACCCTGGTGGTGCCTGTGACACTTCTGACACCCCTCTATCCACTCATTTGAGCACCTCCTCCTAGTCTACTAGGTGTCAGACACGACTGAGCAACTTTCATCGCTTACTCCTAGTCTACTGCCCTGAAATATTCTCCCAGTGTTCTGCCCACCCAGAATCTACAAAGAGCGATTCACCATCCTTTAGTTATTCTTCCAGTGAGTGTATTGTTATAAAAAATAGAACAGTCAGTTATTTTACCAGCATCATGGGTTGATTTGAGAATAGCAGAGGAATTGCAATTCGGACAACAAAGTTATGGCAAAAATATAGGTGAGCCCAACGGCAAACAAGCATGACTTTATAGAGAAAAGGAAGTTGGGAAGAGCTGTTTTGAATGCAAGTCCATTGGAGGAAAGCAAGAATTTGGGATGGCAGGAGTTTTCCATTGGCTGGGCTTGTTGCTGGGCATGGAGAACTCTTCCTGTTGGGGTCTGTAACTGACTTGCTTCTGTTTGTAATTGACCTCAAGTGACAGTGCCTAAGGGCTCTCCATTCTAGCCTTCTGATTCCACTTTAAATGAGATTTCCTGTATTCTGTCTCACACGTGTTTATAAAGTCCCTCTACACAATGCTGGGCAGACAAAGAGAATACCTGTACTTACCCAGGGGATGTTAATCTCCTCAGAGACCTTCACACACATTGTTTGATCTAAGCTGTGTGTGTGTGCATGCTAAACCTCCTCAATGGTGTCCGACTGTTTGTGACCCCATGCACTTTAGCCCACCAGGCTCTTCTGTTCTTGGGATTCTCCAGGCATGGAGTAGGTTGCCATGCCCTCTTCCAGGGGATCTTCCTGACCCAGGGACTGAACTCGTATATTTGTCGCATTGGCAGGTGGGTTCTTTACCATTAGTGCCACCTGGGAAGCCCCTGATCTAAGCTGCTCGATGGTAAAGAATCCACCTGCCAATGCAGGAGATATAAGAGATCTCAATTTGATCTCTGGGCCAGGAAGATCCCCTGAGGAGGGCATGGCAACCCATTCCAGTATTCCTTTCTGAAAAATCCCATGGACAGAGGAACTAGGCTGGCTACAGTCCATGGGGTTGCAAAGAGTCAGACACGACCAAGCACACACACAAGCCTTTAAATAGCCATTGACACGAGCATCTCCTTTTTCCTATTTCACAGATGTGGAACTGAGGAGAGGAGGGCTTAAGTGACTTCTCCCAGGGCCAATCTACTTTCTGATTTACAAGGGGTAAACTAGATGGTGTTGCCTGCTCTCAGGGAGCCTGCCTTCAAGAGAGCTCCCAGGCACCACCTTATTCTCTGATGTTTCAGTCCAACAGAATGTATTGCTGTGGGTCCTGACCTAAGCCACACTACAGCAGTCTTCATTAATCTTTAAAGCCCTCGCTTACACATACCAGAGAAGCCCTTAGCCCTCCGCAGCAGACTCAAGGGCTTGCTCCATCTCCCTGCGTGTCTTCTTTGCCTGAGGTGTGTCCGGGTACAGGTTGGGAGAGTCAAACAGTCAATAAATACTTGCTGAGCAGCAAGAGCCTCCCTAGGCTCTGGGGATTCACCTTGAATTCACCTTGACGTCAACTTGAAAGGATGTTAATACCAAAAATTCTTTGAGCAAGAAATTATGATAGAGACTCTATATAACGTGCTCATGTTTCTATGAGGGAGGCAGTAGTATTTATATTTTTCTATTTTTAATTGTTATATTTTTATCGTTAGGATTCTGTCCAAGCCTGAGGTCTGAGTGGAAGTGCCTTTGGAGCTGGGAAAGGACACAAGGTCACAGCTGAAGCCTTGGTCCACTGCTCCGGGTGGAGGAGCCTTGGAACCTCAAACTAACCCCTGGCCCCTCCTTAGTGCTCTCCTGTGGACACCCCCAGGCGTCTGCTGAGTCATGACCCACCCTCCTCATGGAACGGGGTGGAAAAGTAAAGTAACTGTTTGTTGAACTGGCAAAAACTGCAAGTTTTAAATGCCCCAGAAGAGGTTTATTTCCTACACAGATGGTTCTAAGCAGAATAAAGGGTGGGGGAGGGGATCATGATCAAAGAATTGATTTTCTTTAGTAGATTTTCCTTACTTGGTTTTCAAATCTTTTATTATTATTATTAAAGGTTAGTTGAATTACAATGTTACGTTAGTTTCAGGTATACAGCAAAATGATTCAGTTATACATATATATTTATCTCTATACTTTTTCAGATTCTTTTCCATTATAGGTTATTACAAGATATTGAATATAGTTCCCTGTGCTTTACAGTAGGTCTTTGTTGTTTATCTATTTTATATATGAGGGAGGTGTGTATCTATTAATAGTGTGTATCTATTAATAGGTGTATCTATTAATAGGTGTGTATCTATTAATAGGTGTGTATCTATTAATCCCAAACTCCTAACTTATCCCTCCCTAATCCTCTTCCCTTTGGCTAAGTAATATTCTATTGTGTATGCATGTGCCACATCTTCTTTATCCATTTGTCTGTCAGTGGAAAAACCCTTGGGTTGCTTCCATGTCTTAGCTACTGTAAATAGTGCTGCTGTGAACATCTTTTTGAATTAGAGTTTTCCTCTTTTCTGGATATATACCTAGGAGTGGGATGGCTGTATCGTATGGTAAATACGATTAATAGGTGTGTATCTATTAATATAGTGTGTATCTATACAGTGTGTATCTATTAATAGGTGTGTATCTATTAATAGTAGTGTGTATCTATTAATCCCGAACTCCTAACTTATCCCTCCCTAATCCTCTCCCCTTTGGCTAAGTAATATTCTATTGTGTATGCATGTGCCAATTACATAGTGCTGCTGTGAACATCTTTTTGAATTAGAGTTTTCCTCTTTTCTGGATATATACCTAGGAGTGGGATGGCTGTACCGTATGGTAACTCTATTTTGAGTTTTTAAGGAACTTCCATCATGGCTGTACCAATTTATATTCCCAGCCCTGGGTAGGAGGGTTCTTCATACCCTCTAGTTTTCAAATCTTAGGAAGAAGGAAGCTGCAGAGACGGAGATGCTAGGTATCGCTATATGGTACATTTGAGGTGGTCCTCTCTCCTTTGGCATGCTGGAGTTGGGCGGTATGGTTTACCCTGCTGGCCCACTGGCCACAAATGGAGTGGGTTCTGAACTGTCCCTGCAACTTCTTCCTTAGGATCTGCGTCCCACTGTTTACACCCAGTGATAACCAGACACGTGAACTTGGGTTTGCTTTCTGACTCTACATGGCCTTGTTCCTCGTCTTTGAGATGTGGAGACTGCCCAGCTCAAAGGGCTGTGCTGAAGGGATAGTGAAGTAATATATCTCTTGGACAATTGTGAGATTCTACACAAAGTTTCGTTGTTTTTACTCTACCTATTTATTCTTTCTTTCTTTCTTTGGCTGCCTCGGGTCTTAGTTCCTGCATGAGGGATCTTTTCCATGCGGCCCATGGGCTCTCTAGTTGTGGCAAATGGCCTCCGGCGTATGTGGGCTTAGCTGCTCGGTAGCATGTGAGATCTTAGTTTCCTCCCCTTCATTGCAAGGTGGATTCTTTACCTCTGGGCCACCAGGGAAGTCCCTCTACCTATTTATTCTTTATGGTGTGGTCTGAAGGCATCTGCTTCAAAACACTCTCCAAGTGTATTAGAAAGTACTCAGTGCCCGACCCACAATAGGCCTAAAAATTTAAGACTGTGACTCCTACTGGGGCCAAAGCATGAGACGGACACCTTGGTGATGCTGGTATTCAACATCAGTTCTGGTGGAGGAACAGCAAGGGACACCAGGAAAGAAAAGAAAATGACCTCCAAGAGGGAGGGATCAAGGTGGGAGGAGTCCTCCCCTTTTCAAACCTTTTCCCTGCCCCACCCACCTCACCAAAGTACTCCCTCACTCTCAGCCTCCCAGACTCTTCCCCTTCCTACTCTGACTGCTTGTTCTCTGATCACAAACCCTCAGTTCTCAAGATAACATACCATGAAAGCACCTGAGATGAAAATGGTTGATACGGCTGTGAGTTGTAAAAGAAAAGCTAGAGCTGGAGCCAACCTTAGAGGAGATGTCCATCTATATATACATACGTATATAATGTACGCACACATATATATGGGCTTCCCTGGTGGCTCAGATGGTAAAGAAGCCGGCCTGCAATGCAGGAGATCTGGGTTTGATCCCTGGGTTGGGAAGATCCCCTGGAGGAGGGCATGGCAACCCACTCCAGTATTCTTACCTAGAGAATCCCATGCACAGTGGAGCCCGGTGGGCTACAGTCCATGGGGTTGCACAGAGTCTTACACGACTGAAGCGACTTAGCATACACTCACGAATTCTATACATATGGCCCGCTCTGTGTTTTGCAAAGAGGCACCTGGGGTCATGCATTGCCTCTGCCAGTGTTTTACATGTTTAACAGAATTAGATAAGAGTAGAGTTTGGATTTTGGTGTTCTAGGCTGTAAAGAGCGGGTGGGGGTGGGGTTTCCCTTTTGGCCCCTGCCTCCACGTGGAGCTGAGAGCTCATCCAGAGCTTATCCACCCAGGAGGGGATGCTGGGGGTCTAGGGAAGTAGAATACTTAAGGGCTTTTATCTCAGCCCTTCCATCTCCCTTAGGACATAGGACATTGTTTTCACGTTTAAACAATAAGATAATTCAGTCAAAAGAAAAACACTGAACAGATTTCTTAGACTTTGCTCACTCATCTTTGGAGACTTTCTCCCCTGTTTTGGGCTGATGTGAGGGCCTGACAGACAACTCTCTTGGCTCCTCTGACTGTCTCCACAGTCACTTGTGTGGCACCCCTTCAGGACTGGGGCTCTTGGTAGACAGGCCGTGGCTTCTAGGTATCTGAGCTCATTGCACATACCTGGCATATCCTGGGTGTTGTATGAATATGGTTGCAGATGAGTGAACGAAGGAGGTGGAGAAGAAACAATTAGCCACCCCCAGTTTCATATTGAGACGTTGCATGCGGAAAGCCCTTTAGAAACTGAAAAGAGTGACGTAAATATTTCCTCATCCTGATTTGGAAGAAAAACACCATCTCCAACTACCGGAAGCAGAAAAAGTTTCCCTCCCATAGATCCAGCTAATTTACTTAGTAAATATTTCACAGGTGCCTACCTGGAACAGAGATTAAGCATCTGTTAGAAAGTCATCTTCAAGACCTGCTCTTCCCTCATTCTTGGTCACTCTTAGACCTTCTTCCCTTCCTTTTCTCTTCTCCCAGAGTTTGAACACAGCATCTCATTTATTACCTTACATGAGTGTGTGCTAAATCTCTCAGACACGTGTGAGTCTTTGCCACCATGTGGACTGTAGCCCTGGGATCCTCTGTCCATAGGATTTCCTGGGCAAGAATACTGGAGTGAGTTGCAATTTCCTTCTCCAGGAGATCTTCCTGACCCAGGGGCTGAACCTGCATCTCCTGTATTTCCAGTGTTGCAGACAGATTCTTTACCCGTTGAGCCATTGGGGAAGCTTTAGTGTTGTCAATGGAAAACTACACTCTCCACCTTTTCAGAAAGTCTAGGGAAGATACACTCTCTTGCTGTCCTGCTTGGAGATGTGGGGTCTGAAGTTTACTTGTTTGTTTAGGAGAGAAACACTGAGACAGCTAAGATGCAGAGGCAAGAGAGGCTGAGTTCCCAGGTCTCGCTGCTTCGTGGCCTCTGGCCCCAGGTGCTGTCATCCTGCCACCTGTATGCTCCGTGGCTCCATTTGCTGACCTGACCCCCGCCCGACTTACTTAAGGGTGCCCAAAGTGGAAAGAATATAGCCAAATGCCGAAAGAATCCCTTCCCCTAGCATTACCTGATTCTGGTGAGGTCAGGTGGACTGAGTAGTCACCCCCGAGGTATGATTTAGGTAGCACAGGAAGACTCCTGCTCAAAAATAAATTCCACATGAGTGCTTGCACTGTTGCTGATTAATTCATCCCTTTATTCATTGAACAAATATTTACCTGATACTCCCAGAGAACCTCTCCTCCATCCAAACAAAAATGGGGTCTGTCCTTAAGTTGATCAAGAAATAGCAGAACATGCTGAAACAAATATACCCAGTGCCTGAGGAGGCTCCTAGGTTTTTCAGGAAGAGCCTTGTTTTGCAGCACAGGTTGTTGACTTTAACGTCCTGGCTTCCAAATCTAGCTGATGACCCAGGACCAGTTACTCAACCTGTTAGAACTTGTTTTCTTGTAGGTCCAACAGCAATGATGGTAGTAATAGCTTACCCCTTGTTGTGAGAATACTGTGAAACACTTCCCCAGAAAAGGGGTGTGGGTTTCTAGTAAGAAGTGAAGGCAGTATTTTGAAAGCACATCTGTCTAGAGGCACTGAAGAAGGTTTCATGGCAGCGGGGGGCAGGGAGGGCAGGGCGGGGCTGGCATCTGATCTGGGTCAGGAAGGACAATTAGGAGTTGGCCAGGCAGAAAAGACAGGCAGTGGATCTCAGGCAAAGAGAACAGTGTATGCAAACTAGTGAAGCAAAACATCGCATGATGTCTTCTTAGAACTTGCGAGGTTCAGTCTTGAAGGACAGGGAATGTTGGAGAGCTGCGAGGTGGGCGGTTCACCTACTTGCTGCCCCCTTTTCCTTACAGAGCCTCCTGGCTCACCCTTCACCTTCTTCAAGTCTTTGCTCAAATGACACCCCGACCTTACCCGGTCAAAGTGCATCAGTCCCGCCCTCTGCTCTGCTGGTCCCCTTTCCTGCTTGGTTCTCCAAAGTACTTATTGTCAGAGATAGTATAACGGAAGTTGACTCGCTTTATTTGTAGACCTTCTCAAGACCCTTACTGCTCTCCCCTCCCCATCACAAACATAGACTGCATGCCCCCTGAGGAGAGGGATTTTGGTGTTCTCTTTGCAGACATCACTCCCCCTACCCCAAGTCTCCCGCAGAGCCCAGCACAGACAAGACAGGGGAAGCTCTGTGGGCTGGGTGGCCCCTGGGCTCTGATGGGTAACAAGATGGCAACTCCACACTCCAGCAGTAGTAGGTGTGGAAGTGTTGGGAGCTTCTGGGTCATTTTGTGCCTGCTCTTGAGAAACCACGCTGAGGAATTCTGACCGTTTTCATTTGTCTGTCTTTGTCATTCTCTGAAGATTTTCAACCTGGAAACGCTTCTGGGGTTGAATTCACGCTTAGTTGGTTTTTCACTTTTGTGTGCCTCTCTGTGACCAGGGCTGGGAGAGGTGACTTTGGGAATCCAAGGAGGCTACCAGGTGCCTGGGGGGAGGAGAAGATGTTGAAAGGATAGGGTGGGGGTTCAGGAATGGAGGCGCCCAGAGACACGTAACTCTTTCACAATTTGGCCTGGGGCTGTTCCTATGATTGGGTGTCTTAGCCAAGAATGTCCCCAGAATTCCAAGTCATTTTAGATGCGATTTTCTTGTCCTGTGTTCAATAACCTTCCATAAAGTATGTTTAAGATCAGGAAAAAAAGAGGTTTGTGTGCTTATCTTGTTTAGGGCTTGAGGTGAGAGGAATAAGGGTCAAAATTTTCCTTGGTGTTTGTTTTTATTTTTCTTTTATAAAATATCACAAAATATAGACAAGAGTAACTATAACTAGTAGCCTAACACTGGTGTACCAGTTAAATATGCATTTACCTTAGTTTTTTAAAATGTAAATGTGTTATTTTTAAAATGCTTCATTTGCCTTTTTAAACTTTTAAAGCAATAAATACTCATACCACTAAAAAAAAATAACACCAATAAAAAAATTAAAAAGACAGCCATAACGGGGTGGGAGGTGGGAGGGAGGTTCAAAAGGGAAGGGACATGTGTATACCCATGGTGGATTCATGCTGATGTATGGCAAACACAATAGTGTAAAGCTATTATCCTTCAATTAAAAATGAATAAATTTTAGAAAAAGACAGTCACAGATTGCAAAGAGGTGTTTAGACGAGTAGTTTTAACAGATAAAAGAATTCCTCTTCAGAATATGTAAAGAGCTCTACAAATCAGTGAGAAAAAGAGAACCCATTCTGGTTGTTTTATGCCAACTGCAGATCTGGACAAATCTCCCTGAGTTTTCCCCTTCCCTGGTCCTCTCCTCACTTCTTTTTTTTTTTTTTTTTCCATCAATAAACCTTCTTTTCTTTTTGGGGTTGGTGGGTGAAGGGAAAGGGAGAGATTGTGCTTCTTTTTTTCCTGACTGAGCCAAACGGCATGTGGGATCTGAGTTTCCAGACCAGGGATGGAACCTGTGTCTCCTGCATTGGAAGTATGGAATCTTATCCACTAGACCATCAAGACCATCCCTCTCGTCACTTCTTAGCCCCTCTCTATCACTCACAATGGAAGTTCACATGCCCAGAGTAGAGGGGTCTTAAAGAGAAATAACTCAGTTCCTTTTTCCTTGCCTTGTACCTCATTCTCCTCGAAACAAGACTCAAACAAGACGAGACACGTTACTATGTCTTCACTCTAGTTGTTCAGTTGCCCAGTCGTGTCCAACTCTTGTTGACCCTCCTTCCTTTTTTTTCTAACTGGGGAGGGGGAATGCGGGGAGAAAACTAGTTTGTTCTTATGTCTCCATGTGAAAGAGAAAGAGCCTTAATATTTATTGCCAGAATCTTCTTTAACATCTGAACAACTTCAAGAGGTAGGTGTCAGTATTTCCACTTTACTAGTGAAAAACCCAAGCCCTGAAGGATCAAATAGCTTTCAAATATCATACTGGTGGCAAATACAGAAAGAACATTTGAGCCCAGGACTGTACAATTCCAAAGCTCAAGCTTTTCCCCCTAAACCACACTTCTAAGAACCTCATGATGGTCTCTTGACTTCAAGAATGAATGTGGGGACTTCTCTGATGGTTCAGGGGCTAAAACTCCGAGCTCCCAATGAAGGGGGCCCAGGTTTGATCCCTGGTCAGGGAACTAGATCCCACATGCCACAACTAAGGGTTTGTATGCTGCAAGCAAGTGAAGTTCCCATTTGAAAGACTCCATGAAGCTGAATAAATAAAAGTAAATCTTTTTTTTTCTAAAAAGTGAATGTGCTTGACAAAGCAACATCATTATTAATCAGAGTGACCTTGTGACAAGGTCATGTGCCATGTGGTAGGGGTGAGGACAAGTCTGAATTTGTGAGGGAACACCAGTTTTTCTTTCTATGAGTATGTCACATGTAACAATGGAAGGGAGCTGATAAAGGGCAAGGGCGTTACTGGACACTGCAAAGTTACCAGTTCTAATTGGAGCCGAGAGAAATCAGTTTTTTCCCAGTGTTGGACACATAAGTCTAAGTCTCCTACCACGTTGGCATGTGAGACAGGGTTTAGGAGCCTACTATGGCATTTCACAGACTGTCATTCAAATCCCCGCTTGGCTTCTTCTTCATTGTATGGCCTAAGGCAGTTCACTTATCCTAAGTCTGGGTTTCTTCTTATTCACAAGGTGAGACACATACCTGGGTCACAGGGGGTGTTAAACCAGTAAATGAAGTGTATGTAAAGCGCTTAGCCTAGCATCTGGCATGTAGTCAGTCCTCAATAAAAGAGTAGCCATATTTGTTTTATTGTTAGGATCATCATTGAGCATTGCAGGCAGATTCTTTACCAGCTGAGCTACAAGGGAAGCCCAAGAATACTGGAGTGGCTAGCCTATCCCTTCTCCAGTGGATCTTCCCAAACCAGAAATCGAACCAGGTCTCCTGCATTGCAGGTGGATTCTTTACCAACCGAGCTATCAGGGAAGCCCTATTTGGCAGATAGGGATTATGAAATGAAGAAATTCATTCAGTCCACAACTAGTTACTGAAAATTAGCTATGTCACAGGCAGTGAACAGCACAGACTGAGATGCCTGCTCTCAGGCATCAGCTATATTCTGGAGTGGGTAGACATAGTCAGCAAAACCAATAAGCAAATTAAAAGATATAGTGAAATGTGATATGTGTTCTGGGAAAAATATAAATAGATTTAGGTGACTATCCAAGTCATTCATTTAATGTGGACGCTCATTTAATCTGAACCACTATCAGTGAATACTAACATGGAATTCTCCAGGCAAGAATTCTAGAGTGGGTTGCCATTTCCTTCTCCAAGGGATCGTCCCAACCCAGGGATCGAACCCAGGTCTTGTGCATTGCAGGTAGATTCTTTACTGTCTGAGCCACCAGGGACGCCCTAACATTGGTAGTCCATTGGTTGGAAACTTAATGCTGGTCTTGGAGCTTAATTTCTGTTTTTTTTTTTTTAATTTTTTAAATTTTTTATGGTAATAGTACATTGTACTTTCTCTGATCATCTCAGTGTCCCAGATAAAGCAATCTTCTCACTACTGATAGTTAACAACTCCTTTGGGATTTTTAGATGCTGCTTCCAGATAAATGGGTTATTTTCGATTACTATTTTGCTTACAACAAGAGTAGCATCCAGTGGCCAAGTTGCTAACTACATTATTAAATAACAAAAACAAAAATTTGAACCTGTAGGTATAACTGATGGTTTGTCCTATTGGTGGTTGAGGAGAAAAACATCTCATAACTTAAAAAACGTTCTGGGGAAAAAAGATCAACCATAGAAATTCCAGGTTTAAAGGGACCTTTAATTATGCTGAAATTCCCCTTATGTGGTTCAGACAAGACTGGTTTGACTTGATCTGTTTTGGACTTGAGCTCTGTTTGTTGGGAATTATAGGTTGATAGAAGTTGATACTCAGAAAAGGGAAGATGTAGTTATCAATAGATTTTTCTCGAGAGTACTTGCTAAGAGGGAAAGGAGACTTTCCTTTTCTAAGATGCTACTAAGAAGACTGTTAGTGGTACTGCCCTGGTGGTCCAGTGGCCGAGACTGCACTCCCAATTCAGGGGGCTGGAGCTCCATCCCTGGTCAGGGAACTAGATCTTGCCTGCTACAACCAAAGAGTTCAAATACAGCAACTAAAGATCCTGAGTGCTGCAACTAAGACCCAGTGTGACCAAATAAATAAACAAATATTAAAAAAAAAAGATTCTTTGTGAGGCATAGCTTTTTTCTTTTTTTGAATGCTTCAAGGCAGTCAGATACTGGGAGAGATGCTACCAGTACCAGGGCTGTCCAGCCCACAAGGCTAACGTCTGTCTCAATCTTCTTGTGTTTGACTATGAAAAGTGTCAAACACACAGAGAAGCACAGAGAGTAATGTTACACAATATCCACCCCAATCCAAACAACAGTTTTCAGCGATTTTAATATGGATAGATATTAAATGTGTGCATGTGACATGGTTGCTGAATCATGCTGGCCTCTTTTCGACCCCATGGACTATATAGCTTGCCAGGCTTCTCTGTCCATGAAATTCTTCAGGCAAGCATACTGGAGTGGGTAGCCCTTCCCTTCTCCATGGGATCTTTCTGACCCAGGGATAGAACCCAGGTCTCCTGCATTGTAGGCAAATTCTTTACCATCTGATCCACCAGGGAAGCCCTAGATATTAAATAGACTTAGATGTAACTGATGATCCCTTTATAACTTTTCCCTAGCCCTCTCTTGCTAGACGCAACCAGCACCCTGAAGTTAGTGCATAAAGTTCCTGTCTCTGATGACTCAGATGGTAAAGAATCTATCCCGCAATGCGGGAGACCTGGGTTCGATCCCTGGGTCAGGGAAAATCCCCTGGAGGAGGGAGTGGCAACCCATTCCAGTATACTCGCCTGGGAAATCCCATGAACAGAGGAGTCTGGTGGACTACAATCCATGGGGTCACAAACAGTCAGACATGATTGAGCAACTTTCACTTTTCATATGTTTATACTTTGATTCTACAATCAAACTATAGCATTGTATGTATGCTTTAAAATTTTGCAAAATAGTATTATATGGCATGGGCTTCCCAAGTGGTGCAGTGGTATAGAATATGCCTACCAATGCAGTAGACACAAGAGATGAGGGTTCAGTCCCTGGGTCAGGAAGATCTCCTGGAGTAGGAAATGGCAACCCACTCAGATATTCATGACTGGAATATTCCATGGACAGATGAGCCTGGTGCACTACTGTCCATGACGTTGCAAACAGTCAGACATGACTGAATGACTAAGAGTGCATGCGTGTGTGCACACACACACATTATATGGCATGCATTTTGTCCTAGTTTTTACAATCTTTTTGAGGTCTGTCTCTGGAGATCAGCTATAGATCTGTAATTACACCTCTTCTCAAAAGTGGCCAGTAGGATCTCTGACCCCTGGACACATGTGGAAGAGCAGCAAGATATGTTATTCCACACTGTGTCTCTCTGACAGATTCTTCATCTTATTCATCAAACTGTCAACTTCCCGAGACCAAAATACCAGTACAGGAGGTAAAATCTGCTGAGACAAGGAAAAAGAATTGCTTAAAGAAACTAAATAGGAAACAAAGCCATTTAAGTGTAAGCTAAAGAAAGAGAGAAACAGTGAACGTCTTCATATAATTTTTGAACTCAGTCTCCTGGAGTTTTTTTCCTCTTCCCCATCCCTGCAGAAGCAATCAATATTTCAAATGTTTCCACCTTTGGTTAAATTTGCCTATTCTAGAGCTTCATGAAAATAGAATCGTGTGGTATGTACTCTTCTGTGTTATTCTTTTTTCAATCAGTATGTTTTGGAGATACACTCACATTGTTATGTGGCCATAGTTTATTCCTTTTTAGTTGTTGCATGTTTTATGAATATACCACAGTTTATCCATTGTCCTATTTATTGGACACCTGGCTCCTGTCCATGGAATTCTCTAGGCCCAGGATCGAACCCGGGTTTCCCTCATTGCAGGCAGATTTCTTGGTCACATGCTAAATGTATATTTAACTTTATAAGGTACTACCATACTATGGCTAGAGTTACAATGGCTTTACATTCTTGTTAATATTTGCTATTGCCAGTTTTTTTAATTTTCAGACATTTGTGGGTATATATCTCATTGATATTTTCACTAAAAACTTATTAGTTAAAACTAATTTTAAAAACACAAACAAGATTATATATAGCATATATATTCAAAATACAGTTGTATATATTTAGAGGAAATGTGTTCAAGAAACTCTAAGAAATATTATTCTAAAAATATATTCACAACATTTGGTATACAACAAATCAAATTTAAAGAATGATGTCACTGTATCAATCTTTTTGACAGTTCTAAAGTTTTATATATCTAATAATATAGCTCTAAAATATCTCAGTATGGTCTTAATTGTTTTTCTCTGAAGACTAGATGTTGACAATTTTAAAAAGGTATTTATCTGTTATTCATATACCTTTTTTTGTGAGGTATTCATAAATTTTTTGCCTGTTTTTTAAATTGTGTTGTTCATCTTATTATTATAATAAATTAAATAAATTTAATTTATTTAAATTCTTTAAAATTTAGGCCAGATATAAGTTTTGTAAAATATATCCAGTCTTGTGGTTTATCTTTAAGCATATTAATTTTTAAGTTTGATGATACCCATTTGTCATTTTTAAAGGTTATAGTTTGTGTTGTTTTGTCCTTCTTATGTAGTCTTTGCCTAATATAATGTCAAAATGATTTTCTCCTATAAATTTGATTAGTTTTAATCATTACATTTAGGTCTATGATCCATTTTGAGTTAATCTTTGTATGCTGTAAAGTGAGGATCAAGATGAATTTGTTTCCATATGGACTATCCATTACCTATTATTGACAATCTTTTCTCTATTGAATTATCTATCTTGGCACCTTGTTGAAAATTAACCATATAGTGTAGGTCTTTTTAATGGAAGCTGTACTCTGTTTCAAATAAAAGTTCCTTTTCTTGCAAGCTTTTTTTAAAATTAGAACTTTGTTTTTACAAATTAATTAATTTTTGACTGCACTGGGTCTTTGTTGCTGTGTGTGGGCTTTCTCTTATTGCTGTGAGCAGGGCTACTCTTTGTTGGGTGTTCGTCCTGTTGCGGAGCCCACGCTCTAGGTGCTTGGACTTCAGCAGTCAGTGCACATGGGCTCAGTAGTTGTGGCACACAGGCTCAGTTGCTCTGCAGCATGTGGAATCTTCCTGGACCAGGGATTGAATCTGTGTCCCCTGCCTTGGCATGTGGATTCTCATCATGGAATAACTACCAGGGAAGTCCCTTGCTAGCATTCTGAAACACAATTTAAAGAGCTATCTGTTCATACTTACTCTTGCATCTGTGATAAATATTTCCTTATCCTGGTCACCATCTATGGCAATGAGAAAGGTCAGGCATTTGGTTTTCTCTTCTGTCTCTTCCTGTCTTTCTCCTGCTCCCTGTCAACACTTCAGACATCCAAGTCAGCTTTCACAACTTTCAAGTATTTAAAAATTGACTTGCCCAAGGTGCTCACTCTTATATTTTTCTAATGAAAAGTCCACAGGCTCCAGTGTTAGTAACAAGAGCTAATACTTCTATCATATGTGTCGTCACTAATCTAGGCAATTTTAAAATTATTTAATTGTCTCAACAACCTTATGAAGTAGGAATTAGTATCCCTATTTATAGAAGAGGAATTGGAGGGCCTGAGGGGCTATGTACTTTGTCCAACTCACATAGTATGTAGCTGAGCGGGGATACATGCTCAGTCTCTCCAGAGCCTGTATGTTTTCCCCAAAATGCTTAATTAATGACTCACCCACCAAATGACTTTATTTGTAGATTGCACACCATCTGTATTATTCTTAAGTTAATATTTTTCTATTAAGTGGAGCTGTAAGGGATCTTAGAAAGCATTTTTCAGGATGAGGAAACATAAGTTGAAAGAGACCTAACCTGGAAGCGGAGCCAGGCCCTAGCCTTGGAGGTCTGAGGGCTTTCCCTTTTACCCACTCTGCCTTCCTGGCCTTGGGGACTTCCTCAGTTTGGACTCCACCAACCTATGGCACTTCCAGATCATGGGGTCCCTAGGATGTAGCACTGTGCTTCAGAGTTGATTTCTATTCTTTAGCCTCTGAGCTTCCCTGGTGGCTCAGATGGTACAGAATCTGCTTGCAATGAGGGAGATCCAGGATCGATCTCTGGGTCGGGAAGATCCCCTGAAGAAGGGCATGGCTACGCACTCCAGTATTCTTGCCTGGAAAATCCTATGGACAGAGGCACCTGGGAGGGTACCGTTCATATTAGATCAGATCAGTCGCTCAGTCGTGTCCGACTCTTTGCGACCCCGTGAATCGCAGCACGCCAGGCCTCCCTGTCCATCACCAACTCCCAAAGTTCATGGATCACAAAGGGTCGGACACGACTGAATGACTAACACTTCAGCCTCTGCATTGCTCACCAGAACCTCTAATAAGGGCTATTCTGAACGACCTATCATGGTCAGATCAGATCAGATCAGTCGCTCAGTCGTGTCTGACTCTTTGCGACCCCATGAATCACAGCACGCCAGGCTTCCCTGTCCATCACCAACTCCCGGAGTTCACACAGACTCATGTCCATCGAGTCAGTGATGCCATCCAACCATCTCATCCTCTGTCATCCCCTTCTCCTCTTGCCCCCAATCCCTCCCAGCATCAGAGTCTTTTCCAATGAGACAACTCTTCGCATGAGGTAGCCAAAGTACTGGAGCTTCAGCTTCAGCATCATTCCTTCCAAAGACATCCCAGGGCTGATCTCCTTCAGAATGGACTGGTTGGATCTCCTTGCAGTCCAAGGGACTCTCAAGAGTCTTCTGCAACACCACAGTTCAAAAGCATCAATTGTTCAGCGTTCAGCCTTCTTCACAGTCCAACTCTCACATCCATACATGACCACAGGAAAAACCATAGCCTTGACTAGACGAACCTTTGCTGGCGAAGTAATGTCTCTGCTTTTTAATATGCTATCTAGGTTGGTCGTAACTTTCCTTCCAAGGAGTAAGCGTCTTTTAATTTCATGGCTGCAGTCACCATCTGTAGTGATTTTGGAGCCCAGAAAAATAAAGTCTGACACTATTTCCACTGTTTCCCCATCTATTTCCCATGAAGTGATGGGACCGGATGCCATGATCTTCATTTTCTGAATGTTGAGCTTCAAGCCAACTTTTTCACTCTCCACTTTCACTTTCATCAAGAGGATTTTGAGTTCCTCTTCACTTTCTGCCATAAGGGTGGTGTCATCTGCATATCTGAGCTTATTAATATTTCTCCCGGCAATCTTGATTCCATTAGTGCTTCCTCCAGTCCAGCGTTTCTCATGATGTACTCTGCATATAAGTTAAATAAACAGGGTGACAATATACAGCCTTGACAAACTCCTTTTCCTATTTGGAACCAGTCTGTTGTTCCATATCTAGTTCTAACTGTTGCTTCCTGACCTGCATACAAATTTCTCAAGAGGCAGATCAGGTGGTCTGGTATTCCCATCTCTTTCAGAATTTTCCACAGTTTATTGTGATCCACACAGTCAAAGGCTTTGGCATAGTCAATAAAGCAGAAATAGATGTTTTTCTGGAACTCTCTTGCTTTTTCCATTATCCAGCAGATGTTGGCAATTTGATCTCTGGTTCCTCTGCCTTTTCTAAAACCAGCTTGAAGTTACCTAATAAACTCGTCCATTTGTCTCCTCCAAGTAATACTCAAATGGACATTTACTGAGCCCTACTATGGAAAAGCTATGACCTAGACAGCATATTAAAAAGCAAAGACATTACTTTGCCAACAAAGGTCATACAGTAAAAGCTATGGTTTTTCCAGTAGTCATGTGTGGATGTGAGAGTTGGGCCATAAAGAAGGCCAAATTCCAAGGAACTGATGCTTTTGAGCTGTGGTGTTGGAGAAGACTCTTCAGAGTCCCTTGGACAGCAAGAAGATCAAGCCAGTCAAACCTAAAGGAAATCAATCCTGAATATTCATTAGAAGGACTGATGCTTAATCTTCAATATTTTGGCCACATGATGGGAAGAGCTGACTCATTTGAAAAGACCCTGATGCCAGGAAAGATTGAAGGCAGTAGGAGAAGGGGCGACAGAGGATGAGATGTTTGGATGACATCACCGACTCAATGGACATGAATTTGAGCAAGCTCACGGGAGTTGGTGATGGACAGGGAAGCTACAGGGAAGCCTGGCATGCTGCAGTCCATGGGGTCACAAAGAGTTGGACACAAGTGAACAACTGAACAACAACAACTGTGGAAAACATCTTACTACACTCTGCAAGAACATACATGTAAGATACATTAGCATGCCCTCCAAGGGCTTATAAATACTATCAACAACTAATATTATCAAATCTCTAAAAAGTTTCTGTATAGAACAAATTTTACACACATATTGAACCTTTGCCCTTCCTTCCTTCTTTTAACTTCTATTTCTTCTTCATTCAGTTAATAATGTATCTGGTGATTTCTTTGTCCAACATTATTGTATTCTATTGTATGGAGAAATGAACATTTATATGGAATCAGAGATCTTGATTTCCAGGTCCTCTCTGTCACTTACTAGCGGGGTATGTTCTCAGTTGTTGGATCCAATTCTTTTGCGACCCCATGGATTGTAGCCCACCAGGTTCTCTGTCCATAGGATTTTCCAGGCAAGAATACTGGAGTGAATTGGCATTTCCTCCTCCAGGGGATCTTGCTGACCCAGGGATAGAACCAGCTGTCTCCTGCTATGGCAGGCAGATTCTTTACTGCTGAGCTTACTTGGAAAACCCTATCAGCTGGGTGACCTTCAGCACATTATTGAACCTCTCTGAGCCTCTTGCCTAATCTGTAAACGAGGAAGGAGATAACAAAGCGCTTTGAAAATGCTAATCTTTTTGAGAGCTATAGAAGAAAGAACTTGGACTTCAGAGTCAAAAGAGGTGGATTCCTAGCATCACTGAATACAGGACAAAGTCTGTGATAATAAAGCCATGTTGAAGAGGCAGCAGGCTGGAAAGGCTAACCTAGGAACTAACAGTGCAGATTCTGACCCTGGCCCTCACTCACGTTCTTTCTTCAGGAACTCACAAGTTATTACAAGTCATGACCCTTCTTGAATAATCAAAATTGTCCATGATCAGATTTCAGAGATTTAAATAGAGGAGGCCTTGACTGACAGGAAAAGAACATTCTTAAAGACAGAGATAGTAATTCAGCAGTCTCACTCATTCATCCCTCTATCAACTTTTCACTGTCTACAGTGTTAGCCTCGAGGCATTATTTTAGATGCTGGAGATCTAAAAATGAAAAAGGTTAATGGTGCTTCTAAAGCTTCTTGGTGGGGAGGGGTGTTGAGAGAGAGGTGAGACTTGAGGGTGATGAGCAGGTTGGCAAACCCTGAGTGAAGGATTGGAGGCAGCTTGTCTTGGGCAGGGCTGAGGGAGATTGATGGAGCAGGACTAAAGTGTCCCCAAGCCTCAGGTTGCAAGACGGTTCTCAACATTAAAGAGTTTACCATCAAAAAAAAAAAAGAGAGAGTTTATTGTCTAGTGAGCAAGACAGAAATAGAATCCCAGAATGATAATACATTGTGATAGTTGTGTGAAGGAGAGATGCACAGAGTGATATGAAAACACACACACACACACACACACACACACACAATAATAATCCAAGTTGAGAATAGCATTGCAGCCTGAGGGAAGATGAGGTTTATGATTTGCTTGAGTAGTGATCTATGCATTTAAGTCTCCTCTCACTTGTTTTCAACAGCACTTCACTTTCCATGACATTTCACAGTTAGAAAATGTTTTCACATTCTGAATTTTATTTGGTTTAATGAAAATAAAGAATGGAAAAAGAGATCATTTTTATTCTATAGATGAGGAGATAGGAAGAGAGGTTACCAAGTCACAAGGCTGTAATTACCAGAGTGAGAATCACAATGCAGTTTTTCTGATTCTTAGTTAAAAGTCCTTTCCTAGTATGGACAAAAGTGACTTCAGTATCAATCTGATAACTTTTTAATTGGAATATAATTGCTTTACAATATTGTGTTAGTTTCTGTTGTACAACAATGTGAATCACTCATATGTATTAATATACATATATGAGGTGGTGGGATGGCATCACCGACTCGATTGACGTGAGCTTGAACAAGCTCTGGGAGTTGGTGATGGACAGGGAAACTGGGCGTGCTGCAGTCCATGGGGTGGCAAAGAGTAGGACACAAATGAGTGAATGAGCAATTAAACTGACTGATCCTCTCCTTCTAGAGCCCCCCTCCCATCCCCCCATCCCTCCACTCTAAGGCACCACAAAGCACGGGACCGAGCTCTCTGCTCTGTGCAGCCGCGTCCCACTAGCTGTCTGTTTCACACATGGTGGCGTATATATGTCACAGCTACTCTCTCAGTTCACTCCACTCTCTTCTTTGCCCACAAGTCTGTTCTCTACTTCTGTTCCTGCACTGCAAATAGGTTCATCAATACCATTTTTCTAGATTCCATATGTTTGTGGTAATATACAACATTTGTCTTTCTCTTTTTGACTTACTTCACTCCATATGACATTTTCTGACTGTTTTCAAACCTCATCAATTGAATTTCAGCTTTTCTTTCCTGTTGTGTAGTTTTTGGTTCTAGAGCATAGTGTTTGGAGTCCTGTATCACTGAGATGCAAACAAGCAAGAACATGAATTATGTTCTGGGACCCAAAGGACTCATATTTTCAAAGTCAGTGTAATTATAGTCCAGCCGTAGTCTACCCTTAGGAAAGAATCTTCAAGTTTTTTGCAACTGTCAAATGAAGGGCTTAGGCTACAATCACTCAATTTTTACATTCTGTGATTCACTTTTTTAACAACCAGTGTAATTTTAAAGTATTCATTAAAAAGACACACACACACAAAGGACACACACATACACATACTGAAAAAAATGTGAACAATTACAGTGTAAAATGTTAATAAGCTCTATCTTTGGATTGTTGAATTGTATTTCTTTTTTTTTTTTTTTGCTTAAGTATATACCTTCTTCTTGTGTATATACTTTCTTCTTTTTCTTAAGTATATACCTATTCCTTTCTTTTTATAGTAAGTACGGATAGCTTACATAATTTAAGTAATAAATACATAATTCCACTTAGTACTGAAACTGTGCCAAATACGTAATCAGCACTTGGCAAAATCTAGCATACTTACAGCACGATGGAATCATTCCACCAAGTCTGTATTTGAAATTTCAAACTCATTAGTGAGACTAAGTAGTACCAATTTTTGATAAATGTGTGCTAATTCAATAAGTTTTGCTTTATAGCCAAAGGGAATTGCTTAAGGGAGGTGTTGGCTGATTATCTCTAGAAGATACACTGACTTCTAAGTTTTCCCATGTCTTTATGACATGTGACCACACCAAGATGTAAAAGACCCCAATTTAAGTGCTTATAATTTAGTGGAGTTTAATTTTATGGGGATGGTAGAGGTTAGGCTTTCAAGGTAAAAATTGTGCCAAGGCACAGTAGCCCCTGAAAATATTTCAATCGTCTTCTAAGTATAGTTGCTGTTGTTGTTCAGTTGCTAAGTCATGTTCAACTCTTTGCAACCCCATGGGATGCAGCACACCAGGCTTCCCTCTCTTTCACTATCTCCCGGAATTTTCTTAATGTGCACCCTATAACTGCATTTATTATTGACTAAGCTTACTCCTTGGAAGGAAAGTTATGACCAACCTAGATAGCATATTCAAAAGCAGAGACATTACTTTGCCAACAAAGGTCCATCTAGTCAAGGCTATGGTTTTTCCAGTTGTCATGTATGGATGTGAGAGTTGGACTGTGAAGAAGGCTGAGTGCCGAAGAATTGATGCTTTTGAACTGTGGTGTTGGAGAAGACTCTTGAGAGTCCCTTGGACTGCAAGGAGATCCAACCAGTCCATTCTGAAGGAGATCAGCCCTGGGATTTCTTTGGAGGGAATGATGCTGAAGTTGAAGCTCCAGTACTTTGGCCACCTCATGTGAAGAGTTGACTCACTGGAAAAGACTCTGATGCTGGGAGGGATTAGGGGCAGGAGGAGAAAGGGACGACAGAGGATGAGATGGCTGGATGGCATCACCGACTCGATGGATGTGAGTTTGGGTGAACTCCGGGAGTTGGTGATGGACAGGGAGGCCTGGCGTGCTGCAATTTATGGGGTCGCAAAGAGTCGGACACGACTGAGCAACTGAACTGAACTGAAGATTTTACTTACTTTATATTGGTCTTTATATTCGTCCTTCAACTTCCTAGAGATGCCACCACTACCCAGTGTCCTGGCTCTATAATCTTTACTCACTCTTCATCATCATCATTTAGACCCTCCTCAGCGGGGTGACTTGCATTCTATGCTGGGAGCATCACTTTGCTCATTACCTTGTTATTTTTCTTTCATTCTTTCTCTCCTCCTTCTTATTTGCTCTTTATAATCCAAATAAGTTTACACTGAGTATATCTGGTGCCACTGTAAGGGATTAATATTTATTCACACATGACCAATGAACAAGACCCAGTGAGTTGTGTCAAAAGAGAGTAGCAGCTGAGGTGGTTGGAAAGAATGGGAAAGATTAGGAAAAATGTGATATGTCAGCTGGGCTTGTATTTGCTGAAAAGTTTTTTTTTTTTTTTTTTTTATGTGTGTGTGTGTGTGTGTGAGACACTGCCCACTGCCTACAAGGAATTTCTAGTCTAGAGTGGGAGAGGACCATTCATCAAAATTATACAAATAAACCTAAAATGATAAGAAACAAAGCAAGGACAGGCAGGAGGTGTGGACCCAGAATGCTGAGCACAGTTACACACTTCAACAAATGGACAACCTCAGGAAAGAGCTCAGTAAATCTAAGAATAGGTAATCCGGTTTGGGGTGAGTGTATGTTCTTTAGGCAAAAGTAGAAATCACGTTTTCTGAGAGCTTACTATGTCTTAAGCTGTCTGATGAGAGAGCCTTTGCTTATTTCAATGTTTGAGAGGTTGGTACCAAAAACCACGGTTTTTAAATGAATAATGGAGGCTCAGAGAGGTTAAGTAATTTATGACAGAAACAGAGTGTCTGGAAAGAGACCTTTAGTGCCAGGCTTCAGAATTTGGGTTCTGTTTGATTGCCAGTGAGGGAATTGCTGAAGACTGCTGAGCTGGGGCATGGTTTGATGGAAAATATGCTTTAGGAGAGTTTTTCTGAGGTAGGGGAGGAAAGATTTGGCAAAATCAGTGAGGATTGCACCAGTGTAGACCAGGGTGAAGAACACTGGGCCTGTGCGAGAGGGGAAGGCCTGGGAGGGAGGAGGGGCAGTAAATGAAGAAGGTTTTCTATTGATAGATGGCGAGTTAACAATGGACTGGCCATGAAAGGGGGTAGGGAGGTGGTGACAAGAATTCATGTTTTATTTTTAAAAACTCCCCATGCACAGAATAATGCAGCAAAGAAACATGTATCTACCCCAGAGCTTAACCTCTGCTGCTAAAGTTTGTAGCTTATACAGTAAGTCCCCTACATAGGAACCTTCAAGTTGCGAACTTTTAAAGTTGCTGATGTGCATTTGCGTGTCCAGTCATGTAAGTTCATTGTCATGTGTGTGCATTCTCTACAAGTGGTCGTCCTGTTGTGTACTTTACAGAACAGTACTGTAAAGAATACTGTAGTAAAGTATCTTTATTTCAAGCCCAGGATGTCCGGAAGCAAGAGGGGATGTACCCGATATTACTATACTTTTCAAGGTACTATACTCTAAGATTAAAAATGCTCATTTTTAGTGTTTGTTATTTAGGTATTATGGCTTTGCCGGTGGCTTAGATCCTAGAGAATCTGCCTGCAATGCAGGAGGTTTTGGTTTGATTCCTGGGTGGGGAAGATCCCCTGGGAGAGGAAATGGCAATCCACTCCAGTGTTCTTGCCTGGGAAATGCCATGGACAGAGGAGCCTGGAGGGTTATAGTCCATGGGGTTGCAAAGAGTCAGACATGATTGAATGTCTAACATTTTAAGGTATTATTTGTGTGACAAGTATCATAAACCTCTTACAGTACAGTACTATATAGCTGATTGTGTTAGCTGGGTACCTAGGTTAACTTTGTTGGATTTACAAACAAATTGGACTTATGAACATTCATGTGTAGGGGTTGCTGTTATTCAGTCACTCAGTCATGTCCGACTCTTTGCAACTCCATGGACTGCAGCATGCCAGGCTTCCCTGTCCTACACCATCTCCCAGTGCTTGCTTAAACTCATGTCCATTGAGTGGGCAATGCCACCCAACCATCTAGTCTTCTGTCATCTCTTTCTCCTCCTGCCTTCAATCTTTCCCAGCATCAGGGTCTTTTTTTAAGTAAGTGTGTAGGGGACTTACTGCAAAATTAAAATGTTCAACGTACTACTATTAAAGGCAGAATTCAAGTCAAATACATTAATAGATATAACTGTAGAACAGTTCAGGTGATAAGACAGGGGACAGTCATATTTTACTTGTTAGGTCATAGGTTCTTCCAATTGATTTTCCAGGCAAGAGTACTGGAGTGGGGTGCCATTGCCTTCTCCGTTTGATTAAGACATGACAAATTCTCACATCTTATAAATGACTGTCTTTATTTTCAGCTCAGTCTTTAATTTCAGCTTTGCCAATGTATGGCAAAACCAATACAATATTGTAAAGTAATTTGCCTCCAATTAAAATAAATAAATCTATATTAAAAAAAAAAATTCAGCTTTAGGTTGGCTCACTCGGTGGTGCTCCTATCCTACACCAGGGGTCAGATGATGTTGAGAGATTCCTGGATGGCAGTCTTGCCTGCCAGCTGCCACTCCTGGGCCAACAGCTGGCCCTCGGGAGCACGTGGAGGAAGCGGTGGGGGTTGGGCTGATCCCCTCCCCAACCCGGCCTTCAGCCCCAGTGCTGGGCAAGGGGGAGAGGCAGTGTCCCTACCCACATGGGGGCTCCGTACTGTCCTCAGTCTCTAGATGTGTGGGCACTGAAGGTTTCTGCTACTGGGAAAGGAATTTCTGAGGCTTTCACCAGGCCCTACTCCTGCCCTGAGGGTTTAAAGATTCTGAGACGTCCTCTAACCACGTGGAAGCTAGGCCTGCGTCAGGCCCCCTTAGCATGATCTTATCGTTTCCCAGTGTGTTCAGAGAGTTTATGATGAAATTGTTTAATGTTGGGCCAGGTTTCCAGCGGAAAAGTTCCAAGCGAGGCTCTCTGTGCTTCCTTATGTGAAAGTGTTAGTCACTCCGACTCTTCGCGACCCCTTGGACTGTAGCCTGCCAGGCTCCTCTGTCCATGGAATTCTCCAGACAAGAATACTGGAGTGGGCTGTCGTTTCCTTCTCCACAGGATCTTCACGACCGAGGGATCGAACCCCAGTCTCCTGCATTGCAGGTGGATTCTTCACTGTCTGAACCACCTGGGAAGACTTGTACTTCATTGTGCCTTCGGTTGATTGTTGCCGAGCCTGGAAAAAGATCACCTCCCTGGCCCTCGGTGATCTGCTCTGGGCGGGCGATTCTTTGTGTGCTCACCTCCAGTAAAGAGGGCAATCGAGGCCCACCCCAGAACTTCTGAGTCAGAATCCGCCTTTGAAAAGAGACGCCCGGATGATTGTGTGCACATTAAAGTTTGAGGAGCCCAGCCTGCGGCAGAGGAGAGCACGCATCTCCCCTCTCAGGGCCGAAGTTCTGCCTGAGAACCATGAATACCGATTAATTACTGTAGGGTTCATCGGAATTTCAAAGGAGGGAGATAGCAGGCCACTAACTTACATTTCTACAGAGCCCAGAGGAGGACAAAGGAGGGTTTACAGTCTTAAGAGCATTTAATTGATGGTATTTAAAATAAAACAAAACACGCCCGGAGTAGCACGTGCTCCTGCCTCAGGCGAGAGCCTCCAAACCCCTCAGCCTAGCAGATAAGCCTGTCCAAAGAATGTGTGAAGGAGTTTTAACAGGTTAAGGGACTTTGGGGGCAAAGAAGTGTTTCTAAGAACTTGAAAAACTCTTGATGGAGACAAAAAGCTGAGAAGGAATATTTTTTTCCTTCTTTTTTATTTAAAGACAGCATTTAATATCTGGTTCTTCAGGCTTCTCTGAGGTCTGGAAAGTATGGACTGGAGTCAGAAGACTGCATTGCAAACCCTGACACCAGGCAAGTCACCCTAAGCTGGCCACTGGATCTCTTTAGGCCGCTTTCTCCTCCCCCAAATGGACAATAATAATGCTGACCTCACAAGGTTGCTGTTTAGATCATGTTGGCAGACAGGTATGAAGCACTCAGGAGCTGGTACAGGGTGAGCTTTACATTTTGTTTACAAGATGATGAAGTTGCTCACAGAGTGCTAGGATCAAATCGGTGCTTGTGGTCCCTACTAGGCCCTCCTGGTCTAACCTGCGATCTCTTCATGCCCCTTTCCATCCTTTCTGGGACCCGGGCTCCAGACACACTGGCCTAACTTCCGCCCTGCCAGCCCGCCCAATTCATTCCCATCTTCTGGTCTCATCCCAGCGTGTTTTTTCAGCCTGATCTTTGCACAGGAGGCTTTCCCATCTTTCAGGCTCATCCCAGCTTGCCGTCCTTAGTTCCTCCTTTCCGAGGAAGTGGTCCACCGTCACCTCAGAAGCTCTCTAGCTCCTGCTGTGTTACATCGGCTCAGTCCACATCCCTCTGTGAACTGACGTTCGCTTGCTCGCATATTCACGTCTGACTCCTCCACTGTGGGAATGTCACCCTCAACAGGGCACAATCTTGTCACACTCTTTCCCAGTGTGCCTAAAATAGGGGCTTGATGCACGAGGGGCTCAAAGGACATTTGTTGAATGAGTGAGTGAATACAAGAATCAGTAGAATAAGACATTTCCTAGGAAGATAGCCAAGGGGAGTTTTTATGTTCATATTTGTCTCTCTCCCGTGAGGGACTTCTGCTCCTTGAGAAAAAAGCCTGCATTCTATGATTTTCTTCAGTGCCTATCACCACACCAGGCAAGCACATGGTAGATTCTCAGTAAAAATATTAAGTGAATGAAGTGTGTGTGTGTGTGCTGTACTCAGTCCTGTCTCTTTTCTACCCCATGGACTGTAGCCTGCCAGGCTCCTCTGTCCATGGGATTCTTCAGACAAGAATACTGGACTGGGTTGCCATTTTCTCCTCCAAGGGATTTTTCCAACTCAGGGATCAAACCTATGCCTCCTGCATCTTCTGCGTTGGCAAGCAGATTCTTTACCACTGAGCTATCTGGGAAGCCAGAGGTGAATGCACAAACAGAAACAAACATATATATGCCATTATGATGGCATCACCGACTCGATGGACGTAAGTTTGAGTGAACTCCGGGAGTTGGTGATGGACAGGGAGGCCTGGCGTGCTGCGATTCATAGGGTCGCAAAGAGTCGGACACGACTGAGCGACTGAACTGAACTGAACTGACTGATGTTTCAAGTTAAAACTTAATAAAGTTACTGATAATTGCCTTTGGGAAATAATTGAATTTTCAATAAATAAAAGTTTATATATTTAAACATTTTTCTTGGCTCTATCCAACATGTGGGATCTTATTTCCCCAACCAGGGATCAAACCCGAGCCCCTTGCATTGGAAGCATGGAGTCTTAACCATTGGACCACCAGGGAAGTCCCTCAACTTTGGCAAGAATGCTGGAACGGGTTGCCATGCCCCCCTCCAGGGGATCTTTCCAACTCAGGGGTCAAACCCAGGTCTCCTGCTTTCAGGGGGATTCTTTACCATCTAAGCCACCAGGGAAGCCCTTATCTTTAAAGGGGATATGGGAATGTCACGTAAGGTAGATTTTGTACTCGGTGGCCTAGAGTGGGGAACATTTAGAGGACAGGGAGAAATTGGGGTGGGGAGTGGGGAGCACAAGCAGCTAAAGTCCAAGACTGGAGAAGGTATGCTTGCAGCTTGTTGCAAGAAGACCAGGCACAGATAGACAGGTCTGCAGTGAGGGACAGCTGGGTTTTCCAGGAAGGAGGGAGCAATCACCTGACTCTGCTCAGGTCCTCAGACTGGAGTGTAGGGTAACAGGCCCAGCGGGAGCTTCTAGTTGGGTGCTGGAGGTAGGGTTGGAGGGGTGGGGACTGAAGGAGAGTCAGGTCAGGGTATCTGCGGGGAGCAGGTCTCTGAAGTCCCTTTACATAGATAAATGAGGGTGGGGAGAGAGGGAGTATGCGCAACTCCCCCAGGGAGAACAGAGGGAGGTTCTGCAAAACCAGCACTCAGGTGACCCCTAAGAATTCAAAGTCTTTCATTAAACCCCACCTGAAGGCCAATTGTTCTGCAATCTACCCAGTGGTTTTGGCTCTAGGCTTATCTAAATCCAGTCTTGGGGGGAAGGGTATGGGAGGGGGTGGGGAAGGTTTTTTTTCCTTTAAAATGGGAAGAAAAACAGGACAGCTCACATTACAAAGGCTTTTTTCTTTTGGCTGAAATTTGGATACTTCTAAATAAACTACCTCCTTTGAATCTTTCCCCTACCTCCATCCATAGTAATTAAGTAGTGGATTTCCTTTATTTTTAATTTTTTTGTATTCATTCTTTTTTTTTTTTTAGATTCCAAGTAACAGTGATAGCATAACAGTATTTGTCTTGCTCTAACTTATTTCACTAAGCATAATACCCTTCAGTTCCATCTATGTTGTTGCAAATGGCAAATTTTCATTCTTTATGGTGGTTGAGTAATATTCCACTGTATGTCTAGACCATCTTCTCAAATAGGTCTCCTTTAACACCCCATATGTGAGCACAAGATAGGATTATTCTTTTCTATTCCTGACTTCTGTTGGGGGTGGGGATTCTAACGACAGCACGCTTGGAAACTTCTTTCCAAACAAGCATGCTGTATGCCAGAGAGATACACAGTCTTGGATAGAAGGATTAGGGAGTTTCAGGTGACAGCTAAATTAAGACTAAAAATAAGACCAGTGATGGACCCTAAGGAATATACGGTGTTGCATATTGGAGACTGTCTTCAGAAAGGTCACTTAACATATCTATGCTTCAGTCTCTTCATTTGGAAAATGGAGATGATAATAGTTCCTACCTCATTTCACTTGGGAGGATTAAATGAGGTACAATACATGGAAAGAATTTGGGGTCATAGTTGGCCCGTTATTCACATACAGTAGAACTGAAGTATTATGAATGCAGTATTACTGAGAAGTGCTCATTTTGTCCCATGGGTATCATACTAGACTTTGGGGTATAGAGGGAAGAAAATGTCCCAGACTTCGGGGAACTTGGTCTAGAGGTGAAGACAGACATAGAAGCAGATATTTATAATCCTGTGTGTTACACAGTAAGCCAAGTGTGAAACTTCCCTGGTGGCTCAGTGGTAAAGAGTCTGCCTGCCAATGCAGGAGGCTCTGGTTGGATCCCTGACCCAGGAGGATCCCACATTCCACAGAGCAACGAAGTCCATGTGCCACAACTATTGAGCCTGTGCTCTAGGGCCCGGGAGCCACAGCTACTGAGTCCACACGAGGCAACTACTGAAGCCCACAGGCCCTAGAGCCTGTGCTCTGCAATAAGAGAAGCCGCCACAATGAGAAATCCACCCACTGCACCCAGAGAGTAGCCCCTGCTCACCACAACTAGAGAAAGCCTGCACACAGCAACAAAGACCCAGTGCAGCAACACCCTCCCCCCGTCCCAAATAAAGAAAAGCAGAGAACACGTGATTAAAATAAATAAATAGACCAAGTGTGCGTGCACTGGGGGGCTGTGGGACCCGGCTGGGGGCATCTGCTGTTTCTCCGTGATCTGATCTTAGTGTGGCTCAGGAAAGGGGCCATGCTCTGAGGTGGTCTCTACCATGGACTTGTTTCAGCACTTAGCATGGTGACTGCCAAATAGTAGAACAAAATACATGCCGAATGAATGAAATGAATTTAGACCATTTCAATACTGATGTAACCTCATAAACCTGAATAGCTGAAAGAAATCTAAGGTGGGTTAGAAAAAGCAGACACAGCCCAGTGGTGTATACACAGCCTTACTCCAGTGGCACATAGTGTCCTAGATGCTGGGCTGGACTGTGAGTGAAAGAAGAGGCTGAGAGCCAGAGGAAAACAAAAATAAGAGCGTCCTTACTACAAGGTGGAAGCAGGCAGAGGGCAGGGAGCCAGAGACGGGGAGTGAAACTGAGCAGCCACGTGGTAGGCTGAGTTCAGAGAGGATGTGGAGGGATGGGGCTGAGCCATGCTGAGCAGCTAGACTTTGTACATTTGTGATTCTCCAAGTGTGTGGGTTTCCCAAGTGGCGCAGTGGTAAAGAACCTGCCTGCCAATACCGGAGACACAAGAGATGTGGGTTTGATCACTGAGTCTGGAAGATCCCCTGGAGGAGGAAATGACAACCCTATCCAGTATTCTTGCCTGGAGAATCCCGTGGACAAAGAAGCCTGACGGGCTACAGTCCACGGATCGCAAAAGAGTTGGCTGCGACTGAGCACGCACATACACGAGTGTGTGAGAGGAGACAGTGGCAGCTGTCATAGCACAAGCATCTCAGAGCTTTGTGAGGTTTCTTCCATTTTATTTCCTCACCAACCTCATTGGGCCTGCTTTTCTCCCCTCTCCCCCGATTAGACTAGGAGCCAGGGTGCCCATCCCAGTGCCAGGAACTGTGTCCTTTGGCATGTTCCTTAAATTACCTGGGCCTCAGTTTCTACAACTGTGACATGTATGATTACTGTGAGAATTGAGAGAATTTGTGTAAAGAGCTGAGGGCAGAGCCCAGCATATGTTAAGTGCTGGTTACCCTCTAGCTGTTAATCTCTCTCCCAGAGGGCTTGTGATTGTCCTGGAAGTTAGCCCAGTTAACAGGGAGAGCTTCACACATATTCAGGGCCTTGGTGTCTTTAAAGTAAGGACCTTACGTGGTCGTGTTTGGGCTTCCCTGGGGCTCAGAGGTAAAGAATCTGCCTGCAATGCAGGAAACACGGGAGGCACAGGAGGCACAGGTTTGACCTCTGAGTGGGGAAGATCCCCTGGAAAAGGAAGTACCCACTCCAGTATTCTTGCCTGGATAATCCCATGGACAGAGGAGTCTGGTGGGATACAGGCCATAGGGTTGCAAAGAGTTGGACACTGAAGCAACTGAGCACCCACGCGTGTGGTCATGTTTGCATTCAGAGAGAAATGGATTTAAAAGAGGAAGAGACATCCTGAGAAGGCCAGAAGTTAGTGTGAAGGAGGTTGTGGTAGTGTGAACCCCAGGAAACCTTGAACCCAGGAGAGGAGAGTGAGGAGCAGATAGAACTGGAGGTGAAGTTGACAAAGTTTAGTGAGTAGTTAGACATAGGTAGCAAAGATGAACTTCCCAGGGGTTCTGGGTTAGTGACTGGGAGGCTGGTAGCACCAGAGGTGAGGTGAGCAGCGCAGAGAGTGAGCTGCAGGCTCAGAAGGATGATGGTGATGACTTGCATGTTTCATGTTGGAACATCCTGCTGCTACTATTCTCTGTTCACAGCTTGTCTGTGAACCCCCACTGCTATTAGATAAATGGGGACTAGGAATGCTAACCTCCTAGGATTGTTGTTGTTGTTCAGTCGCTAAGTCATGTCTGACTCTTTGTGACCACATGGACTGCAGGACGCCAGGCTTCCCTGTCCTTCACTATCTCCTGGAGTTTGCTCAAACTCAGGTCCATTGATTCAGTGATGCCATCCAACCATCTCATTCCCCATTGTCCTCTTCTCCTCCTGCCCTCAATCTTTCCCAGCATCAGGGTAGTTGGTGCAAATCTAACACTTGAAATGCAATAAGTGTGCAGAGCGAGTACCATGTGAGTGTTTGTGATTATAATTAATTATGATTCTATAAATGACTGATATACCTGTCAAAGCCCTCAGTCTGTCCTCTGTACATTTCCCAGACTCTTCTATTCCCATTCTCTTGCATTGAAGTTTTTTCAGTTCATCGAAAACACTGGGCTTCTCTCCTTTCCAGATTTGTATTCTCTCTACTCTCCCCTCTCGTCTTTTCTTCCCGTGGTTCACCTTTGTTCCTCCTTGTGTCTCAGCTGAAATGTCACTCCTTACAGGAAGTTTTCCTTAACTCCTCCCTCCTGGATTGGGTGAGGGGGGCCCTCCTCTGTGTTCTCATGGCCTTTATCACACTGATATGTGTCTGTAAATGTCTGTGTTGGGAGCTCCTGGAAGGCAGTACCAGATTATCTTGTGGAACACTGTCTTGCAAACATAGTGTCGGCCCACAGAAGGATAGTTTTAGACATTTTGTTCAGATGGATAAATAAATGTGTTGAAATTTGGAGGAGAGATCTAGATGGATGTAAATTAGGGGTGATCAGCAAGTAGAGAGATGAGCTCTCAGAGGTGTGCCTTCTTCATACTTGATCTGTTGCCTTTTGACCACCTATTTTTCCTCTGGAAACTATTTTCCATGCCTCCAAGGATACCATCCTGTTCTACTTCTTTGGCTATTTTTGGCAATAGATCTTCTCTGGTCTCTCTCCTCTTTTCTTCTCTCATTTTCTTTTTTTACCCTATTCACCTCTTGGACATCTATTTTTTTCCCCCATAAATTCAACTATCTCTTATTGATTGTTATCTCCACTTCCAGCTTCAACTTTGCTCCCGAACTCCTGACCTGTATTTCCAACTGCTCATAAATATTCCAACCAGACCTTTCACACGTAGCCAAGTGGAACCGGTTATTATTTCTACCCTCATTCCCAGACTTCAAGTGAACTCTCCTCTACTCTTCTCTAGCTGGGTTGATAGGGTTCCCATGTACACAGTCACCTAAACTAAGTCTTAGGAGTTTCAGTTCCTCCTCCCTCTTTCCCCACATCCTTCCTCTTCTATATCTTGCCATTTCTGATTCTGGAAGTCTTGAATTTGACTTCTCATTTTATTTTCACTGTCACAATTCAGCTCTGACTTTCATCATCTGATGCCAAGACTATTGTAATAGCTTCTTAATTGTCCTGTCTGTCTCCAGGTGAGTTTCTAAATTACATGTCTGATGGTGTCCCTTTTTTACTCAAAGATCTTCCAAGGCCACACAACCTACAGAATCAAGTCTAGATCCCTGACCATGACATTCAATATTTTCACAATCTGGCCCCAACATACTTTTCCAGCCTCATATCTCAAGAATCCATGCTCCAAAAGCCTTCTGTGTATATCTTTACATTGTGTTAGAATTAGATGTTTAGTTATCTCTCTGTACTTCCAACTCCATGATGTCAGGACCAGTCCTTATTAATCTCTGTATCTAAAGAACTTAGAAAAGTGCCTAGGAAATGAGTGTCTTTTGAATAATTGGTTATTGTCACTTCCAAAGGGAACATCTTGCCTAATCTTGCTCATCTCCTATGCCCAGATTGCATAGGAGAATGAATGGTTGGCTTATTTTGAAATGCAAACTTCTTTTATTTCTAATTGAAATATATTTGACATATAACATAAACTTAAGGTGTACAACATATTTATCTGATATGTTTATATCTTTTTATGTGATTGTCATTGTAGTGACAATTAGAGGCTGGGACTTTTTTTCACTTTAGTATATCCCTTGTCTAATAGTACCTGACACATAATAGATATTGAATAAATTTATGCTGAATGAAGGCATGAACAAATGAATACATGAAACCATCCCCTCAATCCCCACTTACCTACAGCATTTACCATCTCAGATGTTTTTCCTAGTAGAGCAAAGGTAGCTGGTACTATGGAGAAGGAAATGGCAACCAACTCCAGTGTTCTTGCCTGGAGAATCCCAGGGACGGGGGAGCCTGGTGGGCTGCTGTCTATGGGGTCACACAGAGTTGGACACGACTGAAGCGACTTAGCAGCAGCAGCAGCTGGTACTATAATGCGTGTCACATCTGTGCTTTGGCTTGCAAAAGTTCTGAATTTTTACTCAGTCAAAGAAAATGACTCTTGAGACTAACTTGAATTTCATTTAATTAATGTAAGTTTCTCCTAGTGTTAATTAGGTCTTTGGGCAGCAAAAGATAAAATCTTGTCTCCCATGTGATTAGGTCCATATTAGAAATACTTGAGAGAAATTTGATATCAAATGAACTCTTATTAAACATTTTTTTTCACTTATTTATAAAATGAAATGTACCTTTGTGCCCCAAAATGGCTATACACAATATTCAGGTACTCTGTGGGAATTGTGGATTTCTGGGCCCCACCTCAAATTAACTGAATCTGAATTTCTTGGGGGAAGGCCTGGAAATTCCTCTCCATGGCTTCAAGGACACCACTCTGTTTTATTTCTTCTATTTCTTTGGTTGTTGTAGATCCTTTGTAATCTCTTTTATTGATTGCTTTTTACTTACTTACTTTGGAGAATTACACCCCCACCCCCACCATGATTTCAACTATCACTTATAACTGGTATTCTAACTGTTCTCTGCAACTCAAGTATTGGTATTTCCAATGTTTACCCTGAGTCCTCTCCATGACCAGCAAAGACTCTGGGTAATTCTTTTGTTCTCTGAAGTTCAAGAGCAGCTTAACTGATAGTTTTCAAAAATTTCCCTTCTTTCCATTCAAATCCTGACTGATTCAAAGGAAAACTGAGTGAGTATAGAGAGACAGGGACACCCATATCAGTATATACCATCCAGCAGTCAGCTGAGAGGCTGGTGTTATTTCAGTTGCTGCAGACAGTGGCTATGAAGCCTACTCATTAAAATACCATTAATAACTATGAAACACATTGCTGTTCAGTGATAGACATACTCTGGGTTTTGATATATGTTTCTCACTGATTATCTTATCTCTTACAAAGTAGATCCCCGCTGAGGCTCAGATATGGCCTGGATAGTTAGTGCCTGGAGGTGGGTTAGGCTGAGGGTGACAGCTGGAAAGGAACTAAATGAAACCGAAACCAAAAGCGGTCAGGTTTTTTCACCAAGTCGTAAAACTGAGTGATTGACCAGTGATTGACCAGTAATACTCCATTTTGGCTGCATAGCAGAATTATTGGAGGAGATTTTTTTTTAATGGGCCTCACCCCAGACCACATAAAGCAGAAACTCAGAGCATTTGCAAATCACTAAAGAAGACTCTTGAGAGTCCCTTAGACCCAAGGAGATCAAATTATCCATCCTAAAGGAAATCAATCCTGAATATTCATTGGAAGGACTGATGCTAAGGCTGAAGCTCCACTACTTTGGGCATCTGATATGAAGAGCCAAGTCATTAGAAAAGACCCTGATGCTGAGAAAGGTTGAGGGCAGAAGGAGAAGGGGATGGCAGAGGACGAGATGGTTGGATGGCATCACTGATTCAATGGACATGAATTTGAGCAAGCTCTGGGAGATGGTGAAGGACAGGGAAGCCTGGTGTGTTGCAGTCCATGGAGTTGCAAAGAATTGGACACAACTGAGTGACTGAACAACAACAAAGGGAGTGGAATGTAAACCCACAAGAGCACGGGGCAGCCTTTTAGATGGTGGACCTATAGCTTTATTTGTGAGCAGAATGTTGCTGTTAAGGCTACTAATCCACATCAGACATATCTTGAAATCTTATCGATTTATTGTAGCTTAGCACTTACTGTGTATAAGGCATAATATAGACACTGACATAAAGAGAAGAAAAATGGTAAAACAAAGTAATACTTTTTGAAGACTATTTTGAATATACGCTGTTCAAGGCACTATAATCATTTAATTCTCATTAAAGAAGAGTGAGATTTTATTTTATTTTATTTTATTTTAAGAGTGAGATTTTAATGTCTCACTAAAGACAGTATTACTTATCATCCCCATTTTAGAGAAGAGAAAACAGACTCAGAGAGGTTGCATAACTTCCTCAAGGTAACTCATCTCAAAAGTAGCAAGAGTCAAGATTCAAACTCATACCTGCTGGCTCTGAAACCCATATTCCTTCTGCTATATTTAGTTGCCTATTACGTCAAAAGAGGAGGAAAATATTTTGCCTGTCCTTCTGGAGTTTTCTGTCTGTTTAGGGAGGAGGGGTATGACTATAAAGATGAAAGATCATGGTAAATGTTTGAGAGGTTTAAGGTTGTTGCTAAAGGAATGAAGGGGGGCGGGTAGAGTAGGATAGGGGTAGGAGATCAAGAGGTACAAACTAACATGTATAAAATAAATAAGCTCGAAAGAGAGGGTGAGATGAACTGAGAGAGTAGCATTGAATTATGTACATTACTATGTGTAAAATAGACAGTTAGTGGGAAGTTGCTATATAATCCAGGGAGCTCAGACTGGTGTTCTGTGATGACCTAGAGGGGTGGGATGGGGGAGGAAGAGGGAGGCTCAAGAGGGAGGAGATATATGTATACTTATAGCTGATCCACATTATTGTACGGAAGAAACCAACACAACATTGTAAAGCAATTATCCTTCAATTAAACATATATATTTTTAAATGAGGTAAAATAAATAAGCTATAAGAATATATTGTACAACACAGGGAATGTAGCCAATATTTTATAATAACTATGAATGGACCTTTAAAAATTGTGGAGACAATTAAAAACTCAAATGGGAAATCCAATTCAAGGCTTTTAAACACATAATGTTCATTGACAAATTTTAGAAGTGGTAATTTAAAGTCCAAATAAACATAGTTTTGAAGTTAAAAAAAGAACAAAATAATGAAGAGAATAAAAATGAGGTTGGAAATCGTTTCTTGCTGAAGGCAGGCTCCTCTAGAATGCTTCCTGGGAACAGACGTTCAGAGCAGCTAAAAGATGTTTGGAGTTGTTTGGCGGAGCCTATGCCCAGAAGGGAAGGTAGAGACAGGGATAGGGATGCACAGGGACTCTTTCAGCACAGGGTGTGGGGTCTGCTCTTATTGGAGTAGAAAGTGATCTAGTCGATTCTCATGCAGCATCTCTGAAACAACACAGTGTGTTCAGAGCCTGAAAGTTCTTGACTGACAAGCCAGGGCTTCACTTACTCACCAGGCAAAAGAGAGACAGATCTGAAGGCCAAGAGTGAAATGGTATGTCTGGACGATTGAAGCCTGAAGAGACTGGGGGCCGGATGACTAGTTATGAGGCAACTGTAGTTAAGATGAAATGAAGGGGAAGGCTGGGCAGGGGGACGGATAGCGATATTTCATGGCTGAGACCCATTCGACTTGAGTTGATGGTTATGGTGTAGAGGAGAAGGAGGGTGGGATCATGCAGATTGTTTTAAATTTGGAAAGGACCCCAAAAATGGGGATGGGTGTATTTACCTAGGGCAAGAAGAGGTGAGGATCTGGGGTTTGGGTGTGTGGAGCTCAAGGTGATGGGAAGAGATGGAGAGACTCATGAGGCAGATGACAACTCAGAGTCGCTGAGAGGGCTCCAAGGTCCTGGCCCCCAGGTCAGACTTAGCAGCTCTCCAACTGGGCGTGATGGCTAGAGCATCTGGCTCCTGTCGAAGTGTTCTACTTGAGTGGATTCCTGTTAAACGTTAACATGAACACCTTTGATTTAAAAAAAAAAGGTGGTATCAGGAAACACTGGGTAAAAAGAGTTTAGGACTCATATCTGGTTAAATAAAAAACAAAGATTGGTAACTGGTTAAATAACTAAAAAGCTACTTAAACATTACAAAAAAGTTACTTAAATTTTAATCAAATCAATTTTGAAATACCAACTTTGAGATTTTTCTTATAGACCAGAGGGATTGTAATTAAACTAATTATAGTCATGCTAGATTTCCTCCCTGATGTTTATTTTTCTTCTGGTTATATTTCAGACAATTAATAGTGTCTAATGACTCCAAGTTTTGTGTAATTACCACCAATGATTAGAACCTCTCTCTTATGGAATGTTCCTTACACACAGGCACTCTGGAAGTGAAGGAAATTTATGATTATTCATGAAAGTCTCTCTACACGCTTTAAAAAATCATCAGACTTTAAAATAAATTAATTATTCATTTATATAGCTATTTGTAGCTAGAAAAAACAGTAAAAATAATTTAGTTCCCTTTAAAAAGTTCCAATAGTTTCCTTTCACACAGAGCCTTTCTTTCCTTCAATTTTATTTTTATTTTTTTTCTTTCCTTCAATTTTAGAATGTTAGAAATGAAAATTAAAATGGGAGAGACACAGTTTTGTTTTTAATTCCTTTAAATGCTTGGTTTCTAGCCTCCTTTCCCCCCACTAAGTGTGAAAGTATTTTAGGGAAAGTTTCATTGCAACTTTGTCAATAATTAATCTTCTTTTTCTTCAAAAAGTCTGACAATGTTACAGTAACAATAACAGGTCGTAAAACACTCCCCCTAATTGTGCAAGGGCTCATTCTTCCCTGCCAGGGTTCAGGTTGACTGGAATGTGCTGAAGTCACATTCCAGCACCTTCCCTGGCCAGGAGAACCACACAGGACTCTGGAAAGAATGGATGAGAATCTTTGTTTCTGCTCTTAGAAAGGAGAGCTAGGAAGGAGTAGTAGAGGCTGGGAGGCACAGTAGAAAAGGAAATGGGGCTGGAAAACAAATGGCAAATGAACTAGGGGGAGAGAGTGGGTCAGTGTGTAGAAAGATGGGTCAAATAGAACAAAGACAATCCCAAGGGTGAAACCCATTCATGTAAGTTAGGGAGGATGATAGAAAAGCAGGTCAGAGGTCCATCAGTAAAGGCCAAAGGCTGGGAATCACAGGCAGGGGAAAGGAACACTCTTCAGAAGGTACACACTGTTGAATGGGAATCTCATCCCTTCCCTCTCTTTCAGGATGATAAACTTGGAAATCTAAATGGAAATTTTCTTCATTTATCTGGAGAGTGAATGATTGAATGGAAAATGAGAAACTGAATTTTGACATTCTTACTGTGATTTACTTAGGAAACTAAAGTTAAGACAGGATTCTATAATGAATTAAGATTTTTTTTTCCTAATACATTTTTGCTTTGAACTTTTTGTTTTCATTTGCTCTTGAGTGATGTTTTGAGTGAACTCGCTGTGATACCTTGCCCCAAAATTCCCAAATCTTTCTTCTTAATAACTGTTAACATATTATAACATTCGCTAGTTTTAAACATACACTTCAGTTATCTTTTATTAATTTACTTGGTTGTTCAACTATCACCATCCTCTGGTTTTAGAACCTGGCCATCACCCAGGTAAGATCTCACGTGCTCATTTGCAGTTAATTTCCATTTCTATTCCAGGCCTCAGGCAACCACTGAACTACTTCCTGTTTCTAGAAATCTGATTATTCTGGGCATTTCACATAAATGAAATTATACAGTATATGATCTTTTGTGATTAGCTTCTTTACTTTGCATTGTTTTTGAAGGTCATCCTTGTTGTTGCAAACATGTCTATTTCAGTCTTTTATGACTGAATTGTATTTTATTGTATGGCAATACCCCATTTTGTTTACCTATTCACCAGCTGATAGACATGTGGATTATTTCCACTTTTTGGGTTTTATGAATTATGCTCCCAAGAACATTGCTATGCAAGTCTTTATGTAATCATATTTTTTTAAGGTTATATTCAGTTTATAGTTGTTAAAAATATTGGCTATATTCTCTGTGTTGTATAGTACATTCTTTTTTTTTTTTTTATAGTACATTCTTATAGCTTATTTTGTGCATAATAGTCTGTACCTCACAATTCTCTACACTTATCTTACCCTTTGCTCTTCTGTCTCCTCATTAGTAACCACGAGTTTGTTCTTTGTATCTGTGAGTCTGTTTCTTTTCTGTTCTAGTCACCAGTTTTTTGTTATTCCACATATAAGTGATATTATATAGTATTTGTCTTTCTCTGACTCATTTTACTTAGCATAATTCCCTCTAAGTCCATCCATGTTATTGCAAATAGCAAAATTTCATTTTTTATAGCTGAGTAATATTCTGTTATATATATATATACTACATCTTCTTCTCCATCCATCTGTCCATGGATACTTAGATTCCTTCAATATCTTAGCAGTTGGAAATAGTGCTGCTTTGAACACATGATCATATGATTTTATCTCTCTTGGTTACATAACAAAGAATAGAACTGTTGAATCATATGGTATGTTTAATATTTTAAGAAACTGCCATGATTTTCAAACTGGCTGTAAAATTTTACATTCTCACCACCAGCATATGAGAGCACAACAATGAATATGCCTATCTTCATATCCTTGCCAACTTATTGCCTTTTATTTTTATATTTTAAGTTTCAACTTTATTGAGGTATAACTGACACATGAAATTGTAAGATTTTAAAGTGTATATCATGGTGATCTGGTATATGAATACATTGTGAAAGGATTCCCCCATCTTGTTAATTAGCATATCCATCACCTCATGTATTTCTTTTTTGTGTGTGAAATCTGTAAGTTCCACTCTCTTAGCAAACTTCAATTATATACTAGAGTGTTATCAGTATAGTCATCATGTTTTACATAAGGTCATCAGATCTTATTCATCTTATAGTTGAAAGTTTGGACCCTTCTACTTACTTCTCCCTATCTCCCCACCCTCTAGGCCTTAGCAACTCCTGTTCTACTCTTTTTCTGTGAGTTTGTCTTAAAAAAAAAAAAATTCTACATATTAGTGATTCCATGTAGTATTTGTCTTTCTCTGTTTGATCACCTTTCGCGTAGCCCTCAGGGTCCATCCATTTGTTGCAAATGCGGAATTTCCTTTTTCCTCATGTCTGAGTGATATTGCTCTGTGTGTGTGTGTGTGTGTGTGTGTGTGTGTGTGTGTGATATCTTCTTTATCTATTCATCTGTTGATGAACACTTATGTTGTCTCCATATCTTGGCAATTGTGAATAAAGATGCAGTGAATGTGAGTGTTGATGTGTCTTCCATAACCTGTTTTCATTTCCTTTGGATGTGCACCCATGAGCGAGATTTCTGGATCATTTGCTAGTTCTATTTTTTTATTTTTTGATAAACTTTCATACTGTTTTCTCTAGTAGCTGCATCAATCTGCATTCTCGCAACAGGGTACAAGTCTCCTTTCAGCACATCTTTGCCAATACTGATGTCTTGTCTTTTTGATGATAGTCATTCTAACAGGTATGTGAGATGATATCTGATTGTGGTTTCGATTTGCATTTTTCTGGTGATTAGTGATTTGAACATCTTTTCATTTACTTGTTGCTCTTCTATGAGAAAATGTCTACTCAGTTTCTCTGCTCACTTTTTATTCAGATTTGTTTTGTTTTTTGCTATTGAGTTGTATGAATTATTTATATATTTTAGATATTAACCACTCACAGATATATGATTTGCAAATATTATCTGCCATTCCATGGATTACCTTTTCAATTTTTTTTTGATGATTTTCCTTGCTGTGTAAAGCTTTTTAGTTTAATATAGCTCCACTTCTTTGTTTTTGCTTTTCTTGCCTTTCCTTTTGGTGTGTCAGATCCAAAAATATCATTGTTAAGACCAATGTCAAGGAACTTACTGCGTATGTTTTCTTCTAGGAGTTTTATGGTTTCAAGTCATGCTCAAGTCTTTTATCCATTTCTAGTTGATTTTTGTGTATGGTGTTTTGTGTTCATTTCAGCCCATTGTTAGTGATGCTATTGACTAGGGATGCCTGAGGTACTACTTTGGACGCATCTACTTGTGATGAATGAAAGTGAAGTGAAAGTGTTAGTTACTCAGTTGTGCCCGATTATTTGTGACCCCATGGACTGTAGATGCCAGGCTCCTCAGTCCATGGAATTCTCCAGGCAAGAATACTGGAATGGGTAGCCCACAGACATTTCCCTGCCTGGAGCCAATGTTGTGGCTGGGTCAGCTCTTATGGGTCTTATGATTCCAACACACATCTCAACAACAACCATCAGGGAACTTTGAAAAACCAAGATTTATTACTCACAGGCCTAGGGTTTACATGGCACACATAAGGGCCACACAGAGGGGTTGAAAGTACAGCAAGAGAGAGAATGCAGACCTGGGGTTCTGCTGTTATTGGATCTGAGGGTGGGGTGCCTAGGGTTTTGTGGATTTATTCTTGGCAAATTTTAAACATAAGAGCAGGAATTAGGGAATGGGAAGGGAAAAGTGGAATCACTGAAGTGGTTAGTTATCTAGGTTACCCAGGACTTTCTAAAAGGGGAACTTTATGGGTGGGGCAACTTAGTTTCTTTTTTAGTTGTTTTACTACTGTGTCATACAGCTGGCAACATGTTTAGAAGCACAACTGATCTTTTTTTAAAAAGTGTATTTTATTTACTTTTGTCTGTGCTGGGTCTTTGTTGAAGCTCATGGGCTCTTCGTTGCTCATTGCAGGCTCTCTCTTGTTGTATTGAGTGGGGCTACCTCTAGTTGCAAAATGCAGATTCTAGAGCTTGGGCTTAGCTGCTCTACGGCATGTGGGATTCTCCCAGACCAAGGATCGAGCCCATATTCCCTGCATCGGCAGGTGGATTCATAACCACTGGACCATGAGGAAAGTCCCCAAACTGACTTTTGTATATTGATTTTGTATCCTGAAGCTTTACTAAACTAGTTGATTAGACCTAACAGTGAGTCTGTTAGGTAGAGTCTTTTAGTAGAGTAGAGTTATTAGTAGAGTCTTTTAGGATTTTCTCTGTATAATATCCCATCAACTGCAAATAGAGACACTTTTACTTCTCCCTTTCTGATTTGGATGCCTTTCTTTCTTTTTGATGCCTTGTTTAATTGTCTGACTAGGACTTACAGTACTATGTTGAATAAAAGTGGTAAAAGTAGAGATTTTTGTCTTATTCCTGATTTTAGAGGAAAGGTTTTCAAATTTTCTCTGTTGAGAATGATGTTAGATATGGACTTGTCACATATGGCCTTTGTTATATTGGGGTATTTTCCCTTTATACCCAATTTGTTGAGAATTTTTTTTAAAATCATTAATTGATGTTGAATTTTGTTCAAAGTTTTTCTGCATCTATTGAGATGGTCATACATTTTTAAATCCTTCATTTTGTTAACATGGTATATCACATTGGTTAATTTGTGGATGTTAAACTATCCTTGGATTCCTGGAATGAATCCCACTTGATCCAGTTATGGTCCTTCAGTGAATTGTTGAATTTGGTCTACTAATATTTGGTTGAGGATTTTTGCATCTATGTTCATCAGAGATAGTGTTATAGTGCTCAGTTGCTTCATTCATGTCCAGCTCTTTGTGACCCTATGGACTGTAGCCTGTAGCCTGCCAGGCTCCTCTGCTGATGAGATTTTTCCAGTAAGAATACTGGAATGAGTTGCCATGCCCTTCTCCAGGGACTCTTCCTGACCCAGAGATTGAACCTACGTCTATTCTGTCTCTTGCATTGCAGGTGGATTCTTTACCAGTGAGTTACTGTTCATCAGGGATATTGGCCTTTAATTTTTCACATGCCTTTGTCTGATTTTGGTATCGAGGTAATGCTGGCCTTGTAAAATGAGTTAGGAACTCTTCTGTCCTCTTCAATTTTATGTAAGAGTTTGAGAAGGATTGGTATGAATTCTTCAAGTGTCTGGTAGTACTTGCCAGTGAAGCTATCAGTTCCTGCACATTTTTGGGGGGGAGGTATTTGATTACAGATTCAATCTCATAACTAGTAGCTGGTGTTTTAAGATTTCCTATTCATGATTCAGACTTGGTAGGTTGTATATTTCTAGGAATTTATCCATTTCTTCTAGCTTGTCTAATTTGTTGGTATACAATTGTTCATAGTAATCTATTATTATCCTTTGCATTTATGTGGTGTCAGTTGTGGTGTCTCCTTTTTCATTTTTTTTAAATTTTATTTGAGTTTTTTCTTTTTTCTTCATAGGTTTAGCTAAAGGTTTGTCTACTTTGTTTATTTTTGGCAAAACCAGTACCTAGTTTTTTTTCCTGCTGTCTTATTATTGTTTATTTCATTTATTTCTTTTCTTCTACTAACTTTGGGCTTAGTTTGTTCTCTTTTGGTTTCTTGAGATGTAAAATTGGATTGCTTATTTGAGACCTTTGTTTCTTTAATTAATGTAGACATTTGTTGTTGAGAGTACCTCTCTTAGAACTGCTTTTGCTGCATCCCATAATTTTCATATGCTGTATTTCCATCTTCATTTGTCTCAAGTTATTTTTTGTTTCTCTTTTGATTTCTTTTTTGACCCATTATTGTTCAGTAGCATGTAGTTTAATCCCCTATACTTGTAAATTTTTCATTTTATTTGTTGTAACTGATTTCTAGTGTCATATCATTATGGTAAGAAAAGATATTAGACATAATTTCAGTCTTTTTAAATCTATTAAGACTTATCCCTTGTACACTTGAGATGAATATGCATTCTGCTGCTGATGGTTGGAATGTTCTATAAATGTCCATTAAGTCCATCTGGCCTGATATGTAGTTTAAGTTCACTATTTCTTTATTAAGTTTCTATTTGGATGATCTATTCATTGTTAAAAGTGGGAGTTGAAGTTCCTACTATTATTAAGTTGCTGTCTCTTTCTCTCTTCAGGTTTGTCAGCATTTGCTCACCAGGCTCCTCTGTCCATGGGATTTTCCTGGCAAGAATACTGGAGTAGGTTTCCATTTCCTTCTCTAGGGGGTCTTCCTGACCAAAGGATCAAACCTGGGTTTCCTGCATTGAATACAGATTTTTTTAACCATCTGAACCACCAGGGAAACCACTTCTATGTTGGGTGCGTAAATATTTACAAATATTATATCTTCTTGTTGGATTAACACCTTTTTCATTATATAATGACCTTTCTCTTTCATTACAGTCTTTGGCTTAAAGTTTATTTTGCCTGGTATAAGTATAGCTAGGGTCTTCATAGGTGGTGCAGTGGTAAAGAATCCATCTGCCAGTGCAGGAGATGCAAGAGACTCAAGTTCGATCCTTGGTTCAGGAAGTAGGAAATGGCAACCTGCTCTAGTATTCTTGCCTGGAAAATCCCATGGACAGAGGAACCTGGTGGGCTACAGTCTATGGGGTCTGGTTTTTGCAGAGAGTTGGGCATGACTGAGCACACACACACACAAATATGGTTACCTCTGCTTCTTTTGGTTTCCATCTGTATGTACTATTTTTTCCATCCCTTCACTTTCAGTCTGTTTGTTCTTAAAGTAGATGTGTCTCTTGTAGGCAACATAGAGTTGGGTCTTAAGTTTTTAAAACATTTACTCAGTTGTGGCATGTGGGCTCTCTAGTTATGGCATGGGCTTAATTGCCCCATGGCAGATGGGATCTTAGTTTCCCAACCAGAGATGGAAAACATGTCCCCTTCATTGGAAGGTGGATTCCCAACCACTGGACCACCAGGGAAGTTCTTTAAAATAAAGTCCCCTCAATTTTGTTTTTATGTATTTTTAAAACTTATTTGCTTATTTATTTTGGTTGCACTGGGTTTTCGTTACTGTGCATGGGCTTCCTCTAGTTGTGGGGAGTGGGGTTTATTGTTAATGTGCATGGGCTTTCTCTAGTTGTGGGGAGCAGGTATCTTCTCTGTTGTGATGCATGGGCTTCTCACTGCAGTGGCTTCTCTTCTTGAGACACACTGGCTCTAGGTGCACGGGCTTCAGTGGTTGTGTCATGCAGGCTCAGTAGCTGTGGCTTGTGGCCTGAAGAACATGGGCTCAGGAGTTGTGGTGCACAGGCTTAGTTGCTCCTTGGCGCATGGAATCCTCCCAGAACAGAGACTGAACCCACGCCCCTGCACTGGCAGGTGAATTCTTATCCACTGTACCACCAGGGAAATCCCTTAATTTTGCTTTTAATCCATTTACCCGCTCTAGATCTTTTGACTGTAGAATTTATTTCATTTACACTTAAACCAATAATAGATAGATATGAGATTACTATTGCCATTTTGTTTATTGTTTTCTGACTGCCTTCTCATTCCTTTATTCCTTTCTTCTTCTCTTGCTCTCTCCCTTTGATTTGCTACTTTTCTGTAGTGGTATGCTTATATTTCTTCCTCTTTATGGTAAAGAATCTGCCTGCAATGCAGGACACCTGGGTTCAATCCCTGAGTTGGGAAGATCCCCTGGAAAAGGGAACAGCTCCCCACTCCAGTATTCTGGCCTGGAGAATTCCACGGACTGTATAGTCCAAGGGGTCACAGAGAGTCAGACATGACTGAGTGACTTTCACTCAGTCTCTTTCATGGTTAGATTTCTTCCTATTTATCTTTTGTGTATCTACTGTAGCATTTTATTTTGTTGTTGCTATAAGGCTTCCATAAAACACCTTATATTTATAACAATCTATTTGAAGTTGATAACAACTTAACTTTGAACACATTCTAAAGTTATATATTTTTATTATCTTTCTCCATTTGATGTTTTGATGTCACAATTTCTTTTTACCTTGTATATCCATCAACAAATTATTTTAATTTTAACTGTTTTAAATTCTTTATTATTTAACCTTCTATCTGGATTTATAAGTGATTTACCCAACAGCAATATAGCAGGAGAGTGTTCTGAGTTTAAATACATATTTACCTTTACTGGTGAGATTTATATTTTCATGTTTTCTTGTTACTAATTAGCATCCTTTTGTTTAGGTTTAAGAAGTCCTTTTAATATTTTTCACTTGGTCAGCCTAGTAGTGCTGAACTCCTTCAGCTTTTGCTTCTCTGGAAAATTCTTTATTCCTCCTTCAACTCCGAAGGAAAACTTTGCTGGGGAAGTATTCTTGGTTGGCAGTGTTTTTCCTTCAGCTTTTTGAATATGTCTTACTCCTTGCTTCTTCCCTGCAAAGTTTCTGCTGAAAAATCTGTTGATAGTTTTATGGGTGTTCCTTTGTATGTAATGTTGTTCTTCTCTTGCTGCTTTTAAGATTCTCTCGTCTATAATTAAATTTTCAGAAGTTAAAATGTGTCTCAGTATGACTAACCATCTTTTAAATTACATTTCCAGTGGGTGTTAAGTGGTATTTCATGTGATTTTAGTTTGCATTTCCTTAACAATTAATGATGTTAAGCATCTTTTCATGAACTTATTAGCTATACATATATGAAGTGAAGTGAAGTGAAGTGAAGTGCAGGCTTCTCCGTCCATGGGATTCTCCAGGCCAAAATCCTTCTCCAGGGGATCTTCACAATCCAGGGATTGAACCCGGGTCTCCCGCATTGGAGGCAGATGCTTTAACCTCTGAGCCACCAGGGAAGCCGCCGTATATATGTGTCAGTTCAGTTCAGTTCAATTGAGTCGCTCAGTCGTGTCCGACTCTTTGTGACCCCATGAATCACAGCAGCCAGGCCTCCCTGTCCATCACTAACTTCCAGAGTTTACTCAAACTCGTGTCCATCGAGTCAGTGATGCCATCCAACCATCTCATCTTCTGTCATCCCCTTCTCCTCCTGCCCCCAATCCCTCCCAGCATCACGGTCTTTTCCAGTGAGTTAACTCTTTGCATGAGGTGGCCAAAGTATTGGAGTTTCAGCTTTAGCATCAGTCCTTTCAATGAACACCCAGGACCAATCTCCTTTAGAAAGGACTGGCTGGATTTCCTTGCAGTCCAGGGGACTCTCAAGAGTCTTCTCCAACACCACAATTCAAAAGCATCAATTCTTCAGCGCTCAGCTTTCTTCACAGTCCAACTCTCACATCCATACATGACCACTGGAAAAACCATAGCCTTGACTAGATGGACCTTTGTTGGCAAAGTAATGTTTCTGCTTTTCAATACGCTATCTGGGTTGGTCATAACTTTCCTTCCAAGGAGTAAGCGTCTTTTAATTTCATGGCTGCAGTCACCATCTGCAGTGATTTTGGAGCCCCAAAAAATAAAGTCTGACACTGTTTCTGCTGTTCCCCATCTATTTCCCATGAAGTGATGGGACTGGATGCCATGATCCTCGTTTTCTGAATGTTGAGTTTTAAGCCAACCTTTTCACCCCCCTCTTTCACTTTCATCAAGAGGCTTTTTAGTTCCTCTTCACTTTCTGCCATAAGGGTGGTGTCATCTGCATATCTGAGGTTATTGATATTTCTCCCTGCAATCTTGATTCCAGCTTGTGCTTCTTCTATATATATAAATTTCAGTAAAACATATACACAATATTTTGCCCATTTTAAAATTTGATTGTCTTACTATTGAACTGTAAGAGTTCTTTATAAGTTCTTGATACAAGTTTTTTTAAATCAAATATATGATTACAAATATTTTCTCACTTATCTTTCCATTTTCTTAATAGTGTTTTTAAAGCACAAAAGTTTTAAAGTTTGACAAAGTTCACTTCTTTAATGTATTGTGCTTTTGGTATTGTATCTAGGAAATCTTTGCCCGTGCCCAGAAAGATATATTTCCATGTTTTTCTCTAAAAGTTGTATAGTTTTCATATTTACATTTAGGTCTCTGATCCCTGTTTGTTAATTTTTTTGGTTTTGGTGTAAGGTAAGGGCCTAAATTCATCTTTTGCTTCCAATAACTTAAAAAAAAAAAACCTTTTTTTATTGGAGTATAGTTGCTTTACAGTGTTGTGTTAGTTTCTACTGTACAGTAAAGTGAATCAGCTTTTCCCATCTAGGTCACCACAGAGCACTGAGTAGAGTTCCCTATGCTCTACAGTATGTTCTCATTAGTTATTTATTTTACACATAGTGATGCATCCGATAACTTAAAAAAAAAATTTTTGGCCATGCCCCACAGCATGTGGGATCTTAGTTCCCTGACCAGGGATTGAACTTGCACCCCCTGCATTGGGAATGTAGAATCTTAACCACTGAACTGCCAGGAAAATCCCTCCAAAAACTTTTAAAGAAAGGAATTTAGGAAAATAAACATTACATTTTTTTCATAATACAATTGGGATTTGTGATAACATGTTTTTCCTTTAACATACTTAAGACTACCTAATATTTTCTTATTTATTTATTTTTTATTTTTCTTTTGTCTGTCTCCTCCTTTAGGATAATTGCTAGAGGCGGAAATGGCCTTTTCTCTGTTTTCCATTGCTGTATCCTTAATGCCTTGTAAATGGTAGGTATTCACTAAATATTTGATGAGTGAGTGAGTGAATGAATAAATGAGTGAAATGCTAGGGTAGTAAATAAGTCAGAAAAAGCAAAAATGTTTTTATTACCTCAGAGGTTGAGGGAGGAGTATAGAAGGAAGATTCTGGAGCAGGAACCAGCAGGCAGGGAGTATAGCACTAGGGTGTGAGCATTTACCTTAGGTTTTACGTTTCCTTCAATGCCACTCTGATCCAGAACTTGTGCCTGCACCTGTGAATGTGCTGATGAAGTGCCTTTTGGCAACCCTAAGTATGGTTTTTGAGGGGAATTGAATGTTGTAGTTAATTAGGCCATAAGCTTTATATATTATTCATTCAACAGGTATATCTGTGTCCCTGGTCACATACCAAGCACTTTGCTAGGATTTGGAGACAAGGCAGGTATTTATCCTGCCCTTATGAAGTGGTAGGCTTCCAGGCACTTACTAACTAGTTGTGTGACCTTGAGACTATTATGTAACCTCTCAGAGCTTGTTACCTTATTTATAAATTGAGGATTGTAAAGTAGCTACTTCATTTGATTTTGACAAGTATTAAGTCATTATTTTAAAGAAATGACTGCTTCTATGGCATATCACAAGTATTTTAAATGATATTATTATTAGTTGTTCAACCTGTCACTTAAGACAGAGTTATTCTGTATTATTGACTCTCAACTTCCATTTGATATGATATTAATGATTCTAATTACCATGGGTCAATGAATCATCAAGGGACAGAAAATAAACATTTCTCTTTGAAAATCTTAAAACTTGTTTATAAAGGCAATACATACTCTTGAGGAAAAAACAAATTCAAACAATATAGAAGCATACACAATAAAAAGTAGGACTTCCCCTTCCACACACACACAACCCATTCCTCAGAGGTAATCACTGTGAGCAATCCTTTGTCTCCCCTTCCAGAAAAGTCTCATGCATATGCACATTCTTAGACAACAAACAGCAAATGCAATCAGGTACTACTAACTAGTTATCAGTAAGCATTCTCACTTCTGAGTATGTAGTGGAGAGCTTTCTTAGAGCAGCATATATTGTTTTTATTCAGAATTCTTTCTATTTTATTAAAATATAGTTTATTTTCAATGTTGTATTATTTTCTGGTATACAACTGATTCAGTTTTTTAATACACATATATGTGTGTGTTGATGCCTTCAAAATGTGGTACTGGAGAAGAATTCTGAAAGTCCCTTGGACAGCTAGGTGATCAAACCAGACAACCTTAAGGGAAATCAGCCCTGAATACTCATTGGAAGGACTGATGCTGAAGCTGAAGCCCCAGTATTTTTCGTCATCTATGCGAACAGCCAACTCATTGGAAAAGTCCCTGATGCTGGGAAAGATTGAGGGCAGAAGAAGAAGGCATCAGAGGGTGAGATGACTGTATTGCATCACTAATGCAAAGAACATGAACTTGGGCAAATTTCAGGAGATGGTGAGGGACAGGGAGGCCTGGTGTGCTGCAGTCCATGGGCTCACAAAGAGTTCAACACGACTGGGCAACTGAAAAATAACAACAAATGTGTGTGTGTATAGATATTTATGTATATATATGCATACATTTGTACATATATTCTTTTTCAGATTCTTTCCATTATAGTTGCTACAAGATACTGAATATAGTTCCCTGTAATATGTAGTAGGACTTTGTTGTTTATCTACAGAATGAGTAGATACAAAAATTAAAAGAACAAAATTAAAAGAAAAGTTCTCTTAAGCTTCTTGAGAAAGCCTGCAGGCTGCAGTCTACTTCTCTCTCCACCCCCGCACTCCGCAGTCCCAGGTCCTGTAGCTTCTAGCAGTCAGAGACTGGCACCTGCCCACCCACGCTTTCTTGGCCTGTGGCCGGCTGTGGTCAAACCGGCAGCAGAGAGTGGGTGTGGAGATGTGGGTAGTAAAGAAGGAAGAGAAAACAAATTTTCCATGAGTTGTTGAAAAAGAGCAACAGGAGTAGAATCGAATTGACCTAAGAAACCAGCACCAAAAAATGCTTTATTACATGTATTTAAATAAAAGGTATCAGGAAGAATGTTCTAGAAAGGATTAAAAGGCAATGAAGGACTAGGCTTTTAAAGTAGTAGCAACAGCTGCTCAAGCCGTGTTGTGGGCGGTGAGAAAGGCCTTGGGGTCCCTGTGGTCAAACATGTTCCCCAGAAGTATAGGAAAGAGAGAGAGTGAAGGAGAGAGATCCCCTCAGAAATGTGAAATGGCAAGATAGCGAGATTGAGCCCAACGCCAGAGAACAGATGGGGAAACTTCGCCCTTCTTCACTGAAAGCTCAACTTCACTTCCTCACTTTCCACCTGCTTGTTTCTTCTCCCACCTCGCTGCTCTCAGCTCCACTGCTTCACTTCACTTCTGTGAGGGGCGTTGCTAGACCTCAATCCCCAGCCAAGACTCTAGGTGATAGATGTCTCCCTTGACCACAAGTGTTTCTCAGTGTGGTTAGATGTTAAAGCAAGTCACATCTAAAACAGAGATTCTGATCATTTCTGAGGATGTAGAAAAATATCTCTGCTTGTTGCCTCTTTCTTTTTGCTTACTCATTTAATCTTGGTTCTCTGAATTATTTCCACCTCTCCCTAGACCCGAAAGGAAGGTTATAGAATGGTTTAGAGCTTCTAAATGAGGCCGTTAGAGTGTGCCTCAGCCTACAGGGCTGGCTTGGAGCCCACACCCAAGAAAGCGAAATCTTTCCTTGGGTGCGGCTTGCCTAGACATAAAGTTTTTAGCATGCCTCCAAGCAAGGGAAACTTGGGCCAAGATTATATTGGGCAGGTAATAAAATTAAGGGCAATAAAACCAGATAAACCACCTATTTAACAGCAATTTACTGGTGAAGCTGTTTCAACAAGGAGAGGTAAGATGGAGGGCTCCATGAACTTGCTCCCAAGTTCTTTCAAGTACTTTCCTCTATAGAGAAAACACTTTTTTCAGGGGTCTTGGCTTGACTGAAAGGGGGTTAGTGCATTTATCCAACACCCAGTGAGAGTAAGTAGCAGCTCAGAGGGGAGTCTCTGGAATTTGTATCCCTCACTCTAACACCAAGAATGATCCCCTCTGAGCTGTTCAAACCTCTCAGAACCTTTTTATCAGCCATGGAATCAAGAGAGTAGAGGTCCCTAACTGCACCCCATGTTCATTATAGAATTATTTACAATAGCCAAGGTATGGAAGCAACCTAAGTGTCCACTGACAGACGAATGGATAAAGAAGATGTGATACATATATAGAATGGAATATTACACAACCATAAATATAAATGAAATCTTGCCATTTGCAACAGCATGGATGGATCCTGGAGAGTGTTATGCTAAGAGAAATAAGTCAGAGGGGAAAAGACCAATGCCATATGATCTCACTTATGTGTAGAATCTAAAAAGCAAACAAACAGTAAATGAAAATAGACATATAGATACAGGGACAAACGAGAGGGAGGTGGGAGTGGGAGGGACAAAACAGGTGAAGAGGATTTAGAAATACAAATCTCCAGTCATAAATAAACTATGGGGATGTAATATAAAGTATAAAGAACATGGCCAATATATTGTAACAATTTTGTACAGGGACAGATGGTTACTAGACTTACTATGGTCATCATTTAATAATGTATGCAAATATAAAATCACTATGTAGCACACCTGAAACTAATATCATATTGTATGTCAATTGTATTTCAATAAAAAATTAAATGAAAAAATAGAGTGGAGGTCCAGTACCAATCTGTCTAGAGTCAATTGTGGATTGATTTACACATTAAACATCAGACAATCTGTAAAGATGGAATCGCTTCCTTAACCACAAACATCATGGTAATATTTTGTTGCTTTTAAGGGATTACGAAGCTAACACATGAAAGTTCAGTCAGATTCTCAAAACTACCTCACACAGACATCCTAAACATATATAGGTATGTGTTTATGCATATATCTATTGGCTTCCCAGGTGGAGCTAGCAGTAAAGAACTCACCTACCAATACAGGAGAGCCAGGAGACACAGGTTTGATTTCTGGGTTGGGAAGATTCCATGGAGGAGGGAATGGCAACCCACTCCAGTATTCTTGCCTGGAGAGTACCATGGACAGAGAAGCGTGGGGGTTGGGGGGCGGTGGGGGCTACAGTTCATGGGGTCACAAAGAGTTGGACACGACACACAGACGCACACCTCCATACATCCACACCTACACATACATACAGGTAAAATGACTAAATTAAGGTAAACCTCTAAATAGCTTTTATGTTTTTAAGCAATAGCAAATATTTTCTATTAATAAATACTTGCTCTTTTCAATTTTACTTTTGCATGGTACAAACTTTTCTAAATAGCATATGGTGATTGAGTCTCTAAATATTAAATAAAATATCCTTCTATTGCTTGTAAACAGTATTTTCTGGTTAAGAAGAGGCACAAAACATTCGGTGACTGCATTATTCTTTGGGGTCTGAGTAGTGGTTATGTGGGCACCCAGGGTGGTGAACCACTGGTTCATGAAACAGTGCCAAGAATGGCCTTCATCCAGACCCCAGGCCAAGTTCAGCCAGCAGCAGTGAATCAACCAGGCCAAGAAGGACTAGGCAAAAGTACAAATTTCTACCTTTGTCAGAATCCTAGGAATTTGGCAACTCTTCTCAATTTGTCTCATTTCCCTCTGTCCTATATCCAATCAATTACCAACGTGGCTCAGTTGGTTTCATCTCCTATGCGTCCCCCAAGTCTGTCCACTCTTCTTTTCTCTACTGCCTCTTTCCTAGGTCAGACTGGCTGGATTATTACAAATCTTCCCAAGTGGGCAAGATCCACTTTTGTCCCCTTCTAAGTGCCTACACTACGGCCACGTGGATTAAAAAACAAAACAAAACAAAGGCTTCCCTGGTGGCTCAGTGGTAAAGAAGCCACCAGTCAGTGCAAGAGACATAGGTTTGATCCCTGGTCAGCGAGGAACCGTATGCTGTGGGGCACCTAAGCCCATGTGCCACAACTATTGAGCCTGTGCTCTAGAGCCTGGAAGCCACAACCTCAGAGCCCATGTGCCACAACTAGTGAAGCCCAAACTCTAGAGCCCAAGCTCTGCAACAAGAGAAGCCATTGCAAAAAGAAGCCCATGCAGGGCAATTAGAGAGTAGCCCCTGTTTGCCACAACTAGAGAAAAGCCCATGCAGCAACGAAGACCCAGTGCAGACTAAGTGAATACATAAATAAAATTATTTCAAGAAATAAAAACAAGCATCTACCTAAGCAGTCTTTCCTCTTAACAGTTTCCATTGGATACCCTTTTGCTCTTAGACTGAAAATCAAAATCCACACTGTGGCCTAGAGGCCGGGAACCAGTTCCCCCTGCTCCACCTTCCACTGTCTTCCTGTACCTCACATCATAGTTCTCCATCCACTCCATTGCCCTACCTCCTCAGGGATCCTCACAGTTCAGGATGTTTGGAGACAGAGAAGATACAGCTCCTTGAATTTTCCCAAAGCTCCTTAGGTGATTCTGAACCACTGCTATGGTTGAAGTGACTAGACTAAAGATGGAACCATTGGAAAATTGTGTTATGGTAAGTTTGCACCTGTTAGCATGAGGGTTTGGCTTGGGCCAACCCTATAAAATCACTGCAGATGGTGACTGCAGCCATGAGATTAAAAGATGCTTGTTCCTTGGAAGAAAAGCTATGACAAACCTAAATAGTGTATTAAAAAGCAGAGATACCACTTTGCCTACAAAGGTCCAGATCAGCAGTCATGTATGAATGTGAGAGTTGGAACATAAAGAAGGCTGTGTGACCAAGAATTAATGCTTTCAAACTGTGGTGCTGGAGAAGACTCTTGAGAGTCCCTTGGACATAAAGGAGATCAAACCAGTCAATCCTAAAGAAATCAACCCTGAATATTCATTCAAAGGACTGTTGCTGAAGTTGAAGCTCCAATATTTTGGCCACCTGATGCAAAGAGTCAACTGTTTGGAAAAGACCCTGATGCTGGGAAAAATTGAGGGCAGAAGGAGAAGCAGGTAATAGAGGATGAGATGGTTGGATGGCATCACCGACTCAATGGACATGAGTTTGAGCGTACATCGGGAGACAGTGACGGATAGGGAAGCCTGGGGTGCTGCAGTCCATGGCGTCACAGAGTTGGACATAACTGAGTGATGAACAACAACAACCCTACAAAGCAGACCAGAAAAATTCCCAAACTGGCAAGTCACTAGCCAGATGTTCTACACGAGGAGGTCATTGTTGCTACTTCTGCTACCCAAAAAGGGTTTAAAGAGTGAGTTACACACAATCCACTTGGTAGATGCCTTTTTACTTTCTAGAAAACCTAAAGCTAGCTAATATATGCAATTCTGAGACTGAGGATGCATTCACACAAAAGCTTTGAAATGTTATTAGATGAAGCAGATGGTTCCTACATAACCACAAACTCAGTTGGGAATGTCTTTCTCTGACCTTCCTCTTTGTAGATTTATTCCTGTTATAACAGCACTTGTTAAGTGGATTTAGATGTGTTCTGAGTCCAGTTGCGTTCCAGAAACAAGACAACTAGTAAAGGCAAAGTCTGATCAAACTGGGTATTTCTGTCTCCCAGTTTTAGTAGAGAAAGTCTCCAATGTGTTGTCAAGTTCACTTTTCTGCCGCGCTCTCATGAATTGCATTTGGAAAGCAGGATTGAATTTGTTTGTCCCTGTTATTTATAGCACCCACTGAGTCTTCAGCCAGTTGTGGGAGGATGTGACTGCGTTTAGATTCCCATCCAAGTTGTATGTGACAGTATCTGGCACCCATTCAACAGCTGCAGTCATTACTGGGAGAGTAAGCACAAAGGGAAATAAATCAACTTTTAATGTCAGGATGTCACACCCTCTCTAACGTTTTTTGGATATAAATGAGGCACTATGATATAATTAGTCTTGATCTTATCTCTCAGTGTTCTTGCCTGGAGAATCCCAGGGATGGGCGAGCCTGGTGGGCTGCCATCTATGGGATCGCACAGAGTCGGACACGACTGAAGTGACTTAGCAGTAGCAGTATCTCTCTATAGTCCGATGACTACTTTACCAGAGGGTACTGTCTGTAACATCAACAGATTTAATTTAATTATAAAAAGAAGCTTTCCAGATTAGACAAAAATGTCTTCTTAAAAAATGATGATTTTATGAAGGTAATATACATGTCAGTTTCCAAAGTCAAATGTTCAAAAGGACATACAGGGAAAAATGTATCCAACTCCCACACCTGTACTTCAACCACCGAATTCCCTAGGCAAACATAGTAGCCAGGATTTTAATCTGTCCAGAGATATCTTATGCATTTATACACAAACGTACACACACACACAAACATAGCTGAATATCTTGTTTTTTCTCTTTTCTTATCTCTTTTTTTTGTTTTTTTTTTTTTTGGCTACATGGCATATGGGATCTCAGTTCCCAGACTAGGGACTAAATTTGTGCCCTTGGCAGTGGGAAGCATGGAGTCCTAATCACTGGAGCCCCAGGGAATTCTCTCATTTTAAAAATTGTTCCACATCACTTGTTAATTTTTCCACATCAAATATGTAGAGATGGGCCTAACTTCATTGTTAATGACTGTGTTTCATGCAGTGATTTCTTGACTGCCAAGTGAACCCTTCTCCACCATGAAGACCTTTGTTGACTACTCAGCTCTTGGGTAGGACCCAGAAAGTCCTTCATAACCATCTCAATCGGAAACTATCCTTTAACCTATATCCTTCCCTCCAATTAAGCGGACCTACTGTGGCTCTTGAATGGAGCTCTAATCATTGCTCTTTCATGAACTCACTGTCTTTGCCGACCAGTGATCTCATTCTTCTGGCCCTTGGTCTTCTCATCTGGGAGTGGTACTGGGAGGGGGATGCTTTTCTAAGGTCCTTTTCAGCCTTTACCTTCTGTAAATCTGTGACTAGACGAGGTCAAAGGGCCTTTCCAAGTCTACACTTGGATCAGCAACTTATATTTTCCTTAGTTTCCTTCATAAGCTCTTTAACGATGAGAAAATCTCTGCGTGCAGTGTCCCCTCCCAATGTCTGGCTGGAATAGTAGCTCCAGAAATGTTCGTCGATTTTCTGGGTTATCACTTAAAGTGCTATGCATTAATAATTCCTCCAATCCTATTACTGGAAATAGGTCAATTAACCCAGTTTCTTTCTTTGAGGACAAGTGATAAGAATCATGGTACTTGTGTTCTATCAGACCAGTTGGGAACAATTTGAGCAGTAGATCCTCACCAGTACATCTGACTTAGGCAGTCTGTGCATTCCTGGCATGATCTATATCCATATTAGCAATTTGAAGGGTAAAAGAGTAGTTTTAGAAATAAAGAGGACATTGGGGATGGCAAAATTCAAACTTTTTATTTTGTAGATGTGGAAAACCAAGGCTTAGAATTTGAAAGATGTGTCTAAGGATTACGACTCGCCTAGTGATAGAATCAGGGTTAAGATCTGGCTTTCTTGACTTTTATTCTAGAGAAAAAAAAAGGAGAAGGGGAACAGAATCTTTACGGAGTGTTATTATACATTGTCATTAATTGGAACTTGCTGTTCCATGAAACTATGCCCACATACTATGTAGGATATGATGGTTTGTATTTTACTACACTTCTTCATCTGAAAAACTAGATTAATAAACCTACTTACCTCACAAGGTGGTAGAAGGATTATAAGAGATGCCTATAGGGTCCAGGGAAAGCCCCAGGCATGTAAAGGTTACCTACAATTATTATTTAAAGGTCTTCACAATGAAAGGTCATTTTGTAATATAATTTCCTCTTCACTTGATTTTTTTGGAGGAGAGGGAGTTGAATTTAAATAATCAAATTTTGTTAAGGGAAGGTACACCTTTCTGTTATTACTCTGATAAAAGTCATAGCCACTCATTAACTTAGCCTTCATCTTAAAAATGGAAGAATTATCCCTGGTTTTTGTCCCATTTTCAGTGACTATGAAGACTAAGAAAATTTCATTTATTCACACATACCTTTTTTTTTTAATCAAAGTTGAAACACAACTCTTTTATAAAATTTTAAAAATTGTATTTATTTATATATTTACTGATTTTTGGTTGCAGTCTGTCTTCGTTGCTCTGCCTGGACTTTCTCCACCTGCAGTGAGCAGGGGGGTACTCTCCAGTTGTAGTGATTAGGCTTCTCCCTGTGGTGGCTTCTCTTGTTGCAGAACACAGGATTTAGGCACACGGACTTCAGTGGTTCTGGCTTATTTGCTCTGTGACATGTGGATTCTTACCAGGCCAGGGATCAAATCCATGTCCCCTGTGTTGACAGGTTGATTTCTATCCACTGTGCCACCAGGGAAGTCTCATTTACACATATCTTCGTGTCTTTTGCCAAACCATCTCTATTATTACTTACTTTTTGTTTTTATTTAAATAGACCAACTTTTAAGTAATTTGTGTATAGTCATGTTACAATATAGAATTCTTTATCGTTCCAATTTTAGTATATGTGCTGCTGAAATGAGCACTGGAACTCTTAAGTAAAAAGGTATTGCTGTTCCACTTAGAAAATACAGAGTGAAATGTATTCAGTTGAAAGATTAGAAGACTTTGGTTTAAATTCCAGCCTTGCTTTTGGTGGTCATTCAATTTTGAACAAGTTGTCTCAATTTTATCTACAGAATGATGAGCAAAATATATAATTCACAGTGTTTTTATGATAATAAATAGGATCAGGTATATGGTAGCACTTTGAAAAAATTTAAGACAGTGCACATTATTAGTTATTGTTAAATAAAGGGAAAACTAGCAGGTTGGGAGAAGAGAGGGGCACCATTTAATAGTGTACAGTTTATTCAGAAGGTGGGAGGATATGGAAAACCTCAACATCTTAAAGAATGGATATAGGGTTTCCCTGAATGGTCCGGTGGTAAAGAACCTGCCTGTCAATGCAGGAGACTCAAGAGATGCAAATTCAATCCCTGGGTCAGGAAGATCCCCTGGAGGAAGAAATGGCAATCCACTCCAGGATTCTTGCCTGGGAAACCCCAAGGACAGTGAAGCTTGGCAGGCTACAGTCCATGGGGTCGCAAAGACTCAGATACTACTTAGCCACTGAACAACAACATAGATCAGTGCAGCTATGAGAAGGGGTTGAAAATGGCAAAAAAGTCAACAAAAATCTTGCTAAAGGAGAGGGCATAATCCACCTGCATTCACTTTGATGAAAAGAATTTGTACAACATGAAACTGCGGCAAGTTTATGTCAAGTTTTAAAACTACAGCTTCAAACAGATAACTAATGAGAACCTCCTGTATAGCTGAGGAAGCTCTGTTCAGCACTCTCTGGTGCCCTAAATGGGAAGAAAATCCCAAAAGAGGGAATATATGTGCATGTATAGTTGATTTACTTTGCTGTACAGCAGAAACTAACACAATATTTTAAAGCAATTCCCTGGTAGCTCACACCATAAAGCGTCTGCCTACAATGTGGGAGGCCTGGGTTCAATCCCTGGGTCAGGAATATCTCCTGGAGAAGGAAATGGCAATCCACTCCAGTATTCTTGCTTGGAAAATCCCATGGATGGAGGAGCCTGGTAGGCTATAGTCTATGGGGTCGCAAATAGTGGGACACGACTGAGCAACTTCACTTTCATACTCCAATAGAAATGAATTTAAAAAATTAAAAATATACCACCAAGTGTTAAAACTTAACCATATATATAATGAATATAAGATATCTTAACAGTAATTCATATTTTTTATATTCTATTGCAATCATTCATTTTTCTAAGACTAACATAATTTTCTTACTTGATCTCTAGAGTATAATGCAAACCATGTCAAGAGTCCCAAATACTTATGACTTAAATTGCAAAGTGTAGGAATAGTCAAGACTACAAGCTCCCCAACCAAACCATGCTCACTTTAATAAAAAGCTTTTTGGCCTGCAAAGGGCTCAGTGGCATGCAGTGTCCAGCAGTCTTGCTGGTGTGATGCTGAGGCTTGAGCAGTATGATGATGGAGACCTTTGTGAAGTATGTCAAGCCCGGGCTCAAGAACTTGAACCTCATTTCATTGTGCTGGAGACAGTCTGAGTGACCAAGACAAAGAATGGGGACGAGGTGTGGGCCTGCGAAGTGGCAGACAAAACTGGCGGCATCAATATCTCTGTCTGGGACAATAAGGCCAACCTGATCCAGCCTGGCTACACTATCCAGCTCACTAAAAGTTATTCGGTGTTCAAAGGTTGTGTGCCATTGTGCACTGGCCATGGGTGTGATCTTCAGAAGATTGGAGAATTCCGTATGGTTTATTCTGAGGTTCCTAAATTCAGTGAGCCAAACCCAGAATACAGTGCCCAGCAGGCACCCAACAAGATGGTTCAGAACAGCAGTCTTAAGGCTCCCTGGACTCCCTGCCACTTCTCCAGCCTCTAAGAGCCAGAACGCATTGGACTGAGCACCCCACCAGGTCCTGGTGGTGGCCTGCACCCCCTCACACTTCCTCTGACTCCACTCCCCCAGCACTTGAATTATCTGAAGTCAGCCCAACCACAGCTACTGCCCTCCTGGCCCCTCCAGCAACCATGTCAGTAAAGGCAAAAAAAAAAAAAAAAACAAACAAACAAAAAAAACAACCCAGAGGAGCAGCAAAAGAAAGCAAAAGACCTTTTTCCTCCCTGCCACCAGCCATAACCCAAGTGTTTGCTAGAGAACACAGCTTTCTACTGGGCTGCAGGCTCTGTGGGGCCAGGAGGTATAGGAGTCACTAAAGTTCACTGTGCGGGAGTGGTGAGCAGTAGCCTAATCCACCCTCAGCCCGTACTCCCCTCCTTGTTCAGCTGAAGCTGCCTGTCTCCTGGGAGTCAGGGTGCTCTGCCTCCCTTCCTTCCGCTTTAGAAACAATGGTTACAGTCTGTTTCTTATGTGTGATGTAGAAGTGTAATTGAATCCCTCCTTCCTAATAAATGTTACCACTCTGTTGAAAACATAAAAATAAAAAGCTCTTTGGAATGTATTCCAACCCTTTCCTACTCTCTTTACTTCCTGATTACCTGCTGTCCCCTCCTATTCTCACTGGTGACCTTGTCTGCAACCTCATGAAGAAACTAGAGGGAGCCAGCTGGACCACTGCCAACTTCCCGTCTCCGAATCTCCATGGCGACACTGCCTTCCCCTTCTCCCTGGACCTCTCCTCTGAGTCTGAAGCATCCTACTCCCTGTTGGAATTTCTCACTCTCTCTGCCGTCTGTTCTCCTTGTGGCTCTAACCTCGCCTTCACTGCAGTTTTTTCTCGTCAGCATTAAACATTTTCACTCCTCACGCTGTCCACAGTTCCCACGTGGCACTGCTTTGACTCTCTATCCTTTGCACCAAACGTGTTCCAACAGTCTCTTCCTAGTGTCCTATTTTGTCCTCTTCTTCACTCCTAACCTCCCAAGTTAGTTTCCAAATTCCCTTTTCCTCCAAGAATGCTATTTTTCTTCCAAAGTTTAATCCACAGGAATTTGTATATACTATTATACAAATAGTATAATAAAGAATAAATACATAGAAGTTTGCTATAGTGCCAAATAAATTGTAATGCCACATAGATCGTCCATATGCCCCCATTTCTGCTTATGTGACTTTTTTTTTTTTTGCAGGTGAATAGGTTTCTTGTAGTCATAGCAGCCACACTAACTTTTTGATCCACTAAAGGTGCAGGTCAGGAAGCAACAGTTAGAACTGGACATGGAACAACAGACTGGTTCCAAATAGGAAAAGGAGTACGTCAAGGCTGTATATTGTCACCCTGCTTATTTAACTTCTATGCAGAGTACATCATGAGAAACGCTGGACTGGAAGAAACACAAGCTGGAATCAAGATTGCCGGGAGAAATATCAATAACCTCAGATATGCAGATGACACCACCCTTATGGCAGAAAGTGAAGAGAAACTAAAAGGCCTCTTGATGAAAGTGAAAGAGGAGAGTGAAAAGGTTGGCTTAAAGCTCAATATTCAGAAAACTAAGATCATGGCATCTGGTCCCATCACTTAATGGGAAATAGATGGGGAACAGCGGAAACAGTGTCAGACTTTATTTTTTTGGGCTCCAAAATCACTGCAGATGGTGACTGCAGCCAGGAAATTAAAAGGCGCTTACTCCTTGGAAGGAAAGTTATGACTAACCTAGATAGCATATTGAAAAGCAGAGACATTACTTTGCCAACAAAGGTCCATCTAGTCAAGGCTATGGTTTTTCCAGTAGTCATGTATGGATGAGAGTGTTGGACTGTGAAGAAGGCTGAGTGCTGAAGAATTGATGCTTTTGAACTGTGGTATTGGAGAAGACTCCTGAGAGTCCCTTGGACTACAAGGAGATCCAACCAGTCCATTCTGAAGGAGCTCAGCCCTGGGATTTCTTTGGAAGGAATGATGCTAAAGCTGAAACTCCAGTACTTTGGCCACCTCATGCAAAGAGTTGACTCATTGGAAAAGACTCTGATGTTGGGAGGGATTAGGGGCAAGAGGAGAAGGGGACGACAGAGGATGAGATGGCTGGATGGCATCACCGACTAGATGCGTGAGTCTGAGTGAACTCTGGGAGTTGGTGATGGACAGGGAGGCCTGGCATGCTGAAATTAATGGGGTCGCAAAGAGTTGGACACGACTGAGTGACTGAACTGAACTGAACTTAAAAGTATAAAACATGGCCTGCTACCAAAACAACTGGTCTACCCAAGAGAATGTTGCCTTCACTTATCTGAGAACATTCTTCTGAAGATTAGCAAAGACTTCTATTCCACTAAATCCACTGTAATCTTAAATATAGATTTGAATTTCAACTTCCTAGTAGTGTTTGATGCAGCTGATAACTCCTTGGTGACAACTTCTCTTTCCCTGGTTTTGTGATGGTATATCCTGCTGTCTACCTTGGTTGTTCCTTCTGTTTGCCTGTTGACTATTTCTCCTCTACTGTTCATTCTACCTCGAAGTTCCTAAGGGCTCCTTGCTGAGTTTCTCAGCTCTTGTCACTCTATCAACTCTCCTTAGAGAGTCTCACTTACTCTTGAGACTCCCATTATCATTGTCATGCTGGTGATTATCAAATTCATTTCTCCAGCAAAATATCTTCCCCAGAACATCATATCTGCCTTTCTAGTGTTCAGCTAGGTATGCCACAGAATGTTTCATAATAGGCATGTAAATCTCAATGTTTTCTAAAACAGAACTCACCTTCCTACTCCCAAATTTTTATCTTCTCAAGTGTTCTCTAACTTAGTAAAGGCCATCACCATCCACTCAGTTGATTTAGCCAGTAACTTAGGAGTCATCATTGATCTATAATTATGTCTTCCTCACCATGCCTCCTTCTCCCCATTAATTAATCACCAATTCTTTTCTATGCTATCTCTTACACACTTCTCTAATCCATTTACTTTTCTAAATTGTCACTGTCATCACACCAAGTCCGAGGTATCATCATCTTTCAACTGGATTCTGTGACAGTCTCTTACCCTCCCATAAAGCACATCTGATTGTGTCTCTCTCCTTACACTCTTCAATGGTTTCCCACTGATTTGAAGATGAAGGCTTCCCAGGCTCTGTGTGATTTTCCTTCTGCCTCATTGTGAAGGATTGCTGTGTGTCGTTCTTTTCCTCACTCTTTTCCATTTCAGAAACTGGCCTCTTGGTTCTTTGTGATGAGAGGTCACCCTTCTTCTTACCTTGGGATTTTGCCTAGAACACATTAGCTTAATTTTCAGGCCCCCTGCTGCTTTTCTTCTTCTGTCATCCCCCACAATTCTCCAGACTTCCCCTGACTACAACTTTAACATGGTTACCTTGTTCTTTCAGTCTTAACATAAAAATTCCATCCCCTGAAAAGGTTTTGTGAACTCTCTAAACCCTTATATAACAGTTTGCACTTTCTCAGCCTTGTCATAATTATATTTGCATGTGTTCAATGTCTTCCCAGCTGCTAATCTATAAGCTCCACAATGACAGTGAACTTGGATTGTGTCTGACACATGGTACTATAGAACAAATATTTGATGAGTGTTAATTCATTAATTATTTTATTTCGACTGCTCTGGGTCTTCATTGTTGTTTGAAGGCTTTCTCTAGTTGTGGCTACTGGAGTTACACTCTAGTTGCAGTGCACAAGCTTTGTGGTGGCTTCTCTTATTGCAATGCAGAGGCTTTTAGGCATGTAGGCTATGTAGGTGCAGTCACAGGCTCTCGAGTGCAGGCTCAGTGGTTGTGGCACGTGAGCTCAGTTGCCCCTTGGCACATGGGATCTCCCTGGACCATGGATCAAACTTGAGTCCCATGCATTGGAAAATAGATTCTTAACCACTGGACCATCAGGCAAGTCCCAGGAATAATTTATTTTTGAGAAATCTTTTACTTCTGTGAATTAACTTCTTTAAGATTTATTTATAACAAAAGATTTGAGTAACTCCTTTCACTCTTTAGACTGCAATAATTGGAAGTATGAAGATTAAAAAAAAAAAACCTTCTGAAAAATAATGTGTAAGTAAATTGAAGGCTTAAGAAGAAAAGATAATTTTCTAAGATTTCATGTTTCTGTGTGGAGAGGGTTTCATCTGTGAAGAAGAAAAAAGATTTCCCAAATGAGAAATCAATACTATCAATAGCTGTCACTGGCCAGGCATTTGCTACTTTTCAGGGATAGTTCTCAGTGCAAAGAGGGTATTAATGAATTTAAAACAACTCTATGAGGAGGTTGCTACTTTCACGCCTGCGTTGGAGTGTGATTGCCGTCACTTTGTTTATCGCTCTGAGGGAAGCATGAAGGCACACTCTCCATCTGTTGCTGACACACCTCTTAATTAGGTCATATTTTACAGTTACACTAGATTCTGATAATGACCGGGATTCTTTCCTGGCTGCCTAGGGAGATCTCAGGCCACGCTGCCAGAGAACTGTCTCCCATCATGTGTTGCTTCTTGCATCACAGATTCTTCCCCAGTTGACTTGGCTCCATCCTATCTCATTCCTGCCAGAGGAATTTATCTAGTCATGCATTGCCCTTGAGGCCACAGTAACCAGTCCTTGTGATTTTTTTAAACACTGCCGTTCCTAAACAGTGTTCAGAAAGGAGGATTCTGCAGGGTGCCCACATTTGACTCCTATCCAAAGAGGCCTCTGGAAGTGCTTAAGTATGTGAAGCAGTGAACACGTAAGGGGGAGGCTGGAGCGTAACACATCTTACTTCATTCATTCAGTCATCCATCCCTTGATTAATTAACTCTATTCCATAAATACTTATTGCTCATCTACTGTGTGCCAAGCTGCACATTAGCTGCTGAGGACATAACAGTGAAGGAAAAATCCCTGTCCTCAAGGAGCTTATAGTCTAGTTACAGATGCAGATGAGCAAATCTAGCACATGCCATTGAAAGAGCATGAGAAGAGTGTTGTAAGGTTAGTTCATGGTGACAAGAGTCATACACCCAACTTAAAAATTGATTAGGCGAAACTGCTAATATTTATTGGCTTAAGCCACGGAAAAGCAACTGGAATAATGAACCACTGAGAAGGGTCACAGCAAGGACTCAGCACCAACCAGACCCAGGCACTTGAATGTACACAGGAGCCTCGTTGTTCTTGGTCCGCATGTAGGCACTTTGCTCATTTATTGCAGATCAGCTCTCCTTACAGGTCAAGAAGCAGCTCCTCCATCGATTCGAAGCCTCATGTCAGCTCAGGGTCTGACTCAGAGAGGACTGGTTCTTCTTTTTCAATTCTAATCTAAAAAATCCCAGGGTAGAACTCAAATCGGCTCACTTGGGTTATATCCTACCTCTAGATTGATGATTCTCAACTGTAGGTGGTTCTGCCTCTCAAGGGATATTTGGCAATGTCTGGAGATGTGTAACTTTGTCATGACTAGAGGGGTGGAGAGAATGTTATTGGTATCTAGTGGATGGAGGCCACGGTTGCTGCTGAACATCCTAACAATTTACAGTACAAAATGTCAATAGTGCTAGGGTTGAGAAACTGTATTCTAGGCCAATCAGTTGTGGTTGTGGGAAGGTCAAGCGGGGGGGATCAAAGTTTTTCTAAAAGACGTTTAAGTGATGAGAAGGAGTTATCCAGGTAAAAGCAGCCAGGACAGGCTGATCCATGGAGGGAGATATATGAGCAAAGAATCAGGACTGCCCAGAACAGGTTCCCATAAATAGCATTAGTTATTCTGCCTTCCATTCCTACCTGGTAAAATGTTACGAGTCTGTGGAAAGCTCACGTGGAGCAGAGTGTCTGGAACTTCAATAATATCATTGTCCTGCAAAGCCATTTATCAAGCACAAGTCATAGATTTTATCCATTTCCTCTACTATACTAAGCTTTTGGTCGAAGGCATTTCATCAACTGAGATTCACTTATAGTTTTCAGGAGATTGTTTTAGTCGAGTATTAAAACACATCAATGGACAAGACCCAGTAGTTAGAAGCACTGGTTCTGGAATCAAACAGACCTGGCTTTGAAATCAGGCTGTATGTCTGCCTACTGGTGTCCATGACCACCACAAGTAGGACAGGCCAGTGCTAGGGAGACGCAGAAAGAAGGCCATGTGACAGAGGGAGGAGGACCCTGGACTTCTTAGGATGAGAAGAAAACTGGGTAAATAAAAGGGAGGAAGGTGTTCTACATAGAGAAAGCAGCACGTGCCAAGGCTTGGAGTTGTATGTGTGGGAAATGAAAGACGATGAAGCTGACTAGAGGAACAAGGAGCAGTGTAATTTTGTGTGTGTGGTTTTTTTTTTGTCACACCCCATGGCATATGCAATCTTAGTTCCCTGACCAGGGATCAAACTCAAGTCCCCTGCATAGGAAGTATGGAATCTTAACCACTGAACCACCAGGGAAGTCCTGAAGAGTGCAACTTTGGACACACAATGAGTATTTCCTGTGGAGGACAGAAGTAGGGATGCTCAGAGAACAGACAGAGTTTCAGGCAGGATTCAAATTCAGGTGAGAGGTAAAAAGCTGGAGATATATATGTGTGAGAAAGAACTGTTCCTGAATGCAAAGACCTTTGAGAGGAGGAGAAAAGGGGAAAGAAATGTTTGTTGAAAGAAGGGAAGGAAGGAAAAAGGAGGAGAAAAAAAGGAAACACATGAGTGTGTGAAGAAAGAGAGAAAAAGAATAAAATCATGATGATGGAGTGTCATGGATGTCCATGGAGGAGAGAATGTGAAGAAAGGAAGAGCTGTCAGTGGTGTCAAATACTGCAAAGAGGCCAAAGCTTATTAGAGCTGTTAAAGAGATCGCTGAACATGTATAGCGCAATTTAAGGTGTGTATTTCTAGTTGGAGAGTAGAGGTAAGCATCTGATGAAGGGAGTCCCTGAGTAAACGTGGGTAAGCTCCTGGAGGCAGCTAGTATATAATAATAGTGTTGTACAAATCTGGATATAAGACAGAGATGCCCATTATTATTGCTGTTAATTCACATTGATTTGAAACTTCTGATCCAATGTACAAGTGCAAGAGAAAGAAAGAGGAATAGCTATCGAAAATCAGTCAGCAAAACATATTCACTGTTTATAAGTTATATTACCTTCTACTCACAGTGCCTCAAGATACAAACTGAAAAAAAAAAAAAAACTGAACTAAAAAAAAGAGAAAGAAACAAGGCTAATACAATAGTCCACAAGGTGATTAATTACAAAGTAACTATATATGGCCATCAGTTAATTTGGAGAAGAAATGGCAACCCACTCTAGTGTTCTTGCCTGGAGAATTCCCAGGACAGAAGAGCCCATGGGTTACAGTTAGTGGGGTTGCAAAGAGTTGGATATGACTCACACACACATAACTTAATTAAAAAACAATCCACTTTGCAGTGGGAACTCAGAGTGACTAAAAAGAAGGACTGAATCAGCAGTAAGACATAAGATGTTCAATATTGTATATATATCAATTTTCCTCAAATGAATATAAGCACTTAGTATAACTCCAGTCAAAACCCCAGTGTACTCTTGGGGTCACTTGATAAATCATTTCAAAATACCATTAAGAATAGAAGGCTGGATCCCACAGAGAGAGGTAGTCAGTAAGAAATTCTTGATGATGTGACAAAAGATTTTAGAAAAGGGATATTAATATTCACTTTTGTCTCATATATTTAATATAGCTCCCTACTGTTTCCCCAGACATTCAGAAAATCTGCTAAATATAGGAAAAAAATGTCTTTTATGGCAGTTTCAGGGGAAAAAATCTGAACGAAAGAGAGGGAATTCCACCTGTAGACTAATGGGGAAACAGAGAAAAAGAACATCTTGAGAAAGTAAATTTTTTAGTTAGATTCAGTGGAATCAGAAGTAGGAGCCAGAAATGATTATGTAAACCCCTGGGAATTTGAAGCAATCCTAAAGAATAAATTGCAACTCCATCGAGATATGGAAGGAACCTTATCCTATTATCTCAAAGTTCAAGGTAATTTCAACTGATATCTCACTTAGAAATGTAAAATCTTATTAAAAGAAATTCCTAGAAAAAAGACAAAATGTTACTAGTACTTATCTCTGTAGTATTAAGTTTGTATACTTTTTGAGTTTTCTGAATTTTCTATGATGAGCATAAGTTCTTTTTCTTTTTCTTTTTTTTGTCTGTGCCTTGCCACTTGTGGGATCTCAGTTCCCTGACCAGGAATTGAACCCCAGTCCCCAGCGGTGAAAATGCCGAGTCTGAACCACTGGACCATCAGGGAATTCCCATAAGTTATTTTTCTAAGAAAGATTTGTCAGTGAAAAAAAAGAGAAGTAGGAAGAATGCTTGGTTGGAGAGCAAAGGTCAAGTAAAGGTTTTCAAATTCATTTGCTTGGTGGTTTCGGTAAATGATTCTCTGTGTCCCATCTTCAACCATAATTATCGTGGTTCTTGTTTTACACGTTTTGCTCTAATTTTGGAACCAAGGACCAAGGGTTAACAACATATTTCTATCCACTGATACCTCCTCTTTCTGACTTTCCACGTAGACGACACCAATTATACACTTTTCTGAGTTGTCTAGTTGCTTCATGTGCTTACTTGTTATCTTACTAAATAGGCTATAAATTTGTCATATCTTATATTTCTGCTGATTCTTTTGCGGTACCTAATAGAGAATACTGGTTTTGTATTTAATTCAAAAATTATAGGGGGAACAAGATGGCGGAGGAGTAGGTGGACATGGAGTACATCTCTCTCCATGGATACATCAGGAATGCACCTTCAGACACAGAAGTCCATGCAGAACACCAGCTGAGATCGGACAGGAGTACCTGACCAGTGGAAAAGAATATATAGACCCATGCAAAACTCAGGAGGATGAAAGAACTAGGGGGAAAACAGGAGTGTTAGTAGAACTGGACCTGCCCTCAGCAGGTGGGGGAACTGAAGTAGGGGTCCGATTCCCACATCAGGGCAATTGTCTGAGTCAGAGGAGAAACATTTAAGGCTGAGAGTGAAATAGCTGATCTGTGGCAGCCTAAATGGAATGAGAATCAGACAGTCCTTGCTGCAGCCATACGTACCCGACAGGGACATAGATCCCCTGAAAGGCTGGAGCTGGAGTTTAGGGATCGTGGAGCAATCCCAGGGCAAGGGCTGTTGTTGACTGTGGAGAGACAGATCGAGAGGATGTGAGGGAGGAGATTGTGGTGGGAAATGCCTGTGGAAGAAAGCCTGGCAGCCACGGAAGTAAGGCAATACTGCTGAGTCACACATAGAGGGTAGAGCCATCACCATAGACTCTCCCCAAACACGCCAGCATTGGCAGCTGAACAATAGAGAGGCTGGCCCATCTAACGCCTGACGAGCTGAACAACAGAGTAGGAGCCCAGGCAAGGGAGCTCTGTAAGTGCCTGAACAGGCGGAGCTAGGGAGAAAGACTGGCCAAAGAAGCCTTCTGATTGCCAGCTACAAGAGGCTCAAAAAAAGGCTCTGATAGGGCCATAACTCCTGTGGTGGAGGCAGTCCGTGTCTCTGCACACTTGATGCCGCTAGGGTCCCTGCAAGGCAAGCAGCTGCACCACCTTCATGCTCAGCTCTCACTGGGGCAGAGCTGCCACAGGCAAAAAAAGTCTTCCGTCTGTGCATGCAGGGTTGCTTCAGTAGTGTCTTCAGTTCCTTCAATAGTGTAGACTGTGGCCTGCCAGGCTTCTCTGTCAGGGAAGGGGGCCCTCCAGGCAAGAATACTGGAGCGTATTGGCCAATACTGGTTGCCATACCCTTCTAGAGCACTATATTTCCTGCTGCCCTAGCTGCCACCTCCCCTGAGTACCTGGTGCTGCAACCCAAGCAGCTGCACCACCTCCACACCTGGCCCTCAGAGGGGCAAACCCAAGTCCTCCAAGGCAGCCTCAGGAGCAAACCCCAGTGGACGACCCACATGTAGAGGTGGAAATAAAAACACAATTGAAACCCAGGGGCAGTGTGGATAAAGGAGAAGATTCAAAACTTTCCCTCCAGCTGTACAAGCTGCAGATTAAATCCACACAATCAACTAGGCAGACTCTGTATCTATGGAATATATAAGGTCACTGAGAGCTCCCACAAAAGAAAGTGCACTAGTTCTGATAGCTGTGGACATTGGAAGCAAGAACACACAGGAGTAGGCCCAGATTAGACTCTGAGCTGTCCCCATAGCAGGTCCAGAGATCAGCACAGTGTTGGAGGGCATCCTAGGGAGGTGAGGTGGACTGTGACTCCAGTGAGAGAAAGGACTTTGACAGCAGTGACTCAAGAAAAACATTTATTATTCTTATGTTTTGACTTGTTCTATAGATTCTTTTAGATTTTTCTTTTCTTTTTTTTTTTTTTTTGCTTCCCTCAACCCTGGTGGTAGCTGTCAATTTTACTGACATTATGAAATCTAATTAAGCTTTTGAGCTTTTTTTTCCCCTCAGTCACATTTTTAAATTGTTGTTATAAACCTCTGCTTCTACATTGGGCTTTTGCAGTTCTGAGGAGTTTTCCTTTTTTCTGTCTTCTTCCTTTTTTTCTATTTTTTATAATTTTAATTTTCTTAAACCTATTATGGTTTTTTTACATTTATTCCTTTGGTTGCCTTTCCTACTGTTCTTTTCCCCTTGCAGTTAATCTTCAATGTATATAAATCTTCTTCATCTACCTCTATGTAACTTTGCATATCTATTCTTTCTTTACTTTCCTCTCAAAACATTTGTTAGTTTTATTTTTATTGCTTTATTCCTGTTGGCACCTTGCTTTAGTTTTGTTTTCCAGTTTGTGCTCTAGTTAGTTTTGTTCTGACAGATATAATTTTTGGTTTCATTTGTAAGCCAGGTCAATCTATTGTATTTTATTTTTGTTGGATTGTTTTGACTTTGCTCATGGGTGTACATGTATATGTGTATATTCCATTATTTTAATTATTATTTGCCTGATTTTGTAACTACCATTTGTCTGGGGTTCATCTTTCCTTTCTCATTTTGAGATATTTGTTTTAATCTCACTTAATGCCATAACAAACCACTTGTGGAATCTTTGTTCCTGACCAGAGATCAAGCCCTGAGCCTTTGCAGTGGGAGCACTGACTCCAAGGTCCTAAACTACCAGAGAACTAACCTTAGGGAGGATTGAATAGTGAGAACTCACACAAAGGAAACCAGTTGAATACAAAACCAGCATCACCCAACCACCAGTAGCATCCTGTGCAAGACACATCATCTAAACAACAAACAAAACAAAAATACAAATGCAATCATCAGAAGACAGGATTACCACCTCACTCAGCCTTGCCCATTAGAGGAAAAACAAACAAACAAAAACTAAGCACAAATCTCACCCTATACAAGGCTTACACAAACCACTGGACCAACCTTAGGAGGGCAGAAACCAAAAGAAAGAAAGAATGCAACCTTGACGCCTGGGAAAAGGAGACCTCAAACACAATAAGTTAAAAAAAGTAATGAAAAGGCAAAGAGTTCAGGTCAGTTCAGTTGCTCAATTATGTCCAACTCTTTGCAACCCCATGGACTGCAGCACGCCAGGCTTCCCTGTCCATCACCAACTCCTGGAGCCTATTCAAATTCATGTCCATCGAGTCAGTGATGCCATCCAACCATATCATCCTCTGTCATCCCCTTCTCTACCCACCTTCAATCTTTCCCAGCACCAGGGTCTTTTCTAGCAAGTCAGTTCTTAGCATCAGGTGGCCAAAGTATTGGAGTTTCAGCTTCAGCATCAGTCTGTCCAATGAATATTCAGGACTGATTTCCTTTTGGATAGACCGGTTGGATCTCCTTGCAGTCCAAAGGACTCTCAAGAGTCTTCTCCAACACCACAGTTCAAAAGCATCAGTTCTTCAGTGCTCAGCTTTCTTTATAGTCCAACTTTCACATCCATACATGACTACTGAAAAAACCATAGGTTTGACTAGACAGACTTTGCTGGCAAAGTAACATCTCTGCTTTTTAATAGGCTGTCTAGGTTGGTCATAACTTTCCTTCCAAGGAGTAAGCGTCTTTTAATTTCATGGCTGCAATCACCATCTGTAGTGATTTTGAAAGTGAAAGTGAAGTCGCTCAGTCGTGTCCGACTCTTTGAGACCCCATGGACTGTAGCCCTCCAGGCTCCTCCATCCATAGGATTCTCCAGGCAAGAATACTGGAGTGGGTTGCCATTTCCTTCTCCAGGAAATATAGTGATTTTGGAGCCCCCCCAAAATAAAGCCTGCCACTGTTTCCGTTGTTCCCCCATCTATTTGCCATGAAGTGATGGGACCAGATATCATGATCTTAATTTTCTGAATGTTGAGTTTTAAACCAACTTTTTCACTCTCCTCTTTCACTTTCATTAAGAGGCTCTTTAGTTCTTCACTTTCTGATGACACCAGAAAGAGTGGTGTCATCTGCATATCTGAGGTTATTGATATTTCTCCTTGCAATCTTGATTCCAACATGTGCTTCATCCAGCCTGGCATTTTGCATGATGTACTCTGCATATAAGTTAAATAAGCAGGGTGATGATATACAGCCTTGATGTACTCCTTCCCCAATTTGGAACCAGTCTGTTTTTCCACATCCAGTTCTAACTGTTGCTTCTTGACCTGCATACAGATTTCTCAGGAGGCAGGTCAGGTGGTCTGGTATTCCCATCTCTTGCAGAATTTTCCACAGTTTGTTGTGATCCACACAGTCAAAGGCTTTGGCGTAATAAATAAAGCAGAAGTAGATGTTTTTCTGGAACTCTCTTGCTTTTTTGATGATCCAAAGGATGTTGACAATTTGATCTCTTGTTCCTTTGCCTTTTCTATATCCAGCTTGAACATCTGGAAGTTCTCAGTTCACGCACTGTTGAAGCCTGGGTTGGAGAATTTTGAGCATTACTTTGCTAGCGTGTGAGATGAGTGCAACTGTGTGGTAGTTTGAACATTCTTTGGCATTGCCTTTTTTGGGGATTGGAATGAAAGCTGACCTTTTGCAATCCTGTGGCCACTGCTGAGTTTTCCAAATTTGCTGGCATATTGAGTGCAGCAGTTTCACAGCATCATCTTTCAGGATTTGAAATAACTCAACTGGAATCCCATCACCTCCACTTGCTTTGTTCATAGTGATGCTTTCTAAGGCCCACTTGACTCTACATTCCAGGATGTCTGGCTTTAGGTGAGTGATCACACCATCGTGGTAATCTGGGTCATGAAGATCTTTTTTGTATAGTTCTTCTGTGTATTCTTGCCACCTCTTATCTTCTGCTTCTGTTAGGTCCATACCATTTCTGTCCTTTATTGTGCCCATCTTTGCATGAAATATTCCCTTGCTATCTCAAATTTTCTTGGAGAAATCTCTAGTCTTTCCCATTCTATTGTTTTCCTCTATTTCATTGCACTAATCACTGAGGAAGGCTTCCTTATCTCTCCTTGCTGTCCTTTGGAACTCTGTATTCAAATTGGTATATCTTTCCTTTTCTCCTTTGCCTTTTGCTTCTCTTCTTTTCTCAGCTATTTGTAAGGCCTCCTCAGACAACTGTTTGACCTTTTTGCATTTCTTTTTCTTGGGGATAGTCTTGATCACTGCCTGCTGTACAATGTCAGGAATCTCTGTCCATAGTTCTTCAGGCACTCTATCAGATCTAATCCCTCGAATCTATTTGTCACTTCCACTGTATAATCGTAAGAGATTTGATTTAGGTCATACCTAAATGGCCTGGTGGTTTTCTTCAATTTAAGTCTGAATTTAGCAATAAAGATTTCATGATCTGAGCCATAGTCAGCACCTGGTCTTGTTTACACAAATGAAGGGACAAACTAGAAACACAGAAGTCCATATAAATGAGGAGGAAATAGGCATACTACCTGAAAAAGAATAATGATAGTAATAATGATTAAAAACCTTGAAAATAAAATGGAGAAAATGCAAGAATCAATTAATGAAGACCTAGAAGAATTAAAGAATAAACATACAGAGACAAACAACACAATTACTGAAATTAAAAATACTCTAGAAGGAATCAATAGCAGAATATCTGAAGCAGAAGAATGAATCAGTGAGCTGGAAGGTAAAATGATGGGAATAACTTCTGAAGAGCAGAATAAAGTAAAAAGAATGGAAAGTACTGAGGATAGTCTCAGAGACCTCTGGAATAATATCAAATGCACCAACATTCGAATTATAGGGTCACAGATGAAGAATAGAGAAGGAAAGGATATGAGAAAATTTTTGAAGAAATTATAGTTGAAAATTTCCCCAACATGGAAAAGGAAGTAATCAATCAAGTTCAAGAGGCACAAAGAGTTCCATACAGGATAAACCCAAGGAAAAACATGCCAAGATACATACTAATCAAACTAACAAAGACTAAACACAAAGAAAGAATATTAAAAGCAGCAAGGGAGAAGCAACAAGCAACAAGTAACATACAAGGAAAACAACATATGCCTCACAGCTGATCTTTCAGCAGAAACTCTGCAGGCCAGAAGGGAATGGCAGGATAATATTTAAAGTACTGAAAGAGAAAAATCTACAACCAAGATTACTATACTTGTCAAGGATCTCATTCAAAATTGATGGAGAAATAAAAAGCTTTTCAGACAAGCAAAAGTTAAGAGAATTCAGTACCACCAAACCAGCTTTACAACAAATGTTAAAGGGACTTGTATAGTCAAGAAATCAAAGAGAAGAAAAAATATCTACAAAATGAATCCCAAACAATTAAGAAAATGGCAATAGGAACATATATATCAATAATTACTTTAAATGTAAATGGTTAAATGCTCCAACCAAAAGACACAGACTGAATAAATGGATACAAAAACAAGACCCATGTATATGCTGTCTACAAGAAACCCACTTCAGACCTAAAGACACATATAGACTGAAAGTGAGAAGATGGAAAAAATATATTCCATGAAAATGGGAAGCAAAAGAAAGCTGGATAGCAATTCTCATATCAGACAAAATAGACCTTAAAATAAAGAAGATTACAAGAGATAAGAAAGGACACTACATAATGATCCCTTGATCAATCCAAGAGGAAGACATATAATTGTAAATATCTATTCACTGAACATAGGAGCACCTCAATACATACGACAAACACTGACAGACATAAAAGGAGAAACTGACAGTAACACAATCATAGTAGAAGACTTTAACACCCCACTCACGCCAATGGACAGATCATCAAAAAAGAAAATTAATAAGGAACACATCTTAAATGATACAGTAGATGAGATGGATCTCATTGATATCTTCAGGACATTCCATCCAAATGCAGAAGAATACACCTTCTTCTCAAGTGTACATGAAACATTCTCCAGGATAGACCACATCTTGGGTCACAAATCAAACCTCAGTAAATTTAAGAAAATTGAAATCTTATCAAGCATCTTCTCTAGCCACAACACCAGATACCAATTACAAGAAAAAACCTGTAAGAAACACAAGCACATGGAGATTAAACAACACATTTCTAAATGACCAGCAAGTTACTGAAGAAATCCAAAGGGAAATAAAGAAATTTCTAGAAACAAATGACAATGAAAACATGACAACTCAAAATGTATGGGATGCAGTAAAAACAGTTCTAAGAGGAAAATTTATAGCAATACAATTCTACCTCAAGAAACAAGAAAAACATCAAATAGACAACCTAACTTTATACCTAAAACAACTGGAAAAAGAAGACCCCCCCCAAAAAATCCCCAAAATTAATAGAAGGAAATAAATCATAAAGATCTGAGCAGAAATAATTGAAAAAGAAATGAAAGAAATAATAGTAAACATTAATAAAACTAAAAGCTGGTTCTTTGAGAAGATAAACTAAGATCACGGCGTCCGGTCCCATCACTTCATGGCAAACGGGGAAACAGTGGAAACAGTGGCTGACTTTATTTTGGGGGGCTCCAAAGTAACTACAGATGGTGATTGCAGCCATGAAACTGAAAGATGTTTACTCCTTGGAAGGAAAGTTATGACCAACCTAGATAGCATATTCAAAAGCAGAGACATTATTTTGTCAACAAAAGTCCGTCTAGTCAAGGCTACTGGTTTTTCCAGTGGTCATGTATGGATGTGAGAGTTGGACTATAAAGAAAGCTGAGTGCCGAAGAATTGATGCTTTTGAACTGTGGTGTTGGAGAAGACTCTTGAGAGTCCCTTGGACTGCAAGGAGATCCATCCAGTCCATTCTAAACGAGATCAGTCCTGGGTGTTCATTGGAAGGACTGATGTTGAAGCTGAAACTCCAATACTTTGGCCACCTGATGCGAAGAGCTGACTCATTTGAAAAGACCCCGATGCTAGGAAAGGAGGGCAGGAGGAGAGGGGATGACAGAGGATGAGATGGTTGGATGGCATCTCCGATTCAATGGACATGGGTTTGGGTGGACTCCAGGAGTTGGTGATGGACAGGGAGGCCTGGTGTGCTGCATTCATGGGGTTGCAAAGAGTCAGACATGACTGAGTGACTGAACTGAACTGAGAAGATAAACAAAATTAACAAACTTTTAGCTAGACTCATGAAGAGAAAAAGAGAAGAATCAAATCAACAAAGTTAGAAATGAAAAAGGAGAGGTTACAACAGACAATGCAGAAATACAAAGAATATTTATAAGAGACTATTATGAACACTATATGACAATAAAATGGATACCCTGGAAGAAATGGACAGGATTCTTAGAAATGTTCAATCTTCCAAGACTGAGCCAGGAAGAAGTAGAAATTATGATCAACCCAATTACAAGCACTGAAATCGAAGGTGTGATCAAAAATCTCCCAAAAAACAAAAGCCCAGGACCAGATGGCTTCACAGGAGAATCCTATCAAACATTTAGAGAAGAGCTAATGCCTATCCTTCTAAAACTCTTTGAAAAAATTGCAGAGGAAGGAACACTTCCAAGCTCACTCTACGAGGCCACTATCACCCTGATACCAAAACCAAAGACAACAAAAAAAAGGAAAAGTACAGGCTAATATCAATGATAAACATAGAAGTAAAAATCCTCAACAAAATTTTAGCAAACAGAATTCAGCAACACATCAAAAAGCTCACACACCATGATCGAGGTGGGTTTATTCCAGGAATGCAAGGATTCTTCATACAGAAATCAATCAGTGTGATACACCATATTAACAAGTTGCAAGATAAGAACCGTATCAATAGATGCAGAAAAAGCCTTTGACAAAATTCAGCACTTTTATGATTAAAACTCTTCAAAAACTGGGCATAGAAGGAAACTACCTCAACATAGTAAAGGCCATATATAATAAGCCTACAGCAAGCATTATTCTCAATGGTGAAAAACTGAAAGCATTCCCCCTAAGATCAGGAACAAGATAAGGGTGTCCACTTTCACCACTATTATTCAACATAATTCTGGAAGTCCTAGCTACAGCAATCAGAGAAGAGCAAAAAATAAAAGAAATCCAGATTAGAAAAGAAGTAAAGTCCTCACTCTTTGCAGATGACATGATACTATAGAAAACCCTAAAGATAGTATCAGAAAATTGCTAGAGCTAATTAGTGAATTTAGCAAAGTTGCAGGATACAAAATCAATACACAGAAATCACTTGCATTTCTCTATAATAACAATGAAAAATCAGAAGGAGAAATTAAGGAATCAATCCCATTCACCATTGCAACAAAAAGAATTAAATATCTAGGAATAAACTTACCTAAAGAGACAAAAGAACTGTACACAGAAAATTATAAGACACCAATGAAAAAATCAAAGATGATGTAAACAGATGGAGAGATATTCCATGTTCCTGGATAGGAAGAATCAATATTGTGAAAATGATGATATCACCAAATGCAATCTACAGATTCAATGTGATGCCTATCAAATTAGCAATTGCATTTTTCACATAACTAGAACAAAAAATTTCACAATTCATATGGAAACACAAAAGACTCTGAAAAGCCAAAGCAGTCTTGAAAAAGAGGAATGGAGCTGGAGGAATCAACCTTTCCGACTTCAGATTATACTACAAAGCTACAGTCATCAAGACAGTATGGTACTGGCACAAAAACAGAACTATAGACCAATGGAACAAGATAGAAAGCCCTGAAATAAACCCATGCACCTATGGGTACCTTATTTTTGACAAAGGAGGTGAGAATATACCATGGGGCAAAGACAGCCTCTTCAGTAAATGGTGCTGGGAAAACTGGACAGCTGCATGTACAAGTGTGAAATTAGGGAGATGGTTCAAAAGGAAAGGGATATATGTATGCCCATGACTGATTCATGCTGAGGTTTGACAGAAAACAACACAATTCTGTAAAGCAATTATCCTTCAATAAAAAAATAAAAAGAAAAAATTTTAAATTACTTCATAACAAGAATAGGGGTAGATAATCAATGATTTTCAAGAAAAACTGAGAGGTGAAAATAATTCTTTAAGATCACATAGATGATATAGCAATAGTTTATTTCAGGTTTCTAATTTTTTAATAAGATCTTCTTATGAGGTAATCTGGGAAGACGCTTACTATAGTTAACTGAGTTATGCTTGCTGAACTGATAGGAGGTTAATTCTTTTTCTTTTGTTTTTGGAATTATTGGTATCGTTCAGTTTTATTGTTTTGTTTTAATTAATTAATTAATTTTACTTTACAATATCGTATTGGTTTTGCCATACATTGACAAGAATCCACCATGGGTGTACAAGTGTTCCCCATCCTGAATCCCCCTCCCACTTCCCTCCCCATCCCATCCCTCTGGGTCATCCCAGTGCACCAGCCCTGAGCACCCTGTCTCATGCATCAAAACTGAACTGGCAATTCGTTTCACATGTGATAATTTACATGTTTCAATGCCATTCTCCCGAATCATCCCACCCTCACCCTCTCCCACAGAGTCCGGAGGTTAATTCTATTAATAATTTCTTATTGCCGTAGAGCTATAGAGTTGTACTTAATATCTGCATTTAGAGTTGTAGAGCTTTATCAAACCAGTGCCTTCCTAAGTAAGTTCTTTGAAGGACCTCACATTTATATTCTGCACCCATTGTAATCCTTGGCACATAGCAACAACTCAATAAATGCTTAGAGGCAGTGATCTCATTTGGCTTCCAAACAACCCAGTGAGAAAATCAAAGATGATAAGGATAAAAATAAAATTTAAAAAGTGCTAATGTTCATTATTAGGCCTTCCCTGGTGGCTCAGTGCTAAAGAAACTGACTGCCAATACAAGAGAGGCAGGTTGGATCCCTGGGTCAGGAATATCCCCTGGAGAAAGAAGTGGCAACCCACTCCAGTATTCTTGCCTGGAAAATCCCATGGACAGAGGAGCTTGGTGGGCTGCAGTCCATGGGGTTGCAAAAGAGTCAGATACAACTTAGTGAATAAGCAACAACAGTGTTTAATGAGTATATCCTGTGCTTAAGGCATTATGTTAAGCATTTCACATAGAGTACCTCATTTACTCCTTAGAATAATTCCAGGAGACTGGTATTATAAATATTTCAGTTTATGGATGGGGATGGAACCTGAGAAAGGTTAAATGGTTTGGCCAGTGTCTAAGAAGTTGCCAAACTCAGAGAATTGAAGTTGTCTGATGATAAAATCAGGGCTCTTTCCATTTTCTTCTTCCATCTTTCATTAAAACCAAATTTTGTCTCAATATGTGGAATCTTCCCTTTGCCCAATTGGGAAAAAAAAATAACTGAGTTTCTGAAAATAAAATTTAAGGAATCCTGAGCCCCCTTGTTGCAACTACTGACGCCTGTGAGCTCTGGAGCCTGTGCACCACAACTAAAGAGTCCGGCACCACAATGAAAGAGCCGGCACGCATGAAGATCCCAAGGGCTGCAACGAAGACCTGACGCAGACAAATAAGTAAGTGAAAACTGCAAAAAAAAACCTAGAGTCCTAAAGTATAGAATAATGCCACTCTGCATAGTACAAAAGGATGAAAGATTTAGTGCCAAGGTCAGCAACCCAACAACACCGAGAGTAAAAGTTTTAGGCCAATAGGAGACTGATATTTTAGATCATTAAATTCAAGGGGGAAAGGGTTTGATATCAGTATGAACTGGTTCACAGGAGAAAGCATTTGGCCTATCCACCCTAACACCTCGTCTTTATAAAATGTTATCAAATTCATCTCTATATTTAAAGTGATGAAGGCTGTATTAGTTATTATGTTTGTCTCATTTGAAACAGATTGGGGCAACTCCAAACCACAAGTGAATTATGCCCTTTTTCCCTAGACTTTCTAAACTGGGTTCTTTAGATCACTTCTTATTACTCTTTGAGCAGAAATTCAGGGTGAGAGTGAAAACAAGGATGTGTCTTTGTTTAAAAACCCTAAATGGGCAGGGCTCTGGTCTTACATGGGCACCTCCCCCACTGATGCCACCATTTTGCCGGCCACCCTCATCTCCAGCTTGTTGGCCCAGTGAAGGAAAACACCCAGGGCAGGTTTCAATTCTTTATCCTGCCTCACTCTCCCTCTCAAAGGTGAGCATGGAGCAAGGGCAGATGGCTGGACCGTTAGCTGAGTATTGCTTGGCAGGAAGCTGTGTGCAGTTGGGGGACAGTGGATCAGAGCACTGCTTGGCTAGGGTAGGAGAGGTGGGCAGTCTCCTGTTATTATACCCACCCCCTGGCATCTGTATGAGGCAGGTTAACGATCAGAATTGCCTGTGGCCTGGGATTTCCCTGGTGCTCCAGTGGCCAGGACTGTGCTCCCAATGCAGGGGGCCTGGGTTCCATCCCTGAAAGTGGAACTAGATCTCTTATGCCATGACTGAAGATCCTACACACTGCAAGGAAGATTAAAGATCCGGTGTGCCACAGCTAAGACCTGGCACAGCCAAATAAACAAACAAGATAAAAAAAAAAAAGAATTGCCTGTGGTCTGAAGATGGCCAGATTGGGTGGCAGTGGGCACGAAAGGGCAGGGAGCACTGGGGGTGGATTCAGCAACACGTGTCTTAACTTCTTGAAGACCTAGAGTGAAGGGGGAACAGCTGACTGGGTCCCATCCAGTACATGCATCCTACCACCTCCCATCATGGGACCTGAGAACCTGGGGAGAGTCTTACCAGGTCAGAACTGTTTAGCTCTTGACAGTGGCAGCAAAAGTGGGAACCATAATTAAGGAACTTTATAATATATTTTATTCCTTTGGGATCCACATTCCCCCATATAACACGTGTTAATTTGCTACAGCTCCTATAACAAATTCCAGGTAACAGGTAGCAGCTTCAACGCGACAAGTATATTAGAGTATGGTTTGGCAGGTCAGAAGTCTAACAGGGTCTGCTGGACTACGCTCATTCTGGAGGTACCAGGGCAGGATTAGTCTACTATTCCAGCGTCTAGAAGCCCTTTCCTTCGTCTTCAAAGCTAGAATGTGGTGTTGCCTGTCTTTTCGGTTTTTTCTTTTTTTTATAATAATTTTATTTATTTATTTTTGGCTGTGCTTCCTGGCAGTACACAGGCTTCTCACTTAGGTGATTTCTCTTGTTGCAGAGCACAGGGCTCCACAGCGCAGGCTCAGTAGTTGTGGTGCCAGGCTTTGTTGCTCTGAGGCATGTGGGATCTTCCCAAACCAGTGATCAAACCTGTGACTCCTGCATTGGCAGGCAGTGTTTACCACTGAGCCCCCAGGGAAGCCCCTCCTCTCCTTTCTGATATCCTGTCTTCTCCTCAGGCCCTTGTGGTTACAGTGGGTCCATCTGGATCATTCGGATAATTGATCCGTCTCAAAACCCTCAACTTGATCATAGCTGCAGAATTCCTTAAACCAGGTAAGGAAATATATTTGCAGGTTCTGGGGATTAGGATTAGCGGACATTCGTGGGCGCCATTGTTCACCTTTACAAAGCAGTGAATCTGATTTTCCATCTTCACAATCTGATCTTCAAACCCATTTACAGAACTGCACAGACATATGTTATATTAAAGTTGAGAGCTACCTGCAGTGAGGTAGAAAAAGATTTCATTAGAAAATAAAATATGCTCTCTGCTCCCAAGAGGTACTACTTGGTTTTGGTTTGTTTTAAAACCTCTCCTGCTCTTTTAAAATAGAATGGGGAATCAGAAAATTGGGAAAGCAGAGGAGATACTGAGAAAGACAAAGCTACTAACGGGTATTTTAAGATCAAAGAGAGCACTAGTAAAGCTACTTTTCTTGTTTTTTAAGTGTGAACAGGTGGCAAATTATCTTATAAGAACTGTAAGTAAAGGCAAGGGATTTTTAACTAAGTTGCCTCTGAAGTTTATGTGTTTTTTCTTTCTTTTTTTCTGCTGAAGTCTTCTTATTTGTTTCTGAAATTGCAAAGGTTTGAATCCAGGATAAAATTTGAATCTTTGATCCAAAAATGAAACATTATATATGATTATCAAATACTTCCTTGTCCTCACTTAAGGAAGCTGTTGTAGGACAATTGTCTGTGCTACTTAGTATTACTGGATATTTATCAGAATAAATTTGCTGACCCTTTTTAATCTAAAGGTAAGTCTGTCTGGTGAGCAGACAAATATTCTCCTTATGCCAGAGATGAAACTAAGGTCAAATCAAATTGGAGTTTATTACATTTAAGAAATTGAGAATGGGGTTTTTCTATATTTACTTGAACATGTGGCTTTACCAATGTTACTTAATATTTGTATGTGGCTGCTTTCCTAGGGAGTTATACCATTTGTTGAAGGAAAAAATGATTAGTAAGTGAGAAAGACAACTAACTTCTCTGTCAGTAATCCCTGTGATGGTATTTCTTCTTCCAGGAGGCCATCCTAAAGCATTATCTGGGGACAATGTGGCCTGCTTCTGGGTAAAATTCACAGGAATTTTAGATAAAAGTCCCTGCAAATTTAAATTGATAAAGTAAATGTAAATGTCATATTTCATACTGTAGATAGGAATGCAAAGGAATTCTAAATGCCCTTTTGGGACAGGTTGAATTTACTGACCCCTCAAGATAATATATCTAGGGGAAAATCTTTAAAGGGAACCACAGTCATATACAAATCTTCTCCTTTCTTCCTTCATGGTCTCTTCCCCATACTCGGATCTATTGATCTAAATGATAACAATATTTATATTTGTGCAGCATGTATTCTGTGTCAGACACCGCTCTGAGCATTTTACATACAATATTTTATTTGATCCTCAATAACGCTGTATAATTGGAGAAAGGCATGGCAACCCACTCAAGTATTCTTGCCTGGTAAGTTCCATGGACAGAGGAGCCTGGTGGTCACAAAGAGTTGGACATGACTGAGAAACTAACAAAAAGTTGGCTTAAAGCTCAACATCCAGAAAACAAAGATCATGGCATCTGGTCCCATCACTTCATGGGAAACAGATGGGGAAACAGTGGAAACAGTGTCAGACTTTATTTTTTGGGGCTCCAAAATCACTGCAGATGGTGACTGCAGCCATGAAATTAAAAGACGCTTACTCCTTGGAAGAAAAGTTATGACCAACCTAGATAGCAGATTGAAAAGCAGAGACATTACTTTGCCAACAAAGGTCCGTCTAGTCAAGGCTATGGTTTTTCCAGTTGTCATGTATGGATGTGAGAGTTGGACTGTGAAGAAGGCTGAGCGCCAAAGAATTGATGCTTTTGAACTGTGGTGTTGGAGAAGACTCTTGAGAGTCCCTTGGACTGCAAGGAGATCCAACCAGTCCATTCTGAAGGAGATCAGCCCTGGGATTTCTTTGGAAGGAATGATGCTAAAGCTGAAACTCCAGTACTTTGGCCACCTCCTGCGAAGAGTTGACTCATTGGAAAAGACTCTGATGCTGGGAGGGATCGGGGGCAGGAGGAGAAGGGGACGACAGAGGATGAGATGGCTGGATGGCATCACTGACTCGATGGACATGAGTCTGGGTGAACTCTGGGGGTTGGTGAGGGACAGGGAGGCCTGGCGTGCTGAGATTAATGGGGTCGCAAAGAGTCGGACACGACTGAGCGACTGATCTGATCTGACCCTCCTTTTATAGATGAGGAAACTAAATTTAAGTAATTTTCCCAAGGTCATACAACAAAGTGACAGAGGCAGCTGGAGTATGAATATTTGACTGTAAATTCCACACCCTGAACCAATACACTGAAATTTTGCATCTTTGCCAGGACACAGCTTCTAAATTCCAGGTGGAATTTTTGCACCATAGATATTAGTAAGGAGTATAAATGTCACGGAATTCACAGTTTAGCTGTTTTTGTTTCCCTCTGCCTGGTCATGGGACAAGAGGCGGCCCCTCCTGGATTTGCAGCAGGCTGCTTTCTCTCCCCCAGCTGTGAATAGAGAGCCTTCAGGGTGCTGAATCACTCTGTGGTTTTCCTTCTCTGCTCTGGACTCACAGAGGCCCGTTTCACATTCAGTGAATTCTGTATCTATCAGCCAGCTTGTAAGCAGTGTGACTGTCACTAAAGAAATGAAGGAATTTTACACCCTCTTTCAAAAGCAAACAAACCTGGACATCCCCCTGAACTTTGCAGCGAGCCCAGGAGTGAAGGCGGCCCCCGCGCTATGAAAGTGGACGTTGTGTGGAGGAAAGGCAGTGTTGCTTTTGGAAGTTCACGGGGACTTGCTAAGCTAACTTTGATCCCTTTTTCTGGCGCCCTGGATCCTGAAATCACCCTCTGCTACCCAATCAGTTGATGAAACACTCTGATGATTTGATATGCTTGATTTGAGGTGCCAGGAATGCCTAGATGGTATGCATGACCCAGGACTGTCACATGGGGTGGGGCTGCTGGTTGATCCACCCAAGAGAGCTCAGTCTGCTTACCCCTTGATGTTCGTGTAAACACAAAATCAGGTTTAAGTGAATTTGTGGAGGGCAACATGTGAAGGCAAAAAAGGGACCAACCATAACTCCTGTGCTAAGAGTGAAGGATGTTAAAGGCGGATTGTGCTGATGGGGGCTTCAGGTCCTATTTGGCACTGGCTAGATCAGCTCTTCTCCCTCAGCCTGCCCCCTTAAGACACTACCCAGATACCTGGGCTCAAAGCTTGGAGCCTAGGAAAATTTCAGAATTTAGTACAGATGGCAGTGTGCAGACACAGATTTGGAAGCATGAGAAAAGGAGAGAAAAACTCTAGCTCCAAAGACCAAAGCCTCTCTCTTCTTCTCCCTAGTACCATCAGTTAACCTTCATTTGTTGTTATTCAGTTGCTAAGTCATGTCCAACTCTTTTGCAACCCCATGGACTGTAGTCTACCAGGCTCCTCTGTCCATGGGATTTCCCAAGCAAGAATAATGGGATGGGTTGCCATTTCCTTCTCCAGGGGATCTTCCTGGACCAGGGATCGAACCCACATCTTCTGCATTGGTAGGCGGATTCTTTACCCTTACACCACCAGGGAAGTCCAATTTCTTCCTTTACTTCTTCTTTTTCTTTTTTCAAAACTCTGTTCAAGAGCAGAACAGTGACTTAATGGGTGACACAGAAAAAGAACAGCATTAGACACCAACAGTTCTCAGTGCTATGATTAGTAGTTGCTGCTGCTTGTCATAATACATCAGAAAAACAGCAACCCATCTGTTCCAAATTGATATAGCAAAGGCTCTGAGAGAAGTGTTTATCCAGCTTCTATGGGAAAGTGTCTGCATTTTATGGCATATTGACATGTGTGCCCGTGTAGCTAAAAGATGTTAGATGCCAGCTTACTACCTAGCTGTGCATCATGTAACATCTGTCACCACAATAGAAGGGTTTGACAAGTGGGCTGTTTTAGATGAGAATGTCCAAGTGGGAGGAAGACTCTGCTTTGCTGAAAGTGAAATGCCACTTCAAATCTCCAACGCCACTTGGACTAGTCTGTACTGAGGATATAATGGGAAATGGAATCAAACCACCTCTCCAACCCACAAAACAAATTGCTCTAACACTGTGTGTTGGCGTCTCCCAGGCACTTCTCACTGGTGGTAATTAGCAGCACATAAATGCTAATGACTAATTAGCTTGGCCTATTTGATTCAGGAGAACCAAAGTGAACTATTGTCCAAAAGCCTGACTTAACAGGTAAATATAGACAGTAAAAGCGCAAATTTTAATAACTTTCAATAACTCCTGGGTTTGGGGAGCAGTAGGTGAAGGGAGAGCTGGGGTGGGGATGAGGGGGATCGGGCGGGAGGGAGGGTATGTGAATAAATTAATGTTATTTACATGTTAGGAGGAAGAACTGGGTAATTCTCAGCCTTTGATTGCCAAGGTCTCAGAAAAGAAATTTAATTCACAGAGACATATGAATTTTCTCTGTATACATTGATGTGAAGTTCTGTTTTTCCTCTGTTGTCAGAGGCTGTAATACCTAAAACTTACTGCAGGAACATCTGGTATCCTTAATAAAACATGTCAGATAAATGGGTGGCTTCTGCACAGCATATGTGCATACAGGGGGAAATAAATAATTCACTTTTCTGGAAAAATATCAAGGTCAAAGAGATGCCTCTTTACAACAAGTTGTTAATGAGGTGTCACAGGGCTGCCTGCTAAAGGCCCCCTTACTGTGTCCTTCAGTGAGCAAAGATTCCAGAATTTCTGTAAAGGATGGTTCAGGGACAGCAGTGAGTTACCACAATGGACTGGAGGGCTTGTCTTAAAGCTGCATTGGCCAAACAAGCATAGCTTTGACTTGTTGATTTGTTGGATTGGACACATGTCTTTAGAGAAGGGAAGGTTATAGGAAATGAAAAGTCCCCCCTTCCCTGTCCCCAGGGGACCTTCTGGAATGGCACTAGGGGGTGGGGGTGGGGGTGTGGGAACTGCTTTTTGGAATATTTTTATTCCTTACTGGATTTCTTCATGTACCTGATGTAATCAATTTTTCTTAGAGAAACCAGGAGGAGGGCTTGGATTTTTGTTAGTTTATCTTACATTTAAGTGCCTGTATTCAAATCTTGTTGATTCATTTTATGTAACTGAAATGCTTTTTTTCCATTGGGAAATTGGAGTAAAGTTTAGCTTCACTTTTATATTATTTTCAGTCCTTTAAAGTGGTTAAAATGGTTCTTCAGGGATGAAATCGCATACATGTGACCTTTCTCAACTTCACACAGCACCTAAAAACTGAACGGCACACATCTTACTCACTCAGAGTCTTCTATTTTATTTTCACGGCATTGTAAGTGGGGACCTAAGATACTCAAATATATATTCTAATTTCAACTTCTCAACATCAGACTCATCCTAAGATACATATTATAATAAAGCCCCACCAAAAGTAGTGTGAGCTTTGGTTTTTCTTTGAAGCTGGTATATTTGTATACCCCATATTGGCTCAGACAGTAAAGCGTCTGTCTACAATGCGGGAAACCTGGGTTCGATCCCTGGGTTGGGAAGATCCCCGGGAGAAGGGGACCCATTCCAGGACTGCTGCTGCTGCTGCTGCTAAGTCGCTTCAGTCGTGTCCGACTCTGTGCGACCCCAGAGACGGCAGCCCACCAGGCTCCCCGTCCCTGGGATTCTCCAGGCAAGAACACTGGAGTGGGTTGCCATTGCCTTCTCCAATGCATGAAAGTGAAAAGTGAAAGGGAAGTCGCTCAGTCGTGTCCGACTCCTAGCAACCCATGGACTTCAGCCTACCAGGCTCCTTCATCCATGGGATTTTCCAGGCAAGAGTACTGGAGTGGGGTGCCATTGCCTTCTCCGATTCCAGGACTATTGCCTGGAAAGTCCCATGGACAGAGGAGCCTGGTAGGCTACGTCCAGGGGGTTGCAAAGAATCAGACACAACTGAGCGACTTCACTTCACTTATATTGCCGTTGAACTGTAATATGTAAACACAACAGTACTATGAGATCCAGAATCATTTAAGAGTTCTGGTTATTGAAAATGTGACTTGGGCACTCCCTGGCAGTTCAGTGGTTAGGACACTGTTCTTCCGCTGCAGGGGGCCCGGGTTCAATCCCTCACTGGGGACCTGAGATTCCACAAGATGCTCAGCATAGCCAAAAAAAGAAAGAAAGAAAATGCAACTCTATTCTGACCATGTCAGTCAAGCATCTTGTCACTTCTGAAATCCCGGTTACAATAAAACTAAGGAGATAAGTTAATATTCTTAGGCCCCTGGAAGTCAGATTACTGCAAAACCCTAACATGGTTTAGAAAAACAACCTTCAACGTCGCTGCATAATCTCATCACACACATATCACAAACACCAGGGCCAAACAGACAGGATAACAGCCTAGCACCCCTTCAAAAGAAACTGTAAGCATCTACCCCAAAAGGGCTGATTTACTCTACAGAGGGCTAGCTGAGTAGTTTACAGCTCACATAATGCTATTTGGAACTTCATTTTCATGGGCAAGAGTTTTTCTTGGAATAGTCATGTTCTACTAATGCAGGCAGTGAATAGTAATGTCACATTAATAAAGACAGCAGACTATGTGAGTACAGATGGTTGGGTCTCATTATGAAAATAGCAAAATGTACAAGAATAAGATGCTGTGAGATCATCATGCTTTCCTCACCCCATACTCATCCTTTTTCTTGTATTTTTCTGTTTCATTGCATCTCTTTTTCAGATGAAATATATTTCATCCATTTCATAATGTTTCTACCCATCCTGACAGCCAGGCTGAACACCAGAGGACCTGCCTTGACTCTTGGCTAATGTTTAAACTCTTCTGCCTCTTTAAGGTGCTATATGTTTCCTGAATCCTTTGGCTCCTTTTCAGTCTTGGTGCAAACTCTCCTCCTTCCTCACCCAGCTATAGCAATACCCTCCTAACTTCCTATCTCAAGTCAGGTAAGTACCCCCTGCATTAGCAGGTAGATTCTTTATCACTGAGCCACCTGGCTTCCCTTATGTGTGTGTGTGTGTGTGTGTGTGTGTGTGTGTGTGTGTGTGTTAATCGCTCAGTTGAGTCCAACTCTTGTGACCCCATGGATTGCAGCTTGCCAGGTTCCTCTGTCCATAGGGATTCTCCAGGCAAGATTACTGGAGTGGGTTGCCATTCCCTACTCCACCCCTTATGTATAGTAGTCTGTATATACTAATCCCAGACACCTACTTTATCTTTCCCCCCTCCACCTTTCCCCTTTGGTAACTATAAGTTTGATTTCTAAGTCTGTGAATTTGTTTCTGTTTTGTAAATATGTATCTTTTCTTTTTATATTTCACATATAATTGCTGAACATGTATTTGTCTTTCTCTGTCTGACTTCACTTAGTATGATAGTCTCTAGGTTCATCCATGTTGCTCCAAATGGCATTATTACATTTTTTAATGGTTGACTAATATTCCATTGTATTTATGTACCACATCTTCTTTTTATTCATCTGTTGATGAACATTTAGGCTGCTTCCATGTCTTGGCTATTGTAAATGATGCTGCAATGAACACTGGGGTACATGTGTATTTTTGAAATATGGGTTTTTCCAAATATATGCCCAGGAGTAGGATTGCTAGATCGAATGGTAGCTCAAATTTTAGTTCCTTAAGGAACTTCCATACTATTCTCCGTAGTGACTGTACCAATTTACAATCAGGAATACATTCAATAGACAGCTCTAACCCCTACCCCACTGCTAAATCACTGCCATTTTACTTCTGAGTGAGTGGTGACATCATTTCTGTCCTTGGACTAACTAAAGGGATAAAAGACAAGGTGATAATCAGCGATGAGGGGAGGATAACTAGAGCACATATTAACTGGAGATCAAGAAGGCTGATTCTTTTAAAATGGAGTCAAACTTTTCTGACAAGCAATGTTTCCAAGTAAAAGAGTACCTACAAAAGTGGGAGTCGCAGAGAGTCGGGCACAGTTGAGCGACTGAGCACGCACCCACAGATGTACGCATTACCATATATAAAATAGGTAATTGACAAAGACATAGTATAGCACAGAGAACTGTATTCAATATACACTAATATCCTGTAGTAATCTAAATGGGAAAATAATCTGAAAAAGAACAGATAAATGTATACGTGAATCACCTTGCTGTACCCTTGAGATGAACACAACATTGTCAGTATATGTCAATATGCATTGGCAACTATATGCCAATGTAAAATAAAAACGACTTATGAACAAAAGAGTAAAAAGAAACAAGAAGTCCCACTTTACTCCAGTTTTATCACCTGTGGATACTGTTGGTGTCCTGCTCTAATTGCTTTCATCCTTCACCCCCTCTGTTAGTCCGCCCCTGAATTGTGCATGCTTTTCTGGGACTGTAATGGAAAGAGGACTGTCCTTTGGCAATGCAGCTGCCTAGCCCACAGGAAAAACAGGAACTGCCCAAGAGTCCTTATTTCCCCCAGAGTGGCCAGAAGAGGACAACTAACCGGAGTGGGAGTACAAGACACCAGCTACTTTCCTAAAGGTGGGGCAAATTCTGAGGTGCAATCGTTCTTTTTTGCTGAGTTGATTTATACTCTTGTATTAGTTTCAGGTATACAGCACAGTGACTCAGGTATTGCTGTTCTTTAGTTGATAAGCCATGTATGACCCTTTTGCCACCCTGTGGACAGTAGCCCACCAGGCTCCTCTGTCCGTGGGATTCTCTGATAACTCAGTGGGTAAAGAATCCAATGCAGGAGACTTGGGATCCATCCCTGGGTTGGGAAGATCCCTTGGAGGAGGAAATGGTAACCCTTTCCGGTATTCTTGCTTGGAGAATCCCATGGACAGAGCTGCCTGGCAGGTTACAGTCCACAGCATCACAGAGTCAGACACGACTCCATCAATCAAGCACACACACACACATGCTTTTCCAAATTCTTTTCCCTTTTATAAGTTATTACAAAATATTGAGTAGAGTTCCCTGTGCTACACAGTAGGTCCTTGTTCATTCTCTATTTACATTCAGTAGTGTGCATATGTTATTCCCAAACTCCTATTTTACCCTTCCCATCAAGCCCCATTCCTCTTTGATAACCGCAAGTTTGCTTACTATGTCTGAGAATCTACTTCTGTCTTTGTATGGCTTACTTTAGTTAATATGATAATCTCTAGGTCCATCCATGCAAATGGCATTATTTCATTCTTTGTGTGTGTGTGTGGCTGAGTAATATTTTGTAGTATATATGTATCATACCTCATCTTCTTTGCCCAAACGTCTGTTGATGGATATTTAGGTTGCTTCCATGTCTCAGCTATTGTAAATAGGGCTGCTATGAACTAAGGTGTACTTTTCAGGCCGAATGTAGGACTTAACTTGAAACTACTCCTGTGTTTGACTTCTTAGCTTCCCCTATCCTGTTTCTCCTACTTCCTTTTTGGCTTCTTCTGGAATCATTTCCTTAAAAAAAAAAAATTACTTGAACATAAACCCTTGGTTCAGGGTCTGCTTCTGGGAGAACCCCTGAAAAATCCGTTCATCAGAAATCCATCGAAAATAAAGATTGGACCATGTCACTCTCCTGCTGAAGCCTTCATAAGTGCTTGTTGCCTAGGTGACATCTTTATGCGACACTCAAGGTTGGCAGCTATCAGCATTACCTACCAAGTCTCTCCTAGCCCAGGATCTTAACCTAGGGAGCAGTGGGGTTGAACAGCTCCCTTGTCTCCTGCTTGGTTTCTGACGTTCCCATTATCTAAGAAATTTCTAGAAGCCCCTCAGCTTCCACAGCTCCCCGGATGGGTTGAGGCTCCCCTTTTGTACTCTTGTAATAACCTATCAATCACTTTCAAATGTGTTCCATTTACTACATTGTATTATGATTCTCTTGTTTGTCTCCCCAGCTAGAGAGAGGCACCCTCCAAATCAGGGAGCATGCCTTCACCATTTTAAAATCCCCACTGGCTAGCACAGTGCCTAACACATAGAAGGCCATCATTAAAAAGTTTTTGAATGAATTCACATAACAGCTTTCTCATGCGGAGTAACCAGAGATAGGAAAGTAATTATAGCAGTATGTGCTCCAATTCTGTCACGTGGAAACTAGAAACACACTCTTAGAATAATAAAAATGGCAAAGACTTTCAAAATATTTATGCTTCTGGCAGTCAGGGTGTCACTACAGTGGTTAAACTGATTAGACATAGGTGTTAGGACTTTATCCTGTAATAATATATACCTTGGACTTTTTTGGCTCAAAATTCTTTTACTCCATCTTAGATTATATAACTGGCTGGTTAGAGCCTTTATGTAACCATTGTTGGTTTTTTTTTAGTGGCTTTGTTTACAAAATATTTTTTTTAACTTAGTGGTTTTTGTGGACTACACAGGACTGTTCCCTGACCTACCTCCTGCATCAGGAACACAGCCGACTAGTTCCACAGCAACCACTCAGCACCATGCCTCATTCCTTGGCTGGGTTGGCATAAGTGAAAATGCCACAGGAAAAACAAGAGAGAGCGCTAAAATAAGCTCCCTTGGTTTCATCCTGCCAAAAACTATTTGGGAGAGTAATTCAACATCCATCAAATGTGCAAATGTCAAAATTAGGCAGAAAAGAAATGTATCTGCTATTTTTAAGGAGAAGTCACATCCCATTAATTGGAGAAGAGTGTTTGCAACATTCAGAAACTTGACAATAGGGTTTATGGCATGGAGAGCCAGGATCCCAGTGAGGAGACAGGCCAGAGCAAACGTGGTCCACAGACATTCAGCTGGGCGAGGGGAGGTTTTCCTTTATCTACAAGCAGTCCACATCTGGAAGACAGAGAGTGCTGGGAGCACCAAGAGACTAACAACACAATCAAGGGTCCTTTCCTGTCTTCATGTTGCTCACATTATGGGCTACATGTCATCTACTCCCATCCCCTCTCGCCTACTTAAGGACATCGTTATCTTTTCTCTTCCCCACATCATCACTTTTTCCTTTCTACTGGACCATACCCATCAGTATCAATGCAGCTATTTCTTCCATGTGTCTCCAATCCTTTCTTTATCTTCCCTTTCCCCCAGCGGCTCCTGTGCCATTTCACTTCTCCGTCTCACAAAAGTCCTTTTAAAAGTTTTCTCTATTGCTGTCTCTAATTTCTTTCCTCATGTTCTCAGTTTATCCCTCTCCAGTGAGGTTATTGCTCTTTCTCCATCAAAACCTGCCATTATCAAGGTACCATGGACCATCACATTGCTAAAACCAATGGTCAGTTCTCCGTCCTCAACTTACTTGATCCATCAGCAGCATTTAGCACAGCTGCTCATGCCCTCTTTAAAAACACTTCCTTCCCCTTCAGGACTTCTGGGAAAATGCACCTCCTGGATTTCCTCCTAGCTCACTGGTCCCTCTTTCTCTGTCTCTATGCTGATTCCTCTTCATCTGTTTGGCTTCTTGACATTGAAGTGATGTATACTCAGTCCTTTAAACTCTTTTCTCTCTACTTTCTTAATGAGTTCATCCAGTTTTGTGCTTTAAACACTCTTTCCATGCTAATGACTTCCAAAGCTACATTTTCAGTCTAGAATTCTCCCTGACCTCTAGATTCCTCTCCACTTGGGTGTCTCAGATGCATCTCAAACTTAGCATGAATTCCAAATGAATTCCTGGTCTTTCCCTGAAAACCTCTCTCTGAAGTTTTCCCCCATTTCAGTGCTGAGAGTTGCATAGGCTTAAGGTTTAGGACTCATCCTCAGTGTCCTCTTTTACTCACACTTCAACCCCAAGTCATGAGTGAATCCTCTTGGCTTTACCTTCAAGATCAACCAAATCTGACCACGTCTCACCATCTTCATTGTTGCCATCATGGTCTAACTTGCACCATCATCTCTCTGCTAGATTTTTGCAATAACCTCCTAATTGGTATCCCTGCTTCTCCCTACTTAAAAACTACCCTGACACCACATTCCCAGGCATTCCCTATCCTTCCTCGGTTATTTTTCCCCTGACCACTTACATCATATGTATATGATACAGTTCAAAGCACTTCTTATTTGAAGTGTACATTTTGATGAGTCTGACAGATTTATACACCTGTAACTACTACCACAATCAAGATATAGAGCATTTCCATCATGTTAAAAGATTTCCTTTTGCCCCCGCTTTTTTTTTTTTTTTTTTTTTGCAGTAAATTTATCTCTTCAATCCTGGCTCCAGGCAACCGCTGATGTGCTTTTTAATGACAGGGATGGAAGTGAGAGAAAGAACATGTTTTATCCTAATAGAAAAGATCCAGTAGAGAAGAAAAATAGATCATGCAGATCACTATAGATTGTATTTGCTTTTTCTAGAATTTTACATAAGTGGAATTGTTACCGTATGTACTCTCTTGAGTCTGGTGTCTTTTATTTAAATTAATTTTTATTGGAGTACAGTTGCTTTAGTCCCTGATGCTGGGAAAGATTGAGGACCGAAGGAGAGGAGGGCATCAGAGGACGAGATGGCTGGATGACATCATTGATGCAATGAACTTGGGCAAACTTTGGGAGATCGTGAGGGACAGAGAGGCCTGGCATGCTGCAGTCCATGGGGTTGCAAGGAGTTGGACACGACTGGGCAACTAAACAACAACTGTTGCTTTATAATGTTGTATTAGTTTCTACTGTACAGCAAAGCGAATCAGCTATGCATATACATATATCCTTGTTTTTGGATTTTCCTTCCCATTTAGGTCACCCTGAGCACTGAGTAGAGCTCCCTGTGATATACAGTAAATTCTCATTAGTTACCTATTTTATACATGTAGTGTATATATGTCAATCCCAATCTCACAATTCATCCTACTCCCCACTTTCCCCCTGAATGTCCATACATTTGTTCTACATCTGTGTCTCTATTTCTGCTTTACAAATAAGTTCATCTGTACCATTCTTCTAGATTTCACATATAAGCGGTTTTATATTAATACAATATTTGTTTTTCCCTTTGACTTACTTCACTCTGTATGACAGTCTCTAGCTCCATCCACATCTCTGCAAATGGCACAATTTTGTTCCTTTTTGTGGCTGAGTAATATTCTATTGTTGCTATGTACCACGTTGTCTTTATCCATTCCTCTGTTGATGGAGATTGCTTTCATGTCCCGGCTATTGTAAATAGTGCTGCAGTGAACATTGGGGTGCATGTGTCTTTCTGAATTATGATTTTCTCTGGGTATATGCCCAGGAATGAGATGGCTGGGTCATATGGTAATTCTATTTTTAGCTTTTCAAGGAACATCCATGCTGTTCTTCATAGCGGCTGTATCAATTTACATTTCCACCAACTGTGTAAGAGGGTTCCCTTTTCTCCACACTCTCCCCAGCGTTTATTGTTCATAGATTTTCTGATGATGACCATTCTGACTGGTGTGAGGCGATACCTCATTGTAGTTTTGATTTGCATTTCTCTAATAATTAGGTATGTTGAGCATCTTTTCATGTGTTTGTTGGCCATCTGTATGTCTGCTTTGGAGAAGTGTCTATTTAGGTCTTCTGCCCATTTTTTGATTGGGTTGTTTGTTTTTGATCTTAAGCTGCATAAGCTGTCTGCATATTTTGGAGATTAATTCCTTGTCAGTTGCTTCATTTGCACGTATTTTCTCCCTTTCTGAGGGTTTTATTTTCCTCCTGTTTATGGTTTCCTTTGCTGTGCAAAAGCTTTTTAGGTTTAATTGGGTCCCAGTGTCTGTTGTGTTTTATACAGATTTTTTTTTTTTTTTTGAACTTCATTCATGTTGTTGGATGTATCAGTGGTTCATTCCCTTTTATTTGGGGGTAGTATTTGATTTTAGGGAATATACCACAACTTGTTTCTTGAACTGCTAGTTGATGACCATTTGGATCATTTTCAAGTTGAAACTCTTATGAGTAAAGTTGAATGAATGCTAATAAAACATTTGTGTGCAAAACTTCACATGGATATGTTTTCAGTTTGGGTAAATACTTAGAATTTCTAGGTCCTATCATAAGTATATACTTAACTTTATAAGAAACTGTCAAATTGTTTTCCAGAGTTATTGTACCATTTTACCTTCCCACCAGCAGTGTGTGCTTCTTGTTGCTCTACATTCTTGGTGACACTTGATATTTTCAGTCTTTTTACACTCAGCTATTCTGGTGGGTGTGTACTGGTATCTCCTTGTGGTTTTAATTTGCATTTCTCTCTGACTGATAATATTAAGTGTCTTTTCATTTGCTGACCAGCCATCCAAACATCTTCTGGTAAAGAAAGTATCAGTTCAAATCACTTGCTGATGTTTTTCACTGAGTTACTGTTTCTTGATTGAGTTGTAAGCTGTTCTCTATAGACTCTGGACCCAAGTCCTTTGTCAACTATTTGCACTACATTTATTTCCTCCTAGGACATAGAGTGCTTTTCTTTTTCTTAATGGTATCTTTTGAAAAGAAGATACAATATTTTTAAATCTTTGATGAAGTCCAACTTATGTTTTTTCTTTTATTATTTGAGTTGTTTGTGTCCTAAGAAATCCTTGCTTTCATCAAAGTTATGGAGAATTTCTCTTATAAAGTATGTTTTGCTTATTTTATCTCCCACAAGATAAAAAATGCTACCAAACGGTCCAAAGTGATAGAGAATAATTTGAATATTTGACATAACTGTGCATGTCTATATTTTCCAATTTTTAGCATACCAGACTTTGTTATTTTACTTTGCTGATGAATTTCTATAGGCAGGCACTACATTATGGTGGTTAAGAGTAAAGACATGCAAATTAGACAGACCTGAAACTGAAATCTGCTGCCCATGCATAGAGGCCTTGACTGGGTAAGTCACTTAACTTCTCAGAGCCTCTTTCATCATAGGCAAAATGGAAAGAATGATGATTCAATGATGTAATACACATAATCCTGGGCACATAGATAGGGTTGCATGAATTTTAGATGCCATCATCATCATCATTATTATTATTGAAGTAAATTTGAGCCTCCAGGGTGAACTTAGCCATCAGGCTACAGTAAGTAGTATTTATAAAATAGAAGTTTAAAGTATTGCTATGATTATTATTAAATTATTATCCAAGCATTTCCCAAATAGTAATAAGCCACACATTTCACAGTAGGCAGTATGTTTTCCTAACAAAAATTTGGGGGTGTTTGTAATCTGTTGGAGCCATATGTCAACAGATTCCTCCCAAACTAAGAATAGAATAACCTCAAATTATTTTTTACCACAAAAGGACCATCTAAAAATGTCTTGGCTGGTACTGCTTCTGTTTCATAAAGTCAGGTTTGGAAAAGTTCTTGCAAATTTAATGTATTTGTAGCAATTGCTTTTTTGTTTTCTTTTCATCCTTGACCATTACAACCATTCATCAGTCACACGCTAGATCTTAGGACAGAATAGTACTTACTTGCTATATTTCTTTCTCATTCACCTTCTCTGATAACACATTAACAGAAATGATTCGGAGAGCTTGTGGGCAAGTTAGCAACATAGTTAGGTCCTCCTCATTATTTGTACATCATTTATAATTAAATTGACTTGTCACATTTAGAATCTAGAACTGAATATTTAATAAGCAATCTGTGCTCAAACATTGGTTGCATTTAATAAGCAAATATTTTAAACCAGCCATTCAAGAAGGATAAATTTTGGGTTTCTTCTGATAACTGCTAAACCATATGCACAGAAGTCTCCTATTTGTTCTACTGTGACTTTCCCAGAGGACGTAAACACAGTAAGAACTGATTTTGATGTAAATAGGCTGTGATGACCCAGGGGCTTTTGCTGTTCGGATTGCTTTAAACCTGCATTGCTTGGGCAGCAGTGCTTACTCTCCAGTGAAACATCCTGAAAGTACAAAATGACTCACACTCTCACTGATCCATCCGCTTCAATTCAAAGCACACGAGCTACACACAGCTTGCTTTTGACTGTTGTAGTATAGTGAAGTAGGATTTAGCTACATGTTTGTTTGCTTCCTTCAGTTCAGTCCAGTTCAATTGCTCGGTCGTGTCCGACTCTCTGGGACCCCATGGGCTGCAGCATGCCAGGTTTCCTGTTTGTCACCAACTCCCGAAGCTTGCTCAAACTCAAGTCCATTGAGTCGGTGACCCCATCCAACCATCTCATCCTCCATCATCCCCTTCTCCTGCCCTCTTGCTTCCTTATTCTTGAATTATATTCTATTTCCCCCATGTTTGCTCAGGGCATAATATTCATTTTGGGGGGTTAGGAAAGTTGGTTCTTGTCAGAACAGAATTATTCTGCTTTCTGATCCACTTTCACATCACACAGAAGTCTCTGGGTGTCAATGTGTGCTTTTTTCTATTTCTCCACTTCTTTTGGGTGTTGCAGGAGGCTGCCCCTGTGGGGGACCAACCAAGACACAGCTGTGTCAAGTGAAGCCCAGGGAATTATGACCAGAAGGACAAAAGGAGCAGGTTTCTTCTGGCCAAACAGATACTACATTTCTTAAGCACGAGAGGAACGACATTGGGACCCCACCAAATCCTGTCGCCTTTGGTGAATTACATCTTGATTCCCTGGGCTTTATTCTACATAAACAAGTCTCATTACTTGTTCTGTCAGTGCCGCTTAGAGAGCAATCATTTTAGATGATCCACTTTCTATGTCTTTCTAATGTGAATGGGTTCCTGATCATTTTTTGTGAACTGATGTGATGCAGAGGTGATATAGGAGGGAGGCAAAACCAAACAGAACACAAGATCACTGGTTGCGTGAGGAGGGATGTAGGGCCACTGAAGGATAGGGAAAAAAAAAAGAATGCCAAATTGTAAATCTTCATACTTTGCAATTGGTCTGAATAATGGAAGAGGCCTTTGCAGTGACCAGGCAGACAGCCTAAAGCAGTGGTTCTCCACTGTTCTCGACATTAACATCACCCAGAAGGCTCTAACACTACCTACATCTGGGCTCCACCCCTCACCCTTCAGCGAGGCTGATTTGATTGGCCTGGGATGGGGCCAGAGCTCAGTGTATCATTCCCTCTCCCAGTGCCTTCCAAATGCAGCCGGGGTCAATAACCTCAGTGTAAAGGAAGCTTCAGGAGTCCCCAAGAGTGGGGATCCCCACTTTGGTATCTTCTCTTAAGGAGCCTGGGGAAGTCCTAAGGACTGTTCAGCAATGGAAGAAATCCCCACTTCTATTTTGTGGGAAGAGGAGGAGGAGATGGCCTGTCATCACCCCTGGAAACTCCCTGGGGCCTTATGACTCTTCCTGATCTCTCCATACAGATAGTCAAGTCACCACAGATTGCCTTCCCAGCGAAGCATGGCCTGCTGCTCTTGTCCATTTTTTCACATTCTTTCGGAACCAAATTCCTTTGGAGGGATTTACAATTAATCTTTTCTCAAGTTAGATTTCAGGCAAGTTGGTATTGGTTGTAACCAGTTCGGCTTGGTGTAGATGGAGACCTATTTCTCCAGCAGTAGGAAAGCCTGTGGGGTTTTATGGCCTGTTTCTTGAACACAAGCACAATGCAGTTTACAACCACAACAGGTGTGGAGGAAATGGGTCATGATCGAATCCAGCTTAAAATCAGGTGACTGATTCTGTGCTTCTAGATTAGAACAAATAACAACAAAAAGCTGCATCAATTTTCTCATCTGAAAGATGGGATCCCAAAGACCTCCCTTTCCTGTCAAAGATCTGTTTAGGAAGATTAAATTAGAAAATGTAGGTGAGTTTAGTTAAAAACTCTATGTTACTCTTCAGAGGTGAAATACTGCGTAGTCCAGTTGCAGTCTGGTTTTCAATTTAGAATTCATTGCATTGAAAGAAATCTACCTTCTTTAGCCAATTTCCAAATTTCAGGAGGGCATGGAAGATGAAAATGCTTATATTAGCTCATGCATGTGAATCAAGATTTGTTAAAAATACCTTGCATTGGTAAAGGTTTTCAGTTTGTTTTTTTTTAATTTTTCAGAGATTTGAGCCATTTTATCTTTTAATCACTTGGTAGAAAATAAACTCCAAACCTAAGAAATTTTCAGCATGTAGACTGTCTCAATTTTTTCTAGGCTCAAATTATTCACATCTTCTTTAGTGAATCCCAGACTTTATAAAAAAAAAATCATTTCATTCTTAAGTACTTCAATATTAAAACACTTTTGGGATAAATAGTAGTGGTTTTAATGGTGATAAATGTGGAAATAGTCACCCTGGTATCTAGCTGAAAGTCACATGACTTATTTTTAGCACTAGGACTTGAAACTTTTGAGCTCTTCAATTTTATTAGAAAGAATTAATTCCCCCACCCTTTTTTAAAGTTCATTAAAAAAAAATGTATCACGTCTCATAAGTAAATGTGTTTTGTTAAAAACAATACCAAATAGGTGGTATTTGGGATTGGTTCTCATCAGTCAGGGGATAAATAAGTTGTAGAAAAGAGTCATAAAGTCAGAGAACTAGATGGAACTTGATTATCTTGTCCAGCTCCCTCATTTAATAATATTTATTTATTTATTTGGCTGCCTGGAGTCTTAGTTTCGACATGCAGGATTTTCTGCTGTGGTTCATGGACTCTCTAGTTGTGGCTTGTGTTGTGGTTTGGGAGGACTTTGGAGCAGGTGGGCTTCAGTAATTGTGGCATGTGGGCTTAGTTGCTCTGTGGGATGTGGGGTCTTAGTTCCCCAATCAGGGGTTGATTGAACCTGGGTCCTCTGCATTGCAAGGCTGATTTTTAACCACTGGACCACCAGGGAAGTCCCCTCCCTCATTTTAAAGATGAAGAAAATAAGGTCTAGAGATAAATATATATTTGTAATATATATATTTATATAACACATTTATATACAGTTATAGTATATATACTTATATTGTATATATTTATAATATACTTCTATATATAAATATGTATGATTGCTGCTGCTACTGCTGCTAAGTCACTTCAGTCGTGTCCGACTCTGTGCGACCCCATAGATGGCAGCCCACCAGGCTCCTCCGTTCATGGGATTTTTCAGGCAAGAACATTGGAGTGGTGTGCCATCACCTTCTCCGATGTTTGACCCTACTCACACATTAATTCAACTGTTCATTGTTGTATTTATTCAGGGATGGAATTATTCATGGAATATGTGATCATATGTTCAAATATACAAACACACAAAGAAAATGACAGAAATGCAGAATAGAAACAACCCCAAATAGAAATGATTTTCATGTACCTGTCTACATGTTCATATCTAAACTAGGAAGAGAGAATTAGTGGTATATGTAAAGATGAGTCATTATTCTTCTTTCTTACTGAGCCACATTTGCCTCCTTTTAAACTATTGCCTGTGATTAGAACTTCATCTATCTATATGTAAGAACACATCAATACCTAGGAACTAACTAACATTAGATAAGAAAATTGAATAATATTTATTATCTCCATATGTCTATTTCAATACCCACGGAGATTTAAAAACTACGTGGTTTTGTTGTTTTTAATAAAACTCAGTGAAAAGACTTGGATTAACAATAACCATTTTCATAAGGCACATTCTGAAGATGAGCTATGTTCATCCTTTTCTCAATAAATAATTAATTAATCAGCATTTATTTATGTAATTTTTACCTTCTCTAAACAAAAACAACCAATTAGGAAACCACCTACATCAAGCAATACTACTGAATCTTATATACATCTACATACATACTCCTTTGAAAAAAGAGTCATATTTTATGAACATATTTCACTAAAATTCAGTGCTGTGTGCTTAGTCACTCAGTCGTATCTGACTCTCTGTGACCCCATGGACGGCAGCCCACCAGGCTCCTCTGTCTCTGGGATTCTCTAGGCAAGAATACTGGAATGGGGTGCCATGTCCTCCATTCAGTGCTATAGTAATGTATAATAATAATCCATGTTTGTTACATACTCACATAACTGGTCCATGCCCAGCTTTCTTTATATCTACCCATCTTTACATTTCTTCATTTACTCATACATTGATTTACTTGTAAAAATCAATCTATCTCCGGAAGACGTCTGTGATCCATATATCTGAATATTCTGAACTTCTGCTGTATACTCATTTCCAGAAAGAAAAAAAAAGAAGGCCACTGGTAAATGATAAATGTGTAATTATATATACAATTGTTAAAGCTTGTTTTCACTGTCTGGAACTTTATAAAGAGAATTAGTTGACATTTTACCAAGATGAGGCAAAAGATTTCAATGGGTGAAATAATTAAGAATTTCCTTGAAAACAGATGAGAATTTAAATGAGTTCTACACAGATTTTAGTTTATATTTTCTCAGCATTGTGTCTCAGCAACACTAATATTGGTGATTTTAAAGGTAAGATAGTGACGACAATGGCTGAGTGTCCAAACAGGTTAGATTCATGGTGGAGTCAGTAAAGCAGAACAAAGATCTTCATGGAGCAATGACCCCGGACTGAACAAACATGACAAAATATGATTATATACAGAGCACATCAGAGCTAAAACACTGTAGAAAGGAAAAGTTCATATTTGGGGAAAAAACAAAGCCAACAGCATTTAATTCAATAGTTTCCTCTGGAACCCCGGTGAAAGGATGTACGTGTGCATTTGTATCCAGCCACAGACAGTGGCAAGCAGATTAGCTTAAGTTATAGCGGAGAAGGTAATGGCACCCCACTCCAGTACTCTTCCCTGGAAAATCCCATGGATGAAGGAGCCTGGTAGGCTCCAGTCCATGGGGTCGCTAAGAGTCGGACACGACTGAGCGACTTCACTTTCACTTTTCATTTTCATGCATTGGAGAAGGAAATGGCAACCCACTCCAGTGTTCTTGCCTGGAGAATCCCAGGGATGGGGAAGCCTGGTGGGCTGCCGTCTATGGGGTTGCACAGGGTGGACACGACTGAAGCGACTTAGCAGCAGCAGCAGCAGCATAGCTGTAGAATTATTGTCTCGGGTCACATAGGCTAGTGTCATTCATGGATGTAATATTCAGCAAGAGTTATGGTACCAGAGCAAGCAGATGGGACAGGGTTCCAAGAAGAACCTCCTGTGAGTTGGCACTCTGCCAGCATCTTTCTGCACACTGGATTTTTCAGATGCACTATCAGTGCAGTTACCATGTTGATTCTACCTGTTCCTTGAAAGATTTTGACTGCTTACATTGATGACTCTTGACCATGGGGTGTTAAAAACAAAAAACAAAAACACTGATGCTTGGGCCAAACTCCCAGAGATTCTTGATTGAATAGAAATGATTGAAGTCTGGGCACAAGTATATTTTTATATGCTCCTCAAGGGGCTTCGCTGGTGGCTCAGAGAGTAAAGAATCTGCCTGCAAATTGGGAGACCTGGGTTCTGTTGGGAAGATCCCCTGGAGGAGGGCATGGCAACCCACTCCAGTATTCTTGCCTGGAGAATCCCCATAGACAGAGGAGCCTGGCGGGCTACAATCCATGGAGTCACAAAGAACAGGACACGACTGAGCAACTAAGCACCGCACAGCACGGGGGATTTTGAGCTGTGCCTGGATTGAGAACTACTGACTTAGGTAATGAGGAGCCCTTACTGACTGGAGCTCTTCTGGGGAATGAGGGGTTGCCTTCTTATACCCAGAAGTCCTCCACATCACTGCCTAATGGGGTGTCACATTCTTGGGAGGATGTAGGACCAATTAGGATGGGGGCTGATAACGTGCTATCCATGTTCTCTCGTTCAATTTATTTTTTCAGTTGTGTGCGACTCTTTTTGACCCTATGGACTTTAGCTTGCCCGGCTTTTCTGTCTATGGAATTCTCCAGGCAAGAATACTGAAGTGGGTCACCCGTCCCTTTTCCCTTTTCCAGGGGATCTCTCTGATTCAGGGATTGAACCCAGGTCTGTCTATGGAATTCTCCAGGCAAGAATACTGGAGTGGGTCGCCAGTCCCTTTTCCCCTTTTCCAGGGGATCTCTCTGATTCAGGGATTGAACCCAGGTCTCCTGCATTGCAGGCAGATAGATTCTTTACCGCTGACCCACCAAGGAAGCCCAACTGGGTGGCAAAGCTCAACTGTGAAGATCCTCAACTGTGAAGATCCATCAGAGTTTTCATCATTAGAGACCAGGACATCCTCTGAAATCAGACGAGATGAATATTTTTAGGTCTGATCTGAACAGAAGACTTCGCAGGACAAATTTCTATTCTGTGTCTGGGCTGGATGTAGCCATCAGGAATTGGTTGTCAAATCAGGTCAGAGTGTCTGTGCTGGTTGTGAAGAAATGAGTATTATTTGCCAGCAAGGCACTGACCTGTCTCCTCAGGACACCCAGCCTTATTCTTTGGCTCTTTGTGGCTAAACTTACATAGAAAACACTATTTCCACTTTAAAATGAGAACTGAGAATGCAGATGGATTCTCTGAATTTGAATGAATGAAGCAATGTCCACACCCTTTTCAGCCTTGAGCAGGAAATGACTTTCTTTTTTATTTCCTATGCTGGAGGTGTGTTTCTTATCCGGAAAACAACATCGACTTTGGTACTGTAGGCAACTCATTTTAGCCAATAATGTTTCCCTTTAATACATGTGTTTGAAATTTTTTTCTATCATTTAGTTTTGCATTTAAAAAGTACTACATGGTTCATCAAGAAAGCTTAATATTTGGAAAAGGAAAATGAGAAAGAAAAAGAGAGGGGTAATATTACTATTTAGAAAATCACATTTACGATTTTGGCTTATATCTTTTCAGATTTTGGTTTTGTTTTTTAATTTCAGGAAAACACAACTGAGTAGTTAAAAGAGTCTGAAGAAGAGATCAAGTCAAAAGCTCAGTTATAAGAAGTAAGAAGCCCAGTAATCAAACTTGAGTGTTGGTCTGGAGACTAAGAAGGGTTTGATTTCCCAGTATAGGGTAGGTTCTGGAAACTATGGTCAGGTGGGATTTAAATGGCCACATCTTTGGGGAAGTAGAGGGCTACAGAGGTCAGGAAATAAGCTGAGTCAAGCAAATATCTTTTTTTAATTACATCATGGGCATTTTTTCCTTTGAAATATCCTTTAAAACCATTCCTCCTGTCTACACACCTAAAGCAAACGCAGCCTGGTCTCCTCTGACTGAGAATCTTCCTTCCCCCAGATGACATTACATACTGCTGCCAGATGCATCTCCTTAAACTGCTATTTTAACATTATCTTTTTTCTCCTTGGAGATAAAAAAAATGTCTCCGATTGTCAAATTGGGTCAGTTCCAGACTTCTCCTCCTGGCTTTCATAGTTCTCTGTAACTTAGCACTAATCCATTTATTCAGCTCTGTTTTTCTTGTCATTCTCTCACTCCAATCAGGTAGATGGATTAATTGCTCTAAAAGGGCATCATAGTCCTTACCTTTATCCTTACTCTCATCCCCATTTGAGCATCCCACGTAGCTCAGCTGGTAAAGAAACTGCCTGCAATGAGGAAACTCCGGTTCACTTTCTGGATCGGGAAGTTCCCCTGGAGAAGGTATAGGCTCAGTTCAGTTCAGTTCACTCACTCAGTCATGTCTGACTCTTTGCGATCCCATGGACTGCAGTACACCAGGCCTCCCTGCCCATCACCAACTCCTGGGGTTTACCAAACTCATATTCATTAAGTCAGTGATGCTATGCAACCATCTCATCCTCTGTCGTCCCCTTCTCCTCCTGCCCTCAATCTTTGCCAGCATCAGGGTCTTTTCAAATGAGTCTGCTCTTCACATCAGGTGGCCAAAGTTTTGGAGTTTCAGCTTTAGCATCAGTCCTTCCAATGAATATTTAGGACTGATTTCCTTTAGGATGGACTGGTTGGATCTCCTTGCAGTCCAAGGGACTCTCAAGAGTATTCTCCAACACCACAGTTCAAAAGCATCAATTCTTCCACTCTCAGCCTTCTTTAGAGTCCAACTCTCACATCCATACATGACTACTGGAAAAACCATAGCCTTGACTACACAGATCTTTGTTGGCAAAGTAATGTCTCTGCTTTCTAATATGCTCTCTAGGTTGGTCATAACTTTTCTTCCAAGGAGCAAGCGTCTTTTAATTTCATGGCTGCAGTCACCATCTGCAGTGATTTTGGAGCCCCCCAAAATAAAGTCTGTCACTATTTCCACTGTTTCCCCATCTATTTGCCATGAAGTAATGGACCAGATGCCATGATCTTAGTTTTCTGAATATTGAAGGGATAGGCTACCCACGCCAATATTCTTGGGCTTCTCTGGTAGTTCAGTAGGTAAAGAATCCTCCTGCAATGTGGGAGACCTGGGTTCAATTGCTGGGTCACGAAGATCCCCCTGGAGGAGAACATGGCAACCCACTCTGTTATTTTTGCCTGGAGAATCCCATGGACAGAGGAGCCTGGTGGGCTACAGTCCATGGGGTCACAAAGAGTCAGACATAACTGAGCAAGTAAGCACACACACACACACACACACACCCCCCCATATTATGGTCTGGTTTGGCATGTCCTACCTTCTTCCATCTGCCTATTTTTAGTCAAAGCTTAAATCTAGTAGCAGCTCCTTCACAATATGTCCCTTGATAAATACACATTGATTTATTATACACATTGATTATGTCTTAGACCTATCACACCAGTCATAATTTACCACTGCTGCTGCTGCTGCTAAGTCACTTCAGTTGTGTCCGACTCTGTGCAAGCCCATAAACGGCAGCCCACCAGGCTCCACTGTCCCTGGAATTCTCCAGGCAAGAACACTGGAGTGGGTCGCCATTTCCTTCTCCAATGCATGAAAGTGAAAAGGGAAAGTGAAGTCGTTCAGTCGTGTCCGACTCTTTGCGACCCCATGGACTGCAGCTTACTAGGCTCCTCCATCCATGGGATTTTCCAGGCAAGAGTACTGGAGTGGGTTGCCATTGCCTTCTCCTACTTACCTACTAACTTGTATTAGTCATCGTTTTATTTTTGTTATATATTTCTCTTAAATTTAATCACAAGCTCACTGAAAATAATATGTATAGCTGGGTCATTTCTCATCTAGTATATAGGGTCAAATTTGTGTACATAAGTGTGTGTGTGCTCAGTCATGTCCAACTTTTTACCACCCTATGGACTATAGCCCACCAGGTTCCTCTGTCCATGCAATTCTCCAGTCAATACTGGAGTCGGTTGCCATGCCCTCCTCCAGGGGATCTTCCCAAGGCAGGGATCAAACTCGAATGTCCTACATCTCCTGTATTAGCAGGTGGATTCTTTACCACTCAGCCACTCTGTAAATAAATACTAAGTTCATTAGATAAAATAGAGATTGTACATGATTTAATATTCAAATTCTACTATAGAATCTAATAATAGAATTCAATTCTATTATAAATTCTATTTTCTTAGGATTTTAAATGAAATTATCATTTATTTTCTCCACTCACTGAAATAGTTTTTTCTGTTTATGCAACATAATTCATCATATGTAACATAATACATAAATATTATACAACAAAATTCATCAATAATAAAACTTAGAAAAGACTGTAATTTGCAGATATAACAATCAAACTCAAATATTTTTACCTCTCTTTTTCATATTCACCAGTGGCATTAAAACAGATTCACTCAAAGTAATCTAGGATAAATATGAATTTATCATCCTCATGATAAGGAAGATAGTGCTCAAGGATAGATAAGAAGTTATATTCTCTAAGTTCATTTAGCTACCATTTTATCTATGTTCGCCTTCTACAGTTATACCAGAAATTTATGTTTAGAAAAAATAGAATCTTGGAGGACTCATATTTAAAGAACATGTAAAATGGTAATGATTGTAAAATCAAATAAAAAATAAAATCACAAGCCCAGCCATAAGAAAGTACCAGCACAGATAAGAACTCTCGTCTGGGTACCATTTCCTCTTAGAAGACAGAACCATGAATACAGAGGGCTGACTGTAAGTTATACTTGGATTTTTTACAGTGTGTGTGTGTGTGTTGGGGGGCTTGGCACCCTGAAATCCAGCTTGTTCAAAGTTCAGCTGTATATCCTTTCAGTGATTTCTAATATAGATGGGCTCAAAGTATATATTAAGTTATATAACATTTATTGTGGATGATTTCCCATGAAATATATACAAATATACAACATCCTTTTCTATAGGCTCCTGATTTTCCATTGGATTTAACCAATCTCTATCGGTAGACATTAGTTTGATTCACAATATTCCATTGTCTTTAACCTTTTCAACCATTTAGTTCGCTTGCTTCCTTTGTGCTGGTATAAACTCTGCACAAAGAAACATGTATGTTCTTCTACCTACATCTGCTTGTCCTTTACAGATTAGGAAACATGATTTAAAATTTTTTTTTCTGCTTCTGTATTCATGGAAAACAGTCACAGAAATAAGCAAAATCTCAAAGCGAAACCACCCATAAGCTCAACATTTAGAGAAAACCACTTCTAAGGATCTCTGTCCTTCCAAATTCTCTGTTTATCTATATGGTTTATTTCTTTTTAATTTGTTATTGAAATCTAGTTGATTTACAATATTATATGAGTTTCAGATTACAATATAGTGATTCAATATTTTTAAGGATTATACCCTTAAGTTATTATAAAATAATTATCTCTATGGTTTAAAAGAATAACTATATTCATATGTTTCTCAATAAAATCACCATTCAAAAATTTCTTTGTCCCCATTGCATCTAATGATGTGATTATGAGCACTCATGAAAAAAAAAAAGTTTGCTTTGGAATATATATCTGGAACAAAAGGTCTTAAAAGATGTATCTGCAATAGTGAATCTTACCTTGTCTCTTCCTTTAAAACCCTTGAAGACCAGCTATTTTTCTGTAATTAAAACATCTACAGTTCTGGAGACTGAGCCATGCCAGGTACTGGGGAAGATAAGGTTGGGTAGAAGAGCAGGGACAGTTGAAAGGTGTCTGAGCAGCCAAACGGTGCATTTTTTAAAACATCTTCTATTTTTTGAAATTTATTTATTATTTAGTTTTTGGCTGCACTGGATCTTCATTTCTGTTCTTGGTCTTTCTCTGGTTGTGGCAAGCATGGGCTACTCTTCATTACGGTGTGAAGGCTTCTCATTGTGGTGGCTTCTCTTTGTTGAGGAGCACGGGGTGTAGGCTCATGGGCTTCAGTAGTTGTGGCTCGTGGGCCTGAGAGCACAGGCTCAGCAGTTGTGGCCCAAGGGCTTAGTTGCTCAGGGGCATGTGGAATCTTTGCAAAGCAGGGATTGAACCTGTGTCCCCTGCATTTGCAGGCAAACTCTTATCCACTGAACCACCAGGGAAGTCCAACATTGTGATTTCTAATCCTAAATTTCAGCTTTCTCCTTCCCTTGGAAAGATGGTATGGGGTGAACTCAAACTTCCATTTAAAGTATACATAGCAACTTGAAATAATAAGTTGTAATTTGGGATAGGTTACTTGATCTTATATTCTGTGTATGAACTTTCTAGTTTATCAACAAGTTTCATGCTCTGTAAAGTGAGGAACATGGACCAGGTGATTTATAGAGTTCTTCCTAGCCTAGCGGCAAGCTTCTGAATTCCAGGATTCTAGGTCTATTCCTCTCCTATTTGAAGGATACCATCACACATTGCCTGGCACCAAAAAGGCTCTTGATAAATGTCTGTTGACGTCAATTAAACAAGGACAGAAAAGATCAAATCTAACTAGATTAATTACTCTATAAAAAATAAATTGAGACTCTATAAATGACTGAAAAAAGCAAATTCCACTGTGGCAGGATGTCTGGTAATTATTTTGCTCTTAATTAGTCTTAAGTTGATAATGGCCAAAACGTTGACTGGTAATAGAATTAGAGCTTCACATATAACGTAACCAGATTGAGGAAATAAATACCAAAGTTTGAATTCATTCTGACTGCACACTAACTTAAAGTATGGCAACTCAGAGAAGAATCCATTACAGATATTCAAGATACATGGAAGCCACTATTGGATAAAAAAAAGAATGAACCCTCTGTTTATACTTCGTTTTGCCTCCTTTATCTTGGAATCCTCCTCCATCTCATGTACTCACTTCTTGTTCTGCATGCTGCCCTTTGATGACTTCTTGTCTTCAAGATTGTTCACTTAACCAAGTTTCCCCTCTCTAAATACACTGGAGGTGGATCTGGGGTAACCCAGACACACTGGGGAACTTGTCCCAGATCACCCCCTCTTTAAGCAAAGTGGAAGAGACCTGAAGGCACTGGTGCTGAAATCGAGGGTGAACTCACGGGGGCTGAGCCACATGGACACCTAGGTTGATTAAAATGTGAATACCCTTAAAGATACTGGCTCAGCTGTAAAGAAACTGCCTGCTAAGCAGGAGACATGGGTTTGACACCTGGGCCAAGAAGACCCCCTGGAGGAGGAAATGGCAATTTACCCACTCCAGGATTCTTTCCTGGAGACTCCTATGGACAGAGGAGCTTGGCAGGCTGCAGTCCATGGCATCGCAAAGAGTTGGGCATGACTTGGCAACTGAAAACAACAACAACAATAACCCTTAATGATACTCTTAATGATATCATACTTAATGATATCATAATTGTGTCTTTAAAGGGGAAAAATTAGGTAGTTAGGGGATCTGAAAAACTGAAGTTTCCAGTTTAACTCAAAGTCAAGTTTTTTTTAAAAAATTGAAATGAAATTGAAGGATTGACTCAATGCTTCACTTTCCACCACATATCTGGTTTCAGCCAACCTAACTCAGTATCTCAAACACCCATGAAACATACATGACTTTAAGAACATCAATGCCAATGACTGTTATCAAGTTAACACTGAGTTTAAGAAACATTCAAAAAAAAGAAACATTCAATTTACCAAGAACTTTATCAGGTGTGAGGTAGCCTCTGCTGCTGCTAAGTTGCTTCAGTCGTGTCCGACTCTGTGCAACCTCATGGACTGCAGCCTACCAGGCTTCTCCGTCCATGGGATTCTCCAGGCAAGAACACTGGAGTGGGTTGCCATTTCCTTCTCCAATGCATGAAAGTGGAAAGTGAAAGTGAAATCACTTAGTCGTGTCTGACTCTTAGCGACCCCATGGACTGCAGCCTACTAGGCTCCTCCATCCATGGGATTTTCCAGGCAACAGTACTGGAGTGGGGTGCCATTGCCTTCTCCCGAGGTAGCCTCTAGGTGCATTTAATCTTTGAAAAAGATTTATGGTTATCTGCAGGTGGTATTCTCACACATGAATATATAAGATTTGCCTCTTTAGAACATGCATGTCTTGTCCATGTTGTCTTGCCATAGCAAACTAGTACAGTTATCACAACAATGCCCAGGAAATTTCCTCATGACAAAAAATCAACTACATTCTACTTGTCCCCATATTCTGTCTGCCTATGCTGCTGCTGCTAAGTCACTTCAGTCGTGTCCGACTCTGTGCTACCCCATGGATGGCAGCCCACCAGGCTCCCCGACCCTTGGATTCTCCAGGCAAGAACACTGGAGTGAGTTGCCATTTCCGCCAATGCATGAAAGTGAAAAGTGAAAGTGAAGTTGCTCAGTCGTGTCTGACTCTTAGCGACCCCATGGATTGCAGCACACCAGGCTCCTCCGTCCATGGGATTCTCCAGGCAAGAGTACTGGAGTGGGGTGCCATTGCCTTCTCCGTCTGCCTACGCTAGACCACTTGAAAAACAGAATTGCAATGATACTCAAGTAGACCTCATTGACCAATGTGACAATGTCAGTCCAGTTAGTAAAATATGCACCCGCATTATGTAGTGTGATGTTGGTCACTAAGGAAATTCTGTAAGTCACATTTACTCCAATTCATGGAGCATTCCATTTATTTGCTTCCCTTTATAATCTTTTACTATTTCTATAGTGTGCCAAATGCACATCTGAACGTGAATCCATGTGCTGAGTGTACAGAGAATTTGAGGTACCTTCACATTGTTGACTGTCTGCCTGTGGGGAGATTTTGGAATGCAAAATTGTGTTCACACCCTAAGAGGTCCTTTGCAGCCAAGGTCACACTGGTCTGTCCCCTACCAGATCATTAGCAATAAGAGTTCAAGGACTATAGTCTCAGCCTCTTTTCCCGGTACTTAGATCCTCTCAATGGATGTTAGTTGCAAGAACAATTGTATCCACAAACAGGAGTAATTAGCAAAATTGTTAAAGTTCATTGATTCTTTTCCCTTCATGTTTGAATTACTATGTTCTGCTGCTAATAAGGGTGTTTGTGCTTGAAATGAAGGCTATTTTTGCCTAAAGATAAGTGAATAAAAGTTATCATTCCTTAGGGCAACTGCTTAGAACAGTCTTCTTGGGTTCAGTAAATTATTATTGACTTAAATGGTCTTAGCCACCCCATATATTACAAAGATCCATTCAGATGATAATATTTTTACCCTGCTGAGTACTTTCAAATTGAAATTATATAGCAAAATAATTTTTTTAGTAATATAAATGATATCTAAAGTGCCTAGAAAAATGCTTGCCATCTTGTAAATACTCAATACATATTAATTCTTTCCCTCACACATATTAAAAAAACAATAAAAATTCTAACTTTAAAGCTTGGTGGAAATACATAAGATTAACTTAATTAGAGGGCAAATGACAAAAAGAATTATGTCAGAATTATCTTTTGACCTAGCAAAGAGGTTTAACTATCTCATCAGAATTTTTATGTGTTACTCTGCCCTTCTCATATCTCTTGACATCATAGTGGAAATGCATCTAAATTAAGGTTGTCAGATAAAATAGACAACATCTAGTTAAATTTGAATCAGATAAACAATAAGTACTTTTTTAGCATAAATATGCCCTATGTAATATTTGGGACATCCTTATGCTAGAAAATTATTAGTTGTTTATTTGATATTCCAGTTTAACTGAGCACCTTGTTAAATTTTTAAAATTTTTATTTTTAGCTTATAAACAGTATAAATTTATTTCTCATAGTTATGGAGGCTGGGAAGTCTAAGACCAAGGCACTGACAGATTTGAGGTCTATTGAAGACCCACTTCCTAGTTCATAGGTATCTTTCTTCTTGGCACAACCTCATATGGCAAGAGAAGTGGCACTGAATTTTTATTTGCTAAATCTGGCAACCCAAATCTAACAGCAATGAGCACCAGCAATTTAAAAAACAGTAATACTTTGTTGAGCTCTTTTTTTTTTTTTCTTACAGAATGTTTGACTGGCAGTTGACCAGTTTCTTTAAAGGTTTTAAGCTAATTTTGTCCTCATCCTAAACCTATGGTTAGTTTGCATAAAGGCACTGTGATTTCACCTTTTTTTTTAATTGCTCTAGAATCAAAATGTCTGTTTTGACTCTCCATGGTCACCAGAATGTGGCTTACAAAAAGGGAACAGTTGTTAGTCCTGGCTAAAAGCCAGACATTTGGTGTAGAATTATCAGTTGCTTATTCTACTAGAAGTTTCAGTGGAAGCTTGTAAAGCAGGTTTTCCTTATTGGTTTGGATTGAGTAGCCAGGAGACCATTTACACTGCTGTTTATTTTCACTGCATAGTGAAGAGCCCTGAGCATTCGCACTGGAGAAGACTGGGCAAAGCTCGATAAGCAGTGTGGCCACGGGCTAATCACCTAGACAGAGAGCTCGCCAGTGAGCTGCTGGGCACAGAGCAGGGAAGCCCAGAGCCAAGTTTGATTGGAGGTCTTGGCAGTGCACCACTAGCAAAGAAAGGAAAACCAGAAGTTTTACTAAATTGGTCATTTTATGAACCCTTAGTTTCTTCATTACTTACCACTCTCGAGCAACCATATAAATCATCTCGTGCCTGAAATCTAAAATTCCAAAGAGTTGGTAGGTGAGCAGCTGTGGGCAGCTGAGGCTTCTTGCCAACATAAAACCCGAAGGACATTCCGGGTCTTTCGCCAGCTCCCCAAAGCCCTCTTTCCTTTCTTCTCTGAGCCCTGGGGATTGGCAGCCTGTTTCCTTTCCACTGTTACCACCTGTTCTTTCCAACTGCGTTTATCTGCTCCCTTGGTACAGAAGACAGCCCTGCAGCTTCTGCTTACCTTGTTCATAGCGACGGCCTACCATGCTTCAGGCACTCTCCTGTGTGCTTTACACCATAATATTGTTTAATCTTTATTATAGTCTTGAGATAGAGATTTCTGCCTCCCATCTTACAGAGGAGGAACTGAAATTCTGAAAGGTCAAAGAAAATACCGAGGCCTTAAGTAACGAAGATGCAATTCAAAAACAGTGCTATTATCTCCGTGTGGTTCCTGAGGCAGACAACATCCCTTGGCTGACACTGCCAGTAAAACCCTAAGAAATGGGCTTTCCCTCATTCAGCCCCAGATCCTCTCACAGGAAAATACAGAGACCACAGTCATAATAGTGGGTCTCTGAGGCTTAATGAGACTTTCTTAGGTGAGATGAGATAGATAAGAGATCTTGTAAAGAAGTGGTTTTCAAACTTTGATGTATATGACAGGGCTCCAGTTATTTAAGAGTTAAGTGGTAGAGTGTGTGGCTTCCTTCAGTACTGCAAAGCAGAGTGGGCAGAAGATCTAAATAGACATTTCTCCAAAGAAGACAGACGGATGGCTAATGAAAAGCTGCTCAATGTCACTCGTTATCAGAGAGATGCAAATCAAAACTACACGGAGGTATCACCTCACACCATCATCCAAAAAATCTACAAACAATAAATGCTGGAGAGGGTGTGGGGAAGAGAACCCCCTTGCATTGCATTGTTGGCGGAAATGTAAAAAAGGAAATGCAAAAGCAGGTAGTCAGACTTTTGAATGTGGTTGCTCAGAGCAGTTATATGATAATGGTGGAAGCACAGAGGCCAGTGAGGTGAGGGCAGAGGTTTTAGTAGGGAAGGACCACTTGATCTAATTTCACCTATTACTTTAGCTAGAACTCAATCCAGTCCCCTTTCTTGAAGATGTGAGGTTTGGAGGGCTGGGGATTGGGTGTTTTTTTTTTTTTAAACTTTTTTTCATTTAATTTTTGGCCAAAGGAATCTTGCTTACCCTTATAGAGTCTATGAGATCCTTTCTGCTCTCTCTGGCATAACAATAATCTCAGCACCCTTTATTTCCTGGTTTTTCACTCTATAGCATGAGAAACACAGGATCCATTGACAGTCCAAGAACTAACTTCTTTCAATACAGTAAGTCCCCTACATATGAATCTTTAAGTTGCAAACTTTCAAAGATGCTAACATGCATGCCAGCCCCAGTATGCCAGCTGTTGTTCTGTACTATAGTACTTTTCAAGGTACTGTACTGTAAGGTTTAAAATGTTTTCTTTATTTTTTTGTATTTGTTTTCTTATGTACATATTATTTGTGTGAAAAGTATTATACACCTATTACTGTACAGTACTATGTAGCCAATTTTGTTAGCTGGATACCTAGGCTAACTTTGTTGGACTTATGAATGCTCTCTTACAATGGAACTCATTCATATGTAGGGCACTTACTGTACAACAAAAGCTTTAACAATGGTTCCCGGCAAATGTTTACAGGTACTTATATTTTACAGTCTTGGAGAAGGAAATGGCAACTCACTCCAGTATTCTTGCCTGGGAAATCCCATGGACAGAGGAGCCTGGCAGGCTACAGTCCATGGGGTGACAAGAGTCGGAAACGACTTAGCAACTAAACAACAATAACATATTTTACAATCTGCCACAAGCCTGTGACAAATGTGAATTATAATCTAAAGAAGTTCTTATGGGAAATGCTCCTTTCTTCTTCCTAAATATTTTGAAGGCCTTCCATTAAAGCAAAATAATTTTGAAAAATAGGTATTAATCACAGAAATAGAAATGGGATCACAGGGAAATCTAACTAGTAGGTAATAAAGATGATACCAGCATAAGAAAATCTATGCACATTTACTGCACAGCAACTGAATTTTGTTTGTGGTCATTTACCAGTTTGCTCTTAAAATCGAACATCTTCAGAGGAGGAAATAGAGAAGAAACTGAGTTTTATTACCAGCCTACTCTATGCTTAGAATGTTCATTTTAGATGCTGTTTATTTCTCATAACAATCTTTAGGTATAAATGATATTCTTCTGTACTTTCTCACTGATGCCAGAAACCTCATATGTCCTCTCAGGGAAACTTCTAGTTAATTATTTAAAACAAAACAAAACACTTGAATACTATAGCAAATATAATCACATGTCAAAAACCAATCTTCAAACATCATAGCCAAAGATGCCATGCTTGCCTAAAATATATGATCTTGCCAATGTAAATAAATAACAGATTCACTTTAATGTGACTTACGGAAGAGTGAAGTAACAGATTCTTGATCTTTGATATGTACTTCTGGACTTAGTAATGTAACCACAGAATTACATGGAAACTACAGTTGTTAAATCACATAAAAAATACAATAGGTGATGATTTATCAGTGTCTTGGAAAATGACATCAGGAAAAGGTAGAGAGGAGGAAGATTCAAGTGAGAGGGATTCAGAATGTACAAAGGCAGAGAGGTCTGAAATAACAGAGAAAGAAGACTGTAAATGATTCAGGATTACTTAGAACAGGGGTTGACAAACTGACCCATAGGCCAAATATGGCCAGTCATCTAGTGTTTATGGCCTGTGAGCTAAAAATGGGTTTTACAACACTTTAAAATGTTTGGAAAACAACCACAAGAAGAATATTTTATGAGGCATGAAAATTATATGAAATTCAAATTTTAGTGTCCATAAATATAGTCATATTGGAAGGCAGACATACTCACTTGTTTATATATTATATATAGTTGCTTTCACGTGATGACTGCAGAGTTGAGTAATTGAAACAGAGGGTGCATGAAATGCTCTCATTGCTGCCCAATGCATGATAATTCACAGCGATGCACTTATAACTCTACAGCATTTAAGTGTAGCACATATTACTATTGTTGTTGCTCGTTGTTCAGTGGCTCAGTCATGTCCAACTCAAACTCATGTCCATTGAGTTGGTGATGCCATCCAACGGTTTCATCTTCTGTTGTCCCCTTCTCCTCCTGCCTTCAATCTTTCCCAGGGTCAGGGTCTTTTCCAATGAGTTGGCTCTTCGCATCAGGTAGCCAAAGGATTGGAGCTTCAGCCTCAGCATCAGTCCTTCCAGTGAATATTCAGGATTGATTTCCTTTAGGATTTACCAAGACATTTATATTTATTACCAGAGCATACCTATCATGTCAAAACAAGAAGAGTAAGTTGTTGGGGGTTTTTTTTGACATACTGTCTTGAAAGTGAAAGTGTTAGTCGCTCAGTCATGCCCTACTCTTTGCAACCCATAGACTATAACCCACCAGGCTCCACTGTCCATGGAATTCTTCAGGCAAGAATATGGGAGTGGGTAGCCATTCTCTTCTCCAGGGGATCTTCCCCACCCAGGGATTATACCCAGGTCTCCCTCATTGCTGGCAGATTCTTTACTGTCTGGGCCACCAGGGAAGCCCATCTTATTTTATTCAAATAGCAGTACGCTCGTACATGGTCCAAGAACACTTGAATACTATAGCAAATATAATCACATGTCAAAAACCAATCTTCAAACATCATAGCCAAAGATGCCATGCTTGCCTAAAATATACTGTCTTGCCAATGTAAAACCACATCCACACCTCAGTCACCACCAAACCATTCAGTAGAGCTTCCTTAATGGTGAGCTGTTGGAAGCTACCAGTTTGAGCACTGTTGATTATTTTTTTCAAGCCTGAATAGCTGTAGGGATCTCAGCAGGGGTTGGAGGAACCAGGTCAACCTTGGCATAGTGCCAAAATGTGGTCAGCTGAAGCTTGGAAGTAAGTCACAGGAGCGTTGACCAGTGCTGGGACCTTCTCTGAAACGTTACAGACAAACAGCGTCATGGTTCTAGGACAGAAAGTCTGCCACCCCAACTGGCTGCTTGAGTGTCACCCATCTGGAAGTGAAAAGGAGGTTTTGAATGTCACATTTTAAGGGAAAGTGGAATATGGATGATTTTGTTATTATATGGCAAAAAATTTTGTATATTATACAAGGACTTGATAGCTGTGCTACAAGAATACAATATATATAGGCATTAGCAGACCCAGCCTTCGTAACAATATTTTAATTCACAGGAAAGCCACAGTCAGAAAAATAGATAATTTTAATTTTAACACAGAATACCTCATCACGCAAAATTTCTGTACAAAAATAAAAAAATGAAAATGGGGCTGCAATCAAAGTAAGTTTCAGAGTGATTTGTTATTCAAGCAGAAAGCCATTTACCAATACAAGTTAATTAAATTGTGCTTGATTTCAACAGCTGAAGAAATCTGTACATAAAAATAAACATGTTTAAGACTATTAGCTGCTTAGTGAGAACAGTTGCTTGAGGGCCTGGGGAATAGCATCAATAGTCAATTTAAAAACAAGACAAAAGATTTTTGCATTGTTTTCCTTGGCTCTTGATGAGCTGACAGATGCTGTCAATCCTCCTCAATGATTGGTTATTTGAGGAGTCCAGACAGAGTTTGAGGTGACCAAAGTATTAACCTCTGTGAAAAGTATGTGTGGAAAAGAGCAGAGGTGAGAGAGAAGTTAAGAAATACAAATTCAGCACAACCTGAAGTTGAATCTGCCATGATGTGTGACAACTGATGATGGTAAAAAAAAGTATATGCTTTTTTACAGGAAATGGCTCAGTTGGACAAATTCACAAGGCTTGTGGAAAGGGAAGGTTGTACATTGTTCATCAGAAGCTAGTTTGCAGAAAATATGTGAATCTATTGTGTTCTTGAAATCTACTGTGTGTGTTATTGCAGCGTCAGTGGTGAATTTCATTGCTGTTGGGGATTTAACAATTGTTAGTTCCAAGAATTCCTGCCAGAAACAGAAGCTAAATATCTTGACCTATCACACAGTAGTTCAATGGCTTAGTGGTAAAGTCTTACTGTAATTTTTTAAACTTTTAGGCCTGAGGGACTTCCCTGGTGGCGCAGTGGATAAGAATCTGCCTACCCATGCAGGGGACATGTGTTCAGTCCCTGGTCAGGGAAGATCCCACATGCCATGCAGCAACTAAGCCCGTGCACCACAACTACCGAGCCTGTGCTCTAGAGCTCTCGAGCTGCAATGACTGAAGCCCGTACCCTAGAGCCTGTGCTCCGCAGTGAGAGAAGCCGCCACAGTAAGTCCTTGCCCTGTAAGCAAGAGTAGACCCCAACTGCCAAAACTAGAGAAAGTCTGTGGCAGCAATGAAGATCCAGCACAGCAAAAAGTTCATTAATTAATTAAAAATTATGGAACTGTGCTTATTTTTTTTTTAAGTTTAAGGCTGAGCCATGAAACAAATTTCAATTAATTTCAAAAGACTGAAATCTTACACAGTGTTTTTCTGACGGCTAAAATAGTTAGAAATAAATAATAAGAAATCCTAAAGAGTTTCAAATATTGGAAATTAAACAGCACACTTCTAAATAACAAACACCTGCATCAAAAAATTATTCCCGAAGAATATTAAAAACTATTCTGAACTGAATAAGAAAAACACAAACGAAGTCTGTGTTATATATTAAAGCAGTGTTTGGAACAAAATCTGTAGCTTGAAATCCTTATAAGACAAAGATGTTTTAAGTCTAAGTTTCCACATTAAGAAACAAGGAAAATGAAAAGAAAATTAAATTTAAGATAGGGGAAAGAGGACATAAATATAAAAGCAAAAATCAAGGAAATAAAAACACAAATATAGAGAAACTTACAAAGCCAAAATTTGATTCTTTGAAAAAAATTAATAACATTGACAAATAACTAGATTGATCAAGAGAAAAGAAAACACAAATTGCCAATATAGACATAGAAGAGGGAATACCAGGGACTTCCCTTGTGGTCCAGTGGGTAAGAATCTTCCTTGCAATGCAGCAGACATGGGTTTGATCCCTGCTCCAGGAAGATCCCACATACCATGGAGCTACAAAGCCAGTGTGTCACAACTACTGATCCCGAGCTCTGGAGCCTGGGAGCCGCAACTACTGATACCATATGCTGTAACTACTGAAGCCCACTTGTCCTAGAACCTGTGCTCAACAAGAGAAGCCACCACAATGAAAAGCCATCCACCACAACTAGAGAGTACCCCACCAGCTGCAACTGGAGAAAGCCCAAGTGCAGCAACAAAGACCCAGTGAAGAAAAAATAAAATAAATCTTAACAAAGAGAGAGAGAGAGAAAGATGAGACAGAATGATCAAGTTGGTTTTACCTCAAGGGTTTACATTTGAAGGATCAATGTTATCTACTGTATACACATCTCAAAAAATGCATAACACACATCTCAAAAGATGCATTAAAAGAGTTTTACAAAATTCAACATTTATTCTTGATAAAAATTTATGAGAAACAGAGGGGGGTTTCCTGATTCTGATAAAGGGCATTCTTCAGTTCAGTTCAATCACTCAGTCGTGTCCGACTCTTTGCAACCCCATTAATCTCAGCACGCCAGGCCTCCCTGTCCCTCACCAACTCCCAGAGTTCACTCAGACTCATGTCCATCGAGTCGGTGATGCCATCCAGCCATCTCATCCTCTGTCGTCCCCTTCTCCTCTTGCCCTTAATCCCTCCCAGCATCAGAATCTTTTCCGATGAGTCAACTCTTCACATGAGGTGGCCAAAGTACTGGAGTTTCAGCTTTAGCATCATTCCTTCCAAAGAAATCCCAGGGCTGATCTCCTTCAGAATGGACTGGTTGGATCTCCTTGCAGTCCAAGGGACTCTCAAGAGTCTTCTCCAACACCACAGTTCAAAAGCATCAATTCTTTGGCGCTCAGCTTTCTTCACAGTCCAACTCTCACATCCATACATGACCACTGGAAAAACCATAGCCTTGACTAGACAGACTTTTGTTGGCAAAGTAATGTCTCTGCTTTTCAATCTGCTATCTAGGTTGGTCGTAACTTTTCTTCCAAGGAGTAAGCGTCTTTTAATTTCATAGCTGCAGTCACCATCTGCAGTGATTTTGGAGCCCCAAAAAATAAAGTCTGACACTGTTTCCCCATCTATTTCCCATGAAGTGGTGGGACCAGATGCCATGATCTTCGTTTTCTGAATGTTGAGTTTTAAGCCAACTTTTTCACTCTCCACTTTCACTTTCATCAAGAGGCTCTTCACTTTCTGCCATAAGGGTGGTATCATCTGCATATCTGAGGTTATTGATATTTCTCCCCGAAATCTTGATTCCAGCTTGTGCTTCTTCCAGCCCAGCGTTTCTCATGATGTACTCTGCTAAGAAGTTAAATAAGCATGGTGACAATGTACAGCCTTGACATGGAACTCTGTTGTTCCATGTCCAGTTCTAACTGTTGCTTCCTGAACTGCATACAAATTTCTCAAGGGAATTCTTAGCTACACCATATTTAACTCTGAAAAACTGAATTGTCTCCCTCTAAGATCAAGACCAGGCAAGGGAGGATGTTCAGTCTCACCACTTCTATTCAACATTATACAAGATGCAATAATACAACAAAAAGAAGTAAAATACATGTAGACTGGAAAGAAAGAAAACTATCTTCATTCACAAATAATATGGTCATGCACACAGAAAATCCTACGGGGGTAGCCAAAAGCTTTTAAAACTAATAAATAAATTTAGCAAGGTTGTAGGATACATGGTCAATATACAAAAGTCAAATGTGTTTCTAGGCACTAACTTGGACAATTGGAATCTGAAAATATTTACAATTATATTTTATTGTTGTTTAGTTGCTAAGTTGTGTCCAACTCTTTGCAACCCCAGGGACTGTAGCCTGCCATGCTCCTCTGTGCCTGGGATTTCCCAGCAAGAATACTGGAGTGGGTTGTCATTTCCTTCTCCAGGGGATCTTCCCAACCCAGGGATCAAATCCTGCTTGGCAGGTGGATTCTTTACCACTGAGGCACCAGAGAAGCCCCAAATTTTATAAAATATATTAAGTGCTTAGCATTTAATATACTTAACCAACTATGGGGAAGACTTGTATATTGAAAACATTGCAAAGAGAAATTAAAGATCTAAATAAATGGGAAGATAAACTCTATTGTTGAATAGAATGACTCAATATGGCTAAAAATGTCAATTCCCCAAACTCATTTCTAGAACCTGTGCGTTCTCAGGCACAGTCCCAACAGGCTGTATTGTAACACTGACAGATATGTTCTAAGTTTAAACGGAAGTGCAAAAGATCTAAAATAGCCAAAGTAATTCTGAAAATAAAGTCCAGTGTTGGAATAGTCACACAGTTGTATTTCAAGACTTAATTTAAGGCTACAGTAATCAAGACAGTGTGGCATTGGCATAGACAAGGATACTTATACAGCTCAATGAAGCAGAATAGCATCCAGAAAAGACCCATGCTTATATGGTCAATTGATTTTTATAAATGTACTATTTCAATGGGAAAAGAAAATATTTTCAACAAATTGGGCTGGAATAACTGAATAAACATATGAAAAAATTGGACTATGGTCCCTACATCACACTACGTACTGAAATTAATTCAAGATAAATTCTAGACCTGAATATAAAAGCTAAAACCAAAGAAAGTAATATAGGAAGATATTTTTCAAATGTGAATAAGCAGATTTCTTAGGAAAAGTACAAAAAAAACCTCTCAGTTCAGTTCAGTCGTTCAGTCGTGTCCGACTCCTTGTGACCCCATGAATCGCAGCACGCCAGGCCTCCCTGTCCATCACCAACTCCCGGAGTTCACTCAGACTCACGTCCATCGAGTCAGTGATGCCATCCAGCCATCTCATCCTCTGTCGTCCCCTTCTCCTCCTGCCCCCAATCCCTCCCAGCATCAGAGTCTTTTCCAATGAGTCAACTCTTCACATGAGGTGGCCAAAGTACTGGAGTTTCAGCTTTAGCATCATTCCTTCCAAAGAAATCCCAGGGCTGATCTCCTTTGGAATGGACTGGTTGGATCTCCTTGCAGTCCAAGGGACTCTCAAGAGTCTTCTCCAACACCACGTTTCAAAAGCATCAATTGTTTGGCGCTCAGCTTTCTTCACAGTCCAACTCTGGACGGACCTTTGTTGGCAAAGTGATGTCTCTGCTTTTGAATATGCTATCTAGGTTGGTCATAACTTTCCTTCCAAGGAGTAAGCGTCTTTTAATTTCATGGCTGCAATCACCATCTGCAGTGCTTTTGGAGCCCAAAAAAATAAAGTCTGACACTGTTTCCACTGTTTCCCCATCTATTTCCCATGAAGTGATGGGCCCAGATGCCATGATCTTCATTTTCTGAATGTTGAGCTTTAGGCCAACTTTTTCACTCTCCTCTTTCACTTTCATCAAGAGGCTTTTGACTTCCTCTTCACTTTCTGCCATAAGGGTGGTGTCATCTGCATATCTGAGGTTATTGATATTTCTCCCGGAAATCTTGATTCCAGCTTGTGTTTCTTCCAGTCCAGCATTTAAATAATAATTAAATGTATCAAAAATTTAAACTGATATTTTGCCCCTCAAGAAATGACTTAAGTAAATGAAAAGGCAACCAACTAAAGATTAACAAAAATCTTGTATCCAGAACACGTAAGGAACTATAAACCTATAATAAAAAGACAACCCAATGAGTAAATAGGCAAGAGTTAAACAGGCGCTTCACAAAAGATTACAAATGGTCAGTAAGCACATGAAAAAATGTTGAATGGTAGTAGTCATCGAGAAACACAAAATAAAGCCACAGTGGATTTATTTCTGGATTCCATTTCACACCCATAAAGTAACTAAAAATTTAAACACTGACAACACCAAATGCTGCTGCATGTGGAATAACCGGAACTCTTCCACGTTGCTGATGGACACATGAACTGTTTCAAACACTTTGAAAAACCATTTCAAAATCGTTACAAAAGAAGCCCCAAAGTTCTACCCCTAGGTGTTTGTTTATTCAAGGAAAATATGAGCAAATGACCAATGAAATACTTGCCTAAGAATGTTCCCAGTAGCTTTATTCATAATAGCCAAATATGGAAACAACTCAAATGTCCATCAGAAGAAAAATGGATTGAAAAATTGTGGTATATTTATACAATATGATAGTCCTTAGTGATTAAAAAAAAAGAATCATGGATACATAGGAGAATATGGAAGTCAGGGGCAAAAGAGTACACAGTATGATTCTTCTTATATGAAGTTCAAGAACAGGCCTAACTAATCTTTAGAGATGGAAATTAGAGCGTGTAGGATATTGTCAGTTACTCAGTCGTGTCCAGCTCTTTGTGACACCATGGACTGTTACCGACCAGGCTCCTCTATCCATGGAATTTTCCAGGTAAGAATACTCCAGGGGATCTTCCCAACCCAGGGATCGAACCCAGGTCTCCTGCATTTCTGAGTTTCTTTTGTAATGATTTTGAAAGTTTTTCAAAGCGTTTGCAGCCTTTTATGTGCCCACCAGCAAAGTAGAAGAGTTCCAGTTATTCCACATGCAGCAGCACTGGTATTGTCAGCGTTTAAAATTTTACCAGTGGGGTGATGGAATGTTCTATATCATCACAGGAAGTTGGTTACATAGGTTGGTTACATTTTTCAAAACTCTTGAACTGTACACGTAAGATTTTTCCATTTCATTATATGTAAGGATTAGCTCAACTAAATACGAAGTACAATTAACTGAGAGAGCCTGGGAAGATGGGGCAGGGCCCACATGCTCATAGAGGAAGGGCCCTGTACACCATGCTAGGGAGGTCGGCTTTGGCTCTGAAAGAAATGAGGAGCTATTGATGGGTAACATGTAGGATAGTGCCATAAGGTGTGCATTTGAGAAAGGTTACTGAGATGCTTCATATGAAGAAAGAATAAACTTTCCTGATATTCATTTTTTATATCAGTTATGTAGATGGAAATGTTATAGTCCGTTTGCTGTTAAGCTTAGCATGGCACAAAAATGAGGGCTTGTGCTTTTCCTCTCTCCATCACTCTTTCCCAAGAGAGCCCTTCTAGTTCTTGCAATTTTGTTTTATAGAAAAGTATATCTCTAGATTGGAATTATTTTCCTAAGTGTATTCCATAGGCTGATATGGAACTCTTGCAAGAGATCCAGAATTTCATTGATTTACAGAATGGAGGAGACTCTAGACTTCAGAATGCAAAGGCTTCAGAGGTGCAATTCTAGTTACAATTCAGGAGCTTTAGAGGAAAAAAATGAATCAACATAAAAAATGTGAGGATTTTACATAAAAACAGAGAAGTGCTAAATTCTGGCTTATGCTTTCCGTTTCGGGGTGGCTCCCTCTACCCTGCTCCACCCTGTCATTGTCCCCCTCTTGGCTCATTGGCATTGTGTTTGTGGCCTCGAGGGGACATGATGTTGCCTGTAGCAGTCTTCACAAAGTCTCTGAGAGGGTATTTTAACTTTGTTAGTGTTGGCTCTTTCACTGATAGTTGTAGAGAATCTAAATTAGGATTAAAGTTATGAGAAAGGCCATTGGCTTCACAGAGCTTCCAAGGCACGTTTTGGTTAGGTTTGCATTGTTTTGTAAATATAGAATCATCTTTTCATGTGCCTGTGGGCTACCTGTGTGTATACTTTGGGAAAAATGTCTTTTTAGATCCTCTATCTATTGTTCCTTTTTTGATTAGGCTGTTTATTTTATTAATATTGGATTGTAGGAGTTGTTTATCTACTTTGGATATTAACCTCTTGTCAGTAGCATCATTGGCAAATATTTTCTTCCAGTCTGTAGGTTGTCTTTTAGTTTTGTTCATGGTTTCCTTTGCTGTGTAAACATTTTTAAGTTTGATTAGGTCATATTTGGTTTTTTGCAGGGTTTTTTTTTTTGCCACACCAGGCAGCATACTGGATCTTATTTCCCCGACCAGGCATTGAACCTGTGCCCCTGGGGAAGTCCCACATTTATTTATTTTTGCTTTTATTTCTTTTGCCTTAGGAAATTGATCTATAAAAATATTACTATAATTTATGTCAGAGGATGGTTTGTTTTGCCTATGATCTCTTCTAGGAGTTTTATGGTGTCCTGTCTTATCTTTAGTTCTTTAAAACCATTTTGAGCTTATTTTTGTATATGGGGTGAAGGAGTGTTCTAATTTTATTGATTTAAATGTAGCTTATTAGAGAAATGCAAATCAAAACCACAATGAGGTATCACTTCACACTGATTAGAATGGTGATCATCAAAAAGTACAAATAATAAATGCTTGAGAGAGTGTGGAGAAAAGGAACTTCTACACTGTTGGTGGGAATGTAAATTGGTACAGCCACTATAGAGAACAGTATGATTGTTCCCTAAAAAATTGAGAATAGAGTTACCATATGACTAAGCAATCCCACTTCCAGGTAAATATCCAGAAAAAAATGAAAACTCTAATTCGAAAAGATACATACACCCCAATTTCATACCAGCATTGTTTACAGTAGCCAAGATATAACAACCCAAATGCCCATCAACAGAAGATGACTTAAGAAGATGTGGTATATATGTGTGTGTGTGTGTGCTCAGTCATGTCTAACTCTTTGCAACCCCATGCATGGGCTGTAGTCCACCAGGCTCCTCTGTCCATGGAATTTTCAAGGCAAGAATGCTGGATTGGGTGGCCATTCCCTTCTCCAGGGATCTTCTTGACTCAGGGATTGAACTCATGTCTCTTGCATTGCAGGCAGATTCTTTACGATCAGAGCCTTATAGTATGAGGGAAGCCCCATACTATATACACATAGTGGAATATTACTCAACTATAAAAAATATGGAATATTGCCATTTGCAGCAACATGGATACACCTAGAAAATATTATACTTAGTGAAATAAGTCAGACAGGGAAAAACAAATACTTTATGATATCACTCAAATGTGGAATCTAAAAAATAATGCAAATGAATCTATATACAAAACAAAAACAGACTCAAAAAATAATAAAAACAACAGAACCAGAATCACAGACATTGAAAACAAATTTATGGTTACCAAAGGAAAGAAGGAGGACAGGAAGGAGAAATTAAGAGTATGGGGTTAACAGATACAGATGCAGAAAAGAGACAAACAACAAGGATTTACTGTATAGCACAGGGATCTATGTTCAATATCTTGTAATATACAGTTTAATCTGAAAAAATAACTGAGTCACATTGCTGTACATCTGAAACTAACACAATACTGTAAATCAACTAGACTTCAATTAAAAAAATATGGAATCAAATTGAATTTCTGTAATCAGTGGTGTTCTTTCACAATTTTCTGGAATCACCCATCCATCTTCTCTGATAATTTTGCTGAAGCCAAGCCCAACAGGCCACCAGTCCCCCAAGAAGTGCCTGTTTCCATGAAATTAAGCAAAAATTCTGCTTAAAATATGATGCTTACGTCTGCTCATTCAGTTGTAATACTTCAAAGAGAAGAACAAATAAAACCCAACTTCCTGTCATCTCCTAGCATTAAAGAATGACAAACTACAGTTGTTTTCCCTTTTGTCTAGAAGCAAAACTGCAGATAAATAACATGACAGATAAAGAAGCCAAACAAACCGAAGTAAAACTTCATCAGCAAAAGCCAGCCAGTTAAAAAACACGGTGAGAATCTCCCACACTGACACCCTCTCCACCTCTGGTAGAGGTAGGGGAAAAAAAGAAAGAAAGGAAAGAGAAATTCTTTTCTGAAAAAGACAATTATCACCTCATACTGTACCTAAACCACTGAAATCTATATGTTCTTTTCAACTTGGAACTGCTTGTTGTTGCTTGGAACTGCTGTACTCACCATGGAAGCATTTCCTTTTCTAGAGATGAATCTCAACACAACATTTAAATTAAGTATACTTCAATTTCAAAAAGTTATTTTAAAAGTATGTAAAGATGGATCCCTCTTCCTGCTACCTGACCGAAAACCTTGACTATCAGAGACCAGGATGGGGGCTTTTGGGGCACCCTGACACAGGTTTCACACTGTCTGAACCTTTTCTCTCCTATCTTTATGCAGGAGTCATTGTTTCAATCATTCATTTATTCACCATGTATTCATTCATTCGTTCATTCATTTATTTATTTAATGAATGTCAATACCCTGTCCACAAATATTGTTAGAGGACCACATGAAAACAGTGTATATACTTTTATGGTGGTTGTTTTTTGATGACGCCAACGTTTGATTAGTTTCCTTGGCAAGGCAATGGCATGTACCTTCTTTCGCAAATGTCCAATCCCACCTCCACCCCCTCCTCCCCATTAGGGTAAAGAGAAGCTTTTCATAAGAAGGCAACCACTTTCTGATCCCTGTTGTTTAGAATGTAAGCAGAGGGATGTCAAGAACAGCTCTGGAAACACTTTGAGGACAATTACATCAATCAGATCACCAAGATGATGAGCAGGTTACATCTTCTACCCTCAGCATCCTTACTATAGAAAAAAAAAAGTTTAGAGAAAGATTCCTCAGTGTGTTTTCTGTACACTCAGAATTCCATGGGTATTTTTTAAAAATGTACATAACTGGGCTTTTCTCCAGTTTTACTGAATCAGAATCTCTGGGACTGAAGTCCCTAAATCTTCTTTTAGAACAGACGCCCTAGGAGAGTTGTTTTTTTTTTTTTTAATGTAAAGGAAATGATTTATTTATACAACTCAAAGTAACATTTAGTGGTAGAAATCTACATAGACCCTTTTACTTCAATAGCGTTAGTAGACAGGAGCCTGACTCAATTCTCTAAGAACAATCAGCATTTTAAACTAATGGGAGTAAGCCACTCTGAGAACTAAAACTATTCTTTAAGCCAAAATATTCAGACAAGGACTAACCAAAGGCATTACCATATCCACAGAGCACTAGGTTTGGCTTGTGGATTAAATCCATAGCAGTTTGTACTTTGCATGCGTGTGTGTGTGTGCTTAGTCACCTCAGTTGTGTCCAACTCTTGCGACCCCATGGACTGGAGCCCGCCAGGCTCCTCTGTCCACAGCTCCAGGCAAGAATACTGGAGTGGGTTGCCATTCCCTTCTGCAGGGGACCTTTCCAACCCAGGGATTGAACCTGCATCACACCTCCTGCATTGGCAGGTGAGTTCTTTTTTTTTTTTTCCTGATTATGCTGAAAACATCTTAAAAATTTTTTTTAATTAATTAATTAATTTTAACTGGAGGCTAATTACTTTACAATATTGTGTTGGTTTTTGCCATACATTGACATAAATCAGCCATGGGTGCACTTGTGTCCTACCATTCTGAGCCCTCTCCCATATCCCTCCCCACCCCATCCCTCTGGTTGTCCCAGAGCACCAGCGTTGAGTGCCCTGCTCCAAGGAGAGTTTTATATTCTGTCAGGTTGACAACCACTGACTAATAATCTCCAGGGTGTCTTCCATTTCCAAAGGTCATGACCAGTGTCCACTGTGTGGCAGAGAGTGTCATTGAGAAGATAAGATTTATTTGTTTTCTTTTGGCCATGCCACGAGACTTGCAGAGATTTTAGTTCCCTGACCAGAGACTGAGCCCATGCCCTAAGCAGTGAAAGCATGGAGTGCTAACCACTGGACTGCCAGGGAATTCCCCAGGACGATGAGACTTTTTTGATCGAGGTTGGGGAAATATTGTGGTAGGGAGATAATTTTGGATAACTTTAGTAATTATACAATTGAGTATACATAAAAAATTATATGGAAACAAGTATGATATTTGCCCCCCAAAAGAGGAAAATCAACGTTATTTTGAAAAGAATACTTCTAGCATGGTTTTCTAGTGGGCAAGCCTACTAGGAATAACCATCTTAAAAATGTGCAGTTGATAAATTAAGCTATAATTAGAAAGAGAATAAGAGAATAAATTCCAGATGCCTCTATTTCATGTAGCAGCATGGTGACACTTAAGCATGGGCTGTTCAACTTAAGTTAGAGATGACAAGTGTTTGCCACAGAATGGAGTAAATATTTTTGGTAGAATGCCTTTAATCAACATTCTCGTGGTGGGTTATTCTTTATTGATGATAGAAGAAAAATAAACTGAAGAATCTTAGCATAACTGAGGAAACATAACATTTTGATTTACAGTTAAGGGTGATTGTTTAAAATCTGTCATTTATTCAGCTGTTTTGAGAGAGTCACTGAAATAAAAAGCATATTTCTGGGTCAGAAAAATCACAAAAGGAAAACATTTTAAAATCCGATAAATCCTCTCACTAAGTAAACAAAATTCTCTAGGCTAGAAGGAGCCATTCATACTGGGATATTCAATATCTTCCAGGAATAGAGGTAATTACTGAAGGAGGGACTTTCTTGGTGGTCCAGTGGTTAAGAATCTGCTTTGCAGTGCAGGGAACACGGGTTCAAACCCTGGCCAGGAAAGGAAGATCCCACCTGCTGTGGAGCAACTGAGCCTGCGTGCCACAATTAGAGAGAAGCCTGAGTGCCACAACAAAAGATCCCCTATGATACAACAAGGGTCCCATGGGCTGCAACTAAGACCCATCACAGCCAAATAAATAAATTTTTTTTTAAAGTATTGAAGGAGCCACAAAATGGGTAAGATGATGTCCTCAAAACAGAAACAGTGAATTCTTGCCCCATCAACACATTGGGCCACACCTATTATCTTTCCCTCTGGCATCAAAATTAATTTGAAAATACATGTTGTCCTTATAAGTTTCTGCGTGATGATTCTCTGGAGGGGTCTAACGTTATTAAATTTGCAAACTCATGAGTCTTCTAGAGAACAAGTGCATCTCGGCAAATGTAGAGTTTATGTAATTATTGTCTGTTCATGGCTCCACAAACACTGCATCCTCCCTGGCAGTATAACCCAACTATTAATTCGTGGAATGTGTTGCATGGTACTTTTGTAAATAATACTGCACATCCCAATTCATGTCCAATTATGTTGTCCAGAAAAATCACACAAAGCCCAGACTTCAATTACTTTGTCTCACTGTCTGTTTAAGAGCATTGTCTGCTTGTTTAGCACCATTTAAAAAAAAAATATATATATATATATAAATAAGTAAATAAATATATATATATATATTTCAGTCCTGTTAAACTTACCTTTAGACAACTCCCTCTTCTGCTTCCCTTTGTATGGGCTGTTCCACATTTTTGCCACTTCCTTCATCTGCCCTCTTCTTGGACCAGTATGATGAAGAAAAACAAATGTATGAACATTAAAAAAGTAACTTTTTGTCTACATTTCCTCTTCTTGACTACAAACACATATGCAGATGCAGTATTTGATCCCTTGTTCTCAGAACAAGAGGTTTTCCTCCTAGTATGTAAAAACTCTGTAAATAACACTTAAATTTAAAAATTCTTTAAATTTTTACCTAGTAGTATTACACACTCAGGGCTTCCCTGGTGGCTCAGATAGTAAAGAATCTGCCAGCAATGCAGGAGAACTGGGTTTGATCCCTGGGTTGGGAAGATCCCCTGGAGGAGGGCATGGCAACCCACTCCAGTATTCTTGCCTGGACAAGAATTCAGTATTCTTGTCCCATGGACAGAGGAGCCTGGAGGGCTACAAGTCTACGGGGTTGCAAAGAGTCAGACACCACTGAGTGACTAAGCACAGCCCATTACATACTCTTTATAGAAAAAATTTAAAAATCAGAGGGTATAAGTACTCAAAAATGACTTTCATCTTCTCCCTACCCTAACTTTAATTGACCCTTCTTTTTCACTTCTGGAAGTCAACAACAGTAAGTAATTATGAGCTCACTAATTAATCATCACCTACTGTTGTTGACTTCCAGATCTTCATCTTTAGCCCAGACTTCTCTTCTGAGTCCATCCTAGCATACCCCTTGACTACAGACTGTTCACATTTGGATGTCCACAGACACCTTAGTTGAATTTCTTTAACTGTCGTCTTTATCTTTTCTCCAATATCTATTCCTTCCTCCATAGTTATCTCTCCAGTGGGGTCATGATCAGAGTGGTTCTGATCCCTTCTGCTCCTCATCTCTTCACCTAATCAGTTCTCAAAACCTGCCAATTTTACATCAGTGTTCTTGAAGATGTCCCCCAGGCTCCCATTTCCTCATCTCCTGACACCATCATCATATCCTACCTGGATGATGGCACTCATCTCCCAACTGGTCTTCTTGCATCCAGTCTGGTCTGTCCTGCACTCCATCCTCATTACATTGCCAGATACACAATTATGTTCACATCCATCACCGTAAATGTGATCCACAGTTAGAATGTGTTGGCCTCCTTGTCATCTTTGAGCAGTTACACATGCCTTCCCTTGGTGGAAATGCTCTCCGCTCCCTTTGTTCTGCTGGTGAACACATGCTCATCCTTCAGTTCTAGTTTTCTCCCTTCTGGGCATCCTTCTCTGACATGGACGCTGTTAAGCGCATCTTCCTCTGTGCTCCCTAACACCTCTGTCTAATCCCCTTTTCATATTCTCTGTCCAGTGATGTCAGACTTTTGTCATTTCCTCATATGTGCCAAGCTCTGTATTACTCCTAGGCCCTCCAACATGCTTTTACCTCTACCAGAACTTTCTCTCCCACATGTCTCTTTATCTGTCTTTCAGTTTTCAGCCTAAACATCATTTCCTTTAGGAGGTCTTCTTGATCATACACTGATTGTTGCTATTGTTTAGTTGCTAAATTGTGTCTGACCCTTTGCAACCCCATGGTCTGCAGCATGCCAGGCTTCCCTGTCCTTTATTATCTCCTGGAGTTTGCTCAAATTCATGTCCATTGAGTCAGTGATGCCATCCAACCATCTCATCTTCTGTTGTCCCCTTCTCCTCCTGCCTTCAATCTTTCCCAGCATCAGGATCTTTCCAATGAGTCAGCTCTTTGCATCAGGTGGCCAAAGTATTGGGGCTTCAGCTTCCACGCTTCCAATGAATATTCAGGGTTGATTTCCTTTAGGATTGACTGGGTTGATCTTCTTGCTGTCCAAGGGACTCTCAAGAGTTTTCTCCAGCACTACAGTTCGAAAGCATCAATTCTTAGGCACTCAGTCTTTTTTATGACTACTGGAAAGACCGTAACTTTGACTATATGGACCTTTGTTGGCAAAGTGATGTCTTTGCTTTTTAATACACTATCTAGGTTTGTCATAGGTTTTCTTCCAAGGAGCAAGTATCTTTTAATTTCATGGCTGCAGTCACCATCTGCAGTGATTTTAGAGCCCAAGGGGAAAAAAAAATCTGTCACTGTTTCCACTTTTTCCCCATCTATTTGCCATACACTTGATTAAGTCCATTTTCTTTTTAAAGATCACTCATAGAATTTCCATGGTGGCTCTGATGGTAAAGAATCTGCCTGCAATGTGGGAGACCCAGGTTCAATCCCTCGATTGGGAGGATCCTCTGGAGAAGGAAATGGCTAGTCACTTCTATATTCTTGCTTGGAGAATTCCATGAACAGTGGAGCCTGGCAGGCAACAGTTCATGGGGTTGCAAAGAGTTGGACATGCCTAAGCACTAACACTTTCATAGTTCTCCATACTTCCCTTGTCACAACTGTTTATTGTTAAAACTTCTGCCTTCTCCACTATACTATATATATGATGGGATCATGGGACGAGTCTTTCTTCTTTCCTATTGTACCCAAGACACTAGCACCAGGCCTAGCACCCAATAGGCACTCTATAAATACTTCTTAAATAAATAAATGAATTAAACTTCTTATCACATTGTAGTAATAATCTGTTTAAGGTGTCTCTCTTGGCAAGGACTGTTCTATTTGTAGTTGCATGATTAGCACCTAGTACAATGCCTGTACTTGGCAAGCAGTTAATAAATCTATGTTAAATGAATGATCTGCAATCAGCAACTCAGAATGGCTCAATTTTTTACTGAGCTGGTGTGGGTGTCTTTAACTCATTCACTTTAAAGCCCTTAGTTTATCTGCCTAAGAACTTAGACCCACAGGTTATAATCAACATATTTATCCCATCGGAAAAATAAGCTAGAACCTAGATCACTTCAAATTATGTATTATGATATTAAATTATAAGTCAGTTTCTGCCCAGAAAGGGATGGGCAGAGAATGTTTCACTGTATAAGCCTAACTCTACTGTAACAGTTCTGGGAGGCAATACAGTGTTCAATTAATTGAGAAGCATGATGAAGATAGACAGGTTACTCAATCCTACACTTTTCCCATTCTATCATACCACCTAGGCACAAAAGATGTCTTGTTTATTTACCTCTAATGTCTCTATTGTGTTGTATTTTTTATACTAAAAAGTATTCATTGTTTGAACAAATTAGCTAAGATTTATTTGAATCCTACTATAATCCAGGGTCTAAAGTTAAGTATTCTAGATATCTTAAACTTCAAAAAGTTGTCAGACCTTCTTATATCATGGGTGTCAAAACTGAGAGAGTGACTTGGAATATAGTTTGTAAGCAATAAGCAACAGAATAGGAATTCAAACTCTGATTTGTGTGACTATAAAAACACTGATTTTGAGCTTCCCTTAGGCTCCCTAGTAAAGAATCCATCTGCCAATGCAGGAGACACAGATTCGATCCGTGGTCTGGAAAGATCCCTCAGGTTGCGGAGCAACTAAGCCTTCAAGCCACATCTATTGAGCCTGTGCTCTAGATCCCCGAACCTCAACTACTGAGCCCTCAAGCCACAGCTCCTGAAGTCCATGTGCCCCAGAGCCCATGCTCCACAAGAGAAGCCACAGCCATGAGAAACCCGTGCAACACAACCAGCGCACACCCCCACCTGCCACAAGAAGAGAAAAGCCCGTGCAGCAACCAAGACCTACTGCGGCCAACAGAACAAAACGAAACAAAAGCACAAGTCTTTTATTTTCCTGTGGTCAACACTGTGTTTCTGTTGGGCTGAATAAGGATGACACTTCGGATAATCCAACCAAATATCTCTGGATCTTGCCCCTACCTTGGAGGAAAGGAAAGGTTCTTGTAGGGGGAAAACATTCCAGTCCTTCAGCTGACACCTTTGACCTCTTCAATGTACAAACCAAGTCAGAATAATAAGCCTCAGCCCTTCAGGGAATTAAAAGGATAAAGAGAATGGAGAAATTTTGTGCAAGTCAGTTTACAGAAAATAAATAAGAAAGTGAGTTAAGTTGCCAGGTGCTAGACAAATGATGATGTAAATTACTTAATGACAAGCAAATATTAGTGTTGGACAGTAATTGAAAAGCACCATGGATATCCTCAAAATGATGTCAACAAACAACTTTATTTGCAAAACATACAGTAAAATATTGACTGTAGGCAGAATGTGCCTCTAACAAGCTCTTAGTTCTTTAGCAAGTTCCATATAAATAAGGAAGGAGCATTTCCGTATGCTGAACTGCTTCTTTTCAAAATTAGTATAAAAATTTTTTTGGAATTTTTCAAGTTTTCTATGGCTTCTACCCCCAGAAAGGTGATCTGCAGTTTCACTTTTAATCCAAATCAATTTTCAGCAATATAAGAATTTCAATAGAAGAATCTTTTTTTTTTTTTTAAAGAATTTGTCATAAAAAAGTTGACTGTCCTTTAAAGGTAATTTTTTCCAGGTCATTTGTTGGCCATTAGTATCAAGTGTAGTCTAAATATCATGTTTTTCCTGATTAGCAACTTTGTTTCAGGCACATTCTTTTAACAGTTTCTTTCAGACTCTAGGAAATAGCCACAGAAAGGGAATTAAACTAAAATGCTACTTCTTAGTTGTCCTTCAGAAATACTTCAGTGTGTCTGTATGTTGTGCTCATGAAACTGGCAATGGTAAAATCCCCTCGTATTTATAGCATTGCAATACTATGAAAACTGATCAGTCTATGCCAAGGCTGTTCAGGTGGCTCTCCCATAATTTGTAAGAAAGGAAGTCACTTTTCCTAAGATAATTTTTAAAAACTCAAAAATTGTTTTTAAAGATAGTTTCTTTGATTCTGGAAAATATTACTTAACATATATCTAAGAACAACTGTGGATCTTTAAGAACATATTTTTCAAACCTAAATGCATGGTCTGTTAAGGAGTATAATGAAAGGAATAACAACATAGAATCTTTGAAATTGGGACTGTCCCAGGAAATTTTAGATATATGGTGACCATGACAATCCTATACAATTTTCTCACTTTTCATTATCCTTTAAGCAAGTAGTCTGCAATCCCTAGCTGGCAGTGCAGAGTTATGAGTTTACACTGATGATTGTAAATCATCAGAATCTGTTCTTTGTGTCTGAAAAAGAATTAAGTCATGCAGAAAATGCCTATGGTATCTTCTGAACGCTCACACACCAGTACACCCTATTGCCCTTAAAAACTTCTCAGGGAAAAGGAAGTGACAGATTCATATTTGCTTCTTCAGAGATATAATGTGCACGGTCTACTTTCAAGTTCATTTCCATTTGCTCAATCAATGATTCTGCTTCATTCATAAGAATCTGAGAGTTAGGAAATCAGAAAAGATGAATCTATAAGCTGTTTGCTGCCACTTACTGGATAACCAATCTGCTTGCCTAAACAAACAGAGAAGAATTTTTAACTACTTCCTGGCAGTCATATACGTGAACCTTCAAATGTCTCTAAAGGTCAGAAACATTTTAGGGACAAATTGATAAAAAAAAAATTACTTCCCTAATCTGTAATATATTTCCTCATAAAACATATACTCCTTCCTGCTATTTATGGTATTTTTATTTCCTGCCCAGGAAAAGGAAAGTATAGTTTGTATCTAAAACAGAATTTCTTGGGAATTCCTTGGCAGTAGAGCAGTTAGGATTTGGTACTTTCAATGCTGAGGACTCAGGTTCAAGCCCTGCTCTGGGAACTAAGATCTTGCAAGCCGTGCTGCATGGGCAAAAAACAACAAGAAAACAAACAAACAAAAAAACAGAACTTCTGGGGATAAAAAAAAGGGGGAAGGGTTAGAATAGCACACACAGAATGAAGAGAGTAAGAAGAACATTAGTAGTTAATTATAACTCAGAATGTTCCAAAGCGTAAAGCTACAAAACGAAACACTTTTCTCAGAATAAGTGGCATCTGTTGCCTCCACAAATGTCTGTACGGTTTATGTGCTTTGTGTACAATATTCCAGTTGGGTAGGCTCTAGGAATCACTACTCCATGTCATCATCCCCGTTCCTGTATACCATATATCCATTAGAAACAAGCCTTTGAACACTGTCGCAGTCAACAGGTGTCTAATCTTTCTAACACTACATTTTTTGCTCTTGATTGTGCCTCAGCTGTTACTGAAGTTTGCCTACTTAAAGCTGGGGTCATCAGCTCCTCCAAATAGCCCCTTTACTTGGGGAATGATTTTGGCTTGTGAAATTATTTTTGTGGCTTTTTGGCTTGTGTATTAGCCTTTTGTGGCCATCTGTGTAAATGTAGTCAGAATGCCAATAGATCTAATCTCAAAGTTTTATCAAAAAATACTATCAGAGGACTTTCTTGATGGTCCAGTGGTTAAGAATTCACTTGCCAACGCAGGGAACATGGATTCAATCCCTAGCCTGGGAAGATTCCACATGCCGCAGGGCAACTAAGCCCAACTACCGAGCCCATGTGCCTAGAGCCTGTGCTCTGCAACAAGAGAAGCCACTGCAATGAAAAGCCCATGCATTGCAACTAGAGAGTAGCCCTTGCTCACCGCAACAAGGGAAAGCTCAAGCGCAGAAAGGCCCAGGGCAGCCAAAAAGAAATAAATTAATTAATAATATTTATTATTGGAAAAACATGTAATTGAATTATACTAGTCCTATCTGACATAATCTTATATCTCTGAGCTGGAATCAGCTTTAAAGGCAATGAAAGTTAAAGTCAGTTGTGTCCAACTCTTTGCAACCCTGTGGACTGTAGCCTGCCAGGCCCCTCTGTCCCTTCTCCAGGGGATCTTCCCAATCCAGGGATCAAACCCAGGTCTCCTGCACTGCAGGTGAATTCTTTACCATCTGAGTCACCAAGGAAGCCCTTAAAGGCCATGAATAATCCCTTAAATAAGGGGTGGACTAGCAGTTTCTTTCTCCTACACTTTGCAGATGCTAAGCACCTTGCACTAAGTATTGCATTAACTCTGCACAACACTACAAGTAGGGGGAAATGTCTCCTTTTACAGATAAGGAAATTGATACTCCAAGAAAGCCAAGCAGCTTGTCACAGGGTGTACAGTTGAGCAGTACAGAGCTGGGACTCTCAGTGATTTTGACAACAGACACCTCTCTTAGTCACTGGCCCTTCAGCATCCCTAATTAACCTAGATAATCGAAGTAGTCATATCCTTGGCACATGTGATGCCACTCTTGTCTACCATTTGCTGGTACTACAATTAATAAAAATATTATTAGTTTATATTCTTTTAAAGATATGTATGGAGTAAGCATCTGCCTCTCTAAGCCAATGCATTTTGGGGGATTCTGACTCTCAACAGGTCATCTCCACTCCCACAATCCTCAAACTCAACAGATTCCAAAGAGACTTTGTACTGACCCTCAAGGATGGTCTTCATCCCATCTGGCCATGGCAGCAAAGGCAACATCATCCAGCCAGAAGCCTTGTATCATCTAGATCTCTTTTCCTCTCTCTCTCCCCACATAAAATCACTAGGTCTGTTGGTGCAATTTCCTAAATGTCTCCTAAATCCATTTACCTCTTTCTACCCCTCAGTGCTTCAATTCAATGCCTTGTTCACCCCATCATCACTCTTAGCTTGCTGCTGCTGCTGCTAAGTTGCTTCAGTCGTGCCTGACTCTGTGCGACCCCACAGATGGCAGCCCACCAGGCTCCCCCGTCCCTGGGATTCTCCAGACAAGAACACTGGAGTGGGTTGCCATTTCCTTCTCCAATGCATGAAAGTGAAAAGTGAAAGTGAAGTCGCTCAGTCGTGTCTGACTCTTCACAACCCCATGGACTGCAGCCTACCAGGCTCCTCCGTCTATGAGATTTTCTAGGCAAGAGTACCGGAGTGGGGTGTCATCGCCTTCTCCAGCACTCTTAGCTTAGGCCGCCCCAAAAGTCTCCTGATGGGGCTCCCCCTCTTGCCACTTTCCAGACTGTTCTTCACTCTTCATTTGTTCTGCCACAGAGTTATTGCAAGTATAATTCCAGTCTTTCTCTCCCTTTCTTAAAACTTTTCACTGGTTCTGCATTTCTCTTGGGGTCAAGTCCCTTCTCATCATGATCTTCATGTGGTTGGGGTCCTGCTTGCCTCTCTAGTAGGAGAAACATGAAGATGAGCAACAAGCCAAGAAACAAATACAGCGGTTTATAAGGAGCCCTAAGCGGTGTGAAGGACATAAACAAGGAACTGATGGAAACAGTAGTTGTGGGCTGTGGCCTTAAGGGTTCCTTTAAATAAAGGTAAACTGTTGTTGTTGTTCAGTTGCTCAGTCATGTCTGACTGTTTGCAACCCCATGGACCGCAGCATGCCAGGCTTCTCAGTCTCCCAGAGCTTGTTCAAACTCATGTCCAAAAAAAACAAAACAAAACAAAACAAAACTCATGTCCATTGAGTCGGTGATGCCATCCAACCATCTCATCCTCTGTCATTCCCTTTTCCTGCCTTCAATCTTTCCCAGCATCAGGGTCTTTTCCAACGAGTCAGTTCTTCACAACAGGTGGCCAAAGTATTGGAGTTTCAGCTTTAGCATCAGTCCTTCCAATGAAAATTCAGGGTTGATTTCCTTTAGGATTGACTGGTTTTATCTCCTTGCAGTCCAGTGGACTTTCAAGAATCTTCTCCAATACCACAGTTCAAAAACATCAATTCTTGGGCACTCAGCCTTGTTTAAGGTCCAACTCTCACATCCATACATGACTACTGGAAAAATCATAGCTTTGGCTGTACAGATAAAGGTAAACTGAGTAAAGAACAATTTAAAGGCCCTCACTTGGGGGAAAGAAAGGCGTGACTAAGGATATGAAAAAGGTCCATGTGGCTGGGACAAGATGAACAGAGGAAAAGTAATGAGATTCACAACCCTGCTTTCTGGGATAGAGGTTGGATTTTATCCTAAGAGAAATGAAAATCTTCTGTCATTTAAACAAATATCTCTGGCTGCTTCCTGGAGGGTGAGGCATTGAGAACAGAAAAGAGTTCTCAAGACTGATTGATTTTATTATCACTTTACATTGATAGTCAGAATACATCAGACTTCTAGAATAAGAAAAAAATACTACCAAAAAGAGAATGCTTGCCAACCTAACAATGAATAATTCTGGCTTTTAATCATTAATTTACAATGGGCAATAAAATGGTTAATTACCACTCTTATCAATATCTGTTCTTTCAAGAAGGTTTACTGAGAAGTGGAAATATTACTGCTGGTGGTGAGGTTTCTGTTTGCTCTGAGATTAGTAAGGTAAAGAGAATCAAAGGCCAGTTGTAGAAACTGTGTGATATTGTATATTATCCTAATATGTTATTAGATGAAACTTTGCTAAATCTTTTTAAAAGAAGCTGGTGGAAGTTGCTTGTTTAGCTTTCCTTTTAAGAAACTATTTTCCAGTGTCATAAAACTATTATATTTTTTATCAAAGCAACAATGGATATACAGGGTCTTCGTTTAGATGTTATAAACCTAAGATGCTTTTAACTTCCTGCTTTTTTCTGAAGCTATTGTTTTTGTTGTTGTTGTTTTGCATTTTCTTTGCCATCACTACAGTTTCTTATTTAAAAAAGTGAAAGTGTTAGTCGCTCAGTCGTGTCCAACTCTTTGCAACCCCATGGACTATGTAGCCCACCAGGCTCCTCTGTCCGTGGAATTCTCCAGGCAAGAATACTGGAGTGGTTGCCATGCCCTCCTCCAGGGGATCTTCCCGACCCAGGGATTGAATCCTGCATTGAAGGATGATTCTTTACTCTCTGATCCACCAAGGAAGCCTATATATATATATGTCTCCACTCTTTCAGGTTCTTTTCCCATATAGGTCATGGCAGAGCATTGAGTAGAGTTTTCTGTGCTATACAGTTGGTTCTTAATAGCTATTTAATTTATATATAGTTATGTGTATATGTCATTCCAGCCTCCCAGTTTATCCTCCCCCCCATTTGTCCCTTGGTAACCATAAGTTTGTTTTCTACACCTGTGACTCTTTCTGTTTTGTAATTAAGTTCATTTGTACCATTTTTTTAGTTTCCACATGTAAGTGATATCACATATCTGTCTTTCTCTGTCTGCCTTACTTCACTCAGTATGACAATCTCTAGGTCTATCCATCTTGCTGCAAATGGGATTATTTTTTTTTATGGCTGAGTAATATTCCATTATATATACATACCACATCTGTTTTATCCATTTATCTGTTGATGGACATTTAGGTTGCTTCCATATTACATATCCTGGCTATTTAAATTGTGCTGCAATGAACATTAGAGTAAATGTATCTTCTCAAATTATGGTTTTCTCCAGATATATGCCCAGGAGTAGGATTGCTGGATCGTATGGTAATTCTATCTTTAGTTTTTTGAGGACCCTCCATACCGGTATCCATAGCAACTGTATGAGTTTATGTTCCCCCCAGCAGTGTAGGAGGGCTCCCCTTTCTCCACACCCTCTCTAGCACTTACTGTTTGAGCTTCCCTGCTCTTTTAACTGGCTGGTTCTATACTGGCCTCCTGGCTAATTTGTATGACCTCATTCCTCTTCTCTGTGACTTCAATTACTTCAAATATTCTTTTCTTTTCCTTGTTGAACAGTGTTTGTCACCTCCCTAAGCTTGAATACCAGAATGCTATCAAGGTGGTTTAAATTCATATTAACTTCCTCAGCAGCCTCATCATACATGGCTGACTACACTGACTCACTCAAAACTCCCAAATCTTTTCTACATATGCTTCTAGTCGACCACAGGGTTCTCATCTGTACTTGTGGAGTTTCTGTTTGTTTTACTATTGTTATTCTTAATGTGCCCTTTATTATTTATCCTTATTCAATTCTAACCTTTTAAGCACTGCTGATCATCCAGCCTACAGAGATTGTTTCAGATTCCTTGTTCACTGGACTTCCCAGTTGCATGGAACTGTTGGAAAGCCCAGTTGCTGCTTACATCCTGGCTTCAGGGACATTGCAAGATACAGTGTATTCTTTGCCAAAAAGAACAGTCTCATTCCTCACACCTCCATGCCCGGAGCAGCTGCAAGTTCCTAGTGAGCTGCAGGCTTGCCATGGTGCTTGAAGCTTCCGGGAATCCTCGGTCAGTCCACTTTCTTCTGAATGCCAAAGGCAGCTGTTCTGTGGTGGCCACTTTTCACATGGAATCTGCCCAGTGAAACTATGGCTTAAGTCGCTTATTCCAGGTTCATAGTTCTCCTCAATCAAAAATATAAATCTGGGGATCTCATTGGCAGTTCAGTGATTGAGACTCTGTGTTTCCAATGCAGGGGGCACGGGTTCAGCCCCTAGCTGGGGAACTAAGATCTCCTATGTTGCATAGCGGGGCCAAATCTATCCATCTATTTATCTATATATAGAGACAGAGAGGGAGATCTGGTCATGTGGCTCTCCGACCTTTCAAAGCTCCCTCTGAGACTTGGTACCCCAGTACCACACAGTCTAGAGTCTGCCAACCTGCTGCCCACTGCTCCCCTCCCCCTCTCCTTCTTGTCTCCTCCTGGTCAATGTCACTGTATCTTTCAAGGCTTGGCCCAAGTGTTGCCTCATTTAAAGAATCTTCTGCATGGCCACATCTCCTCCCTTCTACCCTCACTCTGTGAGGTGCACCAAAAGTATCTCGGGTCCTTATCATAGAGTTTTACGGTTGTGCATTAGTCATTTTTCCACACGCATCTGCCCTCACTGGGCTGGAATGTTCTCGAGTGCAGGAATGATAACTTTGATGGCAATGCTGTAGGAATTCTTAAGAGCAAGATACATAAACTCAATGCTGCTGCCTAGATTTTTTTTTATGGCACAACATTTTATTGAAATCTCTTTTCCTCTTTAAATTCATGAGACAAAATATATAAACCAAAGATAGTCTGGACAGTAAGACTTCCTCTAAAACGAATTCTGCCCAAAGCAGTTATAATCCCCAATAAAACTTTAATCTTCTTGAAATTCCTCAGAAAATACTGCACACTGAGGGAAAGTTTTCTTAAAATGCCCTCATTAATTTCGTTTCCTTTGCAAATATTTACTGAGAGCACACTGTTCGCTGAGCCCTGAAATAAGCTCTGGGTGCCAGGGTGAGAGGTGAAACCAAGTCTTTGTCCTCATGCCATTCAGAGTCTCATGAGAGACCAGACACTAAACAAGCAAAAACAATGACAAATGCTAAAATATGAAGTGCCAGATAATTGACAAAGGGTGGGCATTGCTATAGAAGCTATCTGTGTAGGTGATAAGGCCTGAGTTGGCCTCACAGACATAGTGACATGTAAACTGAGTCCTGACGTGTTAGAAGAACTCAGCCACACGAAGAGTATTCCTGGTAGAGCAAAGGGCATGCATGTGGTCAGAGGCAGAGGAAACTTGAAGAAATAGAAAGCTGGTTGTCACCTAGAAAGTGTGGGTAGAGCTATGGGGGTTGGGGGGCTGGGGTCAGGACAGTGCACAGAGGCTGACCACCTTGTATGAGATGTTAGGATTCAATTCAAAATGAAATGAGAAGCGAGCTAAAAGTTTTCTTCAGTAACCAACATGGTCAAATTTGTATTTTTAAAGATGTGTGAAGAATAGGAGAAAATCTTCGGGATCTAGGGCTAGGTGAAGAGTTCTTAAATGTGACACCAAAAGCATAATCCATAGAAGGAAAAATTGGTAAGTTGGACTTTATCAAAATTAAAAACTTTCATTCTGAAAAATCCCTGTGGAGAAAATGCAAAGACAAGCAGCAGGCAGCGAGAAAATATTTGCAAATCACATATCAAAGGATTGGTATCCAGAATATATAAAGAATTCTCAAAATTCAACAGTAAAAAACCCAAACAAGCCAATTAGAAAATAAGCAAAAGACACAAACAGACACTTTGTTGAAGAACATATACAGATGGCAGATAAGCACATTTTGGAAAGATGTTGCAAATCATTAACCATCAGGGAAACACAGATTAAAACCACAATGAAGTATTGCTACAAATCTATCAGAATGGCTAAGATGAAACATAGTGACAACACCAAATGCTGACAAGAATGTGGTGTAACTGGATCTCGTACATTGCTGATGGGTCTGTAAAATGGTGCAGCCCAAGCTGGAAAACAGTTTCACAGTTTCTTAAAAACCTAAACCCACAGCGAGCATATGACAACAATTTTACCCTTGGTCATTTATCCAGAAAAGTGAAAACTTATACTCACACAACAATCTATAAACGAATAGAAGCTTTATCTAATCGCCGCAAACTAGAAACAGTCCAGATGTCTTTCAATGGGTGAATGGTTAAACAAACCAGAGGACATACATACCATGGCTACTACTCAACAGTGAGGCGGAATAAACTTCACACAAAGACTTCAATGAATCTCTAAGGAATTATGCTGAGTAAAAGAAAAAAGCTAAAAGTTTACATACTATATGATTCTGTTTATCATATCTGTTTAGCATTCTTGAAATGAAAAAAAAACATTAAGAATAAAGAGTAGATGACTGACTGCCCAAAGTTAAGGAAGGAGATTAGAAGGAGGGATGGAGGTGGGTGACGTTATGAAAAAGCAACCAGAGAGATCCCTGTGATGGACTCTGGTGGTAGATACACATAACATGAAATCGTATAGAATGAAATACACACAGGGACTTCCCTGGAGGTCCATCGGCTAAGACTCCACACTTCCAATGCAGAGGATGTGGGTTGCATCTCTGGTCAGGGAATTAAGATATCACATGTGCCTCAGTGATGTGCCCCAAAAAATAAATTTTAAAAGTTAAAAAAAAAAGAAACACACAGAGACACATACACACAAATGAGTACAAGTTAAACCAAGGAAATCTGAATAAAGCTGGTAGAACATATCAATGTCAATATCCTGGTTGTGTATACTATATACTATAGAGTACTATAATTTTGAGTATACTATAATTTTGTAAGATGTTATCATTGGGTAAAGCAGAGTAAAGGGTACACAGCATCTCTCTGTTTTATTTCTTACAAACTACATGTTAACATACAATTAATTATCTCAGTAAAAATGTCAGTGAAAAAAAGCCTCAGAGTTACTATATAGCGTAGGTAACTCTGCTTAATGTTACGTGGCAGCCTGGATGGGAGGAGAGTTTGGGGAAGAATGGATACACATATATATATGGCTGAGTTCCTTTGCTATCCATCTGAAACTACCACAACACTGCTAATCAGCTATGAAGTGAAGTGAAGTGAAGTGAAGTCACTCTGTCATGTCCAGCTCTTTCTGACCCCATGGGCTGTAGCCTACCAGGCTCCTCTGTCCATGGGATTTTCCAGGCAAGAATACTGGAGTACGTTGCCATTTCCTTCTCCAGGAGATCTTCCTGACCTAGGGACTGAACCTGGGTCTCCCGCATTATGGGCAGACACTTTACTGTCTGAGCCACTAGGGAAGTCCTAATCAGCTATACTCCAACAAAAAAACTTTAAAAAGAAAAAATCTCGGGAATTCCCTAGTAGTCCAGTGGTTAGGACTCAGGTGCTTTCACTGCCACAAGCCATGTGGGGGCAGCGAGGAAATCTCTGAAGAGAATGGATTGGAACCAAAGTTGAGGGCAGGGGCAGTTACAGGGCAGCCAAGAGACGGGTTAGGAGGCAGTAGAGGTGATGACTTAGAGCTTGTGGGCTGGTGGGGAAGTGGTGGTGGAGAGGAAGAGAACTGGATTTGCGGTGGACTCTAGAATCTATCACGTTCAAATGTAATTTTCCTTCTCAAATGCCAAATTTTCAAGAACCATAACCTAATAATGAAGTGAAAGTCACTCAGTCATGTCTGATTCTTTGAGACCCCATGGACTCATCCATGGAATTCTCCAGGCCAGAATACTGGAGTGGATAGCCTTTTCCTTCTCCAGGGGATCTTCCCAACCCAGGGATCGAACACAGGTCTCCCGCATTGCAGGCAGATTCTTTACCAACTGAGCTGTCAAGGAAGACAATGTCAGTATCAATTATGTATCAGGAAATAACAATGTCAGTATCAATTATGTATTCTTAAAAATTCATTGATATCACTTACTCTTGGGTCAGAATGACACAAAAACAAGAACAAAGCCAAATGATGAGCAGAGACTGGGCTGTGGGTACCCTTGTGGAATCTCACCTTCCTACACCCCCATCTCCTTGTAAATGGCTCTGATGCCATCCCTGCTGAGCCCACCCTCACCAACGCAATCAGCTCCAAACCCAGTCACTGCTGCTCAAGACCCCGCCCCTCTCCATCTTCACTGTAGATGACAAGGGGATAAGGAATACAGCAGGGTGGGGCTTGCTTTCCATTTCCCAGATCCCCCAGAATCACATCACCACATGCACACTGAACACCCTCTTCTCATTCCTTGTGTCTTCTTCCCACCCAGTCCTGGTACCTGAGATTAAATACCATACTTTCAAAATGATGCAATTTCTACCCGAGATTTCTGAGGCACTTTCACAAGAAACAGTATATTTCTGGATACCAAAGGCCTATTCATCTACTGTTTTCCCATGATGAGATAAAATATCTTTTCTACAGAAAGGCGTTCAGAGCCATGCAGAATAATTTAAGATTTAAGCAAGGTTCTAGTTGGAGATAATTTAAAGGAAGTGAAATACAATTCTAAAGCACATGTTTAAAAAAAACAAAAGATAAATGATGAATAAGGAAGATATGGTATTTATCTACATTTATGATATCAAAAACACTAAAAATGAGGGGTACCAAGAGACGTAGTTGTGAAATATTACAGATTATGACTGTTCTCTCATTATTAGCTCACAGTGACTTGAATTTTTAGGGTTGCTCTAGACATCTGGCCCTTGGTAGCTTCCACTGTGGCTTTCAACTCAGACCAGAAGAAAGGACAGAGGAGATGAGGTCCAGAAAGTTCCTGGTGAGACTGAAACAGACAGTTCAACTCCTGGGGGTCGAAATGCCCCCTCCTCCACTGCATCCCAAAGTCAGGCCCAGAGGACATCAACTTGAGGGGAGCTAAGGCCTTAGGACTCACTGGCAAAGTTTTGACAGGAGCCAAAAGTTCAATATATGTAGACTGACAGCTGACTTACAATTCTGGGAGATTTGAAGCTGAAAAGAAGGTTTAGAAGTGAGTCAAGTATCCAGAGTGGGAAGAAATGTATCACATTTGAGATGGAGTGGGATGTGATGGAACCGCTAAGAATAAGAATCCTGAGGGAAAATGATTTGAGCTTAAAAAAAAAAGAAAAAAAGCACAAAATCGTATTAGGTATTGAAAACACACGTAAAGCTAAAAACATGTACATCTATTTGTTTCATAGTAATTCACTATTCATCTACTTCTCTGGGCTTCCCAGGTGGCTCAGTGGTAAAGAATCTGCCTATCAATGCAGGAGACACATGTGACGTGGGTTCGATCCCTGGGTCAGAAAGATTCCCTGGAAGAGGAAATGGCAGCCCACTCCAGTATTCTTGGCTGGAGAATCCAATGGACAGAAGAACCTGTCGGGCTAGAGTCCATGAGGTCGCAAAAAGTTGGACAGGACTGAGCATGTGTGAATGCCTACTTTATTCTTGAAAAATGTACTTTGAAAAAGATTGGCTTTGGAGCATAATGTAGATGAAAATACGGACACAGTTTTTTCACTGCTTAGATATTTTACTTAAAGCTACTTTCCAGTGTTCCCTGTGGCCTAATGGTAAGGATTCAGTGCTATCCCTGCTGTGGCCTGGGTTTGAGCCCTGGTCTGGGGACTGAGGTCCTACAGGCTGTGTGGCTTGGCCAGAGTATATTAAAAGAAAAAAAAAAAAAAAAAGCAGCTGTTTATTGCCCTTCCTCTTCTGTCTTTTTGTCCATATTAAAAAAAAAAAAAAAAAAAAAGGCTTTTCTATATCACTTAAATTTTTGAACATTTGGTAAAAATTTAAGTAGCCTTATCCTTTAGCTCCAAAAGGACACTCCCTTTCTTTGTGAACTCTTCCTGAGAGACGGGGTCTTCCCCTCAGTACCCCACTTCATAAGACAGTAAATATTAGCTTCCTCACCTGATCCTTTCTTTTGTTCATAGTGGGAACTGTGAGGGCCTTTTCTACCTCCCACTATTTCTAAGGTTAAATCCAGGACCTGTAACATAGTAGGGCTCAATAAAAGTCTGTTGGATAAAAGAGAAGCTAGAAAAGTACCCAGTAGGATGGATGTGTTTGAGTCATTCAGTTGTGTCCAACTCTTTGAGACCCCATGGACTGTAGCCATGCCAGGCTCCTCTGCCCAACCCAAGGATCAAATCCAGGTTTCCTGAATTGAAGGCAGATTCTTTACAGCCTGAGACACCAGGGAAACCCCAGTAGGATGGATATGAAATGGTTAAAATCACTAGCTCTCTGGTCACATGGTTTGCAAAGCCTGTAATAAAGCTCTAGAAGAAGAAGGCATTATTGTTCTCATTTATCATTTTATCATTTGCATGCCAGCTTCTAGAAAATACTGAAGAATGACTTTCCAGTGATGAGCCTCTGTGTGACTGGGGGATAAAGACCTAACAACCATATCCACCCCATCAAATTTCCTAAGCAGTTTGTACATTGTCATTAGGAAGAAAAACAGGGCTTTCCTGTTGGCTCAGTGTTAAAGAATCCACCTGCCAAAACAGGAGACACGGGTTCGATCCCTGGTTCGGCAAGATACTACACGCCACAGAGCAACTGAGCACACTACTGAGCCTTGCTTTAGGGCCCAGGAGCCATAGCTATCTGCATGGCAGGAGATTCTTTACCATCTGAGCCACTAGGGAAGCACCGTAAGCTGTTGCTGCTGCTGCTGCTGCTGCTGCTGCTGCTGCTGCTGCTAAGTCACTTCAGTCGTGTCCGATTCTGCTCAACCCCATAGACGGCAGCCCATCAGGCTTCCCCATCCCTGGGATTCTCCAGGCAAGAACACTGGAGTGGGTTGCCATTTCCTTCTCCCATGCATGAAAGTGAAAAGTGAAAGTGAAGTCGCTCAGTCTTGTCCGACTTTTAGTGACCCCATGGACTGCAGCCTACCAGGCTCCTGCATCCATGGGATTTTCCAGGCAAGAGTACTGGAGTGGGTTGCCAGTGCCTTCTCCTCTGTAAGCTCTTAGGTCCCACCAAAATCTGCTTTGTGGAACTTGACTAGACGTGAATATTCAAAACATGAAACACACAAAAGCTATAAAATAAATAAATATATATATATACCTATGTGTGTGTATGTTAGTTGCTTGGTCATATCCAACTGTTTGGGATCTCATGGACTGTAGCCCTTCAGGCTCCTCTGTCCACGGAATTCTCCAGGCAAGGATATTGGAGTGGGAAGCCATTCCTTTCTACAGGGGATCTTTCAGACCCAGGAATTGAACCAGGGTCTCCTGCATTGCAGGCAGATTCTTTACTGTCTGAGCCACCAAGGAAGCCCTAAATATATATATGAAAAGTGAAAGTGAAAATCGCTCAGTGGTGTCTGACTCTTCGCTACCCCATGGACTATACAGTGGGGTATAGTATACAGACTATACAGTCCATGGAATTCTCCAGGTCAAAATACTGGAGTGAGTAGCCGTTCCCTTCTCCAGGGGATCTTCTCAACCCAGGGATCGAACCCAAGTCTTCCTCATTGCAGGCACATTCTTTACCAGTTTAGCTACCAAGGAAGCCCAAATATACATGTAAGCAATCTCAAACTTAGGAAAATTTGCAAGTACAGCTTAATAAACGTTCTTTCCTTATCCAGTTGAGAGTAAATGGCTGATATTATGTCCCATTACTCTCCCATACTTTACTGTGTTTTTCCCACAAATGAAAACATTTCTCCTACATAACAACAATATAACAGTAAAATCAGAAAATTAATACTGGTACTTTAATAAAATTCTCAGGCTTCATTCAAGTTCCTCCAATGGTTCCAGTCATGTTCAGTTCAGTTCAGTTCAGTCGCTCAGTCATGTCCGACTCTTTGCGACCCCATGAATTGCAGCACACCAGGCCTCCCTGTCCATCACCAACTCCTGGAGTTCACTCAGACTCATGTCCATCAAGTCAGTGATGCCATCCAGCCATCTAATCCTCTGTCATCCCTTTCTCCTCCTGCCCCCAGTCCCTCCCAGCATCAGAGTCTTTTCCAATGAGTCAACTCTTCGCATGAGGTGGCCAAAGTACTGGAGTTTCAGCTTTAGCATCATTCCTTCCAAAGAAATCCCAGGGCTGATCTCCTTCAGAATGGACTGGGGGGATCTCCTTGCAGTCCAAGGGACTCTCAAGAGTCTTCTCCAACACCACAGTTCAAAATAGTTGGTAATAAAAAGGTACAGTCCTAAACCCAGATCTTGCAAAGCAGACACCAAATCTAGTTATCATGTCTCCTCAATTTCCTCCCATATGGAGCAGTTCTCAACCTTTCTTTGACTGTCACAACCTTTTGATGTTTCCAGGCCATTTATTTGGTAGAACATTCTTCAGTTTGGGTTTCTCTGATGCTTCTTTATGGTTAAGTGCCTGTTGTACATCATGGGTGGGAATATCACAGAACTGACGATGTGTTCTCACTTTATCCTATTTAAGTGACACATGACTTATGTTGTACCATTACTGGTAATGTTAACTTTGATTGCATAAGTTCCTATCTGCTTGGCTTCTAAACTGGGAAATTATTTTTTCCCCATTGTAATTAATAAATATTTTGTAAGAGTTTTTGAGATTATTTAAATATCATTCTCATCAAACAATTTATTCACTAATTTTGGAATCTGTGTGAATTCACAGCTTCTTCTGTTACTCAGTGCATTACATTCTGCCACCATCATTATTTATTTCGCTGTTTGAATTGCCCAAGACTTCTCCAGTGGGAGCCCCTGTAAGATAACCTCTGTGTCTCCATCATTCTTTGAGTGCTTCTTTATTTCAGCCTCAGCAGTAGCTTCCAGGCTCATCTTGCACTCTCTCTAACCCAATAGCATAGTTAACCACATCTCCAAGGACCTCTGAAGAGTGGTACTTGGAAAGCAAGGTCAGAATGCTACATGTACCCAATGCTTTTGGGATATCACTGCTTCCAGATGCTTTCAGTGGACAAAACTAGGAATATATGTATTCAAGTCTCTCTCTCTTTCATGTGTCTCTCTGTGTCTCACACACACACACCCATGCACACCTGTCTACTGAAAACTGTGAGTTCACAACCATATCTCCAATTCTAGCTTAATACCATTATTCTTAATATTTTCTCACTTGATCAATCCTTCTGCAGGTAAGAATTCTCCTACAGCTGACACAACCACTTTCATCCAGTGTGGTCACCCTCTTTGACACCCCCATGCTAGGCAGCCCCTTCAGAATAATACCCTTCTCACTTTGCTTACGCTTTGACACCCCACCTACATAAGTGAGATTCTAATATTGTACCCACATTATGTAGAGTCTTGCTCAATCCCACCCACTAACTCTTGAACTAAGCTGAGCATAACTTGATGCCTCAATCTCTGCATTGTGTCCATGACTCCTGCTTTGTAGGTATGCATCTTAATATAAACTATGGCTCCTGGCTACCACTTTTTAAAAGTTTTATTTATTTTAAATTGGAAGATAATTACTTTACAATATTGTGATGGTTTCTGCCATACATCAGCATGAATCAGCCATAGGTATACATATGTCCCCTCCCTCTTGAACCTCCTTCTCGGCTCCCACCCCACCCCACCCCTCTAGGTTGTTACAGAGCCCTGGTTTGAGTTTCCTGAGTCATACAGCAAATTCCCATTGGCTATTTTACATACATTAGTGTATATGCTTCCGTGCTGCTCTCTCTGTTCATCCCACACTCTCCTTTCCTCTCCCCTACTGCCCCACATCCACAAAGGCTGCAGCTTTCGTCAGCCTCTTCTCAGGAGCAATGGAGCCCCATTCCAGCCCAGGACTTTAGGCTGTGGATCTCACGCTCTTCTGCTGCCTCAAATGAGGCATCCATCTTTATCTTTATCTTTTAAGAGGGGACTCTTACCCCATAAGAATCACATTGCTGGACTGACTGCTTCATTGCAGACCCAGAGCATGTCAGGCCACAGCTCCATCATGCCCACTGCTCTCAGTTTTCTCTTCTTTCTGGCCCATAGACACTGAACTCTTATTGCGGTACAATCATATCTTTATAGTTTTCTCTTTTTCTGTTTTACCTAACATTGCTATATGTAAATAGAATACAGAAAACTAGACAGAATATGGGAAGAGTTAATAAATGGGAAAGAGTTTTTGGATCTTTGGACAGAATGATAATATAGAAAGGATCATAAAGTTAATTCCTCAGCAACCAATGCAAAGAAATAGAGGAAAACAACAGAATGGGAAAGACTGGAGATCTCTTCAAGAAAATTAGAGATACCAAGGGAACATTTCATGCAAAGATGGGCTCGATAAAGGACAGAAATGGTATGGACCTAACAGAAGCAGTAGATATTAAGAAGAGGTGGCAGGAATACACAGAACTGTACAAAAAAGATCTTCACTACCAAGATAATCACGATGGTGTGATCACTGACCTAGAGCCAGACATCCTGGAATGTGAAGTCAAGTGGGCCTTAGAAAGCATCACTATGAACAAAGCTAGTAGAGGTGTTGGAATTCCAGTTGAGCTATTCCAAATCCTGGAAGATGATGCTGTGAAAGTGCTGCACTCAATATTCCAGCAAATTTGGAAAACTCAGCAGTGGCCACAGGACTGGAAAAGGTCAGTTTTCATTCCAATCCCAAAGAAAGGCAATGCCAAAGAATGCTCAAACTACTGCACAATTGCACTCATCTCACACGCTAGTAAAGTAATGCTCAAAATTCTCCAAGCCAGGCTTCAGCACTATGTGAACTTCCAGATGTTCAAGCTGGATTTAGAAAAGGCAGAGGAACCAGAGATCAAATTGCCAACATCCGCTGGATCATGGAAAAAGCAAGAGAGTTCCAGAAAAGCATCTATTTCTGCTTTATTGACTATGCCAAAGCCTTTGACTGTGTGGATCACAACAAACTGGAAAATTCTGAAAGAGATGGGAATACCAGACCACCTGACCTGCCTCTTGAGAAACCTGTATGCAGGTCAGGAAGCAACAGTTAGAACTGGACATGGAACAACAGACTGGTTCCAAATAGGAAAAGGAGTACATCAAGGCTGTATACTGTCACCCTGCTTTTTAACTTACATGCAGAGTACATCATGAGAAATGCTGGGCTGGAAGAAGCACAAGCTGGAATCAAGATTGCCAGGAGAAATATCAATAACCTCAGATATGCATATGACACCACCCTTATGGTAGAAAGTGAAGAACTAAAAAGCCTCTTGATGAAAGTGAAAGTGGAGAGTGAAAAAGTTGGCTTAAAGCTCAACATTCAGAAAACAAAGATCATGGCATCCGGTCCCATCACTTCATGGGAAATAAATGGAGAAACAGTGGAAACAGTGTCAGACTTTATTTTTTTTGGGCTCCAAAATCACTGCGGATGGTGACTGCAGCCATGAAATTAAAAGACGCTTACTCCTTGGAAGGAAAGTTATGACCAACCTAGATAGCATATTCAAAAGCAGAGACATTACTTTGCCAACAAAGGTCCATCTAGTCAAGGCTATGGTTTTTCCTGTGGTCATGTATGGATGTGAGAGTTGGACTATGAAGAAAGCTGAGCACCAAAGAATTGATGCTTTTGAATTGTGGTGTTGGAGAAGACTCTTGAGAGTCCCTTGGACTGCAAGGAGATCCAGCCAGTCCATTCTGAAGGAAATCAGCCCTGGGATTTCTTTGGAAGGAATGATGCTAAAGCTGAAACTCCAGTACTTTGGTCACCTCATGCAAAGAGTTGACTCATTGGAAAAGACTCTGATGCTGGGAGGGATTGGGGGTCTGAGTGAACTCCAGAAGTTGGTGATGGACAGGGAGGCCTGGTGTTCTGTGATTCATGGGGTTGCAAAGAGTCGGACATGACTGAGCAACTGAACTGACTGACTGGCTGATAAAGTGCCCAAATCCTTTTAAGAAACAGTATGGAATTTGACTGCTTTGTTGCATTTGCCTTGTTAAGATTACAGTGCCCTGTGAGAAAGTGAGAAGGTCACTGGTAAGGCGGAGTCTGCCCCTCAGCCTTTCAAGACAGGACTGTGCGCCCCTAGATGATGAACTCTCAGAACCTGCACCATATGCGACTTCGATGACTTTGTCATGATGCTGACAAAGGTAAAGCTTTAGGCTTATTCACTTGCACTTATCCCTTCCAATGTCCTGGAAGTAATTTCATATTTTCCATTTTGTATCCTTTTTTGTCAAAGAGAGCCTTCACTAATGAAAAAAAATATTCAGGTCTCATAAATTCTGGATCTGTTCCTGCAAGAGACTAATGGCTAAATCAGAATGCTAATTTCCAATGAAGGGAGGTCATATTCTAGAGCACTCAGTTCACCAGTAGATAGAGTTGTTTGGTCCATACAGTCAAAACTTTAGCTTTTCCAGTAGCTATGTATGGATGTGAGAGTTGGACCATAAAGAAGTCTGAGCACCAAAGAATTGATGCTTTCGAACCATGGAGCTGGAGACTCTTGGAAGTCTCTTGGCCAGCAAGGAGATAAAACCAGTCAATCCTAAGGGAAATCAACCTTGAATATTCATTGGCAGGACTGATCAGTTCAGTTCAGTTCAGTCGCTCAGTCGTGTCCGACTCTTTGTGACCCCATGGACTGCAGCACACCAGGCCTCCCTGTCCATCACCAACTCCCAGAGTTTACTCAAATTCATGTCCACTGAGTTGGTGATGCCATCTCAACCTCTGTTGTCCCCTTCTCCTCCTGCCTTCAGTCTTTCCCAGCAAGGGTCTTTTCAAATGAGTCAGCTCTTCGAATCAGGTGGCCAAAGTATTGGAGTGTCAGCTTCAACATCAGTCCTTCCGATGAACATTCAGGACTGATTTCCTTTAGTATGGACTGGTTGGATCTCCTTGCAGTCCAAGGGACTCTCAAGAGTCTTCTCTAAGACCACAGTTCAAAAGCATCAATTCTTCTGTGCTCAGATTTCTTCATAGTCCAACTCTCACATCCATACATGACTACTAGAAAAACCAAGGACTGATGCTGAAGTTAAAACTCCAATACTTTGGCCACCTGGTTCAAAGAGCAGATGCATTGAAAAAGATACTGATGCTGGGAAAGATTCAGGACAGGAGGAGAAGGGGGCAACAGAAGATGAGATGGTTGGATGGCATCACTGACTCAGTGGACATGAGTTTGAGCAAACTCTGGGAGAGAGTGAAGGACAGGGAAGCCTGGCATGCTGCAGTCCATGGGGTCACAAAGAGTTGGACACGACTTAGCCACTGAACAACAAGAGACTGAATTTGTCTTCAGAAAATAGATTAGGTTGCTTAGAGTGTGAAGAGTGATGGGTGATCTTGGGTTTTAGCTTGTGCACATCATGTAAATTTCAAAGCTATTCTCACCCACCTACAGAGTGTGTCTATAATTCCTTTGTAGCCAGTTCAGTACATATGATCATTTCTTTTCAAGATAATAACTGGTTAATTTTGCCCCAGATCTTATTTACTGGCTTTTTAAAAATGGGATTCCATATATATCACCTTCTACAAGTTTTAACATATTCTTTCTTTCTTAGGGTGTAATATGGTTGATTAGGTAACAGCTTTCAAGACTCCTCCACCCTGGTTGCCACTTGATAAAATCCGATTGTTCCTTAATCCCCTCAACTGTAAATGCAGAGGGTTAATTCTATCCCCCACTCTACAGATTTCCTGTTCCCAGGTTGGTTTTCTGAAGGTCATCTTGTTTCCAGATGAGGGGATCACTTCTCTATTGTCCCCACCCATTGACTTGTATAGTCAGAGGCAGCATGACATTAAGTCTTGCAACTTTAGTTTAAGAATTAAAACAAATCTTATAGAATGTAGACACATAAAAAGCTCCTCCATTTATTACTTTTACTGGGACAGTTTCTAGAAAGTCTTAAGGGAGTTCAGTTATATTCTACAGGCACAAGCAGAAGGAATAATTTGCATTTCATTTAAGCACAACTTCAAACAATAAGGATTAATGTTATTGCAGACAACCACTGCTTCAGATAACAAGGCACAGAGAGAAGCATACATAAAGCAGTAACAGTAGAAGTAACTTGCCTTCCAGAGCTCAGATCTAACTCAAGAAGAAAAATTCACAAATGAAACATGACTTTGAAGTTGTTTTAAAACAACAAATAATTATAGATGATTATTGGAGAGAAACCAAAGAGGTGAAGCCTGAAATAAAATAATGAAAAACAACAATGACAGTGCTTGTGCTTAGTCATTCAGTCGTGTCTGACTCTTTGTAACCCTATGAACTATATAGCCCGCCAGACTCCTCTGCCCGTGGAATTTTCCAGGCAAGCATACTGGAGTGGGTTGCTATTTCCTCCTGCAGGGGATCTTCCTCACCCAGGGATTGAACCCACATCTCTTGAATCTCCTGCATTGCAAGTGGATGCTTTACCTGCTGAGCTATCAGGGAAGCCCATATGATAACAGTGGCTGCCATTTATTGAAAGCTGGCTGAGAGATACCCCCCAGGGTGGTGCTCACAGTATCTAGAAATTGAGTCTCTAACAGATCTAGCCAAGATCACACCGCTAGTAAGAAGAAGAGTTATGGTTCAAATCATCGCTCCACAGGTGTTGGCAAGGGTTTGGAGAAAAGCATCTAGAGGGAATGAAGTGAAAAAAGACACCCAAGGATGATCAGGGTGATTTAGCCAGAGGGAAGACGTCAAGTGGAGACAAGGAGGCAGAGGAAAGAAAAGGAATGGGGTGGACTATCAGCAGAGAGTAGGAGGGGCCGAGGGATTCCTGTAAATACTGTAGTCTGTTGGAGCTGAGCTGATTAAGCATGCAAGCATCAACCTGGGAGTGGTCCTCTTCTCTTATAGGGTTTGGCAGGCCTGGAATCTTAAAGACCTGTTGATAAACAGTCTTAGCAACCACTAGTGTCATTAAAGAGTCTACATCAATGACTCTTTACCCATCATCTGGGAGGTACCTAGAGAAACAGTAAACAAAGATAGTAATGCAAGGTATAGTAGTAACAGTATGGGATAAGTGCTATGAATGCAATAAACAGGGTGGTAATAGAAAAACTGCTCAGGGAATCAACTTTAGATGGGGAGATGCTGGTCACACATGCACTTTTTAGCCACACCTATTCACTCACATTGGAGAAGGAAATGGCAACCCACTCCAGTATTCTTGCTGGGATAATCCCATGGCCAGAGGACCCTGGTGGGCTACAATCCACAGGGTCATAAAAAGTCAGACAAAACTGAGTGACTGGACATATTCACTCACATAAATAGCAAACACTAATGAGTTTCAGTAACTTTTTCTATATACATATGTATATATACACACACATATGTACTTCTAAATATACTTCAAACTACATGAAACAACAAAAATGTCTCATACTTTTACAAAGGGTGTTTCCTCTTATAAAACTAGTTATAAGAAATATGCCCTGAAAAGTATCAAAAAGAATATAAACTGAATTCAAAGTCTATGATTTCATAGGGAAGTTTTCAATTAGAAAGGAACTATTTGAAACACATTTTGAAAGGCTTAGAGGATGGTGATGTTATATGCAATGCTTTCATTTAAAAATACAAACACGGAGTTTGGAAACTGCTGTCTTCACTAGATTTTTAGTTATGGTTGTGCAGTCTGAGAAACATCCCAGGGGTATCTGAAATTCCTACAAACTCCAGGAAACTCCTGTGCCTCTACAGCATGTATCCTGATGGGAGATGACTTCCTGAAAGAACTCCTTCAGGTGTACAACGCTGGGAGCCCATGCTCAGAGAGTACAGCATGGAAGGTCACAGTTACGAAAAAGGTCACATTCTTTTTTCATTAAAATAATACAGACCATAACAACAAAAACAGAAAAAAAAAAAACAAAGATTGACAGTAGAGATGGTTATGGGGCTTCCCTGGTGGCTCAGATGGTAAAAAATCCACCTGCAATGTGGGAGACCAAGGTTCAATCCCTGGGTCAGGAAGATCCCCTGGAAAAGGGCATGGCTACCCCCCTGAGTATTCTCGCCTAAAGAATCCCCATAGCTAGAGGAGCCTGGTGGGTTGCAATTCACGGGAGCAGAGTTGGCCACGACTGAGTGACTACCACTCTCACTTTGTTTCAGAGGTGGTTAGACCATGTGGCTAAAGTTTCCAGATCAACCCCCCAAACCCCTATATTCACACGGCCCCCTTCCAAGATCCTATGAGGGCCCCTAGCAATGTATCCTCAAGGTCATATACTTTTGAAAACTTAGAGGAAGAGAGAAATTCTATTTCTTAAAAGGGGACCATATATGGTATAAAGTTCAGGCTCCAAACCCTGGATCCTCCTGGATCCTCCAAGGAACATCCACCTTGTATCACACACTACACTCATTGTTGGAGATACAAAGACAAACGAGACAGTGTTTCCTGAGAAGCAGCTTGGTATAAATGTGAGACAAGAAAACCAATTACCACGGGACACGTGTCTGGTTGTAGATTGTGCAATAAGAACAGAGGCCCAAGGGTTGCTCTCTATTGTCATTATTAGTCTATTCACTAAAAATTTTTACCTGACTGGCTTTCTTTTACTAAATGATGAGTGCCCATGAAATAAATCTGACGATAGAGAAATGTAGAAACAGTTAATAACCTCTACGGAAATCTTTATTATGCTCCAGGGTTAATGAAATGCCACTTTATGTCATGAAGGAATTCACTCCAGGCTCTTTTGGATGCTTATGACATTTGGTAGCACTCACATGACACTTAAAGTAACATAGGAACATGGGACTGGCCAGGAGAACTGAAAACATCAAAGGTATTCGGGTCATGGCAAGTAATCCCCAACATTCACATATGAGAACATTAGGAGGTAACAAAGGACAAGAGGCAGGAACGTGAGCCTGGAGCTCCAGATTGGGAACTCTAGACTCTACTCCAGATGGTTTCTCTGCAGAGCATCAGTGTAAATAAGCACTGCTTTAGCATGACGGTTGTGCCTGGCATTGGGTTTGGTGGTGTGGACATGTGCAGAACTGGAAGGGTAGTGAGGAATGGGAGTCCCAGGGGCCTGTGAGCTCTAGAGCCCTAGAACCCAGGTGCCACAACAAAGACCCACCACAGCCAAAGATATAAATAAACAAAATAAGCCCTTGTGAGGCAGATAACATATATATCAGTGTGGTATTTAAATTGTTAAAGTGAAGTGAAAGTCACCCAGTCCAACTATTTGTGACCCCATGGACTGAATTTTCCAGGCCAGAATACTGGAGTGGGTAGCCTTTCCCTTCTCCAGGGGATTTTCCCAACCTAGGGATCGAACCCAGGTCTCTTGCATTGCAGGCAGATTCTTTACCAGCTGAGCCACAAGGGAAGCCCAAGAATACTGGAGTGGGTAGCCTATCCCTTCTCCAGCGGATCTTCCGGACCCAGGAATCGAACTGGGGTCTCTTGCATTGCAGGTGGATTCTTTACCAACCGAGTTATCAGGGTTAAAGCAAAGTGACAATTATTAAAAGAGAGAGACAAGACTTCCCTGGTGGCTCAGTGACTAGGAATCCTCCTGTCAATGCAGGGGACATGGATTTGACCCCTGGTCCAGGGAGATTACATATGCTGCAGAGCAGCTAAAACCACGTGTCACAACTACCCAGCTTCCTGCTGCAACTACTGATCTGTGCTCTGCAACAAGAGGACTGTGGCTTCCCCACCACTGCATTGAGAAGCCCACACATGACTAGGGAGTAGTCCCTGCTCTCAGCAAAAAGAGAAAAGCACTCGTGCAGCAACAAAGATCCAGTGCAACCCCAAAAATTAATTAATTAAAAAGAGAGATAAATGGTATGAGCGACAAAGAAGACATCCACAAATGATGTGGTACTCTGAAGGTTAAGAAGGAAACTCATATCACTCTGCGGTTGGGTGGTGAATTCACAGTGGCAAAAATCATTAAGAATTCAAGGGGAAGACTGTCTGGTTTGGGGAGAAAGATGGTTAACTCTGAGCCTGATTTCACCACTGCTGATGTACCAGTAGGTCAACAAAAATGAAGCTGCCTAATCCTTTGCTACCCAGAGTCAAGTGCGGTCTACGGAGCAACAGCATTGGGATCACCTAGGAAATACTTTAAAATGCAGCACTTCGAGCTGCAGACCTGCTGAATCCAAGCTGCATCATAAACCTTCACCTGGACTCTGACTTGGCTCCAAACTGCTGTGGAATTCACCAGATTTCCTCTACTCTGGAGGTTAAAACTTCTGGGATTTAGTGCCTGTTCTGTGACTATTGCAAAGGAGCTGCAGAAAAGATAGATGCGTAAAGTTGCGTGGGACCCTTTTAAAACTTCTGCCTCTAAAGTACACCAAAGCCAAACGAACACCTGTGGACCACGTGCACAGCTGTCAGGGCGGCTGACTCATATGCGCTTCCATCAGCCGCATCACATATTTTTCTCTGTGAGTAAGAGCGGTGATTGTAACATCAGAGAGAAGACGATTTACACGGGTTTTTAATGAACTTATCAAATTGTAAGAGTTTAGGCAGAGACAATAGGTGAGAATTTGAGTACAACACCACTATTATAAAATTAGGATCTCATTCTTCAAAACTCCCCATGTTTATATAAACTAATGTTTCCTTGTCAGTTACATAAATCAGTTCCTCCAGTTCACTACAAGATAGACATCTGTGTGTAAGAAACCATCTTCTAATTTTACTGTAAAAAATAATCACAACTGTGACATTTTCTAATTTCCAGTTTATACGAATGTATGGAAAGTCCTTTCCTTTTCTTCGTTTTCAACTTTTCTGTTAACTGTTAAGAGAGTGTTTATATAATAATGCAATGATACCCTTTAAGTTGATGAAGTCACTCAGTCGTGTCTGACCCTTTGCGACCCCGTGGACTGTAGTCCACCAGGCTCCTCCATCTATGGGGTTTCCCAGCCAAGAGTACTGGAGTAGGTTGCCATTTCCTTTTCTCCAGGGGATCTTCCTGACCCAGGGATTGAACCCAGGTCTCCCGCATTGCAGGTAGATACTTAACCATCTGAGCCACCAGGGAAGTTCCCACCCTTTAAGTACTTGCTATTAATATATTTCTTGACATATCAGTTGAATGTGTTGGAAATGGATTTTTAGGTAGTTTGACTCTAAACAAATTGAAATAATGTGTAAACATATTAAAGCCATTGAATTTTATTTTAGATGAATGAAATGCATGGTATGTGAATTACTTCAATAAACCATTAACAAAGAAAAAAGGCATAATGACAATAAAAAATTTTAAAAGCACACACACACACAAAAGAATATGTAACCAGTAGAAACCATATGACAATATGCTACTGTAATAAGATACACCCAAGTGACTTTTGTGCTGAGACCTGATTACTAAATTCTGGTCACCTACTATGTACCCAGAATTTGGTTAGGATCTTTACACATACACATCCTTTATAAACACTTTAGAATCTCAATTTCACAGATTTCTTGGATGTTCATATTTACCTGAAAACCTCAACAAGAGAGGAAAAGAAAAATCAGAAGTGACATGAAGATGTGCAGAATGTGCAAAAGTAATATGTTTACCAATGGAGTGAATTTTAAAAGAAGCTGAAAATGAAATACTGCAGGCCCGTGAGCTGCTTCAATCAGTATCAGAATTGGTAGGATGAAACAGAAGAAATTGCTGTCTCATGTCAAACTGGTATCTGACCATCAATTATTGGCCACATACTGGCAATTTCACTTAGTTCAGCTTGTACTGTAATTAGGCGGTTTCTTATGGACCAATCTATGCTTTCTCTAGACAACAAAGTTGACAGCAAAACAAAGGGTGTATGTATAAGACTTTTTTCTTTCATTTGGTTAGTTTTCAGAGTAGACTCATCTCTCTAATACTGTTGTACACAGACTCTTAATGACAGCTCTGAAACTTGGCTGCTAAGAAAGAGCCTAAATTTCTGGATGAGCCTTTGGTTAGAGGGCCCTGGTCTGATCATCTCTCCCATCACCAGAGAGGAGCAGACAGTGTGACAGCATGGAAATCAGCCCCACAGGAAAAACATTTCTTCTTTCTTTAGCTGACTAGAAATGTGTGTGTGATATTTCAGCTTACTGATTGTACCCTCTTGGAAATGAAACTACAACCCTAAAATGCAAAGACCTAAGGGTAAATGGCTATCTCATTGTTTAAAATCTGTTGCCAAAAAAGCTGACCTGACACAAATAAGAAGCTAACTCTGTTTATTTTCACGATGTCTTATTTCATGTAATCAAATTTTGAATGCATGGCCAATTCATGCCTCTGACCTCAGGGCTAATTTTGTATCACAGCAGGATAATGAGATGATTAAGTTCTCCAACAGTTATAGTGGGGGGAATATTGTTATATGGGAGTTTTTAAAGAGAAACATACATCATATTTTAAATGATTTTATAAAAATCTTAAGTGGTCAGACAAGAGCCAGCAGAGTCAGGGAAATTCTATTTAACTCACTAATTACAAAATCCTTCAGGTAGATAATTTCCAAGTTAAAAACAAAGCAAAATAATCTCCCTCCTCAAACCTGAAAGAATGAACAGGAAATTTAAAATGGGTGACATGAATTAATGGCTATATTAGTACAATAGTATAAAAATAACTCAATGCTGAACATATAATAAACATTCAAAAAATTTTCACAATTACGACCATCACCCTTACTGTTACCGTTATTATTGAATACGTAGAATTGCCTTTGAAATAAGCTTTTTATTTTATTTTATATATGCTTGTAAGGTGTTGATTTGGTTACGGATTTCCTAGTTAGGTCTAGAAAATAAAGATGCTTTTTTTCCCCTGCAATAAATTATAAAATTAATTATGCATGCAACACATTACCTTACACTTATAATGGTGCTATAGACAACTCTCAAAGCAGAAAGTGTACAAAATTGGAATAAAAAACCTGGATCTGAGTGTGGGCTCTGTTACTAATGTTAACCAAGGAGGAGCTGCATAAAGTCCAGGAGCTTTAGCTTCCTGGTCTTGTAAAACAGGGTTAAGCCTGTGTCAATAATAATAGCTTAGGTTTAGAGTGTAATGCCTCCAATACGCCAGAGAATTTTCTAAGATTTTTGTACACATGAACTCAGTTATCAATATGTCTAATGTCTAGCATTAATTTAGTAAAAGGGGGACCTGCTGATCAGTTTCCATTTGCCCTGTTCTGCTAGAGCGCTGACCCCAGCAGATGAATCCCTGGGGCCCCTGACACCTGACTTTCGGTTAGGTTCAGACAAGGGGAAGCAGCAGCCAAAGATGAGAGGGTAGCAGGAGAGAGAGACTGGGGTATTTCCTCCCCACTTCCTCCTTGGTTTAGCAACCCTATTCTCATTTGTATATTTGGGGGGAGGGTGTTCCCCAAGACTGAATCACCTGCCTGACAGCCTGACAGCCTCGTTTCCATCTTTCTCTTCTCCTTGGGCTCACTGACTATTCTCTCCTTCTTTAACCTCTTCAGATCCTGGGTGGTACTGACCTCCTGCTGTGTGGAATCTTCTGTACCCCAACATCCCTCTCTTATCTCCTTACCTCCCTTCCCACAGCTCTGTGGGAAGTTGCATCATTACAATGCCTTGACTCAAACCCTATGAGTAGAATGCTCTTTCTTGCTGGGACCCAGACTCTTAAAAGGATTTACTATTAAGCCAACTATTTGTTACTTAGTGGAAGGATATCTGAAACAGAGTTTTGTCTTGTTTTGAAAGAATTGGTATGTGAGGAAATAGGATCTTGCCTTTCAGCCATTAAAAAAATAAAAAAAACCCAAAGGGTTTGTTTCTAATTTGAACTAGTTCACTATTTTTTTTTTTTAAACAAAGGAAACAAACAAAAAACCCTCATTCATTTGGTTCACACTTCAGGGAAAGGATATTTGGGATTTGACTTGGTTTAGGAGTTCAACAAATTCACTTGGTATATCCCAGTTAAATGGTTCATGTTTGGTTTGGTTCAGGTTCAAGCATAAAACCCTAAAATACTGGAAAAGGTGAGTTGGCATAAACTGGTTTTTCTGAGTGGGACTAATGCACACTCTAATTATGGGGATACGTTCCTAGAATGGTAGAAACCATTAGGTCATCTTAGTAATAAAACAAAGTGAGTGATTCTCACTGAAACAAATGGCTCATCAGCCACTGATTTCCCAGTGTATATAGTTTAGCTTTCTAAACTATATATATCATGACAAACTGTGTCTGTGTGTTTTCTAAGTACTGTTCGATCTCTCTTCTCTTTTTTCTAAACAAATTCCCTTTCCATTGAGATCAGCATTTCTCAAAGTATGAGCACTGGACCATCTCCTGAAATTTGTCAGAAATGCAAATCTTTGATCCCCACCCCAGATTTCTATGGGTGGACCCAGCAGTCTGTGTCTTAACAAGCCCTCCAGGTGATTCCAACACACAATAAAGTTTGATAAAGAAAAAACTGAGTGAGATTTTACATTTCTTGAAGCCAAGTTCTAGCTAGTATTTCTGCATTGGGATTGGGATCTACTCAAAGATCATGCTGATATAATTACTTTCATGTGTAGATCAGTGACAAGATAACAGGGGCCACTGATGGAGTGACCAAAGACATCAGTGACAGAGATAGTGTTTGAAACTTGGCTAATCTAACTCCAGCGCATAGATCCCTAACCAGGATGTTAGAATTTCTCCCTAATGGCCAGACGGTACGTTCATGCATGCTCATCACTGCAGTTGAGTCTGACTCTTTGTGACCCCATGGACTGTAACCCCCAGACTCCTCTGTCCATAGGATTCTCCAGGCAAGAATACTGAGATGGATTGCCATGTTGTCATCCAAAGGATCTTCCTGACCCGGGGATCGAACCCAAGTCTCTTGTGTCTCCTGCATTGTAGTTGGATTCTTTATCCACTGAGCCACCTGCAAAGCCCAATGGGCACACAGAGAGGAGACACAAGCAATGAAACCCTGAGAAAAACTTGAGGAATAATATTCACAGAAACTTTTTAACCTTCACACATGTTTAATATGAGAAATTTAATATTTATTTGGAATAATATGGATTTGTTTCATTATTTTACCCAGTAGAAAAACTCAAGACATCATTTTGCTAATGCATATCTAAATGTTCAAGCACGAGTTTCTGATTATCCTGTAACTAAGTAAGTTTTGATGTTTTTGTTCTTAAAGCCAGTTCTTTGCTTAATGAGAAGCAGGCAGAGCTGCACACACAGAGTACAGCTACAGTTTGTGATAAAGCCACGGACACCTAGTTCTAAGCATTCCAAATGTTTAATTGTATATTCTGGCTTTCATAGTTCTTTCTCTAGGACAATAGATCTGTTTTATCGCATATATGTATTTTTGCCTGGAGCCACAGCTTTCCAGAGAAAAGCACCAAATGGACAGGAAAAGCAGGCATGGGGGTGGCAGGGGCTTTCTAAACTAGGGATTCCCTTAGTCGGAAACTAATGATGTTTCACAATGCAGGCACATCTTTTCATCTCACAATGAATAATGTATAATGGTTTAGAGAAAGATATAATAAAAGATCCCTATGTTCCAAAGCCAGTAATTTGGGAGTTATGCTAGTTCCTCCTTCTCTCGCCCCCAAAGACAATCTGTCACCAAGCCCTACTGATTCTAGATGCCAAACTATTCTCTTTCCTTACCAGTCTCATTACAACTGCTTTAATTTAGGACCTTGACTCAGTTGGTCTTCCTTTCCCCTGCTCACTTTTGCCTCATTGTCATGACAACTCTACCTTTCTTTTTTCCCCTTTTTTCCTTTTAATTGGCTGGGTCATGTGTCTGTAGATCTTAGTTCTCTGACCAGGCATCGAACCCACCTCCTGCTCCGCAGTGGAAGCTCGGAGTTCTAACCACTGGACAGCCAGTTGTTATGAAAATTTCATACTGCTTGTCTTTTTTTTTTTATGTTTATTTATTTTTGTTGCTGCATGTGGGCTTTTCTCTAGTTGCAGCAAGTAGGGGCTATTCTTCATTGCCATGCGGGCTCTAGGAGCACGGGCTCAGCAGTTGCGACCCCGCAGGCTGAGTTGCCCGGAGTCATGTGGAATCATACCAAACCAAAGGTCGAGCCCAGGTCCACTGTATCGGCGGAGGGATTCTTAACCACTGGACAAACAGGGAAGTCCAGACTACACTTTTCTTAATATAGTGTTTCTCTATTTTAATTACCACCACCAGCCTCCCCCGTCCCCCCACACCTGATTAAGTCCTCAGCAGGCTTACCTCTTATCTCTTCCCACTGTTCGGACAATATTCCAGCAGTTTGCTGTACAAGCCGATTTGCTTCATACTTTCTAGGTTTTACTTCCCAGCCATTTCCTCTGCCTGGAATTCCCTTTTTCCTCCTAGACCAGGAGGGCAGTCTGTTGTATTAATATTTCTCTCAAAAGAGAATTTTTGAATTCAAAGAGAATTTTGGTTCAAAGAGAATTTTTCTAGTCCCACACTCAAGGATTTCTCTGTTACCATTACAGCCTTATATGTGACCTCACAATTCATCTCTGATTACTTTAGCTATTTGTATGCCTTGTTCAGTTTGGATTTCTAGACATTGCAAACAATGCCTGATATAAAATAGGCACACTTAAGGAATGATTGCATTCACCAGCATGATAAGATAGTCTGTAGCTATGATAAATGGTATTAGGCATGGATAAAACTTGAAAATTCTCTCTCTCATAAAATCTTTTTCAAATGCCAGGTGCTTGGGGTTGAAATATTTGATCATTTCTGTCTCCTATAGGATTCACTTACTTTTTGTCTTGATTCATGGAGTAAGTAGGTAAATTGTTTCATCTACCACAAAAATCTTCTTATTGTTGAAGTTATGTCAATAGGGTGTAAAGGAATCAGAGAAAAGCTAGCTAACCAACTTATTGCCTTATTCTACTCTCATTCCATGCTGTAGTTGTCCAGTTCAGCTAAGTATAGGTGTGTCCAAGAAATTTGATTTTCAAAATGAGCTTGAACTGCTTAGATTATCAGGCAGACATATTAACCTCAACAGACATATTATGAACATTTGACATATAAGACAAAATGCAAATGTATTAATTAACAATACAAGACACAGACATGTTCAAAGACCTCTCTATTTCTATCTACTCCTGCCTTAAACAGGAGGTAAAATTAGAAATCACAGGGTTATTTTTCAAGTGTGAACTTGGAACAAGAGGAAACTGCCAGTCTCATGAGATACTTCTTGCAGACCAGAAAAAAAGCCAGATGAACTATCTCTGCCTTCACTGTAACAAAATACACTTATCCTCCAGGACTGGACATACTGTGTCTGGCAGAGTAAATGATTTTCTCCTGGACAATGTAGGAGAAACGCGACCAATTTTCTGTTTGGGGAATGGATTTGGTCAATTTCATTGCGTAAATTCTTGCCTTCTGCTAACAATTTTGTTTTGTTTACATAAGACGTAGTAAACAGGGACCTCAGAACTCACCCCTTCTCCATCTTGGCTTTCTCAACCACTCTTCCTACTTGGCCCTTAGTCCTGATCTGTCCTTGTTATTCTAGTTATGATTTTTACTTTCTTTTGATCACCTTACAGGTAGGCCAGGGAATAAGAATAAGGAGTCACCTTGATAAGATTTCAACGGGCACAGTTTTCTCAGACATCCAATTATGATCTGTCTTCTCTATAGAAGACAGGGCTCATCCTCCGTATTTTATCCTTAAAGAATAACATTCTGGAAGTACCTAACAGTAATTCCCTAGATACTGACTATACTTGACACATGATGGTCTTGACACCTACTGCCCCAAGATGTTTTTTTAAAAGAAAGAGGTAAAATTAAACATGAAGAACTGAATCTTTTTTCATAATGACCCTTCAAAACATTTTTCTTTCTGCCCCCACTTAAAAACAGAAGATGGGAGGTGACCTTCATAAAGTTATATTGGGTAGAAGAATTACTCACTGCCAGAGGCTGAAAAGAGAGGCTCTCTGTTCACCTTGCCTCCCCCAGTGTTTTTCTGTGGTTGCAAAGGCTCGGAAAAGAGAGTGTGTGTAGGTATTCTCGTGTGGCTTGGGAGCTGACTTCATTTTCTCTTTTTTTAAAAATTTCACTCTTGTGATGCCTGACTCCTTGCCCAAAGTTGGCCACAATTATTCATGGCCTTGAAGGACATAACTTGAACATTATCTTTCACATCTGTACAATAGGAATCAAAATACTTGGTCTTGATCTACTATACAGGTATAAACCAAGATCAGCTCCCAAGAAGAAATAAATTATTCACTGTATTCTTTTTTTTTTTTCTTAAGATTTTTCTTCTGGTTGCTGAATTTGGGGCAAATTTCTGAAATGTGATTCTACTTTTTCATATAATACACATACACAAGAAATTTTAAGCCTCTTCCAGTACATGACTCACAACTTCTTTTAGTCCACACGCAGCTTTTGAAATTACCTTTACACAGCATGAGCATATTTTGATGTTTACCTGTAGACACCAAACTGACCATCTAGAAATATTAAATAAAACTCTCAGTTGTTCCTGTGAGGATCATTTGTTTCATGAGCCCTTTTCAATAGATTTACTACCCCTCTACCCAACCTAGATTTCTGATTTTTCCTCTTCCTCGTCATAAAATACTTACACATCTCTGCTAGGACTCATACAGAGAATGCTAAAGGAAATGGGCTTTTCCTTTTAGAAGTTTACAGTTTTACAGACTACACTAATATGTAACATATGAAGAGCAAACTAAGTAAAGTAAGTCATTATAAATTGGGAAAGGAGTACGTCAAGACTGTATATTGTCACCCTGCTTATTTAACTTATATGCAGAGTACATCATGAAAAATGCCAGGCTGGATGAAGCACAGCCGGAATCAAGATTGCTGGAGAAATATCAATAACCTCAGATATGCAGATGACACCACCCTTATGGCAGAAAGCCAAGAGGAACTAAAGAGCCTCTTGATGAAAGTGAAAGAGAAGAGTAAAAAACCTGGCTTTAAACTCAATATTCAAAAAACGAAGATTGTGGCATCTGGTCCCATCACTTCATGGCAAATAGATGGGGAAACAATGGAAACAGTGAGAGACTTTATTTTCTTGGGCTCCAAAATCACTGCAGATGATGGCTGCAGCCATGAAATTAAAAGATGCTTACTCCTTGGAAGAAAAGTTATGACCAACCTAGACAGCATATTAAAAAGCAGAGACATTACTTTACCAACAAAGGTCCATCTAGTCAAAGCTATGGTTTTTCCAGTAGTCATGTATGGATGTGAGAGTCAGACCATAAAGAAAGCTGAGTGCTGAAGAATTGATGTTTTCAAATTGTGGTGTTGGAGAAGACTCTTGAGAGTCCCTTGGACTGCAAGGAGACCAAACCAGTCAATTCTAAAGGAAATCAGTCCTGAATATTCATTGGAAGGACTGATGCTGAAGCTCCAATACTTTGGCCACCTGATAAGAAGAACTGACTAATTGGAAAAGACCCTGATGCTGGGAAAGTTTGAAGGTGGGAGGAGAAGGGGACTATAGAGGATGAGGTGGTTGGATGGTATCACCAACTCGATGGACATGAGTTTCAGTAAACTCCGGGAGTTGGTGATGGATGGGGAAGTCTGACGTGCTGCAGTCCATGGGGTCGCAAAGAGTCAGACAGGACTGAGCGACTGAACTGAACTGGGCACTTTAAACAGATAAGCCTGAGCTCAGAATCCAGCTCCACCACCTACTGGCATTGGGACTAGTTCTAGGACAGCATCCTGTGAACCTTTGGCCTTTAGCTAATCATAAACCTTCATTTCCTCTTCTGTAAAATGGGGTTAATGTCATTAACAAACCTTCTTGTTTGTTTCTTAAATAGTATAAACCATAAAAGCACTTAGCACAGTGTCTGAACATAGTGAAAGCTCAATAAACAGTTGTGTTTTAGAACCACAATAGCTTGCATTTATTCAAAGAGTTTTTAGTTACATCATCTCATTTGATCAGTTCAGTTCAGTCACTCAGTCCTGTCTGACTGTTTGCAACCCCATAGACTGCAGCACGACAGGCTTCCCTGTTTGTCACCGACTCCTGGAGTTTGCTCAAACTCATGTCCATCGAGTCAACGATCTCATTTGATCTGGACTCCAATTTGGTAAAGAAAATGAGATATACTCCCTCACAACCTGCTGCTCCGGAGAAGGCAATGGCACCCCACTCCAGTACTCTTGCCTGGAGAATCCCATGGACGGAGGAGCCTGGTAGGCTGCAGTCCATGGGGTCGCGAAGAGTCAGACACGACTGAGCGACTTCACTTTCACTTTTCCCTTTCATGCATTGGAGAAGGAAATGGCCACCCACTCCAGTGTTCTTGCCTGGAGAATCCCAGGGACGGGAGAGCCTGGTGGGCTGCCTTCTATGGGGTCGCACAGAGTCGGACACGACTGAAGCGACTTAGCAGCAGTAGCAGCAACCCGATACACACCTTCCAACTAGATGAGAAAACAGGGACACAGAAAATGGAAATGATCTGCTCAAGTTGGTGGCAGAATCATTGCAGACACTGATTTCGAGCTCTTTTCACTCCATCTCACCAAACAGAAGGCCCAGCCATAAGGCGTTCTCAGGTGTAGACAGAGTGATATCATGTGCTAAACAACTACTGTTCTCTGACCAGACTTAAAAAGTGTTATAGAAAACATGAAAAATTTCAAGGACTCTCTGAATGGTGAGAAAAACATAACTTTTAGATGAGGTGAGGAATCGGTTCTTAGGGAGAAATTGACCAGAGGTGTATTCTAAGGGGCTGAATCTTAATCCTAAAGTAATTTAAATTTTAAAAAATTTATATGTATATATATATATATGTGTGTATGTGTTCTTTTTCATATTCTTTTCTGTATGGTTTATTACAGGTTATTGAATATAGTTCCTTGTGCTATACAGTAGGTCTTTGTTGTTTATCTATTTTATACATAGTAGTTTGTTTCTCTTTGGAGAAGGCAATGGCACCCCACTCCAGTACTCTTGCCTGGAAAATCCCACGGACGGAGGAGCCTGGTAGCCTGCAGTCCACGGGGTCGCAAAGAGTCGGACACGACTGAGCAACTTCACTTTCAGTTTTCACTTTCATGCATTGGAGAAGGAAATGGCAACCCACTGCAGTGTTCTTGCCTGGAGAATCCCAGGGACGGGGGAGCCTGGTGGGCTGCGTTCTATGGGGTCGCACAGTTGGACACGACTGAAGCGACTTAGCAGCAGCAGCAGCAGTTTGTTTCTGTTAATCCCAAACTCCTAATTTATCCCTCCCCAACTCCCTTTCCCCTTTGGTTAGTTTGTTTTCTAGTCTATGAGTCTGTTTCTGTTTTGTAAAGAAGTTAATTTGAATCATATTTTAGATTTCACCTATAAATGGTATCATGTGTTTGTCTTTCTCTTTCTGACTTAGTTCACTTAGTATGATAATCTCGAGTTCCATCCATGTTGCTGCATATAGCATTATTTCATTCTTTTTATGGCTGAGTAGTATTCTATTGTGCATGCCTGTGTGTATGTATATCACATCTTCTTTATCCATTTATCTGTCAATGGACAATCAGTTTACTTCCATGTTTTGTCTATTGTATTAAATAATGCTGCGATGAACACTGTACTGCCTTTATCTTTTCAAATTAGAGTTTTCTCCAGATATATGCCCAGAAGTGGGATTGCTGGATCATATAGCAACTCTATTCTTAGTTTTTTAAGGAAACTCCATAGTGTTTTCCTAAGAAATTTTAATCAAACGTGCCTTAGAATAGCAGCAATATAGCAATTTCTTGTAAACTGAGGATATTACCCCCTCAGAATAAAGATTAACTTGGGGAATTTGTATATGGAGCTTGTTACAGAAGCTGAGGCTGTGGAAATAAACAAAATAGGGGGACTTCCCTGGTGGTACAATGTATAGGCATGTGAGTGCCAGTGCAGGGGGGATCCAGGAAGATTCCACATGTCTCGGAGCAACTAAGCCCATGAGCCACAATTATTGAGCTCACTTGCTGCAACTACTCTGGAACCTAAAGGCTTAGAGCCCATGGTCTGCAACAAGAGAAGCCACTACGATGAGAAGCCCCTGCTCACCAGAACTAGAGAAAGCCTGCATGAAGCAACAAAGTCCCGGCCCAACCAAAAATAAAAATAAATAAATAAATAATTTTTAAAAATACAGGAAAACTTTTGTCCCTCCATTCTTTTTCCCTTCAATATATCCTAGCCCACATCATGGAAAATTGATTTTACTTTGTTATAATGGACTGGCTGAATTTACGTTAACTAGGGATTCACTTTGGTTAATGCTGTCATAGGGAATCATTTCTAAGGTACACAGGGTTCTGAAGTCTACTTGTTTACCAGTCATTCATAGATTAGCATGTTGTTTAATTGACTTGTGTTCCTAACTTTCATGTTTATTTACTTGCCGCTGTGCTGCTTCTTTGTAGCTTCGCCTGGGCTTCCTTTAGTTGCAGTGAGCAGGGCTACTTTGTAACTGCAGTATGCTGGCTTCTTACTGTTGCAGAGCACGGGCTCTGAGGTTCATGGGCTTCAGGAGTTGTGGTGCACAGGCTTAGCTGCCTCTTGGCATGTGGAATCCTCCCAGACTGGGGATCAAACCTGCATCCCCTGCATTGGCAAGTGGATTCTTCACCACCAGACCACCAGGGAAGTCCTTCCGATCTTTTAAATGACACTGAAGAAAACAGAAGAATTTTAGCAAGGAGGGGAGGCAGGCAATTTGAGGACAGAGAGTAATTTGAAGAATATGTAATATTGGGATCAATCAACAAGTGGGTGCCCAAGTTATCTGAGAACAGAGGACTCTCAGGGCAGAGAGTTGCAGAGAAGGAAATGATATAGTCCCAAACTTATTGTATGGCAAAATAATTCTCCAGAGTTATGCTTATATCCAGGGAAAGTATAAAAGTATTTTTCTTCCTCACATTCCTCTTGCATAAGTGGGCCCTGATGCATCTTGTAATTTTAACTTAAGATACCACTCACTGTTACTTGACTTGTTCTTCAGTCCCTAAATCGTGTCTGACTCTCCCACGATCCCATGGACTGTATAGCATGCCAGTCTCCTCTGTCCTCCACTGTCTCCTCTGTCCTCCACAGAGTTTGTTCAAATTAGTGTCTGTTGAGTTGGTAACGCTATCTAATTTTCTCATCATCTGCCACCCTCTTCTCCTTTTGCCTTCAATCTTTCCCAGCATCAGGGTCTTTTCCAGTGACTCAGTTGTTCATATCAGGTGGCCAAAGTATTGGAGGTTCAGCTTCAGCATCAGTCCTTCCAGTGAATATTCAGGATTGATTTCCTCTAGGATTGACTAGTTTGATCTCCTTGCAGTCCAGGGGAGTCTCAAGAGTCTTCACCAGCACCTCAATTCTAAAGCATCAGTTCTTGCGTGCTCAACCTTCTTTATGGTCCAACTCTCACATCCATATAGGACTACTGGAAAAGCCAAAGGTTTGACTATATGGACGTTTATCAGCAAAGTGATGTCACTGCTTTTTAATAGGCTGTCTAGTTTTATTTGGGAGAAGGCAATGGCAACCCACTCCAGTACTCTTACCTGGAGAATCCCATGGACGGAGGAGCCTGGTAGGCTATAGTCCATGGGGTCACTAAAAGTTGGACACGACTGAGTGACTTCACTTTCACTTTTCACTTTTATGCATTGGAGAAGGAAATGGCAACCTTCTCCAGTGTTCTTGCCTGGAGAATCCCAGGGACAGAGGAGCCTGTTGGGTTGCCGTCTATGGGGTTGCACAGAGTCGGACACGACTGACGCAACTTAGTAGCAGCAGCAGCAGTTTTATTTGACAGCATAATGGCTAAACAGATATTTGAGGGCTGGCCTGGGAGGTTATAGTGTTTCTATAGGAAAATGATCCCTTAGTTTTAACCAAGCAGACTAAAAAATGACATTTTAACTTAGGAAATGCCCATGTTTATATTATACATATAGATAATAGCATGTTGATGACTTTAAACAAGAAACAGGCAGCTATAACAGCCTTTATTCCTTAGCTGTCTCAAAATATACTACATAACTTCTACCATTATAGGCCAGTATATTTTTCTATATTACTTTTTTAAGATGTAATGAAAAAGCAGTGGAAACTGATACATTTTGAGTTTTTCAAGGATAGTTTTGGTTGTTTAATTGCAGCAAATTGGTTTAGAGGAATTGTTCAAAATAAGGAGACTGCCCTCTGAAAATATCTAATGCTTCACAAAACAGAATGCTGAATAAATTTATGTATTTTTTAAAAGAATTGGACAGCAATATCTACTGGAACTCTTTGCTAGTCATCAAGCTGCCCTAAAGATACTTGATTTCTTTTCCTAAATAAACCATTTCTCCCTAACTTCTTTGTAACCCTAACTGCAAATTCCCAAATATGCATGGCACCATATTCAGTACAAAACATTTCAAAGCAAATGACATTTATTTGGCATTACCCTTATCCTCGTTGATCTCCTTCATTTTTCATTGAATTGAAAACAACTTTACCAAACTGTGAGTTAATCTGAGTCAAATTCTAAAGTATCACATTAACATTGAAGACATTTGAATGCAAAGATTTAGGCCAGTGCATCACCAATCACCTGGTTCAGACCTCTTCCTCTGCATCTTAGTCCAAGTTACCATTATCCCTTAACTGGTATTTTACAACAATCTGTGAAACTGGTTTCTTTGCCTTTACTCCGCCATCTGCAATCAAGTCTCAATACAGTGGCCAATGATACTTTTTAAAAATTAGATCACATCACTTTTCAGCTTGAATCCTTTCAAGTGCTGTCTATTGCACTTCAAATAAGATCCAAGTTTCTTACCATGACCTGTGAGGGTCCACATGCCCCAGTTTTCCCCTTTCCTTGTCCTTCTTCCATTCATTTATAAACTCTGACCCCACTGCTTTCTCCATGTTTTCCAAAGGTTTAGCCTGCGCTTACCCAGGGCTTTGCATTATAACTTCCATCAGATGCCTGACTTCCTGGATTTCACAAAAATGGATTCCTCTGTTTCTTCCGATCTCATTTATTCCCTGCTCACCTCTGTAATATGGCCCTCAGACCACCTAATTCCCTTTAAAATATGATGCTGTTTTATTTCCTTCATAGGCCTTGCTGCTCAGTACAATTATTTTATTTATGAGTATCTCTCTGTCTTTCCTTCCCACTAGAATTTATCTCTATGGGAGCAGGGATCTTGCCTTGTTCTTAAACATTGTCTCTGAGAAGTCTTCTGGTGCATATGGCGGGTAAACTGATGATATTTTGAACTCTTATCACCTATATTTCAGAAGAGAAGGAGACTTTAAAGTGTAACCTTTTCATGGTAATATAATAAAAATTAAAGCATAGAGAGATTAAAAAGCATATTTGGTAAGTTATGAAACCAGTACTAGAATCCAGTTTTCCCAGCTCCACAGCTTCATGCGGCTTCTCCATTCTAGTTAGTTGCCCTGAATTCTCCTTAATTCTTGAGCTAGCTTGATCACATTTCTCCTCTTCCTTCTTTGTACACTTTTTTCTAAGCTATTGTTTTCTCCATTAGTCGCTGCTAACACAATTCATTTATTTCTGAGGTTTGCTAGCTTTAGTATTAAGTCTATGAAGTACTTTGTGATGCTAGTTATGAAGAATATCTTATGAAAATAAACCATAACATGTGAAAAAAGCCACAGTCTACAGCAGTACCGCACACAGTGCGTATAACAAAGGCTCAGTTGTGCTGTTGCAGGGAAGAGTCAATAATTAGTAACACATTTCTAAAGGTCTCTCTTGCATAATTTTTGTGTCCAGATGTCTATGACATTTGGGTTCTAAAATAGAGTTCCAAATACCACACATTCATGCACATTTTCCAAGAATAATTGGATGATTTTTGAATCTTTCTATTTAATAAACATCAGGACTAAAGATGGACTACTTCACAATATCAAATTTATTCATTTTAAACATCCATTTCGATGTGGAAAGTGTTTGGAATAAACACAATTAAAAGAGTGCCAGATTGTAAATCCTTTGAAGTTTTTGTTTATTATATGTCTCATCCAACTGCTAGTAGTGTAAAAATGGAAAGTAATTTACATAAAATTTTTCAATTCACATTTTCTTGGAGATGAACATTTTCTTTTTCTTTCTTTCTTTCTTTTTTTTTTTTTTTTTTGAGTTTAACTATTAACAGTTCCCTCAGAACTCTTTAGTGGATCCCCACAACCTGGTATATAAAGTCCAAGAGCCTAATAAGGTATAAATTCCTTTTCCTGCATCTGGCCCTAACTCCCTCTCCAGCTTCAATAATCTCCCCCACCAAACACACCCACACACTCCTCAAAGTTTATGCTCCAGGGACACTGAACAGCTTGTAATTCCTGGAACACAGCGGGAACCTACTCATTTCAATGTCTTTGTCCATCCTGTGCCCTTTCTCTCCACGTCTCCCAGCTCAGTTCTATGTATCTTTAAGTTCTGGTTCATGTGCCACTTCCTGTAGGAAACCATCTCTGATGCCTTCAGTTTGGGTGAGGGAGTTCTTGGGAGCACAATTCCCCCATTGGATGACACTGAATTGTAACTAACTTTATGAACGTTTCCCGTTGGGCCTTGGGCTACTAAAGGGGGCTCATCTTTGTCTCCACGCCATCTAGTAGGAGTTAAATAAAAGATAAATGAATAAATAAGGCATTTGTATAGAAAAATTAAATTACAGAAAAGCAAAGATTAGAAGTCAGTGATTGCTGCTGCTAAGTCATTTCAGTTGTGCCCGACTCTGTGCGACCCCATAGACGGCAGCCCACCAGGCTCCCCCGTCCCTGGGATTCTCCAGGCAAGAACACTGCAGTGGGTTGCCATTTCCTTCTCCAATGCATGAAAGTGAAAAGTGAAAGCAGCCTACCAGGCTCCTCTGCCCATGGGATTTTCCAGGCAAGAGTATTAGAGTGGGGTGCCATTGCCTTCTTCATCAGTGATTGCTAGGTGCCAGCAAACCTCAGTTAATTAGAACCAACTAACTGCCTGATTTCCTGGCATTTTTAAAGAGAGAAGATTTACACTACTGATGCTTAAAAGAATCTTAGGAAAAAAGTGTTGTTTTACAAAGTATCTCTTAAAAATGAACGAAAGATTATGCTGTAAAGCAACTGTACTCCAATAAAAATTAATTTAAAAATGAATAAGAAAATGAAAAGACAATTTATAGGGTACTCATAGCATAAACAAGATTTAGCACAAACTTCTCAACCTTCTATGTCTATTTCAGCGGCCACAAATCCTTGGAGAACTGGGGTTCCTCAAAATAATTTAAAATGATCTTTAATCTACTACTATAGTCTGAGTGAAAGTGAAAGTGAAAGTGAAGTCATGTCCGACTCTTTGCGACCCCATGGACTGTATCCTACCAGGCTCCTCCGTCCATTGAATTTTCCAGGCAAGAGTACTGGAGTGGGTTGCCAGTTCCTTCTCCAGGGGATCTTCCCGACCCAGGGATTGAACCCAGGTCTCCTGCACTGCAGGCAGATGCTTTACCCTCTGAGCCACCTATAATAATGATGCTAAGCTGTTGTTTGTTGTTTAGTTGCTAAGTTGTGTCCACCTCTTTGCGACCCCATGGACTGTAACCTGCAAGGCTCCTCTGTCCATGGGATTTCCCAGGCAAGAATATTAGAGTGGGTTGCATTTCCTTCTCTAGGGAATGACGCTATATGAATATTTTAAATGTATATTGATATTTGAGATTAATAAGATATAAATCATTTAAAGCAATACTTAATTCACAAAACCAATGTCATTATATATTTTCTCAATCCTTGTATTCAGACATTCATTTCATAGATATATACTGAGAGCCTTGTGTGTGCCAGGCTCCATACAGGTCCTGGGAATTCAACAGGGAACAAGTCAGAAGTGGCTCTTGCCCTCAGGTGTTTACAGTCTAATCAGAAAGAAACAATAAATAAACAAGTGATAACACATTGAATGAACCCTATGAGAGGAAACACTGGCAGCTATGTTAGAAAATTAGAGAAGAAAACAGATATTCAAAGAAGGCTTTTCTAGAAAAGTGGCTTTTATTTTTTTATTAAAAAAAAGTATTTATTTCTGTTTGCACTGGGTGTTCATTGCTGTGCTAGGACTTCTCATCTTGGTGGCTTCTCCTGTGGCAGAACACGGGTTCTAGGGTGCAGGCTTCAGGAGTTGTGGGCCTGCGCTTCGTTGCCTCTTGGCATGTGGGAATCTTCCCAGACCAGGGATTACAACTTTGTCGCCTGCATTGATAGGTGGATTCTTAACCACAAGGAAAATCTAGGAAAGTGACTTTTAGATTGAAATCTAAAGACTAAGAAGCAGCCAGCAAGGAAAGAAGTGAGGGAACAGCATTTTGGGTGGAGGGATCAGCATGTGCAAAGGCCCAGTCAAGAAAGAACTTCAGAGGTTTTGAGGAACTGAAATCAGGCCAATGTATATAGCATAGTGGGCAAAGAGCAAGGTGGAGTTGGAGAAGTAAGTAGGCGAGACCAGCTCGTTTGGTATAGGGCATCATAAGTTTTGGATATCCTTCTAAATCACAGTAGGAAAAAAGCAAAGTCATAGGCGACCCACTGTCTATCTAAATTCCTTGTGTATGTGTGTATGTGGTCAGTAGCTGTCGTGTCTGACTCTTTGTGACCCCATGGACTGTAACCTTCTAGGTTCCTCTGTCCATAGTATTCTCCAGGAAAGGATACTGGAGTGGATAGCCATTCCCTTCTCCAGGGGATCTTCCCAACCCAGGGATCAAACCAAGGTCTCCTACACTGCAGGCAGATTCTTTACCATTAGAGCCACCAGGGAAGGGTTAACTTGTGCTGAGTATAAATAAGCACTTAATTGTGTTTCCCAGATATCCAAGTATTATTTGTGAAAATATTTATCTTTCAGAATACAGAAAGAACACTGGAATGTCAAACATTTTCCCAAAATGTGAATAATTTATTCTAACAGATCTAATCAAGTGTGCATTGATGGAAGCTTGGACTGGCACAATACCCTTCTCAAACAACCTTAAACAGATATCCACAGAGAAAAAAAGAGCTATTGAGCTTAGAATCCAAAGGACAATTTTTTTTTTCTTCTTCAACTCTGGGCACACTGATTCCAAAAGGCAACATTTTGTCCAATTGCTTCTTGTCTTGGCCATGAAATTTCTAAAGGAGTGTGACTTGAGATAGAGCTCACGGCGGAAGCGGATGTGTTTAGCCAGGATGGATACTGTCTTTATACTTGAATTTCAGAGGCTTACTATACCGCTTGTTCTAAATTCATTCTCATGTTTATTCTCACATAAGCTGAATTTTTGTGCCCCTAAATTATTTTTCCAAATGAGGAGGAGGATATGTTTCTACATCCTTTTGTGCTTGAAGCACAGTCTCAAAATAAGTATATCATAAACATACCTTAATGGACACCTACATATTATTTTATGATTTTTAAACAGTTGCACCCATTTGTGACTGCCTGGATTCCATAACTGGAGGTGTTTGCTCTCTGTAGTACTCTTAGGAGATTGAGAAATCAGCTGTCAGTGACTTCCCTGGGGTCTCTGGAGCTTTGGTGATGTAAGCACTTTTCTCCATCGTGTTAAATTTAGGAGGAAAGAAAAATCTGCTGAGTCTGGTTTTTTATGGCAATAAGCCAATTTTCCTTTCCATATGTTGCTTGCCCTCGGGCACTCAGAAGTTACATGGGATTCATTTCCACTGAAGGAGAAGACTTAGAGCATGGGGGTGGGGGCAGTGAATGAGACAGGACGGTATGATTAGCTACTTGCTATGATCTGCAAAAAGATATAAAAATTAGGACAAAAGGCTGGGGATTAGGAAAGGGCACAGTCAGGCTGGCATTCATGAGAGCATGTAGATTTTCTTGATTTGTTGTGCAAAACAGGAAAGTTTGAAGTGCAGGTCCTTTCTGAGATCATACTCCAGTAGATTTCAAAGAAGTGACCCATAGTTGGGTTAAGTACTCCAATGAGGGAAGAAGAGATTACTGGGAACATGTAAAAGATGTTTGCCTGATGGGAGGTAGACTTCCTGGAGGAAGTCCTTTCTAAACTGAGATCTAAATAATAAGAAGGGAATTTCAGGCCCAGAAATGGGATGGGGTAGACTAGAATATGGAGCACAGAGGAGAAAGCCCTTTTTTCCCGCCCCCCCCAAAATATAGTTAAATGGGAGGTGCATTCCAAGAACTGAACTTAATTCAATGTGCTGAAGCATAGTGTGCAAAGAAGGAGGGGGCAGGGGGTAATTAAAGAGAGGCTGGAGCTATGTATACAATTATGAAGCACGTTACAGGACAAGCTAAGGACTGATCTGAGGACAACAGGGACTCAATACAGATTTTAAGGAGGAGAATGAGTAATTGAGAAAGAGCAGTTGGGCACCCTTGTGCATTGGAGGGGTCAGAAGGTAAATCTGGAAACCAATAGAAAGCTGTTGCTATGATGCAGATGATGATGGTGACCTGAACTAAAGTAGTGATAGTGAACTGGGTAGACATGGATGGATTAGGAAGCGAAAACCATGAGACTTGATAATTGGTTGGAAGAAAGAGATAGAGGGGGAGAAAAGGAAGCCTTTGTTTCCCTAGTTTTATGGTTTAAAGAGCTAGTGGATGATGTGTCTTTTCTATAGGAGGAAACCCAAGTCATTCAGGTCAGTGTTGTTTGAAGGAAGCCATACTATCTGTCAAAGATCACACTGAGTTGGGAGAGAAATTTGGGCAACCAAAATGCAGCTATGGATTAGGTACTATAGTTTTGATTCCCAAGATAGTCCTGTTTTATACCTATTTTCCTGATGTCTCATTTGATTCAGCATTTTATTTTTTCTAAAGAAGAGAATCCTGGTTTGGACCATAAATTACAGTCACCCTACTTATGGGTGACTTCCTTCCTTAGAAGGAAAAATAAGTGAGTTCTTTCCTTGAACACACATTTTACTGGGGTTGCAGTCATAAACTAAGTGGGCACAAGGGATGAGTTGACTGGAATAACTTCATAAAGAATCATTTTCATTGTTCATATCATTTATCTGAATAAAATTACTGTAGGAGAAATTCTAAGTTGTATCTATCCTGATTGAAAAATTTCAAGCACTTGATGAACTTGGTCATTTCACCTCAACTTGCCATTTTATTTTAAAAATTGTGAGTATAAAGGAATTCCCTGGTGGTCCAGTGGTTAGGACTGCACGCTTCCACTGCAGGGAGTGAGGGTTCTATCAGTAGTCCAGGAACTGAGATCCCATATGCCACACAGCCAAAATCAATCAATAAATAGTGTGAATACAAGTGAGTCTAAATTTTCCAAAGGGCTTTAATAAACCAGGGATATGGCTACTGCGTTATAAATGTTTTGCACAGTCTTTTGTTCACATAGATGTGATTTATGGTAGATGAAATTATTTTTAGGCTAGGATGCCCCATTATAGCCCAAGTGAACAGTTGATTTCAGGGCTATGATAAAAGAAGATATTTGGGATGCCTGAATATGGTGAAACTATTCTAGAGCTCTGACTTTAAAAATTTCAATATCTACCTAAATATTTTAATATATATATCTCACTTATATTTATAGCCCATCTCCTTCCAAAAAGTATGTAAGATAGCTCCAAAAGATTCAGCCCCCATCAAAAACCAGTTTTTCAAGGAAGTTGATATGTTTCTAACTGCAACTGTTTTTTGAACGATAACTTTATACAGGCCACCCGGCTATTTCACTTTCAAACAGATTGCATTCCAAAAATGCGTTTGAGGGTTGGCTCTTTGAGAGTTGGAATACATTTTTCTTTCAGAAACACTGTGATGGTTGAGTTCCCAGGCAAGTGCACAAAAACCTGGTCAACCTTGGCTGTATATCCCTTGCTTGAATTCTGGGTCCCAGAAGTATTACTGAGGAGACTGGAATGAAGAGAGCTTCCTCCCCCTCCACCTCCATTTTCTCCATAAAGAAGAAAATTCTAGAAAATGTGAAGTCTGTCTTGTTATCTCCGTTTTTCTTCTCTCTGCTCTCTCCTTCTGGTGTTCCTCCAGTTCCCAAACTTCCCAGTATGTCCACGCCTGTCCCAGTCTTCACTGCTTCTCTCTATTTGGGCCTGTTTCAACTCTTAAAAATGCCTTTTTTCCTAATGACTGCTTCTTTTTTTCCCAAATCAAACTCGCAGGCCCTCAGTGGAGTTATCTTAACTTTCTATTAAAACATTCTAATGGAACACCATATGTGAATGACTAATGGATTCTGAATATTTGCGGAGCTCTTTTTTAAAAAGAGACATGGAATACATATTACTTCAAATATGTATATTTTGGAGAGGAAGAATGTAATGCAGTTTAATAGGGAAAATTCGTGTTAATACAAGGTTTATTTTTAATGCACGAAGATTTTATTTATGTAGATGTGCTTAGCGGAAGCAAAACTCCACAGTGAAATCAAAATAACATACGTATTCATTCCTAGTAGAGTGATGGTCTTCCTTGGTGGCTCAGCTGGTAAAGAATCTACCTGCAATGCAGGAGACCCGGATTTGATCCCTGGGTCAGGAAGATCCCTTGGAGAAGGAATTGGCAACCCACTCCAGTATATTATTGCCTGGGAAATTCCATGGACAGAGGAGCCTGGTAGGCTACAGTCCTTGAGGTCGCGGAGTCAGACGCTACTGAGCAACTAACACGCACAGTATGGTGATAGAGATGTGGAGCGGGGGGATCTTCTCCGGCTTTTGTCCCTTAGAATCACTTGATTGCTGAAAATTAAAAGTGCCTCTCTCTATTTATAGGCTGTCCAAAACCAATCAGCTGAGGTCAATTTTCCATATACATTCTCTATGCATTACCATAGTAATAGATATCTTTTAGGTATTAACATGTGCTCACTGATTTTCCAAACACAACAAATCAGTGTCTAAGAGAACCTGGCTGTAAATGTAAAGACTACAATAAACTCAGAAACCAAGAAGGTCATTACCGAGTATTAAATGCTTAAAATTAAGACAAGGTATTTTTGGACCAAGTTTTCCAAAATTTGATGCTTTAAGTTCTCACTTTTCTTTATTTACCTTGTTCTTATATATATATATTTGGCTATACCATGCAGCTTACCATATCTTAATTGGCCTGACCAGGGATTGAACTGGGCCCTCAGCAGTGAAAGTGTAGAGTCCTACCCACTGGACCGCCAAAGAATTCCCATCAATTCCTACTTTTATTTATTTACAAGTTTCTGCCTTTACTTTTAAATGTAGCAACAATTAGCACTTATATATCACCTTATCATAAACTTTGACATACACTTGAACTTGTAAGGTATTATTCCTATTTAACAGAAAGAGAAGCTGAGGCTCAGAAAAGCTAAATCTTGCTCAGGATTTCCAGCTCGGATTGGAAAGAATCCAGCTCCTGAGATTCAGCTTCCAGGTGAGTTCTGCTATATTTGGCTGCCTGTCTAGTTCCCAAACTGCCCAATATCTCCACACTGACAGTGAAGACCCTGGCACCATGGGAGAGGAGAAGGGCATGGAAAAGCAGGAATTTAGTTCAGGACTGCCATTTCTAGAAACCCATTTAGATGTGTATTCTCTTATAAGGAATGGTTACATTTACATCTGCCAATAGCTAATGTAAACTTGAGATCTGGTAAGAAGAGATGGAGGAAGGGAGTCAGGAATAAATGGAAACTTTGCATACTCGGGGGACATATTTATACACTATATAGATATATGTATGTATATATGTGTATGTATAATAATGACTTTACATGCGTATCAGAGGACACAGATCAATATCCACCATTATTCAGTTGTGAAGTTGCTTCCAACTCTTTGCAACCCCATGAATTGCAGCATGCCAGGCTTCCCTGTCCTTCACCTAAGTTGTCTTTCCCTGTCCATCTCCCTGAGTTTGCTCAAACTCATGTCCATTGGTTGGTTGGTGTGAGTTGGTGTGAAACCATTTACCACAGATTGGGACTTGAACCCATGTGCTGGGACTTGAACCAAGCCAAAACCCAGTTTGGGACTCTAACCCACATGGCTGGGACTCAAACCCACATAGCTGGGACTCAAACTCAGCCAAAACCCTGTTTGGGATTTAAACCCACGTGGCTGGGACTCGAACCCAGCCAAAACCTGCAGTACCTGGTTTCAGGACCAAAAGAAACTCAGGTTATTGATGCCTCATCGCAAAAAGAATTCAGTGAGAGACAAAGTGATAGGTAAGAAGTGGATTTATTCAGATTCAGAGAGAAGCAGCCTCCATAGAGTGGGCCATCGCACAGCGTGAGTGCATCTATGAAATGCGGTGTGGTTAGTTTTTATAGGCTGGGTAATTTCATACGGTAATGAGTGGGAGGATTATTCCAACTATTTTTTTGAAAAAGAAAAGAAAGTTAGTCATGTCTGATTCTTTGTGACCCCATGGACTGTTGCCCACCAGGCTTGTCCATGGGATTCTTCAGGCAATACTGGAGAGGGTTGCCATTCCTTCTCCAGGGAATCTTCCCAACCCAGGGATCAAACCCAGGTCTCCCGCGTTGCAGGCAGATTCTTTACTGACTGAGCCACCAGGGAAGTCATTTTTCAGAAGGGGCGGAGATTTCCAGGATTGGGCCACCACCCACTCCTCCATCTTTTGACAGCACCTCAGAAGTGTCATGGCCCCTCTGGGTATGTCATTTCACTTGCTGATTGAGGATCAAGGTCTAGTCTTGTCTACCATCTTGGTCCCATTTGATTCTAATTGGTTTATGTTGTGTCCTTCAGTTCATTTCAGTTCAGTCCCTCAGTTGTGTCCGACTCTTTGCAACCTCATGGACTGCAGCACGCCAGGCCTCCCTGTCCATCACCAACTCCCGGACTTTACTCAAACTCATAGCCACTGAGTCAGTGATGCCATCCAACTATCTCATCCTCTGTCGTCCCCTTCTCCTCCCACCTTCAATCTTTCCCAGCATCAGGTCTTTTCAAATGAGTCAGTTCTTCATTTGAACTTCATTTGGCCAAAGCATTGGACTTTCAGCTTCAGCATCAGTCCTTCCAATGAATATTCAGGACTGATTTCATTTAGGATGGACTGGTTGGATCTCTTTGCTATCCAAGGGACTCTCAAGAGTCTTCTCCAACACCACAGTTCAAAAGCACCAATTCTTCAGCACTCAGCTTTCTTTATAGTCCAACTCTCAGATCCATACATGACTACTGGAAAAACCATAGCTGTGACTACATGGGCCTGTGTCAGCAAAGTAACATCTCTGCTTTTTAATATGTTGTCTAGGTTGGTCTAGGTTTTCTGAATGTTGTGTTTAAGTCAGCTTTTTCACTCTCCTCTTTCACTTTCATCAAGAGGCTCTTGAGTTCTTCTTCACTTTCTGCCACAAGGGTGGTGTCATCTGCATATCTGAGGTTATTGATATTTCTCCCGGAAATCTTGATTCCAGCTTGTGCTTGATCCAGCCCAGCGTTTCTTGTGATGTATTCTGCATATAAGCTAAATAAGCAGGGTGACAATATACAGCCTTGATGTACTCCTTTCCCTATTTGGAACCAGTCTGTTGTTCCATGTCCAGTTCTAACTGTTGCTTCCTGACCTGCATACAGATTTCTCAAGAGGCAGGTAAGGTATTCTGGTATTCCCATCTCTTTCAGAATTTTCCACAGTTTATTGTGATCCACACAGTCAAAGGATTTTGCATAGTTAATAAAGCAGAAGTAGATGTTTTTCTGGAACTCTCTCACTTTTTTGGTGATTCAACGAATGTTGGCAATTTGATCTCTGGTTCCACTGCCTTTTCTAAAACCAGCTTGAACATCTGGGTATTCTCAGTTCACATACTATTGAAGCCTCGCTTGGAGAATTTTGAGCATTACTTTACTAGTGTGTGAGATGAGTGCAATTGTGTGGTAGTTTGAGCATTCTTTGGCATTGCCTTTCTTTGGGATTGGAATGAAAACTGACCTTTTCCAGTCCTGTGGCCACTGCTGAGTTTTCCAAATTTACTGACATGTTGAGTGCAGCACTTTCACAGCATCATCGTTTAGGATTTGAAATAACTCAACTATAACTCCATCACCTTCACTAGCTTTGTTCATAGTGATGCTTCCTAAGGCCCACTTGACTTCACATTCCAGGATGTCTGGCTCTAGGTGAGTGATCACACCATCATGATTATCTGGGTCATGAAGATCTTTTTTGTACAGTTCTTCTGTATATTCTTGCCATCTTTTCTTAATATCTTCTGCTTCTGTTAGGTCCATACCATTTGTGTCCTTTATTGTGCCCATTTTTGCATGAAATGTTCCCTTGGTATCTTGAATTTTCTTGAAGAGATCTCTAGTCTTTCCCATTCTATTGTTTTCCTCTATTTCTTTGCACTGATTACTGAGGAAGGCTTTCTTATCTCTCCTTGGCTATTCTTTGGAACTCTGTATTCAAAGCGGTATCTCTTTCCTTTCCTCCTTTGCCTTTAGCTTCTCTTCTTTTCACAACTATTTGTAAGGCCTCCTCAGATAACCATTTTTCTTTTTTGCATTTCTTTTTCTTGGGGATGATCTTGATCTCTGTCTCCTGTACAATGTCATGAACCTCTGTCCATAGTTCTTCAGGCACTCTATCAGTTCTAATCCCTTGAATCTATTTCTCACTTCCATTGTATAATCGCAAGGGATTTGATTTAGGTCATACCTGAATGGTTTAGTGGTTTTCCCTACTTTCTTCAATTTAAGTCTGAATTTTGCAATAGGGAGTTCATGGTCTGAGCCACAGTCGGCTTCCAGTCTTGTTTTGGCTGACTGTATAGAGCTTCTCCATCTTTGGTTGTGTCCTTGGGCTATGCCATTCTTTCAAAAGTTGTGCCCTGCCCCTTTCCCTCCTGTTACAAGTGATGGCATCCTACCATCTCATCCTCTGTTGCCCCCTTCTCCTCCTGCTCTTTATCTTTCCCAGAATCAGGTACTTTTCTAATGAGTTGGCTCTTCACATCAGGTGTTCAAAATATGGGAGCCTAAGCTTCAGCACCAGTCCTTCCAATGAATGTGCTTAGTCCCTCAGTTGTGCCTGACTCTTTTTGACTCCGTGGACTATAGGCTGCCAGGCTCCTCTGTCTATGGGGTTTCTCTAGGCAAGAATACTGGAATAGGTTGCCATGACCTCCTCCAGGGGATCTTCCCAACCCAGGGATCGAACCTAGGTCTCCCACATTGCAGGCAGATTCTTTACCATCTGAGCCACCAGGGAAGCCCTGCTAAGCCCGGGGTTTATTTTCTTAAGGATTGACTGGTTTGATCTCCTTGCAGTCCAAGGGACTCTCAAGACTCTTCTCCAGCACCACAGTTTGAAAGCAATTATCTACCATATTGTTTTTCAATTTTCCATTATCAATGAGACAAATTATGTAGCCTATAAATGTCACTGTTTAGGAAACATTCAGAGATAGAGTACATATAGTTGACCAAACAGTAAAAGAAATAAAAAGGAAAAAGGAGGTACAACTCAAGAGGTCATAATATTTATAATTATAATCAGAATTAAAATGACACCTGTTCAAATAAAAAAAAGAAGAGTCTGCATATTTGGAAGAAGCAAAGTGCCTTGATGGCAAGCTCTGATCCTGACAGAGAAGCTCTCTTCTTGTTCCTAAATGTCATGCATGCATCTGTTAAGAACTTTCTCTTTTGGGGCCAATCCACCTAACCAGCAGTGACAAAGATTACACAGGAAAACAGATACTCAGAACTCTTGGTAGGAGCTTTGGGAATAAAGCACCAAGGGGACCAATGAGGCATTTATCCCTTGGGGTGCTTAGTACTGCCGATACTTGAAAATCTTGCTTGGTCTGCCTAGTACTAGGAGTGCCCTGAAAATGCAATAGGGAAAGAGAAGAATCAAATAATTTATTCTTTTCATATGAAAACATTTAAAGAGATCCCTGTACTTAAAAATAATATTAAACAAACATTAATCAAAAGTTACTCAAGGAAGTACACATTGCTATATTTAAAATGCATAACCAGCAGGCTCCTACTGTATAGCACAGGGAACTCTTCTCAATGTTATGTGGCAGCCTGGATGGGAGGGGAGTTTGAGGGAGAATGGATACATGTATGTGTATGGCTGAGTCCCTTTGCTGTCCGCCTGAAACTATCAAAACATTATTAATTGTCTGTACTCCAGTATAAAATAAAAAATTTAAAAAAGCAAGTTTCTCAAGGAAAACCTTTGCAACTGTGTGATAAAAAGAATGTACTATCTATTTAAAAAAATAATAAAGTACTATATTATTGCCTGCATTTGAAGAAAAATGAGTGATATGAATTTTTGTAGGAAAGGGATTTTTGGCGTATGGGGAGGAGTGAGAACAAAATACCGAAGAGGGCTGGTTTGGTGTGTGTGTGTGTGTGTGTGTTTAATTGCTGATAACCTATCAAACCTAGATGGGAGAAAATCCCAACAATGAAAATGTTAATCCATTTACTTTAAACAAAGGCCAGGACTTGAAGTAGACAGATAGGCTAGAGTTTGTCATTATTCGGGAGTGATTGGATTTGTTTGAAATTCAGAAACTCCTCAAAGAATGTTAAGGTTAAATTGAAGCAAAAGAAGCATTTTTTCATTTTGTTTTGGCTGATGTGGGGACTTCCTGTTTGTGTTTATTAAAGTGTAGGAAAATTCACTAAGATTAATTTACTGTACTATATTTTCCTAATAAAAGACAAATTCTAAAATCAAAGACATTTCTATGCAATGGTTATTCTTAATATTCTTAACTCAGCTAATTTGTCATTATTTATTGGCAGAAGGAGAAGAGGGCAACAGAGGATGAGATGGTTGGATGGCGTCACTGTCAGTGGACATGAACTTGGGCAAACTCCAGGAGGTGGTGAGAGACAGGGAGGCCTGGTGCACTGCAGTCCATGGGGTTGCAAAGAGTCGGTCAGACACAACCTTAGTGACTGAACAACAACATTTAGACATAATCTTAAATTGGGCTTCCCTGGTGGCTCAATGGTAAAGAATCTGCCTGCCAATATAGGAGACTCAGATTGGATCCCTTGGTTGGGAAGATGCCCTGGAGAAGGAAATGACAACCCACTCCAGTCTTCTTGCTTGGGAAATCCTATGGACAAAGGAGCCTTGTGGGCTACAGTCCATGGGGTCACAAAACAATCAGACAGAACTCAGCAACTAAACAAGAAACTTAAACTCCAGTGTAAATTATAATTCAGTTCTGTTATTTTCCATCAACATGCTTTGCTTATGCTAGCACATAATTCTCATGGTTTCATAAAGGAGCTTCTACTGTATTTAAAGAGTCATTTACAGAGCAAGTATATGGTCATCCTTCCATATTCTCGGGTTCTGCAGGGGTTGAAAGTATGCAGGAGAAAAATAATTCCAGAAAATTCCAAAAAGCAAAACTTGAATTTGGTCATGCACCAGCAACTTCTACTTAGCATCAATGTTGTATTAGGTATCATAGCAATCTAGAGATGATTTAAAGTATTTAGGAGGATGTAAGTGGGGTATATGATGCAAATACTATGCATTTTATGAGACTTGGATTTTGGTATAGGTGGTGGTGGAAACTGTCCTAAAGCCAATCCCGTAGATCCTGAGGAATGACTGGATCTTTGAATGAAAAGAATGTATAAACTATGCTTTGAATCAATTTATATTCAACTCAGCCACCTATATAGATTTATTTATTGAATAAATGAATTTTATTTAAGAACAGGGTAAAGGCAAGGAGATCCAACCAGTCCATTCTGAAGGAGATCAGCCCTGGGATTTCTTTGGAAGGAATGATGCTAAAGCTGAAACTCCAGTACTTTGGCCACCTCATGCGAAGAGTTGACACATTGGAAAAGACTTTGATGCTGGGAGGGTTTGGGGGCAGGAGGAGAAGGGGACAGAGGATGAGATGGCTGGATGGCATCACTGACTCGATGGACGTGAGTTTGAGTGAGCTCTGGGAGTTGGTGATGGACAGGGAGGCCTGGCGTGCTGTGATTCATGGGGTCGAAAAGAGTCGAACACAACTGAGCGACTGAACTGAACTGAAACTTTATTTAAAATTATTTATTATTTTTATTTATGGCTGCATTGGGTCTTCATTGTTGTGCTTGGGCTTTCTCTGGTTTCAGTGAGGGGGCTACTCTTCTTCGCAGTTCACAGGCTTCTCATTGTGGTGGCTTCTCTTGTTGCAGAGCACAGACTCTAGGGAGCGTGGGCTTCAGTAGTTGTGGTACACAGGCTGAGTAGTTGCAGCTCATGGGCTCTAGAGTTTGGGCTCAGAATTGTGGTGCCTGGGCTTAGCTGCTCCATGGCAGGTGGAATCTTCCCTGACCAGGGACTGAACCTGTGTTCCCTCCGTTGGCAGACAGATCCTCATCCACTGTACCACCAGGGAAGTCTGAAAGGGGTAAACTATTTAAAGGAGTAGATTTAGTTGGCCCTGATACTAGGAAATATTGAGGGCAGGAGAAGGGGGTGACAGAGGATGAGATGTTTGAATGGCATCACCGACTCAGTGGACATGAGCTTGACCAATCTTTGGGAGATAGTGAAGGACAGGGAAGCCTGGCGTGCTGCAGTCCATGAGGTTGCAAAGAGTCAGACATAACTTAGTGACTAACAACAACAACAAAGACTGGTGATGCACGTACAGATATAAAGAGCACATACGATGAAGCCCCACTGGTAGCAGAGTAATTAAACGCTACCCTTTCAACAAGGCTCAGAGGGATGATAGTAAAACTCAAAGCATACCCAATATTTTGTACTTGACTAAGTTTGTTCAATTTATTATTTTATAAGGTCTTTATAATCTCTACCTCCAAGATATGTCTTAAGTGAGAATACCCCTAACCATCTAATAGAACTCCATGCTTCCATTGCAGGGGGCATGGGTTAGACTCCTGGTCAGTGAACTAAGATTCCTGAAAGCCATACAAACAAACAAAAAAACAAAATATGTCTTAAGTATGTTTATTTCTTTCTCTGCCTACACTGCCATTCCTTAGTCCAGACCTTCACCATTGCTGTCTTGGGTTACAATTGATGACTTTTACTTTCCATTCTCCAAGCAACTGATAGAACAATAAATCAGATTATGCCACTCCCTAGTTTAAAACCTTCCTTGTTTAAAACCCTTAATCCTTAGAATAATATTATGGCCTTTAAGGTCCTCAGAGCCAGTGCTTGCCTATCTCCAACATTCTTCCCTAGTGGCTGAGATGGTAAAGAATCTGCCTGCAATACAGGAGACCAGGGTTTGATCCCTGGGTTGGGAAGATCCCCTGGAGAAGGGCATGGCAACCCACTTCAGTATTCTTGCCTGGAGAATCCCATGGACAGAGTTGCCTGGTGGGTTATAGTCCACGGGGTCACAAAGAGTTGGACAGGACTGAGCAACTTTCACTGCTACTACTACCTCCAACATAATCTCATGCCATTGTCCTCTCTCATTCACTTCACTCCTGGCAAGTCTTCTTTCAGTTCCTCCATCATGAGAAAGCCTTTCATGTCTTAAGGTCTCTGAACCTGCTGTTCTACTTTAAAAATGCTCACTCTCTACCCTTAGCTATGTTAGTTCCTTCTCATTTTTTGGCTAAACTAGACATGACTGAGCGACTTCACTTTCACTTTTCACTTTCATGCACTGGAGAAGGAAATGGCAACCCACTCCAGTGTTCTTGCCTGGAGAATCCCAGGGACGGGGGAGCCTGGTGGGCTGCCAGATGTCTATGGGGTCGCACAGAGTCGGACACGACTGAAGCGACTTAGCAGCAGCAGCAGCAGCAGTATCATACTCAACCTTCTTGAAAGTTTTTCTTTATTGTTCTTTTGTTTTCTTCATAGTTTGTTGCAATTTGTAACTGCTTTGTTCCAGTTTTACTTGATCTTTTCCCTCTTGAATCCATGAGTACAGAGACTGTGGTCATCTTGTTCTGGTGAATGCCTGGTACCTAAGCCAGAGCTTAGTGAGTGAAGTCGCTTAGTCGTGTCTGACCCTTTGTGATCCCATGGACTATAGCTTACCAGGCTCCTCCGTCCACGGGATTTTCCAGGCAAGAGTACTGGAGTGGGTGGCCATTTCCTTCTCCAGAGGATCTTCCTGACCCAGGGATCAAACCCGGGTCTCCCGCACTGTAGGTACACGCTTTACCGTCTGAGCTGCTAGGGAAGTCCCAAGGCAGAGCTTGGTGGGTAGTAAATGTGCAGTAGAAACTCTTTGAAACCAAGCTTTAAAGTTTGAAATTATTTTGATTCTCTCTGGTTGGTTCTCATTTACAATAACAATTTATACATTCCACAAGTAAATATCAAGTGTTACTTTTTACCAGGTACTGTTCGGGTGCTAGCTATATAGTAATAGTAAATACGACAGACAAGCGTCCTTATCCTTTTTGAGCTTACATTCTAGTGGAGGGAGACAATCAATAAGCAAAGAAGAAAAATGTCAGATAATAGTTAGTGCTTCATGGAGAATGAGAATAAAATGATAGGTAGAGAGTAGCTACTTCAGGTTGATTATCAGGAAAGGCCTCCCTTTAGGACCTACTGTATAGCGCATGGAAATCTGCTCAGTGTTATGTGCAGCCTGTATGGGAGGGGAGTTTGAGAAAGAAGAGATACATGTATATGTATGGTTGAGTCCCTTTGCTGTCACTGAATCTATCACAATATTGTTAACCAGCTATACTCCAATACAAAATAAAAAGCTTAGAAAAAAAAGAAAAGGCTTCCCTTTGGGATGTCTCTTTTCTGTCTCCCCTCATCTTTAGTCTTGTCTTTAGCCCTTGTGCCTGTCTTGGTCTAACAGCTTAATGGATGGGCTTCCTGACTCTAGAATCAACTGCATATCCTGCTGCTAAACTGATCTCCTATTTGATGGTTGTGGGAAAGAGAGGAGAAAACCCATGGAAAATTGTAATTTTCTCCTTTGTTAAGCACACACATTTATAGTAGCTTAAATTAACAGAACCCAGATCCAATTTTTTACTCACCAAACAGAAAACTTAGTTACTCATTAAGTGAATAAAGAATTAAAATTCGAGAGATCTCTTTGAATTTCAGCTCAGAGACCTTTCTGATTAGTGCTGAGGGAGAAGATATAATTTAGAATCACACCCTGGAGTGAGGACGGAGTCCTTTTCTTTAACCACTGAGGCCAGACAGAAAAGGACATTCATGAAGCTCCACCTAGGTGGTATGAACTGTACTGAGGGCTTATTCACCTTCTTTCACTGAAACCTCATAATAGCCCTCTACAATAGAGATAATTAATTACCTTGCCTCAAATTTGCACAATTAGTAAGTGGTAGTGTAGTGACTGGCCTTCCCTGGTAGCTCAGTGGTAAAGAAGCCGCTTGCAATGCAGGAGATGCAGGAGACGTGGGTTCAATCCCTGGGTCAGAAAGTTTCCTTGAAGGAGGAAATAGAACCCATTCCAGTATTCTAGCTTGGAGAATCCTGTGGACAGAGAAGTCTGGAAGTCTACAGTCCATAGGGTCGCAAAGAGTTGGACACGACTGAAGTAACTGAACACACACAAACGGTGTAGTGACTAGAACTCACATTCAGGGAGAAACCTTAAATTTTATAAATTGTTTTGTTATAAATGATATTCTGAGAAACAAACAGGAACTATAAATCATTTGACGGAGACTGGTACCTAGAACAATTATTTGTAGAATAAATGAATAAACAAATGAGAGCAATTAGGAATATTTATACCTAAAGTATCCTTGAGTCAGGAAGATCCCCCTGAGGAGGGCATGGCTACCCACTTCAGTATTATTGCCTAGAGAATTCCATGGATACAGGAGCCTGGTGGGCTATAGTCCATGGAATCAGACACAACTGAAGCGACTTAGCATGCACACATACATACCTAAAATAGTCATTTAGGAAAATGAGCAGAGGAAGGAATTAATCACAAAGATAACTGTCCATTCATGAATGCAACAAATAGACATTCGTACTTGATGGTAGATGTTATGCCATATTGAGGATATTGTTCCTGCTCTCAAGGACTTTATAGGGTAGCGGGGCAGGAAGATATTAATGCATATGTACTTTGAAAGAAAAACATAGGCTACTTTGACAGTTGGAGACCCTGAGCTACTCTAGAGGGTCCTTAGCAGCTGAGTCTTGGGTTGGAACCTAAAAGGTAGAGAGGAGTTTGTCAGGCAAGTAAGTAGGTATGAGCATTCAAGTCAGAGCGAGCATTTCATGCAACATCACACCATTTCATCTCAAGGAAGAAAGCAGTATGGTATTTGAAAATTGGAAAGGAACCACTTTGGGTGGAGCATGGTAAATAGAGTGGGGGCGGGGAAGGTGGAATGAAAGGGATCATGTATGGATTTAAAGATTTGGGGCTTTATTTTAAGATAGTAAAGGATTTTAAACCAGAGAGAGACAAGACCAGATTTGTGTTTTTAAAAGATAACTATGTATGCTTGATAGAAAAATTAGGGGGAAATCAACTTGAATGCAGAAAACCTGCTTAGGAAGAGTTATCATAAGAATATAAGTGAGACTTGACAATACTCTCATTGGGTGGAGAGAACTAGATGGATTCAAGAGGTAGAATAGATAAGATTTGGTGATTGATTACATTAGAGTATGAGGCATGGTCTTCTCTGGTGGTTCAACAGTAAAGAATCCACCTGCAAAGCAAATTTGATCCCTGGGTCAGGAAGATCCTCTGGAGGAGGGCATGGCAACCCATTCCAGTATTCTTGTCTGGAGAATCTCTTGAATAGAGAAGCCTACGGGGCTACAGTCCATGGAGTTGCAAATAGTCAGACACAACTGAATCTACTAAGCACGCACATGAGGCATGGGAATGTTTCTGGAATGACTGGCCATATATTTACGTAAGAAGGTGGTGTTAATTAATGACACTGGGACCCCAAGTGAAATGGGAAGAGAATGCAGAGTGAATATCATCAAGTTCAATCTGAAGAGGTAAGCAGTTAGAAAAATGGGGTTGGGCTGGGCTGTAACAGGCAGTTGTGAGAAAGCAAGGTTTGAAGCTCATTGGCTTAGACTAATGATCCCTAAACTTTTTTTTTTTGTCTTTTTTAGGAGAAGGGACCCTGGAACTATGGCAGAGTTCCTTCCCCTCCTGTGGAGAGTAGGGTGGGGGCTAGATTGCTCCTTTATGGGTAAAAAAAATTGTTTTTGGCAAACACCATAAATTGTATTTGTTTATAAATCATAAAATATTGTCAATATCTACATTAAGTATTAGTAATTATTTTACTGTAAAAGGAAAGTTATGACCAACCTAGATAGCATATTCAAAAGCAGAGACATTACTTTGCCAACAAAGGTTCGTCTAGTCAAGGCTATGGTTTTTCCTGTGGTCATGTATGGATGTGAGAGTTGGACTGTGAAGAAGGCTGAGCACCGAAGAATTGATGCTTGTGAACTGTGGTGTTGGAGAAGACTCTTGAGAGTCCCTTGGACTGCAAGGAGATCCAACCAGTCCATTCTGAAGGAGATCAGCCCTGGGATTTCTTTGGAAGGAATGATGCTAAAGCTGAAACCAGTACTTTGGCCACCTCATGCGAAGAGTTGACTCATTGGAAAAGACTCTGATGCTGGGAGGGATTGGGGGCAGGAGGAGAAGGGGACAACAGAGGATTAGATGGCTGGATGGCATCGCTGACTCGATGGACGTGAGTCTAAGTGAACTCCGGGAGTTGGTGATGGACAGGGAGGCCTGGCGTGCTGCGATTCATGGGGTCGCAAAGAGTCGGACACGACTGAGCGACTGATCTGATCTGATCTAAAAGCTTTCCTTTACAGTAAAGGAAGGCTCAGACAGTAAAGAATCTGCCTGCAATGCGGGAGACCCGGGGTTCGAGCCCTAGGTCAGGAAGAACCTCTGGAGAAGGGAATGGCTACTCACTCCAGTATCCTTGCCTGGAGAATTCCATGGACAGAGGAGCCTGGCAGGCAACAGTTCATAGGATCGCAAAGAGTCAGATATGACTGAGTGACTTTCACTTTCTTTTTTCACATAAATAAATAGAAATAAAAATTATATCAATATCTTCTTGTAACCCAATAGATCATGAAACTTCAGAGGTAATGGGTCTAGAGACTTTTGAAAAACAAAATACCTTTATTTCAGACAGACACGTCCTAAAAGTACCAAAGCCACCTTTGAATCTTTAATTTAGATGAACTCGTAAAGCAGTCAAGTTAAAGTTTTTAAAGTTAACAATCAATCAATCATTGAACGAACAATAATACAAAGGAAGGTTCCTCAATTCTAAGCTAAACATCAAATTCCTTACCTAAACTGAGAGGCAGGCCATCTGGGAGCCAAGTGGCAATTTCAGAAAAAGACCTAAAGCCTGGCTGCTCCTAGTATACATAACAAAACTGCAGATCTCATAGGATGTTAGATTAAAAGCATGTTTATCTATTAGTTGGAGCTGTTTTAGTTTTGAATCGGGTCCTTCACTAGTGGCTCAGATGGTAAAGCGTCTGCCTGCAATGCGGGAGACCTGGGTTTGATCCCTGGCTTGGGAAGATCCTCTGGAGAAGGAAATGGCAACCCACTCCAGTACTCTTGCTTGGAAAATCCCATGGACAGAGAAGCTTGGAAGGCTACAGTCCATGGGGTCACAAAGAGCCGGACACAACTGAGTGATTTTCACTCTCGAACTCAACAATTAACAGCGTCTTAATATCATCTAATACCCAGTCGATGTTAAAATTTCTTGTTTCATAACTTTTTTTCCCTTCAGTTCAGTCACTCAGACATGTCCTACTCTTTGCGACCCCATGGAGTGCAGCACGCCAGGCCTCCCTGTCCATCACCAACTCCCGGAGTTTACTCAAACTCATGTCCATTGCGTCGGTGATGCCATCCAACCATCTCATCCTCTGTCGTCCCCTTTCCTCCCACCTTCAATCTTTCCCAGCATCAGGGTCTTTTCAAATGAGTCAGTTCTTCGAATCAGGTGGCCAAAGTATTGGAGTTTCAGCTTCAGCATCATTCCTTCCAAAGAAATCCCAGGGCTGATCTCCTTCAGAATGGACTGGTTGGATCTCCTTGCAGTCCAAGGGACTCTCAAGAGTCTTCTCCAACACCACAGTTCAAAAGCATCAATTCTTCAGCACTCAGTTTTCTTTGCAGTCCAACTCTCAAATCTGTATGTACATACTGGAAAAACCATAGCTTTGACTAGACAAATCTAGTCTTACAGGCGATTATTTACATCAGAATACAAATGGTATTCAAATATTACATTTCATTGCCATAACTGTTGCCCTTCTCTTTTCTTAAGAGCTCATACTTTATGAGGATAGATAAGAGCAGAACAGTTAAATTTGAAGTAGAAACTGATAGGTAGCAAAGACATAGTAAACTAGAATAAAATGGGAATTCAAATATAACTTTTGGTGACAATCTCTAAAAATAACATTATTGTTCTGAAACAAAACAGAACACTGGAGAAGTTGATATATATATTACATGATATATGTAATGAACATGATATATATTACACTCCTTGTAAGAGGATAGATTTCTTCTACTTCTAAGCGCTCAAATATTTTCCTGTATCTATGAAATCCAGTGCACAAATAGACACAACAGATAAAGATACATTAATTCCTAACTAGTTTACAGATTCCTAAAGACTTTATTATGGTAATTTTAAATACAAAAGTAGACATAATACCCTGGATAAGCTTCAACAATAATCATGACTAATCTTATTTCATATATAACCCCACTCTGTTATTCTCTCCTGTATTATTTTGAAGCAAATCCCAGACATCATATCATCGTATCTATAAACATTTTGGCTTATATCTTTAAAACACAAGGATTAAAAAAATAACAAAAATGCCATTATCACATCTAAACTATTAGCAATGATCCCTTAGTATCATCAAATACCCGGTTAGTATTCAAATTTCTAGTTGTACCATAAGTTTCATAAAGGAGCTTCTTTCATATGTTTGTTTGAATGAAGATCTTAGTAAGATCTACAAATTATACTTGGTTGATAGTTTCTTAAGCCTCTTTTACTGTATAGGTTCTCCCTCCATTTCTCTCCTCTTTGTTTTTAAACTGAAGTGTACTTGATTAAATACTTGATTTACAATGTTAATTTCTTCTGTATTGCAAAGCGATTCAGCTACACACACACACACACACACACACACATACATATGTATATATATGTTCTTTTCCATTACGGTTTAAGTTATCCTGGGACAGTGAATATAATTCCTTGTGCTATACAGTAGGACCTTGTCCATATATTCTATGTGTGATAATTTGCATTTACTAACCCCAAACTCCCGTTCCATCCCTCCCCCTCTCCCTGCCCCATTGGCAACCCCAGTTCTGTTTTCTGTGTCTGTGAGTCTGTTTCTGCTTTGTAGATAAGTTCATTTGTGTCATATTTTAGATTCCACATATAAGTGATATCACATGGTGTCTGTCCTCCCTCCATTTCTCTTCTTCCCTCTCTGCAATGTATTTGTTGAAGAAACTGGGTCCCATAATATATTCCACATCCTAGATTTTGCTGGCTGCAGCCCCATAATGTCATTTAACATGTTTCTCTGTCGTCATTGTTTCCTGTTAACCTAGTAATTTATCCTAAGGGATTGACCTTGTACAGGTTTGGGTCTTTAAAAGACCACCCCTGGAATTCTTCTGGTGGTCCAGTCATTAGGACTTGGCGGTTTGACTGCCAAACCTGCATTCAGTCCCTGGTCAGGGAACTAAGATCCCACAAACTGCATGGTGTGGCCAATGAAGAGAAGGTTGCTTCATAGACGGTGACATGTTCTTCCATCAGAAGTCGCATATCTGGTTGTCTAGCTACCTGATATGTTGACAGTTAGTGAGGATCACTGTCTACATCAGCACTGCCCAAGAGAAATATAATATGAACCATACGCGTAATTTTAAGTGCTCTAGTGCCCCTACTTTAAAAAAAGAATTTTTTTTTTTGACACTCCACTCGACTTGTGGGTTCTTTGTTCCCCAACTGGGAACTGAACCCAGGCCTAGCAGTGAAAACACTGAGTCCTAACCATTGGACAACCAGGGAATTTCTGAAATACAAATAATTTTTAAAACAATTTAATTCAATATATCAAAAATACTACCATTTCAACATTTAAGTGTGTAGTGAAATCTTCTATATTTTTATTTTCACACTAAGTCTTCAAAGTCCTGTGTATTTTTTCCACTCACAGCCAGTGGGTGCTAGAGCTTGCTCACACAAGCCTGTGAGAGCCAACTGTAGGCATCTCCTCCCAACTCCATTCATGACATCCCTTTGGTGGCTTGAAACTAGCTATTGTGGTAGTGCAGAGTTTCAAAGAATAGCAAGAAGAGATAAGAGAGCCTTCTTCAGCGATCAATGCAAAGAAATAGAGGAAAACAACAGAATGGGAAAGACTAGGGATCTCTTCAAGAAAATCAGAGATACCAAAGGAACATTTCATGCAAAGATGGGCTCGATAAAGGACAGAAATGGTATGGACCTAACAGAAGCAGAAGATATTAAGAAGAGATGGCAAGAATACACAGAAGAACTGTACAAAAAAGATCTTCACGACCCAGATAATCACGATGGTGTGATCACTGACCTAGAGCCAGACATCCTGGAGTGTGAAGTCAAGTGGGCCTTAGAAAGTATCACTACGAACAAAGCTAGTGGAGGTGATGGAATTCCAGTTGAGCTATTCCAAATCCTGGAAGATGATGCTGTGAAAGTGCTGCACTCAATATGCCAGCAAATTTGGAAAACTCAGCAGTGGCCACAGGACTGGAAAAGGTCAGTTTTCATTCCAATCCCAAAGAAAGGCAATGCCAAAGAATGCTCAAACTACCACACAATTGCACTCATCTCACACACTAGTAAAGTAATGCTCAAAATTCTCCAAGCCAGGCTTCAGCAATATGTGAACTGTGAACTTCCTGATGTTCAAGCTGGATTTAGAAAAGGCAGAGGAACCAGATATCAAATTGCTAACATCCGCTGGATCATGGAAAAAGCAAGAGAGTTCCAGAAAAACATCTATTTCTGCTTTATTGACTATGCCAAAGCCTTTGACTGTGTGGATCACAACAAACTGGAAAATTCTGAAAGAGATGGGAATACCAGACCACCTGATCTGCCTCTTGAGAAATTTGTAGGCAGGTCAGGAAGCAACAGTTAGAACTGGACGTGGAACAACAGACTGGTTCCAAATAGGAAAAGGAGTACATCAAGGCTGTATATTGTCACCCTGTTTATTTAACTTATATGCAGAGTACATCATGAGAAACGCTGGACTGGAAGAAACACAAGCTGGAATCAGGATTGCTGGGAGAAATATCAATAACCTCAGATATGCAGATGACACCACCCTTATGGCAGAAAGTGAAGAGGAACTAAAAAGCCTCTTGATGAAAGTGAAAGGAGAGTGAAAAAGTTGGCTTAAAGCTCAACATTCAGAAAACAAAGATCATGGCATCTGGTCCCATCACTTCATGGGAAATAGATGGGGAAACAGTGGAAACAGTGTCAGACTTTATTTTTCTGGGCTCCAAAATCACTGCAGATGGTGACTACAGCCATGAAATTAAAAGACGCTTACTCCTTGGAAGGAAAGTTATGACCAACCTAGATAGCATATTCAAAAGCAGAGACATTACTTTGCCAACAAAGGTTCGTCTAGTCAAGGCTATGGTTTTTCCTGTGGTCATGTATGGATGTGAGAGTTGGACTGTGAAGAAGGCTGAGTGCCGAAGAATTGATGCTTTTGAACTGTGGTGTTGGAGAAGACTCTTGAGAGTCCCTTGGACTGCAAGGAGATCCAACCAGTCCATTCTGAAGGAGATCAGCCCTGGGATTTCTTTGGAAGGAATGATGCTAAAGCTGAAACTCCAGTACTTTGGCCACCTCCTGCGAAGAGTTGACTCATTGGAAAAGACTGTGATGCTGGGAGGGATTGGGGGCAGGAGGAGAAGGGGACGACAGAGGATTAGATGGCTGGATGGCATCACTGACTCAATGGATATGAGTCTGAGTGAACTCTGGGAGTTGGTGATGGACAGGGAGGCCTGGCGTGCTGTGATTCATGGGGTCGCAAAGAGTCGGACACGACTGAGCGACTGATCTGATCTGATCTGATCTGATGGTGGTAGTATTCACCCTACAACAAACACCAAAAGTGGGATTTTTTTTTCCACCTCAGAGAGCTAGTTATTAAACATTTACCAGCACACCATGGCTTACATCACATCTCATTTTAGACCAGACACATTTCAAGTGCTCAGTAACCATGTATGGCTAGTAGATATGGTATTGCATAACCCAGTAAGGGTTTGCAAGTGAGTGCAACTTAGTCTGCCATTCCTTCTTTTTATCAGCTGGAACAGCTCTACAAATTTTTCTTCACTGAATTTAGCTGCCCTGCGTGTGTACCTAGTCTCTTGTCATGTCCGACTCTTTGCGACCCCATGGACTGTAGCCTGCCAGGCTCGTCTGTCCGTGGGTTTCCCCAGGACAAGAATACTGGAGTTGGTTGCTGTGCCCTCTTCCAGGGGATCTTCCCAACCTACGGATAGAACCCAAGTCTCTTAAGTTTCCTGCATTGGCAGGCACCACCAGGGAAGACATAGCTATCCTAATGTACAGTAAATTTAAGGAAGGCGAGATAAATCTTTGACTCTTTTTATTAGCTAGTGTTCAAGCGAAGAGGAACTAAAGAGCCTCTTGAAGAGAGTGAAAGAGGAAGAATGAAAAAGTCGGTTTAAAAGTCAACATTCAAAAAAAAAAAAAAAAAAGATTATCATGGCATTCAGTCCCATCACTTCATGGGAAATAGATGGGGAAAAAGTGGAAACAGTGTTAGACTTTATTTTCTTGGGCTCCAAAATCACTGCAGATGGTGACTGCAGCCACAAAATTAAAAGACGCTTGCTCCTTTAAGAAAAGCTATAACAAACCTAGATAGCATATTCAAAAGCAGAGACATCACGTCACTGACAAAGGTCTGTGTAGTCAAAACTATGGTTTTTCCAGTAGTCATGTATGGATGTGAGAGTTAGACCATAAAGAAGGCTGAGCACTGAAGAATTGATGTTCTCAAATTGTGGTGCTGGAGAACTCTTGAGAGTCCCTTGGGCTGCAAGAATATTAAACAAGTCAATCCTAAAGGAAATCAACCCTGAATATTTATTGGAAAGACTGATGTTGAAACTGAAGCTCCAATACTTCAGCCACCTGATGCAAAGAGTCGACTCATTGGAAAAGACCCTGAGGCTGGGAAAGGCTGAGAAAGAAAGGGTAAGAGGAAAAGGGGATAACAGAGGATGAGATGGTTGGACGGCATCACTGACTCAATGAACATGAGTTCGAGCAAGCTCTGGGAGATGGTAAAGGACAGGGGAGCCTGGCGTGCTACAGTCCATGGGGTCGCAAAGAGTCAGACATGACTTAGCAACTGAACAACAATAAGTTAGTATTCAAAACAATGTCAGTTCTCCAGCAAAAGTAACCAATTAATATTTTTTGGTGTCATTATGAACTCATGGATTCTAACACTGAACTGCTTCAATCCATCACATTTATTGTTTTCATTGATTTTAAATTGTCCATCGTTGGACAGTAGAAGCCTCTTCAAGCTGAGAGACCACATTTAGACCATTGTGCTACCACTGGCATGATCCAAATTTTACAGTTTACAACCACAATGATTAGGAAGTGTTTGACCTTATTTTCTAGATCAGAGGTTCCAAAAATCTGGGATTCACTGGCCCAGATTCTTTCAAGTGTTCACCTCTGTGACTAGCAGCTATATGTGGGAACTTGGAGGCTCTGTTAGAAATTGAGGAAGGGCCTGAACCAGAAGAATGAGCACTTGGTAGACAAAACAATAGATATCCAAAGATAATATAAACTATTACAAAGAAAACTTTAAAGCACATGTTCCTTCTCATGTCATTGATTGGTTATTTTGTTTACATACCTCTTAAGGAGGTATGATACTCATAGAACTGTTGTTCTGACTATAAAAGTTAGTTCAAAGAAACATGAAACTGTGTGAAATTCTTGAATCCCTGAAGATTTTTGACTTTATCAAACTGAAAGAGAGTGAGTGCTAAAAAAAATTTACATCCTTTAGAAAATAGAGCAGAAGGCACAGTTGCACATATTTAAGAAGACAGAGCCTCTTTTTGCTTCATGTGAGTTCAAGGAAGACGTACCTTTTAATCAGACTATACTTTAGCTATGAAAAGTAAGTTTCACCTTAAACAATCTCATCTTAAATTCATCTGTGATAAAATTAAATGGAAAAAGAAAGAGTTCTAACCAAGCAACTATGGTCTCTCTGACTTAGTGTCTTCTCACTGAAGTCTCAAGGGCACTAACAATGATCCAGCAATCCCACTGCTGGGCATACACACTGAGGAAACCAGAAGGGAAAGAGACACGTGTACCCCAATGTTCATCGCAGCACTGTTTATAATAGCCAGGACATGGAAGCAACCTAGATGTCCATCAGCAGATGAATGGATAAGAAAGCTATGGAACATATACACAATGGAGTATTACTCAGCCATTAAAAAGAATACATTTGAATCAGTTCTAATGAGGTGGATGAAACTGGAGCCTATTATACAGAGTGAAGTAAGCCAGAAGGAAAAACATAAATACAGTATACTAACGCATATATATAGAATTTAGAAAGATGGTAACAATAACCCAGTGTATGAGACAGCAAAAGAGACACTGATGTATAGAACAGTCTTATGGACTCTGTGGGAGAGGGAGAGGGTGGGAAGATTTGGGAGAATGACATTGAAACATGTAAAATATCATGTAAGAAACGAGTTGCCAGTCCAGGTTCGATACATGATACTGGATGCTTGGGGCTAGTGCACTGGGACGACCCAGAGGGATGGTATGGGGAGGGAGGAGGGAGGAGGGTTCAGGATGGGGAAAACATGTATACCTGTGTTGGATTCATTTTGATATTTGGCAAAACTAATACAATTATGTAAAGTTTAAAAATAAAATAAAATTAGAAAAAAAAATAAAAATAAAATAAAATTAAATTAAATTAAAAAAAAACTAGTTTAGAGTGATGAGAAATAAAGAAAATATAATGGGAATTTAAAAAAAAAAAAAAGAAAGCTATGGTACATATACACAATGGAGTATTACTCAGCCATTAAAAAGAAAACATTTGAATCAGTTCTAATGAGGTGGATGAAACTGGAGCCTATTATACAGAGTGAAGTAAGCAAGAAGGAAAAACACCAATACAGTATACTAATGCATATATATGGAATTTAGAAAGATGGTAACAATAACCCTGTGTACGAGACAGTAAAAGAGACACTGATGTATAGAACAGTCTTATGGACTCTATGGGAGAGGGAGAGGGTGGGAAGATTTGGGAGAATGGCATTGAAACATGTAAAATATCATGTAAGAAACGAGATGCCAGTCCAGGTTCGATGCACGATACTGGATGCTTGGGGCTAGTGCACTGGGATGACCCAGAGGGATGGTATGGGGAGGGAGGAGGGAGGAGGGTTCAGGATGGGGAACACATGTATACCTGTGGTGGATTCATTTTGATATTTGGCAAAACTAATACAATTATGTAAAGTTTAAAAATAAAATAAAATTAAAAAAAAAAAAAGAAAAATCCTACTAATCAACCAGACTGGCAGATAGGTATGTAAGTCATGTTCATATGTTTGCATAATTTTCCGGGAGAAAAAATATGAAGAACTTGTTTTCTAGTAAAAAGAGAATGCACAACAACCGAAATATTCAAAGAATGTGTTGTTAAAATTCATCAGGTATTCCACAACAAGCAAAGAAGTATTTCCATGATTTTCTTTTTAAAGACAAAAATATCAAGAAAGGTATCAAACCTGATGTTTAGTGTTGTAGTTGTCTTGTCGTATTTAAGGTTTTTCAGTATAATCCTTGCACAAGTACATATGTAGATAATTGAATACACAAAAACAACTATAAAACATGTTAGTGGGGGAAAAAAGTGATGGACATGAGAGAATAAACAAGGAAAGTTACTAGGCAAAGAAAGGCAGAGATTCCGAGACCCACAAATGAGAAATTGTTATCCTGTGCATTTTATATTAGAATCTTGGTTATCAATTTTTTGAGTACGGGGGTAAGAGGAGGCTTAAGAGATAATTTAGAAAAATGAAAATGTTATGGACTATATTTGAATTTTTTTCATACAAAATGGAAATAGTATACTATGGGAAGAAAAAAATGTATGGTTTTAGCACTTAAGTGATCTATATTATTGAAGGAAAGAATGGAGCATAACTAGTCATTCTTTCTATTCTTATAACACTGATGATTCTAGTAGTCCTGTGCTTTCAATAACAGTGGGAAAAAAAAGTAATTTTTGTGGATTTTCCTTCTAAGAGGGGCTTGCATTTCTTATATATATATATATATATATATATATATACACACACACATATACATATATTCTTCATATATATATATTCTTCAAATATATATATATTCTTTTAGTCTAAATACTTTCATTTAGAAGTGTGTTACTTAACAATCCTGATTTGGCTAGCAATGTTTAAATACACTACTTAGTCATTTATGAGAGTTTGGCACTAAAGTTAAGCAATTATATGTATTCATGTTTTCTATATTCATTTCAGCATTATAGGCTTCAGTGATTTCTAGGGAATTTGAAAGTACATCGAGAGTTATTGTCCTTGCTTAGTCACTGTATTCTGTATTATCCATTTCAGTTAATCTGTTGCAAATTCAAGGTGATGATATCATTGCCTCTACTTGTGTTCTGTTGCATGCACTCATAATGATACTGTCATTTTTTTAGTCAACATCTATGGAAAGATTACCAGCGAGAAGCACTATGCTAGTGTGCTACGGATCAATCAAAGGAAAATGTGACATGATGTCTTTTTAGAGAGTTCATAGCACAGTGGTACAGACAAATCCATACACAGGCATGTTAATAAAATGTGCTAAGGGCAATGGTAGACATTAATTCTAGGTATTATAAAGGCACAAAAAATAGGAGTGTATGTGTGTGTGTGTGTGTGTGTGTGTGTGTGTGTAGGAAGGTAGGTAGGTAGTAGAAAAGGACTTTCTAGCAAGAGGTGATAACTGAGGTTGGTTTTATTAAAGAACAATTAGGAATTAAGCAAATGATGAGGAAGAAGGTTGAAATGGGGAAGGTGTTCTACAAAGAGAAAGAGAAGAAACAGCACAATTACTAGAGAGGAAAAAGAAAGACAAGACACATAAAGAGATGATGAGGGATAAAGTAGAAGGTTAGATGGGGGCCAGGTCACAAAATTCAAAATGATAAGATATGGACAGAGCTGGAACTGAGACTAGAAGATTATTTACGAGGCTGTTGCACTGTTCAGGATGAGAGAGAACTAGGCCAGTGATAGCAGAGGTGGAGAACAGGAAAAGCATTCAAGAACTAAGTAGGAAGGTAATTAGAAAGACTGGTGAGTTGAATGTGGGAAATACAGAAAATAGAAGAGTTAGAGACAATTGTGGAGCGTAGCCTCAATACCAAACACAATAGTGATTACAGGAGAAGAAGGGGGTTTGACGGGAAGTGATGACTTCAATAATTTGAGACTTGTTGAATCTGAGGTGTACCAGGAGTGTTCTTGTAGCAAACAGTCAGTAGCTCTGGAGAAAGTCCTGGGGTGTAGCTGCAGACCTGGTGTCATTACCAAGTGATACTCAGAATCATGTCAACGGTTCAAGTAACTCAGAAAGAACGTAGAGTTGGTGGAATGTTTCTCAACTCACTGTGCAGTTGCACTTTTATTTATTTATTTTTTAATAAAGGTTGATGTGGGCCATTTTTAAAGTCTTTATTAAATTTCTTACAATATTTCTTCTTCTTTTTTTTAATTGTTTTGGCTTTTTGGCCGCAAGGCGTGTGGATCTTAGCTCCACAAGCAGGGATCAAACCTCCACCATCTGCATTGGAAAGAGAAGTCTTAACCACTGGATCACCAGGGAAGTCCCTGAAGTTACACTTTTAGAGCATTTATCTCACTATTAACTGTAGACTTTAGATGCAGTACCTATCACGAGTGGATCAACCAACTTGACTTATCATTGCTTTAACTATCTTTGGGGTTATTTTCCAAAGCCTAGACATTGAGGCTCATGTTAAGTGAAGAAGCGCAAAACAACAGCAACAAAGCAGAGAAGCAGATGAACAGAAGCATCTAACATGGAATGTACTGACAGTTCTCCAGGGCCATTTCTTACATTCCAGGGACTGGACAATACCCGCAACATACTAATTCTTCAGTTTGCTCCACCTCTTAGGTCAGCTTTTTTACCAAACTTTATCCATTTGACAAAGATGTCACTAAAGTTCCAGTGATTGAGTTCGTTGTCTAGTACGACATCTTTTGACAATATCTCAGGGTAATAATTAGCAATAACACCATAAGATTATTTGTGGAAAGGTTTAAGTGGCAGCTGAATTCTTTGATTAACTTAACAAAAAACTCACTCAATCTCTATTATTTTCATTGACTTTTAAGTTAAATCAAAACTATTTTCTGAGCAACTTCCAGGAAAGAATCATGAACAAAACTCTTGTAATGACATTTCAGAGCCATGTGTGGCAACCATGCAGATTAGCACTGACACAATTTCCAAGAGTTACTAAAAAGAGGTCTTGTGCAATTGGACAAAATGAGTGGGCGAAAAGTTTTTTTTAAAAGTAGGACCATGACCTCCAAGACTTTCTGTTGTTTTTGCCATGATCCATTAAATGGAAGAAAGTGCTGTTTTCTTTCTTATAGCAAAAGTCTATGAGTAGTGTGGGACCAAGGCATTGTCTAGGAAGGAAGGCATAGTCTTGTCATTGCTTTTAGTGGCAAATATGGGCCACCCTCACCTCTTCTCCTATGCCCTATGTCCATGGTAAACAGTTTGCTAGAGCAATTCACAATTCTAAGTCCCAACAGTTCCAGTTGGCCACAGCAGTTTTTGATGGTCCATGACACTGCTTCAGGGTCCTTCTAATCACACGGCTCAGGAATAAGTAAATTACTTATCAATTTGAGATGACAAGCAAGATGGAAGTCAAGATCCATTGCTGGTCAAGACCTTCCTTTTCTTTTTTAAAAAGTTAATTAATTAATCGCTGTACTGGGTCTTCTTTGCTGCGTGCAATCTTTCTCTAGTTGCGGCGAATGTGGGCCACTCTCTAGCTGTGGTTCTTGGGCTTCTCTTTGCAGTGCCTTCTGTTGTCATAGAGCATGGGTTCTACAGCATGTGGGCTTCACTAGTTATGGAGCATGGGTTTAGTTGCCTTGCGGCATGTGACATCTTCCCAGACCAGGGATCGAACCCATGTCCCCTACACTCACAGGCAGATTCGTTAAGCACTGGACCACTAGGGAAGTCTAAGCTTCCTTTCTACACTGGATTTAAGGTAGGCACCAAATGTGATTTTCCTTGACATTTAAAAGTGGGCTGAGAATATGAAGACAACCAGAATTGGGCTCCTCCTTCAAGGAGCTCACAGTGGAGAGAGGGAGACACACATGGGATAAGAGAAGTAAGCGAGGCTCCTTCACATTAGAGTTTAATCTGATTTCATCATTTAAACAAGAAAGGGGATATGAAAAAGAACATGCTCTTAATCTATGTCATCCTATGCAAGTGCATGGCATACAAAGCTTTTACTTCCTGCCTAAACTGATGTCCTTGAGACCAAGGACAGATAAGCTATATCATTTGGTCATAGAACGGTATTGAGGATTATCTCTTTGAAACAATACAGTCAAAATGGACTGAGCATTAATAATACAAAAACTTAGCTAGATAGACATAAATAGCCAAAATAAGATGGTTTACTAGAAATCCTGTATTTAACATGGAGTAGATCCAAGCATAACATTGGGATATATAAAGCTACCATATAAGAAATTTAAGAAGGTTCTTCCATAATTGTCAAAGTGAGTCTTGAAAGTACAAGGTCCAGCCAAGGACTCCAAAGTTAAAGAGGTTTGTGGAAAAAGTGGAAGAGATTCAACAGAGAGTCACAGAGATGATTAAAGGGTTGGAAAAATAGGAGCTAGAAATTATTTAGCCTAAGTTAGAGAAGACTACCAGGTTTCTTAATAACAGTATTCAAGCAAAGGAAAGGTTGTTATATACAAGATGATGAACAGCTGCTTTCTATCTCAACTGGAGAGTGGACAGAAGAAACAGACTTTGATTACAGCATGACAGATCTAAGTTAGATATAAAGAAGAACTTTTTGAGAATGATGATTACTGGATGAGAGACATTCTCGAGATCTTGCACTTTTCCCTTAAATGATGTGTTTCCCTGGGTTCTTTTTTAATTTTCTATCTCTTCTCACTTTACATGTTCTCCTCAGTTTATTTCATTTATTCTGGCTTTAATTGCCCATGCATTATAAGCTGATAATTATTCATCTCTAAATATTTCCAATCTAGACTACTTTCTAAACGTCTCCTGAATATCAGACTTCTTTTACTTGTTCATAACTGATAACCTCTATATCTCCAGCTTCATTCTCTGGTCTATATGATGGTCAACCATTTCTATCTAAAAGCAAGCCTACTGTGTCATTTCTTTGTCTACAGGCTTCTAACGGGTTCCATTACTCACTTGCTTTCCATTATTTGGTCCCTTTACCTTGCTCGTATCATCTCCTGTCCCAAATGTTATTAACCTCAAGATAATTTCACTTCCTTCATCCCACTGTGCTTTTATGTACTTGTGCTTTTTAAAGTTCCTGTACTCTTCACTCCTTCTAGAACACATCTTCCCACTTCTTTTTGTGGTCAACTTCTACACTTCAGTTCCAGGAATTTTTCTCTGACCTTACCATGTTGGACTTGCGACCCTCAATAAATGTTCATGAAGTTCCATGAAACTTTCTTTGAATACTTAAATGCTGAAGTTATTATGAATAAGAGGCTTCCAGGGACTTCCCTGGGCTTCCCAGGTGGCGTAAGTGGTAAAGTACCCGCCTGCCAACACAGGAGACATAGGAGACATGGGTTTGATCCCTGGGTCGGGAAGATCCCCTGGAAGAGGGCATGGTGATCCACTCCAATATTCTTGCCTGGAGAATCCCCAATGGACAGAGGAGCCTGGTGTGCTACAGTCCATGGGGTCACAAAGAGTCAGACAAGACTGAAGCAACTTAGTATAGCACAACAGAGGGAACTAGATCCCACATGCTGCAACTAAAAATTCCACATGCCGAAACCAAGTTTGAAGATCAGAGTGCTGCAACTAAAAACTGGTGAAACCAAATAAGTAAAATTAAAAAAAAAAAAAAGCCTTCCAGGCTTCAGATTCAATAACTGATTATTTAGAAAACATCTCAGTTAAGCAGCTCACTAACAGATCTTGTGACCTTCAGATGTGGTGTATACACCAGACTATTCACATCACACGGGATACAGGATGCTGCTCCTCTGCTACTGCTTGTAGGATCCTCTCAGGCATTTCCCTATTACTCTTCTGGTACTGAACCCAAGACCATTTCTTTACTCTCTTGTAGCTTAGCACAGTCATTCACATATACTTAGGTATGTTATGTTCATCATACAAGATTCCTCTGAAGCAGGTTTAGTACGCCCATTTCACAAGTGAAAAAGTCACCACCTATATGATGCAGATGACGTGTAATGCAAGTGTGTGTGCGTTTACATGTACACTTGTTTATGATACATATATATCCCATATGCTCTAGCCATGAACATCTAAAAAAAAAAAAAAACCCTCTAAATCAAATATCCAAAAAGATGAATTCATAATTTTACCCCTAAACTTTGTTTTTCTGACTAACCATCTTGGGGAATGGTGTCAGAAGCCTACAAGTGATCCTCAAAAAAATTTTTTTTTAATTTATTTGGCTGCAGCTTTGGATCTTAGTTGTGGCACACAGGATTTTCGATCTTTGTTGCAGCACATGGGATCTTTAATTGTGGCATTTGAACTCTTAGTTGAGGCATGTGAGATCTAGTTCCCTGACCAGGGATCCAATTTGGACCCCCTGCATTGGAGAGCATGAAGTCTTAGCCACTGGATCACCAGGGATACCATACTTTGTTCTTTTTTAATCCTTATATTCAATCCATCACCAACTCCCATGAATTATTCCTCCTAAATCTCTCTCAAATATGTCCGGTTTTCTCCACCTTTACCATGGTCAACATAGCCCAAACTTTCATCATCTTTTTTTTTTTGCCATGTCTCATGGCTTGCAGGATCTTAGTTCCTCAACCAGGGATTGAACCCACACCAGTGGAAGCGAGGAGTCCTAACCAATGGAACACCAGAAAATTCCCTCATCATCTCTTCTAATAGCTTCTATTTCCTCTAGCCCTACTCCCATACGGCCAAGATGATCTCAACATCCAAATCTGCTCCTGGTACTTTCATGCTACCCTTCCCTCCCATCTCATTCAAAAGCCCGTCAGCAGCTTCTCATTGTTCTTATCAAAAAGACAAACTGACAACTGCTACACAATGGAGCCCACCCACTTCACCTCCAGCCCACCTTATCTCCCATCCTGCTCCCCCCTCAGCTGCTCCAGCCACTCTGGCTTGCTTTCCAACCTTCAAATCTGTGATGGCCCACCCCTCTGCAAACCTCCATGCAGGCTGGAAAGCCATCTTTTCCATCTCACTGAGTTAACTCTTCACTGTCCTGCTGTTGGCCACTCAAGAGACACCTTCCCAGAGAAATTTGCTCAATTACCCTTGGGAGTCAAGTCAAATTGTTCTATTATAAGTTCCAAAAGCGTCATGTTGTCCACCTTCTTGTCTCCACTCTTCTCTTTCCTTTTGTTTTTTGGGGTTAATTAATTGCCAACCTTCTGCCTTAGATTGTAAGCTTCATGAAAGCAAGAAATGGGTCTGCCTTTGCTTGTTATTTTATCTCCAGTACTGAGTGCAGCACCTGGCATGCAGTAAGAATTTGAACAGTTGAGTAAATTAATTTGTTGGTTGATATTTGCCCCACATTGAGTTAAGTGCTTTACATATATCATCTTATTACATTTTTGAAGCAGATTTATGAGGTTACTACCATTGTATGATTAGCTCCATTTTACAAATGAGTAAATAACAGGATCGGGAGATAATTGGTGATTTTCCCAAATTTCACAGTATGAACACTGAAGTCCTCTGCAGTAAAACTACATGTGCGACTGCTGCCCATCATTGGTAGATGTCTTTGTAGATGTAAACATATTAACTAAAGTGCCGTTACTGAGCAGCAGGTGAGAAGAAAGAAATCTCTGAATCACGAATAGATCATTTATGTGTCTCTTGAGCAAACCTGAAAATCCTGAAACATTTAAGCGTCATCAACAGAATCCCACAGCTGTTAGATCAGGGTACTTAAAAAACAGGAGAAAAAAGTGGGCGGTACCTGAATTGTACTTGTTCAGTGAGCCTGATTGTTTCACTAACCAGTGAGGCATAATAACTTAGCAGAGCACAACACCAACTATGACTGGCCTGGGGGAACACAACTCAAAGGGCGAAAAAAATATTATTAAGCCACAATTTTAATAACTTGATTGTCATTGAACCAACAGGAAAAAAACTTAACTCATTTACGCTGTCTTTGTACATGCCCAGAACACTACTGAGCCCCTACAGTGTGACTGCTTTGAGCAGTCTATCCAAAGGTACTTAGGAATTTTTACTTCCCCACCCACACTGTCTAGTCCAAACCTTCTGAGAACACAGATACAACAGCACAGTTATTCTTAATGGTTCTTGTTTCAAGAGTTATAACTCAAACTTCAAGGCAAATTTTGTTAGTTGATCACAAATGTTTAGAAGAGTTTCCTCTTCATTTCCGGAAGTTGCGTTAAGGATTTTTAAAGTATGACATCATCTTTTATGAAATTATTGCCATTGTGATTGTGGAATTCTCAGTATACCCGAGAGGTAGGAGGCTGATGGGTGTGTAGTCTTCAGGGTACTATACAGAGGGTTGTTGGAAGACTTATTAGGCAGGACTTCAAGAGGGAGCAATAACTAGATCTCAACAATACCACTTCAGATCTCCAACTCCAGTATGGGGATCCCTAAACTGGACTTGACTGCTATATTTAAAATCTATTAGGGGGATTTCAATGATGGTCCAGTGGTTAAGACTCCATACTCCCAATGCAAGGGGAGTGAGCTCGATTCCTGGTTGAGGAGCTAAGATCCCACAGGCTGCAACTAAGAGTTGCCATGCCACAACTGAGAAAGAGCCCACATGCTGCAACTAAGACTTGGCACGGCCAAATAAATAAACAGAAATATCTTTTAAAAATCTATTAGACTTTGGACACTACCTCAAACCAATCAAATTTAGAAGAGACTGACAATTCATCATTTTCAACAGAACATTTATCTGGCAGGATAACCTACCTCTTTAATAAGGAAATATCTTCCTACTGGGTGACTACATAGGAGACCCAGTAAAAAATCAGATTGTTGGATGAGTCAACATTAGGAATTAGATTAAAAGACGCTTACTCCTTGGAAGGAAAGTTACGATCAACCTAGACAGCATATTCAAAAGCAGAGACATTACTTTGCCAACAAAGGTTCATCTAGTCAAGGCTATGGTTTTTCCTGTGGTCATGTATGGATGTGAGAGTTGGACTGTGAAGAAGGCTGAGCGCCGAAGAATTGATGCTTTTGAACTGTGGTGTTGGAGAAGACTCTTGAGAGTCCCTTGGACTGCAAGGAGATCCAGCCAGTCCATTCTGAAGGAGATCAGCACTGGGATTTCTTTGGAAGGAATGATGTTAAAGCTGAAATTCCAGTACTTTGGCCACCTCATGCGAAGAGTTGACTCATTGGAAAAGACTGTGATGCTGGGAGGGATTGGGGGCAGGAGGAGAAGGGGACGACAGAGGATGAGATGGCTGGATGGCATCACTGACTCGATGGATGTGAGTCTGGGTGAACTCCGGGAGTTGGTGATGGACAGGAAGGCCTGGTGTGCTGCGATTCATGGGGTCGCAAAGAGTCGGACACGACTGAGCGACTGAACTGAACTGAAGAAATATCTGATTCAGTCATTCCTTTGCTGAAAAATCTTTCATTTCCCCCATTGCTTTCAGGATAAAGTACAAACTCTTTTTCAATTTTTCCTACTCCTTTCTTTTCAAATCTCAATTCAGGCATTTTTGTAGTATACATACACATTGAGCTACTTAAAATTTCCTTACTAGTAAGATATATTTTCTTTTATTTTGACTACATTCATATCTATATCTCAAAACCCTGCTCAAGGATCTATATTCCCTCAGTTCAGTTCAGTTCAGTCCCTCAGTCATGTCTGATTCTTTGCAACCCCGTGGACTGAGCACGCTAGGATTTCCTGTCCATCACCCAACTCCAGGAGCTTGCTCAAACTCATGCCCATCGAGTCAGTGATGCCATCCAACCATCTCATCCTCTGTCATCCCCTTCTCCTCCCACCTTCAATCTTTCCCAGCATCAGGGTCTTTTCAAATGAGTCAGTTCTTCCCATCAGGTGGCCAAAGTATTGGAGCTTCAGTTTCAGCATCAGTCTTTTCATTGAATATTGAGGACTGATTTCCTTTAGGACTGACTGGTTTGATCTTCTTGCTGTCAAAGGGACTCTCAAGAGTCTTCTCCAACACCATAGTTTGAAAGCATCAATTCTTTGGCGCTCAGCTTTCTTCACAGTCCAACGCTCACATCCATACATGACTACTGGAAAAACCATAGCTTTGACTAGACGGACCTTTGTCAGCAAAGTAACATCTTGCTTTTTAATATGTTGTCTAGATTGGTTAAATCTTTTCTTCCAAGGAGCAAGCGTCTTTTAATTTCATGGCTGCAGTCACGATCTGCAATGATTCTGGAGACCAAGAAAATAAAGTCTTCACTGCTTCCATTGTTTCCCCATCTATTTGCCATGAAGTGATGGGACCAGATGCCATTATCTTAAGTTTTCTGAATGTTGAGTTTTAAGCCAGCTTTTCCACTCTCCTCTTTCAATTTCATCAAGAGGCTCTTTAGTTCTTCACTTTCTGCCATAAAGGTGGTACATCTGCATATCTGAGGTTATTGATATTTCTCCCGGCAATCTTGATTCTGGCTTGTGCTTCATCCAGCTTGGCATTTCGCATGATGTACTCTGCATATAAGTTAAGTAATCAGGGTGATAACATACAGCCTTGATGTATTCCTTTACCAATTTGGAACCAGTCTGTTGTTCCATGTCCAGTTCTAACTGTTGCTTCCTGACCTGCATACAGGTTTCACAAGAGGCAGGTAAGGTGGTCTGGTATTCCCATCTCTTTAAGAGTTCTCCAGTTTGTTGTGATCCACACAGTCAAAGGCTTTAACATAGTCAATGAAGCAGATGTGTTTCTGGAATTCTCTTGCTCTATGATCCAATGCATGTTGACAATTTGATCTCTGCTTCCTCTGCCTTTTCTAAATCCAGCTTGAATACCTGGAAGGTCTCTGTTAGAGCCTTACTTAGAGGTACTGTTAGGTAGGTACTGTTAGGAAGGTGCTGTTAGAGCCTTACTTAGAGAATTTTGAGCATTACTTTGCTAGCGCGTGAGATGAGTGCAATTGTGAGGCAGTTTGAACTCTCTTTGGCATTGCCTTTCTTTGGGAATGGAATGAAAACTGAACTTTTCCAGTCCTGTGGCCACTGCTGAGTTTTCCAAATTTACTGGCATGTTGAGCACAGCATTTTCACAGCATCATCGTTTAGGATTTGAAATAGTTCAACTGGAATTTCATCACCTCCACTAGCTTTGTTTGTAGTGATGCTTCCTAAGGTCCACTTGACTTTGCACTCCAGGATGTCTGGCTTTAAGTGAGTGATCACACCATCATGGTTATCTGGTTCATTAATATCTTTTTTGCATAGTTCTGTGTATTCTTGCCATCTCTTCTTAGCATCTTCTGCTTCTGTTAGGTCTATACCATTTCTGTCCTTTATTGTGCCCATCTTTGCTTGAAATGTTCCCTTGGTATCTTGAATTTTCTTGAAGAGATCTCTAGTCTTTCCCCTTCTATTGTTTTCCTCCATTTCTTTGCACTGATCACTTATGTTCCCTTGTGGCTCAACTGGTAAAAATCTGCCTGCAATGTGGGAGACCTGGGTTCACTCCCTGGGTTGGGAAGATCCCCTGGAGAAGGGAAAGGCTACCCACTCAGGTATTCTGGCCTGGAGAATTCCATGGACTGTATAGTCCATGGGGTTGCAAAGAGTAGGACACAACAGAGTGACTTTCATTTTCATATCTCTCCTTGCTATTCTTTGGAACTCTGCATTCAAATGGGTATATCTTTCCTTTTCCCCTTTGCCTTTAGCTTCTCTTCTTTCCTCAGCTATTTGTAAGCCCTCCTCAGACAACCATTTTTCCTTTTTGCATGTCTTCTTCTTGGTGATGGTTTTGATCTTTTTCTCCTGTATAATGTTATAAACCTCCATTCATAGTTCTTCAAGCACTTTATCTATCAGATCTAATCCCATGAACCTATTTGTCACTTCCACTGTATAATTGTAAGGGTTTTGATTTAGGCCATACCTGAGTGATCTAACGGTTTTCCCTACTTTCTTCTATTTAAGTCTGAATTTTGCAATAAGGAGTTCATGATCTGAATCCCAGTCAGCTCCCGGTCTTGTTTTTGCTGACTGTATACAGCTTTTCCATCTTGGGCTGCAAAGAATGTAATCAATCAGATTTTGGTACTGACCATCTGGTGATGTCCACGTACAGAGTCATATAGCCAATTATTTTATAATAACTATAAGTAGAGTATAATATTTAAAAACTGTGAATCACTATGTTGTACACTTGAAACATACAGTACTGTAAATCAACTACACTTCTATTTAAAAAAGAAACTAGTGAAGTGAAAAAAGAAAGGTAATTTAAAAGTATGTGTACAAACAGCTGGAAAATCTACATTAGTCCTTTATTTCCATTCTACTTCCCTACAGTTTTATAATATAATATTTACACTTAGAAGCCTATTCGTGCTAATTTGCTTCCGTCATGTTTGACTCTTTGTGACCCTATGGACTGTAGTCAGTTGGGCTCCTCTGTCCATGGGATTCTCCAGGCAAGAATACTGGAGTGGGTTGCCATTCCGTTCTCCAGGGGATCTTCCTGACCCAGAGTTAGAACCCATGTCTCTTACGTGTCCTGCACTGGGAGGCAGGTTCTTTTAAATATAACTTTAAAAAATATATATGATCCTTAAATGTTATAAAATATCCTGAAATGAGGTACCATTATTAGTGTGTACATTTGGTCAAAGGAACATAAACATATTGATATTAAATATAATATAAACATTATTGGGAGTGCATTTCTTTTTTTTTTTTTTACTTTTGGAAATACATTTCTTAATTAACCAAATTTTTTCAATTAATTAATGTACCAATAATTTGTTTCCTAGCTTCCCAGGTAGTAAAGTGGTAAAGAAACTGCCTGCCAATGCAAGAGACATACGTTCGATCCCTGGGTTGGGAAGATCCCCTGGAAGAGGAAATGGCAACCTACTCCAATATTCTTGTCTGGAAAATTCCATGGACAGAGGAGCCTGGTGGGCTACAGTCCATGAGGTTGCAAAGAGTCAGGCACAACTGAGTGGCTAAACATGGAGTGAAAAAGGGTTTGTCATAAATTTTATTCCTTTTTTCCTTCTTTTGAATATGTGCTGAGAACATTTATTCACAAAAAAAATTTTGGATGATGGGAATAGAAAGAGTTTTAACTACATCACAGCGTTCTTTAAACTCTTGAACTGTGATGCTGGAGAAGTCTCTTGAGAGTCCTGCAAGGAGACCAAGCCAGTTGTGGTCCAGTGGCTAAGATTCCATGCTCCCAATGCAGGGGCCCCACATTCAATCTCTGGTCAAGGAACTAGAGCCCACATGCCACACTAAGAGTTCACATGCAGCAACCAAAGAGCCCACATGCGGCAACTAAAAAAAGTCTCGCATACCACAGCTAAGATCAGGCACAACCAAATAAATAAAAATTAAAAAGAAAAAAAAATCCTAAAGGAAATCAATCCTGAATATTCATTGGAAGGACTGATGCTGAAGCTGAAGCTCCAATACTTTGGCCATGTGATTCAAAGATCTGACTCACTGGAAAAGACCCTCATGCTGGGAAAGACTGAGGGCAGGAGGAGAAGGGGATGACCGAGGATGAGATGGTTGGATGGTGTCACCAGTTCAATGAATATGAACTTGGGCAAACTCCAGAAGATAGTGAGGGACAGGGAGGCCTGGAGTGCTGCAGTCCATGCAGTCACAAAGAGCAGACACGACTGAGCAAGTGAATGACAAGATACATGCAAAAAAAAAATCCTTGTGATCGATCGTAGGAAATTATTTTTAATGATCAACTGACACTTCAATTAGGGCCTTCTTCAGTTCTGTTGAAAGCAAAAGCTGGAAACTATTAGTGCTACAAAAGCATGGCTACCAAATAATTAGGGATATTCCCTTTTTCAGCTTGTCTCTGGTGCTCCTCTTCCATCATAAGCAAGGTAAAATAATACAGGAAGATCAGGTATGAGTGGGCAATTTGCCTCTTTCGGTGAAGTGAAAGAAGGGTGACTGGGCAAAGGGAGGTGGCAAAGGAAAACCAGCTTGAGAGGAAAGATCTCCAGCAGCTCAGTTTTGGAAAACGAATGTGTGTGGAAGTTGAAAGCCTGCCTTAGGTGCTTACATGTGCTGAGCTTAGTAGCTCAGTTGAGTCCAGCTCTTTTCGACCCCATGGACTGCAGCCCACCAGGCTCCTCTGTCCATGGGGATTCTCCACGCAAGAATACTGGAGTGGGTTGCCATGCCCTCCTCCAGGGGATCTTCCCAACCCAGAGATCGAGCTCAGGTATCCCGCATTGGAGGTGGGTTCTTTACCGACTGAGCAACCAGGGAAGCCCTATGTGCTTACATATCCCTTGGAAATTCAGTGTATACCTCTAGGGCTAAGCACACCCCAGTTTGAAGGTCACTGGGCTAGACCTGAAAGCATTAGTGTTTTCTTTGAAGTAGTTACATTCCAATCCTGGGATGTACCCTCAATCTTGAAGATACCCTAATCACAGCTTTGGGATGGTATGTTTCTTTTGTAAAAACAGATCTCATGATTGATATTGATTCTCTCTGCTGTAGTTTCAAAGTGTGGTATTTTCTGACCTTGACATTACCTCCAGATTCTGGGAGAAGGGAGTTACCTTATTTGGAATGTAAGACTCCTAAGAGTTGCTGCCTGCAGTGGTGTAGAAAGTCCCGCTTTAGGGTATTTGTTTATGGCATTGTATTTTATGGCCTTGGCATCTTTCTGCCTTCCGTATTTCCTCACCTGACCCTTCTGAAGGTAACTGGTTTGCATTTATAAATTTATGAAAGAGGTGGATTAGTGTGGAATGTATGGCTACCGAACAGAGCCTAGTTATTTAATCAGCCTTGAAGGTCTGTGAACCAAACAGTATCTGTAAACTAAATATTTGGGATGGATCTTCTACAAAATCAGTAATCCATATGTGGTTTTATAATTCAGTTTTCAATAAAAATAAATGTCAACCTCCCACCCCATTGTTCTCATCCTTTGCAGCCTAAAAATTCATATTGTAAAAACAACCTATTTTTTTTATAACTCACATACACAAAAGAGGCATTTTACTTTTTACTTCATCTCTCTGAGATTAGAGTGAACTAACTCCTATCTGTGATTAACTAGAATAAAGACACTGCAACCACAAAAGGGTTAGCTACCATTAAATCTGGGCTTCCCAGTTGGCACAGTGATATAGAATCTACAAGCCAATGCAGGAGACTCAAGAGACTTGAGTTCCATTCCTGGGTCTGGAGGATCCTCTGGAGAAGAAAATAGCAACCCACGCCAGTATTCTTGTCTGGAAAATTCCATTGAGAGAGGAGCTTAGTAGCTACAGTCCATGGGGTCACAAAGGGTCAGACACAACTGAGCACCACCAACCACCATCATTAAATTTAGAATTTAAATTAAAAGCATAACTTCACAGATAAAGTAGTTTTGCATATGTTTTAATGATCTTGTAGCTTAAATTGAAATTATTACTCACTAGTTTTCATTTTTTTAAATTTCCAAACAACCTTTCTACAACTGCATATTTTATGGAAATGCCTTACATTGTGTAACATACAAATATTACCAACACTTAAAACCTACCATATTTCTGTTCTACCAGCTTATTCAATAAAAAATGTTTTAGTCTTTTGTTGAAAATTCAAGGTTGTAAGTACCTAGTGCCTGCAAATTTGCACATTGATATATTGTTGATTCATTTGACAAATCCTTCCTGATTGTCTGCTATGTTAGAGTCACTGCTTTTTGATGCTGAACACACAATATTGAGCAAACCCAGAAATGGTCCTTGCTCACATGGAGCTATCGGTTTACTGGAGGAGTATGTGATAATCAAATAATTATACACATCTAAAGGCTGTGATTTTGACAACACAGTGCTTCCCAGGTGACTCAGACAGTAAAGAATCTGCTTGCAATGCAGGAGACCCAGGTTCGATCCCTGGGTTGGGAAGATCCCCTGCAGAAGGAAATGGCAACCCACTCCAGTATTTTTGCCTGGAAAATTCCATGGACAGAGGAAAGAGCCTGGTGGGCTACAGTCCATGGGGTCACAAAGAGTCAGACACAACTGAGCGACTAACACTTTAAAAACTGCAGTTGTGACAAATGCTGTGAAAGAGATGAAAAAGTGCTGGGAGAACCTGTAACGGGATATCTGAATGTTGGGAAGTGTGGGTGGTCAGGGAAAGCTGCCCTGAGGAAGTGATGTAAGAATGAATGTGGGTTGATGAGAAGAAGGGAAGGAAGAGTGTTTATAGACAGGGAACAGTGCAAAGGCCAGACGGGGATCAAAGCGAACCTGAAGGACAGGAGGAGTCCAGCTTTTGGAAGAGAGAGTTAGAGGAAGAAGGTGAGGCTGGAGAGGTGGAAGGCAGCCAGATCTTGCTGGGCTCTGCAGGCCTCTCACGTGTTTTGATATGTAGACCAACAGAAAATAATTAAAGCCTTTGTAGGGTTTTAATGTTGGTGGAGTGATAAAATTAGATTGGCATTTTAAAAAGATTACTGACTTCACATTAAGAAGGGATTAGAGGGCAGGGCTAGAAAGTTTGGTGAGATAGAAGCTTCACTGAATGTATATGCATGTAAACACAAGCTTTTCAAAAATAAATCATGTTCTAAAGGGATTTGGAATTTTTGAAGGAAAGAATCACTGGTTTTTTTATCTTTTAACTCTTTGTGTTTATTTTTTGGAGGCAGGGTAAAATTGGTTCACAGATAAATGAAGAGAAAGAAGAAAGAACAATATTTTCCAGAAGTCCTGGGGGGAAACATATCATCAGAGGTAACTGTGTTAGCTTTATTTTTCTGATTATATACTCAATATAAATTATAACTTCAGTATATAAGACCATATGGAGAGTTCATCCTCTTAATCACTTTTCATACTTATAGTCACATACAAACTTACATGTACTCAGGAGCATGGCTTAATAAAGACTAGGTAGGTGTTCAGTAGCTATTAATTGTACTAATTAATCACTCCTATTATATTTGTTAATATACTTATTGCTTTTTCACTCAGTAAGACAACTTGGGTTATATAATACCACATCAACTTTTAATGGCTGGTCAATAATTCATTATAGGCATGTGTAATAATATATGTAAATAACCCCACACTGATGGAAGCTCAAGTTTTTTAGGTTTATAATCCTTGTGATTCAATGAACATCCTTGCACAGACATTCTAATATTTGCCAAGGATAAGTCCCTAGAACTGAAGTTTCTGGGTAAAAAGATATATACACATTTTACGTTTTGATATATACAGCCAAAGAGCCTCAGTTCAGTTCAGTTCAGTCGCTCAGTAGTGTCCGACTCTTTGTGACCCCATGAATCGCAGCACGCCAGGCCTCCCTGTCCATCACCAACTCCCAGAGTTCACCCAGACTCACATCCATCGAGTCAGTGATGCCATCCAGCCATCTCATCCTCTGTCGTCCCCTTCTCCTCCTGCCCCCAATCCCTCCCAGCATCACAGTCTTATCCAATGAGTCAACTCTTCACAGGAGGTGGCCAAAGTACTGGAGTTTCAGCTTTAGCATCATTCCTTCCAAAGAAATCCCAGGGCTGATCTCCTTCAGAATGGACTGGTTGGATCTCCTTGCAGTCCAAGGGACTCTCAAGAGTCTTCTCTAACACCACAGTTCAAAAGCATCAATTCTTTGGCGCTCAGCCACAGTCCAACTCTCACATCCATACATGACCACAGGAAAAACCATAGCCTTGACGAGATGGACCTTTGTTGGCAAAGTAATGTCTCTGCTTTTCAATATGCCATCTAGGTTGGCCATAACTTTCCTTCCAAGGAGTAAGCGTCTTTTAATTTCATGGCTGTAGTCACCATCTGCAGTTATTTTGGAGCCCAAAAAAATAAAGTCTGACACTGTTTCCACTGTTTCCCCATCTATTTCCCATGAAGTGATGGGACCAGATGCCATGATCTTCGTTTTCTGAATGTTGAGCTTTAAGCCAACTTTTTCACTCTCCTCTTTCACTTTCATCAAGAGGCTTTTTAGTTCCTCTTCACTTTCTGCCGTAGGAGTGGTGTCATCTGCATATCTGAGGTTATTGATATTTCTCCTGGCAATCTTGATTCCAGCTTGTGCTTCTTCCAGTCCAGCGTTTCTCATGATGTACTCTGCATAGAAGTTAAATAAGCAGGGTGACAATATACAGCCTTGATGTACTCCTTTTCCTATTTGGAACCAGTCTGTTGTTCCATGTCTAGTTCTAACTGTTGCTTCCTGACCTGCATACAGATCCCTACCAGAAAGTTATTCCTACCTCCATTCCCAATTATACTCATTTTCTTATACCTCTGGTGGGTTGAAAAAAATCACACCTCCTGGAGTTTTTTATGCACTTTTCTCTAATACCTGGCCAACTCTGCACATCTTCTCATAAGTTTACTAGTCACTTGTATTTCTTCTTACATGATTTTCAAGTAAATGTCCTTGTACATTCTTTTAATCTTCTACTAGGTATGTTTATCTTGTGACTTATGACAGTCCTTTGGAGACAGTGATATTAAGCCTTTGTCTGTCATATATAGCCTGATCTCTTTTTCCTAGTTTGCTTTTAAAAAAAATCTTTATTGTTTTTGGAAAACAAAGGTTTTTACAATTTATATAGTCAGTTCTGACAATCTTTTCCTTTAAGGTTTCTGGCCTTTGTATTCTGCTTAGAATTAAGTCTTTCACTCCCCAATATTACAGAAATACCTCCCTAATAACATTTTCTTTTGGAACTTTATTTTGTAGTTTTGAGAGCATTTCTGGAGGGCAATCAGGTAGCTAGTAGAGGACTTTATAAAATGTTGGTTCCCTTTGCCAGAAATTCTTTTAGAATTTATCCTAGAGAAATAAGATGCAAAGCTTTAGTTTCAAGGATATTCACTAAAGAGTTGTTTATAATTCCAAAAAACCTGAAAACTGTAAACAATGAAATGTTCAACAATGGAAGACTGGTTATATCAATTATGGTATAGCTATCCCATTAAAATACAAAAAAAATTAATCATATTAAAACATATTAAAAACTAAAAGCAAGAAAAGAGGTTAACTCATAAACACCAAAATTTTCTTTTGGCTATGTACAAAAAAAGGAAGACTGTGTTTACACAATAACCTTTTTCTTTTCTTCTATGACACTATTTAACAATAAACATTTAAATTCTAGTACAGCTTCCAATTATGCAGATACATTGTTAAGTGTACCGTTTGTATTTTAGTAGCTGAAGGTGCTTTAGACTAGAGGGTATTACCCTTATATTCAACTTAGGTATGCCTCAGCCAACAACTTTAAGCAAGTCAATTAAGCTTTTTGTTTCCTTATCTGTTGAATAATAATACCTACCCTGATTTAACTCATAGGGAAGTTGTGTAAATTGTAATTCACTGTAAGCAACATAGAAAATAGTGCTAATGTTGTTTATATTGAACTATTATTATTATTGCTTTTGCTCAAGTTTATTAAGGTATGATTGATACGTGAAAAGCAGTACATATTTAATGTATACACTTCATGAGCCTGGAGATAAGCATATACTTGTGAAACCATTACCACTATCTGTGCCATAAACATTTTCATCATCTCCCAAAGTTTCCTACTGCCCATTCTATTTATTGTTTTTGTTGTGATTTGTTTGTTCAGTTGCCCAGTTGTGTCCGACTCTTTGTGACCCCATGGACTGCAGCACGCCAGACCCTCTTGTCCCTCACCATCTCCCAGAGCTTGCCCAAGTTCATTTTTGTGATAAGGACACTTAAAATCTATCCTCTTTTGAGTGTACAATACAGTTAACTATAGCCACTATGGTAACTATTCATCTTGTATAACTGAAATTGTAACCTTTGACTAATGTCTCTCATTTCCCTCTCCTTCTGGCCTGTGGCACCATTCCACCTTCTGCTTCTGTGAGTTTCACTAGATTCCTCATTCTGGATTTCATTGTATTTTTCCCTTTGTGTCTGGCTTATTTCACTTAACATAATGTCCTCAAGGTCCAACTATGTTGTTGCAAACGGCAGGACTTCCTTCTTTTTAAGGGCTGAATAATATTCCATTGTGTTTCATATGATTGTTGCTTTTAATGTAAATGCAATGGAAACAGTAGGTCAATATCTTCAAAAAGAATATTTTTTAGTTATCTAAGGGAAAGAAGAATAAACAAAAGGAAAAATGGCCTACTAAAACAGATTGTGGGGGAAGATAATCATCCAATAAATATTTACTAATTGCCTACTTCGAGCTGGGTTGGGGTTGGGGTAGAAGAGAGTAAGAGTGAATAATACATAATCTCTATTCTCAAGGACTTTATTCTGGTGGATGATACATGTCAGTGCCACATACAGAATCAGCATATTGTCCCTAGAACCTAAAGAGGCAAAGGGCTGTGGAGGCAAAAATGCCTCTCGAAGGCAATAAACAATACTCAAGTTTGGTCATCAGAGATCAGCTGAACCAGGTAGAGGAGTTTAGCCTCATCAAGGAGTTACAGGGGAAGAGTTATCAAGGTAACCTGCAGCAGTTCTACACAGCCTAAAGTGAAATTAGGGGACAAACTGGCTGGGGATGCCCCATTCTGGAGGGGTTCCCCTGGTAAGCATAAGGGGGAATCCCCTTAAATATGGTAGAACCCCAACAGCAAATATAGGGGCTAGAGGAGAGAACAGATCCCTGCCTGCTAGGAGGAGACTGGAAGGGGTGGGGGAATTCTTAAAAACTCCATTTACAGAACAGGAGATCCCCTTCTGTTACTTAAAGTTCCCTTGTTCAGGGTATTCTGAGACATTTGTGGATTACTATCCTCTTGAACTTTGTTTCTGATTCGATCTTCCTTCAGGGTTAAGAAAAAGACAACTGAAAATATATTTATACATATATAACGATAAAAATATACACACACTCATACATCATACACTCCCACTGTTTGGCTATGAGAAGGTCAGTGGCCCTAGCATTTAAGTCATTTATTTGAATCAAGTGTTGTTCAGCCCTAATCAGTGCACGTTTAACCAAATCTCCAGACAGAAGATGATGTGAATTTTCCAAAACAGAAGGTAAGCTACATGTCAGAAAAATACAGTTTGGACACAACTAAAAACTTAATGGAGTAAAGCATTTTTGGCAATTCTGATGCTACCAGAATCAGCCAAAAAAAAACAAAACAAAACTAGCATACTAGCACAAATATATATTGCCTGTTATGTACTAGGCAAATAAGATGAAAAAAAAAAAACAACAAAGATATGAGTTTAACAGTTTGGGCATGGAAAAAATCTTTAAAGCCAAAATAAAAAATTCTTAAGAACATTTACTTCCCGTCACCTTAACCCTGGATAAGCAATTAACTTCAGTAATTCTTCCCTCTTTTTCTGGAGAAGGGAGTGACAGTTAAAACTGAATAAATACTGTATTTATTTGCAAAGTGCCTGGAATTTTTAAAAAATGCATTAAGGACAAAGCACAGCATTATTATAACATTCTTCCATATAGTACATAATACATACAGCCAACTGGGCAGAATCCTTTCATTTCTCCAACATACAAATTAGGTCATCAGAGATTCCACTGTCCTAAGTTTTCCAACAACTAAAACAAAGCAGGACAAATTCTTTTTTAAATCCACAAACTGTACCAATCTAAGGACTTACATTGCAGTTTCAGGCTGTTTATCATTGGTGGCCAGGTGACAACATGGATATGTAGCAATCTGATCATTACTAACAAAATAACTAAAAGCCAAAATCTCTTTGTGGCAGGTTAGTACTATCATTCTTTACATTAAAATTACATTTCATCTATAAGGTAGAACTAACAATTTTTGTTTGACATACAACACTGTTCATTTATTACAGATACTAAAATTACAGTGAATTAAGTAAAAGTTGATATGAATAAATCTATACAATATACAATCTACACAATATATGGGTATGGCTGTGCATGGGTTTAGTCCATTCAAAAATCTTAAGGCAAATTGTGTTTTATAATATGCCTGGGATAATGTTTCTTTAAGGTTAATCTCGAAAAAATACCATAATCCATATTCCACATGATATATTCAAAGTTTTAAATACTGTTTATTTTAAAAATAGAAATTACTGAAGAGAACAGAATCATAAAACTAGAGAGCCTAAATATTGTAACACATGTTGTAACACATACTCTTTATTAAATACATATAACGTTCCATTAATATATAAGGTAAAAGATTAAAGCCTCTAACACATGATAATCTACAACTGTAGAGTTGTGTGTTTTTCTCATTTTTCCCCATGCACATCCTGACATACATTAATGTAAAAAGTAACATGTCCTTTTTTTCCTTACTCAATAATTATCTTGAACGTATTTTGAATGTTTGTGATTAACCTTTTAATATACAGTTTTAATTTCTGTAATTTACTGAGTTATTTATTTTTACGGTACATATGTTTCATTTAGTCCTCTTAACATATTTATTAAAAGAGTAAAAAGCTCCTCCATAGTTTGAGAATATTTTTTCAATCTGAAATAAGTTTGAATAAAAATGACTTAAGATTTGTTTCACATTACTTTTAACTTTTTTGTTTTTAAAAGTTTATTTCACGTTTCAAAGAGTAAAATGAATCACAACACTTTAGAATTTGCTAAATTTAGCACATTAAAAAATATTTTAAAATACGAGTATAAGGGCTCCAAATTGGAAAATCTTTTTCTGAACAAGTTGACTACGATTATTATTGTAAGAGTTTCATTTCCAGCTCCATCTGTTCTTCTAATCACTCTAAATTCCATGTGCAGGGTAAACAGTTAAAAAAAAAAAACAAAAAACCCAAAGTCTTAAAAATCAATTCTTGTCTTAGCACACACGCTCTTCGGAGTCGCACGCAGCGTCTGTGTGAGCCGACTCCTCCCCACTCTTGGGGAAAACCCTGCCTAATATTTATAACGTTATGACATACTGTAATACTCACAAGGTGGTTGTAGAAGTATAAACACGACTGGAGCTATCTGATTGGCTGCTGGTGATGTAACACCCATGTCAATACTTCCCACTGAACGCACGTGTTCGACCTTTTATTTAAATTTCCATTTCATCACAGCAATAAGACACTCGGGGCGGTGCATTTTCTGTGAAATGATTATCGCCCAGAGGTGCTGCATCGAATACACAATGTAGCAGACGAGGAGGTGCCCGCGGTTGTAACCTCCTCGCGCGAAAGGTACAGCCTGGTCCAGTCTTTGTGAAGGAACAAAAATAAGTTCACTTCCTCGGGCACCGTTACCCCCCACCCCCCACCCACCCCACCTCAGCAAATGACAAGGCTGGAGAGCAGCTCCCACCGTACAGTTATTTCTCAAAGTCCCAGGTGAACTCGTGGCGAAGGAAGGAAAATGTGCGTCCCGGGCGCGGGTAGGTGCGTGCGGGCAGCGGGGAGGCGGCCAGACCTGACACTCGCCAGCTGTTTGTCCTCCGCGGAGCCCGGCCCCGGCCGCACACGCCCGCCCCTTCCCCGAGACCCCCCAGCCCGCCGCCCGGCCTTTTGTCCCCCGCCCCTCGGCCGACTTCCTTCCCCCGCGGCCGCACCCCCGCCCCCAGGCCGGAGGCGCGGCCCGGCCCCTTTCCCGGTCCCCAGGCGCCCCCACCCCACCCCAGCCCAGCCCCAAGCCCAGCCCCCTCCCCCCGCCCGGCCCCCACCCTTTCCCCCTCCAGCGGTTACTGCTACCCCGGTGCATTGTGGGCGCACGGTCCGTTGTTCATTTGCCATTCGACCTCCGCCAGGGCCTGGTCGGACGGAAACGCTCCGCCGGCTTTATTGTCGGTTCGTTATGTGGCGGAGCCCGGCAGTTTAACGTGCCTCCCACCCTCAGCGCTTCGGAAGCCGGCAGCCGCGTCGGGACTCCTCGGCGCGCCGGAGGAAGGATATCTTGTTTGGAGGGTCGGTGTGTGCGCGCGGCTTTAAAGAGGGGGCAGCGGAGGGTCTCCCCGCACTCCGCCTCTCAACTTCGAAGGCCCCACGCGCGCCGGCTCGCTGCTCACCTCTCCGCCGCCCGCCCCCCCCTTCTCCGCGCGGGACGCTGCCCGGAGCGCCGCGGGGCGGGGGTGGAGGACGAGGAGGCGGCCGGAGGCGGCGGCCCGGCGGGCGGCGGCGGCGGCAGCGGCGGACGCGTGAGGCAGCCCCGGGGAGCGAGCGCGACCGGGCGGCCGGGCGGGAGGGCGAGGCCGAGCCCCGCGAGACCGGAACGCCCGCGGTGGGGGCGGGAGCGAAGCGGAGGGGGAGCGGCGGGGAGCGCGCGGGACGCGGCCCGAGGCCGGGCGCGAGCCGGGGCACCGGGCGGCGGCGGCGGCGCGCGCCATGTCGTTCAGTGAAATGAACCGCAGGACGCTGGCGTTCCGAGGAGGCGGGTTGGTCACCGCCAGCGGCGGCGGCGGCTCCGCGAACAATAACGTTGGCGGGGAGGCCTCGGCTTGGCCCCAGCAGCCCCAGCCAAGACAGCCCCCGCCGCCAGCGCCGCAGCCGCTCAATGGGCGGGGGGCCGACGAGGAAGTGGAATTGGAGGGCCTGGAGCCCCAAGACCTGGAGGCCTCCGCCGGGGCTGCCGCCGCCGCCGAGGAAACCAAGGAGTTGCTGCTCCCCCAAGACGCGGGCGGCCCCACCTCGCTGGGCGGCGGTGGCGCCGGGGGCCCCCTGCTAGCGGAAAGGAACCGTCGGACTCTGGCCTTTCGAGGCGGCGGCGGCGGCGGGGGGCTCGGCAACAATGGCAGTAGCCGCGGCCGCCCCGAGACCTCGGCGTGGCCCCTGAGGCATTTCAATGGGCGAGGGCCGGCGGCCGTGGAGCTGGAGCTGGACGCGCTGGAGGGGAAGGAGTTGATGCCGGACGGCGCGTCCCTGAGCGACAGCACCGAGGACGAAGAGGAGGGGGCGAGCCTGGGCGACGGCAGCGGGGCGGAAGGAGGCAGCTGCAGCAGCAGCAGGCGGTCGGGCGGCGATGGCGGGGACGAAGCGGAGGGCAGCGGTGTGGGAGCTGGAGAAGGAGAGACTGTCCAGCACTTCCCGCTCGCGCGGCCCAAGTCCCTAATGCAGAAGCTCCACTGCTCCTTCCAGACCTCCTGGCTCAAAGATTTTCCCTGGCTGCGCTATTCCAAGGATACTGGCCTTATGTCTTGCGGCTGGTGCCAAAAGCCCCCCGAGGACGGAGGAAGCGGGGATCTGCCCCCAGTGGGGCACGACGAGCTTTCGCGAGGGACCCGCAACTACAAGAAAACCCTCCTTTTGAGGCACCACGTCTCTACCGAGCACAAACTCCACGAAGCCAACGCCCAGGTACGATATATGTTGCTCCTGCTTTTTCAGATCTTTGGGGGAAAGGCTTATCAGCTAAAACTCACTCTCCTGGGTGAAGAGATCTTTCCTGTTGAGAGAGAGGTGCAGGGAACTTAGGCGTGGGGGATTCGAAAGCCTGGGAATAAGTTTTCAAAAGTTAACCGGGGGAGTTGGGGGGAGGGGGAGGAATGACAATTTTCTAATCGTAGCGCTGAATTTGATTTAATTTTTTTCATGACTCAGATTTCTTTGCCCGTCAGATTGAATCAGAAGGAAAGTTTAATAAGCGAGGTTGACGGTTTTAACCCTGTAAGGTTGGCTTTGTGGTTACAATGTTATTAGCTGTGATTTTAGAAAAGCTGCTTTAATGTTGGTAGTCTTTTAGCGTGCTGTTGGAAGTCAAATCTGGTAACTCTTTGAAGAATGAATTAAACTCTTTCCTTAACTTTTGATGCTACCCCTTTTAGGAGAACATCCAACCGAGAAAATTCTTTTTATCATGTCAGGATAATGTGAAATATGAGAGTAGTATGTAAATGTAGAGGAAGCTATTTGGATAAAACTTCGTGAATGATTATACTAAATTCATCTTCTTAAAGTTTTTGTTGAACTTCTCTTTCCAAAGGTATGCTTTTGGTAAATTGTGGTAGTTTTTACTTGCTTCCATCTCTCCAGATTTCTGTGCCAAGATTTTCTGTAATCCCCTTTTTCAAAAAGTTTTCATATAAATGTAGTTTACTTTAAACTTAGGATATTTGAAATGTTGACTGTAAAGTTACTTCTACCAACTACTTGATTCGAACTGGTAGAGAATGTATTTACCAAAATCATAAGTTCTTAGTTATAAAACAGGTAAATGGTACTTCTTAAATCTTGTCTTAGTATTTCTGGACTAAAGATAATATTCTTATCATTTTGATAATCTCTTTCCAAGCCAAGCAGATGTTAATCAGTCCTCCTAAGACAACCTGTGGTTGTGGATGGAATTCATTCTTTTGTATCGGTAGCCAGGCATTGATTTCAGAAAGTCACCTTTCAGATACTAGTCCCTTTGTGTGTTGGAGTGATCTTGCTGTTTAGAACACTTTTAGTGGAGTTAATTAGGCACTGTCTAATAACCCCGTAGCCCAGAAATTTCTCAGAAGTTTAGACTTTAACGTTAAGGCATAGGGTTGTTTTTCTCAGGGGGGCAATGGCAACAGTTTTTTCACAACTTTTAGTTGCCTAAGCCCTACAAGGAAGGTCATTTAAAGATGTAAGGCCGGGAAAAGTTAAGTAAATTGTCCCAAGTCTTACAGTTCTTGGTTAAAAATGAGACTAGCCTTTATAAGGAATGTTGCAATGGAGGAAGGAAAAAAAGGTTTTGGAGTAAATCTAGGTTCACATCTCAGCTTTCTGCAGTTACTAGCTTTGTGAGCTTGGGCATTGGAGTGCCAGACTTGTCTTCTGTATGCCAAACACAGATGTCCCTTATTTTGGCAAGTATTTTTGGCAAGAATTATTCTGTTCCCATTTTACAGAAGAGGAGTCTAGAGGCTTCAACGCGTTATATATTCCTGAAGTTAAGTAGTATGATGAAGTGGAGGGCTTGTGAAAATGAAAGTATGCTTTTCTAAGTGATGAGTTGGTTATTTAGAAAAATCTAAAAGGACAATCAAACTGAATTTTTTTAATTCAGTGGATCAGTTACTCTTCTTCAGTGTAGTCTGTGTAGGCAGATCTGAATGGGAGTGCAAATTATTACAATTAGCTGCTTAGTGAACCTGAAATCAGAGGAACAGGGAATTAGTTGGATAACCTTATGATAGACTTAGCATGGTGTATTCCTCTCCCCTAGGCATATATCTGGATTAGGGAATTCATCCCTAGGTAAAACCTTTTCTAAACTTAATCCCCTGAATTATCTCTCCCTTACCCTTTGCCCCCTTGAAACTCCCTTTTTACAATATAATCTGCAGACCAACTTCTTTCTCTTAGGACATTGTATCATTAGACTGAGAATAATACAATTTAGTAAGTCATTTCTGTTTGTCTAAGGCTATTTATTGGTTCCCTTTGATTGGATTTTGGATGTTTCCACTCTGAACTGATCCTAATCATTTCTATTTTCATTCTAAGCTTAGTTTGGGGGTATTACCTTGTAATTGACCCCAGGTACCACCTATAGGATCTTTTTGTCTTGTTAATACATGAGTGACAGGTTCAAGAACTGACTTATTTCTTCTTATGCACAAAGTTAACTTTTTTTTTTTTCCATTGCCCTGCAGCTTTTGATTACCTGCAGGAGGCAGTATAACACAGTCTGTAAGAGCATTCTTGAGCTTAAAAGTAGGGGGACCTGAGTCCTAATCCTCTTTCTTGACAGGCAAATGAGTTAACTTCCAGTTTCTTCATGTTTGCAAAGTGTATATGCCAGCACCTAGTCACTTAGTAAATGATAACCATTATTTATTATCACCATTACTTATTTTCTTTGGAAATAACTATAATTCTGTGGGGTAGGGGGAACTGGTACTTCATGTCTCAATGTTACCAGTTTTCTCAGTTTGCAAGCCACTTAATCTCATGGAATCACTCTTGATTCTAGAGAACAAACCAGTTTTTTTTTCATGCTTTTAGAGACTTTGGCCATTCAGGTTCTTTGAACATTCTCATCGCACATGCAGTTTTTCTCATCTTCATGAAGAATATCTTGCATGAGCTTTCTCCTGTCTTAAAATTACTGAAATAGTTTTGTAGTTCCTCAGACAAGAATTAAGTTTGAAATTGGGACACAGTTCACTCCCTTTATCCCCCCTCCCCACTTTTTTTCTTTAATTTTAAGGAGTCTGTTTTTTGTGAGGAGTTTAGCCAAATCTTAGTATGTGAATAAGGGTGACTTTACTTTTTCTTATGATTTCTGTAAGGGGAAAAATCATGGTGGTGGCCAAGAGACTGTGGCATATTCTTTTTTTTTGGCGGAGGGAGCCCTGCCTTGCTACTTGTGGGCGGGATCCCTGACTAGGAATGGAACCTGTGTCTCCTGCAGTGGAAGTAACCACTGGACTGCCAGGGAATTCCCAGTGGCCCATTCTTAAAACCTTTGATTGTTATTTTGATGTTGATTGTAAAGGATTGCTCATGCAAGAAGTCTGCAGATGCTCTCAGAATCTGTTCTGCAGCGTTCTATTTCTGAAAAATCCTTGTATTTTATAAGGATTTAAGGGACAACATATAATTTCTATTTTGAGTAACAACTGACTATATATATCTTGAGGGTCTGGTTCGGTGATTAGCTTATATAAGGTTTGACCATTTGGCCCAGAGGACTTTAAAATTGCTTTAATAACACTGATTACCACTGTATCTTGGTTCAGATCACTTTCTACCCAGTTGGGAAATTTTCATCGCCTAAATCACACATTCTGTCAACTCTTTCCAGTTAAGTAAGCCTAAAACATGTGTTCAAGTGTGTTATTGTTATAAACCTAGTTAACCTTTCCAGAAAGTACTTAATTTAGATCAGTGATCTTCTAATTGGAATATGTTGGTGAGCAGCAAAAGCAGAGGTGAGACAGAGCTACCAGCCTTCTTTGCATTTGGCAAAAATTAATTGTTTTTTTGAGGATTTTGGAAGAAAGACTGAAAGCCTTTCACTGGGAAGGAGAAATAGATATTACAAACAACCACAGAGCCTACAATCCATTAAATAACCAATTTGTATAATATTTATATAGGTTCTAGCAGTCATTTATTGTGTTTCTAAAAGCGGATTCCTTTTCCCTGGTGTTTTTGATTATGTGTCTAGGGACTTCTTTCTCCCTCTTAAAATATACCTATTAGGTAGATTGCAAGGCACTGAAGATAAACCTATGTAAATAAGACATTTTTCTGACCTCTAGAAACTTGTACTCTAGTAAGGAGAGAGACATTGCAGTAAAATGATAGCTACCATGTTAGAAATATATTCAAGTTACAGTTAAGATAACTAAAGGAAGTCGTCATCCTATTTGTGAAGGTTGGGAGAAGCTTGTAGAATTGGATCCTAACTTGTGTTAAATGAGTAAGTATTGAAGAGGGGAGGGCATTCTAGGCATTGCAGTTGGTAACAGCTTAAGCATAATGGAAATTGATGCCTTGATGTGTCTGAAAAGTAGATGATTTAATTCAGCAGGATGAAAAATCAAGTTTGAGTGGGTAGACTGCAGGTTATGGATGGTCCTTTCATGTTGAAATGATTGTATTTTTTCCTGTTGGGCAAACCATTTAGCAGTTTTAAGCAGAGGAGAACCACGATGAAATATGTGTAAGTTGATGTGTTAGAAGCACCTGTTGGTATGTATGTGGTTTTTGAGGAGAGCTGGTAATAAAGCATATTTTTGGCACATAAAATTGGCTGGAAGTTGTAATCACCTGAAGACATCTACCCCAGACCTACAGATTTACAATTTCTGTGGATAGTATTAATATTTAAATTGCAAGAGAAAATGTCATCACTCAAGGAGATCAGAGAAGAGATACTGATTTCAAAGGAGATATTCCTTTCTTTATCTACTGACTTAGATAATTTGTCAGTACTACTAGCATACATTTATTTGGCATGCTCACTGTGGCCTTGTGTGTCCTCATACTAGAAATGGAGTTTGAGTTTTAGAATTTGGGTTTGTAAATGGACATTGATCTTTTTATTCTTTCAGTATACCGTTCCAATGGGTTGCTGCAACAAAAGATTTTTATGTTTTTAATGCTTTCATTTTGCACTTTGTGTTTGAAATATCTTTTTTTCCTACTAAACCATTTATCAGTTCTGGGTAGGGACTTAAATACTTTTAAGTACTTGTTTTTTTTTTAAAACCAGTAACAGTTTCTAATCATTTGTGGATTGACTACAGATAGCTAACTGCAGCTGAATTTTTCTCAGAAGAGTGGGGAGACTGGGTAGTGTGATCTTGGGTTTTCTACAGTAGCTGGTGTTATCCAGTTCTCCCAGCTGGAATGCTGTGAACACCCTATGATCTCCCTCCACACCTCTGCCTTGAAATCTAATTAATCACTCAAGTTTGGATTTTACTTTAGAAATTTTCCAGGCTCTGCCCCCATCACTGTTACCTGTCTTAACTAGTGAACGTCCTTGTTTGTTGCAGGTGTGCTGCACACCTACCAGTGGCTTGCCCTGGTCACACATTTCCAGTGTCATCCCCTGGTAATTACCCTCCACTTTGCTACCACAGTCATCTCTTTATCAGTTAATTCAGTCAGATGATTCTAAAGCTCTGTAGGTACCTATACCAGTGGTCCTTAATCTTGTGTAGGATTCAGGTCTCTAGATAATCTGGTGCAAGTTACAGACACTTAGCTCCAAAAACATGAAGAGCATATTTGCATTTCTTGGGCTTTCTTGGATCACCCTGAAGTTCTTCATAAATCTCGAATGGTGAGGCTGTGTACATCCTTGGTTCTCTTTCTCATACTGTCTCATCTGCTTAGACTCTCAGCCTCTCCTTCCACTCTTGCGTCCTTCAAGGCTCTGCTCAGATATTTGTTTCAAAAAAAGATCTCACCCAACCTCTCAAAAAACTGGATTAGGTGCACCACCTCTCTGCTTTCTTAAAGCTCTTCAGTATCTTAAGAATCTTGCTCAGTATTAAACTTCAGGCAGGGAACTAAATCATTTTGGGTTCCCAGTGTAGAACCTGTCTGATACAGTCATTCACTTAATGCTTATTAAATAAGTGAGTAAAGTCAAGATTTTTCAAGCTTTTAGCAGCTTTTTCTCTGATTAAAATATTTACTTTTGGCCTCTCTGGAAATAAATTTGAAGATAATAAACTTGAGGATTTTAACCAAATGTATGCTTCTATATTTTCTTTATCAGTGGTATCTCATGTTTATCAATATACTAAGAATGGACATAGAATGTTAAAGAGGGAACCGGAGAGACAGAGATGACTTGAGTTCTTAGGGACCAACTGTTATTTTTGTCTTTAGTAACTAGGAATTTATTTGGTTTAGCAAGTAATATTGGCAGTTTAATTTAGTGCTTATCTTGCTTTATTTTACCCATATCCTCAAATAATACTCCCTTTGTAGAGTACATGTACTCTTGACTGGTAAACTCTTCATTGTGAAGAGTATATATAATATGTGCTACAGAAACATGGCATAGTGCTCTGATCAGTACTGAAGGAGAAATTGCTAGGGCTGTTTGTAGCATGTAACATTACTATTCTATTCTGTTATTCAGTAGTAATGAAGAAAAATAGTTGTTGAAGAGTGTGTTTGGCTTGTATAGCTTGTGTCCAAGTGGAATGGACAAATATTTTGGTGGATAGGCTTTTGTCTTTAAGTTATTTTTAAAAATTAGGACATTTGGTATGATAATGGCAGAGAATGACAGAAATTGGGACTGGCCCAGAAATTTCAGAACACAGTGACCATGGCCTAAAATGACTGCTATGACATAGCCACCTCCTTCTTAAAGGGTTTTGAACTGCTTAATGCGTAAACTTTAGCACTTCTTGACTTGTAAAGGCTCATTCACTGCTTCCACAGACACTTTACCATGTACTGCCAAATTTTTTCTCTTACTGTTAACTACAGTATCTGTTAGAACTTTGAACCAAATGAGCTTTGCTGGGTAGATATGGCATGCACAGCAAAGCTTACTTTTAAGCCTGCATCATAGAGCAATGTAGTTTGGAAATTTTCTGTAGTGAGTAGAGAGCATAAGCAAATTAATAAAGCGTCTTATTTAGATAGCCTCATAAACAGTATGATGGGTCTATAGAAAATTATAGCAGTAACAACTTTAGACATTTTTAGTATTCATTTAGTTCTCTACATAGAGTCCTAAACATTTCCCATCCCTTTGCTAAGTAGTTGGAAACATCCCAGCATACTGGTTTTAATATACAAGATAAAATATCTTTTTGCCTCACTTCCTTTCTTCCAGCCCCCAGAAGCAAAAATTTGGGACTTAATCGTGAATTACTTGATTACTTTACTCCATCTGTAGCTGTTAGCAGTTTTTGCTTACAATTGGGTGGTCTTAATAGAAGGAGAAAATAACTGATTTCGAATATGGGACATTTTGGTATGATAGAGCAAGAATGTGGGGGTGGGGTTAGAGTATAAGTGTAATTAATGATGCACTCGAGGCCCTGGGAAGTGATGGGATGCTGCCAAGGGTCAGTTGGAAGTGCAAAGGGAATTCTCTGCTTCCTGTGCTTCATTCTGTAGTAATCGTATACTCCAGATTTGCAGGATTATCTGTAGTGTTTCATTATTGCTGTGAAATACTGATGTGTCCTGGAATTCTGGCATTTTTATTCTGTTTCAGTTGACTTCTCATACCTGGAAACAACACGAAAATTCTTAGATGGATCATGTGATCTGGTTTAGTTTCAGGATTATTATGTGTGTGACCTGCTGTATTCAGAATTCAGAATGGAACCTAATGTTTGTGTGATTAAACTATACCCATGATGAGGTTGCTTCCCAGGTGATGCTAGTGGTAAAGAATCTGCCTGCAGTGCAGGAGATCCAGGTTCAATCCGTGGGTCAGGAAGATCTCCTGGAGGAGGGCATGGCAACCCACTCCAGTAATCTTGCCTGGAGAATCCCATAGACAAGGGAGCCAGGTGGGCTACACAGTCCATAAGGTAGAAGAGAGTCGGATGTGAAAAGAAACTGAGCACAGAACAGCACACATGATGGGGTTAAATGGAGATGTGGGATTGCTTGGAATCTCACCACCATTTACAGTGCTGCTGCTGCTGCTAAGTCGCTTCAGTCGTGTCCGACTCTGTGTGACCGGCAGCCCACCAGGCTCCCCTGTCCCTGGGATTCTCCAGGCAAGAACACTGGAGTGTGTTGCCGTTTCCTTCTCCAATGCAGAAAAGTGAAAGTGAAGTCGCTCAGTCGTGTCCGACTCTTAGCGACCCCATGGACTGCAGCCTACCAGGCTCCTCCGTCCATGGGATTTTCCAGGCAAGAGTACTGGAGTGGGGTCCATTTAGAATATTCTATGAGAATTTCTTTGCAGTTCTAACAACTTTGTTCCCTACACCCTTCCCTCTGCCCCCCATTCTCTATTCCTCTCCAAGCATATCAGTCCTCCCAGCATCCAACAATCCAATATGTATCTTTTCTGGGTTTTCCCCCAGATTCTGTCTACTCATAGACCTGTATATATGTGTTTTATTTTATAATTAATAAAATAATAAGTATTTAATAATAAGTATTTACTATTTTGTGCCAAAGAAAATAATCTTTAACACTTAAGAATAGATACCTGCCTAATTTAGGGAGCTTACCCACCTAATGCCTGGAGAAGGAAATGGCAACCCACTCCAGTATCCTTGCCTGGAGAATCCCATGGACAGAGGAGCTTGGCGGCCTACAGCCAGTGGGGTTACAAGAGTCAGACACAACTTAGCGACACCACCACCCACCTAGTGACTCTGTGAGTAGGGCCTGAAGTTCTTATTTAGAAACACTCCTGGTACTTACTGCTTTATTAGTTTAAGAAAGGACACACAGTTAATAACTAGTATAGGCAGCATTCCAAAATCTAGATCACATTCCTTTATTCTTGCTGTCAATATCATGTTATTTTATAGGAAACTACAGTAACTTAATAGTGATGCTAAACTGAACTGTAATGAATAATTAAAAGATTGATCACAGGGAAGATTATAAACATTAAGTATTTGGAGTTAAGGAATTTTAACTGATGGGTAGTGTTTATGATCCTAAAGAGAGAAGTCATTTTGAAAATTGATTTGGGATTTATATAATTGGGTATTCCTGTAGTTTGAAGCACATTTTTTTAAATTAGGGTCTTCTGTTACTTTCTCTTTCAGTTCAGTCACTCAGTCATGTCTGACTCTTTGCGACCCCATGGACTGCATAGTTAGATATGATTAACTTTGTTGACCTAAATTGTCTGACTCAGTATTTGCCAAGACTTTTAAAATTCCCTTTTTTAATAATGTTAACTAGAATGAGATGCTGAGCATATTTTAATCTGATTATTTTAAGTTCAACCAGAAAAACTGTGTTCTTAGCAGTTACAGAGATAAGGCAGATTAATTTGATTCTTATGAATGTTTCTTTACATGAGAAAACAACCACTTTTTATTTTCATTTCATTTCTTTTCTTTTTTTTTGGCCATATCACTTGACTTGTTGGATCTCAGTTCCCCGACCAGGGATTGAACTCAGGCAATGGCGGTGGAGTCCTAGCCACTGGACCACCAGGGAATTCCCTGTTTTAATTTTAAATAATTCTCAATCCATGTCTTCAGCTATATTTGGAAAGATAGCATGATATGTGATACACGGTATTCTTCAAATGAAATTCTGATCCTCAGGATGTTTCTTTCTTTCTTTTTTTTTTTGTACCAATAGCAGTGGATTGCAGCAAAGCTGTTTACACCCTTTCTCTTAATATTTAGATTGTGAACACCTCAGTCTCAAAATATGTAATGATTACTGACAGATTAGTGTATTTGATAGTGGTTTTAAAAAGTTACATTGACAATGATTTGTTGTCTTTGGTATGGAGGCTTTAAAAAGTAAATAAAATTTAATGGTAATATTTTCCATCTATTGCAGGAGTCAGAAATACCATCAGAGGAGGGGTACTGTGACTTTAATAGTAGGCCAAATGAGAACTCTTATTGCTATCAACTTCTTCGACAACTAAATGAACAGAGGAAGAAAGGTATTCTTTGTGATGTCAGCATTGTGGTGAGCGGAAAAATCTTTAAAGCTCATAAGAACATCCTGGTTGCAGGCAGCCGTTTCTTTAAGACTTTATATTGCTTTTCAAACAAAGAAAGCCCTAACCAAAACAATACTACCCATTTAGATATTGCTGCAGTTCAAGGTTTTTCAGTCATCTTGGACTTCTTGTATTCTGGTAACCTGGTGCTCACAAGCCAAAATGCCATTGAAGTAATGACAGTGGCCAGCTATCTTCAAATGAGTGAAGTTGTTCAAACTTGCCGAAATTTCATTAAAGATGCCTTAAATATAAGCATTAAATCAGAAGCTCCAGAGTCTGTAGTTGTGGACTATAATAATAGAAAACCAGTTAACAGAGATGGCCTGTCTTCATCACGGGATCAAAAAATTGCCAGTTTTTGGGCAACACGAAATCTTACCAATTTGGCAAGTAACGTAAAAATTGAAAATGATGGTTGTAATGTCGACGAGGGCCAAATAGAAAACTACCAAATGAATGACAGTAGTTGGGTCCAGGATGGTTCACCTGAATTGACAGAAAATGAGTCTCAAGGTCAAACAAAAGTGTTTATTTGGAATAATATGGGCTCCCAAGGGATTCAAGAGACTAGCAAAACAAGGAGAAAAACCCAAGCTACAAAGAGATTTGTTTATAATATACCACCTAATAATGAAACAAATCTAGAAGATTGCTCGGTGATGCAGCCACCTGTTGCCTATCCAGAGGAAGATTTGTCATTCATCAAGGAAGAACCAGGTAAATACTGTATTGAATATATACAGAGGTGTCTCAGTTTTTATTCTCATTCTGCTTGGATATAATCTTGTGTGTATGATTAAAGTAATATACATAAGAAATAGTAAATTTGAGTCTTTGTAATAGAAGGGAAAAAATGACTTGAACAGTCACATATCTTATATAATCTTGTATCAAATGTAAGATTTGGTATATCTTAGTTTTTTCTCCACACATGTATATGTGGGTTTCTCAAAGGTTGTGTTAAATAATCAGGAATTTGCCCACATTTTATGGCATGTGGACTCTATGTATAGTTCTTTGATTTTCCTGGTCTGTAGCCTCTGCTCACTTTTTGTACTCAGTGCTGGCAAAGATAAAATCTTTGGTTGTAATATGTGATTTGTTTGTCATTTCAGAACGTTTTTGAGATTTAGTTAGCATTCTTTACTCTCAATTTTTTGTAGTTGAATATTTGTTTTATAGAATTTTGCAAAAGTTAATGGGATTCTACTTTGTTTAGAAGCACTTACTGTTCTGTTCTCCCCATAAATCTTACAGAAACTGGAATATTTTAAGTTTGTCCCACTGTTTCCTCATTTTCATTCTCATTTGCATTAGTTAAGAGAGGCCTCTGAGACCTTTCTCTTGACTATAAGAATCTTTGCATATCACATCTTGTAGTGTGGGGTGTTTGTTTGTTTTTTTTTTTTTTTTTTGAGAAATGAAGTGAGGGGACCATTGTTGAAGAGTGAAATAGATTTGAAACTTTAACTTAATTGTGTGTGTGTAACTTACTTTTATTTGAAGTAGCCCAGTGGGTTTGAGGTTTTCCTTAGTGGATCCCAGACTTGACCATGCCCACCACTGTCATACATCATTTAGTGCTTGTGTTGCCTCAGAGATCTGTAACTGTTCGGTGTCTGATTTATGTGATGGTGATCACCTGGGGATGGAGTGCTTTCCGTTTAAAAGAATCATTGTTTTTAGTTCCCAAAGGGCAAAATGCCATAATCCTGTGAAATGGTTTCCCTGGCTGTTTAGGTTTGGGTTTAGTTTTCATTGGTAGAAATCATGTGGAAATCAGTATACATGTATAATGAATACTGTTTGCTGAGCTTTCCCCTCCAACTTGTCAAGTCTTTAGCAATAAAATCCCAGAGGTTGTTTCTTAAAAGTACTAATGATAGACTTAGCAGCACTTTGTTTTGGCTTAATTTTTAATGTAAAAAATCTTGAATCAGTTCTCAGAGTTAGAACTGCATTTTTTTTCCCTACTGCATGAATTACTCAGTTAACAGTATGATGGGAGGCCTATAGTGTATTTTTTTAAAATATATATAGGTACCCAGAATATAAGGAGTAAGATTTTTTGGCATGGTAGTTGACTGACAACTAACAAAGCTAACCTCATTCTTAAAACTAATGCCACACATAATTGGAGTGACTCAAAGAGAAGAAAAGCAGTATTAATTAGAACCACAGTGCATACTTTGAAAAATAACATTACTAGTGATTATCATCTTAGCAAGCAACTCCTAGCTGAGGTTGTATCAGTGTACTAGGTCTATCATAATTTTTGATAGTCTGATATGCTTTTATCTTTGATAGCTTATAAAAGATAATTCTATTGTCATTGATGCCACCTTAATATCTGATGAACCTTGCTTAACTGAAATTTGATTATATCAGTGACATGCTACATTCCCACTGTTAAAACTTTTAACAACTTTTTGGTGCCTCTGAATCCACCTTCATTCAGTGGCAGAAAATCCCATAAGAGCTAGAACATGATATGATAGAGAGCTAGAAAATTTTTACTGTAAAGGGCCAAGCAGTAAATATTTTGGGGTTTGCTGGTCGTGAAGTCAGTTACTTAACTGTCAGTGTAGCGTGAAAGCAGTCATAGAAAGTGTGTAAACAAATGAACAGAAGTGTGTTCAGGTAAAGCTTTATTGCCAACCCTTGGGGTAGAGCAGTGGGTCTTAATCATGCCTGCATGTTGGCATTGCTTGGGAACTTCAGCCATCATGATGCCTGACTGTCCCTGCCAGGGATTTTGGTTTATTGGTCTGGGATGTGGCCTGGTAGTTGAAATTTTTGTCAGTTCTACAGGTGATGGTGCTATGAGTCACTGATAGAGGAAAGAGCCCAAATTGAATCAGGTTTTGTAAATGAGTTCTGTTACTTACTATGTTACCATAACCAAATTAAGTTAAACACTTGCCCTCAGTTTCCTCCTTCTTAGACTATGCTACTTTTATAGGGTTATTCTGAAAAATGACAAAACATAAAAATACAGCTGTCGCAGTCATCTTAGTCCCCCTTAAAGATTAAGATTTTTTTAAAATCAGTTTTCCAGTGCAGTGTACTTTGTACCAGATTCTTGATAGGTGGTCTATAGCCTCAGCTTGACCTTTTGTTTCAATGTAGGATGAGTATGATTATAAGGAAGTTACTTTATATTGAGCTAGAATTTGTTTCTCTTTAACTTCCTAATTCTGTCATTTTTAGTAGTATAATCTAAGCCTAACCTCTAATCTCTTAAATCAACCTGATAACCCTTCAGGTATTAACATTAAAAAATTTCCCCTGAAGTCCCCTTCTTTTAGGCTAAGTGCTGTATCTCCCGCCTTGTGAATTCCAACCCCTTTTTACATCTTTCTTAACAGTCATAGGCAGTTTGTTTCACCCTGATGAAATGTTGGTGCACAGAATTTTAGACTAGAACTCTCCAGGCAAATTCTGAGCAATAAAGAAAGGACATAGTGGGTCTGTATTTACCAAGGTCTTTCAGTTACTAAAAGTAGAGGCAGGTTCCATCTTTAGGACTGCCCAACATTAAAACCTTGGCAATTTATAAACTAGTGACCCAGTCTTCTAAAAAATTGAGGCTCATTTAAAACTTCTAGAGGTCAACATTACTGGTTATACTTTCATTTTTATTTATTGAAAAAATAGTGAAAACTTTCAGTGAAATAATGCTTTTAAATGTATTTAAAATTCTTTACCTAATCATCGGAAAAGTCATGGTGAATTATGCATTTAGTCTACAAGCAGTGCTTGACATGTTTGGGTTTGTGGGTCTCTTGTAGGAACAGTGATTTCCCAGATTCTTAAGCCTACTGTCTGTAGGCTATAAATAATGTTGTCTTATTGCCATATACTGTGGAAAGTGGTATTTGGGTGCTTCATAAAGAAATGTAAGATACTGAGATTTTATCAGAGGTTATATTCATAATGGTATTTCTTTAAAAATCTTAGGCTAGTATACCTGTTATCTGACTCTGCCTCAATTCCCTTCAAATCATTTTTGATTTGTACATGTAAATGTAAGAAATTAAATAGTATAGGGGCAAAAGTAACCAGTGCCTTAATTGTCTTACACAGTGTTTTCATTTATACTGTTAAAACAAGTCAGGTGTTAATCCCATTTTTTATCTACTCTGGACTCATGGAACATGGGCTTTCTGAATCCGTATTTTTGTATTGTTTGTGCCAGTCACACTAGAATGTTGTAGCCATTATAAATAACTGTATTCTTCATGTAATACATTTGTATGTATATGCATTCAGTAAGATTTTGGAATTTCTGACAAACAAAAATTAAATTTTTAGCAATAAAACAGTGTGCTAGTCAAGAGTATTAATATGGTTAGCCTAATTAAGCTTTTTATTGGCTCTAAGATAATAAGCAGCCCTTCAGAATGAGGAAACAGAAGTTCTACAGATGACAAACTTTCTGGTACTGAATTCTGAAACGAATTTCTCCAGTGGGGTTTTATATAATTGACATCAAGACAGTTTTCTGAAAAGCATTTTCTAGTAAATACAGCAGTAGGTTATATAATTGTCTTTAATAAAAGCTGGTAAAATTTCATATAGATGATTGAATTTTTCATAATGATGTACAAATACTCAGATGCACGGTGGTTTTATTTGATCAAAGGATATAATTTAGAGTTTGTAAACTCTAAAAGCTCCTTTCTCTCATCTGTACTTTTTTTTGTTTTGTTTTGTGGCATTTGTGAATTTTTATTGATCCTTACAAGCAGAGTTTAAGCTGTAACATCTTCAATTTGTGTAGTTGTTTTTTGGTTGAAAAGCATATAATTCAAGTGTATAGAAAACAATTTTGAGAGAAGAATGCTCAAACTATATGTCTTTAAGATACCTAATGAGTCATATTTGAAGTAGTGAATTATTACTTCTACTGAAGTTGTCTACCAACCAATACTTAGGCCCCTACATATTTTGGGTGACAGTTGATACAGGGGATCACTTCAGAGGTTCCAGAATCTTGAAATGCTTTCTTTCTTTATTTTACTTAATTTAGCTGAGTCGGATCTTGGTTGCGTGGCATCTGACTAGGCATGAGGGCTCCAGAACAGGGTTAGTAGCCCTGTAGCATTGGGGTCTTAGTTCCCCAACCAGGGATCAACCTGGTGTCCCCTGGATTGCAAGACAGACACTTCACTGGAACACCAGGGAAGTTCCTTGAAATGCTTTCTTAAATAATCGGGCGGGCGGGGTTGTTTGTTTTAATTTAAAATATTTTTATAGCTTTGAACGTTGGCCATCTCATTTGAGACTTTTCCATATTTTGGCCATGTCATATAAAGTTACTGTATGAGCTACTTAAAATGTTTAAAAACCATGGAACCTAGACTTAGTAAAGAAGATTTGGACTTTGGACTTGGTTCCACCACTTAACTTGCCTTAAGTTTATCATACAGAATGTCTTATAATTAGAAGGAAAGAAAAATTTATAATTATGAAATCTTGAAGGCTATAAAAATTAACCAAAGCTTTTAAAAAATATCATTTTGGCAACAAAACCTGATATTCAGTTGGCAGCAAAACCAATTTGTATTTTTTACTTCTTTCCTTAAATGTGAACATCTATATGTTTTGTTGCAGAAATACATTTTGATTACAGGGTGCCACCCTGGGCCCCTCTGGGGGTATCACAGTTATTTCTTGCCTAAAATCTAAAAATGTATGTATCCTACATCTTAACCCAAACGTTCCACATAGCAGGTTTACGGGCCTGGGTTAGTTCTTTCTTAAGGGATTCTAGATGTACTGCCCTACCTTTCAGGCATCCTTTTGAGTATATTATGAAGAATGAGCTACCAGTGATTTAAAGTTTCTTCTTTAGAAACTGTTACAGTTGCGTAGTCAGTGGTAGTTTGAAGGGCTGATGCTCATTTTAAAAAATAAATGTCCACCATTAGCTAATGGACTGTAAGTTATACTAAAATGTAACACTTCAATATTTAATCTTAAAAGGATGATAATGAGTAACTGTATGATAGTAGGAATATTCTGCCATCTTTTTTTCCTTCTCCTTTATTTTCCTCTGCCTAGTTAGTGTTCCTTTCCATCCTCCTCTGCCATACTTGATCCAAGGGGTGGCTACATTAAGGATTATTCTTTTCAAGTTATAAGCGTTAAGGAAACAGAATTTGTTTGGTCAGACTGAAACTGCATGTTGAAGAAGCCTTTTGTGGATGTTTTAATGCTTTCTACCTGCTGAGGGTATTAAGTTTTCTAAACCCTGTTAATGTCAGCCCCTGAGAATTTTTTAAGACTGAATTTTTTATTTCTGATATAGCCTTAATATTCTGGGGTGACCAGAAGTGTCATATTTAACCAAATACTTCTTGTCTGGGACCCCAAAATGACTTTCCACTTCATAAGAGGAAATTTGGTAGTAAAATTTTGAAGTCCACATGAAACTGAGCGAACAGGTTAGATGATATTGCTGTCATAAGATTGAGAACTTGTTCACAATAGGATGGCTGTGAGGTAGAAACGTATCAGTGCAATGTGATAAATGTTAAGATCAGAAGTATGGCAGAGTGCAGTGGGGGAGGTTCCTGATTTCTCATTAAGAGTTGAAGAAAGCTTCACAGAGTTGGATCTTCTTTTGTGTAGGAGTTTGCCAGGAGAGGGTGCAAAGTGGCAAGAATTGAAGGGAGTAAGTGAATAGAAAGGGGAGTGTAGTAGGGATAGTGAGGTGGGGTCAATAGGTTGGGGCCAGGTTGTAATTCTCTGACATGGTAATAAATTGTGAATTCTATTTCACAGACTGTGAGCAGTGAGAGGTTCTCAATTAGAGATGCAATCTTGTTTATTTATTTGCCTTTAACATAAAAGCATTTGGAAGGTATTATTCATGGATTGGAGTGGAGAAAGTCCTGAAGAGACCTGTAAAGGCCCGGTCATGAAAGAAATAACAACCTTGTTTGAATAGAAGCAAAGAAGAAACAGTGGAGCCTAGTCTAGTCTGTCACTTGAATCATCACTGAGTTTGGGGGTAAAGGGAAACTACAATTTGTTGAGTCTCTCGGCTGCCATAGAACTGTCAAGGGTGCTTTATATAATACATTTGCAACTGAATTTTCTCATCACTGAAAAAGGAAAAAACCTTGACTGCAATGAACAAAGGAAAAAAAAAGTCTATAACAGTTTATGAAAAAAATTAGCCTTAGTCCTCAGAAACTGTCTTCAGAGAAAATTGTTTGCCAGTATATATTTACATGAAAACAAAAATTGAATAGATATTACTGAGTTTTTGTAGGACGGAGCTGTCATTGTTCCTATAATCTCGATTTCTGATATGCTCTCATATGTCATTCTTTTCAAGAATATTTGTGTTTTAAGAAATTCTGGATTAGTCTGTGCTTGCCTCGTGTGTGGAATTTTGAGAACCAAAAACAAATGGTCAGGAAGACCTCCTTCCCAACATAGTTTTGTTGAGCACTTATAGGCAGGTGCTGTACAAAGCACTAGATGCTTTGCAAGTGACGCTCGTGCCCTCTGTGGTCCACGAGAAACCTATAACCACATGCCCCAAGATTAACCTCATTTAATGACGTCATGATTTATGTTCCACTTTATAATTTGTACATTATTTTTATTTACTGAAGTTACTTTTCATAGCACCTTTGTGAAGTAGGTAAATATTGCTATTCATTTCCTCGTGGAGAAAATAAAGTTACGACTGTTAAAATTTTAAGAGAAGGTAAAGGCCAAGATTTTTACCATGTCATCCTTTCCGTTGGTTGGTAATCAGATTTTTAAAAACCCATGAATGAGATGTCAGAGAAGAATAAAAAATTAATTCAGAGGTGGAAGTTGCTTCAAAGATAGACAAAAATGTATGTAAAGGACAATGACAGCTTATAACTAGGTACACTCAAAAATTTTGGAGTTGGGTTTTTTGTTGTTGTTGTTTCATTGGATCTTAGTTGGCGTGTGTGATTGTGAGCAGGGATTGAACCCAGGCCCCCTGCACTGGGAGTGTGGAGTCTTAGCTTTTGGACCAGCAGGGAAATACCCAGAGATGTTTTTACTAAATAAAGAGATTAATAAAGTGAAGGCTGATTTGCCACAGAACGCTGATAGATTTTTATTTTTTAAATTACAAAAATTTCTTTGGACGTGCTACATGGCATATGGGATCTTTGTTCCCTGACCAGAATGGAACCTGTTTCCCTTCTTCTCTTGCATTGGAAACACAGTCTTAACCACTGAACCACTGAGGAAGTCTAGTCCTTATAGATAGGTTTATTTTTTTGGATTTAGCAGTATCACTGAATGGTATCAAGTATCACGAGGAAAGTGAGTGAGTATAAACGATGGGTATACTTCTGCACTCTCATTTCCAGCGTTGCAGTTGTACCTTTTTTAATTACCTGCTTTAGTGCCAGGTTTAGTGCTCATGTTGTCAGGAAGCAGTGTAATACTGTTAAAGAGCAGTGCAGCACTCTGCGGTAGCTTTAGTTTCTTCTTAAGGTTGAGAATAAGAATATTCTTACTGCATAAATGTGTAGTGAAATTTAATGTGTTGTGTATATGTCGATTGCATATACAAAAGGACTTTATGCGTAAAATCAGGGGTGTATTTTTTGTTTCATTTAGTGGGAGGATCACCTATTCACTGGCAAATGCATTTGAGAAGGATTTCCATAGGAAGGTCATGAATTTCGTTTATCAGGGTTTATTTTTTTTTAATGTACTTATTTATTTATTTGTGGCTGTGCTGGGTCTTTGTTGCATTGCAGGGAGCAGGGGCTACTCCTCATTGCAGTGTGAGGGCTTCTTGTTGCAGAGCCCTGGCTTTAGAGCACAGGCTCAGTAGTTACGGTGCACAGGCTTAGTTGCTCGGTGACATGTGGGATCAGACTCATGTCTCCTGCATTGGCAGGTGGATTCTTTACCACTGAGCCACCAGGAAGTCCTAGAGTTTATTTTTTAATCCTATGCTTTTTCGAGAAAATGAATACAGAGTTCCTGGTGAAGCAGAATATGATTCTTACATCAAATGAATGGTTGGTTGCCTGGTTTCTATCTTATTCACATCAACTCAGCTGATTATGGAGAAAGCAATGGCACCCCACTCCAGTACTCTTGCCTGGAAAGTCCCATGGACGAAGGATCCTGGTAGGCTGCAGTCCATGAGGTCGCTAAGAATCGGACATGACTGAGCGACTTCACCTTCACTTTTCACTTTCAAGCGTTGGACACAGAAATGGCAACCCACTCCAGTGTTCTTGCCTGGAGAACCCCAGGGATGGGGGAGCCTGGTGGGCTGCCGTCTATGGGGTCGCACAGTCGGACACGACTGAAGCGACTTAGCAGCAGCAGCAGCTGATTACAAATAAGTTTCCAGATGGTTTGAAATAAGATACAGCAGTGATAGCATGTACTGATTACTAAGTTAGGTGTGCTTTTATGAAAGCTATTGTCAACCTGGAGGAGCTCACTTGTTTTGAGATTTATTTTTTATATCAAGAACCAAGTAGTTTATGCCTTTCAAAAGGTTTTTAATATCTGTAGTATGGATATGACTTGTTCTTGTACACAGAAACAGTTGGTTGTTCAGTCGCTAAGTTGTGCCTAACTCTTTGTGACCCCTTGGACTGCAGCACGCCAGGCCTTCCTGTCCCTCACCATCTCCTGGAGTTTGCTCAAACTTAAGTCCATTTGAGTCAGTGATGCTATCTAACCATCTCACCCTCTGCTGCCCACTTCTCCTCTTGTCCTCAATCTTTCGCAGTCAGGATCTTTTCCAGTGAGTTGGCTCTTCACATCAGGTGGCCAGAGGACTGGAGCTTCAACTTCAGCATCAGTCCTTCCAATGAATATTCAGGGTTGATTTCCTTTAGGATTAACTGGTTTGATCTCCTTGCTGTTCAAGGGACCCCCAGGAGTCTTGATATTATGGCAGAAAGTGAAGAGGAACTCAAAAGCCTCTTGATGAAAGTGAAAGTGGAGAGTGAAAAAGTTGGCTTAAAGCTCAACATTCAGAAAACAAAGATCATGGCATCTGGTCCCACCACTTCATGGGAAATAGATGGGGAAACAGTGGAAACAGTGTCAGACTTTATTTTTCTGGGCTCCAAAATCACTACAGATGCTGACTGCAGCCATGAAATTAAAAGACGCTTACTCCTTGGAAGGAAGGTTATGACCAACCTAGATAGCATATTCAAAAGCAGAGACATTCCTTTGCCAACAAAGGTTCGTCTAGTCAAGGCTATGGTTTTTCCTGTGGTCAAGTATGGATGTGAGAGTTGGACTGTGAAGAAGGCTGAGTGCCAAAGAATTGATGCTTTTGAACTGTGGTGTTGGAGAAGACTCTTGAGAGTCCCTTGGACTGCAAGGAGATCCAACCAGTCCATTCTGAAGGAGATCAGCCCTGGGATTTCTTTGGAAGGAATGATGCTAAAGCTGAAACTCCAGTACTTTGGCCACCTCCTGCGAAGAGTTGACTCATTGGAAAAGACTGTGATGCTGGGAGGGACTGGGGGCAGGAGGAGAAGGGGACGACAGAGGATAAGATGGCTGGATGGTATCACTGACTCGATGGACGTGAGTCTGAGTGAACTCTGGGAGTTGGTGATGGACAGGGAGGCCTGGCGTGCTGCGATTCATGGGGTCGCAAAGAGTCGGACATGACTGAGCGACTGATCTGATCTGATCTGAAGAGTCTTGAAAGTACCATAATTCGAAAGCATCAGTTCTTCAGTGTTCAGCCTTCTTTATGTTCCAACTCTCACATTCATCCATAGCTATTGAAAAGACCTCAGAAAGAATTTACTTGCCGTCTATTAATGTTTTAGATTGAGGTGAACATTCTGTACTAGTGTCCATGTAGGATTAAAGATCACAAACTAAATCCTAATACTTCACAGATGGATAGGAGACAGGAAGTGTCCATTAAGACCTAGCTGAGGAAAGCCTTCAACAAATAACTATAGAATGTTATATAAATAGAAACACCCTGTATTTACAAACCTACTTGGCAGAATTTTAAGAAATGCCCTGTACACACTTTAGAGTGACTTTTTTCGAAAGATATTGGGAAGAGTAACATTGTTTGAATGATTTTAATTTTTTTTTGAAGTTTTTTTAATATTTATTTTTGGCTATGCTGGGTCTTCCTTGCTGCATGCAGGCTTTGTCTAGTTACAGTGAGCTGGGGCTGTTCTTTCATGTGGTTGTGTGGATTTCTCATTGATGGTTGAAATACATTTAACTTATCAAAGGAAAGCAGAGTCATTAGATTTCCATTAATTTATGGTTTATGGATGTTTATATACCAGAAAATTGACAAAATTATTCTTTACTTCCCCTTATATTTTTGCTGTACCAGGCACCTTGCAGAATATTAGTTCTGTGACCAGGGATTGAACCCAGGCCATGGCAGTGAAAGGGCTGAGTTCTATCCACTGGTCTGCCAGGGAATTCCTGAGATATGTTAAGTTAAAACTTAATAACAGGTTGCAAAGGGCAGACTATTCAAGCCAACAATTAACAGCACCTGTTGAAAAAGCCTTTTAAAGTCATGCATTACTATAAATACTGGGAAAATAAAATCTAGATAGTATCCCTGCTATCAAGGAACAGGAAAGGATCAGTGTCTGTTTACTCTTCCTTCTTTACATGTGAACTACTTGCTTATTCTCCTGACTTCCAACCCTTTTACTCTAGGGAGTAACTTCACATTCTACATTTAATGTTACAGAGGAAATAAAAGCCAATAGAGATGTAGTCTCTAAGTGCCTGTCTTCAAACCTGTCTCTGTATGTATACTGATTGCTAATGCTTCTGGATCCCAGACTTGTTAAGAATCTTACAAATTTGATAATTCCTTCTCTTTGCAGTATTTCTCTTTGCAGTGTCCTCTCTTTTTCTTAATGACTTCTTCCTTTCAGCATTTAAACATGTTTTAATTTTTGCCTTAAAAAACCCAAACACTTAACCTCTATCTCACTCTATCCCTTTACAGCCAGATTTTTCATTGTCTGTCTTGTGTGTCTAATTCATCTTCTATTCATAACACAAGAGTAGACCGTAGCAGTGGGAAGATGCTAAGTGAAGTGAAATCGCTGTTGTTTCCGACTCTTTGCCACCTCGTGGACTGTAGCCTACCAGGCTCTTCCGTCTATGGGATTTTCCAGGCAAGAATATCGGAGTGGGTTGCCATTTCCTTCTCCAGGAGATCTTCCCAACCCAGGGATTGAACCCGGGTCTCCCGCATTGTAGGCAGATACTTTACCGTCTGAGCCACCAGGAAAGTCCCTGATGCTAGATTCTTAAATTGTTTAGTCGCTAAGTTGTGAGTGACTGACTCTTTTGCTGTCCCATAAACTGTAGCCTGCCAGACTTCTCTGTCTATGGGATTTTCCAGGCAAGAAGGAGTGGGTTGCCATTTCCTTCTCCAGGGAATCTTTCCAACCCAGGGATCAAATCTGAATCTCCTACACTGGCAAAATAGGAACCTGAATATTAGGAAACTTGTATTGTAAATTAAAGAATTTTGAAGATTATACTAAAAACTGGTGAAACATTGAAGATTTTTAAGTAAAGGAGCAACATAAAGCTTAGTGTTTTAGGAAGATCTTTTTGGCAATGTTGTGGGAAATGAAGAATGTATTGTATTTTGGAGCAAGGAGACCAAGAAACTGTTTGAGTAATCCAGGAGAGTAATGATGAGTTCTGAATTAAGGCAGTGGTAGAAAAAAGAAGCAATGCAACAGATTCAAGGGAAATAGTTACACCTTCCTTTTACAAATGTAGGAATTACATCTTCCTTTACAAATCTAGTATTGATTGATCTTTCCAATTCTGAACCAGGACAGAAACACTAATATTTTATACATCTAGCACTTAGTACTAGCAGCTGCAGCTATCTTTTGGATGTCAGACACCATACTTGGCTTGCGTTAACTGATTAAATTTCTGTATCAGATCTATGATACAGGTGGATGCATATGAGGATATCGAGGCATGTGGTCATACAGATGGAGCTAGGTACCTAATTCACCTTGGCTCTAAGGCTCATTCTAATCCAGTGTGCTGTTATTCCTGTGGCTGAAAAACATGTCTTATATATGCTTTTATTCCTTGTAGTGTTAAGCACATAGTAGTTACTCAGTACTTGCAAATATCCTCTATTTAGTCTGCATAAGAAACATTTCCAAGAAGAGAGTGGTGTTTTGGGTGATGGCTATGGTGTGGTTGTAAATAACATACTTTTGTATCTCCTTTTCAGATCTGGATGGTGCTCTACTCTCAGGGCCAGATTGTGATAGGAATGTCAGTGCAAATTTATTGACTGAAGCCAGCTCTGGTCAAGAAGGAGGTGATGCTGGTAGGTATAGTAGAATTTTAGCAGGAGTACCTTTAAGAGGATTTGAAGTTTTGGAATGTGTATGTGTTTATCAAGGAGCTACAGCAGTTTCTTTTCATTAAAGGAAAGTGTTAGGTATTAATATAAGCACTTTCAATCTGGCAGCTAATGTTGATTACAGAATTTAGAACACTGGTAAATATATGAATAGGTGTTTCTTTTTCTTTGAAGGAGACATGTTAAAGCTCTTAACTATCAAAAGCAAATAATAGATTGTGGCTTCTAGCTAGTGTATAGATGGGATGAAAATGGTAATTATCAGAATGGTTGACTAGTGTATTTTAACTAACTTTGATGTAAATTAATAATTTGGTTGTTGATGACTATAGAAAATACTAATTCTAAAAAAAAAAAAAGAAAATACTAATTCTAAATAGTGATATTTATAACTGCTTTGTGGGAAGTGTCCTGCACAAGAAGACAAAGAATCCATGAGTATTCCAAAGAATAATATAGGTAAATTAAGAAGGGAGAAAGCTTTCTTTATAGAATGTCAGGCTAATAAGTGTAGAAGAATGATAAAATACATATTTTTGCAACCTCCAGGGGAAGTAGTTCAAAATCATCGTTAGATAGTAAGCCACTATTGATAGGTTCATCCCATGATGCCTGGGTGAAAGTTTGTTGTAATCATCAGTCTTGATTATATCATTGATCCAAATAAAAAAGAGACATTTGCTTGGGGATAGTTGGAAAAGTGAATATGTAGTATGGTTTAAATGATATTCCTAACAATATAGTAGTACATAAAAGGGTACATGTGCATCCATAGAGAGAAAGCACGTGGCAAAACTAACATTTGTTGAAGAAAGTGATACAATTTCTATAGCTTTAGAAATCTTTTAAGCAATTGGGATAACAGTAGTACTCCTCACAGAAAGCTCTTGGGCTTTTGAATATACGGTGTGCACAGACCAAAATTAAGCTATAATTCTGAAGAAATTGTGTTAAGGTGGTTTCTCCTAACTGTTGGGGGAAAAAAAGTTTTGTTTTTGTTTTTTTTTAATTGGCTGCTTTGGGCCTTCTTTCCTGTGCACGGGCTTCCTGTAGCTGCTGAGATTGGGGGCTTCTCATTTTCGTGGCTTCTCTCGTTACAGAGCAGAGGTTCTGCATGCATGCTGTGGTGCAGGGGCTTAGCTGCCCCAAGGCATGTGGGGTCTTCTCGAATGAGGGATCAAACCTGTGTCCCCTGCATTGGCAGGCAGATTCTTAACCAGTGAACCACCAGGGCAGTCACTGGATGATGTATGTTTTGGACATTAAGAAATATGGAGATGAACAAACAAGCACAGTCCTTGCTGTTAGAGTTTACTTTGTTTTGCTCTGATTTGGACAAGAGCTATGAGTCATAAAACTCAAAACTTTATTTAGAAGTGTGAAACTGAAAATTGATTAACCTTCACAGGCTACTACTCCCAACCTTCCTCCTTCTCACACATACAAATGTGGTGTCTCACTTTACCACAAAGCGGTATTGCATTACAATTAAAATATGTAATTATGGATCCAGAGGACTTTCCTAACATTAAAAAACAGTAAGTGAAAGTATTCCCAGTACAAAACAATTTACAGTAGTAGTAATGAATCACAATTTTTAAATACCTTAGAGATTTTTTTGTATTGTGGATATTAGTAGTTTCACTTTCTCCTTAAGAGGGAAATCTTAAGTTCTTTTTATTTTTCTAAGAGGCAATGTATTTGGCAAATAGATATAGAAAATTGAATTCTTAAAAAACCCATTTGGCAGGCATTCATTTATAAAATTGTGTGTATGGGAGAAAAATTGCTAAGTTCCTGCACAAGTGTGCTCTATGTATATATCCTAGAAAGGAGTGTTCAGGCAGAGGACAGCGTAAGTGCAAAGTGCAAAGGCTTTGAAGTAGTAGCCGTTTTACCAACATGGAATAGCACAGAGGCCAGTGTGGTTGGAATAGAATAACCAAGAGAGTGGTTTGGAAGCAAGGGCTAGATCAGTTAAGGCTTTGTAGTGTATTGGTAGTCTTTGGCTTGCACTGTAAGATCGTTAGTCCAAGCAGACTTTTTAGTGGAGTAGTATCTGGTTCTGATTTAAAGTTTTTTAAAAATCTGATTGCTGTGTTGAGAATGAGCTCTAGGAAGGCACCACGGTGTGAGCTTGGAGACAAACTGATGGCTATTGAAAATAATCCAGAGGCAACAGTTGCTGATTAGTTTGGATAGGGTGGCAGTAGTTATGGGGGATTCTGGATATGTTTACTTTTATATTAGGCTGTTCTATCATGATGCTGATAAAATAGTTTTATATCCATCTTTTTAATTCCAGTAAGAGTCATCTTAATTACCATCATTATATCAAAATCACTTTTTAATTGTATTAGGTCCTTCACATGATTTCAAGTATGGCCTGATGCCTGGCCCTTCTAGCGATTTCAAGTATGGATTGATACCAGGTACTTCAAACGATTACAAGTATGGATTGATACCAGGTGCTTCTAACGATTTCAAGTATGGATTATTGCCTGAATCTTGGCCAAAACAAGAAACTTGGGAAAATGGCAAGTATTAGTCAAAACATCTACAGAGCTCTTAATACCATTTTTATCAATTAATTAAAAGCTTCCACATTCTGGGTTTTAAAAAACTCAGATGGTAGTAGCCATACAATAATCCCTATTCTCAGGAATAGGCAAGCTTTTGACAAGTTTTCTGTTTAATGTATAATAATAAGTGCTTTTTTGTTGTTTTTAATTCTCAAAAGGTGAATCATCTCTAATCATGAACAAGTTAAAATGCCCTCATTGTAGCTATGTAGCCAAATACAGACGAACACTAAAAAGGCATTTGCTCATTCATACGGGAGTCAGATCATTTAGCTGTGATATTTGTGGAAAACTGTTTACTCGAAGAGAACATGTAAAAAGACATTCCCTGGTAAGTAACTTTAACTGATCGTTGAGATAAACTGTGTTTGTTTAAGGTATTTTAACACTATTACCTGCAAATTTTTGCTTTAAACAATGAATGTTATTTGTAAAACCAGTACTGAACTTCATACAGAAAGATAATGGTATATTTACTCTTTGTTAAATGGGAGGTTTAATTTGAGTGGTTCAGATGTATTATATTGTCTGTACTGTCCTAACATTGGGTTTTTTTTTTACTTCTTCAATTAGGTGCATAAAAAGGATAAAAAGTACAAATGTATGGTGTGTAAGAAGATCTTCATGTTAGCGGCCAGTGTTGGAATAAGACATGGATCTCGGCGCTATGGTGTCTGTGTAGACTGTGCAGATAAATCACAACCAGGAGGACAAGAAGGTGTAGATCAGGGACAGGATACAGATTTTCCTCGGGATGAAGAATATGAGGGGAATGGTGGAGGAGAAGCTGATGAAGAGCTGGTTGATGATGGAGAAGATCAGAATGATGCATCTCGATGGGATGAATCAGGAGATGTTTGTATGTCTCTTGATGACTAACTGACCTTCTATACTCCTCAAGGATGCTGCATTTGGACATAATATGAATCAACAATTTGGATTGTTGAACTTGAAGGCTTGCAAAATATGGTACATGCTGGATGGTAGTTACATTGCTGTGAAAACTGTAGGGTCAAAGCCTTATAGCAAAAAAAAAATTTTTTTTATATTTGCACAGGACTGTACAGCAAACAACCTTGTGGTTGAATTACATGGAGTTCACACATCTTCAGTCAGTTATCAAAGTAAAAATATTTTTTATTTATAGGATATACAGTAAGTATTTGGATCCTCTGAAAATATAATACCTGTTCTTAAAAAGCTTACATTCATGTGCCACTTTAACATGAATGAAGAAAATTCGTTTATTAAGAGTACAGTGACAGCTGACCTAATTACTCTGTCCATCAAACCACTCAGGCTAGTTTGTACTAGTAGAGTTTTGTTTCTATTTTTATTTTTATTAATTTTATTTTTTTTAATACAGATTTTCAGTGAGGGGCCTTTTCAACCCCATTGGTTCTACTTTTCTGTATTTTTCACTTTATTTTGCTTCATAACTTAAACCAAGTCTCTTCTAGTCTTAGGTATTATTTCTCAATTTTGTGCTGATGGGCATGTTTATAAGAACTGGAGAGGTAATTTATTGGAATGAACTAACTGACTTCCTCCATTCCCCCTTTCCTTTCTGACATGAATTTTACTACTTTATAAATGAAGAATGATGTTGCAAAGTACCGTGGTGAGGTTGACAAATACCACTAAAATGATTATGATTTAAAAGTAACTTTCTCCTGCTGCTCTAATCTGATAAATGGTTACTATATGACGTTTTCTGACAAGGCATTTGGTTTTGGGTATCTGTTACTTTGGCACTACTCTTGTTTGCTTCTTTTTTATTTTTGCCAGTGTACTATACCTCAGTCCTATTTGAAAAGACAGAAGTCTAATTGAAAGAAAAGTCATAGAAATAATAAGTAAAATGATTTGCTTTATAATTTATCCTCCATGTCCAGTTTGGTTAGCTTGTTATGCAATATAAGTGAAATATCAGGTTTTTACTCCTGTGCCCTTTTATCATTAAAATTAACACAAAAAGCGCATTCTCTTTTGTTTCATACTTATGGGGTGTTCAGGGTTTGAAATTATGATAGATAATTAATTTATTTTTCAATTCCTTGAAATCACTACATCTTGATATATATATATAGTCTTTTTAGTAGTCACCATGATTCAACAATCTGCAAAAGTCTTACAAATAAAATATTGCGAGGCTTTACAATTTATTATTCTGTTCACTAAATTCTTCAGGATACAAGGGATGATGTATTAAGTTGAAATCGCCAGATTTATTTAGTCTGACAGATGAATTAACTGATTGACTCACAGCAGCATTTCACATAATTGATATTAATATGCACAATGTTTATCAGGAACATACTGTATATTATATAAGATTGAGGGATATCATATTTTCAGCTTTCTTTTAAATAGAAATTGAGTATATTTTCTTATTTTATATCAGGTAACTAAATTATGCTAGTCATGTGGAAAAAATTGCAAAGTACACTTTGACAGACATAATCCTTTTGGTGCTCCATCTGATCAAAGTTGAAAAGACTGGGTTTTTTAAGAGACAGGCTTTCTTACTGTCTCTGATTTCAGTAGAAAGATGGTTTAACATTAGACATTGATGCTTCTGCTTGGATAAATCAAAGAGTACAGTTACATGGTGAGATGCATCATTTGTCACCTAAACTTTATCATACTTTCTATAAAACTGAAAAACTGACATGAACAGTTTTGGTTTGGTTTTTGTTTAAGACTGAAGAGTACATCTTTTTCTCAGTGTTCTAGACAAATGAGTAAAATGTAATTCTGGTGGGGTCCAAAGTAGACGTTAGTTGGGCAAAGATACTATGAATGGAAAAGTATTTTAAACGTAAAATGTTCTGCTTTGTGAATATGTAAGTATAGTATAAAGATTTCTTTCATCCCATTTATCCCTCTCCTTTAAAATAAACCATAGTTTACAATTGGTAGATCTGTCTATATATAAATATATATTAAAGAGAAAAGATATATATCTGAAAATCACCTAAATCTGCTTTATTAGACTACAGTTCACTTATTGCATAGAAACTGGACTTGGCTTTACATTCTTAATGTACTTTTACTTTTCCTTAAGATATGAACTTACTCTCTTTAAACTGAATTTTCTTTACTACTTAAATTGTTTATGTATATCTGGTAAATTATGACCAAATTTTTGTTAGATTGCCTACAGTAAATTGAAAATACACACTTGGTACACTACGGATTGTTGTGCTTTTGTTTTGGTTTTAGTTGGAAACAAGGTTTGATGTAGATGGCTTGTTACTGTTAATTTAAAATATTCTATAATTATTGTCCATTACCTTCTGTGTTGTGTTGTGACAGATTTGGCTATATTTTTAGTCAACTGAAATAATGATACTTTAAGAATTTGTTTTTAGAAAGGTAATCCAAAGGAAAAATGTTTATACTCTTGAATATATTAGCCTCAGCCTATATAAAAATTTCTTCTTTTAAAGTAAACATTTTACCAGAAACAGAATTGACAGATTTTTCTACTTGCTGACTGCCTAACTTATTTTGTTTCGTGATCTTGAAGGGACTGCTTTTTCCCTTCTAGGTCTTTTTTAAAAAAATAGTTTAGTACTAAGGTATACTACTGGATGTTTCTATTTTTTTAAGTATATTCTTTTTCTGACTTACAGTACAGTTTCAGGAAGTTGATAGATACTAAGAACTCATGATTGGTCTCAGAGAGGTAACAGTGGAATACTCGTAATTTTGTCTGTGGCGCCCTGGCGGAATTATGTGTTACACATTTGCTGAATTTTTCTCTTGTAACTTATATTTTAAATGAAAAATATTTTAGATCTTTTATTTAATGAAGGGGGAGAGTATAAACTGTTTATTTCCTATTCATTTTGTAGTAACAGACCCTCTCATATAAATCAAGATATCATGTATTATTTCTTAGGAGTCTCAGAGGCAATTACTTCCATACAGCCCCTGCTTTTTCATTGTTATTGGCCCTTATTTTTCACATTCACTAGATACTTTGCTAAATTTCAGCATCCTAGCAATTAAGAGCTAAAAAAGAAACATTATAAGGGAAAATGGAACAATAATGAATAGCTTTGAAATCTGGGGGGAAAGCATGAGCTGGTTTTTTGGTAGAGCCATCCTGCTGAGGAAGAGTGAGATGAAGTTTATTCATGTATGTAAAGCACTTAGAACACTGCCTGGTGCATAATAGTGACATGACACATCTTAGTTGTTTAATAATATAGGAGAACCAAGGGGGAAAGGAGTGGAAGAATAGAGAACGGGGAATGAAAAAATTGGGACTTAGAAATTTGTATTAAAACATTGTGTTATAAAAGGCCTGATAATGACTAGTATAATATCGGGGATAGTGTGATGGAAGAAGGGTCTTAAAAACCATAAAATTTAAAACCAATAAGCTCTATTACATTTTTAGGATATTGTCAGCATAGGATGAAAAAGTTATTTTTCTGAATAATTCCAAAAGCTAGCTTGTTTTTAGTGCCTGCACATGCCATTGCGCTTTACCTTATCAAATCCCCTATAAGTAGGTGCTATTGTCTCCATTTTATAGACAAGGAAAGGCTCCATGAAATTGCCTAATGGACTAATGTAACAGTCACTACAAAGTAGAGCTGGGTTTTGACCAGGTCTGATTCTGAAGCCCATGCTCTGTTTAGGGGGCTCTGTTGCTCCAACTTTTGTAGGATTTTAGCTCTTTAAAGTGGTCTGTCTATGGAGACACATTTTCCATATAAAACAGCTATGTTAGGAATTTGAGTGTCTGTCTAATCCTTCCTCCCCCAAATGTCCTTAACTACTCTTGCCTCCTAATACAGCAATTGTTACACCACATGATTATAAACAAGATACCCTTCAGTGTAGCACATGCTATTAATTGGCTGTAGCATTTTCATTTTAAAAGGATGATTTTTAACTGAAGAATTAGATATGAACCCGTTTTTGTGCCGTTCAGTCACCCAGATCCTTAAACTTAACTATGGTACATAATATACATGCTTAGAACTAACATATTTTTTCTTAGTCACTTTAGGATTTTAAATGGAAAGGTTTTTTTTCCCTGCTGTATCCCTACTTTCAAGTGAAGTTGAGCCATTCAAGATATTTAGTTTAAAATGTTTTAGGGATAAGCACATTTTAAAAGATGTTTTGTAGCCCTGAATTTTATGACATTGGGTACTTAAAATTTAGAGTATGCTGCTTATTGAGAACAAAATTGGATTAAGGAGAGGGTTGGTTGAGGCCATTATGAGATGGGAGAATCAGCATTTTAAAAACACTGTAAACAAAAGAACACTTTCTGCCTGCTGTTTGTAAAAGCTCTTTGGGAAGATCTTTTACGAAGACCAATTTTTAATGTAATTTACCTACCTAGTATAAGTGTCCTAAGACATGTATGTAAACTTCCACAATGTTTTTTTTTTTTTTTTTTTGGTCTGTGTATTTAGAAAATACACACGAATCTTTATCAAACCTAAAAATATAAACTTGTGAGCACTGAACTGCTTCTGGCTTTGTGAATTTTGTTGACTCTGATATTTAATGCAGATTGCTTTTAACAACAATAATTTAGACTAACTGGGTATGGGAACTCCTTTGTAAACTTTTACTTATGTATAATTCAGATACCTTTGTATTGTAGAATATTAAGGTTTATCTCTTTTTATGTGAAGTGCATAAAGGCTCAAACTACCTCCTAGTAGTAATTCTTGGAGAGCTGCTTTAATTAATAGAAAGCAGTCATTTATAATCAGCATATCTTTTGTCTTTCATCTGTATTACTTTTGGAATTCTCTACAGGTTGTAGATAACATTGAAATATTTTCCCTGAAAGTACATATTTCTGGAAATGGGTTGAAAAGCAGAGGTAAACTACTTCACCTATATTTATTGCATATATAGCAGATTAATGGGTTAACAACTTTCAAGTCTTTGAAACTTTAATAATACAGAAAAGAACATTTTTTTGTGGTGATGGTGTTAAAGTAATAGAACAAAGGACTGGATACCCAGACTTTTAGTTATTAAATGAGAGTTTTGATTTAGTTTGGAAAATGAAGAGGGGATGCCCATATTGCATACAATTCCTAGTGTCTTTAAAGTACTAAAAGAACTCTCATGTGGCAGTAGATATATTTTAATGGTTTGTGTAGATAATATTCTCTGTGGTTCCAAGGGGTTAAGATTGGACAAAAGATGAAGTAGGGATTATTTGAGGGGAAAAAACAACCCTTTCACCCAAAATTTCAATTTCAAAATGAATTTTTTTGGTTGTGATTTTTCTGAACCATTGTAATTATCAACTTTTTGTTTTGCTTAGAACATTGTTAAAAATCATGTATAAATATCTCATGAAGCACATTTTGACACCAAAATGGACACAGCTAAAACTTAGAAAATCATGTTTAGCTTTATGGAAAAAATTGTTACTTGAACTTTTTTCTTTTTCACGAAAAATCCAGACCAATGTTTGGAAGATGGTGTAGGAAATTCAATGATTGGATCTGTAATTAGATAAGAAAATTAAAGCTCTTTTGAATTTTAATAACTGAACTAAAGGAAATTTAAAAATGGAATACAGGAAAGTTAAAAAATAGGTTCTATAGTTGCATGGTGCCTTACATGCTATTAATACTACCTTTTGAATCCGTCGTCCGTCCCCCCCCCCCCCCCCGCACCAACAGTCCGTTTGGCAATAAAGTACTACTCTTCCAAGAATAATTAGGTATGTTTTAGTCTCTTAGTGAAAGATACCCAAAAGACAGTCCTCTTGAAACATATCCCCAACAGTTGTTGAGAGGACAGTATATAAAATGGTCTCATTAGTTATTAAAAAAATTCTTAGAAGACATTTTATAAAGATTTAAGAGTTAACCAATACAGAATCGATTGCCAGGGAGGTCACTACAATGACTTTATAGTCAGTTTTAGATCAGGGCTCTTCAACTTTCAGTGTCTTACCTGTAACAAATTCATTGAATAAATATTTAACATTTGGGAAAACTTTTGAAATTAAAGACTGCAAATTATATTCAAATAACAGTCCTGGCACATAGAGCTCAAAATTATTTCCTAAGTGAAAGATTAAAGACATAAACATTTTTAAGGCTTTTGCCTGCTAGTATCTCATGGCATACAGCTTTCAAGTCAGTTTTCTTTAGTTTGTGTTGTGCCATGCGTAGGATACATGAGGTCACACTGGGCCCTAGGGACCCTTCAGTACCACCATAGGTGTCTATACCCAAAGACATAATCAAACCCGACCTTTGGCAAATACTACCATAGAGATCTCGATACAAATAGTGATTTTTTTTTTTTTAAGCTACACCATCTCCATAACTTCAGCGACAAGATTAGACACTTGCTGCAAAATTTTAATAACTGGCATAGCTGCCGCTGAATATCTTAATAGTGTATATAAGGAAGATGTGAAGAAACTAGAAAGAAAACCCTATTGGAGTTTATTCCTTCATGTAGTGTAGGCTGCAACAGTGGTATAGATGAAGATGTGTGGACCTGATGTTTTACTTACTGATAGAATTTTTTGTATTTGTGAAGAGGCATGTTGGGTGTTAGCATTTGTATTTTATAGTGGGAAAGAAAAATGTGTTTATCTGTCCCTTGTTCTTAGTCATCTACTTGAATTTTGTTAGCTCCTGGATTCCTAAACAGAGATGGTAGTATTTACATAGAGACGTAAGTGATTCCCCAAAGCAGGTTTTACCATACTAAATTGTCAAGTAATTGCCACTTAAGTCATTAATTAGCTCATTCCAAAGAATGGCAATTATGGGAATTGGATCAGCCTCCAAGAGTTCTAACCCAAGGGCTTAGACGTCTATGGCAAAGAAAGTGTGAAGAACTTAAGAATTACTTTGTGTGTGTTAGTTGCTCAGTCATGTCTGACTGTGACCCTATGGACTGTAGCCTGCCATGCTCCTCCATCCTTGGGATTTTCCAGGCAAGAATACTGGAGTGGATTGCCATTTCCTTTTCCTGGGGATCTTCCCAACCCAGGGACTGAACCCAGGTCTCCTGCATTGCAGGCAGACTCTTTACTGTCTGAGCCATCAGGGAAGCCTAAGAATTACTTTAGCTCTAGGTAAACAACTAGAATTTTATATATGTAGGTATAATTTTTCTTCAGTTGATAGTCTTAAGTTTGCTTCCTTATAAGATTTTATTATTTCATAGGTTTTGGGGCATTTACCTTGGAGTCCTACCTTAGACTTAAGGCAGTTTTTTTGAGCCATTAATCATCCTAAACTTTTGCTGTGTTCCTGCCTTCTGAAGGTTGCTGACTTTGGGGCACCCTAGTCTGTTTGCTGGCCTTCTTTGTTACTACTAGTGACCTATACCACTCTCAAAATGTAAATTCCCATTTCAGCCAATGGACTCTATTCTTCTTTGGTTATACATGTGTTTAGCAGATATATTGAATACCAGTTTGTGAGAAAATGATTACCCATGATGGATAATGGGGTCACACTGCGTTCACTATTTTACTCTCAACTATTTGGGATGAGAAAAGATGCAAAGTTAGACAATCAGGGAACTTTATCAAAGAGGCCTTTAATTTCAGTGATTTTTAAAAGTGATTTAGTAGAAGGGTTGAATGGCTGAAAATATAAAATGGTGCAGATTGTTAGTAATGCATACACAACACTTTGCCTTCTTCCTCTTCAGTGTAATAAAAAGGAGATACTTTCACCTTGAAAATTTACTACTTTCTATATGCCTCCCAGTTCTCTGTAAGCTATACCGGACAAGTCTGTAGTATTAGACAGGCTCTTCTTTTTTTCAGAAGACCCGACTGTACTCAGGGAAACGGACACCTTAGTGTAGAGTCTCTGTACTGTTAGGGGGAACTAGATGATGAAATGACTCTACCTAGAGCTTTCTTATCCAATAAAAGTTGTTCACTCAATTGCAGGAACTTGGGGCTGATGTTCATTCCACATTTTTTGAATAGGGAAAGAATATCACCTTTGCTCAAAGGGTGAAATCACAAGCTTCTATATTCCTCCACGTCCCCATCCCAAGTTATTCTTAAATAGCTTAAGATTTCTACTTAATTTTGATGTACTTTTTTAAACAGGGCATATTTAAATGAAGTCGCTCAGTCGTGTCTGACTCTCTGCAACCCTGTGGACTGTAGCCTACCAGGCTCCTCCATCCATGGGATTTTCCAGGCAAGAGTACTGGAGTGGGTTGCCATTTCCTTCTCCAGTGGATCTTCCCAACCCAGGGATTGAATCTGGGTCTCCTGCATTGTAGGCAGATGCTTTACCGTCTGAGCCGCCAGGGAAGTCTGGCATTATTTATGCATCACTAAAATTAGTCTCACCTCATTCAAAATTCGAATCATCTAATATTCCATGTCTATATGTGTTGTATATTTTACAGTTTGCTTTTCAGTCAGGATTCTGATAATCTTTAATAGGAGTCAGCAAATCTTTTCTGTATAGGGCCAAACAGTAAATCCATCAGTATATATACTGAGGAAGGATGTGCCTTCTTAACATCAATGAATTTCCTTTCTAGGATTACAAACGGAGAAGGCAATGGCACCCTACTCCAGTACTCTTGCCTGGAAAATCCCATGGACGCAGGAGCCTGGTAGGCTGCAGTCCATGGGGTCGCTAAGAGTTGGACATGAGTGAGCGACTTCCCTTTCACTTTTCACTCTCATGCATTGGAGAAGGAAATGGCAACCCACTCCAGTGTTCTTGCCTGGAGAGTCCCAGGGATGGTGGAGCCTGGTGGGCTTCCGTCTATGGGGTCGCACAGAGTTGGACACGACTGAAGCAACTTAGCAGGATTACAAATCTGGGGTAACAGGATATAACACTTCGATGGCACCATTTTATTGTACAGGTTTTTTTGATGTAAACCTTTAAAAATTTTTTGTTTACTGTGTTTTATTTTCTATTCTTTTGTTTTTGGCTGTATTGGGTCTTTGTTGCTTTGCACAGGCTTTCTGTGGTTGCAGCAAGCAGGGGCTACTCTTCATTGCAGTGCATGGCTTCTTGTGGTGGCTTCTCGTTACAGAGCACAGAGTCTAGGCATGCTAGCTTCATTAGTTGGGCACACAGGCTCAGTAGTTGTGGCTCATGGCCCTAGAGAACAGAAATTTGGTAGTTGGAATCTTCCCAGACCCGGGATCTAATCTGCATTCCCTGCATTGGCAGATGATTCTTACCCACTAGGCCACCAGGGAAGTCACAATGTGGACCATTTTTAAAGTCTTAATTAAATGTGTTAAAATATTGCTTATGTTTTCACATTTTTGTTTTCTTTGGCCACTAGGCATGTGGGATCTCAACTCCTCAACTAAGCACTGAACCCACCCTCCTTACATTATAAGACTGAGTCTTAACCACTGGACTGCCAGTAAAGTCCTCCTATGGCACAGTTTTAGATACCACCTTGGCTGTGATGAAACAAAAAGATTTTAACAGGAAATCAGATAAATACATCCCAGTATACAGAGTGTCCCCTCCCATTCCCTAGTTGCTAAATGAGAAAAGTGAAAGTCACTCAGTTGTGTCCAACTATTTGCGACCCAATGGACAGTACAGTCAAGTCCATGGAATTCTCCAGGCCAGAATACTGGAGTAGGTAGCCATTCCCTTCGCCAGGGGATCTTCCCAACCCAGGGATTGAACCCCAGTCTCCCACATTGCAGGTGGATTCATTACCAGCTGAGCCACCAGGGAAGCCCAAATAAGAGAGAATATGTCAAATTCAGAAATATATTCAGAGCTTTAAGAAGAGATTTTAACTTGCTGATAAAAGTATGTATACTTCTAAATTAGACTTTTATTGCCACTTAATCCTATCTTTACCCTATGTTATAAGATTCTTTTATATATATATATATGGCACTGAGTGCAATGGCACCCCACTCCAGTACTCTTGCCTGGAAAATCCCATGGACGGAGGAGCCTGTTAGGCTACAATCCATGGAGTTGCTAAGAGTCGGACACGACTGAGCGACTTCACTTTCACTTTTCACTTTCATGCATTGGAGAAGGAAATGGCAACCCACTCCAGTGTTCTTGCCTGGAGAATCCCAGGGACGGGGGAGCCTGGTGGGCTGCCGTCTATGGGGTCGCACAGAGTCAGAAACGACTGAAGTGACTTAGCATAGCAGCATGGCATTGAGTTTCTATAGCCTTTAGAATGTAAGCTAGGAGTCTACACTTAAAAAAGGTGTACTTAAGTCAGTTAGACTTGTGAGTCATCCTGGACACAGTTTGAAAATACTAAGCTTGTGAGTAACTGAGCCAAGATATGTGACCTGAAAAACATTCTATCAAGCTAAAGAAAACTTCCCAAACTAAAGACTCATACTGAACCAGAAGCCTGTGTCATTGTTTCAGACACATGTAATTGCCCATTATGAGCCCCACTGAGGACACTTCTCTTTGTGTTGCTCGGCCTCTTGTAGTAGACTCAGGTACATGGCAAATGAACAAATAACAGCACAATTATTAGTCACAATGTCTCTTCACACACATTTTCAGCATTGGTCTAAAATAGTTCCAAGAATCTTTCCTCAAGGTTAAAATTAATCACAACAGATGGTCCGATTTTAAGAGATTTGGAAAAAGTTTTGTTGCTCTGTTAACGTGGTACTGTCCCATCAAGTGTGTCAGATATATCTAGAAAGGACACAGTGATGGAAGGAACTCTGAGAAGAACACTTGAGATAAGCAGGGGTTCTTATCTGGGCATCCCATTCACTCCTCAACCCACTGCACCTTAGAATGCTAATTCAGTATTTAAAACTACTTTCTTAAAAGGCCACTAATGAAGTTGCCAGAGCCCCACCTCTGCATCATTTCACACTGTTAGTGACTAATTTCCTTCACACACCTGTCCTCTTACTTGACCCTGTATGCATCAATATTCTTTTCTTTGCAGGGCACTCTATCAGTGTTCTTTCCCATGGAGGGTGGTGTGTGCGCTCAATTGCTCAAGCGTGTTCAACTCTGCAAAAGCCTCATGGAGTGGAGCTTGCCATGCTTCTCTGCCCATGGTGGTGTTAATTACAAATGATCACAGTGACCTAAATCTTGGTTGACCTCTGTCCAGAGTTTACAAGTATTTGTTGAAATGACACTGTGCATTGTTTGATCCACAAAAGATTTTCAATCACATTCTAATTTGGATCACTGTTCTTCAGTTTCTCGTGGATGACCGCAAGGGTCTTTAGATTTACATTTTGGTGTATGGAGTCTCATCATGATCATAGCAAAGTTACTTTTAGAAAAATTACAGCCTTGATTTTTTTGAAGCTATTCAATGTATGCTAGCCATGTAAACAAAATTTGATGTGATGTCTAGCTGACTTGATCATGTCATATCAATATGTATGTATCTCTGTTAACTATGCAGACTAATAAAACCTTCAAACTGAAGGGACCTGAGAAAAACATACACATTTGTTATTCAGTCTCTGCTTGAACTGATGCCATCAATGTTCATCTCCAGCTCATAGAACATCTGTGTTAGGTTGAGATCCTTCTGTTCTCTAAACTGAGTTGAGTTGAAATTTGCTTATTCCCTCTCCCAATGCCACATGAAATCCACATAATGCCTCATGTAACTGTGGAAACTGAAAAGTAAGGTACATTATATTTTAGGACTACTTAGGGCCTTAAATTTTTCCTCCTAGAAAACAGTATGTTTTCTGTAAGTATAAAGTCAAAAATCCATACTGTTCATTCTTTTCCAGTTTAATGTTTCATTCTTCATTTTTAGAGCTAAGAATCAAATATTTAGTATGAAAAACTGATGTCCAAAAAAAGACTTTAAAGTACCCAGAAATATTTCTTGTAAAGTAGAATATTAATTTGCTGGCACTGGTATATAACACTTAAGATTAAACTTGCTTCTCCAAGATAAGATTAAGTTTGCAGCTTGGTATAAAAATTTAAATGTTACTTAATCCTAGCTTTCAAGAATTCATAATTAATTGATTTCTTAATGCAGTACAATTTTATTGTATAAATTTAATGATTGAACTCCCTTTAGAAAATGTATTACAAGGGAGATAAGAGTTATTTTTTCCTTTAATTGCATTTCAGATCATATTCTAAAAGCAGTGAGAAATATTTTTATTAAATTCTTATAAAACTTCATGCCCAAGCCATCCGTCTCCCTAGCAGCAGGATAGATTTACAACTATGGCTAATTTGTCATTTTTATACTTAGTGTGAAAAAGATGACAAGTACAGTCCTGGTGCGCTTTTGTCACCAAGATGAAGACTGGGAATATTGTCTTTATCAGGGAGCCAGTTTAAGTCCCAAAATTATTGAATGCTCATTGGCATAATATTTCTTCTCAGTGTTTGAACTCTAAAAATACATGAGTGGGAATATCCATAAAAAGTTATCCAGAATGCATTTTGTAAAGTTTACTGCATGCTGTTTGAAAGTTAACCCTGTATCTTTGTTTCAGCACAAAATACAGGAATATGAGCTGAGGATCTGAGGATGTTTTGCCTGTGTAGGTGATGAATTTCATTGCAGTTTTTCATCATTTATGGATATGAGAAAGAAAAGGGCATGTTTTCACCTTTTAAGTATTTCTCACTGACATCGTGACAGTTTGTTATAAACTTATGTTTAATGTGAGCAGTTTCTTTATAGTATCATTGTAGACCTCAGAATGGCAGAGGTTTTTCAGTTTTTTTGGAAACTAAGCTTAAATGATGCAGATGTAATTTGCAGGCAAAAATGAATAAATTTGCATTGTATAGTTTGCCACTGTAAAAGTCCATTTTCTGCATATAATGAAAGTGAAGAGACTTGAAAAATCAGATTTGAGAAAGTTTCCAACATATATTGCCACTAATGTCCTGCTTTTTAAGTAGAATCTTTTTTAAATATTTTTATTCATTCATTCATTCATTCATTTTTGGCTGTGCTGGGTCTTCACTGCTGCACATGTGCTTTCTCTAGCTTTGGCAAAGAGGAGCTACTCTTGGTTGCACTGTGGTGGCTTCTCGTGGGAGCACAGATTCCGGGGAGTCAGGGCTTCAGTAGTTGTAGCTCCCAGGCTCTAGAGCCACAGGCTCAGTAGTTGTGGCACACTGGTTTAGTTGCACTGTGGCATGTGGTGTCTTCCTGGATCTGGGATTGAACCCATGTCTTCTGCATTGGCAGAAGATTCTTTACCACTGAGCCATCAGGATAAGTCATCAACCATCTTATATTTCCACCTTTATTAATATATTAGTATAATTAATTGTTGGAGATGAATAATGAGGCAACTGCAAAGGCAAAATCTGGTATTTTGTATTTTCTTAGAAGGACTGTCGGGCTTCCCTAGTGGCTCAGATGGTAAAGAATCTGCCTGCAATGGGGGAGACCTGGGTTTGATCCCTGGGCTGGGAAGATCGCCCTGGAGGAGGGCATGGCAACCCACTCCAGTATTCTTGCCTGGAGAATCCCCATGGACAGAGGAGCCTGACAGGGTATAGTCCGTGGGGGTCACAAAGAGTCGGACATGACTGAGCGACTTAACACACACCACGCAGAAAGCAAAATTTATGCTGTTAAAGAAAATTGTAAGCACTTGAAATTGTACTATGTAATTGAGTCCCGTCATAATTTAAGTACAAAGTATTTTCATTGTAGGATTAATAGTTAGAATATGGTATATATTTAAGACCTTTTATAGTTTAGTTTCAGAGTTGAAATCTTTCTAAAGCTTCTGAAAAGTAAAGGTATAACTCATTTATGTGGCTGTCTTATGGACATTATAGAAGGGACTTTTATATAAGTCATACGAAGCAAAATGTATTGAAAAGAGTATTCCTTAACAAAAGTTTTCATGATCTGTAGACATGATGTAAAAAGGTTTCAGAATAAACTATAGGATTTCATAGGAACTTTACTTGTTTGAGCAGGTAAATTTGGAAACTAGAGTGTTTTCCTTTAATGAATCCAGTCTACTTGGTATATTAGATAATTATTATCATTCAGTTCATGTCTGTTTCTTTAGTTCTATTAGAGACCCTTTGTTCTTTCTTTGGTAAACAGTGATCTAAATTATCATATATGCTGCTGTATTCTACAGTGATTAATTAGCATAAGCTATTCAAACACACCAAGGCATTTCTATTTTAAAATCCATCCTTGAAGAGAAAATAACACTATAAGATAATTGCTAGTAACAGTATTCATTTTCTATATATCTATTTAACTTATTTACAATGTGAATTTTAAAAGTGAGTATTTTGTTTGCACATTTCTTTTTCCTGTTTGCATTTTACTCTACAGTCTCCACTCACTTTTTCCAGTTCCTGCTTTAAGCCCTTGCTTACCTTCATGTGATCTTCGTCTGACTCTTAGGAGTTATTTTTCTCTAGCTAAATTCTTTTAAAATCTAGCCATGTTTTAGATATAAATACAAAACAAAGTGAATTTGAATCCTTTTTTTTTTTTGCCAAAATAATCCCAATTTTAAAAAATTTTTATTCTAATGGAAACCATGTAAATTTGCTGCTTGATTCTGAGTACTTCACCTCCAGGAACTGTTTCTTAGTGAATTTTTCTCTGCCTTAAATTTGGCTATTTTGCCCTGACTATGACCTTTCTTATTTCAGTCTAACTGGCTAACAAATGCAAAACAAATCTCAAAAGAGGACCATTGTTTTCACTTCTAAATAACCTTCTTCAGGGATTTTCAAGCTATGCTCTGGGATCCTAAGAGTCTTTGAAGATGCCTTCCTGGGAGTGGGGTTAGAGTAGGTGGGACGCTTGGGCCTTCTGCCAAACCTCAGCTTCACTTTATCCTGCTATGTTTTCAGGGCCCAGTAATTACAAAAAAAAAAAACTTTTTTAAACCAGCAACTTAATTTAAAGACATTCATGAATAATTCATACTATTAGTAATTAATGATAGTAACAGTAGCTTTTGTTTATAGAGGTTTGTCATGTGCCAGACTCTCCAAGTATTTTCTAACGTTAATCTATTAATCCTTAAAACAACCCTATAAGATTAAGCATTTTTGCTATTCTTATTTTACAAAAGAGGAAACTGAGATTTAAGGGTATCAAATAACTTTCCCAAGGAACCACAGCTGCTAAGTGACTCTGACTCAAATCTGGGTGTGCCAGTTAACATCTTTGTTTAAGTCAAGAGTGGCAAATACTAGGCAAGTGTGCTCCCACCCTGTGCTCCCACCCCTGAGGCAGACAGAGCTAATAGCAGAAAACAGTGTTTCTTACTGATCACCAACACAGCCTTAGAATCCTTCTCCACAAGGTACTATGGGCAGTCACTCCTAACCCATTGGTGTTGGCCATCTTCTTACCCTACGTTAAGGTACTGGTTATAGAAAAACACCAAATTACCTTTGATCCTAGATGAAACTATTTGATGAACAAAAATCTGTAATGGTACCATCCTCATTCTTGCTAACTTCTAATAGAGGCTGTTTGTATTTGTATCTTGTATAAATTCCTAAGTTAGTTATAAACACTATATAACCCTCAACATCAGGATAGTTAAGGTTTTTTAAGCTCCTCTTTGCCTGCCTGTGGGAACAAAGACCTAAAGCAATTTATATTCTTAACCTAATATTTTAGATGTGAGGTGGAGGTGGTGAGGGAGAGGGTGGAGAACTTACAATTGAGGTAAGTCTGCCAGTTTCCATATTGTAGAATGGAGAATTCAGTGGTTTGAATAACTTTCACTATTTCCACTACCAGCACGCCCTGCCCAGGAATGGCAGAGCCATAGGATTGGGTGAATGCCCAAACATTTATAAAAGGAACACCCACGCCCAACCCCCAGCTGATTTTTCAGTTGTTCTTGCCAGGAGGTAACCAGTAGTTCCTGTGCTGTGCCCATTCTTACCAGAGAAAGCTAGGTGCAATCTAACTTTTTCCTTTTAGGTCCAAGACTTTTAAAATGACTCATAGTAGTTTCTGCTCAAGACACATCAAAAGAGATCCAAGACTATATTTAGGAACTTGCTATGAAATTACCTGTCAGTTGCAACCAATTTTTCCAATACAGTATATATATATAGTCAGTAGCAAGTAATTTATAATTTTCAATACACAAAAATAACTTGTCATTTTTTGTTGTTAACTGGTATCAAAATCTAGATTTCCTTAAATGGATGGACATCCCTACAGTGAAATTATATAACATTTGTTTAGCATACACATTAGTGTACTGGAATGACCTTCATGTGACCCATTATCATGGAACCCATTAACTCCTTGTTCATAAGAATGTTTGAATATGTCTTAAAAATGTTCTCTATTTGAATAAAGTTTCTTCCTAAAAGCTATTTTTGATGCATCTCTATTTGTAAAATTATAAATTGCTAGGCAGTGATAAAGAGAGTAAATCACAGTGACCGGTTTTGATTTGACACTTGGATGAAGTGAAAGTTAGTCACTCAGTTGAGTCCAGCTCTTTGCTACCCCATGGACTGTAGCCCACCAGGTCCCCTGTCCATGGAACTTTCCAAGCAAGAATACTGGAGTGGATTGACATTTCCTCCTCCAGGGGATCTTTCCAACCCAGAAATCGAACCAGAGTCTGCTGCATTGCAAGCAGACTTATGTCTGAGTCACCAGGGAAGCCCTATGGCTACTAACTAGGACGTTATCTGGAGTTTAAAAAACCAACCTCCTGCTGATGAGGATGTTGGAAAATTCTATGCGTGTAGTGTATAGTGAGCTCCATGTACCTCTTTTCTCCTGGCTTTTACTTTTGTTAAATGAGAGAATAAAGCAGCCGATTGTAAATTGTTCTACTCCCTGGTGGCTCAGACAGTAAAGTGTCTGCCCACAATGCGGGAGACCCGAGTTCGATCTCTGGGTTGGGAAGATCCCCAACCCAGGAGAAGGAAAAGGGAAGATCCCCTTCTCAGGAGAAGGAAGTGACAACCCACTCCAGTACTCTTGCCTAGAAAATTCCATGGATGGAGGAGCCTGGTGGGCTACAGCCCATGGGGTCGCAAAGATTCGGACACAACTGAGCGAATTCACTTTATTCCTAGGTGACCAAGACTTGCTAAAAAAAAAAAAAAAAGACAACCAAAGCCATTGACTGAATTATGCGAAAGAGTTTTACTTAGGATTAGTAGCCCACATGAAGTGGAGACAGGAAACCTGAGCTAAGAATTGTGTGATGCTAAGATTAAGATTACCAGAAAGGAACATTATAATTAAGACTAGAGATGATACCAGGGTTATATTAAATGGTGATTAGAAGCAGTTAAGGTTTGGTGAGAAAGGTTTAGTTATGTGTATTTCTTTGAAAAACTTCTTCCCCTTCATATGTCTGTCACTGTGTATTAAAACATCTAAGCCTAAACATTAAAAGTAAATTTTTTTAAAGTGAACAAACATGCCACTGCAGTTACCTGATGCTATGACATACTAACTGCATGAAAAATAGTCTACAGAGATTAAAAATCCTTTTGAATGTTAATTTACAAACATGTATCAGTGGCAAGTACCATGAGCTATAAACTGACCAGGCAAGAACAATGGATTGGGTTGCCATTTCCTTCTCCAGGTTTTCAGTGATATATGCTGCTAGATAACCATATCAGTAATTTACAAATGGCGTTTTGGTGGTTCCGTGTTTACACCTACAGGTGGCAAAATATGTAGACTATCACCCTTTTCTAATCTTTATCAATCCATCAATCTATTGATCTATTTCTATATATTTAAACGTGTGGTCATATTATGTGTTCTGTTTTACAATCTGCCCTTTTTTTATTTAACAATATAGTGACTCAGTGCTAAAGAATCCACCTGCCAATCCAGGAGACAGACCCAGGTTTGAACCCTGGGTCGGGAAGATCTCCTAGAGAAGGAAATGGCAACCCACTCCAATATTCTTGCCTGGAGAATCCTATGGACAGAAAAGCCTTGTGAGCAACAGTCCATGGGGTTGCAAAAGAGTCAGACACAACTTTGTGACTAAACAACAATAAACATCTTCTTATGGTAATAAACATGTGGGTCTACATCATTTTAACAACCGAATTGTTTTTGATTGTGTGCTTAAAAAAATCTTCTCCACTTCAAAAATATTAAACTATCCATCTACATTGCTTTCTGGTTAAGCCTATCTCAAGCGTAGTAGTTGCAAACTTTTTCTATAAAGGGTCATGAATATTTTTGGTTTTGTGAGCCATACAGAAGGTCTCTACCACAACTACTCAACTCTGCCATAGTAGTGGGAAAGAAGACATTGACAATGCTTAAAACTAATGAGTATAGCTATGTTCCACTGAAATTTTATTTATGCACACTGCAATCTGACTTCACGTAACTCACATAATTTTTATATGTCCCCTCCCCCAAATAGTTTTCAACCATTTAGAAATGTAAAATCATTCTGCCTCTTGGTTTGCCAGTTATACAGAAACAGGCGGCACGCCAGCTTTGGGCTGCAGGTGCTTTCCTTCCCAGGTTTCGTCTCCTGCCATGAAGTGTATCAGTGTCACACCAAGATTTCTTTCAGTTAGATACTAGCCTTCTTTGAAAGTGTTCTCTTGATGGTACTGAGAATCCCTAAGGAATAAAACAAACCCACCATACCTCTGACTTAGCTTCCTGTTTCTGTCCAAAGGGCTTCCCTGGTGTCTCAGATGGTAAAGAATCCACCTGTAATGCAGGAGACCTGGGTTTGATCCCTGGGTAGGGAAGATCCCCTGGAGAAGGGAATGGCTATCCGCTTCAGTATTCTGGCCTGGAGAATTCCATGACTGTATAGTCCATGGGGTTGCAAAGAGTCGGATATGACTGAGTGACTTTCACTTCTGTCCAAAATCTAAAATTATAAAATTCTGAGCTAAAGATGAACACCTTTATTTCTATTTTAGAAAAACAACTATTTCACTTTCTCCAGAAACTGTTCACTGAATGTACTGATATATTTTATAAATTCTCTTTCCTTGTAAAAATTTCCCATTGCTTTATAGATTTGCTGAGACAAAATTGACTTGATAGTGAAGATCTTATGTGTGTGTTGTCCTGTGGAAACCGTACTCCATTATATACGCTTCTTTTTTATAATTTGTTTTTTAATTGACTGCCACAAAGAAATATTGCCTATTAGTAGTGACCACGTATTTAGAAATGTTTTGTTTGCCATGTACTCTCTCAAGGACCTAATACAAACATTATCTCATTTAATCACCATCAAAACCTTTGTGTAGTAGGTGTTTATGTCATTTCAGATTTAAAAAATATGGGTCACTCATTTCTCCAAAGAAGACACACAGATGGCTAAGAGACACATGAAAAGATACTCAACATTACTAATTATTAGAGAAATGCAAATCAAAACTATAATGAAAAAAACTATAATGAGATATCACCTCATACCAGTCAAAATGGCTATCATCAAAAAAATCCTCAATAAATGTTGGAGAGGTGTGGAGAGAAAGGAACCCTCCTACACTATTGGTGGGAATGTATTAATAAATTGGTACAGCTACTATACAGAATAGTATGGAGATTCCTTAAAAAACTAAAAATAGAAATACCATATGACCCTGCAATCCCACTCCTGGGCATATATCTGCAAAAAAAAAAAAAAAAAAAACACCCTTGTTTGAAAGGATACATGCACCCCAATGTTCATTGCAGCACTATTTAAAATAGCCAAAACATGGAAGCAACCTAAATGTCCATTGACAGAGGAAGGGATAAAGATGTGGTGCATATATACAATGGAATATTACTCAGCTATGAATGAAATAAAGCCATTTGCAGCAACATGGATGGACCCAGAAACTGTCAGCCTGAATGAAGGAGTCAGGGAAAGAGAAATATCCTATGACATGGCTTACATTCTGAAATCTAAAAAAAAATTGATACAAATGAACTTATTTGCAAAACAGAAGTTGACTGAAGACTCAAAGAAAGAACTCATGGTTACCATAGGGGAAGGAAGGGGAGGAGGGATAGTTAGGGTTTGGGATGAACATGTACACACTGCTATATTTAAAATGGGCAACCAGCAAGGGGAACTCTGCTCAATGTGATATGGCAGCTAGGATGGGAGGGGAGTTTAGGGGAGAATGGATACGTGTACATATATTTTTTATGGTTTCTACCTTCCTGAATTCAAATTTATTAAAATGGTCTCCTGAGACTTCCCTGGTGATCCAGTGGTTAAGACGCCACACTCCCAATGCCGGGTGCATAGGTTCGATCCCTGGTCAGGGAACTAGGATCCTGAATTGCCCTGAAGCATGGCTAAAAGAAAAAAAATATAAAAAAGAAAAAAATATATTAAAAAAAATGTCTCCTATTTTCAATACTTTTCATAAAGTACACCAATCTCCAAGCTGTTTATAAGACTGCTTAGAGACTTATTTAAAAGAAATCTATGTCAGAGGATCAAATTTAGTATGCTTTTGCCTCAGTCCCAATAATTTAGATAATTTTACAATGACAGTCTTTTCCCCATTACAAGTTGTGATACCTGAATTTATTGTGCTCAAATTTAACTTCACTTTTGATCAAATTCAGTTACCCTTGAAACTATGTTTCATGCTTATCAGTTGCAGAGAAACCCATGAATTGTGAAAGAGAGCTCCTTTTCCTAGAGATTAAGCTTAGATTACTGTCTAAATTCTTAGCTCATATCTTAAATAATTTCTTAAATATTCTTATTAATTCCCCATAAGAGACTAAACTTAATTCAGAAATTGTATCACTTCTCTGACAATGGATGATCCATATGTTGTGAAGGAACTGGCTAAAATTAGTTCTTTAGGTATTACTGTAATTGAAATTTATAATCACCAAGTGAGCTTTCTTGTTTTGCAGCTAGGAGCTGGCCATTAGGACTTCATAGTATCTTTTTTTTTCTTCTTTAAATGTTTCTTGATTGCAGAATTCCTCTGATTCCACAGCCTTCCTTGTCTCCTCAAGGTGGAATACTATTGAATAATGCATACATTTAATTTTACTTACATTTCTCATGTGTTTTTATGACTAGAAGTGTAAAACCGTAAGATTTTAAAGTGAGAAAACAGTATATATAACTGATAGAGTTTATGGATTTTGTGGAAAAAATATACATATATAATATATATATAGTTATGACAAACCTAGACAGTGTATTAAAAAGCAGAGACATCACTTTACCAACAAAGGTCTGTATAGTCAAAGCTATGGTTTTTCCAGTAGTCATGTACAGATGTGCGAGTTGGATCATAAAGAAAGCTGAGTACCAAAGACTTGGATGTTTTCTTTTTTTTTTTTAATTTTATTTAATTTTTAAACTTTACATAATTGTATTAGTTTTGCCAAATATCAAAATGAATCCACCACAGGTATACATGTGTTCCCCATCCTGAACCCTCCTCCCTCCTCCCTCCCCATACCATCCCTCTGGGTCATCCCAGTGCACTAGCCCCAAGCATCCAGTATCGTGCATCGAACCTGGACTGGCATCTCGTTTCATACATGATATTTTACATGTTTCAATGCCATTCTCTCAAATCTTCCCACCCTCTCCCTCTCCCACAGAGTCCATAAGACTGTTCTATACATCACTGTCTCTTTTGCTGTCTCGTACCCAGGGTTATTGTTACCATCTTTCTAAATTCCATATATATGCGTTAGTATACTGTATTGGTGTTTTTCCTTCTGGCTAACTTCACTCTGTATAATAGGCTCCAGTTTCATCCACCCCATTAGAACTGATTCAAATGTATTCTTTTTAATGGCTGAGTAATACTCCATTGTGTATATGTACCACAGCTTTCTTATCCATTCATGCTCAACTCCAGAAAAATAAATGATCCAATCAAAAAATGGGCCAAAGAGCTAAATAGACATTTCTCCGAAGAAGACATACAGATGGCTAACAAACACATGAAAAGATGCTCAACATCACTCATTATCAGAGAAATGCAAATCAAAACCACTATGAGGTACCATTTCACACCAGTCAGAATGGCTGCGATCCAAAAGTCTACAAATAATAAATGCTGGAGAGGGTGTGGAGTAAAGGGAACCCTCTTACACTGTTGGTGGGAATGCAAACTAGTACAGCCACTATGGAGAACAGTGTGGAGATTCCTTAAAAAACTGGAAATAGAACTGGCTTATGATCCAGCAATCCGACTGCTGGGCATACACATTGAGGAAACCAGAAGGGAAAGAGACACGTGTACCCCAATGTTCATCGCAGCACTGGATGTTTTCAAATCATGGTGCTGGAGAAGATTCTTGAGAGTTCCTTGGACTTCAAGGAGCTCAAACCAGTCAATCCTAAAGGAAATCAACCCAAAACATTCACTGGAAGGGCTGATGCTGAAGCTGACGCTCAGCTATTTCGGCCACTGATGTGAAGAGTCAACTCATTGGAAAAGACCCTGATTCTGGGCAAGACTGAAGGCAGGAGAGCAGGACGACAGAGGGTGAGATGGTTGGATGGCATCACCAACTCAATGGACATGGGTTTGGGCAAGCTCCGGGAGATGGTGAAGGACAGGGAAGCCTGGCATGCTGCAGTCCATGGAGCTGCAGAGTCAGACACAAGTTAGCGACTGGACTGAATTGAACTGATATATATAAATAGAAAAAAATACTGGAAAGATCATAAATTTGAAGTGAAGTTATTCCTATGTGGTGGGATTAATGTTTATCAATTTCTTTATACTTACCTTTGTGGTTTTCAAACTTTTAACATGAACATTTATTACATTAGAAAATAATTACAGGGTTACTGTCATCATTTTACTGCACTTCATAGATGCTGCATTTTTTACAAAGTGAAGGTTGGTAGCAACCCTGAGTCAAGAAAGTCTGTCAGCACCATTCTTCCAATGGCATTTGGTCACTTCGAGTCTCTGTGTCGAATTTGGGTAATTCTTGAAAGATTCAAACTTTTCCATTATTACTGTATTTCTTACAGTGATCTGGGGTGGTGGTCTTTGATGTTATTACTATACTTACGGAAAGTTTGGATGATGGTTAGCATTTTTTAGCAATAAAGTAGTTTGAAATTAAGATATGTAGTACCCTGCTTTCTGGACTTTCCAGGTAGGGCAGTGAAGAATCTGTCTGCCAATTCAGGAGACGCAGGAGACTGGGGTTTCATTCCTGGGTCGGGAAGATCTCATGGAGTAGGAAATGGAAAACCACTCCAGTATTCTTGCTTGGGAAATCCCATGTACAGAGGAGCCAGGTGGGCTACAGTCCACGAGGTCACAGAGTCGGACACAACTGAGCATACTTACATACCCAAACACACACTGTTTTTTAAGACATAATGCTATTACACACTTAATAGACTACAGAATAGTGTAAATATAAGTTATATATGAACTGGGAAATCACGAAATTTAAATGCCACCCACTTTGTTTTGATATTCATATTTGTTTATTGCATGGTCTGGAACTGAACTGGCAGTATTTCCAAGATATGCCTGTATTTGGGGGGGGAAAAAACCCAACATAGATCTATTACCTTTTACTTAAACACATTGGCATAGATATTTTGTGGTATAATTCTGAAAACTTTACTTCTGACTAAACACACAAATGTAAAAAAATACAGCAAAATATAAATAATTACTAAGCCACTGACCTTGTTCTATAGCACTGTAGAAAATAAGGACACAAAGAAAACTCCAAAACATGGGAACTGAAAGCAGGCAGCTGATGGACAAATGGTGGGAAGACATAAAGATTTTGAGGGTCACTTCATATCCTTTTTCTTTTTTTTTTTTAAAGGAATATTTCCTAGAATGAGAGAAAAAACATGAAAAGCAAAAGATTTCTGCATTTATTATTTAGAACATTAAATGAACTCTTTAATTACAAGCATTGATGATTATGATTTATCCATTTTGAGGAAACATTTATTGAGTAAGGATATGTAGAAATGGCTTCCCAGGTGGCACTAGTGGTAAAGAACGTGTCTGCCAGTGAAAGAGGCATCAGAGACATGGGGTCAGTCCCTGGGTTGGCAAGATACCCTGGAGAAGGGCATGGCAACCCTCTCCAGTATTCTTGCCTCGAGAATCCCATGGACAGCAACCTGGCAGCCTACAGTCCATGGGGTCGCACAGAGTCAGACACGACTGAAGTGACCTAGCATGCACGTATACATATATAGAAAGAGGCCCTAAAAGGCGCTCAACAAAGCCAATCAAGACCTAAGTGAACAAATACAAAATTCAAACCTTATGTTTCATTTCTTGACCTTGGTGATAGTTACATGGGTGTTTCCACTTGGTAAACATCCATCGAACTCTATATTGGTATTAAAATTTGTGTGCTTTCCTATATGTGTTACAATTCAATTAAAATTTTTCTACTTAAAAAAAAAAAAACAATTTGCCACAGCTCTGCTTCTCTCTTTCTGAGGTGCATTACAGTGACCCCTGCGCTCGGTTCCCCAGAACGTTTCCTCCATACCCCAGCTCTGGGGTCAGAACGTTATTCCTCACTTTCTCAATCCCTCCTTTTTCAGTCCTCTGTGGGATGGAAAGGAAAGCCTTTCATATCCTCACATTATCAGCGTTTTTTCTTGGTTAAAACGTTAGGTTATTTAACCTGAGAAAAAGGGAAAAGGTCCTCCACGATACCTTTTACTTTATGGGATCCATGTGACACAGGAATCTTGGACCTATACAATGCAAAAAAATGGCAAGACTAAAAAAAGAAAGAATTTTTTCTACTCCTCCAATATCAAGCACTCAAATAACAAACACTATTAGCTATATGTCATCTGTGTTTGTAGGATCATTTGCCTTAGGCAGAATGAAATTAAATAATAGGTCTGAGCCAATTCTGAAGCCTTAGTCCCTCCAACCCAGGCTTTAACCTTTTCTGAAGCTTTCATTTCTAACCTTTTAATCCTCTTCACAGTGTGTTGACGGTCATCCTGGGAATGATTTATGCAAGGAGCCCACTGGTCAGGACCATTCAGCTGTGGCACTACCTTCAGGACTGGAAATGAATTAATTCATCTATGTTGCTCTTTTGTGTTTTTCTGGATCCTCTTTATATGATCCATTTAACAATATATGTATCAACCAACACAAAACTGTAAAGCAATTATATTCCAATTAATTTTTTATATGTTTACTGATATATATATATATATATATCAAAACACATTATTTACTCATTTCTGATTGCTAGGAGCCAGAGGGCTTAAAGGAGAATAAGAAAAGAAAATAATAGACACAGTGCTACATGTATCTAATTTTAGTTTTCTCAATTGCATTTAATATTATTTCCTCTACACATAAGCACCCTATTTGATATTGGAAAAAATTTTTCATACATTTCTTAATCTTCATTCATATTTCCCTTGTTGTGGTACCTTGAATAAATCATGCAATATGTGTTGATATATTGTGTATTTGCTAGTTCCCAGGAAAAAACATTACATCATCTCTGTGAAGAAGAACTGGTTTATTTACATATTTAAACACCAGAATAGCTGACACATATATATAAAAGCATATTAATAATTTGAAATTACTTAAAAAACAAGAATTTGATTGATTTATATATCGGCCTCTACATTAAACACTGAATCCTATAACCAATTATATGAGTGACTTCCTTCATTTCTGGTTTTTCTATACACTATACTTTTATAATATCTGTACGTGAACCCTCCATGGATAAGGGTCCAAAGTGATTGTGTGTAATGTAAATGCCCCCCCCAATCATTAGGAATGCATGCTATAAGAAATTTCAAAGAGCATCAGAAATTATTCCATTCACATAAAACTTAAAACTTCTAAATATAAAAGGTCATCATAAAAATAAAAAGACAATGATTGCAAATTTATGACATAAAAATTTACTCTTGTTTGTGTGTAAAGAATTCCTTTAAAATCATGAGGAAAATACAAACAGAAAATAGGTATAGGCCATAAACTGGCAATTCACAACAAAAGACAAAAAATATAAATGACCGATAAATGTGTGGAAAATATTCAGCTTCACTAGTGGTTGCAGCATTGCCACATAACACAGCAGGATGCATTTTTCATGTAACATCAATGAAATCAAGATTTTTTTTTTTACTAACTAACTATCCATGATATGTAGGGGGCATCCCTCATGGCTGAGATGGTACAGAATTTGCCTGCAATGCAGGAGACCCAGATTTGATCCTTGGGTTGGAAAGATCTCCTGGAGAAGGAAATGGCAGCCCACTCCAGTATTCTTGCCTGGAGAATCCCATGGACAGAGGAGCCTGGCAGGCTACAGTCCATGGGGTCCAAAGAGTCAGACACAACTGAGCGACTAACATATTACGATATTTAGGATGCTGGGAAATGAGCACTCCTATATACTGTTAACATAAGTAAAATGCTGGAAACTGTCAGGAAAAAAATTTGACCACGTGCATTGAATTCATACCTTTGACCAAGTGATGCAGCTTCTAGGAATCTCTTCTAAATTATCGTAGATTAATTCAAGGATGTATGTACAGATAGAGATCACAGTAATGTACACAGTTGTGAAAAATAAAAACAACCTCAATATCCAACAATCACAAATAAAGAAAACTCAGGCTAAGAAAGTATTTAAATAACATTTCCAAACTCACAGGAAATAAAGTGCAGGGCTGAACTCAAACACAGGTCTGTCTGCCTCCAGCTCCCCACCCTTAAGTCCCTCAAGCTTGTGGTTTCCCTGAAACTTTCTTGAGGTGTCTCTCAGATTCTGGCATTTCTATTTTTTCTGAGCTCAGAATTAGATAGTGGTTTCCTGTCTCTCCTGTGGCCCAGCCTCAGTGCTCTGGGGTCCAAGTAAGATTTCTTGGGGTGGGTGTGGGAGGGATGCAGAGTGGAATAAAGCTGCTAAACAGCAAAACATGACCTTTGACCCCCTCTATCACAATGGGTTGAGTCCCATTCTGCACCGGTGTGAGATGCAGAGGGAACCTCTGTCTCCTCAGAACATGCAGTGGCTGAGTCCCAGTGCTGGCAGGCTGGCAGGAAGACACCCTAACCCAGCACTGTGTCATCAAGATGGCACACCTCAGAACATTTACTGCTTTTAGATTGTGATTATCACTCCCCTGCCCTAGGAACCAAGAGCCCCTGCCAGCCTGCCCTGTCCCTCTTTTCTGTATTTTCTCACTGCAGAAGCAGTACTTCTAAAAGCCTCTAGTTCCTCTGCCAAACACTCTGACAAGGAAAGACAATGGCTAAGGTGCTTCTCACAGTCAACAACACACAGGCAGAACTGTCATCTCTAAGTTGGATTTTTTGGGTTCCTCAATACCTGAATCAGCTGTTGTAACTGAAAATGCCAACTGTCTAATTTTCCCTGCCCTGATTTAAATGCCAACTAAATTTAATTACCCTAAGCCAGTGATTTTCGAAGCGGGCTAGATCACCTGAAACTTGTTAGATATGCAGATTCTTGGGCCCTACTCAGAACCCACTGGGGAGTGAGTACAGGAGGGTGGGGTGCCTAAATACAGGTGGTAACAGACCCTGCAGCGTATTCTGATTCCCTCAGGTCAGAACCATTGCTCTAAGCTTCTACCCCTTCCATTCCTTACACCGCCGGACAACTGTAATCACACCCTTCTATGTGGCTCCACTGTGTTGCTGTATTACGTTATGATATTTAGTTGTGAGTCTGCCCCCCGCCATTGTGAACTCCTTAAATAACAGAACCTAGGTTTTTAGGTGTTCATATTTCTAGGGCAAGCACAGAACCTGGCACTTATTAAATGTGTGTTAAATGAATATTGCATAAATTGAGGCATTAAGAAAAGGGCTCTCCTGGTGGCTCAGACAGTAAAGCATCTGCCTGCAATGTGGGAGACCTGGGTTCAATCCCTGGGTTGGGAAGATCCCCTGGAGAAGGGAATGGCTACCCACCCCAGGATTCTTGCCTGGGAAATTCCATGGATGCAGGAGCCTGGTGGGCTAGTCTGTGGGGTTGCATAGAGTCAGACATGACCAAGCAACTAACACTCCACTTATAATAGACAAGAGAAAGTCTGAAACCCGCAGGTGTTAGTGGGAGAAGACTATCCATCCACACAGTGCACGACTGCCTAGTCATGGTCCCAGGCTTCCAAAAGCTGCTTCTCCTACATCATCTTTCATAGATTTCACTATATTCTCACTGCATCTGAATTTTTAGCAACAGTTCCCTTATGCACACTATCTTGAGCTGCAATTAGTTCCAGTTTTGTCATCTTGATCACATCTTTCACAGAGAGCTATTTTTTTTTTTTTTCATGTTGGAAATCTAAGACATTGTTGAACATGAAAGTGAAGTGAAAGTGTTTAGTCTTTGTTCAATGTCTCCAACTCTTTGCAACCCCATGGACTGTAGCTCACCAGGCTCCTCTGTCCATGGAATTCTCAGCAAGAATACTAGAGTGGGTTGCCATTCCCTTCTTCAGGGTATCTTCCCCACTCAGGGATCAAACCTGGGTCTCCTGCATTGCAGGCAGATTCTTTACCGTCAGAGGTTAGCTAGCATTTATTAAGTTCATACTACTCATTTATTTAAGAAATATGTATTGAGTGTCTACTACATGCCAAGCACTGTTCAGGTACACTATGAAATAGAAGAGACAAAACCCTGTGCTCTGTGTCTGGCTCTGGGCTGGGTGTTCATGTTCAATCCTACGTTGTGAAAATTAACTTGTGAAGTGTCATGATGCACTTTAGCTTAATGGGGGAAAATGCCTAATTTACATTCATCTTTTAACTCTATTTTGAATGGCAAAAGGGGCCATCATATTATCACTAATTATGCCATATCCCTTTATAGATTATAAAATTTACCAAATTCCTTTTCTGGCTCTCAGTTCTTCATTATCTAGCATGGAGTAGGCACTCATGAAAACTGCACCCTAATGGATTTGACCCAACTCTCCCTGTTTATTGAGTGAGGTGACTAATAGTATTCTGCGCCCAGGCAGCAACTTGAATAAGACTGTTAAAGGTCCTGGGTGCCTGGGGTTATTGTTAAGATGACAACCACATGGCACAGGACTTCAAGACTTCCATTTGATTTCTAATCTAATCCCTGTTTAATCTGGGAACTACTGAAGAGTAATGATGAAATTTTAAATCTAAAAGTTTTCCTACTTAAATAGTATTTTTTTCCTTTCTCTTTTTTTAAATTTTATTTTATTTTTAAACTTTACAATATTGTATTTTTAAAAACACACAACAAGATATTGTTTTCCTGTGGTTTTAAAAAAAATCAGATAACATAAAATTTACCATCTAAACCATCTGAAAGTATTCAGTTCAGTAGGGTTGAGAAAAGGCTGTGAAATAGATCTCCTGGACTTTATCATCTTGCAAATCTGAAACTCTTGTACCCATTAAGCAACTCCCCTCAACCTCCCTCCCTGGAATATTTTTACAGGGCTTTCAGATACAAAGTTTATAGAGTTTGACCCTTTTTTCTTGTACAGGTCTCTAAAAGCCCAAGGAGAAAATAGAGAAGGCAAAACACTTCTATGTTTCTCTGTGAGTTATCTTACTCATCTGTAAAAATCAATGGCTGTCGGAGAGCCCCCTGAGTACCTTCAGATCTTTAACAGATAACTCTGCCTTTAGTCATGCCAGGAAGTTGAAAAGTGTTTTGCCTGTTTGTGAGTTTTGGAAGAACACCTAGAAACAGGTTCTAGGAGACAGAAGGGCCTTGCAGCTGTGGGCTCATCTGCCTCCCAGTGCTGGCCTTCTCGCCCTCACACTGCAAACAACAGCACGTGGCTTGCACTTAAATAGTTCCAATGGCAGAAGTCTCACACCTGAGGCCAGTGTTCCTTCCTTGCCTTTCCTTTACGGTTGCTATAGATTCTGAGAATATGTCACAAAACTGCTCTCCCACGTGCCTGAAAGTATTTGGAATTACCTGTCTGGTCTGATTCTGTGTCTTAACTGCTTCAGGCTTGCTTTCTTTTCTCCTAGATGCAATCAGGAAATACTGAATTTAAGAAATAGTAAAAGAAAATATTTCCAATGAGCAGAATATTAATATGTGACAACTGAGCTTTCCCTATCAGTAGGGTTTATTCATGCATTCGACTGACAGCAATACAAGTAACAGCTTTGATGTGGAATAGAACCTAAAAGCTGGGAGACCTACCAGTGGGATACCTTTCTTTGTTTGGCTTGGGTTTTTTTAATTTATTATCTATTTAATTTTTGGCTGCACTGGGTCTTCATTGCTGCATGCAGGCTTTCTCTAGTTGAGGCAAGAGGGGGCTTATTCTCCAGTTGCCGTGCTTGCTCGGGCTTCTCATTGCAGGGGCTTCTCTTGTTGCTGAGCACCGGCTCTAAGGCTCTTAGGCTTCAGCAGTTGCAGCTTGTGGGCTTTAGAGTGCGGGCTCAGTAAGTGTGGTACACTGGCTAGTTGCTCTGCAGCATGTGGAATCTTCCCAGACCAGGGATCGAACCTGTGTCCCCAGCACTGGCAGGTGAATTCTCAATCACTGAACCACCAGGGAAGTCCTGGTTTGGTTTCTTGTCTTCTCAAAATCTCCAATGTCATCTTTACTCCCATTCTTAGTCCATATGATTCAGGTCAAGTTGCCCCACAACTGCCTTTATAGGCAAGGATGTCATCCCCACCATGGTACTGATGGAAGCCACTGCATTACCCCTCATCCTTGGCTAACGCTTTGGGAATTGCCTCTTGCGAGACATGGGTGTCCAGAGCAAGACCCAATAATAGGTGCCAGAATGTAAATTTTAAATACAGGATTATGGTCAAAGAGAATCAAAGTGAACAGGCTGCAATGAAGGTCACTGGCTCAATCTGATTGGAAGGATAGCTGGGAAATTAGGTATACTAAATAGTATAAAAATAAAGTGAGATTTTACTAAGAAACTACTAATGGATAAAGAAAATATAAAGGTAGACCTAACCCAGAAAACATTTATAAAGAATTAAGAATCAAACAGATGTCATATATATCTGAAATGTATTGAAACTTTATTTTTTCACACAAGAATGTAACATGCTATTTCCATATTGAGCCCCATGTGTGTTTTGTCTTTTTTTTTTGCAACGTTGTTACAGTAATACCTTCTATACAGTCGATGTATCCATCGCCTATTTCAAAAAGCATTTGTGGACATTTCAAAGTGAACGGTGCCTCTGAGTTGAAGATTAACTTGTTTAGAAGACTTTGTGCTGCCAAAAATACCAAACGATAACCAAAAAAAAATAAAATAAAATAAATAAATAGCTCCAACTTTGCTGATCTTTACAATAACCTGATCTCTCTCATGGCTATCTACTTTTGAAGCTCCATTAACTCTATCCTGCACAGGCTACTAGGGAAGTAGCTTTCCAGTTTTTTGACCCTGACACATATACAAAATACTTTATATGGAAGTTTAGAATAGACGTTTGCATGTATACATACAACAGAGGAAACGTGTTACGAAATATTGCTTTCCTTTACTATTTGCAAGTCACTAATATTTTCTATTCCATTCCCTTCTACTTCATCCTATTCTATTCCCTCTACTTGTTTTGTTCTATCCTATTTCACTTTAAAATGTCATTTTGGGGGCTTCCTTGGTGGCTCAGTGAATAAGAATCTGCCTGGCAACGCAGGGAACACGGGTTCAATCCCTGATCCAGAAAGATCCCACATGTGCTGAAACTACTGAAGTCTGAGTGCCTGAAAGCCGGTGCTCCACCAGAGAAGCCACCACACCGAGAAGCCCAAGCATCACAACTAGAGAGCAGCCCCTGTTAACCACAACAGAGAAAGGCCCTGTGCAGCAAGGAACACCCAGCACAGCCAGAAATATAAATAAATAAAAATTACTTTTTAATGTCATTTTTGACTCACAAAGTTGATTTCACAACTTACTAGTTGATCTTAATGAATAGTTTGAAAAATACTGCCCTAGTCTGCTGCTGCTGCTGCTGCTAAGTCGCTTCAGTCGTGTCCGACTCTGTGCGACCCCATAGACGGCAGCCCACAAGGCTCCCCTGTCCCTGGGATTCTCCAGGCAAGAACACTGGAGTGGGGTGCCATTGCCTTCTCCAAGTCTATGGTGCAGCAAAGGATGAAAACCAGCAAGGTTCTCTCTCTGGACCCGGCTCAAGAACTTTGCCAGTCTATTTCAGATTATTTCTACACTTCTTTTTCATTCATTCACTTATTCCCTCATTTCACTTATTAGAGGAATAGCTATGAAGTCCCTAGCATGAGTTGGGCACTTGAGTCCATTATTAGGAAAACAGTGATGGGCAGGCTAGATTCCAGAGCTCACAGAACTAACCAATTCTAAGGAAACTCGAGTCAGAGGAGATCTAAACCCCAAGGGAGGTGCAGTGGTGGCGTGAGGAAGGAGGTCAAATGTGTCCTTCCATCACGGCACCGGGGGAATCACTTATGCAACAGTTTCTTGGTGGTAACAATGAGTGCAAGTTTCAGAAAGGAAGCCGCTGTATTTGGTTCTGCTGATAGATGAGGAATGAACAGTCTCTTCACTGCTGCTCACCTGAAAATGTCGGGTGGGGAACACAAATGATTACAATAGTGCAACAGACTCACATAACCATTTTGAGTCGTAGAGCGTTAAGGGATAGTTAAATACAGAAGCAATGAAGACTGTAAGGAGGAGGAAATGGCAGAAGACAAGGGCAAACACTGGGGAAGGAGCATGGCTGTGGGCAAATATTCTTCCAGAATAGGAAGAGATTTGAGTATTTTTATCAGGTTGAGGGAAAGGAACCAGTGGAGAGGTCAAGACAGGTTATGACTATTTGATATAGTAAGGTGTTGGTGGATTTGGGGATGGGGTGAAGAAGTGAAAGATTTCATCTGGGAAAGAGTAACTAGCCTGCTGACCATTTTATGGATAAAACAAAGCATAACAGTCAAAGTCTGCAATATTATTAAATTTATTACAAAGAGTAAAAAAATATTATATGATATGGTGGGCATTTTTTCATTAGCTACATTTTCTCTTTTTCTAGAATGACATAGAGATAGCAAGCTGTCCTGAACTTACTTCTTCAGTTATAAGTCCTCCTGCCTCATCTCTTTATTTCACTGATTTTTTTTCCTTTGGGCCTGCCAAAATGACATCATCTTTCACACGTGGCCCTTTATTTTTAAACTTGTACTTGAAGAATAATATATACATAGAAACGTACAGGAAACAAAAGTGTACAGCTTGATGAACTGTTCACAAAATGAGTACATCTGCGTGTAGCATATAGCCCTTTAAAAAACAGCATTACCAGCACTCCAGAAAATTGACATCTCCAGACCCCTACCAGTTATTCTCTCTCCATCCAAGGGTAACGACTACCCTGACTTCCAACAAGGGGTACACTTTTTGGAAAAGTCTTTACTGAATTTGTTACAATACTGCTTCTGTTGTTTATGTTTTGGTCTTTTTTAGCTCGCCGACCAGGGATCCAACCTGCAACCCCCTGCACTGGAAGACAGAATCTTAACCACTAGACTGCCGGTTAAGTCCCACGGGGTACACGTTTAGACAAGAAAATCATCTAAGCTCTCTAACAGATAAATAAATCCATGTGCACGAAGGTATTTCTTTAAAAGTTGTCCAAACAGGGACACTATTTCCAATCTGTTCTTAGTTGTTTATTCAAATGTTTCCCTCACTCCTATATTGTTTGCCTAGTTGGAGTAAAAGTGAAGAGTAGACCAATCAGAAGGCTTTTTCCTGGAAGACTCCCCTTAGAAACAAACATTTTGAAATGAAATGGGAGATAGAATGGAAACCAAATGTGAACCACCTTTTCTATAACAAGTAACCTGTCTCTGGCTATCGTATACATCTGCGCTTTGGCATCTTTTTCTAAAGCCCAGGATATATTTTCATATTACTTCCAAAATGAAATTCTAAAAACTACAGAAAAGTCAAAACAATCCACAGTTACTACCCAGAGAGACCACTGTTTATAACAGTGAAATACAGGAAACATCTTACTGTCCATAAGCAGTAACATTTCAATGTCCATCAATTTGTAAGTGAAAAAAGTCTCAGAACTATTTGCATAAAACTATTTCACTCATGCTAAAAATGCATAGATGAAAAAAAATTTGGACATTTATTTTTTAACCCAAAACAACCCTCTTTGATCTCACATAGACACGATTTAAATGTTTTTTTCAGAGTAATTAAGAACACTTTAATACTTTGAGAGACAATGCTATTTGAGAACAATGACAAAGGCTTATTTTTCATTTATTCAATGCATATTTATTGGTAAATAATGCTTTGGAAGCCAACACTCAAATGTCTTGTGGAAACATTAGGTATTTAGATATTACATATAAAATATATTAGGCACTAATTCATAATTTTCAGCGTGTCATTCTCTTTTGTCATTGAAGTGTCACTAAGCCAAGTATGATTTATTCAGATATATTATATGAGAAGTTAACCTGGTTACCAGTGACAAAAAGGGAGTGAAGAAGGGGGAGGAGACAAGGGGAAGGTCAAGAATGAGATGAAATTTTCTTTTCACATACGTATTACTATTTACCTGTATTATTGCATTTACACATATAATTGTAATTATTTACTTCAGGTCTCTTCCAACAGATTACACACTCTTTAAACGTAAAGATAATGCCATACTCCCTAGCTTCTAGGATACTGCTCAGCACTATACCTGAGCCAATATTTACATAATGGTACTTAGATACCAATAGTAGTACCTAAATATTTTCAAAAGCAGGTCCTTTTTTTAGGTGGATATTTCCATCTGAATGATTTACTTAGCAACTGTGGAAGATTTTCTTTTCCAAAGATGACCACCATGATATATTCCATCCCTTACACTCCTTGTTTGGTGAGAAGGTGACACTCCTCCCATCAAATAGTGTGGCCAGTGTCCCCACCTCTCAAACCTGGTCAACCTCTGTGATGGCCTCAATATAGTGGAAAGTGGTGCCATATGATTTCCAAAGGTAGGTCAGAAAATGCCTTGGACTTCTGCCTTGTCCTCTTGGGACACTTGCTCTTGGAAGCCGGCCATTGTGCAAGGAAGCCAAGCTGGCTCACGGAGAGGCCACATGCAGGTGTTCCAGCCAACAGCCCGAGCTGAAGTCCCAGTATCAGCCAGCATCAACTGCTAGATGTGGGAGTGAATCTCTGGATGATGCTCCTGGTCTTGAGCTGTTGTCATCAGCTGATGCTGCGAGGAGAAGGAAAAAGGTGTCTTCCCTGTGCCCTATCCAAATTGTAGATTCAGGAGCAAAATAATTGTTTTAAGCCTCCTTTACATACTTATGTGCTTCCCAGGTGGTGCAGTGGTAAAGAATTCACCTGCCAAAGCAGGAGACACAAGGGATGTGGGTTCAATCCTTGGGTCAGGAAGATGCCCTGGAGAAATAAATGACAACCCACTCCAGTATTCTTGCCTGGAGAATCCTATGAACAGAGGAGCCTGGCAGGCTACAGTCCATGGGGTCACAAAGAATTGGACACCACTGAATGTGCACCACATCCTGCACTTCCCTATACTAATAGGTAGCTTGCTGTGCAGCAATAAATAAGCAGAACAGATACCACTAGTTCACACACCAATGGAAATGGAGGGAAGGCTCAGGGCCTTCAGAACCCTCCCCCTCCTCTTCTATTTCCTGTTCTTAACCCAGGTGTACAGAGGCACATCATGGAAATGGAAGTAGGATTAGAAACAGCAGGATGAGCCCAAACTAGGACAAACAGTCCCTGAAAAATTAATTAGAGCCCATTAAATTTCAAACAAAAACACTCAAAATGCATTTGTGATGCCTGGATTTTTTTCTTTTTTTCCTAAGGGAGGAAGCAGAAAGCAATTTTCAGTGATTACCAAATGATTGTGACAACCTCTTCTAATGTCTTATTAATATATTAAGAAACATGTTCTAGGTATGGGAAGTTTAATTATCTGATGCTGGTATTTTGTGATCTTGTAATGAAGGACCTGTTAACTTGCTGCGGGACGATTTGCCTAAACTAACTGAATAATCAGTGTGGACAGAATATGGTTACTGACCTCATCAATGCCTTTGACACAGTAAATAATATTGTGCTGAAAAAATTACACAGGAGTGAAATGTGTGACACAAGCATGGATGAGTTAACTGGCTGGTTCACGGACATAGGCTGCTTTCTTTCCTGAGAAATTACGTGTGACAGTTAAATTAACCTTAAGGGACTTGGAGGCTGGCAGAGATTTGCATATTTTTTTTCTATTCTTTATTTATGAACTGCCAAGTTCTTTCGAGAGTACAACAGTGCACTTTTATATTAACAATGAAATACATTATTTGGGAGGAAGCACTGAAAAATGAGATTGAAGAAACCAACTTGGGTCTTATCAACCATTTCAATCTATGAAAATACCGCAGCATTTAACCTTGGGTAGAACTGCTTTGGCGTTTCAGTGAAGACAAAATGTAAGCTATTTTTTTTTATTAAGAACAAAAAAGGCCTAAATTAGATCCTAATTTTCCTTTTATTCCCATTTAAATCAAACTACCTATTTTTGACCTCGAAAATGGCAGCTGTCAAGCTCACAAGTAGTCTGACTTTGGCCAACAGGGGTGTACTTCTTTAGTTATCCAATTGAACAAACATGAGCCTTTCTACTTACTCTCTGGAAGTGGGCCACCCGCCCTGATAAAGTTGGAAGAATTGGACACTGAGACCCTCTGCTCCTCCCTCTAATGTTTCCTTCCTCTTTCGGGTCTTCAACTCTAAGTGCAAGCTAATTTAAACAAACTACAAATCTGAATCCTAATCACATTTTTTTAAAGGATGTCAAGAATATTGTATTATGCAGAGCTTGACCCTGGGTCGAGAAGATCTCCTGGAGAAGGAAATGGCAACCCACTCCAGTGTTTTTGCCTGGAAAAATCCCATGGATGGAGGAGCCTGGTAGGCTACAGTCCATGGGGTCGCAAAGAGTCGGACATGACTGAGCAACTTCACTTTCACTCCACTTACATATTATGATTATAAAGAACATTAACAACTAGGGAGATCTTATTATATAGAACAGTAATTGTGATTACAACTATGCAGAGAAGTTAATAAGAAAAAGAAGGAAACATTTAAAAATGCTAACAATGATTGCATTATGATAGTATAATAATTTTTTCTTATTTTTCTCTATATTCTGTAAAGGTGATTTTACATATATATATTATATATAATGTATAATAATTATAATTTATTTTAATTTTATTAATAAAATATTTAATAAACAATTGTATATAATTATATATTATATAATATATAACATTATTTTAAATATTACATATTATACATAATAATAAGTAATATTAATATTATAATATATTATGTTGTATTATATATTTATAATATATTATATATTATATTATATTGTATTATATTTATAATATATTATATTGTATTGTATTGTTTATAATATAATAATCAATAAATATAATATATAATAATACAATACACTAATTTATTATTTATTTTATTACTAAATATTATAATACATATAATAATTTTTTCTTATTTTTCTCTACATTCTGTAAAGGTGATTGATTTTATATATATTATATTTTATATTTTATATATATATATATATATATATATATATATATATATATATATATAATGTAATTGCTAAGTTAACCATACCTGTTAATAAAATTGGAAGAAAAGGAAGGGGGGGAAAACCAATTGGTAAGTACTTAATGCTTAAATCCAGCAGGAGAGAATAGAGATTGTTTTGAGCTACACCTAAAATTAAGTGACACATAAGGATGGAGAAAGTCTTGACAGAGGTCCTTCTCATGTCGTATCACTCATATTCAACAGGCACACGCACACAGAGACGACTTCCATTGTTAAGAGTGGACACAGTCCCCTTACAGATAAACTACTCCCAATCCTAATTTTCCTCAAAAAGAGTCTTTGCCTGACTTCTCCAACTAATCCCTCCACATTTTCAACCCTTCACACAAAGTGGAGTTTTAAAAAGGCATTCTGTTTATAAGGAGGCATGAATGATATCTTACTTTTTCATTTAGAAAAGAGCAAATGCGGGAATTGCAAGGCTGTCTTTGAGGAAATGAGAATCAGTCTACATGAAGAGCAATGAAGAACAAATGCAGATGTGATACTGTCAGAGCTAAGCTTGGTTTTGAGAGGAAAAAAAAAAACTAAAACCAGCATAGGAAAGCCAATAAGTGGTAGAAGTGGAATTTGCAAAATAGATGTAATTGAACCACAAACTTTAGAGACAAATGTTGATACAAACAAAAGTTAGGCTTTGAACAAAAATCAAATTAACCTGAAGTGGTTGGGAGAAAGGGGGTATTCTAGGTTTCCCAAGTGGTCTGGGGCTAGGTATCTGCAGCCTTCTGGCCTGCTCTTCTCTCACAACAAACTGTGGAAAATTCTTAAAGAGATGGGAATACCAGACCACCTTACCTGACTCCTGAGAAATCTGTATGCAGGTCAAGAAGCAACAGTTAGAACTGGACATGGAAAAATGGACTGTGGAATACTTTCCCAAATTGGGAAAGGAGTATGTCAAGGCTGTATATTGTCACCCTGCTTATTCAACTTACATGCAGAATACATCATGCGAAATGCTGGGCTGGATGAAGCACAAGCTGGAATCAAGATTGCAGGGACTAGTATAGCCACTATGGAGAACAGTGTGGAGATTCCTTAAAAAACTGGAAACAGAACAGCCATATGACTCAGCAATCCCACTGCTGGGCATACACACAGAGGAAACCAGAATTGAAAGAGACACGTGTACCCCAATGTTCATCGCAGCACTGTTTACAATAGCTAGGGCATGGAAGCAACCTAGATGTCCATCAGCAGACAAATGGATAAGAAAGCTGTGGTACCTATACACAATGAAATATTACTCAGCTATTAAAAATAATGCATTTGAATCAGTTCTAATGAGGAGGATGAAACTGGAACCTATTATACAGAGTGAAGTAAGTTAGAAAGAAAAACACCAGTACAGTATATTAATGCATATATATGGAATTTAGACGGAGAAGGTGATGGCACCCCACTCCAGTACTCTTGCCTAGAAAATCCCATGGATGGAGGAGCCTGGTGGGCTGGCTCCTAAGGGTCGCTAAGAGTCAGACACGACTGAGTGACTTCACTTTGACTTTTCACATTCATGCATTGGAGAAGGAAATGGCAACCCACTCCAGTGTTCTTGCCTGGAGAATTCCAGGGACGGAGGAGCCTGGTGGGCTGCCGTCTATGGGGTCACACAGAGTCCGACATGACTGAAGTGACTTAGCAGCAACAGCAGCAGCAGCATGGAATTTAGAAAGATGTAATGATGACCCTGTATGCGAGACAGCAAAAGAGACACAGATGTAAAGAACAGACTTTTGGACTCTATGGGAGAAGGCGAGAGTGAGATGATTTGAGAGAATAGCATTGAAACATGTACATTACCATATGTGAAATAGATCACCAGTCCAAGTTTGATGCATGAGACAGGGTGCTCAGGGCTGGAGCACTGGGATGACCCTGAGGGATGGGATGGGGAGGGAGGTGGGAGGGGGGTTCAGGATGGGGAACACATGTACACCCATGGCTGATTCATGTCAATGTATGGCAAAAAACACTACAATACTGTAATTAGCCTCCAATTAAAATAAATTAATTAAGAAAAAAAAGATTGCAGGGAGAAATATCAAAAACCTCAGATATGCAGATGACACCACCCTTATGGCAGAAAGCAAAGAGGAACTAAAGAGTCTCTTAATGAAAGTGAAAGAGGAGAGAAGCTGGCTTAAAACTCAGCATTCAAAAAACAAAGACCATGGCATCTGGTCCCATCACTTCATGGCAAACAGATGGGAAAACAATGGAAACAGTGACAAACTTTATTTTCTTGAGCTCGAAAATCACCGCAGATGGTGACTACAGCTATAAAATTAAAAGATGTTTGCTCCTTGGAAGAAAAGCTATGACCAACCTAGGTAGTATATTAAAAAGCAGAGACATCACTTTGCTGACAAAGGTCCGTCTAGCCAAAGCTATGGTTTTTCCAGTAATCGTGTATGGATGTGAGAGTTAGACCATAAAGAAAGCTGAGCGCCGAAGAATTGATGCTTTTGAACTGTGGTGTTGGAGAAGACTCTTGAGAGTCTCTTGGACTGCAACTAGATCAAATCAGTCAATCCTAAAGGAAATCAGTCCTGAATATTCATTGGAATGACTGATGCTGAAGCCAAAGGTCCAATACTTTGGGCACCTGAAGCAAAGAACTGACTCACTGGAAAAGACCCTGATGCTGGGAAAGACTGAAGGCAGGAGGAGAAGATGACAGAGGATGAGATGGTTGGATGGCATCACCGACTCGATGGACATGAATTTGAGCAAGCTCCGGGAGTTGATGATGGATGGGGAAGTCTGGCATGCTGCAGTCCATGGGGTCGCAGAGTCAGACATGACTGAACGACTGAACTTCTCTCATAAGCATGTTATGAAACTATAATTTATACGTGTACTTGGAATACAAATTCAGATTTTAGAGATTATCAAAAAGAAGTTCTTTCTCTCCTTGCTTAAGTAAATTTAATCTTGGATGATTATGGTTTTCTGGTTCAGTATACACTTGTTGAAAAAGTTACAAGTAACTAATAATAGGTTAATGCAAAATTTATATACAGTGTTGTTTTAAAATGTTCATTTTGGCTCCTACCCTGCACTGAATTCAAAATAATTCCATCAAAATCATATTCATTTTCAAATATGAAAACCAGTATTCCTGAAATTCTGGCTGACATCATTTAAACTCATCAGTATCATTATTTTTGGCATATATTTACTATAAAAACAAAGGACAAATCATACTATCTGTGCCTTGCTTGAAGCCATTTTTTTCCTGAAAAGTATCATTAAAAAATATTTTGTTCTTAGCAAATCCATTTCATAGTCCTGATATGTGGCTGTACTAGTTCTTTGTTAATATCAACTGGGTATAACAAAGTGTTTATCCATTTCTCATCCCACAGTCATTTCTCTCTGACAAAAAAGGATGCAATAGTTGTTTGCAGAATACACCTTGCTAATGCTTTTTAATACAGAGTGAAGTAAGCCAGAAAGAAAAACACCAATATAGTATACTAACGCATATATATGGAATTTAGAAAGATGGTAACAATAACCCTGTGTACGAGACTTCAAAAGAGACACCGATGTATAGATCAGTCTTATGGACTCTGTGGGAGAGGGAGAGGGTGGGGAGATTTGGGAGAATAGCATTGAAACATGTATATTATCATGTATGAAACGAGTCGCCAGTCCAGGTTCGATACATGGTACTGGATGCTTGGGCCTGGTACACTGGGACGACCCAGAGGGAGGGTAGGGGAGGGAGGAGGGAGGAGGGTTCAGGATGGGGAACGCGGGTATACCTGTGGCGGATTCATTTCGATATTTGGCAAAACTAATACAATATTGTAAAGTTTAAAAATAAAATTTAAAAAAATTCCTCTTCTCCTTCCTTAAGTAAACAGTTCTTATCAAATTTTCCTCACCTTCTATGCAACAGTCATTCTTTCCCCTACATAAACAGCAGACATGTTCATCCAGAGCTTCCAGTTTTTCCCCAATGGTAGTTCCAGGCTCAGGACTCTATATATACATGTGTGCATGCTAAGTTGCTTCAGTTGTGTCTGACTCTGCTACCCCATGGACTGTAGCCCACCAGGCTCCTCTGTCCATGGGATTCTCCAGGCAAGAATACTGGAGTGGGTTGCCATGCTCTCCTCCGGAGGATCTTCCTGACCCAGGGATTGAACCTGCATCTCTTAAGTCTCTTGCATTGGCAGGAGGGTTCTTTACCACTAGCACCACCTGGGAAGCCCAGAGATGTACAATCTACACCAATTACTTAACTAAGGACTACAGCCAATCTATTGAGTGCATGTTTATCATTCAACTGTTACACACGTTTCAAATATGAGCCAAGTATTCTGGAGATAAATCACACATGAGTCAGGTACTTGACTCACACTTACTTTTGACAGTAATCCTTCTTAATGCTCTAATTTTATGATGTAATTTTAGTAGTGGAATTAACTTGGAACAACACAAAATTATGTAATTAATTGCATTAGCTTCAATTATAATTACTGTTTAATCTCAGCCTGACACCCCAGCTGAAAGCCAGTACACACAGAGGCAGTCACCGTGGAGGGGGGAGGCCTTCCCAGCTGCTGGTTTGTATGGACTAATTATATAAACGGTATTTATTTTTGCTAAAAAAAAAAAAATCTCAGGAACTAATCAAGCGTATGCCATTTATTTGGACATAAGGGCTTAGAGAAGTCAAGGGATAGAGAATAAAGGGAAATACTTTCAGCAATTCCTAATTATATTTCCCTCAACATTCATTTTGAAAGGGTTTAATTGATGTAATTTTAAAAAGTTTCTGTGGTCACATAAATTTGGTTTATGCTGGATTAAAAAATTAAATAAGTTTCTTTACTATATCGTTCCTTAGTCTTTAATATGTTAATATATGTTGTGAATCTCCAAGATGTGAGAAGTGTTTCTCAAACTGTTTTAAACAGAGAACACCCTCTCCTTTAAACAACTTCATTGAAGTATAATTTACATGCCATAAATTTCACTTCTTTCAGTGTACAACTAAATGATTTTTAGCAAATTTACAGAGTTGTACCACCATCACTAAAATCCAAGTTTCAAACATTTTCACCACCTCAAAAACATCCCTTCTTCCCACATTTGCCATTACTCTGAATTCCCACCTCCAGCTCTAGGCAGCCACTAATCTACCTTGTGTCTATAGATTTGCCTCTTCTGGAAGTTTTATATAAATGGAACGATACAATATTTGGTTTTTGTGTCTATCTTCTTTCACTAAGCATGGCTTTGAGGCTGATTTATTTTGTAGCATGTATCAGGACTTCATTTCTTTTTACTGACAAACAGTATTCCAAATAGATATACCATATTTTTTTAATCCATTCATGAGTGTATGGGAATTTGGATTGTTTCCAGTTTGGGGATATTGTGAATAATGCTATGGAACATTCATGTAGGAGTCTATGTTTGAACAACTGTTTGTATTTCTCTTGGGTATATATTTCAGATTGAAGTTGTAAATCATATGATGAATTTATATTTAACTTTTTAAGAAACTTCCAAACTGTTTTTCCAAAATGGCTGCACTATTTTGCATTTCCATCAGCAGTGTATGAGAGTTTTAATTTCTCTACACCCTCACCAGCTAGTCATCCTAATGGCTGTGTACTTTTATTTAACGGTGGTTTTGATTTGCATTCCCTGATGGCTAATTATGTTGAGCATCCTTTTATGTGTTTATTGATCATTCATATGTATCTTTGTTCCATTCAAATTTTTTGCCTATTTTAAAATTGGGTCGTTTTCTTGCACCGCAAGAGTTCCTTGGTATTCTATGATTTGCAAAATTTTTTCCCTCTTTTCATTTCCTTTTGGTGTCTTTTTAAGCACACATATTTTAAATTTTGCTGGAGTTCAGCTTATCAACTTTTTTCTTTTACTGCTTGTGATTTTTTTTTTTTATTTCCAAGAAAGTCATGAAGATATACTCCTATGTTTTCTTTTTAAAAAGTTTTGTTATTTAGCTCTAACATTTAGATGGAGTTTGAATAGGGTGGGATACTTCATTTGAATATATCTTTTTGCACATGGATATCCAATTGTCCCAGTACCATTTGTTGAAAAGACTACCCTTTTCCTATTGAATTTCCTTGACACCTTTGTTGAAAAGCAATTGAGCATAAATGTAAGAGTCTTTAATATGTTAATGTATGTTGTGAATCTCCAACAGGGAGGATACAGAATGTTTCCCAAAATGTTTTTAACAAGGAATTCTACCTCCTCCCCTCCCCCCCTTTTCAAACACAGGCTTTCACTTCAGTTCTCACTGCTGTCCACAGCACAGACTTTAGGGAATGCTTCTCTAAAGTGCTCAGGGCTCTAACTTTTACTTGCAACTAACCTTGTTTCTTGTTTTTAGAGGCTGGGAGCCCGAGGCTGCAAAACCAAAGACCTAATTTCTAGCAATATGCTAGAAATACATATTGTATTTCTACAGTAAATACTTAAGACAACTCACTATGCAGACATGTATGTAAAGGCTGTTGGAAATATTTGGTATTGAATTAGATTCATATTTTACACATAGAAACAAAATGAGTTTTCTCATAGGCATAATGGATGAAACTTTGGAAGTAGGGAGAATTTTGCAATTGTGTTTTACATATTTAGGGCAGTGCAGCTTACCTGATCATGACATCTGACAGGAGTAAACATCAGTAATAAGTTGTCATAGTAAAGAAGATCTATTTACACACACTTTATCATATATATACACACACACCTATAGACACATATCTGTTGGAAATGTACTTTTTTCTTTTTTAAAACTAGTAGATTTTGTCCTAACGCTTTTATTTAATCAACTATAAGGCACAATGTTGGATAACTGCTTAAATGACCTTGTTAGAATGACAATACCATCACTTTAGCATTGTATTTTTCAAACACACACACACAAGTACAAAAATTAAAAAGTGGAATTAAAATTAGTGTCTTTATCATCCTGTATTTATCTGCAGAACAAGAAAAATACACATAAAAGTCAACAATGAGGGGGAAAAAAATGAACAAAACACTGTCTTGGGGAGAATGTGTCATCATAAATGTAGAAAAGCAGACTCAAGGCGCTCTGTCAATGCTCTAACCACAAAACCTGGTGGATGTCACTGACGGACTGACAGGCAAACTCCTCCAGTGAATGCCGGAGGTTCTAGAAACCCACGTAAAACGACAGTATAAACCAAACGGGTAGGCGTTCTACCAACATAGGCTGAGGTGCATTCAGTACCCTAACCGATATGTTGATTTCTCTCACCAGGCCTCTTTCTGTTAGTGATTTACCTTTCTTTTTAAAAGCCTCATTTTGTTTTCTGTTTAAGATGGCATTATCTCGCCTTGTATAAAAGAAATCATTGCATACCTAAGTTTCCAAATACATAATAATATTTTTCTTTTGGATATTCTATTATGCCAAACAAATTTACAGCAGAAAAATACATTTTCTTGTAAAACTGTAGGCATATTTAGGTCAGGATTCAGAAATGTAAAGCCTTGCCTCCCTCTCTGTCAGGGTTTGTATTCTATCTAGTTTTGAGCCTTAACAGCCCTTATCCATTTCTAGTCTCCCTATACTTTTAAAGTAACTTAAAAGTTCATTTTAGTTTAAATCTCAAACCTTTTTCAGATTGGATTTTATACTTAGCTAATTTAGGACAATTTACTTGTATTTTATTTTTTTCATTTGTTACTGAAACCACGCCCGATGCTTGCTCCGCATTTTAGACTTTTTTCCCCCCAAGCATACTTGGAAATATCCAAGCTCCTTCCCTCTAAAGTGCCACTTACAGATTTTGTATTTATCTGTTTTTAGCCTGTGTGTGTTCTCGTTCTTTCTCCTCTTTTAGGTTATGTTAGGCTTACCTACAAGACCCTGCCGTCGAGGGAGAGGCGCTCAGCGTGGACGGCACCAAGTTGAACAGCTTTTACAAGTCTGCCCTCCGTGACCTTGTCAACCTCGGGCGCGCGGTGGGCGGGTGTTGATGACGTCACGGCCCAGATGCTCGGGCCGGCGAGATGGTTGAAAGTGACCTACGAGTCCCACGGGTGTGTGTGGGTGGAGCAGGGAGGGAGAGAGTTAGGATTTCACACCGTCGTGGGGCATCCGTGTTTCTGCCCACGGGGGAAATCTCGTTTTAGCCTGGCCCCCATTTCTGCTCCAGGAGGAAATAAAACTCCCTCCCATGTGTTCCCCTGGACACTTTCAGAATGAGAGGGGGTAGGAGCGAGATCAGAGCCTGGTGCGAGCAGGCAGTCATTCCCCAGGCGCTGGAAGTGAGGGGCAGGAATTCGCCAATTCCCAAGGCTATCAATGTATAGGAAATTTTCCTCCCCAAAGTAAGCTATCTTCAGTGGGACTAAAGAGATACCTCTCAAGGAGCACCCTGGAGCCGGCTCCCGTGTAGGGACCAGGAGAACTTGAATAATTTGGGAAGAATTCACTCAATTATGGGGATATTCTGTTGCACACCTGGCTAAGATTTTTACGAGAGTAAAGAGGGATTGGAAATGAATCTATTTGTAGTCATATATCAACCAGATAGTGTAAAATGTTGTAGTTCTTATTCTGCAGTGTCGGTTCAATCATTACCACCATCAGTTACTCCTTTTGTTGTCTTTATAAAGCTCTGGTGTAAAGAGCTACCATGTTGTTACGGATACATGTTTGGGCTGGCAAAACTCCCACATCACTGTAAGTGACTAGTAGGCTGTTTTTCTGTCTGTTTACTTCAGTGCTGCACCTAACACCTGCAATAACAAATACAATGAATGATGACATGAGTAAAAAGTGACCAGCAAATGGGTAAAGTAAATTACAGTAAGCTGACAATATATTCCCATTTAGTGACTTGTACTCTTCACATCTCCATTCCTTCTATTTACTTTGGGAAGAGAAAAGCCCTTTGAACCCAAACATTTATTGACCCCAGAGCCAGATAAGTCACAGAAGAGGCCAGAGGGAAGGCCACTCTCTCCAGCATCTACTTCTACCCTGAGTAGAATTGCAGGGAGTGACCGCTCAGGAGAATTTAAGCAAAGTTGGCAGTTTTCTGCCACACAGCTAAAAGAATGGACTTGGAAACCACCCTCATACAGCCAGCTATTGAAAACATAAGTACAATATATTTACCAAATTGCATATGAGTGATGTTTGAATTGTTCTCACTGCTGTTCTTTCTCATAGATTCTCTTTCATTACCTTAAATAAGTGTATGCATTTTGGTTAAATAAAAAGAAGAAAGGAGGACTTTCCTGGTGATCCAGTGGTTAAGAATCCACCTGCCAATGCAGGGGACGTGGGTTTGATCCCTAGTCTGGGAAGATTCCACATGCCCTGGGACAACTAAACCCATGTACCACCACTACTGAGCTCAGGAGATGCAATTACTGAAGCCTCAGTCCCTCGAGCCTTGAAAAGAGGGCATCATAATGAGAAGCCTGAGCACCGCAACTAGCGAGTAGCTCCTGCTAATCACTAGAGAAAGCCTATGTGCAGCAATGAAGACCAAAAATTAATTATTTTTTTAAAAGGATGGAAGAGGTAGGTTGTGAAATGAACAGAAATAGAGGTACCTATCTTGAAAGTATCCTGATACTCTGAGGTGGAAAAAAGAATTCCCCTATTTATATATAACCAGTCTATTAATACTTCTTTTATTATCTGTTTTCTAACTTTTAGAAGTGTGGACAGCAACATGTTTTCATGGATTAGAAAATTTTACACTTGATCTTAGCCAAAAGGCTGAGAAGCGGTTGATCAGAAAATTTTAAATTAATTTGAATTTCTAGGAAGTTGGAGAATTTGAGAGTATCTACAAAGTGAGGTTCGTGGTGGTAAACTTGGATTTCAGTGTTGTTTGAAAGGCAAGTAGTATTTCCATGTACTCATGTGTACATTACTCTATAATCACTTACCATCTGTCTGAACAAGCTCTTAACCTCAGTTTTACACTGCTTTGGGGAAACATCGTGGTTTTGATACCCAAGAAACTAAAGTTTGTTCCAAAAAATAGTAAATAGGTTTTGAAACTCTCAAAGTATTTGTTCTGCATAAAAACTGAAAGGAGCTCTTTTGTTTGAGAAATTGTGGTAGATTAAAGATGACCGTAAATTCTGTCATCACCTCCCTTCCCCCAAAGGTGGAATTTATTTCCCCTAACTTTGGCTACGGATGGACTGTGCACATGTGTGTGAGCTCGGTCTCTTCAGTCATGTCTGACTCTTTGTGACCCTATGGACTGTAGCCCACCAGGCTCCTCTGTCCATGGGATTGTCCAGGCAAGAATACTGGAGTGAGTTGCCATTGCCCTCTTTCAGGGGACCTTCCTGACCCAGCTGCTGAACCCAAGTCTCCTTCATCTCCTGCATTGCAGGTGGATTCTTTACTGTTGAGTCTCTGGGAAAGCCCATAGGCTAATTCTGGGACTACTTAATTGATACAAGATGCACAGAGAGGATGTGCCTGGTCTAGGCCTAGGCCTTAGGAAGGCCTGGTGATTTCCATTTTGTATTTCCTTTGGGGAGCCCCAACTACCACACAGAGAGACCATATCCCCTGCATGGGTAGAAGAGCCTCAGCCTGCCTGCCTGCCTCCTGGGGTGAGGGGGGTGTCTCCCCATGCCTCCAGTTCCAGCCATCCTTTGGATGACTCCAAAAGAGACCAGCAGAACTGCCAGTTGAACTGTCAACCCACAATATCTAGAAAGCAAACAAAGTGGTTGCCATTTTAAGTCACTAAGTTTGGGGTAATTTGTTTTGTAGCATGAAGTAACCAAAATAGGGAGCAAGCAATTCACGGTCACCTGTAACTCTTGGTTCATAGGGAGTGGCTTTCCTTATAGAAAAGACAGCTAGATGGATTTCTGGCTGATACATTATTGTGAGTTGCAAAGGACTTGGGCAAGAGTTCCCTTAGTTAGGGAGGGTATGGAGATGGGCTCAGAAAAGATGGTGCAGAGATTTCAGTAGGGAGTAGGGGGCAAGAAGTGACCTTCTGAGCTTGGGATTCTGGTGGTAGACATGAGGAACCAAATAAATGCTGTAAAATAAAACCAATGACCAAAGAAGAGTATAAGAGGTGGGTGGGTGGAGGGATGAATGATAAAAATATATGCATGATTATTCACATAAAAAGTTTATTCAGGGGCAGTGGAGAGATAAATTAGGTGTTTGAAATTAATATATACACACTACTATATATAAACTAGGTATACATCAAGGACCTACTGTATAGCACAAGGAACTATATTCAATACCTTGTGAAAAAAATCTGAATTAGAATATATATATAATAAGAATATATATATATATATCTGAATCACTTTGATGTACAGTTGAAAATAATATAACATTGAAAATTAATGATGCACCTCAGTAAAAACTTTATTTATATGCTATCTTAAATTATCTACCTCACTACACTTTTGGAAATGCTGTCTAGAAATAACACCCTTTTATACCTCATGACTCCTTCTGAAGAATTTCTTCATGAGAAAGTAAATACATTGGGATTTTCTCATTTTTTAAAAGACTGAGATATGTTTTCTTACATAATGAAACCCAGATCTTTCTTCACTGCTCCATGTAGCAGTCACACTTAGCCCCATCAACATGGTTACCCAGACACATTCACATACTGAGAAACAACACACACACACACACAGGCACACATGTTCCCAAACATGTATTCTGAAAATGGATGTTTTTCAAATTGGCAAACAGGAAGAAAATTTATCAATTTTTATACTTACAAAATTTCCTAATATTAGTCAATGTAATAGTAATTTTGAGGGAAATAAGTTTATCCACGTTTTTCACATATGTCAGCATAAAACTATATAATTTTAAAAATCATATATATCCTTGATTTGCATAACGACCTTAACATTTAACTATAAAGTTGAGATTTCATGGCTAGCCTTTTTTGAAGAATCAAAATGAAAGTAGGCTCATTGGAGAAAACAGTTTTTTTTGTTTTAATAAAATTTCAATTTTGCCCATCTCTTGAAACCTTGGGTTATGGACACATCAGCATGTAATTTTGCCTGAGACATATTAAATAATTCTTTGACTCACACTGTCTTTACTTGTAATAAGGGTATTTATCTGTTTATCTGCTTCAGAACAGGATCACTGCCATAGGATAATCCATGTTTAAAGAGCTCTGTAAACTATAGAAGAGTATAACTTGGTTATGTCTTAAAGATTTAACATAGAGTGTTTCATTTCATAATTTAAAAATTATTTACTGTTAAGTTATTGTTAAATTATTTATTGTTAATAATTATTTATTGTTAAGACTGTTTTTTCCTTTACACAGTGGTTATAAGAGCATTTTCTTACAATTCTTAAGCAGTTCATTATTTAGGCTTTGGTTTTAAAATATCCTGGATTTTTAAAAATTGCATTTAGTCTGAGTACTATCTACCCCTTTTGGATTTTATTATATGATGAATTTCTCCTATTCTTTTAATATGTGTATCATGGAACGGTGGGATTTTAGAACTGTGAGGGGTCATGGCAGTCCCTTAGTTCTTATCCAACCATTTCATTTGGTAATGGTGACCCAGAGAGAGTCATTTTTGCATGTGATTTCTCCAAGATATCTCATTTCTATGATGCAGCAGCTCTTTTAGCAGAGGAAACATTGTGCCCTAGAAGTGAACCACAGCCCAGACACCATCACTGACCTTTCCTGGAGCAAACCTTCTCCAGAATGCAGAAGATTTAGAAGAACACCACATGCTGAGACCTGATCATCCCAAGTCCTGCCCTTGGAAACATCTGTACGATTGCATGGCACCGTGGCGCCATGGCATGATCACTGTGGCAGAGTGAGCCCATCATTAAAGGTTGCCCACCCTGAGCTGAGACATACACTGATGGTGAGGTTCCTGCTCTTCCTTTTTTTGCCCTGTTTTGGTCCCTGATACACTTGGGTAAAAAGCAGCATGTTACAACTAAAAAATCTCTGTACAGGAAGTTCTGCCACATATGAGATGTGTGACCCCAGGCAAGGCACTGAACACCTTTAGTTCTTAATAGACTGGATTAGATGATCTCTAAAATAAATGAGAAAAAACAACAGAAGCTTGTGTGTGTGTGCTTAGTTGTGTCTGACCCTTTGTGACATTGGACTGTAGCCTGCCAGGCTCCTCTGTTCATGGGATTTTCCAGGCAGGAATATCAGAGTGGGTTGCCATTTCCTTCTCCAGGAGATCTTCCTGACCCAGGGATCATCTGTCACTGTTTCCATTGTTTCCCCATTTATTTGCCATGAAGTGATGGGACCGGATGCCATGATCTTAGCTTTTTGAATGTTGAGTTTTAAGCCAGCTTTTTCACTCTCCTCTTTCACTTTCATCAAGAGGCTCTTTAGTTCCTCTTCGCTTTCTGCCATAACGGTGGTGTCATCTGCATACCTGAAAGTGAAAAGTGAAGTCGCTCAGTCGTGTCTGACTCTTTGCGACCCCATGGACTGTAGCCCACCAGGCTCCTCCCTCTATGGGATTCTCCAGGCAAGAGTACTGGAGTGGGTTGCCATTTCCTTCTCCAAGGGATCTTCCCGACCCAGGGATCAAACCCGGGTCTCCTGAATTCCAGGCAGATGCTTTAACCTCTGAGCCACCAGGGAAGCCCTGCATACCTGAGGTTATTGATATTTCTCCCTGAAATCTTGATTCCAGCTTATGCTTCATTGAGCCCACCATTTTGCGTGATGTACCCTGTATATAAGTTAAATAGACAGGTGACAACATACAGCCTTGACATACTCCTTTCCTGATTTGGAACCAGTCCATTTTTCTATATCTGGTTCTAAATGTTGCTTCTTGACCTGCATACAGATTTCTCAGGAGGCAGGTCAGGTGGTCTGGTATTCCCATCTCTTGAAGAATTTTCCACAGTTTATTGTGATCCACACAGATAAAGGCTTAGGCATAGTCAATAAAGCAAAAGTAGATGTTTTTCTGGAACTCTCTTGCTTTTTCTATGAGCCAGTGGATGTTGGCAATTTGACCTCTGATTCCTCTGCCTTTTCTAAAACCAGCTTGAACAGCTGGAAGTTCTCGGTTCATGTACTGTTGGAGCTTCCCTTGGAGAATTTTGAACATTACTTTGCTAGCTTATGAGATGAGTGCAATTGTGTGGTACTTTGAAGATTCTTTGGCACTACCTTTCTTTGGGATTGGAATGAAAACTGACCTTTTCCAGTCCTGTGGCCACTGCTGAATTTTCCAAATTTGCTGGCATATTGAGTGCAGCCCTTTCACAGCATCATCGTTTAGGATTTGAAATAGCTCAACCGGAATTCCATCACCTCCACTAGCTTTGTTCGTAGTGATGCTTTCTAAGGCCCACTTGACCTCACGTTACAGGATGTCTGGCTCTAGGTGAGTGATCACATCATTGTGGTTATCGGGGTCATTAAGATCCTTTTTGTGTAGTTCTTCTTTGTATTCTTGCCACCTCTTCTTAATATCTTCTGTTTCTGTTAGGTCCATACTATTTATGTCCTTTATTGTTCCCATCTTTGCATGAAATGTTCCCTTGGTATCTCTAATTTTCTTGAAGAGATCTCTAGTCTCTCCCCTTCTATTGTTTCCCTCTATTTCTTTGCATTGATCACTGAGGAAGGCTTTTCTTGGGCTCCAAAATCATTGCAGTTGGTGACTGCAGGCATGAAATTACAAGACACTCGCTCCTTGGAAGAAAAGCTATGACAAACCTGGACAGCATTTTAAAAAGCAGAGACATTACTTTGCCCACAAAAGTCTGTCTAGTCAAAGCTATGGTTTTTCCAGTAGTCATGTATGGATGTGAGAGTTGGACCATAAAGAAAGCTGAGCACCAAAGAATTGATGCTTTTGAGCTGTGGTGTTTGGAGAAGACTCTTGAGAGTCCCTTGGACTGCAAGGAGATCAAACCAGTCAATCCTAAAGGAAATTAACCCTAAATATTCATTGGAAGGACTGATGCTGAAGCTGAAGCTCTAATATTTTGGCCACATGATGAGAACTGACTTATTAGAAAACACCCCAATGTTTGGAAAGACTGAAGGCAGGAGGAGAAGGGGACGACAGAGGATGAGATGGTTGGATGGCGTCATTGACTCGAGGGACATGAGTTTGAGCAAGCTCTGGCAGTTGGTGATGGACAGGGAAGCCTGGCATGCTGTGGTCCATGGGGTTGCAAAGAGTCAGACACAACTGAGTGGCTGAATTGAGCTGTACTTGGTTGCCGTGCCATAATTCAGTCTTCCTTGCTGCCCCTTATGTTGTTCGGTCCCCCGGCCGTGTCCGACTCTTTGCGGCCCCATGGACTACAGTACACCAGGCCTCTCTGTCCCTCACCAGCTCTCAAAGCTTACCCAAGTTCATGTCCATTGCATTAGTGATGCCATCCAGCCATCTCATCCTCTGACGCCCTCTTATCCTTCTGCCCCTTAAGCCAGAAACAGAATGGAGGGGGTATTCATGGGAGATTGTGGTCTATCTCGTGGAAAGATGAAAGTGTTGTGAATTTGGGGCTATGGAAAGTAGAGAACACATTTATTATTATTTTTAAAATAATGAGAATGAATAGCAATAAACATGGAAAAAGGGGGAAAAAGCATACTTTTGAGAAGATGAAAGTCAAGATATGAGGATTTAAAACATGATGTGGGGATTGTGTAGGAGACTGCTTTTCTAGCTCATCTCAAAGCCCTTTCTCAGAGAGGGACCTTCCTCCCTATATGAAATCATCATTCTCAACTCTGGGTGACTGGCTCAGGGGTGGACATGTGACTGTGTTGATGAGTCTCATATTTGCCCTCACATTTGGCTATGAGATTCACTGTGTAGTGTTCCTGGAACTAAGGTGATGTAAATTAAACTCTTCTCTGAGTTCACTGATCACATGTTCAGAGGAGCAGCAGAACAGGTCTTCAGAGGTGAAAAGGTAAGGGCTCCTGATGAAAAATAGAAACAAAAGGCAGAAATGGGGAAGGTGTTCTGTCTCACTCCTGATGAACTTTGAGTTTGGAACCAAGTCCTTTCTGGGCCAGGGTGCACCTGTCCTTGGGTGCCATGAAATATGCTTATGGCCCTGAATCCCGATAGTAAACTCCCTGGGTAAATATTGTTAAGGCATCATATAAAAGGGGGTGGGAACATTCTTGTCTAGCTTAGGCTAATGGGGAAGATCAGTAAAGATAAAACATGTACTTGGTCTGGAAGTTTGATTGTTAGACAGCAGAGGAAAGGGTGGAATCCCAGAAAAATTGAAGCTGTCAGTTTCACAAGGTCTTTGTACAAGCTGCCTCAAACCAGCCCCACCCCTCATATCCCCATCTCTCTTCCTTCCCAGCTGTCCTTAAGGTTGGCGCCTTCTTAACCAGTGAAAATGTTAGTCCCTCAGTTCTATCCAACTCTGTGCGGCCCTATGGACTGTAACCCGCCGGGCTCCTCTGTTCATAGGATTCTCCAGGCAAGAATACTGGAGTGGGTTGCCATTTCCTTCTCCAGGGGATTTTCCCGACCCAGGGATCAAACCTAGGTCTCCTGCATTGCAGGTGGATTCTTTACCATCTGAGCCACAGGGGAAGCTCATTAAAGACAGGTGGAGGTGCTGCTAAATAAAGTCAGCACCTCAGGGAGACATTTCCTCCTCCGTCCCAGTGCTTCTATCCCTGATTTTCCCTCAGACCATAAGGAAATACACTAATGATTTCCAAATAAGCACATTCCACAAAATGAGGATCGTTTAATTAGATTTAATAATAAACTTATTAACATTATCCTCCATCCTTATTTCAAGTTTCAGCTAGTAGATTAGCTAAGAATGTTTCTCTCCCATTCTTCTTCAACTCACTCCTAAGCAGTCATCACCTCTCAGTTCTATTAGGTCAAAACTTTTGGTTCAATACTGAAAACTAGTCAGTCTTCTGGATTTTTCTAAGCATCTCTTGGATGCTCAAGAGATAACCTCTGCTTTCCATCCAGTTCTAGGTAAAACAGATGATATTATCTAAAAACTTCTCTCCATAAGGAAAGCTAGCAATACCCCCAGCTCTGATGCCTCCCCGTGATACGAGTAACACAAAGTACAAGACTAAGAGCTCTCAATAGCTGAAAAGTGCTTGTCCATGTGTTCTTTTCCATGGGGGTCTCCATCCACCTCCCCACCCCACCCCCCACACAAACACACTAATCACTGGGATGGAAGGATGAAGAGGGAAAAAGGAGAGGGAATTCCACCTTTGCCACCTGTGTCCTGGGTGTGCTGGGGTCAGTGATTCAGCCTATGCCATCCTCAGACTCCTCACCTGTACAACGGGTCAGTGTTAGTCCTTCAGTCATGTCCAACTCTTTGGGACCCCATGGACTGTAGCCTGCCAAGCTCCTCTGTCCATGGGATTTTCCAGGCAAGAATACTGGAGTGGGTAGCCATTCCCTTCTCCAGGGGATCTTCCCAACTCAGGGTTTGAACCGTGATCTCCCCATTGTGGGCAGATTCTTTACTGTCTGAGTCACCAGGGAAGCCTATACAATTGTGTAGTAGTAATAATACAGTGGGTAAGAGAGTCTTATAGGTCAATATAAGGATGGCAGATAATATATGTAACTTTATTGCCCAGCATCTTGCACACACACAAAAAATGCCAGCTATTCTTCTTTTTATCCAAGCAGAGAAGCCCATCTGGGCACCAGTCTACCACTCTTGTCCATTTAGACTTCTCTGCTAGCGTAGCCCTCATCCTGAATCTTATCTTCTGTCTCTGGACACTATTACAGCTTCCGCTAAATAATGTGTTTTGCCCAATAAAGTTGTTTTCTAGTGTGACAGTGTCCCAAGTCCCATTTTATAAGTTTTTCCTCTCTTCCTCATGGTAATGAGGTCCAGATATAGTGTTGTTGCTTTTATTTTTCTAAGAAAATATATTGCTTCCTTTCTATGTAAATAGCACATGTGCTTAGAATTATTTGGTGATCAATACTAATTAGGTATTCTGTTCAGTGGATGTTTAATGCTTTAATTCTAGACTTTCATCTAGTTAATTTGAATTGGTTAACCCAAACTCTATATTGATTAAATAGTCTTCTTTTTGTTTGACCTCAGCTGTGAGTATAAAACAAAAAGCAAGGCATGCAATAACATTATGGCGAAATGTTGTTTATAAATTCAATGAAAATGAATTTTGTTGAGACAAAAACTAGAATCCTGTGAAAAATTCTTAGCATGTTTCTCTCCTCCCCCATCCCTTCAATCTTATTTTCTAATAAATGTTATTCAGACTTGAAACTCTATTGGGAAATTTCACTTTTGGTTTTGAGAAATGTCACCTGCCAGTGGTGGGAATATCAGAATTTTTAAGCAAAGAGATAATAACCTCTCTCACACATGTTAGAAAGAGTCACAGGGCATTCTCCCTCACTGCTAAATTCTGTAAAAGAAAAAAAAAAAGACTACCCTCTGGACTAAAGTTAATGAAAAAGTATTTTCCTAAGAGGAAAATCTTTTTAGAAAATTAAAAGAAGCACAAAGATTCGAAATTGCAGTCACTCAGCAGAAGGACAGAACTGGCCCATAGCATCTGCTTGGATAGAGCTCATCGGCCCCTTCTTTCCTTCCTCCCTTCCCTCTTTCTTGGGACAGGTCATCAGGGAAAATGGCTCTGGCCACGACCAAACATCCTTTTTTCCCCTTCAGTTTCTCAATTCAGTTCAGTTCAGTTCAGTTGCTCATTCGTGTCTGACCCTTTGCAACCCCATGAACTGCAGCACACTAGGCCTCCTGGTCCATCACCAACTCCCGGAGTCCACCCAAACTCATGTCTATACAGTCCATGATGCCATGCAACCATCTCATTCTCTGTCGTCCCCTTCTCCTCTTGGCCTCAATCTTTCCCAGCATCAGGGTCTTTTCAAACGGGTCAGCTCTTCGCATCAGGTGACCAAAGTATTGGAGTTTCAGCTTCAACATCAATCCTTCCAATGAACATCCAAGACTGATCTCCTTTAGGATGGACTGGTTGGATCTTCTTGCAGTCCAAGGGACTCTCAAGAGTCTTCTCCAACACCACAGTTCAAAAGCATCAATTCTTCAGCGCTCAGCTTTCTTCACAGTCCAACTCTCACATCCATACATGACTACTGGAAAAACCATAGCCTTGACTAGACAGACCTTTTTTGACAAAGTAATGTCTCTGCTTTTTAATATGCTGTCTAGGTTGGTCATAACTTTCCTTCCAAGGAGTAAGCGTCTTTTAATTTCATGGCTGCAGTCACCATCTGCAGTGATTTTGGAGCCCAAAAAAATAAAGTCTGACACTGTTTCCATGGTTTCCCCATCTATCTGCCATGAAGTAATGGGACCGGATGCCATGTTCTTAGTTTTCTGAATGTTGAGCTTTAAGCCAACTTTTTCACTCTCCACTTTCACTTTCATCAAGAGGCTCTTTAGTTCCTCTTCACTTTCTGCCATAAGGGTGGTGTCATCTGCGTATCTGAGGTTATTGATATTTCTCCCAGCAATCTTGATTCCAGCTTGTGCTTCCTCCAGCCCAGCGTTTCTCATGATGGACTCTGCATAGAAGTTAAATAAGCAGGGTGACAATATACAGCCTTGATGTACTCCTTTTCCTATTTGCAACCAGTCTGTTGTTCCATGTCCAGTTCTAACTGTTGCTTCCTGACCTGCATACAGATTTCTCAAGAGGCAGGTCAATTGGTCTGGTATTCCCATCTCTTTCAGAATTTTCCACAGTTTATTGTGTCTAGCAGGAGAAATAAGGAAGAGTAAATCCTAGGACTTCCTTGATGGTCCAGAGGGCTAAGATTTTGCGTTCCCAGTGCAGGGAGCCTGGATTTGATCACTGGTCAAGAAATTCGATCCCATAAGTTGGAACTCAAGTTCCCACATGCTGCAATCACAGATCCTCCATACAACTAAGACCCAGTGCAGCCAAAGAAATAAAAATAAATAAATCTTAAAGAAAAAGAGAGTAAGCCCCACCCTCTGAACTTCCTGGGGGCCTGGCCTTTTGGGCAGACATCTTATCTCACCTCTGGTGAGTCAACTGAAATTCAAGCTTGACTTCTAAGCCAAGCCCAAAAAGAAGCTCTTGCTTCTAGTTAGCCTAAACATTGGACCTTAGCCTTCTTACTAGTTCTCACCTCATTCCCCATCCCTCCTCCATCCTGAGTCTTGCCAACTTTTAGAGTCCTGCATTGCTGAACCAGCAAATGAAAAAGTCAGGTCTTTGCTTCTGTGGCAAATGTTCCACTTTTGTTTCTTCTGTATTCCTTTCCTTTTCTTTTCTTCCTTTGTTTCCCTAGATGGGTCAAGTGAAGACTGGAGGACTGATTCAGACAGAAGAAGAGAAAAGATTTCAGAGGCAAAACATTTTAAGGGTGGGTATAGTCTCATTACGGAGAAGGCAATGGCACCCCACTTCAGTACTCTTGCCTGGAAAATCCCATGGATGGAGGAGCCTGGTAGGCTGAAGTCCATGGGGTTGCTAGGAGTCGGACACAACTGAGCGACTTCACTTTCACTTTTCACTTTCATGCATTGGAGAAGGAAATGGCAACCCACTCCAGTGTTCTTGCCTGGAGAATCCCAGGGACGGGGGAGCCTGGTGGGCTTCAATCTATGGGGTCGCACAGAGTCTGACATGACTGAAGCGACTTAGCAGCAGCAGCATAGTCTCATTATCTACTTACAGAGGCTAAATTCAGCAGAAGACTCTGAATGTCTTGGAGTGTGCAGGTGATGCTTATCCATTTCTCCTAATTTGCAGATGACTAAGAATTTACAGTTGTTGTCAAACCTTAGATAAAAAAATAAACAAGTCAGTATAAGTAATAGGACAACCCGAAATGTGGGGAAACTTGCATCCATCCAGATTCTGGATAAAGAAAGAAACTTAAGGCTGCTGCTGCTGCTGCTGCTAAGTTGCTTCAGTCATGTCCAACTCTGTGAGACCCCATAGACGGCAGCCCACAAGGCTCCCCCGTCCCTGGGATTCTCCAGGCAAGAACAGTGGAGTGGGTTGCCATTTCCTTCTCCAAATGCATGAAAGTGAATAGTGAAAGTGAAGTCGCTCAGTCGTGTCCGACTCTTAGCGACCCCATGGACTTCAGCCTACCAGGCTCCTCCATCCATGGGATTTTCCAGGCAAGAGTACTGGAATGGGGTGCCATTGCCTTCTCCGAAACTTAAGGCAAGGGTAATCAAAAGAAAACCACCTGTGTGGTCTGTAGTCCCTTAAGTTTTACTGGCTTCTATGGCTGTCCCTGCAGTAGGAAATGGCAACCCACTCTAGTATTCTTGCCTGGAGAAAATTCCATGAGGAGCTTGGCGGGCTTCAGTCCATAGGGTCGCCAAGAGTCAGACATAACTGAGCATGATAAAACAACAAGAATGGCTGTCATCTTTCCAGCCCCCAGCCACAGGCTCAAAGTGGAAATACCAGGGGCATTCATGATTCAAAATTCACTTCCTCTGTCAGATGCCTACACCCGTGAATAGAAAATTAAGTGAAATGAGGCTATAATCAGCAATCTTTCCTTAACTCTCGAAGATATTGAAGAATTTGCTGCTAAAGCAAATAAAAATCCCTAGACTGTCTGGCTAAAGTTGTTCTTGATGATAGGATAGCCCTTGATTATCTGTTAGCTGAGCACAGAGGTAACCATCTGTGCTGTGATCAACAGCTAGTACGTTTCTGCAGAAGTTGAGACCAAGCTACATAAAGTCACTAAGCAAGCCACTTGGTTTAAAAAAGTGACTCCTTCAGCAGACTTTTTCTCTGATCTGCTTGATTTAAGTTGTTTTGGGTCATAGGGACCGTGCCTTGAGAGTGCCCTCCAATCATTGGGTATTATTCTGCATATAGTTTTTCTAATCATCTTTCTGGTTTGCTGTATTCTCTCAAAAGCTCTACATGCATGCATGCAGTTGCTGATGACCAAATGATCTCCCTTTGCCTAGAATGCCAAAAATGGAATGAAGAAAGTCAACTAAGAGAACAAGACTTTGATATTCCAACCTTTTTTTTTTTTTCCAGTTGGAGATTCGACCTGACTCCAACATCAACAAGTGGTAGCTCAGAGTGGCACTAATACCTTAAACTTTGACTATAACTGAGAAAGTTGATCAAAAGGGGGAAATGATAAAGTTAATTTGAATATTGGCACCCATAAAATGGAGGCTAACTCAGTGGCCCAGCCCATGTCACAAATCTAAACTTAAGTCAGCCTGCACTTACAGGAATCCCCTGTCAATGAAACCTAACATCTATCTATCATAATCCTCCAACCCAGATTTAGCTAGCTTAACTTACCCTAGAAAACAGGACTTTCAGGCTTTCTAAGGAAATCCCTGATCTCCTAGTTAATCATGCTGTGTTTCTATATCACCTCTTTCTAACTCTCTATAAAACTCCCTCTTGTCTCAAATCTCTAGAGAGCAGTACTCCTCTGCTTATGAGGCATAGTACTCCCTGATTCATGGATTGTTTTCTCTTGAATAAAGGACATCAAACTCTTTACTGAAAAAAAAAGTATAAGCAACAGGGTATAAACAACTAGAAATGTTTGGTTTATCATTGAACTCAGAACATATGCTTTCACATATTGCCACAATTTTAAGTGCTCATGTGAAACTACATTAACAATTTGTACTTAGTAAATTTGGGCCTGGTAGGTTGCTGCTTTTTATATTTCTGAAGTTTACAATATAGTACCAAGATTTTTTAGAGGAACACATAAGAAATAAAGAAAATAATAACTTGTGAATTTACCTATCTAATGCCAGAAAAACTAGATGAAATTGAGAAATTCAGTTAACCCATACGCATATTAATCCATAGTTATATTCAGTATTATTCTAGATGAATAAGAAATCCAACCTGTGAGGAATGTGTGGTCAGGGAACAAACTGCTCAGTGACAGCTGGCTTGGTGGGTCTTCATCCCAACCTTTCTGACTACAGTTGTCAGGATCTGCACATGTTTTATGCCCTAAGCCTCAGTTTCTTCATCCATAAAATGGGATAATATTAATATTTACTTTCTATGTTTAAGAAGATTATATAAAATGCTGTCTATAAGTTGCTGAGAATAATGTCTGGAATGCAGTGAACTCTTAAAAACTATTACATACCAACTAGTTGGGAAGTAAAGACTAGAAATCATTCGTTTTATGTCAAAATAAGTTAGCATTTAGAATAGACATACTTGGAAGTTTGCCTGCGTTTTCATCTTTTCTTTTTGGTCAAGGAGTTGAAACCAGATGGGATATTGTACAATTACAAACCTACAAGTTTTCCTGTTTCTTTTAATTTGATACCTAATTTGGGAATATGTGGGTAAAAGAAACCAAAGAATATTCCTCTGAGTAATACCTGAAAACAAGAGTTACAGATTAGGGTTTTCAGAACAAACAACAAAACCAAAACCTTGGCTATCTACATAGAAAGTGTTCTTTAAGGCTTGACAGGATTCTTTGACCTTTGTTTTATGAAACATGGACAATCTTACATTTGATTGGTGAATTTTCTGCTGGCTTTTTTTTTTTTTCCTTCTTAAACCATGTTCCCTGCCTACAAAGCTAAACCTATTTATGGTGAGCACTGTTTTTTCAATTAGGTTTATTTTCATTTTCCCATACGCCAAGTTAGCTGAGAATGTCCCAAAGTTTATTTTCCTTTCCTTTACTTTGTATAATGGTTTTTAAAATTAAAATATACAGCACTTTTATCTATTGATTTTTTTGAAATACTGTCTAAATTTTTTTTCTTTTTTGCACATTTAATGCTCCATCATGAGACATATTATTCAAAATGCTTATCACTATTCAAAAATGCTTCTCAGAGTGTAATGGTAGTCCATTTTTGTGGTCAGCTCTTCGAGAGCAAGGATCAAGTCTACTCTGCCAACTTTGTGAAATGTCTCGTACAAGCTGGTGCTCAGCAGAGTACTTAAGAAAGCTGATGTGTTTGTGACTTGGCTTTTCCCCAAACTTTTCAGCTGGATGTCAGCATTCCATCCAGATTGTCAATTTCTCAAGCTTAATATTGGCAAGACATCCTTTCCAAGAGGCCCCTCCTTCTGGGGGTGTGGGTGGGGGTGGGGCAGGGAGAAAAGGACTCTAAGCTCCGCATCAACTTTCTAATAGTTTTGTAACACACTATTCTCTGGTGAGAACCCTGGGTGAGAGCGAGTCTTAGCTAAGAACTTTGCTTTCGGGAGAGCGCTTCAGGTTTACAGCCCTTGGGGAAGAGGGTTTGCTCATCCCTGGAAAACTGCGGGCGGCTCTGGGGCCGGGGAGCTGCGGGCGGCTCCCGGGGACTGGGAAGGTCAGCGCAGCTGGAGAGGGGCCAGCTAGCCTCAGGGGAAGGGGAGAGTCCTCGTTCGCTCCCGGGGCGCTCACCGCGGGCTGGAGTGGGCGGACCCCCGGCCCCCGGAGCTCCTCCCCGCGCGGCCTCCCGCCCGCCGGCCGCCGTCCCCGCCCGCGCCAGCGCTCGGCCCCTGGCTCCCGCCCCTCCTCCCGCACAGAGGCGCGGGGGCAGGAATTCGGCCGCCGAGCTCCCCGGGGCACCGTGCCCCGGAGGGCTGGGCCGCGCCCTCCTCCCGGGCTCCTTTCCCCCACAAGCTCCCCTCCTCCCGGCCTCCCCCTCCCAGCGCTCTCCCCTCCCCATCCCAGCAGCTCCGGGCTCCTCCCGTTCCCCTCCTCCCCTGCACTCCTCCCTGCACCCCACCCACGCTCCCTCTCCCTTCCTTCTTTTCTCGCCTGGGCCCTTCTTCCTGCTCCCCTCTCCTCCCCGCTCCCCTCCTCTCTTCCTCCAGATCCCTATCCTCGCCCATTCCCCATCCCTCCCTCTTCCTCCTCTGCTCCCCCCGCGCTCGCCTTCTTCGGGCTCCCCCCTACTCTTTCCTCCTCGGTTCCTCCCTGGAACCCCTCCCCTCTCCGCTCCTCCCCCCCCCTTATCCCTCTCCTCTGCTCCTGGCCTTCCTCCCCGGCTCCTCGTTTGCGCAGCTCCCACGCGGTTGCTATGGAGGCGCCCGCGGCTGCTAGCCGCCCGCCGAGAGCTGCCCTGGGGCCCGGGGACGGAGCGGTGACTCTGCCCGAGGCCGTGGCGCCTCGCGCCCTTGGGGCCCGGGAACAAAGCGCGACCTCCCCCATCTCGGAAGTGCGCTGCGAGACCTTCAGGCGCCCCGGACCCGGAGGGCGAATCTGCTGGTCCCCCAGAGGTTGGGGACCCCAGAGGTTGGGGTGACAGCTGCGTGCTACCGAGCTACCTTGTGGCCCCCCGAAGATCACTCCCGCTCCCCCCACCCCTATCCCCCATCCCGGAGGTGTCTCTGAGGCCGGGGGACGGCCAGATGGCCCCATTTAAAAGGATCGTTCCCTTTTGTTGGGGGGCCGAAGCAGCGCCCAGGCCAATTTACATAGGAAAATGGGGTTTGTGTCCCCAATTCAGGGCGGTGCCCCGACAGCTGGTGGTTGTGTCATCGTGTCAGGACCCCACAGCGTGATGTTTAAGTTGACTTGATGTGTGCAGATGTTTGCGTGTGAATAGCAATTGATTGAGAACCGGTAGCTATTAGGTCAGGCTTGGAGAAACTCAGTTCACAGAGGAAATTTTTATCAGCCTGGGCACAACAGTAAGATGGTAGAACGGAAGTGTCCTGCTGAAGACTTAGGATGCTTTCTTAGAGAACTCATAGTTTATCACTTTGTTGGGAAATCTAAAAAGCCCCAATAGTTGGACCTGAAGAGAATTTTGAAATCCTTACTGTTCATTTTGGTTGTTCCTTATCAAAGTTGTAAAGTTGAACATAAAAAAAGAGGTGAGGAGGACTGCTAGGACTTCAAAATGATCCATGAAAGATTTATTAAAACAACTCAGCCAGCTGCTAGCAGACTGAAAGTTGTCACTAGTTTGAAATCAGTAGTTTGAACATGTATACGTAAATGATAGACTGTTAAGAACAGAGAGGACCTTCAATTCTTATTTTACCAGTAAGGAATTTGAATCTCAGAGAGGTTAAGTGGTTTTCCCAAGATCATAGCAACTCTTGAAATATGATCTCAACGAAGGAAAAGGAAACTTTAAGACAGTAGATTTAGGAGCCCTTGAAAATACCTTAATCAAGACGCTCTCAAACCTTTCCACCAGTCCGCTGGAGCCACCAACAGGTAACTCCCTAGAAGACAAGGAATGGAGAGGAATTTTTTTTCCCCTCTGCCTGCATTCATCAACTTCAGCTCAAGTCTGTTGTTCTTGTTGTTTAGTTGCTAAGTCGTGTGCAACTCTTTTTCGACCCCATAGACTAGCCTGTCTGTCCATGGGATTTCCCAGGCAAGAATACTGAGTGAGTTGCCATTTCCTTCTCCAGGGTACCTTCCTGACCCAGGAATCAGACCAGTCTCCTGCACTGGCATGCAGATTCTTTACCACTGAGCCACCAGGAAAGTCACAGGGCTTTGGAGCCAGTTTTAGCCACTAGAGTCTTCCTGAACCCTGAACTGAAACTTGTGACTTCATTTCCATCAGAGTGTTCATTTTGTGATGAAATGGAAAGGGACTGGTTAGAATTTGTATGAAATGGGAAATCAAAGCTGGGCAGGAACCCTCTGGTCTTCTTTTTAGGATGAAGGCCAAAGTGATCAGTGGAACCAGTGTTCACCTTGCTAGAAGGTAGGATAGCTAATTTGGAAAGGCTTTGCGGTTAAGACTTTATACTCCCAGTGCAAGGGGTGTGGATTTGATCCCTGGTTGGGAAACTAAGACCCTACATGCTCCAAAAAAACGTTGAAAAGAACCTTTGAAACGTGGTCTCCTTACTTCAAGGATTGTGTTGGAAGAGTTTTATCTGCTAAACTTGCTGGTAGACTTATGTTGGAAAGAACTTCTGCCTTTAAACCTGAAGTGACTGGGAAAAATTAGGAAAGAGTGTTTCTGGGTAAGATTTTAGAAGAGTTGTAGAATGCCGCATAAAAGAAGAACGTGAGTTCACACACTGTACTTCAAACGAGAAATACCAAGAACGTGCAGCTGGGTTGGAACTGGAAATGGGTGTTAATTTCTGCTCTGCTTCTCCTACCAAACAAAGCAGCAATGTTTTTTTTCTGCCTCCTATTTGCTTGGACCCAAGTGGTACTAAGATGAGAGTGCCAAATATGTGATGAGGATATTAGGTAATGAATATAAGAACCTCTCGATTCTTAGAAAGGGAGTGTTTTTAGAATAATGTGTTATATTTTAAAAATAACTATATTCAAGAAAATTATTTGAGATGGACTCCCCCATTAGTACCACATACGTACTCTCTTTTCTGTCTTTACTGTTTTGACTACCCTTTAGTACTTGTATTGATTAGTTATTGAGGTGTAACAAACAACACCTCAAAACACCAAAAAACAGCTGTTTATTAGTATAGCTCATGCACCCGTGGGTCATAGAAGGTCAGCTCCTCTAGGTTGGGGATGTTGGTGGCCCTGCTAATGCTGGCTCAGCTTAAGCATGCATCTCAGGGTCTCCTGGAGCTCTGCTTTAGACTAAGTTTGGCTGAGGAAGTTCAGCTGAAACAGCTTTGCTCCATGTCTTTTATCCTTCTGAGACTGGTGGACCGTCTCAGGCACCTTCTTTCCATGGCGATGACAGAGGACCAAGAAGGGCGTGGGAATCATGAGCTCTGGTGGTCTATGTTTTACTAGAGTCAGGAGCTGGCACCCTGTTACTTCTACCTTATTCTACTGGCCATATCAGGTCACATGGCCAGACTTGACCAAATCAAGTCACAATGAAAGAAGGAAGCCTAGCTCACTGCAGAAAACAGGACAGAGGCAATGGATAGAGGTAGGGTAAAGAATTAGGGCCATGAATGCAGTCAAACACAGCTCTTGTTAACATCTGCTATAGTATCCATTTTACTTATAAGTTTACTTAGAAGTTTGTTTCTGTTCTGCTAGAATGTGAGCTCCATGAGGGCAGGAATTGTTGTCTGCATTGTTTGTTGCTAATCCTCAATATCCAAAACAGTGGCACATTGTAGATGCTTAATAAGCCTTGGATGAATCTTTAAGGACGTTTATATTAATTATTTGGCTTATATATGAAGCCCAAATTCCCTGGGACAGAATGTGATTTTATTAGTTTTTCCTTCATCTTCTGATTTAAAGATCATGGTTTGCATTTGCTCACAGTGGAAACTGCTGTCTGTTTGGAATAAACATTATTTAAGTTTTTTAAAAATTTCCAGATTTCAAAGTAGTTTAACATTTGTCTAGAACATATAAATAGGTACTATGTAAAAGTTGATTATTAGATGGGCAGAAAATTGCAGGAGAGGGAGGATTTTACATATGTTTTGGCAAAGAAAACATCGCTTCTTCCGATGTGAGAATACTACTAATAAAAATTTCAAACTTTCAGAATTTGAATCTGAAAAATTACCAAGATCTTTGAATTCAAAGTGCTCCAAAATGTGTAGGGTACAGGATAGCTGTTGTCATTGTTCAGTCACCAAGTCGTGTCCGATTCTTTGTGACCCCATGGACTGCAGCACGCCAGTGCTGTCCCTCACCATCTCCTGGAGTCTGCCCAAGTTCATGTCTGTTGAATCGGTCATGCCATCCAACCATCTCACCCTCTGTTGCCCTCTTCTCCTTCTGCCTTCAATCTTACCCAACATCAGGGGCTTTTCCAATGAGTCAGCTGTTCGCATCAGGTGGCCAAAGTAGGTACAGGATAGTACTTACCCAGATTATCTTTGTTGGCCTTTTGGGGCCATAGAAATTCAATCATTTCTTTCTCCTCTCTACCCCTGTTTACCCTGTCCAGAAGACATAGGGCAAAGGAATTTTCTTAAGGTCATGCATTAAAGGGGAATTCCTGTGCAATATATTTTTTAATTTCCTTGAAATTTGAATTTATGCTGCCACTTTTTGACTGTGGCAGATGATGTGGTAGAAGATAAAGTAGGTGTTAATGCTTAGTTATATAAAAGGGAGCTTTGCAAATGTCCATACTTAGCAGCAGGTTAATTTGGGACTCCCATCAGAAACTCAGGTCTTGGACACTGGAGTGAGTGTCTGAATTGTCATCATGTCAGGTGACTAACTCCACAGACATACAGGTGTTAGTTAGACCTGAAAGCTCGATACTAGGTGGATCTATAATTTTCGAAAAGACAGGAACCTGGAAAGTTAGGGGCTTTGAGACATCCTGAATTATAGTCATTTCTTTCTCTGTCTCCCTCCCAACCCCCTCTTGTCTCTACCCCTTATCCCCTCCACATTACTCAATAGAGTCCCCACAAAATGACTATTGTGTTATAGATCTATAAGTTGTGAATATTTCTCAGAAAGGTTTTACTTACAAATTTATGGTTAGGGGCTTCCCAGGGGGTGCTAATAGTGATAAAGAATCCTCCTGCCAAAACAGGAGATTCAGGAGATGCAGGTTCAATCCCTGGGTCAGGAAGATCCCCTAGAGAAGGAAATGGCCACCCACTCCAGTATTCTTGCCTGGGAAATCCCACGGACAGTGGAATCTGAAGGGGTACAGCCCATGGGAACGCAAAGAATCACCTTATTAATAGTGAGACTGTAAAAACGCACACTTTTTTAGTTTAACTTTGGTCTTTTGGGTTGCAAATTTGGAGATTTAGAAGTTTCTACATTCAGCAAACAGGAACCTGGTGAGCTACAGTCCATAGGGTCGCAGAGTCAGACATAGCTGAAGCGACTTAGCACAGCACAGCACGTTCAGCAAACATTCATCAAAGGACTCCTGGCTGCACTAAACACAAGTAGATGAAGCCCTTGGCCCTGAGAGAGCTCAGAAACTTGGGGAAGATGTGCAGGTTGATGGGCATTTTCAGCACAGGGGGATAAAGGCTGTGGTTGAGCAAGACTTGGGGTGGGAGCTCAATGGAGACAAAGGAAGCAAGCTAACATTGGTAACTGAACAATGTCTTCCGATTTGCGGAAGTTCTCTTGCAGTCATTTCCTCTCAACCTGGCAGTTTTCCTACCTGCAGGCTGGGACAGGGTATTATCCCCATGATGTTCAGAGGCGGAGACAGCGAGAGCTATACTCTTTGTCAGGGGTGAACCAGCTTTCACACTTGCATCCCCCGAGGCTCTTTTTCCAGTCTCTTTCCATCTTGGTTCTATTCCTGCCCCCTCTCTCTGCCAGGCTTGCATGGTTTCCAGAAGTGTGGTCTGGTCCAGACCTTGCATCCCTCAGGTGTAAAATGAGTACATGGTTCAGGATGATTCCTGAGACCTTGCGTCCCTTTGTGGTTACTTTTCAGTTGCAGCGTCCTATCCGCCTCTTTGAGGCCCTGTGGACTGCAGCACGCCAGGCTTCCTTGTCCTTCGCCATCTCATGGAGCTTGCTCAAACTCAAGTCCATTGAGTCGATGATGCCATCCAATCATTTCATCCTCTATTGCCCCCTTGTCCTCCTGCCCTCAATCTTTCCTAGCATCAGGGTCTTTTCCAATGAGGGTCTTTTGCATCCCTAACTGTCTAAAATTCCAAGAATTGTTGGTTTTGTAGTCAATCTGAGGGAGTTTGATGTGAAAGTCCTGTTAAGTTTTTATTCGTGTTTTGCAAAACCCTTTGTGGCAAGTTGGTCTTAATTTAAAAAAAAAATACCTGTTTCAAGATGAAGACATTGAGGAAGTAGCACCCTGCCACTTCTCTGTGGCCCCATAGTGTCCTGGCAGGGTCAGCATTCACGCTTCTGGCTCCTGAGTTTCTGATCTCCTATGCCTCTCTGTGAAATGGCTTTCCTCATACCTCTTAACTTTTATTTTACTTCCTTTTCTAATGGGTAATGTTTAAAACTCTGTTCTGTTATTAAATGTCCTAAGTGACTTGTTGCTCTGAATGTTTTCAAGTATGTGTGTGTGTGTGCCTGCGTGTGTGTACTCCATAATTTGTTCATTGCTCAAAAGAGAAGCTGCACCCTGAAAGTTGGAGAGTCAAACATTTACTTGCAGACATATTTTTAAAAACTTTTTTATTTTATATTGGAGTATAGCCTATCAACAATGTTGTGATGGTTTCAGATGGACAGTAAGGGAATTCAGTCATACATATACGCATATCCATTGTCCCTCAAACTTCCCTCCCATCCAGGTTGTCACATAACACTGAGCAGAGTTCCATATGCTATACAGTAGGTCCCTGTTGGCTCTCCATTTTAAATATAGTAGTGTATACGTGTCCATCCTCAACTATCTCCTCAACAAATTCCTCAATTATCTCCTCCCCCCATTCTTCCCCTTGGCAACTGTAAGTTCATTCTCTAACAGATATATTTTAAAATATTATTTTATTTTGAATAAATTACCCAGAACAATAGTATACATTCCAAAATGACATGTGTAAATATTTTTAAGTTTAAGCTGATATTTAGTGATTGAGGAATTTCATATATAAAAGTCTGGGTGTATGACTTTTCATGAAAGTCAGATCTGGCAACTTAGCCCAGATTTCCTATTATGTCACCATCAGTCTTGCCTTCTCTGAGTTCACTGTGGACTCACCAGACCTCCTCCCCTCCCCCCTACTGCCAAGCCCTCACCACTGACAGCTCGGTGAGCCATTTCAATCCCTGGCTGGCCTGCTCACCTCAAGTGTTTGTATCTTAGATAGCCCACCGACACACAAGGGAGCCTGGTGGACCTGGGGCGGACCTGCTCTGTGGCAGCTGATGGCGAGAAGGCGTCTTTCACCTGCACTATCAGGATGAAGTGGGTGGAGTCAAACAGGAGGCCCAAGAGGAAAATGCCAATCAGTCAGGAGGAAAGCTTGGGATTGGCGGGGTTATTTGTCCTTTGGACAACAAGCAAGCAAACAGCAGTAACAAATAAAATGGGGAGACCAAGGGAGAAGGAAAAGAAGAACAAAATAAGGCTTGTTGAAGGACAAAATGTACCAATGAGAGCAAACTGAAGCAAGACACGAGATGATGAACATGAACAAATGTATTATTGTTATTATTAGGCTTGCAGGATCTCAGTTTCCTGAGCAGTGATTGAACCCCAAGCTGTGGCAGTGAAAGTGTGGAATCCTAACCACCAGGCCACCAGGGAATTCTCCATGAACAAATTATTAATTTCCTTAATTCTCAACCACAAAATGGGGTATCTTCCTTAAAGGGTAGTCGAGAAGATAAGAGGCAGTATAATTAAAGACTTGACCACAGTGCCTGGACTTTGATAGATGCTAGACGACAGAGTGATAACTCACGAGTGTCAGTGTGATGGCTTCACCATATGCTCTAGGAAGTAAAAAAATACATCACTTTTTCTGGATAAAATTCTATTTTTAAATAAAACATCTGTACTTTGGGGAGGCTTTGACAATAAGCTTTTGAATATGGCAGCGTTTCTCTTCCCAGTTTCATGGGGGCCTCCTGGTCCCACAGGTTACACAAGGCCTACAAAAAGGCCCCTACACAGTCAGGGTGACATCTGGAATTCCCAAAGTAAGTGACTTCCCCATTCTCCTCACTATGGCAAGGGCTCTGGCTGAGCCCCAACCTGGGTTCAGAGTTTGGCTGTGTGTGCCCCCGACAGGGAGTCAACAGCTATTTGAATGGCTTTATTTGATGGCATCAGGCTGTTCACAGCTATTCTGCTTCTCTTCCTTCCAAGCAGATGGTAAGATTGTACTTTCCTGTTGCCTTGAGTTTGGGCACACCCGTGACACTTTGGCTGATGAAATGCATTTAGAGGTGGTTTGTGTCACATGGAGCAGCTGCTGGGCCGCAAAAGCCAGGGGAGCATGTTAAGATGATACCTCCAGCAGCTTGGTTTCCTAGGCAGCCCAGTTGAGCAGAGGCACCCCCTGACTGCCTGCACTGAACACACAGGAGGCTCAAGGAATGCAATACCTTCTCTGCTACTCCACTGTTGATTTTGGTTTGTTACTGCTGCATAACATGGCCTATCCTTACTGATAGAGTTGATATTCTAGAGCCTTTTTTTTTTTTTTAGGAAAGAGTTTTTGTTTGTTTCTCTTTCTTCTTTTACAGAGAGAAAAGGAGTGATGAAAACAAGGATGATGGAAAGAGATAGCCTTGATGTGTATCTATTCTCCATCTAGGCCCTTGACCTAGTTGGAAGGCCCCACTGGAGAAAGAAGTTGAGCTGGAAGCTGAAAGAACCCTTCTTTAGGTGATTTTCAGAGAATCTTGCCATAAGTTTTCAGGCCTGAGTGACAGAGAGGTGCCCTGAAATCAGCAAGAGGCCATGCTTGCCCTTCCCCCGCCCCTCCCCAACCCAGGACCCAGCAGCGACATGACATCTCATGCACTGTGGTTCTGGGAAGGTCTTGACATGGCCTTTCTTTGTCCCACACTGGGGAGCAGCAAAGGCAGGTATGACATCCTGAAGCAACAGCAGGAGCAGGGAAATGTGGGTAGATTTGAATGGACGTGCCTGAGGCATCACTCTGAAGGCTCCCAGAAATAACCGGGGGAGATTTGGGAGGAGCGGTAGCATCCTAGCATCACACCAGGGATGCCAAGAGCCACAGTCATTTGAAGTTAATATTAGTAGGACCTCAAATGGATATTCAGGCTTGGGAGGTGTGTGGACAGTGAGTCGGCTGCTTTGGTTCAGCTGGCCCTGAGGTCTGGCTACCCGCTGGTTACAATACACACCCACTGACCTTTCTGACCACTCACCAGCTTTTCAGTCTGTCATTTTCCCATGTAAGCTACTTTGTAAAAATCCACTAAAAACTGAAGTATAGTTGATGTATAATATTATATAAGTTAAGGTACACATAGACTACTTTGATCTGGCCTTATGGATCCGTGTGTATTTTCTTCAGAGTCAAACTGATGCATGAGATATTCATTCCTTGATGAAGAAAACCAAACTGTCTGATATTATTTTAAATACCACTGTAATTTCTAGACTTTGTTACAGGACTAATTTTCCTTTAATTTTCTTTTTTATAAAAAAAAAAAAAGAATTTCTTTTTAGGCGAGAGTTTGGGAAGCAGTTTGCTAAACTAAACTGAAATTTCCTTATCAAAGAAATACCTTTAGGAAGCCAACATATGTTCCTAAGGGAGATTTGATAATGAGTGAAGAGTATTTTAAAGGAAGAAATAGAGAAACTGCTATAGAAACACAGATATCTGTGTGAGTCTGATGCAAAAAATTAGAGATTATTTTATTATAATTAAACTTAAACTGGGTTGGGGGAAGTTCCATTTTAACACTCTTTACAAATCCACAATTTCAGTCCTACCACCTAGGGAATGTTATTAACAGATTGCTCATACCCAGATAACACAGGGGGTTATCTGCCCCCAGGAGGTGACCTAAGAGGATTGACTGTTTCTCTCTCTCTCTTTCTCTATCTCTCTCTCTCTCTCAGTTTTATTATCTTTGTCCCTGTCTTTAGGCAGCAGCAAATTTCCTGATGACACCTGCAGTGGTGAAGCCGGCTTTGAGAAACCGTTAATTCTTCTCCATCTGCTTAGATCGATGGCTCAGGCAACCCTGGGCATCACGATCTTGTGCACAGCAAAGCCATCTTCCTCTTGAAATATAGTGCAAAAATCTGGGACAACATCAACATGGAAAATACTTTTATTCTGTGTGTGTGTGTGTGTGTGCGTGTGCGCACTCTGTTGTGTCCAACTCTTTACAACTGCGTGGACTGTAGCCTGCCAGTCTATATGCGGAATTCTCCAAGCAAGGATACTGGGTTGCCATTTCCTACTCTAGGGGTCTTCCTGACCCAGGGATTGAACCAGTGTCTCTTGTGTCTTCTGCATTGGTAGGCGGATTCTTTTACCACTGAACTACCTGGGAAGCCCTATTCTCTTTATAAGCAGTGGCACATTATCATACTTGTTAATAAAGTCACATTTCTTTCAGATATTATAACTTAAAATTTATAGCCTTCTTTCAAATATATTAATACAATTTCTCACCCCTAAATGGTGAAGTCCTAAGTCTTTCTCAAGGTCACCAATTAGAAGCAGAAATGGAATTCAGACTCAGGATTTTGTGCTCCTTGATTGTCCCCCTCCTCCCTTAGTTTGGGGACATTGGTAAATGATTAAAGGGGTGATGTTTTCTATAATACTTTTAATGCTTCAACACTGTTATTTTGCTTTTATAGAAAGGATTACAGAGAAAAATATTTCTCTTTTGATGTACAGTACAATGGTATGCTACCAGTGCGTGAATTGCTCTATTTCCCTGAATAATAGCTCTCTTTCTTAAACTGGCAAAGCAAGTCTGTGTCTCTATAAACCACCCTACAAATTCATCCAAAAATCTAGTTGCTGAAGAGCCTGTATAAAGCAGAAAGCTAGGCTCTGACAATTTAGGATAAAGAATATTGAGAGAAAAGTAAATAGTTGCCTTTAATTAATCCAAACCCTCCCTTATTAGTTTTAAAGAGAATGGTAATAATAGGCTATCAGCAGTAACCTTACTGAATGACTATTCTGAGGTTGTGTGTGGCACTCAGCCTGACACTGATCTGCTGTCATTTAATGCTCACAATAACCCCATGACGTCAGTACTATTTTAGCCCCATTTTACTAGTGAGGAACTGAGGTTTATAGAGCTTGTGCAACTTGTCCAGGTTTTACAGCAAGCAAGAAAGCAGCTGAGTGGTATTTAAAACATACCATTGCTTTTTACTCTTCTAACTTGAGGAAACCTCATTTCTGGAAAAAGAAATTTTTTCCACACACACATAAACAAATTTAGCCAACACAGAAATGAGTTGAAGAAACCAAGAGACCTATGTAACCGATTTCAGCTTCACTTATTGGAACCTGGCTTCAATGGAGACTTATTAATCTTGTCAATTTCCTTGGAAAATTAATTTGCTTTGCAGCAAAGCCTTAGGACTATGTATATTAAATATTGCAATTAAGCTAGACCTAGTCTACATTTAGCCGGGCACAAATTGTATAATTTAGAGGGAAAAAACAGTAAATTAAGATGAAGCAACATGAAACATTTTTCATTTAAAGAAAAGCTAACAGCTCAATATATTATTTTTTTCTAGCTATGGGGGCTTGACCCTTTGGGGATGTTGAAAGGAAAGGAATAATGGAATTGACTGAAGAAAGGGAAAAACAGCAACGTGAAAATGGTTGTGGCAGATTAGATGGCATTATAATGCCTGTCATGACTTCCTCCTGCCAAAATGAGATTCATTAAAGAAAACTCTTAACTAAATTAAAACTCTTCTCACCAATATCCTCCCCTCCAGATGTGAACAGCAGACTGTGGCCTGGTTAACAGGACTGTGGGTAATTCGTGAAAATATTTCATAACATTTTAATAAGAGGAAGACAAGAAACACTGAGAAACATTTTATTTACTTTTAACCCCAAATGAGGAAGACAGCTGACTGACTGATGACTTCTTACATCAGGAATCCATAAGGAGACAGGGAGATGTTGTCTTCATGAGAGGCGATTGCTCAGCTGCAGTCATTCGGTTCCAGTGCCATGCTGTGGTTGTTGCCTGACTTACACACGGGATGAAAAGATGGTTTTGAGAGTGGCAGTGAGGAGGAGCAGTTGGCTCAGGGAGCATCAGTTCTTTGGGTGAATTGTGTTCTTTTCTGGACTTCACCGGGATCATCTATACTCTGGGAAACAGCAACAACTCCTCCTGTGGGCATTTCAGTTTATGGAACATGGTAGAAAACAGAACTGTCCATGTCAAACAAAATATACTTCCAGTTCTCTTTTATTATTATTTTAAATATTTGTTTATTTAGCTGTGCTGGGTCTTACCTGTGGCATTTAGTATCTAGTTCTCCGCTCAGGGATCGAATCTGAGCTTTCTGCATGGGGACCACGGAGTCTTAGCTACTGGACCACCAGGGAAGTCCCTGTTTTCCTGTTTTTTTGAGAGAGCTCTCAAAAACTTCCTGGGTGGCTCAGATGGTAAAGAATCTACCTGCAATGTGGGATACCCAGGTTCAATCTTTGAGTCGGGAAGATCCTCTGGAGAAAGGAAATGGCAACCCACTCCAGTATTCTTGCCTGGAGAATCCCATGGACAGAGGAGCCTGGCGGACTACGGTCCATGGGGCTGCAAAGATTGGACATGACCGAGAGACTAACACCTTCACTCAAAGGGCACGTTGGATTATTGGAGCTGCTAAATGATGCAGCTCCCACCCAGGGTGGCAGGTGCAGTTCTGCTCCTGGAAGAAGATGGTGTAGGTCACTCATCTTGTGTTTCATTTAACTCTGAGAGGGTAGTTTAGAGTTCCTCCCTCTGTCACCTAAATCCCAGGGAATCAGAGTGTCGAAGTGAATCAAGGTACCATTTATTTCTTTGAATCTTGAAGAATTTTAAAAAATTAATTAATTGAATTTTCCTTCTACTTTTACTGAGTTGACATTCAGCACTGTATATGTTTAAGGTGTACAGCATAGCGAATTGACTTACGAGTCTGTGAGTGTGTATGTGCACATGTTAAGTCTCTTCAGTCATGTCTGACTCTTTGCGACCTTATGGACTCTAGCCCACCAGACTCCTCTGTCCATGGGATTCTCCAGGCTTGGATACTGGAGTGGATTACTATGCCCTCCTCCAGAGGATCTTCCCAACCCAGGGATCAAACCTGCATCTTTTATGTCTCCTGTGTTGGCAGGCAGGTTCTTTACCACTAGCGCCACCTGGGAAGCTTGATCTGACTTACAGACATCATGAAATGATTATCACAGTAAGTTTAGTGAACATCTACCATCTCATCTCATCTCATGGCTGTGAAATTAAGGAAGAAAAAAATATTTTCCTTCTATTGGGAACACTCAGGATCTACTCTCTTAACAATCTTCATGTATAACATACAGCAGTGTTAATTATATTTATCCTGTTGTACATTACATCCTAGAACTTATTTATAACTGGGAGTTTGCACCTTTTGACTGCCTTCACCCAGCCCTCTCCTTTCACCAGGTCTCTGGCCTCTGGTAACCAAAAATCTGATCTCTTTTCTTATGAGTTTGTTTGTTTGTTTTTGAAGCGTAATTGACCTACAATATCATGTTAGTTGTTGTTGACCATCTTTTCATGTGCCTGTTGGCCATATTTGCTTGAATCTGTTACTAGATCATGAGCTCCTTAAAAGCAGGGACACAACTTGTTTAATTATATTCTCAACTTCCAGTTTAGTGCTGGCTCATAACAGGAACATAATAAATATTTTGAATGAATGAATGAGTTTAGATCTGACTGTAAAATGGAGTTCAGTTCAGTTCAGTCGCTCGGTTGTATCTGACTCTTTGCGACCCCATGGACTGCAGCACGCCAGGCTTCCCTGTCCATCACCAACTCCCGGAGTTTACTCAAACTCATGTCCATCAGGTTGGTGATGCCATCCCACCATCTGATCCTCTGTCATCCCCTTCTCCTCCTGGCCTCAATCTTTCCCAGCATCAGGGTCTTTTCCAATGAGTCAGCTCTTCACATCAGGTGGCCAAAGTATTGGAGATTGTTTCAGCATTAGTCCTTCCAATGAATATTCAGGACTGATTTCTTTTAGGATTGACTAGTTTGATCTCCTTGCAGTCCAAGGGATTCTCAAGAGTCTTCTCCAACGTTCAAAAGCTCAAAAGTAAAGCGGAGGAGGCCACTTTTTTCACTATCTTGGAGGATGCTGCACTCAGGCAGGAGGAAGGGGTGTGCCTCTTGCAAGGATAGAGTCTTACCCTTAGGAGACAAGTGTGTCCCACATGTGTAGGAGGGGGAACGGAGGTGTGGAAAGGGCTGCTTTGCTCACCCTGTTCAAGAGCTTAGAAAAGGAGATACTTGTGGTTTTAAGTTTATCCTAAAGCCAACCTGGGGCTGAAACTCCCATTTGGAATTAACTATTTTTACTGAACTTCAGAAGCTACTAGGAATATTTTTCTTAAAATACAGATTTCTACTCAAGACTAATTAAGTCAGAAGCTGGGATGGTGATACCAAAGGGAATGAAAACTTCAGAAAGTCTCTAATGTGTAGCCAGAGTTGGGCCATAGTTCCAGTCCAGTGGTTTTGAGCTCTGTGGGTGTTAGAATCACTGGTGAATGTTCAAAATGTGTAGCTGCTTGGCCCCACTTCCAGATGTGGGATTCAGGAGGTCTACTGGGCTCACACTTCTATATTGACACAGGGTTTGGAAAAACATCAAGGGCTGAGAGAACTCCTTGGCTGATGGTTTCACTGTTCTAAGAACAGTCTGAGGTGCTTGTTGGGAACACAGATTCTGGGTCCTCCAGCACCTACTGTCTTGACTCTAACAGAGGGGCATGGGTCTTGCTATCTTTAAAGGTGCTCCAGGTGATTCCCAGAATTAGGGAAACATCACTCATTCTGTGTTTCTCAAAGTGTGGCTCCCAGACCAGCAGCATCAGTACCACGTGGGAATTTGTTAGAAATACAGGTTCTGGGGCTCCACTTTACATCCCCCAAATCAGAAACCCTGGGAGGAGAGGCTTCCCCGGTGGTTCAGTCATTGAGAATTAGCCTTGCAATGTAACAGTTTCAATCCCTGACTTTGGAAGATCACATATGCCTTGGGGCAACTAAGCGTGAGCTCCACAGCTGCTGAGCCCTGGAGCTGCAAGTTCTGAAACCTTCGAACCCCAGAGCCTGTGCTCCGCTACAAGAGAAGCCACTGTAAGGAGGAAGCCCTGGACAGTAACTAGAGTAGCCCCTTCACTCACTGCAACTAGAGAAAACCCACTCATAGCCAAAAATAAACAAATATTTTAAAAATATTTGTATGGGGAGGGAGGAGGGTTCAGGATGGGGAACACATGTATACCTGGGGCAGATTCATTTTGATATTTGGCAAAACTAATACAATTATGTAAAGTTTAAAAATAAAATTTAAAAAAAAAATTAAAAAAGAAAGAAAGAAAGAAAGAAACCCTGTGGGTGGGACCCACCTCTCTGTTATCTCACAAGCCCTGCAGGGGATTCCAGCACTTCTAAAACTTGAGAACTGCTGCTCTAGTTCCTGTTTCTCAAAGTGTGGGACCCAGACAAAGGCGTTAGTATTGCCTGGGAACTTGTTAAAAAATGAAGTATCTCAGTGTCCCCGCCCCAGACCAAATGAGTCATAATCTACATTTTAAAAAGATCCCCGGTGACTCCTATGCACATTAAAGTTTGAGAGAGTGAAGTCGCTCAGTCGTGTCCGACTCTTTGTAACCCCAGCGACTGTAACCCACCAGGGTCCTTCGTCCATGGGATTTTCCAGGCAAGAATACTGGAGTGGGTTGCCATTTCCTTCTCCAGGAAGTCTTCCCGACCCAGGGATTGAACCCAGGTCTCCCGCATTGTAGGCAGACGCTTTACCATCTGAGCCAGATAAATATCATTTTGCTGTGGAAATAGAAAAATGTAAGCTCCTTTAATGAGAAGCAGAACCAAAATTAGTAATATGTCTCCCTTTAAGAACAGAAGTGACTTTAAAGAGAAATTAGGAGGCAGATCATTTAGAGCTGTATTAATAATAATAAATAAATCCCAGTTTTGTATTATTAATTGGGTTAAAGAATTCAAGTAAGATTAAATGTAAAGATATTCTAACTCCATCCTGTATTATTCCTTTCCGTAGTGTTTCCTAATTCAATATAGGGGCTATCAAGTTGTTTTACTCCACAGTTTGACTCTATTCCTTTGGAATATAAATTTGTGCTGTGTGTGTTTGTATACATACACTCATACACATGTATTAATGTATTAGTCAGGGTTCTTCTACAGTTCAAAATCTGTAGGGAAGACTGGCAGCCTAGAAATTTCAGCAAGAATTGACACTGAAGTCTCGTCTCCAGTCTGGAGACAGAATTTCTTCCTTTTTGGAGGATGTTATTCTTTTTCCCTTAAGGCCTTAAACTGATTGGATGAGAGAGTAATATAGAGAGAATAATCTATATTAATTAATTAGTCTTCACATTGTAGAGACTAATCTATTTTACTCAAAGTTTACTCATGGAAATGTTAATAACATAAAAAATATCTGCATAGAAGCATCCAGATTGGTGTCTGACCAAACTACTGGGTACCGCAGTTGAAGCTGTAGACACATAAAATTAACCATTTATATTCATAAAACCTATCTTTGAAACTTCTAGAAAGTCATAAAATATGGCTAGAATTACAGCTAGTGATAATTCACTAGCTTTTGTCACTCATTTTAATTGCAATTGAGCTCTGAGTTTTTCTTCTGCCCCCCTCACCCCAACTTTGCATTAAACTTCTGTTCAGACAATATAAACTCTTAGTGCAACCTCTTTGCTGTTACAATGGCTCATACTTTGTTAATAACAAATTTGATTTAAATAAATAATTTATGACAGTTGTAAATTTTTTAAAAATGAAGTCTAGTTGATTTACAAAGTTGTGTTAGTTTCAAGTGTATAGCACAGTGATTAGTCATATATATGTGTGTGTGTGTGTGTGTGTATATATATTCTTTTTCAGAGACAGTTGTAACTGAAAACAGCCTGTGGATAGTCATTTATTGTCCACATTGTTCTCTTTAGGGGTTTAAGTCAACTTAGCCTGAACCCACTTTTCAAGTAAAAAATCCTTCTTACTCTTATTTTAAATTGCCAGTCTAATTGCCTCACTTCTCCATTTGCCTCCACTTTTGTGTCCAGGTGTTTAGTTATGGCCCCAGCTGTGCAGAAAGATAAATTTGGACTAGACAAAGGCAATGAGATAGCCCTCTTGGTGATTGTCATCTATTAATTTTGAGATCTTTTCCCTTAGCATGTTATTTCTTTAATGAGATAAGTGATTTCTATATGAACGCATGGAGGTGATTTTGTATAACAAAGACTCTGAAGATACTGTGGTTCTGCATTGCCCAAAGAAAGAGAGAAGAGAATGTCTGTGTGTAGTCGCGGGCAGCTCCCTGGGTTTGGACTTTGGCTTGTCTGAACTGCTATGCAGGAGAGTCAATCTAGAGGACAATGGAGGTAGGGATGACTGGTACCAAAATCTTGCAAAACTGTTCAAATGACAGCGAGTCCACAGGTGCCTTTGGCCACCGTTTAAGGTGAATGACTTCCCTGGTGGCTCAGAGGTTAAAGTGTCTGCCTGCAATGCTGGAGACCCGGGTTTGATCCCTGGGTCAGAAAGATCCCCTGGAAAAGGCAATGGCACCCCACTCCGGTATTCTTGCCTGGAGAATCCCATGGATGGAGGAGCCTGGTATGCTACAGTCCACAGGGTTGCAAAGAGTCGGACACGACTGAGAGATTTCACTTTAAGGTGAATGATGGTTCTAGGTGGGATGCTATGGCAGAAACTCATCTGATAAAGGAACAAGGAGGCTTTGTTGGAAGGTAGCACAGAATTGAAAACCGTCTATGAGGCTGAGGGGGCTTCCCAGGTGGCACTAGTGGTAAAGAATTCACCTGCCAGTGCAGGAGACTGAAGAGACACTGGGTTAGAAAGATGCCCTGGAGCGGGGCATAGCAACCCACTCCAGTATTCTTACCTGGAGAATCCCATGGACAGAGAAGCCCGGCAGGCTACGGTCCATGGAGTCACAAAGAGTCGGACACGACTAAAGCAGCTTGGCACACAACATGTATGAGGCTGAGAGCAGCTTCAGGCACTCGGGGCTGGGTTATCCCTTGTTATCTTCTCAGGCTTTGCTGTAAGGTAAGTGGGGCCTGATGCTGACTGAGCTGAGATCAGGTGAGTGTCACTCATAATCAAAGAGGGAGCAGGCTTTCTCACCTGCCTCAGCAGAAAAATCTCTGTCGAGGACTTCACTTGGCCCCGGGACTTCACTTGGCCCCGGTTGTGTTCCACGCCCATCCCTGGACCAGTCACTAAGACAGGAAGAGGGTCCTGTGACACTCAAGCTGGGGTCACGTGTGTACATTCTTGAGGAAGGGGGTTCGGGTTTGTTTCTAGGGAAAGTGGAGACAAAGTGGGCTGGGCAGATAGAAACAAAAGCTATTGGGGTTAACCAAGAATTAATTTACTTATTCATGGATTTTAATAGCTCTGTTGGAAGCCCCTTCTGTGAGAAAGATCTCCTGCTCGTCTGTAAAGGGGTTTTCAGCGTTTTGTTGTGTGCTTCCCAAGGTAGCCATTTTCTTCCATGGAGGGTTTTCATGTTCCATCTCATATTTATTTATTTTCTTTGGGGAACTCTTGCTATGATAACAAGATGTTTTATTTTGTATACACTGAAGTTCTATTTGGTGATGGTATTGCATTTATCTTATATGTGATATAATAGTTATTTTAACAGTTTTGTAAGTAGATACTCTTGTACTTTACTTAACCAACCCTGTTGGACACCTATATTATTTTTACTTTTTCCTCTTATAAATGTGGCAGGATGGAGTTATCTTTCACCTTCAAACCCATCTTTCCTTTCTCTCATCATCTTTTGTGAGAGAAGATATTTTGCAGACAGAGTAGAGAGAGATTCTGTTGAATAATACTTCAGAATTTTGCTAGGGGAGGTGGTCAATGTGAGGAAGAAAAAGATTTGTTTTTCCAGTAGATGTTCTACTCTAAAGAATATTAAAGTCCATAACTTCTCCCAAGAAGCATGATGAGAACCTCCTGCAACCCCTCAGGTTGGAGAAACTAAGGACTTTGTGGAAAATGCAAGAAGGAGCAAGTATGATGAGGGGAAAAAAAGGAAATTAAAAAAAATTTTTTTAGCTTTTTATTTTATATTGGAGTACAGCTGATTAACAGTGTTGTGATAGTTTCAGGTGGACAGCAAATGGACTCAGCCACATATATGCACATATCCATTCTTCCGCAAACTCCCTTCTCATCCAGGTTGCCACATAACATTGAGCAGAGTTCTCTGTGCTATAAAGTAGGTACTTGATGGCTATCCATTTTAAGTATAGCAAAGGTGTAAATGTTGATCCCAAACTCCCTAACATCCCTTTACCCCTTCCTTCCTAAAAAGGGGGAAATGTCTAAAAAGATAAAGAAGTGGGGAGAACATAAAAAAAAGAGGGTCCTGAAAACTTATCCATGGAAAAATCTGGAGGGATAGTAAGGGTTATATAAGTTATAAACAATAGAAATCAACTATGGATAACTTGAGCATTGGAGAGGTATGGATGTCACGGGATTTAAAAATAAATTCATGAACTAGACTCAGAGAGGGCACTTATGAGAGCAGCTCTACCCTGGGCTATACAGTAGGTTCTCGTTGGTTACCAAGTTTGTATACAGTAATGTGCAAAGTAGTGTCATTTCCCCTGGAGAAGGAAATGACAACCCACTTCAGTATTCTTGCCTGGGAAATCCTATGGACCAAGGAGCCTGGTGGACTACAGTCCATGGGGTTGCAAAGAGTCGGACACGACTGAACGACTGAGCACATACACATATGTGAAAAAACTGTACATTTAAAGAGAAAAAGCATGGAACCAAGGAGAAATGTACAATAACTTAGTTTATGTCTTAAAACTGTGAATGCAATCAAATACTTTTATACAAGAGTGATAATGTATTTGATAGCTATAGGTGGAAAGATTCTACCTTTTCAAGATAGTGAAGATAGTACAAGATATTATAAATATGACAGTTTTAAAAAGAAAAATAACCTTACTATATGTAAGAAAAAGAATACATGATCTCTTTGAAATAAAAATATGTATTCAGTGGTTTTACTCTATAATTGAAGCTGTTTAAAACAATAACCATTAAATTGAAGAAGAAGAAAAAAAAAAAGAGCAGCTCCAGAGACCTAGGGAGCAGGAACCCACGAACAGTCTTCTGGGATAGACTCAAGGATAAATTAACTTCAGTTACTGGCTTACCTGGGTTTGGTCCAAGGATTCTTGGAAAGTCACACCGAGTCTCGGCACAGTGGTGGGAGGGTATTTCTCAAAGCAAACTCAAAGTGTTGGTACCAGAAGGAAGGGGCATGGATGTTGTCCAGGCAAAAACAACAGTCGAGGAAAAACAAACCCTGAGCAGGGTGCTCGTGCCTCACTTCTCCTTTGATTTTGCCTATAAAAGCACAGATCACTCTCCCAGAAAGACATTCCTTTACTTCCTACTTCTATGCCTAAAATTGTTTCAATTGGCAATTTGGGCCTTTCTTGCCCTTGAGCCCTAATGGAAAATTGCTGATGGGACCCCGTCTGTCAATGCCCACATGCCTTGGGGAGACAGATTCAGAGATGGTTATATATATATATTTTTAGTGAAGTATAGTTGATTTACAATATTGTGTTAATTTATGCTGTATAGCAAAGTGATTCAGTTATACATACATATATATATATATGTTCTTTTTAAAAAAATATTCTTTTCCATTATGGTTTATCATAGGATATTGAGTATAGTTCTCTGTGCTATACAGTAGGAAACTTGTTTATGGGATGGTTCTGTAGCTGAGCATGAGAAGGCATTGAGGAAGCCCTGGACAAGTCTCCCCATGGCAGATCCCAGATGGCCTCAGACTTTCCAAGCTCGTAGAGGTGGGAGGAGGTGCAGGTAGGCCTAACAGCCTGGTTTCTGATCTCCAAGGCCAGCATTTTTACTTTGATGTGCCTGGTTGTGATGGGTAATTTTATGTGTCAATTTGACTTGGCCTTGGGATATCCAGATAACTGATTAAATATTACTCTTGGTGCCTATGAGAATGTTTAGGCTCCCCAGGTGGTGGTAGGGGTAAAGAACCGGCCTGCTAATGCAGGAGACAAAAGAGACATGGGATCCGTCTCTGGGTTGGGAAGATCCCCTGGGAGAGGACATGGAAACCCACACCAGTATGTTTGCTTGGAGAATCCCATGGACAGGAGCCTAGTGAGCTACAGTCCATAGGGTTACAAAGAGTCGGACATAACTGAAGCGACCTAGCATGCATGCACGTGAGGGTATTTCCAAGAGAAATACATGAGTTGGTGGACTAAGTAAAGCAGATGGCTCTCCCCAGTGTGTGGGGGCATCATCTAATCTCCTGGGGGCCTGAAGAGAATGAAAAGGCAGGGGAAGTTTGAATTTGTCTCTCTGCTTGACTGCTGAGCTGGAACATTGATCTGGGACCTCCTGGTTCTCAGGCCTTCAGACCTGGACTGGAATCTACACCACTGGTTCTGGCTGTAAGGCTTTCCAACCACACCGTCAGCTTTCTTGGGTCTCCAGGAAGACGGTGTGGGACTTCTTAGCCTCTGTAATATTATGAGCCAATATCTCATAATAAATAAAAAATATAATCTCCCACTGATTCTATTTCTCTTGAATACTCTGATAAGTACACTAGTCGTTACAACTTCAGACAGAAGGTTGTGCTCCATGGATGTGTTTTTGCAGAATTTGAGAATCTCTGTGATAAGTAAAAGAATAATTAAATCAAATAGTTGGAAGGAAAAATATTATTGATGGTAAGGGGGAAAGAATGGGACAGAAACATTTCAAGGGAAATCTTAGATTTAGAATGTGGCTATTGATGGGACATAGGAGTTGGTGATGGACAGGGAGGCCTGGCGTGCTGCAGTTCATGGGGTCGCAAAGAGTCGGACATGACTGAGTGACTGATCTGATCCTATCTGATCTGAAGGCAAGATGCTGCAGGCAAAAAAATGAAGCTCTTTATAACTTAAAAAAATGTTTATTTATTTTAAAAAATTATTTATTTCTTTATAATTTTAGCTGTGCTGTGTCTTCATTGCTACATGTAAGCAGGGGCCACTCCCTGGTTGTGGTGCGTGGGTTTCTCATTGCGGTGGCTTCTCTTGTTGCAGAGTACAGGCTCTAGACATTCGGGTTTCAGTAGTTGCAGCACGCAGGCACTAGAGCAAGGGCTGTTGCCCCTTGGCATGTGGGATATTCTTGGATCAGGGATGGAACCGGTGTCCCTTGCATTGCAAGGCAGATTCTTAACCACTGGACTACCAGGGAAGCCCGATGGACCTCTTTAATCCAGAGGCAGATTGATATAAGCACAAGATAGAAATGAGTGTCCACAAATCTAAAAATAAATGATACAAATGAACTTATAAAGCAGTAAGAAACTCACAGACTTAGAGAAAGAATTTATGGCTGCCAGGGGGATGAGATAGTTAGGGAGCTTGGGAAGGTCATATACACACTGCTATATTCAAAATGGATAAACAGGACCTGTTGTATAACATGAGGAACTCTGCTCAATGTTATATGCCAGCTTGGATGGGAGGCAGGTTTGGGGGAGAGTGGATACCTGTATATGTATGGCTGAGTCTTTTTGCTGTTCATCTGCAACTACCACAACATTGTTAATCAGCTATACCCCAATACAAAATAAAAAGTTTAAAGTTTGAAAAAAAAAATCAGTGTTCACAGAGAAAGTTCACTTTTTGATACATATTTTGTCCCCCCAAAATCCATAAAACACTCTATTGTAGTTCAGAAACAAAGAGTAGGGGGTAACTATAAACACAGATCCTAATAGAAGTGAGGACCAAGAATCAGGCAAAGGCAGGCTCAGGCTAAGTGTCTGCATACTCCAGACTCAGGTCATTTCAGGGTGAAACAGCGGGGAAAGACAGATGAATGGGATGTTGTCTAGAAAACAAAGGGGAGAGATTTAAAGGACTATAGCCTGTTGGTTTAGAATCTACATAAAAGACAATTAGATGATGTGGCTATCAGACACAGCCAGAAACTACAGTTGCACCTGTTCTTTAGTTTTACAAACTTGTTTAAAAATGGTATACTGAAAGAGTACAATAATAAAAAAAATTAGCGCTCTCTGTTACAATTCCTTAAATTAAATTTAAACTCTGAAGTTCTCAAGTTCTGAAAACTAAGGTTAAAATTTTGTTTTCAGTTTTCATAGAAAGAGAAAAGCACACAGGTGATTTGGAACAGCTGAAGGGGTGTACTAGCCTAACCGTGCAGCCACAGAGACCACATAAGAGCCAGGACTACAAAGGATTAGAAAACTTTAGATGTGGATGGTATGTAAAAATCACAGAATCTACTCTGAACTGACCTAAAGTTTTGGTTTTTTTTTTAAACTTTACTTATTATCCATTTGGCTGTGCTGGGTCTTAGCTGCAGCATGTGGGATCTATCTAGTTCCCTGACCAGGGATTGAACCTGAGCCCCCTGCACTGGGAGTGCAGAGTCTTAGCCACAGAACTACCAGGGAAGTCCTATTTTTAAAAATTTTTTTCCCATTTAGTATGGTAATTTTTTCTGCTGCAGAATTAAAAAAAATTTTTTATTGCAGCATACTTGATTTATAATTTGTGTTAGTTTCAGGTGGATAGCAAAGTCATTCAGTTATACATCTATATATTGTTTTTCAGATTCTTTGATAGGTCATTACAAAATATTGAGTATAGCTCTCTGTCCTTTTTGGTTGCCTATTCTATACAGTGCTGTGTACATGTTAATCCCAAACTCCTAAGTTATCCCTTCCCTGTCTTTCCCTTTCGGTAGCCATAAGCTTTTCTGTGTCTGCTGATTACAGGCAGCTTTTTGGTTCTCCTTTCACATACACTCTAGTGCCCAGGACTTAGGAAATAGTCATTCTGGATACTTCTTAATGTTTTCTCTTCCTGATCCTTAATTTTGGCATACAGCAGATGTTTCCATTATCCCAGAGTAGTGTCCTATGATAGGATGGGAATGGAACAAGTGCCTAATAGGATGAGCAAAAAAGAGTGAGGGTAACTTGCTTGCCACGTCTTGATCTTTCTCCACTTGCCTTCTTTTATGATTCTACTTCTTGAGTCTTCGTTTAGAGTTCAGTGGAAAACTCCCAAGTGAGAAGAAGAATTCTTTCCCATCCAGAATTTTTCCCATCCAGAAATAGTAAACCACTTTCTATCTGTGTTATTAATACAACTTCGGCATCCCCCATCACACAAGCTCCCTACCCATGCCTCCAAGGATTCTTCTTTGCACCTGGAAATTGTTACTTGCCTGAGCCTTGAAGTGTTCTTCTCCCTAACATGACCTTGTTTGTGAGTACTCTAGTATAAGATATGTCCATATATTAAAATATATAAAGTATATGAAAGTGAAGTCGCTCAGTCGTGTCCGACTCTTTGTGACCCCATGGACTGTAGCCTAACAGGCTCCTCCTTTCTTGGGATTTTCCAGGCAAGAATACTGGAGTGGGTTGCCATTTCCGTCTCCAGCAGATCTTCCCAACCCAGGGACTGAACCCGGGTCTCCTGCATTGTAGGCAGATGCTTTACGATATGAGCCACCAGAGAAGTCCATAAGGTATATAACGCAAGTATAATTAATTTGCGCACAATATATTGAGTGAGATCATGAAAATAACACATTTCCTGGCATTCTACTAAGATTCCATACTTGCATCATCAGGATGACCATGTTGTTGATGATGACAGTAGTTATGATCTAAAAGCCAGAATCTCCAGTCAGCCTTGTCATTGTCCCAATTTCATTTCCCTTACTGGTGACCCTGACCTCATCTTGTACTTCTGATGCTTGTTGTTTGGGTGAAAGCAAATGAGGTTTTCCCATTTTCTTGGAACCTCAGGGATCCGGCTGAGTTCCAGCCTTTCTAGGTCTTCCTCTGGATTGTATCCTCATTCAGGGAAATGGCTTGGACAAAATCATCCCAGGATTGATGATTTGGAGCAGCACAAATTGAGAGGTAGAAAAGCCTCTCTGATTTATCCCAGAAGAGTGGTTATATTCTCTCTTCATACATCGTAACACTACTTACCTCTTTTTTACTGATGGTTCATTAGCATCCACATGGAACCCCAAAATACACAAACATCACTATAGCCAAGGCCACCACATATCTTGCCTTGTTGTGCTTAAGAGCTCTTATCTCTGCTTATTTTTTACTATGTGTCATTTATGGGTTGTCTGTCCTCCCAGAATAATATAAGCTTTGTTTTATTTATCATCATATTGCTGGCACTAAAACTATATCTGGTACAAAATCTACTACTCAACCCAAATTTGTTGAATAAATTAGTGAAGAAACCCCACATTAGTTCATTAATTAATTAATGAGATTCATGCCACAGTCTGTGATTACCTCCTTGCTTATTTATCTGGTATCTTGTTTATTGCCTAATAAGTGAGAAATAAAGCTTTGTGGCGAGGGGGTGGGGGGGGTTGTTAAGCCACTGATTTTTAGAGTTTTTCTTTTTAGGACTTACTGTAACTTTAACCAAGATTATCCCGACTAACACATATATAAAGCCAGAGCTTGAAATTTGTTCTTTGGCCATGGAATTGAACAAATTTAATTGATATAAACTAGGATTTAGGCCTATGGTTTTTACCTAATGGTTTTATTTTCTTTTTTGTTATTAGAATACTCATCCTGCACTCCTGGCCTAAAAGCAAAAGATATAAACCCTGAAAATGTTCTGAATATAAATTAGATTTCTTCAGATATTTGCTGAGCTTGAAATGAAATATTTCAGTTTAGTATGCTATCTAGATTGTTTCTATTGTAAATTTGAATTTCACCTAACCCATAGTTGTTTATAATTTCTAAATGGGAACAATTAATTCCCTTAGAGCTGGAGTAAGAAACAAATATTTGTGCTCTTGATGGGGGGGATCTTATTTTTAGGCTGACAGATGCAGTGATGGTAAATTTGAGGAAGAGAGAGTGCTGGAGTGAAGTATGTGTTTCAGATTTTCCCAAGCTTTCTAGGCTCATGGTTATAGTCAGCTCAGTTATTTATTCTTAGGCCAAAAATGTATAAGGTTTTAGATTACTAAGTAGTTAGATCCAAAGTAATTTACTGACTGTAATTTGTATGTGTTAGTCGCTCAGTCGTGTCCAACTCTTTGTGACCCCACAGACTGTAGCTCGATGGGCTCCTCTGTCCATGGGATTCTCCAGGCAAGAGTACTGGAGTGGGTTGCCGTCTCCTTCTCCAGGGGATCTTCCCGACTCAGGGATCGAATCCGGGTCTCCTGCCTTGCAGGCAGATTCTTTACCTTGTATGGCACCCTACAAGTGTTCTTGTGTTTTCCTCAAAAGTTTAAAATGTCCTGCAGGATTCATCTGATTCACTGTGGTGACCCTGGGTTCCTCAGCACAAACAGTTTGGGAATTCTAGATCTCTGACTTGAGATCTAGAATTTGATCTAGATCTCAAACTTGAGATCAAATTCTACATCTCTGAACTTGAGATCTAGGTGGAAGGATTTGAGGAGCACTATATTTGGAGAAGGAAATGGCAACCCACTCTAGTATTTTTGCCTGGAGAATCCCAGGGACAGAGGAGCCTAGTGGGCTGCTGTCTATGGGGTCGCACAGAGTCGGACATGACTGAAGTGACTTAGCAGTAGCATATTTGGAGAAGATCTTTTGGGAAGTTCCTAGCTCTGCGTGAGCTTCTGTTTTGTTTTGAGAAGTCTATATTTTATTTATTTAAGTAATTTTTTTAAAGCTTTAATTCACTCAAAATTCTTCAGTTTGTGGTGGCTCAGATGGTAAAGAATCTGCCTGCAATGAAGGAGACCCCAGTTCGATCCCTGAGTTGGGAAGATCCCCTGAGAAGGGAACGGCTACCCACTCTATAATCTTGCTTGGAGAATTCCATGGACAAAGGAGCCTGGTGAGCTACAGTTCATGGGGTTGAAACCAGTCAGACACAACTGAGAGACTAACACACACACACGCACACACACACACACACATACACACACACACCAGGGTGGAGTAGGGTGGGGGCTGGGAGTCTGGGGGACAGGCAGTCGTGGGGACAGGGTTGGGGCGAGGCTGAGGTTGCCCCATTCCCAACCCTCACCGCCCCCCGTCATTCTTCTGCTCTCTCATCTGCACGTCAGCCGGCTATTTTCCTGCAACCACTGCGGCCTGGGCCTTTTGCTCTCCTCCTCGGCCAGCCTCTCAGACACGCTGGCATAGAGCTTCGTCTCCCCTCCAGCTGCCTGTGGATCTGCTGCAGACACATGGCCAGCTGAACCTTGGCTGACTTGTTGCTGGGTAGAGCTGCAGGCCCTTCTGCAAGTCAGCCCGTGTGTTCGCCGCCAGGTGGGCCTCTCCCTGGTGGACAAGGCCCTTCTCATTGTTGCTGTCCACTTCCTGGGCCTTGTTACTGTTTTCAGTGGCAGCTGAGAAGACTTGCAGCTTCAGATGACACACAGCCAAGCTGAGGTGGGAGGCCGGATGAAGGGCCTGCACCTTCCTGTGCGTCCTCATCAGAGAAGCTCCACTTTTATTCCAGCCAGGACACAATCTTCTTTTTTTTAAAAAAAAAATTTAGTTATTTATTATGGCTGTGCTGCGTCTTCCCTGCTGTGTGCAGGCTTCCTCTAGTTGCAGGGAATGGGGGCCACTCTCTAGTTGCGGGGCACAGGCTTCTCACTGCAGTGGCCTCTCCTTGTGGCAGAGCACAGGCTCTGGGGTGCTCGGGCTTTGGCAGTTGGGGTGCACGGGCTAAGCTGCCCCATGGTATATGGGATCTTCCGGGACCGGGGATTAAACCAGTGCCTGCGTTGCAAGGCAGGTTCTCAACCACAACCACCAGAGAAGCCCCAGGACACAGTCTTCTTGCACTGCAGCGCAGCTTGCTTGTACTTGCCTTCCTTGAAGAGCACAGTGCCTCGCTCCTTCACTACGGTCCTCTGCTCCAGGGTCTCAGAACTCATCGCCCCGGACTTGTTGGCCCTCTCAAAAATTCTTGTGCTATATTTCGTACATCAGCTCAGCATTTGGTGGGATCTGGAACTTCTCCTTCCCAGCATTGCTGAAAGCATACAGGTGTTAAGATACACAATGGAATGTTCTCTTTTATCCACACACTGAATGGCTTTCTCCAGCCCACAGTGCAAGATGCATGCTTTCTCCCTCACCAGCTTCAAAGCTGAGCTCTCGTGGGTCAAAGATCTGGTCCTCGAAGTATCCTTCCAGTGCAACTTCCAGGGTGGCGCTGTCGCTGGCTTGGCATAGCCCTCCCCATCACCTCCGTATTCTCCTGATGATCCCCTGTCTTCTTCGTCTGTCAGGTCCTCCTCCTTGAACTCCAACAACTCCACCTCAAACACAAGTGTGGCTCTGGGAGGGACCCTGGGAGGGCTGCCCGCTGAGCCCTAGGCATGCTCTGGCTTGCAGGTGATGTGGCACACTTCGCCTGCCTTCATGGTTGCTACAGCAACATCCCAAGCCTTGATGACCTTCCCTCTCCCCAGGTCAAAGGAGACCCTGTCCTTGCGGTCCAGGCTGGAGTGGAACTTGGTGCCATCAAGCAGCCAGCCCCTGTAGTGGACAGAGACTCAGTCCCCGATCATTGGCATCTCCATGCCAGGGCCTTCTTGCTTGATGAACTCAAGCATACCCTCATCCTGCTTAGGGCTGAGGTCCACTCCCTCAAGGGGCTGCAGTGCCAATTGCTCCCTGCTCTTGGCCGCCTTCATCTCCTTGGTGGCCATCACACTGTTTCTCAGGCAGCGGTCACCAGTGGCTGGCCGGGGCTTGTGCCTTATTTATTTATTTTTAAAAATATTTATTTATTTTTTTGGCTGCTCCAGGTTTTAGTTGCAGATGTGCAATCTTCCACTGCAGCATGCAGGATCTTTAGTTGGTCATGTGAACTGAAAGAGTTTGAAACCAAGGATCAAACCAGGGTCCTCTGCTTTGGGAGTACAGCATCTTAAGCACTGGATCACCAGGTAAGTCCTTACATTTCATCTTATTTATTTTAAAAAGTTTTCATTTTACATTGGAGGATGGTTGATTAACAATGAAAAAGTGTTATTTTTAGGTGTACAGCAAAGTGATTCAGTTACACAGATACATGTATTTATTCTTTTTCAAGTTCTCTTCCCTTTCAGTTTATTACAAAATATTGAGCAGAGTTCCCTGTACTATATGAGCTTATTATTATTATTATTTTTTTTTTTGTAGAGAAATCTGAGTATCTATGGACAACGTATCCAAGGGGAGTAACTTGAGCTTCCAGTGAAATTTGGAGCATTGTTGCCATCGCTCTGAATATTCACATTTCACTGAAAGAAGTCACCAGCATAGATTACACCAGGTGAGGTCAGCAGACAAAAGACTAAAGTGGGTGAGCTCGTTGCTGGTGCTTTCAGCCTTTGTTCTCTTGGCTTCCAGAGTCCATGCTCTTGTGGATTTCCTGTGACCTGCTCTGGATAATCCTTCCCACCTTCTTTGATCAACTAATCCTTGCTATGGAGCTTTTAATTGTTGACATTCTTCGCGTCTTGGTCTTAGATTTCAATTATAGTCTATGAGCAGATGGCTCTCGAAACCTTTAATTTTTTTTTCCTTCCTGTTGGTGTTTTCCTTTTAAAATCACCCCAGTCCTTTAGTAAAAGAAAATCAACCTTGACAGGCATATGCAGAGACCTTGGGGAGATAGAAAGGCAGGGAAGTCTAGGGATCCCTCCATCTAGCCCCACAGAGAGACATGGAATCCTATGAAGGGAACTCAGATGTGGAGGTTCAGGGGTCCCCAGCTGTTCAGTAAGGACCCGATGGAGGAGACATATGACACCCACACACAGAGTCTGGGGACCTGAGTCCAGAGACATTCAAGAGGCAAAGCTTCCACTTTTCCATGGTATGCTAGATCAAGGGTTCTTCACTCTGGATAAACAACAGAATCACCTGGGAGAATTGCTAAAATGCCAGAGTCCCACCCTGACCAATAAAGTCAGATTTAGGAAGATAGGCCTGGGTATCAGGGATTTTAAAAAGCTCCTGAAGGGATTTCAATGAGTTGTCAGGGTTGAGAACCACTTTGCTAAAGGAGGCTGACTTGAGAAACAGGTGGAGATGTGATGGAGGAGAGTGAATGAACACTTCTCCTGGCCCACCAGCAGGTTCAGAGGAGAGGGGCCTGGGTCTGTGGGCAAACATCTTGCCACCATGTGAAGCATAGCAATTAATCTACCATGAAGGACTATACAGCCAAAATATGGAGAAGGGCCACATCTTGATGACATCCCTGAAGTTAACACTGCGTTTGAGAATTTCAGTTTTATTTCTCATGCTTCCCTGGTGACTCAGTTGGTAAAGAACCTGCCTGCCAATGAAGGAGATGCAGGTTATATCCCTGGGTCGGGAAGATCCCCTGGAGAAGGAAATGGTCACCCATTCAGTACTCTTGTCTGGGGAATCCCATGGACAGGGGAGCCTGATGTATTTCAGTCCATAGGGTGGCAAGTGTTGGACGTAACTTAGCGACAAAACCACCACCACCACCACTTTCTCTGTTTACTTAAGCCCAAATCCCCACGGACAGAGGAGCCTGACGGGTTACAGTCCATGGGGTTGGACATGACCGAACAACTACGCACAGCACATAAAGAGACTGTTACTCTCTACCTCCCCCTCCTCTGCCAACAATCTTCAAGGTACAGTCACACTTTATTTTTCGGCTGTGATGGGTCTTTGTTGCTGTGCTTGCAGGCTTTCTCTACTTGTGGTGAGAGAGGGCTATTCTTGACTTTTGGTGCTTGGGCTTCTCATTGTGGTGACTTCTCCTGTTGTAGAACTCTGGGCTCTAGGTGCTTGGGCTTCAGTAGTTGAAGCTCCTAGGCTTAGTTGCTCTGTGGAATGTGAGATCTTTCCGGACCAGGGATCAAACCCATGTTTCCTGCATTGACAGGTGGCTTCTTAACCACTGGACTACCAGGGAAGTCCCACATTTGCATTTAGACCTTCCGTAAAGGTCTTTGCTTTTGCTTTGGTCAGTAGAGACTACTCATTGTGTCCTAATATTTGTTCTCCCTTTCTTCCAGCGCATAGCTTTCCAGCTGAACTTCCCAGAGAAATAAAGACTACAATTCTTAGCCTCCATTGTAGCTATGGCCATACTAAGTTTTGGCCAGTAGGATGCAGCAGGATAACGTGATTTTATCCAGAATCCTTAAAAGATAACAAGAACGACCGTTTTCTCCATCCTTTCTCCATTTTGCTATCTGAAACATAAATGTTTCCATCTTTGACTTGACCATGAGGCTGTATCTTACGAATGGGACAGATGGGGAATTCCAGGGAGTGGAGCTACCCCATTGACTCTGGCCTGACACTTCCAGAGTTCATTTGTGTGAATGAGAAATATCAAATTTCTCTCTTATTAAGCCAATGCTATTTTGGGTTTTCTGTCACTCAAAGCTGAATCTAATCCTAACTAATATACCCTATTAAGTTTCACCTTGAGATATTTGGACCATCACTTTGTGTCTTTGGGTACTAATGTCATCATTCAACATCTCTATGCCATCCAGCTCTCTATCATCAGTTAATGAGATGGGTGTGCTTTCTGCGCTTCCACGATCATTAATAAAAATAGGATCAGGAGAGGGTCAAGGACAGCAGTCTCCAGGCTACTCTGGAGAGCTCTCTCTGTCCTGGTGATCTAGCCACCTTCTCTTTGGACACAGATGTGAGGTGGTTCGAGGGGAAGCTGAGGGGTGTCATCCACAGATCAGTGGGTCTCAAGATTTAGTGTGTAGCAGGACCACCTTGTTAAAGCACAGATTACCGGGCTTCAGCCCCAGAGTTTCTGATTCAGGATGTCTGGAATATGACCCAAGTATTATTTTTTAAATCTATTTTGTTGAAGTATAGCTGATTTACAATGTTGTATTAATTTCTGCTGTACAGCAAAGTGAGTCATATATATATGTATAATACACACACATATTCTTTTTCATATTCTTTTCCACTATGATTTATTACAGGATATTGAAGAGCTGATTCATTGGGAAAGACCCTGATGCTGGGAAGATTGAGGGCAGGAGGAGAAGGGGGTGACAGAGGATGAGATGATTGGATGGCATCACTGACTCAATGGACGTGAGTTTGAGCAAACTCCAGGAGACAGTGAAGGACAGGGAACCTTGGTGTGCTGCAGTCCATGGGGTCACAAAGAGCTGGAGATGACTTAGCGACTGAACAACAACAATTGAAAATAGTTCCCTGTGCTATACTGTAGGACCTTGTTGTTTACCCACTTTATATGTAATAGTTTGCATCTGTTAATCCCAGACTACCAGTCCAGCTCTCTCACCATCACCCCCCCCAAATATTTGTGTTTCTAACAAATCCCAGGTGATGCTGATACTGATGTTCCATACTTTGAGAACCATCATCCTAACGTATCATCTTTCAGTTGGAAGGTGATTTATGAAAGAGAAAGAATATTTAAAAGTTGTCTGGGGATGGGAAGCAAGTCTTTGAGGGGACAAAAGGGGTGGGCTGCAGAATATCATGGAAGGTTGGACTCTGATAGGACCAGAGCACTATCTTGTGGCTTCCAAGAAGACCAGCAAGACAGGGAGCAGGTGAAGGCAGACTGGTCCATTTGCTTTGAGGAGGCTGTAGGAGCTTCTGTCTACTGTCTTTTAATTTCTCAGTGAAGAATATACAAGGGCATTAACTGAGGTGAGGGACATGAGCTGAGTAAGAAATTTTGAAATACTTTTGGCATATCCAATATCCCAGGGGAGTGTAATATGTACCAGGAAATGATAGGAAGACAGAAGCAGGGTTGATATCTGTTTACCGAGCTCATTAACTAGTGTTTTGTCTTAGCATATTACTGAGAACATCTAAATGTTAAACCTTAAGCAGTTCCATGGAAGATATGGTACTTAATTCACCAAGATATCTCCAGACCCAGAAAAGTGCTTAGTGAACGTTCAGTTCAGGTTTAACAGTAAACAAACAGGTGAAATTCAATTTGTAGTTAAGATCATACCCTTGGGAAAAAATGACACAAATGACAGTTCAGTAGTTTTTCAATTAATTATTTAGGCTGCACTGACGTTGCTTTCTCTAGTTGTGGTGAGCAAGGGTTACTCCTTGCTGAGGTACATGGGCTTCTCACTGCAGTGGCTACTCTTGTTGAGGAGCACAGGCTCTGGGCATGCGGGCTTGAGTAGTCGCAGCCGTGGGCTCTACAGCATGGGTTCAGTGGTTTTGGCCCAGAGGCTTCATTGCTACGTGGTATATGGGATCTCCCTGGACCAGGGATTAAACCTGGTCCCCTGCATTTGGCAAATTCTTACCCACTGCACCACCAAGGAGGTCCTCATTAGTTTTTACATGGATATATTTTTTGTTACTTTTAATGAATATTCTGTTTCATGGCCAGGCATTATATAATGTGTGATTGTCTTGATAGAAATAATACTTTGCACATTGTTGGAGTCTCACACCTTTAAAAAAAAAAAAGAAAGAAAGACTACAAGTGTACAACTGCCAAATCCTGAAATGCAGTTTTCTTTCTAGAGTTACAAGAAATTCCAACAGGTTCTGCCACATAGAAGCACATTCTAGCTTACTTCTGACATGCATGAGCAGTTAGAATCATAATTCGCTAGGCTTCTCTCTGGGGACATGAGAAGTCAGGCAATAAATCTAGGGACATTTGGAATAGCTTCACACACCTCCACAGAGATGGAGACTGGCTTCAGATTGCCACTCGTTCTGAGAGCAAGAAATTAAGACCAGTAGAAATCCAGAGGACAGCTCTGTCACTAGACTGGGTCCTCAGAGAAGAGGGTGGTGACCCACTGTCCTAATTTGCCTGGGTCTCGGGAAATGCCTGGGATGTGGAGTTTTCAGTGCTAAACCTCTGATAGTCTAGGACAAACCAGGCCAAATTGATCACCCTAGCAGGGGCTGACCATTTTGGGGAAAATTTCCCAATATAGCTAGTACTCCAGACTGGTGTTTTGATGTATGGTAGCTTATTTAGCTTCAGGAGTGTGTGACTGGCGTAGTGTAGTCACACAGAGCCCCACTCTCAGAAGGGCCCATGCTTGGTACACTAAGTCCCCTACGTACCAACCTTCAAGTTGCTTACTTTCAAAGACGGGAATGTGCGTTCCATTGAAGTCAGGTGTGAGTGAAATTGCAGCTTGCCCTCCATCTCATTTTGCTGACGACCCTGCAGTCCTACCATCTCTCACCTCCACTCTCTCCTCCAGCCAGTAACTCGTCTTGCCTGTTCACTCAATGGCAGCCCTGTATGCCAGCTGCGGTACTGAACTACTGAACTTTTAAGGTACTGTGATGCAAGATTTAAAATGCTATCTTTATTTTTTGTGTGTGTTTTATGTTTGTTTTTATGCATAATTTGTGTGAAAAGAATTATAAACCATACTATAAACAGAATTATAAGAAGAATTGTAAACTGTACTATAAATTATAAACAGTACTAGATAGCTGATGGTGTGAGCTGGATATCCAGGTTAACTTTGTCGGACATACGAACAAATTGGACCCATGAACACACTCTCAGAACTGAACTTGTTGGTATATAGGGGACTCACTGTTGAACACTTTGGTATTGTCACTTGAAAGTCTTAATAACATTTGAAGGAAGTGTTCCTCATTTTTATTTTGTACTAGGTCCTGAAAATTGTGTAGCCATTCTGCAAATTATGTAGGAAGGGAGCTGGGCCTTCTATTTTTATTTCTTTGTGTCTTTCCTGATGAGAGATGAAGATGGTTTTCTCTCCCTGCTCGGCCTCTTTCCCACTCTGCTTTTTCTCCTTTTGGTTAAGCCAAACCTATACAAGGTATTTCTTTATCCATTAATCTTTTTAAAAGGCCGTGCTGTCTTATCACAAATGTTGGTGTCTAAAAAGTTAAACTTGGTTCAAATGCAGCCTTTCCACCCTGGATGTGTTTCTGCCAGTAAGAAAAAGAGAGCCGGGGAAGGAAGAAGGAAAGTGTTTAGAAAAACTGAAGAAAGTGTGGCAGAAATACTAGCTGGGAGTCTCCACAGCGGGAGAAGCCACACACAACTCTGGATCAAAGGAAGAAACCTCAGGGAAGATGAAAGGGGGTGATAATTGTAAGTGGAGACAGAGTTTCATAATAGAGGTGATAATAACAGGCATTTATCTGTGAACCTGAGGGAGAGTTAAAATTGAGAAGGGGGGGTGGTGGCCCGAGGATGGTCCCTGGACTTACCTCTTCTGTGGAAATTTTCGTTCTTTCCAAGTTATGTCTATTTCTCCTCTTGGGTGTTAAAATCAAGCTTTTTCCAACAAAAAGATATTTCACTGAGGTATGGACTTATGTTTTTAAACATGGACCGTAATGAGGACAGGAGATGGTTAGCTGAGAGAAAGGAAGGCTGAATTTGGTGTGTGAAGCCGGTGGCTGAGCTGGGTGTCAGGCTGTAAAGGTGACCTTCAGGAACTGGCTGAGCTCCACTGTGTTCTAACCCTGACCACGTCTCGGAACGGGACCCGGAGGGCGGGCTCACCGTCCTTGTCCCATGGGATGGGGTGTGAGGGGACCTCATTCTCCCCTGGCCAGGCCGCTGAGTGACAGTCACGTTGGCCGTCATTGCTCGGAGCTGTTCTGGGCAGCAGGGAACCAGGCACCGCAGCTTAAAAAGGTAGGTGGAGTAGGGCCTGCTGTGAAAAACACAGGCTCTTGGAGATTTAAAATATATTTTTCTTCCTATCTTTGGATGGATAGATGTAAAAGCCGTGTGATAGATGAGGCCCAGGAAAGGGAGCTGTCATCAGATGCAGAGATTCTGCCCCCAGGCGCTGAAAGGATGCTCTGGTTCCTGTTGTTTCTCTACCCCCCGACCTTTGCTTGGACATAATTGGATTAAGAATCACTCTGTGGAGATCTGGACAAACCATTCTGGGCTTCTTAGGGAGGGAAAAGTATTCTGTAAATACAAAGTCTGACCTGGCTGGAAAAGAATAATTTTTAAAGCTTAGAAAACTTGGCAGCATGTGTGTGTTTGGGTCCTGAGTTTTATTAAACTAAGTGATGAATGACTTCCAGGCAATGAGGCAGAGAGGCTAGAGAGAAGTTTCCAAGTGGTTGCCAATATGTCTAGAACAAGGACACCAGATCCAGGTTCCCCAGCTGCTTTTTTGCTAAAATGCCCTTACATTGTAAAAGTTGCTCTTTTTTTCTGTTTTAACAATTTTCAGACTCAGAACAGGGTTGCTGATATGTGATTTTAAAAATATTGTGCATACACATGCCATCATTGATTCAGTGGACATAGGTCTGAGCAAACTCCAGGAGACAGTGAAGGACAGGGAAGCCTGGCAAGCTGCAGTCCGTGGGGTCGCAATGTTGGACATGACTGAGCGACTGAACAGCAGCAACACAGTTCTGAAAGTACCTTGTTATGAAACAGTATGCATTTAAACTTTTTTCGAGTGTTTGTGAAGTCAACTCAGGTCTGCTTTAGAAAGTAAAATTATATTTGTGTGTTAAGGTAAAAAATTCTCAGCAAGTCAAATACTTAAAATATCTAAGGAAATGATGACAATAGCGGATAGAGGTCATTGTTGGATGGCAAATGTTTAAATTCAAAAGACATACATCAACTCTGTTCTCTCCTTTAAAACATATCTGAGCCTTAATTAAACACCTATTTTTAGCAGAAGGTTTTACTAATGTTCCACTAGAGGGCAGCATTTGATAAGGGTTTGATATATGGATTCACGGTGTATAGCTATCTATCATAGAAGTTTAATTTGTTTTTTAAACAATGATAGTAGTAGAAAATACGTATCCTGCTTTCAGTAAAGAAGCTGTGCTGTGCTTGGTTTCAACGTGGGGTAAATAGTCCTTAAAGCAGCGTATCCTGAGTTGAAGAGGGTGTGTTTGTTTTGTAGTTTTCAAGATGAAAAAGCAATCAAAGGAACTAAAAACAATTTAGGTGGTACTTTACAAGGGCTGGATTGATCCCATTGGCTTGCTAAAAAGGAGTTTGGTTGTTTTAACTCAATCTCCAACACACTATTTACCCTCCCTGGGAAACCATCCAAATTTGGCTGCATTCCATATGCTAGAAAAAGCTCGGAGCTGGAGCCAACTGTGGGTTTGACTGAGGTGGCAGAATAGCCCAAGGAGAGGTTGCAGGCTGCTTCCCAGGGGCCAGAAATGTCCTAGCTGCACCCGTGGGGCAGTAGTGATTGGGAAAGTGGCAGATAGGTGTGCCTGGCTCATAGATGTTAGTCAATAAAGATTGGTTTTTCTTTTACACACTTGCTGTGCAATTGTATCCTGTCTTGTGGTGCTGCTTACCTTATTACAATTTTAAAAATTAAAGAAACTCATGCACACGATAAACAAACAATGTAGGATGGAACATGATTGAAACTGCCTTTCTGACCTCCCAAACCAGACCCACTGTCCAGAGGTAACCACCAGCAATGATTTTTTGGCATATCACGCAGAAAATGTTCTTGCAGAAAGATGCTTATATCATTATATGTATATGTGATACAAATAGGTGCAAATTATATAGACATTAGTCTGTACTTTGTTTTTTTCTGTTCCACGATGCATCTTGGACAGCTTCCATATCTTATGGCTTAGCTTTTCATTTCCCTAGTGAGACATACTTCTCAATGGCAGAAACTTCATTTTTTCCCCTTTTCCTTTTTTGCCTCAGAATGTCAGGGGGACTACTGTCATCATTCTAGGTGTTTAACAACCATTTTGAGGATAAAGAAGATGTCATGTATACATATATGTGTGTGTGTGTGCACGCGCGTGTGTGTGTGTGCACGTGCATGCATGCTAAGTTGCTTTAGTTTTGTCTGACTTTTTGCGACCCTATGGACTGTAGCCTGCCAGGTTCCTCTCTCCATAGGATTCTCCAGGTAAGAATACTGGAGTGGGTGGCCATGCTTCCTCCAAGGGATCTTACCCACCCAGGAATCGAACCCGTATCTCTTACATCTCCTGTATTGGCAGGCAGGTTCTTTACCACTAGATCACCTGGGAAGCCTATATATGTGTGTGTGTGTGTGTGTGTGTGTGTGTGCATACAATGGAATATTATTACTCAGCCATAAAAGAGTGAAATAATGACATTCGTTGCAACATGAAGGGAGCTGCTACTGCTGCTGCTAAGTCGCTTCAGTCGTGTCCGACTCTGTGCGACCCCATAGATAGAAGCCCACCAGGCTCCCCCATCCCTGGGATTCTCCAGGCAAGAACACTGGAGTGGGCCACCATTTCCTTCTCCAATGTGTGAAAGGGAAAAGGGAAAGTGAAGTCACTCAGTCGTGTCCGACTCTTAGCGACCCCATGGACTGCAGCCTACCAGGCTCCGCCATCCATGGGATTTTCCAGGCAAGAGTACTGGAGTGGGGTGCCATTGCCTTCTCCAATGAATGGAGCTAGAGATGATCATATTAGGTGAAGTAAGTCAGAGAAAGACAAATATCATGTGATACCACTTTTATGTGGAATCTCAAAAAATGATGCAAATGAACTTATTTACAAGACAGAAATAGACTCACAAACATAGAAAACAAACTTAGGATTACCAAAGGGAGAAGGGGAAGAGGAGGGACAAATTAAGAGAATGGGATCAAAAGATAGAGACTACAATATATAAAATAGACAAACAACAAAAACCTACTGTATAGCACACAGAACTCTATTCAATATCCCATAATAACCTGTAGTAGAAAAGAATCTGAAAAGCAATGTTTATATATTTTCTCTTTCTTAAAAAATTATTTATTTATTTATTTTACTTTACAATATTGTATTGGTTTTGCCATACATTGACATGACTCTGCCAATGGTGTACATGTGTTCCCCATCCTGAACCCCCCTCCCACCTCCATCCCCATCCCATCCCTCTGGGTCATCCCAGTGCACCAGCCCTGAGCACCCTGTATCATGCATCAAACCTGGATTGGCGATTCGTTTCTTATATGATAATATACATGTTTCAATGCCATTCTCCCAAACCATCCCACCCTTGCCCTCTCCCACAGAGTCCAAAAGACTGTTCTATACATCTGTGTCTCTTTTGCTGTCTCACATACAGGGTAATCGTTACCATCTTTCTAAATTCCATATATATGTGTCAGTATACTGTATTGGTGTTTTAATTTCTAGTTTACTTCACTCTGTATAGTAGGCTCCAGTTTCATTCATCTCATTAGAACTGATTCGAATGTATTCTTTTTAATGGCTGAGTAATATTCCATTGTGTATATGTGCCCCAGCTTTCTTCTCCGTTCGTCTGCTGATGGACATCTGGGTTGCTTCCATGTCCTGGCTATTATAAACAGTGCTGCAATGAACATTGGGGCACACATGTCTCTTTCAATTCTGGTTTCCTCGGTGTGTATGCCCAGCAGTGGGGTTGCTGAATCATATGGCAGTTCTATTTCCAGTTTTTTTGAACTGTGGTGTTGGAGAAGACTCTTGAGAGTCCTTTGGACTGCGAGGAGATCCAACCAGTCCATTCTGAAGGAGATCAGCCCTGGGATTTCTTTGGAAGGAATGATGCTAAAGCTGAAACTCCAGTACTTTGGCCACCTCATGCAAAGAGTTGACTCATTGGACAAGACTGTGATGCTGGGAGGGATTGGGGGCAGGAGGAGAAGGGGACGACAGAGAATGAGATGGCTGGATGGCATCACTGACTCGATGGACGTGAGTCTGAGTGAACTCCGGGAGTTGGTGGTGGACAGGGAGGCCTGGTGTGCTGCGATTCATGGGGTTGCAAAAAGTCGGACATGACTGAGTGACTGAACTGAACTGAAGGAATCTCCGAACTGTTCTCCGTAGTGGCTGTACTAGTTTGTATTCCCACCAACAGTGTAAGAGGGTTCCCTTTTCTCCACACCCTCTCCAGCATTTATTGCTTGTAGACTTTTGGATAGCAGCCATTCTGACTGGCGTGAGATGGTACTTCATTATGGTTTTGATTTGCATTTCTCTAATAATGAGTGATGTTGAGCATCTTTTCATGTGTTTGTTAGCCATCTGTATGTCTTTTTTGGAGAAATGTCTGTTTAGTTCTTTGGCCCATTTTTTGATTGGGTCGTTTATTTTTCTGGAATTGAGCTGCAGAAGTTGCTTGTATATTTTTGAGATTAATTCTTTGTCAGTTGCTTCGTTTGCTATTATTTTCTCCCATTCTGAAGGCTGTCTTTTCACCTTGCTTATAGTTTCCTTTGTTGTGCAAAAGCTATAAACTCAAAATGGATTAAAGATCTAAACGTAAGACCAGTAACTACGAAACTCCTAGAGGAAAACATAGGCAAAACACTCTCCAACATAAATCACAGCAGGATCCTCTATGACCCACCTCCCAGAATATTGGAAATAAAAGCAAAAAAAAAACAAAAAAATGGGACCTATTTTCTCTTATTAATATATATTTTCTGAATCACTTTGCTGCATACCTGAAACATTGTAAATCAACTATATTTCAATAAAAAATTTAAAAAAAACAAAAACAAAAATAACTATTCTGAGATTGTTTGGCTGGAGTGTTAGTCTGCTCCTGGTGAGAAAGAAGGAGGAAGGTTTATAATCATATTAAGGAATTTGTTTTGTTCATTTCCAAAAAACAAGAACTGCAAAGGGTACATTGGGTCGTCTTGTCTAGTACTTTTCTCAGCTTCTTACACTTGAAATTGACTGCAAAACCCTTGCATTATTTTGGTCTGCAGGTTGCCCCAGCTCTTTTCATTTGCCACTCAAGAGTGAGCTGTGCCTTTGAATTGGCAGGTGTTCATAATCTCATTATTACGACTGGATGCCCTGTGCTAACAGGGTATAAAGGGATCCTCAGATGCCAAAGATGGCGTTCATGTGGGTCTAATATTCATGCTATAGAGCACTGGCAGTGGTCCTTCATCTTAAAGAGTGTGTGTTAGGAGAGCTGAAATCGCATGCCAAAATCTTAGCACTTTTTACCTTTTATCCTTTGTTTAGCTTTTATAGCCTTGATTTGAGGAAACTTTTCACTCCTAAAAGATCTGTGAATTTCTTCATTTAGAAATAATCATATCTAGAGACTTGATTGTTGTGTAACCTCTCAATTTTTTTCCAAGTCCTTGCATAAGGAACTAGAGGGTGTTATGCTAACTGACATGTCAGAGAAAGAGACTATATGATTTCACTTGTAGGTGGAATCTGCAATACAAAACAGAGGAACAAGTGTAACAAAACAGAAGTGGTGTTATAGACACAGAGAACAAACAGGTGGTTGCCAAAGGGGAGATGAGTGAGGGAGGAAAGACACAGGTGAGGGAGATTTAGAGGTACCGGATTCCAGTTGTAAAATGAATGAGCCATGGGTATGAAATGTACAGGATGGGGAAGACAGTCAAAAACTGTGTAGTATCTCTGTAGGGTGACAGATTGTAATTAGACTTGTGGTGATCATTTTGAAATGTACAGAAATGTTAAATCACTATATTGACTAATAGGAACTAATATAGTGTTTTGGGTTAATCATACTTGATAAACAAACTCCTAGAAAAAGAGATTGAATTTGTGGTTACCAGAGGTGGGGATGGGGAGAAAGGGAATTGGATGGATGAAGGCAGTCAAAAGGTACAAATTTCCAGTGTTAGATAAGTAAATACTAGGGATGTAATGCACAACATGATAAATACAATTAACACTGCTGTATTATAAGTGGAAGCTGTCTAGAGAGAAAATCCTAAGAGCTGCCATAACAAGGAAAAATATTTTTTCTATTTCTTTAATTTTTTATCTCTATGGGTTGATGGCACAACTATGGTTCTATAATTTGCATTCAAGCCAGCAGACATTGAGGGACCTCTGTGTGCAGAGATGCGTCATGGTTGCCTGGCTCTGGGAAAGACAATATAGATAAAGCTCAGTTTCTTTCCTGAGCAGATCTGAGGGTGATGGGGACCACAGCTGTATGGACAGTACTTCAAGGGAGGCTGCAAATGTGCTCCAGGAAGAGACAAAAAGAAGTGATGAGTTCACACGGGGGATGACATTGTGCTTTCGAAGAGGTGTGTTTGAGTTGGTTTTTCAAGGGTTTGAAGATCTTGGTTGACCAATCACAATTAGTGGAAAGATCTTCTAGATTTATAGACACTTTCTAATGATGACACAGTCGAAAATGACAAACAGTCTGTGTCTAGAGGATCAGGTGAGTGGAAGAGGCTGGAGGCAGATCGTGTCTACATTCAGAAGAGCTTTAATTGTCATGCTCCAGAATTTGGGATGGAAACCCTGGAAAAATGCCATGCAGCGGATGATTGGATGGATGATGACAGGTAACATAGGGAATTCCCTAGTAGTTAGGACCTGGCACTTTCACTGCCATGGATCTGGGTTCGATCCCTGGTCAGGGAACTAATATCCTGCATGCAAGCCACTAGATACCACCGAAGCAAACAAACAAACAAACACAAACCCCAAAACCCAAACAAACCAGGGAACATAGGTGTCCAGGGAGGGAGACAGGATAGAATTATGTGGGCAGGGCCTTATACATACTGAGTTTAGGGCACATCAGAGACTTTTCACTGATGGTTTCTGAAAAGATTTGGGGGAGTTCAAGCGGGCCAGGGATGGCAATGAGTGAGTAAAAGATTAACAAAGTATGTTCTTCTTTATGAGAAAAAAAAAATGGCCTTAGGTTACCTTTATTGCTCTGCTTCCCTGGCAATCTGACAGAAATGGATGCTAGCTGTGTTACCAGGCAACACTGCTTCTGGTAAGAATGACCCATGGTTGGTAAGCTGCATGTGGACTAAGATGTCCGTAAATGAATATAACTGCCTGGTGAGAAGGCACAGTTTTGGGCTTCTCCTCATCGGGACCAGGAGGCTGTGGCTCAAGGACTGACGTATGGGGCTTCTCCCCCACCTGCATGTTTCCAGGCTCTCATCTCTGACCTATGACATACACCTTTACAATTAGCCCCTGGTCAACTGGGAGCATTTCTACTGGTGTACTGCTTCCTGCCCAGGACCCCCAGTACAGCCAGCACCAGGTGAGGCTCCTTGGGTCCTGGAAGTTCCCTTAGCTGAGCCAAAACTACAAAGAATGGACATTGCAGGAGTAAATATTGGATGTATTTGTATGTGACTGGCAAAAAACCTTAATTTCTTCTTTCTGCCCCTGCAAGAATATTCTGGCTTTGTGTGAGCAACATTTTCCTCCACTGAATCCCAACAATGATTGAGGTATATGTCCTTAGCATCTAGTACAGTCAGGGGTAGTCTCATGGCAGACACTTGGTCAATAATTGTTGTATAACTAGTATCAATAAGTAAATATTACCTTCCATATTTCAAGTACTCTGTTAGTTGCTGGGACACAAATACATGTCAATATAGCCCGTCTCTCAAGAACTTCACATTCTACTAGATGGAAGGTTATATTTAAACTCTCACATTTTTCTATCTCTCTCCCTACCAGTTACTCGCTAATTATCCTCCCCCTCATCATCATAGTTTGCACTTACTGAGCACATCTCTGCCAGAAACTATGCTTGGGGCTTTATACAGATTATCTAGCTAAATCCTCATAACAGCCCTATGAGGTAATTTCTATGTTTCCCCATTTTACAGATGAGAAACTAAGTTTGTGGAACCAGGATTCAAACCCCAAAGTGTGACTCTAGAGTCCACTTTGTTTTTTATTTTTCCATTTTTAAAAAAATTGAAGTCTACTTGATTTACAGTGTTGTGTTACTCTCTGGCATACAGTAAGGTAATTCAGATACATATATATATATATTCTGTTTCAGATTCTTTTCCACTATAGATTGTTACAAGATATTGAGTATAGTTCCCTGTGCTATGCAGTAAGTCCTTGTTGGTTATCTATTTTACATATACTAGTATGTAACTGGCGGAGAAGGCAATGGCACCCCACTCCAGTACTCTTGCCTGGAACAACCCATGGATGGCGGAGTCTGGTGGGCTGCCGTCTATGGGGTCTCATAGAGTTGGACACGACTGAAGTGACTTAGCAGCAGCAGCAGTAGCAGCAGTATGTAACTGGAGAAGGAAATGGCAACCCACTCCAGTGTTCTTGCCTGGAGAATCCCAAGGACGGGAGCCTGGTGGGCTGCCATCTATGGGGTTGCATAGAGTCGGACACAACTGAAATGACTTAGCAGCAGCAGTATGTAACTGGTAATCCCATCCTGCTAATTCATGTTTCCCCTCCCCTCTTTGGTAACCAGAAGTTTGTTTTCTGTGCCTCTCAGTCTGTTTCTGCTTTGTAAATAAATTCATTTGTATCATTTTTTATATTTCACATAAAGTGATATATATCTATCTTTCTCTAATTTATTTCACTTAGCATGATAATCTCTAGGTCCATCCATGTTTCTGCAAATGGCATTATTTCATTCTTTTTATGGTAGATCCCACCTTCTTAATTACTCCACCATTCTGCTTCTTGCTGCCATCACTTCAGTAATACTTAGGTGACATATTTTAGGCATTTATCTGCTTGGGTCATAAGAAGAACAAAACTACATCTTGTGTATGTCTAGAAGGAAAGCAAAGCCAATTATTCTTTGACTGTTTCATATGTACAGTGGATTTAGGACTGATGTCATAAAAAGTCTAATTCTCATATACAAAATTGCTAAGTGGGAAATCATTTAAAATTGTGTGTAAGGCTTTAAAAATACACATGAGGCCAAAAACCAAACAATCCAATTTTAAAATGGGCAAAGGACCTAAGAAACATTTTTCAAATGAAGATAGACAAATGGCTAACAGGTATATGAAAAGGTGTAAATACCACTAATCATCAGGGAAATGTAAGTCAAAACCATAATGAGATAGTACCTCACATCTCAAAAAATGAAAACTAGAACTACCATATGATTCAGCAGTCCCACATCTGAAAATGTATATGAAGTAAATAAAATCAGTATTCTGGAGAGACATCTGCAATACCAAGTTAATCGCAGCTTTCTTTACTACAGCCAAGACACAGAAACAGCCTAAGGCCCCATGGATGGACGAATGGATAAAGGCGTGGCAGGTATATGCAGGGGGATATTATTGCCCCATGGATGGATGAATGGATAAAGGGATGGCAGGTATATGCAGGGGGATATTATTACCCCATGGATGGATGAATGGGTAAAGGCGTGGTAGGTATATACAGGGGGACATTATTTAGCCACAGGAAAGAAGGAAATTCTGCCATTTGTGACAACATGGATGAAGCTGGTGGGCATTACACTAACGTGAGATAAGCCAGACAAAGATAAATACTATGTGATTTCACTTATGTGTGGAATCTAAAAAAGGAGAAGAAAGAGAAATTTTCTAGAAGAGCAGATCTTGTCTTCTCAACACACATACACACACACACCACACACATAAGGCAAAAACACACACGAACAAAGGAAATGTTGAATTCAAAGTTAGAAATTTATGCCTAATATATTTTAGATAGGGCTTCCCAGGTGGCGCAGGTGGTAAAGAACCCTCCTGCCAATGCAGGGGATGTAAGAGACGCGGGTTTGATCCCTGGGTCAGGAAGATCCCCTAGAGGAGGGCTTGGCAACCTCCCCCAGTATTCTTGCCTGGAGAATCCCATGGACAGAGGAGCCCGGCAGGCTATAGTCCATGGGGTCACAAAGAGTCAGACACGACTGAAGCGACTGAGCACACATGCACGCATATTCTTTAGATAAGGCTCATGGAATAGGACTTTTTGGTTTTACCTTACCTTCCACATGCTGACTTATTTTATTTTATACTGATGGAAACCTCAGATAATTTTATTTTAAACTTTAATTATGCCTTGAAGAATTTTTCGAGTGTTGTTATGGGGCTCAAGTGCTGTAGAGTGTTCTACATACTAATACTGAAATTTTTCAAGCACAGGGAACTGGAAAGACTTTAATCTAATTTTTATTGGTAGTGCTTGAAAATGCTGGAGAGACCCTATTTCTCTTTCCTTGTTTCCCTGACAGGCTCTCCTTGCTCTCTTCTGTCTCCCCTCTTCCGTCCTCCTCTAGTTTACTTGGGAAAGACAGTTTGGTCTCACTCCTGGCCCATCCAGGCCCGTGTGAAGGCCCCACCGTATTGTTTGGCTCCTCAGCTCCTGGGTCTGCCTTTCCCTCCCCCAGCTCTTGTAGAGACTTCTGGGGAGAGGTGACAGAAAGTTCAAATACATTCCTGTCCCCAGATCACTATGACACTGTGAATACAAGGCTGTGTGCTTAGGTAAGGAGTCAGTTCAGTTCAGTTCAGTTCAGTCTCTCAGTCGTGTCTGACTCTTTGCGACCCCATGAATTGCAGCACGCCAGGCCTCCCTGTCCATCACCAACTCCCGGAGTTCACCCAAACTCATGTCCATCTAGTCGGTGATGCCATCCAGCCATCTCATCCTCTCTCGTCCCCTTCTCCTCCTGCCCCCAATCCCTCCAAGCATCAGAGTCTTTTCCAGTGAGTCAACACTTCACATGAGGTGGCCAAAGTATTGGAGTTTCAGCTTCAGCATCAGTCCTCCCAATGAACACCCAGGACTGATCTCTTTTAGGGTGGACTGGTTGGATTGCCTTGCAGTCCAAGGGACTCTCAAGAGTCTTCTCCAACACCACAGTTCAAAAGCATCAATTATTCGGCGTTCAGCTTTCTTCACAGTCCAACTCTCACATCCATACATTACCACTGGAAAAACCATAGCCTTGACTAGATGGACCTTTGTTGGCAAAGTAATATCTCTGCTTTTGAATATGCTATCTAGGTTGGTCATGACTTTCCTTCCAAGGAGTAAGCATCTTTTAATTTCATGGCTGCAGTCACCATCTGCAGTGGTTTTGGAATCCCCAAAAATAAAGTCTGACACTGTTTCCACTGTTTCCCCATCTATTTGCCATGAAGTGATGGGACCAGATGCCATGATCTTCGTTTTCTGAATGTTGAGCTTTAAGCCAACTTTTTCACTCTCCTCTTTCACTTTCATCAAGAGGCTTTTTAGTTCCTTTTCACTTTCTGCCATTAGAGTAGTGTCATCTGCATATCTGAAGTTATTGATATTTCTCCCGGCAATCTTGATTCCAGCTTGTGCTTCTTCCAGACCAGCGTTTCTAATGATGTACTCTGCATATAAGTTAAATAAGCAGGGTGACAATATACAGCCTTGACGAACTCCTTTTCCTATTTGGAACCAGTCTGTTGTTCCATGTCCAGTTCTAACTGTTGCTTCCTGACCTGCATATAGGTTTCTCAAGAGGCAGGTCAGGTGGTCTGGTATTCCCATCCCTTTTAGGATTTTCCACAGTTTATTGTGATCCACACAGTCAAAGGCTTTGGCATAGTCAATAAAGCAAAAATAGATGTTTTTCTGGAACTCTCTTTCTTTTTCAATGATCCAGTGGATGTTGGCAATTTGATCTCTGGTTCCTCTGCCTTTTGCCTTCCAGCTTGAACATCTGGAAGTTCATGGTACACGTACTGCTGAAGCCTGGCTTGGAGAATTTTTGAGCATTATTTTGCTAGCGTGTGAGATGAGTGCAATTTTGCAGTAGTCTGAACATTCTTTGGCATTGCCTTTCTTTGGGGTTGGAATGAAAACTGACCTTTTCCAGTCCAGTGGCTACTGCTGAGTTTTCCAAATTTGCTGGCATATTGAGTGCAGCACTTTCACAACATCATCTATCAGGATTTGAAATAGCTCAACTGGAATTCCATCACCTCCACTAGCTTTGTTTGTAGTGATGCTTTCTAAGGCCCACTTGACCTCACATTCCAGGATGTCTGGCTGTAGGTCAGTGATCACACCATCATGATTATCTGGGTCATGAAGCTCTTTTTTTGTACAGTTCTTCTGTATATTCTTTCCACCTCTTCTTAATATCTTCTGCTTCTGTTAGGTCCATACCATTTCTGTCCTTTATTTAGCCCATCTTTGCATGAAATGTTCCCTTGGGATCTCTAATTTTCTTGAAAAGATCTTTAGTCTTTCCCATTCTGACATTTTCCTCTATTTCTTTGCATTGATCACTGAGGAAGGCTTTCTTTCTCTCCTTGCTATTCTTTGGAACTCTGCATTCAGATGCTTATATCTTTCCTTTTCTCCTTTGCTTTTCGCTTCTCTTCTTTTCACAGCTATTTGTAAGGCCTCCTCAGACAGCCATTTTGTGTTTTTTTTGCATTTTTTTTCCATGGGGGTGGTCTTGATCCCTGTCTCCTGTACAATGTCACGAACCTCATTCCATAGTTCATCAGGCACTCTGTCTATCAGATCTAGTCCCTTAAATCTATTTCCCACTTTCACTGTATAATCATAAGGGATTTGATTTAGGTCATACCTGAATGGTCTAGTGGTTTTCCCCACTTTCTTCAATTTAAATCTGAATCTGGCTATAAGGAGTTCATGATCTGAGCCACAGTCAGCTCCTAGTCTTGTTTTTGCTGACTGTATAGAGTTTCTCCATCTTTGGCTGCAAAGAATATAATCAATCTGATTTCGGTATTGACCATCTGGTGATGTCCATGTCTAGAGTCTTCTCTTGTGTTTTTGGAAGAGAGTGTTTGCTATGACCAGTGCGTTCTCTTGGCAAAACTATATTAGCCTTTGCCCTGCTTCATTCCGTACTCCAAGGCCAAATTTGCCTGTTACTCCAGGTGTTTATTGACTTCCTACTTTTGCATTCCAGTCCCCTATAACCCAAGTAAGATGGTAGGTGTTGCAAGAGGGCATCAGAGGGCAGACACACTGAAACCATAATCACAGAAAACTAGCCAATCTGATCACACGGGCCACAGCCTTGTCTAACTCAATGAAACTAAGCCATGCCATGTGGGGCCACCCCAGACAGGAGGGTCATGGTGGAGAGGTCTGACAGAATGTGGTCCGCTGGAAAAGGGAATGGGGTTTTTGAGAACCCCATGAACAGTGTGAAAAGGCAAAATGATAGGATACTGAAAGATGAACTCCCAAGGTCGGTAGTGCCCAATATGCTACTGGAGATCAGTGGAGAAATAACTCCAGAAAGAATGAAGAGATGAGCCAAAGCAAAAAGAATACTCAGTTGTGGATGTGACTGGTGATAGAAGCAAGGTCTGATGCTGTAAAGAGCAATATTGCATAGGAACCTGGAATGTTAGGTCCATGAATCAAGGCAAATTGGAAGTGGTCAAACAAGAGATGGCAAGAGTGAACGTCGACATTCTAGGAATCAGAGAACTAAAATGGACTGGAATGGGTGAATTTAACTCAGATGACCATTATATCTACTACTGCGGGCAGGGATCCCTTAGAAGAAATGGAGTAGCCATCATGGTCAACAATAGAGTCCGAAATGCAGTACTTGGACGCAATCTCAAAAACAACAGAATGATCTCTGTTCGTTTCCAAGGCAAATCATTCAATATCACAGTAATCCAAGCCTATGCCCCAACCAATAACGCTGAAGAAGCTGAAGTTGAATGGTTCTATGAAGACCTACAAGACCTTTTAGAACTAACACCCAAAAGGAGTCCAAGTGGGACACTTTGGAGAGTGAAGTAGACGCTGTTAGCAGTTATACCAGGACGTCATACAGACACAAAGTGGCAGTTCCAGGCAAGCTGAGATGAGCGGTCACCTTAGTACTGGAGGCATTTCCTGAAGGTTTGTGGACAACAGGAGGGAAAAACAGGGCAAGTGACAGCTTGAACTCGACTATCACTCACTTATGGTCTTCTGGAAAGCTCCTCAGTGTCCCTACTCTAGGAGCTTCCTGGTTTCCTCAGACTGCACCCTGTTGTTCATGGCTCAGGTTTGGGTAGGAGGAGGGATAGATGTGAAGGGTCCTGTTTCCTGCAATGTCCATTAGGGTAACCATTGGTCACATTTGGAAATTTAAATTTAAACTAACTAAATAAAAAGATTCAGTTCCCTGGTAATGTCACCACCTTTCAAGAATTCACAGGCTAACATGGCTAGTGGCTATCATGTTGGCTGGCATAGATGTAGAGCATTTTCATTATCTCAGAAAGTCCTGTTGGACAGCATTATTTTTTCCTCTAATCTCCCCACTTCCATTTCTAGTCCCGGGTCCTTTATTATTTCCTCCTTCCATACACACACACACACACACACACACAAGTTCAACTGTGCAGATAACATCTGTTTATTATGTGGCCTTCCCAGATGGTGCTAGTGGTAAAGAACCTGTCTGCCAATGCAGGATAGGTGCCTGCATAAGAGACTCGGGTTTGATCCCTAGGTCGGGGAGATTCCCTGGAGAGGAGGGCAGAGCAACCCACTCCAGTGTTCTTGTCTGGGAAATTCCATGGACAGAAGAGCCTGGTGGGCTACACTCCATAAGGTCACAAAGAGTCAGACACAATCAAAACAACTTAGCATGCACATTATGTAGACAAATTGGCTACTCAGTCTTGCCCAAAGGGTCTCTTCTTTCTACTAAAAAGAACTATCAATGTTCCCCAAGGTGTTTTCCTCAAAACTAAAGATCCCTCTAGCTAGAGATGAATGATCCCTCTCTGCCAGAAGGCAGAAATATCTACAGTTGGTTCTGGTTTCTTTAAAGTTATGACACTGATTTTCGAACGTGACATTTGGAAGCATTTTTATTACTTTATCATTGTATGGTGAAGAAAGAAGTAGAAGAAGTTCTAAATCAAATACTTTGTTTATTTGGCTATAAAAAGTAAAGAGAAGAAAATGCAAAAGAATTACAGCTCAGCCTTCGGCACAACGTCAACTTTTAAATAGAAGACATTTGACTTGTACTGGAGAAAAGTCTGTACTATGTTAAATAATCTTGCCAGATGGCCGTCCAAACAAATAAAGTGAAGCCAAACAGGCCAGATTTACAGTTTCAGTGCAGTCAAAAATAACTTTTCTATTATTGCTGTTCAGTCACTAAGTCACGTCCAAGTCTTTGCGACCCCATGGACCGCAACACTCCAGGCCTCCCTGTCCTTCAACATCTCCTGGAGCTTGCTTAAACTCATGTCCATTGTGTTGGTGATGCCATCCAACCGTCTCATCCTTTGTCATTCCCTTCTCCTCCTGCCCTCAATTTTTCCCAGCCTTAGGGTCTTTCCAGTGAGTCAGCTCTTTGCATCAGGTGGCCAAAGTATTGGAGCTTCAGCTTCAGCATCAGTTCTTCCGATGAATATTCTGGATTGATTTTCTTTAGGATTGACTGGTTGGATCTCCTTGCTGTCCAAGGGACTCTCAAAAGTTTTCTATTATTAAAAGTAAATAATTTCTTGTTAAGGTGTTGCGGTTTACATAACAATTTGGGGTTGTGAGACATGCTAGAAAATAGCTATATTGCACAAAATGGCAAACATATGCCCAAGAAAGAGGCTATTCCCTTTGTCTAGGCAATTCCAAGGGTGCAAGCTTATAATCCAGTTTTTCCAAATGATTATCAGATTGTTAAACTTTTAGGGTTTAAGCTTCTGTTCAGAAATATTTGTTGCTTGTATCTTCTCAGAAAACCACCTTCCTTTCATTGCTATCCCCTCAAAAACCTTAAAATAGAACAGTCTTTTGGACTCTCTGGGAGAGGGCGAGGGTGGGATGATTTGGGAGAATGGCAATGAAACATGTATATCATATATGAAACGAATCGCCAGTCCAGGTTCGATGCCGGATACAGGATGCTTGGGGCTGGTGCACTGGGATGACCCAGAGGGATGGTATGGGGAGGGAGGTAGGTGGGGGGTTCAGGATGGGAAACATGTGTATACCCGTGGCGGATTCATGTTGATGTATGGCAAAACCAATACAATATTGTAAAGTAATTAACCTCCAATTAAAATTAAAAAATTTATTAAAAAAATTAAAATAAACAAATTTATTAAAAAAAAAACGGAGATGCTGCTCTTCATTTTTTTTTTTTGTAACTCATTGTTTTGAGAGAAGATCTGACTCCATGTGACTGAAGTAGCCTTGCAGTTTTATTCTGTTTATTCATTTAATAAACTTTCAAGTGCATTTTGATGGCTCTTCCTCCCAAGTTTGTTTGGAATTTAGGCTTCCATTTCTGCCTTTGGTAGGCTAGATAGACAGAGGCTATGACATTATGTACAAGGAAAGGGATGTGCCCAAGTCACTACTGGAAATTTGGATCAACCACCAGCTGAATGTGATAAACTAAGGTGCATGAGTTTGGAAAATAATACATAAAAAAAGATGATCAATATTGAGTACAGTAAATCTACATACAAACCTTGAAGTTGCAAAGATGTGAACTTTCAAAGATGTGAACGTGTGTTCTCATGTCCAATCACATAGGTAAATTCACTGTTCTGGCACACATTGTCACACCCATGCATCCTCTACAAGTGGTTGTGCTTTTGTGCACTTTATGATACAGTACTGTATAGAGTACAGTAGTCCAGGGTCTTTATTTCAAGCCCAGGATGTCCAGTGAAAGTGAAGTGAAAGTGAAGTTGTTCAGTTGTGTCTGACCCTTAGCGACCCCATGGACTACAGCCCACCAGGCTCCTCCATCCATGGGATTTTCCAGGCAAGAGTACTGGGGTGGGGTGCCATCACCTTCTCACAGGAAGTCCAGAAGCAAGTGCAAAAACAGTGGTGATTTAGCCAGTAGTGCTAAGAAGGGCCAGCTGTTGTTCTGGACTACTGTCCATTTCAAGGTACTGTTCTGTAAGATTAGAAATCTTTTCTTTATATCTTGTGCTTGTTTTTATGCATTATTTGTGTGAAAAGTATTATATGGTACTATATAACTGATTTGGCTTCTCTGGTGGCTCAGCAGTTAAGAATCCACCTGCAATGCAGGAGCCACAGGAGACCTGGGTTCGATCCCTAGGTTGGGAAGATCCCCTGGAGGAGGGCATGACAACCCACTCCAGTATTCTTGCCTGGAGAATCCCATGGACAGAGGAGCCTGGCAGGTTACAGTCCATGAGGTCTCAAAGAGTTGAACACAACTGAAACGACTTAGCATCCACATATAACTGATTGTGTTAGTTGGGTACCTAGACTAACTTTGTTGGATTTGAAAAATTGGGCTTATGAACAATCGGTTGGAAGAGATCATGTTTGTATGTAGGCGTTTTACTGTACAAACACTCTGGGTACCTAAGATTTAGTTCCTGTTTCCTACTTGGATCTCCTTCCTTTGTATTCATTCATTCATGACCCATTGTATGCTATGTACTAGAGAAGCAGCAAGTAAGATCAGCATACTCCCTGCCTTTACAGAGCTCTCGGGCTGTGACTGAGAGAAACCTCACCTCTGGCAGGGGCGGAAGGCTTCTCTGAGGAGGAGGTGAGGAATTAGCCAGATGAGGGGGTGGGGGTGGACGTGAGGGCAGGGAAAAGGACAGTAAAATGCAGAGAGAGCTCTCTAGGCAGAAGGAAAAACAAGGACTAACGCCGGAAGGGAGACAGGATGTGTGTGTAAGGGGCTGGAGGGTCAGCAGGTGTCATGGGGCGGGTGCCTTTGAACATAGCTGAAGTGGGCAGGGACTCATATATGCCAGCCTGGGCCAGATCCAGGTGGAACTAGTGGTAAAGAACCCATCTGCCAATGCAGAAGATATAAGAGACTAAGGATCGATCCCTGGGTTGGGAAGATCCCCTGCAGGAGATCATGGCAACCCACTCCAGTATTCTTGCCTGGAGAATCCCAGGGACAGAGGGGCCTGGAAGGCTATAGTCCATAGGGTTGCAAAGAGTCAGTCACAACTGAAGGGACTTAGCATACACGCACAGGTAGGATCTGGAGTTGTATCCTGAGAGTAAAGGAAATTTGCCAAAGTACACAAAATAGGAGTTACACATCAGATTTCTGTTTTTAAGATCTCAGTGGCTTCTGTGAGGAGAGTGCTTTGAAAGGATGCAAAAGTGGCCGAGGGAGATCTGAGGAAGTACAGGTCATAGATGATGAGGGCTTCCACCTCGGTAAGCAGAGGAAACAAAATTGAGTACATTTAAGAGATATTTGAGGAGGGCATGGCTACCCACCCCAATATTCTTGCCTGGAGAATCCCATGGACAGAGGAGCCTGGCAGGCTACAGCTGATGGAGTCACAAAGAGTTGAACACGACTGAAGCAACTTAGCACGCACGCATGAGATATATAGGAGGTAAAATCCAATGGACTTGGTAAAATCCAATAGATTTGTGACGAGAAGAAAAGGAGAAGGTGGGGTCAAAGATGACACTGGGCTGGGAGAAGTATAGGATGCTATAAGGTAAAAATTAACTGGGGAAGGGAAGGAGGAATTCCAAAGAGGCAGAAAGGACAGTGAGGAGCAAAGCTCGGGCCTGGTCTCACCAGAGGTCCTGCAGGAGCAGGAGGTGTGAGCAGTGCCAGTACATTTAGGGTGGGCCTGAATACAGTCAAGTGGGCCTGTGCCCTGATCTCCAGTGGATGCTGCAGACAGTGGCCATCTTGGCACCAGAGAGTCCATGCAAGCGAGATGGTATGGCAAAGCCCTCCAGGAGGGAGGGCGAAGCGTTGAGACAGACCAGGAGGCTGAAAGAGTCCTAGAGGGAGTAACATGGGACATTATCAGAAGTTAACCATGGACTGTGCCAGCTAGAGACCATAGCAGAGTCACGATGGATGATGAGTCAAGAGCGGATGATGGTCAAAAAGAATGAAATAATGCCATTTGGAAGCTACATGGATGGAGCTAGAGATGATCATACTCAGCAAAGTAAGTCAGAAAGAGAAAGACAAATATCATATGATATCACTTATACATGGAGTCTAAAATACAACACAAATCAACATATCTATAAAACAAAAATAGACTCACGGACATAGAACATAGAACAGACTTGTGGTTGCCGAGGGCTGGTGGGATGGGGTGGGAAGGACTGGGAGTTTGGGATTAGCAGAGGCAAACTGTTAAATATAGGGTGGATAAACAACAAGGTCTTACTGTATAGCACAGGAAACTATATTCAATATCTTATAACTAAATGAAAAAGAATATCTGTATTAAAAAAAGAATGGATGATGGGATGGTAGAGAGAGGAATCCAAAGACCAGGTGGAATTAAGTTCACCTTAGATGGAAACACATGACTTTCTGGGACCAAAGACTGTTCCATGTTACTATCTCCATGCCCACTTGCATGCTCAGTCGCTCTGTCCTGTCTTATTCTTTTGAGACCCCATGGACTGTAGCCCTCCAGGCTTTGCTATCCTTGGGATTATCCCAGCAAGAAGACTGCAGTGGATTGCCATTTTCTCCTCCCGGGGATCTTCCTGACCCAGGGATAGAACCTGCGCCCCCTGCATTGGCAGGTGGATTCTTTACCACTGAGCCACATGGGAAGCCCTAGTTCTATGCTTGATCAGGTGCAAATGCCCAGAGAAAAAGGAGGCAGGGATAACTTGGGTTAACTGAGTTTAATCAGGAAAAAAAGAGTCTTGAGACGATCCATAATTTTATAACAATTCAGTAACTAATGGTAATCAATTCTGGAAAATAGCTGAGTTAATTGTAAATGAGATTGAGACAATTAGCTAGCTATTTGGGAAGAAAAAATACATTTTAAACTTTACCTATATCAAAATACTCTAGATAGAAAAAAAAAAAAAACAAACGCCGTAAGTAAAACCTGAAAGAAAATATAAGGGAGTATTTCCTGATACTTAAATGTTAGGGGCTCATCTAAGCTATAAGTAAGATGTGAAATTAAAAAAAAATTGGCAGACAATGATAAAAAGATTTTAAAATTTGCATGCAAAAATGTCTGATGACTGCATTTAAAATGTACATAAATTGGGTACTACTTAGCCATAAAAAATGAAATATTGCCATTTTTAGCAATGTGGATGGGCCTAGAGAACATTATGCTTAGTGAAATAAGTCAGACAGAGAAAGACATACTATAATTACTTACATGTGGAATCTAAAAAAATAATACAAATGAATGCGTATGCAAAAGAGAAACATATATGCAAAATCAGAAAATAAATTTGTGGTTATCAAAGGGAAGAAGGAAGTAGGGAGGGACAAAATTAGGTGTATGGGATTAACTTTGCTGGAGAGCTCTTTACCATCTGAGCCACCAGGGAAGTCCATATAGAAAACAGATGAGATTAATTCTTTGTCAGTTGCTTCATTTGCTATTATTTTCTCCCATTCTGAAGGCTGTCTTTTCACCTTGCTTATAGTTTCCTTTGTTGTGCAGAAGATTTTAATTTTAATTAGGTCCCATTTGTTTATTTTTGCTTTTATTTCCAATATTCTGGGAGGTGGGTCATAGAGGATCCTGCTGTGATTTATGTCGGAGAGTGTTTTGCCTATGTTTTCCTCTAGGAGTTTTATAGTTTCTGGTCTTACGTTTAGATCTTTAATCCATTTTGAGTTTATTTTTGTGTATGGTGTTAGAAAGTGTTCTAGTTTCATTCTTTTACAAGTGGTTGACTTCAGTTCAGTTCAGTCACTCAGTTGTGTCCGACTCTTTGCGACCCCATGAATCACAGCAAGCCAGGCCTCCCTGTCCATCACAAACTCCTGGAGTTCACTCAGACTCATGTCCATCGAGTCAGTGATGCCATCCAGCCATCTCATCCTCTGTCGTCCCCTTCTCCTCCTGCCCCCGATCCCTCCCAGCATCAGAGTCTTTTCCAATGAGTCAACTCTTCGCATGAGGTGGCCAAAGTACTGGAGTTTCAGCTTTAGCATCATTCCTTCCAAAGAAATCCCAGGGCTGATCTCCTTCAGAATGGACTGGTTGGATCTCCTTGCAGTCCAAAGGACTCTCAAGAGTCTTCTCCAACACCACAGTTCAAAAGCATCAGTTCTTTGGCACTCAGCCTTCTTCACAGTCCAACTCTCACATCCATACATGACCACAGGAAAAACCATAGCCTTGACTAGACGGACCTTTGTTGGTGAAGTGATGTCTCTGCTTTTGAATATGCTATCTAGGTTGGACATAACTTTCCTTCCAAGGAGTAATAGTTTTCCCAAAAATATACAAGCAACTCCTGCAGCTCAATTCCAGAAAAATAAACGACCCAATCAAAAAACGGGCCAAAGAACTAAACAGTCATTTCTCCAAAGAAGACATACAGATGGCTAACAAACACATGAAAAGGTGCTCAACATCACTCATTATCAGAGAAATGCAAATCAGAACCACAATGAGGTACCATTTCATGCCAGTCAGAATGGCTGCTATCCAAAAGTCTACAAGCAATAAATGCTGGAGAGGGTGTGGAGAAAAGGGAAGCCCCTTACACTGTTGGTGGGAATGCAAACTAGTACAGCCACTATGGAGAACAGTGTGGAGATTCCTTAAAAAATTGGAAATAGAACTGCCTTATGACCCAGCAATCCCACTGCTGGGCATACACACTGAAGAAACCAGAATTGAAAGAGACATGTGTGCCCTGATGCTCATCGCAGCACTGTTTATAATAGCCAGGACATGGAAGCAACCTAGATGTCCATCAGCAGATGAATGGATAAGAAAGCTGTGGTACATATACAAAATGGAATATTACTCAGCCATTAAAAAGAATATATTTGAATCAGTTCTAATGAGGTGGATGAAACTGGAGCCTATTATACAGAGTGAAGTAAGCCAGAAAGAAAAACACTAATACAGTATACTAACGCATATATATGGAATTTAGAAAGATGGTAACGATAACCCTGTATGCGAGACAGCAAAAGAGACACTGATGTATAGAACAGTCTTTTGGACTCTGTGGGAGAGGGAGAGGGTGGGATGATTTGGGGGAATGGCATTGAAACATGTAAAATATCATATAAGAAACGAATCGCCAGTCCAGATTTGATACACGATGCTTGGGGCTGGTGCAGTGGGATGATCCGGAGGGATGGTACGGGGAGGGAGGTGGGAGGGGGGATCAGGATGGGGAACATGTGTACGCCGGTGGCAGATTCATGCTGATGTGTGGCAGAACCAATACAGTATTGTAAAGTAATTAGCCTCCAGTTAAAATGATTAAATTTAAATTAAAAAAAAAAAGAAAACAGATGAGCAAAAGGATGTACTCTATATCACAGGGAATTGTATCCATTATCTTATAACAACCTATAACGGAATACAATCTGCAAAACTACTGAATCTCTACGCTGTACGTTTGAAATTAACACAATATTGTAAATCAACTATAGCTCAATCAAAAAATGCACATAAATTGAGATAATTATTATAGCAAATAAGGCAGAAATTTAAAGCCTAACAATCTACAGAATACCTACTAATACATAAGGGTAAGGTTTCAAATGGTAAATAGGCAAAGGACGTGAATTGACATGTTGTCAATAGAAATTACACATGGTTGACCTAGAAAAATGTTTAATACCATCAGTTAATATTCAAGAAATATAATTTATTTCTTTAAATTTTATTTTTTCAATTAAAAAAATTTTTTTTTGGCCATCCTGTGTGGCATGCGGAATCTTAGTTCCCCAACCTGGGATGGAACCTCTTCTCCTGTAGTGGAATCATGGAGTCTTAACAACTGGATCATCAGGGAAGTCCAAGAAATATAATTTAAAAGAAGAATGATGTGCCTTTTAATATATATCAACTTAGGAATGATTTTAAAAATGATAACACTCATCTCAGTTGAGCATACAGGAAAACATCCATTTTGCTGATGGGAGAGAAAATTGAGCCAGATCATTTGGAGAGTAATTTGGCAATCTGGATTAAGGGTTTTAAAGAGTTTAAAATTGGAAATAACCTATGTTTTCCAAATAGGGGACTATTTTAAGAAATCAGTATATATCTGCATACTGTACTATTACCCAGCCATTAAGATAGCTACAGGCATTTGAAAATATTTAATGACATGAGAAAAATGCATATGCTATAACATTAAGTGGTTAAGAGCAATGTACTGAATTATATAAACAGTGTGATCACAACTATGCAAATAAAAATGCACAGAAATAGTTTGAAAAAAAAAAAGGCAGCAATGTACCCATGCTTATTTTTGAGTGTTGTAGTTATCAGTGATTTTATTTTCTTTCTACTTTTCTGCACTTGTATTGTGTGGAAGAATTCTAAATTGGAAAAAATTAGAAAATAATCTTTGTTAGAAGTAAATATATACTCCTAGCTTTTATGTAACTTAACTAATGGCTCCTTGTTCTAATAGTTTCCAGATGATTTTGCTGACTAATGCATTTGTCTCAGGGTATTTAAGTGATGACACTATTGATGACTCATAAACTTTTATGGCCCTCAATCTATGTCAGGCAAAATTTAAAATAATTTTCACTTATTAACTCATTTAGAACTCACATTACTCATATGAGGTAGGTCATATTAATACCACATTTTATGGTGCAGGAAATTGAAGCACAGAGAGGTTAACTAATCTTCCGAAGGTCACATTGCTAGTAAATGGTGGAGCTGAAGTTTGAACTCAGGTAGTGTCACTTCAGTGGTCCTACCCTCTGAACTCCTCCCAGAGAATAAATAACCTTGTCTTTCAGAAAGCTAGCCAACAATAAAGGCGTATGAAAACAAGTTAGCATCAGATAACATTGTTGCTGCTGTTCAGTCACTTAACCGTTGGGTCTGACTCTTTGTGACCCCATGGAGTGCAGCACGCCAGACTTCCCTGTCCTTCACTGTATCCCAGAGTTTGCTCAGACTCATGTCCGTTGAGTTGATGATGCCCTCCAACCATCTCATCCTCTGCCGCCCCCTTCTCCTCCTGCCCTCAGTCTTTCCCAGCATCAGGTCGGCTCTTCTCATCAGGTGGCCAGAGGATTGGAGCTTCAGCTTCAGGATCAGTCTTTCCAATGAATATTCAGAGTTGATTTCTTTTAGGATTGACTGGTTGGATCTCCTTGCAGTCCAAGGGACTCTCAAGAATCTCCTCCAGTACCACATTTCAAAAGCATCAATTCTTTGGTGCTCAGCGTTCTTTAAGGTCCAACTCTCACATCCAAACAACATTAATAAATATAAAAGGACATTCTTGGGTCATGAATCTTATCCATGAAATAAGAGAGTTAAACTAGATGATCTTTAATATCCCTCAGATGTAAATTCTGTAATTATATTTATTAGCAATAAAAACAGACTTTCATTTACTATACTAGGCATGACAGCTATTTTCTCCCTCCCCATCACAGTCTTGCCAACCACACACTTTTTAAGTGGAGAGCCTCCCATGTGAACCCTGATGCCACTGAGCCCAGCTGATTGGAGCAAGGAAAGATATTTCGCCCAAGCCTGGCCAATGATTTCTGAGTTTAGGATTGGTGATACAAAATTCTAGCACACTTTTGACCACATGTGCAGTGAATTCAACGTTGGTCTCTTGTGGTCATTTTTCATCTTCTGCCCATTTTTCATCTTGTGCTAGAGAAGCAAAGATGGCAGCTATGTAGAGAGAGAAGAAAAGAAAACTACAGAGATGAGTCCTGATTCTGCCACCTCATGGAGGTGAGGGGACAGGACTGGGAAGGTGGGGAGTGTGGCTTTCTTGCTTCCTAATGGCTTTCTCAATCTTGGTTCTAGGACTCCATGATGTCTGGCAACTCTGTGTGACCTTGGATCCTTGAGAGACCCTGTGTCCTCTCAATAACCCCCCACTTGTGTTTGCTTGATCTACTTGAGTGGTTTATTACTCACTTTCAGCCATGTGAGAGACATGGGTGCAGCTGGTCCCCAGCATGTCTGGTGTGGGTAGCCAAACTGAATAGTGACCAAATTTTACACTGAGCCTTTTTGCAAAATCTGACTTGGGATGTTTTTCTGCAACAATCTGGGCTTTATCATGAAATCAGTTAAGGGACACACTAAGAACCGGAGTGACAGTGAAGATGGTGTGGGGTACTTCCACAGTGGCACAGTGGATAGGAATCCACCTGCCAGTGCAGGGGACATGGATTTGATCCCTGGTCCTGGGAGATCCCACATGCCACGGAGCAACCAAGCCTGTGGGCCACAACTACTGAGCCTGGGTACTATAACTACTGAAGCCTAGAGCCTGTGCTCTGCAAGAAGAGAAGCAAGTGAGAGGTCTGAGTACTGCAACAAAGAGTAACCCCCGTTCACTGCTGCTGCTGCTAAGTCACTTCAGTCGTGTCCGACTCTGTGCGACCCCATAGACAGCAGCCCACCAGGCTCCCCCGTCCCTGGGATTCTCCAGGCAAGAACACTGCAGTGGGTTGCCATTTCCTTCTTCAATGCATGAAAGTGAAAAGTGAAAGTGAAGTCAATCAGTCGTGTCTGACTCTTCGCGACCCCATGGACTGCAGCCTACCAGGCTCCTCCGTCCATGGGATTTTCCAGGCAAGAGTACTGGAGTGGGGTGCCTCGCCTTCTCCGCCCCCACTCACTACAACAGTTCTTTGGCACTCAGCCTTCTTTATAATTCTCACATCCGTACATGACTACTGGAAAAACCATAGCTTTGACTATATGGACCTTTGTTGGTAAAGGAATGCCTGCTTTTTAATATGCTGTCTAGGTTTGTCATTGCTTTTCTTCCAAAGAACAAGCGTCTTTTAATTTCATGTCTGCAGCCACCATCTGCAGTGATTTTGGAGCCCAAGAAAAGAAAATATTCTACTTTTTCCCCACCTATTTGGCATGAAATGATGGATCTGGATGCCATGATCTTACTTTTTTCAATGTAAAGTTTTAAGCCAGTTGTTTTACTCTCCTCTTTAACTCTTATCAAGAGATTCTTTAGTCTCTCTTCACTTTCTGCCGTTAGAGTGGTATCATCTGCATATCTGAGGTTGCTGATATTTCTCCCGGCAATCTTGATTCCAGCTTGTGAGTCTTCCAGTTTGGCTGTTCACATGATGTATTCTGCATATAAGTTAAATAAGCAGGGTGACAAATCAGCCTTGGCGTACTCCTTTCCCAACTGTGAACCTGTTGTTCCATGTCTGGTTCTAACTGTTGCTTCTTGACCTGCATACAGGTTTCTCAGGAGACTGGTAAGGTGGTCTGGTATTCCCATCTCTTTCAGAATTTTCCACTGCAGCGGAACTTAGCTTGTGCTCCACAACCACTGAGCCTGTGCTCTAAACCGGAACTACTGAAGCCTGTGTGCCTAAAGCCGTGCTCCACAACAGGAGTCAGCACAATGAGAAGCCCTCGCACTGCAACTAGCGGGTAGCCCCCACTCGCTGCAACTGGAGAAAGCATGTGCAAAGCGGCGAAGACCTAGCACAGTAAAAAAAAAAAAAAAAAAAAAAAAACCAGAAAAACCACCAAAGTTGGTGTTACTGCCCAGAGTGAAATCTGTACTTATGGAGGGTTGATATAGAGCCATACCTGGTTGCTTTATCACATACAGTCTCAATGGCTGAGTGTATGGTACAAATGCAGTTGCTACTAAAACATTCACATTGAAAAAAAAAAAGAATTTTCCTCAGTTTGTCATTATCCACACAGTCAAGGGCTATAGCATAGTAAATGAAGTAAAAGTAAAAATTTTTGGAATTCTTTTGCTTTTTCTGTGATCCAGCACATGTTGGCAATTTGATCTCTGGTTCTTCTGCCTTTTCTAAACCCAGATTGTACATCTGGAAGTTCTTGGTTCACATACTGTTGAAACCTAGCTTGAAGGAATTTGACCATAATCTTGCTAGCATGTGAAATGAGTGCAATTGTACAGTAATTTGAACATTCTTTGGCATTGCCCTTCTTTGGGATTGAAATGAAAACTGACCTTTTCCAGTCCTGTGGCCACTGCTGAGTTTTCCAAATTTGCTGGTATATTGAGTAAATTGCTTTAACAGCATCATCTTTTAGGATTTTAAATAGCTCAGCTGGAATTCCAACAATTGCATATAATTTAGAAAAAATGTAATCAAGTTAAACAGAACTGGCTGCTTCTCAAATTGTGATGAAGGGCGGAAAGGGGATGAGCAGCAGGGCTTCCTATCATCATAAGCATTTTACTGCCCTGATTTTTTTTTTTTTTACTGTGTACATATATTACCTGGATGTGAGCAATTACTATCATATCCAGATCCTCATCGTAAAATACTGTTTATTTTTTAGTGCCAACCTAGGTTCTCTCTCCTCTGTTATTGACTCAAATCCTATTGACCTTCTTCCATTTACTCTGCATGCTTTTAATAGTACAGACCTATGCTGCAATGGATTTCATTTCAAAGCATTCATTTTTTTCACTTTTTTTCACACCTTTACTGAATTCTTGCTATGTGCAAGGAATTTCTACATAAAACCAGTGGGTGTTACCGTATACTTTGTTCTATATTAAATAATTATTAGGTAATCAGCAGTCATTTGGAGTTGGTGATTTTGAGAAACTTTAAAGAAACTTTAAAAATGCTACTTAGACCAAATAAATGTCTATGTGTGTGTGGGCTAAGTTGCTTCAGTCATGTCAGACTCTGCACATCCCTATGGACTGCAGCCTGCCAGGCTCCTCTGCCCATGGGATTCTCCAGGCAAGAACACGGAAGTGGGTTTCTGTGTCCTCCTCCAGGGGATCTTCCCGACCCAGGGATCCAGGTGGGTTTTTTTACCACTAGCACCACCTGGGAAGCCAATAAATGGCTATGCTAGACTGCAAAATGTTCCCTTCCTTCTCCCCTCTTTGCTTTGTTTGGGCAACAGTAGATGGAAACAGAGAGCGTATCTACAGCCTGAAGAAATGCTCCATCTGAACAGTTTTTCATTCATTCACTTAAACATTTATTGAGCACCTAGTACATGCCAGAGTATTAAGTGTAAGGTCTTGGAGGGTATTTTTTTCAGGGAAGGTTGCTTTCTTTTTTTTTTTTTTTTAATACTAAAATAATTCATCACTGGGACTTCCATGGTGGTCCAACGGTTAAGACCCCAAGCTTCCACTGCAGGGGGCAAAGGTTCAGTCTCTGGTTGGGGAACTATGATCCTGCATGCTACGTGGAATGGCCAAAAAAAGAATCCATTACCTTGTTAGATGTTTGCTGCAGCCTCCCTTTAGGATAGTAGGCATTTGGTCAAAACTTGTTTTGCAAATATATGATTGACACATAACTTTGTAGGACAACATCTCCAGTCCAGTTTCTCAATATTTTCTCCTGTCCCCACCTGAGGGCCATGCAGCTTCCTGGAAACTCCCGAGGGAGCAGAGTTTCCTGAGACCTTGGCCAGAGGGCCTGGAAGAAGCAAGAATGTGCGGTTCGAACACCATTCATAGAGGTTGTTGCATCTATCCTTCTTCTTGGCAAGAATGTGGGCATTAAAAGGGAACTGTTTAGCTATCATCTTTGAGAGCCTTGAGGACTGAGGATGACAATGCTTTGTGGGGAAGTATGTGACATCTGATGTGGCTGCAGGCTTGGCAGACATGCTGTGGGAAGCATGGGGAGAAAGAACTCTAACTGATGGATGTGAATACAGGATCAAGCTTTCCCTGCAGTGTTGTTGTTGTTATTGTTGTTGTTGTTTTTATGAAATATAGTTAATTTGCTATGTTGTATTAGTTTCAAGTTCTTGGTGATGCCACAGACGTAGCTCACCAGTCTCCTCTGCCTATGAGGATTCTCCAGGCAAGAATACTGAAGTGGGCTGCCGTGCCCTCCTCCAGGGATCTTTCCAACCCAGGGATCAATCCCAGGTCTTCTGCATTGCAGGCAGATTCTTTACCATCTGAGCCACCAGGGAAGCTCAAGAATACCAGAGTGGGTAGCCTATCCCTTCTCCAGGGGATCTTCTGGACCCAGGAATTGAAATGGGGTCTCCTGCATTGCAGGTAGATTCTTTTTTTTTTTTTTGCAGGCAGATTCTTTACCAGCTGAGTTACCAGGGAAGCCCAGTCTCAAGTGCACAGCAAAGTGATTCATTTGTGTGTGTGTGTGAATTTTCTTTCTCAGATTCTTTTCCATTATAGGTCATTACAAGATACTGAATATAGTTCCCTGTGCTATACAGTAGCTCCTTATTTTTCTATTTTATTTATTTATTTTAAAAAGATTTACCTATTTTTGGCTGTGTCAGGTCTTCATTGTGGCATGCAGGGTCTTTGCTCATATGGGATCCTTGCAGATAAGACTCTAGTTGTGGCTCTCGGGCTTAATTGCCCACGTCATGTAGGATCTTTGTTCCCCAGGCAGGGATCAAAGCCAAGTCTCCTGCATCACTAGGCGGATTCTTAACCACTGGACCATCAGGGAAGTCCCCTGTTTTTCTATTTTATGTATCGTAGTGTATATCTGTTTCCCTGCTGTAATATTAGATTATGGGGAGAAACTGGCAAAAGAAGTGATGGGAATGGGCAGTGTAAAGAGGAGGACAGAGTGGGGAGAGAAGGCAGCATAAGGTGAAGAGCAGCCCATACCTGGTTCAAAGGAGGAGGAAACCACGAAGCAGAGAGAAAGGAGCACTATCTTTGATTGCTCACAGCAGATCTGTAGACTGAAAGCCCCTAAAACTGCAGAACAGCCACTGGGTAGTGTCAGAGGTAGGGGACATCCACGTCTATGTAAGCTCTGTGACCTCAGGACAGTTAGGTAACCTTTATGAAGGTCTTTCATTCTGGATAAAATGGGGTGGTGGTTCCCACACACAGCTGTTGTGACAGTCAGTCCACCTGGAAGCCTCCAGTGCTTGCTTGGCACAGAGTAGGAGCAAACTGAGTCTGGTCTCCCATCCTCCTGCTTCACAGGAAAGGTCAAAGGGCTCAGGGTCCCTGTGCCAAACACAAGGGAATCATATAGTTTCAATGACAAGGAGCTGGGCTGCGGGTAGGGCTGGTGGAAGAAAGCAATGGGTGTCCAACTGCACAAGCTTCTAGTTATCAAATAGGCTGAGCTTTAAAACTGTCTCTACTGCTCAGGCTATTAATGGATGAAATAATGATGGCCAGGAGTAACCAAGAAAACATTCAGATGTGGCACATAAGCTATTTACTAAGGCTGGACATTTTTATTTTAGAAAGAAACTTCTTAAATCGAAAAGAAGAAATTCTGCAGGCACTCACGAATTTCAAGGCACTTAATCCAGATATCTGAGGGTTCCAGTATTAGAGTATTGCGGCCTCCATTTGGGAAACAGTTCTCTGTGTGTGATGACCTGTTATTCCAGGTAATTCTGACAACAGCTCCGTGAGGTAGGAGCTTCTGGGAAGCAGGCAGCAGACCATGAGTCATAGCCCTCCCCACCCCATCTATGGAGGCCTGGTCTAGGAGGAGATCAAGATATTGCCTAAGCCAGGCTAAGTGGTTTTCTCTCTTCTATTATCATTCCTAATGTAAGAACAAGACTTACAAAGGTTAAATCTCATGTCCAGTTATCTATCTCACAAGAGGCAAAACTCGGATTTCTGTCCTAATCTGTTGAACTCCAAAGCCTGCTGCCTTGCTGCACAAATACATATGCTTGGTCTTTGGAGGTGAATGTCAAGTTCCAGTGGACCTGGCCTTGGCTTCAAGGAGGGTCTCCAGAGTGGCTTGGCACTAGACTGGACATTGACTTTCCCCTGTCTGTCAGCTTGTGTTCACATGACCTGGGCAACAGGATCAGCAGCACTGTATGAGAAGTTGAGGTCTCTGGGCAGTCATTGCCAAGGGAATGGGTTTGAGTTGAAATTATCCGGGCTGAACTCTAGACATGAGATGTACCTACAACATGTTTCTAAAAATAGTCTCGATGGCGAGCGGTTTGCTATGGGAAAGAGATCCCTTTGTTTTTTAAAAAAAGTGTTTTTTTTTTTTTAAAACAACTGTAGATAAAACCTCAAATCCTCTAACCCTCAAGAGCCTTTGGGTACCAGTTAGTTATCCTTTACTCAAATCAACAGCTCTCAAATAGAAGCAGATACACAAAAACTTTTATTAAGTGGAAGTTAGACTTCATGGTAGTTAACCAGTTACAAGTGCATTTAAATGCATGTGTGTGGACACCGTAGAAGTCAGAATGGTCTTCCTGAAAGTCCAGTGTTCTGGCTCGGCACGTGCCAGTGCAACCCAAGGTAGAACCATACACACAGGAAATACAGGGCGACGATGACGTCAGACTAGATTGGCAACACCATATTCATTGTTACAGCTAAGCATTACAGACGTGAAAGTCCAAAGACCAGCAGACTATTACTAAAATGATTCTTCCTATAGACCCTTACTTCTACTTAAATGCTTCCATAGGACCCATGTAGCAAATTCTCAGCTCTGGGGGGACAGGACCATTTCTCTATTTTAAAATGGGCCACAGAAACTGTAAACAATCAGGGGTCCTTCTGATGCCCATGGCAGGTAGATGCCAGCTGTCCCCTTTGGAAAGTGCAGTTCCATTTAACTGGTGTCAACATTTGATACTGGAAATCTTGCATCTGAAAATCTGCCTTCTATTTCGATTAGCACCAGTTTATTTGAAATAGTTTTCCTGGTGTTAAATATTTAGGAAACATTTTTTTTTTTAAATCAACACACAAAGTCCCAAACAATGGAAAGCGAAAAACATTCAAAAAGTTGTTTTAGAGAACAGCATTTAGAAAAACAACATCATTTAAACATTCAACAAATCTATGTACAAGGTGCCCAAAGCTGGCAAGGAGCATGGCTGAGGAACAGTCATGTAAAAGGTTTATTAACCTGAACCTCCTCAGGCTGTATTTACAGTCAGATAGGTATTCAGAAATGTAGTATCAGAACATCTGGATTTGGCTAAAAATCATATAAAAAGACACATCCCGGCCCCCAATAACTTCTAAATAGGTAGCAAACATATCCAGTATAACCACAAGTACCAGGTTTAGAAGTATATTTTTCCATATTTTACATACAAACAGCTGAGAAACTTTCTCAATGGACACAGAAGAGATCCTAAGTGGCAGAGAAATGGAGTTCTTTATGTCAACATTGTCAGATGAAGGAAAGAATTTTATTTTTCATGCCGAGTAACATAGGAAAGTACTGATTAAGGAGCAAGAATAAATTATTAGGGGAAAAGGTTTCATGGGAATACAAAATCCCCAAGAGTGCTGAAGACATGTGTGTTTATTTCATATGGACTTTCCAAAAAAATATAGGTGATGATCTCTGTTTAATTTTGAAAAAAAAAAAAAAAGCCAATGATTTTTTCTTTGCAGGACAATATTTTTATATTATTTTCTATATTCTGTTTTTATATTCTTTAAAACTATATAATCCAAACCCTTTGGAGAAGAGTTTTTTCCCCCTTAGATTGCGAATTAAACACAATAGACACAACCTATGCTATATTTATCCAAGGCAATATTCATTAACTTCATGCAGTTTTGTTTGCTTGCTAATCCAGTGTTACTAGAACATTTACCTCTAAAAAAACTGGGCCCATTTTGTAACGCCCACATTTCCCATTTCTGCTGAAGAAGTAAAATATAAACCATTTCTCCTTTAATCACCTTTGGGGCTGAAATTTGTTTAGAGCCTGAAGTTTCAATGCACTGTCTTTAAAAGTATCAGCCAGAAGTGTATAGCTGGAAGTCCTATATCCCCTTAATGATATGCATTCAAGTCTGTTTTGAATAATTTGCAGTTGTGGTAAGTCTCTATGAAAAAAAAAAATTGGATTGGATACAAAATAACACTACCCTTTGAAAATGCATAGCTTGTCACTTTTACATTCATTCACTAATATTAAAGACTTTTATACACAAGTACTTACCTCTAAGTAGTGGTAAGATTATATTTTGAAAGATTTCTAAAAATTGGAGAGCACTGCCTCAGTGTTTTTGAACTAGTGCCTGATTCCAAGTTAACACTGTCATGTTAACACTTGCATCTCACAGGAAGGACTGAGTCTTCTTCTTCTTCTTTTTTTTTTTTTTTGTTAGCAGGCACTAAAAAGCAATGCTTTCTACTGACAGCATTTCCCCCAAATACCCCATTTTTAGCTATTTTATCATTTTATTTGAATAGGTTAGATTTGGTGTAGAAAACAACTTGAAAGATGGCTTAATTCTTAAAAGTAGAATGCTTTAAATCTTATCATGGATGAAGGGCAACAGAGGTTTTGTTATGACTGTGGTTCTCTCACTCCCCGGCTCCCTCATTTGAAAAAGATGACCACAGGCCACTCGGCAGTTGTATTTGATGATAGTCACGAACCCTTTGGGACCTAGCGATTTTTTCTTATCCTGAGTTCTTCCTCTAAGTATATAGATTTTGATACATGAAACACTTTGGAAACTACACTAATGTCTGGTTATTCCAGAGAGCTTATGTTTCAATGGCTGACTATCATCCAACCATTAATTATAAAAATAGGAATTTAAGGTCATGTTGTAGGAAAATATTGATTAATGGCATTTTTTTAAAAACATATATGATCTGCCTGCCTGGGTTATTTTACACCCAGGATATTTTCAGTTATTGAAGTCATGGAACAAGTATATTTGGGGGGTATTGAGTTCTTCCCTAAAAATCTAAATCTATTCTAAAGCTTTCTACCAGTGATCACAGAGGTTCCCCGAACAGCTGGGACACTTTGGAAGAAGAAGCTTTGCTATCATCACAGGGCTTGGTCAAATCACAGTCATTGCTTTCCAATTAGCAGAGTGTAAGGGAAAAGGCGTAAAAAGCAAAGCGAGGGTTTACAGTCTGCAGTGATGCATCTTTCTCTCCCCGTCTCTTTTTGGCTGCACTGCACAGCATGTGGGATCTGTTCCCCAGCTAAGGGATGGTACCCGTGTCCCCTGCATTGGAAGCACGGAGTCTTAACCGCTGGACCACCAGGGAGGTCCCCACCGTGCCTCATCTTTTTTAAATTTCCCTTGGGTGGGGTAGTTTGTGATTGCTACACCGTAGATCCCTGAGGGGTAATTCCACTGGCCCCCGAGCTCTGCCTCTTTCCTGTCTTGATCATCTGTGCCCAAAACATGGGAAGGAAGCTCCACTGGGGTGAGAGACACGTGCTTCACAACATGAGCAGACTGGAAGAGCTTACTCTTTGCATAAATAAAAACTTAAAACAAGTATACCCCGCAGGAGCCACTTGCTTTTCACATAATAAAGGTCGGTTCCATTTTCATGCTCTGTAACCCTAGGCAGAGGTCAGGGCTCAGACCAATGAGCCAAAGTGAAGCTCTCTTCCTCTGCTCTGATCACTCCATTGGCTTTGCTCCGGAGGGGGACTCGTGGGGGTAGAGGACTTGTGAGAGAGGCTTTGAGTAAAAGTGGAAGGACTAGGTATCTGCCTTGTTATTCTTTGTCAGTGAGTCTGACTGGATCTTTTGTGATGAATATGGCAGGCTGTCTGCTGATCAACCTGCTCTCTGAATGGTCATCCCAAACTGTTGAGACAAATGGAAACATTTCGCTGAAGGAAGAGAGGAGCCTCATCAACTCAGCCTAACATGCAAGTCCTGGTAATATTTATCCCCATGGACCTTAATTGAAGAGTGAGAAAGCAAGAGCACAGAAGCGAAAATGTTTAATCCAGGGCTTTGGGAGGCAAACATACATTAAAAACAGCATGGCCGCTGGCTCAGGCAGATTAAGGCAGAGGGGAGAGTAACATTTTGCTAGTGAATTCAAGATGGTTGCCAAAAGGGAAAAAGAGACTCCTGACTAGAATGCGGACTGTTCTTTCTCTCCCTTAAAATTCAGCTTCTTCTCCAGCTGCTGGTTTTTCCTCTTCAGTCAGAGATGTAAAGAGCATTCAGAAGGAAATAGATGAGAAACTTTTTTTTTTGTTTTTTTTAAGAAAATTTTGTTCTTTAATGACAGTGCTCTTGCCTTTTTCAGGAGTTGCTGCTCGCTCCCCGACCAATTTTCTGAATTAAAAATTTAGAGAACTGCCCCTAGTAACTATGTAAACATAACGGTTAATCAGACTTGAGAATTAATTTTTAACACTTTCATAATATAAATAGTGGGGAGCTTTCCTTTGAAAGCTGGCAGTTAATAGTTATGTGGATGGTGCTCAATAGGAAAAGAATATTTTGAAGAAAAAAGGTTTATGGCTTAAGTGTTGAAGTCATAATCTCCACCTTCTTTCAAAATCTACAGTTGTTTATCTTTTGAATGGTAGCTTTTCTCTTGTTCCCTAGAACTTGGGTCCTTTTAAGACCTGCCACTGTTTGGGCATTGGGGTTAACCATTGCAAAATGGGCTTCTTTTCCACCAGAATAGGAAAGCTCACAATTTACTCCTCCAGTACTATATTGCTTGAGAAACATAATAAAAGTATAATTTATCAAAAAGCAGGTTATGGGCCAAAATGGTTTAGGCCCATCTAGCTCCGTGACTAAACTTGTGAGTGGCTTTACTGAAAACCTGTGAAACCTGTGAGCTGATGAGAGAAGAGGACAATCCATTCATGGACTGGTCAACCTGTCAATCATACGATGACAGAAATATCAGGCATTGTCAATGTTATTTAAGTTGCATTCATATTTACCATGTGACATAACCATATTACCAGCTATTTCCGACTTTGAGATGACAGTATTTTTCAATTTGATCCTTACAAACTGAATTTGAGCTTATTTTCAAATTTGGGGGCATCAATACAAGTTTACATGGATAACAAACGCTGAATGTTAGCAGCAAAATAACTTTTTTCAAAGGAGTCAAAAGTTTAACTCGGAACATTGCACTAGCTAGTCATCTCCTATAATTAACCACTTAAATGGCTGGAATTTAGGGGATGGGGGCCTGGGAGGTAGGCTAAAGGGATAAATTTCAGAGTGAGTCTGTATTTGATACTGTGATGAGGGTTCTTTACTTTTATGCTGAAATACTTGGATTGTAAGTATGGGTAAAGAACATGGGTCCCTGGGGTCTTCTCAGGTCTAGAGTCATTCTGGAAGATTGAGGTCTAAGCCAGCTCTTTCACTTGCTCTTTCCCTCCTCCCTGGACATAGTAATGAGGCTGACTCAGGTTCAAGACCACTTGCACCAGGTTTGGCTTTGGAGGTGGTGGTAGTAATTTGAAATATTCTCATTTTATGCTAAGTACTAGGGAGGGTCAAAGGAAGTCATGTATCTGAAAGAGACACACTTTCTTATATATCTGAAAGGGTTAGTGATTATCCTAATACCATCAGGACTCTGGGGTAAGACACACTCTAAAATTACCTAGTTTATCCAAATGAAGGAAGCAACTTCTAATTTTTTCCATGACACATTTATTCCTATTTTGTCTTTGCCCTCAGGGAAAGATGTTAAGGTTTTCTACATGGAAAAACTCCATTTTGAGGTTAGTGGACACTCTAAAATACCTAAGTACCTACCAGTTATGAAGCAAGGATTTTGCCGTGTCAGAGGTGGAACAACAGAGCTTTTATCCTGGGATGAAAACTCACAAGGCAGGATGGAGTGGGAAGGGATGTGGAGGGGTTGGCAAAGGGCTTTGGCACGAGGAGGCAACGTGTGCTATCTGAAACTGCAGGGGCTCCTGGCTGCCTTCGCTGAAGGCACAAGGCTGCTCTTTGCCCCCCCCTCATCACAGTGGTCACGGCAGTGAAAACAGTAAGGAAGTGAGGATTACAGTCATTCAATGCTTTGGGGCCCGGCCTGGGCATGCCACGAGGCAGAGTGAGAGCTGAATAATACTTCGGTATATTTTGATCAGAGGCAAGGCTAGTTTAAGGATGTTGTATTTTTATACTCAAATCTTCCATGAGAGTGATTTCTGGGGAGAACTGACTTCTCTCCCTTTAATTTTAGTTGCCCAGATAGTGCCAATTTGTGAGTTGGGGGCGCTGCTTGAAGAACTTGACTTGATGGCTATGGAAGGTGAAATCTGCTTTTTCCCAACAGTTGAAACCAGTGCCCAAAGGCTGCGTCTGTCCATATACAGGTTCTCTTTGGTCTGCACACTGCTGGCCAAGAATTTGAGTTTTGATTAAGTGTCAGGTAACATCATATTTCCAAGTCAGAAGGTCTAGCGCCCCAGGCCTGATTTCTGCATGGTTCTGATTGTCTACAGCTGGGGTCCCCCTTCAATGGGGACGCATGTCCTCTGGTTCACTGTGATCTCTGTCATTCTCTAGTGTCCTTCCTTTGCCTGATTTGAATCATTCGTTTACACAATTTGCCTGTTCTTTCTAAGCATCTGCTATGTACCATTAGGAGGTTTCTATTTAAATACGAAGCAAGACTCATTTGATCAAAAACCATGCAGCAATGAACACTTCTTGGGAAACTGTAATGCCAACATTAGAGATTTTCCAAGAGAATGAAGAGAGGCATTGGACTGCCTCATCTCAGAGATGAAGCTGTACATGTCTTCCCCTAAGCCCGTGCATTTCTAGTCCTCATGTGTGCAGATTCTGAAGCCTGTTTGAAAGCAGAGTCTGAGTGACCCTTTGACCACCTCACAGGGGTTGCCTAATGGGTAAGACTGCTCTGTCCTAGCTTTTCTTTTGATGTTATCTGCATACTTGACTAATTAGTCTAGCTTTTGAATTACTAAAATCTTAGAAAGAAAAGATGTTTTCTTGCTTAACAGTGAGTGGGCTAGAAAAAACTAATGCATTATGAAATGGTTTTGGCAAAGCTCAGAATTATTTGTGTGGTTAATCAACTCTCCATGGTAGCCTTCCTTGTTCCCTGACTCTTGGGAATATAGTGACTTTCTGATCTCAAACTTGCCTGTCTGTGAACTTCTCATGTGAAAAATCAAGCACTTGTTCTGATAAGGAAATGAAAGTTGTTTAGTTAGTGGAGAGCACAAAATTATTTTAAACAACACCAATCAGCTAAGAATTGTATCTTTGGGCTTATACACTATGATTTTAGAAATTACCATCAAATGACACTTGCTAGTAAAATGCAGCTTTGTGGTTCTGGTAGGCTGAGCACTAAGCTTGTCCTTGTGACAGAAATCTATCACAGTACATGACAGAATTTACAAGTTTATTTCTCTCATTGCCTATAAGCATATCTATTAATATTTTAAAGATTTCAGATATACGATTCTTAAAATGTTTTCTTTTCCCCAAATACTTTGAAAAAACACTGGTAAAGATAATAGGAGTAGCTGTTGTAATAATCTTTCCATCTGATCTGCATTTCTACTCTTGCTGCAGAGGGTTGATTGAAAAGATATGCATCAAAATGCTTGCTTAAAAGAGGCATAGCCCTTTGTTTGGAGAGCAGGAATTGCTTATAATATTAACACTTTCTGTTTGGTAAAATATTGTATTTTAAAAAATAAGCTACAATGTATAAAACGAAGGTCATTTCCCACAAAATGTTCATGTTCTTTATGATTACAAAACGCTGCATCTTGTAAAATATTTCCAGTTCTGTTAACTTGAGAAGTTAAGTACTAATGCTTATTATAAAAATGTCACATCTTTCAGAAATTGTAGAAGCCTACGCAGTGTTTTTCTTGCCTTATTTGGAAAATTAAGTTATAATTATTATTGTATTTAAGATCACATTTTGACACAACACATTACCATTGTGATTCTCAGACTCACAAGAAAAGTTATAAAACATGAGATTGTCTTCAATTAAAAAAAAAGGAACTATTTACAAAACAGGACCAGAAGTAAAATTCCCCTTTTGATTTCTAGTCCTATGATAGATACACCTTTTAAAGCACATATGTCATTGGATCTGGGCTTTTACAGTTAGTCATGGTAAGCAAACCAGTCGGTCTTAAATACATTTTATACTTTCTTGCTCTACTGGTATGCATTACTTAGTGATACAATTGGTACCTAAAAGTGCTTATAAGCTCATTTCATTTACCGATTTCCGGTTTGACTAGTTACGATGTGAAAGAAGCAAACAGTTCCACTCTGGAGGAAGCCCCACAGGTATGGGGAACAGGGAGAGCAGTGTGTGCCGCTGGCTGGGTTATTTTCTAAGAGAAACGAAAATTCCAGTTGACCCGTGTGCCCAGCACTTTCTCCAAAATGATCCGCATCCTCATCCATATTCATGAATCCTGCTCTTGTTTCCACTCATTTGTATGCACAAATTCTCCCCTGCGTTCATATAGATCAGAGCTACAGTTGATGTGGTCAATAGAAATTCTACAGGGTCATGAGAAAAAGCAGCACCTTGTCCACAAAAGTCCATGGAAGTTTGCTCCTTAACCTGTCATTAAAGCAAAATGCACAACTTTCACATCCCTCCCCTACAGAATTCTTGCGTACAGCTAATAATCAGTTCTCCAACCAGCTGATTATAAAAAGGAACACCAAGGCGTCATATTCATAATTACATTCAGAAACAGCCTTATATGAGTCTGTGAAAACCCACCAGGGACTGCGCTGTGGTTCAGACATCAGCCTTAGAATGCAGGTCTAAGAAACAAAGAAACTGCTCTGTTTCATAGAGCATTCCTCCACACCTCAAAAAGTTAGTACTGTCTAGTTCATGGAAATTGGTCATGAAATGGTATGTTCATTAAAAAACAAACAAATTATTCTGACCAGAAAAGATGCTGGAGATAATAGAAAACCTTTCTAGTCTTAAAATTCTCCAGATCTACATTTCACATACCCTTTAGTTTTCCCTGAGGAAATGAAATTTTTTTTTTTTTTACAGTATTTTGCTACTATTCTCAAGGTATTCTCTCCCATATGTACAGTGTGTGCCAGTTTCCCCTCAATTTTCCCACATGAGTGCTGCGTTTTCCTTTTCCAATGAAGTCAGATGGAGGTGGACATGGGTTGAGCAGTCCTGGCTAATTCAGAACTGCTTTTGAGTGTGGCTTAGTGTGACGCCAGCAACACTGGACTTCCAGTGATCTTGAAATTTGACAGAGGGCATGTTAATTTCAGACACTTTTTACAACACACATGTAACTTTGTAAAAAAAAACTTTGTTGGAAAGTCCAAAACCTGTAACGTGCCTCTTTCTCTATTGAAAAGTTTTCATCTGCAACAAGGTTATGACTGGACAAAGACTCCTCTCACCAAGGGCACCCACCCTATTGGGGCACGGAGTTGCTGACAGGCACGCACATTCCTGCTCAGAAACCCACTGCCCTCTTCCTGACACTGGCTTTCGCCAAACAACGGAGGGGACTTTTTAGCAAGTGAGGAGGAGAGTAGTATGTGCCCACTGGGGATGCGCACGGGGCATGCTGCATCCCTGCCCTGCGTGCTTCCCATGAAGGAGCTGTCTCTCGGCGTTAAGCAGCGGCTCCTCGAATGGGAACACGGCAGCTCCCTCGGAGATGCCCAGGGACAGTCACCACCAGCTGATCATCGCTAGGATGGTGAACCCCAGTCAGGTGTCCACAGCCCCCCTGTATCCTCTCTCTGGCTTCCCACCCACTTGCTCCCGGATGTTTCCTCCAGGCGGTCACACTGCCTTCCACTCATTGGTTGCACATCCTCTGAGAAGAACTGAGACTTAAAATGACTGCTCTCTGTTGTGCAGCTATCTGGAGAAGCCTGTCCATCACCAGGAAGTGCCTTCTTTGGAGAGAGATGAGAAATCTGTTCTGCAGGAAGGGGCACTGGGGAGAGAAAAGTCAAAGGCTACCACATGCCTTCTTTAGAAAGACTTTGGGACCAGAACGCATTGCCTTTGCTGTTCCTGTTGCACGTTCTCAGAGTTGCCCGTGGTGGAGGGCACTCCCATTAAGCAGCCAAGTGCCCTGGGACTTCCTTCTCACCTGTCTCCCTCCTCCCCCTGACAAATGAAGACAGAAAAGAACATGGTACCAGAGAAGCCATAAAATAAATCCTGGGCTTAATTTGGCACATCATTTAGTTCCATAATACAACAAAATAGCTCTACATTTTTTTTTAAGTTTTAGCATTTACAATCAGTGCTGTATATATTACAATTTGTAGCTTTCTGGGTGGCTTGAAAGAAATCTTATCCCTTTTCTTCAAGGCCAGCCAGGTGAAGCTTGGTAGTTCCCCACTCATTACATGCCTTAGTGCAGAGAATAGGTGTCTGTGTGCAGGAAGTACTGAGGGTCTGTGCCCACCTTGGCGTTGGAGCAGCGCCCCGGGCTGGCCTGAAGAAAGGAGCCCCGCATGGGAGAGTGTGTGTGAAGAAGGTTTCAGAAAGGAGAAGAAATCCTAGGGAAGCTGCGTTCAGGTCTATGCTTTTGCTTACACCCGTGCATCAGCTAATATTCAGGTAAGGACTGAGCTTGCCTCAGCCAGGCCAGAGCCCAGAACTAGTCATGGGCTGTCCTTCTGGGGCAGAATCACAGAGCCTCACTCCAGGACTGTCCATAGACATCATCTCTCCCAAAGTTCTGGGAGTCGGGGGATGGATTTAACCCCTTGCCTTTTTAATCTCTTTTGATTAGTGATTTAATCCAAGGATCAAGGGCCATGGAATCTTGCTGAAGAGAAAATCCTGTCCTCCAGGGTTACACCCAACAGCACTGAAGTTCACAGTGAGCCTGCTCAAATGGCTGACCAATCTGGGACTCACCAGTGGGCACTGTGGCCGCTGGGCAGTCCAGTCACAGTGCAGGGCTTCCTGGTTCAGGCCAGAGCATCACCTTCTAGCCAAGATGCCAGTGGGTGAAGCAGCAGGATACCAGGGAGAAGAAAAGACAGGCTGGGATAGAGGGTGCAAATACGTTTCCTGGCTGACCTCGTCAGTGCTAAAACATACATTATAGCTGGTTCTGTACTGATTGGTAATCACAATGTGATATTAAACGAAGCTCTTTCTCTGATCTCTTAAGCATTTTTAAAGATAAATGAAGGAGGAAAACAGGATCTCTTTTAAGGAATAATGTTTCAAATGTCATATGAGAGTTTAAAAAATAAAATTGCCAAAATATATGAACGCACAGATTGTTACACTGTAGAATCTCCTTTTTCCCCTTGCGTATTAAAAAAACAAGGATATCTGTTATGACTAGATGATTTCTTTCTACTCTTTAAAAAAAAGTGTATGTACAACCTCTAAATATATTAAACTTTGCTCTGTGCAATTTCATTCAACATTCCTATGGCTGATCCTAGGCCCCCGTTCCAACACAGTGCATCCTATAAGGTGCTCTTGCGTCTTTGCATAGGTACAGGACGAGTAACTCGAGCAGGGCGATCAAGAGGAGGGTAGACAGAGAATGAGCTTATTTATAGGGCTTGACAACTACCCCTGTCCTGGCACCACCACTAGCAAGACGGACGGACAAACACACACCGGGCTAGAAAGTCTAATAAATGGAACACAGTGCAAGCCCTGGTCCTATTGAATTGAGAGATTCCTATACCAACACGCAATTTCCTTTTGGTGTTTCGTACATTCCCTTCTGAGCGAGTTCTTAATGAATAGCTCCAATATTCTGATAAGAAAAATAAAGGTTTGGACCTTCCCTTTCCCCATATAATCTTTATAGTGTTCATGAACCCATCTCCCAGACGCGCTAAAGCCTAAAACCTATAAAAGTGCACTCAGAATGGATTTGACCTCACATGACTTTCTGAACACACGGAAGCTGTGCTCTGTGTGGTCTGAAGCAACCTGCTGGGATGGTCTGAGTTCTCTACCTTTTCTGAAACCAGTCTGCTGTGGCGTCTTGAGGGAAGGAAGGCCTGATATGCCACTGACCCGGCAACAACCGTCAGATGAGCAGTGATGAACAGATCTGAGCTGGGGTTGGCATCGCATCACTGAAGGAAGCTTCGAGGCTTACCTAGATGGCGACACATCAGGTCTTGAGTGCACTGTAGCCAGGAGAGAGTGGGTGGGGCCAACTCTCAGGGTGGGGCTTCTGAGGAAGACTCCCAGATGTTTTCCAACAGTGATGCGGGATGTCCTGAACTCAGCTGGGGCTGAAATCTGCTGGTGATGTCCACTATCAATCTCTTTTCGGGCTTATGCCCTCCAGGGCCCTTCAAGCTAACAGCTCTACCGTGGTTCAGTTTGGGGCCATTCTTCAAAACAAAACAAAACAAACAAAAAAGACATAGAAAAGATACCCAGAGTGCTGCCACTTCCTGGCAACACATCATGATGTGAACTGCTCCCAGAAGTCCGATGGAGAACAGGGAAAAGACTTCACAATGAAAACAGGTATTGTTCTTTATACAAATGCTACGGAATAACTTGTAGCTTCTTAAGTGTCAAAAAAAAAAAAATCTCAGAAATGGTATTATCGAGAAAGTTTATCAAAATAGGCCTCCTTTCTAGGAAAAATGGGCTTGGTTGGTTTGATTGCTACAGAAGTCCACAGTTTTCAGACCTAGACCTACAGCAAAAAAAAAAAAAAAAAGTTGACTTTTCTTTTTAAGGAAAAGAATAGTTACAGCTGCTCTCAGCTGGGTTCTCAGCAAGAACAGGGAAGGTTGTGACCTTTTTTGTTTTTTTGCTGTGATTTCACCAAGGTTCCTAGAAGTGCTTTCCCTGGGCTTCAAGTGGGTTTGGTACGGAAGGAAAAGCACTTTCCAACACCCTCGGAGGAAAAGGAGGGCAGGAGTGTCTGGGGCGAGTTAGGGGCCCGCACATCAGTCAGTGAAGCGCTGGCAGGCCTTCTTCCAGCGGCAGGCTGTGCACCACATGTCCCGATTCTCCATGCCGTACACCTTCCGGCACTTCTTGCCCTCTCCCCGGGGCTTCCTGTAAGACAGGCCAGGAAACAGCAGTCAGTGCGAATGATTCTATGGGCATTCTTTGCAGACCTCAAAGTCCCTGGAAAGCTCTAGAAAAAGTTAGGACACACAGCAGGGGGTCTCTCTAGGTACAGAGGTTAACCTGTGTGGGATGTTTTCACCACACTTCATCACTCACCTGCGCTCAGTCTTGTCCAACTCTTTTCGACCCCTTGGGCTATAGCCGGTCAGGCTGTCCATGGAATTCTCCAGCAAGAATACTGGAGGGGGTTGCCATTTTCTACTCCAGGGAATCTTCCTGACCCAGGGATGGAACCTGCATTGGCAGGCCTATTCTTTACCACTGAGCCAGGTGGGAAGTCCTTCACTGAATTGTTAAAATTCGCTACTTTTAAGAGTACTTATAGCCTTCTTAGCTTCTACATGTCCATTTAGAGACATGTCCATTGGGACATCTTCATTACACTGAATTACATGAGCAAATACAAGAAATAACAGCAGTGAGCACTACTCTTTCAAGCTGTTTTTTTTTTTTTTTTAATATTCAGGTTGATTTACTTTATTATTTTTTTATTTTTTAACCATTTATTATTTATTATTATTTTAAATATGTACTTTCAAGTGGTCTCTTGCTTCTCAAATGTCTAGCGTTCTGGTCAAGGGAATCCTGGGGAGGTCCTCCTTGATCTGGGTTAAAAACTAAAATTCATATCATACCGAGGTTAATGCAACATGCATTTAAAGAGACCCAATAATCAGCATTACCTATTCTGCAAGAGAACTAACCATGAACTGTTACCCTGGAAAAATGAAAAATGTTTATTAATAGTTAATGGATGGGGGGAACCATGGGAACAAAAGAATGGGCGTTTCGTCCATCTCAGGGGAATTTTATGGAAGACTGTATCTCTGGTTTCTCTCTTCCTCGTGGTTCTGTTTTTTGGCTAATTCTGTAGAGAGGAGGCATGTGGGGTTTCAAGCACTCATACCTTAGGCTGACCGTCCCTCTTGGGGGGGAGGACAGGACGGTGTGAGTGTGCGGTCTCTGCTCTCCTGTGCCCACTGGGTGGCTGTGGGTTGGTGACACCTGTAAACACATGGTAAACAAAGTTGACGGGGCAGGGTCTCCTCACCATGCATTTCCTGAGCCTCTGCCACGTGGGCAGTGGTATCTGACCATTAGACACAGAGAGGCAGTGCTTCGTTCACAGAGACCACAGGTTAAAATGGATGGGGTGATGCTCCTGGTGGAATTTAAATGCATCCGCCAACAGAAAAGACCCGGCAACAATGAATACTTCAGAAATCTTCATGACTTCACATCTCTGCATTCCAAATTGCTCATTTTCACTTGAATAATATTTTAAACCTTAAAGGATATTCTTCTTCCAAGCCTCAATCATCTCTCTTTTAAAGAAGAAAAGAGGTTACGAAAGTTTTCTATAATTATACAGCTACTCAGTGGCAACACACAGTGCGGACCTTGACCTTCTGTTTATTCAATTAGGTTATTCACAGTCAATAAATACATGGCTTCTTGCATTAGACGGCCACATGGCAGATGCTGGGTCCGAACAGGAACAGAGGCAAGCAGCAAAGAGCCTGAGCAAAGCAAGAACGAATGTCAACCTTGTAGAACTTCTGAGCACCCACTTTGTGCCAGGGTCCCTGACAACAGCTCTACTTTCCCAACTACCCCATGTGATAAGTATTCATCGTTCCCATTTGACAGATGAGGAAACCAAGCACAGGGGGGTTAAATAACTTGCCCAGGGTTGCGGAACCTGTAATGGCCAGAGTCGAGCTCTCCCTGATGCCAGACCATGTGTTTAACCTCCTCATGCTCTTGTCTCTCAGCTGCGATGATGGGAGAGTTCCCTTTGCTCTCCATTCCTCTTGCATTTCTCACTTATTCTCTTTGCATCACCTGCTCACGTAACATTAAATATCTCCCAGCAAATGGGATTCTCAGAAGCTCCAAAAAAACTAACAAAACATAAATGATGTGTCATGTAAATATACAAGATTGTCATACACAAAAGAGCAAACATTTAATAAACTTAAAAACATAATCACTGAGAAGCCAGCATGACCACAAGAATACCAGTACTGACCAACAGTCATGGGAACATCCCTAAGCACACTTAGAGAACTGACTTTCTCTAGTATAGGGATCTCGACTTTTTTTTTTTTTTCATTTAAAAAATGAATGTAAAAGAATGGACATATAAGTGCTATTTTCCCAGTTATAAATTAAAAAAAATTAAACACGTAAGAAAAAAAACTAATATTTTAAACCATTGTTGCTATAAGTCTGATTTATTCTGTACCATTGGTCTTCACTTTTCTTTTTAAAAAAACTTTATTTTATTGTAGTAAGAATACCTAACATGAGGTCTACACTCTTAACAATTTTTTATGTGCACAATACAACACTGTTGACTCTAGATATAATGTACAGCGGATCTCTAAAGCTTATTCATCTTGCTTAATGGAAACTTCACGTCCATTGATTAGTAACTCTCGTTTATCCCCTCCCCCTACCCCTGTGGGCTTCCCTGGTGGCTCAAACCATAAAGTATCTGCCGGCAATGCTGGAGATGCAGTTTTGATCCCTGGAGAAGGGAATGGTAACCCACCCAGTGTTCCTCCCTGAAAGTGAAAGTTGCTCAGTCGTGTCTGACTCTTTGCGACCCCATGAACTATACAATCCATGCAATTCTCTAGGCCAGAATACCTACTCCAGTGGGTAGCCTATCCCTTCTCCAGGGGATCTTCCTGACCCTGAAATCAAACCAGGGTCTCCTGCACTGCAGGCAGATTCTTTACCAACTGAGCTATCAGGGAGGCCCCATTCTTCTTTGCCCGGAGAATCCCATGGACGAAGGAGTCTGGTAGGCTATAGTCCATGGGGTGACAAAGAGTTGGACACAACTGAGCAACTAATGCTTTTTCACTTTCCTAATCCCTAGCAACTACCATTCTACTTTTTGATTTTATGAATCTGACTATTTTAGATATACTGTAAATGAAATCACACAATATCATACAGTATTTGCCTTTTGGTGACTGATTCATTTCACTTAGCATAATGTCCCTGGGGTTTATCCACATCAGCATGTGTTTTAGAATTTTCTTCTCTCTCAAGTCTTGAATATTATTTTACTGTATGGAATACACTAGGTTGCTTTTTAAGCATTCAGATTCCTAAGTACCAGTCCAGATGTACTGAGAAAATGTCTTGGGATGGGTTTCAGGAATTTACATTTAAAGTCTTTCCCCAAATTCTCATGAAAGTGAAAGTCACTCAGTCGTGTCTGACTCTTTGCAACCCCATGGACCTGTAGCCTGCCAGATTCCTCTGTCCATGGGATTTTCCAGGCAAGAATACTGGAGTGCATTGCCATGCCCTCCTCCAGGGGATCTTCCTGTCCCAGGGATCGAACCCTGGTCTCCTGCATTGCAGGCAAATTTTTACCATTGGAGCCACCATGGAAGCCAAATTCTCATGCTTATTTACTTTTGAGAACTACTAATTAACACCATGAGAAATACTCTGCTTGTTGAGATCATTAAAAACTCCAAATTTATCTGATACGGTGCAAATAATTACTGGAGGAATACATGAATATGTTAAATAGGGAAGAGCAAAGATGAAAGGGCATTTCAGAGTTCAAAGTCTACAGCAATGGTGTCTTCAGGGAATGACTAGTGGCCAGTATATCTGGTTCTGTCTTGTCCTTGAAATACCAGAATATCATTTTCCTTTTCTTTTTCGTATCAGAATGAGAATTAATTTTCCATTAAAGAATTAATTAACTGACTCTTTACTTTTTGCTAAAGCTGAGGGGATTGAGGGCCAACAGAGGTGAGTAACATACATACTTTTTTTCATAAAATGAAAGCTTTGGAGTTCAGTGTATGCATTTGATGTGGATGGGCATGTTTTTCCAGAAGCAGAATCCCCACACATCCCCCAACCCGTTGGGATCAGGATGCATGCCTGTGTGCTCAGTCGCTTCAGTTGTGTCAGGCTCTTAGCGACCCTATGGACTGTAGCCTCTAGGCTCCTCTGTCCATGGGATTCTCCAGGCAAGAATCGAACTCCAGGTGGGATCGAACTCCCACCTGTTACGTCTCCTGCATTGAAGGTGGGTTCTTTACCACTAGCGGATCAGGATGCATATTAGCAAACCAGAGGGAGTGAAGGCTTCAGAGTTTATCCCCACTGTAGATAATCTTACTCCACTCCACTGCAGTCCACGGGGTTGCTAAGAGTCAGACACGACTGACCGACTTCTTTCACTTTTCACTTTCATGCATTGGAGAAGGAAATGGCAACCCACTCCAGTGTTCTTGCCTGGAGAATCCCAGGGATCGGGGAGCCTGGTGGGCTGCCATCTATGGGGTCGCACAGAGTCGGACACGACTGAAGCGACTTAGCAGCAGCAGTACAGCAGTAGATAATCTAGAATGTGCTGATATGAATTAAGTGCTCAGGACAATGAAACAAAATTTTTTTTTAAATTATTGTAGAACTTGTAGAATCCCAAGAATACCTCCTTATTCAGTCAGAGAACTGGAAATGTTTAGGTGACATGCCAGGGACACTATTTCCATCAGCTGGGGATAATGTGGAAGGTTCTAAATTTTGCAAAATGGCCATACCCTTTTGGTGTGGGCTGGTGTGAGATGGTAAAATGCTCTTCATTCACATATATTTATTAGGTTCTCACCATGCCCAGGTGGCTCTAGTGGTAAAGAACCTGTCTGCCAGTGCTGGAGACATAGGAGACTTGGGTTCGATCCCCAGGTCGGGAAGGTCCCCCAGAGGAGGGCACGACAACCCACTCCAGTATTCTTGCCTGGAGAATCCCATGAACAGAGGAGTCTGGCAGGCTACTGTCCACGGGTTGCAAAGATTGAAGCGATTGAGCACGCACGCATGCATGCCCTAGGCACTGTTGTAGATTGTGGGAATACAGCGATGAACAAGATAAAATCTCTGCCCCCATAGAGTATACCTTCTAATGGGGAGAGAGACAATAAGCACAAAAGAAGTAAGGGCATTTTAGTGATAAGTGCATGAAGAAACTAGAACAGGCTACCAGACCAAGGGTGATGGAAAGCGTATTTGTTTAGGGTGGCGAGGGAAGGCCTCTTGCACTGGCTACCTTTGACCTACAGGGCAGTCTGGGGAAAGGGGAAGGTGAGGGCCAAGACCTCACAGGTGCAGAGGCCAGTGGGGCTGGAAGTGCAGCTGGGGGAGGCAGCAGGTAGGAGGATGGGAGGTGGTGGAGTCAGGTCAGCCCTTGAAGCTGTGATGAGGAATTTCAGTGCCTTTCTAAGTACAAGGGAAGCCAGTGGAGCATTTTAGTAAAGTGAGACATCTGATTAATGCTTTAGAAAGATCACTCTGGCTCCTTGGAGAATGAATTGGAGATAGCCCTGGACAGGGCTAAAGACTACTTAAGAGGCTTTTGTACTAATTTAGGAGGAAAATGCACTGGTGATTTAGATGGTGTGACCGTGGTGGGGAGAAGTGGTTGGATTCATATCCTGTAGAGGCAGAGTCTGGACCCTGATGACAGATGGGCTACAGGACAGGAAATATGAAGACAAATCTTTAGATGAGTCAGGGATGAATCAAGAGGAGTCAAGGATACATCCTAGGTTCTGGCCTGAGAGGATGAAGGGATATGGGTGCCATTTACTGAAATTAAAAAACTGGTGACCTGCTGGGCTTCCGAGAGGATGAGGACCAGATTTGGATGTACTCCAGGAAGAGCCCTTCTCTATGGTTTTTATTTCTGCTAATGGCTTTTTTAACTCTGGAGTTGAGGGCGTACCTGTTTTGTGTTTAGTCCTGTCCGATGGCAGCCCCTCCCGTTTCACAACAGACCTGGGGTTTCTACAGCCTTCAGTGTAGCAGAAGCCAGGACTCACTTCACATACCAGCGTGTGGCTCAGTTCTATGGGAGGATGAATACAACCTAACTCATGAGCTTTCCTGGAGACCTTTAACATCAAGACGATCATGTTTTGGTGTCTTATGTTAACTGGGGCTGAGGGTGGGAAAATCAAAGGGAGAGACTGGCAGAGGGAGTCTACCAGCATTTATTCAGTGCTTGCAAATGTGAAAGATGGGCCACTGGGTTATTTATAATCTCGTTTAATCTTCAGCAAAAAGCCTGAAAAATAAGCACTATCTGCATTTTGTAGGTAAAATAATTTAGGCTTGGAGCAGGGAATTGGCTTACATGGATCTCAGAGTTAAAAGCAGCAGCAGTAATTTTCTAAGAACTTGTTAAGCTAAGTACCTTCCCCCATGTTATCTACATAATGACCCTGGATAAGCAATGCTATCACTTCCACTTTATAGACAAGAAGATGGAGAGGGTAAGGAAGTGGCTGAGGCCACGCAGTTAGTAAACAGTGGAGCACTGGCTGTCTGACACTCGGGGATCTTGGTATTTGGTTCTGAATGGTGCTAATGCCCTGTTTTCTGGTGTCTTCCAACCTGCCTCATCAATGATGACAATAATGTGTGCCCTGGAAAACATGATTTCAGCTCTCTTTCCCAATGGCTTCCATATTCTGTATTTATTTGTTTTATATCTTAACTTTTAATGTTCTATTTGGGGACTTGTTTTATAAAAGTTGGAGAGAGTACTATGTGGTATTACTTCTAAATTAACAAAATGGGCTACATGCCTATAATCTGTCTCCTGATTAGGTGTGATTTCAGGAGAGTTTGAGTTCAGTTCAGTTCAGTCGCTCAGTTGTGTCCGACTCTTTGCTACCCCCATGAATCGCAGCAAGCCAGGCCTCCCTGTCCATCACCATCTCCCAGAGTTCACCCAGACTCATGTGCATCGAGTCGGTGATGGCATCCAGCCATCTCATCCTCTGTCGTCCCCTTCTCCTCCTGCCCCCAATCCCTCCCAGCATCAGGGTCTTTTCCAATGAGTCAACTCTTTGCATGAGGTGGCCAAAGTATTGGAGTTTCAGCTTCAGCATCAGTCCTTCCAATAAAGAACTCTAAATTACAGTCTGCAAAAATTATGGCTGATTTCTCCCATATGTTGAGTATATCTGTGTTATATGAGTCAGTCCCAATAAGGAGAATCCACTTTCTCTGCCCTCTGTTTAATAGCAATGAGATACATCACAGATAACAACACTAGTAAGTTCTCAACGTCAACCAGTGCCAAGCACTGTGCTTGAAAATGCAGCAATACGAGGCAGTGGTTGTACAGCTAAGTTGAAGGCATTGCTTAAGAGAGGTTCTGTGACTGACTGGCTAGATGTCACAGCTTGTAAATGCCAGAGTTAGTATTTACCTCAAATCAGTTCAGTAATGGGCTTCCCCAGTGGCTCAGTGATAAAGAATTTGCCTGTAATGCAGGAGATGCCGTCAGGAGATGTGGGTTTGAACCCTGGGTCAGAAAGATCCTCTGGAGAAAGGAGATATCAACTCTCTCCAGTATTCTTGCCTGGAAAATCCCATGGACGGAGGAGCCTTGTAGGCTCCAGTCCATGGGGTCGCTAAGAGTTGGGCATGACTGAGCTACTTCCCTTTCACTTTTCACTTACATGCATTGGAGCAGGAAATGGCAACCCATTCCAGTATTCTTGCCTGGAGAATCCCAGGGACGGGGGAGCCTAGTGGGCTGCCGTCTATGGGGTCGCACAGAGTCGGACACGACTGAAGTGACTTAGCAGTAGCAGTAGCAAATACGTTGGAGAAATTTCTCTGTGATTTTATATCTCTCAAATGCAAAAAAGCCTCCCGTCTTGGTTTTAATTTCTTCTAACAAACAATTTTGAATCCTCCATCCAAGTGTTTGGGGAAAAAAAAAAACAAAAACCAGCTAAAGAGCTAATAAGCACTATTTCAGGTCTGGAGATGATTTCTCTGACCTGAAGCCTCTTGGCATGGCCCTTGGATAGCAGATTGATTAGCTTCTACTTACTTACATGGGGCCTATTATGGACCAGATTTTGTGCAGTCCAACCTTCACATATTGAAGCCCTAATTCTCACTGTGGCTGTATTTGGAGATGGAGCCTTTAAGGGAGTAATTAAAGGTATGTGCTGCCTGTGTGCTAAGCTGCTTCAGTCGTGTCCAACTCTTTGTGACCGTATGAACTGTAGCCAACCAGGCTCCTCTGTCCAAGGGATTTTCCAGGCAAGATGCTGACTGGGTTGCCATGCCCTCCTCCAGGGGATCTTCCTGACCCAGGGATGGAACCTGCATCTCTTAGGTCTCCTACGCTGGCAGGCGAGTTCTTTACCACTAATGCCACCAAATGAATTCAAAAGGGTGGGACCCAACGGCTCTCTCTCCATCTCCCCGCCTCCAAAAGAAAAGGCCATGTGGGGACATATTGAGAAGGTGGCCTCTGACAAGTCAGCAGGAGGGGTCAGCTAGCACATTGGTCTGAGATTTCTGGCTTCCAGAACTGGGAGAAAATAAATGTGGGTTGTTTAAACCACCCAGTCTGCTATTACGGCAGACTAACACAGGGGCCGAGAGCTCTCAGTTTTCTGCCCTGAGAAGACAGGGAAAGAAAGGGAAATAATTAGAAGAAAAGAGGAGTCACTGGGGAAAAACAGGTCAAGAAAGCTGTAATTAACCATGGTCTTCTCCCTACCCTATGCCCATAGCCTTGGGCTAGAAAAGACTGAACCTATAGTTATGTTTGTGAATATGCAGATCGACTTTCTCAGCTATACACCTCTGGGAAGAAGTCTTACCCAGGGAACTTATTAAAGCCCCCAATTCAGGAAGTCCAGAGTAGGCAAATGAATAAATAAAATTCTGCAAACCTTGGGATTTCACAGAAGGAGATTATTTCTACTTTCTAGGAAGCATATGAAAGCATCTCCTCTTCAATACTAGGTCTCAAAGACAGGGGAAAAAAGGAAATCTTAAATGGGGTTGACAACCTCAGGGTACTTGCTTTTGAGTAAAATAAGAAATGCGTTCATTGAAGAGGATTGGCTACCCACTCCAGTATTCTTGCCTGGAGAATTCCATGGACAGAGGGCTACAGTCCATGGGGGTCACAAAGAGTCGGACACAACTGAGTAACTAACACTTTGAATAAAATAGCAACTGCTCTGTTCATCAGTTTGGATAAAGTGGAAGCCACCCCTAATACTAGTGCCTTATCATTTGAAACTTTTAGAGCTTTTGTCTGAAAACCCTATTACACAAATGTAGGAGGTGGGGATTCACGTGTTCTCAGTCAGCCTGGCTCCCCATCTTCTAAGGGTGGGACTAGCAGCTGTGGAGAATTCAGGGACGGTTGCTGGCACCCAGTCAGTGGACATGGACAGTCCTATGCTAGGAGGTGTGGAGTTGTGAGATCCAGCCCCCAGTGTAAGTGGGCAGACAGCAAGCAGCTACTTTTTTACTCTTTTAAAAAAAGACATGCTTGAGAGTAGGACAACATGAAGAACACTTTGAGTAGTAAACCTTGTCATCCTTCTAGAATAAAACAAAAGCCTTGGTAAAGGGCAGCTTTCCCTACTCCCTTACCTTTATTTTTAAATAGTAATGGCAAGCTTGACTGCTAAAGCCATCTAAAATCAGATAGATTGGGAATTCTCTGGTGAAAGAATAAATTAGTAGCTCACATAGGATTTTAGTGGGAATCTACTTAACACAGTTATTCTACATACTTTCCGTCAAAGCTCTAGTCCAGGATGTCGCTGGGAACCAGTCGAGAGTGAAGTGAGGAACTCTGAAAAATCTAGGACCTTGAGAGGAGGGCCGAGATATCCATAGTATCCATAGAGAGAAAAGTCTTAAACTTTGCTTGTTGAGAAATCAACAAGAGGAGGGAGCCTCACTGGTGTCCTGCCGTGTCAGCCGCTTAGGAGATTCAGGGGACTTAAAACTAGTGAAAACCACTCACAGTGATGTCACTTTATTTCAAAAGGAAATGATTTAATTAATAGAACAAAGGGGAAAATATTCCATTTGGGCTGATAAAAGAGGTAACTTGAAAGGAAATCTGAACTTCAATGTTCTGTCTACATGCTGTACTTATTTTTTCACCAGATGAGCAATGTGGGGTATGTTTCTGAAAATTCAGCTCTAATCAAAGACAGGACTGAACAGAATTCAGAAGAGTAGGTCTCTGTAATTCTATGTTTGGAGCTGCCTCTCTGAGTTAGAAGGGTAGTCTCAAATGTCATATTGAGAGCCACTCTGGTCTTTTTATGTCTATCCAAAAAAAAAAAAAAAAAGTTGCCAAAAAGGCTGACACCCACCTTGGGGGAATTATTGCTCTTGCCAGAAGCAAAACTAATACCTCCACATCTAATCTCTTCTTTTTAAATGTTTGTAACAAGGTCATCCATCGTATTCTTGTTCTTTGAGAACAACCAGCAGTTCCCACTCTTCATGAAGCCGGCACCTTTCATAATTACTCCAGATCCACCATACTGCTTAAAAATCCAATTCTAGGGGTATTTTCTGGAAGCCACAAGATTTTCAAATTGCTGCCAGCAGGATGCTTTTTTATTGTTGGCCGTTCCTCTAAGGAATTTAATAACTATTCTTTGACAGAGCACAGCATAAATGATTGAGCCACTTTCATTTTTATCAGCTCCACAGGAGGCCTTAGCATTTGCTGGAAACCTCTGGGAGTTGCCAGCGGTTGCAATAAGAAGCTTTTGTGAGGTCCTTGGGGAGGGGGTGGAGAGGAGAAAATAAGGTTAATATCTATTATCATAAGCCACTTTCTGAACCTTATCAGGAGTTGTAAACCCCTGAGCATGAGCAGTGTGGAGGGCTATGGATATTCTGTGATAAGCTGTAAAAGACTCAATATCTTCTAAATGAATAGTTAAGAATCAAGTAAATTCATGGTGAGTTTTCAGACAGTAATTATTTAATATGTCAAATCAATTCTAAAATAATCCTTAAATCCGACGGCATATTTCAATACTCATTTATTTGCAAATTACCCATCAGCATGGATTATTTAGGCTTTAGAAGAAAAAAGTTGATTTCAATTTCTACTATCTGAACTTTCAGAATGACATACCCACAAACAATAATTTCAAAGTCAAATTGTATATAGTTGAAAGAAAAAGTGAAAGTGTTAGTCGCTCAGTTGTGTCCGACTCTTTGTGACCCCATGGACTGTAGTTCACCAGGCTCCTCTGTCCATGGAATTCTCCAGGCAAGAATACTGGAATGAGTAGCCATTCTCTTCTCCAGGGGATCTTTCTGACCAAGAGATAGAACCCAGGCAGATTGCAGGCAGATTCTTTACCATCTGAGCCACCAGAGAGCTCATAATGATACACGCCATTTACCTGTAGAGTCTCTTCCTTTTATCTTTGGGGTCTGAGTTCAACTATTAATTTTATAAAGCCTTTAGGAAACATACAAATACACCACCCATACAAAAAAATCTTGATATATTTCCAACAAGATGTTTATCAACAGATGAAACTGTCTTTTACTTTCTAAAATTCCCGTCAAAACACCTTTTCACAGAGAAGTTGGGCTAGTCTGGACCACGAGATAGCTTGGTGAGCTTACAAATATCACTTTAAAAAAAATTATTCTGGCATTCTAATTTTTGTCTTTTATTTTGCATGTTTCTACAATTTGTTCTCTAAATGTATGCTTGGCTTTGACCAGATTTCTGGCTTTTTGCTTTTCTACTTACTGGAATGCCTGTGAAGGTAACTGGAGGAGACTGCCAAGAAATGCTGAAGCTGCTGCCGTTGGGGGTGAACTTGGCTGCTCCTGGAATGGTCACTGGGGGTGTGGCCTATCAAATAGAAAACAGAGAAAGTTGTTTTGAAAGAATATTTCTCCTTGGAGTCTTAAGCTGTCATTACCAAAATAAGGCTTCAGAAATAATCTCAGCTTTATTAATGACAAAATTATAATAGGAGGAGATTAAGCATGGTTAAAGAAAGTAGCTAAACTTTTTATACATCTAAAGCAATCTAAGGTATAGGAGGAGAAGGTTTTTGGCTGCTGATTTCTGAATAGAAATTTGATTATACATACACGTACCTATCTTAGGACATCTGTGAGATACAATTCCTTGTTATCAAGTTGGGAGAGATGGTAGGTTGACAATTACATTTTGGGAAGGTAATTTGGCAATACATGTCAAAATTCTTAGTGTTCTGTACACTAGCTATTCCACTTCTAGAATTTATTCTAAAGAAATGGACACAAGGATGTTCATTGCATAACTATGTATTATATTTTTTTTAAAAAAACTGGAAACACATAGGGAAAATGATGCTGAAGAACACTCGTTGGCATGGGAAAATGTTCATGAGATATCAAGTGGAGACAACAAAGCACAGCGAAAACAGTACTGTAATAGACTCCATTTTTAAAATGCACACGTAGAACAGTCCTGAAGGACCATATGAACCAAGGGGCTTCCTTGTTGTTGGGACTTGGGATGGATTTTCTTTCTTTGCTCACGTTTTTAATATCTTTATGTTGAACACTTATAACTATAAACAGAAAAATCCCAATGCTGTGAATCTATAGTTTGGGAAGGAACTTCTCGATCCCTTAGTGTATGTTCCAACTCTCATTAAATACATAAGAAAAATAATTTAAGTTGGTTCAAGCCCATGATTTTGGACCTAAATGCAATATTGACAAACAAGAACTAAGGGATGAATTATCCTTTTTGAATAGAAGAGTCAGGAATGAAAGTTGCTGCATCAACTAATTTAATAATTAGCGCTATTCCATTGCTCTTGAGTTGAAGTCTACTTAATAAATGGCTGAATGACTTCTCTACAGGGTTAGTTTTACTACTTTTATAGATATAGTTGCTAGTGGCAGTGGTTTTGTAACTGGCACCGTTGGAAAATATTTTGGCAATACATAGCTGTTCATGCTGTATCCTAAGACTCAGTAATTACTCTTCTGGAAATTCAATGGGGAGAAAAAACAACTACTGGCACAGAAGTGTCCTCACTAGCCTTATTGATGATAATTAAAAAGTAGATACCTAACATAAGAGAAAGAAACAACTTGATGTTTTGATTTAATTGAATTCAGTCATATATTCAGTTCTACGGAGAGTGTTTATAAACAGGAGTGGAAGAACACAAATTACAAATATGTACAGGAGAGTTTTCTTTTAAAAAGTTACATAAAGTAGTTGAAAATTATGGGAAAACTGTTTTTTTTTTTTTTTCTTTATTTGAGCGTATTGAAATTTTATTAATCGACACTTAAAAGAGTTCAGAATTGCTGGGGGAGGAAGGAGTTTTAGCTGTGTCCTGTATTTGCAGGATTTGTCTCTAAGGCCTTAACAGACTTTAGAGTGAGGCAGAATCACCTGGAGGGTTTGTTAAACACAGACTGCTCGGCCTCACCCCTCGCTTCTGGTCTGCAGGTCTGGGAATGTGAATTTCTAACAAATTCCCAGGTGACGCTGACACTGTTGATCTGCTGAACACTGACAACCATGGCTCCAGCCTAACTAACTCCAGAGAGTTAGTTACCAATTCAGAGAGTCGGGGCACAAAGTCCTGGATCTGCAGTACAGGATGAGGCTGTCATTGTGCCAACGCTTGTCAAAGTTCATCTTAATTTATATAATTTTTTTATCTAACAAGTACTCACATCATGTGCCAGGCACCCTCCTGAGAGTGTTACAATATTAAGGATTTTAATCCTCATAACAACTTCTCAGGGATCAGATCTTCAGTCAGTTTTGGGAAGTTCAAGAACACCCTAGGGTCCAATCTGCATGAGATTCTGTCTTTAAAAGGAGAAAAAAGGCAAACTCTGCTACTGGGCTCTCCTGGATGCTGTTCTTCCACTGAGCTATCCTTTACTCACCCTGGAATAGGAAATGGCAACTCACTCCAGTATTCTTGCCTGGGGAATCCCATGGATAGAAGAGCCTGATGAGCTACAGTCCATGGGGTTACAAAGAGTCAGACACAACAGTAACAATCCTTAACTCACAGGTCAGAATGCTACCGCTTTTGGTTAGGAGTAAAGTGATTGCTCTCATGATCCCTGGCCAGTCACCTGGTAAGCGTGGTCAGTATGCACGAGGTAGAGGGTGGTGGGAGCAGAGCGGCTCAAGGGTGTCATCAGTTTTGTCTCGGTTTTGGCACAAGGAGTTTCTGTTCGGCTGGAATCTGGGATGGGAAAGGTAGGAGGCGAAGCCAGGGATTGGGAGGGCGAAACTGGGGCCAGGCTGCTCAGACCGTCTGCCACGGAGTCTGTGTTGAGCTTGATCTCAGTGTAGTAAAAGTCTTCTTCTCCATCACTGTAGTCAGACTCCCCAACACGCCTAATGCAAAAGAGAGCAAAGCAATCCTACTCACCCACACTGCTTTCTTGCCTTGAGATCTTGTACATGCTGTTCCTTCTGTCTGGAATGCTTTTCCTCTGTCCTGTCTGCTTGGCAAACTTCTACTTATCCTGCAACTGTCCACTTCCGGGGGAAGCCTTCCTTGATATCTTAAAGCAATTGACTCAACTAATCAACCAATCAATCAATTATTCAAAAAAAATTTATTGAGAGTCTACTATGTCCAGGCACTTTTTTAGGAACCCAATATTAGAGTGAACAAAACAGATTCTGCCCTGATGGAACGTACAGTCTAGTGGAAGAGGCAGACAAGAAACTTGTAACAGAATGCATCAAAAATAAATAATAATATCCCTAGGAACAAACCTGCCTAAGGAGGTAAAAGACCTGCATTTGGAAAACTATCTGACACTGATGAAAGAAATTGAAGACAACACAAACAGATGGAAAAATACACCACGTTATTGGATAGGAAGAAATTAATATTGTTAAAATGACCACACTCTCCAAGGCAATCTACAGAGTCAATGCAATTCCTATTAAAATACCAATGACATTTTTCATTGAACTAGAACAAATAATTTAAAAAGTTGTCTGAAAACACAAAAGACTCCAAATAGCTAAAACAATCTTGAGAAAGAACAGAGCTGGAAGAATCATGCTCCCTGACTTCTGACTATACTGTAAAATTACAGTAAACAAAACAGTAGGGTACTGGCATAAAGGGGATTCCCAGGTGGCTCAGTGGGTAAAGAATCCACCTGCAATGAAGGAGATACAGCAGCCACAGGTTTGATTCCTGTGTCAGGAAGATCCCCTGGATGAGGGCATGGCAATCCACTCCAGCATTTTAGATTGGAGAATCCCATGGACAGAGGAGCATGGCAGGTTACAGTCCATAGGGTCTCAAAGAGTTAGACACGACTGAAGTGACTGAGCATGCATGCACTGGCATAAGAACATATTTATAGATTGAAGGAACAGAAATAGAGAGCCCAGAAATAGACTTACACGCTTATGGTCCATTAATCTATGACAAAGGAGGCTAGAATATACAATGGAAAAACAGTAGTCTCTTCCACACATGTTGCTGGGAAAACTGGACAGCCACATGTAAATGAATGAAATTAGAACATTCTTTAACACCATATACAAAAATAAACTCAAAATGGATTATTAAAGACCTAAACGTAAGACATTACACCACAAAACTGCTAAAAGAAAACATAGGCACAGCACTCTTTGACATCTATTGTAGCAATATTTTTTTTTTCAAGTCTGTCTCCTAAAGCAAAGGAAATAGAAGCAAAAATAAGGAAATGGGACCTAATTAAACTTAAAAACTTTTGCACAGCAAAGGAAACTATCAACAAAGTGAAAAGACAAACTAATGATTGGGAGTAAATATTTTCAGAGGACATGACCGATAAGGGGTTAATATTCAAAATATATAAATAGCTCATTAACTCAACATTAAAAAAACAAACAATTCTATTTAAAAAATGAGCAGAAGAACTAAATAGACTTTTTCCCAAAGAGGACATGCAGGTGGCCAAAAAAGATGAAAAGATGCTAATTATTAGGGAAATGGAAATCAAACCAATAATACCAACAATGAAATGTTACCTTACACCTGTCAGAATGGCTATCATCAAAAAGAACACAACAAATGTTGGTGAGAAGGTGGAGAAAAGGCAGCTCTCATACACTGCTGGTGGGAAGGTAAACTGGGGCAGTCACTGTGGAAAATAGTATGGAGGTTTCTTAAAAATCTAAAAATAGAACTATCATATGACCTAGCAATTCCACTCCTGGGTATATATCTGAAAAAAAAAATCAGAAACATCAATTCGAAAAGATACATGCACCCTGATGTTCATAGCAGCATTATTTATAATTGCCAAGATATGGAAGCAACCTAAATGTCCATCAACATACAATTAGATAAAGAAGACACTACATACACACACACTCACACACACACTGGTGGCTCAGATGGTAAAGAATTCGCCAGCAATGCAGAAGACCCGAATTTGATCCCTGGGTTGGGAAGATCTCTTGTCGAAGGAAATAGAAACCCACTCCAGTATTCTTGCCTGGAGAGTTCCATGGACAGAGGAGCCTGGCGGGCTATAGTCCATGGTGTTGTAAGCAGTCTGACACTATTGAGCTACTCTCACACACACACACACACACACAGACACACTCATACTACTCATGCATAAAGAATGAAATTTTGCCATTGTAACAACATGAATGGACTTAGAGGGTATTATGCCAAGTGAGATAAGTCAGACAGAGAAAGACAAATACTATGATATTACTTGTATGTGGAATCTAAAAAATACAAAAAACTAGTGAATATGACAAAAAAGAAACAGATATAGAGAACAAACCAGTAGTTAAGGAGGGGGAGGGGAAGTATAGGGGTAGAGGATTAAGAGGTATAAACTATTATGGATAAAATAAACTACAAGGATGTATGTATGTATGTGAAAGTTGCTCAGTTGTGTCCAACTCTTTGTGACCTCATGGACTATAGCCTGCCAGGCTCCTCTGTCCATGGAACTCTCCAGTCAAGAATACTCAAGTGGGTAGCCATTCCCTTCTCTAGCAGATCTTCTCAACCCGGGGATCAAACCCAGGTCTCCCCATTGCAGGTGAATTCTTTACTGTTGGAACCACCAGGGAAGCCCAAGAATACTGGAGTGGGTAGCCTATCCCTTCTCCAGCAGATCTTCTCAACTCAGGGATTGAACCCAGGTCTCCCCATTGCAGGCAAATTCTTTACTGTTGGAACCACCAGGGAAGCCCAAGAACACTGGAGTGGGTAGCCTATCCCTTCTCCAGCGGATCTTCCCAAACCAGGAATTGAACTGCACTCTCCTGCATTGCAGGCGGATTCTTTACCAGCTAAGCTACAAGACTGTATTACTGTAAAACACAGGGCATATAGCCAATATTTTACAGTAAATATAAATGAACTATAATCATAAAAATTGTGAATTACCATACAGTACGTGTGCAACTTATATAATATTATTCATTAACCATAAGTCAATTTAAAAAAAGTAAACCCATAAAGAAACAGATATTTAGGTCTCCCACACTGTAGGCAGACGCTTTACCATCTGAGCCACCAGGGAAGTCCATTTAATACATTGCTGCTGCTAAGTCGCTTCAGTCGTGTCCGACTCTGTGCGACCCCATAGACGGCAGCCCACCAGGCTCCCCCGTCCCTGGGATTCTCCAGGCAAGAACACTGGAGTGTGTTGCCATTTCCTCCTCCAATGCATGGAAGTGAAAAGTGAAAGTGAAGTTGCTCAGTCGTGTCCGATTCTTAGCAACCCATGGACTGTAGTCCTCCAGGCTCCTCCGGCCATGAGATTTTCCAGGCAAGAGTACTGGAGTGGGGTGCCATTGCCTTCTCCATTTAATACATTAGGTAGTGATAAATCCCAGAAAGAAAAATTAAGCAGCATTAAGACCATCCTTAATCAGGGCAAGCGATGGGGGACATTATTTTAAATAGAGTATTCATAGGAAGACTCTGAGATGACAGTTGAGCAGAGGTCTCAATGAGGTGAGGGAAAAACCCTTGTGGGAACTATGGGAGAAGAATGCACAGAATCCTGGGGTTGGCTGGCTTGTTGCTTTCTGAGAAGGACGGAGAGGTAGGTGGCTGGTGCTCAGGGCACCAGGCAAAGAGTGATGGGAGAAGAATGGGAAGGAAGGCAGAGACACAATGGCACAGGGCTTTGTAGCCCTGGGGAAAATTTGGTATTTTGTTCCAAATATGATGGAAGCCTCTGGGGATTTTGAAGTATCTAAGTGACTTGTTATTTTTATTTTTTAAAATTGATGTATAGTAAGTACAGTTAATTTACAATGTTGTGTTAGTTTCAGGTGTACAGCAAAGTGCCATATGTGTGTGTGTGCATGCGCGTGTGTGTATTCTTTTTCAGGTTTGTTTCCGTTATAGGTTGCTGCTGCTGCTAAGTTGCTGCTAAGTCGCTTCAGTCGTGTCCGACTCTGTGCGACCCCATAGACGGCAGCCCACCAGGCTCCCCTGTCCCTGGGATTCTCCAGGCAAGAACACTGGAGTGGGTTGCCATTTCCTTCTCCAATGCATGAAAGTGAAAAGTGTAAGTGAAGTCGTTCAGCCATGTCCGACTCTCAGAGACCCCATGGACTGCAGCCTACCAGGCTCCTCCACCCATGGGATTTTCCAGGCAAGAGTACTGGAGTGGGGTGCCACTGCCTTCTCCACCATTATAGGTTACCACAGGATATCGAGGATAGTTCCCTGCACTATACAGTAAGTCCTTGTGGTTTATCTGCTTTATACATAGTAGTGTGTATTTGTTCATCCCAAGCTCCTAATTTCTCTCTCCCCACTCCACCCCTTCCTCTTCTATGCCCTTTGAGAACCATAAATTTGTTCTCTAATGCCACCTAATGCCATTTGCAACATGACTGGACCTAGATATTATCACATTAAGTGAAGTAAGATAGAGAAAGACAAAGATCATATTCTATCACTTTTATATGGAATCTAAAAATAATGATACCAATGAACTTATCTACAAAACAGAAACCGACTCACAGACATAAAGTACTTTTAAAAGGCTCACCCTGGCCACTGTCTGGAGAAAGAACAGAGGATGGGAGGGCAAGAGGAACAGGAGCCAGTGAGCAGGCTGTGGAGCGGTTGACAGTGGCCGGGCGAGGGGTAGGGGAGCAAGTGACCTGAGCTCTCAAACTGGGGACTTCTTTTGAGGGACAGGCATCAGGATTTAGCTTCAAACAGTTAAATCCTCTGAGCTCCCTTTGAAGAAGTGGAAGTGAAAGACGCTCAGCGTGTCCGATTCTTTGCGATCCCCTGGAATTCTCCAGGCGGTCGCACTGGAGTGGGTAGACGTACCCTTCTCCAGGGGATCTCCCCAACCCAGGGATCAAACCCAGGTCTCCCACGTTGCAGGCAGATTCTTTACCACCTGAGCCACCAGGGAAGCCCAGGAATGCTGGAGTGGGTTGCCATTCCCTTCTCCAGGGGACCTTTCCCACCCAGGGATCGAACCCAGGTCTCCTGCATTGTAGGCAGATTCTTTACCAACTGAGCCACCACGGAATTACTTTGAAGTGTGTTCATTTCAATTCACTTTATTTATTTAATGATTTGGTGCATTTGTAATTGGTTTTGGTGCATCTGTAATTGTTTTAAACCTCTGTCGCCTCCCTAAGACAGATTCTTCAGGGCTGTGTCTTGTTCATTTTTGTTTAATAGATACCACATGTTTCAGTGCATCTGGCACACAGTAGGTGCCTGTTAAATGCTGAATGAATGAAAGAAAGAAGCCGATGCTATAGCACAGTGATTACCAACATGAATTCTGGAGTTACATTGCCGGGGTTCGAATCCTGACACCTCCCAGCTGCCTGTGTAATTTTAGCAGCCTGTGCCCTTATATAAAGCAGCATAGCACAGCTGGCCTTCCGTGTCCACCGGGAGCCTACTAAACACAGTACTTAGAGGTGTAGAGCACTCACGTGTCAGTTCAGTTCAGTCACTCAGTCGTGTCCAACTCTTTGTGACCCCATGAATCACAGCATGCCAAGCCTCCCTGTCCATCACCAACTCCCAGAGTTCACCCAGACTCACGTCCATCGAGTCAGTGATGCCATCCAGCCATCTCATCCTCTGTCGTCCCCTTCTCCTCCTGCCCCCAATCCCTCCCAGCATCACAGTCTTGTCCAATGAGTCAACTCTTCGCATGAGGTGGCCAAAGTACTCGAGTTTCAGCTTTAGCATCATTCCTTCCAAAGAAATCCCAGGGCTGATCTCCTTCAGAATGGACTGGTTGGATCTCCTTGCAGTCCAAGGGACTCTCAAGAGTCTTCTCCAACACCACAGTTCAAAAGCATCAATAAGCACTAAATGTTTATTAAATAAAAATAAGGCTGATGCTAGAAAGACTCAGTGTTTACTATCATCAGGAAAAGTATCTTCTGATGCTTCCTCAGGTTCTTCTGAGACACAGAAAATTGTGTTTTTCCACAGTAAGTTTTGTGGAAAAGAAAATAACTGTCAAGGGTGTGTGTGTGTGTGTGGGCTCAGTCGTGTCCAACTCTTTGCAATCCCATGAACTGTAGCCTACCAGGCTCCTTTGTCCATAGGATTTTCCAGGCAGGAATACGGGAGTGGGTTGCCACGCCCTCCTCCAGGGGATCTTCCCGACCCAGGGATCGAAGCGGCATCTCTTGCATCTCCTGCATTGGTAGGCAGATTGTTTACCACTGGACCTCCTGGGAAGCCTGTCAAATAACTACTATTTGTTGGATTTGAGGATTTCTAGGGAAATGATGCACATTCTTGCAGCTGGTTTTATGGGATGGGATCTGTAAATGTTGCTTTCCTGGGGCATCTCCAAGTTTCATGACCATATCTGGCAGGAGCAGGGCACTGACTCGGAATAAACTTTTTTCCACTGACAATCCCTGCACAGAACCTAAAATACAAATCTCCCTTTCTCCTGGGCCTTGCTGTTCAGCCAGATCAGCGGCTTCTCCCAGCCTGGCTCTGTTTCCCCTGAGCTCTCTGCCTGAGGCATCTAGGGAGGTGTCTGCTCCGTATCAGGTCAGGCAGGGCTTGGCTCTCCTACAAGCAAAGCATCGAAGACCCCAGAGAGTGGGCCGAAGAATGTGCATCTGTTCTATTTCTGTCCCCACTTCCTCTCCAGGAAAGGGCGAGCCGAGTCGCTACCGGCTGCCGAGTGCTACTAATAGACACGCAGGCCTGGGGAACATCGTGTGTCCTACACGGGGATAAATCAGGATCAGCCCCTGGTGTGTAAGAACGGAGTGAGAATTACGAGAAAAACGGAGCACTTCTTATGCTGGTGTGGTGTGCACTGCAGCTATATCAGATGCAAGATATGTATTTGGGGGCTTGGGTTAAGCTACCTTCTTCACAAGCCAATCAACACTCATTAAAAACTGCCCCATCCTCCTATAGGCTCCCAGGCACATTCCTGGGTAGTGGCTGGCAGAGATGGGGATTCTAACTCATCAAGGCCATGTGAAGCACGCAGAGGAAAAAGGGAATCCCAGGGGAGCAAATACAGCGCCTGCTGTACTTGAATTTCACCCACCAGGAGAGCACCCTGGAAGCTCAAAAGAAACTCATGTGATGCCACTCACAGTCTATAAACACATAGATAGGGTATGTGTTTCTGTGTGGTGTTGAATATGATTTGACTTTTGGGCGAGATGGACTTTAAAACAAAGACCCGCAGCTCCTGAATCTAGCTTCAGAAAGCTCTTTCTAAACGTTCAAATAACTGAGTTATTTACACTGTGAGCTGGCTGATGGTGAGAGTTGAGCGAAGACGCCGTGGGGTGTCCTTCCCTGAAGGAGTGGGTTCTGTGTGGGGTTTCTTGGAGGGTGGAGTGGACCCTCTGGCTAGTGGAGCCGAAGCCCTGCTTCGCTGGGCCATGACCGTGGTGCTTGGTGATTTTTCACATGCCATGCCCCGGAAAGGTCTGGCTATGTCCCCAGTATCCCCAGCCTATGGGTGAGGGAGCTGGATTCCTGCTTCTCTCCAGCCATGGCAGGAGCCCACCCACAGGAATCAGCAAAATCACCTTGGAACCCGTTCTTGTTTTCTTTTTCTATCACTTTTTATGGATGATGCCTTGCCTAAATTTATCCTTGGCTGGGCCAAGTGCCTATAGTGCTTATTTCTCAGCAGTCACAGCAAGGAGATCCAACAAGTCAGTCCCGAAGGAAATCAACCCTGAATATTCATTGGAAGGACTGACACTGAAGTTGAGGCTACAATTCTTTGGCCACCTGATGCGAAGAGCTGATTCATTGAAGACGACCCTGATGCTGCAAAATATCAAAGGCAAGAGGAGAAGGGGGTGACAGAGGATGAGATGGTTGGGTGGCATCACCAACTCAATGGACATGAGTTTGAGTCAACTCAGGAAGAAGGAAAGCCTGGTATTCTGCAGTCCATGGGGCTGCAAAGAGACACGACTTAGCAACCGAACACCAACAACATCTTTTTGAAAGGACCCCTCGGTGTCCAAGCACTTGGGGGCTCAGTCATGTGTCTGGCTTTGCCTTGTGCACAGTTTATCACTTACAGCTTTTCGAGATCCCTTCTTAGTTCCACATCCCTGGACAAGAAAGACCCACAGACTAAAGAACAAGAGGCTGTACCATCACAGCCCTTCTGGAGTAGCCCCTAATCCCTGCTGCGCAAAACTTCGTTTTATCTTTCCTTAGAAAGGTTTTGTATAACACAGGGAAATGTGTCTGTTGTACAAATAAAGGACTTATTTGGGCAACAGAAAAGGATAGAGCAGGTCATCAGGCTTCATAAGAATAGCAACACTGATTGTCACTGTGGTTCTTAAACCCTTTTCAGGCTATGTCTGCCTTTGAGGCACAAAGTCATTAACACACTCCACTGGGGAAAAAAATTGCACATATAATTTTACAAACATTTTCAGGGGGTCTAAGGACTCCTTACCCTACCCTACCCTGGTGCTCCATCTTTTACAAATCACTCTCACATACGTTTTATTTTTGAGCATCACACATGACCCTGCAGGGCGGATATTCTGAGTTTCTTTTTCATAGAGAACTGAGGCTTCGAGCAGCAGCTTGCTTAATATCACTTGGTGAGTGCATTAGGGAGGCTTCACAGCTCTAAGTCCATGTTCTTTCCACTTGCCACACTGGCCTGTATTATCTGCAGTGGCCATCTCCGTAGTGATTAGGAAGACCACGCAGGCCCAGTCTCTGTTTCTGTGTTCAGAATTTTTAAGGCACAATGAGAAGTGTAATTCTGAGTGTAGGTGGTCCTGGACTGAACTTGATGGAGATACACCCAGCTCCAAAGGGAGGGCTCCTTACCCGAGATGAATGGTCCGGATGTGCTTCTGGATACCCACTGCAGTACTCAGAACCTTCCCACAGTTCTTCCAGAGGCATTTGAACATCACCTTCATGGAGTTCTAGAAAGGGAAGACAAGGTTACATTAAAATGAAAACTAACCCATCAACATAACAGCTTCCCAGTCTCTTGACTATAACTCAGCACACCATTCTAGGAAACCCCCCAGGTGAGGATCTTAGTGACCTCAGAGATTTTCTTGCTTCCTTCTTAAATACTGAGCCCGGCTGGAACATTTAGTTTACTTTTTAAAAAATATATTTTTAATCGAGGGATAATTGATTTACAATATTGTGTTGGTGTCTGCCATATATCAACATGAATCAGCCACAGGTATATATATATGTCTGCTCCCTCTTGAACCTCCCTCCCACCCCATTAGTTCACTTTTTTTTAAGGTGGTTACAGTGTCTTTCAGGCATTGTGCTGTGCTTAGTCGCTCAATCATGTCTGACTCTTCGTGATCCCATGGACTGTAGCCCACCAGGCTCCCCTGTCCATGGGGATTCTCCAGGCAAGAATACTAGAATGGGCTGCCATGCCCTTCCCCAGGGAATCTTCCCAACCCAGGGATGGAACTCAGGTCTCCTGCATTCCAGGTGGGTTCTTTATCATCTGAGCCACCAGGGAAACCCGGCATTAATGACAGTGAATTTTAGAATATTCATTGAGCACTTACTATGTGCCAAGTGCTAGTCTAAGAGTTTATCTCATTTAATCCTAAAAGATGAATACTATTATCATCACCATTTTACAGATTCATGGAAAGCTTCAGTAAAACATGCCTAGTCAATGGAGCCAGCTTCGAGCAAAACCAGAATGTGAGTTTTGGAAGTCTGGCTCCTGGAACTACTCTCTCCACCAGGACACAAATCTATCTTCTCCTATGAGGATCTTAGAAGTTTTCCAAAACAGTCCAGCAAAGTGATTGAGAGCCCTGATTTTGGACTTACTCTCTCAAGTCCTAGTTTTCTTATTTATCAAGTAAGAACAATAGTACCTGTCTCATAGGGTTATTATGATGATTAAATAGGGTCACGAAAGCAAAATCGTTTAGCGCAATACTGACGGGAGTAATTATTCAACCAATGGCAGCTATTATGGTCTTATTACGATATACTTCCTGGAGTGAATTTGACAGGGAGTGAGTTTTCTCCCCTGTGCTCACCAAGCCCCATCCTTGTTTCCTCCTGGGAACACAGCTAGACTTCATTTCCCAGCCCCCTTTGAAGTTAGGTGAAGTCATGTGACTGAATTAGGGCCAATGGAATAAGGGCAGAAGTGACATACATTCCTTCTAAGCCTTGTCCCTAAACTACTTGTCAGTGTCACTCCAGCCTGTTTCGCTGATTAGAGGTACGGTATACCCAAGGACTTAGGGGACAGTAGTGCCTCAGGAATTTTTTAAAAAATATTTTTAAAATGGAAGTATAGTTGATTTACAATGTTGTGTTAATTCTGCTGTACAGCAAAATGATTCAGCTATACGTTCTTTTCTATATTCTTTTCCATTATGGTTTATTATAGGACATTGAATATAGTTCCCTCTGCTATACAGTCAGAACTTGTACTTTAGGGATTTTTAATCTTTTATTGGCTGTGAATTCTTTTGGCAGTCTGCTAAATTCTATGAACCCCTTCTTAAAGTAATGTTTTTATTAATAATGTTTAAAATAAAACACACAGGATTAAAAAAACTGTGAGTGTGCTGAAATAGTTATAAAAATATTTAAAAATTTCGTGAAGCGGTAATATATATACTCTTTAACACATAAACTAATAAGATCTTTAAGTGAATTTAGTAACTACCATAATTTCAAAGTGGCGTTGTGCATAAATGACATTTCATGATATCTGCTAAGATTGTAAGGTGATATGAAAACATCCATATTTCGTATTGGTAGAAAAGTCACAGGAGGCACTAATACTATAGCGGTTTGATGTCTCCAATCATAATTGTAGGAAATGCTAAATTATAGTTAAAACATTAATGACAATAAAGATATGTTTTTTCTCCCACCTAATTTCATAGACTCTCTGAATTCTTTCCACTCCCTTTACGGGACTTGTGGACTCCAAGTTAAGAATCTCTGCACTGGGAGGAAGGGGCCTGGGTCCCTGGAGAATGTGTAGAGCAGAAACACCCCTTCATCACTCCTGCTGACCTGATTGGATTGTGACATGAGAAATCCTTTATGGAGTTAAGCCACTGAAGTTTGGAAATGGGTTGTTTCAACCAGAAGCCTCCCCTAACCAATAAACAAGGACACCTTCCCTGAACTGACAGAATTGCTGTAGGTTTGTTTACAAGTCTAGTAGGATTTCTGCTCTCAAGCCCTGTTCTAGAAAGCCATCATTTACACATTTAGAGAATGACTCACCGGCTATTATGATGGAATTAGTATCCTGATTCAGCCAGTCACCCCCACCTAAATCTTTCTCAATTGAAACAAAATACCTAGAAAACATGCAAAAGTGAGGCGTATCCTGTGTGTTGGGAATGATCACTTTCAGGCTGGCAAGTTGAAGACACAGCACAGTGGCACATGGCTACAGTCCGTTGCAACGGATAGATTAGTGACAGCAAGAAGGAGCCCACGCCTCCTGTGAGCTTCGTGAGCCCAGGGGCCTGGGGTTTCCAGAGGTCCCAGGTGGCTGGCCTTCCTGACACTGCAACCTAGCCATTCCCACTGCAGTTCCCGGGCATTGTGGACAGCTTGCCCATGCTTCCTGCTGCAATGAGCAGTACTGAGCTCTAGAAGCTGCGGCAGCAAAGAGCTGGAGCAGAAACTGGGAGAGAGGGATGTGAGGGGAGCTGAGAAGCAGAGACAGAATTAGGACACTTTAAAGTACACTATCGTGAAGAGCTGGTGTTTACTCTAAGGAGACCATTCACAAATTTCAGGCTCCCTGATCTTCTTGAGCCACTGATCCAAACGCATGAGATGGAAGATGAACCAAAGGGGGAGAATTTAAAACCTTCCCTCCCCCCTACTCCAGCCCCAAGGTTCACAAAAAAGAATTTGGCTTGATTTTTTTTTTAATTCAGAGCAGATAATGACGATATTAATTAATAAATCCTCACCCTATGAGTGCTTTCTGCTCATTTTTCAAACAATGAAGCTGTTCTATTAAAAAATATCTTCCACTTAAGGGAATTAATGACTCAAACCAAAATTACAGGTATCTGAGAGTCCAAATATCCATCTGGAAATGAAGTCAAGATAGATGAAAGCACTTTTTCATTCATTCCAAGCCTTCTTGCTGATGGTATTCCTTTATTCATTAAACTAAATAGCTACTTAGCAAGGAATATTCCAGTGGCTGTGATGGAAAGAAAAGAAGCTGTTCTTCAGAACTTACATTCTAATGGGGGAGAGACAGAAATGATCACAAATGATGACTGTTTCAGGTATGGTAATGTTTCTGGAAATGGGGATGGGAAACGCTAGGTCAGACAAAGCCTCTAGAAGGTGACTTGTGAGCTGGGACCTGAAGGCTGGAAAAGGAGCCAACCATGCTATGAGCTAGGGTTTTCCAGGTAGAAGGAAGAGTTAATGAGAGCTGTGACGATGCAGAAGAACTTGACATACTGTAGGGCCAGAAAGGAACAGTTAGTTTGGAGGGAAAGGAGAGGTGGTGTGATGTGTTTGAGATCATGTGAAGAGGCAAGGAGGGCCATGGAGGCAAGGAGGATTATGCAGGGTCTTATAGGTAAGGGTACGGAATCTGGACTTTATTCCAAAATAAAGAAGCTGCTGAAGGGGTTGAAGTTGGGGAGTGATATTATATGATTTAGATTTTAAGAAAACGTTACTCTTGGACTTCCCTAGTGGTCCAGTGTGGTTAAGACTCCATGTTTCCAGTGCAGGGGGTGTGAGTCGGATCCCTGGCTGGGGAACTAAGACCCAACATGCTGTGTGGTATGGCCAAAAAGAAAAGAAAAGATCACTCTGTTCTGTTCTGGGGAGGAAAAATAAGGTCACCAGTGTGGTGCTACTGCAGGTTAGAAAAGATGGAGGCTTGAAGAAGGCTTGGGCTGTGAGAACAGAGATAAGTAGACGCGTTCAGTGTCCATTTTGGAGGGAGATCCAACAGAACCTGTTGTTGGGTTGAGCATGAGGAACGTTAAAAGGGATGGTATTAAAGATAAGTTCTGTAGCGAGGGGAGTTGTGGTTCTCTTTGGGATACATTCATTTTGAGATACCTACTGGCAAGTAGGACAATGCATCTATGAGCCTGAAACTGAGAAGAAGTCAGGTCTAGAGATATACATTTGGAGTCAGGACCTGAAGGAATTCTTAAAACAGATCTAGATGAGACCATCTAGGGGGAAATACAGCTAGAGATAATTAGAAGGCCCAGCATACTGTAGATCCAGTATTTCATATAGGAGACTGAGAAGGAAAAGACAGAGAGAAAGGGTGTGGGCAGTAGTGGTAATCAAGATAGGGTGGTATTACCAGCACAAAAGGCAGAAAGTGGCTTAAGAAGGAATATGTGACTTAGTATCACTTGATGTTCCCAGGTGGCGCCAGTGGGAACCTGCCTGCCAATTCAGGAGACCTGAGAAACTCAGGTTTGATCCCTGGGTCTGGAAGATCCCCTGGAGGAAGGCATGGCAACCCACTCCAGTATTCTTGCCTGGGGAATCCCATGGACGGAGGAGCCTGACAGGCTACAGCTCATAGAGTTGCAAAGAGTTGGACACAACTGAATCAACTTCACATGCACACATGTGCAACAATTAGTCAGTTATTAATAGATAGTCTTTTGAAATTAATATAATAGTATTACACAACATGCAGAGCCAAATTCCTCCTACATCTTAGGAATTTCTTAAAGGGTCAAATTGCTAACTGTTTTGGGAAATGACAATCACACTGGCATTTCTGTCCCATAACAAGTATTATTGATAAAACTCCTGTTCCTGGTTCTTGCAATAACATGTCAAGCATTTGCTTCTTGAGTTGATTAATAAAGCCTGGTACTGATGATAGAAAAATAAATGTCATTGGTATAACTCCTTTCCTTAGGAGGAACTAGCTGATTCAGAGGTGTCAAACCCCCCACATACAATGAAGCTGACCAATATCCTCTCTAAATCCCTTGGATTTTGGAGAACTACCAATTACAAGTGCTTGTGCTGTGTACTTAGTCGGTCAGTCACATCTGACTCTTTGACACCCCATGGACTATTGCCCACCAGGCTCCTCCGTCCATGCGGATTCTCCAGGCAAGAATAATGGAGTGGGTTGCCAGGGGATCTTCCCAAACCAGGGATTGAACCCAGGTCTCCTGCATTGCAGGTGGATTCTTTACCAACTGAGCCACCAAGGAAGCCCAAGAATACTGGAGTGGGTAGCCTATCCCTTTTCCAGGGGATCTTCCTGACCCAGGAATTGAACCAGGGTCTCCTGCATTGCAGGTGGATTCTTTACTTACATTCATAATTTTCTGGGCTTATACTAAGGGCTCTAAAGAAATCTGTTGCCCAAAGAAAATTAGGTAATGGATATGAAGAAAAATGATCAATTTTATTCCTTCTTGCTTCTCTTTTGCCCATGGGATACTGCATCATCCCTTCTGATTTCTTCTAGCCCTATTACTCCTTTATAAAGAGCCTCTTTATTAAATTCTTCTCAGTTACCCCATCTGAGGACACCATCAACTTCCCCGAGGACCTGGATTGAAATGGGGAAAAAGTAGGTTATAAAAGAACATAAACAACATTATATATTTTGGGGGGTATGTAAAACAAATAAAAATGTATTATTGCATGGTGGAAATATTGGGGTGGGGTATCTTATTTTTACATTAATTTCCAAATGTAGAAATTGCGTTGTTGTTCAGTTGCTCCATCGTGTCTGACTCTTTGCAACCCTGTGGACTGCAGCATGCCAGGCTCCTCTGGCCTTCACTATCTCCCAGAGCTTGCTCAAAGTCACATCCATTGAGTTGTCGATGCAAAATATAAAAATTACCCTACTTTAAATTAAAATAGAAGTCAACCTATAATATTAATACTTGCTTGATTAATTTTTAGAGAATACAACTATACTAGCACAAGCACCTCAACTTTAATACAATCAAGTGACTTCTTTCTACCTAGGTGAAGGTATGTCAAACCAGAAGGTCTCTTAAATCAGTGGTCCCCAACCTTTCTGGTGGGCTTTCTCAGTGGCTCAGTGGTGAAAAAAATCTACCTACAATGCAGAAGATGCGGTTTGATCCCTGGATTGGGAAGATCCCCTGGAGGAGGGCATGGCAACCCACTCCTGTACTCATGGAGGGAAAATCCCATGGACAGAGGAGCCTGGCAGGCTACAGTCCATAGGGTCTAAAAGAGCCAGACACGACTGAGTGATTAAGCACTCAAGCAACCTTTTTTGGTACCGAAGACCAGTTTCGTGGAAGACAATTTTTTCATGGACTGGGGTTGGGGGGTGGTTTTGGAATGAATGAAGTGCATTACACTTTTTGTGGACTTTATTTGTATTATTAGTACAACAGCTCCAATTCAGATCATTAGGAATTAGATTATGGAGGTTGGGGACTCTTGTCTTAAATAGTGGTTAAGTACTTTTCAGAGTACCCTGATTACTTCCAGTGGAAAGAAATCCTGTCTACAGAACTACTCCCTGTTACGCTAAAGGAAAGCCAGCCATGGGAGGAGGAGAACAGGAAAACATAGCTAAATAAACAGCACCCAGATTGCTGCATGGGTCCAAGCTTGCCCAAAGAATCCAAACTAAGCAATGCGGCAGGCAGAGTTGCAGCCGCCAAGTCTGAACATGACCATCTGTGCCTCAGCCCTGGCTTCTCTTCCCAGCTTCAGCAGATGTTCACCAAGCTGGGTTGTCGGAGGTAGGGAGAGGCCACTGTTGGCTGGGAACCTCAACGAGCTATGGTCCTCCATGCATCTGCCTGGTTTAGCTGAAGCTCCTGGCAGTTGGGCTTCCCAGGTTGCTCAGCAGTAAAGAACCTGCCTGCCAAAGGAGGAGCCGCAGGTTCCACACCCTGGAGAGAAGGAAATGGCAATCCACTTCAGTTTCTTGCCTGGGAAATCCCATGGACACAGGAGTTGGCAGGCTATAGTCCATGGGGTTGCAAAAGAGTTAAACACGACTTAGTGACTAAACAACAGCCTGGCAGTTATAAGCAGACTCAAGGAATCTCACACATGCCCAGTGGGACATTCGCAGCAGCTTCCAGGAACTGCTTCTTTAGAATCACTCAGCTTTGGCCTTGTGGGCTACGATGGTTGGAGAGAACTTCCTGGAGATTCATCACCTTTGTGGCAGCTCCCAGAATGTCTCTGATATCAACTGCTCTGGAGCAATAGGCTGAGATCTTTGGCCACGTCTTCCTTCATCTTTTCTCTGCTTCCCTCTCCATGGCAAGCTTCCATGCTGGTTTTGACTTATTTCATACTTAGGATACATGGAGTGGCTTCTATTTTCCTGATAGAACCCAGATTGGTACACAGGACTGATAAGATGACTTCTGAAGTCACCTTCCGTTCAGTTCAGTTCAGTCACTCAGTCATGTCTGACTCTTTGCGACTCCATGGACTGCAGCACACCAGGCTTCCCTGTCCATTACCAACTCCCAGAGTTTACCCAAACTCATGTCCATGGAGTCAGTGATGCCATCCAACCATCTCATCCTCTGTCGCACCCTTCTCCTCCCTCCTTCAATTCTTCCCAGCATCAGGGCCTTTCTAATAAGTTCTTCCCATCAGGTGGCCAAAGTATTGGAGTTTCAGATTCAACATCAGTCCTTCCAGTGAACACTCAGGACTGGTCTCCTTTAGAATGGACCAGTTGGATCTCCTTGCAGTCCAAGGGGCTCTCAAAAGTCTTCTCCAACACCACAGTTCAAAAGCATCAATTCTTCAGCACTCAGCTTTCTTTATAGTCCAACACTCACATCCATACATGACCACTGGAAAAACCATAGTCTTGACTAGATGGACCTTTGTTGACAAAGTAATGTCTCTGCTTTTTAATATGCTATCTAGGTTGGTCATAACTTTCTTTCCAAGGAGTAAGCATTTTTTATTTCATGGCTGCAGTTACCATCTGCAGTGATTTTGGAGCCCAGAAAAATAAACTCTGACACTGTTTTCACTGTTTCCCCATCTATTTCCCATGAAGTGATGGGACCAGATGCCATGATTTTAGTTTTCTGAACGTTGAGCTTTAAGCCAACTTTTTCCACTCTCCTCTTTCAATTTCATCAAGAGGCTCTTTAGTTCTTCTTCACTTTCTGCCATAAGGGTGGTGTCATCTGCATATCTGAGGTTATTGATATTTTTCCCAGCAATCTTGATTCAAGCTTGTGCTTCATCCAGTTCAGCATTTCACATGATGCACTCTGCATAGAAGTCAAATAAGCAGGGTGACAATCTTGACGTACTCCTTTTCCTATTTGGAACCAGTCCATTGTTCCATGTCCAGTTCTAACTGTTGCTTCCTGACCTGCATACAGATTTCTCAGGAGGCAGGTCAGGTGGTCTGGTATTCCCATCTCTTTCAGAATTTTCCAGTTTGTTGTGACCCACACAGTCAAAAGCTTTGACATGGTCAATAAAGCAGAAACAGATGTTTTTCTGGAACTCTCTTGCTTTTTTTGATGATTCAGCAGATGTTGGCAATTTGATCTCTGGTTCCAGTGCCTTTTCTAAAACCAGCTTGAACATCTGGAAGTTCACGGTTCACATACTGTTGAAGCCTGGCTTGGAGAATTTTGAGCATTACTTTGCTAGCGTGTGAGATGAGTGCAATTGTGCAGTAGTTTGAGCATTCTTTGGCATTGCCTTTCTTTGGGATTGGAATGAAAACTGACCTTTTCCAGTCCCGTGGCCACTGCTGTGGCACACCTTCAGTTACAAGTGTGCAAACATGGCTGGATTTTGACGCATACAAAATGCCAGGGATAAGTTCAATTACAGCTGTATTCCAGAAAGTACATATGTAGGACTTTAAGCATCACATGACTGGTTTACCAGATAGCAGCCTGGGGTTAATGCCAAGTGCCTTTATTTGGCAATTGGTGTGTGTGTGTATGTGTGAGTGTTGGGATAAAGGATGGGTTGATATTCATGCGTCCGAACTTCCCAGAGAGAAGACAGTGCAGTTATTCTGCACAGGTGAGCGTGTGGCATCACACAGGTTTCCTCAGCCTGTCTCCCGGGAACCCAAAGCTTTGGCAGAGGCTGCAGTCACTCTTTCAGGATTGAGAAGTCCACTCAGACCCTCAGCAGGTTCCAAAAGACTGACAAATAGTGTCTTTAAAAAAATCAATAACTGTTAGAAGTTGTAGGCATTCCAGTTCTTTACTGTGTAGGCATTCCAGTTTTTTACTGGGACAGCAGCCTTGTACATGTCATCTCACTAGTTTGGGGCTTTCTTTATTTGTAAAATGAGAACACTGAACAAGCTTAGTAACTTTGGATCCATGAGTTGTATAGGTAAATTCAATAGGTAAATTCAAATGTGTATCAAGCACGGATTAAACATTTCCCACCTATATGCCATTTATGGATGCTGTGCGAATACACAAAATTTAAAAATAACAAAAAGATTTCTATAAATGGAATAATACAGAACGTATTCTTATGTATCTGGTGTCTATGTCTGAGCATATTTTTTTTTGAGCTTCACCCCATTTCATACTTCAGTCATTAGTTCCCTTTTACTTCGGTACAGAATTCCGTTGTGTATATGTACCAGAAATTATTTATCCACTTCCCTGTTTATGGAAACAGGTCTCTAGTTTGGGGTGACAATGAATACAACTTCTATGAAACTTGTCTACAAGTGTTTTTGTGGACATGCTTTCTTATCTCTTAGGTAAATATCTGAGAGTGGAATTACTGGGTCATATGGTGAGTATATCCTTAACTTTATAAGAAACTGCCAAACTGCTTTACAAAGGGGTTGTACCATTTTACAGTCCTAAGAGAAATGAATGAGAGTTCCTGTTGCCCACACTTGGTACTTTGTACTCCAAAAAGTGCACACTGTCTGATTCCATTTACAACAGGCAAAATTAATCTCTGGTGACAGAATCAGGGCTGCCTGTCTGAGTTGGGGGGCAGCATTTGACTCCAGAGGACACAAGAACTGCTGGCCTGGATCAGAGTGGTGATTACTCATGTGGAGACATTAGTTAAAACTCACTGAATGATATGTTTAAAGTGGGTTCATTTGATTGTGTGGACATGATACCTAACTACAGAGTCAATTTTAAATGATGTCTAAAACCACAAACTAAAGTATTCCTTAATTAATAGAAATCCCTAATCATTAAATTAAGTTTTCTCCATCAGTGAATTCTAAAAGTGCATCTCATCTTTGGGGACATCTGTACATTTCCAGACATGATCCAAGCAGTCCTGTAACTTGGAAAGGTTGAGCTTGGGCTTGATGATTTTTGAAGTCCTTCGCGCTCCTGGACCACACACTGCCTGGCAGACTATTCTAAGGTGCTGTCATTGAATTGCCTGGATCTCTCGTCTTTACCCTGCTCCTCCCCGAGGTCAGTCAGCTCTCTGACTCTGGCGGCGATGCTGTGTCATCACCCTGAGATCCGCACGGTGTGACCCCAAGTGGCTTTTCTTAGCACTGCCCTCCCCAGCACTTCTAACAGATGGGTCTATTTCTGGAGCCACAGTTCTTCTTACAGAAGGCACTTCTCTGCTCAAAATTAGTGGGTTAGGAATTAAGTCAGCCTGGAGACTGGCAACAGGCATAACAGTGAGGGCCGTGAGGGTCTGTTTGCTTTCTGGAGCAGTCATTCACAACTGAAAAGTGATTCACTGCTTTCTGATTCCAAAAGATCGAACATGCAGAGTGGAGCAAATGATTAATTCACTGTTTACTACTGTACAATGATGAGCGAAGTACCTTATGTGAACAGAGCTGTTTTTTTCCCTCTGACTTGAGATTCTCCCCAATCTATAGGTAAAGTAGTTCATGGTCAAGACGCTTGTGGGATAAATGAAAGTGATGAAGACTGGAATTTTGCAATTGCTTTTGAGTCGTGCTGATGTTTTGAAATGCAGAGTCCTGAGTCAGGTTTCCTTGGAGGCCCCAATTTCTGCCAATGTTGTTGCTTCCTTCACCCCTAATCTCACACAGGCTGGCCTCTCCCACTAACCCTAAATAAGCCCAAGGTGACTGAGGTGGCCGAGGGGCCACCTGGTCCTAAGGGTCCAGGACGGAGGATGGAGGCAGGCAGCCTTCCCTGTCCACACTCACGCTTCTCAAATGCCATTCAGTCCGTTGTCAAGTGGGTAAAAAGGAAAGCAAAATACTAGCGGCCAGCCCCTCACCACAACTTGACCATTATGGTGCTATCGTTTTTCATATTTTACAGATGAGGAAACTGAGCCTTAGAGAGGTCGAGTGATTTGCTACGCTCACACGAGTACTGTGGGCTTCCCTGATGGCTCAGATGGTAAAGAATCTGCCTGCAGGAGATCTGGGTTCGATCCCTGGGTAGGGAAGATCCCCTGGAGAAGGGAATGGCTACCCACTGCAGTATTCTTGTCTGGAGAATTCCATGGACAGAGGAGCCTGAATTCCTATGCATCTATGGGGTTGCAAAGACTCGGACATGACTGAGCGACTAGCACTTTCACACTTTGATGAGTATTATAGCTGGGGTGCTAATTCCAGAGCCCGAACGGTTTTATCCTGTTTGGGAAAGGACAAACCCCAAATTTGACTGAACTAGGAATCTGATGTGAAAAAAACGCACAGTATTAATTAGTTATGAGCCCTTCTTGATTTTCTAGAGGTCTTCAGGAATTGAATGTTAACTCCTGGCCTTCCATAGAACTGTTTTCTCCCAGACGCCTGGAGCGGCTGTATTTAGGGCCATTGCATCACCTTGTGGTCAGGATAGGAACTGCACCTTCCCGGTACTCCCCGAGTCCCTGCTCATACTACTAGGCTTTTCTCAACATCTGAGTACAGTCAGTCTGAAATTCCAGAGGAAAAATTCTGCTAGAACGGGGCTTGAGGCAGTTGGCTGGCTGATTTCCCGAGCCAGGAGAAAGAAGCCTTTCATTTCCCCTCCTCGCGTTCCCACCTACCTTGGCTAAAGGGCCATGTGCCCTTCCTGCAGGAAGCTGCCCCTGCCCTCCCGCCCCCACTCCACCCCAGCACAGTGGTCCACAATCTTTTTGGCATGAGGCACCGGTTTCGCGGAGGGGGGATGGTTTATCGTGTACTTTATTTCTATTATTATTACATCAGCACCAGCATCAGGCATTAGATCCTGGAGGTTGGGGACCTGGGCCTCAGGAGACAGCCTGGAATTCCTCTCTCTGTCTTTGAGTTCTTTGTAACCCTCTGCACCCCATTCCCACTCTGCCACGTTGTGCTGGCTGTAGCTGGGTCTGACTGTTTTCTTGCCATGTTATTTTCTTCTGGGTGCAGAGGGAAATGTGGATTCTTTGAAATAAGCTCAAGAGTTTTATCTTTGCTCTTTTAGCTGCTGCTGCTGCTAAGTCGCTTCAGTCGTGTCGGACTCCATGCGACCCCATGGACTAAGCTGATCTTATTTCTAAAATTATAAGCTACAGGATTTTTGGCAATTCACATAGCCTCAGTGAGCCTCTTCTGCACAATGGGGATATGACTAAGCCAAAGATGTTCGTGATGATTAAATGACATGCTGCATTTAAAAGCATTTTGTAAACTGTAACAGTATGCAAATATAGTTATTTATATATGTATGTATAAACTTGATAATATCAGCAATTGTGTCTTGCTCACCACTGACAGTAGGCAGTAATAATGCCTTATCTAGGCAATGAATCTCTCTTCCTCTTTACATAAGTGGAACAGGGATCATGTAAGAGGTGAGAGTGAGGAAAAGTGTTAAGATAACTTCCAAATAAGTTTCCATAAGGAGGAAGACCAGGGTCATTGCTTCATGATTATAGTATAGGGTATGCCTCTTCCCGCTTTGTTTCAGGGTCCTAAAATCGGTCTATTACAAAGTTGCTATATTCCAGTTTTAGGGCTTATAAGCCCTTTCTATAATTATGGTTGGTCACACTTCATCTTCATGATCGTCCTGAGACAGGTTTGATAATATCTGTTTGCCTGTTTAACGGACAAAGAAGTTGATGATCAGAGAGATGAAGTGTTTTCCTGAAGTTCTCAGGCTAGCAAAGTTGAGTCTAGAATGCGGATCTTTCGATTTCTAATCAGGACACCTTCACTTACCACTTATCATGTTCTCTCTTTATCCTAAGGAACAGGGGCTTCCAAACTTTTTTGACCATCAGCCACAGTGAGAGACACAGTTTGTACAGTCGGCACATAGATGTGCAACTGAAAGCAAAGCATCAAGGAACAGCACTCAGCCTGATTACATCCATTGCCCCTATTCTGTCCTGTTCCCTAAAGATGTGCTGGTCACAGTCATTAGAAAGATTCACAAGCCACCGGTGGATTGAGACCTGCAGTTTGGAAAATATTGATCTAGAAGGTTCTCAAACAGTCCCCACAGGACATATGCCCAATACAAGTCCATGGTCTCAAATAGATATTATGAACCTCAGGGAATGAAGAGGAAAATAAAATGAGTTCATAAAGTGTCCCCCAACTAGAACATATTGTCTATAGATTAGGCAGTTAACTCTTGGAAATCGTTTGAAATATGATTTTAAAAACCAAAATAGCAGCATTTCAGCTACTGTGTTTCTACCACATTATGTGTATGGTAAGTTGCTTCAGTTCTGCCCAACTCTTTGAGACCCCATGGACTTTAGCCTGCCAGGGTCCTCTGTCCATGGGATTCTCCAAGCAAGAATACTGGAGTGGGTTGCCATTTCCTCCTCCTGGGATCTTCCGGACCCAGAGATCGAACCTGCAACTCTTAATGTCTACCTGCATTGGCAGTTGGGTTCTTTACCACTAACGCCACCTGGGAACCACATTTGAGCACAGCATCTATTGCTTATAATTATTATTGCCTTTTTATACATCAGTGTCCACCTGCCTAACTTTTGACCTTGAAGGAAGGGGCTGCACTTTAATCTCAGGGCATTGAGCATTGTGCCTGTTGGGTGCTCAATAAATATTGGTTCACTTGACACACTAAAAAAAATGAATCATGAATTGCAACCATCCTACTTTCTTGTTATTTCCACTCTTCAAAATAACTCTAAATTCAAAAGACAATGACTTGGTCTATGTTCGGTCCATGCAATAAAAACTAGGGACTACTTGGGACTTCTCTGGGTGTCGGCCCAGTGGTTAAGACTTTGTGCTCCCAATGCAGGGGGTGCAGGTTCAATTCCTGGTCAAGGAACTATGATCCTACACCAAAAAAAAAAAAAAAAAAAAATTAGAGACTACAAGTTTCATCCTTTTGATATCACCCTGGGGAAATCCAGAGTCTGAATGGAGGGAGAAGTCACAAAGAAAGAGGGAGGGACATGGTTCCCAGACTCCTGAAGAGTGGGTCTGTGCCATTCAAATAAATGCCAGTTTGTAACGATTTTTTTTTTCTTTTCATTTGGTAACTTGACTATCTCCTAATTGAGTTGAAGCCTAAAGACTTTACATACAAGTCTGACCAAGGCAACTGAACTGCAATGCAAGAGTATGAATTTTGTCTCGTGGCTATGTCGGAAAGGAAAAGCTGTGATGAGCCTTCCAGCAGGGCACCTTACAGCACTGGGGAGCTCCCTGTGCTGTGAGTCTTTGCCACAGGCTTGGCTGTGCTTAATAAGAGCCAAGACCACACACTCTGAAGCCCCCAGAGAGAAAGTCTGTGCAGCCGGAAGCAACAGGACAGACTCCAGGTCCACACAGCTGTCTGCCTATGGGTTCCCACAGGTGCAAGTGCAGCCTCTCTCCCCAAGTAGTCAAGACCAGGGTCTCTGGGGACCCACGGGATGCCTGGACAGCTCCAGGACCCTGCCCAATGGACTGGTATGTGAAACAGCAACTCTTCATGCCCCAGCCTTTGGGAAGGACCAGAGATGACATCAATGCCCTGTTTGTTCTCTGGGCAGAGAGAGTGCGTGTACCACCAGCACCATTACACATGCTGCCCGATGCTGAGAGAGATGCAGGGACGGATGGTGTTGGATCAGTGCCATCTCTTTGTTTTTCTCTTTGAAATGAACTGGGAAAATAGGTTGCACTGCAGTCTACAGGGTTTTCTTTGGATTTTTGTTTGTGAATAGTCATTAATAATGAAGCTACCAATTGCAAACTAAAAAACTAAAATATATTTTAAATGTCTATTTACATGGAGATTTTAAAATAATGTTACAACGTTTTCCAGATATTGCAGTAGTATTTCTTTATTCTATGAAACAGAAATGCTTTTTAAAATTGTGAGTGAACATAAGCACTTAAATGTATCTGAAGAGAATGAAAAGGATATGAGTTTTTGGTTTAGGCAGACCTGGGTTTGAATGGCAGCGCTGGCCCTTTCTAACCTGCATGTGTGTGTGTTAAGCTGCTTCAGTCGTTTTCGACTCTGTGCAACCCTGTGGATTGTAGCTGGCCAGGCTCCTTTGTCCAAGGCATTCTCCAGGTGAGATTATTGGAGTGTATTGCCATTTCCTTCTCCAAGGGATCTTCAGGACCCAGGGATCAAACCCACTTCTCTTAGGTCTCTTGCATTGGTGGGTTCTTTACCACTAGTGCCACCCAGGAAGCCCTCTAACCTGCACGACAGGGGTTAAATGTATAACTTCCCTGGTCCTCAATCTCCTATCAAGATGGGAAAACAGTACCATACAGGATTGCTGTGAGGATTAAATACAAGTGCAGTCAAATTAATTTATTAAATAAGCTAGATCTATTTTTTCACTTCTAATTTTAATACATACATAATTTGGGGCATGTAAATACTACGTATGTTTACAAGTTAGCTTTCATGTATATTTCACATCTAGTTTTATAAACATAAGTCCGAAAATCTTTCCTACAACCCTCTAAGAGTCTGTGAAGCAGAAAAGAGAAAAACATAATTTTATTTTACAGATGAAAAAGTTAATTCCCACGAAGAGAGTGAGTTAATTACCAAACCAAGCCTGAAGTCCAATTTTTTGACTCCCAAATACTGGTAAAGTCCAGGTGGAAGTGTTGTGAAAGTGTTAGTTGCTCAGTCCTATTCCAGCCGGCCAGTCTCCTCTGTCCATGGGATTCTCCAGGCAAGAGTACTGGAGGGGTTGCCATTTCCTTCTCCAAGAATACTGGAATGGGTTGCATTTCCTTCTCCAGGGGATCTTCCCCACCCAGGGATCGAACCCCAGTCTCTTGCATTGCAGGCAGATTCTTTCCTAGGTTACCTGCTGTTACCAGTGCAGCAATTTACAACCAGGGGAGAGGACGGGATGAGATTGGGAGTGGGGTGAGGATGCGTACTTGGAAGAAATATAGTAATACTTTAATCATGACCCTTAATTTATTTGAAGACTTCAAAGGATATTAGAGGCGAACACGGGCTGTTTCTGTCGATCAGAAGGGGCGTTGGTTGGAGAAGTGCCCAAATCACCACCCTAGGAAGCCGGTTCCCCCCAAATGAAACCTGAAACCAACCTTTCGTTTCCTTGGGATGGGCTCATCAAAGAGCAAGTTGCCGGCCTCCGCCTCGTCGATGCCGTCGTCAGGGGGCGCGGGGCTGCGGAAGGGCTTGAAGCTGTCGGCAGACAGCGGCGGCGACGGCGTGGACGGGTTGGACTGGTCGCTAGGGGCGCTCCAGCTCCAGTAGCCGCTGCTGCTGGTGCTGGAAGGCACGCCGCCCCCCTCCTTCCAGGATCCGCTCAGGCCCTCTGTCGGAGCACACAAGCACAGCGTCAGCGCCCATTCCCGGGCTCCAGGGGCACTCAGGCCGGGTCAGAGGGGCAGTGGGGACCGAGATTCCCTGCTGGTGAAAGCACCCGCAGCCCACTTGGTAATTTGCAACAGCTCAGTATGTACGTTGTACTCTATTTATACTTTCAAAAAAGTTGCATGATAGTTTGTTTATAAACATCTGTTTTAGCCATATATGCGTGCGCGCTAAGTCGCTTCTGTCCTGTGGACTGTAGCCCACCATGCTCCTCTGTCCATGGGATTTTCCTGGCAAGAATACTAAAGTGGGTTGCTATGCCCTCCTCAGGACAGGCCTTTCCTATGAGTTTTCTGATGGATGTTGCTTTATGCAAAACTAGTTCTTTAGGATGATAGTGGAGAATATATGACAACAAGGAGGAAAAAAGTTTAGGAAGTTTAGGTGTTTATGGACTATCTTACTAAGGGAGTAATGATATGCGGAATTTCTCCAAACCTCAGCTCCACATTTTAACATTTTAAAAGGAATTTCTTACAGGGCTGTGATCTTTGGAATACATTTACAGAGTTGATCTAAGATTTAAGAACCTAAGAGAGAGAATTTCTGATTAGTTACCTAAAGCCATTTGCCATCCAGCTTATTCTAACAAATAATTGTGCCTTATATTTGGTGTATGTTTTACATCTTACAAGGGCTTCCTGGTAGTTCAGCTGGTGAAGAATCCGCCTGCAATGCAGGTGACCCCAGTTCGATTCCAGGGTTGGGAAGATCCCCTAGAGAAGGGATCGGCTACCCACTCCAGTATTCTGACCTGGAGAATTCCATGGACAGAGGAGCCTGGTGGGCTACAGTCCATGTGATCGAAAAGAGTCGGACACAACTGAGCAACTTTCACTTTCATTTCACTTACATCTTACAAAGCTTATTCACACAATCTGATGCATTCTCATAATATCTGTCTTTCAGAGCAAGGATTATTATGCCCATTTTACAGATGAGGTCCCTGAGGCACCAGGAAATTAACTGACTTGCCATGATTAGTACATAACGAGGATGGGCCAGGGTCTCAAACCCTGGTCTATCAGTTGGCCCTCCTTCTCCTTCAGTACATGCAGACCCCACGTATGAGCATTCTTTTTTTTCAGGCAAAGCTGAGATCAGAAAAGAACTTATTGGTAATAATTACTGATAAGACTGGTGTTGAATTTTACTTTTCCACTTGTGGGAGAAAACATGATGAAATGCTTGCTAATATAGAGAGATTTTTGCCCAGTTGGAATGTCTTCAGGGGCTCTCTTAATCACTGAAGATTTGCTTTATTTTTCAAAATGCCCAATCTTAATTAGCATTTGTATAAATTTGACTTTCTTTTGGATAATTTCTCCTCCATATTAATGTGCATTTTGAATATATTAAAACTATATCCTAACTACAAGAAGGAAAAAAAATCCCAAAATGCCTCATTAAAGAAATGCTATTAACATCTGTGTAATTAGTAATGAACTGAAGACAACATACTAGCATTCATCAAAAAATTTCTTGACTATCTTCACCTAATTATAGGTTTCCAACATATTCCTCAACTTTGTCAAGCAAGAAGTTCAGTTAGATGAATGAAGTTTTAAGTTGAATAGCAGAAGTAAGTTAACCATCTCATTTAAGCCTAGCTCTAACAGAATTACATGGTCTGTTATGCAGGCTCACACCTTGATAGCATTAACAAAACCAAACCAGCATCTCACTCCCTGTGGTCTACACAGAGACTGAGATACTCCCTGAACTGGAGTTGCTTCTACTAAATAAGAAAGCTCTTTCAATACATGACTTCAGGCTGAGTCTGCCTGGGAAATCCCAGGGACGGCGGAACCTGGTGGGCTGCCGTCTATGGGGTCGCGCAGAGTCGGACACGACAGGCAACTTAGCCGCAGCAGCAGCATAAAGCCTTAGGTAATATTACCTGGTGGACAAACTCTCTTGGCAGGCCCAGGAGGCTTATAAATATATTAAAGCATACACTTGTATAATAAAACAAGTTCGTGGTGCAAGATCTGTAATCATGGTAAGTAGGAGGAACTGGCAGGAGAAGAAGGGGACAACAGAAGATGAGATGGTTGGATGGCATCACTGACTCAATGGACATGAGTTTGAGCAAGCTCCGGAAGTTGGTGATGGACAGGAAAGCCTGGCATGCTGCCAGGCTTTGGGGGCTCCCAGTCCATGGGGTCGCAAAGAGTCAGACATGACTGATCAACTGAACTGAAACGATGAGGAACTGAAATAATTTTGAAGCCAACTATTGTTACAGTGTGGTTAACACTGTTTCCCGGCAGTGCCAAAAGTTAATTTATTTGTTTCCCTGTGAATGGTATTTCCTTTAGAAACACTATTTAATCAGAAGGACAATGGAATATAGAAATAAATCTTTCAGAAAAAAAGTCAGAACCAATTCCTAGTGCTTTTCAGAGAGCAGTGTCTTCTTATCTTAAACAAGCTTGTGCTAAACATTCAGACAGGCATTTTGCTGGAATCTCCCTCGTTTTGGACCCACATCCTAACAAAACGATCCTTTCCTAGCACAGTAGAGGATCACAACAGTTTCCAAAAATTCACTGATAGGCAATAATTCTGGAGATAATCTTTATTTCTGAAAAATAGCTTTCCTTATCATAAATTCCTTTCCCTTTTTAAGAATTTGCTTCCTTTTGCAGAATAAATGAGACACATCAGAAATTTGGGATTACTATCTGGGTAGTTATTTTTTTAAGTCATAATGAACACTCTCTTTATAACTATGCTAAGAAAAGTTTGTATTGAAGATGCAAAAGGTTTATTTTGATCCTAACATTTCAATACAAAGGAATATAAAAATGTTCTCAATTTAAAAATTCCAATGGTAGAAAGAATGAGTACATCAAAATTATTGTTTTCCCCTGAGGATTCCATGAAATTCTGCAATTCTTTTCTCCTAGAATAGGTTTTGGGGATGAGTTCAACCTTGCTTTTCTTATCATCTTTCTTTTGCAGCTTTGCCAAGCTGAGAAGGATATCAGGAAAGATCAGGCTCATCTCAAGGGCACGGTAGCTACTCTACGTGAAGTGACATCACCCCAGCTTGTAGGGAATCAAGACAGTAGGCACTGCTGATTTCTGGTATTGATCTACATTCCCAGCATCTTGATCATTCTTCCCACTTCCAAATAGATTGCATTAAGTTTGGGTGAGGACTTGATGGATGTTCCACAAATTTATTTTAACAACTCCTGCTTATAACCAGATTATGTGGGAACCCTGGCTCATCAGTGACTAGGCTGTCTTTTGAGAGGAGGTTTTCCCTGGCTGGTAAGTTCCACCCGGCGGCCTCAGAATACTACATTTCACTGATCTGCAATGTGGCTTCCGCTCCATGGGTCGTCCACTGTAAATGCTCTTTTCAAAGCCATGACATTCTTCTTGATGCAGAATTGAGTCCTTTTCACCTCAACCTTCTGAAGCATCAGATGTCGCTCCTTGAAACAAGCTTTTCCCTTGACTTCTATGAAATCACACTTTCCTGCTTTCCTCTGCTTCTCTAGTTACCCCTCTCCCTTCCTGGGTTCTTTCCCTTACATAATGAGGAGGCTCACCACTTTTCACTTAGCCACCTTCTCATTATCCTCTACTTTTCCACAGCTCTCTCAGGGTCAGCTTATCTACATTCATGGCTTCAAAATGTCGCCTTCCAATTCTTCATCAGCCCAGATCTGTCTCCCAGGCTGACCCAGCACCCCATCAGATCCTGTTCTTTGGATGATCCCAGGTTCTCCCTACTAAACGTGTTTCAAGCTGGATCTCTCATCTTCTTCGGCTACCCCACCTCTTGCTCCTAACATTCACCAAGAGATCGCCTCCTCTGCCTTTGCTCATCACCACAGGGAATGGGCTTCCCAGAAGTCACCCTCGTCACTCCTTCTCCTTTATCTTCTCTGTCTATCACCAAGTCTTGTTGATTCTTCCTTCTTCATATTTCTCAATTATGCCCTATATGCATCCCCACTGTGACCACCAAGATTCAGGACACACACATGATTTTTTCCTGTTTATTTTTTGTTTTTGTCTTGTATACCCAATTATAACTTTCCAATGTTTCAATCATCTAATAGCTCTCCTATAGCCTCAGAAGAATGTCCAAACTCATAACCAGACAGATATGACTCCTTGATTTCCTGCCAGGCTCTCCAGCTTCATCTCCTACTGCCCTACTGATTCATCATATTGAATTCTGTGAGTCAATATTATATCATGACTGAGACAGGAGATCTGGAATCAGAATGATATGGAAATAAGTTCAGCTCTGTTTAAAGTCAGCTAATCCTAGGTGCCTCAGTTTACTCATCTGTAAAATAGTGATAACATCTCATAGAACTGTGAGAATTACATGAGATGAAGTAAACCTAGTATATGGCACATACTAAGTACTCAATAAATGCTAGCTATTAATACAGCTGTGATAGTTTTTCCCCCCAAAAGACTGTACATTACCTAGGAGTATGGACACTGTTTCAATGATATATTCAAACCATCTATTATGGTTGTTGTTCAGTTGCTAAGTCATGTCCGACTTTTTGTGATCCCATGAACTGCAGCACACCAGGCTGCATCTGTTATGGTACCTAATAAATATATACTGAATAAAAGAATGGATTAGGGAGCCTGGGATAATGCTTTTTCAAAATATTTAATCTTCAGAGTTCTTTGGTCCAACTGTCCCTCCAACCAAACAGGAAAAGAAAAAAAAAAGGCTGGGGAAGTAGCTTCAGGAGACCAATCTCCATCTATCTGAGGCAATACGGAACACAAGTTCTTAAAGATAAGTTGGAAAGGTGGTGGAGGTCAGTAAATGTGCACTCAATGGGTGGATGTAGGAATGAGATGCAGTGGGGTCTTTGGGACGATGAGGAAGAAGGAGGCTGGTAGCTCTGGGGTCCATTTCTTCCACATTTCCCTTCCCTTCCCACTAGTGGATGAGGGTCCATGGTGTGTGTTAGGAATGAATCTGCACGTAAGTGCAAAGACCAGAGTCTGGAAGGATGTGTTCCAAACTGCTGAGAGCGCCTGCCTTTGGGGAGGGACTGGGACTGGGCGGGTTTGTGCACCACATGGCTGAATTTTAAAACACGGGTGTGTTCATGTGTTGTGTAATTAAAAAATAACTGGAAAAAAAGGAAAAAAGGGGAAGAGAAAAGAAGAAAAAGAAAAGAGCTTCCTCAGAGAGAAGCTCTGCTCCTGATGTGAGAGGACCCTTCCCTGTGCGCGGTGCCCCAGGCTTACCGTTCTGCCGCACAGGAGGGCTCCTCACCAAAGGGCTGGTGGACAAGCTGGTTAGTACCATGGCTGCTGTCACCTTGTCCATGTCCAGCTCCTCCAAAGATTTCCTGGAAAACAGGGGGGACATGGTTCACTGTTCATTCTGCATCTCTGTGCCATGTTACCACACATGTTTACCCCTCTAGATTGTCCCCATGAAAATGCAATGTTTTGTTAGTTTTATTGTACAGATGAAGTCAAAGTCCAGAGGTTAAGTGATTCAGTCAAAACCATATACGACTGATGGTCCAGCGGTTAAGACTCCGAGCTTCCACTGCAAAACAGGTTCAATCCTTGTTCAGGGAACTAAGATCCCACAAGCTGCACAATGTGTCAAAAATTTAATAACAAAATCTGATTAAAATTTTTATATAATATTAGGAAATGTCAGGTCCATCCACTGGTCATTCATCTAACAGGTGTTTATTCAGAGTGAAGCATGGGGCCAGACTCTTCTAGGCATGGGTGATACGTGGTAAACAACACACGTGGCTGGTGAGGAGAAACACAGGATCAGCAAACAACCAAAAAGGGAGAGACTAATTTCCGGTAATGACACTTGCTATGTCAGGCCCAGACAATGTGACATGACAAGGACCGTGGACAGCTGCACTCAACAGGGGCAGGGAAGGCTCTCTGAGGAGGTGAACTTTGAGCTGAATTATGAAGGAGGAGGAGGAGAAATTGACCCCCAGCAGCCAAGACAGCTGTGCGAAGGCGAGGCATCAGAAATCAGCGCTGGATATTTGGAGAGTGACCTGCTGGTGTGAGAAGGGGAGAGTGGTGCTGAGCTGGTCATGTGGGGTCTTTCAGCTGTGGGAGGTGCTTTGATTTTATTCCAGGTGGAACAGGAAGTGACTAGAAGGCTTGACAGGTCTAATGATGTAAAATGATTGATATTTTAAAAATCATGACCTGAGCTGCTATATGGAGAATGAGTTCTAGAAAAGGTAGCATAGATGCAGGGAGGCTAGTTAGGACATAATTGCTAGGAATACAGACGTGGGAGTCTCGTGGACTAGGGTGGGGGCAGCAGCAGGTGCCTTGGAGGATTGCCGCTGCACTGGGTGTCGGGGGGAGGGAGAAGAAGGGAACGTGCCCACGTGTCTGGCTTGAGCATTAACTGGACCCATTTACTGCGATGGAGAGGGTGGGAGAAAATGCAGTGAGGGGTGTTTAAACTCCAGTGCTGGCTTTTCCACATTCTACGAGAAGAAGGCTAGGGCATAGGGTAGTTGCTATGCTGTTAACGTGAAGAGCCACTGAGACGAAGAGGTTACTCTGGTTCATTAATTTTGGTCAGCTAACCCTGAATAAAGGTTCATCAGATAATGATCATTGTGAACTGAAGCCGGCTTTTTAAAATTCATTTTAGTAATGAAGTTAGCATTGAGAGGCAAAAATGTATGCATTAATAGTACCCTGACGTCAGATAAATTGTACTGCCTCCTCAGAGATGAATATTTTATTTCAAATGAGGGAAGAGTTGAAGGAGCACAGGAGAGGATTAATAAGTCATATCGATAGAGGAATTGACACTTTGACAAAGGCGGTTTTCATCCACAGCTGTGCTGTATAGTTTGTAAAAGTAATGAACTCTTGAGAGAGAAACTTTATAGGATCGCTTCAAAACAAGAAAGGGAAAAAAGATTCCTGACTTGGAGAAAAATCAAATAGTTCCTGGGTAAGGCACGTTGGGGAACTGCTCAATCAATTTCACCATGAAATTATCAAAATTATTACAGTTTGGCTCTCTGATGTTCACCATAGTGCTGAATTACTGAGCAAAGCTTACTCTTTCAATCTAAGGTACCAAAATATGGGAATGTTTGACATTTTCTTCTGTAGTTCTTCTCAAAGTACCTTATGCTCTCTCTTGGCAAATTGATGCATCAAAAGACAAATTACTGGATTCAGAGAAAAGTACTTCTGGAAAGCAAGCTTGAGAGCACACAATGAAATTCACTGCACAGAAACTTTCAAGACAGTTTCATACACTTAGGGAAGAAACTACTCACTCATCTCGCATACCATTAAGAGATTTTACAGTATCTACAATTTATAAGATCCTCACACTTGGGAGTAAAGGTGATCCTCATTTTTTTTTTTCCAGAAATGAGACCTCCTGAAACAGCACCAGGGAAAGAATGTAAAGCATCTTAAAGTAATTTTGAGTGTTTTATGTCTCAGTCTTCCCATGTAGTCATGGCCACAGAGGGAAGGGGTTACTTGGGGGCAGTGAAGGAGAAAAGCTTGCTATAGAGACTGTTTCGTATAAGCAGATGGTGGGGCTCCTTCCACAGCCTGAGCTCAGCTGTCAGGATCACTCCATGCCAGCAGGGGGCGCACCTGAGCAGGCCATGCTGCCATCTCTTCCAAGACTGAATTATGCGAGCTGCTTTTTTCTCTTTCCATCTACCAGTCTTCTCTTTTTCTTTTGTTAACAAAAGGTTTAAGAACACAGAAGAGAGTTCCATGAGCCTGGCACAGGGAAATGGCATGACTTCGTAGGGAGAAGGTCCCTTGCCACTTGCCCCCATCCCTAAAGGGACCTGTTACACAGTCATGGTTCTTCGCTCTTCTCTGTCTTGGTTTCAGGGAGCTTCGTTTTTCCTTCCTCAATCTGCTCTGTGGTTTTTTTGATTTTTCACATCTAACATACACATTTATGTTTTATAGGTCTCATTGATAATTAACACAAAAGCTGATTTGTGTGTTAAGTATGAAGATCAATAGAGCATGTATCATCATAAAATAGGCATTTATTTTGCATTGCCAAAAGCTGACATTTCAAAATAATTATTGAGTATCATAAAGCAGATTTCTGATGAGTAAAAAGAGGAATAAATATTAGTATAATCAGGGTGTTTCTGTATTTGGATTACCTTTAAGTTTCCTATCGGTCTGGAAATTACTAAAAACAACGATAAAAAAAAATCAAAAGAATACATAGCTAATGATTCAGTTAACCTGTATTTCTCGGAAACTATTGTTATCATGCTACATGAAACATTACCAGATGATATGGCCTTGTGCTGAGTTGTGTTTTTGTTTTTATCTTTGTTTAATTTCTTTTGGTACAGTACTATCTAATTACTGATTAATTGGTGCTGTAAATTCAAATCCTTATAATTAAACATGAAGAGATGATATACAAAGTAGAAATTGGAACACTTTGAGAAAATTGCTACAAAGGCCCTCTGGTAGATTCAGAGTTGTTGAGGCAGGGGGAAAAACGTTATCAGTAATACTAAATATTCTCTCCTGTTTGAAACTTAATTTGAGTCTACTGTAGAAAACCTTACTAATCGTATATTTACAAAAGGCTTTTCAATTTTTCTTTTCTCTCAAACTTAGTTGAGTATTAGAAGACTTAATAAGACTTAGAATTATTATTATTATTTTTAGAATTATTTTTTAAAAATAGTAATATTCATTGTTACTCTATATGTCAGTGCTCTTGAACCTTTTTGGGCCAGTTTAACCAGGGGCCAGTTTCGTGGAAGACAATTTTTCCATAGCCTAGGGATGTGGGGGATGTTTCAGTATGATTCTCACAAGGAGTGAGCCATCTAGATCCCTTGCATGTGTGGTTCACAGTAGGGTTTGAGCTTCTTCAGTTCAGTTCACTTCAGTCACTCAGTAATGTCCAACTCTTTGCAACCCCATGGACTGCAATATGCCAGGCCTCCCTGTTCATTACCAACTCCAGGAGCTTACTAAAACTCATGTCCATTGAGTTGGTGATGCCATCCAACCATTTCATCCTCTGCCATCCCCTTCTCCTCCCGCCTTCAATCCTTCCCAGCATCAGGGTCTTTTCAAATGAGTCAATGCTTTGCCTCAGGCAAAGTATTGGAGTTTCAGCTTCAACATCAGTCCTTCCAATGAATATTCAGGACTGATTTCCTTTAGGATGGACTGGTTCGATCTCCTAGCTGTCCGAGGGCCTCTGAGAGTCTAATGCTGCCACTGATCTGACAGGAGGTGGAGCTCAGGCAGTAAAGCAAGCGATGGGGAGTGGCTGTAAATACAGATGAAGTTTGATCACTCGCTCGCCACTCACCTCCTGTTGTGTGGCCCAGCTCCTAGTAGGCAATGGATCAATACCATGGCCCTGGGGGTTGGGACCCCTGCTGTATGTGATTTGTCCCTCAGGTTGACCTGGCTTTGATGACTGAACAGGATTTCAAGAAGGGAGAATCACATTTCAGGCAAGGAATTGGGCAAGTCCTTGCCTTGTAATCTGCTTAGGAGTCGTATTAGAAGGATGGGAGATGAGGACAGAGAGCCTGGGCCAGTTCACGGGGCCTCACGTGCCAGGCTGAGTGGTTTGTCATATCCTTGTGAGCAGAGGGAAGTCACTGAACCCTCTTGAACCTGGGGGAGAGATAGATGATCAACCTGTATTTTAGAAACAGGTCAAAATGGAACATGTAATGGAAAGGGAAGAAGCTAAAAGTAGGTTGTTTAGCTACTTTTAGTTAAGCCAAAATTCAAACCCCAAGTTATAGACTAAGAGACAACTATTCCTCAATGAACAGATAGTATTTAGTCTTTGAGTACACATTCCCTGTGTATCTGCTAAGGAGGTGTCCTGGGCCTCTCTGGGAGAAGCCGTAAAGGTAATGGTTAAGAGTACAGGCTCTGGAATGAATCAGATCATGTGGCTTCAAATCCACTCTGCCATTACTAGCTGTGTGACCTTGGGTAAATTACTAACATCTCGGAGTCTCTGTTTCTTTATTAGAAAAAGGAAGACAAAAAATCGATCTGTTGAGGGGCTTCCTTGCTGATCCAGTGGTAAAAAATCTGCCCGCCAACACAGGAGACACAGGTTAGATCCCTGATCTGGCAAGATCCCACATGCCACGGATCAACTAAGCCTGCGTACCACCTCTACTGAGCCTGCGCTCTAGAGCCTGGGAGCCACAGCTACTAAGTCCATGCGCCTAGACCCTGTGCTCTGCAGCAAAAGAGGCCACCACAAGGAGAAGCCCCTTCACTGCAACCGAGAGTAGTCTGCTCACCGCAACTAGAGAAAAGCCCGCACACAGCAACGAAGACTCAGCACAGCCAAAAATAAATAAAGTTTAAAAAAATAGATCTGTTGAGAAGATTAAATGAGAAAATGTACATGAGTACCAACAGACAGCCTCACTAGAGTCAGGGTTCCATGGGTGTTAGCCATTATTAACCTTCAAGTTCATGAACACGCCCATAGCACATAACCCCCTTGAAAGAGGAAAGTGTTAGGTTTCTTCACTTGCTTTTCTTATTCAGCACCAGCATTAGCAGTTGTTGCTTTTCTTTTTGGGCGCGCGCGTGTGTGTGTGTGTGTGTGTGTGTGTGTGTGTGTGTGGTGGTGGTGATGGTATTATTTTTCATAAAGACACAGTTGTAACTTCACAAGAGGTGCTCTGAAGGAGGTGGCAACTGTGTAGCGAGGAGCAGCTGCTGGGCTCCTCACTAGTGCCACACAAGGATGTGGCTCATGACATCATGACTCTTGAGGTCCCCCCACAAGCAGCCAAAGCCTCCAGTGACCCTTTGGATTTTATTTCTGCTCTCAGCCCTCATTCCTGCACTACTAGCTATGTGCTCAGGGCTCTTTTCAGTTCAGTTCAGTCGCTCAGCTGTGTCCGACCCTTCGCGACCCCATGGACTGCAGCACGCCAGGCCTCCCTGTCCATCACCAACTCCTGGAGTCCATGAGCCCAAACCTCATGTCCATGGAGTCGGTGATGCCATCCAACCATCTCATCCTCTGTCGTCCCCTTCTCCTCCCGCCTTCAATCTTTCCCAGCATCAGAGTCTTTTCAAATGAGTCAGTTCTTCACATCAGGTGGCCAAAGGGCTCTTTTAGTTCCTGGAAATACTGTTGCAAGAAAACTCAGCAGAGACTCTGCCCTCCTGAGCTGTGCTCTGTTGGAGAACCAGACCTTCATCAGACACATGGATAAACATAAATTTAGCTTCCCAGGTGGCTCAGGGGTAAAGAATATGCCTGCCATTTCAGGAGATGTGAGTTTAATCCCTGAATGGGGAAGATCCCCTGGAGAAGGAAATGGTAACCCACTCCAGTGTTTTTGCCTGGAAAATCCCATGGACAGAGGAGCCTGGTGGGCTACAGTCCATGGGGTCACAAGAGTCAGACACAACTTAGTAACTAAACCATCGCCCACAGATGTGACAAATGCCAGGTAGGAGTGTCTGGACTGGGGGCTCCTGGCTAAGGGGAGAGCTCCTAGCTCAGGACTGGAAGGGGGCACTGGCTGTAGCCTCTCTGAGGGTGTAGATGAGCCCAGGGCCAGGCAGTTCGGGAACACAGGCCAGGCTGCCTTCAGAAGCAAGGCTGAGGGCCACGGGGAGGGCCAGCTGGGTCGGGCCTGCGGAGCTCTCTAAGGCTCTTATCTTAAAGGCCTGGGAAGCACTGAGGTGTTTCCAGCAGGGTCGGGTGGGGAGAGGTCAGGTCAAGTTGAGGTGATGCTATCAGATTTACTTTTCAAAAAGCTCACCCTGGCCGCCGTGTGGAAAATGAGTTTCTGGGGTTTGACAACTGATCTTTTATCTGAGGAATTGACTGCCCAGTGACAGTGGCAGCAAGTTGCGGGATACAGCACCTGTGACAGGAAGAGGTAGTCAGGGGGTGTGTGCAGCATCGGCGGGCGCGGCCCCAGGCCCAGGGTCTCCCGCACGGGTGGGTGCGGCCAGCCGGCCTGAGTGCTTGGCCCTGGCCTGTGCCAACAAGCCCGGCTATTGTTCATGCCTCAAGAAGTGTTTTTCTTCTTTTGAAACACGTCATGCCTGAACGCCATCTGCTCGGAGGGTGTGTACAAACACGGTCTCCCCTGGCTAACCCACCAGCTAACAGAAAAGTGTTTTACACCCCAGAGAGCCATAAAAGACATTTATCTGCAATTAAAATGCTGTAGTAAGAAAACGGAAATAAAAATGAATACTACATCCCTTAGATTAGAACTAATCTAGTTCCTTAGCAACCACTGAAATCTGCTGTCTAGACCGAGTTCAATTACTTTTAAAACTTGTGGTAATCTTCAGACCAGGAATAAAGTCTGAAAATTAACTCTCTCCCACTAGAACGGGCACAGTGACATCTCCAATCCTGGAATTCTGCGAGAGCTTTCCCTGAGAGTTTGGAAAACTGGACCCAGTCACTGTTAAATGTGATTAAAAAGCATAAAAAGTTCATTTTCTTTCTAAAGGGATCTTGTAGCAAAGTGGTCCTTTTCCTTCCAGTTTCATTTTAGCTGTTGTTTCCTTCGAGACCACAAGGAAGATGAGAGAAGCTGCCTATTTTATTAAGGTGTCCAGTGGCCTTGATCAAACAAGATGGGAAAATGAGAGGAAACACATCATAATACATGAGGCAACACAGGTCAGTACTTCTGAAACTACCTGTGGGGAAGGATAATTTTTAAGAAATTTCTAATCAGTCATGGATCAATACTTCTGTCAAATACAAGGGGGAAAATGACCCGTGGAAGATATGCATGCTAAGTCCCTTCAGTCGTGTTTGACTTTTGTCGATTGCATGGACTGTAGGCTGCCTGGCTCCTCTATCCATGGGGATTTTCCAGGCAAGAATACTGGAGTGGGTTGCGGTGTGCTCCTCCAGGGGATCTTCCCAACCCAGGAGTCGAACCCCTGTCTCTTATGTCTCCTGCGTTGGCAGACGGGTTCTTTATTACTAGTGCCAGCGGAAGATGTGGTCATGTCAGACTGCTATGCAAATTTCTAAACTGCTGCTTCCTCTCAGTTTCTGTACCCAGATCACTGTGGGCTGATGACAGACTGCAGACTAGCACCGGTCCATGCAGCGCCCACTGAGCACTGGGCAATTGCTCTGACGTCCATTTCACTTTGCCTGAAAATCAACATCCAGTCCCCTCCCTCTTTCCCCCACTTGCTGCTCTGCTCTCCTCGGGTCCTCCCACCACCCTTGTCGCTCTGCACCTTGGGGCCCATGTTCCATCATCAGTGATCCCTTACCCGCTCCCCTCTACTGTATCCGGGCTCTCCTCTGAGGTTAATCCTCTTTTCTGTCAGAGTTTCCTGTCAGTCTCACTGAGGTCAGGCGGGGATGCCCACCTTTGACCTGCCCCCTAGGAGACCATCCCCCTTCGCCCTCATGCAGAAACCCTTGGGCTTCTGAGGCTCAGCTGTGCACTTACCTGACTCTCTCCTTCTTTCTGTCTCAGCAATCACCAGCCTTTCTAACAGCACCTCTCTCCCCAAACAGTCATCTAATGTTTTGGCAAATACATTATAGCCATTATTTTTTAAAATAATTTATAATTATAGCTATGATCCTAGGAGACTGATTGAAAACATCCAATAACCTAACTTCTGTGCCCCTAGCCCCCCAATATTCAGCCTAGTGCTGAGCTTAAGAAAAGACCCTGCAGCCAAGTAGACTGAGGGTTAATTTCCAGCAACTCCATTTACTAGATGAGTGATTTTAGGCAAATCTTGTAGCTTTGTGCGGCTTCATTCCTCTTGCATAAACTGGGAATAATAATAATACTGACCTCACAGGGTTTTGGAAGAATTAAATAATTTACGTAAACTATCTGACCTATACTATGCATGCGTGTGAGCATGCATAGTTATGTCTGACTCTTTGTGATCCCATGGACTGTAGCAGGCCAGGCTTCCCTGTCCATCACCAACTTCTGGAGCTTGCTCAAACTCATGTCCCTCAGTTGGTGATGCCATCCAACCATCTCATCCTCTGTCGTCTCTTTCTCCTCCTGCCTTCAATCTTTCCCAGCATCAGGGTCTTTTCCAATGCCATCAAACCATCTCATCCTCTGTCGTCTTCTCCTCCTGTCTTCAATCTTTCCCAGCATCAGGGTCTTTTTCAATGAGTCAGTTCTTCGCATTAGGTGGTTAAAGTACTGGAGCTTCAGCTTCAGTATCAGTCCTTCCAGTGAATATTCAGGACTGATTTCCTTTAGGATTGACAGTCCATGTTGCTACAAATGGCAAAATTTTATTCTTTTTTGTGGTTGAGTATATTCCATTCTGGGCTTCCCTGGTGGCTCAGATGGTAAAGGATCTGTAGCTTAGACAGTAAAGAATCTGCTTGCAGTGCAGGAGACCTGGGTCAGGAAGATCACCTGGAGAAGGGAAAGGGAACCCACTCCAGTATTCTTGCCTAGAGAATCCCATGGAGAGAGGAGCCTGGTGGGCTACAGTCCATGGGGTGTCAAAGAGTGAGTGACCAACACTACTACTGTTATATTCCATTGTAATATACACTATATCTTCTTCATCCATTCATCTGTTGATGGACACTTAGGTTGCTTCCAGGTCTTGGCTATTGGGAATAGTGCTACTATGAACATAGAGTTTCATGTATCTTTTTGAATTATGGTTTTTGGTAAACAGCAGATACTCTATCTTCCTACATTTTATAGTAAATTAAGGCCACCAGGCATGAATCCTCGCATTTTGCCTCTTTACCTCCTTTACCTCTTTACCTTCTTGAACACTAGGTTCAAGTGTTGCTTTTCCTGGAAGCCATGCCTCCATCTGGCCGACTTCATCCTCCTCCAAGAGCCTGCTCCTTCTTCTGTGCCCACTAGCTTCTTTCTCTGTCCACTAACATGCCTAAGGGTTTCTTCCCACCTGCACTCAGGGTCATGAGGCAGGAATGAATGGGGTAGAATAGGAATGAGGACAGGGGTTGGAGATCCCAAGGGACAAGAAACTCTCAAGGAAGGACAGGCTTATAGCGTCAAAGGCAGTGGAGACCAAGCCCATCAGGACCAATGGAACTAGCTGCCAGGAAACAGAAGAAACTGTAGTAGGAATGGAAGCGGGATTGCTGTGGGTTGAGGAGTGAATGGTTACTAGGAAGTGAGAAATTCAAGGCAGGGATCATAAACGACTTTGGAAAGAAGCTTGGCCATGAAGGGAAGAAGGCTGCTGTTCCTTGAGGAAGTTAGAAGGTATTTGTCTGTCTTCAGATGGATGGGCTCTGTGTTCAGTCACTTCAGTCGTGTCCGACTCTTTGCGACCCCATGGACTGTAGCCCGCCAGGCTCCTCTGTCCATGGGATTCACCAGGCAAGAATCCTGGAGTGGGTTGCCATGCCATCCTCCAAGGGATCTTCCTGACCGGGGGATCCAACTCTTGTCTGCCTGTGTCTCCTGCATTACAGGTGGATTTTTACCCACTGAGCCACCTGGGAAGCCCAAATGGAGTCTAGTGCATTTAAATGCTGACAAGAAAGGGCCAGCAGCATGGAGAGGTTGGAGATCCAGGAGAGAAGGGATAATAAATGGACAAGGTCTTTACTAAGGCTGCATAGTGTGGGGTCCCCAGCTCAAGTGGAATTCACTTTATACACAGGCAGGAGCATTGTCCCTGTAACGAGTGAGCAGGACACTGGTGGCCTGGGTGCAGGCACATGTGTGGTGTGGGCTCGGGGACTTGATGATGTGTCTTTATGGAGGTTTTTTGCTTTAATTCTTTCCTCAGAAGCAGAAATGTTTCTCCGTGGGAAGTGGGGGAGGGGGCCCTGGAGGGCTGAAGGTTTGACATCGCAGTTATGAATAAGGAGAGAGAAAACTGAACAGGACCCCACAAGACAGCCATCAAGAATAGCTCTGCTGAAAGGTGGGGTGGGCGCTTTGAGAGCTGCAGCAAGAGGGTAGGGGGCAGCTGCTGGATTTTCCTGGGGAGCGGGGGTTAGATGAAGAGGTGTGCAGAGAGGGCCGATCTTGGTTTAGGAAATGAGTGAAGGCTGAGGGGCTGAAAGATGGGGGAGCAAATGGAGAGAAACCAGAGATCTTAATGAGATTTATTTATTTATTTATTTTTAATGAGATTTAAATACAAGTGCGGTGGGAGCAAGAGAGAGGAAGGGCTGAAAGAACTGGAGGTCATGAGCAGGCATGAGTACTGGAGATGGAGATTCTAGAGAGAGAGAGAGAGGAATTGTGGGAGACAGCAGGGCCAGGGCATGGCCGCAGGAGAAGAGCGCAGAGGCGGGGGAGGGATGAAGTCACTGCATCATGAATAGTGAGGCTGCCTATATAATGGTGGCTCATGTCACCCAGGAGAGGAAAGCTGCGAGCAGGTGATGCAAGCCTTTAGTAAAGGGTGAGTGACCAGGATGTCAGGAGAGTCAAGCCAGGGGAGAGGTGGAGGGGCCTCAAGCAGCAGAAGGTTTATGCGGGAGTGGAGGAGCTGACAGCTTGTTAACAGCCGTGGGGTTAACTGTGAGGTTCCCCACCGCCTTTGGGATGAGATTCACACCCTGTGCATGAAGCACAGGCTGGAGACACGTGGTCCTCTCTAGCGGGGTCGCTGCATCTCACCCCCATTTCAGCACAGGTGCTCCGCAGGGCTTCCCTTGTGGCTCAGCTGGTAAAGAATCTGCCTGCAATGTGGGAGACCCTGGTTCAGTTCATGGGTTGGGAAGACCCCCTGGAGAAGGGAAAGGCTACCTGCTCCAGTATTCTGGCCTGGAGAATTCCAGGGACTGTATAGTCCAAGGGGTCACAAAGAGTCAGACACAACTGAATGACTTTCATGTTCGTTTTCCACAGGGCAGCTCCCCAGTGGTAACCACACCCTCCTCTCCGTTCCTGTGCACAAGTTAAGCTCTCTGCTTTGGGAGCAAGCTTCCTCTGGGTTCCCCCTCGCCCCGCCTGTCTCACCCTCACATCGTCAGCTCAGTCTCACTCCCTGGAGGCCTGCGGACCCTCGCCCAGCCAGCTGGCTGCCCCAGCACCTGAGTTGCACGGTCAGGTGCTCGCTCCCCCTCGCCCCTGGACATCATGACTGTCTGACATCTATTGCCAACATGGAGCACAACCAGGCTTAAGGTCAACTCTTCGTGAAGAGTTTTGGGAGGAATCAGTGTCAAGTAGAGGCGGTGGGCAGTGGCCGATGGGTGGCAAAGAGCAACACAGAAAGCCCAGCTGAAGATCTTGCGCCGTTTTCTTCTGCTCATTAGGCCCAGTAATTCATTCAGTTCCTCAAGTGGAAAACAATTTCTCAAAAATTCAGCTATTAAATAAATCATTCACATGAATATTTTTTTCACTGGCTCCAAAGAGTGCTGGCCTATCTCTGCAGAATTGACGTGGGTCTGGTGTCTAGGCTCCTGCTCTGTATTCACCAAGGCCCGCAGACCCATCAGCGAACTCTGAGATGGCAGCAATAACATTATTAAATAATAAGTTCCAAATCCCCTGAAAACAATTCTGTGTGATGAGCTGGACTTCTGCATGTGAGCAGGCTGCCGGATGTAGCTCTGGGAAGCATCGAGAACACCCCCGATGGCCATTTTGCTGTGTAGGTTTGCGCTTTTGATCGCAGTCAGTGTGTTCTCCCGGAGCCACGAGGCTGGGCTGAAATCCACACAGTTTTCTCTGCACACAAAGCCTTCTATAAACGTGGAGGTGCCCCTCTGGGATGGCCTTTTAGGCAGCAGATGATAGAAGACCAGAGAGGACATGTCAAATCCTCTCTTGTGACAATGTGTGTGTGTGTGTGTGTGTGTGTGTGTGTGTGTGTGTGTGTGTGTGTGTGTGTATCATGCCTGTGTCTTTCTGGGTTGATGTCCTTTGTGGGTCTGTGTGTGAAAGCCTTTCTGTGTATCCGTGAATTTGTGTGTGTGTGTCCTGCGTCTGAGTGGGTTGATGTCCTGTGCATGTATGTCTGTGTGTGTCTCTCTGTGTGCCTGTGAGTGTATGAGTGTGTACATGTCCTGTGTATCTTCATGTCTGAGTCTGTGTGGGTTGATGTCCTGTGTGGGTCTGTATGTGAACGCCTTTCTGTGTAGCTGTGAATGTGTGAGTGTGTGTCTTGTGTGTGTGTATGTAACTGCGTGACTGTGTCTCTCTAGGTTGATGTCCTTTGTGGGTCTGTGTGTGTTTCTCTGTGTGTCTGTGAATGTGTGAGTGTGTGTCCTGTGAGTGTATCTTCACATCTGTGGGGGCTGGCGTCCTGTGTGGGTCTGTGTGTGACTGTCTACATGTGTGCTCTGTCTACAGAGAAGGGGATGGAAGGAGCTGCAGGTGACTATGGTCCCAGACCCCGTCTCCTGCCCAGAACAGTGGCCTCTTTCTTCCTGGCCTCTGGATGGCCAGATTCTTGCTGACTCTCTCTATTTCAGAAGCATCTGCCTGCCTCTCGGCAATGGCCAGGCAAGGTAGTCAGACTATCTGGAAAGGGCCCACGGATGTTTTAGCGGGTTTTTGCCTGGGCTGCTGTCTGTCTTCCCAGGTGGTGCTAGTAGTAAAGAACCTGCCTGCCAATGCAGGAGACATAAGAGATGTCCGTTCAATCCCTAAAGTCGAGAAGCTCTCCCAGAGAAGGGCATGACAGTCGACTCTGGTATTCTTGCCTAGAGAATCCCCATTGATAGAAAAGCCTGGTGGGCTACAGTCCATGGAGTCACAGAGAGTTGGACACAACTGAAGTGACTTAGCATGCATGCATGCTGTCTGTTTGGGCTGTCTGCCAGTCAGTCCCTGAGTTCTAGGGAGCACCTGGTTGGGCAGGGCCTGCCATGTGTGCAGAGGTGGTGGGTCCCAGGCTAATGGAGTTGAAGCTCAGGTCATTTAGGTCAGCGGCAGGTTAACAGGCTGCAGATCACGTGTCACAGTTGTCCTCAAGAAGAAGAGTGTGATCACAATTGTATCTCTCACTCTTACTTTCACATCCAAGTCGGGTCACTCCAGACTTTCTGGTGGGGTTAATTACATTGTTGCTCCAAGGCCTGAAATCCATTTAGGCCTCAATGATAGATATGCAACAAGAAATGAAGGTTTACTCTATAGCACAGGAAACTATAGTCAATATCTTGTAATAACCTATAATAGAAAATAATCTGAAAAATAATAACATGTATATGTATAACTGAACCACTTTGCTGTGTACCTGAAACACTGTAAGTCAACTATACTTCAATTATATATATATATATATAAAATTCACAAGTTTAAAGATTAAAAAAAAATAATTTCCAGCTACGCTGATGGAAATAACAGTTATTTCATGAGGGCAGTTGGGAAAAAACCAATCGAGTGTTTTCTGGTTTGCCAATTTAGGGGAAAAGTGATTTTTTTCCTCTAGAAATTTATTTTTTAAAGTGAGGTTTAAAAATACCGTTTTTTATTTGTGTTACTTCTCTTTCCTGAGTGGGTATCATTATTATGCTGGCAAGAGGCCAAAGTGTGGGTGAGAAGTGGCCATTGTAGCTGTCTTACCTAACTTTTTCCAAAGAGAGAGGCTCCTATTGTTTCCAAGCAAGCCGCCCCAAAAGGCTTCTCGGGAACACGAGGAAGGCCCCTCTCCATTGGAGAAAGCAGCTTTGTACACATTGCTGCCCACGTACTCCAGGCACCAGGGTACCTGCCCTGCCTCCCAGGAGTGGCCACTCGAGCCGGGCAGACGAAAGCTGTTAGCAGGTCAATGGGCTGACTCACTCCCCTGCCCTAGGCTGGAGCTGGGGTGGGGAGTAGGGGTGTGGGGTGTGGATATGCAGCTTGTTGTTCTATTTATAAATTTTGGTGTATTTCATCTTTAGCTTGTCTGGGGCCTGCTTGCAGACTTCAGTCGCTTCTGGCTACACCCATGGCAGGACTGATGTGTGCACTGCCTCATGGATAAACTGGTATGTATGTAAATGAATTACCTCCTTTTTAAACTGCTCATTTCAGATTTGACTTAAAAAAAAGAAAAAAAAATGTAATCTTTTTTTCAAAAACATCTTTTTTCTAATAATAGATAATATTTATTGAGCATTTCCAATGCCAAATGCTTATATACATTATTTGAAATGGTCACTTTATTGATATTACTGCCCCATTTACAAATGTGGAGACTGTGGTAATTTCCTAAGGGCACTTGGCCAGTCTGCCGGCCCTGCCTTATTCCAGTTGTCCAATGGGAGCGTCACGCCACACACAAATGCCATTTTCATGATCCGCTCTGTAACCTCGTTTGAAATTTGAGACATGCTTGTCACCTTCTATAAGTGCAATATATTGGTGAGGTTAGCATGATCTGTTTTAGAGTACACATTTTTTTCCTATATCACACTTCAAATTATCTTATAATGAAAAGGTTTTCTTTATATATATGGGTGATTCCACATTAATGAGAATACAAAAGTTCAAGTAGACAAAAATAGATTAAATTTTAGGCTTATTCATTTTTAAAGGGGTTTGGCTTTCAAAAAGATTCTCTATGGATTTTCTTTAAATAGAATTCTTATAACAATCTTAAAATATTTTGAATGATTAAATTTCAATTCAACTCATCCACCCAAATTCTAACCTCTACACAAGTACCTGTTATACACTGTTAAGTTGAACCATATGAAATTGCCGATATTCACTCTTTTCTAATATACCAAAGTGGCAGTTTTGTAAGGTTCAATCTGATATCTGCTCTTATCAAACATTTATTTTTAGTTTCAAAGGCTAGAAGTGGACCAGTTTATCCTCAATTTAAATCGATTGTTTGAGATCAATAAGCCAGACAGTGGTTCTTTCCTGAAGCGTGTACTGTGGGTAATTTTATTTCTGGACTCAGCTTTTATTAAAGATAATCTCCTATTAATATAATTCAAGCAAGCTTCAGTTCAATATCTACTATGTGAAAAACACTTCTTTAGGCAGAACTCCTTGCCCCACACCTCAACAGTGTTCTACATGAGACACTTGGAATGTCCAGATTCTGGGAAAGGAGTGGGAGCATCTACATCGCCCTCTAGAGGATTCTCACACACACAATATCACTGGCTCTGTTGGCTGAATTCTCTTTATATTTTAATCATGTTAACGATATATGTTTCTGTCACTTCATATACCTATTATTTGGTGACAGATCAATTCAAACTGTCAGTTATGAATCTTCTCCCTTGAAAATGGTAATTCTATCATTCTTAAATGTGTTCGTAACAGTACAATCTGAGCACTATGAAATCAAACCTATTTATTGAACACCCAAAGTCTGAACAATTGCACATTTTAATTTGTGTACTTTGTGTATGAGGGAACATGACTTCCCCAAAGGAATAAGCAGGAGAAACTGATATAGTAGGAACACAATGCCAAGGTTACTGCTGGACATAGCAGATCAGTGACATGGCTGGATGGCTACTGGCCAGGGCATATCCAGTTTCCTGTAATAAGAGGTGGATGAATACAGGCTAGGAATGCCATAGAGGGCTGAGGCTGAAGCCAAGAGAGGTCCGCAGTGCCAGAGAAGTAAAGCATTGTAGCTACTATTTCACGTTTCTTCTGAAAACAATATAAATGGCTTATAAGACTAGGATGCTGGAATTAATACTTAATGTAAAAAGCCTTACTGAAAACAATTGTGTAGCTATCAGGTATAAATAATAATTTCCACCTCTGCTGGTAATTTTTTACTCATTTAGGTTGTCACACTACCGTAGCAGCAGTTTATAGGTGCACTTAACTCTAATGGCACATTGATTAAACTATGGTGGAATTACCCATTCAATATATCTTTCCATTCTGTACTATTATGAAGTTCTAAATATTTCAAATGCAGATAGACCTCTATTAGTCAACAGTTCAGCAGCTACCTGTCTTCTTTCCTCTTTTTTGAATCATTATGAAGGCTTATACATTTACTTTTCTGCATACTTGAACCAATAATCTTATGAAAAGGAATTAACACACATACAGACTAAGAATCTGGATTTATTTGAAATCTGATGAGAAAATGAGCCAATTAAAATGAGTATAAAAATATGGAGGATAAGAACCCTTTGACTATGACACATTACTGACTCTGTGAACATTTCTTTTCTTGCTTGGTATGTCATATCTATGAAGGTTCATCCAGCACAGACAGAAATAAGCCTCTGCTTTCATTCGTAGGCAGGTAAAACTTCTAGAAGTTCAGAGAGGGAGTAATAGCTCTGTGTCAGTCTGAGTGCTTCCAGAAGCAGTCACCAAGACAAGAGCAGCTCTGTAAGTTTACTTATAGAAGACTCCCTGGGAAGATGCTATGAAAGGAGATGGGCTGGGAGCACGGGAAGGTGGCGGAGCCTGCCCCTATCCCTGAGCCAGGTCTGACACCTGTGAGGAAGGAGTAAGGACAGAAGATTGGGTGCTAAGTCACTTCAGTCATGTCTGACTCTTTGAAGCCCCATGGACTGTAGCCCCTCCACCCCCAACAGGCTCCTCTGTCCTTGGGATTCTCTAGCAAGAATACTGGAATGAGTTTCCATTTCCTCCTCTAGGGGATCTTCCAGACCCAGGGATCGAACCCTCGTCTTTTACATCTCCTGTATTGACAGGCATGTTCTTTATCACTAGAACCACCTGGAAAGCCTGAGGATTGGGTAGGAAATACTTGGGATCAATTCAAAGAAAGTCTCAGCTCAAGCTGATGGGGTCCTGAACAAAGGTTGCCCTTTAGAGGAGCCCCAGGTCAGGCAGAATGGCCCACCTCTAGGAGCCCTGTTGTGCCAGGTCCTTGGAGGAGGGCAGCCCAGGGGAAGCGTGGTCTTACCAGCTGCAGTGGATTCAAAAGAGTGGCCTCAAGAGGCTGGCTGGCCACTGTGTTCCCCGCAGGTACAGCTTCTTTTGAAAGGAGATCTGAGTGGTGTACTTCCATGCCCTCCACAAGTACTGTTTCTTTTTGGTGACTATGCAATTTAACACAGGGATCTTGTTTCTTTCAGACAAAACTAAAAAATCCCCTGGTTGGACACCTTCCTCAGCTTTCTTGGGATACATTCCTGGAGGACCAGCTGGGTGCCTGTGTTTTCCTGATGAGGTACAGGTTATACTTGCTGTCATGGATCAGAAGGCTGAGCACTGAAGAACTGATACTTTTCAAACTGTGGTCCTGAATAAAACTCTTGAGAGTCCCTTGGACTGCCAGGAGATCAAACGAGTCAATCCTAAAGGAAATCAACCCTGAATACTCGTTGGAAGGACCGATGCTGAAACTGAAGCTCCAAGTTTTTGGCCACCTGATGCAAACAGCTGACTCCTTGGAAAACACCTTGATGTTGGGAAAGTTTGAAGGCAAAAAGAGAAAGCGGGTGACAGAAGATAAGATGGTTGAATGGCATCACCAACTCAATTGACATGAATCTAAGCAAACTCTGGGAGATGGTGAAGGACGGGATCCTGGCATGCCGCAGTGCATGGGGTTGCAAAGAGTCAGACTTGAGTTGGCAACTGAATAACAGCAAAACATGGTACAGAGGAAAAAGACAGTCAAGTTAAATAAAGCATCTGGAAGGATTTCCTGTCTCCAGAACTGTCCGAAGATCACTCTGACATTTGCCCAAGCATTTCCTTTATTAGGGGCTTCCCTGATAGCACAGCTGGCAAAGAATCCGCCTGTTCTTGAGCTTCTCTTGTGGCTCAGCTGGTAAAGAATCTGCATGCAATGCAGGAGACCTGGGATTGATCCCTGGGTTGGGAAGATCCCCTGGAGAAGGGAAAGGCTACCCATTCCAATATTCTACCTAGAGAATTCCATGGACTATACAGTCCATGGGATACAAAGAGTTGGACACAACTGAGTGACTTTCACTTTCCTTTATTATAACTCCTTTGGATTGTGGTCCTACTGGGTCAAATCCAGGGTATAACCTACCTCCTTAAATAAATGACAATAGTTAACACTTATGCAGCATTTGCTATATGCCAGCTACTGCTCCAACCTTTACTTTCATGAACTCAGTTAATCCTCAAAATAAGTCTGTGAGGCCAATATTATCATTACCTCCAATTTTAGGGATGAGGAAACTGAGGCACAGAGAGGTAATGGAAAGTAAGTAAGTGGGTACTGGATTCCCATCCAGGCAGGGGGACACCACCATATGTGTTTCTGATTGAGTGTCTGTGTCCTCCCCAAAGTCAGTGTGATGGTATTAGGAGGTACAGCCTTTGGAAGTACTTAGGTTTAGATGAGGTTATAATGGTGGAATTCTCCATTCAAGAATACTGGAGTGGGTAGCCATTCCCTTCTCCAGGGGATCTTCCTGACCCAGGGATCTAACCTGGGTCTCTACATTGCTTATAAATATGATATTCCACAGCCTGAGCTAAGACAGTGTTTTTACGCAGTATGCTAGGGAAAGAGGTGCGTAAGACCTCAAGTGGACAGGGTGGCAGACATGTGAGTGTAGTTGGCCACAAGCTGGAGACCAGTGACACGCTTACTGTACAAGCTGAGCCAGCTTGGTGGCAGGGAGGGAAAGGGCCCACACTGGGGAACTTGGGGTACACAGCAGCATTGCCAGGCAACGCCCGGAATCTTAGGCCAGGAGGAACACCACTCTTCCTGGTACCTCCAGTGCTGGTTCCTAGTGTACTTTTGGCCACAATCCGAATTACTTCACGAGCTGTGTATGTTCCAGCTTTCTAGTGACAGATGTCAGAGACTATAAGCAACTGGGAAGATAGAAACTGACAGCAGTACTGAAGACATCGACAGTTTGGATAGCAGCAGCAGCAGCAACAGAAGTGAATAGTAGCAAATAGCAACAGTCTCACGGTGGTGGGACTCCTGATGCTTTGGTCGCATACAAAGAAGAACAGAGAAACCCACTGTGAATGGCAGGGCAGGTGTAAAGTTTGAATCAGGAAAGAAGAACGAATATACACATGAGCACAAGATTTTGTATATTATTTCAGTGAATTGATAGATAGCTTGAAATTGATCCACAGCCTCCAGCAGGTTAAAAACTGTTTTAAAGACACTTAAGAGAGAACCTACTGAGCTCAAAACATATAATCTGTCTTTAAATAGCCCTGTGCTAAAGGGCAGAATATAACTAATTTTATAAGGAGTCCCAGGGGATTGTGGAAACCTACAACTACTGAGGCTCAGATTTTTTATCTTTTATGTTGGTGAAAGTAAAAGCGTGGGGCCACAGATACTGAGCAAATGATATAACTTCTGCAAAAGCAATTTATGCCTGATTCACCCATTATAGGAGAAGGCAATGGCACCCCACTCCAGTACTCTTGCCTGGAAAATCCCATGGGTGGAGGAGCCTGGTAGGCTGCAGTCCATGGGGTTGCAAAGAGTCAGACACGACCCAGCAACTTCACTTTCACTTTTCACTTTCATGCATTGGAGAAGGAAATGGCAACCCACTCCAGTGTTCTAGCCTGGAGAATCCCAGGGACCGGGGAGCCTGGTGGGCTGCCGACTATGGGGTCGCACAGGGTTGGACACGACTGAAGTGACTTAGCAGCAGCAGCAGCACCCATTATATTGATAAATTCTTGAGGAGAGAAATATGCACGTAGATAGAGGGGAGGCAGTGAGGTAATAGCTCACAGCTCTCCATCTTCCCTACTGATGTTTAGTGATAGTGGGTTAGACCACACACAGCTTCCAAGCCACTTCAAACTGCAATGGGAAATACAGTGAAGGCAGCCCCTTTAGTCTTTTTTTTTTTTTTTAATAAAAAAGCTTTAGTCTTTAAAAATGCCTTTAATACAATTCCACCTTATAGACTATTTTTAAAAAGTGGAGTTACCAGAGGATTGAGGGAGCCTTGTCACGAACGGAGAACCAGTTTAGAAACAGGAAACAAGGTGGAAATGAATGGGTACCTCTCTGCATGGAGACATGTTAACAACCACGACCCTGCCAAGATGCTGCTTGGATCATTTTATAAATGATCTGGACGAGGGCACAGAAAAATGTCTGGATTTGCTGATGATCCTGACTTTTGGTGCATAAGGATAGATTTCAGAAGATATTTTAAGCTCATGTCAAATAGACAAAAACATTGGTACATGTGATTGTGAGAAACTGCAAGTAATAAATGCACTTGGGGGGAAAAAAAAAAGTATCACAGATTTCCAGGCATATGAGAGCTGAGAGATCAGTTACAACCCGCAAGAGTTTCCCGGGATTAGATGATAGAATCCACTCATAGGAAAACTATCTCAGGGTCAGCCAGTCCAACCTGTCATCTGAAGTCGTCCCTGGCCTTCCGTAGCATCCTGACCACATGAACTCTGACTCCTTGCTCTCACAGTGAGGAACTCCTCATGCTCAGAGAAAACTCTGTCTTCATTCGGACAATTCAGAAAGAAAGTTCTCCTTCGTGTTGAGGCAACACCAGCCGCTTCCTTAGGCAACTCAGTGTACCAGGATATCAGAGCACGGTTCTGATTCCTCTCCCACATAAACGTCACACAAATTTGAAGAACTGTGTCCTCAGTTTTGTTTTGTTTTTTCAAATCAAGTTAAGCATCTGATAGGTTCTCATTGTTTGGCTCAGAACAAGTCTAAGTGTCCTAACTATTGAAACTGCTTCCCACTGGTGACACAGTTTCCTATGCTCCTGTCCCATGTGCCCAGGACTGAATTCAGTATTTCAGGCAGGAAGTGACAAGTGCTCTATGAAAGGGACCTTGTTCCAGGGAAACCCTCCTCACCTCCCCCTGCATTTTTTAAATCATAGCTTTGCGTGTGTGCGTGCATGCTAAGTCACTTTAGTCATGTCCCACTCTTTGTGACCCTATGGACTGTAGCCCCCAGGCTCCTCTGTTCATGGGATTCTCCAGGCAAGAATACTGAAGTGGAATGCCATGTACTCCTCCAGGGGATCCTCCCGATCCAAGAATCAAACCTGAGTCTCTTACGTCGGCAAAAGGGTTTTGTTTTTGTTTTTGTTTTTTACTACTAGCGCCACCTGGGAAGCCCAGTAACACCTTTATTAAGGTATAATTTACATATCACAAGATTTATGCTTTTAAAGTGTAAAGTTCAGTATTTTTTTTGTGGTTTTTATTATGTCTACAGAGCTTTGCAGTTGTTATTGTTCAGTCACTAAGTCATATCTGACTCTTTGCGATCCCATGAACTGCAGCATGCCAGGCTTCCCTGTCCTTCACTATCCCCAAGTTTGGTCAAACTCATGTCCATTGAGTCAGTGATGTCATTCAACCATCTCATCCTCTGTTGCCCCCTTCTCCTCCTGCCTTCAACCTTTCCCACGTCAGAGTCTTTTCCAATGAATCAGTTCTTCGTATCAGGTGGCCAAAGTGTTGGAGCTTCAGCTTCAGCGTCAGTCCTTCCAATGAATATTCAGGGTTGATTTCCTTTAGGATTGACTCCTTGATCTCCTTGCAGTCCAAGGGACTCTTTTAAGAGTCTTCTCCCACTTCCAGAACATTTGCATCATCCCCCAAAGAAACCTCATACCTATTAGCAGTCTCTGCTTATCTTCCACCTTCTGGCAACCACTAATCTGTTTCCTGTATATACTTGTCTCTTCTGGACATTTCACATAAATGGGCTGATGGGTGTGAAATCACTTTGATTTGCCCTACCCTAGTGACTAATGCGGAGAAGGCAATGGCACCCCACTCCAGTACTCTTGCCTGGAAAATCCCATGGATGGAGGAGCCTGTCCATGGGGTCGCTAAGAGTCGGACACGACTGAGCGACTTCACTTTCACTTTTCACCTTCATGCATTGGAGAAGGAAATGGCAACCCACTCCAGTGTTCTTGCCTGGAGAAACCCAGGGATGGGGGAGCCTGGTGGGCTGCCGTCTATGGGGTCGCACAGAGTCGGACACGACTGAAGCGACTTAGCAGCAGCAGCAGCAGTGACTAACGATGCTGAACAAGATGCGACATTTTGTGACTGGCTTCTTTCACTTAGTGTTTTACTTTTACACTCATATTTTCAAGCTTCATCCATGTTGTAACCTGTATCAGTACTTCATTGCTTTCTATTGGTGAATAATATTCCATTGTATGGATACAATCAATCAATCACATTTTCTTTATCCATTCATCAGTTGATGGACTTTTGTGTTCTTTTTAACTTGGGGATACAATGAATAATGTTTTCATGAATATAAAAATAAAAGACATACAAGTGTTTGTGCATGTGTTTTAATTCTCTTTGGTGTATACTTAATGGAATTGCCGGGTCATATGGTAATTCCATGGTTAACCTTCTGCAGAGCTGACAAAATGTTTTCCACAGTGGCTGCACCATTTTGTAATTCTACCAGTAACATATGAAGGTTCCAATTCCTCCATATCCTTTCCAACACTTGTTGTTATCTATCTCTTTGATAACAACCATCATAGCGGGCACAAAATCACTTTGATTTGCCTTGCCCTAGTGACTACTGGAGAAGGAAATGGCAACCCACTCCAGTGTTCTTGCCTGGAGAATCCCAGGGACAGGGGAGCCTGGTGGGCTGCTGTCTATGGGGTTGCACAGAGTCGGACACGACTGAAGTGACTTAGCAGCAGCAGTGACTACTGATGTCGAATATCTTTACATGTGCTCATTTTCCATTTGCATATCTTTCTTAAAAAGTGTCTATTTAAGTTTTTTTTTTTAATTGAGTTGTCTTTTTATAATTGAGTTGTTAGAGCTTTTCTAAATTCTGGATATTAGACTAATATCAGGTATATGATTTGAAAATATTTTCTCCCATTCTGTGGACTTAGTGTTTAACTTTGATGAAGGCCAAAACTAAGATCACAGCATCTGGTCCCATCACTTCATGGGAAGTAGATGGGGAAACAGTGTCAGACTATTTTTGGGGGCTCCAAAATCACTGCAGATGGTGACTGCAGCCATGAAATTAAAAGACGCTTACTCCTTGGAAGGGAAGTTATGAGCAACCTAGATAGCATATTCAAAAGCAGAGACATTACTTTGCCAACAAAGATCCGTCTAGTCAAGGCTATGGTTTTTCCAGTGGTTATGTATGGATGTGAGAGTTGGACTGTGAAGAAAGCTGAGTGCCGAAAAATTGATGCTTTTGAACTGTGTTGGAGAAGACTCTTGAGAGTCCCTTGGACTGCAAGGAGATCCAACCAGTCCATCCTAAAGGAGATCAGTCCTGGGTGTTCTTTGGAAGGAATGATGCTAAAGCTGAAACTCCAATACTTTGGCCACCTCATGCGAAGAGTTGACTCATTGAGAAAAGACTCTGATGCTGGGAGGGATTGGTAGCAGGAGGAGAAGGGGATGAGAGAGGATGAGATGGCTGGATGGCATCACTGAGTCGATGGACGTGAGTCTGAGTGAACTCTGGGAGTTGGTGAGGGACAGGGAGGCCTGGCGTGCTGCGATTCATGGGTTCGCAAAGAGTCGGACACGACTGAGCAACTGAACTGAACTGAACTAAATGTATCTAATTTTCTTTTGTCACTTGGGTTTTTGTTGTCATACTTAAGAAACCATTGCCTAACTCAAGGTTATGGACTTTACCTCTGTGTTTTCTTCTAAGTTTCTTAAGTTTTACCTCTTACATTTGATTTTAGCCATTCTGAGTTTAAATTTTTTTAAATGATTGAGGTATAGCTCTAACTTCATTTTTATACAAGTAGACACTTTGTCTTAGGATGATTTGTGGAAAACACAATCCTTGAATTATCTTGGCCCCCTTGTGGCAAAATAATTGACCATAATGGGGGACTCATTTCTAGTAGTGATATTGGTCATTTTCTCTTCATACTGTTGACTCATACTGAGTTTATTGTCCACAAACTCCTGTAAGTGTTTCACAGGTATTGCTCTTAAGCCAAGCTTCCCCCAGCCTTCTCTTGTGCAGATGGAAATGGGGGCCCTGATGAGAGACTTCATCTTCATCGCTCTTAAATGTCACCTTGTCAGTTCAGCTGGTCATTCCACAAAGCTGAGAGCTTTGGGATACGGAGCCTGATGTCCCTCCCAGGTTTATGTCTTCTATATCATCAGTCATTCAGCTCAGCATGGAATATTTAATAAAGTTCTTATCAGGCTACTGGTCTATGTTGGTGAAGAAGACAAGAACCCACTCATGGAAGAGGCACAGAGAAGGCAGATAATACAGAAGTAAGCTAACAAACAAGATAATTTCAAATAGTGGGCTTCTTCAGTCATGGATCATTCAGGAAGGATGCATGCATGCGTGCTCAGTCGTGTCCAACTCCAGGCTCCTCTCTCCATGGGGTTCTCCAAGCAAGAATCCTGGAGTGGGTTGCCATTTCCTACTTCAGGGGATCTTCCTGACCCAGGCATCAAATCTGTGTCTCCTGCATTGGCAGGTGGATTCTTAACCAATTTCACCACCTGGGAAGCCTGGATCATTTAGGGAAATCTCTTTAATTTACAACTGCTTTGAGTTACAATTATGTTTCCACTATCATCTTAGAAGCCAGTTATATCTAAATGTCATTGCTCAAGGTTCATTTCAGAGAGTAGCACACTTTGAAGGGCCTTCCTTGTACCTGATGCAGACATGAAGGAGAACACGCCCTCTCTGGTGCCACTCAGAGGGGTACATGGTAGGGATGGCTGGGCCACGAGCCTCACACAGCAGAATCCTGCTGCAGATTCTAGAAGAATACACTGCAATCCTAAAATGACTCCTGCAACTTATTATTAGAAAGGGCCTGATAACTCTGCTGCCACTTTTTCCTGGATAAATAGCTCCTGTCTGGGGTTTTGGTCCAAATTGTTTCACTGGCAGCCACAACAGCACATGCATGTTCTTCCTCTCTGTCAAAAAAGTCACTTTGTGGGAAGTCTGTGGAATCAATAGAGAAGGATGTTGGACTTTGGAGTCCTACTGCAGCTGATGCAAGTGAGAGGCACCAGGGGGAAGACCTGTTCCTAAACCTCTATCCCCTCTGAGATGAAGGTCTATCAACCCTGAAGGAAAGCAACTTTGTTGCTAGAGCTGAAAACAATGCCTGAAGCATCCAGCAAATCAGGGTTGAACAAAGGTGGGAATCAAGGAACGTTTCTGTACAGTTCAAAAGTTTGGCCTCTTCTGTAGCTTCTTGTTCAGGGATATCTTTAAAAATTAATTTTTATTGGAGTGTAGTTGATTTACAATGTTGTACTGTCTGTACAGTAAGGTGAATCAGTTATGCATACATTTACATATATATAAAATCTATCTGTCTATCTATATATAAAGAATCTAAAAAAGTGGAGATATATATGTATATACATATAGGTTGTGCTAGTGGTAAAGAACCCACCTGCCAATGCAGGAGACATAAAAGACATGGGTTCCATCCCTGAGTTGGGAAGATCCCTTGGAGGAGGGCATGGTAACCCACTCCATTATTCCTGCCTGGAGAATCCCATGGACAGAGGAGCCTGCTGGGCTACAGCCTAGGGTTGAAAAGAGTGGGACGTGATTGAAGTGACTTAGCATGCAAGCATATATTTCCCATATAGGTCATTACAGAGTATTGAGTAGAGTTCCCTGTGCTATACAGTAGGTTTTTTAAAAAACTTTATTTTGTATTGGGGTATAGCCAGTTAGAACTTCCCCGGTGGCTCAGACGGTAAAGCGTCTGTCCACAGTGCGGGAGACGCGGGTTCGAGCCCTGGGTTGGGAAGATCCCTGGAGAAGGAAATGGCAATCCACTCCAGTACTATTGCCTGGAAAATCCCATGGACAGAGGAACCTGGTAGGCTACAGTTTATGGGGTCGCAAAGAGTCGGACACAACTGAATGACTTTCCATAGCCAGTTAACAACGTTTTTACAGTTTCGGGTGAATAGCGAAGGGATTCCTCTATACATATACATAAATCCATTCTCCCCCCAAACTCTCCTCTGCTGCTGCTGCTAAGCTGCTGCTAAGTCGCTTCAGTCGTGTCCGACTCTGTGCGACCCCATAGACGGCAGCCCACGAGGCTCCACCGTCCCTGGGATTCTCCAGGCAAGAACACTGGAGTGGGTTGCCATTGCCTTCTCCAATGCAGGAAAGCGAAAAGTGAAAGTGAAGTCGCTGAGTCTTGTCCGACTCTTAGCGACCCCATGGACTGCGGCCAACCAGGCTCCTCCGTCCATGGGATTTTCCAGGCAAGAGTACTGGAGTGGGGTACCATTGCCTTCTCCGAAACTCTCCTCAGTAGGTTCTTATTAATTATCTATTATATATATATAATGGTGTGTGTATGTCAATCCCAATCTCCCAGTTTATCCTTCCCTCACCCTTTCCCCCTTGGTTTCTATATCTGTGACTCTATTTCTACTTTGTAAATAAGTTCATTTGCATCATTTTTTAAGATTCCCCATGTAAGTGATACCATATGATATTTGTCTTTCTCTGTCTGACTTACTTCACTCAATATAACAATTTTTAGGTCCATCTATGTAGCTGCAAATAGCATTATTTTGTTCTTTTTTATGGCTGAGTAATGTTCCATTGTGTATAGGTACCATATCTTTATCCATTCCTCTGCTGATGGGCATTTAGGTTGCTTCCATGTCCTGGCTATTGTGAATAGTGCTGCAATGAACACTGGGGTGCATATATCTTTTTAAATTATGGTTTTCTCTGGGTATATGCCCGGAAATGAGATTACTGGATCATATGGTATCTCTATGTTCAGTTTTTTAAGGAACTTCCACACTGTTTTCCATAGTGACTGTACCAATTCCTACCAACAGTGTAGGAGGGTTCCCATGAGACTGTTTTAAAGTTCACTGAGTATCAAGCTTTTTTTTTTTTTCAATTTTGTTTTTAAATTCCTTCTTGATTAATGGACCATTGACTACTCCCAAGGGGCTAAGAGGGTATTAGTGATTGTCTGGGAGCTCTTGGTATCTTTAGACAATCTCTTTCCATGAGATTATTGGATGCTGTTAATGATCTCCTCTGGCCTCCTCTGGGTACCTTTGATCTTTTTCTTCCTGGCTTCACATATTTACATCAGCAGTTTTCTGCAAGAAACAAGGGCTCTAGAACTGTGTTTCTCTACTGGTTTCCATTTGATGGATGTCGCCTCATAAAGCACAATTGTGAATAACAGACAGTTCCCATTTGAGGTCATATAAAGGGGATGGTGACAGGAGGCTGAGAGGGCCGGGTCTGTGATATTTCAGTAAGTATGTATTTTAACACGAAACCTCTCTATTACCACTGATCTTTCTTTTCTGCCATTTTGCCTCCATGCACACAAGAAGCAGTCAGATTTAATATTCATCAATTCAACGGACTCCATGGAAACAATAGTGATTTGTAAGATGAAAAAGAATTACGGATGCATGCTGATCATATTTCTTGGCTGCAAAGCCCCAAATTCTGACTCATCAAATTAAATTACTCATTAAAATACAGGCCAAAAAAGTATACCCTGCATTCAGGTACTCTTGTCTATCAGATAAAACAGAGAATGAGATAATATCATGAAAGAATAATTCACTCCCCTGCTCTCTTGGGCAGAAGTGCAGCACGCATTTCTGGGATCAATATTAATTTATGAAGGCCACATAAGATGTGAATTAAACTGCCCCTGTCCTTTGTTTTCAATAATGTCTAAACTGCCTATTTTTACACTCCTCAAAGTGGACATTTTATTATTTTTCTCATGATAGGGGCACTGAGACCCCACTGGGGCTTCAGAATGGGTTCCCGAGGGCACAGCATTTGGGGACAATATCCCCAGGCAGTAACTCATTCAGGGTGGTAACTTTGGTGTTTGAATTAGAGTGGTGCGCTCCTTGGCCCTCTATAGTGGCTTCAGGCTTGTTTTGGGGGATGCAGGGTGACAGGGGAGTATGAGGCCCAGGGAGGGGTAAGGGCAGAGGTTCCAGAAAGGTTCCACCTTCCAGAGAGGTTCCCCACTTTCCAGTGGCAGAAGACTCCCACCTTATAAAGTTGGTCTGCAGAAATTATAAAACTCTTAGAGGAAAACGTAGGCAGAACACTCTCTGACATAAATCACAGTTAGATCATCTATGACCCACCTCCCATAGTAGTGGAAATAAAAACAAAAATAAACAAATGGGACCTAATTAAACTTAAAAGCACTTGCACAACAAAGGAAACTAAAAGCAAGGTGCAAAGGCAGCCTTCAGCATGGGAGAAAATAATAGCAAATGAAGCAACTGACAAAGAATTAGTCTCCAAAATACACAAGCAGCTCATGCAGCTCAATACCAGAAAAATAAACAACCCAATTAAAAACTGGGCCAAAGAACTAAACAGACATTTCTCCAAAGAAGACATACAGATGGCTAACAAACACATGAAAAGACGCTCAACATCACTCCTATCAGAGAAATGTAAATCAAAACCACAATGAGGTACCATCTCACGCCAGTCAGAATGGCTGCTATCCAAAAATCTACAAGCAATAAATGCTGGAGAGGGTGTGGAGAAAAGGGAACCCTCTTACACTGTTGGTGGGAATGCAAACTAGTACAGCCACTATGGAGAACAGTGTGGAGATTTCTCAAAAACCTGGAAGTAGAACTGCCTTATGACCCAGCAATCCCACTGCTGGGCATACACACCAAGGAAACCAGAATTGAAAGAGACACGTGTACCCCAATGTTCATCGCAGCACTGTTTATAATAGACAGGACATGGAAGCAACCTAGATGTCCATTGGCAGACAAATGGATAAGGAAGTTGTGATACATATACACAATGAAATACTACTCAGCTATAAAAAAAGAACACATTTGAGTCAGCTATAATGAGGTGGATGAAATTGGAGCCTATTATACAGAGTGAAATAAGTCAGAAAGAGAAACACTAATACAGTATATTAACGCATATATATGGAATTTAGAAAGATGATAATGATGACCCTATATAAGAGACAGCAAAAGAGACACAGATGTAAAGAACAGACTTTTGAACTCTGTGGGAGAAGGCAAGGGAGGGATGATTTGAGAGAATAGCACTGAAACATGTATATTACCATATGCAAAATAGATGACCAGTGCAAGCTTGATGCATGAAGCAGGGCACTCAAAACCGGTGCTCTGGGACAACTCGGAAGGATGGGGTGGGGAGGGTGGTGGGAGGGGGGGGTTCAGGATGGGGGACACATGTACACCCATGGCTGACTCATGTCAAAGTATGGCAAAAACCACCACAATATTGTAAAGTAATTAGCCTCCAATTAAAATAAATTAATTAATTTTAAAAATAAATAAGAAAAAAAATCGGTCTAATCCTGTATCCCCCTTACCCTTACACACATTACACCTCTTTGTCCAGATGTCCAGCTCCAACCCACACTAATTAAATCAGAATCTCTAGGGTGGGCCTGGGGCACTGATAGTTTTAAAACTTCCTAGGAGACTCTAAAGTACTCTTGCCTGGAGAATCCCAGGGATGGGGGAGCCTGGTGGGCCGCCGTCTATGGAGTCGCACAGAGTCAGACACGATTGAAGCGACTTAGCAGCAGCAGCAGCAGGAGACTCTAATGAATGGCCTATGTTAAGATCTGCTGAGTCTGATTCTGAGGTTAACAGGTGAGGAATCCCTTGTGACAAGGGGCTGGGGACTTCTACCAGCTCCTTTCAAAGGGACTTTCTTGATATCACTTAATTTCTTTCCTCTTTAATTACATACACCAGGAATAGAGCATTAAACTAAGTTTCATACATATTAGAATTAATGGGAGTTTAAGGCTTCCCAGGTGGTGCTAGTGGTAAAGACACCAACTGCCAATGCAGAAGACTGAGAGACAGGTTTGATCCTTGAGTTGGGAAGATCCCCTAGAGGAGGGCATGGCAACCCACTCCAGTATTCTTGCCTGGAGAATCCCATAGACAGAGGAGCCTGGTGGGCTACGGTCCATAGGGTTGCAAAGAGTCAGACACAACTGAAGTGACTTGGCATGCGTGCATGAACTCCAAAGGACTTGGTGCTCGTAGGTCAGAAAACCTTAGGATTGTCTCCAACACTTAACAGGGTCCATCTCCTTCTGCCCATTCTGCTTTCTAAAATACTTCTTTCCCTTGACAGGGTCAAAGGAAATCAGATCATTTAAAAAGAAGTCAGTGACTCACAGAAAACATCTTAGTGCATCTGAGACCCTCTATCCTTGGCTCACTTGCTTAGCCTTCCAGCTCTGGAGCCAGAGTGATCAAGAAGACATTGAGCATCCTTAAATACTGCCGCTAATACTGATCACTCAGAGGAAACTAGCTACATCAGGACCTGATCCACAGGAGTTTTGGAATAGACACCTAACTGCATGTCCAGGAAACTTCAGCTCATCCATTTTGAGTCATTTAGTCTCTTTTTGTTCATGTGTGTTAGTCGCTCAGTCATGTTCAACTCTCTGTGACCCCGTGGACTGTGGCCCACCAGGGTCCTCTGTCCATGGGATTTTCCAGGCAATAATACTGGAGTGGGTTGCCATTTCCTTCTCCAGGAGATCTTCCCAACCCAGGGATCGAACCTGGGTCTCCCACATTGCAGGCAGATTCTTTACTGTCTGAGCCACTAAGGAAGCCCTGTTTTTGTTCATAACTTAACAATTTCAAGCAAACGAGTTACATTTTGGGCACTGGTCTCTGTTCTGTATCCTTAAGATTGCACATTTATTCCTAAAACCTGGAAACAAGAACTCAAGAGTCTATTCAAAGTGGGATTACAATATTCATTAGCTTTATCTACTGAGGGAGCTTTATATTAAATTCTACATGGTAGGCATGTGCTGTCAAGAACAATATCTAAGAGCCAGATCAGCAAGATTTGTTACTTGCTGTTATTCACTGTCAGCTTCTTCTGCTAGTTTGGTTTATCTGCCTCAGGGAAAACTAAGAAAAGCCAATTAAAACACTGCTTAAACTTTATCACACTTTCATTTGTAAGTTGCAAAGACATTCCATACTCTTTAAATAGCTCTAGTAGTTAAAGCTTCTCTGAATACTTTGAGGTAATGTAAAAGCCCCCTTGGTAGGGAAAAGTTTAAGTAGAAAACATATATCTGAAATATTTTAAGTCAACTACGGTCCAATTCTCACCTTAAAGTGAAAAGTGACAGTGTTTGTTGCTCAATCATGTCCAACTCTTTTCGACCTCACAGGCTGTAGCCTGTCCATGGAGTTCTCCAGGCAAGAATACTAGAGTGGATTGACATGCCCTCCTCCAGGGGGTCTTCCCGACCCAGGAGTCAAACCTGGATCTCCTGCATTGCCAGCAGATTCTTTACTGTCTGAGCCACCAGGGAAGACAAGAACAGGGCTAACCTTGCACATTAATGTTGAAGTGTGCACAAGTGAATTTTTCTAGGATAACACTTCAGAGCATTCACAAAGTTGCCATCCCCTAGAGATTTTTCATTCACTTATTAAAGTCAGTGTTGTCTATAACGTTCTCAACGGAGTTCACTCTACCTGGAGTATACAACCCCTCAGCTTGGCTAATCCATATCCTACCTGCTCTTTAAATTCTTCAAATTCCATGTTTTCCAGAAAGTGGAAACTGATTTCCCCAGCTAACATCAATTACCCACTATATTATGTCCCCCAACACTTTGAAATTCTATTATTGTGGTAGTTGACATCATTCTTCCCAGGCCCTCACTTTCCCCTGAATCCATGCCCTTTTTGAACTGACACTTTTCTATTCTCTCGAGCAGCAGTCCCCAACCTTTTTGGCACCAGAGACAGGTTTCGTGGAAGACCATTTTTCCATGGAACAAGGGGGTGGGGATGGTTTGGGGATGATTTGGGGATGATTCAAGAGCATTATATTTATTGTGCACTTTATTTCTATTATTACTACATCAGCTCCCCATCAGATCATCAGGCATTCATTCCTAGAGCACGGGGACTCCTGCTCTAGAGGCTGAGCATTCCTCCTCAGCCCATTGTTTTGGGTGTGCCAGTTCTGACCTTAGGCTTCAAGGGGGGGCATTGCAGCTTTCTGTTCTCCCCTGTGGCCATTTCGACATCACTGTGAGAAGAACATGCTCTGGGTAGCTTGCTGGTCCAAAGAGGAGGAGAGTCATATGGATCAAACCTGAACCCAACCTGCAGTTTGACACCCAGTCCTACCAAATCCAGTCTAGATCAATTGACCCCCAACCAGCCTATATGAGTGACTGAGGATATATAACTGTGGGTTGGTTTGCTCTTTCATATTTTTGTGCCAAAAGCTAATGGATATAATTTTTGTACAGTATTGTATTTTAGCTTTTCATATACACAGGTCTGTTCCTTCCAGTAGGCAAGAGCCACACTCTTCACCTTTGTGTTCTTTAGCGACTTAGTTTCTTGCCCTGAGTGGCCACTGGTTTCAATTAGGTAATAAAAGATTTTTTTAAGGTTTAAAATCAACAGAGGGAGCTCTTGGTTAGTGATGTCTTGATTATTATCAAAGACTACCTAGTGTGCTCTGCATGGCAGTACCAAAACAATTTGACAAGCTTCCATGGAATGCTTCCAGGAGAGATCAAAGTAACAATAACTACTGATTAGTACACAAATAATTCTTAGTTGCTAGGCCAATAATGGCAGGGTTACTCTTTTCACATGTGACATAGGTCAATTATCACAAAGCTTTAAGGAGATGGGACAAAGGAACCATGACTTGTCTTGTAAACAGCAGATTTGGGGGTCTTTGACATGTGCTCAAAGATGTTTCCAGCTTCCACAAATCTTTGAGGATTTTTTCTTCCTTTTCACCAAGCATTTTGGCTAGTTCATGGCTGTTTAAGTCCAAAAGGTTTGTTTACCACTTTGTTTTTAGGAACTATGTTAGGAGCTGAGGGCTGGGAGAAAGCAGGTCACTGACAGAAGTATTGATAGGTTACTGAGTCCATAAGCAATGAGCCAACTCCAGTCGGAGAACTGGGTCTACCTTCCGGCCTAGAGTGGCTTCCATAGAACAGATTATTTTAGGAAATCTCTTAGCTTACTTGACATGGAAGAAACCATTACTGATGGGATGCAGTCATTGGTCTCATATTCTACACACGCTGTCTCATTTCATCCTCACAGTAATACCATGGGAAAAGGGAAGAGCTTTAAAGATGCTCATTTATCCAAGACTGCGTGGGTATTAACTGGTAACACTCAGGTTTACTTTCAAGTCTGTCTGTCTGCCTCTCAAACTCAAGCTCTTCCTAGGACACCAGTGTCCTCCGTTGGTGATCCCTGGTGCCTTCTTCCATCACCAGACATGACTCCCTTGGGTATCAGCCTCAGCCCAGGTTGCATCTGGGGTTGTCAAGCCCCCTTCAAGGAGATGTATATTTCTATGTCCCACATCCACTGGAAGTCAGTCCTAAGGTTTTCAGCCCCAGCCACCAAGCCACTTCTAATTTCTGTCCTTTTTCCTTCCTCCTCTCAAAGTTTCAGTCAAGGTCACACAGGTTATGAGAGAACTCCTGAACTTTCTTTTTATACATGTTTATACATGAAAGCGAAAAGTGAAAGCGAAAGCTGCTCAGTCGTGTCTGACTCTTTGCAACCCGCTAAACTGTACAGTCTATGGAATTCTCCATGCCAGAATACTGGAGTGGGTATCCTTTCCCTTTTCCAGGGGGGCCTTCCCAACCCAGGGATCGAACCCAGGTCTCTTGCACTGCAGTTGGATTCTTTACAAGCTGAGCCACAATGGAAGCCCAAGAATACTAGAGTGGGTAGCCTATCCCTTCTCCAGCGGATCTTCCAGACCCAGGAATGGAACTGGGATCTCCTGCACTGCAGGCAGATTCTTTACCAACTGAGCTATCAGGAAGTGCTAAAGTATGAAGTGAATTTTCAAGACTAGTTAATAGAGTAGTTTCTATTGTGGCCACAAGAACTTCCTATGTAAATTTCCTCCTGTATTATTCCACAATGTTCAATGTTAGTAACTCAGCATGGAGAAGGCTAAATATCTGGGAAGGAAAGGAGTCATTCTCCTGCTGCCTGTGGTCTTTTCCTTTCAACCATACCTAGCAGCGGCAGTTAATCGCTCAGTTGTGTCCAACTCTTTGTGACCCAATGGACCGAAGCCTGCCAGGCTCCTCTGTCCGTGGAATTCTCCAGGCAAGAATACTGGAGTGGGTTGCCATTCCCTTCTCCAGGAGATCTTCCCGACTCAGGGATTGAACCCAGGTTTCCTGCACTGCAAGTAGATTTTTTTACTGTCTGAGCCACAAGCTGCCAAAGCTGTAAGGGAGGCGGGAACCCAGCAGAAAGCTCGTCTCATTTCCCTCAGTGATAATGTAGAAAATAAAAGGACGGTTTCCATCAGCCCCACTTTCTCATCCAGAAGGGAAAACTTAAAAGCTGGTAAGAAAGCCCTGCAATTAGCCATTCAAAGGTTAACCAGCTATTGCCCTTTGGTGAATCTCATCAATCTCAGTCAACCAGCTCACCATCAAGGGAGTTAGTGAAGTCATCAGTCCACCAACCAGGCAATCAGAAGCACCTGGGCCAGGCAGAGAGGTCAGGCAGTTAAAACACAAAGGCTGATATTAGATGCCACCTCATCTTCTAGGCTCTGCCAGTGCAACTTTCACAAAGTACATTCACTGTCCCACTTGTATCACTTTTCATATTTGATTTTGGATTCAGTTGCTCACACCTTCTTCTCAACTATAAGCCCTGTGAGGGACAAAGCATTTTGGGTTTTGCTCCGAACAATAGACTGGTTCCAAATCAGGAAAGGAGTATATCAAGGCTGTATATTGTCACCCTGCTTATTTAACTTATATGCAGAGTACATCATGCAAAATGCTGGGCTGGATGAAGCACAAGCTGGAATCAATATTGCCAGGAGAAATATCAATAAACTCAGATATGCAGATGACACCACCCTCATGGTGAGGGTGAACTCGAAGAAGAACTAAGGAGACTCTTGATGAAAGTGAAAGAGGAGAGTAAAAAAGGTGGCTTAAAACTCAACATTCAGAAAACTAAGATCATGGCATCTGGTCCCATCACTTCATGGCAAATAGATGGGGAAACAGTGGAAACAGTGACAGACTTTATTTTCTTGGCCTCCAAAATTACTGCAGATGGTGACTGCAGCTATGAAATTAAAAAATGCTTGCTTCTTGGAAGAAAAGCTATGACCAACCTAGACAGCATATTAAAAAGCAGAGACATTACTTTGCCAACAAAGGTCCATCTAGTCAAAGCTATGGTTTTTCTAGTAGTCATGTATGGATGTGAGAGTTGGACTATAAAGAAAGCTGAGCCCTGAAGAATTGATGCTTTTGAACTGTGGTGTTGGAAAGACTCTTGAGAGTCCCTTGGACTGCAAGGAGATCCAATCAGTCAATCCTAAAGGAAATCAGTCCTGAATATTCATTGGAAGGACTGATGTTGAAGCTGAAACTCCAATACTTTGGCTACTTGATGCGAAGAACTGACTCATTTGAAAAGACCCTGATGCTGGGAAAGATTGAAGGCAGGAGGAGAAGGGGATGACAGAGGTGAGATGGTTGGAGGACATCACCAACACGATGGACATGAGTTTGAGTAAGCTCTGGGAGTTGGTGATGGACAGGGAGGCCTGGCATGCTGCAGTCCATGGGGTTGCACAGTGTCAGACACGACTAAGCGACTGAACTGAACTGAACACAGAGTTTAGCCTGTAGGTATTGCTTGAACAGAGATATGCAAATTAAGTGTTAAATTTTGAGAAAACTAAATTTACTTTGGAATGATGTAACTTTAAGGAAATAGAAAGAGGAAGAAACTTGAGGTTCCCTAATATAAAAAGGAAGGAAATATGCAAATGTTATAGTCTGAGTATCTTAGATGGGCTAAATAAAAGTGGGGAGTTAGGGAAGAATGGAAGGTTCAATAGCAGAGGATAGAACTGCTCCCAGATACTTTGTATTAGAAGTTGCACTGGGGTTTTTCTGTTAAATTAAAATACATTGATATTTACAGCGTTCACAATTCTCTGTGATGCACCTAAAGGGATTCTGAGAATTTTTTAAAAGGCACACAATAATGAGAGAAATACATGTCATTTCTGGCAAAAATTAGGAGAACTTGTTCAGAGTTGCAGAAAACACTTTAATATTCATTTTCACCAGGTATACAATGATTTATTATGTTTTTGTAACCAAACTGGCTAAGCAGCTTTTGAACACTAAGAGGTGCATTGCATCATACCTGACTTGCAGTTTCTAAAATAATAACCATAGCTTATTATTTAACATTTATAGTCCTGCAGAAAACCTCTTAACATGCTTGCCTGCTCAGTTAATCAAAGAAACTTATTAAAGAAGAAAATAATAAAAATGCTATAGAAGTGTAGTGTTGGTCGCTCAGTCGTGTCCAACCCTTTGTGACCCCATGGACTGTAGCCTCCCAGGCTCCTCTGTTCATGGAATTCTCCAGGCAAGAATACTGGCGTGGATTGCCATTCCCTTCTCCAAAAATGCTATGTATGGGCCTTATAAATTCTATTCTTAATTCAAAATCATGATCTTTGAGTAGAGGTTTACTTATTAAGAATATAGACTCTGGAGCAAGAGTGCTTGGTGGTGTCATTATCAGATGTGTGAACTCTAGCAGTTACTGTCTCTCCATCTCTGTTTCCTCACCTGTAAAATGGGAATGAAAAGCTATCTACCTCATGGGGTTGTTGTGGGGATTAACTAATGAATACAAACAAATTAGTTAGGTAGGACCATTCCTGGCACATGGAACTGTGTTAATTAACCTCTAATAAATGTTAATTATTATTGATTAAATCATGCATTGTATAAAATATTTAGTTGTCATTGAAAGTGAAACAAGAATTTAAAGACATTTACCAAGCAAGATAAGTGCCTAACTCAAAGATTTTCCCAGTCTGTTATAATGTTTTGTAGCATCTAGCCTGTGATTAATTGTTAAAGCAACTTGCCTTTTTCAAAGCAATTAACTTAGTTTTTAATAGAAATGACCTGTTACTATACTCCTTCACTCGTACATACATCTTCTAACAACTGATCTGAGAATATATTTGCTATCAGAAAGGGGGAGTTCTTTCTGTCTGTATGCCAAAGCACCTTGTCCCACTTTATTACAAAAGGCAACTTTTCATCTATCTATAAATTTATTCTTCCCCAGTAGCTCAACTGGTAAAGAATCCACTTACAATGCAGGAGACCCTGGTTTGATTCTTGGGTTGGAAAGTTTCCCTGGAGAAGCAATAGGCAACACACGCCCATATTCTTGCTTGGAGAATCCCCATGGACAGAGGAGCCTGGCGGGCTACAGTCCATAGGGTCGCAAAGAGTTGGACACGACTGAGTGACTAAGCACAGCAGAGCACATAAATTATTCTAGTGTAGTAAGATCTCCAGGGTGGTAACTGGAGTCAATTAGAAAAATTAGTTTTGGTGTCAGAAAAAGTGAATGACTCTGAGTATTGGATTTAAAAAGTTCTTTTGCAATTTAAGTGGTTTCCAATTCTTTGGTTTCAAGAGAACTGAAGGAGAATCTAATCAAGTTAGATCATTAAAAACTTTTTGATGATTCAGTACTGTGATATTTGGCATTTATCTCTCTTGAAAGCAATTTCATTAATTGAGTGACTCTGATATAACGGGCTTCCCAGGTGGCTCAGTGGTAAAGAATCTGTCTGCCAATGCAGGAGACACAGGTTTGATTCCTGGGTCAGGCAGATCTCCTGGAGGAGGGCATGGCAACCCACTCTAGTATTCTTGCCTGGAAAATCCCACGGACGGAGGAGCCTAGTGGGCTACAGTCTATGGGGTTACAAAGAATTGGACATGACTGTGACTGAGCACGCCTGCATGATATAATGAAACTCTTTCTCTTCCTATTTACCTGTCTATGTGTATAAGTTTTTTTTCTGTGCTCATATTAAAAATGAAAAATGGGAATAAAAATGCTGCTGAATAGTGTCTCATTCTCATAATATATAATATTTCCCACAGACAGATAATTAACTTAAAAATCCTATATCTCATTAGAGATGTAGTTTTAACAAAACTGTACTTTATATTCACTTGTTTATCAAAATTTTAGTGTGTTGTGTTGGTCAAATGAGTACTACTAATCATTTTAAATATAGCTTACACCAGAAAAAATGTTAAGTACTCAGAATCATGGTCACAAGAATGCAAAATATTTTAATTTAAATTTATAAATATATTTTTCTTACAGAGAAGTATGGTGGGATGATCAATAAAAATCTTTAAAGCATAAATATATTAGGATAAAGTTCTGTGCACTAAGTGGAATGGATACTGAACTAAAAGGAAAAGAACAAGTAGAATTTATGCCAGTTAAAAAGTTTGTGTATTGGGGAGGGAAAAAAAAAAAAAAGTTTGTGTATTATAAAAAATGGATGATGGTAGGTATTAAATCTCTATGGTATTTAGATGCTATTGGATACTTTAGAAGTGATGCTACAGCTTTTTTTGATCAAAATAACAATATTATTGTTTAAATTACTATTAAATTACTATTTAAATCTATAATGTAAAATTTAAGATGTCAACTTTAAAATGTGTGAGGGAGTGCATGGTTTTCAAAATTCTCTGAATTTCACTCAGGAATTATGAACAAAAAATCTTCAATACTCTCATCTAGAGAGTAGCCTGGCAGTTTTGAGTTTAAGCCTCAAATGAAAAACACTGGTTATTCGAGTGTTGTGATAAGTCACTTCAGTCATGTACGACTCTTTGCGACCCCATGGGCTGTAGCCTGCTCCTCTGTCCATGGAATTCTCTAGGCAAGAATGCTAGAGTGTGTTGCCATTTCCTTCTCCAGGGCATCTTACCAACCCAGGGATTGAACCCGTGTCTCTTATGTCTCCTGTACTAGGCACTGGCAGGCAGGTTCTTTACCACTAGCGCCTCCAGGAAGTCAGTTAACAGACATTCTATTGTTCTAAGGTTTCAAAAACCTTTATCATAGCTTAGTTATTAATGAGGGAAATGCTATTTGGTGGTGACTCACACCCTGACTCTTATCAGCTTCTACAATTCCAAAGTTATTACAAACCTTTAGGTAGAAACATATTATCTTTATGCACGTACATAAAAATAGAACTGCTTTGAAGATTCTTAAAAGGGATTGCTTTTAAATAATATTTTATCATCATTAATAATTGTGATTTTGGAATTTCATTTTTTTCTCTTCCATCTATGCAAATTACTTTGTAGACTATATTCAAATGGTCTTTAACAAACCTGATGAAATAGGTAGGAGGTGGTCAGAAAGGGGTTAAGCGAGCTTTCTTTAGAAAGTCAGAGATAGTGTCAACAGTAAATCAAATAAAACCAATGACTCTCCCTTTTTATAAAAACATTCTGGATATAGAACAGCAAGGCCATATTAATGACTCGTTATTCTCTTTCCAAGCTGATCCTAGGTTTGGGATCACTCAATCATTGCTGGGAGAAATATCAATAACCTCAGATATGCAGATGACACCACCCTCATGGTGAGGGTGAAGTCGAAGAAGAACTAAAGAGCCTCTTGATGAAAGTGAAAGAGGAGAGTGAAAAAGCTGGCTTAAAACTCAACATTCAAAAAACTAAGATCATGGCATCTGGTCCCATCACTTCATGGCAAATAGATGGGGAAACAATGGAAACAGTGACAGACTTTATTTTCTTGGCCTCCAAAATCACTGCAGGTGGTGACTGCAGCCATGAAAGTAAAAGACGCTTGCTCTTTGGAAGAAAAGCTCTGACCAACCTAGACAGTGGTATTAAAAAGCAGACATTACTTTGCCAACAAAGGTCCGTTTAGTCAAAGCTATGGTTTTTCCAGTAGTCATGTATGGATTGGGGCTTCCCTGGTAGCTCAGACGGTAAAGTGTCTGCCTACAATGCGGGAGACCTGGGTTCAATCCCTGGGTTGGGAAGATCCCTTGGAGAAGGAAATGGCAACCCACTCCAGTATTCATGCCTGGAAAATCCCATGGACCACGGAGCCTGGTGGGCTACAGTCCATGGGGTCACAAAGAGTCGGACACGACTGAGCAACTTCACTACACTACACTACATGTATGGATGTGAGAGTTGGACTATAAAGAAAGCTGAGCGCCGAAGAATTGATGCTTTTGAACTGTGGTGTTGGAGAAGACTCTTGAGAATCCCTTGGACTGCAAGGAGATCCAACCAGTCAATCCTAAAGGAAATCAGTCCTGAATATTCATCGGAAGGACTGATGTTGAAGCTGAAACTCCAATACTTTGGCTACTTGATGTGCAGAACTGACTCATTTGAAAAGACCCTGATGCTGGGAAAGATTGAAGGTGGGAGGAGAAGGGGATGACAAAGGATGAGATGATTGGATGGCATCACCGATGCGATGGACATGAGTATGAGTAAGCTCCTAGAGTTGGTGATGGACAGGGAAGCCTGGCATGCTGCAGTCCATGGGGTTACAGAGTCAGACACGACTGAGCGACTGAACTGAACTGAACCATCTGCAGATACATTAACATGACAAATACGTATCTGCAAAATGGCATTTTCCAGGCCCCCTTCTGATTTAATTTTATACTCTCACTCTTTGCTAGCTTCATCCATTATCATGGCTTTAACTCTCAATGGTCACTGATGATTCTCCCACATGTCTTCCTGTCCAGACCTTCTAAAACTGTCCTCCTCCTGTGCTCCAGTGCAGCAGTCCCCAACCTTTTTGGCATCATGGATCCATTTTGTGGAAGACAATTTTTCCACCGACCTGGGTGGGAGGGATGGTTTCAGGATGATTCATGAACATTGTATTTATTGTCCACTTTACTTCTGTCATTATTACATCAGCTCCACCTCAGATCATCAGGCACCAGATCCCAGAGGTTGGGGACCCCTTGCCTAATGGAATCTCATCCAGACAGTTGTAGAAGCCATAAACCTGGGAGCTCTCCAGGCCTCGTTCCCTACCCCCCTCACCCCTATTCTTGAACTCTTATACCCAATGGATCCAAATTTTTACTGGTTTTACTTTAGAAATAACCCTAAAATCTTTCTCTCATTTTGATGTTTCACCACCACTGCTTAATACCGGCCCTTGTCCATCCTTCTAAAACAATAGCCACTTAACTGGTCTCCCTGGTCTCCACTCCACTTAACCCATTGTCCACACCCCCATTCAAGCAACCTCTTCAAGAAGTTAAATGAAATTGCACCATTCCAGGCCTGAAAATTTCTGATGTCTCTCCAATGTTTATCATTTGAATTCACATTTCTAAGGGTGCTTTATGAAGCCCTTCCTCTTCTGTTTACTGTCTGCTTTTAGAATGACACGGCCCAGCTCTCAGCTCTGGTCATTCCAATCCTCTTGCTTTTCCCTGAATACAACAGTTGCCTTCGTTCACTCATGCAACTGTTTATGAAGTGTTCCCTCTGCGCCCATCTCAAGTCAAGCATGGGGTCATATCAGTGCAGAGACCAAGTTCCTGTCCTTACAGAGACCACGTTCTGGGCTTTTTTAGTCCATTCTTTTGTACTTGTCCAGCTTTCTTCCTGGAGTGCTCATTTTCCATCCCTCACCTGTCTAGCAAGTTCATACTTTACTCTAGGACTCAGTCTATTCATGAAAAATCTTGAACGGCTTCCTGGAAACTCTCATTCATATCTACCCATTGGATAGTCCTTCTTCAGGAAAGGAACTCCAGGGAAACATAGGCTTTCCTTGTACACAGTTGCACGCTGAGTGCCTAGAACACTGCCTGGCCTGTATTGAGCTTTTAATAACTATTTATCAAACACATCAGACCTACCAAAACACTTACCTAGTTACGTGTTTCTACTTGGACACCATGAGTTATGTGTTTCTACTCTGACAACATGTGAGCTCCTAATGATCAGAAACTTATCTAATTCACTCTTTACCTCCACTGCTTATCACAGTGAGTGGTACATGGTTAGGAATGAATAACGGTGAATATAGGCCATACAAGTTTACATGGAGAAAACAAAACAAACCCAAAAGCAGTGAGAAAAATACTATGAGGGGTTAATGTTATCCAACCCCTGGAGTGGAAAGACAGAGTGAGGTGTAAATGCTAAATCCTAGAACTCTAGGCATAAGACATAGTGTTTGTGTTATGAAGCGGTAAAGAGACACACATACATATGGCAAGTTAAAAAAATACTAGAGTGTTTTTGTATGTAATTAGAGGTTCCAGCAAAATGCTGTGGTAGCAGCGTGTAGGGAAGGCATTCAGGAAGGCTTCTGGGAGGAGAAGCCAGCCCTTGAAAAGTTTCCTTAGGTTAGCACCATCAGATAAAACCCAGGACTCTTGTTAAATTTGAATTTCATATAAACAGTGAATAACATTTTTGTATTAGTACAGTATGTCACATGGAATATCAGGAATATGCTTATACTAAAAATGTATTCATTGTGTACCTTAGATTCAAAATTAACTGGGCCTTCTGTATTTCTACATACTAAATTCAGCAACTCCACCTCAGATATGTGGAATAGCTTGAGAGAAGTGCAGGGGTGGAAAAGCAGAGAATGGCCAGTTGTCTGACACCGCTGGAGTCTCAGGTATATGGGGGATGAGGGAATGAAAAAGTTATGGGGATACTGCTGGGGAAGGAATGAGGCCAGACCAGAGAGCCTTAGAGTGACCTTGACTTGTCAAAGAAGGATATGAAGTCATGATGGGAACTTATGCTCAGAAGTGAGAGACTATATCCTTCACGAAAAATAGAGTGTACATAAATTTTTTGTGGACATAATTCATGCCTCCCTGGAGACTTACTGTAACACTAATTATATGAATTTAAATACATCAGGATCCACACAGGGCTTTCCCTTAATTGGGAAAAGATGTATTTTCTGAAATTTAAATGTTTGCATTTAACCAAGAACAGCTATTGGCAAACTGAATGCTAAAAATTTTTCTAAGTAAATTTCTACTGTACAGTGATTTACAGACATTAAATTAAGAGGAAACAAGCTAATGAAAATATGCAGCAAAAAGAATAAATTATGATCTTATTTATACACTAAGTGCCAGTTTAAGTAAGATTTTAAAGTCATGTTTAGATAATGAGCACATCAAAATATTGGCCATCCGAATCACAAATATAAAACTAATGACTAAAAAATTAACAAACATTTATTATTTGTCATTCTAATCAGTACAGAATCTCTTACTTTAAGACAAATAATTCAGATTAACAATTGACAAAAATAAATTAGTAATCTCTTTTGTTCCTACTGCATAAATATCAATATTTGTGTTTACTAATGTTTGAAATTTAGCTCTGAAAAAGCCAAGAATCCACATATTTAGAAACCCCTTAAAAAGTCTAAGCTTATTTTCTGCAATTTTTTTTAAGGTATAAAAAGACATTTTTGAACAATTGGGGAAATTTGAATAAGGACTGGACATTAGATGATAATAAGGAACTAATTTAACATTGTAGGGTTAAATTAAAAATAAAATCCTTTTCAGTTAAAGTATTACATACTCAAGTATTACAGGTGTGTATGTGTGTTCAGTCACCTCTGACTCTTTGCAACCCCATGAACTGTGGCTGCCAGGCTCCTCTGTCCATAGGATTTCCCAGGCAAGAATACTGGAGTGGATTGCCATTTCCTCCTCCAGGGGATCTTCCTGAACCAGGGATTGAACCCGAGTCTCCTGCGTCTCCTGCACTGTAGGCAGATTCTTTACTACCAAGCCACTGGGGCTTTCCTTACACACACACACTCAAGTACTACAGGTACAATGATTTAATACTTGGGATTTACCCTTAAAATACTCCTTGAAAAGAAAGGGTGGAGAATAAGTGAAACAAAGCTGCCAAAATGTTGATAATTGTTGAAGTGGGGTGATAGGTATGTGGGGGGTTCAGTATATGGTTCTATTTCAGTGTATACTTGAAATATAAATGAAAGGTTTCTATTGCAGTGAATGGTTAATAAAGCAGTAGAGTGTACATATTTTATTAATGATCACGCACATGGATTGAGCACATTCCATGGACCAGGCACTGTGCTTAGTGATTATCATGCAATAGTCATTTAATGTCTGCAGCATGCTTATGATCTAGGCTTGACTATTATCCCCATTTTACAGGTGGAGAAATTGAGGCTTGGAGAGGTGACAATTCTCACCATCTTAAAAATAGCACATGTGTCTGTGTTGAGATCCCAGCTCGGGATTTCTGAAGCTAAAGTCTGTATGTTTAATCCCTCTTTATACAGCCAGGTAGATTAGCAGGAATGTAAATACACTCACAATACATGTAATAAGGAAAAGAATGTGGGAAATGGCTCCCCTATTTCCCTCTTGCCCCAGCCATGGCTCAGGACCAGATTCGTGATCCTCTGAGATCAAGCAGGAGACCTGGGTTCGATCCGTGGGGGAGGATCCCCTGGAGAAGGAAACGACAACCCACTCCAGTATTCTTACCTGGGAAATCCCATGGACAGAGGACCCTGAGGGGATACAGTCCACCGGGTTGCAAAGAGTCGGACCCAACTGGGCGACTAGCACGCACACAACACAGATTCAGCCTGGGTTCAGTCACAGATCAAGCTGTTGTTTGAAGCAGAAAAGGGGGAAGGCTGCTACAGACAAAGAGGTGAAGCAAAGACAACCAATACAAGTCTCTTCTCATTGACCACAGTTCTGCAACCGTGTGTTTGTTGTTTTAATACAAAATAACAAAAATGCACGGTTTGCCTTTATTGTGTGCCCTCTGATGCCTGGTTATATTTTGCAGGACTTCACCTCCGTTTTAAAGCATTCGTCTCGCAGTGCCTCTCTTCGGCGCGCCGGCAGCAGGAGGTGGGTGGAGGGGGCCGCGGGGAGAGGCGGCAGGGGGACGCACATCCTACAAGGGGCCCGCACAGCTGCAGCCCTGCGAGACCCCGCCCCATGAGCTCATCCCCTGGCAGTGCAAATTAGGATGACATCATGCTTCTGGAAAGCTCCTGCAGCCCACCGCAGTGGGAGCGCTCTTGCTTTTCCCGAGCACAGGAAAAATTAGCATCGGTATTTCTAGCTGTTCCTGAGGAAATGGCATTTTATTCAGAGGTGTCGTGGGAAACCGAACACCCTGCCTGCGTTAGGATCAGCTTCTGTGGCAAAGGAAGACAGAGCTTATCAGTATAAATAAGTCACTGATTACGGGCCTTATCAGACTAGGAAGGTAAGTGGCATTCTTCAAAAATAGGCTCCGATTAAAATGGCCTTCCGGTTTCTTCAAAGTTATTTTAGCCAAAGAGTATTAAAAACACACGCACACACACACACACAACACCATAGCAAAAATATTAAGTAATAGTAACAATCATTGCCATTTATTTAGCTCTTGCTGTATGCTAGGGACTATGTTAAATGTTTCACATATGTTATCTAATTTAACCCCGTGTGTGTTGCTCAGTCGTCTCCAACTCTGCACTCCCATGGACTGTAGCCCACTAGGCTTCTCTATCCATGAGTTTCTCCAGGCAAGAATACTGGAGTGGGTAGCCATTCCCTTCTCCAGGGGATCTTTCTTGAGCCAGGGATCAAACCCATGATCTCTTGCATTGCAGGCAGATTCTTTAGTTTCTGGGCCACCAGGGAAACCCTATTACAAACTTCCTAAGTAGGCATAACCCCCCATCCCCCCACACACACTTTAAAAATGACAAAGCTGAGGCCGGGAGAGGTAGGTAATTTCCCAAGGTCAGAAAGCAGCAATTGGCAAAGCCCAGGGATTCGAGTCCAAAGCTGGCATCGTTAATCACTATGCTGCACTGCTCTGTAGGCCCTGGGACAGGCCTGTGCATGGTGATGTGTAATAACAACTCAACAAAATATAGAAGAGAGAATTGTTTCCACCAAGAACTCACAGGCCAAAGCTTGGCATGCTTGGCATGCCATACCTGCCATGCTTGGCATTTCTCATCTCATTAGAAACCCCATCCGGTAAAGGGGAAAGGAGGGTAGAGTACCGTTTATTAAGAACCTAAATGGAGTTTCCCTGGTGGCTCAGTGGTAAAGAATCCACCTACCAATGCAGGAGATGTTGGTTTGATCCCTGGGTCAGGAAGATTCCCTGGAGAAGGGAATGGCTACCCACTCCAGTGTTCTTGCCTGGAGAATCCTATGGGGAAAGGAGACTGGCAGGCTACAGTCCATAGGTTTGTAAACAGTTGGACACAACTTATTGACTAAACCACCACCACCTTCCCACATAGTTTGTCCTCTGCATTTCTTCCATCTGTATCCTTTATCTGTTTATTTTTATATACATTCTTTTCAAAATATTCTTTTCCACTATGGTTTATTACAGGATATTGAACATAGTTCTCTGTGCCATGCAGTAGGACCTTGCTGCTTATCCATCCCATATATAAAAGCCTACGTCTGCTAGCTCCAGCCTTCCACTTCATCCCTCCCTCACGTCTCCCCTGATCCTTTTATTATAAACCGGCAAAAAGTAGGTAACTGTTTTCCCTGATGCTGTGAACTACTCTAGCAAATTAGTTGAGCCAGAGGAAGGGGCTGTAGGAACCTCTGATGTGTAGCTAACTGGCCAGAATATGGGCTTCCCCAGTGACTCAGTGGTAAAGAATTTACCTGCAATGCAGGAGACATGTGTTTGATCCCTGGATCAGGAAGATTCCCCTGGAGGAGGGCATGGCAACCCACTCCAGTAGTATTCTGTCCTGGAAAATCCCATGGACAGAGCAGCCTTGCAGGCTACGGTCCATGGGGTTGCCAAAGAGTCAGACATGACCGAAGGGACTTAGCACGCACGCATAGGTAAAACCTAGACTTGTGATTCGTGTTGGCAGTAGGAGGCAGTCTTGTAGGGCTAGACTCCTTGTTCCATTTCAGATGCAGGTGGAGGAGAAGAAACAGTAGAGAGAGAAGGTGTGATGAAAGCTACCAAAAGGGGAGGAAATGCGATGTGGCATGATGGTTGTGTGTGGGGTTCTGGAGTCTGGGGGATTTAACTTTGGGTACAAGCTCTACTACAAACTCTGGGTGGCCTTGTGCAATAGACTCAACAGCTTTGAGTCTCAGTTTTCTCATCTGGAAAATGCGGGTGATAATACACTCTTCATGGTGTCATTGTGAAGATCACGTTTGTGGTAACTGAAATCTTGTGTCCTCTTGGCTCACAGAAAGTAACCATGTTTCACTGGATTAAGTGAGGACTGATCACTTTTCTGTGAATTTTGGGGGAAGATTTTCACACCAGAAACCCTTTTACTCCCAGCCCTGTCTTTTAAGCATTTGGTTTCTAACAGGGGTTGCAGTGAGGAAGCGCCACCCACTTGGCAGGTAACTGAGCACTTCTACTCAACTGTAGCGCTGATCATGATCAGAAATACAATCATGGCCCTGGGAGATTCCAATTGGACAGAGAATCTGTTCTCTGTGTGTGAGATTTCATTAAATCTGGGCTTATTAGGTATAATGAAACCTCACCCGTGGAGAAGAGATTTTGATTACTACTAGAAACCCCCAGAGCCAGGATCAAATTTTTGATTAGCTCTATTACAGAGAATCACCTGAATGGCAACTTCTTATCTGTGCCTAATATATCTGTCTGTAAAATTGCATGCCCAGTTCTAACACCTATTAAGCTAATAAGGCAGTGTGATTTTAATAGCATCAAAGTCTATGCCTTAAGGTGCCAGAAACAGAACACTCCTAGGGAGATGCACTAAGAGAGGAACTTTAAGCTTCAGTCACATGGCAAGGAAGTAGAATAAAAAAATTTAATTCCTATGAAAGCAATTTTTGTCTTATGGTTAAAAGGAGAAGTACACATACTTCCAGAAAATATTGTTTGTACACTTCATGACTATATCTGAAATCAGGCTGTATTGGTTTAACAATCTTTCATAATAGTTATGGATTTAGCTAACTGTGGCTCCAGATGATAAAGCATTACACTTACCAACAGTAAAAAATATATTTTAATTTCTAATTAAAAGAAATGCCTGGCTGGATGAAGCACAAACTGGAATCAAGATTGCCAGGAGAAAATTCAATAACCTCAGATACACAGATGATACCATTGTTATGGCAGAAAGTGAAGAGGAACTAAACAGCCTCTTGATGAAAGTGAAAGAGGAGAGTGAAAAAGTTGGCTTAAAACTCAACATTCAGAAAACTAAGACCATGGCATCTGGTTCCATCACTTCATGGGAAATAGATGGGGGAACAATGGAAACAGTGACAGACTTCATTTTTTTGGGCTCCAAAATCACTGCAGATGGTGAGCACAGCCATAAATTAAAAGACGCTTGCTTCTTGGAAGAAAAGCTATGACCAACCTAGACAGCATGTTAAAAAGCAGACATTACTTTGCCAACAAAGGTCCGTCTAGTCAAAGCTATGGTTTTTCCAGTAGTCATGTATGGATGCGAAAGTTGGACTATAAATAAAGTTCAGCGCTGAAGAATTGATGGTTTTGAACTGTGGTGTTAGAGAAGACTCTTGAGAGTCCCTTGGACTGCAAGGAAATCAAACTAGTCAATCCTGAAGGAAATCAGTCCTGAATATTCACTGGAAGGACTGATGTTGAAGCTGAAACTCCAATACTTTGACCACCTGATGCGAAGAACTGACTCGCTGAAAAAGATCCTAATGCTGGGAAAGATTGAAGGCAGGAGGAGAAGGGAATGACAGAGGATGAGATGGTTGGATGGCATCGCCGACTCAATGGACATGAGTTTGAGCAAGCTCTGGGAGTTGCTGATGGACAGGGAAACCTGGCGTGCTGCAGTCCACAGGGTTGGAAAGAGTTGGGCACGACTGAGTGACTGAACTGAACCGAAAAGGTTAGATTTCTTTTCTCCAACTGTGGGAGCATCTCCTTCCCCACTATTTTAAACTGGATGCTTGCAAACATGAATTCTGACCTTTGTTATTGTACAGTGAAGCTGGTGGTTTATACTAGGGGAAAGTTACTCTTTGTAATGAAACTGAAAACCCTCAAACAACATGAGTTGAATTTATTACAAATTGGGAAATGAAAGGTGTGATAAGGATGCCCCATGTGCCCAAGTTTTTATTAAACTTTAGAAACATATGTTTTATTAAACATAGAAACATATAGTTTGATAAATGAGACTTTCTTAAGATATTTACTTTACGTACTCTCATATTTGGATAAAAATAAGTTCGGAAGAGTTGACTCATTGGAAAAGACTCTGATGCTGGGAGGGATTGGGGGCAGGAGGAGAAGGGGACGACAGAGGATGAGATGGCTGGATGGCATTGCTGACTCGATGGACGTGAGTTTGAGTGAACTCCAGGAGTTGGTGATTGACAGGGAGGCCTGGCGTACTGTGATTCAGGGGTCGCAAGGAGTCGGACATGACTGAGCGACTGAACTGAACTGAACTGAACTGAAGTTCATCTGGGAATTTTTTTGAATGAAAGAGAGGCCAGTCTAAGACATAATGGGTTAAATACTATCTGTTTAAAGTTGCTCTTTATGACAGCCACCAAGTCATTAGTTGCAGCTGAATGGCCATCTGTCCCTACCTGTGATGAACAAGAACCAGATTCTATCTCAAAATGGACAGCATCCTCTAAATGGACAATCCATACCAACATTTTTGGAGCTTTATGCTATTCAAAGTAATTATTGTCATTATTTTAAATATCTATCACTTAAAAACAACTAGTAGAAGCAAAATTGGCAGTTTTTCTTTACACAAAAGCGTCAAGTATACATCAAGTTAAGTCTCATTGATATAGCACGGTCAAGGAATGGTGTCTGTGGTTATTCATACACTCAATTACCAGTGCTACATGGTCAATTTCTAATGAATTGGATTAAACAATGATGTATTGAACCCCCAAATATAACAAATACATCATAATGTTAAAAGACCTCTTCATGGATCACAGCTTTGTCATGCTGAAGGGGCTTGTGTAACTCAATGAAGCTATGAGCCATGCTGTGCAGGGCTATCTAAGATACAGAGGTCATAGTGAAGAGTTCTGACAAAATGTGATCCACTGGAGAAGGAAATGGCAACCCACTCCAGTACTGTTGCCTGGAGAATCCCATGGACAGTACAAAAAAGCAAAAAGATATGAGGCCAGAAGATAAGCCTCCCTCCCACCCCCTGTAGGAAGATCAAATTGCCAACATTCCTTGGATCGCAGAGAAAGCAAGGGAGTTCCAAAAAAACATCTACTTCTGTTTCATTGACTATACTAAAGCCTTTGACTGTGTGGATCACAACGAACTGTGGAAAATTCTTGAAGAGATGGGAAAACCAGACCACCTTACCTGCCTTCTGAGAAACCTGTATGCTAGTCGAGAAGCAACAATTATAACCAGACATGGAACAACAGACTGGTTCAAAATTGGGAAAGGAGTATGATAGGGCTGTATATTGTCACTCTGCTTATTTAACTTCTATGCAGAGTACATCATGTGAAATGCTGGGCTGGATGAATGACAAGCTGGAATCAAGACTGCTGGGAAAAATATCAACCTCAGATATGCAGATGATGCCACTTTAATGACAGAAAGTGTAGAGGTAAAGAGCCTCTTGATAAGGGTGAAAGAGGAGAGTGAAAAAGCTGGCTTGAAACTCAGCATTCAAAAAATTAAGATCATGGTATCCGGTCCCATCCCTTCATGGCAAATAGAAGGGGGAAAGCGGAAGCAGTGACAGATTTTCTTTTCCTGGGCTCCCACATCACTGTGAATGGTGACTACAGCCATGAAATTAAAAGACGCTTGCTCTTTAGAAGAAAAACTATGACAAACCTAGACAGTGTTTTAAAAAGCAGATAAATCACTTTGCCTACAAAAGTCCACATAGTAAAAGCTATGGTTTTTCCAGTAGTCATGTACAGATGTGAGAGCTGGATCATAAAGAAGACTGAGCACCAAAGAATTGATGCTTTTGAATTGTGGTGCTGGAGAAGACTCTTGAAAGTCCCTTGGACTGCAAGGAGGTCAAACCAGTCAATCCTAAAGGAAATCAGCCCTGAATATTCATTGGAAGGACTGATGCTGAAGCTGAAGCTCCAGTACTTTGCCTGCCTGAGGTGAAGAGCCCAAAACACCCTGAAAAGACTCATTGGAAAAGACTCCAATGCTGGGAAAGATTGAAGGCAAAAGGAGAAGGGGGCGACAGAGAAAGAGATGGTTAGCTAGCATCACCAACTCAATGGATATGAGTTTTAGCAAATACCAGGAGATAGTAGACAACAGAGGAGCCTGGTGTGCTGCAGTCCATGATGCTGCAAAGAGCCAGACATGACTTAACAACAACAATGTTAAAAGAAATATTCTGGTGATATTTCAATACTTCAAAGTCATTTCTACAAATTCCAAATGTCACTGCTTTCTACATGTGTGAAAGTACCAGTTAGTAATGACTGAATACTAGACATCTAGATAACATCAAGTTAAAGACAGTTTTATTCTTTGTTACACTGTACATTTTCCCTTTATATAATACTTTGGGCTGATCCAAAACCTAGTTACTAAGGACTAGGAACAATTAAGAATGAAACACAAACAATATCATAATTGCACATCACATTAAGGAAGGACTTTTCCAAAATTACAAAAATGAACAACCCCATTCAAACCAGCAACAATGTTTTCAAACAGAGGCTAAAAATATTAAGTAAGCAAAGACCGATTATTATGTGCACATAATGCAGGACAGACAATGATTTTGTAATTTTATCCTGCTTGGAACTCATAGGACTTCTTGAATTTGTACCTTGAAATCTTTCAACAGCTTTTGCAGAATCACACTTGTCTCTTCAAACACTGCTTCTGCCTTAATCTCTTGCCTCTGAAAATCCAATTACATATTATATCCACACCCCCACTTCTGGATTTTCTATCCTTCTGTTTCTTTGTGCTGTTGTGGGATTCCCTTTCCCTGTTTACTAATTCCTCTACTGTGTCTAAGGGCTTCCCTGGTGGCTCAGAGGTTAAAGCGTCTGCCTGCAATGTGGGAGACCTGGGTTCGATCCCTGGGTCGGGAAGATCCCCTGGAGAAGGAAATGGCAACCCACTCCAGTATTCTTGCCTGGAGAATCCCATGGACAGAGGAGCCTGGTGGGCTACAGTCCATGGGGTCGCAAAGAGTCGGACATGACTGAGCGACCTCACTTTCTCTTTCTACTGTGTCTACTCATGGCAGCCACTATCAAGTGAGCTCCCTGACCTCAATAATCCTTACCATCTAACTTTCACACCATGAGTAGCTTCCTTTTACATTAGATCAGGGTTGATTTGTATGACCAGATAGGTATGGTTTGTATGACCAGAACATCATAGGGTCGACAGAAGTGGTGGTGGGAGACTTCTGAGGCTAGGTCATCAAAAGCATTGCACCTTCTGCCTCGTGCTCTTGGATTTCCAGCCCTGAGGAAAACCAGCCACCCTGTTATCAGGACACTCAAGCAGCTCCATAGAGAAACCCACATCGAAAGGAACCAACTTCCCATCTATATGAGTGAACCCCCTTTAGATGGTTCCAACCCCAGTTAAGTTTTTAGATGACTGTCCCCCAGCCAATTATCTGATGGCAACCTCATGAGAGAGTTTGGGCAAAAATCAGCCAAATTAGCCATTCCTGAATTTCTGACTCACAGAAACTATGAGAAAGATTATGGGATTATTGCTGCCTTAAGTTACTAAGTCTTAGGATGATTTGTTACATGGCAATAATTAGCTAATCCACCCATCAATCAAGTTTTAAAATTCAGATCTTGGATTTTTCAGGTGGCTCATTTTGAGAGTTTCTCGTTCTTGTCTAAAATTTCCAGCCTTAAAAAATCTCACAGAACATATTAAGAATATTTTTTGGAACTCTGTTTGTGAAAAATTATGTGGAGCCCATGTTTCCATTACCTGTTGTTTTTCTTTTTTTTTTTTAATCCATACTGTTTGCTTTCCTCATGAGCCTATTATTAAAATAGTAGACACAGTATATGAAAATTTGTAGAAACAATATGAGATCTTGATAACATTCTCTTCCTTGAAAGAGATTTTACTTTGCTTTGCTATCAACAGGTTTAGAAGCCAGAAATCTGAGATCATCTTGTTTCAATTTCAAGGATTAAAAATGACTTAAAGTTGTGTTTCCAGCTCTGAGAGGATAGTCTATTTACAGTTTGTATTAACTTCTGGTGGGTAGATATTTAGTGTCTTAGTACAAAGTCTGGTATATTTACCAGGCGCACCTCAGCTTTGGCGGGTTCTAGAGACCAGTTTTATTCATCTAGTCCATGGGGCTGTAGGAGTCCTGTTCAGTTTCTCAGCCTTTCAGTTATGTTTTCTGGGGTCAGCAGACATCTGAGAGAAAAAGTGGCCCCTCATGGCAGGCTCACTCTAGATTTTCTTATTTCTCACATTTCCCCCATAATTCTGCCTGGTTAGATCTCTGATGTCTCCAAGCAATTCCAAGTGAGTATATTTCATCCAGGTTTTATTGCTCTCAGTAGGAGGATTGGCCTAAATTTTGACCGTTACAAGAAGTGGAAGTCTTTACATTGTTTTATTAGCTAATCTAGAACACTTCAGACAACAAAAACAAAATATGTACTTTCTTTTTTTTTTTTGGCTAAGAGCCTAATGGCATCACTTTTCCAAACCACTTTACATAGTATAGGAATTAGTACTCTTTAAATAAAGTTGTAAACATTTACTACAAGTCAGCCCATCAGAAGAGTATAAAAAAACTCCTATTGATAGAAATAAACTCTTTCTAGAGAATGTCAAGCCAATTCCTCCAAGGCCAAATCCCTAGACAGGTAGGCTGTTGCTCCTCACATTTAGCCTTCAGAATACGGCCCTGGTCTAGCTCTGTGGGGAACCCGGCAGTCATGCTGTGAGACACTCAGCACTGTGGAGAGGCCTTCAGGCCGCTGAGAACATTCCCCACCATTTCTGGATTGTTTGATACCATCATTACACCAGAAAGCATAAAAGTTAGTTACTGAGCAAACAAAAGAAAGAAATATTTCCAACATGTAAAGAGATCTTATTTTTATAGTAATATGACTATTAATAACAATTACACTTCCTGTAAGGGTCAAAATTTAGACCAACTCTCCTACTTAGACTATTAGATCAAACAAGATAAACTAGAACTTAAAACATTTTTGATTAGGAATGGAGGAAACAAATTCCCACATGTAACAAGGTCATTTTAAAAGGAATATTTTAAGTCTGTATTATAGACAAAACCTTTTTACTGCTGAAATATAGTTTATCTAAAATAGAAAGCTGAACATTTAATGAAGATGTTTTTGCAAGTTTTACCATGTATCCCAATTGAATTACAGGATTTTATAAGAACTACAGGACTACAGAATCACACTCTTGATTTATTGATTTGGGACTCAAATGTTCAAAGTAGGTTTTTTTTTTTTTTTAACTTTTTATTTTATACTGGAGTAAAATCGATTTACAATGTTATGTTAGATTCAGGTGTACAGCAAAGTGATTCAGTTATATATACACATGGACCTATCTTTTTCAAATCCTTTTTCCATTTAGGTTGTTACATAATATTGAGCAGAGTTCCCTGTGCTATATAGTAGCTTCTTGGTTTTCTATTTTTAAATATAACAGTGTGTACATGACCATCCCAAACTCTCTAACTATCCTTTCCCTCTCGTTCCTGCCCCCTCCCAACCGTAAGTTCTTTCTCTAAATCTGTGAGCCTGTTTCTGTTTTGTAAATAGGTTCATTTGTATCATTTTTTAAAGATGCCGCATATAAGGGCTATCCTGTGATATTTCTCCTTCTCTGTCTGACTGACTTCACTCAGTGTGACACTCTCTAGATCCATCCATGTTGCTGCAAATGGTATTATTTCATTCTTCTTAATGGCTAAGTAATAAAATAGAAGTACAGATAAATGGAATGGGATAGAAAGCCCAGAAATAAACTCATGCACCTATGATCAATTCATCTACAGCAAAGGAGGCAAGAATATACAATAGAGAAAAGACAGTTTTTTGAATAAACGATGCCGGGAAAACTGGACAGTTACAGGTAAAGAAATGAAATTAGAACATTCTTTAACACCGTACACAAAAATAAACTCAAAATGGATTAAAGACTTAAATTTGAGATTGGATACTATAAAACGCTTAGAGGAAAACATAGGCAGACCATTCTCTGACATAAATGACGGCAATATCTTTTTTTTAAATCTATCTCCCAGAGTAATGAAAATAAAAACAAAAATAAACAAATGGGACTTAAACTCAAAACATTTTGCACAGCAAAGGAAACCATAAATAAAACAAAAAGACAATTCTTAGAATGGGAGAAAATATTTTGCAAACGAAGCAACTAACAAGAGATGAATCTCCAAAATATACAAACAGTGCATGCAGCTCAGAATCAAAAAAATGAACAACCTAATCACAAAATGGGTGGACACTTAAATAGATACTTCTCCAAAGAAGACATACAGATGGCCAAGAGGCACATGAAAAGATGCTCAACATCACTAACTATTAGAGAAACGCGAATCAAAACTACAATGAGGTATCACCTCACACCAGTCAGAAAGGCTATTATCAAAAACTCTACAAATAATTAATGCTGGAGAGGGTGTGGAGAAAAGGCAACCCTCCCGCACTGTTGGTGGGAATGTCAATTAGTACAGCTACTATGGAGAAGAGGATGGAGACTCCTTAAAATAGAACTATAATAAAACACTAAAAACAGAACTACACTATAATCCTGCAATCCCATTCCTGGGTATATATCTGGAGAAAAACATGGTCTGAAAGGATACATGCACCCCAATGTTCATTGCAGCACTGTTTACAATAGCCAAGACATGGAAGCAACCTAGACATCCATTGGCAGAGGAATGTATGAAGATGTGGTACAAAGTAGGTTATTTGTTGACAGAAAGCCCAGTGTTTTTATCTCCATCACTATCTATTGATGGCAATTGACACATGAAGCTGGCCCTCAGACTGAGACACAGCCACTACAGGGAGACTATGCTCTATTAATAAATAATCATCAAGTTTCTTTATTCATCTCTACCATGTCTGAGATTTCTCTAATTTTCTACTCTTACTAAATCATCCTGCAAATTGCTTGCTCCTCCTACCCTTTCTTCTATACACCCCCCGGCCATTTCGATCTGTTCAAGAATCTTCAATGATTTCTGGGTACTTACCCAGATCTTCAAGGCGTCAACATTATCTGGTATCAGTCTCCTTATTCTTTTTCAGATAAACCTCTACTTTATATGTCAGTCATTTCACTACTCCCCACATGATGCTTATTTTTGCTTTTGTGATTCTCTTCCAGCTTAGATGCTCTCCTTTCTCTTTATTTATTCAAACCGTATTCAAGATTGAGTCATCAAATACCAAGGACCTAGCACTCTTATTTATTAGACTCAAACACTACTTTTACATACATATTTTTTCTATCAAATCTGATCCATGCTTGCAATTCTTTTCATTGAGATTATTGCAAAAAACTTGAAGAACAACAACAACAAAAAACTTGAAGAACATTATATACCAACTTTCATTTTATTAATGGTATTGCAAACCTGCTGAGTCAGAGGCAGAATCTTCATAGTCTTCTAAAGTGCCACTCACAAAATCTTCATTCAACAAATGCCTTTAAATACATTCAACTTAGTGTCCAAATCTAAGTAACAGTCTTTCATTGGCCCATAATGAGACTGCTTAGCCCAGAATCATCATTTGAGTCACTCCTTTGCCAATAAGTTACCCAGATGACAAAATAAAAAGGTCAAAACTCATTCTGATAGAGACCTAATGCCTGGTGGATTATTTCCTTCCTTGGGTTATGCAAGGGGACGAAATGACAGACTCTGCTATGTTAATTATAGATTTCCTATTTCATGACTCCATATTTTCAGTATGAAATATGCAGACCTTTTTTTTTTGTCAACTAAAGGATATTTAAACAAGTTTACAATTAATTTTTTTCTAGATGCCTTAAGCAAATCATTCTCTTAGATTCATGTTCAGCGAATGTTTCTTTGATACTTATGCTTGACAGAGAGAAATAAAATATAAACAGGAAAGAAGGAATTCCAGTTCAGCATATTAACCAAGGAAAACATTAACTGTCCTTCAGAATACAGTCCGCAAATAGTCTGTTTCACTGCTGCAAGGTCAACAGAATTATCCTGTGGTCTCTCTGCCTAGCCGATAAACTCTTAGTTAAAGATTGCTTCATTCCTTTCAAAGGAGGCTGGTATAAGGTTATATGCTATTTCAGTGGACAACTTTAAATTTTCTCTTTGTTTGCAATACATTTTCCTTAATGTATAAAGCCTATTTTGATGAATTAGCAAGAAATATAACTTTATGCTCCTAAAGTCAGAGGTCTTAGAATTTTAGTAGCCCTTATTTAAATATTATTGTTTCTATAGCAGTGGTCCTTTACCCTGTCTGTCCATGAAAATTACTATGGGAGTTTTTAAAAATATATTGATGTTTGAGCCCACCCCAGAATTCTTTATTTAATTAATCTGGCCTAAGGCTATAGGCCTTAAGGCTTTTTTGTTTGCAGTTTTTCTGTTGCTCTGTTTTTTTTTTTTTTTTTTAATTTAATGTGCAGTAATGGTTAAGAATCACTATTCCAAGCAGAGAGCAAATGGGAGGACCAGAATAACTGGGTAAGAGAAATAAGTTTTGAAACAATTAAAAAAAAAAAGTAGGGGTTTCCTTGGTGGGTCAGTGGTAAAGAAGCTGCCTGCCAATGCAGGAGATGCAGGTTTGATCCCTGGGTTGGGAAGATCCTCTGGAGAAGGAAATGGCTACCCACTCCAGTATTCTTGCTTAGGGAATCCCATGGACAGAGTCTGGCAGGCCACTGTCCATGGGGTCCCAAAAGAGTTGGACATGACTTAGCAACTAAACAACAATAACAACAATAAAAATAAAAACCATAATTTATTCAGTACTTATATATGTATACCAGATAGCATGCTAAGCATGTTTCATATTGCATCAGTTATCTATTGCTGCATAACAAATGACCCTAAAGCTTAATGGCTTAAACAACAAGCATAGTCTCATGGTTTCTGTGATCAGAAATTTGGGAGTCACTTAGCTTGGTGTTCTGGTTCAAGGTTTCCCTTGAGTTTGTAGGCAAGATACCAGCCAGGATGGCAATCATGTGAAGGCTTGACTGTAGACAGACCTTTCATAGAAAGGGTCAATGGCAAGGGGGTGGCAGGAAAAGGTAGTTCTTTGCTGACTGCTGGCAGGGGTGCTCAGTTCTTTACCGTGTGGGCCTCTTCACTGAGCTGCTAGAGTGACTTCACAACATGGCAGCTGGCTTCCCCCAGAGCAAGCGATCCCAGAGAAAGCAAGGAGGAAGTCATCTGCCTTTTACGACCTAGTGTTGGAAATTATATATCATCAATTGTGCCACATTTTATTCACTAGAAGTGAATCACTAAATATAGTCCACTCTAGGGAAAGGCAGTCAAGCTCCATCTTTTGGTGGTAGGAGTATCCAAGAATTTGTGGCCATATATATACACACACACAAACACACACATATGTATACACACACACACACACACATATATTTAAATAAAGACAAATGTATTAGATTACAATTCTGGCAGTCAGAAGTTCAAAGCAGATCATCAGGACTGCATTCCTCCTAGAGATGATAGGGGAGAAACTGGTTCTTTTCCTTTTCCAGCTTCTGGAGGGAGCCTGCACTCCTTCTCCCTCCATCTTCAAAATCAGCAGCCAGTGAAGCATCTTCAGTCTCCCTCTACTGCTATTGTCACGCCGGCTTTTGATTGACCCTTCCCTTCCCTCTTATAAGGATCTTTATGACTACATTGAAGTTGAACCTGAATATCCCACCCAGATATTTCAGAATCGCCTGAGAACTCAATATTCTTAAATTAACACATCTTTAAAGTCCCTTTTTCAATGTAAGGTAACATATCGCACAGGTTTCAAGGATTAACACATGGACATTTTGGGGGGACCATTATTCTACCACACTGTCTAAGCTGCTGGGTATAGACGCCTTCTGAAATCCATTCCATTTGAATCTAAACATGCCAAAATATTTCTAAGTTGTGTTACACAACTAAAAATGAACAAAAAAATGTATTCTCATTGTAAAATATGCAAATACTACGATAAAATTGATTTTACTTCACCATCACATTTAATTTCCTTCCCTCTAGGTGATTATTATTATAAACGAGCACCATCTATGTTATGAAGTCTATCTACATATCTGCATAAAATAAATGGACATATATATATATTTTTTTAATTAACTCTTTATTTGGAATAATTTTCAAATAGATTTATTGAAGAGTTGTATAAAACAATACAGAAGGGGACTTCCCTGATGGTCCAGTGGTTAAGACTTCATACTTTCACTGCAGGGGGTTCAGGTTCAATTCCTGGTCAGGGAACTAGATCCCACATGCCTCAATTAAAGATCCTGAGTGCCACAATTAAGACTCAGCACAGTCAAAAAATGACAAGTATCAAAAAAACAATACAGAGATTTCCTGTATACCCCTAACTTCACTTTCCCCTAATGTTATTTCACATTACTCCAATATGTTTGTCAAAGTTAAGCAGCCCAAACTAGAACATTACTATTAACTAAACTCCATTTCATTACTATTCTTTTTTTCTCTTCCAAGATCCATCTAGGATACTACATTGCATTTAGTTGCCATATTTCCTCTAATGTTTGATGATTTCTCAATTTTTCCAAGTTTTTTAAGACTTCAGTTGGTTTTAAGGAGTGCTGGTCATTTATTTTGTAAAATGTCCCTCAATTTTGGTTTGTCTGATGTATTTTCTCATGAGTGGACTGTGGTTATGTGTTTAGGGAGGGATTACCAACAGAGGTAAAGTGCTTCTCTCATTACACCGCTGCAGAAAGGAGATCTTATCAACATGATGTTCCTATCATCATATTCACCTTGACCTTTTACTCTTTAGGGATATCTACCAGGCGTCTCCACTATAAATCTAATATTTTTCCTTTTCCACACTCTTTTCTTTAGAAGTGAATCACTAAGTCTGGTTCATACTGAAAATGAAGGGAGTCAATATCTACCTCCAAGAGGAAGGGTATCTACCTAAGTTATAAAGGATTTTCTGTAGGGAACATTTGAGTGGACATGTTATTTTAGAGCTGCACACATATATTCTATCATTCAGTTTTTACAACGACCCCAGAGGACCATTGCTATTCCTATTTTATAGATGAGAAATCTATACCTCAAAAAAGTCAAGTGATATGCCAGAGGTGACACAGCCAGTGAAGCCTGCCTTTTAATGTGAGGTTGGTTTGATACCAGAGTCTATATTCTTTTACTGAGCCCCTTGACCTTTGTACTATTAAGAACCTATTATTGTTGGTACTATTCAAATGTATTTTTAATATTCTACAAAATTCTCAAGAACTTGTTAGAGAAGGCAGTACAGGGTTTGTGCTCAGTTGCTCAGTCAAGTCTGACTCTTTGCAATCCCTTGGACTATAGCCTGCCAGGCTCCTTTGTCCATGGACTTTTCCAGGCAGGAATACTGGAGTGGGTTGCCATTTCCTCTTCCAGTGGATCTTCCTGACCCAGGGATCAAACCTGTGTCTCCCTTGTCTCCTGCATTGGCAGGCAGATTCTTTACCCCTGAGCCACCTGGGAAGCCCAATTCAGGGCTTACTTGCTTATATCTGGTTGCGTATTGTTTCCCTGATGTATGTCTAGCTTTCCCAATCAGACTTGAAAGCAGGGACAAGTTTTATACACTCTGCCTCCTCTGAACACCTAATACACAGGTACTCAGAAAATACTTCTTGCCTGAAAAGAAAGTGACTCCCTTTCCTCATAGTTTCCCATACTGTCTTGAGCATCTACCAGGGGACTACAGTGGTTGATCCCTTCCTGCTCAGACCCAGGGCTAAGCCCTAAGATATGACAGGTTCACATCAAAATGACTGAATAGAACCTGGGGGTCAGGCTAGAACTTCAGGAAAAGCAAGGAATGTTGAGATTTTCCCTCTCTCTACTCTAATGTGCAATTAAGTATCTGATGAGAACATTTACCAATTTGGATTATTTTACAAATGCTCAGCCCAGAGATCCATCAGGCTACGAGTACAGTTTTTGGATTTCTAAAGTAGTGCATTGTTTTCATCCCACCAAAGATTAGGAGTCATATTTGTGGGTCATACCTAACAAGTCATTTTCTCCAGACCTTGGGTTATTTGGGAGTCTTGATTCCAGGAAAACCATTAGTCTTTCTGTCAACCTTTCTTCCATGGCAGGTATCCATGGCTCAGGTGAGTGTCCCAAGTGTGTGCCTGCTAAGTCGCTTCAGTCATGCCCAACTCTCTGTGACCCTATAGGCCATAGCCCACCACGCTCCTCTGTCCACAGGATTCTCCAGGTAGGAATACTGAAGTGTGTGTCATGCCCTCCTCTAGGGGATCTTCCCAACCCAGGGATTAAACCCATGTCTCTTATGTCTCCTGCATAGGCAGGAGTATTCTTTACCACTAGTGCCTGGGAAGCCCACACTTGGATTTAGTTGAATCACTCTGTCTCCCTGGGATACAGAAGCAAACCTTTCCTCTGGAGAGGAAGGCAGCAAAGTTCCAATCTTCTCTCCCCATCCTTCCTGACCTTGTCCTGTTTGCTGTGTAGATGGACAAACAGAAGCAGTCCAAGGAAAGGGGCTAGCTCTGGATAAACGTGTTTGTCAACATGCTAACCAACTTAGGGAGGGTTAGCAAAGTTCTCCATTGGAAGATAATAGTGCATCAGGTCAGTTACATTGCAAAACATTTTCCTTCTCCTCCAGCCTTTTAGCAAGAAGGTACGTTCAGAAACCATGTCTGGTTTCTCTCTCTCCATTCAAAGCACTGTCTCCTGGAGCAGCAGAAAAGAAGGAGGTTGTTTCCTCACCTACCTTTAGAGTTGAGAGACTCTCAAATCTAGATCCTTACTCATAGACTCCAGGGAAAAAGAAAAAGCCTCCCCACCAACCAATGCGAGGCATAAAGACTCAGCAACATTTATAAACATGCTTAAGGCTGTGTCTCTATGATGGTAGTGGGTATATATCCTTACATGTCTCAGTAAGTAAATATGAACTAAAATATAAATGTGTTCTGGAAAGAGAAAAATATGGGCGTGGGGATGTTCAGAGAAGCAGGTAATTTTCAGAGCTAACCTAACTACTTTTCCAGCTGTGAGATGCCATTGTGCGCCTTCTCCATTCCCACCTGATCTCTGAGGGCTCCTGGGAACTCAGTCAGCCCGGAGTCCCCTCTCCAGCCCAGAACCCTCTCTCCAGCTCATCACTGTCAGCACAGTAACACTGCCACCTACCACCCACGCGACCTTCCCTGGTGAAACAATCTCTCTAATCTTGACCCTGCCACCTACTACCTACGTGATCTTTACCAGGTAAATCAATCACTCTGAATCTGACTCACTGAATACTCGAGAGGTATCAGTGCCTAACTGCATTAAGGTCACGAGAGCGTAAATGAGTTAACTAATTAGTGTAACATGCTTATTAGCACAGTGGATGGTTCAGTCTGTGATGGCTTTTATAATTATTGAAACGTCCGTTCCTAATGATCTGAAGACTTCAGGATATGTGAAGTGAAATGTGGCTCTAAATTAAGGGGAAAAGTTAGACATTTTCATGACAAAATCAGTGAATAGCTTCCAGGTGGCAGGATAGGGAGATCTTTCTAGACTTGAAATGAGGCTAGTCTAATTTAAGGTGTGTTGTGAGTGTAAAACAAATGCCAGATTTTGATGACTTATTTTGAAAAAAAAAAAATCTAAAATCATTAATCATTTAAAAATATTGATTACATGTTGAAATGATAATGTTTCAGACATGTTGGGTTAGATAAAATATAACTTACTAATTTCACTTGCTCTTTTCATTTTTTAAAATGTGACTATGAGAAAACTTAAAATGACATGTGTCTTGCAACATAATATTATTTTTTTGCACTGTGCCATTCTAGAACACTGAAGGAACACTGAGAGAAGTACTCCATTGAATTACACCCTAGGCCATGAAAGAGTTAATGCATCTCCCCAAGATACTGCTTGAAAGTTACCCAGTTACAATGGAGCATGAAGCCAAATATGTCACAAACTGCTAATCACATCATTAAATATAGTTTCCCCTATTGCATTGTGTAATCACTTATGAGAGCAAAGAGCTTAGAGACTTTCAAATTACAGAAATTTTCAAATAGCCAGTCAAGAAATGTTCTTGTCATCCCTGCTACATTTGTCTTGATCTAATCTGGCTGCAATTTAATGCATGGCATTTTTATCACAATCCACAAATGCACTCAACTAGCACAAATACACTTATTTATGCACAGAGCCAGGGAAAGGGTTATCTTTGCTTAAAATAATGTGCTTAACTAATGAACTGTCCCTTTAACTGTTGGGGAGGCCAGAGGTAATGGGCAGACACACATGAACTAAACCAATACTAAATCTTCACATAGTTAATTACATGGTTTACATGAACCAGAGGATAAACAGGTGCATCTCCATTTTTTATGGATCCTCAAAACTCAGCCCTAGTTCCTAAACTTTTAACTTACCCCTTGTGGTAGTAAATTGCTACAAAAAGGAATCAAAACAATATAAAAGAAACAAACAGAAAGAAACTACCCCTGTATGCACTGATGAACTCTCTTTTAAAGAAATCTACAGTCAATCATTTAAGAGAAACATTTACAATTGAGATGGTCAATTTTTAAAATGTGTAAGTAAATTTAGAATGAAAATTGTGTGTGTGTTTTTAAGAGGAGAACCATCTCTTCCACTCCTATCACATCATATAACATTTTCCTAAAATATACTTTAAGTATAGGTATCATCCTCTCAACATACTTAATATAAAAAATGTTAAATTCCCAAATTCATAATTAAGGAACTAAATAATTTTACTTCTTTTGAGCCCCTGTGGAGTTAAGCAGTGTTACATTATATTTTTGATGGCACCCTTTACTTCTTCAATGTTATTATCTATTATATTAAACTTTAAAGATAATCAAGGCTAAAAAAAATTCAATTCAAGGAATCCCTTGAGCACAGAGGGAAATTCCTTAGTTACGGTTGATAAGGAGGTGGCAATTACACAGCTCAGTTCTAGCACCAGAAAAATGTTCTAGAGAAATCTAACTACAGATGGGCATAACAGCTTCCAGAAATAACGCTCTGTGTTAATAATGTCTGGTATCTTAATGTATTGGCCACCCACTTGAGCCAAAGTTTATTTGAATAGCGGAGATACCCTAAACTTACACTAAATAGAATACTTTAAAAAATTTATATGCAATTTTGCTAGAAAGCATGTATATCACAACAGGAAGGATTCCTATACATTTAAGTGTTTCCATTTTTTAAAAAAAATGTACTTTGCAAACTTTGCCAGTCCTCTTTCTGGGTCTGGCCAAATTCCACAGATCAGATTACAGCTGAAAAAACACCATACTTCAAAATGAAGTGGAACACGAGCTTGGAACTAACTAAGCAGATTCTAAAGACAGACAGGGTGTATGAAACAGGAACAAGCAGGCCCTTTGGAAAGATAAGGAAAACATCAAAATTGTCTCAAGTGCTCTTAGCTGATTAAATATATTTCTGCCAGGGGAAAGTAGATTTAATTTCCTAGTACAACTCAGACTTTCTCAGGACTCTTGTGAGGATTGCAAAATGGTGCAATCATTCTGCAGAACTGTGTGACAGTTTCTTATAAAATTAAACAAATATCTACTTTATACTTCTACGTGTTTACCCAAGAGAAATGTAACCTCACACAGGACTGTTCTCAGGGCTGTTGGAAAGATTAAATGAGACCATGTGTGTGGAAGTGCACACAGAGTCGTGCATGTGGTAGGAACTTATGAAATAATATTTTCAATCTCCTTTCATGTATTTGGATGTAATAGCATATAGGATTTCAACAGTGCAGATTTTCATTTATATCCTGGTTCTACTATTCACCTGTCATATCCATTCATCCGACCTTTTTTGAGTACAACTCTGTGCCAAGCACGCTTCTAGATGTTGTGGATACCATACTTAATGTGATAGCTCCAGTCTTTACTCTCATGGGGTTTACATTCTAGTGCCCTGGACAGGATGATTAAGTTTTCTTCACTTCCCTGTCTATCTCCGTAATTCTGGAGGACATAAGAATCAACTAAAAAAATCTGTGCTTTCAAGTATTTTACAAACAGTGGAGGCAACAGACAATGGAAGCAAATTCAATGGTGAATTTTGGCAGTAGGTGCTGTGAGAGGAGTAAGGACTCAGTGCTGTGGGGAATGGGCTCTGAACTCTGCTTGCTGTCAAGGAGACTGATTACAGGAGTGAACCAGAGAAGGCTTCCTGGAGGAAGAGCATTGAAGTGAAATCTGTAGAGTAAACCAGGCAAAACCTACTCCCAAATTCACCATATTATCAGAAAGATAAAATGAGGATATAGTTGTAAAGGCACTAATCAGTCCATGAAGTCCTTTATAATTTAAAGAGCAATAGCATTAAGATGGAAAATTGGTGGGTAGTCTTGAATCCAGTTCATACTCTCTCTGACAGTATGTTTTCTTCCTAACATATGTGCTTAATCTGGGCTTCCCACATCTGCCTCCTGGGATCCCAACACTTCAAGCTTTCTGCTTGAAGGGAGTGGGTCACTGAATAAATTGTAATCATACGGGGCCAATTTTGACTTCCAGTCAAGTTTCTGGATTTGCTAAATTTATAGTCTGCGGTGTAGCTCTGTGGTTGGCCACACCGGCCTCTAGCCATGAAACAGGCTTTTGCAACAAACCAAGATTCTTGCTCTTCTGGAACCCATTGAGTACTTAATAATTTGTTTTTTTAATTTAATTGAAAGGCTCTGTTTATGGGACTCAAATACAGTTTATACCATAAATAATCAGAACTTTAAAGCCATGCAAAAAAGCACCAACTCTGCTGGAAAACCTTTGATCTGTACTTGATGCTTTGTTTTATATGCTACACACACCTCTGGGAAAAAAGGGAAGTAGGAAGTGGGACTGGGGACACTTGTGGAGAAAATTCCTGCTTCCAACTATTGAGGAATTAAAATGAACTTGGAAAAGGATGTCATTAGAGAAATGTAGACTACGTTCAGTACATCCTCAGTCCATGGAGTGCACTTAGGCTGACTGAAGGCCTTCATGATTGCATTAGCAATTAGGATGGAAGTCACTCCAACTACATGAAACTTAAACCATTTCAGTAACTTAAAAAAATATTTAAAACACTTTATTTTCCTCTTGGGAGGTTGTGATAGTTAATAAAGCAATAATTCTTGTAATGACAAGGGTTTATGTGATATTATAACTCAATGTTAGAGATGTTTTCTGGATTTTCAGAAAAAAAAAATGAATTATGATAAAAGATGCCCCTCCATCAAATAATGGCAAGTAGATACTCAGAAACCAAATCTGTGGTATATCCAACAAAAGTGGGCCCTATGCAACGTTTAATAGAACCCTTTCCTCAACTGGGGTATACTTGAGCCCCCTCATGTGAATAGGGAAAGTATTATGATGCAAGACGAAAGAAAATTTTTTTATTTTGGGGGAAGGACAAGATGAAACCAACCATAAAAGGTGCCCAAGGCATCTGAGTCAAGTCCATCAGCCAGTCCTGCCAGCCCTGGCATCAATGCCTTATACTCATACACAATCAGACTTCTGACTTCAGAGTTCTCACTCTGCTCTGGAAGAATCTAACAGGCTTCCCTCATAGTCTGATGACCCAAACCAATGGTTTAGCAACATCTTCTTCTTTTTTGAACCACTATATAGAAACAGTGAAGGACAGGGAGGCCCAGTTGCTGCAGTCCGTGGGATTGCTAAGAGTCAGACACAACTTAGCTACTGAACAATAGCATATAAAAATAAACATCCTTGATGAGTGGAAATGGAAGAGGAATGGGCAATGATGGTGGGAAATAGCAGGAGAAAAAGCAACTAGCTTTTGGGTGGGAAGAGGAATGAGTAGGAGAAATTTCTGGAAAGAAGACTGATTGGAACAAGGGAGACTTGGCTTAGAATCAGAAAAGAAGAGGAAGTTAGCTAGTTTGAAGATGTCTTCAAGTTCTAAGCCTCCAGGAGCCGTGTCAGGCCTGGAGAACAGTGAGGAGTATAGAATTTCACCTCAACCATTGCTTATTTAACAAATGCATATTCAGCACTTAACTGTCTAATCATTGTTTTTGGTGCTGGGGATTCAGCAATGAACCAGCAGAAACAAAACTCCTTGTTCTCATGGAACTTAGGTTCCCTGGGCAGGTCCAAAGCAGCTTGATATCCAGGTTCCTCTTCCAATGAGTTGAGGGTGTTTTTGAAATGAAACAGGACCCTATGGTCCTTGCTGCCCCCCGCCCCCCACCCATGTCCTCCGCCTGCCTTTTGCCTATGGAAAACTTTGGTCAAAGAATAAGTTTAATCAGAGAATTGAGAAAGAAAACAGTCTAAGGAGACTAAATAATAATAATGCAGTCATTAAGCATAGTCAAGGACCTTTAGTTCTTTCTCAAGGGCAATAGATAATATTCTGAGCCATATCCTGTGAGCTGTCTTAAACATACTGAAACACCAGGCGGAGAAGTTAACTACATTAACAGATGACCAGACTATACCCAGGACATGAGCTGCCACGATTTTAAGAACTGACTGCAAAAAATGGGAACAAATGGACCCTAGAACTGAAGACTGACTGTAACTAAAACAATGAAGATGGTGCTGGTCAGACCACTAATGACCAATTCAAAGATGACTGTTAGAGATCATGCAGCCCCCTACCACACTGTCTATAAAAGCTCTCACCCACTGCTTGTCAGGTGGGGGAGAGTCAGCCTTTGGACAGATGTCCACTACCCTCCCCGCTACCCCTAGCATCTGAAATAAAGCCAACTTTCCTTTCCACCAACCTGGTCTGTTTATTGACCCCCTACACATACCTTTCGGTAATACTTTCAGTCCCTCTACCCAGCAAAGAGTTCCACCTTCTAATTCTTAAGGTCTGTGCCATTTTAACCATCTTCAAATGACCAACAGGCTTTACCCTCCTAGTAGATTATAATCCCTTTGACTTGAAGACCATATCCCTTCTTATTTTATATTTAAAGCACAGAAAGAAACATAGAGCCTGGATCACTTAACACATGTGCAGTTACCGCTCAGCAAATATCGTCTGAGGGAAACGGTCCCTGAAGAGAGGAGCAAGAAGTGAGCCCCTGGGACCCTGCCCCAGGGTGTCAGTCACCATCAAGGGATGGACCTGTCCTCCATCCCTCCTTCCTTCCTGACGTGACTGTCCAAGCTGGATTTGATCCATTTGGGTTTTGTGAGGTGTGCAGATCTTCTCTTACCAGGGCTGTGCCAACTTCTTCTAGGTGTAGGTACTTACAAAACTTCTTTAAGCTTTGGCCTGAACTTAGTGCCCAGCAAGCTTCTACTCAGTATCCTTCAAGTGGATCAAGAATTCTTCCTGGGTGGGCAAGTAAACTGAGGCCAGGAGTTCAGATGATGCTTTCCCACTATGCCCTTAGTCCTCCCCAACACACCCCCTTCTCAGGCAGCTGCAACACTGCTCAGGGTTGGTGCAGGAAGTCATCCCTTGGGGTCACTCAGATCCACCCAGTTTACACTTAGAAGGGGCAATGATCACCAAGTGGTAGAATTAGGGGCCAGCTATCATTCCTCACTCTCACTGACTGGGGTGGTCAGCGGGGGTGTCCTCCTGTTCTCAGGCACCATTCAGTAAACATCTGTCCAACAGAAAGACAATGTAAGCTGCTTACATCATTTTAAATCTTCTAGTAGCCACATTAAAAAAAGGAAAGGAGGAATTAACTTTAATCATGCATCTTATTTAGCATAACATATGTAAAATATTGTCATTACGATTACATTGCAATGACAATTGTGATTACATTGTCAACATGTAATCAACATAAAAGTTACTGAGATATTTTTCATCCTTTTTTTCCTTACAAAGTCTTCAGAACCCACTGTGTATTTTAAACTTAGAGCACATAACTATCTCTTAAAACTCAACACCCACGGAGGCCCATGCCACTAGAGTGGAGAACACAGCTCAAAGGAGTTCTGTGAGCTCTCTCAGGGCATCTTGTTTGAAGACAAATCTTTTCACATAAATGTCAATTTAGGAAAAATAAAATGTTTAGAATAAAGTGGAAACAGTGACAGACTTTATTTTCTTGGGCTCCAAAATCACTGTGGATGGTGATTGCAGCCATGAAATTAAAAGACACTTGCTCCTTGGAAGAAAAGCTAGACAGCATATTAAAAAGTAGAGACATTACTTTGCCGACAAAGGTCCTTATAGTCAAAGCTATGGTTTTTCCAGTAGTCATGTACGGATGTGAGAGCTGGACCATAAAGAAGGCTGAGCACTGAAGAATTGATGCTTTGAATTGTGGTGCTGGAGAAGACTCTTGAAAACCCCTTGGACTGCAAGGAGATTAAATCAGTTAATCCTAAAGGAAATCAACCCTGAATATTCATTGGAAGGACTGATGCTAAAGCTCAGTCTGATACTTTGGCCACCTGATGCTAAGAGCTGATTCATTAGAAAAGACCCTGATGCTTGGAAAAGATTGAAGGCAGGAGAAGGGTGACAGAGGATGAGATGGTTGGATGGCAATATCGACTAAGTGGACATGAGTTTGAGCAAACTCTGGGAGATAGTGAAGGACAAGGAAGCCTATCATGCTGCAGTCCATGAGGAAGCAGAGAGTCAGACATGACTGAGCAATTGAATAACAACAAAATGTTTACAAAATAATAGCTCTAATAAATTTTGTGTGGGAAAAGGTTTATTTTTGCAACATTGACTACTAATTTATTTTAGCCAAAGAATGTTATTGTGAAACTTTTGCTCCTTATCAGCCACAAAAATCTGAATATCTGGACACACTGGAGAAATTACGTGGCAAAGCTGAGGAAGGTTTTAGACTTTTGGCCGGCTTCTCACCACTGGGGGCGTTCTGCCCTGACCAAAGAATGATTCCATGGGTCTGTCCCCTGCTTCTTCCTGGGTCTTTGTTTATAGTGGCAAGACAAGAGCCCTTTGAAGCGGCACAGAAGTAGACTGCATCTTGGTTTCCAACATGTGGGCCTGATGTTTCTGTAGTCTGCCTGGACACTAACTGTCCCTCAGATGAATAATGTTTGCTTCCAAGGTGGTGCAGTGGTAAAGAACCCGCCTGCCAATGCAGGAGACGTAAGAGATACAGGTTTGATCCCTTAGTCAGGAAGATCCCCTGGAGGAGGAAATGGCAACCCACTCTAGTATTCTTGCTCGGAAAACCCCATGGACAGAGAAGCCTGGCAGGCTATAGTCCATGGGGTCACAAAGAGTTGGACACGACTGAGCACTTGTGTACTGAATAATGTTTAATTTTCAGTAAAAATTAGTTCAGTTCAGTTCAGTCACTCAGTCATGTCTGACTCTTTGCAACCCCATGAATTGCAGCACGCCAGGCCTCCCTGTCCATCACCAACTCCCGGAGTTCACTGAGACTCACATCCATCGAGTCGGTGATGCCATCCAGCCATCTCATCCTCTGTCGTCCCCTTCTCCTGCTGCCCCCAATCCCTCCCAGCATCAGAGTCTTTTCCAATGAGTCAACTCTTCGCATGAGGTGGCCAAAGTACTGGAGTTTCAGCTTGAGCATCATTTACTGACTACTAATTATGAGGTGAACACGGTTTTGGGGGTTGCATGTTGTCTCCCATGTATTTGTACTATTTCCCAAATATAGATGGAAGATATAATGATAAGATAAAAACCCACATAAAAGTATCAGTGAATTACTAGTAATTATTGATATCTCTCTTGCATGTCCCACAATTAACGGAACCTAACAGTACATGTGGGAGAAGGCAATGGCACCCCACTCCAGCACTCTTGCCTGGAAAATCCCATGGATGGAGGAGGCTGATAGGCTGCAGTCCATGGGATCGCTAAGAGTCAGACATGACTAAGCGACTTCACTTTTACTTTTCACTTTCCCGCATTGGAGAAGGAAATGGCAACCCACTCCAGTGTTCTTGCCTGGAGAATCCCAGGGACGGGGGAGCCTGGTGGGCTGCCGTCTATGGGGTCACACAGAGTTGGACACGACTGAAGTGACTTAGCAGCAGCAACAGTACATGTAAGTATTCATGAAGCCACCTGGTTCTAAAGTATGGGCTTCGGCATCACAAATCACTCTTTACCAAGTGGGTCGGCACTAGTTCACAGTTTTGCTCTCGTTCAAGTGGTCCAACTCATTGTCAGCCAGGGTTCACCTGAGATGGGAACCTCCCACTGCTTCTCTGTAACTGAGTTCATGTCTCTGACTAAGAAAACCTGGGTTCAGAACCAACTGTGTGCTGAGATTAATTGTCCAATACTAATACATTCAACATAGACGACTGCATTACATAACACGTACCAGCTACTTTGCAGTATTTCCTTAGGCATAATAAGCTTTTACCAGTAAAAACCAAATCAACGTTAATCTGCAAAGCTGTTGTTTTATGTCCACTGCGAAGAAAAAAAAGACGAAGAAAAAAACAGAGTGAGATAAAAGTAAATCTTATCAAGGAAGTGGGCCCAAACAGTTGTCCAACCAGTTCTCTCCATCCCCTTCGGGCAATCTGATTCATATAAACTGAGGTTCCAAAGTATATTTTATTTAATTGCTGAGAGCAAGAGCTTGGTAGGCAGTTTTGAGCTAAGCTGTTTATTGTACTGACCTGATCTGCTTTTGGGGAAAAGTGAAAAGTGATCTTCTAAAGTTAGCATTTCCAAGCTGGTCTACTTACTTTACGTGCTCTATTTCCCTTCAATTGCATCAAGAGGAAACAGGTAGGAAAGATGAAAAGTCACCCTTGCAAACAAGAGCAAAATAGTCAAGTTTCAAAGCTGCCTGGTAGACAGTAGCTAGCAATACCCTCTCATATTTCCAAGCAAACACAGGCAAAGCCACATTTTTTCCTACCTCTGTAAACAATCTGTGTTGAAACAAGGTATCCACAATGCCTTCTCCCCGGTCTCTAAAAGCTGGCCGTTGTTACGTGTTTAATCACACATCTGAATCCTGAAGAGTAAAGAAGCCAGCTAGGTAGGGACTGTTTGATTTACACCTCTTGGCTGGAGCTGTGAGTGCCAAGCCGACCTGCCCTGTACTCTGCAGTCAGACGGGGAGCCCCCGGGCAGAGGGCAAGTAAGCCAAAGCTGCCCCCGGCCCCCTGAAGGGTGGTAGGGAGTATGCAGCACACACCAGTTGCGTTCATGAGGAAACCATCTTCCTGCCCACCCAGCGCTATATTTAGAGCCATCTCTTGGCATGCAAACTTATATTTCTGGGCTTTCTGCCACTCAGATGGGGGGAAAAAAAGGACCAGAAAAACTGGTTTGGTTCCAATGCTGAACCCAAACAGTAAACGTTGAAATATGGCCTTCCCCGTGGCTCTATGTCCGTGTCAAACATCACTCCTTCTTCAAAAGCAATGGGCACTGGATGTGGCTCTTTTTGTGGATGTGGATACTTTTTTTTCATGACCCTAATGAGGAAAATGTGTACTACTCTAAAGGAAGCAGTGAAGCAAATTTCTATGGAAAGGACAGATGATGTTGAACTTTTTAATGTAATATCATCCAGGCTGGGGTTGTCAACTTCCCCAAAGATGTGTTAGCCCCTGAACAAAAGTGAAGAAGTGTTGGTCACCCAGTCATGTCTGACTCTTTGTGACCCCATGGAACTGCAGCCTACCAGGCTCCTCCGTCCATGGAGTTCTCCAGGCAAGAATACTGCAGTGGGTTGCCAATCCCTTCTCCAGGGGATCTTCCTGACCCAGGGATTGAACCTGGGTCTCCCACACTGCAGGCAGATTCTTTACCACATGAGCCACCAAAAGTCACTTCCCAAAGCTAGCTCCAAAGCGGATGTAAAAAGAACACGCAATGCTAAGTTGCTTGGCCTCTCTAAGCCTTTAGTGAAGACCCAACAAGAAACACTCCCGATCATTCTGCCGTTTGGCCACAAGAACATCTGGCATTTGGGAACATCTGAGTTGTTCACCAGGAAGAGAAGTGACACAGGAAGAGACCTTGATACACACCCACCCTGAGCCAGTAGCTACAAGTCTTACAAACACCAGTTCCAAACCATGGAGGGCCTGGCCATATGAAAAATGAGCAAGACAAATAGCTCTCTTCAACCTAAGGGCCCTTCCCAACTTTTCTCTCCCAGCATGTTTTTTTCTTATAGTCATATTTACTGAGTTAATTTCAGTAAGTCTTTTTGCTCAGTATCCTGCCATAGCACTCACTGCCTAGAAATATAGTAGTGAGACAGCTCTTTCATCCATAAACATAGCGTTGAGCAACACAGCCATTCAGTGGTTTGGGTATTTCCTCCTCATCAGCACATGTCATCAGCTCTAATGACTTTAACAACTATATTAAAGGAAAGAATAAAAATATCAAAAGTTCTGCGGTCATTCCCCCATCCTAAAACTAACAACATGACAAAAAACTAAAACATAAAAGAGCCCTCCACAAAATTTCTTGAAAATAGTAAATGATATGAATACACAATAGAGTCACTGGACGTGAAGTATGAACACTTCTGAAAGTTACAGCTCTATATAAAACCTCTAAATGCTGGTGGCTCAGTCACAGAGAATCCGCCTGCAATGCAGAAGACATGGGTTCAATCTCTGGGTGAGGAAGATCATCTGGTGAAGAAAATGGCAACCCACTCTAGTATTCTTGCCTGAGAAATCCCAGGGACAGAGGAGCCTGGTCAGCTACAGTCCACAGGGGTTGCAAAAGAGTCAGACACAATTTAGCAACTAAACACCACCACCGGCAAACGGACAAGCGCAAAGGAAGCTGACTAGCTGTCAAACAAAAAAACACTCTCAGTGTTTTTGGGACTTTGGGACTGTTCACAAGGCCTCCTTCTTCTAGGCCCAGGTAGAATTCAAGCGCTGCTCCCTTGAAGTTGGGCACAGCCACACAATTTATGTGAGTGAGAGGAATGTGAGTAGAAGTGGCCAGTGTTGCCTTTCTAATACTGGTGCTCACGTCTCTGTTCTCTTCTGGGCCAGATGCACCTGAGTCCTAAATGGGTATGAAGCATAAGCGGGAAAATAAACCTTTGCTGTTTGAATCCAATGAGATATGGGGGTTGCTTGTTACCATAGCAAACCAGGCCTAACTGATCAATACAGTAAATTAGTAAAGAATAATAATTAGCAGAAGATAATTGTGTCACAGGTCCTTATACTGAAAAGGTACCCAAGTCAATCCTTCCAGGAACCCCCCCTCCCACCACAGCTTAATATTTGTAGCCAGTCAACTTCTAACTGTGATGTTGGAGAAGACTCTTGAGAGTCCCTTGGACTGCAAGGAGATCCAGCCAGTCCATCCTAAAGGAAATCAGTCCTGAATATTCATCGGAGGGACTGATGCTTAAGCTGAAACTCCAATACTTTGGCCACCTGATGTGAAGAATTCACTCATTTGAAAAGACCTTGATGCTGGGAATGATTGAAGGCGGGAGGAGAAGGGGAATACAGAGGATGAGATGGTTTTATGGTATCACCAACTCAATGAACATGATCTTGAGTAAGCTCCAGGAGTTGGTGATGGAGAGGGAAGCCTGGTGTGCTGCAGTCTATGGGGTTGCAAAGAGTCAGATATGACTGAGTGACTGAACTGAACTGGACTACTGAACTTCTAAGATATCTCTTAGCAGGTCTATTGAAACCCAAAGCAAATAAAATGTTCAATAAAAAAAACAAAATAAAAAGGGTCCAGCTAAGAAAACAGACATGACTGGAGAGAAATGAAGTGATTCCCAGAATCTCTAAATCGATTGCTCTCAATCCTATGCAGGCCCGGCCCCAAAGATTCAATAGCTTCATTTGGTTTCAGTTAGAAATCTAGGCATCTGTACTGCTTCTCAGTCTCCCTCTCAGCGTGCAGCCCAGCTTAAGAACCATGGCTTCACATAGCTGGGCTCTGTTATTTTCCAAAACTCAGTCCTGAGACATTAAATATTATAGGAAAAAAAGAAATGCCCCAACAACAGTGCCCTTAACTGACATGTTCATGTTACAAGAAATGAGCATTTACAACTACTGAGATTGTCAGTTTTCCCCTGGTCCAGCAGAACATGTTCTCAATCCGTGGTTAGTGGGTCATTTTGTACTCTTAGCATTCCATCCTTGGAGTAGCTCTAATAGTAGCTCTAAAGAGGCAGTAGCTCTAATACTAACACCATAGTATGTGACGTTCAACAGTCAGGGAGTCAGCTGTCCTATAGAACTCTGAACACAAGTTCAGTATGGATTCAAGATCAGGGCAAGAAGTCAGCTGGGCTAAGGGACACTACAGATGCATGGGATATGTCAGCAGATAAAGTGTGGCTGAGGACCTGGAGTATCATCGGAGCCCCTCAAAGAACACATTTAGCTACAACAGAAAGCTAAGTCTTCTGGAGACCAGGAGAGACTATTCAAGAGAACTGTATCATCTCTCTTCCCCCTAAGAATATCCAGAGCCTCACCATGAGGAGGTATTATTCTCATTTCCATTTTAGAGACTAGGCAATTGAGACTACAAGTTTAAGTGACCTGCCCACCATCACATGGCCATGAGCATCACTGAGGAGTAAAGAGAACACAGGGGTTCACAATCAGCCCCGTGATGTGGAGGAAAGCCGAGAGACAGGCGGCTTACAACAATTCTCTATTGCTCTTCCTATTGTCACAATACCTATTTCCTAGGAACTTGGTGGAGAAGGCAATGGCAACCCACCCTAGCACTCTTGCCTGGAAAATCCCATGGATGGAGGAGCCTGGTAGGCTGCAGTCCATGGGGTTGCTAGAGTCGGACATGACTGAGTGACTTCACTTTCACTTTTCACTTTCATGCATTAGAGAAGGAAATGGCAACCCACTCCAGTATTCTTGCCTGGAGAATCCCAGGGACGGGGGAGCCTGGTGGACTGTCATCTATGGGGTCACACAGAGTCCGACACGACTGAAGCGACTTAGCAGCAGCAGCAGCAGCAGCAGCAGGAGGAACTTGGTATAATTGAAAGAGCATGCCCTCATGGTAGACCCGTAATGCAGAATTTTGACAAAGACATTCCTGAATAATTATTTCTGTTCAAGTGTATTTATTTTAAATTGAAATTTTGATAAAGTGTGGCATCAGTATATATAATTCACTCCCCTGCTTAAGGGTAAACATCATTTACTCAACCATCCATGAAGATTTTAGAACCTTCTGAGTGTTTCTTACTGCATATATAAGGGGAGCAGGAAAGACACAATCACCACCCCCTCAGAGCTTATAGTCTGGCTAGACACACAATTAAATAGCAAGAAAATTGTGCTAAGGGGTAGGAAGGGACAAGTATTATGAAGTCTTACAAGGTGTCCATGGAGACAAGGTGTCCATGGCTTCCCTAGTAGCTCAGGTGGTAAAGCATCTGCCTGCAATGCAGGAGACCCAGGTTTGATACCTGGGTCAGGAAGATCCCCTGGAGAAGGAAATGGCAACCCACTCCAGTATTCTTGCCTGGAGAATCCCATAGACAGAGGAGCCTGGCGGGCTATAGTCCATGGAGTTGCAAAGAGTTGGACACTACTGAGTAACACACACACACACACACACACACACACGTACACACACACACACACACGGAGACAAAGAATGGCCAGCTGTCCTTCCAAACATTTGAAGTGCACTGGGCTTTGCTTCTTATACATGCAGCCAATTTAACACATACCCTCTGTGTCCAGGCTTTGTGCTTCTCCAGTGCTGTGTCATAGCTCTGCCTTTAAAGCAACTGGTATCCATACCACGTTGCTTCAAATAGCTCTTCACTGTCATTGGAAGCATTGCCAGCTTCGTGCATAAAGGCCTTCTTCCTTTGGTTTACTGTGAAGCAATTGCTCAGCCAGTCACCAAGTTATCAGTTATCACAGGAGCTGGCAACCGAGTGGAGCTGCATTAAAAGCTGGCTTTCAACCTGCTGAGTTACGAAGCGTAATTTGGGCCTTTATTCTACCTTCATTTAAGACAAGACATGTGGGAAGCTCGCTTCCCACCAAAAGCCTTTTGTCAACTGTTACACTTATTAAGCTTTTTGGACAGAGTCATAGCTCTGAGACAGACATTTTGCCAATATCCCACTCCTTATCTGCAAAAATCAACACTGGCTTTGTAGATCTGTTCTGCAACTCAATTTCAGACATTAAAAAAGAAAACAACGTACAATGATTTGCTTTCAGAATTTCCAAGATGACCATAACTGCTAATGACAATGAAATAGCTAATACTTATTAGGCTCTTACTATTTAAAAAGTACCATTTGCTAGGTGCTTTATGCATGCCATCTCAATTTAAACTTTATAAAAACCATATCAGATCAGCACTAGGACAATACATAAATTCTAAAGCACACATTTTCCTCACATTCTATGTTAGTAAGTAAGGTACATCTTGGAATAAATCAAGTTATATCACAGTGTAAGACTCACAGATAGAGAAGAGACTTGTGGTTGCCAAGGAGGAGGAGAGTAGGAGACAGATGTATCGGGACTTTGGGGTTAACAGATGCAAACTATTACAGATAGAATGGATAAACACCACGATCCTACTGTGTAGCACAGGGAGCTACATTCAATATCCTAGGATTAAACCATAATGGAAAAGAATATAAAAAAGAATGGATCTGCCTCTCTGTCTATAACTGAGTCACTTTGCTGTACAGCAGAAATGAACACATTATAAATCTACAATACTTCAATTTTAAAAAGTGATAGCTAGTTTAATTGGTAGCCATTGTTCTCTGTGAATTACATATCAAATAATTACATATCAAATCAAGTGTATTTTAAAATCCAGGCTGCCTCAGATGAAAAAGATTATGGCATTATTAGCTCCATTTCACAGATGAAGAAACTGAGGCTCTGAAAATTTTGAGTATCTGGCCCAACGTCACACAGAAAATAAATGGCAGAACAAGGATGTGATCCCAGGTTTTTCTAGCTCCAAAGTTAGTGCTCTGGACTGGTACACTGTACTGCTTCCCACCACATGGAGATACAGCCTTTAATAAACATTCATTCAAAAAAAAATAAAATAAAAAATAAACATTCGTTCATTAAGCTCCTAGCATCTGATATGAGTTAGTCACCAAGTTGGGAATGCTGTAGATACTGGGTAAGACACTTCTTCATAGCACTATTTAAGGACTGTGGGTATCTGAACAATGAATTAGAATGTTAAGCTTCATACACTTTTGATGGACTCCAGCATAACACCTGGAGCTGCTTTTTCATTAGCTAAATACCTTACTTCTAGCCTTACACTGGGTGCTGCTGCTGCTGCTAAGTCACTTCAGTCATGTCCCACTCTGTGCGACCCCATGGACGGCAGCCCCCCAGGCTCCCCCATCCCTGGGATTCTCCAGGCAAGAACACTGGGGTGGGTTGCCATTTCCTCCTCCAATACATGAAAGTGAAAAGTGAAAGTCTCTGAGTCATGTCTGACTCTTAGCGACCCCATGGACTGCAGCCTACCAGGCTCCTCCATCCATGGGATTTTCCAGGCAAGAGTACTGGAGTGGGTTGCCATTGCCTTCTCCGTACACTGGGTGAATACTATGTAAATCAACATTTTAGTATGATAGACAGAGGCTGAGTTGACTGTCAGTGGTATTTCCCTGCTACTATTCACACCCTGTGTAATATCCTCCCCATGAGTGTGGCCAGGACCTGTGACTTACTTGTGACCGATTGTCATTGGTCGGTCACCCAGTCAAGTCCGATTCTTTGCGATCCCATGGACTGCAGCACGCTAGGCCTCTCTGTCCCTCACCATCTCCTGAAGTCTGCCCAAGTTCATGTCTATTGCATCGGTGATGCCATCCAGCCATCTCATCCTCTGACACCCTCTTCTCCTTCTGCCCTCAATCTTTCCCAGCATCAGGGACTTTCCCAATGAGTCAGCAGTATACATCAGATGACCAAAATACTGGCTTTTGAGCATCAGCGTTAGTCCTTCCAACAAGTAGTCAGGGTTGATTTCCCTTAAGATTGACTGGTTTGATCTTCTTGCTGTCTAAGAGACTCTCAGGAGTCTTCTCCGGCACCATAGTTTGAAGCCATCAATTGTTCGTTGCCCCACCTTCTTTACAGTCCAGCTCTCACAACCGTATGCGACCACTGGGAAGACCATAGCCTTGAGTATACAGACTTTTATTGGCAGAGTAATGTTTCTGCTTTTCAACACACTGTCTAGGTTTGTCATAGCTTTCCTGCCAAGAAGCAAACGTCTTCAGCTTTCATGGCTGCAGTCACCATCCACAGTGATTTTAGAGCCCAAGAAGAGGAACTCTGTCACTACTTCCACCTTTTCACCTTCTATTTGCCATGAAATAATAGGGTCAGATGCCATGATCTTAGTTTTTTTTAATATTCAGTTTTAAGCCAGCTCTTTCACTCTCCTCCTTCACCCTCATCAAGAGGCTCTTTAGTTCCTCTTCACTTTCTGCCATTAGAGTGGTATCATCCACACTGCTGAGATAGTTGATGGTTCTCCTGCCTCTCTTGATTCCAGCTTGTAACTCATCCAGCCTGGCATTTCTCATGATGTGCTCAGCATTTAGTTTAAACAAATAGGGTGACAGCAGACAGCCCTGTCATATTCCTTCCCAATCTTGAACCAATCAGTTGTTTGATACAGGATTCTGACTGTTGCTTCTCAACCCACATACAGGTTTCTTAGGAAACAGGTAAGATATGGTCTGGTATTCCCATCTTATTAAGAGTTCTTAACAGTTTATTATGATCCACACAGTCAAAGGCCTTAGCATAATTGATGAAACAGAGGTAGATGTTTTTCTGGAATTTCCCAGCTTTCTCCATGATCCAGCGAATGTTGGCAATTTGATCTCTGGTTCCTCTTCCTTTTTTAAACCCAGCTTGGACATCTAGAAGTTCTTGGTCCACACAATGCTGAAGCCTAGCATGCAAGATTTTAAGCATGACCTTACTAGCATGGGAAATGAGTGCAGTTGTCTGATGGCTAGCACATTCTTTAGTACTACCCTTCTTGGGAATTGGGATAAGGATTGACCTTTTCCAGTCCTGTGGCCACTAGTGAGCCTTCCAGATTTGCTGACACATTGAATACAACACCTTGATGACATTATCCTTTAGGATCTTGAATAGTTCTGTGGCAATAGAATATGGCAAAAGTGATGGGCTGTCACTTTTGTGATTAGGCTACATGACTGTGAATTCTATCTCACTAGCAGACTCTCCATCTTACTGCCTATGGTAAGATGCCTTACTCCATCTTAGCAACTTTGCAAGTTGCTGTGTTGCGGAGACCCACATGGCAAGAAGTTGAGAGCTCTCTCTAGACAACAGTCAGCTAGGAACTGAGACCCACAATCCAGCAATCTTCAAGGAAGTGAATCCTGCAGACACCCACACAGGTGAACTTGAGAAAAGATTCCCTCCCCAACTAAGCCTCTAGATGAGACCTCAGCCCTGGCTGACAACTTAAATGCAGAGAGACTGATGAGACAGACTTGGAGCTAAGCTGTGCCCAGATTCCCGACCCATAGAAACTATGAAATAAAAAATGTGTTATTTTGCACTGCCAAATCAGTCATAATTTATAATGCAGTAATAGCTAAGTGCTAAAGAATTGATTCGAACTGTGGTGCTTCAGAAGACTCTTGAGAGTCCCTTGGACAGCAAGGAGATCAAACCTGTCAATCCTAAAGGAAATTAACCCTGAATATTCATTGGAAGGACTGATGCTGAAGGTGAAGCTCCAATACTTTGGCCACCTGATGCAAAGACCCAACTCATTGGAAAAGAGCTTGATGCTGAGAAAGATTGAGGACAGGAGGAGAACAGGGCAACGGAGGGTGAGATGGTTGGATGGCATCATAGACTCAATGCACATGAGTTTGGCAAACTCTGGGAGATAGTGGAGGGAAGTTTGTCATGGACCTTTATGATGTTCTCAAATAGTTGATACCAAAAAATTCCAATTGTGATTTCAATCTCTTGGTTACATAAAAAAAATATATATATATATCAGCTACCACATATTGAGCATTCTCTGAGTGCCAAGTAAGTTCTGGCATGGTATTAGTGAATGAAGGGCCACAATTACCAAGCAACAGCTCATTAGTGAAGTATTTAACTGTATATATAAGAAATATTAAATATTCTCTTCATTTCACAATTTTAAAAAAAGTGTTAGTGAACTTTATCATTTTATTGCCTATTCCCCTTCGTTTGGTAAATGTAATCTTTCCTTCTAGAAAATGCTTCTTCCTCTAATTCCAGTCATGTTCTTCTTATCTAACCCACTCACCGCTCAGTGACTGATCCAAGCTTGGGCATCTCATCACACAAGGCTGGGCTAACAAGCATCTTTCTCTAAGATTCTGTTTTCATGTGGGACCAGAAGGAGTGATGGAGAGCCCTTCCTGAGTCTTACAGCTGTGAGAGCCCAGCATTGAATTCTCAATGGCCATGTTCCCTGCCATTTGCAGGAAGACATTCTGCAGGAGGAGAGAACGGCCTGATACTCAGAAGCAGAGACAGACAGGAAGAGCCTGGTTCCTTCCAGTCCGCTGATGGAGTCCCCAAAGTCCAGCTGAGCCCTGCCCTTTCTCCAGGTCACGGAAACCTAACTGTAAACTTACTCTGAGATCCCAGCTAGCATCCATCAAAATTCAGTCACCTCCACTGAAAAAGACTCAGGTTACACATGGATGAAGATTTTTCACTGTTTTCGACTGTCCTTTCCTGATCTATGTTACTGATGTTTTGAAATATCTGGGCCCCTCATGTTTGTTTAAAAATAATTGTTCTATTACTGAATTACACCACACCCAGCTGATTGCTGCACCACAGAATGTTAAAGTGGGAGAGACACTAGGGGTTGTATGGTCTGACTCTCAGGCAAAAAAGAGGAAACTGAACCTAGGGAGGTGAAGCCACTTTCTTTCCAAGATAAAAGTGAGTTTGTGCCACAATTTCCTAAAACTTGACCTTTTGTACCCATTCCAGTGAGTTCTGTCCATCATACAGCTTTATTTTGAAGAATTTATAGAGGCTTAACTTAAAGAGTTTGATTTTTGTTATAAAGCTCCTTCAAAAATCTGTCATCTCTCAAAGACTTTCAATTAACTTGACTAATTAATAAGTAACATAAAAATTAAGAACAGTTTATTTGACTTCACCCATAAAAGTATTTATTCCTGATTCTAACCACATGAGAGACAAATGGTCACCAGTTTTCAAATGATTTAAATATAAGGAACTCGGTGTTTACTAATCCATATTCTGGTTTACTTCAAGCATTTCACTTCTGGACTGAGTAGTATTTGCTACATAAATAAGAATAATTAAACTTATTTAATAATCAATAATGCTCTTTAATTTTCTAATTATGTATGATTTTTCAATCACAAAATAATACATATTGAAGGAAATATGAAAAGGCAGAAAGAAAAAAATGACTTATGACATGTCTGAAGTTGATATAAGCAGTGACCTTGAATTATGTAATTCTTAGGCTAGTTTTTAATAAACTTTTTAATACAGAGTAGTTAAAATCCAATGTCCCAAAGAAACAGATGTTAATATGTTAATCAATACCCTGGGTGCTCTCTCATAACCATGTTTAGAAAGAAATTCTCCCACTTCCTTCTACTCAGCTTTTTTGCTGCTTTCAAAATTGCCCTCCTGTGTCATTAAATCACAGTTCCTATAGGTTCCTTTGTTTGCAGCACAAATTTTAAGAATCCAGGTCTACTTAACACCTTGAACTTTAGAAAATACTAAAGTGGCTTCTCTGAGGTTTTCTTGGACCATTTAGCTGACTTGAAGTCTCTATAACAACCCAAATATACAGATATCTTTGGAATAGATACACCATGCCAAAGCAAGCAGAGACTGTGGCCAAAGGGCATGTGTGTTGCAACACAAGCTTTGCATGTAGATTATGTAGCAGCTGCAAGGCAGAGTGAAGAGAAAATATTGTCTTTGAAATACTTTTCAGAAACATTCAACAAGACTGAAAACAAGCAGAGGGGAAGGGTGATTAGAAGTTAAGTCTTTAATACTGAGAAACAAGCCCATAGTACAAAGCCAACAGACTTCTCCTTTTTGGATTCCTTAAAAACAGAAAGTTTTCTACTGCATGTCCTTTTAAGTGTATCACCCATAAGTCATCACCCCCCAGAATAAATAAAAAGGCTAATCACAAAAACTTCTGCTGCTTCCACTGTGAACTGGACTTAGTGTAAACCACTGTAATTCACACTTTTCTTAGCTCTCCATGCAGATGTCCTATCCATCATGAAAAAGAATTTGTATTTACCAGCAATAAGCCATGTTCTTTTTTATTTCTGTTTGCTAGATGGAGATCTTGGGTTTATTCTGAGCCAACTATTTACTAATTCTCATTGGATCTCTTAAACCAATATAATAACCTTGTTGAAGAGACTAGGCAACAACCTGATGCTCAGTTCTCTTTTTAATTGGATGACGAAAGGCTGCTATCAGAAAATAAGAGTATATAGTAACACACACTGTCCAACTCTGTTTTGTCCAGCTCATACTGGCTCATGAAGGGTGATCATTAACACCACTTCTGGACTCTGTTTAGTTAGACACTGTGAACTGATTGAAAATGACCAAGTAGAAGTATTTACACCAGAGAAATCAGCAAATGATGTGAATTAGCTCTTTTTTTTTCCTTCTGGAGATTTAATTATTAAACATTTACCAACAAAACCATTCATCCATCCATCCAACGAATTTTTATTGAAATCTAATATGTGCAAGCTAGACCTTGTGATAAAATTTGAGGGTACAAAGACGACCAGGGCAAAGACAACGTCCCCTTCCCCTCCTGCCTTCAATCTTTCCCGGCCCCAGAGTCTTTCCTGTGTTATGACTGATTTTCAATTGAAACCTGGACATTTGTGTACTATGTATGCAGTGTAGACTCCGGATGCCATTTAAGCCTCCTGTTTTAACTGACTTTCCTTGACATGCCTCTGGCAGGGCAGGTGGGGAGGTCCTGTCTGACTCCTGCACAGTGGAGGAAGGTGTCCAGGTACCCTACCTGGGTCTACTGACATCCGAGGTAGGGGGCTCCTGCTGGGTTGGTGGGGGGAGTTCCAGTTCTCCGCATGGTCTCCACTGAGGGGGCTTCATTACTGCCTTGTGGGGATGAAAGTCTAGGCTTCCTACTTGGCCTTTTCTGGAACACCCCAGTGGGTAACTTTTTTTTTCACCCCACTCATAGCTTCACAGGGGTGGAGATCTAGGCCCTCCACGGTGCTGTGGATGGGGCTGAGCCCACGGTTTTTTCTGTGGTCTTTGGTTGAAGTAGAATGGTTATTGTCTAAAAGTTTTCTGTCTTCTGAGGTTGCCCCTTTCCTGTCTTTGGCCTAGGAGACAGCGGGCTTTTCTGTTGTTAGAGCTTTGTTTTGTCTGTGCCATTGGTATTTCCTGACTCCCAGTTTCTTCAACAACAAGTCTGGAATATATGAAGCAAAAAGAAAACCCAGAAAACTCAGCCCCATGTTGTTCCTCTGATCCTGCGGTCTCTAGCCAGTCTACCTTCTCTCCATTTTTCATGTTTATGTTTGTTTCATATAAAATGTCCAGAATTTTTAGTTGTTCTTAGGGGAAGGAAATACAGAAAAGTGTATTTACCCCATCTTCTGGAAAACTTGTCTCCCACTTAGCTATTTTTTAACTACCTTGTCATCTGAGAGATTAAAAAAAAAAAAAATCAGTGAATCCCAACAAATCAGTTGATATTTTTGCCATAATTATAAAACATCAAATATCTTGCTTAGATTAACTGCAAGGAATTTACTGCTAATGCGTAGAGAAGATTATGGATTTTGTGATCTTTGTTTCATTCCCTGTCTACTGACATAGAATAGCTTTTAAATTAGAATATCAACTTTTCTATCTACAGTAGGATAATAAGTAGGATAATAAGCATAGCTGTCCTCTAAGTCTGTGTTTCTAAATTTGTAATAAATGGCACCTGAGAGGCCATGGAAAGTGCTTGAAGGGAAAATAATTATAAAGGTGCTTTCAACAAGTTATTTTTCACTGTTTATAGAGTAGATATACTCAATTTTATGGGTAGACCTGTGAGGTCTGTACACAGTTGGGACCAAATCTACGGTAGGCAAATTTTTAGAATAGTAACCTTTAGTTAGTGGAATGTCCCAAATATATCATTCTCTGGGAATATCTTCCTCAGTCTGCTTGTTGATTTACTCACAGTGTGGTAAAAATGATAGGGTAGAAAAATGAGAAAATTATATAGCAAGTACAACAATAAAATACAGTTATTTAAATACTTATCTTTCTGGACAATTCTGGAGAGAAATGGCAAGTGATGAAATGTTGCTTTAAGACATAGATAAATGCTGCCTTTCATAGGAGACTTCATTGAATTATTTTTCTCCCTTGATGGAGGAAAAAAAGATATACTAAAGGGGATAGACTTTGGTAAGATGAGTAGATTTTTATCTTAATGATAAACAGCCTCTCATATACTTGGCTTTAACTATATCGTTTGTATTATGCATGTAATTTTTCAACATTTTAAAACTTCACATTTCAAAGGAATATTTTTCATGCAATTGCTATAATCATTATTTTAATAGGTACACAGTATTCCTTTGGTCATCATATCATAATTCATTAAATAGTCCATTATTGCTAAACAGTTAATTCACCTGTAACATTTCACTTGTATAAATAATGAGTGACATGTTTTTGTACATAGTTTTCACCCTACCTACTATTTTGGATTATTTTTTTAAGCTAGAGCCTGTGAAACAGAATTACTGAATCAACAGTATGATGATTCTTATGACTCATAACAGGAACCACTAAATTATTTCCCAAATGACTTGTATGGTTTTATAATGACATCAACAACATAAGAGAACAGGAGCTTAGCATCCTCTCCAGCAAGTCACTGTTACAGAAACAAAGAAAGTTACTTTAAGGTTGAAAGACGAATTGCTTAATTTTAATGATTGAGTTAGCAGTTGTTTACTAGTTTTATTTCTTTTATGAAATATCTGTGGTTGACCTTTGCCATTCAGCGCCTCAGATTTGGGGATTATTTTAAATCAATTTGAATGAATTCCTTAGAGTAATCAAAATATTAACCTGCAAATTATTTTCATATTTTTAATATCATTAGGTTTTCATTGCTATAGAGTTAAAATTTCTGATTCTTTGTGATTTGTTCAGTTTATTCTAGGCTTAGAATGTCATTCACTGTAATTCTGCTTTTCTTTTCCTTTTTAAACTTATGTATATTTTAAACTTTTAATCTAATATAATCTAGCTCAGTGTTTTGAGCAGATTGGGCAAAGTTGATATTTTTTTGAAAACTGCTAAGAATTTATCTCACTATGATTTCATGAATAATCCTACCCTTCACTGTTGATTTATCATGTGAGAAATTTTTAGTTATGCCAAGTCCTTTGACTGTCTATTTCAGCTCACTGACCCTTACTTAACCTTGTGCCATTACTGTTTTAACCACTGCAGGAATACAGAACATAGCACGCAGTCAATGACTACTTGTTCAGTGAATACAGAATCTGGCAGGGCTACTAACCCTCATTACTAATTTTCTAGAATTTTCCTTAACATTGTCTCTCATGTGTGTTACTCTCTGCCCCCACAACATTTTACTTTAACCAATTTAAAATTGACAAAGAAGCTGAAAGAGGGCTACAATGAATACCTATATATTCTTCGCCTTGATTCAATTACTAACATTTTATTTTCTCCACTCCAGTACTCTTGCCTGGAAAATCCCATGGACGGAGGAGCCTGGAGGGCTTGCAGTCCATGGGGTCGCTGAGGGTCGGACACAACTGAACAACTTCACTTTCACTTTTCACTTTCATGCATTGGAGAAGGAAATGGCAACCCACTCCAGTGTTCTTGCCTGGAGAATCCCAGGGATGGGGGAGCCTGGTGGGCTGGCGTTTATGGGATGGCACAGAGTCAGACACGACTGAAGTGACTTAGCTTAGCTTATACACATTTGTATACAACAGCACAGACATACAAACTTTTTATTTTTTTGAACTCTTTGAAAATGACCTGAAGACATCATGATATCTCATATCTAGATATTTCAGTGTACATCTCTTATGAACACAGCCATTCTCCTTTATAACCACAATACATTATCATAGCCATTATTATTATCCAGTTTAAATTTCCCCCCCAAAAAAATAAATAAAATAAATTTCCCCAATTCTCCCACAATTAACTTTATCAGTTCAGTTCAGTTGCTCAGTCATGTCCTATTCTTTGTGACCCCATGGACTGCAGCACGCGAGGCTTCCCTGTCCATCACCAACTCCCGGAGCTTGCTCAAACTCATGTCCATACTGTCGGTGATGTTATCAAACCATCTCATCCTCTGTCATCCCCTTCTCTTCCTGCCCTCAATCTTTCCCTGCCTCAGTCTTTCCCAATAGAAAAGACCCAATCAGGTTCTTTTCTAATAAGTCAGTTCTTCAAATCAAGTGGCCAAACTATTGGAGTTTTAGCTTCAGCATCAGTTTTTCCAATGAATATTCAGGACTGACTTCCTTTAGGATTGACTGGTTTGATCTCTTTGCAGTCCAAGGGACTCAAGAGTCTTCTCCAACACCACAGTTCAAAAGCATCAATTCTTCAGGGCTCAGCTTTCTTTATGGTCCAACTCTCACATCCATATATAACTACTGGGAAAAACCAAAGCTTTGACTAGATAGACGTTTGTTGGCAAAGTAATGTCTCTGCTTTTTAATATGCTGTCTAGGCTTGTCATAGCTTTTCTTCCAAGAAGCAACTGTCTTTTAATTTCATGGCTGCAGTCACCATCTGCAATGATTTTGGAGCCCAAGAAAATAAAGTCTGTCACTGTTTCCATTGTTTCCCCAGCTATTTGCCATGAAGTGATGGGACTGGATGCCATGATCTGTTTTTTGAATGTTGAGTTTTAAGCCATCTTTATATATATATATAAAATTATATTATATATATAAATTTATATATATATTTATATATATTATATATAATATATATTAATTTATACATATATATGTATATATAAATTAACTTTATAGCTTAAAACAAACAAAAAAGATCTGACCAAGAGCCATTCATTACATTTAGCTGATGTTATATTCTGATCTCATTACAGGCCATCTGACCACCTTCTCTTTCTCTGTCTCACTCTCTGCCCCTCCCCTCCTCTCCTCCCTCCCTCTTTCTTCCCCTCCTCAGTGACCTTCTTGTTCTTTCTCTCTCTCACTTTCACTCCTTGTCCCCATCTCTCCCTATTTCTTCCTCTCTTTTTCACATTCATGGCATGACATTTTCAAAGGTCCAGGCCAGCTGTTTCACAGAATATTTTAAAATTTGCATATCTCTGACAGTTTCCTTACTTGTGTATTATTTCAAATACATTTTGAATTCTTTTAAGCTTCAGTCTCATGTTTGTCTCTTCACATGTAATTCTACCATCAAAATCCTGTTGGAATTTTGATCAGTACTACAATAATATAAATAAAATTGTTTAAGTAATCCAGAGAAAATTATACTGGATCTTACAACAAAATTATTAAGAATGGACATTTTTATATTATTTAAAAGAGTGTGTATTTCTTTAAGTCATCTTCTCTTATAACTCAAAATTTTTAAAAATTCTTCTTATAGAACATATACTTAAAAATATTATTTTCAAAAAAAAAAAAACCACAACATTATTTTCTAACTGTTAAACTATTTTGCAATTGAAAAACTTTTTTGAGAATTGTTTAAAGTTACATTTCCAACTAGAGGGTGATTACTTTTTTAAAATTGGTCTTATTTGTAGGCAGTTCACTAAACTCTTGAATTACTTCTACTAATATCTTAATATTTAAATTTTTCTAGTATGTGATCGAAGTACCTGTATATAGTAATAATTTTATGTCTTCTTTCTCAGCATTTATACATATTATCCTACTAATGTGACCAAAATGTTCTAAAACAGTATTAAATATGAAGATGATAGTGACCATTCTTCTCTTAAAGACACTGAAAAAGGTGCTTCTAAAAGAATTCCAAAAATATTTTTAACAAAAACAGGCTTAGTGAAAACCAGGAACTATAATTACTGAATAACCATATAAGTATTTTAATTTATAACTCATTTGATGGAATACATTTTTGTGTTTTTGTTGTTTAAAGGTTAGTTTTGGATGCTCTTCATACATCTATTTTAGCCCCAATCCAGCATATTATCTTTTTCAAAGAACTTTTAAAATAAAAGTAATGCATTAACCAAGAAAACAGAAAGTATTTCCTGTTACTTTGTGTCTATAATCAGATGGATGTACTTACAGACAAAACCCAGGGTGCAGTCAAGTTGCTTATAAAACAAACATTAGTTAGCAGTGGCCATCTCTACTTCCACCCCTGCTCCACTCCAGCCCTATTCACCCATCAACATTGCTTCTCCAGAATCCCACACAAGCCATCTCACCTCTCCTCCTTCCATCACCATTTTTTCTCCCTTAGGAAGACCATGTACAAGCCACGTTTTCCCTTTCCAACACTCACAGAACATCAAAGTCATCACAAGAGACTGTTACTCAGGGTGTGAGAGTCTTTACCCATGCTCAGCTTCCCCAGGGTGATTCTCATTCCTACATGTCTCATGAAAATCACCCCTTACTTCACTAGGACAAGTACCAAGAAGACTGCACTAAGAAATAAAGTGAAATGAGACTTAATACAACTTCAGTTCTTTGAACCTGCCTGTAGACCCTCACAAATCTCCACCTATATTCTCACTCTATGTATTCCTCTAATTAAGCTTGCTTTTCTTTCACCAAGTATACCAGCTCCAAGTAAATATAATATGCCTAGCCGCTGTTAATGGAGAAGGCAATGGCACCCCACTCCAGTACTCTTGCCTGGAAAATACCATGGACGGAGGGCCTGGTGGGCTGTAATCCATGGGGTTGCTAAGAGTCAGACACGACTGAGCGACTTCACTTTTTCACTTTTCTTCATCAGCATCAAGAGTAAGAAATCTCATCTTGTTGACTTTTTGTGTTATCTTGCTTTGTTTGAACAAATGGTATTGAGTTGGTTCAGGTTCAGTTATCAGTAGGGCTTGGGGACACCACACCATCGCTGCATGGTGCAGTCAGGGCAGAGGGGAACAGATGTGGAGATGGATGAGGGACAAATAGGAGAAATTGGGGTTCTGGAAAGTCCATAACAAAAGCAGCAGCTCTGTGGAAGGGTCAACATCACCAGTCAAGTCCAAGTGAGAGCCAGGGCAATGCAAAGACCAATGGCAGCTGCAGGTAATACAGTGGAGGCAGTAGAGCATCCCAGGGAGCAGGACGTGGGTACAGATAATTGCCTGGAGGTCTTAAGTGAAAGTTGCTCAGTTGTGTTCGACTCTTTGAAACCCCATGGGCTATACAGTTCATGGAATTCTCCAGGCCAGAATACTGGAGTGCGTATAGCCTTTCCCTTCTCCAGATCTTCCCAACCCAGGGATCAAACCCAGGTCTCCCGCATTGTAGGCAGATTCTTTACCAGCTGAGCCACAAGGGAAGCCCAAGAATACTGGAGTGGGTAGCCTATCCCTTCTCCAGCAGATCTTCCTGACCCAGGAATCGAACTGGGGTCTCCTGCATTGCAGGAGGATTCTTTACCAGCTGAGCTGTCAGGGAAGCCCCCCTTGAGGTCAAAATAGAGTATTATATAGGGAGTACAGTTGTAACTAGAAAAATGCATCTATAAAGTTGCACAGGGAGGAATGAGGGGAGGCTGGGATCTGGAGCTTAGATGCTGGGGATAGATGGCCTGGGTTGGAATCCTGGATCTCCTTTTGTTATCTGTTTGACCTCAGCATCTTTCTTAACTTCTTTAGTGCTTTGGTTTCCCTTATCCAGAAAACGGTGATAACAAATCTTATAGAGCTGTAAAGACTAAATGAATCAACATCCAAAAAGTGTTTGGAACCATATCTGGAATATAGTAAGTGTTATAGGTGCATTAGTGATTATTTCTAAAATCATTATAATAATTATTCTTCAGGTACAGAGTTTCCAGATTGAATGAGAAACCCCATCAGACCTGGATGTAAACTATGCAAAGGAAACTACCATCTGAGGGTCCCTAAAATCTAGACAGCTTTGGTTTTCAGCCAAAAGACTTCCCACATCCCAGAACAAAGAGAGAGTTGGAGAGAAAGATGAAAATTACCTACTTGGCTATTCTGCCCTGGTTTCTGAGGATGAGATTCTTGCCAGATGGCAACATGCTCCCTGTGGATAGGTAGGGCGGGCAAAGAAGGACAAGTAGTATGCTTTTAAGGATACATTTTATTGCCAATGTATTATATTTCGGTTACATTGATGGGTTAAAGTGGCTTTGTTGTTTTTGTTTCTTTTTTTATTTATCATTAGATGTGAATTTAATAACTTTGCTTCCATGAGGAAAATATACATTAAATTCCACAATAAATGACTCATAAAGAAGGAAAATCCATTTGTTGGTGAAGTTATGCATGTCTGGAAGAAGTTTATTAATATCTAAAAGGGCCTGCAATAGGATTTCTCAGTAAAATCCCAGAGAACTTCCAAAGAGCAAAATCCTGTGGGACCAGAAAGCCTGACATAAGAACCCAAGGTTAATCAGGTTAATCAGGTCCCTGCTGTACAAACTGCAGTCTCTGTACAGGGGCAGACTAAGTGTGGCAATCCAACTGTATCGCCAAGTTCTATAATTATAGCAACTCCTCCAAAATGTGTTCAAAATCTGGTTTTAACCCAGAGCTCTGCCCATATTCCTTTACTACTTCTGATCAAGATACCCAGAACTGATATTTTGAAGAACACACCTTCAATCCTCTGTAGAACCATGTTCATCAACAAGCCTAAAAGCCTAAACCAGCCACTTTCTAAACTCATCCAGCCTCTGAAAGTCTGTCCTCAAGGCACCCCCTGAGGCCACCATGAATGTCCTCTGCCTGGAACCCACGTCCTACAGAAGAGCTTGTTAGGTCATGAAGGAAGTGCAGTCTTCTGGGGCCATATTTAGTGGGAGTTGCTAAGAGGGCACTCTTCCTTAGGAGTGTCACTATAGTCTGAAAAGAAATCTATAAATTACCAGTGACTAGCAGGTATCATAGGCCCATGGCTCCTTTCCTTTTCCTAGGTACTTGTTCCCATCAAAGGACTTCATGAAAGTCCCTACTCTGTGGTTGCTGCTGCTGCTGCTAAGTCGCTTCAGTCGTGTCCGACTCTGTGCGACCCCATAGACGGCAGCCCACCAGGCTCCCCTGTCCCTGGGATTCTCTAGGCAAGAACACTGGAGTGGGTTGCCATTTTCTTCTCCAGTGTGTGAAAGTGAAAAGTGAAAGTGAAGTCGCTCAGTCATGTCCGACTCTTAGCGATCCCATGGACTGCAGCCCACCAGGTTCCTCCGTCCATGGGATTTTCCAGGCAAGAGTACTGGAGTTGGGTGCCATTGCCTTCTCCGACTCTGCGGTTACTTCAGGCTATTTGGTGTTCGGCTACAAACTAGTTTGTAAGATAGAAATCACCAAAAACTGAAAATCATATTTAACCACCAATTATCCATTTGATGGGCTTCCCTGGTGGCTCAGATGGTAAAGAATCTGCCTGCAATGTAGGAGACCTGGGTTCAGTCCCTGGGTCAGGAAGATCTCCCAGAGGAGCACATGGCAGCCCACTCCAGTATTCTTGTCTGGAGAATCCCATGGACAGAGGAACCTGGTGGGCTACAATCCATGAGGTTGCAGGGAGTCAGACACTGAGACATTTTCACTTTCGCTGTCCATTTGATGAAAAGAAACAGAGTCAAAAACATTGTAACAGAATTTCTAAGAATTCTCATATCCAGCAAAAGACAGAAATTTGGTTTACTTGTATTGGTTTTTGCTAAAAACATGTCATACCTAGAGAAGGGGTCCAAAGAGAAAAACTCAGGTCACTGTTTCTTGTTTCAGGTTTGAATTTGATCAGTTAAATTCTGTAAACATGTATTCAGGACCTACCTAAGGCAGTCCTTGTGTTGGCATCAGGAAATAGAGATAAGACAATAATGACAGCTAAATTTTACATGCTTACTATATTCTAGATACTTTACATGCATTTTCTCATTTAATCCTTAAAATCCAAGAAAGGAGTTATTATTATTATTGTCCCTATTTATAATGAAAAAATTATAGCAAGGAGACATTAAATAATCTGCTGAAGGATACATGGTGCTAAGTGACTGGAGGTCTACTAGGCAGTCTGACTCAGAACCCTAGTTCTCAACCACTGAGCAATGCTGTTTCTCACAGTCCCTGACCTGAGGAGTTTAATCTAGAGGAAGTTTACATCTAAAGCCATGATAATGCAAGTACAGACATTATGACATGAGGTAAGGTAAGGTAAATACCATAACAGGTGCAGATGGTTCTGAGACTCATATCCAGTGGGAAGATGTGGTGAAGCTCTCAAGGGGAAATGGAACCTCAAATGGGCTTTGAAAGATGCTTAGGTCCTAAGTGATGCAAGAGTGGTGATGATGATGGAGGAAGAGCCAGTCCCCTGGTCTTCCAGGAGGAAGGAACAGTGTGGATGAGTTTAGGAAGAGGACAGAAGTGGGGAGGGTGACAGCAAATAGCACAATGTGGCTGGAAGGTAAGGGACACATGAGGAAGAAGAGCGAGAATGAAACAGAACATGCCACTGGCAACATGATTGCAGAAACTCCTAATTCCAGGCTCAGAAATGTAGCCAGAATTTGTGAAGACCAGGTGGCACTAATGATAAAGAACGCACCTGCCCATGCAGGAGACATAGAGACATGGGTTCAATCCCGTGGGTTGGGAAGATCCTCCGGAGGAGGGAATGGCAATCCACTACAGCATTCTTGCTTGGAGAACCCAATGGACAGAGGAGCCTGGTAGGCTGCAGTCCGTAGGGTCGCAAAGAGTTGGACACGACTGAAGTGACTTGGCACACATGCAGGACACCATCATAAATCTCTGTGTCAGGAATTCCTGTTGACAGAATGGAACCATAATGATACTGGAGAGGGAGTGATGGAATCTTCAAGACTCAGAAACTGAATGGACAATGGCACTGTACTGGGTTGAATGGTGGCATTCCGAGAGGTCCATCCATGTCCTAATCTCTGACCTTATTTGGAAAAAAGGTCTTTGTAGATAAAATCAAGTTGAGGATCTTGAGATGAGATCATCCTGGATGATCTGTGGGCCCTCTTTCCGACGATAAGCAGCCTTACAAGAGAAAGACAGAGGAAGATTTGAGGAAGAGAGGAAAGCCATAGAGAAGAAGAGGAGGCAATGTGGCCACGAAGGCAGAGATTGGAGTGATGAGGCCTCAAGTTAAAGAATGCCAACAGCTACCAGACACTGCAAGAGGCAAAGAAGGAACTCCTCCCCCAGGCCTCCTAGAGAGAACACAGCTTTCCTGGATTTGGGATTTCTGGCTTCCAGGACTGTGGGAGAATACCTTTCTGTCGTTTTAACCAATTTGCCATGATTTGTTATGGCAGCCTTAGGAAATGAATACAAACATTCTTACTAAAAGATAGACAAGTCTGGATGAGAGCTGGTTTTGAGAAGTGCTTAGAAACGGATTGATATAACTTATGCAGTTTGTAGAAAAATTATGGCCCATAGGGTAAGGGAGTAAGATGGGCAGAAAAAGAAGGGTAGCATCTTATCCTTCCATGAATCTGGCTCATTATCTTTAGTTTTGTCTTAGTGTTTGTCTAGGTGTGCACTATGAGCTTGGGCCCCATCTCCAGGTTCTGATCCCTTTGGTGAGGGGTGGGCTCAGGAAAACAGTTTCAAAAACATCCCAGTGAGTCTGATGCAAGTGATCCTTTAACACGTGTGTGCTAAAGTCACTTCTGTCATGTCTAAATCTTTGTGACCCCCACGGACTACAGCCCACCAGGCTGCCCTGTCCATGGAATTTTCTAGGCAAGAATACTTGAGCGCGTTGCCATTTCCTCCTCCAGGAGATATTCCTGATGCAGGGATCAAACCTGCCTCTCTTATGTCTCCTGCATTGGCAGGTGGGTTCCTTACCACTAGCACCAGCAAACTTTTTCTATGAAGGACTAGATAATAAATATTTTAGGATTCATGGGTTGTAAAGTCTCTTGCAAGTACCCGAATCTGCTCTTACGTCACAAAAGAAGTCAATGACAATATATAACAAATGAAAGGGACTGAATTCCGATAAATTTTTATTTTGCATACTGAAATTTGAATTTCACAAAATTTTCATGTGTCATACAATATTATTCTTAAAAAATTTTTTTTATCCTCAACCATTTAACAATCTACAAAAACAGGTGGTGAGCCAGATTTGGTCCACGGGCCATGGTTTGCCAATCCAAGCTTTAACATGCTGCAGTTGGCAAACTGCAGCTTTAAATGTTAGAGCTGAGATTTTTCTAGCCAGCGGCATGTCATGAAGCAGCAGGAGAGAGAGGAGGGGTGAACATCTGATGCACCAGGATCAGCCTCAGCCTGCTGGCAGCCTCTGCTAATGCAGCAGCCGTGATGTGCACCCACCCTGAGAAAGGGCACCACTCATGGGAACATGATCCCCCAGGCATACCGTGGACTTCAAAATAGATGGAGGGCCATTGTGCTGGAGCAGTGATGGGCAAACCTGGTGTATAGGCTGGAGCCGATATGAGAAAACTTGGTTTCCACTGGTTTCATTCCAGTTCTTTCTTTCCTACTGAAGAGTATCTCAGAGAATGAAAGGGAGTGGGAGGAATGATAAAGATGCTCTCAAATTCACTCCAATTTTTAAGTCTTTGAAAAATTTCAATTTGTTAAATGCAATTAGCAGTGGATGACTTTCAGTATACTTTACCTGGGGGCTGCCCAAGTGGTGCCAGTGGTAAAGAAACCACCTGCCAACACAGGAGATGTAATAGATGTATCTCTGGGTTGGGAAGATCTCCTGGAGGAGGAAATGCAACCCATTCCAGTATTCTTGCCTGAAGAACCCCATGGACAGAGGAGCCTGGCAGGCTAGAGTCCATGGGGTCACAAAGAGTTGGACACAACTGAAGCAACTTAGCAGCATGTATACTTCACAATGGCAGGTCAGATTGTGACCACACACACACACACACACACACAAAACAGTACAGAATTTCTACTTCGTTAGAGAAGACAGGTTGTCTTCTCCATTCCTGGGCAGTCCTCACTGCTGTCTCCTCCTTGTTCCCCGGCCTTGAGTTAGCCCAGATGGGATAGATTTATTTGCAAGCTTCCTCTATCTGGGCCATAGACATAAGCAAGTACACATAACAGAAATCCACGACTGAACCAAGATTCAATAAGATCTCAACAGGCTGGAAAATAATAAGATGAAATTTAACTAGGACAAATGTAATTGTCTGCATTTACATTTAAAGAGATTCAATTATAAAAGCACAAGTTGCAGGAGAGACTTTCTGAGCAGCTGTGTGGTGTACCAGTTCACAGGATAAAGGCCTCAGGGATGTTTTTAACTACAGTCTCAACAAGAGCTAGTGAGATAGGGCTGCTAAAGTCCTTAATGCAATTTTTGGCTGCATTAAAGTGATGACAATGTCCAGATGAACACAAGAGTCCACTGTGCTCTGAAATAATCAGATGACACATAGAGTCTTTGGCAATTCTGGGCATTAGGTTTTAAGAGGGACATTACAATAAAATACTAGGAAAGGTATTTAGTAATAGGAATGTAAACAGAGGAGGAAGAAAATAAGAGAGAGACTGAAAAATACATTACATTGAGAATATGCGAAAGGGTTGGAGCTGTCAGTGGTGCTTTTGAGGAAGTACTTGGAAATATTTGGCAATGAAAGAAATGTTACATTTTGAAAGGTAAACTATACAATCTAAGCATAAAGGGTCAAAGCCATAAAGGTATAAAGTCTAGACGCTTGGATTCCTGGAAAGCAGAGCTGAAGGTACTAGATAGAACAAAATGTGTGTTTTGGCAGAGGTATGGATGTCTATCAGGAGGCAGCAACAAAAGTGAGTCACGGAAGCAGATACTCGTCTTGCCCATCCTCCACTGCACAGGGAGAGAAGGCCTGTCCATCCAAGAAAGATGTGCACACTCTATTACTGGGGTTTGAAGTCATTTCACAATTTATTACCTATGTTTTTAATAGAATGCACTTAATTTTGCACATGTATGCTCAGTCGTGTCCAACTCTCTGTGACCCTATGGACTGTAGCCCACCAGGCTCCTCTGTCCATGGGATTCTCCAGGCAAGAATACTGGAGTGGGCTGCCATTTCCTTCTCCAGGGCACAATTTAAGTCATACAACTTAAGTCTCTTCTTGTTCTTACTCCATGTTCTATCAACCTGGTTAACTCTGGGATAATTTGACCTCTATTCAACTTGCCTACTAGGAGAGGATGTAATTTAAATTATTTTAAAAGGCAATACCCTTTATTTTTTTCGAATGGTTTTAGGTTCACAGCAAAAGTGAGTGGAACATCAGAGTGTTCCCTCACATGGACAACCTCATGCACTACAGGCATCCTCCACTACAGCGGACCGTTCGCTCCAATCAATGAGGCAACACTGACACATCCTTACTACCCCTTGCACATAGTTTATCTTAGGTTCACTCTTGGCCTTGCACATTCCATGGCTTTTCACAACCGCACGACTACCTGTATCCATCCTTGTAGTACCACAGAGTACAGGTTCACTCTGAAAATCCTCTGTGCGTCACCTATTCATCCCTCCCTTATCCCTGGAAACCACTGATCTTCTTACCTTCTCCACAGAGTTGCCTTTTCCAAAATGTCCTACAGTTGGAATCATACAGAATATAGCCTTTTCAGATAGGTTTCTTTCACTTGCTGCTGCTGCTGCTGCTAAGTCGCTTCAGTCGTGTCCGACTCTGTGTGACCCCATAGATGGCAGCCCACCAGGCTCCCCCATCCCTGGGATTCTCCAGGCAAGAACACTGGAGTGGGTTGCCATTTCCTTCTCCAGTGCATGAAAGTGAAAAGTGAAAGTGAAGTTGCTCAGTCGTGTCTGACTCTTCATGACCCCATGAACTGCAGCCTACCAGGCTCCATGGGATTTGCCAGGCAAGAATGCTGGAGTGGGGTGCCATTGCCTTCTCCGTTCTTTCACTTAGTAAAATGCATTTCTGTTTCCTCCATGTCTATAACATGATAACCATGTTATCGTGGCTTGAGAGCTCATTTCTTTTTAGTGCTGAATTATATTCCATTGTCTGGATGAATCCCAGTTTCTTTATCTATTCACCTGCTGGGTGACATTTTGGCTCTTTCCAAGTTTTGGAAATTCTGAATAAAGCTGCTATAAACATGTGTGCATGTTTTTGTGTGAACACAAGTTTTAAACTTCTTTGGGTAAATACCAAGGAGTGTGTTTGCTGGTTCACACGGTAAGAGTATGTTTAGTTCTGTAAGAAACTGCCAAGCTGTCTTCTAAAGGGGCTGTATCATTTTGCATTCCCAGCAGTGAATGAGAGTTCCTGTTGCTCCACATCCCTGCCAGCACTTGGTGTCACCAGTGTCCCGGATTTGGGCCATTCTCACAGGTGTGTGGTGGTATCCCATAGTTTATTACAAAATTAATTTGCAATTTTGCAATGATATATGATGCTGAACATCTTTTCATGTGCTTATTTTCCATCTGTGTATCTTTAGTGAGATGTCAGCAAAGGTCTTCTTCTTGTTTTTAAATTAGGTTGTTTGTTTTCTTATCATTGAGTTTTAAGGGTTCTTCATCTATTTTGGAAAGAAGTCCTTTATCAGATGTGTCTTTAGCAAATATTTTCTCCCAGTCCGTGACTTGTCTTCTCATTCTTTTCTCATTGTCTTTCACAGAACAGAACTTTTCAATTTTAATGAAGCCCAGCTTATCAATGATTTCTTTTATGTATTGTGACTTGAGTGTTGTATCTAAAAATGCATCACACACCTAAGGTCTTCCGGTTTTCTCCTGGGAATCTTTCACTATTTTTTTAAAAATAAATTTTACTTTTTAGAACAGTTTGAGATTTACATAAAAACTGAAAAGACAGTACAGAGTTCCTCTAAACCCCCTCATCGAGTTTCCCCGATCACAAACTCCTTACACCAGTATGATACTTTTGAAACAATTAATAAACTAGTATTGCTGCTGCTGCTGCTGCTGCTGCTTAGTCACTTCAGTCGTGTCCAACTCTGTGCTACCCTATTATAGACTGTAGCCCACCAGGCTCTTCTGCCCATTGGATTCTCCAGGCAAGAGTACTGGAGTGGGTTGCCATGTCCTCCTCCAGGGGACTTTCCAAACCAGAGATCGAACCCAGATCTCCTGCATTGCGGGCAGATTCTTTACCACTGAGCCACCAGGGAAGCCCATATGGTATTGATACATTATTATTTACTGAAGTCCATAATTTTTATTAGGATTTCCTTAATCTGTCTAATGTCCTTTCTTTGTTATGGATTGATCCAGGATACCAACACTAAATACAGGCAATATATCTCCTTAGGCTCCTCTTGGATATGACAGTTTCTCAGATTTTCCTTGTTTTTGATAACTTACAGTTTAAAGGACTACAGGTCAAGTGTCATAAAAACATCCTCATTTGGGATTTGGATGATATTTTTTGCATGATTATACTGAAATCTTTGGTTTAGGGAGGAAGACCACAGAAGCGAACTGTCCTTTTCATCATATCATATCAAGGGTACATACTAACAACAGGACTTACCACAGCTGATAACCTAGATGAACTATATTTGTTAGTCTTCTCCATCAGTTATCATTTTTTCCTCCTTTCTATACCATACTCTTTAGAAGGAGGTCACCTTCTGAGCAGCTTATACTGACAGAGCAGAGGATTATATTATACGGTATGTTCTTGAGGTGGGAATATTTGTATAAATTCTTTGGAATTCTTCTGCCAAGAAATTTATTTAATTTCTTCCCTGTAGTTCATCAATTTTATACATACATACATACACACACACACACACATATATAAATGGACTCATGGATATTTATCCTATACTTTGAGTTATCATCCAATTCTGTTTTATTTTGTTGTTTAAATTGTTTCTGCTTTGGACATTGGACGAGCTTTCTGTCAAATCTGGGCTCGCTGATGTGCACCCCGCAATGTAGTTTTTTTTTGTTTGTTTGACTTCTGCTTTGTTCTTCCTTACTTTCTGGCATGATGAGATTCTCCAGGCTCATTCTGTATATTTACTGCCAAAGTCCTGGCATCAGTCATTTCTCTGACCCTCGGTTCCGAAAACCAAGATCCGAGCGTGAGGTGTGCTTGTTGCTGCCTCTTGAGCATATCAGCTGACAGGAGATATATGTGTGTCTATTCTCCCACATAAACAGACATGTTTATAAATTCTGCATCTGCATTTAAACCCTCTTCTCATATGAGCTGCCCAGCTGCTGAGTTGCACGTAATTATCTGGCCAGCTTCGAAGAGATTCCACTTTGGTGTCTGCCTGAAGCCTACTCTGCTTATTTAACTTTTATGCAGAGTACATCATGAGAAACACTGGGCTGGAGGAAGCACAAGCTGGAATCAAGATTGCTGGGAGAAATATCAATAACCTAAGATATGCAGATGACACCACCCTTATGGCAGAAAGTGAAGAACTAAAAAGCCTCTTGATGAAAGTGAAAGAGGAGAGTGGAAAGTTGGCTTAAAGCTCAACATGCAGAAAACTGACATCTGGTCCCATCACTTCATGGCAAATAGATGGGAAACAGTGGAAACAGTGGCTGACTTTATTTTTCTGGGCTCCAAAATCACTGCAGATGGTGATTGCAGCCATGAAATTAAAAGACACTTGCTCCTTGGAAAGAAAGTTATGACTAATCTAGACAGCATATTAAAAAGCAGAGACATTGTCAGCAAAGGTCTGTCTAGTCAAGGCTATGGTTTTTCCAGTGGTCATGTATGGATGTGAGAGTTGGACTATAAAGAAGGCTGAGTGCTGAACAATTGATGCTTTTGAACTGTTTGTTGGAGAAGACTTTTGAGAGTCCCTTGGACTGCAAGGAGATCCAACCAGTCCATCCTAAAGGAGATCAGTCCTGGGTGTTCATTGGAGGGATTGATGTTGAAGCTGAAAGTCCAGTACTTTGGCCACCTCATGCAAAGAGCTGACTCATTGGAAAAAACCCTGATGGTGGGAAAGATTGAGGGCAGGAGGAAAAGGGGACGACAGAGGATGAGATGATTGGATGGCATCGCTGACACAATGGACATGGGTTTGGGTGGACTCTGGGAGTTGGTGATGGACAGGGAGGCATGGTGTGCTGTGGTTCATGGGGTCACAAAGAGTCGGACGTGACTGAGTGGCTGAACTGAACTGAACTGAAGCCTACTGGCCTTTACTTGAAAAAAAAAAAAAAAAAGCCCTGCTACAATGTCCCACACTACTTCTCCCTTGCCTCAAACACCCACAGGGATTTTTAGTCTGGAGGAGAAAATATTTAGAAATATTTTAATAGTTGTATTCAAATATATGAGTGTTTCATAAAAGAGAGATAATTTGGGGTTGCTCCATAGGGAAGAACCAGAACCAACCATTCAGTTTTATGGAAGACAATTTGAAGTTAACATTAAGGAAAAAAATATGTAAAAATCAGAATGTTATTTTAAAAAGGAACGAACTGGTTTTGAAGAGTCATCAACACTGTATAAATAGATGTGCTCTGAGATTGGATCACCATCAGCTTGTCCTGGAGGTTATGATGGAGACCCTTGTACTGGGCGTAAACTGAACCATGAGTCTTAAAACAAGAGCTGCTTTTACAAAAATGGTCTTAAATTCTAAGACCATAATCTAACCCCCCAAGATTGAGATTTATTATCAATGAATGAACAAATATGACTCCTGATTATTATTATATAAAAAACCTATATTTTAATAAGTCTCTTTTAGTTGTTAAATATGGAAGTAAAATATACTAAAGAACAGAGAGGTTTATTTTTATTGAATAAGTATGAGTGAAGTAGAGGTGGATAGTATACACTTTAATTGCTAAGATTACTGCAAATATTTGAACCATTGCAATAACCTCATGCAGAGAAAAGATTTCAAGCGCTATTTTACATCTGCTGTGAGCTGTGTGCTAGTTCATCTGATGAGATGTTTCTGGGATAACATCCAAGGAAATCAGGCAATTCTGAACACCTTTTTCAGAAAAGCTGCCAGATTTTTTTTTTCTCGTAACTTTCCTTTTCCTCAAAAATTATGCATATGGGAGCACAGGTCAGCGCAGGCACACACATACACTTTCACTCTCCTTAAATAAGTGATAAAGATCCAGTCATGTCACCAACACATCACCAGAAACCCAGATGTTCACACTCAGGAAAAGAATAACACAAGCCCTACAATAGTCAGGAGATGAAAGAGCTTCCTAAGTGAAGCTTTCAATAACCACAGCCATGGCATCATGTAGAGGGTAATTGTATTTACACAGGCAGCTAGCTATGTTCTTATAAACTATGCAGGATGAAGTCATTAGAAATTTAAATGAAAAAAGAAGTACTTCAACTGAGTCAATGAGAATGGCTGACTCATCTAATTTTCCTCAGTTAAAAAGAAATCTTGAACAGCAAGGCAAAAATTTTATTGCCTTGCGTTCATCCCTTCCCAATATATTTTCTGGTGACAACAATTACAACTCAGTACTACTCTCATCTCCCCAAACGGAGCTTGGACTGAAAATGACCCATAGGTGACGCCAGTATGTTGTAAAGAGAGAAGAAAAAATTACAAAGAAATGTATTTCTTTAAAAAACGATCTTTCATAAAATCTTAACTACAATATATTTTCCATCTAAAAAATGCCCACTGTGCTGAAAGGGCAGAAACAGTTTCTTTGCCATATTGTAGCTATAGTGATTAAGCAGGTTCCTATTTTCCCATATTAATGGGATTTCAAGAATATTTGCAAATCTCAAAATCAAAACACCAGGCAGCATGAAATTATGACACATTTTATTTTTATTAACAAAATTCCATGCATGACAAAGAATCAGAATTTTGTATAAATGCAGTGACATGATTTTTAAAACGGGTTGGGACAATTAAGTACTTGAATACCTATATAAACATAGAAAAAAGGAAAATCAGTACAGTAAAACTCCACTCAGTTGAACCCAAGACATTTATAATTTATAAAAATCTAGCAAATGCCAGTTTTGAGTTAATAACTCTTTTTTGTTGATATTTTCATTTGTTTTCCTTTTTAAAAAATTGATTTTTAATTGGGGGATAATTGCTTTATGAGTTAGTAACTCTTTTAAGATGATAAAATTCATAAATTTTAGCAACAAATTATGATAGGAAAAGTAAAACGATAACTAGAATGGGAGACACTGCCAGTTGCCAATTCTACAACCGATCTCCCTTTCTTTCTTACTACCAGGATGTTTGGTTTATTTGAGATGGCAATGTTCCCAGCTAAAAAATGACATTTCCCAAATTGTAGAAGTGGCCAAGTGACAATTCTGTCCAGTGAGATGTAACTGGAAGGCACAGGATAGGCTTCAGGGAAGGTAAATTCAGGGAAAGCTCTTCAAAAGGGCAAACTCAACTTTTAACCATTTACTCTTCACCCTTCCTCCTACCTCTGCTTGGAAAAAAAGTTCAGCATTGGAAGCTAAAGAAGGGATCTTGAGTCGGTGTGGATGACAGTCATGCATGAAGGAAGGCAGAGAGTGAAGCCAAGAAGCATGGCTTCCTGTGACACCCTGAGTCACTACATAAACTATGCAGTGCTTCTTAAAAGATGTTTTATTACATGAAGGAGGAAAAAAGCCAACTTGTTTAAGCCACTCTTAGTGAGGTTTCTACAACGTGTTCCCAAACCAATTTTAACTATAAAAATAATGTCAAGCACCCTTAAGTAATTTAAAAACACCCACTTGAAAATAGCTAATAGACTAACCACTACCCAACTGTTCTCACAGCAGATCTGAGGACCTCTACTCTGAAATATGACTGAACCGGAATAAATATGTGCTCCAGCAAGTAATGTACTGTTTTCAATAAGAATACTTTAAAATTAATATCATCATTGTTTGAGGGATAATGTACGCCAAAGTGTTCAAGTAAAATGAAATAGTGTTATGTGTATAGTAATTGGTTTCGGCTATTGAGCTTTCCTATACACAATGGCACAATGCTAAGCCCAAGGGAAAACATCAGTAAACATACTCCAAAAACACTCATTAGGAAGAAACCAGAATGATTCGGTGAAAGAAAATGCTGTCTCTCACAGCATTCTTTTAAAAAATTTTAATTTATTTATTTTAATTGGAGGCTAATTACTTTACAATATTGTATTTTTTTGGCCATACATCAACATGAATCCGCCACGGGTGTACACGTGTTCCTCATCCTGAACCCCCCTCCCCCCTCCCTCCCCATCTCATCGCTCTGGGTCATCCCAGTGCACCAGCCCCAAGCATCCTGTATTCTGCATTGAACCTGGACTGGCGATTCATTTCTTATATGATATTACACATGTTTCAATGCCATTCTCCCAAATCATCCCACCCTTTCCCTCTCCCACAGAATCCAAAAGACTGTTCTATACATCTGTGTCTCTTTTGCTGTCTCGCATATAGGGTTATCGTTACCATCTTTCTAAATTCCATATATATGCGTTAGTATACTTTATTGGTGTTTTTCCTTCTGGCTTACTTCACTCTGTATAATAGGCTCCAGTTTCATCCACCTCATTAGAACTGATTCAAATGTATTCTTTTTAATGGCTGAGTAATACTCCATTGTGTATATGTACCACTGCTTTCTTATCCATTCATCTGCTGATGGGCATCTAGGTTGCTTCCATGTCCTGGCTATTATAAACAGTGCTGTGATGAACATTGGGGTACACGTGTCTCTTTCCCTTCTGGTTTCCTCAGTGTATGCCCAGCAGTGGGATTGCTGGATCATAAGGCAGTTCTATTTCCAGTTTTTTAAGGAATCTCCACACTGTTCTCCATAGTGGCTGTACTAGTTTGCATTCCCACCAACAGTGTAAGAGTGTTCCCTTTTCTCCACACCCTCTCCAGCATTTATTGCTTGTAGACTCTTGGATCACAGCCATTCTGACTGGTGTGAAATGGTACCTCATTATGATTTTGATTTGCACTGATAATGAGTGATGTTGAGTATCTTTTCATGTGTTTGTTAGTGATCTGTATCTTGCCTGGAAAATCCCATGGACGGAGGAGCCTGGTGGGCCATGGTCCATGCGGTCGCTAAGAGTTGGACATGACTGAGTGCCTTCACTTTCACTTTTCACTTTCATGCATTGGAGGAGGAAACAGCAACCCACTCCAGAGTTCTTGCCTGGAGAATCCCAGGGACAGAGGAGCCTGGTGGGCTGCCGTCTATGGGGTCGCACAGAGTCGGACACGACTGAAGCGACTTAGCAGCAGCAGCAGCAGCAGCATGTCTTCTTTGGAGAAATGTCTGTTTAGTTCTTTGGCCCATTTTTTGATTGGGTCATTTATTTTTTTGGAATTGAGCTGCAGGAGTTGTTTGTATATTTTTGAGATTAGTTGTTTGTCAGCTGCTTCATTTGCTATTATTTTCTCCCATTCTGAAGGCTGTCTTTTCACCTTGCTTATAGTTTCCTTTGTTGTGCAGAAGCTTTTAATTTTAATTAGGTCCCATTTATTTATTTTTGCTTTTATTTCCAATATTCTGGGAGGTGGGTCATAGAGGATCCTGCTTCTCACAGCATTTTTGATGAGAGTTTTAAAGTGAAGAGATGACTAAAAACTGGCCTAAATTTGTGGGGAGTTATGCAGCAGGTACCTCAGCATGTGCTTCTGAGAGGGTCTCAGCGTAACTGTGAAAGGCTCTGGTGGGACGGGAACTAGCTCTTGATTCTCGTGACTAATTTGAGTTATCACACTTAGATTGGTATATCAACAAACAGAATATATATTGTAGATTAAGTCTTGTCATGGGCTAAATTAAATTGATTGCTAAAGTTGGAGAACATCAAGAATAGTCCAAGGATCATAAATAATAATCAAAACAAAGCACTGTGGTTCAGGTTCAACAATTTATACGGATGAATAAAATAAAGGTGTCCCCAAAGCTTCTGCCATTCTCCCTAGGTTGTGCTTCTGTTTGATGGGGATAAAGATTATTAGGCTCAACAAAGGTTGTCAGGAAGAAATAGTTAGAGGAAGGGTCAGTTCAGTTCAGTCACTCAGTTGTGTCCGACTCTTCGCGACCCCATGAATCGCAGCATGCAAGGCCTCCCTGTCCATCACCAACTCCCGGAGTTCACTCAAACTCACGTCCATTGAGTCAGTGATGTCATCCAGCCATCTCATCCTCTGTCGTCCCCTTCTCCTCCTGCCCCCAATCCCTCCCAGCATTGGGGTCTTTTCCAATGAGTCAACTCTTCACATGAGGTGGCCAAAGTACTGGAGTTTCAGCTTTAGCATCATTCCTTCCAAAGAAATCCCAGGGCTGATCTCCTTCAGAATGGACTGGTTGGATCTCCTTGCAGTCCAAGGGACTCTCAAGAGTCTTCTCCAACACTACAGTTCAAAAGCATCAATTCTTCGGCACTCAGCTTTCTTCACAGTCCAACTCTCACATCCATACGTGACCACTGGAAAAACCATAGCCTTGACTAGACGTAGATCATCTCAAATGTGTTATTTGTATGTTAAAGTCAACGTGTCAATCAACAGACATTTAGTAATAAGTGTGCACTTCAGCATCTGGTCAGAGAACAAAGCTAAACAAGGTGGGAAAAAATTCCGTGTGGGGCTGTGTGGAGCTGGTTATAAATGTGGTAACATAGCTGGCATGTTGTATCAGCCAGAAGTTGTCATTCTCACTCCTGAGTGCTTATCTCAGCAGGAATGCAGAACAAAAACATAGCCTGAGTCCCATCCAAGAGTTCAGGTTTCAATTGTTCCAGGACCCAGTCCAGATAAAATATTATTTGAGAAACACCTCAGGTGATGATGCTGTCAGTCAGGGTTGAAATTCCTGGACTGGAATAATAGGGGATGGGTCTTGAGTTGGACCTTGAGGGTGGACAGCACAATAGATCAGTGGGGAGAAGGAACATGAGTATCCTAGAGTAATCTAATAGAATCTAATAGATCCTAGTATCTATTTCCTATCGTAGGAAATAGAGAAGGGATGGAGGAAGGAATGACCAAGAACAAAAGACAGTGATGAATAGTGGAGACAGTGTGTTAGAAAGTTCTGGAAAATAAAAAACACATACATATGAGGCATATATACGTATGATGGACAAGTTCACAGACATTTTTGAAAACAGTGGTAGGAAGTGGGAAATTCTGGGCAAGGAAATGACCAGGTAATGAGAATAGTAGGTCAAGGAGAATAATGGATTAGGGCCAATGCCAAGAAACAGGAGCAGGAAAAGCAGCTAAAGGCAGATGCAGAAGGCCCAGGTGGAATGAGAGGCACAGACCTGAGAGGGCCAACCTAGGCAGAATGACAGCCTGGAGGAAAAGACGCTCTGGGGGCATGGAACCAAGAGGATATCGGAGGATACTGGGGACATCAAGGAAAAGGGCGAGCAACAAAATGCCAAGAGGTGACACTGAGGGAGCTACAGACAACTAAGAAAGAAGTATAACCAAAAATCCAAGCTGAGAGAGCCTTGTGAAAGGGAGAAAAGAAACTCTACACAGCAAGAACCCTATCTCAGAGGGGAGAGAGGGTGAATGAAGAAATAGAGCCCCCACAGTATTCAAAGATGCAGTATAAGCTTAGCATAGTTTAATTGATAGGTGAGGTGAAGTCGCTCAGTCGTGTCCGACTCTTTGCGACCCTGTGGACTGTAGCCTGCCAGGCTCCTCCGTCCATGGGATTCTCCAGGCAAGAATACTAAGTCATGTCCAACTCTTTGTGACCCCATGGACACAGGGGAGCCTGCTAGGCTCCTCTGTCTATGGGATTCCCCAGGCAAGAATACTGGAGTGGGTTGCCATTTCCTACTACTCTAGGGGGTCTTCCAAACCCAGGGGTCAAACCTGTGTCTCCTGCATTGGCAGGTAATTCTTTACCACTGAGTCACCTGGGAAGCCCATCATGAGCTTGGGGGAGGGAAACTCTGGCCAAGAATTACAGGTTGACATGGGGCTGGTTTGCTAAATGCATCAGTTCAAGGAGAGTGAAAAACAATTGCTCTGCTCAATGTATTCCGGTGAAATGAAATTAAGGTGAGACTACGGAATGTAAAAGAATTTATTTTCCATGTGCAAACTTACTTGCACTTTGGGGTAAGGGGGTAATTAAAAGGACCTCCTGTTCTTGCGCTGCGCTGGTGAGAGAGGAGTGTGTACAGGGTGAAGTGGGATGATGGCATGTCACTAGCTAATGCAGTCCTTGTCCCTAGGGATCCTGAAGCAGAAAAATAATTAAAAAAAAAACAAAACTGCAGAATCTTCCCAGAAAACAGTAAAGAGATTTCCGTCTCTAGTCAGAGCAGGTTTTAAGTTCAGGACCCGGAGTTACAAATGGTCAGAGGCGAGGTCCATCACAACTGCAGGAAATGAGCTGGGTGGTGGGGCTGGGGGGTTTGGTGGCTCACCCAGGGGCATTCTTAGTGGGGAGGTGACCACTGAATCTCAGCTGTGGGAGCCCATGGCTTATGGCTCTTAATAGCAGACCGACTTGTAGGCGTACATAGCTCACTGAACTCCCCTACACTGAAAGCGACTCCTACCTACACCTCCAAAATCCTTTGTGACCCTGTGCAGGGAGAATCGGCTGAGGCTGTCACTGCTGAAGCTTTTCTGTGTGCAGTAAGTGACCTGGGCTGGCAATACTGTCAGCAAGAGTGTAGGGGGCAGCCAGAAGGGAAGCAGCTGTTACCAGGACCGAGAGGACCGAGAGGACCGAGAGAGGACCAAGATGCATTTGGTTGGAGAGGTTAAATCTGACGCATGTCCAGGACATCCAGGTAGGCACGGCTGAAGGTGGCTGCACTATGGGAGCAGAACCCAGGAGACCGCCAGGCTGGACTTCTGCTTGGAAATTCACTCACAATCGGGTGTGCCTGTCCCATGAGTGGGTGGAGCTTCCTACATGCACAGCACACTGTCAGCCCTCAAACATCAGCTGAAAGACTGGAGAAGGGAAAACAGGTCTTCAGATTGAGAAGACTGGGACACATCTTATGGGGGCAAGGGGAGTAGAAAGAAGAGTAAAGAAAAGAGATAAAAAGGAGATGGTCAATGGGCAAGAATACTAGAGAGTTCAACACCACAAAAGTCAAGGGGAGAGATTCAAAGGAGTCCCATTTTTTTCGCTTATTAGACTGATAAAGACTGTAAACAGAGAGCTGCTCAGTGTTTTGGAGAGTTCAGTTGCTGTTGGGGAATGCAAGCTTGAATAACTTCTGCAAAGCAATTTGGCAATAGACATCAAAACCTCCCCAAAGTACGCATAGCTTTTAATCAGAATTTTTTTCCCTTGTGCTTATCAGTTGGAAATATGAATGAATATGCATGAGGCTTAGCTGTAAGATAGTTAATATGGCTGGAATGCTCTAAGATGAATCCCAGTGATCCCTGCCTCCTGGTAGTCAATCACACCCTTGTAAAATACCTTCCGCTTGAGTGTAGTCTGTGCCAGTGACTTGCTTCTAACAAACAGAAGGCACTTGTTTGAGTTATGATTATGTGGCATAAGATTGTGACTTTTGTCTTGCCGTACTCTCCTTGGTATAGTAAGCACATGCTATCATTTTGACATGTCCAGGGTAAAAAAGGATTCCTCTTGCTGGCTTTGCTGAAGCAAATGGGCATGCTGGGGAGACACATATGGTAAGGAATGGAGAGCCACCACCAGTCCATAGCCAGCTGTGAACTGAGCCCCTCACTTCAGCAACCTTGGAAGAAGGGAACTGTGCAACATATGAGCCTAGAAGGGCCCCTGTCCTTGGTTGAGTCTTCAGATGAAATCCAGTTCCAGCTAACACCGTAGCTGTACATGTGTAAGTCTGCCTGAAGTAGAGGACTTATTAGCTAAGCCACGCCCAGATTTTTGACCCACAGAAATTGTGTGTTCTCTTAAACCAATAGGTTTGTGGGTAATTTTTTATACAACAATATTCAACTGAGTTAACCACAGTGCTATTTCTAATAAGAAATAAATGGAAACAAACTAAAATGACCAGGTAATGATTGAAGTAAAAAGTATACAGACATGATATAATTCACCCATTAAAATTATGCTATAGACAAATATAGATAAATATTTGTGGAATATGCAGTGTATTCATTACAATACATATTTTAAAGTTTAAAATACTCTGTGCTATAAAAGCATTATTTGGAATAAATGTCTTTTTATATGCAAATATAAAAGAGTGAGTAGAATTAATTCTACATAGAAAGGTACTAACAGTAGTTATCACCAAATCATTGCGTTAAGTGTGTTTTGGGTTTTTTGGTTTTATTTCTTCTGCTGATCTATACTCACAAATTCTTTAAAATGACTGTGTACTACATGATAATAAAAAAGCACAATTAAATGCATGAGTAAGAGAAAAAGAATAACAACATCAACAATATAGAATACCACAATAAATTAAGGAGGTCTCATTCATTTTTTTTTTATCATTTGCCTTCTATGTGCTGGGATGAAAACTGAGAAGAGTTATTTGATTTAACTTGACAGGAAAGAAAGTGGAAATGAAAGTGTCTGTCACTCAGTCATGTCAGACTCTTTGTGACCCCATGGACTGTAGCCCACCAGGCTTCTTTGTCCACAGGATTCTCCAGGCAAGAATACTGGAGTGGGTTGCCATTCCCTTCTCCAGGGGATCTTCCTGACCCAGGGATCAAACCCAGGTCTCCTGCATTGCAGGAAGATTCTTCACCATCTGAATCACCAGAGGAGCACCATGCAGGAAAGGAACAACTGGTTAACTAAGACCACGTGGCATCGCCTCTTCATCAGTGGAAGAAGGGTAAGGGATTAGTTCTGACTGGCTAAAGGCACCTAATAGTATCAGATCAGATCAGTCGCTCAGTCGTGTCAGACTCTTTGTGACCCCATGAATCACAGCACGCCAGGCCTCCCTGTCCATCACCAACTCCCAGAGTTCACTCAGACTCACGTCCATTGAGTCAGTGATGCCATCCAGCCATCTCATCCTCTGTCGTCCCCTTCTCCTCCTGCCCCCAATCCCTCCCATCATCAGAGTCTTTTCCAATGAGTCAACTCTTCGCATGAGGTGGCCAAAGTACTGGAGCTTCAGCTTTAGCATCATTCCTTCCAAAGAAATCCCAGGGCTGATCTCCTTCAGAATGGACTGGCTAATAGTATACAATATAAATAAAGAAAGGAAAGAATTTCAAAGACTGTTACAAAGACATCATAACTGTTACAAATGGATAGGATTGATAGCCAACATCTGAAATTGATACATGATACAAAAAATAAGAGAATTGAAATCAATTGGACAAAATAGAGGTAAAAAATTACAAAAATAAGAGGGACTGAGAAGAGTAAACACAAATAGATAAGATGTATACACAGGACAGAGGAAGAGAAAGGTATTACTGCTAAGGAAATCTTTTTCTTTTTTATTGAAGGATAATTGCTTTACAGAATTTTGCTGTTTTCTGTCAGACCTCAACATGAATCAGCCGCAAGCATACATATATCCCCACCCTTTTGAACCTCCCTCCCATCTCCCTCCCCATCCCACCCCTCTAGGTTGTTACAGAACCCCTGTTTGAGTTTCCTGAGCCATACAGCAAATTCCTGTTGGCTATCTATTTTACATGGTAATGTAAGTTTCCATGTTACTCTTTCTATACATCTCACCCACTCCTCCCCTCTCCCTATGTCCATAAGTCTATTCTCCATGTCTGTTTCTCCATTGCTACTGCTACTGCTAAGTCACTTCAGTCGTGTCCGACTCTGTGTGACCCCATAGACAGCAGCCCACCAGGCTCCCCCGTCCCTGGGATTCTCCAGGCAAGAATACTGGAGTGGGTTGCCATTTCCTTCTCTAGTGCAGCTGCCCTGTAAATAAATTCTTCAGTACCATTTTTCTAGATTCCATATATATGTGTTAGAATATGGTATTTATCTTTCTCCTTCTGACTCACTTCAGTCTGTATAATAGGTTCTAGGTTCACCCACCTCATTAGAACTGACTCAAATATGTTCCCTTTCATGGCTGAGTAATATTTCATTGTGTATCTACACCACAACTTCTTTATCCATCCATCTGTCGATGGACATCTAGCTTGCTCCCATGTTCTAGATATTGTAAATAGTGCTGCAATGAACAATGGTGCTGGGAAAACTGGACAGCTACATGTAAAAGAATGAAATTGGAACACTTCCTAACACCATACACAAAGAGAAACTCAAAATGGATTAAAGACCTAAATGGAAGACCAGAGACTATAAAATTCTTAGAGGAAAACATAGGCAGAACACTCGATGACATAAATCAAGACAAGATCCTCTATGACCCACCACCTAGAGTAACGGAAATAAAAACAAAAGTAAGCAAGTGGGATCTGATTAAACTTAAAAACTTTTACACAGCAAAGGAAACGATAAGCAAGGTGAAAAGACAACCCTCAGGATGGGAGAAAATAATAGCAAATGAAACAACTGAAAAAGGATTAATTTCCAAAATATACAAGCAGCTCATATAACTCAATACCAAAAAAACAAACAACCCAATCAAAAAGTGGGAAAAAGACCTAAACAGACATTTCTCCAAAGAAGACATACAGGTGGCTAACAAACACATGAAAAGATGTTCAACATCACTCATTATTAGAGAAATGTAAATCAAAACTACAATGTGATATTACCTCATACGAGTCAGAATGACCCCCATCAAAAAGTCTACAAACAATAAATGCTGGAAAGGGCGTGGAGAAAACGGAACACTCTTGCACTGTTGGTGGGAATGCAAATTGATACAGCCACTATGGAAGATGGTAAGGAAATCTTAATATTGGGTTGTTTTTTTTTTTTTGGCCTGGCTGATCTCTTTCTTTAGTATACAGATCATTTTAGAGCAGAAACTTGAGTTTCTTCGATTCTATTGGTCTTATGAAGAAACATACCCATACAGTAATCATTCAGAGTTTGATTCTAATGATAATTATGTAAGAAAAATATTAGATCAAGTTAACTAACAAAGGAAACTATTGTTCATTTTGTTGCTCTATATTTCAAAAAGACTACCCAATATAAAAATATTCTTTAGAAGACAAATCAACTATCTAGAGAAGCAAGATATGCTGAAAAAAGCTAAAAAGGTTTTTCTTTGCATTAAAAATATTGAAGTATAGTTGATTTACAATGTTTCAGGTATACAGCAAAGTGACTAAGTTATACATACATATATATACATTGGTATATATATATATTTTCAGATTATTTTCCCATATAGCTTATTATAAGATATTGAATATAGTTCCCTGTGCTACACAGTAGGTCCTTTTTATCTATTTTATATACAGTACTGTGTATTCAATAATCCCAAACTCCTAATTTATACCTTCACCTCTTTCCCCTTTGGTAACCATACGTTTGTTCTCTATGTCAGTAAGTCTATTTCTATTTTGTAAATAAGTTCATTTGTATCTTTTTTTTTTAGATTTCACATATAAGTGATACAATATTTGTCTCTCTCTGTCTGGCTTACTTCACCTGTATGATAATCTCTAGGTCAAGCCATGCTGCTGCAAATGGCACTATCTCATTCTTTTTTAATAGCTAAGCATAAAAATTTATTTTAATTTTCCAACATGTCTCCCTTATGCCCAGGGAGAAAGCTATGACCATGAAGCAAAAGCTCCTAGACCAAGGAACTCAAACAGTAAAACTACCAAGGTCTTTGCAGACACGTGCAGAGTTCCTTACAAATTCTACTTTTGTTTGGACACACACAAAGCTGTGTCTGGGTACAAACCAACAAATGGATGTTAAAAAGCTCTGAATAAGTGAACCACTGGTGGTAAATGTATGAAATGATGAAACTGCAACTAGGAGGCTCTGAGTTCGGATGATTTTCCCTGCCTGGTCTCTATGGTTCAATGAGTAGAATTCTAAGGGACTTTTTTCATGCAAGTTTATGAAAACACCTTTGAGGAGCCACAGCATAAATGTATGGTACATGAAGCCCCAGGTGGTGCTAGTGGTAAAGATCCTGCCTGCCAATGCAGGAGAGGTAAGAGACGAGGGCTCAATCCTTTGGTCTGGAAGATCCCCTGGAGGAGGGAATGGCAATGCATTCCGGTATTCTTGCCCGGAGAATTCCATGCATAGAGGAGCCTGGCGGGCTACAGTCCACAGGGTCACAGAGTCAGACACGACTGAAGTGACTGAGATCGCACACACCCACACACATGGAGCACTGCGTGGGGATAGAACCAGAGACGGCGAACACAGAACTGAGAAAGCCTGCATTCAAAACCAGAATGCAGAGAGGATCCAGCTGTCTCTTCCCCAACCTCAACACACACAGAGAATCTACATGAATAGCAGCAGAGATAATCAGCTGGGACAGCCAAGAAACGCCAGCACCCCAAAATGTAGACAATTCAAATGAATGACCCTTGGGTTTCTGAATGGAACTTTTTCTTTCTAAAAAATGTTGTGCATTCTGTTTAAATGGCACAGTATAAAAATGGCACTGTAACTTGTAATTTCAAGATATAAAATGTGAAACAGAAAACAAGGGGTTATAAATCAGCAGGAGACCAATTAAAATACTTAGACTGTCATTCAAAAACATTCCACAGAATGTAATAAAATGAGTGGGTGGTTGGTTCTATTTTAATAACTGAAGGCTGCAGGAAGATTTTATTTCTTCAAACTATCAGCCAAATATATCCAGGACTGGCTGGAACATGGAAAACACAGTTTTACATTATGTTAAGCTAAAAAATAAAATGTCTCAGAAGACTGCATCTGAACAGTGTTCTGATTCACAGCAAGGCTCACTTGAGGATAAACCGCCCTTTATATGCAGTATTTTGTGCAGTTAATCTCATAATCAAATTGTATTCAGCTGTTATTCTACAATTTTGTCATAAACATAAAAGCAACCAATGCTTCTCAATGAGGGTGGGCTGATATTTGGGGCAGGAGAATTCCTCATTGTGGTGGACTATTTTGCACAACTAAAACTGCCTCTGAGACATTTCCAAAATGAAGCAGGGCAAAGGCTAACAGAGTTTTGTCAAGAGAACACACTGGTCATAGAAAACATCCTCTTCCAACAACACAAGAGATGACTCTACACATGGACATCACCAGATGGTCCATACAAAAATCAGACTGATTCTATTCTTTGCAGCTCAAAATGGAGAAGCTCTATACAGTCAGCAAAAACAAGATCGGGAGCTGACTGTGGCTCAGATCATGAGCTCCTTATTGCCAAATTCAGACTTAAATTGAAGAAATTAGGGAAAACCACTAGGCCACTCAGGTATGACCTAAAATCAAATCCCTTATGATTATACAGTGGAAGTGACAAATAGATTCAAGGGATTAGATGTGATAGGCAGAGTGCCTGAAGAACTATGGACAGAGATTTATAACACTGTACAGCAGGCGGTGATCAAAACCAACACAAAGAAAAGGAAATGCAAAAAGGCAAAATGGTTGTCTAAGGAGGCCTTACAAAGAGCTAAGACGAGAAGTGAAAGGCAAAGGAGAAAAGGAAAGATACACCCATCTGAATGCAGAGTTCCAAAGAATAGCAAGGAGAGATGAGAAAGCCTTCCTAAGTGAACAATGCAAAGAAATAGAGGAAAACAATAAAATGGGAAAGACTAGAGATCTCTTCAAGAAAATTAGAGATAACAAGGGCACATTTCATGCAAGGATGGGCATGATAAAGGACAGAAATTGTAAGGATCTAACAGAAGCAGAAGATATTAAGAAGCGGTGGCAAGAATACACAGAAAAATTATAAAAAAGTCTAATAACCCAGATCACCACAATGGTATGGTCACTCACATAGAGCCAGACATTGAGGAGTGTGAAGTCAAGTGGGCCTTAGGAAGCATCACTAAGAACAAAGCTAGTGAAGGTGATGGAACTCCAGTTGAGCTATCTCAAATACTTAAAGATGATGCTGTTAAAGTGCTGCAGTCAACACGCCAGCAAATTTGGAAAACTCAGCAGTGGCCACAGGACTGGAAAAGGTCAGTTTTCATCTCAATCCCAAAGAAGGGCAATGCCAAAGAATGTTCAAACTACTGCACAATTGTGCTCATTTCACATGCTAGCAAAATTATGCTCAAAATCCTTCAAGCTAGGCTTCAATTATACTTGAACTGAGAAGGCTGTATATTGTCACTTATATGCAGAGTACATCATGTGAAATGCTGGGCTGGATGAATCACATGCTGGAATTAAGATTGCTGGAAGAAATATCAACAACCTCAGATATACAGATGATACCACTCTAATGGCAGAAAAATGAAGAGGACTTAAAAAGCCTCTTAACGAGGGTGAAAGAGGAGCGTGAAAAAGCTGGCTTAAAACTCAACATTCAAAAAACTAACATCATGGCATCTGGTCCCATCACTTCATGGCAAACAGAAGGAGGAGAGGTGGAAACAGTAACAGATTCTCCTTTCGGGGGCTCCAAAATCACTGCCAACAGCCACGAAGCCATGAAATTAAAAGACATTTGCTCCTTGGAAAGAAAACTATGACAAACCTAGACAGCATATTAAAAAGCAGAGACATCACCTTGCTGACAAAGTCCATATAGTCAAAGCTATGGTTTTTCCAGTAGTTATGTATGGATGTAAGAGTTGGACCATAAAGAGGGCTGAGCACTGAAGAATAGATGCTTTCGAATTGTGGTGCTGGAGAACTCTTGAGAATCCCTTGGACTGCAAGATCAAACCAGTCCATCCTAAAGGAAATCAATCCACAATATTCACTGAAAGGACTGATGCTGAAGCTGAAGCTCCAGTACTTTGGCCACCTGATGCCAAGAGCCAACTCACTGGAAAAGACCCTGATGCAGGGAAAGATTGAAGGCAAATAGAAAAGGGAGCAGCAAAGGATGAGATGGTTAGATAGCATCACTGACTCAATGAATATGAGTTTGAGCAAACTCTGGGTGATAGTGAAGGACAGGGAAGCTTGGTGTGCAGCAGTCCATGGGGTCACAAGGAGTCCGACATGACTTAGTGGCTGAACAACGGCAACAAGAGGTCACTAATGTTTTAAATTGCCCACAATTTAAATATGAAAAACAACCTCTCATCTGTGACCATGATGTCATAAAAGAAAAGCCACTCTAACTCCAAAAAATGTAGAACTACACAAAGGACAGCCCATTAGACTGGAAACTTCATCCTGGCCCAAGGTGTGGAGGCTCCAATATACTGCTTGATTATTTTACCAATTTCTTATTTGTGATCCCTGTTGGAGGCATTCAGTCAGTGACTAGTAGGTTTATTAGGGCCTTTAAAAATGCTACTGGGGGAAAACACTGATATTCATTATGATCTGCATAACTCTATTCTATTAAGAAAGAATTTTTGAATAGAAATATGATTTTCAAACTATGATACCAAAAAGGAGAAAAGAAATCAACACCCCTGTAACTCTGCCTATGCCAGCTGAAGGTTAGTTCTGATAAGACTTAAGTTATGGTTTGAATTCACCTAGCCTATGAGTAGAAGGAACAGCATTATATTCAGTCATACATGGCATTAAAGAAAGATCTTACAGCAAGACTAGTCTGACTCACAGGAGGGCCATGGGGAGTTATGATTTTAGAAAGACTCTACCACTAACCAGAAAAAAAGTGCATTCAGGCTAAGGAAAATGAAGAAAGTAGTTAAGTGGGGGAAAAAAAAAAGCTACAGGGATGTAACTATCAGTAGTGTGATTAAACTGTGAACATTAAATAGTTCACCACTGAAATAGCTAAGTTCAGTTCAGTCGCTCAGTCGTGTCTGACTCTTTGCGACCCCATGGGCTGCAGCACACCAGGCCTCCCTGTCCATCACCAACTCCCAGGAAATACGTAAATCCTGGGTATATAAAACCTCATTCTTCCTCAACAGACTAGTTGTCTGCTGTGGAAGTTTCAAGCTTGGGGATCCACCTTGTCATTTAACGAAACGATCATGATTGGCCTTTGAAGCAGTCATCCCATGCTTTTCCTCGGCATTCCTGGCTTTTGATGCTGCAGCTCTGGTGAACAGGAAGAACAAAGAGGAAATGCAAATTCCCTGCTCTCTGAGAAGACACTGCTCTGTGTTCCTGAGTCCACAACCTGAGACCAACACTAACTCAACAGCAGGGTCTTTAATGAAATCACGGGGGACCCAGCCTTGATCTAACATGCCCTCTTAAATAACACAGAAAAGGTTTCTTGGGAGCAATTTCAGTCAACTCAGGGAAAGAAAGCCCCCAAGAGCCAAGGGATGAACCTTAAAACTTGAGTTTGGGATTAACAGAAACACACTGCATGCATGCTAAGTTACCAGTCATTTCTGGCTCCCCGCAACCCTATGGACTGTAGCCCACCAGGCTCCCCTGTCCATGGGATTCTCCAGGCAAAAACACTAGAGTGGACTGCCATGCCCTCCTCAACATTAACACACTACTAGATATAAAATAGATAACCAACAAGGACCTGCTGTATAGCACAGGGAACCATACTCAATATTTCGTAACAACCTATACGAAAAAAGAGGGCTTCTCAGGTGGCTCAGTGATAAAGACTCTGCCTGCCAATGCAAGGAGACACAGGTTCATCCCCTGGGTCGGGAAGATCCCCTGGAAAAGGAAATGGCAACCCACTCCAGTATTCTTGCCTGAAGAATCCCATGGACAGAGGAGCCTGATGGGCTAGAGTCCATAGGATCACAGAGTTGGACAGGACTGAGCACACACATATGGTAAGAAAAAGGAATCTGAAAGAGAATGGGTATGATGTGTATGTATAATTGAATCACTCTGCTGCACACCTTAAACTAAAACAACAACACTGTAAGTCAACTATACTTCAATTAAAAAAACAAAAACAAAAACTAGCTACTCCATCTTTCTCCCTATAGGATTACTAATTTTTGTTTCTTTCTAAGTTTGAAAATTTTTCTTCATTTGTTTCTCATGTCCAAAAGTAAAGGAAAAAGAGAGCAAAGATAAAGTGTTCTATCCATCGAATTAAACATCCATTTTCCCAAATGATCATAATTCTGACTAGAGGAACAGTGGGCTTTTTCATATTTCCTAGAATGGTCAGATTTACCTGAAATTATTGCCTGCCTTTGACTTTCAGCTTTCCCCCTTTACTCTAGGATTCTCGCTGGGCTCCCGCACATCTCCACGCAGCAATGCAGCACACTGATCACCCCCTAAGCTGCCACCTGCTATCACCTCCCACCTTTGATCCTTTGCCATGATCAGTGGAGCCTTCAAACAGCACTGCTGTGTTCTCACTGCAAAAACAAGTGCACTCCTCAGTGGAAAAATACCACATTCCAGCTTGGTAAAGCAGGTGGTGTGTTTCAGAGGATGGAGCAGAAAGTAGTGTCTCTTCTTTTCAAACAAGAAGGGAGACTATTAGCACATCAGCAAATAAAGTCCTGCTCGATGAATTTTAAGTGCTGCCTCACAAATGAAAATGTGGCAAAATCTGAAAAGTCAGCTTTTAGAGACTGCTTCAGTCCATTTCCCAATCCCAAACTCTGAACTTTCTTTTAAACCAATCTTCCCATCTTTCAAATAATGTGGAAAGATTTTCAAGATGCTCATACTTCTTTCTGCTCTGTGAGATAGAAAACCCTGACATTGGCTTAATACAATGACCATCACACCCAGCACTACTCTGGCACATACAGAGCAGATGCCTGATGCGTCTTAGAGGTATCATCCGGACGAAATAGCCTGTTTCATTGCTATCCCAGGAAGGCAGAAGAAAAGGCTTGTGTTTTCGCTTTATTTGGATAATTAGAATTTATATAATTAAATTACTCACAGTCTGGGAAACAAAAAGAAAGCAGCAATCATATTTGGATTTTGAAGTTTCAGCTATAGGCTCAGAAAAACTTAGTTGTTTTTTTTTTTTCATTTCTATTCTTAGACTAGAAATGAGGTTTTTTCCCTCTATTAAGGCTGGTTCCTCTGCAGCCAAATAGGACACATGGAGTTTCAATAACGTGAAGGCAAAACACCATAACCAAGAGTGGGAACTGTCCCTCTGCCACTGACAGAACTTTATAAGTGCAGGGATTTCTGCCCAGTTTTGATTGGGGCTAATGAAGACTGACACCAAGCAGAGCGATGTCCTTCATGGCAAACACCTCAGCACTGGTAAAGTTCTAGATGTGACAAGTGCTATCCTGGGTCATGCTGTCATCAGACTGATGCCACAGACACACAAAGAAATCATTTTTCATTTTTGCACACAGTTTCATCACATACAATGAAGCAATGGCTGAAGCAGAAGTTACTTCTTTTTTTTGCCACAGATGCTGGAGCAAACTTGCAAACTGGTGGATTCACGTTTGAGATCAAAGGAAGCCAACATCAGACTCAGTCAGCTCAGCTGGGCATGATTTCGAAAGAAGTGTAAGCAGCTTTATAATTCCAACATAATAATGTCTCCCTCTATTTACAAGGGTGGTAGCAGAAGGACTGATGCAGTACATATAGAAAATTCTAAGTCTGGAAACATCAAACACATGAATGAAAAGCTGTGGAAACCTGTTCCTCACTGGATGTGTTGCCCTGGCCTCCTGCTTGTCCAGAGGGTACCCACTAACCTTGTCTCTGGGTGACACATTCAGGTGGCACCAAAGGCGGCTGCTCTGTCACCGCTACGTGGAGCTTGTCATGACGTGATGAATGAAGCAGGGAATCCTCGTGGCCAAGAACAATGGATAAGAGCTCATTTAATCAGATTCCTACAGAACACCAACTCACTGGAGAAAAGTGTGTGGTTTTCTTTTTTTTAATTGAAACATATTAGTTGATGTATGTTAGTTTTAGGTGTACTCTTTAATGATTTGACATTTGCATATATTATGAAATGATCACCATAGTAAGTCTAGTAACTATCTGTCCCCATACAATGTTATTATATTGAATAGTATTACTGACCATATTTCTTATGCTGTACAGTACATCCCTGAAGCTTATTTATTTTATAACTGGAGGTTTGTGCTTCTTAATCCCCTTCACCTGTTTTCCTTACTCTCCCAACCCTCCCTTCTGGCAACCAGAAATTTGTTCTCTGTATCTATGAGTTTATATTTTGTTTTGTTTGTTTTGATACACATATATGTGAGATTTGCCTTTACATTTCACTTAGGGTAATAACGTCTAGATCCATCCATATTGTTACAAAAGACAAAACTTCATTTTTTTTTAATGGCTAATGCAATTCCATTGTGTATATATGCCACATCTTTATCCATTCACCCACCAATGAACACTTAAGGTAAGGTAAGTCACTTCAGTCGTGTCCGACTCTGTGCGACCCCATAGACGGCAGCCCACCAGGCTCCCCTGTCCCTGGGATTCTCCAGGCAAGAACACTGGAGTGGATTGCCATTTCCTTCTCCAATGCATGAAAGTGCAAAATGAAAGTGAAGTCACTCAGTCGTGTCCGACTCTTCGCAACCCCAAGGACTACAGCCCACCAGGCTCCTCCATCCATGGGATTTTCCAGGCAAGAGTACTGGAGTGGGGTGCCACTGCATTCTCCGAATGAACACTGAATGAACACTTAGGTTGCTTTCAAATGTTTGGCTATCAGTAACAATGGTGCAGTAATGGAATGCATATTATCTTTTCAAAGAGTACTTTCTTTCCTTTGGGTAAATACCCGTAAGTGGGATTGCTGGATCATAGGGTAGTTCTATTTTTAATTTTTTGAGGCATCTCCATGCTATTTTCCATAGTAGCTGCACCAACTTACATTCCCACCAACAGTGCACATGGGTCCCCCTTTCTCCACATTCTCACCAACACTTGTTATTTCTTGTCTTTTTGATGACAGTTATTCTGACAGGTGTGAGGTGGTATCTCATTGTGGTTTCAATTTGCATTTCTCTAGTGATTAATGATGTTGTGTATCTTCATGTGCCGTTGGTCATCTGCACATCCTCTGCCCATTTTTTAACTAGGTTGTTTGGGTTTCTTTGTTGATATTGAGTTGTATGAGCTCTTTGTATATTTTAGATATTAACTCCTTATCAGTTATATTGTTTGCAAACATCTCCCATTCAGTAGGTGGACTTTTTGTTTTGTTGAGAGTTTCCTTTGCTATCCAAAACTTTTTCGGCTTTATGTAATCACATTTGTTTATTTTTGCGTTTGTTTCACTTGCCTGAGGACACACATCCAAAAAAAATATTATTACCACTGATGTTAAAGAGCATACTGCCTGTGATTTTTTCTAGAAGTTTTATGGTTTTAGGTCTTAGATTTAAGTCTCTAATCCATGTTATTTTTTCTACACAGTGTGAGAAAGTAGTCCAATTTGATTCTTTTGCATGTTCAGTTCAGTTCAGTTGCTCAGTCGTGTCTGACTCTTTGCGACCCCATGAATCACAGCATGCCAGGCCTCCTTGTCCATCACCAACTCCCGGAGTTCACTCAAACTCACATCCATCGAGTCGGTGATGCCATCCAGCCATCTCATCCTCTGTCGTACCCTTCTCCTCCTGCTCCCAATCCCTCCCAGCATCAGGGTCTTTTCCAGTGAGTCAACTCTTTGCATGAGGTAGCCAAAGTATTGGAGTTTCAGCTTCAGCATCAGTCCTACCAATGAACACCCAGGGCTGATTTCCTTTAGGATGGACTGGTTAGATCTCCTTGCAGTCCAAGGGACTCTCAAGAGTCTTCTCCAGCACCACAGTTCAAAAGCATCAATTTGCATATAGCTGTCCAGTTTTCCCAGTACCATTATTGAAAAGGCTGTCTTTTCCCCAGTGTAGATAAATTATCCATCAAGTATGGACAACCCAGAGTTCTTTTCTGGGTTCTCTGTTCTGTTCCATTGAACTACATGTCTATTTTTGTGCCAGTACGATACTGGGTCTTTTTTTTTTTTTTGGTATTTTACAAAACTCATTTTTTGTTTGAAGTATAGTTTTTTTAAAGGTTCTTAATTAGTTATCTATTTTATACATAGTATCAATACCGTGTATATGTCAATTCCAATCTCCCAATTTATCCCACCCCATCTTTCCCCCTTGGTATCCATACATTTGTTCTCTATGTCTAGGTCTCTATTTCTGCTTTGTAAATAAGATCATCTATACTTATTTTTTCAGATTCCACATACATGCATTAATATATGGTATTTGTTTTTCTCTGAGAGGTCTGAGAAAAGGTGAAGTATAGTTGATTTACAATGTTGTGTTAATTTCAGGGGTACAGTAAAGTGACTCGGCTATATATATTCTTTTCAGATTCTTTTCCCATAAGGTTCTTATAAAATATTGAGTATAAGTCCTGTGCTATACAGTAGACTTGTTAACCTATTTTACATTTAGTAGTGTGGGGTTGCACAGAGTCGGACACGACTGAAGCGACTTAGCAGCAGCAGCAGCAGTGTGTACATGGGAGAGGGCAATGGCACCCCACTCCAGTACTCTTGCCAGGAGAATCCCATGGATGGAGGAGCCTGGTGGGCTGCAGTCCATGGGGTCACGAAGAGTCGGACACTTACTGAGTGACTTCACTTTCACTTTTTACTTTCATGCATTGGAAAAGGAAATGGCAACCCATTCCAGTGTTCTTGCCTGGAGAATCCCAGGGACGGCAGAGCCTGGTTGGGGGCTATCTATGGGGTCGCACAGAGTCAGACGCGACTGAAGCGACTTAGCAGCAGCAGCAGTGTGTATATGTTATTCCACAAATCTTAGTTTATCCCTTTCCCCACCTTTCCCTTTGGTAACCAAAAGTTTGTTTTCTATATCTGTAAGTCTGTTTCTATTTTGCAAATAATTTTATTTATATCATTTTTTTAGATTCCACATATAAATGATGTCATATTTGTCTTTCTCTGACTTCACGTATATGATAATCTCTAGGTCCATCCATGTAGCTGCAAATAGCATTATTTCATTCTTTTTTATGGTTGAGTAGTATTCCATTGTATATATACACCACATCTTCTTTATCCATTCATCTGCCAATGCACATTTAGGTTGTCTCCGTATCTTGGCTATTCTAAATAGTGCTGGTATGAACATTGCAGCATATGTATCTTTTCAAATTAAGGTTTTCTCAGGATATACGACCAGGAGTGGGATTGTAGGATCATAAAATAGCGCTCTATTTTTACTTTTTGAAGGAAACTCCATACTGCTCTCCATAGTGGCTGTATCAATCACATTCCCACCATTAGTGTAGGAGGGTTTCCTTTTCCCCACATTCTCTCCAGCAATTTATTATTTGTAGGCTTTTGATGATGGCCATTCTGACTGGTATAAGATGACACTGCATTTCAGTTTTGATCTGCATTTCTCTGATAATTCCTGATGTTGAGCATCTTTTCCTGTGGCACTTGGCCATGTTACCATACTGTTTTGATTACTGTAGCTTTGTAGTATAATTTGATACCAGGTTCATGATCCATCAGCTTTCTTTGTTCTCAAGATCATTTTGGTACTAAGGGTCTTTTGTGTTTCCATACAAGTTTTTTAATTTGTTCTAATTCTCTGAAAAATGTCATTAGTATTTTCATAGGGATTGTATTGAATCTGTAGATTGTCTTGGAAAGTATGGTCATTTTAGCAATATTAATTCTTTCAATTCATGAATAATGTATATCTTTCCAATGCTTGTGTCTTCTTCAATGTCTTTCCTCAATATCTTTTAGTTTTCCAAGTACAAGTCTTTCACCTCCTTGGTTAGATTTATTCCTACGTATTTTATTCCTCCTGATGCAATTATACATGGGATTTTTTTTCATTTCTCTTTTGACAGGTCATTGTTAGTGTATAGAAACAGAATAGATTTCTGAAACTTTGTTATTGAATTCATAAATTAGTTCTAATAGGTGTTTTTTTTTTTTAGTGTTGTCATTAAGTTTTTCTATATATAGTATTATGTCACCTGCAAACAGTGACAGTTTTACTCCTTTTACAACTCAAATTCCTCCCTTCTTTTTCTTCTCTGATTACTATGGCTAGGATTTCCAATACAATGGTGAATAAAAGTGGTTCAGAGTGGACATTCTTGTCTTGTTCCTGATCTCAAAGGAAATTCTTTCAGCGTCTCACCACTGAATATGATGTTGGTTGCAGGCTTGTCATGCTGTTGTTGTTCAGTCGCTCAGTTGTGTCTGACTCTTTGTGACGCCAGGGACTGCAGCATGCCAGGCTTACCTGTCCTTTGCCATCTCCCGGAGTTTGCTCAAACTCATGTCCATTGAGTCGTTTGTCATATATGGACTTTATTATGTTGAGGTATGTTTCCTAATACCCAGTTTGTTGAGAGTTTTTGATCATAAATGAATGTTGAACTCTGTCAAATCTTTTTCTGTATCTATGAATGACTTTTATTATTCAATTTGTTAATGTGGTGTGTCACACTGATTGACTGTGGATACTGAATCATTCTTGCATACCTAGGATAAATCCCACTTGATCATAAGCATGAAAAAGTGAAAGTGTTAGTCTCTCAATCGTGTCCAAGTCTTTGCAATCCCATGGACTAGCCAGGAGTAGCCAGGTTCCTGGAATTTTTTCAGGCAAGAATACTGGAGTGTGTAGCCATTTCCTTCTCCAGATGATCTTCCTGACCCAGGAATAGAAGGTGGGTCTCCTACATTGCAGGCAGGTTGGATGGCATCACCGACTCGATGGATATGAGTTTGAGCAAGCTCCGGGAGTTGGTGCTGGATAGGTAAGCCTGGCATGCTGCAGTCCACCGGGTCACAAATAATCAGACCCTACTGAGCGACTGAACTGAACTGAACTATTCATTTATTTTGAATAAATCAGGAACATTGGTGTATTTTCTTCTGGTGTCCTTGTCTGGTTTCGTATAAGGGTGACGCAGACTTTGTAGAATGAGTTCTGAAGCATTTCTTCTCCTTAATTTTTTAAAGAATAGTTTAAGAAGGATAGATGCTAACTCTTTAAATATTTGGTAGTGTTCACCTATGAAACCACTCGGTTCTGGACTTTCATTTGCTGGGATTTTTAAAATCACTGACTCAATTTAATTACTGGTAATCATTCTGCTCATATTTTATATTTCCTACTGATTCAATCCTGGGAAACTAAGTTTTTAGGAATTTATCCACATCTTCTAGTTCATCCATTTTGTTCACAGTAATCTCTTATGATCCTTCGGATTTATGTAGTGACAGCTGTAACTTCTTTTTCATTTTTTATTATGTGGGCCCTTTCTCATTTTTTTCTTGATGAGTCTGACCAAAGGTTTATCAATTTTCTTTATCTTGTCAAAGAATCAGCTCTTAGTTTCATTGACCTTTTCTATTTTTTATTTTTCAGCCTCTATTTCATCCATTTCTACTTCAATCTTTATGATTTCTTTCCTTCTACTAACTTTGGGTTTTGTTTATATTTTTCTAGTTCCTACAGCTGTAAGATTAGAGTGTTTCTTTGAGATTTCCCACAGGTCGGTTTGTATCACTATAAATTTCCCTTAGAACTCCTTTTGCTGCCTCCCACAGATTATAGATTGTTATGTATCCATTTTCATTACACTTTCAAATCCTCCTTGATTTCTTCTATGGCCCATTGGTTGTTTAGTAGCATACTGTAAACATGTATAAAAGCTTTCACGTGTTTGTGTTTTTGCAGTTTTTTCCTCACAGTTGATTTCTAGTCTCATGCTGCTATGGTTGAAAGAGATGCTTAATACGGTGTCAAAGTTCTCAGATTTACTGAGACTTGTTTTTGTGGTCTATCCTAGGAAAAAAAAGTGTGTTTTTCAAATAATGAGAAAGAAAGCTTACTTAATTCTATACAGGATAGACCCTGGTACAGCATACTACACTTTAAGAGGACACTCAATAAACTTCTAAGTGGTTATCCAAACAGTTGACTCTTGAACAATGCAGGTTTGGGGCACCAACCTCTGTGCAGTTGAAAATTCATGTATAACATTATAGTCAGCCATCAATATGTGTGGTTCCACATTTATGGATTCAACCAACCACCGATTGTGTAGTACTTTAGTACAGATTTATTGGAAAAAAAAAAAAAATCCGTGTATAAGGGTACCCATGCACTTCAAGCCCATGCTATGTTGTTTAAGGTTAACTGTAACTGATTTTAATAAAAGTTCTCCAATAGGAAATGAACCAATGTTTTCAGAGTAGAAAGTGTGAGCAACAGAATGAGCTTCCTTAGCTTATAAATATATCAGCTCTGCTTAATGGTCATTTTGTTTTTATAGAAAAATGTTGAAGCATAAAAAGTGTAAAGACATATATAATATACCACTGATATACCGAGGAGCACGATGACCTTTTTGCATATTCATCACTTAGTTACAAAAAACTATTGACGATTTAGCTTAGCAAACTAACACTTTGAAATCTTGAGTTGAATATATTCATATTTTTGAAATGAGTTTTTACTTCTTTTTAACCTTAGGAGATTGCTGAGTCTTCTAGCTTTGAAGGAGATAATAAAGACCCAAACCTTCTTGGTTTCTATTATCCAGTCTGATTATATCTATGGAAAGCACAGCCTGTTTCACAAGATTTGGACAGTGTTCAGAGAAGGGAAACTCCCTGGCTAGCTCGAGAGAAGCTGAGACACAGCCAGAAAGTAAACCTTCCAAGGGGAAGAAGCACGGACAGTGCCTGGCCCTGGACACATGGGAGAAGGTCAAAGGACTCCCTAAAGATCAAAGAGTAGCAGAACCCCAAATTCCTCCCTCCTAACCACCAGTTCTATTTTCAAAAATACTTTAATATAGAAATATGCTCAAGAACTTTCTTATTCCTTAAAATTATATTTTGATCTGAAAGTGACAGCAGATTTGTTTTTTATTTATTTTGTTTAAATTGACTACAGAGAAAGGGACAGTTATTAATTGAATGTGAAGATAAATTTGAGACAACATGTTGGTGGAAAATCACAAAAATTCATTACTTCTCAAGTTGGTAGCAGTTTCTCTGCAAATGCAAATGTTAATTTTCACTCTGTGTCATTATCTGTAGATATGTGGAAAATATGACTGCATAGTTTACTCATTAGGGATGAATCAAAACAGACAAATAAAGCTTGTTTCAGCTCTGAAAAATAAACATGTGGGGGAACTGTATTCTTAAATACAGCTTTCCCCAACCTTTTCGGGGGGGAACAGCTTTCTGCTTTCTGTGAAGATTACAAAGCACAATACAGGCGAAATGCCATACTCCCCATGCCTCTAAGCCTCCTTACAAATGTGGTGCAGCTGTCTGGCACTTTCGCCAGTGATAGCTCTGTGTGATCATTAACACTACCTGCTTAGTATTTGTGAAATTACATTGTATGTGCAAAGAATTGAGGTGATATTTTGAAACCCACATGGCTAATATATTTACCAATTAGTGGTTAGAGAGCATGGTTTTTCCAAAAACAGTTCACAATTACCAGTATTTAAGATTCAAAGTTGTGTTTTATTCAGTGGCTTTTGCACAACTTGGTACAGTGGTCACATTCAAGTAACCTCAAAGATTAGAGTTATCCTGATGAAATCAATCCCAGGGAACAAAAATGCCAAGTTTGAAGCTCCAAGACTTTGGCCACCTGATGTGAAAATCTGACTCATTGTAAAAGACCTTGATGCTGGGAAAGACTGAGAGCAGGAGGAGAAGTGGGCAACAGAGGATGAGACGGTTGGATGGCATCACTTATTCAAAGGTTATGAGTTTGAGCAAACTCTGGGAGATGGTGAAGGACAGGGAAGCCTGACGTGCAGCAGTCCATAGGTTTACAAAGGGCTGGACATGACTTAGCAACTGAACAACAATGTGATTTGATGAAATCTCATATTCTGAAGATGAAAGCCACATTTTATTTATTTTCTAGTACATGGTCACAAATTGGATATACAAAATAGCAGATAACCTTATGATATGCTATTCTTAGAAAGGGGCAGAGAAATTAGGCAAATCTATCAAGTGACTGAAACTTATTTAGGAAAGTGGCTGAAAGTGATGATTTAGGAAAGGGGAGTGCACGCACTCCATTAAAGAAGCAAATGTTTGTCAAATCTGGTCAAAACAAACCCTGAACTGGGGAGAGTCATCAAAATCTTTTCATCATTTAGAGATTAAACTCTAGGAGCAGCTCTTGCCCCAAGAAAAGCCAATATGTGAATATCAAGATGTGGAGAAATGATAGTTATGTTAAAATAAAATAAACTAGCAAGCACGTCTAGTAATGTGTTTACATTATGATTGTGCTTTGACTGCTTCAGTTGGTCTATATACTATTCTTCATAAATACATTTATTATTCATATAACTTTTGCTCAGAGAGTGCAGGCCTTTGTTACTATAGTTTTATTGTTAAAGGTAATTTGGATTTAACATGTTTAAAACCAAACCCCTTCCCTCCATCCAATCTATTTTCTCTTGTATTACTTCTGAATTACTTTTTTATTTAAACAGCATCACCAACCACTTTATCCATCCAGATATGCACAACACAGTTTCTGGAACCATCCCGAGTACTTACTTAAGCTTCCCATCTGCTTTATTCCCCCAAGTTCTGTAGAGTCTGCACTTCACACTCTTGAACATAGCCCTCTGCTGTGATGCTTCTGTCCTAGTTAAAGGTTTCACAATGATCTCTTTCAGATTTCTACATCTGCCTCTTATTCTTTCTGCCTTCAGTGTCAGAGCTTACACAGATGTCCTCCCTACCTTCTCATCTCCACAGGTACCTGGTGACTTTTCCGAAATGTCAATCCATCACTTGAATAACTTAACAGATAAAAATCAAATTCTGAAAGTATTTCAAGTCAAGGCTAACTCTCCAGCCTAACCCCTTAGCCCTCTTCCACCCAGAAATCTATATATAGGAGGGGAAAAAACATAGGTCAATATTTAAAAGAAGAATCAATAATAGCTTTAAGCTAGAAACAAAGTAAACCATTTGTCCTTTGGAGTCATTCTAAAAAATTATATATTTGTTGTATTTTCTACTTTACCAGTAGTATGTTTTCATTAACTATTTTGTTACTATATTTAAAAAATCATAAGAAATGCAGTAAGTGTGACAACCCAGGTCCAAGCCTAAAGTCTTGACTTGGCCTGTTAGCACTGGTAACAGATGCTACATAGGGAATGTCAGAGTATCTGGTAACAACTAAAGAGCCATTTTCAAACTCTGGAAATGAAGCTGCTTTCATATTTTAAAAAAAGCCAGAACTGTGGCTATATCAACTTAACCTTTCTTTTATTTGGATGGAATTTAAATATTCTCATAGCAATTATAATAATACAAAAACATTAGTTGTTCACAACTGGAAAGGAAGAGACATACTTGGATCTGTGCTGCAGATTGTTTTTCTAACTAAATATTCCCTGATCCACAGACGCTGAAATGTCTCTCTCCTTACGTGGGCTATTCCTTCGTCCCTTACTAACCCTTAAGAAACACTGCGGTAGAAGGCTGCTGCTCCACTGCATCTCTGTGAGTGAGGCATTTTCTTCATGTGTGTCGGAGCAAGAAAAAAAGAGATATCCCCTGTCTTGGGGATAAATGATAAGCTGGACTGAAAGGTATAATAACCAATGTTTTACTCTGAACATGCACTGTCCAACAGTCCTCACAACCTCTGTAGCTACTGATCATTCGAAATGTGCCCAGTCCAAACTGAGAGGTGGTGTAACAGTAAAATACACGTTGAATTTTTTAGACTTAATATGCAAAAAAGAATGTAAAATATCTCACTGTTGCTTAGTTGCTAAGTCATGTCCAACTATTTGCAACTCCATGGACTGTACTTTTGTTCATGGAATTTTCCAGGCAAGAATACTGGAGTGGGAAATAAAATATTTGTTTCTCCAGGGGATCTTCCTGACCCAGGGATTGAACTCGTGTCTCCTGCACTGGCAGGCAGATTCTTTATTGCTGAGCCACCAGGGAAGTAACACTTTATATTGATTAAAGGGAAATAATGATATTTGGGATATGTTGAGTTAAATAATATGTAGTATTGAAATTATTTTCACCTATTTCTTTATCCTGCTTTTAATGTAACTATTAGAAATTTTAAATATGTAGCTCATATTTTACATATGCTCAAATTTTACATATGTAACTCATATGAAAACTCTATTATACAATGCTGCTCAGACACAATTTGTTTTAAATAAATGACCAACATCTTGTTTAATTATTATTTGCCTTTCTGTAATTAGAACAGAATACAGAATTTATATTGGCAGGAGGAAGTAGGGAGTGGGAGGTAGTGGGAATCCAATTGTTTCTACTCCCTCATTGTTTAAATTTTGAACAGAAGTAGGGAGGGACAAAAAAAAGATGTGTAAAATCTAAACATAAACCGATTCTTCAGAGGCAACCAGTGGCATCAGAAAAGCAGAATAATGGCACTCTTAAGCATTCTGGAATATTCCCACATACCCAACCTGTGCAACAAAGTCAGTGATCCACTTAGTACAACAAAGCTACCGGTCCACCAAAAGCTTTGGGTGTTAAATTTTCTCCATTTTGCTGCTAGAAATGATTTACACAAAGAGCATTTATTAATTATCTAAGAACTTCCTGGAGGTGATGCCTGCAGATGCTTGAATGTCACACTTCTTAAAAAATGAAGTACAGTTGATTTACAATACTGTGTTACTTTCATGTGTTCAGCACAGTGATTCCTTTTTTTTTTTTTTTTTGCATGATAGGTTATTAAGAAATACAATAATCTTATAATTAATCTTATAATCTTGGGTATAATTCCCTGAGCCATACAGTAAATCCTTGTTGTGTATCTGTTTTATATACAGTAGTTTTTATCTGTTAATCCCATACCCCTAATTTTTCCTTCCTCTCCACTCTCCCCTTTGATAACCATACATTTATTTTCTATGTCTGTGAATCCATTCCTTGTTTGTATAGATTCATTTGTATCATTTTTTAGATTCTACATATAAATGATATCATATAATTGTGTCTTTCTCTGTCTGACTTATTTCCATAAGCAAAATACTCTCTGGGTTACTCTTCCAGTATTTTACTCAGCACTGCCCAACTGATACAAACAGCATATCCTTCATTAATAGCAAAGTGACTTAAATTACTTATTATTTTAAAAATCCACATTAATATGCAAAATTCAAAATTCACAATGAAGTTATAAACAGGTGGCACATTCTAATTTGGCACTAATGTGGTACTTATGATAAAGAGATATAAAACAAAATGATTGTAAATGAGTGAAAAGACCGTGATGTTGGGAAAGACCAGGGCAAGAAGAGAGGGGGGACAACGGAGGATGAGATGATTGAATGGTATCACTGACTCAGTGGACATGAGTTTGAACAAACTCTGGGAGAAAGTGGAGGATAGGGAAACCTGGCGTGCTGCAGTCCATGGGGTTGCAAAGTGTCAGATATGACTTAGCAACTTAGCAACAACAAACGCCATATTTAAAATCAACACAAAAAGTGTGTAAAGTTGTTTCTTACACATACATAATCTGAGCCAAACTTATATCACAAAAGACAAACTTTTCTAAGTTATCACTAAGAAAATATTGCCAGTCAATGTTATCAGAGTCAGTACAGGAAAGAGAACCACTGTTTTAGAACTACTGGTTCCTGACTCACCTTATTAACAACTTTCATCATTTCATAGGCTATTATGAGAATAGAGTTGTAGCATATGTGCATTTAGATCACAGAAATTCAACTATAAGCATTTGGCAGGAAGAGAGAACCTAAAAAAATAACACAACAGACAGAAGTCCCACCATTCGGTTCAATAAAATTTTGTGTAGGAAGGGAGAGAATAATTGTCTTTTTTTCAATCGGTTTCTGATCTCAAGTCTTTAATGGAGGGTGCTGGTCTCACAGGTGATCAAAGACATTGTAAATAATAACTTTGTTTCTACTTAATCTTGATTTATTTGTTGACTTTAAATCCCTGGCAAGATGTGACTTGATGGTGTCCTGATGGTACAATGTGTTTCTCTAAGTCCTGATGTCAATTATGTGGGTTCCTAGCAACTTCCTGTCTCTGTCCTCTATCCACATTACTGAATTTGTGCTTTGGGAAGATCATTTTGGCTGTTGTGTAAGAAACAGAGAGACTGCAGCAAGAAAACAGGAACAACAGTTATTTGCTGACCTAAATTACTGAAAGGATAGGAAGGGATGCAAGTGGATAAAGGTTTCCTGGAAAAGCTGGTCTTAAAAGCTACTTTGTAGAGATTGCTTTGGTTCTTAACAATTATATAGCATTAGTCTTTCTCCAACATAGGTAGGTACATTTATATTGCCCTCCCAAGATATGTTGTTAAAACTGGACATATTCAATGTTCAATGAGATTCTTCGAGACCTCTAACAGTTTCCTTCTTTTCAGTAGTTTCATACTGGTTACAGAGCTTGTGACCAGAAATGTTTTTAATACATTTAAACATTAAACATTTGCTCCAGAAACTGCTAGGCGTCTGGTGATTCAGAAATGATGATAGCAATCTTGCCTTATCTCTCACTTCATTCCAGGTTAGACATAAAATACTTTTCTATCAGTCATACACAGCACATGAAAGACAAAGAAGAAAATGTGGGGAACACCACTGAGAATGACGGTCCAAATTAGTTCACAATTTTCCATGTACACATAAGATATTGCTTGTAGCTCAGGTCCTTTCCTGACTTTGAACTTAAAGGTTAACAAGCTTCTGAAGTTCTTTTTAAATGATACAATTCCCAGAGAGGCATTCTATAAGGAGAAGATGACTTCATTTTACCCAGCAAGTGATATATCTGACATCACTATATTTTAAAACCCTGCAAAACAAACAGGGCCGTATGGCTCAATTTTTTTTCCAACAGCAAACTAACAATCTGGAGTATTCTAATAAACTGCTGTTAGGTCTAGGAATATTTGGGGCCAAAATTTTCTTTTTTTCCCTAGTTATAACTAGTTTGCTAATAGATTTCTTTAGCTTTAGAGTTATAATTAGAAGACAGTTACTACTTTGCATAATCACATTGTAATTGTTATTTGGGTGAAATCCAACCAACTTAAGCATCAGTACTTCCAAAAAAACAATGTCTGGCAAAAAGAGAACAACAAATGCCATGCTCTAATGGGTCCAGGTTATCTAATAATATTTGCCTAATGGTTTAGTGTTGTTTTTTAAGAGGCTCAACAGCAAGTGACATTAGAAATCCATGTATTTTAAGGCATCACAGTTATAACTGGAAATAAGTTAATGTTCTCTGATAAACACTAATGATGATAGTTAGAAACAAAAATTCACGTGGGGTCAGAAACCTAGCCGCCTTCGGTCTGTCATTTGTTAAATTTATGTTCCAGTGGCTGAATTTACTTCTAGTGCCTGGAGAATTTCCAAACACACACATCTCTTGCTTCAAAAGCCAAGAAGCTCAGTTGTAGGCCCCAGTTCTATAGAATGAATGAACACAACTATGTTTCTAGCTGCCCACTCTCCTATCCACTTTTTAAGTTGATTATTCAGCCTTCCCAGAAACTTCATAACTCTTTCAGGAAATTTCATCCTTTGTTCAATCAGCGAGCCCTTTGCTATTGCTTACAACCAAGAAACCTCGCATCTACTTCAAAAATACACATGAGTCTTCCCACTTCATGTCAGCTGTCACTACTCTAGTGCAAAGTCCCATGACATCTCTTCTGTACTAAAGCAGTAACTTCCTGACTAGTCTCACTGAATCCATTCTTGTCCCTCTCCAACCCAATCTATGCATGCTAAGTTACTTCAGTTGTGTCCGACTCTGTGACCCCACGGACTGTATAGCCCACCAGGCTCCTCTGTCCATGGGATTCTCCAGGCAAGGATACTAGAGTGGGTTGCCATGTCCTCCTCCAGGGGATCTTCCCAATCCAGGGATCAAACCCGCGTCTCTTATGTCTCCTGCATTGGCAGGCGGGTTCTTAATTACTAGCCCACCTGGGAACCTAATCTATATGTAATGTGATCTAATGATCTAACACCTAAATACAAAAGTAGCATTAACCATTCTTCTCCATAAAATTCTTATTAACCTAAATATATACTTTAAAAATCATTACCACAATCAATATAGCTCAACATGATTTGGCTCCTGCCTGCCTCTCCAACCTCATCTCCGGCCGCTCTCCCCAGTTCTTTGTGCTTTAGCCACACAGGCCTTCCCTCTTACCTTAGGGTTTTCATGCATATTCTCCCCTCCCTAGAACACCTTCCTCCCTAGTCAATCTAACTCTTCCTCATTGTTTAGGTGTCAGCTAAAACATAGTTTCCTTAAAGAGAGCTTTCCTTATGCTTCAATATAAGTCTTCTTACTTATGAACCTCATAATGTCCTGTACGTTTAATAGATTGAATGTCCTGGACATTATAAATTATATAATTTATAATTATATATTTATATTTGTATTGTTTAGAATATCTCTCTCCTCAATTCTATGAGAGCAGGAAATATATCTAATGTACTCTACATTGTATTTCAGTATCTGGTACATAAAAATCCACATAACTAATAAATATGTTGAATAAATTAAAGAAATGCATATTACTCAGTGAAAGAAGCCAGTCTGAAAAGGCTGCATAGTACATTATTCCAACTACAGACATTCTGAAAAAGACATAACTACGGACACAGTAAAAAGATGACTGATTTCCAGGAGTTCAGGGAAGGGAAGGCATCAATAAGTAGAATATGGAGTATATTTTAGGCAACAAAAAAATAAATACTCTGTATATACTAAACATGTCCTTATACATTTAATGCACAACACAAACAAGCATAGAAGTAAAATTTAGGACCAAAATAATGACAGATGGAAGGGTGTGATGTGTGTGGGGACACAGGGTATGTGAGAAATCTCTGTAACTTTCTTTCAATCTTGGAACCTAGAACAGCTATGAAAAAGAATAAAAGCTTTCAAAAATAAGGTATTGAACAAATCCCCAAAAAAAAAAAAAAAAGAAATAGAATACATAACTTTATAATCAAGCTAAATGAATTAAACAAAAGGTAGGAAAAAGAAAACATAGTAAAGCATGGTTTAAAAAAATTAAGATGCAAAATTATCAGTAATTACAATGAATCAGATATCAGTAATTATAATGAATGTAATAAGTTAAATATCCTATTTTAAGAATATGCTCTATATTTCTGTGTTCTGGATTGTTTTCCCAACTACAAATAATAAGATGAAAAATATATCTCTTTACTTTTTAAAAATAAACCTAATTATAATAATCCAATTTTAAAAAAGAAACAACTGAACAAAATTTGGGAAGTGTATATAAAGAAGTGATTTCCCAGGTGGCTCGGAGGTAAAGAATCCACCTGCTGATGCGAGATGTCAGTTCAGTCCCTGGGTCAGAAAGATCTCCTACAGAAGGAAATGGTAACCCACTCCAGTATTCTTGCCAGGGAAATGCTATGGACAGAGGAGGCTGGCAAGCTGTAGTCTATGGGGTCACAAGAATTGGATACAATTTAGAGACTAAATAACAACAATATAAAGAAGTGCTTCAAAGGAGTCATAGCATATAACTTACAGTTGTAAAGAAGAAAAGTCTATAGTTAACAATCTAAAACTCTATCCTAAGAAACTAAAAAAAGAGGAGGAATTTAAACCCAAAATAAGCAGAAAGAAAGAAATAATAAAAAATAAATCAGTGAAATAGAGAATGGACTAACAACAAAGTCAATATATGCAAAAGCTGGCTCTTTGAGAATAGCCAAAGTGGTAAACTGCTAGTCAGACTGGTTAAAAAATAGATAACACACTGACCAACATCAGAAATGAGAGAGGGAACATTACTGTAGATTCTCAACATTTTTTTAAAAGGCAATATTATGAACAGCTACATGCTGTTTAACAATTTTACATGTCATGGATAAATTCTTTGAAAGACACATATTACCAAAATTGACTCAAAAACAAACGTGAAACCTGAATAGCACTAGAGTTGACCCTAGAACAATGTGAGGGTTAATTGGCATATAACTTACAGTTGGCCCTCGGTATCCATGATCCCTCCACATCTTCAGATTCAGCCGAGGACCATGTAGTGCTATAGCATCTACCATTGAAAAAGATCTGCATTTAAGTGAACTTGTACAGCTCAAACCTGTGTTGTTCAAGGGTGAACTGTATACAAATCTTATAAATTGAATCTGTAATTAAAAAAACACTTCCATAAAGAAAACTCCAGGTCCATTTGGCTTTACCAGTAGACCTACCTTTTAAGGAAAAAAATACCACAAAACAAATTCAGAAAACAAAGAGGAGGGAACACTTCCTAAACCATTTTATGAGGCCATCATTAAATTGATATCAGAACCACACGACAAGATCCAAGAAAATAGAATGATAGGTCAATGGGTGGAAATAAATGAATCCTTAACAGATTTTTAGCATAAATTATGAATTCCAGGTCTCTTAACATATAAAATGGTCTAATGAAAATTTTCCATAGAGTAAGTTCTATAGAATTGCAAGTTGGCACCAAACTATGTGACAGTGGGAAGTCTAATTCTTGTCCTAAAAGCTTAGGAAAAAAACAAAACCATAACTCTTCACATTCAAATTACATGCCATTCATTTTACCTGTGAGTCAACCAAATAACAGATATGAATTGAAGGGCTTATCAGGTTCAGATCATGATAAGACATTTCATAGTGAACTCCCAGTTAAAGGAATTAATTCTAAACAATTTAGCATGTACTTTATATGAAAAAATTAGACAAGCAAATAATTCCAAGTAGTTAAGCAGAGGTAATGAACATATGAAAAGTTTCAATTAAAAGTTAAGAGAAAGAAAGAGGTCTATAATTTTACAAAGTCTGACAAATTTGGTATCAGAATAGAAAAATACATAGTTTTTTAAGAGAAGATACTTTTTATTTCATGTAAAAATAAATTAAATTCTAATTACAGGCAGTGAATAGGTAGAAAAGGAATATTTATTCCTTTTCCAAAGATACTATTTTCCTAGTTAGCTGTCAGAAACCACTTGCACAAATGCAGACCTTCTCCAACAACTGCTTATGAAGTTTCATTATAGATGGTTTTTGGTAACAAAATATATTTCATGTATTAAAAATCAGCAAGCTTTCATGCTACAGCATTTCCTTTCTTTTCTCCACTCAACAAATATTTACTGAGCCCTTAATATATAATTAAACATGGTCCTAGTGCAGGAATGCAGCATAAACAAGATGGACTAAAATCACAGCCGACATGGAACTTACTTTCTAGCTGAGATACATGAGAGGCCAAAAAATAAGTTAAGTTCTAGCATGTATCTTCCACTACTATTCCACTATAATGCTGCCACAATATTATCCTCTGATTCAGTGCTGTTGGATGCAGTTTAAGTAGAATTACAATGTGATAAAAGCCTTTTGATATTGCAGATAAGCCCTCTTGGCCCAATTCTAAGCTAGATCTGTCTTAAAAGGATTATCATGATATAAACCAGGGATCACCAAACTTTTCCTGTAATGAGTCACATATAAATATTTTAGGCTCCACAGGCCACCTACGATCTATACTCCATATTCTTCATTTTTTAACCCTTTAAAAATGTAAATTTATTCTTATCTGGCATGGAATTCTCCAGGCCAGAATACTGGAGTGGGTAGCCATCCCTTCTCCAGGGGATCTTCCCAACCCAGGGATCAAACTCAGGTCTCCTGCATTGCAGGTGGATTCTTTACCAGCTGAGCCACCAGGGCAGCCCTCTTATCTGACAGGCCAAACAAAAACAGGCCAGGGGCCAAATCTAATCTGCAGCCACAGCTCTCCAACTCCTGACCAAAAGATCTGAATATCCTTGCTTGTAAGTGGCTATGCTCAGTCCTACACTTTGTATTTCTTTTAATTTTTTTTATATTTCTTCTCTTGCTATTTGTTGTTTATTTGCCAAAATCTAATAAAACATTCTTTTCTAGAGCTACAGTAGTTCGACTGCTACAGCCTCAAAGTCAGCTCTGAAGAGCAGAACCACCTGCTCCATTTCACACAAGCAACAGAAAGATGTTCTCAGCAGAAAAACCTTCTACGTCTGTGTACTTTAGAGAATACAGCACAGACAGTACCTGCTCTCCACTGACTTCCTGGGGCAGACATATACAAGGTCTAATGGTCCCTTACCTTGCTGGAGGAACATCAATATTGGAAGAAACAACTTTTCGTTTTTGCTCAAGGAGACAGATGGAACGAGTGTTTTCTTTTTCATGGTCAAGTGCTCGGTTAGCTTTTTTGGTGTCTGCTGTTTTCACATCTTCCTCCATGGCCAAAGGAAACAAGTGTTGATGGGACATTTTTTTACTAGAGTCACGTTTTAAGTCCTCTGTTTGAAATGTGAAGGTCATTTCCCGCTTAATGCTTCCCACCTGTGAAACAAAACACAAAAATTCTCACTCACCCAAAATATCAGCTTTACATGACTATGTGCAGATGGCCAGAGGACAGACCACAGACACTGCTGTCCCTGTTCATCTTGAAGATTTTTTAATTTAAATGGGGGAAATCTAACATGGAAATAAAATAACTGACTTTACAAAGGTACAATTGATGTGCTGCCTATCATAATGCAAGCAAGAAGCATCATGAGCACAAGAGAAGCCTTTTGGATGGGCAAAGATTTTGAAGACTTGAAAGCATGAGGCTTCTAAAAAAAATGAGAATTTAAAACATCATTGTTTTCTCTTCTACAACTGAGAAAACTCAAATAAATAAATTCTTAAATATTTCATGCTGATTATGCTTAACAGAGGTTCAGTCTCTGGGTTGGGAAGATCCCCTGGAGGAGGGCATGGCAACCCACTCCAGTATTCTTGCCTGCAGAATCCCATGGACAGAGGAGCCTGGTGGGCCAGTGTCCACAGTACTGCAGAGTCGACACCACTGAGTGACTAAGCACAGCACATGCTTAGCAGAAGAGTGCTATACATATAAAAAAATCAAGTCTTAAATCTTAGACTATGAATAATGATCTTAACCCCACTCTTTACCTCATGAAAAATGTGTTTTTTTTTTATTCTTTATCTATAGCAGATTTGATCTTAAGGAAATCCCTTCATTAGTATGACAATTAAAAAGTCATAACACTGGAACTTCCCTGGAGGCCCAGTGGTTAAGAAGCCATCTTCCAATTCAGGAGACGTGGGTTCGATGCCTGGTTGGGGAACTAGGATCCCACATGTCGAAGGGCAAATGAGCACCTACATGCTGCAACTATGGAGCCCACAAGCTCTGGGGCCCATGTACCACAACTGGTGTGCCCACACCCCGCAAGTCATAATAATCTTTATCATTTTTAACTAAATGCAATGTTTAAGACAAATGTACATTTAAATGTCAAAGGAATTATATCTGGTGATTTCAGAGTTTAGAATTGTGATGGATGAAAAAGGAGACTAAAGTTAAAAAAGGGAATTTTGTATCTTGTAAGATGACTGGCACTGTTCGTGAAGTTTGGAGTGACCTTGTTAAGCCCTGGGCTTCCCAGATGGCTCAGCTGGTAAAGAATCTGCCTGCAATTCGGGAGACCTGAGTTCAATCCCTGGGTTGGGAAGATCCCCTGGAGAAGGGAATGGCTACCCACTCCAGTATTCTGGCCTCGAGAATTCCATGGACTGTACAGAGAGTCAGACACAATTGAGTAACTTTCACTTTTTACTTTGTTAAAGTCCTAAGTGTACAAAGAAGAGCTAGACTGTCAACCCGGAGCCTCACTAATCAGTGGAGAATGTTTCAAAATATGCGTGTCTATGAGACATTTCACAGGTCAGAGTCACTCTCTCACGAAGTCCATGTGTAGAGTCAGTAAACCTTCACTCACCCACTTAAATAGAAAGTATGCTCGTTTGTCTCTTTTTGATTTTAGGTAGGAGAAAAAGCACAAAGAATTTGATCAAGTAGATTTAGAATTTATAGAGCTAAAGCCACAAATATAGGGGATTTTTCAGAATGAAATGAAAGTATGTGTGTTCAGTGAAGCGGAGACTGGCAAAATATGGTATGAATGGCTAGAAATTTTGAGACTAAGGAAAAACTTGAAGCTATATGTTTGTTGGAGCCACAGAACCAGCTCTCATATGTGTTCTCCTTGAGCCCAGGGGTAACTTGTGTGCCTCAGGATCACCGTGGCTGGAATGTATCTTTCATATGAACCCAGAGCCCTAAATTGAGCTCCCTGCTCTCGTTGGCCTGCACTTGTCAGGCAGAAGAGACTATCTTCCACGGTGTTCCTGCCACACTGAGCCCATGCTCCACAGGACAATGTCAGTCACTTTGGTATATTTGCAACTCATTAAAAAGTTACCATATTTCTTAAAATGCATTAATGAATGAACAAAAGTAAGAGTCCAAGAAAAATGAGTGCTTTTAAGAGCTGTTTCAATGACATCAATACTCAATAGAGAGGAATAAGAAACTATTTCATACTTCTAAAATTCAATACATTTTCAATAAAAATGTAGTTTGGAAAACTAATATAAATGTTTTAAAATATCCATCACTAATCACTTTCAGTGCAACTTTTTCTGCCTGGAGGTGGAAGGGAGTGGGAGGCATTTTTTTCACTTCTATAGCAGCTCATTCCCAGCTATGTTACAAAAGGAATACACCAAACACCAGCCACAAAAGATGAAAACAAAGGCCTGGCTTTGATGATTATAAATAGTTTCTCCCTAAGTGTCAAGTATTACATTAATTAAATATTTAAGTAGTCATTAGTATTAAGTTGTAGCAATAATCGACATCCATACCTCCCCAGGGACCAATTCATCTGATTAAAAGAATTCAATCCAAAGAGAGGTGGGGTTGAGGGAGAACATTACAGGAAGGTTAGCTTTTAGCTTCAAAATTTTAGGGGAAAAAAACAGCATTTGAAGCAAACTAATACAAAGTAGAATAAATTTCCTGCAGAAATGATAGTATAATCGTATATCATGCTCTTAGCCAAGACTTCATAATAAAGTAAGCTATGGTAATATTCAACAATGTAAGCTATAAATCTTCCATAATACATTCTAAACATAAAATTAATCTCTAAATGGTAATCAAGAAAGTTTAGCAATGTAATGAAATTCAAAGACTATTCAGCCCAGACTCCTTGTATAAAAGTGGAGTTAAAATGAGTTAGCTAAGATCAAAGAGGACAAAAAAAAATGCAGAGATGAGCAAGAGATTTTTGATACTTTGAGTCATGTGTTCCACTGTTTGTAAGGCTGGTGGAAGGAGTGGGTGACAGATGTAGATGTTCATTATATCTTCATGCTTTAAAGTTTACATACATATATATATATAAAACATGCTCTTTTTAATGTTCTTCCACTCATATCAGATGTCACATTTTTTCAAATTTTAAAAGGAATAGTCACAGGAGAGAAGAGAGTAGAGAGAGAACATGAAGTCAAATCTTGAGACATGGGCTCAGAAATGGCCCAGAGAAACAAGGTAGTGGCTGGAGAGGATGCTGAACCAGGGAGAAGGTTCTAAGACAGGAGGTAACAGAGCGTGTCTGAATGCTGAGGCAGGATGGAAAGAAAGGGATGAGTGAGGGTTTGCAGGAGTAGTAGAACGGGGCAGGGCCAACATCCAGCCATCACACCACCAGCAGATCAGCAGAAGAAAGCAGCAAAAGGAAGAGATAACCTCAATTCAAATTGAACCCCTATTAGATTAGCAGAGGAGAGCAGCTAAAGGAAGACAGGATCCCACTTACATGAGATTTCCAGAAAAGGCAAAAGCTATAAAGACAGAAAGCAGATCGGTGGATTACTTGAGACTGGGGTTGACAAGGGAAACTGATTGCAAATGGACACCAAAGAACTTTGTGCTGTGATGGAAATGTGCTAGAACAAGCCTGTACTGATTTGCACCATGCTGCCAAAGAATGCTCACACTACCGCACAATTGCACTCATCTCACACGCTAGTAAAGTAATGCTCAAAATTCTCCAAGCCAGGCTTCAGCAATATGTGAACTGTGAACTTCCTGATGTTCAAGCTGGTTTTAGAAAAGGCAGAGGAACCAGAGATCAAATTGCCAACATCCGCCGGATCATAGAAAAAGCAAGAGAGTTCCAGAAAAACATCTATTTCTGCTTTATTGACTATGCCAAAGCCTTTGACTGTGTGGATCACAATAAACTGGGGAAAATTCTGAAAGAGATGGGAATACCAGACCACCTGATCTGCCTCTTGAGAAATCTGTATGCAGGTCAGGAAGCAACAGTTAGAACTGGACATGGAACAATAGACTGGTTCCAAATAGGAAAAGAAGTACGTCAAGGCTGTATATTGTCACCCTGTTTATTTAACTTATATGCAGAGTACATCATGAGAAACGCTGGGCTGGAGGAAACACAAGCTGGAATCAAGATTGCCGGGAGAAATATCAATAACCTCAGATATGCAGATGACACCACCCTTATGGCAGAAAGTGAAGAGGAACTCAAAAGCCTCTTGATGAAAGTGAAAGTGGAGAGTGAAAAAGTTGGCTTAAAGCTCAACATTCAGAAAACGAAGATCATGGCATCCGGTCCCACCACTTCATGGGAAATAGATGGGGAAACAGTGGAAACAGTGTCAGACTTTATTTTTCTAGGCTCCAAAATCACTACAGATGGTGACTGCAGCCATGAAATTAAAAGACGCTTACTCCTTGGAAGGAAAGTTATGACCAACCTAGATAGCATATTCAAAAGCAGAGACATTCCTTTGCCAACAAAGGTTCGTCTAGTCAAGGCTATGGTTTTTCCAGCGGTCATGTATGGATGTGAGAGTTGGACTGTGAAGAAGGCTGAGCGCCGAAGAATTGATGCTTTTGAACTGTGGTGTTAGAGAAGACTCTTGGGAGTCCCTTGGACTGCAAGGAGATCCAACCAGTCCATTCTGAAGGAGATCAGCCCTGGGATTTCTTTGGAAGGAATGATGCTAAAGCTGAAACTCCAGTACTTTGGCCACCTCATGCGAAGAGTTGACTCATTGGAAAAGACTCTGATGCTGGGAGGGATTGGGGGCAGGAGGAGAAGGGGATGACAGAGGATGAGATGGCTGGATGGCATTGCTGACTCGATGGACGTGAGTCTGAGTGAACTCCGGGAGTTGGTGATGGACAGGGAGGCCTGGAGTGCTGCGATTCATGGGGTCGCAAAGAGTCGGACACGACTGAGCGACTGATCTGATCTGATAAATTTATTAAAAAAAAAAAAAAAAAACCCAAACAGTATTCTTACAATGGGATGAACATTATGATATACAAATTGTACCATAATAGTGCTGTTGATTAAAAAAAAAAGGAAAAGAAGAAAGAACCAGACCAGGAATAAGTGGTATAGAAAGTATATTTCCCAAGAATTTCCTAGACCAGAAACTGGGAACCTGTGCTGCAAGAGGCAGACACGGAGTGCTATGACAACGCAGGCTGCTGCGAGTAGCTGTGCTAATATAGTTCACAAGTAAGGCTGGCTGAAATCCAGTCCCTCCTCAAGCCAGGTCCCCAGGCCTCTTCACCCATGGAAGAGGGACATTTTTCTAATTCATTCATCTGGAGAAGAACTTTTTATCCTTTATTTGCCCAAAGAGGGCACTCTTACTTGTTTTTGTTCCCAATTTGCACAATGCCCTGGTGACAAAAGGAAACGCTTCTGGAGGTGTGGAGGGCCTGGGCCAAGTTAGCTTCCTTCCTTGAAGCTGGTATCAATTAATGATGTGACTCATATGAGCTGATATTTTTAATAATAGAAAGCTGAGGAAATCTGAGAAATCTTTCGTATCACAGCTCACACGGAGGCAAAGGGTTCAACAGTAGAAGATACCCAGAGAAAATAAACACACTCCCCAAATCTAGAAGTCCTGGGTGCCAAATAATGAAGGAAAAAAAAAAAAAAGCAAAACTCTTAATTAGGAATTTTGAGAAGAAAACACAAGGCAGAGGTTTAGGAATAATCTTAGTCTAGATTTTTAAAAATGCATCTCTTGCATGAGGAAGGGTTAATCTGATTGTATCCCACAGTGACGAGACTGTAAGTTGGAAGGCAGTAGTATTTGATTCTGGTTATCTAATTTCAAGATGGACATTGACAAAGCAGAACAAACACAACAGGGTGATCAGGATGACAAAGGATCCTATTGGAGGAACTGGGAATATTTCATCTAGAAAACAGAAGGCTTAAGGTTCACACGTAGCAGTAGGAATAGTCACTCAGTCATGTCCAACTCTTTATGACTCCATGGACTGTAGCCCGCCAGGCTCCTCTGTCCATGGGATTCTCCAGGAAAGAATACTGGAGTAGGGTGCCATTCCCTTCTCTAGGGGATCTTCCCAACTCAGGAGTGGAACATGGTCTCCTGCATTGCATGTGGATTTTTTTACCATCTGAGCCACCAGGGCGGGCCCACATAGCTACTCTTAAATATGTGCAGAGCCCTCTTGAAGAAGAGAAATTTGAGTTCCGTGTTTCTTTGGAACGAGGGTCGATGGTGCCCACTTCTGCTTCCAACTGACTCCATTTTGACCGTACGGTTTGCTCTCTCTTCCTGTTCCTTCTCACTCTTCCACACATTGTGAGTGAAACACTCTGTACCTATAAAGAACACCGACTAGTTTTCACCTGACTGTGATTTCATGAACTCATAATCTGTGAAGCAGGCGTTATCTTAGAGACTCTAGTCTCACTTCAACGTTTTCTTTTTCATTGTTCCTGTAGAGCCTGAGTGTACTTTTCATTTTTTCAAACATTCATTTATTACAAAATATATGCTTGTTAAAATTTCCATAAAAACGTGTGTAAGACAATATGGGGACAGCTTTATATTCCTCCCCATTCTCCTCCCAACCCTGTCCAGTCAGGTCCAACCCCTAGAAAGAACAGCTTTTAACAATTTACTGCAAAGCCTTCACTTATTTAAAATGCATTAAATTCCTAACTGCATATATGTCTGTCTGGGGTGTCTAAACACCAATGTACTGCATGTATTATTCTGCAACTTATTTTTTCACTTCACAATAAATCACAGGCATCTTTTCATGTTAGTAGTAAATGTACTACATTTAAGTTTTGAATACGGTAACATTTCACAAGATCATATTGTTTAGCCTTTCCTTTCCTTCCAGACATTGAGGTACTTTTCAATTTTTCATCATTAAACATAATGCCACAATACATACCATTGCTGTATGTATACATGTACCTTTATATACTTGTGCAAGTCATTTTTGTATGAAAAATTCCTGGAAGTTAGAATTGCAGAGTCAACCAACCAAAATTTTTCTTTATGGAGGGACAAACTGTGGGATATCCATACAGTGGACATACCACAAGGTCACTAAAAAAGAAGACCATCAGAATAAATCCATGATGTATTATGAGGAACACATTCGCTCGTGATTTACTAAGAGAAACAGGTAAGCTGCAGACTAATATATTAGGCAGGATTTCACTGCTCTTTGAAAGCAAAGTAGTTTGTTAAAAAGTTACACACCTATGGGCCAAGAAGGTTCTACTTCTTTCCTTATATAATTAGATACTGTATACACACATACAGACACACAAACAAGTTCAAGTGGTGAGATTATGGGGAATTTCTGAGCTTTTTTTAAGGTTTTCAAATTTTAAAAATTTAAACAAAGAGACAATTTTATAGAGATTCATAAAAATTGTCAGGAATAATGCTCTTTGCTGGTCAACATATGAGGGAACTGGCACTCTCAGTCGCTGTTGGTGGGAACATACATGTTGGAGGAGGCCAGCATGCAAAAGGCAATGGATTTAATGGTACATCCCTCTGATTTAGCAATTCTATGTCTATGGGGAAAAAATATCTAGAAAAGCACACAAGAATGTTTAGCACAGAATTTCTTATAATATTAAAAAATGCAAATTCCTGAACAGTCATCAATAAATTGGGAATTAAATATGAACAAATAAAATGTATAGTTAATAACAAAGACATATTTCTGTATTTATGAAGTGGAAAGACATTTAATATACTATTTGAAAAAAGGAAATCCAAATGAGTCTTATGTAATATAAACTTGGGGAGGAGGGATATATATATATATATAGAGAGAGAGAGAGCGCGCGCGAAACAATTCTGAAAGGACATTCCAAAATGTTAATGATTTTCCCTGGAAGCAGACTTACAGTCCAATTTTGTTTTTACCCTGTTTGCAATCTTTACAATGTTCATGTATAGTTTGGTATTTTAAAACCTATAAAGTTATTCTAAAAAAAATACACATTATTTTTATATAATTAAGTTTCTCAAGAATACAGCACTTACATAGTGTTTTTTTTCTTCTACCAGCTTTCAGTTATTAGTATACATGTATATGCATGTGTGTGTACTCAGTCACTCAGTCATGTCCAACTCTTTGCAACGCCACGGGCTGTAGACTGCCAAGCTGCTTCTGTCCATGGAATTTTTCAGGCAAGAATACTGGAATGGGTTGACATTTCCTCCTCCAGAGGATTTTCCCAACCCAGGGAATTGAACTTGTGTCTCCTGGGGCTCGTCCATTGGCAAGCAGATTCTTTACCACTGAGTCACCTGGGAAGCCCATATTTCCTATACTAAAGGGGAAAATTAATTACAAATTATCCATCCAGTTGCACTATTACTTCCCTTGATTACCAGTACCTCTCAGCTATATCGTACTACAATGATTACCTTGAATTTATATCGTACTTGAAGTTATATCGTACTACAATGAATTCCTTCTTCCTACCCAACACAGAAGCCCTTCAGCAGCACATCACAGACACGCTCTTTATTCAGTGTAATTTCTTGCAAGAGAACAAAGCTTCAGTGTTCAATTATATGAGAATACTACCAATTACCAAGTTAACTAACAAATAAATTTCAAAATTTCTATTTTGATGAACAGCTTTTGTTTTCCTAGACAAAGATAAACAGTAAATCTATAAATATGATATACTTGGGAAAATTGCAATTTTTTAAACAAGACGCTAACAGTATGTATTTCAATCTTGAATTTCTCTAAATGGTGTCCTTTGTAAACTGGACTGAAGCTCATTGGCTTTCTTCAATACAAAAACATCTGCTTTCCATAGGAGGATTCTAGCAGCACAACAGAAAAGAGAATGGCTTCTAGCATCAGCCCACTTACTCAATCAATCCTTCCTTCTGTCCACACTCAAGTGCATTCCAGGCTACCTTAAACCCAATACCCTCCCCATGAATATATGATAATAAGGTGCCAAAGTGCATGTGTCAACATTCACTTTTGCAAACTGTCCTCATTTACTCATCCCAACCCAATAAAATTTGAGGAATTAGCTCTGGAGATTAATCAGATTTCCAGGAATAATCTAAAGAAAGTCAACCCATTTGCCTTCTGGAACTTTCTGAATAGTAAGAAAGTAGTAGAGATATTTTGAAAAAGAGAATCAAATTCAGGCCACAGCAAAATCCACTTTTGGGAACTTTCTGAATAGTAAGAAAGTAGTAGAGATATTTTGAAAAAGAGAATCAAATTCAGGCCACAGCAAAATCCACTTTTGGGGAGCAAGCCACGGGAGGCAAGGGAATAGACCACTTGACCAAGTGACTTTTTTCAACTGACTCTTCCATTCACCATGCAAGCACACAGTCACATTTGACAAATTATAAGAGAATTTTCCCTATTTCAGATTGTGCTTCCACACCTTAGCATTTATTTTTTAAACTTGCTTTAGAATACATAAATACGTATGTTTAGTGACTGATGACAATGACACATCAACCACAGTGTAGAGCATGTAATCAGACTCCCACATTTTAAAATATGCTACGAAAGAAGCAAAAGTTATACTAATAATAGGAACAACTGATTTTTAAATTAATTTAAAATATTGCAACTAAAGGTCACGCTTAAAGAAAGACCAGACTCTGGAGTCAAGTGATAAAGACTGTTTCCAAAAATAGTCAACAGAACTCTGCTCATCACTTCAGATTAAATGATTCAGATTTCACGCTAGATACACAAGAAAATAAGTTGGACAGCAAATCTATCCAGTCCCAGTGATTAGCTGTAGTAGAAACATTTTAAAAATAACTGCTTCCAATTGCTAGCCCTTTGATTATATTATTCCTTAAGCTCCCTGAAAAGAATGAAGTGTTTTTTAACTGCTCTAACGTCAAGTGTATAATTTCTCCATACCAACACAGACTAACTGGCTGGTGACAGTCAGCCTGGTTTGGCAGTGTGATGATGGATGAAAACTAAAACAGAGTTGAGACCCCCACTGTGACGGCGACCACAGCGCTGCACTACTGTAGCCATCGATGTTGTTACTGCTGGGATTCCTACAGGAGCTTTCACCTCTAATATCCTGACAATTTAATGTTCAACAAAGCATGATTTGGCATGCCTAATGACAGATCAGTCAGCCACACATTTAAGAAACTTATTGCAAAAACTTTTGGTGGAAGACAATTTGGCTGAAGTTTCAAACCTTCTATTAATAGTAACATCATGCAAGTGAGAACAAAGTATGTAAGTATTTAAAAAACGCTTTCTGAAAAATTCCGAATAGAAATAACCATCTCTATGAAGTCCAATATTAAGGTCAGGCTTGGCTAAAGTCACTCGTATATTTTTCCAAACAAATGTAAGGAGAGAGAGGAAATATCAACATGGGTTGACCTCACTGGATTTAACTTTAGAGAATTGTGAACTTCACACAGTAATTAGATATTCCATTTATTTTATATAAGTCAAAGTTTAATTCAGCCAATCACACCCACTCCAAGTGAAAAGCCTGTGGCCTTTACCTTCAGAATATACCCAGAATCCAGTCACTTCTTACCACCTCCATGGTTACCATCTTGGTCAAGCCACTCTCATCTCTTGCCTGGATTTCTACAATAGTCTCTTCCCTGGATCCCCATCTCCATTCTTGCCCTGCCTTTCCCACACCCCAGTTCCTTCTCAATAGTAGTAGCCACCTTATCCCACACAAACCAGAGTCAGATCATACCCTTCTTCAGCTGAGAACCTTTCAGTGACCCCATTTCATCCAGAATAAATCCAAAGTCCTTGCAATGGCCTCCCAGACCCAGTTTGGTTTTCCCTGCCCCTCCTCCCATATCCTTATTTTCTCCCTCTCCTACTTCTTTCCTCCACCCTTACCTCTCCCTCCCACCCTCGTGGGCCTCGATCAGGCCAGGCACACCCCTGCCTCAGGTATTCTCACTGGCTGCCCCATCTTCCAGGAATGTTCTTCCTTCATACCTCCCACTACTGGCTTCCTCACCCTTTCAGTCTCCATTCAAAAGTCTCTTTCTCAGTGCAGCCAACTCTGACCCCTCCTATTTAAATTTCAGTGCTCCTTACCTACTCCTCCTGTCCCACAGTCTATTCTACCGTTGTTCTACAGCACTTATAACAAAAGATATAATCTACTATTTCCTACATCTTTTGTCCAGGCTGCACTGCCAGAATCTTGCTCTGTGTGAGGGTGGCTTTGTTTTTATGTATTGATACTTCCAGTACAGAGAAGAGTATCTGAAAGAGCGGGCCCTGAATAAGCATTTGGGGAATAAATAAATGAATGAATTTTCAGGTGATTATATGTGCTATATGGTAGCAACTACTAACAAAAGTCTAAGGAGGCTTGATGCCAACTTCCTGGAGCTGCAAAGAGTAGAGTCATAGTCAAGAGAAATTTCCTAAGCTACCAAGAAAGAAACAGTGAATTGTGCTATAATTTGGAGAATAGGTGGAAAATAATTACAGGAGGACTACCATATTAATCCTTTCTTTACCAAGTGTTCAGTTTCATTTCATGGAGGATTTTCTCTCCAGGCATACAGTCCTTATTTTATAATACAATCTACAAAGCTCAGTTGGCAAAGAATCTGCCTGTGGTGCAGGAGATCCAGGTTTGATCCCTGGGTTGGAAAGATCCCTTGGAGTAGGAATGGCAACCCACTCCAGGATTCTTGCCTGGAGAATTGCATGGACAGGAGAGCCTGGCGGGCTACAGTTCATGGGGTTGCAAAGAGTCAGACACGACTGAGCGACTCAACCACCACCGAGAAAATAGGATTGGTTTTGCTTTTAAATTAAGGGACTCTGAACCTTCTTTCTATACATATCACCCAGCTATATCAGGGCAAACCTGTTGAGAGATAAGGCAGAATTCCAGAACCAAGTCACAGTTAAAGTTCTCTACTTTTCAAACTCCTTGGCAGCGGAGATTCCTATAAGGGGCAGGACCCGGAGCAGCCTGGTCCCCAGTGACGCCCAGGAATGCTTCCCGCTCCGGTCTGAGGCTCACAGCACAACCAGCCCACGTACTCTCTCTGTGAATTCGAACATCCACAGTCAAGAACAACAATGCTGATAATCACTGTCATCTTTAATTTCTTCCACATTTGGTTCACAGAGACTATTTTTGCCAATGGGATTTGGGCCCCTCCGGAAGTATTTTCTTAGAAGTTTCTTTCTGAAGGAGAACAGGCAGCTGTGTTGCTGAGGGGCTGCTGACCTATAGAAGACTTGTCCACTCCAGCTGCTGTGACTGCTATGTAGAGCCCAGAACTGAAACTGCCTGCAGCCCCTGCTGGGAGGAGCTGGGTCCCCAAACACAAGCTTCACGGTCTCTGACCTCTCCTCACTGCAACTTTGCTCCAGGGGAATCTCAGTCTCCATTCACTGGAACCTTCCTCAGCCCCTCATACACAGAGGCTACTCCGGAAACTAATAGTTCACAGAGCCTTTTCCAAGTCCCTACTGGAGCCCACCCCCCATCTCCCAGAATTCCACTCTTCACTGCTATTGAGTGTCTCTGAGCAGCCCTTTCTCCACCTGGCCTGAATCCTAGGCACAAACACACAGAGCAAACAAGAAGAGATTCTTGGCAATTCAAGGAGTGCGTTAGAGTTCATTTTCTTTAGGGCTTACATGGTTTTTTGCCATTGACCTGGGAGTCAAACCACAGTCTAAAATGTGATTTTTCTGACCAAACCACACATTTCCTCAAAGTGGTTAGAAAAGAACTTTTTGTTATTTTGGACAATGTAGTTCTGATACATATAAATTAACCCTAGTGGCTCAGACAGTAAAGAATCTGCCTGCAATGTAGAAGACCAGGGTTTGAACGCTGGGTCGGGAAGATCCCCTGGAGAGGGGAATGGCAACCCACTCCAGTAGTCTTGCCTGGAGAATCCTATGGAGAATCCAGAGGAGCCTGGCGGGCTACAGCAGAGTCAGACAGGACTGAGAGACTATCACTCTCACAAAGGGTAAATCAGTTTTCAAAAAGGACAATGCACAATTTCTCTGGGCACAAAGAGGACCAAGAAAATCCTTTCTTTCAGTAGCCTAGTCTGAGGGACCACAAACTGTGTCCATTAGCCCTGGTGGCTTGGCGTGACAGTGTGAGCAGGCTGTTAAGGGCATGTGAAAAAGTAGAGGACACCAGGATAGAGGGAGGAGGAATGGGGCGCAGCCAACTTTGGAGAGAAATAGAAACGTGGGACGGGGGGCCCTCAGACAGATGAGGCATCTGAGGGCCCCCAGCGCCCCTCCCCAACCCGTCAGCATCCACAGCTAAGCACACTGGTTGCAGGTCGTCTCTGTGCCTGTTCACCTGCATCTCCCTTCTCATCACCAGCATCCCCACACCACCCACCTCACCCTACCTTTCTTTTTTGCAAAACCTTATTTTATTTTATTTTTTTGTTTCTTTTTGTTTCAATGTCTTGCAACAAAAAGAGTTGGACTAACTAACCCAATGCCTTGAATTCCTTTGGCAATAAGAACTATAAATTCAGCTTCTCCAATTCATCAGTGGTTGTCACAGGCTAACACAACTTCTTCAATTTTTCAAGGCAGATTAAGAAGCCATTTTTAAGTAAAAAAGAATGCTGGTTGCTAAGGGTTCCTCCTGAAATAAACATTTTATTGAAATACAGTTTGTCCTTCCTTTGAGCAGTAAACAGCAGGTGAAATTAAAAACTGAAGTTGAAGGCTAATGAATTCACATTTTAGCTTGAGTTGTGCTCTAAACTCACAGACAGCCAATTACTTCTACTAGCTGCACAGATGACTAAATAAAATCTGCTAATAAATGCAGCTAGAGTGTATTCAAGAAAGTAAACAGTACATATTAGAATAAATTTGTATATCTGCTTATCATAAATTTAATTCTTTAGAATAAAGGTCCAACAGGTATTTGGGAGAGTGGATGGGAATGTGAGAGAGAAATACCTCCAGCACAGTCCTTCACAAGAAGGTAGATGGCTCAACAGAACTGGGCTGACCCAGGATAATGAGTGTAGGAGGATCTTAAGACAGAAAAGTGTGCTTGTGGGGTTTCAGTCTGGTCACGATCCTTCCTTCCTGATTTGCTGCCTGTGGACTTTAGGCTTGTTTAGCCAGCTATAATAAATATGCAAATGTCTGTGTGCATATCTGTATCCATGCATGTATGTAGGAATGAATAAATACAACACACACACACACACACACACACACATCTCCTAGTGGTTCTGCTCCTGCTAGCACTCTGATTGATATAATATAAAACTTAGTATAAAGTAGTCATGTTCCCCCAGTCCTCTCCTCTAGTGTTCCAGATGCTAGTTAGAGGCGGAGAACAAGTTCTGCTCAGTTTTGTGTCCCAGACACCTAATGTATGCATACTTGGCACATACAGGTGCTTGGTAAATGTTTACTTAATCAATGTAATTAGTGATGATAAGATGGCAATGGAGCCACCTTGTAAGAGCTGAAAGGAAGACTTGTAAATTCAGGAGACAAAATGATTCCATATTCACAATACTCTAAAGTATACAGAAGACAGTAACAATAAAAATAGTAGTAGTAGCAGTAATCAGTCCATTCTAAAGAAGATCGGTCCTGGGATTTCTTTGGAAGGAATAATGCTAAAGCTGAAACTCCAGTACTTTGGCCACCTCATGCGAAGAGTTGACTCATTGGAAAAGACTCTGATGCTGGGAGGGATTGGGGGCAGGAGGAAAAGGGGACGACAGAGGATGAGATGGCTGGATAGCATCACTGACTCGATGGATATGAGTCTGGGTGAACTCCGGGAGTTGGTGATGGACAGGGAGGCTCGGCGTGCTGCGATTCATGGTGTCGCAAAGAGTCAGACATGACTGAGTGACTGAACTGAACTGAGCCGTAATACTAATGGCTATGCTTATGAAACCTTTCCCTAGAGTAGGAAATGGCAACTCACTTTAGTATTCTTGCCTGGAAAGTTCCATGGACAGACAAGCCTGGTGGGCTAAAGTCCATGGGGTCACAGAGAGTGGGACACAACTGAGTGACTGAGTATGGTATTAAGCCCTTATTAAGTACTAGACATTGCATTAAAATTTCTTCATGTACATTATTGCATTCCAACCCCCCAGAAAAACCTCTAAGAGGAGGATCTTATTATCTAAATTTGTTAAGGAAACTAAGGCACAGAGTGAGTGAGTAAAAGTCACTCAGTAGTGTCTGACTTTGATACTCCATGAACTGTAGCCCACCAGGCTCCTCTGTCCATGGAATGCTCCAGGCAAGAATCCTGGAGTGGGTTACCATTTTCTTCTCCAGGTCATCTTCCCAACCCAAGGATCGAACCCAGGTCTCCTGCACTGCAGGCAGATTTTTTACCAACAAAGCCACCAGGGAAGCCCTAAGGCACAGAGAAATTATGTAATTGACTGAGGTCTCACAGATATTTCCCCTCATCTCTCTCCTCTCTTCTTCATACTTCCCATCAGCAATCAAACATGCTCCACTATCCCTTATCCTTAAAAAAATGAAACAAAACTTTTTGACCTCTGATCCTGCTCAACTACAGCACCTCTACTATATTCCCTGTCACAGTCAAGTTATCAATAGAGACACGTGCATGAGCTGCCTTCATTCCCTACTTACTGCTTACTCCTAATTTCTACTTACTGATTTCTACTTACTCTCAAACAAATAAACAACAACAACAACAAAACCCCATGCTTTTGCTAGAGTCACAGTGAACTATATATATATATATTTATATATATATATAAAACTAAATTTAATAAATATATACTTTAAAATTTCCATTCTTAATTTAATTTCCATTCTGTTAGTACTAAACATAATTAGCCTCCTTGAAGCTAACCAGCCTCTTCTCTCTTTATCTTCTTTTGGCTTTATGATAGCAGGGAAGTGAAGTGAACTCACTCAGTCGTGTCCGACTCTCTGCGACCCCGTGGACTGGGACCTACCAGGCTTCTCAGTCCATGGGATTTTCTAGGCAAGAGTACTGGAGTGGGTTGCCATTTCCTTCTCCAGGGGATCTTCCTGACCCAGGGATCGAACCTGGGTCTCCAGCATTGTAGGCAGATGCTTTACCCTCTGAGCCACCAGGGAAGCAGGACCAGCTGCAATTCTTATTTGCAGAGCAAGACAACAGATTCTCTAAGAAGCCTGGGGGATCAGGCTGGGCTGCTGAATAAGACAACCACACAGAGCCGGAAGGAAGGTCCAAACGCACCACGAGCCTGCACTAGCACAGGCAGCACAGCACTGCCTCCCACCGCTCAGATCCCACGACAACAGGTACAGAGAGCTAGATGCCCCAGCAACTCCAGGAAACCGTGACACTGCGTTTTGCCAGAAGATCAATTTTGCACACAGCAACCCCTCACTGCCTTACTTGTGCCTTGTCACATGCCTCACGTGGGTACACTGCTTTGACAGAACCTGAGTCACACAGAATTCTAGCTGCAAGGTATTCTGGGAAGTTCCAGCCACAGAAGCACAGAAATATAATATAGGACGGGGATGCAGAGGTATTAAATGAGCCAATATACAATATTCGCCATGCCACCACCTGTTTCCGGACTTTATTTTCTTAATTTTTCAATTAGAGGATAATTGCTTTACAATATTGTGCTGGTTTCTGCCATACATCCACATGAACCAACCATAGGTATACACATGTCCCCTCCCTCCTGAACCTCCATCCCACCTCCCACCCCATCTCACCCTTCTAGGTCGTCACTGAGCACTGGCTTTGAGCTCCCTGTGTCATACAGCAAAGTCCCACTGGCTATCTGTTCTACATATGGTAAAGTATATGTTTCAGTGCTATTCTCCCAATTTGTCCAACCTTGGACTTTTTAATTTTTTCCTTGCAGCCTCCTCTATCTGCTACCCTCAACACATATTTTTAATCTATGTATTTTATTTCTATTGCCACCATCAATTTCTTTGGACTATGACAACAACTTCAGGCCTAATCTACCCATTTCTATCCTTAACGCCTCAGAATGTTATTGGGAGAATCAAATAAGAAAGAAGGTTTCATAACTTTAACATACCATATACAAATTAATGCTAATACACTAGTGTTTTTAGTTATAACCATTAAACTTAAAAAAAATCATTTAAGTAGGCAACTATCTACATGATTCAACTTGAAAGTGAAAGTAAGTGTTAGTCATTCAGTTAGGTCTAACTCTTTGCGATCCCATGGACTATATAGCCCACCAGCCTTCTTCACGGGATTCTCCAGGCAAGAATACTGGAGTGGGTTGCCATTTCCTTCTCCAGGGCACCTTTCCCACCCAGGGATTGAACCCATGTCTCCTGCATTGGCAGGAAAGTTCTTTACCATCTGAGCCACCAGGGATAGTGCCATAAAGATCCCTTGTTGAGATTACACTCCAATAGCTAAGAATGATGCCAGAAATTTTATCAATAGGGTTAAATCATATTTGCATTGTTAACCCAGAATCCTTGGTTAAACTGTAAATATCCCAAGAAAAGGAGTCTATGTTTGCTGTGAAATAATAAATGACTGGAATAAATTCAAGCCCTGCCACTTGCTAGGTGGTTGATCGGGGGAAATTTATTAACCTCTCTGCATTTCAAGGTCTTGTCCTCATCTATAAAATAGGATGACAGGTTGGTAGGAGGGATCAAAGGGCAATATCAGTGAAGTAACTGATGTATGGTGAATAGGCAATGAACTATAACCCTTTCTTTCTGGCACTACTTACTGAGAATTAGTTTGTGAGAGTAGTTCATATCCAGTTTGCTGGTAAAGGAAAGACAAAGTGCTGTAGCAATCCAACCAGGCATCAAAGGGACCACAGACATACAGAAAGGAGGCTCTGCTGAGAAAGGATGGGGCTCTGCTCAGACAGAACAGATGGGTCACCAGGGGCAGCTAGAGGTAGATAAGGCTTATGGGGACCTTGAGTGAGCATAAGAAAAATAAAAATAGCAATAAAACCAGGAAGGGATAAATAACGAAACTCATCTCTTTCTTAAAAGCTTTTGCCTGGAGTGAGCCCAGTGGGTGTCATCAACATCTCTGACCATGGTCCAAATCATCCCGCTTCCTGAACTCTAACCTCACTCAAGAAAACATAGGAAATAGAATCCGAAGTCCAAGATGGGCAGGAAGCAGGAAGTGTTTAGTGATAGCACATCATTCCCTTGTTTTGCTCTATATCCCAAAGCTTATTCAACAACAGTAACAATCTTCTTCACATCAATGGGATCCTGCATGAGTCTCCAAACCAGAGACAGAAGGCAGGCTGCAGCCTAGGAAACATGCCAAACAGAGGTGAACCTTCTCACCCACTGACATCTGCTTTTGTCTTCAATTCAAGAAATGAGCCAACAGACAACCCTGCTTTGGCTGTTGCTAAAATGCACTGGTAGCAGTTTACCATTGCAAATTGTGCACAAGAAACTACGTTCCATCAATTTTTTAAAAATATATTTAGCCTCTGGGTTAACTTTAATTTTTGATTTTTTGAAAACAGGAACTCTGTTCTGATATAAACTTTACTAATTTAGTAGGAATTTTGTATTAGTTTGTATATTCTAGAATGGTGGCATCTAATTTACTGCTTTCAAAGACAGAATAGTTAGGAGGCTGGGATTCTGCAATTCATTTAACAGGTTATGTATATTGAAATTCTTCTTATAAACACAACTATGTGGCCCTGACATCCCCAGGATAAGAAATGAAACTTGGCTGGCAGCCAAATAGCACTTATCACAGGACTCTACACAGACCAGATGACTCATATGTGTTTATGAATGTCAACAGGCACACATTCAGTTTTTTAAAAGTTGAAGTCTTTTGTTCACATGTTAGCTATTTAAAGGACATTCTATAAAAAGAAGGTAAAATATGAATAAGCCACAATTTATTCTCTAGCTTCAAAAGGCAAATAAGTTGTTTACAGCCAGAAGCATGTACAGTCTTCCAGGAAAACAGCAGACAAGTGATAGACACTATATAAACACCTTCTGCATCTCTGTGTAACACACAATTTTAAAGTATATGTTAATACATTAATTTCCAACTAAAACATCTCTTTAATTTTTTTATCTAAAGATCATTTTCCTGGAACTCTTTATAAAAGAGGTTGCATAAAAAGATTTCAAGGGAGATAAAAATTCTAAAGCTTGAATATTTATTCCAACCCACACATAAACCAATGTCTTTTGTTTAACCAGTGATAATAAGAAAGGTATTTTAGTAGACCTTTGAAGAGTGTTTGCTTGAAAAGTAGGCATTCATTTAATAAATATTTTTACTAGGTATTGTAGGCATAAGGGTTAAAAGTGATAAATATATATATATATACTAAAAATGTACAAAAGTCCCTATACTGCTGCTTGAGATCAGTGGGAAGGAGGGGCATAAATAAGTGAGGTACACAACCTGGTGGCTCAGATGGTGAAGAATCTGCCTGTAGATCTGGATTTGATCTGGATTTGATCCCTAGGTCAGATCTGGATTTGATCCCTAGGTCAGGAATGGCAACCCACTCCAGAATTCTTGCCTGGAGAATTCCATGGACAGAGGCGCCTGGAGGGCTACAGTCTATGGGGCCACAAAGAGAGTGACTGGAAGTGTTAACTTTCATGTCTATGAAATTGAAAGTGAAAGTCACTCAGCTGTGTCTAACTCTGCAGCCCCATGGACTATATTCAGTCCATGGAATTCTCAGTCGGGCATACTGGAATGAGTAGCCGTTCCCTTCTCCAGGGGATTTTCCCAACCCAGGGTTTGAACCCAGGTCTCCTGCATTGCAGGCGGATTCCTTACCAGCTGAGCCACAAGGGAAGTTCAAGAATACTAGAGTGGGTACCTATCCCTCCTGCAGCAGATCTTCCAGACCCAGGAATTGAACCAGGGTCTCTTGCATTACAGGTGGATTCTTTACCCACTGAGCTATCAGGAAGCTATTGGGGAAGTAATCCACTTCTATACTTCCTCACAAACATAAACAATATAACAACTGCCTAAAATACTCCGATTTGAGAAGTATACAGAGAAACTCTGAGCACATGAAAGGGGGAAAGTCAGAGAGGTCTGAGAAGGAAATTCCGAGAAAGTATCTTTGTCAGTTTGTGCCACTATATCAAGAATACCATCTACTGGATGGCTTAAATAACATTTATTCCACACAGTTCTGGATGTTAAGTCCAAGTTCAACTCACTGGCAGGTTTGGTGCCTGGTGAGGGCTGGCTTCCTGGCTCATACACAGCTGTGTTCCCTATGAGGACATCAGAAGGGCTCTACCCACCAAAGACCTCAACCAAATCCAATTACCTCCCAAAGGTCCCATCTGCAACACCATTACACTGGGGTTTAGACTTCCACATATGAATTTGCAGCTGGGGCCAGGGGACACAAACACTCAGTCCATAGCAGGAAGTGATGTTTGGAGTGAGGTCTGATGAGAGATGGAGCTATCTTGGTAAAGAGTAGTTAGGGAAGGAAACCACAACAAGTTTAAGAGCTTGAAAGAAAACCAGTGAGGCTAGAGACCAGAGTAAAGTCTGGTACAGGGCATGATATGAGGTCAAAGAGATAGAGGAGGCTAGATCATGTGTTATGAGCTGAATTGTATCTCCCTACCCTCCTAAATTCATGTGTTGAAACTCTCATTTCTAGTACCTCAAAATGTAACGGTATTTGGAGATAGGGCCTTTAAAGAGGTAATTAACACAAAATGAGGTTTTAGAGGTCGGCTCTAATCCAGTATGACTGGTGTCCTCATAAGAAAAGAGATTAGGACAGAGATAACACACAGACCAAGGGATGACCACAGAGAGAAGGTGGCTATCTTCAAGTCAAAGAGAGAAAGAACTCTGAAGATACCACACCTGGCCAGGACCTTGATCATGGATTTTGAACCTTCAGAAGTGTGAGAATATAAATTTCTGTTGCCTAAACAACAGAGTCCATAGTACTTATAGCAAAGTATGACAGCCTTAGCAAACTAAGGTTATACAAGGAAGAGTAAAAACTATGGTCTTAATCCTGAGATCACAGAATTCACAGATGGGGCTTTAACTGGGAAGAGAAAGGGTTATAGATCTGGTGTGCCATTTGTCTCTCTGCAGTGTCAAGGTGAACTGAAAGAGGCTGAGTGGATGTAAGAAACAGTGGGCAGAATGCTGTTGTTGTTGTTCAGTTGCTAAGTCGTGTCTGACTCTTTGTGACCCCATGAACTGCAGCGTGCCTGGCTTCTCTGTCCATCATTATATCCCTGAGTTTGCTCAAACTCATGAGTCAGTGATGTCATCCAACCATCTCATCCTCTGTTGTCCCCTTCTCCCTTTGCCCTCAGTTTTTCCTAGCATCAGGGTCTTTTCCAAGGAGTCAGCTCTTTGCATCAGGTGGTCAAAGTATTGGAGCTTCAGCATCAGTCCTTCCAATGAATATTCAGTGTTGATTTCCTTTAGGATTGACTGGTTTGATCTCCTTGCTGCCCAAGGGGCTCTCAAGAGACTTCTCCAGCATTATTCAGTAGGGTGAATAATGGCCCCCAAAGACATCCATGTCCTAATCCCAGGAACCTGACCCTAAATAGCAAAGTGACTCTGCAGATGTGACTAGGTTAAGGATCCTGTGATAGAGAGATTATCTTGAATTATCCAGATGAACCCTAAATGTAATCACAAGAGTCCTCATAAGAGGGAGGCAGAGGGATATGAGGAGAGGGGTATGTAACAACAGAAGCAGACAATGAAATAATATGCTTTGAAAATGGAGGAAGAGACTACAAAACAAGAAACATAGGGGGGGCCGTCAGAAGCCAGAGAAGGCAAGGAAATGGATTCGCCCCTAGAGTCTCCAGAAGAAACCACCCCTGCCAACACCTTGACTGTAGCCCAGTGAGAACCTGTGGATCTCTGACCGCCAAATCAGTAACAGAATACCCCTGTGTTGTAAACCAAATTCATGGTACAGTAAACTCTTACAGGGGCAACAGAACCCTAATACACAGGGAGATGAGCCAGGGGTCTGCAAGCAGCAGTCTAATGGAGAGATGCTAGGATAGTGATGGTGAGAAGGAGACTGACTTGAGAAACAGGAAGTAAAATCAAAGAGTGGATGCTGGATTTGGTTTGGGGGAGAGGGAAGGGGAGGGAGCCAGTGAGAAGCACTTGCATTCTTCCTACCACAACCTTCAAATCCGGGCAGAGCAGTGGCTCTACCATTCCACTTTGGGAGTCATAAATCTGACAAGGCATTTAATGATTTGAAGGCAGGAAACAAAATCTGTTTTCCTGATTTATTAGGTTAGCAAAAAAAAAAAAAGGTAGTTCTGGTTTTTCTGTCTCATAGAAAATCTTGAATGAACTTTTTGGCCAACCCAATACTTCATCTTGGAGTTTAAATTTTAGGTCTAATATGCTATTAAAATTTTATGTGGGGACAATCAAAACCTTTAGTTTAAAAAGTATTTCTGAATGTGAAATATTTCTTGACTTTGATTGCAAGCAAGCCTGGAGCCCCTGAGGTGCTTACCATAAAGATTCACAAATGGACCTAGAGGACCTAGTCTATTCTATTTGCTTACTATCTATTTATGCGCTCCTCAATACACTTTCAGCCTCTTAAGGCCACTGAAACCTAATACACAGAGAGGAACGCACATTGCTTTGCAATATATAGCCCTACAGCACCCATGCCACGCCCTTCCTCACTTTTGTAGTGATTCGGGTCCCACGGAGCTCGATGCAAACACAGTCATCAGCAGGGCCTTCCCGATGCCAGATCTGTTGCAGGTCATTTCCTGCACTTGCACTTCAATTTCCTCACACCGGAAGCTGACCTTGCTGATAAGAAGAGTCTTGGCTACACTTAGGAAGTCCATGCACTTGATGATTAAAAGTGGTGCTGATGTGACTTGTACAGTTGCCCTCACTCACACTAACTGTCTAGCTTACATCAGAACAGAAAAGAGCTGGTATACTCCATTTTTCTGCATTCCTCTTTTAAAGGTAGGAGCACTCCACATATCTTAGACACAAACTTCTACAAATATTATAGAGAATTTGGTAGCCCTCTCAGTGTTGAGAAAGGAACTATCAGTCTTAAAGACTGTGGGCTTTGCTGTAGTAAAGTGATAAGACACTATCCTCAGAACCATGAACTTAGACTTGGTTTCAAAGTAAGATTTTGAAGCAGAAGAGGCACACCCAAGTATCTTCAAACATAGGAAGAGCACCAAAAACCTGCAAAATTATAGCAACTGGGAGCCATTTATTCAGATGTTAATAACTCTGAGTGACATAAGAGTTTCCACATTAAAACCCCAGTATCTGATGTTCTTAAGTCGCTGTGTTCATCCTCAGTGGGGAGGGAAGTATGTGCTTTAATTTTAGAAGATTTTAATAAAAATTGCTCAAGTAAAATGGCTAAGTCCTCAACCTCTGCAACACCAGAAGTTATGTTGCACTTCATTTATAGTAATACTAAATTAATGAAATAAATAAGCTCCTGTTGGCTTCTATATTGCTTGGTTTATGCAATGAATGTTCAAGATTTTGAAGGGCAGGTTGATGCTATCTTGGGTTGTTACCAGGAAATGTTGTTTGTGAATCATGCATAACTAAATCAGGCTTTTGGTTTGAGAGAGATTTGCATCCCTCTCTAGGATATCCGGGGTCATACTGATCTCACTGATGGACTCAATTCATTGACAATGACTTACATACTCTTCACTGATGTTTTTTTAGCAAGTGTTCTTGAGGGAAATGTACATGTGGTTTCTAGCAGCAACTGGTCATTTCCTAAGCAGGAACTTTAAAATATAATAGATATTTATCTTGGAGGGTACAAACTAAAAGACATTCCAGACTTACTGAGTAACCCAGCTCTTAAAGTAAAGAGACTTAATACACACATACGCACACACACACACTTATTTAAGTCTTAATTCTTCTACTTTGAGAATATTGTTACCAGTACATTTTTAAAGGAATGAAGAGATCTTGGGGGTTTACTAGGGAACTAAGTAGATTATCTAAATCCAAGCAGTATGTCTTCCAGGAAAAGCTAACTATGGCACTGTCAGAACTCTCAAAGAAGGGGGCGTTTTCTAGGCAAGTCTACTAAAGTGGTCCCATTTTGGATTAGTAAGTTCTTTTGGTTGAACTTGGGCTTCCCTCATGGCTCAGATGGTAAAGAATCTGCCTACAATGCAGGTGGCCTGGGTTCAATCCTCTGGGTTGGTACTATCCCCTGGAGAAGGGAATGGCAACCCACTCCACTATTTTTTCCTGGAGAATTCCATGGATAGAGAAGACTGGCGGGTTATAGTCCATTGGGTCACAAAGAGTCGGACACAACTGAGCAACTAACACACACAACCTGGCTTCTACTCCAGAAAACTTAACTTGGTTTCCACTCATTCCGTCTTCACTGAAGATAAAGAATAATTATTCAATGTCCTTTTAGATTTTCCAGAGCTAGAAGGATTCCAAATGTAGCTCAACAAGGTCACAGGATACAAGATTAACAATGCAAGAGACAGTCACATTTCTATATATTGCAATACTTATAACCAACACATGGAAACTGACATTTAAAACACAGTTACACTTACAATCACTCAAAATAAAAGTAAACACTTAGGTATAAACCTAGCAAAAACACACACAGAATAATCTGTTTCCTGAAAATGCAAAAGACTTTAAAAAGTATAGTTTATTTACACTGGTATGTTAGTTTCAGGTGTACAGCAAAGTGATTGTTATATATATTTAATAAATATGTATTTATATATTAAAATATTCTTTTTCAAATCCTTTCCCTTATAGGTTATGACAAAAATATTGAGAACAGTTCCTTGTCCTTGTGTGTAGGTCCTTGCTGGTTATCTATTTTATACATAGCAATGTGTGTACAAACTCCTAATTCAGCCCTCCCTTGAACCCCCTTTCTTTTTTGTCTTTTTTTGTTTGTTTGTTTTGCTGACTGTATAGAGCTTCTCCATCTTTGGCTGCAAAATATAATCAATCTGATTTTGGTGTTGACCATCTGGTGATGTCCATGTGTAGAGTCTTCTCTTGTGTTGTTGGAAGAGGGTTTTTGCTATAACCAGCACATTCTCTTGACAGAACTATTAGCCTTTGCCCTGCTTCATTCTGTACTCCAAGGCCAAATTTGCCTGTTACTCCAGGTGTTTCTTGACTTCCTACTTTTGCATTCTAGTCCCCTATAATGAAAAGGACATTTTTGGGGGGTGTTAGTTCTAGGTCTTGTAGGTCTTCATAGAACCGTTCAACTTCAGCTTCTTCAGCATTACTGGCTGGGCATAGATTTGGATTACCATGATATTGAATGGTTTGCCTTGAAAACGAACAGAAATCATTCTGTCATTTTTGAGACTGCATCCAAGTACTGAATTTCGGACTCTTTTGTTGACTATGATGGCTACTCCATTTCTTCTAAGGGATTCCTGCCCACAGCAGTAGATACAATGGTCATCTGAGGTAAATTGACCCATTCCAGTCCATCTTAGTTTGCTGATTCCTAGAATGTCGACGTTCACTCTTGCCATCTCTTGTTTGATCACTTCCAATTTGCCTTGATTCATGGACCTGACATTCCAGGTTCCTATGCAATATTGTTCTTTACAGCATCGAACCTTGCTTCTATCACCAGTCACATCCACAACTGGGTGTTGTTTTTGCTTTGGCTCCATCCCTTCATTCTTTCTGGAGTTATTTCTCCACTGATCTCCAATAGCATATTGGGCACCTACCGACCTGAGGAAAACTCAGCAGTGGCCACAGGGCTGAAAAAGGTCAGTTTTCATTCCAATCCCCAAGAAAGGCAATGCCAAAGAATGCTCAAACTACCGCACAACTGCACTCATCTCACACACTAGTAAAGTAATGCTCAAAATTCTCCAAGCCAGGCTTCAGCAATACTTGAACAATGAACTTCCAGATGTTCAAGCTGGTTTTAGAAAAGGCAGAGGAACCAGAGATCAAATTGCCAACATCCGCTGGATGATCAAAAAAGCAAGAGAGTTCCAGAAAAACATCTATTTCTGTTTTATTGACTATGCCAAAGCCTTTGACTGTGTGGATCACAATAAACTATAGAAAATTTTGAAAGAGATGGGAATACCAGACCTCCTGACCTGCCTCTTGAGAAATCTGTATGCAGGTCAGGAAGCAACAGTTAGAACTGGACATGGAACAGCAGACTGGTTCCAAATAGGAAAAGGAGTATGTCAAGGCTGTATATTGTCACCCTGCTTATTTAACTTCTATGCAGAGTATATCATGAGAAATGCTGGGCTGGAGGAAGCACAAGCTGGAATCAAAATTTCTGGGAGAAATATCAATAACCTCAGATATGCAAATGACACCACCCTTATGGCAGAAAGCAAAGAAGAACTAAAGAGCCTCTTGATGAAAGTGAAAGAGAAGAGTGAAAAAGTTGGCTTAATGCCCAACATTCAGAAAACTAAGATCATGGCATGCGGTCCCATCACTTCATGGGAAATAGATGGGGAAGCAGTGGAAACAGTGGCTGACTTTACTTTTCTGGGCTCCAAAATCACTGAGGATGGTGATTGCAGCCATGAAATTAAAAGATGCTTACTCCTTAGAAGGAAAGTTATGACCAACCTAGAGAGCATATTAAAAAGCAGAGACATTACTTTGCCAACAAAGGTCTGTCTAGTCAAGGCTATGGTTTTTCCAGTGGTCATGTATGGATGTGAGAGTTGGACTATAAAGAAAGCTGAGTGCAGAAGAATTGATGCTTTTGAACTGTGGTGCTGGAGAAGACTCTTGAGAGTCCCTTGGACTACAAGGAGATCCAACCAGTTCATCCTAAAGGAAATCAGTCCTGGCTGTTCATTGGAAGGACTGATGTTGAAGCTGAAACTCCAAAACTTTGGACACCTGATGCAAAGACCTGACTCACTGGAAAAGTCCCTGATGCTAGGAAAGACTGGGAGCGGGCAAAAAAGGGGGCGACAGAGGATGAGATGGTTGGATGGCATCACTGACTCGATGGACATGGGTTTGGGTGGACTCCAGGAGTTGGTGATGGACAGGGAGGCCTGGCGTGCTGTGATTCATGGGGTCGCAAAGAGTCGGACATGACTGAGCAACTGAACTGAACTCTACTGAACCCCCTTGGTAAGCATAAGGTTATTTTCTATGTCTGTGGGTCTATTTCTACTTTGTATATAAGTTCATTTATACCTCTAAATGTTTAAGTTGATTTATGTCATTCATTTTTTAAGATTCCTCATATAAGTCATATATGTATTAATACTTGTGTTTCTCTGGCTTACTTCACCTAACATGATAATCTCTATATATGGACATGCTAATTCTAAAATGTATATGGAAAGACAGAGAGCCTAAAATAACTTAAAAATTTTTGATAAAAAAGAATAAAGTGAGAGTAGTCACTCCACTGTGTATAAAGGTTTATTCTATAACTACTATACTCAAAACAGTGTGACATTTGCAGATGGAGAGACACAGAAATCAACAGAACACAACACAGAGCCCAAACAAGACCCATACAAACAGGTCCAGCTGATTTCTGCAAAGGTGAAAATTCAATTTAAAGGAGGAAAGATAGCTTTTTAACAAATGGTGCTGAAGTGTTGCACATCCATAAGCAAAAACATGAATCCCTCAACCTACACCTCACAAATTTAACTCAAAACACATTGCTGGTGTGAATGCAAAATGACATAGTCACTATAGGAAAAACTACGGCAGTTTCTTACAAGACTAAACATACATGTTCTTCCCATAATTGAACCAGCAACTCTACTTTTGGACATTAAGCCTAGAGAAACAAAACTTTATAAAAGTGTACATTCATGTACAAAATGTGCATATGAATGTTCACAGTAGCTTTATGTATAATAGTCCAGAACAGGAAACAAACCAAATATTCTTCAATTAGTTAAACAAACTGTGATATATCCATACCATGGAATACCACTCGGTAATTAAAAGGAACAAATTACTGATACATGCAACAACTTGGGGTTTGTTCAAAACCTCAGAAGCTTCCTGGGTGAAATTTGGAACTGGTCTCCATACACAGAGAGCAGAGAGAAACTGAAGAAAGAGGCAGCCACTCCAAGTGGTGGGTGGTAATTTCAATAAGCAAGGGAATTTACATAGGAGGCTTGCCTTGGGCGGCTACCAGATGACTAAATCTCTGCACACCCACCAGAATCTTAACAGCTTCTTCTTGTTGTTGTTTAGTCACCAAGTCATGTCTGACTATGATCCCATAGACGGCAGTACGTCAGGCTTCCCTGTCCTTCACCATCTCCTGGAGTTAGCTCCAACTCATGTCCACTGAGTCAGTGATGCCATCCAACCATCTCATCCTCTGTTGCCCCCTTCTCCTCCTGCCAGCAATCTTTCCCATCATCAAGGTCTTTTCCAGTGAGTCAGCTCTTCACATCAGATGGCCAAAGTATTGGAGATTCAGCTTCAGCATCAGTCCTTCTGATGAATATTCAGGGTTGTACAAAGGCCATAACCAAGTTCAATCACGATCTAATCTTGATGGTCTCAGCAACACCTTATCTTCTAAGGCTGCTTAGAAACAGCTCTTACTAGTGTACTTGCAGAATGTACACTCCAAGGACAGGGGAGGGGTTGAGGAGCTTCCCGTTGCCCAGGTCCAACCCTTGGGTCACATCTTCTTGATGACCTCCTCCAACACTTTAGTGGATCTCAAGGGAATTATGTTGCATGAAATAAGCCAATTTCAGATGACTTCACTGGTGCTCCAGTGGTTAAGAATCTGCCTCGCAATGCAGGGGGACACAGGTTTTATCCCTGGTGGTGGAACTCAAATCCCACATGCCACGGAACAAATAAGCCCACACAGTCCAACTTGAGAGTCCACACACTGCAGTAAAAGATCTTATGTGCTACAACTAAGACCTGACATAGTCAAATAAATAAATAAATTTTAAAAAAGAAAGAAAAAAGACAATCTCAAAAGGTTACAGACTATACCATTCTGTTTATATAGAATCTTTTTTTTATATAGTTATATATATTCTTTAGTGAAAAAATTATAGACATGGAAAACAGGAGTGGTTTCCAGGGATGCAGAGGTAAGAAAGAGGTAGGTGTGGCTCCACGAGGACAACATGGGAGACGGTTGTGCTGGGACTGCTCCCTACCTTCAGTGTGACACTGGTCACATGAATGCACACATGTGACAGTACTGAACACACACAAGTGCATGTAAAACCGGTAAAAAGTGAATAAGGTCAGTGAACTATATTACACAAGATGTTCTCACTGGAGGCAACTGGGTGAAGTATACACAGGATCTCTCTGTATTAACATTATTTCTTAGACCTATGGGTGAATTTACAATGGTCTTCTTGAGCTTTTTCTTTAAGATAAAGAAACGTAAAAAAGAAAAATATATAGTCTACTCCCATTTTACAGATGAATGAAGGAACAAGCAGTAAAGAAATTTACTCAATATTACACTGTAGTCTTTTAGTTAGGAGGTAGGTCAAAAATAAGGCTTAGGCCTCTGAATTTCCACTAAGCCACAAATCTTAACACAAATAATAAAATAAGCCATCACTATTGTCCAACCCCTACTGGGGGATTAAAATAATAAAGGTATTTTCAAGCAGCTAAAAATGTAGTTCATGATATACAGAATAATATTAAGGGAATAAGTGGGTACTACATTTAAGTATTATATGACTCTACTTTAAGTATAATAAGAATATATATAATAAGAACACAGAGAAGGTACAGACTTACATTTGTCACACAATTTTACTGCAAATCTGAACAAATCCAAGGCAAGTAACCTCATTTATATAGAATAACACACAGGCAAGACGCTTCTTATTCAGATTTACCTCCAGCTATGTTTTACGCTTCAGAGAAGGCAATGGCACCCCACTCCAGTACTCTTGCCTGGAGAATCCCATGGACGGAGGAGCCTGGTAGGCTGTAGTCCATGGGGTCGCTAAGAGTCGGACACGACTGAGCGACTTCACTTTCACTTTTCACTTTGATTCATTGGAGAAGGAAATGGCAACCCACTCCAGTGTTCTTGCCTGGAGAATCCCAGGGACGGGCGAGCCTCGTGGGCTGCCGTCTATGGGGTCGCACAGAGTCGGACACGACTGAAGCGACTTAGCAGCAGCAGCATGTTCTACGCTTAGACTACCGTGTTATGGGCAGAAGGTGGACTGCCACAGATGTTAACCACAGGCTACTGGTTACCAGATACCCCTGCGCTACCCTGCCCCCACCCTCCTCAGTGGCAAGTCCAGCAACACAAAACATCCCAGAAAAGAAACACACCCTTTTGGTCACAGAAATAATCCACATGCAACAAATGAATCCAGCCCATCTGAAGCAGAATTCATTACTTCTCTCAAAGTCAAGATTTAAATGTATTACTATAACAATCTGTGGCCCAGAGATGAAGACAAAGGCGTTAGCCTGCAACAAAACACTACGAAAAACTGAGGCGTGGTACCTCTGTACAGGGCGCGGACTAAATTTGTGCTGCTGCTGCTGCTAAGTTGGGTCAGTCGTGTCGGATTCTGTGCGACCCCATAAACGGCAGCCCACCAGGCTCCCCGGTCCTTGGATTCTCCAGGCAAGAACACTGGAGTGGGCTGCCATTTCCTTCTGCAGTGAGTTCCAATAATGACTTTTTAAAACTGATATTCTTTTATTTTTATTTATATATTTGGCTGTGTCGGGTCTTATTTGCAGCACGCATAGCCTTTTAGCTGCAACGTGCAGGATATTAGTTGCAGTATGCTAACTCTTAGTTGAGGCACCTGGGATCTCGTTTGCTAATGTGTTCAGTCGCTAAGTTGTGTCTTGACTCTTTTGCAACGCATGGACTGTAGCCTGCCGTCCATGGGATTTTTCAGGCAAGAATACTAGAATGGGTTGCCATGCCCTTCTCCAGGGGATCTTCCTGACCCAGGGATCAAACCCTCCTCTCCAGTGTCTCCTGCATTGGGAGGTGGAGTCTTTACTGCTGAGCCCCCTCCCCGCCCCACGGTGGGGGGGGTGGGGGGGGCGGAGCCAGGGGTCAAACCCAGCCGCCTGCATTAGAAGTGCAGAGTCAGCCATCAGACCACCAGGGAAGTACCCCCAGTAATGATTTAGATTATGGGCTGGAAGAAGCACAAGCTGGAATCAAGATTGCCAGGAGAAATATCAATAACCTCAGATATGCAGATGACACCACCCTTATGGCAGAAAGTGAAGAGGAACTAAAAAGCCTCTTGATGAAGGTGAAAGAAGAGAGTGAAAAAGTTGGCTTAAAACTCAACATTCAGAAAACAAAGATCATGGCATCTGGTCCCATCACTTCATGGGACATAGATGGGGAAACAGAGGAAACAGTGTCAGACTTTATTTTTGGGGGCTCCAAAATCACTGCAGATGGTGACTGCAACCATGAAATTAAAAGACGCTTACTCCTTGGAAGAAAAGTTATGACCAACCTAGATAGCATATTGAAAAGCAGAGACATTACTTTGCCAACAAGGTTTGTCTAGTCAAGGCTATGGTTTTTCCAGTGGTCATGTATGGATGTGAGAGTTGGACTGTGAAGAAGGCTGAGCACCAAAGGATTGATGCTTTTGAACTGTGGTGTTGGACAGGACTCTTGAGAGTCCCTTGGACTGCAAGGAGATCTAACTAGTCCATTCTGAAGGAGATCAGCCCTGGGATTTCTTTGGAAGGAATGATGCTAAAGCTGAAACTCCAGTACTTTGGCCACCTCATGGGAAGAGTTGACTCATTGGAAAAGACTCTGATGCTGGGAGGGATTGGGGGCAGGAGGAGAAGGGGACGACAGAGGATGAGATGGCTGGATAGCATCACTGACTTGATGGACATGAGTCTGAGTGAACTCCGGGAGCTGGTGATGGACAGGGAGGCCTGGCGTGCTGCGATTCATGGGGTCACAAAGAGTCGGACACGACTGAGCGACTGAACTGAACTGAACTGAATGATGTGGATTTTCAGTCTCTATTTACCTGGCTCTGAAGGTGATAACTTTCAAGTTCGCAGGATGAAGATGAAAACTTTTATGATACTTTTGTTACCATTTTGAGAGCTTGTTATATAGCTTACATGTTCACTGAAATAAGATATGCTTTTATTGTACCATGAGTGTCACACCAGGATTCCATTCCGTTTGTTCTACTATGTTTCACATCAGTTTTTCCTGAAATACTTTTTTGAAAAAAATTTTTGCATTCATATTGAATGGTAACTAGGGCTTCTCTCAAATTTTTTTGTAATTTTGCTGATTTTGTACCTTTATATTTGCTTTTCAGTCATGTAATGGATAAAAATTCATTCTTAGAGACTGACTATTGTTATGGCTTGCTTTTAAATTATAGCCCCATTATTTGTTTTATATCACATGCATGGCATGGACTTAAACTCACCAGAAAGTTGTCTCTTCTGGTTGTTTGCATTCTCTAAAATAGAAACTTCACTGTTCGCACTTTTTTTTTTTTTCAGAATTGATAGGCCATCACAATCTTTCCACAGCTTATTATTTCTGTATATATACAAAATAATATTTCTGTATTTATATGAAATAATTATACACATATGAGATAAAAGTACTTAAGCACCGCTGTCTCCCCAAAATTTAAAAAAAAGAAACATGTCCTTATAAAACTGAAATGCTTCTCACAGGATGGCATGTCACCAGCAAAGTCAGCAAAACTGATGGTGTCTGGCACTAAGGCTGGCCACCACAACCCTGTCCTTGCACCAGGCTCCTTCCTGTCCCCTGGTCTCTGCATTTGCTCTGTGCTTCTGTTGTTTTGTTTTGCTTTTTGTCTAGGGGTGTCATTCTCCTCCTTCTCTACTTTACAATCTCTTTCTCAGGCTTTAGACTTAGTTCTAACATCATTTACCCCAAAGCCGTTATGAGCTTCCCTGAGTAGTTAACTTGCCCCCTTCTGTGTTCCGGGAACACATCGGAGCTCATTACTGCAGAATTCAAAAGGCTGGGCTGTGAATATCACAAACATGTCTGTTTCCCCCATTTGACAGGAACACCTCAGGTGGGGACCATGGGAACGCGCCTGACATAGAACAGGTGACAAACTGAGCAGGCTGGCTTCCTGACCGGCCCCAGCCCTTGGTCTGCTGGTCTGAGCTATTGTTTCATTTTTGGAAAACAGCGGCAAGTTTATTCTCATGATCTAGGGAAAAGGCATGAGCCAAGTACACAGGCTGGGACTTTTTATTTTTCCAGCTGACCCGGGCAGCGATCTCTCAGGACTCCCATTTAGAAGAGCTGAGAGAAAATCCATGTTTGTTCAGAATCCTGTATGTTAGTAGCCCTGTGAGGGTAGGACTTGTTTTTCTGGTAGGTGAATCTAGAGGGCAATACAAGTTGGAAAGCAATATCTAAGGAAAGAATCCAGTGTCCCTGGTCTTAAGAACACACTCTGTTATAAGTCCAGTGTACTCTGGACACTAAGGTTAGAATATCATCTCTTGGATCTTTAAGATCTGCCCCTGGGAAGGAAGGGCAAGAAAACGACATGGAGCTTTGCGGACAAGAACCCTTAGACAACTGTTGAGGATGAGTAAAGTCATTTGGGGGTGCACTTCCATGCTGGTTACACATGGTAAAAACAGTAAGTCTAACGATGATAGTGCAACTATGCCACATAAATCAATTTTTAATATAGGAAGTTTCTACTGCTTTGGCCAATAAACGTTAACAATTTTTGTTGTACATTTCTTGGAAATGCATTAGTTACTTTCTTGCTTTTCTACTGAACAAACTTCCTTGATGGTACAATGTCATAGAAAGACTATAAAAAGCTGTAACATGGAGTCATATGCCCTCAGGAACTCCTTGCAACCATATTAAATGACTCCAAGGTTTTAAAACTATTTCATATGCTCACTTGCACAGTGTTTTAAATATAGATTCCATATGTTCCATCAACGTCAGTTATACACCTGCTGCTCTTAGGACACTGACTGTTAATGGAGAGATGTACTGTCTTTCTAATTCCCAGGTTTTCACTGGCTGTGGGCCAAGAAACCACACAGACTTTCCAGGTGGCTCAGTGGTAAAGAATCTGCCTGCCAATGCTGGAGCTGCAGAAGACTCAGGGTCGTCAGGTAGATCCCCTGGAGGAGGAAATGGCAATACACTCCAGTATTATTGCCAGGATAATCCCATGGACACAGGAGCCTGGCAGGTTACAGTCCATGGGGTTGCAAAGAGTCAGGCATGACTGAAGCGCCTGAACACACACATGCAAGAAACCACATTTTTTGGGACTGGATGTTAAGACTGAGTAAGGCAACAGGTTCATGCTTCTCACTGGACTGAGTATTCCTAGAAAATAACTAATCATTGCTACCTTTGAGCATGGTGTTTTTATACCATGGCCCTAAGCAAATGTTTTCTAATTTGAATTAAACAAGTATGAGCTCTGTTTTCTTACATCTATTTCAACTCCTCAAACACTGTTAGCTTAATTTTTTTTTTTAAGCTTAATTTTTTTTAAGGTAGGTTGCCAAGAACAGAATTGGCAAGATAAATGATCTCCCTATAAATGATATTATTCTTGTGGTCCAGAAACATAAACGCAGCAAAGTGAAGGATCAGTGTAATTCTAGACGATTATTAGTTCCTTCTGTTGTCTTATGGGGACTTTTGAATTATCAGGACAAGAATTGCTCCTATGATGTGAAAAACTTACATAAAACCAAAGATTATTTTAGCAGTTTTGTGGAAAACAGACTTTAATGAGAAGGGAATGGAAGCAACGAGGGATACTACAGGAATGAAGAGAGTGATTTTTTAAGGAAGAAAAAAAAACATGGTAGAAAAAAAATAAATATGACCTGGTAATAAATAAATAAGATACAGAGAAGGAAGGTGGTAGAGGAAAAACAGAGAATGTTTGTACAATGGCATGCTTGTTCTTTCATTTTCCAAGCATATAAACATTTATTGAGCACCCACTCCTACTCGAGTATCTTTAGTGGGGTCTAGTACCACTAATAATGGAGAAAATCAGAATCATAGGGTGGTTTTGGAGGAAGGGAAGACAATGATGGCTTGGAAGTTACTGGGAAACAAAATAAGTATCACTTGTTCAACATGGGTAAACAGAAGACTAAGGCAAGAATAAGTCATAGTTGAACATGTCAACATGAAAATCTACAAATATATGGCATATGAGACAACAATGGGGAGAATCAGAAAGAAAGAATTCGAAGTCATTTATGAAGTCATCTTGAAATAGTCATTTAACCTCTAGCCAGGGTTGCCTTGTGATTAAATAGAAATGATAGTGACTGTCAAAAATACAAGAAATACAAAAGGTACTGTATGTGAAATGTACTAAAGAGTACAAAGCACTGTGAGGACACGGACACAATAGATATTTTGCCGTCACAAACGCAAGGGTAAAAAGAAGGACAAATGTATTCATTCCCAATAAATGTTTACTTTCAAAAGTAAAGTCTTCTCTCCCAAGTGATATGCTCTGAGTCCTATATTTTTCTCTGTACTTCCCAGCACCTTCCTGTTAATTCTGCTAACTTTGGAAAAAGGACACACTGCTTAGCAAAGCACAGATGAGAGGGGCCTGCCTAAAAAGAGCTCTCCTTCGCAACTCACTGGGCACTATACAGCAAGAGAATATCCTTAGAGAAACTTACCTAACTTGGATGTTGACATCATAGTTTGAAAAACTAACTTTAAAACAAGGCTTTAAAATGGCAACATTGAAGTGGAATTTCTTTAAATAGCTCCAATCCCATTTCTCTTCTTAGTAAACTAGAAGCATGAATACCGTTTGCTACTTGATCCTGGCCACTAAGCTTAAGTTTAAAATTCCACTCCCTTCGCTTAGAACAGAAATTTAAAAAAATAAATAAAAAGGTCGAGGCCAAGAGGGGAATAGGTGTCAGGAAATATGAGCTTAGACTGGCTTTGCAACTTAGCAAATTATTAACCACTGCCAGGTTTCTACATTTGTAAACTAAAACCATAATATGAGTTTTACACTTTCACCATCCTTGCACTTGTCATTTCATATTACAATTATTTATTTGTTTGCCTCTTTCTCCCACTAAATTGAATGTTTCATGAGAACCATACCTTTCTTGTTAAATAGTATATTCTCTGCATTCAGCAAAGGGACTGTACAGAGTAAACACAAAATGAATGCAATGTTTGGATAGTCCCAGAAAAAAGTAGTAACAGAGGAAATCTATTTAATTATTAATCTAGTCTCTTAATTGTCTTTTGATGGTCATACATATTTAAGTTTGATAAAGTCTAATTAATTTTTTCTCTTTTATATCTCAAAAGTTGTCGCCTATCTTGAGGTTGCAAGGATTTTCTCTTCTATTTTCTTCAAGAAGCTTTGTAAGTTTTGGCTTTGATATTTATGTCTGTTTCATTTTGGAATAATTTTGGGGTATGGTGTAAGGTAGGCGGAGAGGTTTTATCTTTTCTTTCTAGGGCCATGAAAACACTTCTCCACTGAATTTCTTCAGTGCCTTTTAAACATTTCTGCGTGGGTCTATATTTGGCCTCTCTTCTGTTGCATGAGCCTACCTTTCTATCTTATAGTACACCAGCAGCACACTATTTGGATAACTCTCACTTTATAGTAAGCCCTGAAATCAAGTAGAGTACGTATTGCAACTTTGTTATTTTTCTTTTGTTTCCATAAACATTTTCTATTAGCTTGTGAATTTCTACAAAAATTCCTGCTGAGAATTTCATTGAGATGGCATTGAATCTATAGATCAATACGTGGAGAACTGACATCTTAACCATACTGAATTCTCTAATTGAACATGGTGTATCAATTCATTCGTTTAGGTCTTCTTTAATTACTCCCATCAATGTCTAATAGATTTCACACATAGAAGTAGTAAGTGAAAGTCGCTCAGTCCTGTCCAACTCTTTGGGATCCCATGGACTATACAGTCCATGAAATTCTCCAGGCCAGAATACTGGAGTGGGTAGCCTTTCCCTTCTCCAGGATCTTCCCAGCCCAGGGATCAAACCCAAGTCTCCCGCATTGCAGGTGGATTCTTTACCAGCTGAGCCACAAAGGAAGCCCAAGAATACTGGCGTGGCTAACCTAACCCTTCTCCAGTGGATCTTCCTGACCCAGGAATTGAACTGGGGCCTCCTGCATTGCAGATGGATTCTTTACCAACTTAGCTATCACTGGGATGGCATTGAATCTATAGACCAATATATGGAGAATTGACATCTTAACCATATTGAATTTTCTAATTGAACATGGCATATCCATTCGTTTAGGTCTTCTTTAATTACTCCCATCAATGTCTAGTAGATTTCACACATAATTTTTGCACAGTTTCATTAATTTTATTTCCAAGTGTTTAGATTTTGATGCCACTGTAAAGTTTTTTTTTTTTTTTTTTTAATTTCATTTTTCCAGTGCAGTACACACAACTAATTTTTGTAAACTGACCTTGTATACTAAGTTCACTGATTCGTTCTGGTAGTTTTGTTAGGATTTTCTCTGAAGATGGATCATATCACCAACACCTAGAACCAGTCTTATTTTCTTTTTTTCCCTAATCTGTATGCCTTGCACCTACTTTTCTTGACTTACCACACTGGTTAAACCTCCAGCACCATGTTGAATAAAGGAATTAGCACACACATCTTTGTCTTGTTCCTCATAGTGGTGGAGGAAATTATCTTTTGCTATTAAGTGTTAAGATGTTACAGGGTTCTTATATATGCTGTTTATCAATTTGAGACTTTCCATCCTTCTTATTTGTTGAAAGGTTTTTCTTTTTTAAATCATGAATAGGTGTTGAACTTTGTTTTCTCTGCATCTATTAACATAATCATGTGGCTTTTTACTTTCTATCTAATTAATATAGTTAATTACACCAATTGATTTTCAAGTATTTAACCAAAATTACATTTCTGAAAGAAAAAAAAACAAAACAAAACCTTTGGTCATAACCTATTTTCCATTTCTATATAGCTAGATTTGATTTGCTAACATTTTGTTTAGTATTTTTGTGTCATGTATATAAAAAAGTCTAACATGTTATTTATTTATGTTATTGTATGTTTTTAGTATTAGAGTTATGTTGACCCCATAAAATTTATTGGGAATATTCAATCTTTTTCTTTTTTGGTAAAGGCTTTTGTAAGACTGAAAGTGAAAGTGTAGTCACTCAGTCATGTCTGACTCTTTGCGACCCCATGGACTGTAGCCCACCAGACTCCTCTGTCCATGAGATTCTCAAGGCAAGAATACTGGAGTGGGTTGCCATTCCCTTCTCCAGAGGATCTTCCCAACCCAGGGACTGAACCCGGGTCTCCCACATTGTAGGCAGATTCTTTACAATCTGAGCCACCAGGGAATTGTACCTTTTTAAGATTAGTATTACATATCTCATCCTTAAATATTTGACAGATTTCACTAGTAAAGCATTCAGGTCTGGAGTTTTCCATGTGCAAAGGTTCTCAATTACAAATTCCATTTCTTTAACAGATGGTAGGTTATTCAAACATCCTGTTACTTTTAGTGGTCAGTTTTGTTAATTTATGTTTTTCAAGGAATTTACCCATTTCATCCAAGCTGTCAAATGTATTGGCATAAAGTCTTCTACTAACATCAAGTAATATGTTGTAATTATTTTTTAAAGTCTGTAGCTCCGTATGACACCCTGTCTTTCATTCTGGATTGTGCTTTCTCTCTTTACAAAATGAGGAGTTTATCAATTTGATCTGCTCAAAGAATCAGCTCTTGGCTTCACAGATTTTCTCTATTGTTTTCTACTTATTTCACTGATTTCCTACCATATCTTGTTTCTTCTTCTTTTTCTAGCTTCTTTGGATGGAAGATTAGATCACTGATTTAAAGCAATATATTTCCCTCTAAGCAGTGATTTAAGTTCTGCAAACTTTGATAGGATTCATTTTAATTTTCAATTAAAGTTCTTTTCTAATTACCATTGTGATTTCTTCTTTCTTCCAAGTGATTATTTAGAAGAATACTGATTGATTTTCACATATTTGGGGATTTTCTAGTTACTTTTTTAAATCGATTTTCAAATTTAATTCCATTGTGGTCAAAGAATATACTCTGTTTGATTTCAAGCCTTTGAAATTTACTGACTTGGCTTTGCCCCCAGGATATAGTGTATCTTCGTAAATATTTATCATACAATTAAAAGCAGTATTTATATTTCAATTATTCAGTGTGGGGATCTATAAATGTTAATTAGGTTAAATTGGTTGACAGTATTGTTCAAACAGTCTATATTCTTACTTTTTTTGCTATCAACCATCAATAAATGGGAGAGTAATTAAAATACGCAGCTATACTTGTTCAGTTCAATTCAGTCGCTCAGTCGTGTCCGACTCTTTGCGACCCCATAAACCACAGTGCGCCAGGCCTCCCTGTCCATCACCAACTCTTGGAGTCCACCCAAACCCATGTCCATTGCTATACTTGTAGATTTGTCTATTCCTCTCTCTTTGGTTCTATAGGCTTTTGCTTCATATATTTTGAAGCTATATTAGGTGTATAAATATTTAGGATTTTATGTCTTCTTAACAAACCAACTCTTAGTAGAGACATTACTTTTCCAACAAAGGTCCATCTAGTCAAAGCTATGGTTTTTCCGGTAGTCATTGATGGATGTGAAAGTTGGACTATAAAGAAAGCTAAGTGCTGAAGAATTGATGCCTTTGAACTGTGGTACTGGAGAAGACTCTTGAGAGCCCCTTGGACTGCAAGGAGATCAAATCAGACAATCCTACAGAAAATCAGTCCTGAATATTTATTGGAAGGACTGATGCTGAAACTCCAATACTTTGGCCATCTGATGTGAAGAGCCAACTCCTTGGAAAAGACCCTGATGCTGGGAAAGATTGAAGGCAGGAAGAGAAGGGGACAACAGAGGATGAGATGGTTAGATGGCATTACTGACTCAATGGACATGGGTTTGAGCAAGCTCTGGGAGTTGGTGATGGACAGGGAAACCTGGTGTGTGTCAGTTCGTGGGGTCACAAAGAGTCAGACATGACTGAGTGACTGAACTGAACTAACATTACAAGATATTCTTCTTTATCTCTGATCATAGTTTCTAGGCTCTAGGGCTAGAAAGTGGCCTGGATAAGAAAGCTGTTTTCCTGTTGAAAAGGCATGTACGTCCCACGCTAAAGTAAGAAGATAAAACATAAGACCAGGTTAATCAGCTCAAGAAGCTACCACTTTGTGTGACAGGACTCTCTCCGGGCAGGGCAGGGCTTTTTCCCTGTCTTGTCTTTTCCATGACCCACTGTTGGTACAGGGTGCTAGGAACGAACATAAGCCACGGGAGATGATAGCAGGAGAAATAAAAGGGGAGGGGTTGGGGTCGTATCTCCAGGCCTGCTGCCTCTCATTCTGATCTATTACAAATTTATTTGTTCATAACTCTAACTTGGGTCTGGCTTCCCTCAGGATGCTAATAGCACTAGCAATGTAGGAATGACATTCGTTGTGTACTTAGCTTTTTCTTTATTTTTCTTAATATAACTTTTCTGACTTTGTATTTTTGAATACATTATTCTCAGAGGCCCTCATGTGCACACCATGCTCTCAGGTATAGGAGGAATCTCAGGGATAAGTCAGTCAGTAGCTCCAGGTCTGTAGAGCAGGAGCAACTTTAAAGAACAACTCTGACTTACCTCTCAGATGTATGACTGGAAGTCAGCCCTGAATAGGAAGTGACACAAAGGTTAGAATAAGTCAGAGTTGGCAAAACGGTGTGAGTGAAAACAAAAAGTAAGGCTTGTGTGTGTATGTTTATGTGTGTGTGTGTGTGTGTGTGTGTGTATTTAAGAATTCCTGACCAAATATTTAATCCTGGGACACGGACTCACTTTCCGTATGAGATCTTATCTTCTGTTGGATCAGGCTGTCTACATTACACAAAAGTGGGTGTAGGGTATATGTGTGTGCATAGCCACACTCATGCTTGCAGAATAAAGATCTCAACATAGTGTTAGGGAAGCAAAATTTTAAGAATGAAACCTCTGTACTCTCCCATGCTGCCTGGGATGTATGCCTGGAACAAAATTAGAATCCTTAACCTTTCAAAACTCTGTACTTCTGTATGGCTCCCAGATGATCCTCTAAACAAGAGCTTCTTTGTGATTCCAGGGCCAGTGTCCTCTGCTGCAGTGGTAACAACAGTGCCAGGGTAGCTAATGGAGAAAGGACAAATTAAGAGATCAGCACAGACCTACTGTGCTGACCACCGTGTGCTAAAAGATGCCAAATGAAACAGCACACAATGAATAAGGTATATCACCCTTGATGCCAGTTCCCTCCAGTTCTGGACTTATATGAGCTTTGCAGAACTTCACAAGTTATGATTTGGTATGATCTATTTTGTGCGATATTTTACGTGATCCAGTTTGTATAAGTATTATGTGCTGGCATTTCTCACGTTGTTTTGGCATGTTTATTGCTTACAAATTTCTTTTTGTATTGAAAGAAAAATAATCAAAGCATTTTTGTGAAGAGATTCTGCACCAGGTGCCGGGAGCCGGCATATTGCATATTGAGTGCATAGTGCATATTGCATATTGAGTGCAGCACTTTCCACAGCATCATCTTTCAGGATCTGGAATAGCTCAACTGGAATTCTATCACTGCCGGTAGCCAGCAAGAGGAACTCCGCCCATGACAAAGGTCATGAGGAAGGAGGCTCGGCATACGCAAAGGCGGGATCGAGCTTCAGGAGTCCCCCTGGAAATTCTCAAGCATATACCCCCAAAACCAGAGTCTGCCTACTTTCTGCTTTGTGCTTTCACCTACACCTCTGACTTTACGGGGGACTGTCCCCCACTACCTCTCTGAAAAAAGAGTTAGCTTACAGCTCCAGTTAATAATTCTTGGGTGTGACAGTGTTTAACCTACAAACTCCTTTGGAAATCCTCTAGCCTACCTGAATAGGTTTTTCCGGCCACATGTGATTGTTCAGAGCCTCCCAACTGTGAGAGGCAGGAGATGTTCTAAACTGTCTAAACACAGATTCTTTTGAGTAGTTAAAAGATTGATTAGAAATTGTATTGGTGAAGGGATTTTCACTTGTTGGGCCAATGTTTGCTGCTAAGTCTCCATATCCCTTACCTGCTGTGTCCCTGGCAGTGTATTGATTAATATAATTGGTGTAAGTAGTAGCTTTAATGTTTGTAACCTGGGACCCTTGAGTTAATTCTTTTTCTTGTTGTAGCCCACCACACCTTTGCTCTGTAGGAATGCAACTTTATCTAATGCTTATGGAGGGTGGCTCCTGACCAATCACCTTTAGAGAAAAATAAGTTTTCTGAAGAAAGGGTCTTAAAATGTTAACAGGCTTCCGGGCCAGAAGATGATGCAAATCACCTAAGCTTTTGCATATGATAAGTTTGCAGGAAGAAAGCCTGGTTTGCTGCAAGACTCTACCCCTTCCCCCATTATCCTCTATGCATAACTTAAGGTATAAAAACTACTTTGGAAAATAAAGTGCGGGCCTTGTTCACCGAAACTTGGTCTCACCATGTCGTTCTTTCTCTTACCTTCTGGCTGAATTATTCAGCCTCTTTTCTCCACTGAATTTCCTCACTGAGCTATCCTTATTTCAGCCTCTTTTCTCCACTGAATTTCCTCACTGAGCTATCCTCATTCTATTACTCTTTATCCTTAATTAACGTTTAATTAACCAATTGTTTCCTGATCCTCGCCGCTAACCCTGATCCTCGCCGACGCCGTCCCCGCTTCGAATTCCCTGGATCCACCGGGGCTGGACCTCAGCAACCAGGCAAGAAGACGTGACCTGTGAGCTTGGTGCCACTTTCCACAAAGTGGGAGTTCCTCACCCATTTTCTCATTCTTCTCCATCCCTTACTTCCTATTTCGGACAAGTTCTTTTATCCTGAAAACTTGACTCCTGTCCCACCTTTAGCCAAGACAAACAATAAGATTCTAAATACTAAAAGATCTGCACAAAACCTAAACAAACTAGGAACTCTCTACCCCTCATTTCCAATGCCAGAAAGGGGCTTCCACATAGAAACTCAGAGTGGGAGACTGAGAAAGGAAAGAAAGTCTGCCCAGTTCATTCAGGGACTTTTCTGCTGATGCCAAGAATCTGATATTAAAGTTGACATAGGATTATCTAGTAGGATGTAGACTGGATGTAATTCAACCCCATGCTCACTGCTAGAAACCAAGTTTTATCTGGAATTTACAAGGAAGAGAGCAGGGAAGGAAAATGAGGACTAGTCTGTGTGCTCTCTCTGATTCCTTTCCCCTTTTTTTTCTGAACTGTAGGAGACTGGACTCCCTTGAGCTGTGGTGACCCCCTCACTGGGGTATATTCATCAAATGGGTGATTTTGCTGTACTGGATTTTCTTTTCTCTTCCTCCTCTTCTTGTTTTCTAATATATATTAACCCTCGTCTCCCTCCTGCCTTCTTTCCTTCCTGAAAAAGCACAAGGAATGAACAATGACTTACTGACACTGAAAAATAAAACCAAATGAGTATAGGTGCATATAAAGCAGCACGGAGTTGTGACTGTGGATGGGGACAGTGTTTCTTTAGGGTTTCCGTGGTGGCTCAGCTGGTAAAGAATCCGCCTGCAGTGCAGGAGACTAGGGTTTGATCCCTGGGTTGGGAAGACTCCCTGGAGAAGGGAATGGCTACCCACTCTAGTATTCTTTTGAGGGGGTGACAAAATGTTCCAAAATTAGATTGTGGTTGATGGCTGACCAACTCTGCAACAATACTAGAAAATACTGACTGTGTAAAAGGAAGCATTATATGGTATATTATGTGAATTATATAATAATAAAGGTATTGAGAGAGAAACAGACAGAAGGAGCACTACAACTGAAGTGTTGCTGAGCTCCTTACTCCTAGGCACCTCCCCTTCTCTACCTGCACTCTCCCCCTAGACGTATTCTTAACCAGTTTCCTCACTGTAGATATTGTCCACGTGCCCATGACTTCTGATGTCCATCCCTGGTTGTCTTCTCCACCTGCCTCCTGCCTACCTGACATCTTCACACAGGGGTCTAACCGGCATCTCACACTTAACACAGTTAAGACCCTTAACAACAGTTAAGGGTGAACTGTTGATTCACACTTTCCAGACCAAATCTTCTCTTTCTCCATGGATTCTGAGCTCAGCAATGGACCACCATCCACAAAGTTTACTGTCTGTCTCTCCAGCTAGAATGTGAGTGGAAACCCTTCCCAAGTCTTTTTTCTTCTGAGTCCTTGGAGCTGACAAAGAGTATAGCTGTTGAATGAATAACCATGGGATTGAATGAAGTAGTAACCCCCCACCCCGCAAATTTCTTTAAACAATCAAACCATTAACTTGTCACTGAATTTAAACAAGATCTTTGAGATATCTCCATTTTAACACATAAAAAATAGGCATAGTTTACAAACAATGAAAACTACATCATTTCTATTATGGTTTTTAAAGTAAAAAGAATTTTCTCTAATAACCTCTGTGCTAGATTTCAAGAAAATTTCAAGTGACAAAATCAATACAGAGAGTTGAGAGACCTATTTGAATAGAAATCTCTTTTAGAATAAGAATAAAGAGCTGCAAAATATTGCTGTCACCCAACACATGGCTAAGCGCGCATTTTCAGAACCTCTTAAACATCCACCAAGTACTCCCGCAATGGGAAATCCAAATAGCAGTCACTGTTCCCTTTCCATAAACCCTATCTTGGATCATTTCAAACCTTCCAGTGGCTCTTCCATATGATCAACCTCCTCTTTCCCACCTAAGATGATATAGTGTCCAGTGCTTACATAGGCCCAAGGGTCCATTTTCCTCCTTTTACTGAGACAACTTTTATTGTGAGTTATATCTGATGAAAAAGATTGTTTTTCCTTCAGATATTCTTCACATTTTCATTTTCATAAGTCCTAATAGCAAGAAGATCAAACCAGTCAATCCTAAAGGAAATCAATCCAGAAAATTCATTTGAAGGACTGATGCTGAAGCTCCCATACTTTAGCCACCTGATGTGAAGAGCCAACCCACTGGAAAAGACCCTGATGCTGGGAAAGATTGAAGGCAGGAGGAAAAGGGGATGACAGAGGATGAGACGGTTGGATGGCATCACCAACTCAACGGACATAAGTCTGGGAAAACTCTGGGAGTTGGTGAAAGACAGGGAAATCTGGCGTGCTGCTGTCCATGGGGTCGAAAAAAGTCGGACACAACTCAGTCATTGAACAGAACTAAAGATCCTTATTGCTAACATTTCTACTATTTTTCTAAGTTTGTTAAACTAGTTCTGAGTTTTAAGTATATGAACTTACTAATTGAAAACACTGTCAAAAGCTTACATCCAAAAAAAAAATTGTTAAGCTAAACTTTGGATCCTAACCCAAACTGATACAAATTAATGGTTTCTTCTTCAGCAAGCACTTGTAGGTGACTTTTAAAGCATAAACAAGCTAAGTGAAAGTGTTTATGAAAACTGTATTTCATGTTGTTTTAATTTAAACTCCAAAATAAAGTCCTTCTCTCCTTAAATTTCCATTGTTGCTTAGGTAACAATCCCAATTATTTTTTAAATCTGTTGGCCCCAAATGTTTTCTGAAATGTTTGACAAATATGTCATTTGGTAAAAAAAATTCTATATGTATGTGTGTATATATAGATATATATATTGTCCACAAAAACTGCCCCATTTTTCTCCAATACATTTTTCACATCTGTAAAATGGAGATAATAAAATCTACCTTCCAAGATCACCAAGTTAGCTATGAGTTGTTGTTGTTCAGGCACTCAGTCATGTCCCACTCTCAGCAACCCCATGGACTGTAGCACGCCAGGCCTCCTTGTCCTTCACCAACTCCCAGAGTTTGCTCAAACTCATGTCCATTGAGTCAGTGATGCCATCCAACCATCTTGTCCTCTGTCATCCCCTTCTCCTCCTGCCTTTGGTCTTTCCCAGTATCAGAGTCTTTTCCAATGAGTTAATTCTTTGCATCAGGTGGCCAAAGTACGGGAGCTTCAACTTCAGCATCAGTCCTTCCAATATTCAGGAGTGATTTCCTTTAGGATGGACTGGTTGGATCTCCTTGCAATCCAAGGGACTCTCAAGAGTCTTCTCCAACACCACAGTTCAAAAGCATCAATTCTTTGGCTCTCAGCTTTCTTTCTAGTCCAACTCTCACATCCATACATGACTACTGGAAAAACCATAGTTTTGACTATATGGACCTATGTCAGCAAAGTAATGTCTCTGCTTTTTAATATGTTTTCTAGCTTTGTCATAGGTTTTCTTCCAAGAGAGTGATGAGCATCCTCTATAAATTATAATGCATTAAATGCTGGGTAATACTGAAATATTGAACAATAGCCAATAAAGAGTCCAACACAGGGTACTGAGTGTTAATAAATGCTCAACACCTTTATTTGCAGTAGTCATACTGCTATTGACAGAAAATGTGTCAATCTGCATATCCTATGGGATGTATATGTTCCTTTTCATTTAAACAACTGTGATACTTTCAATCTTGTGAAAACCATAGTATTAAATACACTCGCCTTGGTATCAGCACTGTGTGATATTCTGCTCCCTGGGCACCTTGTAATTCTGTCATGATAGCACTTCCCACATCTCCTGTCTCCCCCACTGGACTCATCACAGAGCCTGATTTACCAAGAGAAGGAGGGTTTTCTACCAGGTTTTAAACTTCACATGGAGGACTGGTGTTCACAGATACACAAGTGAAAATTCACCACATATAATACTCATTTTTTTTTATATTGAAGAAATTAGCAGCTTTATGAGGAAATATATTTCAAAGCTTGCAAGACCCACTAACAATATTTTAACCTTGCTCTGTGACAATTTATTTCTTTAATAATGATGTTTTAGTAATTTATCCCAAGCATAAGCCACTTATCCATGGATTTCCCATTTAGAAAAAATAATTTTAAACTGGAATTTCCCAAAATGCATCCGAAGGAAAGGTGTTCTAGAAAAAAATAAATAAATAAAAGGCTCCAATAAATATGTAAATGGTCCAATAAATATGTAAATGCCACAATCTATATTCACCTTCTTAGAAATTCAAAATGGCCCTTGTTATCTAAGGCCAATAACTTACTCATGGGTATATAGGTGTTATACTTCTCTTTCAATTTCTTTTATGTTTAAAACATTTTATAACTTGCAAAAAAAAAAAAAATCTGTATCTTTCTTTTTAACTGGAATTCCCCTAAATTGTTAAACTAGAGTCCTTTTCTCCTCCTTACTAGATATCTTCCAATATGGAAGCAAGCAGGTACAAGCATTTAGAAGGATACATTGAGCTCTGCATCCCCATTTACCCAAAAAACAATGACTTCTTCCCCAAACAAAAGTACAACAGGTCATAGACACCAATGCAGAGGTTTTCAGCCCCAAGCAAGTTAGAGGTGAGAGGTAACATCACTGGTATCGACATCACAGGTCTTAGCGACACAAAATTCAATGTGTGTGGTAAGACTTTCCCCTCCTGCGTGGCTAATACCCAGGCTTTTTCCAAAATAAGAGCTAGACATCTGAACAGACTGATGAACTTGAGGGCAGGAATGTTTTTGTCCTCTTTGCACAAGTAGATAAATGACTCTCAGCTTCCTGAGATGAAAGGGAAGATTCAAGCTCACCACTGATACAATGGAACACTCAGAGTTCAGAAGAACGAAGTCACTTCAGGAAGCAGCTCTCTGAAATACCTTGGGAGTGTGGAACAAGCAGGAAGCTCTAACAGTCAAAATGACTGTAGGATTTTGGGTCCTTGAACAAAGTTCTACAAAAGATTCTTTTCCGGAACCAAAAAGGAAATAAATTGCCATCCATCTCTAATTTCAGGAGGTCTCTGGCCATATTTAATAACAATAGGCAAATTTCTCTGGTGATCCAGTTGTTAAGATTCCGCCTGGGGACATGGGTTTGAGCCCTGGTCGGGGAAGATTCCACATGGCATGGAGTGACTAATGTCATGCGCCACAATAAGAGAAACCACCACAATGAGTAGCCCTTCCCTCCCCTCCCCCGCCACTGCTTGCTGCAACTAGAGAAAGCCCAGACACAGCAACGAAGACCCAGTGCAGCTAAAATAATTTAAAAAAAAAAAAAATTAAAAAATAACAATAGGCAATGGCAAAACAATATTATCCCAATTTTATCTGATAACACTGAAGCACTGGGACATCAAGTTATTTGATGAGGCCATGCAATTAGCAGTGGAGAAGTCAGAATTGAAACCCAGAGCCTGTGTTAGCTCATTTCCTGATTTACGAGGAGGAACCAGTGGGGAGGGGGCAGAGGGCAGGGTCATCTGCTCTGACTCAGTCATGTTCCCTCTTGCCTTACTAAAGAGCCCACAACACAGATCCTACTAATGGACTAAAATTATCCTGCTTACAGGTTTTACTACATGATATTTCAAGGCATGTAGCCTTTAAAAAATTGGATTTAATTTAAAATGTCAAAGCACTTTTGACATTCACTTATTTGAACCAGCCATCCCCAATTAGTCCTTCATCAGGGAGACTTTACTGTCACTCGGCCTTCCAGTATGACAAGAACATAAGGAAAGCAAGTGTGTCACTGCTGAGTGTGGTGTGAGGCCTGGAAAACACGCTCTTAGTCCACATGGAGCTGTGGACAGGCAAAATCCTTTTAATTCTTTGCATCTCAAAGCTCCATGGTCTTCTGCAAGATGAATGAACCCCTCTTGTATGTTACTGCAGAGTTCTTACCCTAAAATTACAGACTCTCCTTCAAAACTCTAGTGTGTGTGTGGATGTGTGTGCACTCAGTCATGTCTGACTCTTTGTGACCCCATCGACTGTAGACCACCAGATTCTTCTGTCCATGGAATTTTCTAGGAGAGAATACTAGAGTGGGTTGCCATGTCCTTCTCTAGGGGATGTTCCTGACCCAGGGATCAAACCCGCGTCTCTTGCAGTGCCTGCACTGGCAGGCAGATTCTTTACCACTGCACCACCTGGGAAGCCCCTCGAAACTCCACAGTCGAGCCTACTTCCCCCATGTATAAACTTTAACTCTGGATTTTCCAAATAGTACCTTAAATGAAAAGTGAGAACTTAATCACTCTCAGAGTTATTATATTCTGTTCCAATTCATCCAGTAAATGAGAGCAACAGAAGTTATTTGTCAAATTTGTGATCTAAACTCATCCTTTGCCTAATTACTCAGGAATCACCTCCTGTCCAAATCATATAATCTTCTTCATATAGATTGGCTACAAATGCTTTAGGATACATATCAAAATTTCATCCCAACCTGTTGTAGCCATGCAAGGTCTCTCAACGGATCTAATCCTGACCTTGGGGATAAAGAGGAAAAGGGGCTTTGAACCTCTTTATCGATAACTTGGCAGGAATCGGCCAGGCTGTGGGCTCCCCAGAAGTGGAAATCGGTCTTATTCACTCTTTTTTTCCTACATGTATATCAGGAACATGGCATGCAATGACCTATAATAAACATCTCCTGAGGGAATGACCAGAAACCTGGAGAGCAAACCCAAAGAAAATCATATTTCAAACAGATTCAACTAAACAGGTAGGTTGGTTACAAGTGCCTCTGAAAGTGTTACTCACTTACTCATGTTTGACTCTTTTCGACCCCATGGGCTATAGCCTACCAGGCTCCTCTGTCCATGGAATTCTCCAGGCAAGAATACTGGAGTGGGTAGCCATTACCTACTCCAGTGGATCTTCCTGACTCACGGATAAAACCTGGGCCTCCTGCACTGCAGGCAGATATTTTACTGTCTGAGCCACCCACCAAGGAAGCCCCAAGGGCCTCTAAGTCTCAGATATTTCAGAAAGTCTAATGGAAACCATGCATTTACCTTAGAAGAGATGGGACAGGGCAATGAAAGGTCAAGTTTCCTCAGCTTTAGCAGACATTGTATCAAGCCATGGTGCAATACTGGCTGCTCCATGTAGACCAGAAGCTCTGACAGTGCACACTGCTGTGGGAGGGACAGGCTCCCACACCTCTCCCCTTGGAGTCCCCCTGAGTGGGCAGGACAGGGTAATGAGACCAGGACGGATTTACTAATGAACAGTGTCCAGAGGCTCTCAGAGGCATCCTGCCTATATCTCTCTGCTCCTTCTCACTAAGCTCAGGTGAGCAGATTCCAGGCAGGGCTGACTTTTGACCTTTCCTCCTCCTTTCCTAACCCTTGTGCTATGGGGCACTGCAGGCTCAACTAGTAAAATCTGGTAGAGGAGGAGAGGCCCTACTTAAGGGCTGAGTATAAACTATGTTTTCTACGCTGGTTTACCAGGCGCACCACACCAGAAATTAAGGGAATTTGGTTCACAATAAAATGGGGCTCATCTGCTATTTATTACCATCCTCTGGAGGCTCAGTGGTAAAGAATCCGCCTGTCAATGCAGGAGAAGTGGGTTCAATCCCTGGATCGGGAAGATCCCCTAGAGAAGGGAATAGCAACCCGCTCCAGTATTCTTGCCTGAAAAATCCTGCAGACAGAGAAGCCTGGTGGGCTACAGTCCATGGGGTTGCAAAGAGTTGGACACAATTTAGTGACTGAACAACAACCACAAACAACAACAAGAAGTTGTCCTCTGAGCACACAAGTGCCCTGGGGATTGCACAGGGAGGGGGGCTGATCTGAACAGGATTCACAGAGGGTCCTGCCCACCTCCCACAGCCACAAGTGAGACCACCTCTCCCTGATGTATTTTAGAAAGCAGAGTGTTCCCAAAATAGAAGTGGATAAACAGTGAGTGGTGGATCACTTCAGGAAACTGATTTTTCTAACTACAACTCCAAGGGAGTAAACTAGGTACAGACAGATCATTCCAGGCACAAAGGACTAACTCAGCAAGGAGGGCGATAACTTGGCATTGGCAGACCAGGTGCTAATCCTGGCCCTGCCTAACCGGCTAGTCAGCCCTAACTGGACAAGGCATTTCTGATTTTCTAGCCCCAGTGTCCTGAGCAGTTGAAGGAGGGTGTTGGGTTACCAGATAATCTATTTCACTTCCACATCTGGCAGTCGACAGTTCAGTGAATGACAACTTTGTCTGGTATCAGAGGCACATGCCTTCCCCCCGAGCCAACGCAGACCATGTGCAGCACATATACTTGCTAGCAAATTGAAATTCAGTGCTTGCACTCAGTCCCTGCCAAGGGCTTCGTAAAGTCATCTGATAGCCCAGAAATAGTCTGAGAGATGTCCCTACAGAGCCAGCACACACGAAGCAGATTCCTCTCGATTAACATTTATTAAGCATTGAAAGTGGACACTTTGACATATATCATCTCACTTAAGTGCCAAAGAATTGATGCTTTCATACTATGGTGCTGGAGAAAACTCTTGAGAGTCCCTTGGACAGCAAGGAGATCAAACCAGTCCATCCTAAAGGAAATCAGTCCTGAATATTCATTGGAAGGACTGATGCTGAAGCTGAAATTCCAGTACTTCGGCCACCTGATGCAAAGAGCCAACTCATTGTAAAAGACCCTGATGCTGGGAAAGATTGAAGGCAGGAGGAGAAGGAGATGACAGAGGATGAGATGGTTCGATGGCATTATTGTCTCAATGGACATGAGTTTGAGCAAACTCAGGGAGATAGTGAAGGACAGGGAGGCCTGGGGTGCTGCAGTCCATGGGGTCACAAAGAGTCAGACATTACTGAGTGACTAAACAACAACAATCTCACTTACAAACCTTTCTTCCCAATTTTCCAATAGATGAACTCTTAATAGAACTACAAGCAGTCTTTCAGGTCCAGATTTCTCCTAAACTTATTATATAACAGTACATGATCAATCTCTTCCGATTCTCTGGCTCTCATCCCTAAACTAATATACAGCATCGCAGAGCGAAGTCTGGCCTTGTTATCTCAGCCCCCTACTGCTTTGCCTTCACTAAGTAACAACTTATACTAGAATCCTTCCTCCGTTTGACAGTGTCCTTATATTTTTTTCTTTTATAAAAAATAAAGTTCTGGTTGAAGATATTTACCTGCTATTCATCATTCATCATTCCTCACCCAGGAGGTTAGTTTCTTTAGGTTTGAGGGGCTGTGTGTATCTTACCATTGCCCATAAACCTGAAAGCTTCTTTGATCAGAAATTGACAACTGTGTAATACAAAGTTTCTCTTCTTGTCTCATTTAAAGCCCAACTTAGTGTCCATGATAGTAACCAAGCATCTCAGATACTTAGTATCTATTCCTCTATTTCCTGAGCTGTAGCAAATCCTCCTCAATGTAAATAGACATAAACATCAAAAACAAATAGGGAAAGATTAAAAGCACAGGCTCTGGATGTGAACCACAGCTCTGCTGTGACCAACAGCCTCAGGTGTGCTATTTCAGGTCCAAATCGGTATATTCAGCTGGAGCAGGTGTGCATGCATGCTCAGTCACTTCAGCAGTGTCCAACTCTTTGCGATCCTATGGACTGTAGCCTGCCAGTCTCCTCTGTCCATGGGAATTCTCCAGGCAAGAATACTGGAGTGGATTGCCATGCCCTCCTCCAGGGGATCTTCCCTACCCAAGGACTAAACCTACATCTCCTGCATTGCAGATGGATTTTTTACTGCTGAGACAATGGGGAAGCCCCCAACTGGAGCATATTGATTCTCAAATCATAATTTCTCAGGAAATCCTCCTTCATATAAAGTATTTAGCACAGTTCCTGGTTTATAAATATTCAGAAAATATTCATTCATATTAACATTATCTTGGAATCCAAACTGTCCTGCATTTCATTCTTATTTTTTAATGATTTTATTGGTTCCCCTTTGTTTTCTCCAATCCACTGACCCCTCACTTTTTACCAGCCCATGGCCCTTTCCTGTCCTTACTTTTCTTAGGGCCCATAGTCCATCATTATAGTCACAGCAGTATCAACTTCACCAACAATATTTTCTCTCTTTCCATTGCTCAACCGCCTGGCTAAATTCAGCTCTCTGCTTTGTCTCTAAGAGACATCAAAGGCTTAATGGTACTAGAGACGGAGTTGGACTGCCCAGGGCTCAAACCCCTGCTCTCCCACCTAACACTTGTGTATTTTCAAGTAAATTGCTTATCACTTCTGTAAAATGAGGATGATATAATAATGCCTGACAGGGATATGTAATGAAGTTTCAATGAGACTGCACACTTAGACTTGCACTGCGTGTGCATGCTCAGTCATATCCGACTCTGAAAACCCAATGGACTGTAGCCTGTAAGTCTCCTCTGTCCATGAAATTCTCCAGGCAAGAAGACTGGAGTGGGTTGCCACACCCTCCTCTAGGGGATCTTCCCTATCCAGGGATTGAACCTACATCTCCTGTGTCTGCTGCATTGCAGGAAGATGACCGCTGAGCCATGGGGGAAGCCCAGATTTGCTCTAGCATAGTCATTAAATAACTTAATAAACATTAGCTCGGATTCTTTTTGTTATTATTATTCTGTGTTTGAACCAATGGAATGAAGCTGGGAAAATCACACACCCAGACAGAGTGCTTACTCTGTCCATGTAGAAGCACCAACATCAGGTGGGGTCCTTGATACTATCCAGCTGCTCTATTTGATTTCTCTGGTACATCTGTTCTCCTGCTCTCCCACAGCACTACATCCTGGCTTCAGCTCTTCAAATCTCCTTCAGTCTCAGCTGATGACCTTCCCTCCTGCTGCAGGGGGAAACATAAGCCATCAGATGAGTACTACTTGATCTGACCACCATCCAATGCAGAACCATCCACATCAGGACCCACTTTCCCTATCTTCTCTCTAACTCAGTGGAAGAAGGGTCTTTCCTTCTATCAAAGGCCAGTATCAATACTTGGTTTCCAGATCCCCTTTTCCAAGGACTTTCTCTTGCAGTATCCCTCTTATCTCTGCATCTTCGGCTCCTCCCTAAGGCGACTCACAACAATCCTCACCTCTTGGTATTCATGCCCTTGCATATTTCCTCCCCTCAAGTGTGGGTGGGACCCATCTTTTACTTTTAAGCAATAGACTATGGCAATGATGATGGAGTACTGCTTCTGTGAATACAGTGCCTTATATGAGACTCCACCTTACCAGCAGACAGGGACTTAGATTCTCCTTGCTGACTTAATGAAGTAAGAGGCCATGCTGAGGAAATCATGTAACAAAGCACTGCAGAAGTGGAGGTGGGGCTGAGGCAGAGGGGCTCCAGGAACTGAGGGGAGCCTACATAGGAATAGGCAGCAAGAAGCTGGATCCTCAGGCCTGCAGATGAAAGGGAATAAATTCTGCTAACAACCAGAGTGAACTGAGAAGTGAATTCTTCCCCAGTCAAGCCTCCCAATGAGAACACAGCCTACCCAACACTTTGACTACAGCCCTGTGAGACAACAGCAGACCCAGCTAAGCCTGGCCCTGACTCCTAACCCATAGATGTTGGGAGAATGCTTGTAAGCCAAAAAGCCTATGGTACAGTAAATCCCCTACATATGAAGGAGTTCCATTCTGAGAGTGCTTTTGTAAGTCTAATTTGTTTGTAAGACCAACGATGTTAGCCTACATACCCAACTAATACAATCAGCCCTATGCTGGATTTGGTGTTTGTGCGTGCTTAGTCGTGTTCGACTCTCTGCAGTCCTATGGACTGCAGCCCACCAGCCCCTCTGTTCACGGAAATTTCCAGGCAAGAATACTGGAGTGGGTTGCCGTTTCCTAATCCAGGGATTGAACCTGTGTTTCCTGCATTGGCAGGTGGGTTCTTTACCAGTAGCACCACCTGGGAAACCTGGGGAGCTGTACTCAATAGGTTTATAATACTTTTCACACAAATAATACATTTTAAAAATAACAAAGACATAATCTTACAGCACCTTGAAAAGTACAGTAGTACAGTATAGCAGCTGGCACAAAAGGGCTGGCATTGAGTGAACAAGCAAGAAGCATTACTGAATGGAGGAGGGAGAGGAAGTGGGAGATGGTAGAGCTGAAGGACTGTCAGCAATAGGAGATGGAGGGCAAGCTGCAATATCACACTGATGACATCAAGCATGAGTGACATTGCAGTTTGCCCTCCACTGGACACTCCTGACATAGACATTCTATCTACCCTCTTGAAAAAGCAATCCAGTGATGTCTAGGTAGTGGCTCTTTTTTTCTCATTTTCTTTGTCATAGATGACACAGCAGCACTGGATTGCATTCTGAACAACTGCTGCAACCTTCGTGCCCTGCTCTACCTTTGAGTCCTGCAACTCAAAAACTAACAGGCCCTCCTCAGATAAAGAACATCTCCTTGCCGTCTCCTGTGCCGTGACGCTCTTTGGTACTTCCATAACTTCTGGAAGCATCTCCGGAACTTCCCAGGCAGTTACTGTATCTGCACTCACACTCGCTGCCTCACCACTTACTTTTACATCATGAAGGTTGGCTCTAGCCTTGAACCAATGAAACAAGCCATAGCTGTCATTAAAAGATGTGCCCTTTGATTCTTCACTGTGTTTCTTCAAGTCTTCATAAAGGCTTTTAGCTTTTTCTCAAATCACCATTAAGCTGAGTGGGACTCTGATCCTGCACCCACACACTGAGAAGTTTCTCCATCTCCATCACTTTTCTATGCTTCTTCAATATTATTGTGGACATCATTGGCAGAGCAGACTTTACATGTTCCATGATCTTGTCCTTAGAGTCATGCTGATGGTTGAATGATTCATGTTATAGAATAATTAACATCTACCATCTCTTTGCCTCACTCCACCCTCAATTATTTTCACTTTTGTTTCCATTGTTATTGCTTGGCCCTTCTTGGCAGTACCAGCTACATCACTGCTGCTTTTACACTTGCTTCTGGACATCTTGGGCTTGAAATAAAGACACTGTACTACTGGACTCTATACTGTACTGTACAGTAAAGCATACAGAAGCACAACCACTTGCAGAGGATGCACACTAGTGACCAAGTATGCCAGACACACGAGCTAACTTACACTCTTGGACACGTGAATGTACATTCGCACCTTTGGAAGTTTGCCACCTGAAGGTTAGTATGTAGGGGGCTTATTATGCTTTGTTACACAGCACCAGAAAACAAATATACTTCCCATACAGGTAACAGCTAATTCCTACCGTGCTACGGTCTCTATATTAGCGCTACTGTGCGTGCGTGCATACTAAGTCACTGCAGTTGTGTCCAGCTCTTCGCAACTGTATGGACTGTAGCCCTCCAGGCTCCTCTGTCCATGGGATTCCCCAGGCAAGAATACTGGAGTGGGTTGCCATGCCCTCCTCCATGGGATCTTCCTGACCTAGGGATTAAGCCCATGTCTCCCGTGACTCCTGCCTTGCAGGCTTACTGCAGAGACTACTGTATCCTATCTTTAAAAAATTCTAGACCATATGTTCTCCAGATTCTCCCCCTTCTCTCTACTTTCCTTTCTAGCAAAGGACTTTTAAAAGAGTTTGAAAGAGTTTTTCACTGTGTTCTCACCTCTGCTCACTGCTCAGGCCACTCAGGTCACATCACTGACTTTACATTCTTTGGTTAAGAATACCAATACATTGTGCGTTATCTAATCCGAATGAACATGTCTCTGTCCTTGTCTTACTCAGTATCCCAGTGGTATTCAACACAGTTCATTACTCCCTACTTCTGGAACTATATCTTCTCCTGCCTTATTGTACTTTTTATTTTCTAGTTTTCCTCTGACTTGTTTGGTTGCTGTTTCTCAATTGTCTTTGCTGGCTTCTCCTTCCACACCCAAACTTAAACAGTGCTCTGCTCCAGAGTCTGGCCCAAGACTGTCCTCTGGCTTGCTGCACTCCCTTTCTTGTCCCCAGCTTCAATATTATTGCGGACACCATTGGCAGAGCAGACTTTACATGTTCCATAATCTTGTCCTTAGAGTCATGCTGATGGTTGAATGATTCATGTTATAGAATAATTGACATCTACCATCTTTTTGTCAATTGTCTTGGACATGTGAACGTACGTTCACATCTTTGCTACACAGCAGGTCACACCTGCTTCTCCCATATTTTTCTCTCCAACCCTAATCTCGCCTCTAAGTTCCACACCTTACAGCCATCTACCTACTTGCAGTTCCCATGCCTATGTCTAAGCATCATCTCAGACTTAACATGCCCCAAAGAGAATATTTAATTGTTTCCCTCACAAAAACCTGTTGTTCTCCAGCTTTCCCAATATCAGTAAATGGCACATCTAACCAACCTTTACATTGGGGTCTCACCCCAGATTCCTGCCACCTAATCCATCAGCAAGTTATCGCAGGTGGATCTTCACAATTGATCCTGAATCTGTCCCCTCATGTCTAACTCCACTCTGGTCCAAACTGCTTGGCCTCTCACATGCACTTCCACAATCACCTTGGAACTGGATCCCTGCCCCTCCCAGCTGCCCTCTATATCCCACACAGCATGACCCTATTAAAAATACAAACCATGTATCAACCTAGAGGGGTGGGATGGGGAGGGAGATGGGATGGAGGTTCGAGAGAGAGGACATATGTATATCTATGGCTGATTCATGTTGAGGTTTGACAGAAAGCAACAAAATTCTGTAAAGCAATTACCTTGAATTAAAAAATTAATAAAAAAATACAAACCACTTTGTATGCCTTTACTGCTTAAAACCTTGCAAATATTTTTTCTCCACTTTTAAAGGCCCACCAAGCTCTATGTCGCTGGCCTGTAAGCTAGCTACCTGACATATTGCCTACCTACCAAGCTGCAGCCACACTCGGCCTTTTCTCCTTCCCACCTCAAGACTTTTGCAATTTTTATTCTGGAACGATCTTCCCAAACTACACGTCTCAAATCTCAGATCAAATGTCCCCTCCTCAGGGAGGCCTTCTCTCTACTAGCTTTCTTCTCTTCCTCCTCGATAGCATCAGTTCCCTTATGAGGGGATACATCACAATCTCAAGCACCAGGCTTCTTTATTTGTTTGGATGGTTGTTGCTCTGGATTCTCTTGCAGGATGTGGGCATCTGGAAGGTGCTGTGTTCTAGAATAGTACCTGGCACATAGTAGGTGTTTAATAAATATGTGAATAAATGAATGCCTGCTGCTGCTGCTAAGTTGCTTCAGTCGTGTTCAACTCTGTGCGACCCCATAGACAGCAGCCCACCAGGCTCCCCCGTCCCTGGGATTCTCCAGGCAAGAACACTGGAGTGGGTTGCCATTTTCTTCTCCAATGCATGAAAGTGAAAAGTGAAAGTGAAGTCGCTCAGTCGTGTTTGACCCTTAGCGACCCCATGGACTGCAGCCTACCAGGCTCCTCTGCCCATGGGATTTTCCAGGCAAGAGTACTGGAGTAGGGTGTCATTGCCTTCTCCGAATGAATGCCTAAATATAAATATAAATATAAATATAAATATAAATATATATATATAATATTGCCATTCGTGGGCTTCCCAGGTGGCTCAGTGATAAAGAATCTGCCTGCAAAGTAGGAAATGTGGGTTTGATCCCTGGGTCAGGAAGATCCCATGAGTACTCTTGCTTGGAGAATTCCATGGACAGAGGAACCTGACAGGTTACAGTTCATGGGGTGGCAAAGAGTCGGACATGACTTAGAGACTAAACAGCAAATTGACATTCTTAAATGCATTAGAATAAAATGATCGTATTTTATTCATTAGAAAACCTCTTTAGATGCAGTGTCAAGATGACTTTAAAGCAGCAAAGATTATAAAATTATACCTCAAACTATTCAATATATAAATTTCTGAAAAGTTATGGGCAACCCAAAATGTTATAAAATAAGGCCCATTTTGAAAGAATTTAACAGAAATTTGCCTGGAGATGTGAAAATCTTTTTCTGATAAAATGAATGATCACATCAAGTTCTTTGGTTTTTATCAATTTGATTTTTTTATATTGGGTTTGCTTTGATCACAGGACATAAATTATAATTAATTTTTCCATCACAAATTGTGCAATGACTGTCCAAACTACAAGACATCTTTTCAGTATTTCTGGACAAAAATGGTAAGGAGTCACTACTCTTGTTACTTAATGTCACTGATGCCATGTGATTTAATTCCAAACCCAGCTATATCCTGTGGCCATACAATGCAGGCTTTTTATTAGACCATGGTAATGAGGGTGGTCATGGTCTGGATTCCAACAAGCAACTGTCAAAAACTATCATCCCAAATGACCACTTGCTGAAAATTTCTCACTCCCAGAGCTGGTACTTCCAGGGTGGTCTAGGAAAGAAAGTTGTGCCCGTGTCTACTCTGGGGCTCTTTAAATGCTAATGTTTAACATTTCTTTGGAACTGCAATTTCATGCTTTGAGGAGTAGACTTTTTTTCTGGTTCCTTTTTTTTAAAGGTTTAAAAAAAAAAAAATAGTCTCTATCTATTAAGCTCATGTGTTTTTCTTCCTGAAATAGCAATATCTTGTGAAAATTCCCATCAACAGTGTTATTCAGTGGATTTTAAGCACCAGAAAAATCTTCAGAAAAATCACTCACTCCATTGCTTACCACTTGCTGCCCTCAAAACTTCTTAGCAACATACACTGTGCATGAACCTCAACGTGGTTTGCTTTGTCCAATCACATGCCTGAAAGCCCAGCCAGTCAGTTGTGTAATAATAAACCCCTTATCTCCTGAAGATACACAAACGGAAAGATCTCTCAGTGCTTCAGTACACAAGGGACTTTGCTTGAATTCTCAGCTGAAATTCACATCCATTTTAAATGCCAAATGACCCCCACTTTCTCTGGTTTCCTTTTTTATTTTTTTCTCATTTGCAATTTTGAGGAGGGGGGGAAAGAACCCCAAATGCTAAACAATGTCGAGTTTAAACGGGGTTGGGGGGTTGAGGGGGTGGGAGGCACTGCCAAAAGCTGCCAGCAAAATATATGTAGAAACCCAGGGCTTGGTTCTTGCTGTCCTGGGCTTACCGGTTCCCTCACAGGCGCCGGTGATGGAAACTCACCCACAATTGTTCTCGGATGCAGAAGGGGTTGAGAGATTGACAAGAGAAGCGGTTTGCTAGTTTCCACGAGCTAGACTAGTCCTCGGAATAAGGGGAAGGGGGACCCTCGTACTTCCTGGGGACGAATATTACCTCACGGCCACCTACCTCGCCCGTCCCCACCAGGCGCAGACCGGCTCCTACCTCGTCCCGCCTCCAAGTTCCCCGCCTCACCCGGGAGAAGCGTCCTTTGCCCGCAACCCACCCCGGACGAGCACGCCTAGGCGGCCCTGGAGGAAAGGGGGAGCGGCCGCCCGGGGAAGGTGTGGGGCGCGAGCGCTGAGCTTCATCAGTCCCCTCGCTCGGCCCGCGCGGCCGCCGGACACACCCCTCCCGGGCCGGCCTCTGCGGTCGCGGGTCCGGGCCGCAGCCGGCGCCGCGCCGGAGCCCGGGGCCAGTCCCCCTCCCCGCGCCCAAGGGTCCCGCGCGCGCCCCGGCAGCCGGCTCGCACCTTCAAGGCGCCCCGGGCCGGGCCCTTGGGGAGCGCGCGGCCGGGGCCGAGGGCCACGAAGCGCTCGTCGCCGTCCTCGTCGTCGTCGTCGCCGTCCACCACCTCGACGACCACCTCCTCGTCCTCGTCCTCGTCGTCGTCATCCTCCTCCTCCGCGCCCCCTCGGGGCTTCGCCGGCGCCCGCCCGAGCCCCCTCCGCCGCCGGCTCCCGCCTTCTTCGTCCTCGTCTTCCTCCCCCAGAAGCAGCAGCACCGGAGACGAGGCTGCGGCGGCGGCGGCCCCGGCGCGAGGGGGGTCGGTCCCGGCGTTGCGCGGTGGCGGCAGCGGCGGCCTCCAGCTCTCCGGGGCCGGGGCCGAGGCGGGCGGCGGGAGCCCGGGCAGCGCGCCTTCCCGGGCGGGCGCGGGCGCGGGGCCGGGCGGCTGCAGCGCGGCGCTGCCCCGGCGGCTGCCCAGGCTGGAGCGCTTGGCTAGACGCCGCGCCTGCATGCCTGCCCGCGGGCTGCCGGCCGCCGCGCCGAGCCGGAGAGTTGGTCACCTCCCCCTCCTCGTCCTCCTCCTCTTCCTCCCCGGGCGGCCGCTGTGGTCGCAAGGCGCCCGCGGCGCGGAGCTGCCGGGGGGCTGCGGGAGCCGCCTCCCCGGGGCCGCCGGCTGCCACTGGCTGCAGAGGCGCGGGCGCCGCCTTCGCTGGACCGGCCCGCGGGGACGCCGGCGGCTACGGCGGGGCGGCGCGGCGGCCGCGGGCGGGGGTGGGTGTGAGCGAGCGGCGCGCTGCCGCCTCCGCCGCCGCCGCCGCCCGGGAGCCGCGGGCCGCGCTGCGCTCCATGCGGCCGGCGGCCGGGCCCGCGCGCTCCGGGCCTACAGCTGCCGTTCCCCGGCGCGAGCTGTTTGTGTTGTGTGTTTTCCACCACCGCCCCCCTCTTCGCGAGCCGTTCCTCGCAGCCCTCCAGTCCCCCTCCCCCGTGCAGACAAAACCCGGACTGGATTTATTTCTCCAACCCGCAGCCTCCGAAAATCGGGTCCCTCCGACCAGTCGGCCCGGCGAGCCGCGGGGGCCCGCGCTAGCCCACGGCTGCTTATTCCCTTCGAAAGGAGGATCGACTGGGCTTCTAGAAGTAAGGTTGGCGGTCCAAGTCAGACTTTTGAAGGAAGAGATTTGCCACAAGTCATTTGATGATCTTTACCGGGCCAGGCTTGACTACTCTTGAGCTTGTACGAAATCTCGAGGAAGGTGTACCAACCCGAGATTTGGGGTTAATTGCTAACCTGACTCATTTGGATTTTTGAGACGCTGTTTCTGGACATTGCCCGCCAATCTCTCCGGCTCCTTGAACACACCGTTCTAGGCCCTGCCTTTTGAGTTCTCTTGGCGCTGTGCTGTCTTGCAGCTTTTATTTCTGCGTTTTTTACCTTGAGTGCCTGATTCTAACAGCTTTTGGCTCTCACCATTCAATGTGCAGACTGCTGGCACCGTCCGGACCTTGGGAGAAACAAACCGGGGCAAGGGTTCAAGATTACTTGAGTTTGTTGTTGTAAAAATTAATATGAAGTGAGATCAAGTGTGGAAACCAAGCACAAAACCAGTTTGCCACATGACATTGTCACTTTCTAAGGATTTTTAGGTGTGACAAAGAAAAGTCATTTGCTAGTGTTTGGGGTTAGGCTGTATGTAAACCGCGTTGTTTACATTCAAATTAAAAGCCAACTCCACCTTTGTCGCTGAAGGCTCTGGAGGATCTCCAAACACTATGCAGGTGCCTCCAGAAGACTAGTGTAAATGATGCCTTTGCCCAGCTCCCTTTCATGGTAATGACTGTAGATTTAACATCACATGCCCTGTTAGACACTTGAAGGCTGCTCATTAAATGCTCACTTATGGTATCTTCCAACTGTTGAACATTTCCACTGGGATGATGACGAAGATTCTAAAATGAACTTTTTGTTCTCCCTGAATCAGATTAGCTTCCTGATAGACCTATTTCGGTAATGACATTCTCATTAGAATCATTCAGGCCCAGAATAGCGGTATTTTATTCATTCCCTTCTCTACCTTATTCCTAGAGGCAGTTGCCCACAACTCCACTGGTCTTTCTGAAATGCCTCTGGAATGCACTCATTCCTTCTCATTCCCAAGCTCCTACAGAATTTTATGACCATAAAAGTTAGCGTTTCTAGCAAGCTTCCTATACCTAGTTTCTCAATAACACACCCTCCCCTAACCCTCTCCAAACATAAGCACCAGATTCATCTTCCCCAAACTTCATTCAGATCAAGGCATTTTCCGGTGGAACTTTTCATGTGTCAATATTCCATTGGAGAATTAAGAGAGAGAGAGAATAAAATGGTCTGAGCAATTTAAGAGATGGATGTTTTTGATCGAAGCATGAGACAGCAGAGGGGTCAGCTAAGAAGTAAACTAATCAGTATTAGTGACTGTGAAGAATGAAGGGTCACTGAAGTGATTTCATCCCAATTGCAAGAAATCTCCCTTGGTTGATTTGGAGAATGATGTTGGGGAAAGACAGCAGAGTCTTTCTCTGACCAGGAAGAATAAGATCAGAGGCAAGGGGCTGGCTGACAGATACAAGGAGGGTGATGGAGGGAAACAAAGGTGAGACAAGTGGGCTAATGGTTAACCATGTGGTCTCAGGAGCCAGAATATCTGGGTCTGAATCCCAGCTCTGAACTTACCAGCTATATGCCTTTACTCACCTTCCGTCTGTGCCTCAGTTTCCTTATCTGTAAAACAGGGATAATAGTAGTACCTACCCAATAGGGCTTCCCAGGTGGCTCTGTGGTGAAGAATCCACCTGCAATGCTGGAGACTACCTGCAAGGCAGAAGCTGCGGGTTCAATCCCTGAGCCAGGAAGATCCCCTGGAGGAGGAAATGGCAGCCCACTCCAGTATTCTTGCTGAGGAAATCCTATGGACAGAACCTGGCGGCCTATAGTCCATGGGGTCACAAAGAGTAGGACACAACTGAGCACACACACAAACACATACACCCCTAATAGTTAAGTTGTTTTGTGGGATAATGAATTACTATGTGTAACGTCTTAGAAGAGTACCTGGCATAGGAAGGTCTATATAAGGGCTTGTTATATTAAATGTATTCATGGTGGTGGATAAACAAGGTGTTTTGGGGTACTGTCAAAGAATAACAAGGTAACTTTCCTTCAGCAAGTTCAGAACTGTCAGTAACTATACTAACCTGCCTTTAAAGTCCAGCTAGATCTTATCAAGGGGCTGTGGACAGGCCAAAGATAAGCTTTTTATGTCTGAAACTGTCATAGATGATGGAGAGTATTTTCCTGACAACTGAGAGGAAAGACAGAGTAAAGTTTGTGATTGGTGTTCATGGTTTAGTGGAAGAAGTTCTAATTTACACCACTTACCTTCTTTCAAAATAGCTACATGTATTTTGAAATCAACTGTTCTTTCGCTCAGGCCACCTTAATGAAGTCCACATGTACCCATTCCCTGGTCCCACTAGGCCTGAGACGCTCCCCTCGGAGTGGGAGAAAAAGACTGACTTTCGTGTACTGGTACTACTAAGTTGAGGTTAATGTTCCAGAAGAGGTTTGTTCTCAGCTGGGCTTTGAGGGAAGAGAAGGATCTAGATGGGCAGGGAGAGCAGTATTATCCAGGTAAGTGCAGGCCACTGCAGACCAAGCTCATGAAATCAGAGCATATGAGGCAAGAAGTAAAATCAAATTACCTAATTCATCAGGAATCAAGAATTATGTCATAACATGGGTTCATGGCACACTGCTCATGGTACTCATAGGCTCAGAAGTCAAGAACTATTAATATCTCATGATGTCAGACATGAGTGCCTGACATTTGCTTCCCTCTCCTCTGTTCTCTAAACATAACACATTTTTACTTGTAATACTGGGAACACTTGCCATTGAGCATGAGGTGTGCCTCTAAGTCATGGGATACAGAGGCATGTCTCCAGAGAGTCCGGTTTAACATGTCATTATTCACGCCACCATTCATTCAACATGTATTTATTGAGCTCTGCTAAATGCCATGCATTCTTCTTGGCACCGGTGTGCAATAGCAAACAAAATAACCCTCACTGGAGAGGGGAAATAGACAACCATCAAAGAAAATAAGTGAACTCTATGATTTCATAGATGCCGTAAGTGCTACAGAGGAAAATAAAGCCCAGAGGTAGAGAATGCTGGAAGTTTAACAAAAAGAAGTAAATATTTATACTTAATATTTATTTAATGTATTTAATTTCTTCTTATTATTTTTAGTTATTTTTAAAGTAATTTTTATTCGCATATAGTTGCTTTACAATGTGTTAGCTTCTACTGTACAGTAACAAAACATGTACAGTAAAATGAATCACCCATACACATACATATATCCCCTCCCTTTTGGACTTCCTTCCCATTCAAGTCACCACAATGCATTAAGGAGAGTTCCCTGAGCTATACAGTAGGTTCTCATGAATTACCTATCTTACACATAGTAGTGTGTATATGTCAATCCCAATCTCCCAGTTCATCCCATCCCCACCTCCTTTCCCCCTTGATATCCATGTTTGTTCTCTACGTCTGTATTTCAATTTCTGCTTTGAAAATAAGACCATCTTTCTAAATAAGATCATTTTTCTAAATTCTACATATATGTGACACTTGTTTTTCTCTATTTATTGTAATGATCTATAATTATATTTATTAAAATTTATTATATATTTCTCAAATAAATATATGTTTCATATTATATTTAATATAAATAAATATATTAAAACAAACTGAGAAACAGTACGGTCATAATGTAAAAGTTGAATGAAACTTGCAGCAGTGAGTCCTTTCAAGCATTATAGTGAACTCTTTTTCTGTTAAACAGGATCAGTTCTCTTATGCACCCTGTAGGCTTTGGCTGAACAACCGGAGAAGGGCTGAAGAGGAAGACAGATGATGGACTTTGGAGTAAGCGCCACCCCACAACCATGGAGCAGCTGGCTGCCTCGTACCTGGTCTTCTGATCCTCAGTGACTCTTAAACCATTGAATTCTGAGCCCTGAAGATACCCAAAGCATTTTTTAAAAACATGTACTAAGAAATTGTACAAAGAAAATCGGGCTCAATTTAACATTTTGTTCAATTTTTTAAAATCTAAGATTCAGAGAAAGAATAATCACACTCCCCAGATCACAAAGAACTGACTCATTGGAAAAAAACCCTGATGCTGGGAAAGATTAAAGGCAGGAGGAGAAGGGGATGACAGAAGATGAGATGGTTGGATGGCACCACCAACTCGATGAACATGAGTTTGAGCAAGCTCCAGGAGTTGGTGATGGACAGGGAAGCCTGGTGTGCTGCAATCCACAGGACTGCGAAGAGTCAGACACGACTGAGTGACTGAACTGAACTGAACCGAGACCACAAAGTATAACCATAACCAGGACAGACGTGTAACAAATGCCTACCCTCCCACAAGAACTCTTTTCTGTCCTTGAGAACCTTAAATAGATGGATTCCTTGAGCGTGGCAACTCCTTTTAAAAATTACTTTAAAACTAAAAGTAAAAATCTGCCCTTTAAACAAGTAATAACAGTAAGATTAAGTTAGTTTTTCCACACTTCTGGGAAACTTAAAAATGGTTTCAGATGATGACTGTCATCCTACCGTATGAAAAATAGATTAAGGTTAAGAGAATCACTCATCTATTACACCCTTCAGGCTAAAAGCCTGTATAAGTCAAGCATAAACCTCCACCCAGATAAATGTTTCTTCCATGAGCGATTAACTCAAACTCTCAACAACACAGTGTACTTTCTACAGAGTTCTTTAAAATGTCTCCCAGAGACTTGGATCTTTTTTCAATTTTTCATTATTATTATTTTTAGTGAGCATAAAACTGATAGAATTACTTTTTATGAGACACATATTTGCTGTTTTGGGGTGGGGTGTGTGTGTGTGTAGGGTGTGTGTGTGTGTGTGGAGGGAGAGAGAGGGGTTTTGTTTGTTTCCTGATCATGTTAGTCATCTTACATTTGCACTTGAAAGGCAATAGAAAGAACACTGGACTGGGATCCCAGAGACATGGGTTTGAATCCTGATCTGAGGATTATTTGCTCTATGACTAGTTATGTAATATGCTTAGTCACTCAATCGTATCTAACTCTTTGCAACCCCATGGACTGTAGCCTCCCAGGTTCCTTTGTCCGTGGGGATTCTCCAGGCAAGAATACTGGAGTGGGTTGCCATACCCTCTTCCAGGGGATCTTCCCAACCCAGGTATCGAACCCAGGTCTCCTGCACTGCAGGTGGATTCTTTACCATCTGAGCCACCAACTGGTTAAGTCCCCTAATCTCGGCAGAGTTCACAAAGTAAGATTAATGAGTTGTAGTCTTTAAGGTCTTTTAACTTTTGAGTGCTATCATGGAAGATATGGACCTGAAGTATGTTTGAAGTTTAAGATTAAGCCAAATGCCCATTATTCAAATCCACAAATGACATCTAGTATGTAAACCTACAAATGTATGTAGGATTTTTTATAGACAGCTCCTCTAAGCCAGTGTGTTGTGCTGTATCTTAGGACTGCCATCTGAGTTCTGATCACTCTCACCCTTAATTCCATAGCCCCTCCCTGCTTTGCTGGGAATGCAAAATTATGAAATTGTGTAAACAGTTGCTGCCATCTTATTTTGCTAGTTATATCTTTGGTGGTAAGATGCCCTAATGACTACAAACCAGGTAGTTGCTCCTTTATATTATTTATATTAACATCTTTTCCCACAAAGTGAGAATTGCCTCCACCCAAGATGTATAGTTACTTCCTATTAATGATATTTTCATATCTCTGAAGTTTTGCTCTCATCTTTCTTATCCTTTCGCTTTTTAAAAAATCCAAGATCATTCTGGTACAAGTAACTGAAATCCCCATTCACCTAAAATGAAAAAGGAGGGAAGGGATTTATCAGTTTGGGTAACTCAACCACATTTTAAAATTAAAATTTTAAAACACTAAAAAGCAGAGGCATCACTTTGCTGACAAAGATCCATTTAGTCAAAGCTATGGTTTTCCCAGTAGTCACACATGGCTATGAGAGTTGGACCACAGAGAAGGCTGAGTGCTGAAGAATTGATGCTTTTGAACTGTGATACTGGAGAAGACTCTTGAGTGTCCCTTGGACAGCAAGGAGATCAAACCAGTCAATCCTAAAGGAAGTCAATCCTGAACATTCATTGGAAGGACTGATGCTGAATCTGAAGCTCCAGTACTTTGGCCACCTGATGCGAAAAGTCGACTCATTGGAAAAGACCCTGATGCTGGGAAAGACTGAAGGCAACAGGAAAAGAGGGTGACAGAGGAAGAGACTGTTAGATAGCATCACTGACTCAATGGACAGGAGTTTGAGCAAACTCAGGGAGATAGTGAAGGATAGCAAAGCCTGGTGTGCTGCAGTTCATGGGGTCTCAGAGAGTCAGACACGACTGAGTGACTGGACAACAACTCAACCACAGATGAGCCTGGGTTTGGGGAAAGTTAGATTCAGGGCTTATATGATATATGGTTGTCTGTCTTTCTGTGTGTGTGTGTGTGAGTGACTTGTTTCATTATCTGACCAGCTAGAACCAGCTCATAGGCAGCTCTGACCATGCACCTGTCAGTCTTATAACCAAAAGCAAAGGAACTCTCTGCATCTGCAACTGTTAAGGAAATCCTAGCAAAACACCCTGGAAGGCCCTCTGGGTTGTGAGTCTGTGTCTGTGGCCAAGGGTGGAATGCTGTGATTGGTGGCCTTCACTCTGCAACTTGGTTAAAGGGGAAAAGGGTAGTTACTGTCCTGAGCAGAAAAAGAACATAAGAGACCACTATATCTTATAAATATAACCAATACTATTTAAAATCTGAAACATGAAAATAGGTCAAAGGAAAAGAAAAACACACCTAATCTCCCTACCCGAAGACAACCACTGATATTGTTTTGGTGTGTTTATTTTAATTTGTTTTCTGTGCATGCTTTTTTTGTTTCATATTGCTTTTGCACCTGTTTTTACAATTTAAGCTTTCACTCACATGTAGCAATATAACTTATAGGTGGATTATGAGCTAGAAGGAAAGAAATGTCATGAAAATATTACAAGAAAATGTGCATGAATGTTTTTTATAAACTCTGGGGAATGACAGCCATTATAAACAGGATATCAAGTCAGAGCCATAGCAAAAGGCTGATAAATTTGACCACAAAGCCCCTTTAAACTTTATGGTAAAGGTACCATTAAAGAGATTGTTGGCAAAAGATTGTTGGCTTTCAACATAAAATCATTGATTAATATACAGCCAAATACAAATAATTCAGCATTATTAAAGCAGTTAGATACAATGCTTACCTACCAGACTGGTAGAAATGTTAAAGCTTTGAAAATATTCAGTGTGACTTACAGTATGGACAAACAGGTCCTCATATGCAATATATGTCATAATTCTAAAATGCACTTTCCATTGGAAACCAGCGATTTCACTTCTGGCTGTGGATCCTAGAGAAACATTGGTACATGAGCACAAAGGAGCACAGAGAGGGTCCTTGTTGCAGTACTGGTTTTAATAGCAGAATGTTGAAAGCAGCACAAATACTCATCAAAAAGAGAATGGTTTAAAAAGAAGCCTTTGACAATGTGGGAACCACCACGAAGCAGCTAAAAAGAGTGAGGGAGGTCACTGTATACCAAAAGGGAAAAGACTCAAAGTTTTAAATGGAAAAGGCAAGTTGTAAAATTTTGTTGATGCATGATCTCATTTGCATTTAAAGCAAAACCCCGCAGAGTATAATGTACACTCTACATAGTGTGATTTCAGATGGGAAGGTGGACAGCTCAATGGGAAACTGACCAAAGGTACTGCGCAATCTTGGGAGAGGCTAATGGGATTGAGGGAAAAGATAAAGGGGTCTCTTACTTTCTATATTTTGGGTTTTTAAAAAACTTGAATTTGTATTCAGATATTGCATGGATCAGGCTTCCTAAGTGGCTCAGTGGTAAACAAACTGCCTGCCAAGCAGGAGACGTGGGTTTGATCCCTGGGCCAAGAAGATCTGCTGGAGAAGGGAGTGACAACCCACTCCAGTATTCTTGCCTGGGAAATACCAAAGACAGAGGAGCCTGGCAGGCTACAGTCCATGGGGTTGCAAAAGAGTGAGACATGATTTAGTGATTAAATCACCACCATTATATGAATCACTTTAAAATAAAGTCAAAACTCTTCACAGCATTATTTTTACTATAGAATATTCTGTCCTGCCATTGTGCCATGATTTCACCATGTCTTGCTATTTTCAAGGCCACTTCTGTACAGAAAGTGCTGGACATCTTCTGGATTCCTTCCTTGGGACCAGAGCCAGAAGTGGAATCAGTGGTCCCAGGCTGTGCATATTTTCCTGATAACATTTTACTAGACGGCTTTCTGGAGGAGTTACCGCAATGGACATTCTGACAAGCATGAGAAAGTGGCCCATTTCCTGCACTCTTCCATGCTTTGATCATATCATATCTCATTCTTTCCATCATTTTCCCGCTCTTTGCTACTTTGATAAATGTTCCATCAAATCTCATTTTGTTTTAATTTCTTTCTTTGATCATTAATGAAGAAAAGTATTTCCCCATGTGTTCAAGTTTTATTTCCCCTTCTGCAAATTCTTTTCTTATCTTTTGCCCATATGCCTACAAGAGTCTGGGTTTTCCTCTTCACTGGTATGAGCTCTCCACATTAAAAGTCCTCTTGTCATAGCTTTTGCAGATACTTTCCTAGCTTTGCTATTTCTCTTTAAATTTCTTCAAGTTTTCTTTCCCAAAGCTTTAGACTTACCTATGAACCTTTCCTTTCCTTTCTTTGCTGATTTTATTTACAAATTCCTATCACTGTTTTTCCCCGAGATTTGCACTAATAACCTCTGCTAGACTTCATTCCTTATCATTTTCCTTCAATTCTTTTTATTTATTTATTTACCTATTTTTTGCTGCAAGGCTTCATTTCAATTTTATTTATATGTTATCCAACATAATTTCCTTATACTGCAGAATATGCTATTATTTATTCTTAAAATTAAGTTTTCAGACTTAATTCTCATTTACTTAGTATTGATCACGTGCCTTCTTGTCTGTATTTTACTGAATAACTCTCGATTAATAGTTCATTCAAATAAATATATTTTTAAGTTTAAATAATTCTCATCCAAACAATAATGTCTGTAATAAATAATGTTTTCAAAAATACCAAAGTTAGCCCTTTTAAAGTATTTAATATTAATACAAATGTGAACATGCAGGTAGTTCATCTGCCAGCACATCCTGTGAAAAAGGAATTGGTCTATAACTGTACTGTCCAATATGGTAGCCCCTAGCCACAGGTAGCTATGGAGCACTTGAAATGTGGCTAGTACAAATGAAGACCCTGATGCTGGGAAAGACTGAAGGCAGGAGAAGGGGACAACAGAGGATGAGATGGTTAAATGGCATCACTGACTCTATGGACATGCATTTGAGCAAGCTCCAGGAGTTGGTGATGGACAGGGAAGCCTGGCATGCTGCAGTTCATGGGGTTGCAAAGAGTCAGACATGACTGAGCAACTGAACTGAACTGAACAAATGAAGAACTAAATTTTTAATAGCATTTAACTTTCATGAAGTTGAATAGCCACACGTATCTAGTGGCTGTAGGACTGGACAGTGCAGGCTCAGACCTTCCAAGGATCATCTCTGACTTCCCAGATCCATTTTTAGGTGAACCTGACTGAGCTAATTAAAGAAACAGAAACTACACTCCTGATACTTTGCTGCAAATCCAAAATCAAAGCTACCGTAACTATATTTTCTCATCTACCTGCCCAACTTTTGAAACCTAATGTTTTTGAATTATTAGCTTATATTTTATAATTCTCATTTATTACCTTCATCAGGCTTCCAATTGGGCTATTTTTCAGGTTTGAGGGTGATGAGATGTCAGAAGCACCCAATCTCTCCCCTCTGCCTCCAGAACTATTTTTACCTACCCCATTTTAGTTCCTATGTTTGTTATTTTATTCTGAAGCTATTCTAAAGAAAGAAGTACCTGAGTTAACCCCAGTAACCTATTATAAGAGTCTTGAAAGCTATAAAATATAATGAGACATTAACACATGCTGATATAAATACCCCTGGGATTTCTTAAAAGCTAGTTGTAAATTTCTTTTTGTTGATATTATTAAACCTGAAAGAAAGAGAGACAGACAGAATTTTACAAACTGTCTGAAAATTCCTTGGTGCTCTATACCCTCAATACTAAGATCTGGAATTTTCCCTGAACCAGTATAGCTATAAAGACTGTCCATCTGGTCACATGTCTGGAGTGAAGGAGGGCAGAGGGTAAGGAGTAGCAGCCTTGATCATCTCCAATTTCTTTCATTAGGGATGCAAAGATTATCTGCAAGTTTTTTCTATCATTTCTTTAAAAGCGATGGTGGTGCTGCTTGTCCTCCAGTGTATAAACCACTTCCCATGTGTAAACCCCACTGACCACACAGCCCTACTAAATGCATCTGTTTACCTAGTCACAGCCACGACTGCCACTCGATGTGCTACTTCCATATGGCAGACAAGACTGATGTCCAGGACCTGTGGCCTAGACCGAAGCTTCAAATACAACTTGGTACAAATACTATTATTTCTTGCTCCTTTCCAGAAGTTAAGGGAAGGGAAGAGAAGAAAGGGAAACAGAAAAGGAAGGAGGAAAAAAAGGCAGGGACATGAAGGGTGAACAGCAAAAAATATAACAGTCTTGGATCTTTGATAATTTACTATGTTATATATAAAAATACACACATAAAAGATTTTCTTCTATTTATCCTAAGTGTGTCCTTCAGAAAACTAGGGCTAATTTCCCCTTATTCAATTCTCAGTAAAAAGAAAAAAATCACTAGTTATGATCTTGGATATAAAAATAATGATCTTTACTATTTTTTAAAAATCCTTCTCAATTTTCAATATGGCATTTCAGCCACAATGCCAGTCATTTCTCCCATGCTGTCAGATGAAGTTTTTTTTGTTTGTTTTTGTTTTTTACTGTCTCTATATCATTCTACTGTTAGTGATATCATTTTCTTGTTAGCTTTAGACCTCTCTCCCATTCTCACTTCTTGTTCAATTTCCTGTTCTCAATGACCTCTGTATTCTTTTTAATATCTTCCAACTCATCACTCATTCCCTATCTTTCAGAATCTAAAATCAGAGGTCACCCTAAGTATATAAACTGCCATCTTTTAGAAGAGCATTCAGCTTGTGTTACTCAGGACTGTAAGATATTACCAGCCGGTACTGGCTGCATAATTTGCAGCCATAATTTGGGCTTCTTGCTCCAGATGATAGCACATTTCAAGATGACAGATCACTAAACCAAATGTGCAGTCTTCTAAGTGTGAGGCTCCAGGTGACAATCAGCCCGTGAAGCAAGCCTCATTTCTAGGTTTGCCCTATGACTCTCGGAAGGGAGGGTACAATACCCTTATGGTTTCTTCCGCCTCCTGTTCTCTAGATTCTTCTCTTTCCTTGAAGAAGGAGAATTCCACATTAGGAACTAAGAGTTATTTTGTGGGATAGGGTGGGGACAAAGCGGGTAGCGGGGTTCAGGATAGGGGGACACAATGTACCTGTGGCCCATTCACGTTGATGTATGGCAAAAACCATCACAATATTGTAGAGTATTTATCCTTCAATTAAAATAAATTAATTTAAAAAGAAGCAGAAATGCAAAGTCTTAATCTATACCTACTGAATCAGAAAATCTGGGGCTGGGCTTGAAGAGGCCCTTCAAATGACTCTGATACACTTTAAGGTTTGAAGAGCACTGCCTAGATCATGGCCATCAAAGTGAGATCTGCAGACAAGCAGCTAATTTGAAATGCAGAATTTCAGCCTTCCCTCCCCCAGAATCAGAGTCTGGGTTTTAACAAGATCCCCAAGTGGTTCACAAGCACATTTAACTAAGAAGCACTGAACTTAGTAGTTTATGTTCTCAAGGGGTATTTATAGATTAGCCAGTGGAATCTAAATTGGGGGATGACTTTTAATGGAGTAATTTCAGGTTCAATTTAGATGGGAGGGGATATGTCACATTTAGAGGCTAAGTACCCTGCCTGACACCATTTACATGCACATTTCAAATGACACCACACAGCGCACATTCTGTCTTCTTCCTTGGCTTATATATGAGAGGAAGATTTGAAAATATGAAACCAAACCAAATAATTGCAACCATGAAGGCCAATCTTTTAACAAAAATGGTTGAGTGTTTCCTGTGTATACTAAGGTCTTTGCTAGACTCTGAGATGCCCAGTTCCTGCACTCAGGAACTCCCAGTCTAACAGGGGACATAGTCGTGGGCTGACATTAGTACAATGCCTTTGACAAACGCATAGTAACAGTGTTAATCACCCAGTCATGTCTGACTCTTTGTGACCCCATGGACTGTAGCCCACCAGGCTCCTCTGTTCATGGAATTCTCCAGGCAAGAATACGGGGGTGGGTTGCCATTGTCTTCTCCAGGGTATCTTCCTGATTTAAGGATCAAACCCAGGTCTCCTGCATGTCAGGCAGATTCTTTACTCTCTGAGCCACCAGGGAAGCCTGGCAAACACATAAGTATGGTCTTCAAGGGAATTCGGCAATCTCGGAGAACAGTGAAGGCTGGCTGGCCAGAGTAGGCCAGAGATGGTTTATGGAGTGAGGTCTTGCCGGAGTTGAGTGTTACAGGGTAAGTGGGGATCCACCAGATGATGAAGTGGCAGGAAGAACATTCCAGGGAGAGAAGCAGGGGAGCAGAGGCACAGGGACAGCAAAAATTCAGGAATTCTGCCCAGGGGATGGGAATACATTTGTGGCAATGCCAGGACACATCTCAGTGAAATAACAGTCCTTTTTGACGTTTCCATTCCAACGTCTATGCTGTCTTCCTTCTGAGCACAACTCTGTGTGCAGGCATGTGGCTCAGCCGCCTGCTGGAAGGATTCAACAGTGGCGGTAGCACTGCCATCACTCACTTCACACAGGAACCGGCCATCCAGAGAGCAGGAAATCCAGACCTGCCAGGAGGTCCGTGGAGGAACCCCTCCGTCATCACAACCTCTCCTTTCTCAGTCCAGTAACATGACTTCAGCACCATAGAGAAATGTGAATACACTTATTGGAAACCTTTGACAATCTCTGTTCTCCACCAGTGGCTTCCCTGGTGGCTCAGATGGTAAAGAATATGTGCAGTGCAGGAGACCTGGGTTCGATCCCTGAGTTGGGAAGAACTTCTGGAGAAGAGAACGGCAACCCACTCTAGTATTCTTGTCTGGAGAATTCCTTGAACAGAGGAGCCCAGTGAGCTACAGTCCATGGGGTGGCAAAGAGTCGGACAGGTCTGAATGAGTCACACTTTCTTCACTCAGTGTGACTAACAACACCCTAATGTTTACCCAGGACAAGGAATGGTTCCTCTGTAGACCTTTTTCTCCTCCATCCCAGCTTTATCTTTAAGATACATCTTACATCTAACCGACCCCACCACCTCCACAGTTCCATATTGATCTAGCTCTCATCATCCCTAAGGTGGACCACTGTGCTAGAACTCCAAACTAGACTTATTGCTTTCACTTTTATCTTTCTACAGGCAAGCCTTCACATAGCAGCCAAATGGCCTTAAGTACAGAGAACAAAGTACAGCCCTCTCCTGTCCAAGAGCCTCCAAGAATTTCCCATCACATGCAGAAGGAATGGAAACACCCTTGAGAGGCTCAGAAGACCCTGCGCTGTCCCACCTGTCAACCCCCTGCTCTCCTCCCCTTGTCCACAGTCCACCCTGCCTTCTCAGCCTTTCTTGATCAGACTGGCTCTCGAGTCAGGCTCCCGGCAGGCTGTCGCTCTTCTCCCTTCCACCAGAGTGCCCGCTTGCACTTCACCTGGGCATCTGCTAAATTTCATGTCCTGAAAGAGGCCTTTCTTCACCACCCTGCTAAAAACAGCACTCCAAATCCGACGCTTTTTTCCTTTAAAGCACTAATAACCAGGAGCTAGAATGTAAGCTTCATGAGGTTGAGACATCATTTGTTTTGCTAGAATAGCACCTACGATTTGTAGATGCTCAAATATTTCTTTCCTGAATTTAAAGTCAGACTCAACTCTTCCATCTACATTGCTACAAGAATGATTATCCAGTCTAGTAAGCTGACAAACTGAATTTGCATCTTTTTTGTGGCAAGCTTCAGTGGTTCTCAAACTTCCCTATGCCTCAAAATCACCTGGAGGGCTTATTAAAACACAGATTCAAACAAATGTAATGAGTTAGAAATAAGTAAGAGTTGAGACTGGGCTTCCCCAGTGGCTTAGCTGTAAAGAATCTGCCTGCCAATGCAGGAGATGTGGGTTCAATTCCTGGGTCAGGAAGATCCCTAGAGAAGGAAATGACAACCCACTCCAGTGTTCTTGCCTGGGAAATCCCATGGACAGAGGAGCCTGGTGGGCTACAGTCGATTGGGTTGAAAAAGAGTCAGACACGACAACAACAAGGAAGGTGTTGAGATTAGTAAAACTAGTACTTAATTGTACTTGGAACTTTGTATTTCTTGGAATCTCCATACAAAGTATGAACTGTGATTTAATACTCAAGAAAGAAATAGCAAAAAAGAAAAACACACAGGTTAATGGCACACAGCCTCAAAATCTGATTCCAAAATGAGGTTGGGGCTGGAAAATAGCATCATGAACAAGTCACTGGATGCAGCTGATAGTCTGATCCAGGAACCCCACTTTCGTAAGAGACCTCTGTGCCAAACATCCCCTCCAGCGGTGTGTCTCCTCTTTTGTCTCTCCCAACCCCACTACTCTGTTCATAATTGCCAATACATGAGCCCCTACACACGAATCTTCCAAGGTTCAAAGTTGAGAACTTTCAAAGATGATAACGTGCCTGCACACATCCAATAACATGTTAGTTCATGCATCTGACATACATCGGCATATGTGTACATCCTCAACAGCTGGTTGTGCTTTTGTGCACTTTACAGTCCCATATAGAGTACAGTAGCACTGTATCTCTATTTCAAGTCCAGAATGTCCAGAAACAAGTGTAAGAGCAGCAGTGATATAGTTCATATTACTGTACTTTTCAAGGTATTATAATGTTAGATTTTAAATGTTTTATTTACTGTGTTTGTTTTTATGTATTATTTGTGTGAAAAGTATTAGAAACCTATTGCCGTGCAGTATGATACAGCCGATTGTGTTAGTTGGATACCTAGGCTAATTTTGGGCTTCCCTGATAGCTCAGACAGTAAAGAATCTGCCTGCAATGAGGGAGACCTAGGTTCAGTTCCTGGGTTGGGAAGATCCCCTGGAGAAGGGAAAGACTTCCCACTCCAGTATTTTGGCCTGGAGAATTCCACGGACTGTATAGTCCATGGAGTTGCAAAGAGCTGGACACGTCTGAGCGACTTTCACACTAGGCTAACTTTGTCAGGCTGACAAACAGATTGGACTTAAGAATGCACTCTTGGACTGAACTCATGTGTAGGGGCTTACTGTAGCATCACATAAAGTGGTGAAGAGGAACTAGTACCTGGGCTCTGCTCCTGGGTAAAAGGGTGTCCTTGTGATATGAAGCACAAAACCCCCACTTCTCACTCTGGGGATTTGGTGTAATCGTCAGGCTCTGAAAGAAAAAAAAAAGTCTATGGGAAAAAAAATGCTTGTGGAACATTATGCATTCTAATTATGTTAGAATTTGTAAAGGGAATGCTTTTTGCTCTCACACCCTGTCAGGCTATAAGCCAGTGCTTTCTGTGCCTGTGGAATATGTCAGGGTCACCAGCACTTAAAGTCTGTGGTTGGCCACAGACAATCGAACAGGGCTCTGCGGTGGCGATTGCAAGACCAGGCACTGGCTGATGGTTTAACTTCTGACCAGTGCTATTCAGAGGGAGCAGACCAGCGATTCAGTTCTTGGGCTACAACAGGGAGACTTCTTATTTATTCCAATAGGTGACAGAGGTGGTAATGAGGGGGAGGTTTCTGAAAGTCACCTCATTTTAAAAATGTGTGCTATGGTCTGAAGGTTCGTGTCCTCCCAAAATTCATACGTTGAAACCTAACCTCCAAGGGGATGTAAATAGGAGGTGGGGCCTCTGGGAGGTGAATAGGTCATGAGGGCAGAATCCTCATGAATGGGACTAGTGTCCTAATAAAAGAGACCAGAGACAGCTCCCTCATCCTTCCTGCTACGTGAGGTTGTAAGGAGACGATCATTGTCTATGAGGAAGTGGGTCCTCAACAGACACTGAATTTGCCGGGGCTATGATCTTGCATTTTTTAGTCTGTGGAACTGTGAAAAATAAATGTTTGTTGTTTGTAAGACACTCAGTTTATGGCACTTTGTTATGTCAAATAGGAACCCAAATGGACTAAAACAGCATGTATTTGTGTGTGTGTGTGCGTTAATCCTGGCATACTTCTGGTCAATAAGAGGCTTCTGTGTTTCTTTCCGATCCCAACCTTCTTCATGCACATTAGAAGTCCAGTAATTATTCTGAGCCCCATTTTCCTCTGCTTTCTCCCTTGATAGTCTCCTACTACTCAGAGCAAAATTATTGAACCTCTCTGAGAATACAGTGATCTTCGGTGTTTGCTCCATTCAACACTTATCCACTAAACCCTAGCCATGGGCTTCCCAGGTGGTGTTAGTGGTAAAGAATCTGCCCACCAGTGCAGGAGACCCAAGAGATGTTGGTTGGATCCCTAGGTCAGGAAGACTTCCTGGAGTAGGAAATGGTATCCACTCCGTTATTCATGCCCGGAAAGAGGAGCCTGGAATGCTGCAGTCCATGGGGTCGCAAAGAGTTGGACACAACTGAGCGACTGAACTGAACTGTAACAGAATTGTTCTGATTCTTGACTGTTGTGGTGATTACACAAATCTACATGTAATCTACATCTACAGGCTTCAACAGTACGTGAACTGTGAACTTCCAGATGTTCAAGCATGATTTAGAAAAGGCAGAGGAACCAGAGGTCAAATTGCCAACATCCATTGGATCACCGAAAAAGCAAGAGTTCCAGAAAAACATCTACTTCGGCTTTATTGACAATGCCAAAGCCTTACTGTGTGGATCACAACAAACTGTAGAAAATTCATAAAGAGACAGGAATACCAGATCACCTGACCAGCCTCCTGAGAAATCTGTATGCAGGTCAGGAAGCAACAGTTAGAACTGGACATGGAACAACAGACTGGTTCCAAATAAGGAAAGGAATATATTGTCTGTATACTGTAAATAAGCAGGCTGTATATTGTCACCCTGCTTATTTAACTTATATGCAGAGTACATCATGAGAAATGCTGGACTGGATGAAGCACAAGCTGGAATCAAGATTGCCAAGAGAAATATCAGTAACCTCAGATAAGCAGATGACACCACCCTTATGGAAGAAAGTGAAGAAGAACTAAAGAGCTTCTAGATGAAAGTGAAAGAAGAGAGTGAAAAAGTTGGCTTAAAACTCAACATTCAGAAAACTAAGATCATGGCATCTGGTCCCATCACTTCATGGCAAATAGATGGAGAAACAGTGGAAACAGTGACAGATTTGTTTTGGGGGGCTCCAAAACCACTTTAGATAGTGACTGCAGCCACGAAATTAAAAGACACTTTCTCCTTGGAAGAAAAGCTATGACCAACCTAGACAGCATATCAAAAAGCAGAGACGTTACTTTGCCAACAAAGGTCCATCTAGTCAAAGCTATGGTTTTTCCAGTAGTCATGTGTGGATGTATGAGTTGGACCACAAAGAAAGCTGAGCTTGAAGAATTGATGCTTTTGAACTGTGGTGTTGGAGAAGACTCTTGAGAGTCCCTTGGACTGCAAGGAGATCCAACCAGTCCATCCTAAAGGAAATCAGTCCTGAATATTCATTGGAAGGACTGATGCTGAAGCTGAAACTCCAATACTTTGGCCACCTGATGCAAAGAACTGACTCACTAGAAAAGACCCTGATGCTGGGAAAAATTGAAGACAGCAAGAGAAGGGGACGACAGAGGATGAGATGGTTGGATGGCATCACTGACTTAATGAACATGAGTTTGAGCAAGCTCCAGGAGTTGATGCTGGATAGGGAAGCCTGGTGTGCTGCAGTCCATGGAACTGCAAAGAGTCGGGCACAACTGAGCGATTGAGCAACTGAATGGGCACGACTGAGCAACTGAGCAATTGAACTGTATACATAAGACAGGATTGCATAGAAGTAAATTCATACACACATGACTGCATGTAAAATTGGTAAAATATGAATAAGGTGGATTATATTGATGCTTATATCCTGGTTATTGTATTATACTATCACACTAGATGCTAATATTGGGGGAAACTAGATGAAGGATACATGGGATCTCTCTGTGTTATTTCTTACAACTGCACGTGGATCTACAGTCATCTCAAAAAAAGCACATGAAAAAGAAGTGCTGCAGAGAGGACAAGTTAGTCGACATCAGAATTCAGGGCCCTGGGCAGTTGGGACATCGAAAGGGCAGTCGGCCCAGAGAAAAAGAGAGGACCTATATTTAAAGGAAAGGGAGGCACAGACATGATAGGATATGTTCCTAAGAAAAAAATTCCTTCTCCTCCTGTCCTTAAATTATACTAGCAGCAAAATATAGTCTATCACCAAGCCATCATTTCTAGAATGCCAGCATTTCCACCATATGCTGCAGGTAATAATAATAATAGCTGACACTTAATGAGTGCTGCTAGGTAGTGCCAGTTTCTTTCCATGATCTATCTTATTTGATGCTCTCAACAATCCTATGAGAGAGGTACTATTCTTATACCCACCTTACAGATGTGAAAATAAAGGCACAGAAAGATGAAGACATACAACTATCACTGGCAGAGCCAAGATTTCTCTGATTTCAGCAGCAGCATCACCAACAAGAACTGGATGCTCATAAGCGCCAGGTATACAGGCCGAAATTCATTTCTCTTCATGAGGAAGGATGTGACTATCATCCTCCCATTATTTCTGGAAAATTCTCCATGATATATTGGCATTGATTAACCACATTTGTTTATTATGTGCTTTCTAAGTGCCAGCCACTTTACATAATTTATTCCATTAAATCTTCACAGAGTGTCTGGATTATTATCTTCACTTAATTGATAAGAAAATGGAGGCAAGGTCTTGTCCCAAACGACACGACCAACAGACGCAGCCCTGGTAGTGGCCCTCAGGTGAGCAGACTCCAGAGCTACCGTTTTGTCTCTGAGCTCTGCTGCCGCCAACCTTGAAACTCCAGACTCACAATCATTTAATTTCCCCCCAAAGCTAGATGCTTTTTACTCTCCCGGTCTCCACTGACTAGGCATGAATCTGTTTTATTTTGCCTCCTGTGTAACTGATACAGATCTTGCACATTCATTTTGCAAAGCACATTCTGGGAACTTTCTTTGCTGTGTTACTCCATTCACTGCTCAAAGCTCATGTTACCAAACCACATAAATAAAAAGAACTTCTGGCTTAAGCACGCATCGGCAAGAGCGATATAATGTTTGACAAGCAGCATCATAATGATGGCAATGACATTTTGCTTTGAAGGGTTGCAGGAAGCAATCAACATCTCAAACCTCTAAGCTATCAGCAACTTCAGTTTCTCTCACCTGTGCCACTGCAGAGCACCTGTGATGGGGTATTCAGGGCTTAACTGTTCATCTATCAGTCCCCTGCCCCTTACAAGTAAAGAGGACACATTCTGTTACTCTGTGTGTTAGTCGCTCAGTTGCCTCAAACTCTTTGCTACATGGACAGTAGCTCACCAGGATCCTCTGTCCGTGGGGATTCTCCAGGCAATAATACAGGAGTGGGTAGCCATTCTCCTCTCCAGGAAGTCTTCCCCAACCAGGCGTCCAACCTGTGTCTCCTGCATTGCAGGCAGATTCTTTACTGCCTGAGCCAGATAACTCGTGTCTGTGTGTGTGTGTGTGTGTGTGTGTGTGTTAGTTGCTTAGTGCTGTCCAACTCATGCGACCCCATGGACAGTAGTAGCTCACCAGGCTCCTCTATCCATGGGATCTCCAGGCAAGAATACTGGAGCGGGTAGCCATTCCCATCTCCAGGGAATCTTCCCAATGCAGGGATCAAACCAGGGTATCCTGCATTGCAGGCAGATTCTTTACCACTGCTGCTGCTGTTGCTTTACCACTGAGCCTCCAGGGAAGCCCAGGGAATTCTCTATTGCCCTATGATCACAGAGATTGTACGCACGGAATCAGAAGGGTTTACCAGGGAAATTTCTTGTAGGAGTTCACCAAATAAGCTCACAGCACCTTGCTGCAGGCCCCGGGTGACCACGTGGCTTCCTAGGGCGGCGAGCCACACACTGACACTTTTCTCCCGGGGCGCCCGCCCGCTCCGAGCGAGCGACTCCACGTCCTGGTTTTCCCGGGGCTCCCTCCCCGGCCGCGGCTGCCTGTAAACACGCCGGGCTGCAGGCAGGGGCGCCGCGATTGGAGGAGCCCAGCCCGGCCTCCCCTCCGCCGGCTGCCGAGCTGTCAGTTACCAGCACGGTGTGAGCTAGATTTTGGCGCCACAGCTGGGGAGTGAGGCTTTTGTTCCATAACAAAAACAAGCGCCTGAATGGCAGAGCTGCCAGCGCCCAGCCCGGCGAGGCAGGCAGAAAGGAACCGCCTGGTGAATGTTTGTGACCTGTCATTAGAAACAGCTCGCTCTATTTCTAAACGATATTGTGGAGGCAATGTGGCAAATTACGGTGCGTCCCCGCCACGACCTGGCTCAAGCCTCCCGCCCCGGTGAATATGGGCTCCGTGCTCTAATAACCGGCCTATGAGCTCAGGTGGAAATCCTGGGTGGGAACCAACTGAAGTCCCTTCCAGCGCTTTCTGCCTTGTCTGTCAAAGAACTTCTGTTTTCCCTCTGCGACCGAAAGGCCGGCCTTCTGGCTGAGACAGTTAAATGATGGATTCATTTATTCCAGGAAGAAAAGGGAGGCATTGAATGTCATAACGCAGTTCACGAGATTGTACTCTCTATAAATGCATAGACAATCTCTACTATATGATTTGTTCGCTTTTGGCTAAGTTAGAACACATCCAGATCCAAGTTGCTACCTACTCCGGGAAAATTCCAACAGAAGACGCGGGTTTGATCCCTGCGTCCGGAAGATGCCCTGAAGAAGGGCATGGCAACCCACTCCAGTATTCTTGCCTGGAGAATCCCCATGAACAGAGGAGCCTTGTGGGCTGTAGTCCATGGGGATCACAAGAAGTCAGACACAGCTGAGTGACTTAGCACACATTCTCATTTCAGAAAGGATTCTTTAAGTTCCAAAAGCATTTAGAGGACTTGAACATTCCACACCCCATTCACGCCACAATCTAGGAAAATGAAAAAAAAGGAAAACAAACCCTCCATCTCAATTAGTGGTGCTACTATTTAAAGTGTGATGATTAAAAATTTATTCCTTCAGCTGTAGATTCAGTCTTGTTGGAATGAAATGTTTTTGAGGAAATTATGAGGTTGAAAGGTAGTCATTTACACCTCAGTGTGAATGACTTTAATGACTTTGCTTGAGAACAGGTTTTCAAGAAGGAGAGAAGCTAGTTGCAACTGAGTTCCTGAAAAGATACAAAGGAAAATATGAGTGGCCATGAAAGCACAGAAAGAGTCTGGATGCCTCAGAACATAGATGTCTGCTGTTTTCAATTCTGAGAAAAGTCAACTTTTTAAAGAGAGCAGGTTTTTTGGATTTTGTCTTTTGTTTTTGCAGGACTGTCCAATGGACCTTTTTGTGACAATGGGCATGTTCTGTATCCACACTGTTCCAATATAGTAGCCACTAGCCACATGTAGTTATGGAGCCCTGAAATGTGGTTAATGTGATTGAGGAAATGAATTTAAATTTTTGTTTTATTTTAATAGCCCTGTGTGGCTAATGGGGTGTCCCTGGTGGCTCAGATGGTAAAGAATCTGCCTGCAGTGCAGGAGACCTGGGTTCATGTCTGACTCTTTTGTGACCCTATGGACTGTAGCCTGCCAGGCTCCTCTGTCCATGGAATTTTCCAGCAAGAACACTGGAGTGCGTGGCCATTTCCCTTTCCAGGGAATCTTCTTGACCCAGGGATTGAACCTGAATCTCCTGCATCTACTGCATTGCAAGCAGATTTTTTACCCACTGAGCCATCCCATTTAAAAGACATTTATACTAGTTAGAGCCTCACTAGATCCAGAGAAACTGGCAAATATCAATGTTTAACGCAATAAAAGTTCCATTCTTTAACAGTCAAATCTGGGTGGTCTTCTGATGGTGATTCAGAGGCTCAATCCCTTTTTCATTCTGGCTTTGACATCTTTCACTTATGGCTGCTTAGGTCACCAACTAGAAGGTGAAAATTGCAGAGTGGAACCCTGGGGGAGGTGTTCTGGTAGAGGAAGAGACCTGGAGATGGTATATATCATTTCTGCCCAAGTTCTACTGGCTAGACCTCAAAGAGTCCCACTAAACTGTCAGACTTGGAGATCCTGCCAAACCCCAAGGTCTCATTGGCAAGGCTCTCTTTACAAACAGCAATGATGGTGATGAAAAATGGGAAAGGGACTGACTATGCTTCCCAGCACAAGAGGGCCACTCACCAAAGTTATCAGAGCATTCTATTCCTATAAGTGTCCATGATTGAGCTCAAAGTTCACCAAATCAGAATTGTTCATAGGAAGGCTTGGGCACAGTTCTGGAAATGACTGTGGGAGAATCAGGAAAAGATGTCTATGCCTGTTCAAAGGGGACGTGGGAACCACAGAATGGGGTCTGGGGTAGAATTCTGTGAGCCATCTGAGGCATCACTCAGATGTGAGTCCAAAGGCACTCTCAAGTCTGTCGTTGCTTCTGAGGCCAACTCGAATTTTCCTGGTGCTGCTCAAATGTCACCATCAGTCCTAGGGTCTATGTTCTTAGTCAGTTGCTAAGTCGTGTCCGACTCCTCGTGACCCCATGGACGGCAGCATGCCAGGCTTCCCTATCGTTCACTGTCTCCCAGAATTTGTTCAAACTCATGTCCCTTGAGTCAGAGATGTCATCCAACCATCTCATCCTCTGTCATCGCCTTCTTATGCCATCAATTTTTCCTAGCATCAGAGTTTTTTCCAATGAGCTGGTTCTTCGCATCAGGTGGCCAAAGTACTGGAACTTCAGCTTTAGCATCAGTCCTTCCAATGAGTATTCAGGGTTGATTTCCTTTAGGATTGACTGGTTTGATTTCTTTGCTGCCCCAAGGGAGGGACACTCAATATCTATAGAAAAAGGAAAGGAAATACTGATTTGCTCAATTTTTATTGTTTTAAATTGAGGAGCTATCACTCATCTATTGATACTTTTTAAAAAAAATATCACTCTTTTCATCTCTCTGGGCCTTCTACCCCCTTGCCTTCATCTCAAACTGTAACTTGTTCCCAACAAATTAGTTAGTGAAGGTGGGAATGTTTATTCAACTGAGTATGGATCTGTCAACATGACTTTAAAGAGAATTTTGGCAACCTGAAGCAGTCACACAACCAAAAGAGAAAAAAAGGAGGAAAGAATGGAGGGAGGGAAGGAACAGAAAGAGAAAACAAAAGAATGAAAGGAAAGAGAATGTTTGGAGTTCACCCAAAGGCAGATTTCCTAGGAGCTAATGTAGCTCAATGGAGAAGGCAATGGCACTCCACTCCAGTACTCTTGCCTGGAAAATCCCATGGATAGAGGAGCCTGGTGGGCTGCAGTCCATGGGGTCGCTAAGAGTTGGACATGACTGAGCTACGTCACTTTCACTTTTCACTTTCATGCATTGGAGAAGGAAATGACAACCCACTCCAGTGTTCTTGCCTAGAGGATCTCAGGGACGGGGAGCCTGGTGGTCTGCCGTCTATGGGGTCGCACAGAGTCAGACATGACTGAAGCGACTTAGCAGCAGCAGCAGCAGTAGCAATGTAGCTCAAACATCAGGGCTCCTTGCTGGCCGATGCCCCTTCCAAGGTTTTGTGCTCTCCTCCAGAGAGCAGCAGCAGAAGCAGAAGCTAAAGCCTGTGCCTGAGGCCAGGAGAGCTGCCCTAGGCTGGGCTCCACCTGTATATACATCATTTTAAGAACTTTATTGAGATATTATACACATGCCATAAAACACACTTATTTAAACTGTACAATTCAGTGTCCTTTAGTATATTCACAAAGTTGGGCAACCATCACCATAATCTAATTTTAGTACACTTTCATCACTCTCTAAAGAAACCCCAGACCCGTTAGCAGCCTCTCCCCACTCCCACTCCCACACCCTTAACTCAGGCAACTACTAATCTACTTTCTGTTTCTATAGATTTCCCCATTCTGGACATTTCATATAAACAGAATCATACAATATGTGCTTTTGTGACTGCTGCTACTACTGCTGATGCTAAGTCACTTCAGTCGTGTCTGACTCTGTGTGACCCCGTAGACGGCAGCCCACCAGGCTCCCCCGTCCCTGGGATTCTCCAGGCAAGAACACTGGAGTGGGCTGCCATTTCCTTCTCCAATGCATGAAAGTGAAAAGTGAAAGTGAAGTCACTCAATCATGCCCAACTCTTCACAACCCCATGGACTGAAGCCTTCCAGGCTTCTCCGTCCATGGGATTTTCCAGGCAAGAGTGCTGGAGTGGGGTGCCATTGCCTTCTCCAAAGTTTTCAAGGTTCACCTATGTTGCAGCATGTATCAGAATTTTATTTCTTTTTATTGTTAAATAATAGTCCACGGTACAGCTAGACCACATTTTCTTTATCTGGCCATCAACTGATGGGCATTTGGGTTGATTCTATAATCACTTTTGTGTCTATTTCGTATGTGTGTGGGGCTTTCCAGGTGGTGCTAGTGGTAAAGAACCTTTCTGCCAAGTCAGGAGACATAAGAGATGTGGGTTTGATCCCTGGGTCAGGAAGATCCCCCAGAGGAGGGCATGGCAACCACCACTCAAGTATCTCTGCCTGGAGGATCCTATGGCCAGAGGAGCCTGGCAGGGCACAGTCCATGGGGTCACAAAGTCAGACTACCAGTCATCCCAGAGTTGTGGGTGCGGTTGGCAGACTGTCAGCACTACCTTCATGTCCACCTGACCTCTTCTGACAACTTGTCTCTATCAGTTGTCAGGGAGCATTTGGGCTTTATTTTTGAGCCCTGGAGAAAGATCCGAGACCAAGATTGAACACTGTGTCCTGCCCAGGGTACATTATGACCCAGACTTCCGAGTGTCTTCCCTCAACCTCAGGACCACCCCAACATGGGTAGGAGTATGAGGGAGAGGTGAAAGGACCTGACCAAATCTAACTAAGGCACTGGTTGCAGGAACCGTGCCAGCTATGATCAAAGAGCTGGAGTTCTCTGAGGGCTTGCTCTAGTTAGAAGCCCTGCCTGAGCAAAAACTGGACGAAGTTATAAATGTGGCATTCCTTATGACCGCAACAAAATTTTCTATTTTTTTTTAAAGTTTAGTCAACTATGCTAAAAGAAAGACTCAATCACCCTCCTACTTTTTCAATAGAAATACATTGCAAAACTGTTTTCATATGAAGAAATAATAAAAGAGTATGCAGAGAGGAGTGATGTCAGTGAAAATGGAAAAGAATACAAATATTATGTCTCTCCATAAAAACAAAGGAAAACCTGGCAAAAATGGTCAGTATCAACTTTTGCAACCCTGGAAATGAACTAATGGCTTGCTGCAATCAGGGAGTGCTTATTCAAGGAAAAGGGGGGAATCTCATTTGAGATTGGGAGCACTTTATTCTAGCCTGGGACCTGCCCCACATCCCAGCTCAGAGGTAGCCTGGAAAACAGAGCCTGCACTTCCAGTACTGGAGGCACAGAATGGATATCATTTGAAAAGAATTGTAATTACTTTCTTTTTATCTGGTGGCTCCTTGGAAGACTAACTCAAAATGCTTGTCTTTATTTGCCCTGTTTTGGAACTGGCCCAGTTCAAAAGATACTGGGAGGGAGTGGGGCATTTGTCCAAAACATTTACTGGCTAATGTTTTAGCTGCTGCTTTCTGGGGCTATAGATAACAGTTGGCATAAACCACAAATCTTGGGAGAAAAGGCTGGGAAATGAGGTGTCCATAAAGGCTTTGAAAAGCTCACACACATTCCTGGAAATCTAGCCTACTGTGGGTGCTCAGGATCAACATGAGAAGGCTGTAGGATCTGCCATCGGGCTGACTTTAAGGTTCTGCACAAGAAGAAAATGAAGGCTAAGGCAGAGTTGTAAACTGTCAGGGTGCATGACAAAGGCCTGTCCACCCACCACACCCCCCAACAGAGCCCCTTGACCAAAACTTTGAAATATTTTTGGTATCAGTTTTTTAAGGAAATAACCAACTCATTGGAAAAGACCCTGATGCTGTGAAAGATTGAAGGCAGGAGGAGAAAGGGACGAGAGGTCAAGAGGACTAGATGGCATCACTAACTCAATGGATGTGAGTTTGAGCAAGCTCTGGGAGACGATAAAGGACAGAGAAGCCAGGTATGCTGCAGTCCATGGGGTCACAAAGAGTCAGACACGGCTGAGAGACTGAACAACAACAAATTTAATAGAATATCTGTTCAATCATCAGTGGACTACTAATCTGAGCACATAAAATCTAACAGAACAGTGACTTCAATGGCCACATATGACAAAAAAATATAGAGTTTTCAGGATTCGTTCATAAAAATCATTAAATAAACAACAATAAGTAAAACAAACAGCAAATAGAAAAAAAAAAAAAACCTTGGAAAGAGAGAGAACCTGATTTCTAGAGTTGCCACATTACAGTATTCAAAATGTCCAAGTTTCAACTAAAAATTATGAAGTGTGCAAAGAATAAAGAATACACAAACACAGGAAAAACGAAAATTAATAGAAGCTGTCCCTGAGAAGATCCAGACATTGGATTTACTAGCAAAAGCCTTTCTTTTTATTTGTTTATTTTTTTGGCTTCGCTGGGTCTAAGATGTTTCCTGCATGTTTTCTTTAGTTGTAACAAGTGGGGGCTACTCTCTAGTTGCCGTGTGTGGGATTCTCTTTGCAGTGGTTTCTCTTGTTGTGGGGCACAGGCTCTAGGGTGTACAAGCTTGGCAGTTCAGGTGCTCAGGCTGTAGAGCCCAGGCTTCAGCAGTTGTGGCACATGGGCTTAGTTGCTCTGTGGCATGTGGGAACTTCCTGGATCGGGGGTCACACCTATGTCCCCTGCATTGTCAGGGAGATTCGCAACCACTGGACCACCAGGGATGTCCTAGTAAAAGACTTTAAATGAACTACTTGAAATATGTTCAAAGAGCTAAAGCAAACCATATCTAAAGACCTAAAGGGAAGTATCAGAATAATGTCTTACCAAATAAAGAAGATCGATAAAAAGAAATTGTATTTTTTATATAAGAACCAAATAGAAATTTTAGAACTGAAAAGTGCAGTAACTGAAATAAAAAAAATTTACTAGAGGAGTTCAACATCAGGTAGAAGAATCTACAACATTCAAACAAATCAATTGAGGTTATCCAGTCTGAGGAACAAAAGCAAAAAATGAATAAAGTTTTAGAAATCTGTGGGACACCATCATATGTATAATGTGAGTCCTAGAAAGAGAGAAAAAAGGGAAAGGAGCAGAAAAATTGTTGAAGAAATATTAAACTAAAATTTCATGAAAAGCATTATCCATACATCCAAGAATCTCAATAAACTCCAAGTAGGAGAAACTCAAAGACATCACAATGTTGCTGCTGTTCAGTCACCCAGTCATGTCCAACTCGTAGTGAACCAATGGACTACAGCACGCCAGGCCTTCCCATCCTTCACCATCTCCCGAAATTTGCCCAAGTTCATGTCTGTTGCATCAGTGATGCCATCCAGTTATCTTGTCCTCTGACACCCTCTTCTCCTGCCCTCAAACTTTCCCAGCATCAGGGACTTTTCCAATCAGTCAGCTATTCGCATCAGGTGACCAAAATACTGAGACCCACAATAAGACAGGTCATAGTTAAACAAATCAAAAGACAAAGACAAAGAATCTTGAGTGCACAAAGAGAAAAATGACTCATCACCTACAATTGCACCTCAATAAGGTAAACAGCGGTTTCTCATCAGAAACCATGGAGTGATACCAGGAAGCAGTGGAACAAGGCATTTGAATTGCTCAAAGGAAAAAAGAAGTCAATGAAAAGTTTTATATCTGGCAAACATATCTTTCAAAAATGAAGAGAAAATAAAATATTCCCAGATAAACAAAAAGAGAGTCTGTTGCTAGCAGACTTATCCTACAAGAAATGCTAAAGAAAGTCCTTTGGGCTGAAAGAAAAGGATGGACACAAGGTGGTAATTTGTAGCCATATGAAGAAATAAAGATTTCTGATGAAGATAATTACATGAGTAAATAGAAAAGACCATATGGCTGTGTTTTTTGTTTGAAACTGTGTTTTTTTCTATCTGATTTCAAGACCACTGCATAAAGCAATATTTTTCAATCTATGTGAATGGGCACACAATGTATAAAAATGTAATTTTAATTGTAACAACATTGAGCAGGAGAAGAGGCAGAATTGAGCTATGTAGGAGGAAAGATTTGGAATACTAAAATTCAATTGGTGTTAATTTAAATGAAATTGTTATAATTTGAGAGGGTTATTGTAATCCCCACCAAAACCACTAGGAAAATACCTTAAAATATATATATAGTAAAAGAAATGACAAGGGAATTAAAATGGCACCAAGAAAATATCTATTTAACAAAAAAGAGAGCATTAATGAATTGAGAGACAAAAATTATCTAAGACATATGGAAAACAAACAGCAAGATGGCAGAAGTTCTGTTCCATTATCAGTAGATACCTTAAAAGCAAATGAATTAAACTTTCCCATTAGAAGATAGAAAGTGGTAAAATGGATTTTAAAAATCCAATTATACACGGCCCCCTGGCCGCCATCTTGAATCACAGTGCCGGGCGCAGAGACTCCGCACACGGCCCTCAGAGCTGAGGTGTCGGCACAGCCATTAAAAAAAAAAAAAAAAAAATCCAATTATATGTCATCCTACAAAAGACACATTTTAGATTGAAAGATTACAAACAGCTTGAAAGTAAAAGGATGGAAAAAGATATTTTGTATAAATGGTAACTAAAAGAGTTCAAGTGGCCATAGAAATAGACAAAATAGGCTTTGTTACTACAGCAAAAGATAGTTTATAATAATAAAATTCTCTCCAACAAGAAGATATAACAATCATAAACATGCATACACCTAACAATGGGACTCTGAAATATTGAAACAAAAGCTAGCAGAATTAAAGGAAGAAATAAACAATTCAACTGTTAATTGTGGGAAACTTCCATGTTCCACTTTCAGTAATGGCCACAATTAGAAGATCAGCAAGGAAATAGAAGAATTGATAGCAAAGAACACAATAAAGAATACTTACAACTCAATGATTAATACCCTAATTAAAAATGGGTAAAGGATCTGAATACATATTTCTCCAAAGAAGATAAGCAAATGGTCAAAATGTAAACATGAAAATGCTCAGCATCATTAGCTATTAGGAAGATGCAAGATAAAATAATAATGAAATACCATTTCACACCCACTCAGTTCAGTTCAGTTCAGTCTCTCAGTCATGTCTGACTCTTTGCGACCCCATGGACTGCAGCATGCCAGGCCTCCCGTCCACCACCAACTCCTGGAGTCCACCCAAACCCATGCCCATTGTGTCGGTGATGCCATCCAATCATCTCATCCTCTGTCGTCCCATTTTCATCCTGCCCTCAATCTTTCCCAGCATCAGGGTCTTTTCAAATGAATCAACTCTCCCCATCAGGTGACCAAAGTATTGGAGTTTCAGCTTCAACATCAGTCTCTCCAATGAACAAATAGGACTGATCTCCTTTAGGATGGACTGGTTGGATCTCCTTGCAGTCCAAGGGACTCTCAAGAGTCTTCTCCAACACCACAGTTCAAAAGCATCAATTGTTCAGGGCTCAGCTTTCTTTATGGTCCAACTCTCACATCCATGCATGACTACTGGAAAAACCATAGCTTTGACTAGACGGACCTTTGTTGGCAAAGTAATGTCTCTGCTTTTTAATATGCTCTCTAGGTTGGTCATAACTTTCCTTCCAAGGAGTAAGTGTCTCTTAATTTCGTGGCTGCAATCACCATCCTCAATGATTTTGAAGCCCAGAAAAGTAAAGTCAGCCACTGTTTCCACTGTTTCCCTATCTATTTGCCATGAAGTGATGGGACCGCACGCCATGATCTTAGTTTTCTGAATGTTGAGCTTTAAGCCAACTTTTTCACTCTCTTCTTTCACTTTCATCAAGAGGCTCTTTAGTTCTCCTTTACTTTCTGCCATAAGGGTGGTGTCATCTGCATATCTGAGGTTATTGATATTTCTCCCGGCAATCTTGATTCCAGCTTGTGCTTCCTCCAGCCCAGTGTTTCTCATGATGTACTCTGCATAGAAGTTAAATAAGCAGGATGACAATATACAGCCTTGACTTACTCCTTTTCCTATTTGGAACCAGTCTGTTGTTCCATGTCCAGTTCTAACTATTGCTTCCTGACCTGTATACAGGTTTCTCAAGAGGCAGGTCAGGTGGTCTGGTATTCCCATCTCTTTCAGAATTTTCCACAGTTTATTGTGATCCACACAGTCAAAGGCTTTGGCATAGTCAATAAAGCAGAAATAGATGTTTTTCTGGAACTCTCTTGCTTTTTCCATGATCCAGTGGATGTTGGCAATTTAATCTCTGGTTCTTCAGCCTTTTCTAAAACCAGCTTGAACATCTGGAAGTTCATGGTTCACATATTGCTGAAGCCTGGCTTGGAGAATTTTGGGCATTGCTTTCCTAGCATGTGAGATGAGTGCAATTGTGCAGTAGTTTGAGCATTCTTTGGCGTTATCTTTCTTTGTGATTGGAATGAAAACTGACCTTTTCCAGTCCTGGGCCACTGCTGAGTTTTCCAAATTTGCTGGCATATTGAGTGCAGCACTTTCACAGCATCATCTTTCAGGATCTGAAATAGTTCAACTGGAATTCTGTCGCCTCCACTAGCTTTGTTTGTAGTGATGCTTCCTAAGGCCCACCTGAGTTCACATTCCAGGATGTCTGGCTGTAGGTGAGTGGGAATGATCACACATTCGTGAGTATCTGGGTCGTGAAGATCTTTTTTGTACAGTTCTTCTGTGTGCACACCCACTAGGATGATCATAATAAAAAACAGAAAACAACAAGTATTGAGGAGGAGGCAGAGAAATTTCAATTCTTATACATTTAGGTAGAAGCTAAAATCCCTTTGCTGCTTTGGAAAATGATTTGGCAGTTCTTCAAAAAATTAACGTAAAATTACCACATGACTCAGCAATTCCACTCCTCAGTATGTACCCCAGATAATCGTAAATGGCTAATCAAAGAAATCCACATGCACGTATTTTAGTAGTAATACTTACAATAGCCAAAAGGCAGAAAAAACGTATTTCCCTCAGAATAAGAGTGGATACTTATCATACTGTTCATGGGGTTCTCAAGGCAAGAATACTGAAGTGGTTTGCCATTCCCTTCTCCATGGCAAATAGATGGCGAAACAGTGGAAACAGTGACAGACTTTTTTTTTTTTTTGGCTCCAAAATCACTGCAGATGGTTACTGCAGCCATGAAATTAAAAGACATTTGCTGCTTGGAAGAAAAGCTATGACCAATTAGACAGCATATTAAAAAGCAGAGACATTACTTTGCCAACAAAGGTCCATCTTGTCAAAGCTATGGTTTTTCCAGTAGTCATGTATGGATGTGAGAGTTGGACCATAAAGAAAGCTGAGCCCTGAAGAATTGATGCTTTTGAACTGTGGTGTTGGAGAAGACTCTTGAGAGTCCCTTGGACTGCAAGGAGACCCAACCAGTCCATCCTAAAGGAAATCAGTCCTGGGTGTTCATCGGAAGGACTGATGTTGAAACTGAAACTCCAATACTTTGGCCACCTGGTGCAAAGAACTGACTCATTTGAAAAGACCCTGATGCTGGGAAGGATTGAAGGCAGGAGGAGAAGGGGATGGGAGAGGATGAGATGGTTGGATGGCATCACCGGCTCAATGGACACGAGTTTGAGTAAACTCTGGGAGTTGTTGATAGACAGGGAAGCATGGCGTGCTGCAGTCCATGGGGTCGCAAAGAGTCGGACACAACTGAGTAACTAAACTGAACTGAAGAGTGGATAAACAAATTATGATACATTCATACAATGTAGTATTACTTAGCCATGGTGGTGGTGGTGGTGGTCTGGTCTCTAAGTTGTATCTGACCCTTGCAACCCCATGGACTGTAGCCTGCCAGGCTCCTCTGTCCATGGGATTCTCCAGGCAAGAATACTGGAGTGTGTTGCCATTTAAGCAATAAAGTACCAATATATTCTACGAAACCTTAAGTGAAGTGATAGAAACCAGACACAGACAGTAACATACCATATAATTCCTTTCATGTGAAATATCCAGAATAGGTAAATCCATAGAGACAGAGATTAGATTGGTGGTTGCCAGTGGCTGGGGGAGGGGGAAAGGAAATAATTGTTTAATGGGTGTGGGATTTCCTTTAGAGTTGATAAAACTGTTCTGGAACTAGATAGAGGTGGTGGTTGTACAACACTGAGAATGTACTAAATTCCACTTGAATTGCTCACTTTAAAGTGGTTAATTTCATGTGATATAAATTTTACTTCAATACATTTTTTAAAACATATAAAATCCTCTACAACATTATGCTTAAACAAAACAAAATCCTTAAAAACATTATGCTAAGTGAAAGAAGCCAGATACAAAAGATCACATACTGTATGATACCATATCCCTGGAGAAGGAAATGGCAACACATTCCAGTATTCTTGCCTGAAAAATTACATGGACAGAGGAGCCTGGTGGGCTAAAGTCTATGGGGTTGCAAAGAATTGGACATGACTTAGCTACTAAACAGCAACAAATACCATTTATATGAAAAGTCCAGAGTAGACAAATTTATAATGACAGAAAATAGATTAGTATTCCTAAGGGACAGGGAGTTGGGGGTGTTGGGACTGACTGCCAATAGTGACAGAGATTTGAGGGGCATGATAGAAATGGTTTGTAATTAGATAGTGGTTATGGTTCCCTGATAGCTCCATTGGTAAAGAATTGGCCTGCAATGCAGAAGACCCTAATTCAATGCCTGGGTTGGGGAGATCCACTGGGGAAGGGACAGGCTACCAACTTCAGTATTCTTGGGCTTTCCTTGTGGCTCAGCTGGTAAAGAATCTGCCTGCAGTGCAGGAGACCTGGGTTTGATCCCTTGGTTGGGAAGATCCCTTGGAGAAGAGAAAGGCTACCCACTCCAGTATTCTGGCCTGAAGAATTCCATGGACTGTGTAAGTCCATGGGGTCTCAAAGAGCTGGACATGACTGAGAGAATTTTGCTTTCACTTTCATGGTTGTATGACAGTGAATATACTAAAAACCACTGAACTGTACACTTTGAAACAGTGAACTTTATGTTACATAACTATTATAAATAAATGTCCAAGAAGTCTCCTGCAAACAAATTAAAACTCAATTTAAAAACAAATATTCAGAGAAAGGATGTCAGGCTCCTAAATGATAATAATTATAAGAGGGACTTCCCTGGTGGTCCAGTGGCTAAGGTTTTGCATTCCTAGGGAGGGGGTGTGAGTTCAATCCCTCCCTGGTTGGGAAGCTAAGATCCCACATGCCTCAGGACCAAAGAACCAAAAAATATAAAACAGAAGCAACATTGTAACAAATAAAGACTTTAAAAATGGTCCATATTAAAAAATCTTTAAAAATAGTTACAATAAAGTTATGTCATTTTCTTTTTCAGCTTTTTATTTGTGATTTGTTGCAATTTCCTCTATCCCTCCAATAAATATTCATTTTTGTACCTATTTTGTATTTTTTTTCCCCTAAGAGGGCTCTTAAAGTTAATTAAACTTCAGGTCACTCAAAACCTGGATGCCAACCCTACATTAATAGGTGCAGAAACTCAGCCACCCATAGCTCTACAAGATGTAGGAATTCTGTTCCCAAGCAGGCTGTGCAGTTTCAACAGAACTCACTGCTGACTCCTCCACACCTCTCTGCCCAGACTCACAGGTCTTCAGTCCTCCTCTGAGATGCCCTTCTATTCTCACTCTCATACTGCCACTGCTTCTTCCAGGTTATCATCAGTCACATCACCTAACTGCTCTACAAACCACTTCCTCCAGTCATCCTCCAAACTGCTGCCAGGGACAATCTTGCTGAAACACATCATCTCTCCCTTCTCATCCCTACCAAGAAGCCTCCCAAGGCTCTTTATTTGTAGGGTAAAGGACAAATTTCTTACAAACAGGTCCCAGGCTGTCTTTGCAGACCTAACTCCTAGTCTCTGTCTCACTAAAAATGCATCTCTGCATCACATGTCACGTCTGACTCTTCTTCTAACCTCAGGTTTTCTATGTCTCCCCTTAGCTTTTGCACGGTTCTTCTCTCACCTTCTCCTCTTCTCCTTGAGGAGTTCTTCATTTGTCAATACGCAGCTCAGCTTTTGCTTCTACAAGTTTTCCCAACCCTCTCTGCAGTGTTTATGATCTCTCATTGTACTTATTAGTACAGGTAGTTGTGCATTCTATACATTCACATACGTTTACAAATCAACTAAGGATTTTGAACTATTTCCCTGTGCATATAAAAATATATAAAACTCACACACACACATGTATATTATATGAAAAAAGGGAAAGTGTTAGTCATTCATTCATGTCCAACTTTTTGTGACTCCCTGATTTGTAGCTCGTCAAGCTCCTCTGTCCATGGAATTCTCCAGGCAAGAATACTGGAATATATATATACACATACTGAAGATTTAGGTGCTTATCAACATACCCAAAGCAAAGACAGTGTCATATCTATTCTAAAAATATTTTTTTTGACAGTTACTATCTTTTCTTTACATAGTATGTACTTATTCATGTTCCAGGCACTGATTGAATTATAAGTATCTATACATGGGTGTTTCCACTGTTTCCCCATCTATTTCCCATGAAGTGATGGGCCGGATGCCATGATCTTCGTTTTCTGAATGTTGAGCTTTAAGCCAACTTTTCACTCTCCACTTTCACTTTCATCAAGAGGCTTTTGAGTTCCTCTTCACTTTCTGCCATAAGGGTGGTGTCATCTGCGTATCTGAGCTTATTGATATTTCTCCTGGCAACCTTGATTCCAGCTTGTGTTTCTTCCAGTCCAGCATTTCTAATAATGTAGTCTGCATAGAAGTTAAATAAGCAGGGTGACAATATACAGCCTTGACGTACTCCTTTTCCTATTTGGAACCAGTCTGTTGTTCCATGCCCAGTTCTAACTGTTGCTTCCTGACCTGCATACAGATTTCTCAAGAGGCAGGTCAGGTGCTCTGGTATTCCCATCTCTTTCAGAATTTTCCACTTTATTTTTCTGGGCTCCAAAATCACTGCAGATGGTGACTGCAGCCATGAAATTAAAAGACGCTTCCTCCTTGGAAGGAAAGTTATGACCAACATAGATAGCATATTAAAAAGCAGAGACATTGCTTTGCCAACAAAGGTCCGTCTAGTCAAGGCTATGGTTTTTCCTGTGGTCATGTATGGATGTGAGAGTTGGACTGTGAAGAAGGCTGAGCACCGAAGAATTGATGCTTTTGAACTGTGGTGTTGGAGAAGACTCTTGAGAGTCCCTTGGACTACAAGGAGATCCAACCAGTCCATTCTGAAGGAGATCAGCCCTGGGATTTCTTTGGAAGGAATGATGCTAAAGCTGAAACTCCAGTACTTTGGCCACCTCATGCGAAGAGTTGACTCATTAGAAAAGTCTCTGATGCTGGGAGGGAGTGGGGGCAGGAGGAGAAGGGGACGACAGAGGATGAGATGGCTGGATGGCATCACTGACTTGATGGACGTGAGTCTGAGTAAAGTCAGGGAGTTGGTAATGGACAGGGAGGCCTGGCATGCTACGATTCATGGGGTTGCAAAGAGTCGGACACGACTGAGGAACTGAACTGAACTGACTGATACATGGGTGTGTGTGCTGTGTGTGTATATAAACAGTCTTTTCCTTAAGGACTTTATACACCGAATAAAGAAACAAGCACATGAGAGCAATTAAGAATCTCATTATTATAAATAAATGTCCAGTGGACTACTGCAAACCAATTAGATGAGCACTGATGGCTCCCAGAGCAGAGTGCATTGAATTCCACATGTTTTAATGCAGTGACCAAACACTCAGACATTTTAAACAGCCATATCGACTGGCAGCCTCATACCTTAAGACAGAATAACCATCCTTTGTTTCGCAAATGTATTACTTACCCAGGGCATTCCTGGGCACTAGGTACGAGGCACTGTGACAGGTGCTGGGGGCAAGAGAAAGAGTCCCAGATGTCAAGCTGCTCACAGCCTCTGTGGGAGGCAGCCAAATTCACCAACAGGCCTTCACATCCTTGAGTACTTTACAGAATGTTTTGTCTTTAGTTCATTGTAACTCAACTCTCATATTACAGACACTGTGAGAGAGAATACAGAGATAAATGCCTGGACTCTACCCGCCCCCAAGGAGTTCAGAGTCTAGGAGGGGAGACAGACATATCAACAAATATTAACAGTGCAGAGTGATTCATCAACACTGTAAGTATGTGAAAGGTTCACTGGCAGAATAGAGAAGGGGGTGACTATTTCCTCCCAGCTCCCCTTCCCCAATGGGACAGAGTAATTGTGGAAGAGGTGATACCTATCTACTCTGGGTTTTGGAGAGCATTCTGAGCAGTGAGTTGGGACACAAAGACACAGAAGGATATGGCTGGAGGGTGAATGGTGGTGGAGGTGAGTGGATGAGAAGGTGAGGAAGGCAGCAATGTGAAGGGCTTTAGGTGCTGGTCAAGAGTTAGACAAATGATGAGAAGCCACAGAAGACTGCAGGGAGTAAAGAGATATGGATAATGCAAGCTCCCAGGTAGGATCACGGCAAACTGATGAGGTAGGAGCCATGCTGGAGGTGGAGAGATGGTCTGAAAGGCTATGGCAAGAATCCAGACAAGAGAAGATGAGGGTCAAATGCAAGTCCATGGCACTGGGGATGAAGTGGAGAGGCTACACTTGAGAAGGTCGTGACTGGATATGCAGGAAGTAGGCACAGAAGAAAAATGTCCAGAATTAAACTCAGGTTTCCACCTCAGGAAAACTGAGTAAATGAGGATGTTACCAGCCAGTAGAAAACAGAGAAGGAAGAAGAACCGTGGGAAGAAGAAAGAGAGTGAAATCAGTTGTGCTGGAGATAGTTAAGGAGCGTTTAAGTGGAGATTGTCACAAGAAAGTTGGGTCTACATGTCTGGAATAGGAGAAAGTAGAACTAAAATATAAATACAAAATATTCTGGAATTTGGATGTCAGAACCAAGGGAAAGGTTGAAATCTCCTAAGCAAAGAAGACAAGAGAACCCAAGACAGAATCCAGTCTCTCACAGGATGGGTTCAGTTCAGTTCAGTTCAATTCAATCGCTCAGTGGTGTCTGACCCTTTGCAACCCCATGGACTGTAGCATGTCAGGCTTCCCTGTCCATCACCAACTCTAGGAGCTTACTCAAACTCATATCCATTGAGTCGGTGATGCCATCCACCCATCTCATCCTCTGTCATCCCCTTCTCCTCCTGCCTTCAATCTTTCCCAGCATCAGGGTCTTTTCCAATGAGGTGCATCAGGTGGTGAAAGTATTGGAGCTTCAGCATCAGTCCTTACAATGACTAGTCAAAGTTGATTTCCTTTAGGATTGACTGGTTTGACCTCCTTGCTCTCCAAAGGACTCTCAAGAGTCTTCTCCAGTGCACCACAGTTCAAAAGCATCAATTCTGCAGTGCTCAGCATTCTTTATGGTCCAACTCTCATATCCATAAATAACTATTGGAAAAACCATAGCTTTGACTAGATGGACCTTTGTTGATAAGGTAATGTCTCTGCTTTTTAATATGCTCTCCAAGTTGGTCATAGCTTTTCTTCCAAGGATCAAGTGTCTTTTAATTTCGTGGCTACAGTCACCATCTGCAGTGATTTTGGAGCCCAAGAAAATAAAGTCTCTCACTGTTCCCATTGTTTCCCTATCTATTTGCCATGAAGTGATGGGACCAGATGCCATGATCTTAGTTTTTTGAATATTGAGTTTTAAGTCACTTTTTCACTCTCCTCTTTCACTTTCATCAAGAGGCTTTTTAGTTCTTCTTCACTTTCTGCCATAAGGGTGGTGTCATCTGCATATCTGAGGTTCTTGCTATCTCTCCTGGCAATCTTGATTTCAGCTTGTGTTTCATCCATTCACAGGATGTGTAGATAAAATGATTATGGGAAAGACATAATATAGGAGAGAGTGGTGTTCTTAAAGTGAAGAGGATTTTGAGGAGAAAGTGGACAAAAGTATCATTGCTACAGAGTAACTAAGAAAGGCTAGACAGGAATTTGGCAATTAGGAAACTGCTGGAAATCTCTGGCTGATATCTTTCCCTGTGTTGCAGGGACTGGGAAACCAGGTACATTTGGGGTGAAGGGGTAAAGGAGTGGAGTTATTGTAGAGTTTATTCCATCAAGAAACTTGACCTTGAAGGCATGGGGGGAGAAGGGCCAGTAGTTATTAATAGAAGGGGGCATTGGATTTGGGGAAGTGTTTTATGTGTCAGAGTCTTGAACATATTTATTGATTGAGAGGAAAGAGCCTGTTGAAAAGGAAGCTGAAGAATCAGATGCTCTTAGGGGGGCAGAAGGGGGTAGATTCTGAAGCAGAGCTGGAGACATTAATTTTCAAGAAAAAAAAAAAAAGGAACAAATCTTCACCTGAAACTGTAAGAATGGCAATGGATGTAAGAAGGTTGTATGTTGGGAAAAAAAGGTTGTATGTGTGTGTGTGTAAGGAAAATTAAGGGACTTCAAGCCTGATGGCCTCTATTACTCAAGAAGTCTGTTTTCATGTCTGGAGAATCAAGAAAGAGAATGGGCACTGGAGGGCACACAGTGTTTTCATGTGTCCTGTGGACACTGGAGGAATGAAACTGAAATGAAAATATCTCCTTCCATATTAATAAACAAGAAATACCACAGTCATCAGTAATTTCTGGTCTCCAAATATGAATCAGGGTTCCTAAAACTGTGATCCAGCAGATGCTGCCACCCCCCATGGTGATTGCTGAGGAGTTGGGGGGCTGCGAGAAGCAACTGTCTGCCACTCCTTAAGATGAACAAGGAAACATGATTGGCCCCAGATAGCTGAGGTGACATGAAAGGAATGAATTCACTGAGCCCAGAGGCTTGCATCTTCCCATATGTAGAATGCTAAATTCCTTAACTGGATACCTGATCTTTGATGTTCAGGCTGCCTTCTCTCTCTGTTGCAAACTTGTATATAGCCTGACTTCCCCTTCTGCCTCCTTAGAGCAGTTTTCTCAGAGCTGCTGAGATGCTGTCGGAGTCCTAAACATTCCCACCAAAGAAAAGAGCTCTCTATTTTCACGTTGTGACTACATTTTTCAATTGACAAAAATTGGAAAGTGGAACTAACAGGGTGTTGAAACCACTGTAGAGATCATAGGTTAGTGGAAATACTGTCGGCAGTATAGAGGTTCAAGTGCCTTGTTCATCTCACACTAATAACTCAGGTCTGACACACATTTAAGCAGGTTGTGTAATTCCTAGAAGCTCAAGGTTCTTTCCCGACGAGTTAAGTATTCAAGTTAATGAATTAATATAAAACCAATGCCAGAGAAGTATGGTGAGATCACTGAATCTGTGGACTTGGCCACTGGTGACCAAGGGCAGGTGTCCCGGGGGTAAGAAAATGCTGTCTAGCTGTTTGGTCTTCACCGAAGACAAGACAATAGACAATGGGCTTAAATTGCAGCCAGATGTCAAGAAAGAACGATAATCTGAGAATACAAGAGGACACAGAGCAACCTGCCTCAGTGATCCTTAGAAATAAGTGCACCTCAGGTGGTTCCGATTCCAGCCGTGGATGATGGCTTATTTGCATTTTTTACATTCCCTTTTAGCTCTATGCCACAGTCTGATGTTAAGCAAAAAGAATATATAGTAGCACACCCCAAACAATGGAGACAGCAGAGTACTTTGTTTTTCTTTGCTTTCCTTTTTATCTTCCTCTTTTCTCTAATGGGCACATGAGAAACAGCTACTATGTAAAAATAATCTGGACATTAAACTAAAACAAGTCATATGTAATTATTAACTGTGTCACAGCCCAATCAAAAGAGAGAGAGATTTAAACCCCTCAGTCCTCTATCCTGCCTTGTTGGTTATCTCTAGCTTGATTAAAGGGAATGATACTCATTTGTAAATGCATTTGGCAAACTTACCCTGCTATTGTTTCCATTATTTTGCAAATTACAGACATTGAGATGAAGGCTCTGTAATTTCCTAGCATTCCCTTTATTCCTGCTTGGAAAACTGGTATTGCCCTGGCATACTTCCACTTTGCTGTTATTTCATTTGAATACAGCAAATTCTTTATTATGATTAACAAAGACTTCTGCTCCATTCCTCTTTGAATATCAGTCTGCTCTTGGAGATGAGTTGATTTTGAGCCCTGCTGTCTCCTTGAATCTCTCAAAGATGTTCACGACAGCAGACACCAGTGTATTCCTAAATGACATGTTTTCTGTGTGTTCCCCCTTTTGAATTTGTTATATGTTTAATAATTTTACCATCGTCTGGAACTTTTTTCTCTTCTATCAACTGTCTGATTCTAAATGTCTCCTACACTTGTTACTTAAAAGCCTGCAAATATGCAAGCAGTTGGGTTAGGTAATCTTGTTATTTTTAAGCTTCTTTCTCTTTTCAGTTTTCCTTTATCCTCATACATACATTTCTCATGATTTTACAATGTTTTGTAAGCAGTCTTGATACCAGGCACTTTGCACACATGTATGCTAATCGTGTTTGACTATTTGCAACCCTATGGACTATAGCCTGTCAGATTCCTCTCTCCATGGGATTCTCCAGGTAAGAATACTGGAGTGGGTTGTCATTTCCTACTCCAGGGGATCTTAATCCAGGGATCAAGCCCGCATCTCCTGGGTCTCCTGCATTGGCTGGAGGATTCTTTTCCACTGGGAAAAGATTCTTTTCAACCTGGGAAGCTTCAGGCACTTCGAGGCATCTTAATAAATAGATGTTCTCCTTGAGCACTATATATTTCTAGTCCATTCATTTATCATTGCACTGGAATCACATTCCCCCCAAGTAAGTCTCTTCCTCCTTAAATCTTGCCTGGATGTCCACCCAATTTAATACTCTGGTAGCAGTCCTCACACTTAGAGAGTACTAGCTAAATATTCGTCTCCTAAAATCAGTCATATTGTTACCCGAAAGCTGGGTTTGGCCCTTGGTGGATATTGAGCCAAAAAACACAACTAAACCAAAGACTGGGAGATGGAAAGATTTATTGCTTGCAGTGAGTAAGGAGACCATGGAAGATTTTTCCCAAAGCAATGTCTCTCCAAGGAGTAAAACTGGGAAAGTTTAAGCTAAGGATATATGCATATTCATGAAAGGCCTTGAGCAGAAGAGGAGAATTCAGCATAGAATTAGGGCAAAGGTTGAGGGCCAGATTATTATTTCTATCGCTGGAAGAGGAACTAGGACTCTGTTTATCACTGAACTACTGTTTCTTAACTGCTTTTCCTTTGTTCCTGCACTCCCTTACTTCCCTTGCTGCTGCTAAGTCACTTCAGTCGTGTCCGACTCTGTGAGTCCCCATAGACGGCAGCCCACCAGGCTCCCCCGTCCCTGGGATTCTCCAGGCAAGAACACTGGAGTGGGTTGCCATTTCCTTCTCCAATGCATGAAAGTGAAAGTGAAGTTGCTCAGTCATATCCGACTCTTAGTGACCCCATGGACTGCAGCCTACCAGGCTCCTCCATCCATGGGCTTTTCCAGGCAAGAGTACTGGAGTGGGGTGCCATTGCCAAAATCATTAATTACTGAGACCTGTGTAAGGGCAAGCATTGTGGCCAGGCTTAGATCACAAAACTGTTGTTGTTGTTCAATCACCAAGTTGTATCTGACTCTTTGCGACCCCATGGACTATAGCACACAGGCTTCCCTGTCCTTCACTGTCTCCTGGAGTCTTCTCAAACTCATGTCCATTGAGTCGATGATGCCATCCAACCATCTTATCCTCTGTCATCCCCTTCTCCTGCCCTCAATCTTTCCCAGCTCAGGGTCTTTTCCAATGAGTCGGCTCTTTGCATCAGTGGCCAAAGTGTTGGAGCTTCAGCATCAGTCCTTCCAATGAATATTCAGGGTTGATTTCCTTTAGGAGTGACTGGTTTGATCTCCTTGCTGTCCAAGGGAGTCCCAAGAGTCTTCTCCAGCACCATAATTCAAAAGCATCAATTCTTCAGTGCTCAGCCTTCTTTACGGTCCAACTCTCATATCCATACATGACTATTGGAAAAACCGTAGCTTTGTCTATAAAGACCTTTGTAGGCAAAGTAAGATCTCTGCTTGTCAAGAAATCTATGCCTGATTCTCTTTCTCTGTGAGCCCCTATCCTATCTGCATACAAAATTTAGAAAAAGTCACATTCAAAGGATTCTTCTAAACCACAAGGCTTGGTAGAAAATGCTGGAAGTGAAATAGGTGCATGATTGTGACTTGGGGACTCCTCTTCCACAATCAGATATCAGAGCACAAAGTTCTTCTCTTATTCCTCTTTGCCTTCATCTCCTCATGCCTTATTTTCCCCTCTCCTCCATGATGTCAGCATCTTTGGGAAACAGACATCATTTCTTTAACCCAGTTGGGCCAAATATATGGAGGAGTATACTGAGGTGAGGGTAGTTTAGCCCCATTTATTCATGTTGGGTAGGTAGCATTGTAGAAAATGAGGATAATACCAGGGGAATTGGTATGTCTTACATTATTGAGTGCTTATTATATGCCAGGTATTATTTCATCTGCTGTACGTGTTTCATCTCAGTTAATCTCCTCAACAATCCAGTGAGGTGGACCCTCAGGATTCAGAGAGGTTGAGGAACATGCCGAAGGCCCTACAGCTAGCCACTGAGTAGCAGATGCAGGGGAACCTTCGATGTCTGATAGCAGAGCTAGAACTACACTCCGTCTACGCAGAGGAAGCACGCAGTGAATTGTTAGCATTCTATGGTGATTATTGTTCAACTATTTCTCTCCCATGTATTGAGTAGTACTGCATGTTAGGCTGTGCTTGACCCTTTCATCTTGTTGACTGAAAAAATAAAATTCACAGATGTTGTGAGTTAAGTTTTATTTGGGGCAACATGAGGACTATAGGCTGGGAGAGAGCATCTCAACTCTGAGGAACTGCTCTGAAGAGAGGTTGGGGAAGTCAGTACATATGTGATTTTGTGAAGGGAATATGTGCAATCAAGCACAATTTTTTGCAAAAGGTTGCTGCTAGTCTCCTGATGGTTGCTTCTAGACATGAAGAGCAGATGTCTCCTATAACAATTTTAGTGCCTTTCTAGATATGAGAGGATACAAGAATTTGTATCCTTATACAATCTTATAAAATCTTCTTCTGAAAATATCTAACTATCTGAAAACCTGTTCTGCCAGTGTTTCCCACACCACAATGTGCCTCAATTCTGAACTCCACCCTGAACTCTTTTTGTGTGTGTTGAAGGTCAGCAATTACACTGGCTAGTGACTTAATCCTTGTAGAGGCAGGTGGCAAGTGCCAGCTTTTAGCTGGCAACCTCATTTAATTTTCATAATAACCAATGGAATTATGGTTTCCATTTAACAATCAAGGAAACTGAATCTCAAAGGCATTTTGTAACTTGCCCAGGATTACTCAGCTAGTGAGAAGGAACGGCCCTGGGCACTCCAACTAGCCCTCACACTCCTTTTATTTCTTTTCAAAGCTTTCTTTGGAGGACATATTGAATTTTTCCTCATTAAGCTCCAGAATCTAATGAGGTCATATTGACAGTCATAACTCGGATATAAATGGCTGGCGTTCCCACCTGCACGAGCCCCGCTCACACACTTATGCTCTTGCTGAGAGCTGCTCCTGCTCTGTGGGGGCACCACTGCCTCCATGGGATCCCCCTCCCCCAGAGGCCATATAGTCCAGTGGCCTCTGGCAAATGGGGAAGAAGGACTCACATTAGCCTTCACTCAGGCAGTGCTGCTGGTGCCCTGGTGCCCTGATGTCTAGAGCTTATTGTTTTAGTGTTTTCCTAAAAATGTAAGAAAACCTCTTTTGCTCTTTATTTACAGCCTGTCTGCTGTCTGATTCAGCTGTGATTGCATGGGGACCCGAGTACGGATCAGGACCACGTGACAGGTAACATTCTGTGTTCAGAATTATCCTCCTGTTCACTGACTAATATGTAGGCTTGGACCCAAGAGCCCCTAATTCTTTTAGGGGGGAAACTCCTTTTCCCAAACTATGTGGCCTGGGCGGAAGGCAGTACCTGTCTCCTACTAGGGAAGCTGAGGGGCCAGAGCCTCCTCTCCTGCAGTCAGAAGGTAAGCACATGGCCTCATTTGACCAATCAGTGCTCTCCTCTGAAACAAGCGGAGAGAGTGATACAAAGACAATAGGGATAAGGAGTCCTTAGGTGAGTCATCCAGTCCTGAGGCCTGATCCTCACACTCCCCTAATGTCTGCAGTTTTCAAGCCTTTAGGTGATTCTCTGAGCTCTATCCTTTACAATAAGTGGCCTTTTATTTAAAAAAATACCCAGGGTGTATTTCTGTTGCACACCATTAAGGAGCCTGAAATGCACACGAATTTACAACGTAAATGTCAAGAAAACTTTGTGGTCCTTTTCCCGCTCCTTTTCATCCCCCTCTCTCTTAACTTCTCTTCTGCTGCCAAGTTCCCATGGGTCAGGTTAGCCAACACTGCTCAGATCCCCTCATGGTGCTAATTTTACTAAGCTTCCCTGTCCAGAACGCAGAGCTCTGGGTTTCCTTCTCCACTTTTTACCACAACGCACGTGACAGCATATCTGAAATTTTCTTCAGCAAGGGCTGCTGTTCAACAGGACTTCATGGTTGTAAAGTGATACCATAAAACCATATATTTTATTTGTTTTGTTTTGTTTTTATAATTTTATTTATTTATTTTTGGCTGCGCTGGGTCTTCATTGCTGTGCGGGCTTTCTCAAGTTGCGGTGAGCAGCGGCTGCTCTTCACTGCAGTACACGGGCTTCTCATTGTGGTGGCTTCTCTTGTTGCAGAGGACAGGCTCTAGGGCATGTGGGCTTCAACCGTTGTGGCTCCCAGGCTTTAGAACACAGGCTCAATAGTTGTGGTGCACAGGCTTAGATGATCCATGGGATGTGGAATCTTCCCAGATCAGAGACTTAATCTGTGTCTCCTGCATTGGCAGGCAGATTCTTTACCACTGAGCCACTAGGGAAGCCTAAAGCCATATATCTTACCTCATAGAATATTCCTGAAACAAAGTCTTATAGGAGCAATAAGTGGACCAAACAAAAGAGCAGCTGTTCTGGCCCCCGTTAAGCTTGTAAAGCAGTGTTATAAGCCAACCCATGAATCCCCTCAGCTCCCTAAGAATATTCACAGCTGATAATGGTTCTGAATGGGCAATAGAAAGAGTATTTGATGGAGCCAACTCCTCCCATCTCTACCACCGTCCCAATGTGTAGTGTTAAACAAATCATTGAACACTTTTGGGTTTTACTTATTGAGTTTGGAAAAATAAGGGCATTATATTTTCTCTAAGTTTCTTTCAATACTATGATTTGAGTGTTACATGTTCCATTAGCTTTTTCATTTTAATAGAAGACTTTTGAAAATGTCAAACTTTTGAGTTCCAAATACATCATCACCATACTGAAATAAAGCTTTATGGCAGGCTAGAAGGAGGAGTTTTGGTTTGCTTGGTTGGTGGTGAGAGAGAAGGGAAGAAGAGAGGCAAGGTACCTCAAATTTTTTGGTTCAGGTTTCCTGACAATTGCAACTCCACAACCAATTCTTTCTCTTACTAGACTAAGAATGCCAAGAGCTCCACCCTTCCCCCTTTCCCCCACCCCAGCATGGTAGGAAGGTGCTCCCTAACGCACTTCCATCTTTGGCTAAAGACAGTTGCTCTCCTGGTATTACCGACCACAGTTCTTGGCCTCCTAAATTAATAGAAAGTACTAAGATGCCAGACAAGAAATTCAGGCAAGGCTTTATTGGGACTCATGCTGGAGAGAGGCAGCAAGAACAAGCAACAGATTTCCTTGTTCCCTCCCTGGTGTGGGGAGGTAGGGGGTGAGCTGCTTCCTTATATGGGTAAGGGTAGGGGTGTATCCGAAATGCAGTCCCTGGATGCAATCTCAAAAACGACAGAATGATCTCTGTTTGTTTCCAAGGCAAACCATTCAATATCACAGTAATCCAAGTCTATGCCCCAACCAGTAACACTGAAGAAGCTGAAGTTGAACGGTTCTATGAAGACCTACAAGACCTTTTAGAACGAACACCCAAAAAAGATGCCCTTTTCATTATAGGGGACGGGAATGCAAAAGTAGGAAGTCAAGGAACACCTGGAGTAACAGGCAAATTTGGCCTTGGAATCTGGAATGAAGCAGGGCAAAGACTAATAGAGTTTTGCCAAGAAAATGCACTGGTCATAACAAACTCCCTCTTCCAACAACACAAGAGAAGACTCTATACGTGGACATCACCAGATGGTCAACACTGAAATCAGATTGATTATATTCTTTGCAGCCAAAGATGGAGAAGCTCTATACAGTCAGCAAAAACAAGACCAGGAGCTGACTGTGGCTCAGATCATGAACTTCTTATTGCCAAATTCAGACTTAAATTGAAGAAAGTAGGGAAAACCACTAGACCATTCAGGTATGACCTAAATCAAACCCCTTATGATTATACAGTGGAAGTGAGAAATAGATTTAAGGGCCTAGATCTGATAGATAGAGTGCCTGATGAACTATGGAATGAGGCTTGTGACATTGTACAGGAGACAGGGATCAAGACCATCCCCATGGAAAAGAAATGCAAAAAAGTAAAATGGCTGTCTGGGGAGGCCTTACAAATAGCTGTGCAAAGAAGAGAAGCGAAAAGCAAAGGAGAAAAGGAAAGATATAAACATCTGAATGCAGAGTTCCAAAGAATAGCAAGAAGAGATAAGAAAGCCTTCTTCAGCAATCAATGCAAAGAAATAGAGGAAAACAACAGAATGGAAAAGACTAGAGATCTCTTCAAGAAAATCAGAGATACAAAGGGAACATTTCATGCAAAGATGGGCTCGATAAAGGACAGAAATGGTATGGACCTAACAGAAGCAGAAGATATTAAGAAGAGATGGCAAGAATACACAGAAGAACTGTATAAAAAAGATCTTCACGACCCAGATAATCACAATGGTGTGATCACTGACCTAGAGCCAGACATCCTGGAATGTGAAGTCAAGTGGGCCTTAGAAAGCATCACTACAAACAAAGCTAGTGGAGGCGATGGAATTCCAGTTGAACTATTTCAGATCCTGAAAGATGATGCTGTGAAAGTGCTGCACTCAATATGCCAGCAAATTTGGAAAATTCAGCAGTGGCCACAGGACTGGAAAAGGTCAGTTTTCATTCCAATCCCATAGAAAAGCAATGCCAAAGAATGCTCAAACTACTGCACAATTGCACTCATCTCACACGCTAGTAAAGTAATGCTCAAAATTCTCCAAGCCAGGCTTCAGCAATATGTGAACTGTGAACTTCCTGATGTTCAAGCTGGTTTTAGAAAAGGCAGAGGAACCAGAGATCAAATTGCCAACATCTGCTGGATCATGGAAAAAGCAAGAGAGTTCCAGAAAAACATCTATTTCTGCTTTATTGACTATGCCAAAGCCTTTGACTATGTGGATCACAATAAACTGTGGAAAATTCTGAAAGAGATGGGAATATCAGACCACCTGACCTGCCTCTTGAGAAACCTGTATACAGGTCAGGAAGCAACAGTTAGAACTGGACATGGAACAATAGGCTGGTTCCAAATAGGAAAAGGAGTACGTCAAGGCTGTATATTGTCATCCTGCTTATTTAACTTCTATTCAGAGTACATCATGAGAAACACTGGACTGGAAGAAACACAAGCTGGAATCAAGATTGCCAGGAGAAATATCAATAACCTCAGATATGCAGATGACACCACCCTTATGGCAGAAAGTGAAGAGGAACTACAAAGCCTCTTGATGGAAGTGAAAATGGAGAGTGAGAAAGTTGGCTTAAAGCTCAACATTCAGAAAACAAAGATAATGGCATCCGGTCCCATCACTTCATGGGAAATAGATGGGGAAATAGTGGAAACAGTGTCAGACTTCATTTTTTTGGGCTCCAAAATCACTGCAGATGGTGACTGCAGCCATGAAATTAAAAGACGCTTACTCCTTGGAAGGAAAGTTATGACCAACCTAGATAGCATATTCAAAAGCAGAGACATTACTTTGCCAACAAAGGTTCATCTAGTCAAGGCTATGGTTTTTCCTGTGGTCATGTATGGATGTGAGAGTTGGATTGTGAGGAAGGCTGAGCGCCGAAGAATTGATGCTTTTGAACTGTGGTGTTGGAGAAGACTCTTGAGAGTCCCTTGGACTGCAAGGAGATCCAACCAGTCCATTCTGAAGGAGATCAGCTGTGGGATTTCTTTGGAAGCAATGATGCTACAGCTGAAACTCCAGTACTTTGGCCACCTCATGTGAAGAGTTGACTCATTGGAAAAGACTCTGATGTTGGGAAGGACTGGGGGCAGGAGGAGAAGGGGACGACAGAGGGTGAGATGGCTGGATGGCATCACTGACTCGATGGATGTGAGTCTGGGTGAACTCCAGGAGTTGGTGATGGACAGGGAGGACAGGTGTGCTGCGATTCATGGGGTCGCAAAGAGTTGGACACGACTGAGTGACTGAACTGAACTGAACTGAACTGAACTGAAGGGGTGTATCCAGGGGGTCCAGCTGGAGAGGTGGCTTAGGTCATTTGCCCTTTGGTGATGTTGTGTGCGGGGGGCATGCTCAGTACTCTGTTTTCGCTCCAGCTCTTCAGAAGTGGCAGTTGTGTTTTTCGTCTTTGTGTACCTTGTCCATAATTTTCCCCAACTGGCAAACATAGTTATTTTCAGTCCCAACTGAGCGACTGATCTGATCTGAACTGATAGTTTGTTTGTATTTTGTTGTTCAAGGAGACGGTTCAAGCACTGCAGCAAAGAGTCCCAGGTTCCAGGTCCCAGCCTGTCTCACTGGTATTAACACTTGTAGAACGTCATTGGTCATCACTCAAATGCAACAATATCAATTCACGTTGGAGTCCTTTGGTTCAAAACACAGTTAGTGGATCCAGTTTCTCTTGGAGGAAATAGAAACCCCCGCTTGTCACTCTGTACAGGACAGGGAAGTTTCTCTTCTTATGGGTACATGTGTGAGTACTAGGTCTCTTCAGTCGTGTCTGAAACTTTACGACCCCATGGGCTGTAACCCCCCAGGCTCCCCTATCCATGGGATTCTCCAGGCAAGAATAGTGGAGTGGGTTGCCATGCCCTCCTCCAGGGGAGCTTCCTGACCCAAGGATTGAACCCACACCTCCTGTGTCTCCTGCATTGGCAGGAGGGTTTTTACCACTAGTGCCACCTGGGAAGCACATGTCATTGTGTTTCTCTCCCTTGAACTGGTGGGCATACATTCACATTACTACCTCAATTACAACTCATACCAAAGAATGTTAGCTACGATTACACTGGTAGTAGTTACTATCTCTTTGATTTTGCTCAAAAGATATAATGTTTGTAAATTCTTTAAAAATAGTACCATTTAGTTTAAACATTTGTATGGAAGAAATGTACTTTTATCCTTATTGTAGATGAAGAAACCAAGTGATGAGAGTATGAGTAACTTTCCCAAAGTCTCACAGACTGAAGGAGGCAGAACGGGGACTATCAACCAGCGATTATCTGTCTCCATAATCTTATTGCTGAAAAAAAATTTGAAGGAGAAGGAAAATTTTCCAGAGCTTGGGCAGATCACCTTGGGAATCGGAGGCAGATAAGCACCTATTTAATCTCTATTCATTTAGACTCAGGGCTCTCTAAAAGCAGGAAGTGGAAGGCGCGAGGGTTTGCCACAATATTTGTCGTTCGTAAGTCAGAAATAAGCAATCAGTCCCTTTTCACGTAGGGCACTATAATAAACACTGGCACAGTCCCTGCAATTTGTTTTTGCAAAGAAAACAGGAAACAAGCACATTTTCACTGTGGCTTCAGTCTAAGGAGGGCTGGCATCTGCTGACTGGAGGCTAGATTTTCTTGTCAATACCCCGTGTTTACTATCCTGGTCACATGAGCAGAGAGAGGAGGATGAGTCACAGTAAAGGACTGCTAAATTAGGAAAATGTAAGCCATTTGTTCCTTTTAAATTAGATGCCCCCAAAGCATTTTAAAGCTTTTTTCCTCAGCAACCATAGTCACAACCTAAACAGCTAATGGACTCCTAATTTGTGCTAATCTAGCTATTATAAGTAAATAAATGTTTTTGTAGCATTCTTTTCCTATGTGAGGGCAAGATTTTGAATTTACTGCTTTTCATCTACAAATGCCAAAACCCTGTAGACTTTCTGTCTTTGTTTTTCTCATGCCCGCTCCTCACTACTTACCTGCAGAGTCATTGAAATACAGTGCATTACTTTGCATGTTATACTGCTGGCAAACAACATCGCAGTTCTTAACCAATATGAATCACTGATCAGCAGCTCTGCAAGGAGTCGAGGGGGTCACTCAATGTGACTTCTCCATTTTATAGATAAAACTGAGGTCCAGCAAGGTTTATGGAATTTGATGAGCTCCAGGTCTCTGTATGCCTAATTCCCATTAAAGTCCCTTTCTTTTCCCTGTGGTACACTTGCACTCTGGGAAATCAGTGTCACTCAAGAAACCCTGATTTGAATGAGTGAAATATATGATGATCAAAACAGTCAGTCAGTCAAGCAAATAAAAGAGCAGATCCATGCAACAGTCATCATCCCTCAGGAGGAGTACTGGGGTAAAGTCACTGGCCAGGAGATTTTCATAGAAAGTACTTCAGTTTACTCTCTAGACCTGCACCCATTCTCTTAATTTTCTTTTAAATTTTGCTGACTTGAATCAGAGCCTGGTTTCTTGTTTTACCCAAACTTAGCAATGAGGTCCGAGACATCTGGATTTATTCACACATAAACATGAGGTTGCCTGTTTTGAGCTTTATTTTCATACTGCAGCTCTTTGAAAAACCTCTGATTGGTGTTTCTCCAAATGAATAGAGCTGTGCAGAGCACAGAGCAAGCACAAAATAATTGTTGTCAATGATGGTATTGACCGGGATAAAGTATGGGAGACGATAGAAAGGGTGATGGTGGGGGGTCATTTCAGGATTGAAAAGGTGGATAAGGGAAAAGAGAGGTTGAAGCTTGGGTAGCGAGGGCAGAAGTGATGAGCACAGGAATTATGTAGGAGAACATGAAACTGGTGATGCAAATTACCCATGTGTATATTACATATAAAACAAATTATCCACGTGTATATTAAATGAGAAGGAGATAGAGCAATTTTTCCATTAAATTCCAAGCAACGGGCTAGTTTATAGTAAGCCATCTTAAAGTCAATGGCATGGTTAATACTTTGTGGTGAGAAGAAAGTCAATGAATTCAAAGCCAAATGCGTAGCTTTGCAAGCACTGACTTGTGAAGTAATCCACATTTAGGCTTTAGAGAGAATGTTCACATCAAGGAGCCTCGTAATTTGACATTCCTGGGTGCAATAATGGAGAAGGAAATGGCAATCCACTCCAGTGTTCTTGCCTGGAGAATCCCAGGGACGGGGGAGCCTGGTGGGCTGCCATCTATGGGGTCGCACAGAGTCGGACACCATTGAAGCAACTTAGCAGCAGTAGCAGCAGCAGGGTGCAATAAAGCAAGAATGTTCAGGGCACTTTGGTGAGCATGGACACATTGACCAGATTTCAGGACATGAGTCTCTAATATTTGGTCCCGTCTCTGTGGAGCAGTAGCTCTGATTACAGTGTTTTCAATAAACACTTTCGAAGATATGACTCTGGGGAGAAGAATACCAAGCCTGTGATTGCGACTGCAGCACAAATTGGCTCTGAGGGTCCTTTAATGAAAAGATTTCCACGTCACCTCCATCCACCTTTACCCCCCCTTCCCCCAACCACCTCAATATTCTGGCCATGTTAGAGTGGATGTGAATTCCATAAACTGCATATGAGAAAACAACAACAACTGTATTTTTAGTGTCAAAACACAGAAGGGAGAAGGGAGAGGGAATACGATTTAAGTGCTACAGACCCTTGGGACTCACAGCTATCTTGTTCCTTGGGGCTTAGAAGCTTCTTTCTGGCAGATGCTCCCTTGAAAGGTGGAAACAGAGTTCAGACTTATAGCAGTAGGGGCTTTCCAAGTGGTTCAGCGGTGAAGAATCTGCCTGCCAATGACCAAGATGCAGTAGACCAGGTTCAATCCTTGGGTCAGGAAGATACTCTGGAGAAGGAAGTGGCATCCCTCTCCAGTATTCTTGCCTAGAGAATCCCATGGACAGAGGAGCCTGGCGGGCTACAGTCCAGAGAAGCGCAAAGAGTCCAACACGACTGAGCATGCACTCACTTACAGCAGGTTAGGGTTCAGGAGGCCTTGATGGGTGCTATGGGATTTGGGGAAAGATGGTATCAGTTGTGTTTGCAAGCTGTGTTTCTGTCTTGCAAGTGTGGTAGGTGGAGTTTTATGAGCAAATGTTTTCAGTTTCCTCCCTCTCAGGCCCTCCTCTCTTCCATGGATTTCTGTGCCTCCCTACCCACCTACTACATGAGAATCTAGTTGGATTCCTGGATGGTTTATGAACAAACCTTGGGAGAATTGAAGAGGGTAGACTAGATAAAAAGGGGGCCAGAGAAGTGAGGATTGAAATGGAAAGGTTGGTGGAAAGGGAATGCTGCTGCTACTGCTGCTAAGTTGCTCCAGTCGTGTCCGACTCTGTGAGACCCCATAGACGGCAGTGCGCCAGGCTCCGCTGTCCCTGGGATTCTCCTGGCAAGAACACTGGAGTGGGTTGCCATCAGCATCTCAGTCACTCTATGATGTCTGACTTTTTGTGACCACATGGACTGTAACCTGCCAGGCTCCTCTGTCCATAGGATTGTCCCAGCAAGAATACTTGAGTGGGTTGCCATTTCCTCCTCTAGGGTAGGTAGTGTGGTAATGCTGAGCTACAAAAGAAGAAGAGAGGAGAGAAAACAGGGTGGCTATTCAGGAGAGGGAAGTTTTTTGCAAATGAGGGATGCTGAAGGAGTATACAAAACCTGTGAGTGTGAAAGAAGGGGCTTGCCCTCAATTAGAACCTCTGAGAGAGATGAAAATAAAGATTCAAGTCTTCTTAAATTGCTACTTGGCAGCTGGCTAGTCCTTTGAATATAGAGATGAGACACAGGAGATCTGCTTATATTTGGGTTACACAATAAAGGTGGAGACTTAAATACCCTCTGGTATAAATTGTCTCTTTTTTTCTAAGAAAGAAACCCAGGGAATTCCCTGGTGGCCTAGTGGTTAGGATTCAGGGCTTTCACTGATGTGGCACAGGTTCCATCCTTGCTCAGGGAACTGACATTTGGCAAACTGTGTGGTGTAGTCGAGAAAAAAAAAAAAAAAGGAAAGAAACCCAAATGATGTAGAGATCTTTGACTGCAATAAAGATTGGTGAGAAGCCAATAGCTCTGAGAAGCCGTGCTCAGTCACTTCAGTTGTATCCGACTCTTTGCGACCTATGGACTGTAGCCCGCCAGCGTCCTCTGTTCATGGGATTCTCCAGGCAAGAGTAATGGAGTGGGTTGCCATGCCCTCCTCCAGGGGACCTTCCCAACCCAGGAATCGAACCCATATCTCTGGCATCTCTTACATTGTAGGTAGTTTCTTTAACCACTGAGCCTCTTCGGAGACCCATTGGCACCCTATGTATGCTACGCTATGCTAAGTCACTTCAGTTGTGTCCGACTCTGTGTGACCCCATAGACGGTAGCCCACCGGGCTCCCTCGTCCCTGGGATTCTCCAGGCAAGAACACTGGAGTGGGTTGCCATTTCCTTCTCCAGACCCCCTAAATCTTGTTCCCATTAGCTCATGATATTAGAATGTGGAGAAGCAAACCTCTTCTCCAGGGGATCTTTCTGTCCCAGGGATCGAACCTGGGCCTCCTGCATCGCAAGCAGATTCTTTATCGTCTGAGCCACGAGGGAAGTCCCTCTGAGAAGCTCAGCTCTCCTTATTATGAGACATTGGAAACATATTCTATATGATTTAGACTGAGATGCTTAAAGAAGTTGTCTTTGCAGGGCACTGGTTGTATGGCTGTATCAGATGGCGCTGTATCTCTGCAAATGATGTTTCTTGCAGAGAAATTGCCCCTCCTACATCAAGAATGTGAACTGTAAGACATCCTCAGTTACAGAAGCAGGTGATATCCTGGGAAGTTCAAAAGCTGAGAGAACTCTTCAAAGACATTGAGATCCATTGTTTTAGGAAGATTACATTCCAGAGACATTCATTCAACCTACTACCTCCTTCTTGCTTTCCAAGTTAAATTTCAGGAAATGGAAGTTTGGGTTATAAACTAGCTGAGAGTTTCATGTAATTTGTTCATCATGACCATAGTTACAAAGGGCTCTGCTCATTAAGGTATCCAGTTCTTTTTCTTGTTTTTAAAATTTTCTATTTTAAGAAAATAAAGAATGCCCCTCAGAAAATAACTCTAATTACTGCTTTCAATCTTTCAGAAGGTCCTAGTCTGGTCATTAGAGCCCCCGTTCTGGTCAAATCTTCATTTCTTCTTCGAAGATTACTTTTAGCTGTTGCTTCATCCATTGTGTGATCAAAGGGAATGCCCCTGGGGTACCTGTTTAAAGAATGGGTGCTATAAGAGGGAACTATAAACAGCCCCAGACGGGGGACTCTTTGCAAGGCTTTGGTATAAAACAATTGCCTGAGTATAACTGAAAATTCCTATTTATGTATGAGGTAATATTTCTTAAACCTTGGCTTTAAAATCGGTCTGGGACATTAAATCTCTCAACCTCCCACTGTCCCCTCCCTTAGTGAACTCTGGGGAACAACTACCGAACCAAACCAAACCAAACCCAAAACTGTACTTTGAATTCCCTTGTGTTTCAAGACATACACGTCAGAGGAAACTGTTTAAAATGATTTACCCCAATACAAACGATTGTGAGGGAGAAGCAAGGAAGAAAAAGTTGCCAGTTCACAAGATCACTTTTCCTCTACTTACTGCCTGCTTTTGCTGACCTGACAAGTTAAAAATACGTTCTTTCCTCAGAGCATTTTAAACGTACTTGTAGCAATATTTTGAAAGAGGAAAAAGAGTCCTGTTTGCTTCCACCCACAGGCCTCTTGGACTTTGTTTCCCTGAGCATGATCCTGGGTTTGGAAGCCCTCCAAGCGACAGAAAATTGGCGGGTTCCTCATCATTGATTCCTCGCTAGCTCTTTGGGGAGAAGAGTCCTGCTCAGGACTTGGCCGTATTCTTAGCTTGGCGCCCTAGCCAGTTACTAAAAGTTCAAGGAACTTGACAGACAGAGGCTGTTTGTCTGGTGAAGCGATGTGAACTGGCTGGGCTGAGCCTGCCATCTCACGCCGGCACCTTCTGTCTCCTTCCAGGGAAGCGTGTTTCCGACCAGGCTCTCAAGGCTGTTCTCTGTGTGAGAAGACCTTTGCCCATCATGGGTGGCACTGGCCCTGTGTTGAGGCGAATTTTGGATCTTTCTAGAATCCTAATCCATACAGTTTCATAGTGTACTGCAGGAGCAGTGGTGGTGTGTGTGTGTGCACGCATGTGCACGCATGTGTGTGTGTGTTTTATCCAAACAGTTTAAAAAAAAAGACAGAAGGCTAAGACAGATTTCCAGGAAACAGACTGTGTTAGTCTAGACTAGCAAAATCTAGCCAATTTAATTTCTGAATTTGTGATCATTATTTCCATACTTATTTTGTATTTAATCTCCGTAAGAATGAGTTCAAAAGTGAGAAAAACAATGTTTGTGCCCTGAGCTTTCAAATGACCAACCAATTTCAACTAGATGCCATGCTGGCATCTAGAGAGTTAAAATTTCAAGGATTAGATTTCTATATTGTTTCTATGAAAAAGAACCTTTGTGTGCATCTTAAAAAGCCTACTGTTTTTTTAATAGCAAAAGCAACACATGTCATTGTTGAAACTTTAGGAAAAAATAAGCAAAAAGAATAAAATTAAAATCATATGTGTTCTCGCTATCCAGATATAAGATAACACTGTTTTGTTAGGTAGGAATTGACTGAATTAGGTAGAACAAAATTTGAATTATGGGTTTAATGGTACGATTCAGAGCAATTCATCTACTTAAGCATTAATTTTCTCTAATTTTCTCTCTGTAAAATGAGAAACCTGTGTTTATAAGAGTGTTGGAAGATTGTGGCAAAGTTCTGGGGCACAAAAATAATTGTTGATTGATAATATCTGTATTTTACTGCCTAAACTACTCATCTTATGGCTTGTTATTAATTTTGTACCACCTTCCAAACATGAGCTCATTTAATTAGTCTTATGCTTCTTTCCTGTGTTGCAATGACATGAATTTATGGCTCTAGTATTCTGGTTCTTGGGTCTGTTACTTAACACTTGTCTGGGAAAAGAAGTATACAGAGCCATATTTTGTAGTGAGCAAATCTAGTTTCTTCACTCCATTATTTTTGGCAGTCAATGATGTTGAGGCAAGTCTGAGACCAACTTGATTTTCCTCTTTTTTAAAACAAATTTTATTTACTTATTTGCTGGGCTGCATCAGGTCCTTGTTGTGTCCTGTGGGGTCTTTCCTTGCGGCTCATGGACTCTCTAGTTGTGACACACAGGCTCCGGAGCACAGAGGCTCAGCAGCTGCAGCTCATGGACTCCGGAGCGTGGGCTCAGTAGTTGTGCTCAAGGGCTTGGTTGCTCCGCCGCACATGGGATCTTAGTTCCCTGATCAGGAATCGAACCTGAGTCCCCTGCATTGCAAGGTGGATTCTTAACCCTTGAACCACCAGGGAAGTCCTAATTTTTTCTTTAAAGGTAATTTATTTTACCTAGTAGATGCTTGAAGATTTTCTTCAAGTTCAGTGATGTACTCAGGGTAAACTTTGATATTGATATTGTAATTTAAAGGTTCCTGGAACATGGTATTCACTTTTCATCTATAGTTTCAGTAGTATCTTAAAATTCAGACAATTCTCTTGTATTATATCTTATTTTGAGGTTTTTCAACTCAAATGTATCCCTTATTCTTATATTGGATTATGTCTATCTACCATATATTGTTTTCTGTATAATTGCCTTGTTATTTTCATTTGTATCCACTGGGTCAGTAATTTAATTTTCAGCAGTCTTTATTCTCTTTTAATTTTATTAGCTCTAAAATGCTGCTGGTTTGTCTTTCAATTTGTTTACTTCATCTAGAAATCATCTTTTTAAAAATCTCATTTCCTTTCTATTTTATTGATTTGATCTTTTTATTTGATTGTACTATAATGAGAAAGAAGTTGACTAATGTGCTTCTGTAGCTTGAGTTAAACTTTTATCTAGATTAGAATTTTGCATAGTATGATGTCTTTTTCCCTCTTTATTTTCTTCCGCTTAATGCTTTTTTTCAGAATTTTTATTTTATTGTATTCTTTTATGTATTTTTAATTAAACTTTTTACTTTGAAATAATTGCAGTTGCACATACAGTGGTAAGAAACAATATAGAGAAATTTGGGGTATTCTTTGTCAATTTCCATCAGTGATAACATCTCATAAAAACTATACTACAATATCACAACTAGGATACTAGGGTATTGGCATTACTACAACCAGTCTTATTCAGATTTCCCAGGTTTACTTATACAGGCATCTCTCAGAACTATTTTAGGTTTGGCTCCAGACCAACAAAAGTGAAAAGTGCAAAAGAAGTGAATATTATAATCAAGCAAGAATGGAGCTGGAGGAATCAACTTTCTGGATTTCAGGCCATTCTACAAAGCTACAGTCATCAAGATAGCATGGTACTGGCACAAAACCAGAAGTATAGACCAATGGAACAAGATAGAAAGCCCAGAGATAAATCCACACACCTATGGATACCTTATCTTTGACAAAAGAGACACGAATATACAATGGGGCAAAATAGCCTCTTCAATAAGTGGTGCTGGGAAAACTGGACAGCTATGTGTAAGAGAGTGAAATTAGAACACTTCCTAACACCATACACAAAGACAAACTCAAAATGGATTAAAGACCTAAGTGTAAGACCAGAAACAGTTAATTTTTGTATGTGGCATAGGTCAGGGGTCCAATTTCATTCTTTCGTATGTTGATATTAGTTGTTACAGCACCATTTGTTGAAATGACTATCCTTTACTTGTTGCACTGTCTTGGTATCCTTCCCCAAAATCACTAGACCACAAATATGGAGGTGTTTTTCCCTCTGAACTCCCAGTTCTGTTCCATTGAGCTATATGTCTATTCTCATGGTAATCGTTGCTGCCTTCTCTCTACTCCTGTGTGTGTCCTGTCCCTCTCCCTCCCTCCCCAATTCACTCATACACATGACTACTTTTTATTTTTTGGCTGTGCTGGGTCTTCGTTTCTACATGTAGGCTTTCTCTAGTTGCAGTGAGTAGGGGCTACTCTTCATTGCAGCATGTGGGCTTCTCATTGTGATGGCTTCTCTTGTTGCAGGCTTTAGGACACACAGGCATCACTAATTGTGGCACACAGGCTTAGCTGGCCCATGGCATGTGGGATCTTCTCAGACTAGGACCTGAGCCTGTGTGTCCTCCATTGGCAGGTGGATTCCTAACCACTAGACCACCAGGGAAGTCCTGAACATGACTACTTTTAGATTGCCATAATTTCCCTTAGAGTCTCATCTCTGCTGCATCTCAGGGCCTTGGATGTCTTATTGCAGTCCTCTGCCTGTAATCTCTTGGTTCAGACACCCATGGTCTGCAGTCCTCCTGCAGCTCTCCCTGTGGCCACTGCTTTCAGCCACCTTCACTTTGATATTCCAATTACACCATGGTTCCTAGCAGCCCTCTGTGTTAGGCAAGACTGAAACAGTCACTTATGTAACTCCCAGACAAGCCTGAAGAGTGCAAACAGGTTTCATTTTTTTCCTTCTGTCCTGAGAAAGGAACTGGGAATTGGATGGCTTCCTCAGTTCACCACAATGGGGTGGAGATGGGAAAGGGGTGAACAAAAACACCAGAATGTCCTACCATTTTGAGTGTGACTTCTTGTTTCGCGATGGGCCTGGTTGCTGTAGATCCCAGCTAGTGTCTACAGTTCCCACAAAACTGCTTGGTGTGTGTGTTGTTCACTTGGTGTTTCACGGGAGAACGGAGCCTGTAGCTTCCTAGTCCACTGCGTGCTGGTGTCGCTGCCTGCTCCGCCATTTTTAAGTTTCTCACAAGTGTGTTGCCTCGGCTCTGGCAACGGTGTTTCCCGCCCTTGGTTGCACAATAGATCACTTGGGGAGTTTTAAGAAAAATCCCAATATCCAAACCACACCCCAGACCAATTCAATCAGAACCCACAGAGAATGGACCAGGTCATCAGGATTGTTTTCTTTTTTCCGACATTTTTCTTTGGTGGTGAAAATATAAATAGACAAAATTTGCCACTTTAACCATTCTTCAGGGTAGAATTCATTAAATCATTCATTTACCTGCACTCATGAGTTTTGCAACCATCCTTCTCTAGAACTTTATTATTCCAAGCAGAAACTTAGTATCCATTGATCACCAACTCTTCCTTCCACTGTCCTCTCCAACCCCTGGTAATCACTATCCTAATTTCTGTCTCTAGGAATTTGTCTATTCTAGACACCTCTTGTAAGTGGAATCACACATTTGTCCTGTTGTGTCTGCCTTATCCACTTAGCATAGTGTCTTCAAGTTTTATCCGTGTTGTGACCTGTGTTAGAATTTCCTCGTTAAGGGTGAACAACATTGCACTGTGTGTATATACCACATTTCGTTTATCTGTTCATCTGTTGAGGGACACTTGAATTGCTTCTACCTTTGGCTCCTGTGAATATACTGCCGTGAACTTTGGTATATAAATATGTATTTGAGTCCTTGGTTTCAATCCTTTTGTGTGTATACTCAGAAGTGGAACTAGGGGATCATATAGTAATTCTTTAATATTTTGAGGCCCCAACATCAGTATGCCTTCAAGTTCCCCACGAGACTCCAGGGTGCAGCCACATTGACTTTTACTGCCATAGAAACGTAATTGTTTCTTTCAGCTAAATGTTACCTCTTCTCTTCTGAGTTCAGTTAACCTTTTAATGAATCTGCCTTATGGCATCTGTTTATTTCTATGTTACGTTATTTATGTTGTTATATACAGTATTTGTGCTGGATGCCGAGTATACAGTGACAAGCACAAGCCCCCTCCAAACTAACTGCTTTCATAAAGCTTGTAATTAATTGGAAGAGACAGATATTAATTACACAATCATATAAATGTATAATTACAAACTGAATTATCTGCTAAGAAAGAAAGAAACATGGTTCTGTTGAGGGCAAATTAAGAAAGAAGATGACCTAGATTGGAGATAGGGGTTAGGGAGTCTTCCCTAAGGAAGAACTGCTGGAGTTTAATTCAAAATTATGAGGAATTATGTCAGCATCTAGTAAGAAGAAAGATCATTCCAGGTAAAATAAACATGAAACATGGTGCATGAAAGGAAGGTCAGTTTGTCTAGGATATGGGAAGCCAGGGGCCAATGTTGCAAGAAAAAGTTGACCATTAACAGGGGATGGACCATCGAAGACATTGCAGGTATGTTAATGATTTGGGTCTTTATGTAAGAGCAATAGGAAGCCATTGAAGGGTTTTAAGCATTGTAGGGTTTTTAGGAAAGATCATTCTGCTGATGTGTGGAGTAGGAATTGGATGGGATTAGAGTGATTTTGAGGAAACAGGTGATTACAGTGGTCCAGGAGAGATGCTGCTTCCTTGGATGAGGGAGCTGGCAGTGGTGATGGAGAAAAGTGTCAGAGTTGAGAAATACTTAAGATGGATGATCTTTGATGATAGATTTGATACAAGCAGCCAGGTGAGGGCATTGTCAAGATTGATGTCTACTTTTCAGACTTTCCCAAAGCTTTGATATTATGACTATGCTTGACTAAACTTTGCATATCTCCCGAGTAGCCTGCACAAAACATATATTCACTGAAAAATAATCTTCAAATGAATGAATGAGTCAATAAACCAACCATTATATTATATTGGACACACTCATATCAAGCAAACTAATAGTATTATCTTCTAGATTCTTTTTTTTTTCTACAGATGGATATTTGCATGATTATCTGAACTGAATTCAATTGAATTCATTATAATGAATTGAATTAAATTCAGAATTTTTCTCCTGCTACAGCTAGCATTGTGCTAGGCACTGGAAATACATATATAGGCAGTATATTATCTGCCTATAGATAGTTCCAAATATAGTGGAAAAAATACACACAAATACATAGCTACAACAAAGTATAATTATAAAAATTATAAATGCATACTTTAATTGCAGAAGAAGCATAGAGGAGGCAGTGATTTTTTTCCCCTAAGATAGCAAGGAAGCTTCCCAAGGCAGAAACAGAAGTGCAACATAATCCAAGCTGAGGCTTTTTTTTTTTTTAATGTACTTGCATAGGTGGGAAAATAGCAAGCTTATTTTGATTAGAGCATGGGATACCAGACAGACAATGCCATCAAGGTGGAAAAGGAGCTGAGAAAGATGAAGGAAGAGGGATATTTGATCAGAGGCCAGAGCATCATGACAGCATAAAGACTGGAAAGAGTGAAGAGGCCAAAGTATACTCCCTAGTACATTGATCCTAAGATATTTTTTTTAATTAAAGGATTTTGTGGTCAAATAACTTTGGTAGACATGAATAATTGCACCTTGGAGATTCGTATGTGCACTGGCATATCAAAGGCTCTGCAGGAGAGACATTGGTTTAATTGTGTTCAATACAGTATTTCTCAAACTTATTTGAACAGTAAAACCCCTCTTCTCCCATTTAGCATCACACCTATTGACATCCTGCAGGAGATGGCAGTTTGAAAAGTGCTGTATTGGGCTATAGATTGGAAATGGTTGTCAACTACAAACTGGCACTTGCCATCCACCTCTACAAGGATTAAATGATGTGCTTCTGCAGCTGCTGATTTTCAAAACCCCCTAAAAAGAGTTTCGGGTTGAGAGCAGAAACGAGGTACTCTGTGCTCTGGGAAAAACTAGCAGAATAGGTCTTCAGATAGTTAGATATTTTCAGGAGCTGATTTTATGAGCCCAATTCTTATATCTCCTCATATCAGAAAAGCAACAGAATCCTTCATGGTGATATTTGCTCCTTGTGACTAGCAGAAACCTTCTGCAAAAAAAAAAAAAAAAAAATACGTGTTTGACTGAATATACTCCCTCTTCACCAAAACCACATATATACTGACCTTCCCCTCTATGTCTTTGAACCAGTTTCTCAGAGCTATCGGAAATGCTGTCTCCTGGGGCATAGTCCTCATTTTACCCCAAATAAAACAACTCACAACTCTCACCTTGTGCATTTTTTTTTTAAGTCAATGGTTTTTTATATGGTTTTGCTGTCATCAGGGTCAAGGTATAAAGTGTGTTTTTGCTGCTAATGAGTGTGTATGATGTGACAATAAATCTTTCAAACGGAACACTGAGCTGAGCAGGATACAATAGAGAGCAGGGTTCAGCTCTCTGCTGGCAGGAGGCAAAAGAAGAAAGACACCAATTGGACGTTTACTAAAACGCCCCAAATGCCACTCCGAGAGTAGGAAAGACAGGGTGGTTAGACTCCTAAACTCTGGTGACCCTGTAAGTAGTGGACTGTTTTATAAGCACTGTGACACATTGTTACGCTCTAGTAGTGATGCTGCTGTCATTATTACTGACTTGTTTAATGTTGTTTTGAACTATCCCTCCTTTTGAGATTACTGCCCACGATTCTAATATTTGAAAGGTTCCTTGAAAAGAAGAAGTTGAAACTCATTGCTACACCCTTGTCAGTGACTGAGGGACACCCAGTGTGTCCATCCCAATTCTAAGGGACCAGCCATTGGGCGGGCGGGGTTCCAGTCAGATGAGCAGAGCTCAGTGGCTGCTATTGTTTTTCTATGTCTGGCATCTATTTCCCCTTTTGGTAAAACATCCTGATTTTCCTTTCAGGAACAATATCCTGAAATTTACTTTGAGTAGTTCAGTATAAAAGAACCATCTTATTCCTATGTGGTAGTACAGCATATTGCTCTTTTCCTCAAGTTTCTATATTACTCTTCTGTTAATAAATTCTTTTGTTACCCAATGGTGCATGGGTTTCTTCTATGATGATTTTGTCCAAGGGAGCAAAATCTTTTTATTTTTTATAGGATCCTTCCTACAGGTCCTAGATCGTACACGTCATACCACTGGGACTAAAAATACAATGAATAAATGATGACTCATGGGAAATAGATGGGGAAACAGTGGAAACAGTGTCAGACTTTATTTTTTTGGCCTCCAAAATCACTGCAGATGGTGACTGCAGCCATGAAATTAAAAGACGCTTACTCCTTGGAAGGAAAGTTATGACCAACCTAGATAGCATATTCAAAAGCAGAGACATTACTTTGCCAACAAAGGTTCATCTAGTCAAGGCTATGGTTTTTCCTGTAGTCATGTATGGATGTGAGAGTTGGACTGTGAAGAAAGCTGAGTGCCGAAGAATTGATGTTTTTGAACTGCGGTATTGGAGAAGACTCTTGAGAGTCCCTTGGACTACAAGGAGATGCAACGAGTCCATTCTGAAGGAGATCAGCCCTGGGATTTCTTTGGAAGGAATGATGCTAAAGCTGAAACTCCAGCACTTTGGCCACCTCATGTGAAGAGTTGACTCATTGGAAAAGACTCTGATGCTGGGAGGGATTGGGGGCAGGAGGAGAAGGGGATGACAGAGGGTGAGATGGCTGGATGGCATCACTGACTTGATGGATGTGAGTCTGAGTGAACTCCGGGAGTTGGTGATGGACAGGGAGGCCTGGTGTGCTGTGATTCATGGGTTCGCAAAGAGTCAGACACGACTGAGGGACTGAACTGAACTGAACTGAACTGAGATATAGCATAAAATATCTCTTTAATCAATTAGAGACTTGCTAACCCACTTCATTGCAATGTAAGCCATTATAGGGTACCCAACAGAGACCACCTAACTCTCATTTTCTCTGAATAATAATTACAGCAGGCTTTTGTTTCTGGCTTCTTCAGGACTTACCCATAAGTTCAGATCAAATGGCACCCTGGCAGCCTTTATATTTTCCAAGAGAAAAGAAGTATTATCTTGGTATTCCACTCACAGAAATTTGCTTTTGCTTTTCCTAGGGTTAAAGTTCTTGGTTTGCAACCTTTAGTGTGCTTTCAAGTATTTTTTATTTGATCTCCCTTTTGAAGCTCATGTAGCTCTTCCAAGTCTAGAATAAAACAATTCTTCCTTCTATCCTTGGATTTCTTTAAAAACAAATAAAAATAAAAGACATCTCATTCTCTAGTCCTCTCGGCTTATAATATGATTTGGAACTCATCTAAAAAGGTAAGTTTTACCTGAGGAAATTTTGGTCCCAGTGTATTCATCTTTCTTGTACAATTGTAGTCTGATCTAAGCTCACTTTACTTTTAAATTCTCTCACTTGGATGAGACAAGTTTATTCAAAATAATATGAACTTTTGGGTGAGTCTCATACGATTTTTCATGGAGTTGAATACTAGCATATTAATAGAGCAGCAGGAATAGAACTCTACTAAGCCATTGTATATCGTGTGTGCCCAGGTGCTCAGTCATGCTTATCTAACATGCTCCCTAGGACAAAATAGGACAATTTTTACCACTTCCAGCAGAGAAAATCAGAGTTCTTCTATTGGAATATCAAGGGCTCATTTACATTTCCTTTACATGTTACAAATTTTACAACTGTAAAGGAAATGTAAACGAGCCCTTGATCCAATAGAAGAGCTCTGATTTTCACTGCTGGAAGTGGTAAAAATTGTCTTAGGGAGCATGTCAGACAAGCACACCTTGTTTCAGTAAAACTCACTGGGTTTTAAGAAGGAAAGACCATGACTTTATCCATGTCTGGAAATCTTGAAAGGCTTTAGTGCCAGAGTAAGCAGAAAGTATTAATAGACACAGTTGTCATCTTGGATTTTTTAAAGGTGTAAAGAGAAGACTGGGCTTCCCTGGTGGCTAATCCCCAACACAGAAGCTTCCCAGACCAAGACCGGATCAAGTAGGATATTAAAATGATGTACTTTATATGAGAAAACAGGTCTCTGGTGACCCAAAGGAAAATTATAGCATAGCAGGTCCAGTAATATCCCACTGTTCTGAATTCATTAAGGAAAAAGGGAAACTTCACACTGGTAAAATGTCTGGATCATGTCCACTTATTTTCACTCATTCCCAGGTGGCTCAGTGATAAAAGAATCCACCTGCCAATGCAGGATACGCTGGTTCAATCCCTGGTTTGGAAAGATTCCCTGGAGGAGGAAATGGCAACCTGCTCCAGTATTCTTGCCTGGAAAATCCCATGGACAGAGGAGCCAGGCGGACTACGGTCCATAGTGTCGGACAGAGTCAGACATGACTGAGCATGCATTCATTTAAAAAAAAAATTGCAAAATTCCTGCTACATACCAGGAACCATCCTACGTGCTAGAAATAGAGTAGTGGAGAGACAGGCCCTGCCCTTGTGCAGTTCACTTTCCAGTGGGAGACAGACAACTTATGTAAATGAAATTAATAACTTTCTCTTATTGGCAACAATGAGAATGTGAACAGAGAAACAGGATAGAGCATGACTGGTAGCGGCTGGAGTGAGGTGAGGACTCGACGAGGACCATCTAGGACACTGACCTCCAGGACTAGAGGTTCTGACCTTTCACCACATCAGAACTGGAGCTGACTGGTGAGAGAGAGTCAGTCCTGTGAAGGTGGCAGGGGAACATTTTAGGCACAAGAACAGCAAAAGCAAAGCCTTTGTTTACCTTTCTCTGTCTCTAGAAAATTGGGTGAAAGACTTATCCATCCAGTTCTTGAAGGGGTGTCCTAGCATTGGAGAACCGCAATGCAATCGGCGTATGCCCGGAGGCTTTGGTGGGGGAGCTGATTCTTATGAGACGCTGGCTGTATTTTCTCCTGAGGGGCACTCGCAGCCACAACCTTGGTGGGAGGTGGGACTGCAGTTGGAGGTGCTAGACCTGAGCTGGTGTGTGCCCGGGCTTCTCCTAGGCTCCACAGCGGTCATCACCCTGACTACTGGGGGCAGGAATGGGGCCTGACTGGCTGGAGCAGGAGCCCTGAGGTAATGTTTCTCCTGGGTAGGACGGAAGTCTCTTTTGTGGTTGGGGTCTTGGCCAGGGCTTGTGAGCACAGGGCTGTGCTTCTCTTCTATTCACATTGCCCTCTGTGAGCATGCCTTGGCTAGAGACTGGGTCAAGGTCTGAGAAACTGGAGTCACACTCATAAGCTGGTTTCACCCCCTCGCAAGTATGTTCACAAAGTGCGCCAGCAATGGTGGGCTCAGCCCTGGGGCTGCTCTGCTCCTGCCTGAGTGTGTGCATAGATGTGTGCTGGCGAGTTGCTCCCACCCTGGTCAAGGCTGGGCCTGGACCGAGGTGGTTCCTTCTCTCTAAATGTGTCTTCTCCTGGGCACCTGTGACCTCTGCCTCAGTGGGAGCCTTGCAGGAACAAGAAGGGTTGGAGTAGGAACCAGTGTGGGTAGGGGCTCCTGAGGGCAGGCCTGGCAAACTGGCCAGGGGACGAGCGTTTCTGCATCTGCTGCCTCTGTGCTGTGCCCTGGAGCAAGCAAGCCTGTGCTCTTGCTCTTCAAGAGTGGGTCTAGGTTCTCACAGCACTCCAGTAGCCCCCTTGGTTTTCAAACAAGTTAAGGGGGTGCTGGAGAAGTGAACTCGCTGGGACTTACATTCCTAGTGGGAGATCCAGAAGAAAAGCGGGATGTCACAGGCTCAGGGAACCTTGCTGAGGAGCAAGGGGTTCAAGCTGTGTATTAGGCATCCCAGTACTGGGGTCCCACATGGGGAAGATAAGCCCTCATGTTATTGTTGTTCTTAAGACTCTTGAGCGTCCCTTGGACTGCAAGGAGATAAACAAGTCCATCCTAAAGGAAATCACTCCTGAACATCCCCTGAGAGGACTGATGCTGAAGCTGAAGCTTCAATATGTTTGTCACCTGAGGCGAAGAGCTGATTCATTGGAAAAGACCCTAATGCTGGAAAAGATTGAGGGCAGGAGGAAAAGAGGGTGACAGAGGATGAGATGGATGGATGGCATTGTTGACTCCATGGACATGAGTCAGAGAAAACTCTGGGAGTTGGTGATAGACAGGGAGGCCTGGTGTGCTGCAGTCCATGGGGCCACAAAGAACCAGACATGGCCGAGTGACTGAACAACAACAAGGGGGCTTATCTTCCCCGTGTGAGACCCCAGGACTGGGATGCCTAATACACAGCTTGAGCCCCTTGCTTCTCAGCAAGGCTCCCCGAGCCTGTGACATCCTCCTTTTCCTCTGGATCTCCCACCAGGGACATGAGTCCCCACGAGATCACTTCTCTTCCCTCTTGACTGACTCCACGTGGATCTGTCTTTACAGCCTTGTTATTAGGAGAAAGCCATCCTGCTAGTCTTCAAGTGTATTTTGTCAAGAGTTGTTGTGTATATGGTTGTAGTTTTGTTATGTTCTGAGGGGTGGTGAGCTCAGCCTCCTCATACTCCACCATCCTGGTCCCACCTCACAAAACCTTTTAAGGCAGGCGATCCGCAGTAAGCCGCTGGGGATAAAAGGTAACCAGAATTTAAACAGACAAAGAGGGGATTTCATTTGTTTTCTCTGTGTGTGCATGTAAGAGAGAGGAAGAGAGAAAAAGGAAATTTAATGAGAATTCAATGATATCGAAGGACTGAAAACTAAGTGGCTGGCAGACATTCCATATCTCTCTTCTCCCTTTTCCCTAGAAACCCTGTAAGCACTCCCCATACCACAAATGCTTAAATGAAGTCTGTTATATTAAAAACTAGAGAGAGTTTTGGTTTTTGTTGTTGAAGTTTAAATAGTTAAGTGATATGGTTGAGTGCAGTGGCATGGGCTGAAGCCAACAGTGGTCATGAGAATAAAGGAAAAAATTTGGCAGACTTTGGGTCTCTGCAGGCATGGAAAAAGTGGTCAAACTGACCTTATCCATCATTCATAGGCCAGGCTGCTTCAACAAACATCTGGAATTCATATGTAGCCACAAAGGCAGCATCTTTCTATCTCGTCGCCTGTCTTCATAGCTGTGTTGGGAAATGTGTATGTTTGCAATTTTGGAGAGGGTTTCTGAGGGTTAGATTGAAGACGATTCCACAATCTTAGAACCTCACGTTTTCTGGGTCTCTTCTTCATCTCCTTGGGGAAGAGCTGCTCTGATAGCCAGTGTAAGGGACCTTGGTCTTCTCTTTGGTCATTTCAGCTCCATATCTGAGTCTCTGCCCAGACATTTTGTTCATTAATTCACTCATTAATTTGAAAACATTTATTGAGAGCCCACTATATACCAGGTATTGTTTTAAATGTTGGGGATTCAGAGCAAATAAAACAGATAACAATATTTATCTTCATGGAGTTTAAATGTTAAACCATTTCTTCCACCTTGATTGATACTAATTCTCAGTGTCATGCTGAAAAATTGATGCTTTTGAATTGTGGTGCTGGAGAAGACTCTTGAGAGTCCCTTGAACTGCAAGGAGATCAAATCAGTCAATCCTAAAGGAAATCATCCTTGAATATTCTTTGTAAGGACTGATGCTGAAATTGAAGCTCCAATAATTTGGCCACTTGATGGGAAGAGCTGACTCATTGGAAAAGACCCTGATGCTGGGAAAGATTGAAGACAGAAGGAGAAGAAGGCAACAGAGGATGAGATGGGGGGATGGCATCACCAACTCAATGGACATGAGTTTGAGCAAACTCTAGGAGATAGTGAAGGACAGGGAAGCCTGGGGTGCTGAAGTTCATGGGGGTTGCAAAGAACTGGACACGACTTAGTGACCGAATAACAACCACACAGTGTCACTAGAGGGAAGAGAAAAATAAGCACATGTCATAGAGGCTGATACATGCCCTAATGGAGGTTAGGATTCCCTGGTGGTTTAGACGGTCAAGAATCCACCTGCAGTGCAGGAGACTGGGCTCTATCCCTGGGTTGGAAAGATCCCCTGGAGGAGGCCATGGCAATCCACTCCAGTATTCTTGCCTGGAGGATTCCTATGGACAGAAGAGCCTGGTGGGTTGCACTCCACGGGGCTGCAAAGAGTCGGACATGACTGAACAACTAAGCACAGCACTGTGGAATTATTGAACCCATCCTAGGGAATCAGGGAGGGTTTCCTGCAGGCGGTATCAGCCTTGGGCAGGATGATCCTGGAAGGCAGGTAAAAATTTCCACTACCTTCCTAAGGAGGACTAACATAAGACAGATTAACAGGGGAAACACATATAAATTTTATTTATATGGAGCCAGAAGAAAAATGAAGACTTGAACAAATGACTAGGCCTAAGTGTTACTATAGCAAGTTGAACAAAGGACAGCAATTTTTGCTATAGTATAGAAGTAACCAAAACATATCGGGGAGCTAAAGGAAGATAAGAGATGTTTTAACAAAGTTTGCTTGTCACATTTCTCTAGGCATCTACTCCCTGTCTCCGGTGGCGAGAATGTTTCTTTCTCCTGGTAGTGAAAACACTATTCACATTGGAATTTAAGCTCCTATTTTTTGGAATAAAAAGGAAAATCAGGATGCCTTCCTTGCATTTGCAGTTTTTCAAGTGTCTTTTTTTTTTTTTTTTAATGTGGACCATTTAAAAAGTCTTCTATAGAACTTATTACGGTATTGCTTCTGTTTCAGGTTTTGGTTTCTTGGCTTCAAGACATATGGGATCTAAGCTCCTCAACCAGGGATCAAACCTACACCCCCTGCACTGGAAGGCAAAGTCTTAACCACGGACCACCAGGGAAGACCCTTTCAAGTGTCTTTAACTCCAAATAATCAGCATGCCAAAGTGACACATTTTGGGGTAGCATGTTCTGAACCCCTTCAAGTAGGAATAGTTAGGTGAGAAAATGGGGCAGGTGTTCCTGGAAGAGGGACAGCAGCCTGGGGGACTAACCCCAGCATGGCTCTGGTGTGGGGTAGGGAAGGAAGGGTAGTGTAACCTTAGGATTCGTAGGAAAAAATTAATTAAGTTTGAGGCACACCCCATAGTGTGGAGAAAAGGAAATTAGTTTTTAATCCTGGTTTAAGGCATGACTAACTTTGGAAATAGGCCAAGTCTTCCTAGAGAATTCCTGTACTTTTCCCAAGAAGAAGGTTTTGCTTACATTATAAAATGGGGGTGTTGGGCTAGACCATCTCTGAAGTTTTCTCCATCCTGACTTCTCTGATTCTGTGGAAAGGAGATGGGTGTTGTTTCCACCTGATTTAGATTGTGGCTTAAAAGTAAATCAACACTTGACTGAAAAGACCATTGTGCATGTAACCAAAGAGCTCAGGCTGGGTGAGGTGCCATCATTTCACCAAACTACAAAAGACTAGAGCAAATGCTTCAAGACAGGGAATGTGAATGGCTCCGTGAATCCCTAGAGCTGAGAGACTCTGAAATTCTCTGGATGTTTTCAAAAGAAATGTAGCCAGTTTTAGTTTCAATTCCTTGAAAGCTCACAGGTAGACAGAATAAAGTGAGGAGTGGATTCCCACTGTGTCCAAGGGGACTCTTGGTGGCAATCAAGGGGAGTGACCTCTGTCTTGGGAACAAATAGAGGACCCAAAGATTGGCTGAGGGGCTGAAGGACCATCAGGGAACAAGGGATCTTGGGGGCCTCAAGACCCACAAGGAGGATGTTGAAGAAATGTTTGGGACACTGTACACCCTTGTTTTTTCCAGAGTATCTGACCTCAAATTGTCCCTCCCATCTTTGGGGTACCAGCTGGAGATTCAAATCCCCAGTGGGGATGATTGGTCACTTACCCACACCCTTAGCTGAAGAGGAAGAATCCAGCCCCTCAGTTTGGCTTCCCAAGTAGCCCCCTATTCACTTGGGAAGAAAAAGGTCAAAGTTTTAAGGGGTTACCTTTGTGTGTATGGGGGCTTCCCAGGAGGCGCTAGGGATAAAGAACCTGCCTACTGACCCAGGAGACATAAGAGACGCAGGTTTGATCCCTGGATCGGGAAGATCCCCTGGAGAAGGAAATGACAACCCACTCCAGTATTCTTGCCTGGAAAATGCCATGGACAGAGGAGCCTGGTGGGCTACAGTCCGTGGTATCGCAGAGTCAGACATGACTGAAGCGACTTGGCACATATTTTGTGTGTCTAAATAAGAGGCTGGAACCAGCATGCTGGCTAGCAAGAAAGGGGCTGGTGAATCAGGTTTGACGACTTCAGTTTGGTGGCAGCCCCCAGATTGGTTGCAGAGAAGCAGACAGGACAGAACCACTTTTTCTTCTCTCTGTACCGTTAGAATGTTGGAAATACTCAAAGCCAGTGATTTTGCCATGGAAAGCAGCAGTATCTGCACCTTCAGGAGGACAAGGTGCTTGGACTTGTGTCTTACTCTTGTTGTGTGTGCTGCAGGGGCTGTTAAACCACCCCCGCCCCCAGTCTTGGGGAGGGAAGAAGTCAAGAGTAGCAATTGGCAAGGTCCGTGGCCAGGGTGGGCTGGCCCCTCCCATCGAGGCTGAAGGCTGATGTGTTGCTATCCACCTCAGCACAACCACTGGGGCTGGGGGTGAATGCAGTGAGAGGTCGTGGGAGGAACTGACATCACCCCCAAAGACCAGACCTGATCCTAACCTTGATAACTGGAAGCTGGGAGGCTACGAGGAGCTATATGGGAGAGCAGGTGAGGAGAGAGGCTGTGCTTGCACTCCTGGGTGGGACAGAGGATGTGGGGATGAGAAGAGCTCACAGACACCAAAGAGCACCATTTAGAAAGAACCCAGGATTCCCTGGCTGTTCAGTGGTTAAGACTTCGCCTTCCAATGAGGAGAGTATGGGTTCGATCCCTGGTCGGGGAGCTATGATCCCACATGCCTCTCGGCCAAAAAACCTAAACATAAAGCAGAAGGAAGACCCCAGCCCTGGAGACCTGCCCACGGGGGCCCACACTCATGTGTGAGGCTGCAGGGTAGCACCTAGGGGCAAGAACGGAGGCCGGGGTGAGAGGCTGAGTCCAGTGCAGGGTACATGTCCCCTTTGGCCACCTCTGAAGGTCCCACTGATTCTCCCCCTCAAAGAGACAGAATTGGGTTGCCTGCAGTGGCAGAGACTGAACAGCTAGGGTAGAGGTGCTTCACCTCTTTTATTTTCACCTTCTGTTCCTATGCTTTCACTCTCCCCAGACCCTGGAGTGGCCTGAAGTAGCCAATAGAGGTAAAGCAAGAGAAGTGGATTCAGGGGAGGAGAGGGAAAGACCAGACTCCCCACCTCCATCGCTGCGGCGCCCTGCAGAGAGATACCATCAAGGCAGAAGGCTGCTGGCAAGTCTGAGAGGGAATTAGGTACAAGTTGTTATTCAGTTGGGAAATAGAGGTCTGAGTTTAGAGACTAGTACTCTAACTCAGGTTTTTGAGAAGAGTCTTCCATAAAGTGGGATCAAGAGAATCTACACCAGTGGGATAAAAATGGTGTCATGTGGCAATCCCATTCCTATTCATTCATTCATTCATTTAACAGATATCAGTTGAATGCTTGCCAGAGGACGGCAGCATCTATAGATGGTCTTTCTGTATTTAGGGCTTCTCTGATGGCTCAGTCTGTAAAGAATCTGCCTGCAAACCAGGAAGACCTGGGTTCGATTACTGGGTGAGGAAGATCTTCTGGAGAAGGGAATGGCAACCTACTCCAGTATTCTTGCCTGGAGAATCCCATGGACAGAGGAGCCTGATGGGCTACAGTTCATGGGTCACAAAGAGTCGGACGTGACGGAGCGACTAACACTTTCTGTACTTAGCATTGAGAGAGCTCAAGCCCTTTCTTGAATTTCTATAGCTGTTGATAAGATCCCTCTAGTGGTGCTTAGATCCATCTTCCAGAAGACACTGACATGTCCTTTCTTGTTATTACCAGCATTGTTTAATCTAAAACACACCCACAATAAATCAGATGAGTGATCTTGGACTGAAGAGGGAATATCTTATTATTGTGCTCTGGTAGTTTATTTTCTAAATATTCCTAAATGAGTCAAGTACCCAGAAATGGAGAATCTTTAATCCTTCTGAATCCCGCCTGGTAGGTTCAGAAGTACCAACACCACCCACCATTCTGCTCCTGCCTCAGATCCTACGAGAAGGGGGCTGTTTCTCACCTCTCTGTCGCTAAATTAGAAGTGAACCGCTTTCTGCAGCTGAATTGGAGGTTTGTACTGCAGCCAAAACACAGTGTGGATTAGACAACTAAAGATGTCTTTTCAAGGGAAACAAAGAAATTAATTAAAGCCAGACAGGAAGCGTCTCCGGTGCAGTGTTTGGCATCGTACCCTCTCTCAGGCCTGCGGGAGCCAACAGGGAGGGTGCAATGTGGCAGGTGGTGGTTGGAAACCTTAGCCAGACCTTGGGGTTAATGGCGAGCCCCTCATGGGATGGGCGGCTGCCACCACTGTGAATGCAGGAGAGCAGGCTGCTGGAGCGTGCCCACGGCAAGGAGTCAGTGTGTGTGTGTGTGTGTGTGTGTGTGTGTGTGTGTGTGCGCGTGTTTCAGTGTGAGTGCACGTGTAGGACCTGGGTTGGGGGAAGGGAATAAAGCCATTAAAAAGTCTTGATGGTGATAAACGGGCACCTTTTCTTCTTTCCAGGGTAGAGGGACAGACGGATCTCTGAAGGAACAACAACAACAAAATGACATGCTGGGAGTCAAATAAGCCAGGCACGTGCATTAATGTTACTTGATACACAGTAGGTCCCACATAGGGCTTCCCTATATACGAACATTTGAGCTTCGAACTTTCAAAGATGCAAGTGTGCATCTGTGCATCTGGTTCCAGCAAGGAACCAGAACCTGTGCCATCAATGTCAGGCGTGAATGACATTGCAGCTTGCCCTCTGTCTCCTATTGCTGACTATCCTTCAGCTCTACCATCTCCCACGTCCTCTGTCTCCTCAGTAACTCTTCTTGCCTGTTCACTCGATGCCAGCCCCTGTATGCCAGCTGTTGTACTGTTCTACTGTACTTTTCAAGGTACTGTACTGTAAGATTAAAATTCTTTTTATGTATAATTTGTGTGAAAAGTATTATAACCCATTACAGTACAGTACTATATAGCCAATTGTGTTATTTGGGCACTTAAGCTGACTTTGTTGGACTTAAATCGGACTTAGGAACTCGCACTCTGAACAGAACTCATTCATATGTGGAGGACTTACTGTAATTCACTGAGGTGAGTGTTGTCCCATTTTTAGAGATGAGCATGGTGGTGTAGACAGGGATCAGTTACCCTGACGATGGGTAAATGGTGAACAATTGGCATTACTGGGACTTGAACTTTGGTCTTTGACATCAAAGTAATGTTGCAGACCCTCTTCCCCACCCTGCCTCTCCTATGACCCCTTCTTGCAGTGTCTCCCAAGGGCTGTATATGGTGGTCACTCACTGAACAGAACTCCAGAGGAAACCCACATGGTCTCTTGAGTCCTCTGGGCCTCCGTGGAGAAAGGAGGCAGATGAATTACTTGAGCTTGAGATCCTTTCTGGGACTTCCCTGGTGGCTCAGATAGTAAAGACTCCACCGGCAATGCAGGAGCCGTGGATTCAATCCCTGGGTTGGGAAGATCCTCTGGAGAAGGGAATAGCTAACCACTCCAGTATTCTTGCCTGGAGAATTCCATGGACAGAGGAGCCTGGCGTAGTACAGTCTATGGAGTCACAAAGAGTTGGACTGAGTGACTAAGATTTTCACAAGATCCCTTCTAGCTCTAACATTCTATTTGTAAAGCCTGAAGGATTTTTGGGGGGGGCAAGTTAACCCAGACTCTAGACTAAGCTGATGGTGGTGGAAACCTTACCTCATTGTTGTATCCCAGATATGCAGGATGGTATTTAGTTTTCTCCAGAGAAACTCGGAGTCAGACACTAAGCCCCACTCTCTTCAACTGTAGTCCTACTGCTTTTAGAGGGAAACAGAGTGCCTGGCACATTAAATACTCAGTGATTATTGGATGAATGAATGCAAGATTGAATGGAACCCAGTGCTCAGTTGGCCCTGAGAGTGGGGGTAGGGGTGGGGAGTGAAGGACCTGTGTGCAGAGGCGCATAGAGATGCACTTGGACATCACAGAACTTAAAATGATATTTACAACCGGAGCCACATGGTGAGGTCTATCTTTTTTTTGTTAAAGCAAACAAAGATGGAGTTTCAGTGGGTTGGTTAAATGACTTTGATGTGGCTACTTTGTAGATGCAGTTAATCAGCTCTGCACAGGCTGTTTGGTAGAAAGAGAAGAAGCCATATGTTAAAGCCACTGTCTGATTATCTTTGCTGCAAAGAGATATACCCCGAGTAGGTAATCTTTTGTTTCCAGGAGCCCATTAATTAGTCTTGGAACACATCATGGATGGTCTCGGGCTCTGCTGGGAGTGGAGAATGGAATTGCACAGCATGTGCAAATCAGGAGATAGAGAGGGGGAGTGTTGGGAGGACGAACGGGGTGGGTGGGCACCTGAGGTGCAGCTGGGGTGCTTAATATGTGGTTCTACTTTTTACCTGTGGTGACATCTGTCACCTTCAGAAGCGCTTTGTGGAAGTGACTTCAAGGGAAATTTAAAAGGTGGGGTCTGGATCCTGGAAGAACAGGAAGGAGAACAGTTGCAGGGGCAAAGGAGAAAGAGAGATGGATGGTCCAGTAAGGAATGGTGTGCCCCCAAGGTCCCGCACTCCACAGAAACCTCCAGCCATCCTGGGACTTCCCACTGGATATGGGCACTGGTTTGTTACATTTCAAAAGAGCATGACCTGACCGTTGCTGACACCATGCAGCCTAGCCACAGAGTACAGCGTGTGCAGGCATCACCAAGGCGGGGAGAAAGGGCATTTGCCTTAGGAAGCAGTCAAGCCGGAGCCCAGCATGCACGTGGCTGCTGGATTTCAAGGCTCAGTGGGAAACCACTGGTGCCAAAGGATATGAATATGTAACATTTTCCCAAAGAAACAGTCAATCTGTTGGTTTTACCTTTCCCCATGTAATAAGATATAGATGATGAGCAAGTGAAAGTCACGGGGGACAATGGAAGGTCACTGGATCCAACTAGTTCTGCAAAAGAATAAAGGGAGAAACACCACAGGATGGAAGCCCACGCAGGAAAAATACAGTATGAGTAATTGTAATTGACAAGAATCTCTGAACTAAAACCATTTCATTTTCAAAAGCTTCCCAGTCATTAATGAGTAATGAGTAAGAGGAGAGAATAGGGAATATGTTTGTGGGAAAATTGTTTTTACCTCATTTTAAATATTGTCACGTAGAGTTTTATCCCCTGTGTGTTCTGCTTTCCCGCTAACTGCCAGCTGGCTCTCTGTTTTACTGAGCCTCTATTCAGTTACTTCGGTAGGCTTCATTCGGGTGACTGTAGATGCTTTCATCCAGCCCTGGTGGTGGGTGATTAATATATAACCTAGCACTGATTCACTGGGGTTAGTGTAAACTATCGGAGAAGGCAATGGCACCCCACTCCAGTACTCTTGCCTGGAAAATCCATGGACTGGTAGGCTGCAGTCCTTGGGGTTGCGAAGAGTCGGACACGACTGAGAGACTTCACTTTCACTTTTCACTTTCATGCATTGGAGAAGGAAATAGCAACCCACTCCAGTGTTCTTGCCTGGAGAATCCCAGGGACGGGGGAGCCTGGTGGGCTGCCATCTATGGGGTCGCACAGAGTTGGACACGACTGAAGCGACTTAGCAGCAGCAGCAGCAGCAGTGTAAACTATTGATGGAAGAGAACTATGAGTTTTCAGCAAATCCCTCCTTGAAACCCTCATATGGAAGGGCCCACAGATTCAGATCATATCTGTTTAATCATGTTTCAGTGCAGACTCCATAGTTTTCCAATTTATTATGATTGGAGAGTTTACATATCTGCCCTCTCTCCCCATGGCATCATATTACATAATGTTTTTCACCAGGAAACTCAATGCAATTTTATTAATTATGAAACCAATAGGTAGAAAGCTAATAGGTAAATATTGGACTACTAGTTGTGGAAATGGAGATATGACTATTCAAAGCTCAAACTGAAGTCATTATGTAGCCCCCTTTAAACCCTCTCCATCTCTATTTATAGTTCATTAATATTATCATCATCTATCTAGAAACCCAAGAGTTTTCATCTATGCCCCCAATCCCCTAGATCTTGTCAGTTACCAGATTCCTTCTGTTCAGATGCTGCTGCTGCTGCTGCTAAGTCACTTCAGTCGTGTCCGACTCTGTGCGATCCCACAGACGGCAGCCCACCAGGCTCCCCCGTCCCTGGGATTCTCCAGGCAAGAACACTGGAGTGGGTTGCCATTTCCTTCTCCAATGCATGAAAGTGAAAAGTGAAAGTGAAGTCGCTCAGTCGTGTCCAACTCCTAGCGACCCCATGGACTGCAGCCTACCAGGCTCCTCCGTCCATGGGATTTTCCAGGCAAGAGTACTGGAGTGGGGTGCCATTGTCTTCTATCTGCTTATGTCTGCGATGAACATCCTACAGTACAAGCTCCGAACTTTCCAACCCAGGGATCGAATCCGGGTCTTCTGCATTGCAGGCAGATTCTTTACTGTCACCTCCCTGCATTCATCACTCACCCTTGCAATACGTGTTTACTGAGCTCCTACTATGTGCATACACAGTAGTGGAGAAATGAGAATATGGCAACAAACAAAACCGATACTGTTGTCCTTACAAATGTTGCTTCTTACACTGATGCATATATTTAAACTTTTATAAAGAAGTTTTGTAAATTTATGGAGTCAAACATATCGAGATCCTTTAAAAGTATTATTATTTGTGGTTTTGTGGACAGTTGACCCTTGAGCAACACAGGTTTGAACAGTGTGGGTCCACTTACACGCAGATTTTTCAGTAAATAGTGAAGAGTGAAAGTGAAGTCGCTCAGTCATGTCTGACTCTTAGCGACCCCATGGACTGCAGCCTACCAGGCTCCTGCGTCCACGGGATTTTCCAGGCAAGAGTACTGGAGTGGGGTGCCATTGCCTTCTCCGCAGTAAATAGGTACTACAGTATTATTTAATCCACAGTTGGTTGAATTGGGGATGTGGAACCAAGGGTGTGGTGGACCGACTATAAATATACATACATACTCAAATTTTCTACTGTGTGTGGGTCAGCACCCCTAACTTCCCACACTATTCACGGGTCAACAGCTTCAGAAATCTTTTGCTTCAAACTATAATAAAAATCTCACATAGACCAATAATGATTAAGAACTCAGGACAGCAGTCAAACTAACTTTAAATCCCATCTTTGTCAATGAAAGCTAGGCAATTTAGTCAACTCTTCCGTACTTCAGTTTGGTCATTTGTACAGATAAAGATTATTTAAGGGTATTTAACTCATTGCAGCTGTTTTGGAAATCAACTAAAATTAAATGCATATAGAAATGTGCTGACAAAATGCAAGTGTGTATTATTATAGCCATCATTTTACCATGTTTTTTATGATTGCCTTTCTAATCCATTTGAAATCTATTTTCATTTATAGTGTAAACTGGGAGTCCCATTTTATGTTATTCTTCGTATGGAAGACCAGTTATCCCCAAACTTTTGTTTATGGTTTTCCATGGTTTCTCTGCTCTTAGAATCACAGGACCATTCCTTATCTTCTCCGCTGCATGGGTTCTCGCTCCACCTGTATTTCAGACTTCCCTTTTAACTACTCTCCACTGCGCCACAGCCACCCTTGCCTCCTTTGTGGTCCCGGAAATACCATCCACTCTTCCTCCCCAGAGCCTTTCCACTTGCTATTTTCTTTGGAATATTTTTCTTTCCATATTTTCTATGGCTGCTCCTGGTCATCCAGGCCTTTCCTGTCCACTGAAGATAAAACACAGCATCTCTTCCCGCTCCCCCAACCCCTCACCCCCAAACCACTACTTACTCTCTATTTCATCACCATTTTACTTACTTTGTTCCATCTTATTTCATTCGTCACATTTATGATCTGGAATCTGTTTCAAAAATCATTTCTTCCCTTCCCTCCCTGGAAAGTACATTTCATCGGAACAACAGTTTTTGCCTGTTTTAAATACCGTTGTATCTGCAGAATCTGGAATAGTGCCTGGGAAATAGTATTAAAATTACCTTATTAGGAAGTCTCTCTTTCTCCTAACCAAACCAAACTTGCTTCTTAGAAGGCTAATCCTGGTGACACTATGGAAGTTGGTTTGTTGCATGTCTGGAACGCTCTCTCTCTCTGGCTTATTTTTTCAGTCTTACCTTAATTATAACTTGCTCACATATAGAAGTATGAGGATTCAGATCAGATCAGACATTTATTTGGTGCTTGTTGTGTGCAGCAAACAGCGAACAGTTAAAAGCTAAACCATGCCTCAAAGGGCAAGGGGGACAGCTGGGAAAGACGCTCTCCACTCCAGAATGCTCATATTTGAGATGACATCAGGACATGCACATGCAACAGATCCTGGAAACAGATGTGATTCCTGGTAAACAGTTGGCTCTGGAGCCCCCGAGGTCCAGCCTTGAGATTTTAGGTCATCTTAGATGAGAGCAAACATCTTAGATGGTGGCTGTAAAGGGACAGTAGTGTCCAGTGTCATTAAAAAAAAAAAAAAAAAAAGGAAAAGAATCCCAGTGCAGATCCACAGAGGAAGGAAGGTAGATGTGAATTAATTTTATAAATAACAAAGGAGGGTGGAGGGTGTCTGGCTGAACTTAACCAGGGTCTCAGAATTCTCACTCCCTCTCACAAATGCATGTCCTAGAATTGGCAGCTCATCTCTGGCAGAACTGCCAAGACTACTCCATTCCCTAGGTGACTGATTATCTATGGAATTGCTGAGCCCCAGAAAGTCTGTTTCCCCAGGTAGCCTAAGTGAGAAACCTGATCCCGTGACCCAAAGATTCAGAGCGAACCTTTAACTGGGAGCCTCAGTACACAGAATGGAGTGGGCCAAACAGCTCTGGGGAATGAGGAAATTCCCCTCACAAGGTCAGAAATGAAGCAGGGGTTTGAGACCAAGATGGTCAGGCTCTTCCTGCTTTTGCCATGAGGTTGTCATCATTGCTTTGCATCACATGCAAAAAAGCAAAGCCCCAGTGTGAGTTCAGACTCAGACATGGTGTGTGGGTTTGCAATGTCCATCCTGAGAGCCAAGGGTATGCTAAGGGTGGTGTGGGCTCAAGACTGAGAAGGCAGCAAACCCTTAAACTGTCAACAGTCTAGGAGTAAGTGGCGAGAGTAACCTGCATAGGAGGCCCTGGTTCCACAAAAATAAGCAGGTCAGTCGAGGGGAATTTGGATCAGGGTGAGTGTTTATAATTGCACAGATGGGATGGGGCAGAGGAGGGAGCATGGCAAAAGGTGGGGGTCAGGTCAAAGGGGTCTTATAAGAGGCAGTTTGTAGGTTTGGGGGTATCCTGGAGTTGAGGGGCACAGATACAAAGGAGACAGGAGCATACCTAAGAGAGCCCTCCCTTGATTCACCTTTTGGCCCCCAGGTCTGTCTTTGGAGATTAGCAAAGAGGCAGCTAGGGTCAGGTCCTGGCTAAAGCCATTTGCCTTGAGACTTCCTGCTGGGTAACACTCCCGTGCCCTCAAGCAGGTAGGCTTTCCTCATGGCCTGGGGCATTCTTTGTGCTTTGCTTGCATTTCTTCACAGGAATGCCTAGCCACATGGGTAAATGCCATCAGTATTTCCCCAGACTTCTTGTGAAGAGGGTCTGTGAGCATTTACAGAGCATTTAGCTTCTTCCAAGGGCTTCCCCGGTGGCTCACAGTAAAGAATCTGCCTGCAATGTGGGAGATCATTGCCTGGGTCCAGAAGATCCCCTGGAGAAGGAGATGGCAATCCACTCCAGTATTCTTGCCTGGAGAATTCCATGGACAGAGGAGCCTGGTGGGCTACTGTCCATAGGGTTGCAGACAGTCGGACGTGACTGAGCCATTGACACACACACTAGCATCTCTTGGACAGCAAAGAGATCAAACACCAGTCAATCCTAAAGGAAATCAGTCCTGAATATTCATTGGAAGGACTGATGCTGAGGTTGAAGCTCCAATACTCTGGCCACCTGATGTGAAGAACTGACTCATTGGAAAAGACCCTGATACTGTGGGCAAGAGAAGGTGCAAGAGAGGATGAGATGGTTGGGCGGCATCATTGACTCAATGGACTTAAGTTTGAGCAAACTCTGGGAGATGGTGAAGGACAGGGAACCTGGTGTACTGCAATCCATGGGGTCACCAACAGTCAGACACAACTTAGTGACTAAACAACAGCATCTTCATACACCAAGTTCAGTACCTCACAAGGGGTGGTTGAGACAACCTTGTTTGTAGGTTTGTTATTTTTTTCCATATAATTTTGTTATTTAGTTTTGGCTGTGCTGGGTCTTCGTTGCTGCGCGTGGGCTTTTCTCTAGTTGTGGTGAGCAGGGGCTGCTCTCTAGCTGCTGTGTGTGGGTTTCTCCTGTTGTGGAGTGCGGGCTCGAGGGCACACGGGCTCAACTGCTGCGGCGTACGGGCTTGGCTCCTCAGTGGCACGTGGGATCTTCCCAGATCAGGGGTCGAATTCGTTTCTTCTGCATTGGCAGGTGTTTTCTTTACCACTGAGCCACCAGGGAAGCCCATTAATAGGTTCTCTACTATGATTCCCCACTTCTTTTTTTTGAACTTTGACAGACTTTTATTAGAGAAATTTCCCCAAAATGTGAATTTTTACCAACAGTACCTTTTATCAACAGTGTTAGATTGTATTATCTGTTCTTTTTTTAAAATTAATTTTTTGTTGAAGGATAATTGCTTTACAGAATTCTGCTGTTTTCTGTCAAACCTAAACATGAATCAGCCATAGGTATACATATAACCCCTCCCTTTTGAAGCTCCCTCCCATCTCCCTCCCCATCCTCTAGGCTGATACAGAGCCCCTGTTCGAGTTTTCTGAGCCATACAGCAAATTCCCATTGGCTCTCTATGATTCCTCACTTCTTAAGTGGAAACAGAGGCACAAAGAAGTACTATGGCTTCCTCAAAGTCACCCTGGAGCTGCGACTCAAACTCAGGTTCTTTTCTGCAGAGTTGGCAGCTCTAACCACTCAGCTCCACTGCCTGCTTCTCAGGCACCACCTTCTTCCTGCCAGGCAGTGAGCTGACTGTCAAAACTCCCAACCCAGGAGATGCCCTCAGGGCATATAAATTAGCCATTCTTGATCTTCCCAAATATCAAATGAACTTAAACAAGCTTTTATATAAAACTGATCTTTATTGCAATTAAAAAAGAACAAAAGAGAATTTGATAAGTGCCTTTAATTACAACGTACCTGCTATTTACATGTAATTATACTTCTATATACAGCTTGAATAAGGTTCATTACATGTAAACTACAAGATATGACAAGTTAAACTCCAGCCTTTTGGGAACATTCAGAATAGAAATACTATGGGCAGAAACACACAGAAAACAAATACCAATTTCAGTACCATTACTGGATGATGATCGCTATCTGGCCACAGAAGAGAATTGTAAATATACATCAAATTGAAACTTATTCTTAACATGACTAACAGTATTGCTATTATTTAAACTCTAAACATAACAATTGGATGATCAAAAACAACACAATTTCAATTTATATAGCACCTTTCTTTCAGAGTTCAAAGCATTTGTATTTATCTATATTGTCTCAATTGTCCCCATAACATCCCTATGAGGTAGGCAATGGTTGGTATCATTATCCCCATTTTGTAGATGGAGAAACTGAGGCACAGAGTAATTAATCATTTGCTCAAGGTCACACAGTAAAGTCAATGCTGAAACGGACCACAGAGCTATGAGCTTGTCTCAAAAACCAATGCGTCTCTTTAAATTGGCCCCTCTGATAATTTAATTCAGTACTTCAATTCATTTTTCCAAGAAATAAAATATGTACATTTTTTTCTCCCATAAAAATTGTTGAAATACTATAGGCAAGAAGCAAACACTCTAGGGCAGATGTTAGATTGATGCCAAGATCCCCTGGAGAAGGGAAAGGCGACCCACTCCAGTATTCTGGCCTGGAGAATGACTAAGCATTCAAGCTCTTTTAGAAAGTGTTTATGGAAGTTTCTTATTGGTTTTGTTTTTTCATTACTAGGAGGTTCTTTCCCCAGTTTTACAAAAAGTTGGAATGAAACATATTTGAAAGGTTGTTCCTAGTAACCTACAAATGATGTCTTTAGTAGCCATCTCGTGCTAGCCACAAGCTTATTTCTGAGTTAACAAAGAAGAAAGTATCTAAACAATAATTTACGTCTTTAACATCATCTTTCTCAGTCTTATACACATTTACAGTGTGCTCCTTAAGAGACTCAGGGTGGTAGGTAGCGTGTTGGAATAAGACAGTTTCCAGACTCACATACACAGGGGCCTAAAGTCATGCCCACATCATTTAGTTCAGATTTTACTTCTAATCCCTGCTCTGCCAGCCCCCCACCCCACCCCACCCCAAATCAAATATGTAGTTAGTACTCAGAAAAAAATAATTTTTTTGTGTGTGTCAAAATCTGAGGCATACAGGACTCTTTCAAACGTTTGTTGACTTGGATGTAAAATTCAACTCTCCCAACACATTCCACGAGCTTCTCCCTCTGAGGCGAGCACTGCTAACGATGCTGCCAAATTTCCAGGACATCAGCAGGCAGCCGTGGAGTGGCCCACAGGAATTCAGTTTCTAGCATGGCTCCAGGTAAAACAAGGGAAGCTTATATTTAAGAAGATGAATGCAAAAAAAGCAAGCAAGTTTACTGGCTAGGTCACGATCATCATGCCAGGTTCATTTATGGGTTTCACATGAAAAATACATAAAAACTTGTCAAAGGAATGTTCAAAGACTGACTAAAGCCTTTGGTTCTAGTCTCTTCGCCTAGGGAAAGGCACCGCTGTCTGTCAGGGAAGCCTTTACTACCTAAATGGGAGCTAAAATTACATTTCTTTTTTCCTTAAGCGTAAAAAAGGAAAAGGAAAGAGTCTGTTTACACTCATGGTTTCCCACTTGCTGAGTGAAAAAACAAACAAAACAAAATTAAACCAGACATTACAACAAGCCAGTTCTGAAATGCAGGCTCCAGGGGCCAAGACTGGTCTCCTCTCTTTTAGCCTTAATTATCCTGTGAAGGGTGCCTAATGGGTATAGCAGGTAGACTTTCAACGATTAAATGTATAATGAAAATGAACAGATACCTGTTCTGGTAATTTGGGAAAAAATTACACTAGAATACATATTTTAGACCATGATTTTATTTCATTTACTTTGGTAATTCCAGATGAAGACTCTAATTTAACACAGTTTCTGGAATGATCTCTTTTAAGTCAAACACTACCTTAGCGTGATGAGAGTGAAGTTTAAAAAAAAATGAAAACTAAACCCGGCCTGGATCCTTCGGTGTATAGAGACAGAGGCCCTCAGTCACTGAATCACCCATTGCCTCCAAATGTTGGAGATTTCGTCTATAAATGGCCAAGTTATGTTCAACATCTGGTAACTTCAGATGCTTGAACACTATCCTCATTTCCTTGAGACCTAGGAGAGGAGCTCAAACTAGTTACAGCAACATAACTCATAAGCACTCTTTCCCAGGGGTGGGGCATAATAGCTACAGGATTTAGAAAAATGTTACACTCAATATACTTTAGAAGTGATTCTTTCTTATAGGAAAGGGTTTTCCCCGCCCCCCTCTTAAAACAATCAGTGTCCTTCAACTTTACGGGTCGCTACTGGTCTGCTGTTCCAGGATTTACCTTCAGCCTCAGTACATTGTAGGGGCCATGAACTTACCTGGAGAGGGCACAGTGCTCCTTTTTTTTTTACATTTGTGAGTCTGAATCCTCAACAGAATGTTTTAAAAATTCTTTTCATTGGCCCCTTAGTGCCAACCACATCTCACAAAAGACGTGGGCAAGAGTGTACATGATTTGTGTGCTGTGCTCATTCAGCTATGTCCGACTCTTTGCGACCCCATGGATTGTAGTCGACTGGGCTCCTCTGTCCATGGAATTTTTCAGTCAAGAATACTGGAGTGGGTTGCCATGTCCTCCTTAGGGGATCTTCAGGATCTAGGGATTGAACCTGCATCTCTTGTGTCTCCTGCATTGGCACCAGATTCTTTACCACTGAGCCATCAGGGAAAAGGCTGAGAAGTGATGGTTTACATGGTTTAGCAAAGTTTCTGACAAATAACACCTAGCATCTGCTTCCCCAAGTGGGTCTGAGGCTTATCCAGGGAGCCCCTGACGCTGGAAAATGTGAACTGGGAAGAGCTGGGGAATAGTTCAATGCTGCCAGTCAGGGTCTGCGATACTGAAGATTGTAACTGCTATTGGAAAAGAAGGCACGGAACATTCTGGGAGCAGCAGACACAGAGGGGCTGGGATGGTGCCATGCAAAGTGACAGAAGGTTTTAAACATTCCAAATATTGAGAATAAAGAAGGCTGAGTGCCAAAGAGTTGTTGTTTTTGAATTGTGGTGCTGGAGAAGACTCTTGAGAGTCCCTTGGATTGCAAGGAGATCAAACCAGTCAATCCTAAAGGAAATCAATCCTGAATATTCATCGGAAGGATTGATGCTGAAGCTGAAGCTTCAATACTTTGGCCACCTGATGCAAAGAGCTAACTTATTGGAAAAGACCCTGATGCTGGGAAAGACTGAAGGCAGGAAGAGAAGGGAACAACAGAGGATGAGATGGTTGGATGGCATTACCGACTCGATGGGCATGAGTTTTATCAAATTCTGGGAGACAGTGGAGGACAGAAGAGTCTGGGGTACTGCAGTTCATGGGGTCGCAAAGAGTTAGACACGACTTAGCGACTCAACAACAACAATATTGAAAACAACTCTCCCACTCTTTCGTGAATTGGAAAAATTTGACCATTACAAAGACCTTTTGAGACAATGAGTCACAATGATGCTGTCATGAATTATTTTTGAGTAGTTTTGAGTAAGAGGAGTACTTTGAAACTGATTGGGATCATCTAACAGACAATATGTTACTTTTTTTGGAAACCATTTTTATGAGGGGAAAAAAAATGAATGCACAGTGAAATGCAAATTCCTATTGTTTAGTGATATTTCAAACGTCCCCTGAAAACATGAGGCATGTTAATACAGTGCAAAATTTAAATGGTAACAACATTAAAACAATTTACGGTTGCCAATTTAACATACAGAGGTCTGAGGAATGACAATTACCAACCTTTATAATACGTAACAGGAAGTGAGCCGAGATAGAGCATGATACATTTTTAAAAGTGAAAGTGAAAGTGTTAGTCCCTCAGCTGTGTCTAACTCTTTGTGACCCCATGGACTGTAGCCCACCAGGCTTCTCTGTTCATGGGATTCTCCAGGCGAGAACACTGGAGTGGGTAGCCATGTACTTCTCCAGGGGGTCTTTCCAACCCAGGGATCGAACCTGGGTCTCCTACATTGTAGGCAGATTCTTTACCATCTGAGCCACATTTTTAAAAAACACCCACAATATGGAAGTGGTGAGCAAAGAGGAGTTCAATCTAACTGCATTAAGATAAATGATTACCAAAATAATGCTTTAAAAAAAAATCGTCTTTTTTAAAGCAAAAAATGTATCTCTTGTGTCATCTGGCATTAAGAAAAATCTGAACTACAATTTCCTAGTTAAATAAAAGAAGAACCTAGAAAAACAATGAAATATTTATAAGCATTGGAGACTGCATGTAAATACAGCTTTAAAATGAGCAGTAGGGGTAAAACACCATTTATGAATGTTTGTTCTCTTCTAGACCATGATTTTATTTAATTTACTTTGGCAATTCCAGATGAAGACTCTCACACAGTTTCTGGATTGCTCTCTTAAAGTCAAACACATTCTAAGTGTGTAAAACTCATCTAGTGATACTGTCAGAAATAATATATTTAAGAAAAGCTACAACACAGAGCAAGAAAATACAACTACAGGACAAAGAATTTAGACTTCACTGCAAATAAAGCCATATTTGATATTTTAGACACATGTTCCTATTTTCACATCAGTCACTTATTAACACCAAACATTACACTTTAACTTTTCCCCATTACACAGTACAATAAGCCTGTCAAGATTTCCAGGAAATAACCATCAGTACCTACTGTGCTTCCAGCAACCAAAGCTAAGCTGGTTGGTACCAGAAATCAACACTTTCAGAATGACATCACTAGACCACACAGACTCACAGCAACTATTACCAGGAGCATTTACTCGTTTACAAAGTCCTACATCAGTCTTGAACTGAGGCTCTGAGATTCTAGCCATAATATGGCACCATCTCAGAGCAGCACAGGATCCTCCTCCACTGCTGTTCATTCTGTGCTAAAACCTCCCTGTTTCTGGAGACAGTGAAGGAAGTGCCTTCAGGTGATAATAGCCCCTGCTTCTGCCGTCTGGTTGTGTGTGGGGGCGTCACTATCCTGGCTCACACGGCCCTTGCTGCTTTCGGCCAAATCTCTCCTCAAATACCTGTCTGAGAAGGACACCTACTTTCATTTCCTTCTGTCCGGTTGAATATTTAGGGAGCTGCATGAATAAAACTATTTAAACACACCACTGTTTTTCAGCTAAGAGAATGATGGACATAGTTTAAAATTTGAATTCATTAACTAGAGAAATTCACTGAGGGCCAGTTAAGAAGGTTTTCTGGTAACTGTCAAATGAAAATGATTGGGAAAAAAAGAAAATGACTGGACAACTGTTTCTTCTGTTCTGCTTTTATGACAATAATCATCACACTAGTAGGATACACATTCAAAATACATGACGGGATGTATCCTAATTAATTAAGCACCAGAGTGACTTTAAATATATACACATGTGCGTGTATGTATATAGCCTGCCAGGCTCCTCTGTCCAGGCATTCTCTAGGTAAGATTACTGGAGAGGGTTGCCATTTCCTTCTCCAGGGGATCTTCCCAACCCAGGGATCAAACCTGGGTCTCCCGCATGGCAGGCAGATTCTTTACAGTCTAAGCCACCAGGGAAGCCCTATATATATAGTTACTGGTAAAAGTAAGTAAATGCTCTAATTTGAAAAATGAAAATCAAATATGAGAGCTAGATCTAGTAACATGCTGAGGTTAAATTTCAGTTCTTTTTGCTAACTACCTAATCTAGCACTCAATTAGAATCAACTCTTAGATTTTAAGGGCAGACAAATCAGTAATTAGCCTTTTTCCCACAAAGGAGAGTGGTACTTTCAAAAGCTTTAATAATCCTAATGATATAATTTACTGAAGGGCAGGAAAAAAAAAATGTGGCAAAGATATGCACAAAAATTACTTCCTCCTAGAATTTAAAATCTCCTCAAACATTTCACATAAAGCAGGTTACACTTCCCTGCTGACAGACAATATCTGAGAATCAGTAAAATAAACTCTTTGAAACTTTCAAAATACATGAATAAAAGCAAAGATCCTAGGCAAGATTATAATAACCTAGGTTATTATAGTTCAATGCATACATAATATGGATGTCAAATTGAATTTTAAAGATACAGTAAACTCTTTCTTTCTTGATAATTACTTTTCATACACTTAAACTACGTAGCTTTTAAGATGAAAACTTTTTAAAGAAACCATAGGCTTCCAACCTAAAGATTCTAGCACAAAGTTTCAACAAATAAAATTTTTAAAAAGTGATGAAATTTATGAAATACTGTACTAAAGGGTTAAAACAGTGATGTTACATCAATAAAATACTTTAGTAAGGTACCTAATGTTCTGAAGAGCAGAGCCATCTCCCAAAGCTTACTCTGCTTTTCTCAGGCCCTAGTCCTCATAGATTGTGCTATTACTTACTCTTTCAGGATGTGTTTTGGAGGCCCTTACAGTTCCCTTTTAATACTTTATATCACAACTTATTCTTAGCACAGGTTCTCCAATCGAGAGAGAGATTTCACTGCACACTTTACGGCCGTAAGGCATAGCCCTTATTTTGAAACTTCTGGGGGAATTCCAATAATGAAATTTCAAGATATGACTATTTATAAAGGGCTTCCCTATCTAGAAACAGCTTTACTCTTTAGAGATCATACCCGCTTCCTTGGTCATAAGTGAGACATTATGAACTGCAACTTTTGAGCAGTCAGGTGCTCATAAAGGATGAGACTGCAGCATGCACAAGGCTCGGTGAACAGTGTGAGGTGGCTGTCAACAGGTGCCAAAGCAACCCCATGATACTGAGGTTGTTGGGTCAGACTCATTCATAATAAGCAGTGAGAATCACCGGGGAAACCAGTGCTTACAAAGGAGATGAATTCAGAGAGTATGGGCCTTGCACCTTTCTGATAAACTTCTCCCTGATCCAAGGTTATTCTGCCATGATCTTTTGATCAATGATGATTGTGCTTTTATGCACATAAAGTCTTCACAGGAGAGACCAGGCTGATTGGAAAATAACAAGCAAACTATTTACTCCAACTGAGCTACTTTACAATTGCAGAAACGTATTACAGAGCAGTCACAAAATCAAGCCATGAATGCAAGGAATGGAAAAAAACATGCCCGGGAGCTGGTCCCTACAATTTTCAAGATGCTTCATCCTCCCAACTGCATTCTTTGTCCTAATGAGTGAAAACAGTAAGATTATTCAATCTGAAAAATCGCAGATGTCACAGTGGTACAGAATAATTGCCTTTTTTTTTTTTCTTTAGAGTGTAGGAAAAGCTTCTTTTCTGTAGCCCACACTACATAATAGCACTTCAACCAGGTTCCTTTTAGAATGAAAAATGAACAGGTTTCCCAATGTCGGCCTTATAAAATCTAAAGAGATGATTAAATTCAAACCAGGCTGAGCTCTCAATCTGAGTTATTTCAGCCACTGAATGAAGGGGAAAAAAAAATCCCAACAGGCAATTTACATGTGCAAGCACCAGGCTACAGAATTCATCACCTTTTTCTTAAAAACGTAGCTAAACCTTAATGGAATCATAATACTTTCATAAGGTTAATCGTCAGTCATCCCTGGTCATATCTTGTTCCTCTTTCCATTTTTACCATTTCAAATATTTCACTATTGCCCACCACAAAACATTGAAAATGATCAGTTATGTTTATTCCACTTATTTCTCCAATGAGTCAGCTGATTTTTGACCAAGAGCTCCAAGTACCATTTGAAAAGTGATGTCTTTAAAAACCTTCCATGTTTTAAACACTTGGTTAGAAAAAAGATAACAACTACTGGTACAGCTTATGTGCTTCATGGTGTCTTTTCAAAATGAGAATATAAATCATTGTACATCAAATCAAAATAGTTAATATATATTTTATCTGGCACTTCCTAGAAATTAGGCATTAAACATAAAATACCTTATAAATTTATATAACAAAAATAAATGTTTATATTTTCATCTCAAATAGACTACCTTAGGGGAGCAGTTCATGTATGAACTCCTGCACGTCAGTGTGGCAGCAGAGGTCATCAGAAATACACATTCAAGTCCACAGCCCTTGGGAAGAGATGGATGCAGTGGCTGCCACCCAAACACGTGGTCTGTGTCCTAACATTGAGATTAAGGCTCTCTGTTTTGGAAGAATGAGCTGGACTAAAACAAGTATAGAAGTACCATGATATTCTTTGAAAATACTGAAAAAGACTCTGAAGAGTTTCAAACACTGGGGGGGAAAAAACCATATTGACTATAAAAATAAAATAAAGCATCTAACAATGACTTCAAGTACTTTGGAAGAGGCTGCTGACATGGAGTGCCCAAATCAGAAGGAATGAAGAGCTAGGAAACTCCAGGGGTGTCCCCAGTGCTCTCCACTGGTTGGGGGCTCGGGTTCCCAGGTGCAGCTCTTTGAATGGGCTGGGGAGGAGACCGGAAATAGCAACCACAATTTCTTAGCAACGGAAAACACCCACTTGAAGGCAAAGGCCCAGCCTGGTGGGAGAAAATCCTTGGAACGAACCATTATAAATCGGAAGATTTCAGAGAGAAATGCCATTCATTTTACTATCAGTAGCAGACAGTGAAAAGGAGAGAGGGAGAGAAACCAGGCTCCTGTGAATGGCAGTGTTTCAGGCAGGTGAGCTGTGGTTTTTGACAAGTGTCATTCTTCCTTACTGCGTGGCTTTCTTCACGAAGAGGGTGAGATCACTGACAGCCGGGATCCTTCCAGAGGGAGCGGGTGCATGACGCAGGTGTGCTTGGGTATGCCAGTGCCCTGGCAGCAGGGTGCCTACCGCATTTCTCCCCAAACTGAGAAGCAGTTCTGGCATCTCCAATCGTCTTCCCTTTCCTAAAGCAGCATATGAAGTGTGGCTGACATCGCTTCTTGTCTTCTGCAGCAGCACTGGCTTTGCCGGCTGGTCCTTTGCTAGCTGGGTCCTTTCCAGGCTGCTAGAGCCTGGTGACGTCTCGGCATTGCTGCAAGTCCCCGATACTCTCGTAGTCATTCTCTTTTGGGCAAAGGCCATGGTGACTGTTGGTCTCTGGGGCAGACTTCTCTTCCTCTCTGTTTAGAGTCTGTATTGCTTCATAATCTGGCTCAGGCTCCTCACTGGGCTTGCCTGCTGCTGGAAGTGTGCTGACACTATGCGGCATCTTCTCAAAGTCTTTAACAGTGGCATAGAGATCGTTGCAGGAAGAGGGGGACCTCGGAGCGGCTCCCGGCATGGAGGTGTAGGAGGCCTCCGGTACTCTAAGTGACTGTCCTGATTTGTTCCCTGGCTGTCCTTTTTTATGCACTGATGAATACATGGCCGAGATCTAGAAAACAAGGGGAGAAGTGAATAAATAAGCTCCAAGCTTGATTCCTCCCTCCCCCTTTTAGTGACAAGCTAGATTCTTGGGACTATGGGGGTGTGGGTCCCTTTAAGAATTTTTTTCGGATTCCCAAACTTTACAGAGACATAATTGACACACAACACATGTAAGTTTAAGGAGTGCAGCATGATGGTTTGATACACATATTGTGAAATGATTACCACAATAAAGTTAGTTAACAACTTCTTTACTGTGATTACCATATTCTTGGTGTGTGGTGATAACATTTAAGCTCTAAGTTTCAAGTATACAACACAGTACTGTTAGTTCTAGCCACCATGATGTACTATATTCCCAGAACTTATTATAGATGGAAGTTTGACCCTTTGACCAACATCTCCCCATTTCCCCCAGTCCCCAGCCTGAGGCAACCACCATTCTACTCTATTTCTGTTTGGCTTTTCTAGATTTCACATCTATATGAGAATACACAGTATCTGTCTTTCTCTATCTGACTCATTTCACTTGGCACAATGCCCTCAAGATCCATCTATGCTGTTGCAAATGGCAAGATTTTCTTTTTTATGGATGAATAATATTCCATTATGTGTACATGCATGTGTGTGTGTGTGTAATCACATTTTCTTTATCCATTCATCTGTTGTTGGACAGTTAAGTTGTTTTCATGACTTGGCTATTGTGAATAATGCTGCAATAAACAGAGGAGTACAGATATCTCTTGTAGACAGTGTTTTCATTTCTTTTGGATATATACCCAGAAGCCGATTCTTCACAACCTATGCTAATCCTGGAGTACGCAGCAGAACAATTATATGTGTTGTCTATAACTTTGTAAGTAGCCTAATTCTATGAAATCCAGGTTCTCTCTAATTCTGCCAAGGGTTTGAGGCAAGGAGGTAGAGTGGGCAGCTCAAGACCCCCAGGACCTGACCACAACATCGGGTTTTATTTGATTTCTTTATCACAATGATATTTCACCTGAGGAAAGTTTTGACTGCTTTACAAAAAAGGGTAGAAAACATATCATCCTGGTGATACTCAAAAGGGTGGGCTTCAAGTCAGCAGTAGCAGGATCTGGACATTTTTTGGAAAGGCAAACTCTGGGGCACCACCCCAGAACCACTGAGTCACAAATTCTGGGGGTGGGCTGACTCTCATGCCCACTAAGTGGGAGAAGCACTGCACCAGACTGTATAATCCACTCCTCCCGCATCACAAAGGTCTCAACAATAGCTTCTGGATGCTGGTTGGCAGTATACATATATCTGTCAGAGGATCACTTTCCACTATTTTTTTTTTTTTCTGATTTTATCTATTAATTTTATCGAAGGACAATTGCTTTACAGAATTTCGTTGTTTTCTGCCAAATATCAACATGAATCAGCCATAGGTATACCTCTTCCTCTTGAACCTCCCTCCCATCTTCCTTACCATCCCCCCCCTCTACTATTTTTTAAATTAATACTTCATTGCATACTATTGGTTAAATAGACATTCAGAGATGGGGCTAAGTTTTCTTCAGTGGGAAAATTCATTCTTATATGAAATCAACTCAGAAATGATATTGGGAGACAATCAACATAGGGGATGGGCTGCCCAGGTGGCTCAGTAGTGAAGACTTTGCCTGCCAGTGCAGGAGATGCAGGAGACATGGGTTCAAACCCTGGGTCAGGAAGATTCCCTGGAGAAGGAAATGGCTACCCATTCCAGCATTCTTGCCTGGGAAATCCCATGGACAGAGGAGTCTGGTGGACTACAGTCCATGGGGTCGTGGAGAGTCAGACAACACTGCACCTCTCATGCAACAAAGACAAAAACTTATGGGACACTCTTTCCTTTGGGAAGAACAGGCTGTTTTCCAAGCAAACCCACTCAGTCTCACCAATACATCTCCTCTAGCCACAAATACAGAAGGCAGGAGAAGGGGATGACAGAGGATGATATGGTTGGATGGCATCACCAACTCGATGGACATGAGTTTGAGCAAACTCCAGGGGACAAAGGACAGGGAAGCCTGGCGTGCTGCAGTCCGTAGGGTTGCAAAGAGTCAGACATGACTGAGCGACTGAACATCAACAACAAAGCCACAAATATCAGGAGAGGTTTCATTTTCTTTGATACAAAAATGGACTGATTAGGAGATTTGGGAGGGAGGGTATTGTTTTATTGTTAGAAATCATGGTTGGAAATAAGTAAAAATATCCTTCATTACCTGCAGTTATCTTTGCACAGCAATTGATGTATTAAAACACCCAGGAAATAAGGGAACATACTTCCTGACAGATGCTTGGCTTTGCAAGTGCAGAGAGAGATGTCCTACTCTCACATATCCACATGCTGGGCAGAAAGCTTCCAGCTGGCCTCCAAAACTTCTTAAGACACGCCTGCCGCACGCTAACTGTCATTTGCATGAGAACTTTCCCTACAGGCTGGTGGCTGGCATTTGCCAGGCTTTGACAATCCAAAGGGTTTGAGTCAGAGAAATAATCTTTGTGAAACTCCTGCCCTGTTGATTTAACCATTTTCATGCATATTAAATTAACATTCTCACCTGAGAGGTTTTAACTAAAAAATTCCTTTCAAAATGAGGAATTAGAGTAGCTTTCCATTTCAGAAGAGTAAAACACAAGGCCTCTGCTTTGTGTAGCAAGTTGCCAACACATGAAACTTTTTACTTAAAAGGTGGTCCGAGCCAAAAACGTGGACAGATTATAAAGGGGTGAGTCATGCATGATAGGGGCTTCCCCGGTGGCTCAGAAGGTAAAGAATCTGCCTGCAGTGCAGGAGACCGGGGTTTGATCCCTGGGTTGGGAAGACCCCCTGGAGGAGGAGGAAATGGCAACCCACTCCATTATGCTTGCCTGGAGAATCCCATGGACAGAGGAGGCTGGCAGGCTACAGTTCGTGGGTTGCAAAGAGCTGGACACGACTGAGCCACTAAACACACGTGCATGGATAGTAATGAAGGTAGCCGGTGTCCTCAGCTTCAGCGGTAACATCAGGAGGACAAACACAACTTTATCTGTGAGAGTGACAGCGAGAGCTGGGCCCTTAGCACCACTTCTGTTTCTCTTCCTCCTTTCTTGCCCATGCTTCTGTCACAATGGCCTCCACTCCTGGTAAGTACTTGGGCCTTCTTGGCTTTTACAGTCTTTTCTTTTTTAAATTACAGGCTCTTTCATTAACTTGCAACTTAATATTTTCCCTGGGCATGAACCAAATGTGCAGGAGGGTGTCACTGTAAATTTGAAATCTTATTAACATTTCTCAAGTCTTCTAATATTCTTTTTGAATATATGTCTCCTACGACTATTATTTTTATTTTGTATAAATAAAAGGTTTCTCTTCAAGCCCTCTTACTATTTAGCTTTGCAATTTTTCTCTTTAACATCTTTCATCATTATTATTCAGTCTGTAAATTGTTATTATGTTCTCATAAATTACCCTCTTTCCCTCATTTCTCTTCTTTTTATATTCAACCCTTCCCCCATCATTCTGTTAAATTAGGATAATAGTACTTAAAATTCAGGTCTCAGTTTCAGTCTGGACTAACATTATATCACATGAATATAAAAATAAATGATCTCCATATTTATTTTTCCTAAATCATCTTCCTAGAATGAATACATGGGAGTCACAGTTCTTTATTCTATGTTCAACATTCATCAGTATAACAGTGTCCTATTCAAAAACCACAAACAAATGTAAGATAAGAGGAAAAGTAATTAAAAATTTCACATAGTCTCAATTTATTTTAAAGAATTAGTTTCCAGATCTCTTATATATTTTTTTTCAGCCTGGCTTGTAGAATCTTAATTCCTTAACCAGGGACTGAACCCATGGCCTCAGCAGTGAAAGCACTGAGTCCTAAAAACTGGACTGCCAGGGAATTAAAGTATTTTCTTAGCCCAATGGGATGTCTCCAGGACAGTGAAAAATGCCGGAGGAGGCACAGGAGCCACTTCGGGCCCTGGTAGGAGGGCCCTGCATTAGTCTTGTGAGGGGCGGGCCCAGTGGATATGGACAGGGGTGGGGGAACGTGAAAGTTAGCTTCTGAGGTGGAATTGAAGGGCCTGATTACTGGCTGAATCTGAAGACAGTGAGGAAAATGCGGTGTTCAGGAGGGCCCCAGAGTTTTGGCTTCTGCAACCAGGTGGACAGATGGCAGTTCCACTCCCTGGAGAGGGAACGTGGTGGGGGCTGGGCAACGTCACACGTGTGTGTTGCTTTTGCATGTGTGTGTGTGCCAAGCCACCTCAGTCGTGTCTGACTCTGTGTGAGCCCATGGACTGTAGCCACCAGGCTCCTCTGTCCATGGGATTCTCCAGGCAAGAATAGTGGAGCGGGTTGTCATGCCCTCCTCCAGGGATCTTCATGACCCAGGGACTGAACTTGTGTCTCTTATGCCTCCTGCATTGGCAGGTGGGTTCTTTACCACTAGCGCCACCTGGAAAGCCCACATTGCTTTTGTACACGTACACAATTTACTAAGCTAGGCATGCCAGGAAGAGGCTTTATGTAGCTTGACAAATTAAGGTGTTCGGCTCTGAATCTAGCTTGACAAAATCCCATAAATACTGGCTTTTACAATTTTAATGCTTCACTGAAAGTTTAATCCATGACTCTTTAGCCCCGGTGCTTGGGAGGATATATCACTGTTTCTCATTGGTGGCCATGTCTAACCCTACTTCCAGTCTGGAAGTGTTTTTGAAGTTTCCTGCTCTGTCTCCCAGAAGCCTAAGCCCTTCTTCCTCTGTCTCCCAGCCAGGAGCAAATTCTCTATATCCACCTGTTCCAATTCTCTGCATATTCCAACCCACTATTAACTTCCTTTTAATGGGAACCTCCTCCCTGATTAAAGCTCACACACTTACATTTCTCTCTTCTCATTCCTCTTTCCTCCCCTCCCCTTTCTATTTTTGTCTTCTCCTTCTTCCCTATTGAGCTTCCTTGTTCAACTTATCCTCTTCCTTGTCTTCCCATCTCCCAGTTACTTTCTCTGAACCATGATAAAGCCAACATAGCCAACTCTCATTTCCAACCATAGGCTTAAGAGCCTACTTCAGCTTTCTCAGATGAAGGGTAACAGGACAGAGCGTCTACTTAAGGAAGGAAGTGCTATTCTCTATTACAAGAGCTTCTGGATTATTTAAAAGTAACAAAACTCACCTCTTCTTCTGTGAGAGTTGGGTCTTCTTCCCGGGACTTGTATGACAATGAACTAAGTCTCTGTTAGAACGAAATAAATCAAGAGAAGAGAGTTTAAAGTCAATAATTTAACCTTTTTTTGGGCATATGCTTTGATGCAACTATATACAAAAATGTTTTCAAACGATTCTTAGACAAGAAACTATTTTCTACAAAGAAATTATATAAAGGACCTCAGGAATAAACACATAAGTATGATTTTACATACCCAGCAGTATTACATTAGATAAATTTCTTCTAATTTTTTAATTTGAATCTGTAGGTACAGAAAAACCAAATGATTATGATTACTGTTTCAATTCCTAATTATCACTGAAGGATTGATCATTAATGAAAGATTGAAAAATTGACTGAAAAAAATACTATGGTGTTTGTCAAATCCCTAAACTTTTTATTTCTAGTTTGCATGAGTTATCAGGAAGATTCTTAGGTCATCTGGAAACTTTTCACAACTAGTGGAGAAATCAACTCACATTTTCTGGCCTCATTTCTTGATGATTCTTGATGATTCTTGATGATTCTGGCTCTGGATTCACTGAATCTCTAACACCTCTCCTGCCTGAATTCTTGCTGATTTCAACCGACCTGTATCCTTCCAAACCTGCACCTACTCCTTGACCTCCCTGCACCGACCGTGCATCCTTGCCCCACCTCCCTGCTCAGTATGCACCTCAGACCCCTCTTAGCCTAAACCACAGCAGCCCCACTATCCCATCTCCCTGCAGGCCCCTTCAGACCAGCACTCACTGTTTACGCCTACTCCTCCCATAACCCAGTTTAACAAGCCTGCAAAACTGTGGGGCCCCCAACCACTTTTTTGCACGTCTCACTTCTCCTCCGCCTTCCTTCCTACCCTATCAAACTCAAGCTCCATGGTCGGCCATCACTGTCATACTTTAAGAACTCCACTCCCTTCCTGGTCACTGGAGAACTCACCCCTCAGATGAGTCCTTAAAGCTGCTCTGAATCTTCCTACACCTGCTACTACCCGCTGGCCCCTGCTTTCCTAGCTGCCTTCTTCACATCTTCTCCTCTCTCCCCGAACCCCCAACACCTCATCCCTAGCTGAGGACCTTGAGAAAACTGAAGGAATCAAAAGAAATGTCTATAAACTTCTACCTCTCCCATCACACCTCCAGTCTCTGCATTCACACGTCTTCCTTCCTGTCCGTTGCCACAAGTGAACTTTCCAGGCTCCACTTTAAGGCGATCCCTTCCTCCTGTGCAGGAGACCCTGACCCCTTGCACCCACTCGTGGATATAAGCACCAGCAACACTCCATTCTGTCTACATCAACTTTCCCCTCTATGGAGTCATCCCCATCCACATAAAAACAGGCTATTTATCTATTCTAAAACCCAAACCAAACCAACACACCCTTCTAGTTCTGTTACTAATTCCATTATAGCAAAACCTCTTAAAAGAGTTGTCTAAAAAAAAAACAACACTCAATTTTTCTCTTCCTATTATCTCTCCAAACCCATTTCAGTTCAGTTTCTGCCTCCTAGATTCCAAAGAAACTGCTCTCGAGGAGGACACTGATGTCCACCGTGTCACTGATCTCTCCTGACCTCTCTCCTGACTCACCTGCTGTGTGCTGCAAGGTCACCCCTTCTTCCCCGAACACTCACTCCTTGGCTTCTAGGACACTGGATTTTCCTGTTTTTCTCTCCTGTTTTCCTCTCTTCTGCTGGCTCCTTTCTTTCCTGGACCTGTGTCCTTAGAACTCTTCAAGTCCCCACTCACACACACTCATGCAGTGATCTCACCCGATGTCAGCTTGAAAAAACTAATTTCTGCTGCTGACTTCCAAATGTACAAGCCCAGCCCAGGCCTATCCTTGTAAGCCTGCTCCTCCATCCAGCTGTTCTCAGATGTTGCTTCTTGGATGACCAATATCTATCTCAAACCAATATGTCCAGCCCCGAACTCCCAAATTTGCTTGGCCCACAGTCCTTCTACTTCAGTTTATGGCAGTCCCACGCTTCCAGGGGCTCAGGCCACACCCTGGATTCATCACTGTTTCCTCATCCTTTCATCCACATCTGGCCCATCAACAAATCTCCTGGTTCTAGTTTAGTGTCTCCTGTTACTTCTGCTGCTCCTACCCTGTTCCAACAAGTGTTTCTTGTCTTGCTTATTAGAATGGCTACCCAACTGGTCTCCTTGCTTTCATTCTTCACGGCTGAATGTCAACTCCATCAGAGGGATCCTTCTTAAACCCAGATGAAGTCATCCTGCTCAAGGCTTTCAAGCGACCCCATTTTATTCAGATTATAAGCCAAGGCCATACAGGGTTGGGCCCCCAGTTAATCTCTCTTTCAACTCCTCTTAGCCTTGCTCTCTCCTCTCCAGCCACACCTATACCCTCTTCGTCCCTGGAGAGGCTGGGCATGCTCTGGCCTCAGGGCCTTCATACTGGCCATTTCCTCTACTTCATTGGCTCTTCCCCTAAAACATGAACCAAGTCACTCTCTCAACTCCTTTTAATTTTTTGTTCAAATGCCCCTTTGAACAAAGCCAGGCATGCCCTGACCACTCTCCTTACAACTGTGCTCCTACCCAACTTTCTCAGTCCCTCAGATTCTGTTCTGATTTTTTTCCTTTATATTTTAAAGCCTTCTAAGATATACTTTTGTTGTTCAGTCACTAAGTCGTGCCTGACTCTTTTTGAACCCATGGACTGCAGTACGCTAGGCTTCCCTGTCCTTCATTATCTCTTGGAGTTTGCTCAAACTCATATCCATTGAGTCAGTGACGTTATCTATATAATACATATGTATATATGGGGCTTCCGTGGCCGCTCGGATGGTAGAGTCTGCCTACAATGCTGCAGACCTGGTTTCGATTCTTGGGTTGGGAAGAGCCCCTGGAGAAGGCAATGGCAACCCACTCCAGTTCTTGCCTGGAAAATTCCATGGACAGAGGAGCCTGGTGGTCTACAATCTATGGGGTCACAAAGAGTCAGACACGACTTAGTGACTTCATTTTACATATAAGTATTATATAAAAAATATACTTTACTTACATACATATTTATGTTTTTATCTTCTAACTAAAATGTAAGTGCCACAGGGGCAGAGATTTTTGTTCATTTATCTGCTTGTTCACTAGTGCATTCCCAGCACCTAGATCTTGCAGCTTACAGTGGAAAAGCTCATTAAAATCCTTTTGCAAATGAAAGCATGAATATTAAGCATTTTAAGTTCTCCCAATCACTTAAAATGAGAATGGTTTATATGGAAACGATGGATCATTCATCCCTATATTCCTACAGAAAGGTAATCTGGTTCCCAGATGGGTATTTCCAGTTTCTAATGTGACATCTGGAAAATTGCTTACTTGGCAGTGGTTAGACAATCAACTCTCTTATCTATCAACTGCTTGAAAGTAAAAAAAGGTTTAACTGTTTTAAACAGCATAAACTTCACATTAGTTTTATTATCTTTGGTTATACAAAGGGCAAAAAATTGGGGTGCATTTTTGCCTTTAACAAATATGTTCATAAACACTTCATTGCTGTTGTCAACGGCTTACTTCATGGGTAACATGAAAAGCTGAAATGCATTCAGAGAACACTATGCAGAATGACCCCTTGGAGTAAGGGCTTTCCAAGTGACGCTAGTGGTAAAGAACCCACCTGCCAATGCAGGAGACAGAAGAGATGCAGGTTCCATCCCTGGGTCGGGAAGATCCCCTAGAGGAGGGCATGGCAACCCACTCCAGTATCTTTGCCTGGAGAATCCCACAGACAGAGGAGCCTAGTGGGCTACAGTCTATGGGGTCGTAGAGTCAGACACGACTGAAGCGACTTAGCACGCACATATAACCTTAGCCAGGGCTCCCCTTTGGATCATGAACTCCACAAATTTTCTAAGGCTGCTATCGACTGACTAGCCCCTACTTGGCCTTCCTACCTGAGAAGAGAACCCTACTGTTGTCTCTGCAGAGAATAGAAAATCCCAAGGTAATGCTGATAGCTGGACATGAGAATTCCAAGCTATTGTGGCTCAGATGTCAGCTCATGGGACACACAGAGAGAAGGCTCAGGGATTCTTACTGCATTTTAGAGCTCTGTTGAACATCTAAAATTAAGAGTCACAGGTTATTGTTTAGAAATTGTTGTTAAATAAAATCTCTTATGTGACTCCTATTAAAGTCTATACATAGCCAGATATGCCCAGAAGCACCTGTGGGCTTGTTCCTGGGCTCTGATTTCTGGGACCTTGGGTGGAGGGGCGGGAATCACCCCACTGCTTGGGATGGCGAAAAGTAGAAGAGGCTAAATGGGCAGCAAAGTCTCATCTTTTTCGTTTTTGGCCTTCAAAATGCAGAAAATAATACTTGGCCTCAGTTAGACATGATGCAAAAACTGAAAAATATCCAAGATGCCAAGGCAGAAATATTTTGTAAGCATGAGTTTTCAGTATTTTATTACTTGGAGGGGCAAAAAAATTCAAACACAGCTTACATGAAAACAGCTGTTACCATTCAATACACGTGAAGGTGTCAGCATGTATTTCTTAGAATACCATGCAAACAAACGCCCCAGGTTTAGGTAGATTCCCAATCGGGACCAAAGCTCTGAAACAAATTGCAGGAGCCCACCTTGTTGGTTTCACTGGTCCCCTCAGCGGCTCCCTCTTCTCCTGCTTGACTCTCTTCCTTCTGAAGGTTTTCATTTTCGTCCAGGAGTTTCACGGGGACAGGAGGCGGGGCCTCCTCTTCTGGATCACATGAATTTCCAAGAAGAATCTCCGCATTGACACTCTGTCGACACTTTTTGTTTCTGTCCACCGAGGCATACTCGGCAAAGTCTGTTCTGCTGTTGGCCTGCGGCCCCGGAAGCTCTTTCACACCGGAAGCAGACTTCGACCTACCGCTGTGGCCTCGACTTGGCTGGGCAGCTGCCGTCACCTCCTTAATTTCGTTCACGGTTTCATACAAGCAGTCCTCCACCATGTTTTCTTGCGAGGAACTGTCCTTGAGCACTTCATAGGGTCCTTCCATCCCCAGAGCCTGGTCCCCATCTGCACTTCTCCCATTGTGCATCGTGTCCACCGAGCTCTCTGGGGGAATTCTGGGCAACTCTCGACTTTGATGACATTTCGGCTTCCCTGTGCTGTCCTGGGAGTCCAGTAGATCTGAAGCCGAGGTCTGGACTTCCTCATAATGTTGCATGCAGGTCACCGTGCTGTCTTCTGAAAGAACTAAAGCAGCAGGAATATTAAAAGTGGAGAAAGACACTTCCTTATAGAACTATTACAGTGACTTGGATAATGTCAAGTGAAGTGAAATCAAGGTGCTGGCTTTTTATTTGACTTGAGGTTGCAAACTGTACATGATGTGACTGTTAATGGAAATCTGGGCTTCCCTGGTGGCTCAGTCAGTATAGAATCTGCCTGCCAATGCAGGAGATGCAGGTTCAATCCCTGGGTTGGGAAGGTCCCCTGGAGAAGGGAATGGCCACCCACAACAGTATTCTTGCCTGGAGAATTCCATGGACAGAGGAGCCTGGCGGGCTACAGTCCTTGGTGTCGCAAAGAATTGGACACAACATCTGGGGAAATTGATAATGGATCTCTTGATCTGCGAAGTTATCACCACCACCCACTGTGTTCTGAATACTTAATCGTCATGGAGGAGGTGAGCTTTCGCCCTCTGGATTTAGACATTTGTGTCCTGGTAGACAGAACCGGCACTGGCGTCTGAAGACACAGTGTCAATCCTGACTGCCCCACAGCTTCCTGGTCTATAAATGGAGGTAAGTGGATTTGCTACCGCAGGTGAAAGCAGTCTGTAAACTGCACCATGGAAATGTAGTTGTGACTTCTGTCAGCATTCACATCAGGCAGTGAGCGTGTAGATGGGGTGCCTCGGACTCAAACCAAAGGTTCACATTACAGATCCTTGGTGCATAGACCATAGATCTTAGGCAAATTAGTAACTTCTGTGTGCCAGGCAGAATAATGCACCCTTAGGTGTCCATGTCCTAATCCCTAGATTCCGTGAATGTGTTCCGTCACATGGCAAAGGAGGAATTAAGGACAAGGATAAACTACCTACCTGCTGACCTTGAGATGGGGAGGACCCTGGGCATCCAGGTGGGCCCAGTGTAATTAGAAGGGTCCTTATAAGTAAAAGGGGCTTCTCAGTGGCTTAGACAGTAAAGAATCTGCCTGCAATATGGAAGACATGGGTTTGATCCCTGGGTGGGGAAGATCCCCTGGAGAAGGAAATGGTAACTCACTCTAGTATTTTTGCCTGGAAAATTCTGTGGACAGAGTAGCCTGGTGGGCTACAGTCCATGGGGTCTCAAAGAGTCAGACATGACTGAGTGGCTAACACCTGTGAGTGAAACAGGAAGGAGAGTCAGAGAGGGGCTTGATGATGGAGAGAAAGGCCTGGACCAATGCGGGCAGCTTCTAGAAGCTGAAGCAGGCGAGGAACCAAATTCTCCCCTAGAACCTGGGGAGGAAATGCTGCCCTGCTGCTATTGGGCTGGACAATACTTACAGATTTTAGCCCAGGGAGACCCGGTTCAGCCTCTGATACCCAGAGCTGTAAATTAACCTATGCTGTTCGCAGACACTAACTTTGTGGTAATTTGCTGCAGCAGCAATGTTTCAGTTGCCTCATCTGTAAACTGAGGACAGTAATAATCTCCATCTTACAGAGCAGTAGTAATACTAGTAATAGTAATCTCATAGGGTAACAGTAATCTTACAGTTGTTAGCGTACACAAGTTCATAAACATAGAGATCTTAGAGCGAGGGCACACAGCAGCCAACTCATAGGTACTAAATTTTCATCCAAATGATATTTTTTTTTTGCTAAAACTGGCAGTAATACAAAAGGAGAGCAAGAACACATTTCCTAGTTTTTTGAGCTACACTTTCTTTTTTCATGTGTGAACGGTTTATTGAAAGGTGTAAGAAATACACTGGATAATGTAGCCAATAAAGTCTGCATTAATAAGACAGCTTCAAATATGTGACTGAAGCCAAATCCTGCAGGAAAAGTCTGGAAAACAGAGCAATCAACAGGCCTATGAGTTATCTCAGCCAAGGGACAAGGGACCCCTCCTTGTACCACTCATTGGTGAAGGGCTGCCTTGGGGAAGATATTAATTCCCAGGTACTTCTGTCCAGGTCACGCAGGCAAGTGAGCCGGTGTTATAAAGAAATGATGATGGTAATCATGGTGGTGTTCTGAGCTACATTTTCTGACCTTTCTGAGCTACATTTCTAGTTCTTTCGCAGGTAATAAGGCCTGCCTGGAAAGCTGGAATTGTGACAGCACTTACTGTCTCCGTTGGTGAGTGCTCCGTTCTGCTCGCTGCTAGGGGGCGCATCTGTGGCCAGGCTGGTGACAGAGCGGCTGAACATCTCCTTGTCAGAAGGCTGCAAGAACAAAGGTGCCAAGCGAGTCAGACTGCGGGGCAGAGGGGAATAGCCATGCCTTTTTGTTGTTGTTTTATTTATATTTATTCATTTGCATAGCCTGTGGGATCTTAGTTCCCCAGAGTCCTAACCACTGGACCACCAGGGATTTCCGTCCATGGCTTTTTCTAAAAATTAAAACAGCAACAACAAAACCCAAATCTGCTACTTAGATGCAAATTAAGTGAAATGAAATGAAGTTGAGTCCCTCAGTTGGACTAGCTGCATGTCAAAGGCTCAACAGCCACACGTGGGTAGTGGCCATTCTGTCAGTGCAGCCGAGCCATCTTGGTAGAAGGTTCTGTTGGACAGAGCTGTCCTGGGAATCTCCTGAGGCTGCCACCCACAGAGTTTTCCTTCCCAGATCACAAGTGGGCTACAGCAGGTCGTGGGGAGCCAGTCTCCTAGCTCAAGGCAAGGCGGGATGGGGAAGCCCCAGGGCTGATCCGAATCAGCACCAGCAGATAGCGGCCTCATCTTTCTCCCAGAGATGCTGGAAATGTCACCCTTTTCAGAGGTGTGTCATGCTGAGGAAAACGAGGGAAAACATCACCTTTGTCATCTGAAGGGAAGAGTCTTAAATCTGATCAAAGATAAACGTCACTGACATCCGAGATGTTCATCATCAGCCAAGTCTCCGCTTGAAGGTTTGCAAAAAATGTTGTATGCTAAAGCTTAGGTCTGCAAACCTTCCTTATTCTCACAAATTCAGGACCCTTTTGGGGAAGAATGGCATTGATCGTTTTTTACTGGGCTTATTGGCGGAAGTGGACAAGGCTGAGCTACAGTTGGAAGTAAGTTGCTAGATCACGTGTTTCTTGAAATATGCCGCCCATCTCATGTAGCAGCTGAATCACTGCTGATATGGTCTGCTCCCCAATCCTGCTCATGGAGTGCATGCAGGACCCAGGTAGGCACACCCGACCGGCTCCAGGAGTCCACACAGGAAGTTCTGATGTAAATAGCACCACTTGGCTACCTGGCTTCTCAAAATCTCTGACTCCTGACTGGCAACGAAGTAATAATAACACAGAGGGCTTCCCAGGTGGCTCAGTGGTAAAGAATACACCTGCCAAGCAGGGGACACAGGTTAGATCACTAATCCGGGAAGATCCCCTGGAGAAGAAAATGGCAACCCACTCCAGTACTCTTGCCTGGACAATCCCATGGACAGAGGGGCCTGGTGGGCTATAGTCCATGGGGTCGCAAAGAGTTGGACACGACTTGGTGACTAAACCACAAAAATAATAATAGAGTATGGAGCTCACATTCCAGAAACTTACAGGGAATCAACTCTTTCAATCCCATGAAAGGGGACCCCCTTTCCCCTGGGTCACCCCTGGACCTGCGTGTATGTGAAGCTACAGCAGAGGCGCCACCTTCTCCCCCGCCTGCCTTCTGGGTGCAGTCTAATAGAGGTGCTGGGGACAGGTGAGAAGTGGGGACACAGACAACCAGAGACTGCCGTGGGGGTGACAAAGTGAGGGTAAGAGGGAGGGCGGTGCTGAGAAGCCGGGAAGAGGTGGATGGGTGAGCCTCCTGCACACAGAGACAAAAGGGAGGACCCCCGGGGCTCCTAGGAGAGGAGACTTGACCACTTCGTTGCCCCGGCTGGAAGAGTTCCCACATTCACAGGGCAGGGCGCCTGGGACTGGAGACGCCTGCTTCGGGGCTCGGAACCTGACTGCTGGCTGCTTTTTTTACTCCAGACCTCACCTCCAGATCCCTCACCTCCAGACCCCTCACTCATCCATCGTTTCTCTTTGCCCCTTCTTCCTTGGACAGATTTACAGTTGTTCTTGAGAAATTACATCTAGGAGAGGAAGCAACTTCATAGTTTTATCCTGCGTATATGAAGGCAGGGGCTTCCCTGGTGACTCAGCAGAAAAGAATCCACCTGACAAGCAGAAGATATGGGTTCAATCCCTGGGTTGGGAAGATCCCCTGGAGGAGGGCATGGCAACCCACTCCGGTATCCTTGCCTGGAGAATCCCATGGACAGAGGAACCTGGTGGGCTACAGTCCATGGGGTCACAAAGAGTCAGACATGACTTAATGACTCAACAACAATGTAGCGACTCAACAACAACAATAGGAGGGTGGCCCACCCCCAGCTGTTAGTATTGTTCAGCCAGTTAAGGGCACAGGCCTGAGCGGAACAAGGTGGGACCAGGACGCTCAAGCTGCTCCTCACCTGGGTGGATCCCAAAGGCCCTTAGAGCTTGTCAGGACCCTGTAGGACACAGAGCAAGAAAACTGGGCCAGGCTATCTAGGATGCTGGGGGTCTCAGGCTCCTGCAACCTTACTGATCAGCTGTTATGGGTTGAGTTTTCATCCTCCCCAAATTCCTGTAGTGAAGTCCTAACCCTCAGTACCTCAGAACGGACCTCCTATGGACTCAGGGTCGTTGCGGATGAAACAGGTTAAGATGAGGGATGAGGTCATATCAGAAGCCTTCTAAAAGGGGAACTTGGACAGACATAAATACACACAGAGGGAAGATGGTATGAAAAGTCACAGGGACAGATATAACAGTGAGGGCAGAGTCTTCAAGCATCGCCAAGGGCACCACTGGAAGCTAGGAGAGCAGCCTGGAACACACGCGCCCTCATAGCCTGCTGCTACCGTGATCTTGAATTTCTAGCCTCCAGAACTGAGATGATAAATTTATTATTTAAGCCACTCAGCTTGCAGTCCTTTGTTATGACAGCTGTGGCCAACTAATGAACCAGCTGGAACTGGGCAGAGGCGAAACAGAAACATCCCTGCGGTAAGCTGGGACTATCTGAGCATCTTTCGAGCACTGGTTGCAAAGAGCCGGACACAACTGAAGTGACTGAGCATGCACACAAGCTAGCCATGGGGAGTATAAACCTGCAGCACAAGGGTTCAGCCCAGGCAGCCAGTTAACTCTGGCTGAGTTGCTGCCCTCAGCTTGTAAGCTTGCAGGGACCTGCTTAGAGAAGTGGCTGATGCCTCAAAGGGCACATGCGTGTGCACACACACACACGTGCACGCACACTCACCACATTCATCAGGTTCTCATGGTCCCCACTGTGCGGTCTTGGCTTCTTTTCTCTGAAACAGAAAAGGAAACGTGGCTGTAATATCCACAGTGACACCTAAAATCAAACACACACTCCCCTTTCCTATCCAGACTGTATCAACACTTAAATCTCTCTTTTAATAAAGAACTGAGTTTATTTTACTGAGAAACCAGAAGCCAGACAACTTACCCCTCCTCTGCAGGCAGCAGGGTCTGAGGGGGTCAAGTCCTAGCAAGGGGCTGGGCAGCTCTCTTGCCCCCACTTCCTCCAGGAGTAGAAAATACAAGTTAACAAGAGGACTGGGGGCAGTTTCCTGAGCAGAAACTGTTTATATCTAGAATACTGGGATGATTTCTTTTTTAATTTTTATTTTTTAAGGAAGTCCAGACAATTCTCATGTCTTCATTTTCCTTAATTCAGTCTTTGCAAAGTCACACACTGCCAGGGGATTGAGAAAATAAAGAAAATACAACTTTTGGCTTGTTGGGAAGGGTACATGCTCTCAGGATGAGTCATGTGTACTTCCAGACTATGGAAAAGTCCATCCAGTAAAAATAGAATTTATTTTTACTCAGGACAGGCTAAAGAAAGCCATCAGTACTAGAAGCTACCTTTCCCATAGATGTACAAGGCAACAGTGACACCTAGTGGGAGCATAAATAATTACAGAGACAGGCCCTCCCAGGCCCGGAAGAGTTGACACTCCTCTCCTCTTGGGTCTTGTTTCTTCAGCCAGCTGGTCTCTCTCCAGCTCAGGAGACCTGGGTCCGAACCGGCACTACTTGAGTTCAGGGACTCCAGATTTTCTCTTTTTGACAGAGATTTCAGTGCAGGAAGCCATATCCGGACTTTTAAATGACACTTGGCAACTCTCTTCCAAGGTTATTGAGAAGAGTTCGGAAGAGGGTTGGCTGCCAGCTGGTCTGCACTGGCTGCTCCAGCAGCAGCCAACTCACCAGAGAGTGGCATATGTTGTAACAATGTCTGAACACCTGGAAAATCACTCTGGCTTCAGAAGGACTCTGCTTCTCTCCAAGCAAAGATCTCCTTTTTTTTTTTTTTTTTTTGGTGGGAGGGTTACACATTTTATATGAAGGAGTCAAGAGAGAGAGAGAAGTGTAATTCTAAAATAAGACAAGATGGTTATTTCATACACAGAATGGTTCTCTTTTAGAAAAATCTGTTTCTTAAGAAACTGCAGTTCTAGATTACAAGTCTTTAATAAAATGACCCCTCCACAGTTACAGAGCAGCAAAAATTCTCAGTAACTCTCAAATGGTAGCAAAAAAGAGTGTGTTTAATACACATGGTACTTAGATTTCCAAATGTCCACAGATGGAGAAAGACAATATAAATTTAGACATGGGTGTGCTCATGTTAGAACAGAAAAAAGTTCCTTCTGGGAAGTTTCATATATAAGGGCTTTCATATATAAGGTCTCTTCCAGTTGCTCCCCAGGAAAACCAAATATGCCTTTCATTGAGCTAATAAAAAGTGTCCTGGGCCCCTCTGCAGGAGAGAAGGCAGTTAATCACAGGAGTGTCTGTGAACGTCTATGCATTGGGATGCCATCCATCACAGGCTTTTTAATACAGAAAGTCTTCTAGGTCCCAGGAACGTGTTAAGGCTCCAGTAGACACATGTCACTCTTACCTGTTGCAACTGGAACACAGAAGGATGAGGAAGGTGATGAGGAAGAAGGTGGCCACGGATGCCAGGCTCCCCAGCAAGATGATCTGTGTTTGTCCCTCGATCAGCAAGCTTCCCTCGGGTCCCATGGTGGGGGCGGGGAGTGGCACGGGCTGCTGGAGTCAGTCAGTCCTTCCAAGGTGGCGACATGGGGGCAGAGGGTGGCGTCTTCCTGCAGAGAGAACAGCTTGTGTTTTGACACCTTCTCAGGAGAGGTGCTAGAACCTGGTAGCAAGTTCCTGTGGGGGAGGGGCTAGATGAGAGAGGGGGCTGGGGGCGAGTCTGAGCAGATCAGGGAGGTGTGTACAGAACGCACTGGACTCGACCTGAAACCAGTACCCCTCCGTGGTCTGGGCTTTTGTTTTCTCACCCAAAATGCAAAGCAGGAGTGTGTGGTGCCTAGCTCTGTGTTTTGAGGCCACAGATGTTATTTTTGTAAGTTTGGGAGATGCATTCTTAATGTTTTCAAGTAAGACTCCAAGTCTTGTTAATTATTATTTTTCACCTTTAAATATTTAAATAAATGCAAAATGTTTCACCTGGAGAAAATCTGCTGAAAAAGAAACAACAAATAAATACACGTGTATTTGGATTCCTTTTGTCCACAGAACACTGTAAACCATTTATTACAGCTTTCACAAAAACGTAGTTTGCTACGTTTTTCTTCCCCACTTGAATCCTCAACTCCCCAAGCCTGCTTCTCTCTGAAGGTTTAAGGTCAATACAATTAATGACATAGACAGTCTTTATATTCACCTTCAGAAACAGTTACCTGTTCTGAGCCTATGACTTTATTTTCAGGGCTGGCTTTCATGAAAGTTTGTAAGCATTCAGTAAGTCTACTTTCAAGACCCTGGAGGAAAGTCTGTGCTGAGAACACATCACCAGCAGCAAAGAAGCCTAGTTACAAACAACTACAAACCGAGGGTAAGAGCTGTCCCTAGGACATTGTAGTACCTGGCATTTAGTACCTGGCACATGGGGCTTCCTAAGTGGCACTAGTGGTAAAGAATCCGTCTGCCAAGGCAGGAGATGTAGGAGATGCAGGTTTGATTCCTGGGTCAGGAAGATTCCCTGGAGAAGGACATGGCAACCCACTCCAGTATTCTTGCCTGGAGAATCCCATGGACAGAGAAGCCTGGTGGGCTACAGTCCATAGGGTCGCAGAGTGGGACACGACTGAAGTGCTTAGCACACATGCAGTCAAGTGCTTTCCTCATTTAATCGCTGACACAAGCCTGTGAAGAAAGCATGACTAACTCGCATTTTTCAGACAAGGAAGCTGAAGTTCAGGCACTAAGTTCCCCCGCGGTGTTGCCAGACTCAGCGGCAGCGGAGGACCTGAGTCCAGCCAGCACTTGTGGCCTCTGCCCCTAGAGGGCGCTCCTTCTCACTGGGGGCTATTGCTCCCAGGTCCAGTGAGTTACAAGGCTTCTAAATGAAAACAGCCAACGAGCTTTGTGAAATATTTTAAGATTTAGATTTTGAAAAATAGAGCACTATTTCAAATTAATGATTTGCTTTCTCATCAGAGCTTGTTAAAGAACATTTGCTTCGATCAATTCTAGAACATTTCTCACTTACACAGCCTTAGCTTCATTGTCAAGTTACGTGAATAAAGTCACCAAATAAATATTTGTGTCATGACAATTCATTAGAACTCAAAACACTTTTTAATAAAAAGGCTGGTTGATATTTGCATTTCCATTTGCTCCTTGACAGAGCTGGGACTATGTAGCCATCCACTGAGCAGCTACATCAAGCCTGTACCTGGGCAGCTAAGGGAATGCACTGTGGTTCAACGGGAGAAAACTTGCTCCAGGTGAAACATTTTGCATTTATTTAAATATTCAAAGGTGAAAAATAATAATTAAAAAAAAAGCTGGGGAAAAAGAAATTGTAAGTATGCAGAGAGAATTCTAGGAGATGAAGCTGACTGCTTTCTATATGGCCTTAAACCAACATGAACATGTCCTACAGGTCCATAAATACGTAAGTGTACAGCTTCCTGGGTAATAAAGAACTGCATTCTTCCTGCATCGGTTATGTACTATACCTGTGGACACTGCACACGTACTGTCACGGACGGTCACGTTGCCTTTGCCTGTTTGCCCCTGGACAGCTATAACTGAAGAGCACTTCTCTTATGATTCGTTGCAATAATGAATAATTCACTTTAAACTCAGGCTACAAATTGGCATCAGAGTAAGTTATTAAAATACATTCAAGCAAGCACATAAATCAGTAAATGTTTATATCCAGGTCCATGCGTGGTGCACTTTAAGAGGCACAAACAAAGAAGATCTGTTGTGCAGGCATTTGTGTGTTCCTTCTTTCATTTGCTCACTCATTTGTACAATGATTGATCAGTGTCTATTGATAAAGCGCTAGGTCCTTAGAAAATAGTTTCTTTAGTGAATTATTCAAAAGCCACATATCCATCCAGCAAGCCCCTCTCTCATCTCTGTGCACGTTTCTCTTTCTCTCTCTCAACAGGGGGAGGCGATAGAATATAATATGGTGCTTTGCCTCACAAAGCAGTATGGGGAGGAGGATGAAAGCAGATTATTACCAGCGACTGAATAAAGGATGTAACTCACAGAAAATGTATCAAAACTCCAGGCTCACTACCCTTCCACTAGAATCTGCAGAAAAGCTTCTGAAAGGGAAAGCAATACTTTTTCCAAAAGTTCTCCTGGTGCACAGAAAAAATGCCACAGTGAAAAGAAAGATCTGGTGTATTTCTGAGTCAGATATTATAATACACTGTAATCCCCCAAGGCAAGGGCTCCGATTGTGTGGGCGGCTTTCACCTCTCGGAAACTTCTGCATGCAACTGAAGGAGCCGCACAGGTCACAGCCCTGGTTGGGAGTGTGGCGGGAGCCCCTTCCTTTGCAGGGGCCAGCAGTGTGTGTGGGAGGTGTCTACACACATATGACTTCTAGGCGGGGTTATTCTTCTTTTAGAGAAAATCCACACCACTGTTAACTCTTGTCTCCTAGTCTCTTTCTGTTTCCATAATTCTGCCCATTTCTTCTGGCTTATCTACAGTTGAGACACGACCGCCTCCCCGCCGTGGGCGTTCATGGGCTGTGCTCTCCGGTGTGCAGACAGACCACCTCTACCCCTCCCAGTGTGTAGATAGCCCATTCCTCCCCCACCTGTGTAGATGCACATGCTTGGCTTCCATGTTCCTCCTTCCCAGTGGGGATGAGAGTGGAAGCCCTCTGCTAATGGTTCGGGGCTTTCCAAGAAGTGGAATGGACTTTCCTGCACAAGGCTGGGCCCTCACACACTGGTTTCCCTGAACTTAAATGCAGGGAGCAGGGGTCCTTATGTAGCTCATCTTGAGTAGCGGAGCCATCCGCACCCTTACCAAAGGTTGAAGATTTCTCTCAAGACGGGGAGAGAAAACAAGGCACAGTCTCTGGAAAGTAAGGAGTCACCCTGAAAAGGAATGGTCCCGCAAGGAGTGAGGCTTTCCTATACCTTACACTCTTTGCCAGGGTCCACATGGAAAAGACAGTCCAAGGCTGATGCTGTCACTGGTCTTGGGGACCAGCTTCTATGTGTGTGGATGTGTTTAGTCACCCAGTCGTGCCTGACTCTTTGCAATCTCATAGGCTGTAGCCCGCCAGGTTCCTCTGTCCATGGAATTCTCCAGGCAATACTGGAGTGGGTTGCCATTCCCTTCATCCAGGCGACCTTCCAGGGGTTGGACCCACGTGTCCTGCATTGAAGGTGGATTCTTTACCATTTGATCCACCAGGGAAGTCCATGGGGACCAGTTTATTCTCTCCTAATTCCTTCATCAAGTAAGATGTCTCCTGAGCATCCTGAATCAAGCCATATCAGCAGAAACACATGAACAGTTTGGGGTGCTCTCTCATGATTTTTTTCAAGGAGACATTTAAGCCTATTTCTCTAATTCTCTTCCTACCTATCACAATAAAATTACATTCAATTATAGAATGCTGTTTCTTCAAACAGCATCCCATTGTCAGACCTCATGTGTAAATATTTTATGAGTTATTCAACATAGGGCAAAGCAGGACCATTCACTGACCTCAGTGAACATTTATTAAGACACCTGAATGTCCCACTAAGATGTGCTGCAAAAGATCATATTAGTGAAATAGCAGATTTAGCCTAATAGTTGTACATCAACTCTTTCTCTCTTAGAATAGGCTTTACTGTTTGCTGCACTGATGCACCATTCATGACCAGCAATAATTACAGTATTGCTCTTTAAGAGCTTCCCAGGTGGCTTAGTGGGAGATGCCAATGCAGGAGATGCAGGTTTGATCCCTGGGTGGGGAAGATCCCCCTGCAGAAAGAAATGGCAACCCACTCCAGTATTCTTGCCTGGAGAATCCCATGGACAGAGGAGCCTGGAGGGCTCCAGTCCACGGGGTCATAAAGAATTGAACACGACTTAGGGACAGAGCACACACATGCATGCGTGCATACCCACCCAGCCACCCACCCACACATTGCTCTATAAGAGGCACTGGGATCCTCCTACCCCTTGACTTCAGACTACTGTGGGAACCTGTCACTTGGCCTTAAAAAAGGTCGGTGCTTGAGTTCACAGGACTTCTGTTGGGGATGTTTTTTTTAGAAATTGTGCTGGTTAACTATTTTGGACTGAAAACTCCAAAATTTCTCATACTTTTATATCCATTCATTTCTTGGTTTAATCAACAAGCGATTCGATCTTGAGAAAAACCCAAAGCCTTTTATTTTAAAAGCACATGCCACTTTCAACCACAAGGGGGCAGTGTAATTCTATTCTCGGCCCTAATCAGCAGGCTTCTCCTGGAGAGACCCGCTTTTCTTGCTGTTGGTGCCTCTGTTGAACATTTTAATTGTCTTCATTAGCCTAGACCATCAGCCACTCCGATCAAGTCCAATTAAGGAAGAAAAACAAAAACTGGGTGAAATGAATGAAAGTGTTCTCCAGTGTTCTTGCCTGGAGAATCCCAGGGACGGGGGAGCCTGGTGGGCTGCCATCTACGTCGTTGCACAGAGTCGGACACAACTGAAGTGACTTAGCAGCAGCAGCAGCAGTTAGATTAGCTATGGCTCCTTTGAAGCCGGCTGAGGTCAGTAATGATGGTCATTATCATTTTACAGCTGTCCTAGTTGACTCATAATTACACATGATGGAAACCACCTCCACGCACGACCCCTCACTGATGCTGAAATAAGGAGATCGAGGACCCATTCCCATGGATATGCCTCCTTCCTGGTTGTCACCAGGTGTGGGAACCATGCAGTAAAATGGCACTTTACAAGCAACAGATCAATCAGACACATTTAACAAGCGCTGAGGACTGAAATCCTCAGCTGGGTTTCTGTCCCATGAAGCAGGTGGAGGTGCACAGGCTGCGGTGGCAAGAACCCCTCCACGGAATTCTCCCGTTCCCTGAAAGACTATGAAGCTAAAGTATCTGAATTGAGGTCACTTTCCCTTCAGACTAAAGGGGCCCTGCTGTCGGGAAGCTGTGTACACCGAACACAGGAGAGTCAAGCAGGACTGCTGTGAACAAGGAGTCACCTCAGGCAATGTCTGCTGTCCATGGGGGCCCTGCTAAGACCCAAGGGTCTCTGCCAAACCAGTTGCTGTAAAGATCATCCCGCTTCTGTCTTTCCCTGAGTCAGGGGGAAACACACCCAAAGAGCGCAAGACAGCAAAGGTCTCCAGGGGGAGATTTTCTTGATGGTTTTCCCGAATCATTTCACCATCACTCTGGAGCAGTATCTTGACATTTCTTCCTTCAGCAACTTGGAGCACAAGAGAAACACTTGACGTCAGCAAACTGGCCCTGCCATCAAGGTTTGCTGCTGCTGCTGCAGGAAGACCGGAGCGTTCATCTCCAGGGCAGGTTATCAATCTTGCAGGCCATCTGTCAGCCTAATCTGATTTCATCCTGTACACACCAAACCTATTGATCCCCACAGGAAATGGGAAATCTGACCCTCTGAGGGGTGTGTGTGTGTGTGTGTCTCATTTCCAAAATACACTAAACTTACAGAATATAGTTTACTGCTTATCAAAGTCCCGCCACCATTTTGGTTTTGCCTTGAGAAAAGCCAAAAGGCAAGTGACTTTGGTGGTTAAGGAATGCCTTCTAAGGTTATTGTTCTTCATACCCTGACTTGGAAACCAATTCCCAAGGTTCATTTTTTATTTTCAAACATAAATCTCCTGAGAGAACCGGAGAGGAGGAAAGGGGAGAGGGAGAGAGAATGATTTTGACAGACTGGGTGAGGAGCGCAGGTAAGGGGTCTTCAATTTGCATAAGCAAGTCTTAATGGTCTTTTTACAAAGTGTGCAGTTGGACCTTTCAGCTCTATTTCTTCCTGTCTTGCATATTTGCTCTGCTGATCTGAATTAAAAGTTCACTGAGGGCAGACACATATCCATCTCACATCCCACCATATTCTCAATGTCTCCATGAGCTGGAATATAGGACCCAGTCCAGAAATTTGTACATTTCTGTGAAAGGAAGATTCCCCACCTGACTCTCAAAAGGCAAGTTTAATGAATACTTTATCAGGTCAGGAAGAAAAGGAGAATTAAAAGAGATGAGCACACCAAGCAAACAATTAAATAAGCCAAGGGTTTAACTGGCAAACCCTCAGTTCTGGAACGAACAGAGACACCTGCCTTCTTTGTACTCTCACTGAAGCACCTGGATGGTTCTTGACAAAGGCCTTCAGAGATGGTAAGAATTAGAAGAAGACATTCTTTTTCTCAGTCTTCTCAAATGAAGCTGAGGGATAAGAGGAGTTCAGAAGCCAGCCAGCCTGCCTGCCTGCCTGGTGGGGAATCTCCATGTTGCGGCCTCCATCCTACACACAAGCAACTGGCTTCTCCCCACATGCCCCCTCAGGGCCCGGAAGGGGCCAGGCTTGAAATAAAAAACATAGCCATCTCCACCGTGTTCGTAACCCTCAGGTGTCCACCTGGCTGGGACAAGCACAGACAGGTGAGGATATGGGAGCCCTGCCATCTTCCCGGAAAGCTCAGCTTCACGCTATAGTGACTGGTTTTCAGTACCGGAGAGAAGAACACTCATTCTCTGCTGGTTTGCCCACTGCTCACTCCCAGCCTCCTCATCGTGGGCCTTCCTTCCAAGCGACCTAGAGCACTTTGCAGCCCTGGCACCATCCACTTTGCTGGAGACCGGTGTTTACACACAGGGCTGGTTTACAGAGATGAGGACTTTTATTTACTTCTATTTTAAAAATTTATTTTGTTAAAGTACAGTTGATTTACAGTGTTAATTTCTACTGTACAATGGAGCGATACAGATATACACACACACACATTCTTTTTCATATTCTTTTCCATTATGGTCTATCCCAGGATATCAAATATAGTTCCTTGTACTACACACTAGGACCTCGTGGTTTATCCATTCTCTATATTATAATTTGTATCTACTAATCCCAAACTCCTAATCCACCCTTCCCCACCCCCTCTTCCCCCTTGGCAGCCACAAGCCTGTTTTCTATATGAGGTCAGGACTTTTAGATCTCACTCTGTTAAGCACCACGTTGCACTTTTTATTTGGTTTCGGATGCTTGGGTGATTCAGCCACTTTTTTTCATAACAGTAAAAGACTTGGCCAAGAAAAGCCCCGCAACCTCTTTGTTGAGAGGTTCAGAAATTCACCACGTGACATAAATGCCTCTCAAATCCTCCACTCATGGATCATGATATTTAAAAGATCAGATTCATTGTAACACTTGGACTGAGGTTGGACAGCTAATTACACATGCTATAGTATCTGTCACATCCCAATTAGCTTTTACCAAGCCCTCACCTAACCCGGCTACTGCATGCGGACTATACAACAAAGGATGCTTACCCTGGGAAAAGGAGCTCTTCAGGATGGAAGAAGTAGAATTTCAGAGATTAGACTGAATTTAAGCCACGTCCCAGAGGAATCCTAGTTCATAGTGCTGGCTTCCTTGTGAGTTAGATCAACCACACCCTCTGATGTACCCGGATGTGAGCACGCTGACTTAACATTATGCCCAGGCACTAGCAAGACGGCAGCTCGACTTACTCCTCAGTGGTTAACACGTCAGGGCCATCTTTTACTCTCATACTTCCCAAATTAAAAATTTTTTTATTTATTTTTGGCTGTGCTGGGTCTTTGTTGATGTGCAGGCTTTTCTCTAGCTGTGGAGAGTGGGGGCTACTCTCTAATTGTGGAGTGCTCGCTTCTCATTGTGGTGGTGGCTTCTCTAATTGTGGAGCATGGTCTTAGGGCATTCAGGCTTCAGAGGTGAGACACACGGGCTCAGCAGTTGTGGCTCCCGGGTTCTAGAGCACAGGCTCAATAGTTGTGGCCCACAGGATCTTCCTGGACCGGGGATCACACCCATGTCTCCTGCACTGGCAGGCAGATTCTGTACCACTGAGCCACCAGAGAAGCCCTCATCTTTCCTACATTTTACAAACATTAGGGATTCTTTAGATTATAAACTGGTTAACAAAATATGTTTCATTGACTTCTAGAAAGCAAAAATCTGCAAAAAACATCCCTGCAGGTTACTTGTCAGTGTTCCCGGAAACTACTTAGGGCTGGGGAGACAGAGGCTTGATCAGAATGAGTCAGAACTCGTTATTTAAAAATGTATGTTCTCAGGGCTCATCATCAAGGCTTTCTGCTGGAAGGGTGTGGGCAGTGTGTGCAGATACTCAGGGAGTATGGCTCCCCAAGCCCCTTGTAGAAGAAGCAACAAGGTCATGGTCTTTGCAGAGCAGAGCTTCTCAAGTGGGGGTCCTGGAGCAGAAGCCTCATCATCACCTGGGAACTTGTTAAAAATGCAGAATTCTGGACCTTCCCTGAGGCTTATGAGTCAGAAAGTCTGGGGTGAGGCTGGGCGAGCTCTGCTTTCGCAAGCCCTCCAGGTGATGTGATGCATGCTGAAACTGGAGAAGACAGTTCTAGGACAGTACCTACTGCAGACAGAACACCTGGGGATCTTGTTAAGCTGCAGATTCTGAATCCTGTAGGCTATTATTATTATTTTTTTTAGTTTTAATATTTTTTAATTGGGGCTTCCTAGGTGGTGCTTGGAGAAGGAAATGGCAACCCACTCTAGTATTCTTGCCTGGGAAATCTCATGGACCGGGAAGCCTGGAGTGCTGCAGTCCATGGAGTCGCAGTCGGGCACGACTGAGCGACTGAACAACAGCAACAGGTGGCGCTAGTGGTAGAGATCCTGATTTTTGGGTTGGGAAGATCCCTTGGAGGAGGGCACAGCAACCCACTCCAGTATTCTTGCCTGGAGAATCCCATGAAGAGGAGCCTGGTGGGCTACAGTCCAAAGGGTCGCAAAGAATTGGATATGACTAAAGTGGCTTAGCTGGCACCCCACTCCAGTACTGCTGCCTGGAAAATCCCAGGGACGGAGGAGCCTGGTGGGCTGCAGTCCATGGGCTCGCTGAGGGTCGGACACGACTGAGCGACTTCACTTTCACGCATTGGAGAAGGAAATGGCAACCCACTCCAGTGTTCTTGCCTGGAGAATCCCAGGGACGGGGGAGCCTGGTGGGCTGCCGTCTATGGGGTCACACAGAGTCGGACACGACTGAAATGACTTAGCAGCAGCAGCACAGTGGCTTAGCACACACACAGCCACACAATTGAAGTACAGTTGATTTACAATGTTGTGTTAATTTCTGCTACACACAAAGTGACTCAGTTTTATAGATATATATACATTTTTCATATTCTTTTCCATTATGGCTCATCTTAGGATACTGAATATGGTTTTCTGTGCTATACCGCAGGATCTTGTTTATCCATTCTACGCATAGAAGCTTGCACCTGCTAACCCTGACCTCCCACCCCATCCCCAACCCTTTCCCCCTTGGTAACCACCAGTCTGCTCTCTTGTATTCCTGTGAATCCTGCATTTCTACATGGCTCACAGGCAAGGTCTAGGCTGCTGGTCTGAGGGCCATGGATGAGTAATTCTAGTGCAGTTTCCTCTTCCTTAACTAGGCTTGAAGGGTCATCCAACCAGATCCCTGTGCTGAAACCTGACCTTCATCTTACTCAGAGTTATGTGAGATGAGGTCAGAGCTCCAGTGTCTCTGGAGCCTTCTTGATTCCCACAGAAACACCCACACACAAGGCCACTCTCTCCAGAGTCTAATGAGATGGCAGCGAGTGGATGAGTCGCTGGTACGTGGAGTCACAGACCCAGCTCCCACTCCATTCCTTCCCAGAGCGTCGCTGTGTGGCCTGAAATGAGCCCAAACCTCCTGTGCCTCCGTTTCTCTTTCCGAAAAGTGAGGTCACTTTTAAGGTTTCTTTCCGTCTCTGAGATCCTTTTATAAAAGAAGTTGGTGATTCCTAAGTTCTGAGACACAAATCCTCAGTGGGATCAATAGTTTCAACTCCCCAGGAAGCACAGTCTTAGTGATTCATGGAAAACATGACGAGGTCACACGTGTCTGGAGGGGACATCACGGGTGGACTTTTTTCTGGCTGCCCTGAGTCTTGGTTATGGCACGTCCTTTTTCCGGTTTCAGGGTGTAGCGGCTTCTCTTGTTGTGGGGGCACGGGCTCTAGAAGGGCTCTGAAGTTTTGGTGCACAGGCTTACTGGCCCCATGGCATGTGGGATTCTAGTCCCTGATCAGGGATTGAACTTGTGTCCCCTGCATTGGATGGTGGATTCTTTTTTTTTGGAAAAAACAAAACAAAACTTTACTGAGTCACAGCCAGCTGTAAATGTGTCACTGTGAGAGCATGTGGATGGTGGATTCTTAACCGCTGGCCCACCAGGGAAGTCCCCCTCATGTGAGGTCTTTAAGGTCAGTGTCCAGTGTCAGAAGTAAATTCCAACAACCCCTGAAACATCAACAGCACTTCTGACAATACTGGGCTTCCCAGGTGGCACAGCAGGTAAAGAATCCACCTGCCAATGCAGGAGAAGCAAGAGAGGTGGGTTCGATCCCTGGGTCAGGAAGGTCCTCTGGAGGAGGAAACGGCAACCCACTCCAGTATTCTTGCCTGGAGAACCCCACAGACAGAGGAGCCTGGCAGGGTATAGTCCGTGGGATCACAAAGAGTCAGACGCGACTGAGCACGCATGCATGCTGGGAACACCAGCACGACACACTGGCTGTAGGGCTGACGGGGAAGTCTCTTCATTTTTTCATTAATGTCCAGTTGATATCTTTACACATTTACAATTCATATTTATAAAAGCCTTTCAACAAAATGCGAGGATCAAATCAAAATATGAAGATGGGCACACACAAATATGGAAAGAGAAGATGCTGCTGCTGGAAGCTGCAGAGGCTTTTTAAGGCATTTGTCCCGAATTAGGAAAATCTTACAGAGAAAAGTTTGAAAGTGATCCATCTAATTTCCAGTCTCAGTATTTGATAAGCCTGAGGTGCTTCCAAAGATGACACAACATCCTGGAGACTTTCTCTGTCTCTATTATTAAAGATGCTCAGCTCTTCGCGTTGGTTTCATTGGTCTCTTGACCACCAACAGTTCTTACTCTTTGATTCTAAGGCACAAGCTGTATTTTACTCTTTGACACTCCGTAATTCATTGAATGAATAATTAGTAAATATCTACTCTGATAAGCACTGCTTCATCTTCAAATCACACCTTGAATATGAGATGACACTGGTCTGATGCAATTCAGTGGTAAAATTCAACTGGCAAGAGGTGAAAAATCTCTAGAATTAAGTCCCTAATACATAGGGCTTCCCTAGTGGCTCAGATGGCAAAGAATCTGCCTGCAATGCAGGATACCTGGGTTGGATCCCTGGTTGGGAAGATTCCCTGGAGAAGGAAATGGCTACCCACTCCAGTATTCTTGCCTGGAGAATCCCATGGACAGAGAAGCCTGGTGGGCTGTGGTCTCTGGGGTTGCAAAGAGTCGAACACGACTGAGCAACTAACACTTTCATTTTCCCTAATACAGAGATATATTTTGATCAAAGATGAAAAACAATTTACCACTGAATTCCAAGCATGGGAAGTTAGGAAAAAACAGAGCCAGAAGGCCTTCCACTTCCACCATGTTGCATGAGAAGCCACATCTAGTGGTAATAATTGTAGCGTGATTCTGTTCGGCTTGACAGCAGAGGCGCCACCGCATCAACGCAGCTGCAGTGCCCTTGGACTGATGTTGTTTCAAGCTGAGAACTGCCCTCATTGTGTCTGGTGGATTCCAAAGACAGCCTTTGCATGCTCACAGGGTGGACAGGACCGCCTCTGGGCGCCCACGCACACACTCATCACAGTCAGGGTCAGCCAGCCACTGAGAATGGGTCAGATTCAAGGACCCGGGAGGGCACCTGTAAAGAGTACCCCCCATTCTGCCGACCCCTCACCCGGAATGGAGGAAAACGGCTTTCACTTTACAGTTAAAGCAAAGCTTAAACAAAAAAAAAAGATGTTCAGGAAAGAAGTGCGCATGCATTTAAAATCCCATTGAGGCATACGTGATGGAGCGGAGCAAGTCACCTGGGGAGGAGAAAGGAGGGAGGAAGAAGGTGAGAGGGCTGAGGGCAGAGAGCAGACGCACTGCGTGTGGAGGGGGGCGAGGGGAACAGACTCAGCACTTTCCTGGAAATTCTTTTCTGCTTTACCACTTTGTCTACAGCTGACCTTACTCCATGGGTTACTTTGGGAGTTTAATATGATGTGTGTGCATCCACGATACTTCAGTACATCTATTTTCTTCTCCTCCTTTGCACAGTTTTGGGAAGTTAACACTCTGTTGATGGAGGTAGGGGAGGTGAGTGTGCGAGAATAAAAACCCCTGTGGAGATCCTGTTCTTACTAAGTGACTAAGCATGGAAACTGCCACGTTCTTTGGACGAGGTCCCTGTTCATTAAAAAGGCGTAAATATCATGACAGCCAAACACACTTTGAACCAGATACAAAAGGCAATATGGAGTATTTAAGAAAATGTGGTAAGAAGATTTAAGATGTCACACACAACACACACCCCCACACACAACGGACTATTACTCAGCCACAAACAAGAACGAAATAATGCCATTTGTAGCAACATGGATGGAGCTAGATATTATCAGGCTAAGTGAAGTAACTCAGAGAAAGACAAATACATGCTATGGCTTACGTGTGGAATCTAAAAAATAATACAAATGAGCCTATATACAGAGTAGAATCAGACTCACAGACAGAGAAAACAAACTTACAGTTACCAACACGGAAAGCAGGGGTTGAGGGGGAATAAATTAGGAGTTTGGGATTAACAAAGACATACTGCTAAGTGTAAAACAGATTAGCAACAAAGATTTACTGCATAGCACAGAGAAGTAGAAAATAATCTGAAAAAAAAAAAAAACCCATATATAACTGAATCACTTTGCTGTACATCTGAAACTAACACAATATTGTATATTGACTATATTTCAATTGAAAAATCTTGTTTCAAAATAAAAGGCAATAACGGGTAAACTGCAGGATCCTGAGTAGAGACATGACAAGTATATCTCACTTGTGAGCACGAGAATATTTTCTCAACTTTGATGGCGGAGTTTTCTGCCTAGGGCCCTACTGAATGAACAACTAGCCTTGACTGGTATCAGAGGGCGTGGCCTCCAGGCCACCTCCATCTATCAGCCCCATGGGTCTCACGTGGCTTCCTTCTCAGGTCACGTGAGAGCATCAACCATTGTACAGATCCCCCTCAGGACTCCTCAGTCCTGCTCACTACCCCTGGGACATGTGTTACACTGCTGATGCCCAGGCCTGACCCTCAGATATTCTGGCAGATATTCAAGGCCCAAGAATCTGTTTTTTTAACGTGTGTCCTAAGTGATCCTCAAGTAAGCAGTTCACTGAAAACCCTGGGCTCAGGATTTGCTATAAACTCTAAGGGAATCCCAGTGAGGTGGGAGTTACTTTTCAAGTCTTTAGACGTTCAGAATTATTCAAAACTAACATGACATTGGAAAAGACCCTGATGCTGGGAGGGATTGGGGGCAGGAGGAGAAGGGGACGACAGAAGATGAGACGGCTGGATGGCATCACCGACTTGATGGACATGAGTTTGAGTGAACTCTGGAAGTTGGTGATGGACAGGGAGGCCTGATGTGCTGCGATTGATGGGGTCACAAAGAATCAGACACGACTGAGCAACTGAACTGAACTGAACATAGCATTTGGCCAGGGGAATCATTGTAGATGGAATTAGGAAAGAGTGAGAGGAACATCTGTATGAATATGGCTTCTACAAGCTGTATCATTTTCACTGGCTCATCCTAGGAAAGGAAAAACCTATTCCTGTGTTGGAGTCCCAGCGGGCAGGGGTAGTGGAATCCTGAAATCCACTGGGAGCCCTCTGGAGGGCATTTTCTTCCTTACAATGCCACGTAGCTAATGTGATTATAAGACCTAATGAACTGAGACGAATGCAATTTTGAAAATCTTCATAGCTAATGAAAATCACATCTTCTCCCTTAAGATTCCCCCCTCTTCTTTTCCTGTTTGTAAATCATGAATGAAATGAAGTCATGGGTTAAGGCTGTATTTAGGAAGAGTCTTTTATAATTTGTAGACTTTGACATTTTAAATGTCACAGTGGTCTCCAAGTAGAAGGGTCACATTTGGAATTTACATTACATGCCAATAAAATGTAAACTTTTTGGAGAGACCTAGAACATGGATTTATAACGCTGATATTTAAGAGAGTTGTTTTTCCTGCTAGTTCAAAGAATTTTGTACGTCACGGTGTCAATGTCGTCACTCTGCCCCAATTTTCATTTTTTTTTTTCCTTGAAATTAGAGAGCAATAAAATGAGAGCTAATATCAGGGTATGGCTTTGACCTCACCCCACTGCTCTGTCCTATGTTTTGACCCCTTTTGGGGAAGGAACATTTCAAAGGCATAAAATTGAGAAGTAGAGGAGTGGCCTATGGTGAAATGGTAGACTGGGAGAGGTGCACCTTAGACACGTACTGTGGTAAATTCAGGAAAAGGTGCAAGCCACCTCTACCCAACTGACCAAGTTACTCAATTTTAACTTTTATTTGTTAATAAAAGAAACACAGATATTTATGGAGTATGCGTGCATGATAAGTCTCTTCAGTTGTGTTCAACTCTTTGCGACCCTATGGACTGCAGTCCACCAGGCTCCTCTGTCCACAGGGATTCTCCAGGTAATACCGGAATGGGTTGCCATGCCCTCCTCCAGGGCATCTTCCCGACCCAGGAATCAAACCCACATCTCTTATGTCTTCTACATTAGCAGGCAGGCTCTTTACCACTAGCACCACCTGGGAAGCCCAGGTAAAACTATTCAGAACTTAAAATATGGAATATGGGAACTCAAAGAAATGTCGCACCTGGAGTCAAAAATTTGCATTCACTCTTCTCCACCACTGAGACTGTGAGTAGCTCTGATTGTACTAACAGCACAGACCTTAGCATGTAAGTGAGGTCTCCCCAGAGGTGTGGAGTGTGCACTGCATAGCCATAATAGCAGCTCTGTAGATGCAGACTGTGGAAATAGAACAGTGGACGTTGATCCTGAGAAGGTCACTATTTCTCATGCTTCTACTATAGGAAAACTTCAAGAAAAATATACTTAGAAAATGGAACAATAAGGTGTGTTTTCTGGAAAAGAGGAAAACTCTTTTAGAAAAATTGAAGTAGTCACACCTATTTATTGCTATTTGGAAAATAAGTTAGCAGTTATCATTTTAGTTCATTAGATTAAAAAAAATCTAAGCCAAGTGGCTTCATTCCAGTTCTTTCGGTAAACAATTACTTCTATTGGTTACGTGATTTCTCAACACTATAAAACAGTACATTATTATACTTTAAATTTAAGAGAGTCTTTTTTACGTTATTTTTCTTAAGCCTTTCCCCAAACTCTCTGAAATCCTAATTCATCCAGTTTTTTAATACACTGTCATATTACATTAGGAACAAGCAAATTTCAGTGACAACTGGTCCACTGGCAGCCACTGACACATTGTGCTTCATCTTACTGAGAACGTGACTGAGAATAATCATATGTATGATATATATGATAATCATACATAGAATATATTAATATTTATTAATGTGTATGTATATATGTGTGCATATCTAATTATGGTCTTGATTTGCATTGCTTTCATGATTAGTGATGTCAAGCACTCTCATATACCTGTGGGCATCTGTATGTCTTTGTTGGAGACATTTCTGTTCAGGTCTTTTGTCCATTTTTTAATTGAGCTCTTTTACTATTGAGTTATAGGAGTTCCTGATATACTCTGGAATATAATGTAGTATAATATGGAATAATATAATATGGAATACAATGTATTCTGGAGCTCCTTTCCAGATATAAAGTTGGTAAATATTTCCTCCCTTTCCACAGGTTGCCTTTTCACTCTGTGGCTTGTTTTCTTTGTCATGCAGATTTTTTTGAGTTTGATGTAATTTCACTTGTCTATTTTTACTTTTGTTGCTGTGCTTTTGGTGTCATATTCAAGAAATCATTTCCTAGACCAGTGACATGATTTCTTCTGATAGATTTACAGTGTCAGGTCTTACACGCTGAAGATTTTAATCCATTTTGAGAGAATGTATGGGTATGGTGTAAGAGAAGGGTGCAATTTTATTTTTTCACATGTGGATATCCATTTTCCCCAGCACTATTTGTTGAAGAGACTATCCTTTTCCTACTGTGCAGTATTGGCAGACTTGTTGAAAATCAATTAACCGTATATGTGCAGGTTAATTTGGGGGATTTCTACTGTGTTTCATTGGTATATATGCCTGTTTTATGCCAGTACCATGCAGTTTTAATTATGTTTGCTTTGTAATGTATTTTGAAATAGGAACCTGAAGCTCATCACAGGATGAATTCATAAATAAAATTTGGTATATGTATACAGTGGAATATTATTCAGCCTTAAAAACAGAAGGAAGTAAAAAAAGCAGAAAGAAATCAGATTCTTTACCCATATAGATTATTACAAAATAGTAAGAATCTGGAAAAGAATGAATATATGTACATGTGTAACTGAATCCTTCTGCTGTACACCTGAAACCAACACAACAATATTTGTCAACTATACTCCAATTAAAAAAAAACACCAGAAAAAAAAGAACAATTTTAGATGCTCTGCGACATTCACTTCCACAAGTCTTTGATTCTGTAGCCAGGATGCAAGACACCAAGGTGTATGATTCCAGCACAGTCTCGAACTAGCACTGCTCTCCCAGTACTAGTACGACTCTCCCAGGTTGTGTCCTAGTAGCTACCACTGTAAGATTAGGCAGGGTAGGGATAGACTAAAAAATAAAATTCCAATCTTCCACATTATTAACCAAGTTGTAATCGGATGTCTTTTCCCCCAATTTATCACTGGATATGGCTTTTAGATGAACTGAAGGCTACCTTCTTGCCAATGCAAACTGGAAGACAAATATCCTCTATCTTGTGGCTGACACTGTCCACTGTCATGAGCCAGTGGGTAGACTGGAAAGCAGCTGAACCCACTAATTAATGTCATAAAAGGTGTCTATTATCAAATATTAACAGAGGGAACTGCCATGATTTATCTGTAGTTTTCTGTAAAACTATGAATTATATTGTTCTGTTGTGTAGTGTATAAAGCTTTGTGTGATAAACTCAGAGATTTCAGTGCTTAGAAGGCGTTTTTGTTTTTTTTTTAATCCTGGTAAGTTAGCTTTCTTTTTCTTATAAAAACTAATATACATATAAAAATTATATTTCCTTTTCTCTGGCTGGAAGCTAAATGCTGTAATTATCCTTCAATTATAGCAATTACCTTAGTCTAGCTCTTTCTTTCCTCTCTCTACCATCAACCCCAATTACAAGTTTTTTATTTCACACATTTTCAAGTCTTATAGAAGTGTTTTTATTATAATAACCTCAATATTTCTTAGAAGCGGATCTTAATTTCTAAATATTGTATATATTAAGATTTAAATTTAATTGCCATGTACTATTCCTTTAATGATTTAAAGAACTTTCAATGTCCAGATGCATTTTTAAAAAGCAAAGGATGAAAGAAGGAAGGAAGAAAGGAAAGAAGGAAGATCTTCTCACTAAATTAATCTTTAGGATCATAAGTTCTGATCTCTACTCTAAGAGAATAATGAAAGGAGTATTCAGATGATATATGAGATGCAGACTAAGAAGATTAAAATCAAACTAACTTTATCCTAAAGGCTACAGAGAATGATTAAATTCTTATAAATTAGACTAGAATATTCAACCCTGCCTATACATTAGAATCACTTGGGATACCTTTTACAACATCCTAATGCCCAGGTCTAAGCCCAGAAATTGATTTAATTAAGTAGAGATTTGGTCTGGATATTGATAGTTGTAAATGTGTCCCCAGAACATCTGAATATAGTTTTGGCTGAGAATCACTCACCTAGACTATTCATTCATACTTCTAAGCTCTTAACTGACAAATCCGACTTCATTTTATTTCCTACATTATTGGAACATAACATAGTCAGGATATGACAATATGAAACAGATATAGCTCACCTTTCCTCTTCCCATGCAAGTCCACACTGGGAACCACGCAAAGCAAGGTTTTTGCAACACTTGTATAACCTCAACACCCAGACCCAAACATAGCATTATAGTCTATTCCAGAAGGTAGACTCTGACCTTGCAACATAAAGACACAGACTCAGAAGTGCGCTGAGCTATGTTGATTGTCTGCTAGATTATGTCTACATGTTTATCTGTGCATCTCTCAAATATGGATCTAAAAATTGTATGACTGAACATAATTCATTGGATAAATTAAAATAGCATTATTTCAAAGTATTTTCAAATGTAAAGATTTCAATAAGAAATTCTTGTCTGTTACTGGTTCTCACATGCTGTTTGTGGCTGCATATCAAAGTTGATCTAAACACTCATTAAAATTATCTGTCCATTTACAAAATGATCCATAATTCTCAGAGGTAAAGAAGGTACTAGAAGCCAATACATTATTATGACAATACCTTTCTTTATGTTTTCAGCTACTTGAATTTTTCTTTTGATCTTTATTACTTAAACAGACACAACATACTGTTCAGGTCATTTTAACAAGCAATTTACTGAAAGATGACCATGGATAAGGCAGGCCCAAGCCTCCCTCCCCCAGCTTCAGCTGGTTCCTTAGTCTCCTAGGCCATGATCTTTCAAAACCCAGGGCTATTTCTTTCTAGCTCTTGGACATATTGAGCAAAGTCAAAGTTGCTCAGTCGTGTCTGACTCTAGGTTGATTCTATGGATTGTATGTAGCCTGCCAGGCTCCTCTGTCCTTGGAATTCTCCAGTCAAGAATACTGGAGTTCCCTTCTCCAGGGAATCTTCCCAACCCAGGGATCAAACCCAGGTCTCCCACATTGCAGGCAGATTCTTTACTGTCTGAGCCACCAGGGAAGCCCCATCCTTTTATATTAGCTGTTTATCTACTGGAACGATCATATTTTGGGCCATCACACCACTGATTTCCCCTTCCTTTTCTTCATCCTGTTCAGGTATCATGTTCTCAGAGAAGTCTTCTCTGATCAACCATCCCACACCCATCTTGTGCACCCCCAGCTTAGCCTTATCTCGTCACCCCCTCTTCCTTTCCTGATGTGTGTGTGTGCTGAGTCACTTCAGTCATGTCCAACTCTTTGCAACACTATGGATTATAGCCTGCCAAGCTCCTCTGTCCATGGGATTCTCCAGCAAGAATATTAGAGTGGGCTGCCATGCCCTCCTCCAGGGGGATATACTCAGGGATAGAGCCCATGTCTCTTACGTCTCCTGCATTGGCACGCAGGTTCTTGACCACTAGCACCACCTGGGAAGCCTTTCTTAATACTTCATCTGAAAGCATCTTATGTACTGGTCTTAGTGTTCATGGTTGGGGGATGCACTCTAGAACACATAGCCTCCCTGAGCACAGGATCTATGTCTTGACAAGCAGTAACTGCAGCACTGACAACAGTTACATGCACTCAGTAAGTATCAATGGTGTGAATGAATGCATGCCTTTGCAGTCTTACCAAGAATAGTTCCCGAAACAGTCCTGTACTTTTAAAGACTGAAACTACTGAACAGATAATAAATGAGTGGGTACAGCTGCCATTTTAACCTATAGCTCCCCTCACAATATGCACGTGTTAGGATTTTAATTAGACCCACAGTGGCAGCCACGTCTGCACAGAAGGCGATTTGTACCCTGTGGCTTTGTTGGCTCTCAGTTTCTGCCAGAGAGAGCTTCTCTTTTTGCAATCTTGGCTGTTCCTTTCACTTCCCAGCAGAAAGCGGCTAGACGTTAATGCCTGAAACTGCACTTCTAATGGTCTGTAGAGGTTACTTTAGACCACTTTACTGGGGTAACTGTGTTTACTTAGCATAGGGTCCTCAGTCTACCATGCAAAAGTTTTGGGGTCTCTTGTTATTGTTCATCCCCACACATGTCTGGTCTGGGATTGAAGTTACATTGCAAATAGCATCCACTTAATGCTGATGGGTTTGTTACATACAGCCTAGGATCTTTTGTCAGTAATCTTATCCTTCCATTACTACCATGTGATATGAACAGTACTGGCCAGGAACTCAGCTGTCATGTCTCCAGGACAAATCCTCTTGACATATGGAATCGACAGTTGGAAGCTGCCTCTATTTCGAGGCGCTTCTGTTTGGTCTGGGTTAGCACTTTAAGCCATATTGATACCACACTCTGCCAGCCTTCCAAATAGGCACCTAGGTTTGCATGTCAGCTCCATTCAGCATCTTCAGCATTTCCGTTTTGCATTCAGTGTAGAAAATTCTATTTGCTATCACTAACAAAGTCAGTTACATTTGTATCTTGTGAATCATGCATAGTTTGGTGGCCTTGCTCAGAAAATGCACCCGATAGATACATATTCATTCCTTCTGTTGCTTTCCTGGCTATTTTAACAACTTATTTTATTCAAAGATATACTTAAAGAAGAATCTGCATCTGTTAAAGACTCAATGTACCTCAAGTATTCAAATGTACACCCGGTGTCTGGTTATTTCTCTTTGTTAGCTAACTGGAGTTATGTTAAATTCAAACAACAAATTGTAATCATTATAAGTATCAGAATAAGCTGTTTCAATGCAAGACATCTGATGACAGTATAAAGTTCTAAGAGATCTTGCTTTAACCAAATCCGACGTATATAAAAATTTGTATTCGTAAGAGTGGTATTATGAAATAATATGAATATTTTCCACAGATACTGTTTTAAATGATGATTGATTCAAATTTCTTTAAGATAGAACGTGATTTCAAACAGCCTTTCACAGAAACATACAGGAACCTGTGTAATGCCATGAGGAGGCCATGAACAGACACAAAGCCAACCCAGAAACTAATGACTGCTTCTCAGCAGTGACACAAGGCTGTTCAAACTGCAGGGCTGGGGTTGATGGGAAACCAGTGAGGGAGTCGGGATGACCACACCTGAAGCCCTGATGAATCTTTAAGCTGTGCAAAGAGGTACAGCCGGACACTGGGTTGTGTGATGTAAGAGGAGGTGGGAACTATGAAGCCATCCTGCCAAAAACGTGGACCTGAACTGATTATGCCTCCTGACTCGCCACCAGGCTTTTACTTATTTTTATTTTCACTTATTTATGTTTTTAAAAAACTTATCTATTTGTCTGTGCTGGCTCTTAGCTGTGGCACACAGGATCTTTAGCTGCAGCATATAGGATCTAGTTCCCTGACCAAGGATTGAACCCTGGCCCCCTTGCATTGGGAGCTTGGAGTCTTAACCACTGGACCAGCAAGGAAGTCCCTATTTATTTTTTAATTCTATCACTTAAACGTGCTCAGGCGCTCAGTCACGTCCGACTCTGTGACCCTATGAATTGTAGCCATCCAGGCTCCTCTGTCCATGGGATTTTCCAGACAAGAATACTGGAGTGAGTTGCCATTTGCTTCTCTATTATCACTTAAGAAACCAAAGAATAATCAAGGGTTGTGTCTACTCCTGTCATTTAACTCACATTCACAGGACTGTGAGGTTTGTGTGTCAGTTTCTATATGTGACTATCTTTATAAAAAAAAATCAATAAATTTTATATGTGCAACTTAAGTAACCACCCATAATGGACTGTCATCAATGTGTCCATTAGAATGCCATCGTATTGAGTGGAAGGAAATGAGAATGACAGTTTGGTGGTAACTACACATTTGAGAAGACACTCCTGGAGCCTCCCTCCTCTCCCTGGTTATGAAACACAGTAAGTCCTCTACACACTAATGAGTTCCCTTTCAGGATCGAGTTCATAAGTTCAATTTGTTTGTAAGTTCAACAAAACCTAGGTACCCAACTAACAACACAATTGGCTATATAGTGTTATACTTAGGTTTACAAAACTTTTCACACAAATAATAAATTAAAAAAACCCACAAAAAATCAAGCAAACATTTAAAGTCTTACAGTACAATACCTTGGAAATTACAGTAGTACAGTAGTACAGGCAAAAAGAGTTACTGGCTGGAGGACGGAGTGGAGGTGAAGATGGGAGAGCTGAAGGACTGTCAACAACAGGCGATGGAGGGCAGGCTGCAATGTCACTCACACCTGACATTGACGGAACACACGTCTGCATCTTTGAAAGATACAACTTGAAGGTTTGTATGTAGGAGACTCACTGTACTGTGATCCTTGTTCTTTGGAGTTCAGTCTTAGGCTTTATTACTTACTTTGCCTCATATTTTCTTCTTGACGTTTTAGCCATACCCATGAGTTCAATTCCCTTCGTGTTTCCTTGATGCCCTATTTGTTCTGTTGTTTAGTTGCTGAGTCATGTCTGACTCTTTCGTGCCTCCAGCCGAAACCTCTATTCTGAGCTCTGGAGTCCAGACCCAGCTGCAATGGGCCCACCGCACCAGCATGTTTTCAGGCCCCCAGCTTCTGTGCATGTGCCTGCTGGACCCTCCTTTCCACCCCATTCCCTCTGTGAATGGTGCTACCTTCAGCTCCCTATGCAAGCTCACCTGCCAGGGTCCTCCCTTTACCACCCTCTCGGTTTTCCCCCACGTCCAATCCAACACAGCGAGCCCTCTTGGTTTCATCTCCGAGATGACTTTCAAATCCATCTCTTCAGCTGGTCTCTGCACCCTCCTCAAGTACAATATCTCTTGTCTTGGCCACTGGACTCACCCTGCTGCCTTCCAGTTCCTTCTTCAAACCCCAGCCAGGGGGATATTTCCAAAAACAAAATCTGATCACACCGAGTCCTCTGCTTAAAATCCTTTAATAGTTTTCCACTGATTAAAGCGTACAGGAAATGAAATCACATCAAGTAGCTGCCACTTCCTGTAAGTTCTGGATGTGGCCTCCCTCCTTCTTCTCACTCTACTGTCTGTCTCCATCTCACTCACTTAGTCTTTATCCGGAACCTCTTCAGCCCCACCAGAGCCCTTCTCCTAGTTCAGTTCTAACCCCCATCAGACGACAGGAAGGCCCTCCCATGCACAGGGCCACTGCTCATTGCGATGCGCATTTCTCCTTCACAATGCCTCTTTTTCCTATGCCCACGTATTTGTGCCACAGGTTTGACTAATACTTGCCACACCTTCCAGATTGTATGGGAACCCTGTTATGAAACCACATCTGAGCTACTAGTCAGTAGATACTGTACTTTGTCATCCAGTAGCACTTGACAATCTCTCCTCCAGTCATGCTTGAGTAATCTCACTGAATCCGGAGATTCTAGTCTGTATTGACTTTTGTTTGTTTTTGTTTCCATAGTTAGTTGTGATGTACGAGATCAGATTTAAAAGAGGCCCCACATGCACAGAGCCTGGCAGGTAATGTAAACACGGAGGCAGGCCAGGTTAACCATGTGGAAATATTTTTCTCCTTCTCAAGGAAGCATGGTGTTTCTCATTTTTCTTTAAAGATGTGATCCGCTCATTCTAACTTTCATTTCTTCTTTACCTTAAGAAAATCACAGGACAAAACTAATGGGAAATGGTTATCAACACTCAATTTGATGGTTGGGGAATAACAAAGCAGGGTGGAGCTGGGGCAAATTATTATTCTACACCCTTCAAGTTGAGTGTGGGTTGCCATTCTTTCAAGAGACAAAAGGAACAAAGTTCTATAGTTTTAAAAAACAGAACATATATATACGTGTGCATGCGTGCTAAGTCGCTTCAGTCTTGTCCAACTCTTTGTAACCCCATGGACTATAGCCCGATAGGCTCCTGTGTCCCTGTATCCATGGGATTCCCCAGGCAAAGATATTGGAGTGGGTTGCCACTTCCTCCTCCAGGGGATCTTCCGGACCCAGGGCTCGAACCTGTGTCTCATGTCTCCTGCATTGGCAGGCAGGTTCTTTACCACCTGGGAAGCCCATATAGATATGTGAAATAGAACTAGTATTCATGTTTTATTAATCATCTTCTAAAATCTGAAGGATTAAATACATTGTTTACTAAATTTGTGGATGGCTTTCAATTAAATAGGGGTTCCCACAACTCTTAAGGCATATATTTAATATAAAATGTTTAACATATTATAAATCCTTTACACTAATAATATTAAAAACCTGAGACTGTCCACAGGTTTTTGAGATTAAGTCCAACATATCTGCATTACATTTTAATTTGTAAAAAATAAAGTTGCAGGAATTTAAGATACTTGCAGGGTTTGCATGGGTAAATTTTTCTTATCCTGGATTTAGAAACCTTTCTACAACTTCTAGTTTTTCAAACAAATGTCAAAAATGGGGAATTCCCCTTAAAGATATTATATATAAATAAAGTTATCAAATTTAGAATAGCAAACCCCAGATGGTCTACCAGCATCAACGAAACCACTTTCCTTGCCAACATGAAATTCAGAAAGCAGAAATCATTCTCAGGCATACAGAGACAGACATCAAGTCCACAAATACTTGTGGCCATATGCTCAGTTCCAGGTTAGGTACTTTATTACACAGCCCATAAAACATTACTTTAAAAACAAACACTGAGTGTTCAGAATGAACACTGTTTAGTTGTTATGGAACGAGAGACCCCTGCTCTTGTGTTTTAGAGGGAGAGACAGTGGTCAGTACACACACGATGGACGGAATTTAAAAGCACAATCAAAGCTATCAGCAAACCTGTCTGGATTGGGGAGATTTGGACTTTTTACCTTCTATTGCCTTTTTCTTTCTGATAATCTGTTTAACCTACAGACTTCCCTGGTAGCTCAGGTGGGAAAGAATCCACCTGCAATGCAGGAGACCTGGGTTTGATCCCTGGGTTGGAAAGATCCCCTGGAGAAGGGAATGGCAACCCACTCTGGTATTCTTGTGTGGAGAATTCCATGGACAGAGGAGCCTGGCAGGCTACGGTCTATGGGGTCGCAAAGAGTCGAACATGACTGAGTGACTAATACTTTCACTTCACTTTCTTTTAACCTGCATTTCTGGGATTCAATATTTGGGACTATGAATGTGACAGAACCACCATGGAAACATAAGTATCTTTGTAGGATCATGGTTGATGGAGTAGGAACTGAGGCTTATAGAGTTTTCCATCATCCCCGTCTCTATCCTTGACTCCCCATCACTCAGAGAGAAAGTGAGAGAGATGAGGATGAGAGCCATGGGTCTCAATCACTCCACCATTAGGACTTTCTAAAATCATAAAAGAAACTGCAATAGAGTGGAAACTCAGTGCTTGAAAGCTAAGTGTAAGCAGATAGATGGCTTTTTGAAGGTCCTGGGGCTCCTGGAGAGTGGGGGGCTGGGTGATGCAAGCTGGGCTCAGGCTGCAGGGCCCAGTGATCATGGGACATATCTTTGTTGTTGCTGTTGTTGTTGAGTTGCTAAGTCGTGTCTGACTCTTTTGCTACTTCATGGACTACAGCCTGCCAGGCTCCTCTGTCCATGGGATTCTCCAGGCAAGAATTCTGAAGTAGGCTGCCATTTTCTTCTCCAGGGGATCTTCCCGACCCAGGGATCAAACCTGCGTCTCCTGCATTAGCAGGCAGATTCTTTACCTTAAAGAGCTTCAAGTTCCACAGTTTTAAAAAGCAGACACCATCCTCAATGAACATTTGCCCTATTTCTATCCTGTACATTCCTGAATAACCTTTGATGCTCTATTTATTTCAAAGGAGATAGTTTTTTTTTTTTTTGACCCAGTTAATATCACTGATTATGGATATTCTAGCTGCTACATAAATGAATCTCCACTGAGTCCAATTTGTGGGATCCAAGAGCAATTTGTGGATCAATCTGGAATTATATGGGGCTTGGCTGGTTTTGTGAAAATAGTTATAACACAACAGTGAAAGAAATCAATAAAGATTTATTAAGGTTTTGCTTCCTTTGCATAGGTTTAAAAATAAGTTCTGACCCCTTAAAAAGGCTTTTAATATTTTGGGAGTTGAAATATCACACTTTACTGTCTCTGATTCTTTTCCTGAGTTGACCCTTCACAGCGATTAAATATGTCTTTTTCCTGAACAGCTGTGACTTTGTCTGGCTTCGGCTGCCAGGCTTTGTTCGCTTCTTCAGGTGATGACACCTGAATTCTGTGCCAAGGTGCACATGCCCTCGTAGACAATGTGCTTTCCGCTACTTATATTATCTTTCTGCAACAGAGAAAAAAATATATAACATTTAATCTTTGCAAATAGCATTTGGAGGCTCATTTGATACTCTTTACAAGTAGGCAATTAAAGAACTTGCCTCAAAAATCTGATTTTTAATATATGTAAGGGAAAATTAACAGCTTCTACTTATTCAACATCCACTGCTTGCCAGATTCTTTTTAACTTGGAGCCTCACCAAGACAGCCGAAGAACTGATGCTTTCAAATTGTGGTGCTGAGAAGACCCTTGGACTACAAGAAGATCAAACCAGTCAATCCCAAAGGAAATTCAATCCTGAATATCCATTGGAAGGACTGATGCTGAAGCTGAATCTCCAAAACTCTGGCCATCTGATGTGAAGAGCTGACTCACTGGAAAAGACCCTGATGCTGGGAAAAACTGAAGGCAGGAGAAGGGGGCAGCCGAGGATGAGATAGCATCACTGACTCAGTGGACATGAATCTGAGCAAACTCTGGGAGTTAGTGAAGGACAGGGGAGCCTGGAGTGCTACAGTCCACGGGTTCACAAGAGTTGGACAACAATTATTTACCTAGAAAGATTGTTACATTTCACTTACTCTTCATAGGATTGTTGTGAGCTACAGGTAGGTGTAGAAGATTGTATTAGTGGCCACAAGTCTACCCCTCCCAGTATCTTCACTCCTTGCACTGTGACTTTGTAGCTCCTTCCAGTGATGAAAATGTGTATTTCTAAACCCTTAATTTCTGGCAAGCCTTTGGGTTAGGTTTGGGCTGGCCTTTGTCTCATGGAATGCAGTGCAAGCAACAGAGTATCAGTTCTGAACCAAGACTATAGCTTTGCATGTTTCGGCTCTCACTCTTGGAACTTTGCTGATGCTCCCTGTGAATAAGTCCAGACCAGGCTGTTGAATGAGACACATGTGGCCTCACTGTCCCTCTGTAGTCAGCCTCACTGTCCCTCTGTAGTCAGTCAATTGCCAGAAGCTGAGATTGGAAGCTGACTATAGACACATATGTGAACCCAACTGAAACCAAAAGAACTGAGTCATGCCAAACATAAACCCAGACAGTTCAGGAGCTAAGTAAATGGTTGTTGTTTTAAGCTGTTAAACTGGGAGTGCTTTGTTATGCAGCAAAGCGAACTGATAAAACAGGCATTATTCTCATCATTGTACTAAAGAGAGGTACAGAAAGGTTAGTAACTTGTGCAAGGTCACTTAACCAGTAAAGTGGGAAAGCTATCAAGTATTACATCTGTCTCATGGGCCTACACTCTCAGTTCCATTGTGCTGACTCTTTTGATACAAATGAAAACGCCTACCTTAAGTGCCTCCTACAGGCTCTGTGTTGGGCTAGATATATTTCCTACATTTAAGAAACTTAAAATCTCCATTTTGTTTTTCACTAAGCAAACTGCAATGTGATACTTTTGTCCATTCTAGTGCTTTCATCTCAAATATATTTTAAATTTATTTTTCACCTTTTAAACCAGATCAAATGCAACCACCTCTCAGAAACCTTCCTTGTGTCCAAGACAGAATTAGAGTTTCCCACCTGTGGTTGATTGCAAAAATAACCACCATTACTCACTCCTTCCTTTATCCTCACCCTTTGTAATATGACTTTTCATATCATATAAAGGAGATAAAATCTACTTCCCTACCCCTTGAATCTAGACTGGACTTGTGACTAACTTTGGGCAATAAATGTGGCAGCCATGCATGATATGGTTTCAGTTTTGAGATGAAGCCTAAGAGGCCTTGCTTACATGCATTCATTTTATAGGTGACCCTAACTGCATCATGTGAACAAGACTAGGCTAGCCCTGCTGAAGGGTGAGAAACCATACTGACCAGCAGTCCATCAGCTAGGTTGTCCCACTGAGGCCACTAGACATGTGAGGACCCAGCAAAGATCAGCAAAGCCAAAGCACAGTGAACACTGCTGTATGTGGTGGCCAGCTGAGACCAGAGGAACTGCTCAGCTGAATCCAGCCTAAATTGCCAGTTGCAGAATCAAAAGCTAAATAATCGGGTCATATTAAGCCACTAAATTTGTTATGAAGAAAAAAGATGATAGATACAGATCCCTTTGTACTTTTCTAGCATTTTAAACCTTATTTTTAGAATAGCACACGTATTTGATAAAAGTTCAATCAACGAATAAATGATTAAATATTCAATTACACTGAGATAAGATTTTTCAAACAAAACAGAAGTCTATTTTTAACTCCTACCTCCCCTGGTTGTGAGACAGAGCCATATTCACAGGGCCTGATACTTACCAGGGGCGCTCAATAAATGTTAGTTCTCATTGATCCTGTATGTGAACTGAAATGCCAAACAAAACAAAAGCCAGAGGAAGCACTGTGGCACTGAGGCACGCAGGAGATTTTTCTCCTGAACCCTTTCAAAATCAGGACAAACTCTCCTGGTGTTTGTGAGGTGGAGATCTAGGGCAAGGGACATTCTTTTCCCTCCCTGAATATTGGCAAGCTTCTTTCTCTTCGAAAGTAGACACTTTTAAAATGATCAGAGCTACTGAAGTCACCCAGTTTCAAAGAGTAGGAGAATTATGCGATAGAAAGACCATCACAAGAGGCATTCCAACTGTCTTAAGGCTAATGGTTCTTCACTTTGGTTGCACAGTAGAAACACCTGGGAAATTTTTAAAAATGCCTCTAGACAGACAATAGGTTTAATTAGTTTGGGGTATATTCTGCACACAGGGACTTTTAAAAAAGGTCCTGGATTGACTTTATTGAATTAGTCAAAGTTGAGAACCACTATTCAATCCCTCCCCAGAGTGCTTCTACTGGTCAAGTGATTATTATTGGATTTTTAAAAAAATAATTTATTTCTTTTAATTGGAGGATAATTACAACATTGTGATGATTTTTGCCATACATCAACATGAATCGGCCACAGGTATACATGTATCCCCCATCTGAATTTTTGTTTCTTTATTTATGGCTGCACTGGGTCTTTGTTGCTGCACACAGGCTTTTTCTAGTCGCAGTGAGTGGGGGCTACCCTTCAGTTGCAGCGCTCGGGCTTCTCAGTGCAGTGGCTTCTCCTGCTGTGCAGCATGGTCTCTAGAGCACGAGGGCTCAGCAGCTGTGGTGCATGGGTTCAGCTGCCCCGTGGCACGTGGAATCTTTCTGGAGCAGGGATTGAACCAGTGTCCCCCGCATTGGCAGGCAGATTCTTAACCACGAGACCACTAGGGAAGTCTCTGGATTTAACTTTCAAAGAAGACCTAAGTAAACTTTCTTTTCTATATGCCTCTAATCAAAACACAGCACTGAGACCCATAGCTAGAAAATAATAATTTCTTATAATGGACAATGACTGACTCAAAAGGAATTAAGGAACAATTATTGGATGAGTAACTTCCTGATGATGAACTCAACAAGCATAATATGAACACGTGGCATGGTCTTAAATGTCTCCAAGGCCTTAAGTATAATCGGGTATTCAAAATTTTATTGCCCTAAATTAAAGCACCGCATAACACTATAAATTATATTAAATAAAAAATTCAAACTAAATTACTTTGAAGCATGCATGCCTGCTCAGTAGCTCAGTCATGTCCGACTCTTTTCAACCCCAGGGACCGCAGCCTGCCAGCCTCCTCTGTCCATGGGATTCTCCAGGCAAGAATACTGGAGTGGCTTGCCATCTCCTCCTCCAGGAGATCTTCCTGACCCAAGGGATTAAACCCCCATCTCCTGTGTCTCCTGCATTGGCAGGCAGATTCTTTACCACTAGTGCCAGCTGGGAAGCAACCACATTAACCTAAAATCTTTGTTTGAAAATGCACCTTATATGAATAACAATTTATCACAAATTAAGGTCTAATTTAATGTTTAATATGATTTTGAGTTCAGATTCAATGTGGTATTTCAAAAAACTGTGGTCTTTTCTTCTTAATGTGTAAGTGGCTCTTGCATGGCAACAGCATTATTTTTAAGGACTTTTTTGAGGGTGGGGTGCAGGGCACAAAAGTGCTAGAAAATGATAGATAAATAATAACTTATGCCATAAACTATACAATGTGTGCAAACTGCTTCCGTATCAAAATTTTATCCTCAATAAATTCCGTAGTTGTAATTACAAATAAACCTCCAGCACATATTCAGAGAGTCAGAATTTTTCTAAGCCATGGTTTTCAGGAGAGAAAAATCTGGCTTGACTCTGATTTCACAGAAATGGAAAACGAGGGCCAGAGAGTTTAACAAGTCAAGCAAAGCCCCCAGTACCCAATGGCTAGAACTCAAGCCCAGGAAGTCTGAGCTACCAACCTCTCTTGTCTCTGGAGACAGGCACAGGGAAGATAACAGCCCCATGGTCACTGTGGCTGCCTGGGACTGACCTCTGTTAACAGGTGGCTGTGTTGCTAGAGGACCTTGGCAAAAGGAGAATTAGTTATCACTTTCTATCCCATTTCCTCTTATGACAAAAAGGCTGGGGCCAACTCTAGCCATTTACTACATTAGGTATAAATATAGTTACTGTACTCTTTCTATTCTATTATTAAATTCTTACATTAACATGGTACATGTGTTATAATTAATAAACCAATGTTGGTACACTATTATTAACTGAAGTCCATATTTAATTCTCGGAAAGATCCGCTGGAGAAGGAAATGGTAACCCACTTCAATATTCTTGCCTGAGAAATCCCATGGGCAGAGGAGTCTGGCAGGCTACAGTCCATGGGGTCACAAAAGAGTCAGACATGACTTAGCTAAACAACAATACTTAGTTCAGATTTCCTTAGTTTTTTACCTAATGTCCCTTTTTTGGGTTTCAGGATCCAATGGATTATCGAAAAAGCAAGACAGCTCCAGAAAAACATCTATTTCTGCTTTATTGACTATGCCAAAGCCTTTGACTATGTGGATCACCACAAACTCTTGAAAATTCCTGGAAAAAAAAAAAAAAAAAACTTTTGAAAATTCTTCAAGAGATGGGAATACCAGACACCTGACCTGCCTCTTGAGAAATCTGTATGGAGGTCAGGAAGCAACTGTTAGAACTAGACATGGAACAACACTGGTTCCAAATAGGGAAAGGAGTTCGTCAAGGCTGTATGTTGTCACCCTGCTTATTTAACTTATATGCAGAGTACATCATGAGAAACGCTGCACTGGATGAAGCACGAGCTGGAATCAAGATTGCCAGGAGAAATATCAGTAACCTCAGATATGCAGATGACACCACCCTTATGGCAGAAAGTGAAGAGGAACTAAAAAGCCTCTTGATTAAAGTGAAAGAGGAGGGTGAAAATGTGGCTTAAAGCTCAACATTCAGAAAACAAAGATCATGGCATCTGGTCCCATCACTTCATGGCAAATAGATGGAGAAACAGTGGAAACGGTGACAGACTTTATTTTGGGGGCTCCAAAATCACTGCAGATGGTGACTGCAGCGATGAAATTAAAAGACACTTACTCCTTGGAAGGAAAGTTATGACCAACCTAGACAGCATATTAAAAAGCAGAGACATTACTTTACCAACAAAGATCCATCTAGTCAAGGCTATGGTTTTTCCAGTAGTCATGTATGGATGTGAGAGTTGGACTATAAAGAAAGCTGAGCGCTGAAGAATTGATGCTTTTGAACTGTGGTGTTGGAGAAGACTCTTGAGAGTGTCTTGGACTGCAAGGAGATCCAACCAGTCCATCCTAAAGGAAATCAGTCCTGAATATTCATTGGAAGGACTGATGCTGAAGCTGAAACTCCAATACTTTGGCCACCTGATGCGAAGAACTGACTCACTAGAAAAGACCCTGATGCTGGGAACAATTGAAGACAGGAGGAGAAGGGGACGACAGAGGATGAGATGGTTGGATGACATCACCGAATCAATGGACATGAGTTGAGTAAACTCTGGGAGTGGGTGATGGACAGGGAGGCTTGGCGTGCTGCAGTCCATGGGGTCACAAACAGCTGGACACGACTGAGTGACTGAACTGAACAGGATCCAATCCAGGATCACACATTACATTTAGTTTCTTCTATTTTTCATTAGTTCAACTGTGTGTTGGGACGTGTGTGTGGGGGATAGAATCTCTCTCCTATTTAGCCAATTAAGGGCAAAATCCTACAAATTACTGTTCTCAAATGCCTTAATCTAAAAGAAAAGGGCATATGTTAAAGAAGTTATCTGGAGTTTTAACTATGAGAAAAATACTGCAGTTAAGAGGGAGTTTAGGTTAAAAAATTTTTGACACTTGGAGGGACCGAGAAACATGATCTCTGACTTCAACATGGATTAACAGTCTAAAAAGTAAGGAATGGGGCAGGGGAGTGTGAGAGTTCAGAGTAATAAAAGTTCATATAGAATTATAGTAATGCAGAAGAAAGGAATATTGTGAAATATACTATACTTTAGGGAACTCTGCATTTGTAAAATCCATAGAAACGCAGTCACAATCTTCTTGCCAATATTTGTATAAAACGTTTTCCAAACAAGACTGATTCATCTTACTCTGAAATGAATTGTTAGATCACAACAGAGCATGTTAAAAAGTTTGCATCCCTTATAGAAATGCCAAACATTCACTCTGCCTGACGCTGTACTATAAATAGGGAAATCCAAATGCTAAAAATGTTCTTCGAGTTGCCAAACATAGATCTTTAGCATCCACTTCCTACTACAAATGACTCATCTTTCCAAAGTTTGAAAATGAAAGCTAGTTACAATTCACAGAGAAACGGTGTAGCATACATTGATAAAAAGACAAAGATATTTCATTTATGTGTATTTCTTTTTCCTTAGATCATATCTATTGAAATATTCAGAATTTTAAGAGGTTTTATTAAAGAGTAGTTACTCCCATGAGAACTGGATTTTTAAATTAAAAACTAGAATAGCCCAGTAACATGAATATTATTAGAAAATAATAATGCTGACTTAAATCATATTGAAATTCGTTAGCTTCATTTGGATATAATAGATGTAAAATGTATTAACTGTAATAAAATAAGTTAATAATGAAGTCATAACATGAAAACTAATAAGTTCACCAAAGAGATGAGACAAATGAAGCCCCGATGTCCAAGAATACAAGGAAATTAAACTCTAAGAAATTTTACTTGATTAAGAAAAATAGGACTCTTGGGAAGAAAGCATCCTTAGTTGTAAAGAAAATAATAAAACAGGGAAGTGCCACTGATTTATGATGGGTATTTCAAGACAGTGTATGTCTCTCTGTATATTTTACAATAAGAAAAGAGAACATAAATAGCATAGGGATTTGTGTAGCACACTTGAGGTTAGGTTGAAGAGGTAACTGCTGATTTTTACTGAGAGCTGGGACAAGAAACTACAGGAGATGCTCATTTGATGTGGGTGGAGTAAGGCAGGCCAAGAGTGGATTCACACTTTCTTCTAATCAACTGACTGTATCACTGGACTTTAATCTTCCTTCTGCATCTCACTAGGCCTTATATTATCCAATTACCAGTCATTTACTGGAGGATGGCTAGATTCCTTTTAAACTGAATACAACTAATTATTGCAACCTCTTTTCCTGGCTTTATTAAAGGCTTTTTCACCTGTTTTGACTTGTCCAGTGACACTTTAGCAAAGTTCTCCAGGAGGTATCTTAATTATTTAAACATTTTATGGTACACAAGAAAGAAGTGACTTAAATAAAATTACTCAATTTTAGGTAAGTTATTATTCAAGACTATATGTCATATTCATTTAAATACAAACTTTAAAAATCCTATTTTGATTTTTCCTATTTAATAAGTGATGTGCTATTTAATTAACTTCACATTCAGTATCTAATGAAATACATGACTTGAAGACAAATATTTGAAAAAGCACACTGGTATATAACTGATTTGCAACAAAATATATGAGTTTAAAGCTATAATATATTCTTATATCAAACTTGAAAATAATTGTTTTCATTAACATATATCTGGGTATCTTACACTTTGAACAAACACAATCAAGCTATGATAATTTTTGTATTTACTTATAAAACGAGATAAGACAAAATGTCTTAGGTGGCAGTTTGTAAGCATCTCTCTGCAATTAATACATATTTTGACTTGTCTGTGTAGTCAGTTTATCCAGAGGAGTGTGAGGATATATACAAGGATATGAATAATGTTTGTTTCTAATAAATAAAAAGCCAAATTGTATGTGATTATCATTACTTTTTCTTTTTTTAACATTGAACTTTGTATCGGACAGATATCCTAATAGGCTAACATAAAACTTACCCAAATACATTAAGATATTTAAGATTCACAAGAAGTGTAATTCAACAGATGGGCTTCCCAGGTGGCTCAGTGGGTAAAGAATCCACCTGCAATGCAGGAAATGCAGGTTCGATCCCTGGGTTGGGAAGATCCCCTGAGAAGGAAACGGCAACCCACTCCAGTATTCTTGCCTGGGAAACCCCATGGACAGAGGAGCCTGGTGGGCTACAGTCCATGGGGTCACAAAAGAGTCAGATACGACTTAGCGACTAAAACACCACCACCACCAGAATTCAACAAACACCCATGTAACTATTACCCAGTTGAAAATAAAACGTGGCCAACACTGTGAGAAGCATGTAAGAGTTTTGACCAGATGACTACGGCTTATAATGTCACATCAGTGCCTCTATGCTTCTCATCTCACTAATCAGCCACCCATGAGATGTATAAAAGCCACCATCTGTCAAGGTACAGGATCCACCCAGTGAAGAAGTGCAGAGGAAGAAGGACAGCAACCATGTCTGGTCTTTCTCCCAGTGCTGCTGGGTGATGCTGTGCAGGACAGCTCATCTGACAACCTCATGACACGGGGCCTGGAAGCCTGGGTTTACTGTGAAGCATTAATCACACCTGCTTTGAATTCTGCAAGGACAGAGCTTACAAATTCTTCCCCCAACATAAACACCAAGAGACAAAGGGTGGACAGTTCCCAAACAAGCAATGTCACACACACTGTGTGTAGTTCTGCTGGCTGGCACGTGTGTTCAGAGGCCCCAAAGGGATGTGACAGTCCCTGTCACAGTCCCCGACAGTCCTTGCCACAGCAAGCTCTGCTGTGACACAGAAGCCACCTGGGGTGGCGCGCACGGAGCCCTAAGGCCTAGACTCCTGCAGGTGGTCCTCCCACCAGTGCTGCCGGCCCTCACTGCCTGTGGGACCTTGAAGTTACCCACCCTCTCTGAGCTTCAGTTTCCTCTTCAGTAACACGGGAATCATCCTAATAGTAGTAGTAGAGGAGTCGGGCAGATTAAATGATTTAATATTTGCAAAGAGCTATAAGACCCGCACCTGCCTCACTGTACATACAATATAGTGCTTGTTAAATAGAATCTTTAAGTGTTTACTTCAACTTCCTTCTATTGGTATATGTCTCCTTTTGTAACAGACAAAGATGACACACAACATTGGTGAGAACGAGATTCCTGTGTGCCTCGCTGTGAGACGCCAGGCCTGATTCCCTACAAGGATACAGACGAGCCTAGGCCGGGTGGTGCTCTTCTGGAGGTGCAGACACTGACTTCCTGGTGGGCTGGGGTCACCTGTGATGGAAGCTTGGCTGTCACTCACACACGCTTATGATCAGGCCTCATGTACCGTTCCCAGGGATTCCAGCAGAAAAGGAACAAGGAGGCAGAACGAGAGGCAGGGCTGCCAGAATCACAGGTGAGGCAGCAACTGCCCTACAAACTGCATCTTTTGCATCTTTCAGGGCCTGCCCAGCCCTCCAGTTAGCAGCACCTCCCAGGAGCCCCTGTGGGAGTAGTAGGAAATAGCCCTATCTCTGTCTTACTTCCCTTCAGAGTCCTTAACTCAGTTGTTAAAAATAATAAAACAGGACTTCCCGGGGGGTCCACTGGATAGGAATCCACCTGCCAACGCAGGACACATGGGTTTGATCCCTGGTCTGGGAAGATCCCACATGACCTGGGACAGCCGAGCCCGTGTTCACAGCTCACTACTGACCTGTGCTCTATGATAAGAGAAGTCACCTCAATGAGAAGCCTGCACAGCACAACAGAGAGTAGTCCCCACTTGCGCAACTAGAGAAAGCCTGAGAGCAGCCACGAAGACTGGGGCAACCAAAAAATAAACAAACAGATAATGATAAAATAAAAACTACTTTTAAAACAGACAAAATAAAAGTACCCTTGACGAATGGAGGGAAATAGTTTAGTAACACCTTGATTGATTTTTCTTGATGTCTCTGGCATTTCCTTGAAAACAGCATCATATAAATATATTTTACATATTTTTAAATGGTTAATAAATTCAACTTTATAAAGATTGTCAAATATGTTTTAAGGGGATATATATTTCTTTAGAAGAAAACCAAAGCAGATAATGTACATGAATGATGTCCCAAGTGGTAGAGTAAAAGAACTCCATGAGGTATGTAAGACTAATCCTTATATAAATTGCATAAAAAGCCGAGATGGGTATGTCATTTAATAGTCATTAGATGACAGTCATCTAATAGCTGATTGTATACTGATGTCATCATAACCATAATTTTAGAAATAGCATAGTTTATATCATGAAGGAAATGGCAACCCATTCCAGTATTTCTTGCTTTGAAAATCCCATGGACAGAGGAGCCTGGTGGGCTACAGTCCATGGGGTCTCAAAGAGTCAGACACAACTGAGCATGCACACACACACACATACACACACAGTTCTTATCTAAAAAGATGCGGGGAGTTCTTCTTACAGATACCGGCCGAGACTGGGAATATGACAAATCTCTCTCTGAAATAAGAACACGGGCCATGAATACGGCTGGGGGTGGCCGCGCACACCTGCTCTCAGGCCCACCCTGGACCAGCTCTCGTGCTGTGTTTGTGAACATACAGCCTGCAGCCTGGCAACACCTTTCTCTGTTCTGGTAAGAAACACACACGCACACACATACACACCCTGAGTCCCCACACACCTGGGGCTGTGCTCAGGGTGGTGGGGAGTGGGGTGAACGCAGAGCCTTTAAGAAGCACAAACCCCAAGCCTTGGTCTGGGTTTACATTTCCGCCAGCTCGGTTTCCAATGCAGCGTTTGCGCACTGCTTTGAACCTTGGCCTTTATAGTTGTTGTTGCCTTTAAAGTTCCGGAGCATTCTGAGCATGGCGTCTTCTTGCACTGTCTCTGGCAGGGCACGTCTTACCTCAAGGCACATCTTTGAGTTTGTCTTTTTTCCTTGTATCTCAGGCAGCCCCTACTTGTTTCTGTGAGTCATCCCATGACACGCATGGGTTATTTTCCACTGATTCCGACATCTGAATGCTAATATGCAGGGAGCAATCTCAAAGCAGGTCTAGTGTGTTTAGAAGGTAATTCTCACCTTTCATGATTTTAATTTCTGTTACTACAGTATCTAGAAAGGCAGGCTGCTATCTTAATGACTTCTTCCACGTGAGACATGCAAAACGCAATGTGAAGAAGTCACTTCGAGGAAAACTATCTTCCCACGTTATGACTTGCATCTACAGTCATGGAGGCTATTTGAATTTATATATATATATATTTTAAAAACCTCTAAGCTGATATACTGCTCAGGATTTTGAGATTTCCCACTGCTCTGTGCTGTTGCATTCTGTATGCACAGCACAGATTCCTGGCAACCCTATTACAGTGAATAAACAATGTCTTCTCTGTCAGATCAGAGAATGAATAGTATCACACAATTCTCTTCTAATGTACAGCCTCCACTTCCTCGATCCAGCCCCTTCAGAAGAAAATAGGCAGAATAAGGACTGGAGAGGAAGGCATTCTTCTCGCCCTGTCAATCTGGAACGGCATTCTAGCCGGCTCGGGAGGAAGTAATGTCAACTCTCTATCAACTGCTAAACAGAGAAAGTTGACAAGTTTATTTTCTTTTAAATTGGATCATAGATTTTTGCATTTCTGTGTGTGCGTGCCCATGAACATCTTTCTCGAAGGAAGGAGGCAGTTCATCAGCTATAATCTCAGGCCTTGGCCAAAACAGCTTTTAGCTACAGACTCAGAGCAACAGGGGAACTTCAGAGAAATGACACAGCAATTTGTGTTAAAATATTGGCAGCTAATTCATGAATGCTGGAGCTCACTAGGAAATTCAGCTACCTCTGTGAACATTTTTATTCCCACTAAGCTCATGATTCACAAAGAAAATGCCTAGAGTTACTTCCCTGAAATATACTGTATGATGCTGACAGATTTCTCTTTAGTTTGTCTGTCTCATATTCACTCTCTCTATTTCTCTCTCTCACATACACACACACATACACACAAATACCCCTTCCCCTCCCCCAAAAGAAGCATTAAGAATATAATCTTCCCAACAAGAAAATTCATTCACGAGGCATTTATCAGCAGCCAACGATTTACTTAGTAGGTATCTTTATAAAAGAAGAACATGGATTTCTTTAAAATCTTCCATATTCATAAGTCTTAGTTGGCTAAAAATACCATGATTCAGGTCCCCCCCCCCCCCATGATGTGAAACAGCATAAATCTTATTTTAACCCCTAAAAGGAATTACCCAACTCTTTCCTCTTAAAAGAAGAAATGCTATTTTTACAATCAGACCACACTGCCTTCTGCTTTCATGAATATCTGAGAGACACTGAAAAGAAGAAAAAAAAATACAGCTTCCCCTTTCTCCCCTTTCTCCCACACATTCTGAGTCCAGCTCAATGGGCTCCCAGACTCTGCTGGCATTCTCCTGGTAACACATTCAGAAGAGACTGCAGGAGATCCCAGTAGCATGGCTTTCTTTCCTCTGGCCCCCTCTCCTTCTCTCTCTCCTATCACTCTAGGTTTGTACTAGACGAAACAATTAAGCCTTTGTGCACTCCCACTGCAATCCGCAAATTCTAATGATGTGCCCCCGTCACTGGTACAATGGTAATATTTACCTTGGAGAAATGTCTGTCCAAATAAGTATTCAAAATGCTGGCAAAATCTATTCCCTTTGAAATGTTGTGGTGTTGAATGTTCTCTCTTCTGTCTTGGCCTATAACCAAAGAGAAAGAAAGTTAGGGAAAAAGAAAAAGATGGATAAAGACTGTGACAGATACTGGTCTAGTTCACTGTAAAAATCCAAACATAGAGCTTTATATTCCTTCTTGAACAAAGCAAACTACAAAGAAGAGGCAAAACTACACACAGTAGTGAATGAATAAAAAAAGGCCTCAAAATAGCAGCCAAGTCAACGTGTAATCAAATACACACCAATTTCCTCGCTCTTTCCTGATGTGTCCCCATTTTACAACAAAGCCATCTATGTGTTATTGGAGTGATATTAAAATTCAGATAACTGTTGTCTGAACTTGAGATAAAACAGGTGATTTATTTGAAGAGAGTATATATGCTTTGAGGTAAGGTAAGCTGTGATTAATTGTGAAATGTCTTATTAAAAGCAGAATCTTTGGTGCAGCATGAACAGGGCAGGCCGAATGACATGCAGATCTAGTCCCGAGTGTTCCTTCATCTGATCCACTGTGAAAATGGGGAAGATGTGCAGGAATGGAGGAGACTGCAGGGATGACTTCAGTTCATCTCACATCCATGGCTCTGCTCTATGGCCAGTGCTCTGCCTCTTCTTCACCCCACTTTCCTCTCCAATTCTCTTCCCACTGTCTAATAAACATCTCCTGCACTGAACCTCTATTTTTACATAAGACACCATGATAAAAGTAGTAAGAGAGGGATGATGGGAGAAGGATGAAATGAATGAATAAATGAATCTCCAAGGAGAATATCCTAGAAGTTGACTAAGATTCAGAATGGCTTGATTATTTAACAGACTAAGGTATAATTCCTGATTTAAAATCTAAAAAACTGAATACAACATGAGCCTTCTAGATTTGTGTCCGGTGATGTTCTTTTATTAGAACCACACATAATCGCTTAGACTGAGACTTTCTATTTTCCACAGCAGAATCAGCAGATTATTTATACTATCTTTAGGTACATCTATTGTTTCCCTGATAGTTACCAAGTAAGAAAGCGGCTGACTTTTCCTTGCTGCTGCATTTAGCTACATTATTTTTTTCCTTAAAAAAAAAAAAAATGAAAGAAAGTCTAAAAAGATTAGAATAAGTCACACAGTCAAGGGCTGTTGTTCTCCAACTCAACTCCAGGTCTTTCCACTGTCAATCAAGCAAATAGAGAGGGCAGGGCTTCACTGGGTGAAGGGCTTGACAGAAAAGAGCCATCTTTCAATCTTTCATTAGATTTCAAATCAAACCCTCCTCCTGAGCTCCTGCCATACAGATATATTTAGATACAGATTCCAACTGCAAACCTCTCCACTCTCCCATGTTGTCACTGTCAATCCCAGAGAACTCTCTTGAGTTCATTAGTGATATGAGCAAAATTTACTATCTAAAGCAAACTGCTACATTAAAAAAATAAAATGAAAAGAACAAACATGCTTCTTAAAAAGCCAAATCTTACTAATATGTATGGGAGTTAACTGGCTTGCGTATGCTATCTGTATTACTAGACAGGAGTTGCTGCTGCTACTGCTGCTAAGTCGCTTCAGTTGTGTCCGACTCTGTGCGACCCCATAAGATGGCAGCCCACCAGGCTCCCCCGTCCCTGGATTCTCCAGGCAAGAACACTGGAATGGGTTGCCATTTCCTTCTCCAATGCATGAAAGTGAAAAGTGAAAGTGAAGTCGCTCAGTCGTGTCCGACTCTTTCGCGACCCCATGGACTGCAGCCTACCAGGCTCCTCCGTCCATGGGATTTTCCAGGCAAGAGTACTGGAGTGGGGTGCCATTGCCTTCTCCGAGACAGGAGTAAGGAGTCTGATTTTAAAACTGAACACATTATTTGACCGCTAATTTAATAACATAAAAGTGGTACATAATTTTGCATTTTCAGAACATGCATTTCACCAGTTAGAAACATTCCAGGAAACAAGGTAATCAAGACAGTGTGGTACTGGCACAGGATAGACATCTAGATCAATGGAACAGAATTCAGCATCCAGGAATAAACCCGCATATCTATGGCCAATTCATTTTTGTCAAAGATGCCAAGACTATTCAATACGTAAAGAACAGTCTTTCCAATAAAAGATTTTGGGGCAACTGGATAGCTCCATGCCAAAGAATGAAGTTGGATCCTCAACTCAGACTGCATAGAAAAGTTAACTCAAAATGGATCAAATGCCTAAATTTAACAGCTAAAACTATAAAACTCTTAGAAGAAGACATAAGGGTAAGTCTTTACGAGCTCAGATTTGGCACTGGTATTTTAGATGTAATACCAAAAGCACAATAATTAAAGAAAAATAGATAATTTAAGCTTCATCTAAATCAAAAACATTTTTTATGTTTTAAAGGATACGATCAAGAAAGTGAAAAGACGACCCAAAGAATGAAAAAATATATGTGCAAATCATATCTGATAAAGCAGAGGTCCCCAACCTCTTTTTGGCACCATGGACAGGTTTTATGAAAGACAGTATTTCCACAGATTCGGGAGGGGGATGGTTCAACCAGTAACGTGAGCGATGGTGAGAAAGATGACACTTCATTGTTCCCGTCGCTCACCTCCTGCTGTGTGGCCTGCTTCCTAACCTGCGAAGGTCTGGTCTGTGGCCCAGAGGTTGGGGACCTTTTATCTAGAATATACAAAGAACTCTTATAATTCAATGACGAAAAGACAAACAACCCAACCAAAAACAGGCAAAGGATTTGAGTAGACATTTCTCCAAATGGGGCTTCCCTGGTGGCTCAGTAGTAAAAAATCCGCCTGTCAATACAAGAATGCAGGTCCAATCCCAGGGTCGGGAAGATCCCCTGGAGGAGGAAATGGCACCCTGTTCCAATATTCTTGCCTGAAAAATCCCTGGTCAGAGGAGCCTGAGGGGCTACAGTCCATGGGACTGCAAAGAGTCAGACACAACTGAAGCGACTGAACACAGCACAGGGCAAACCCAAGTGTAATTTTTGCTGGACTCCCTGGAGTTGTTGCACTAAAGCAGGATCACCCAGCTCCACTGAAAACTATCACAGTCTGACTGAGACAACCTGAATATACTTTTGCGTGGACCAAGTTTTCCTTCAGGTCCCATCTCAGACCGTGACTATCTCTGAGTGTGGACAGCAGCTAATTACTGCAAACGATGACTGATCTAATCAAACAGAAATCCTATCTTTTCCACGCTGACTTCTTTTTTCTGCTAAATGGAATTTCAGGGTTTCTGAAACCAGGTATCTACTCAACTATGACTGCCTCCCACCCCGCCCCACCACCACACACACTAAATCAGCAGAAGCCAAGCTCAGCACTTCTTCTCCACCAGCTTCTCTGACAGATAGTTCTCATGGGGACTCTAACCAGGGTCTTAACACAGATGAGGTCATTCATAAGAGGCTCCAACAAATGGACTCTGGGAATTCATGTTGGGTTTTTTTTTCCCTTTTTTTTTTTTTTAATTGGAGGATAATTGCTTTACAATATTGTGTTGGCCTCTACCATACATCAACATGAATCAGCCACAGGTATACATATGTTCCCTCCCTCCTGAACCCCCTCTCATCCCCCACCCCATCGCACCCCTCTAGGTTGTCACAGAGCACTGGGTTGAGCTCCCTGTGTCACATGGCAAATTCCCACTTGCTATCTATTTTACATATGGCAAAATGTATACACTTCCACACTCTTTTCTCAGCTCGACCCACCCTCTCTTTTCCCCACTGTGTCCACAAGTCTGTACTCTAGGTCTGCATCTCCATTGCTGCCCTGAAAATAGGTTCATCAGCACCATCTTTCTAGATTACATATGCATGCGTTAATACACAATATTTGTCTTTCTCTCTCTGACTTAGTTCACTCTGTATAATAGGCTCCAGGTTTACCCACGTCATTAGGACTGACTTGAATTTTGGTGACTAACCTGAAGGGTCATTCTAGCTAAAGCCTCTTAGAGGAGCTAAAATAGAATTTGGATTCTGGGCCACTGTGACCCCCAAGGGATTGGTTAAACACTTGACAGATGGCCTGGCCCAGTTGCCATTGCTGAAAGGAAGTTTAGGGAGAGGAATACTTCTTGAAAACTATGCCCTACGGCCCCTCCTAGGGCAGCAGTGATGATACCGTTAGCAAACCTTGCGATCTGGGTAGATAAATACCGGGATCTGGTAGTACAGATCTGAGCAACTCAACTCCAAATTCAAGCTTGACAGGCCAGACATCTAGTCAATATGAGATTAGATTCAAGGAGCTCCTTTATAAGGAGACGTTTACTCAAGGAGTTCAATGAATAATTCTCAAATTTAAAAGAAATTTAAAGGTGACCTATAAATCCAACCTCAATTGATACTTGAACCCTTTCTCCAATGTCTGTAACTTCTAGCTCGTGAGTGCAATGTCAAAATATACTCAGCTAAAAATAGCAGTTAAATGCTCTAAGCAATGAATCACGGTGCCTAAGATACAATAATCACTCAATATTTATTCACTGTTTGAGTGAGTTTTTAAAAATCAGAGCAGACTCCAGGATATTACAGTAATGAAGCTGCTCTCACTTGCAGTCCCTGAAGACAGAAAAAGGAGTAGGACTGTAGGTCTCTCATGATGGACGTATTACCACGGCAATATAGCACATGTGCAAATGCCAGCTAAGTAAACACTAGCCTATCCATGTTCTAGTGGAAATAAGGGCTTCCCTGGTGTCCCAATGGTAAAGAATCTGCCTGCCAATTAAGGAGATGTGGATTTGATCCCTGGGTCAGTAAGATCCCCTGGTGAAGGAAATGGCAACGCACTCTAGTATTCTTACCTAGGAAATCCCGTAGACAAAGGAGTCTGGCGGGCTACAGTCCATGGGGTCCCAAAGAGTTGGACATGACTTAGTGATTAAACAACTGCAGCAAAATGGAAATAAACCAATAAACAAAACCTCAACATGCTATTCCAGCTTATCATGGATTCCCTCCCATAATGAAAGGTGTCTAGGGGCTTTCCTGGTGGCTCAGTAGTGAATCATCCATCTGCTAATGCAGGAGACATGGGTTCGATCCCTAGTCTGGGAAGATCCCACATGCCCTGGAGTGATTAAGCCCTTGCACCCCAACTATTGAGCCCACACAGTTTAGAGCCCGTGCTCCTTAACAAGAGAAGCCCTCACACTGCAAAGAGTAGCCCCCACTTGCTGCAACTAGAGAAAATCCCACACAGCAATGAAGACACAGCATAGCCAAAAAATAAATAAATCAAAAGAAAGGCTTTGAGAAGGAATCCCTTTCTGTATCTGGGAAGCACTGTTAGGTTTGAGCTAGGGGTAAGGAAGGCTTGTGGCTGTAGACTAGTTTGAGTCCTGGTTCTAATTTCTAGGGTTATGCAGGACAAGTCCAGTACTGTTCTACAGGGCAACATCTAAAATACTTAAAGACACATATTTAAAGAAAGCCCTGTTCTCCTGCCTTTGAGTGTCCCCTTCTCCATTTCAAAGAGTGCAGTTTTGAGTATCATCTAGTGTGACTCACTCCCTTGGTTCGCTCCCTGGAGAAGGGAATGGCTACCCACTCCAGGATGCTTGCCTAGAGAATTCCATGGAGAGAGGAGCCTGGTGGGCTACAGTCCATAGGGTCACAAAGGGTCGGACATGAGTCCATAGGGTTACAAAGGGTCGGACATGACTGAGTGACTAACACTTTCATTTTTCACATGACTCACTCCCTTGGTGGCTCAGACAGTAAAGAGTCTGCCGACAATACAGGGAACCTAGATTTGATCCCTGGGTAGGGAAGATCCCCTGGAGGAGGGCATGGCAACCCACTCTAGTACTCTTGCCCAGAGAATCCCATGGACAGAGGAACCTGGCTGGTTACAGTCCATGGGATTGCAAAAAGTCTGACCTGACTGAGTGACTAACCCTTTCACCCGTTAGTATGACCCAAAGAGAACAAAGGCTGCAAAGAAAAAGGAGCTGAGCCCTGGCCAGGCCTGCTCACGAGAGCAGAGTAGGCAGAGAGCCCAATCCAGCTGCAAAACGCAACTCAGGAACCAAACACAACATCTGATGGACAAGGTAACCTTGATCTGATTTAGGAAATCATCCTCATCTGGGTTTCAGGGATGGTGGGAGGGGAATTCTCAGGACTCAGCTATCACAGGGACAGCAGAGCTCTCACAGCAAGGAGCAACAAGCCGGGGAATCAGGAAGGTGCCTGCTACCGTCCTTGAGGTCCAGTCATGGCTACAGAATCTTGCCACTGGGCAAGGAGGCAGGGTAAGAGGCACAATTCTTGGCAAGATCATGATAGATCATGGTATCCAAAGTAGATTATGAGTTCCAGACACTGAGACAGATGGGAAGAGAAAGAGTTAAACTTAGAAGACCCAGCAGTGAGTCTCCTGGGAAACTGGAGTCGTGCCTGGGATACCGGATCTTACATCTGGATGGTAAGGAAGGCTACTTGGAATGTAGCGGTGAGGTCATCCCAGTGGTCAGCATTGAGGCAATACCATTCTTAGCGTGGGAGATCAAAATTCAACCAACACTCAGTCAGCACTGAGCAAGACGACTGTGGGCAAGACTTAGAACGTGATGGGCGGAAGCCTTACACACTGTGGGTAGGTTTAAACATCTGAAGTATTTCCTGCTATAGGGAGAACAATTTAAAAGCATCAATTCTTCGGCACTCAGCCTCTTTTATGGTCCAACTTTCACATTTGTACAAGACTACTAGAAAAACCATAGCTTTGACAGATTAGGTTTTGTAAATAAAAGTGTAGTATCTGGACTGACACATGTAAGAGTCCTGTGCTCCTCTTCACGGGTGCAGTGCTAATTCATCTGGAGAACTGCCTTCAAATAAGAGAATGTCAAAAACTGAAAGACTCAGCCCCCAGCATGTCTCCTCCTACCTTCTCGGTGTCCTCCCAACTTGGTCCTCTTCATGTATCATCTCCCCCGCCCCAGGGGACTAAAGATCTCTCTTTACTGCCTTTTTGCAAGTTAATTGGTGGCAGTGGTAGTGAGGTGCTCTTTGACATCCCTGTGCTATATCTGCCTTAGATTTAGGTCACTGTGTTCAATGTCAAGATGTTCTCCAATTCTGTTTCCTTCATTTGTTATTATATTAGCCATCTCACCCAGTTTTGGGCCATGCTTATTTCTAGTGTTTTACCCAAGTGAGTCCTCATGTTTCCTAGAACAGGATTAGGTTCAAATTGCTGTTGTTGTTTAGCTGCTAAGTCGTATCTGATTCTTCGCAAGCCCATGGACTCTAGCCTGCCAGGCTCCTTTGCCCATGGGGTTTCCCAGGCAAGAATACTGGAGTGGGTTGCCATTCCCTTCTCCAGGGGATCTTCCTGACCCAGGGATCCAACCTGTGTCTCCTGCTTTGCAGGCAGGCTCTTTACTGCTGAGCCATTGGGGAAACCCTAGGTTCAAATAACAGAAACTTTTCCAGGAAGAGAGCAATTTGCTGTTTCCTCTCGACAGACTTACAAAACCAGTTATTAATCAAGTTCATTATACATCATACCCTGTCTTTGTCCAAATATTAAATGTTAGCAGTGTGATACCCTTTTGGTTAAAGAATCAAATATATCTCTAAACAAATATGTGCTATTTGTTATTAATTCTGCTGAATTCTATAATGGGTTTAAAAAAACTGTCAGTATAATAGATACCAACCTCAAAACAAAGACATATTCTTCTGTTAAAATTTCAATACTGAGCCTTTCACTGAAGTGCTCCAAGAAAACTACATAGTACTCAATGGTATGTGTACATAGTACTCAAAACTGTATATGCTCAATGGTACAGCAATTATATGGGCTAAGGTATACTGTGAAGCCTGGAGACGGAAATGGCAACCCACTCCAGTGTTCCTGCCTGGAGAATCCCATGGACAGAGGAGCCTGGCAGGCTACAGTCCATGGGGTCGAAAAGAGTCAGACACAACTTAGCACGCATGCATACTGTGAATATTGGAAAAACATAACTTATGATGCTTCCTTCCCCTGCATTCTTATTTTCCTTGGGCTGCACTTCTCTTGTTGAGCTCCCTCAGTTTTCTGGCCATTTTTCTTGCTGGTTCTCCCAGCTGTCTCATCTTTTCCACCCGCCCCCCTCACCTCTGCTTTAGCTCACACTTCCAGCCTTCCTGGTATTTACCGTGTTAACACTTCTAGTCGTCACACCATCTGATGTCTCTTGCTTCATTTTCACACAATCTAACAGCTGAAATCCCCAGTGTATGCAAAGCAACAGTCCATTAAGAAAAGAGTGTTTTCTGGGATTTTGTTTTCCTTACTGAGAACAAAAAAAATGGAAAAGGCAAGGAAGAGTGGTTCACAGAGATGTCAAAGAGAGACCACTCTGCAGGTAAGATGAAGGAAAAAAAAAAAAAGGATTTTTTTAAAGCATCAAAAAGATTATGACACTGGGAAAATAATTCCTTCTGAAAATCCCCTTCACTGGTGTGGGTGGTTTGATGAAAATAATCCCCTTTCCAAGAAGACTATATTCAAGGGAACGGAAGATGAAAATCCTTCAACACAGATCCTTATACTATCTACAATATAAGGAACCCAGGGAAGCATAGATACAGTAATAATACATATACTGAGTCATTAATAAATGACATTTTATTAGACATTAATAAATGACATTATTATTAACAAAAACTTCTTTTTCGTTAGTATTGTCACTTGGAAAGAGGCTTAAAATGACACCTTTTACTATAAGCCTTATCTGTAAGCCTGCATCCCAAGGGAGCAAGGCTTGGGCATGAATTTCTTGCAGTCTCAATATTAACAGAGAAAAAATAAAAATGACCAAAGCACTCAACAGTGAAAAAAATCCTTTCGTGGTGGCAAAAATCAGAATACTTTGTTATGCAAATTTAATGTATTTAAGGAAAGCTGCATGCCTTTCAAATATCTGAACAAAAAGCAAGGTAGCATAAATGCTAACATTAAAAAGCTTAGTTTCGGAACTTAAATCTTGCTTCAGCAAACAGAAAATAAACTGACTCCTCTAAAGGTTAGTTTATGAATGGGAAGTTAAAAAATATTTAAAGACATCCTAGCCAATGTAAATAAACAGGGAATAATAACCCAGGCAACCAAAAAGGTCATTCATTCATTCATGTCCTTATTTACCTTTCAATGGTATTTCTTTGCTAAAAAAAAAAAAGTAAATATGACTCCATTCCCTCCCACTCTGTGTATCTGGGAAGCTGTCTTTTGGACTGAGTCTTAGGCTGCTATATATTTAGCCTATAGCTTTGGCTAGGTTCTGCCTAATGATGGATACTTAACTGGGTAGCCAGCAGGCCACTGCTGTTGTTTATCCCAGAGCCCAAGATCAGCCTCTGAACATGTCCTGATGAGGAATAACCACTGTTTTATCTCCTCCTGGGACCACTCAAGGGGTGGCGAAGGTGGAGGGTTGCTGATCACCGATATTTTCTGGAAGAAGTTGTGCAAATGGGTGTATAGGTGTTTGGTGGTGGGCAGGAGTGTGGTGGGCGGGGGGCGGGAATGTAAGAAGACTTCTTCTTGCGTAGGAAGCTGAGGAAAGAGACCTGAGGTTTGCCCACGTGTACATTCAAGGTTCAAAAATTCACAGAAAAACACCTACTGCTAGGAGTCCTAGCCTCAGAGTTATTCAAGACAGAAAGGGCCCTTCCCTCTCTTCTTAAGGTTCTGAAGAGCTGGCTGTGAGGTCTGTGTTGACCTGAAGCAACAGCTCTGTGGGGTCAGAGCACAGGTCACACTTGAGCTCTGGCTATTTACCCCATTATTGAAAAATTGTTGTCTGTAAAGTCTCTGAGTTTCAAAGGGGTGTGCAGGGGGGTGACTTGGTGCTTATAAAGGGGAAATTTGAGAGATGCACACAGGAAGAACACCCTGGGAAGCCTGGAGGTAGGTTGCCACCATCCAAGGGTGTACCAAGAGCTGGAGAGAGGTCTGCAACAGGTCCTGTTCTAGTACCTTCAGGAGGAAAATGGCCCTGCTGACACCCTGATCTAGGATACACTTCTAGATCTAGAATACATTTCTGATGTTTAAGCTACCCAGGCTTCCCAGGTGGCTCAGTGGTAAAGAATCCACCTGCCAATGCAGGAGATGCAGGAGAATCAGGTTCCATCTGGTTGGGAAGATCCCCTGGAGAAGGGAATGGCAACCAGCTCCAATATTCTTGCCTGGAAAATTCCATGGACAGAGGAGCATTGTGGGCTACAGCCCATGGGGTCAAAAAGAGTCAGACATGATTGAGCAATTGAGCACATGCGCACGAAGCTATGCAGTCTGTGGTACTTTATTATGGTGATTCTAGGAAATGAAAAGAACTAGTACATGAAAAAATGTTTTCCAAGTTTCTATATATATATACGGGCTTCTCAGGTGGTACTAGTGGCAAAGAACCTATCTGCCAATGCAGAAGACATGAGACACGGGTTCGATCCCTGAGCCGGGAAGATCCCCTGGAGAAGAAAATGGCAACCCACTCCAGTATTCCTGCCTGGAGAATCCCATGGACAGAGCAGCCTGGCAGGCTAGAGTCTATGGGGTCACAAAGAGTCAGACATGACTGAAGCAACTTAGCATGCGCACACACACATATATATATGCACATATGAATCACTTTGCTATACACCTGAAACTAACATAACACTGTAAATCAACTATACTCCAATAAGAAATTTGAAAAAAATAATAAATAGGACTAAGGTGTTAGCAAGACAGCATTTATCACTTTGGCTTCTCATATCAAGAAGTTTACACAGCAACCCAGCAGCTACACTGGCGTTATTTCTTCACTGTGTATGTGTGTTAGTCACTCAGTTGAGTCTGACTTTTTGCAACCCCATGGACTATAGCTCGCCAGGCTCCTCTGTCCACAGAATTCCCCAGGCAAGAATACTGGAGTGGATTGCCATTCCCTTCTTCAGGGGATCTTCCCCACCCAGGGATCGAACCCGGGGTATCCTACATTATGGGCAGATTCTTTACCACCTGAGCCACCAGGGAAGCCCATTTCTTCATTATATGAATTCAGGTGAACATTGAAATAACAAGCAGGTTCACATAATTCATGATACAACTTCAAAGGAGGAATTTGTATTTTTTAGACAGTGTTGTCAATAATAGATTGAGAACTGACTATTCAAACATCATGAAGCAGAGTTAGAGAAAAGTTTCAGTCATTTCTTTAATCTTGAGGAAAATTCTGAGAGGATTCCCTAAGAATATGATTCAAGTGAACATTGCACTCACAAGCAGGATCACGTAATTCATGATACAGCTTCAAAGAAGGAATTTGTATTTTTAAACATTGTTGTCAATAATAGACTGAAGGACTGATTACTCAAACATCATGAAGCAGAATTAGAGGAAACTTTCAATCATTTCTTTAATCTTGAGGAAAGTTCGGAGAGAATTCTCTAAGAATCTCACTTAACAAAATTCCTAGGGATTTTTTTTCTTTCGCTTTACTGGGACATCTCTTTAGATTGATGTCATAGCTCCATTTATTTTCTTTGACTCTGGGGTCATTCGTGTTTTTCCTTGAATTCGTCCTTAAGTCTGCCCTGCTTTATTGTCTAGCACTTGTGCATATTTCAGAGTTAGAGTAATGTAGTTTTAGAGTGAAAAGAAACTCTGCAATATTTCAGCTCAACTAATTTTAGCCACAAGGAAGCTGAGGCCCAGCTGTGATCACACAGCTGGGTAAGGCAGAGGCTGAACCAGAACCACTTTTCATTACCTCCAGATCTGTAGCTCCAGCCTCACCATGGGCCACAGAAGCTACCTGTGCATGTTTCCCTCATCATATGAACCTGGCTCCAGAGTTGGTGCCTTTTATGTTTTTACATTGCATTCAAAGATTCTCCTGCAATGATGCATTCAGAGGAGGCATGCCAAAATGCCCATTTAAATATGGACTACTGATGATATAGGTAAGTTTCTGTGTGAAGACACTAGGAACTGATCACACATGACTGCTCTTCAGTACACTGTTATTTTTTAAGGTGAGTGCTAAGTCCCTTCAGTCATGTCTGACTCTTTGAAACCATATGGACTGTAGCCCGCCAGGCTCCTCTGTCCACTCGATTATCTTGGCAAGAATACTGGAGTGGGTTGCCATTTCCTCCTCCAGGGGATCTTCCCAACCCAGGGATTGAACCCACGTCTCTTACACCTCCTGCACTGGCAGGCGGGTTCTTTACAACTAGTGCCACCTATTTTTCTTTTTTTTAAAGTCTCTTCAATTTATTTACTATCTATATTTCCTTTAATCTCACCATAGAAGTAATTGGCATTATATATAACCCAGGTTTTATTTTCTTCTCTGTTTTGATCTCTAGGCTAATGGCATTTTAAGTAAGATGTGAAATCTGGGCTTTACTTACTGTGGCCCTCTGTTTGGGTGTCTGGTCAAAGAAGGAATGTAAGTCCATCTACTTGGTTAAGTAAGGCAGGAAGGGGAAAGAGAAGAAGGAAATAAGAAAAAAGGAGATTAGGTTTGACATAAATACACTTCAGTTCAGTCTAGTTGCTCAGTTGTGTCCGACTCTTTGCGACCGCATGAATCGCAGCACGCCAGGCCTCCCTGTCCATCACCAACTCCCGGAGTGCACTCAGACTCACGTCACTACTAGGCGTAAAACAGATTGCTAGTGGGAACCTGCAGTATAGCGCTGGGAGCTCAGCTCAGGGCTCTGTGATGACCTAGAGGGGTAAGAGGGGTGGGTAGGAGCGGGGGTGGGAGAGAGGTCCAAGAGGGAGGGGATATGTAAACATATAGCTGATTCACATCGTTGTACAGCAGAAACTAATTATAAAATTAGCTTTTATAATTATACACTAATAAAAACAAAAAACAGAAAAAAAGAGAAAGGAAAAATAAGCTTTAAAGATTTAGAAAAAGTAAAAGATTTTGAACTCCCTTAGACAAAGATAAGATTTCTATCACAGTTAGTAGAAATCATTAGACAACAAACGCTCTAGGAGCTAACAAGGCTGCATCTTCCCATGTGAAACAGCTGAGAGCAGTTTCTATATCAATCTGTTCAAATGGAGAAAACGGGTCACTCACAAGCCTGGAAAGAAGAAGAAACAAAGACATCCCCTGAATACAACTGTGAGAGAGGGAAAGACATACAGTAGCAGCCTCCTCACTGCAGAATTACATTCTTTTCTTTTTCGTCTGCCATCAACAGGTGTTGCCATGGTAACTGTCCTGTGGTTAAGAAGTAGTAGAGGTAAGAAAATCTATACAGACCCACATAAAGGGGAAAAGACGAACGGTGTGTTGTACACACACTAACCTCAGATGTCGCAGGATGAGCAACCAGAGGCTCGCTCTCCTGTTCACCAGGCCCCTGTGTTGCTGGAACAGGGCTCAGCCCAAGAGTGTGGTCCCTGAAGAGCCAGGGGACTCTCAGGGCAGCTTTGTGGCCCTCAGTTTACCTTAGGCGCTAATTTACATCCCCACTCCCCGAGTACACTTCATAGCTCTGTGATGACTTTGGGGGGAGGGTAACAGTTTTGTCATGTAGTGTCTGGAAACTTGTAAAAAGGGAACATATATCACTCAACAACTTCCTTATTGTCCTCCTACTTCTCTCAGGTAGTGTGTTTAGTGATACTTTCTTGGCTTTTTCCCCCCAAGTGGAGAAGCGAGGGTTTGCATGCAATGAATTAGTGAAGTAATAACAGCTATTTCTTCCTGTGAACAACTATAGCCAATATTTGTAGCCCTGGTATCAGGGTGATACCTCAGAGGCTGCCTGGGATTCGAAGCCCATTTCTACAGGCCTTCCTCCATTGCGTGCGTGTGTGCTCAGTCATTTCAGTGGTATACAAACTCTTTGTGACTCTATGGGCTGTAGCCCACCAGGCTCCTCTGTCCATAGGATTTTCCAAGCAAGAATACTGGAGTGGGTTGCCATGGCCCTCCTCCAGGGTATTTTCCCTACTCAGGGATCGAACCTGCATCTCCAGCATTGCAGACAGACTCTTTAAAGCTGAGCCACCAGGGAGGCCCCTTCTTTCATTACTCACAGCTGACAGTATTTCATACCTTTAGCATCCCAAATACATTAGTATCACAGATGATAAAATAATATCATTTCCGAAATACTGCATTTTTATTTTGTAAGCTACTGTTGGTGACCCCCTGAAAAAGCACAACCTATCCCCTTTATTTGGAGAAGGCAATGGCACCCCACTCCAGTACTCTTGCCTGGAAAATCCCATGGACAGAGGAGCCTGATAGGCTGCAGTCCATGGGGTTGCTGAGGGTCGAACACGACTGAGTGACTTCACTTTCACTTTTCACTTTCATGCACTGGAAAAGGAAATGGCAACCCACTCCAGTGTTCTTGCCTGGAGAATCCCAGGGACGGGGGAGCCTGGTGGGCTGCCGGCTATGGGGTCGCACAGAGTCGGACACGACTGACATGACTTAGCAGCAGCAGCATCCCCTTTATTTACCCAGCTTTTTGTCATTGCTCAAAGGACCACTCCATTTAAAAAATAAATAACATGGATAAATACAGTTTGCTGACTTATGTGATCCTTTAAAATTAGTTAGGACAGCTGATGAAACAAGTTTGTTAACGTCTGAAAGGTTTAGCTTGAGAGACAAATCAGTGTGGTACCAAGGACACTCTGCTAAGGCCAAGCAAGCATCAGGGGCTGGGCAAAATAACAGCAGCTGAGGAACTGAGGTATGACACCTGCCTTTTCTTCTCTTGCCCATTTCTGGCACTCAGAGTCCTGCTCCCAAAAGAGACAGAAGCTCCTGAAAGGGTTGATATGAAGCTCAAATGAAATAATGCCTATCTACGAAAGCATCATGCTGTTCATAAACATTAACCACTAGGCAAATTAAAAGCTGACGTCGTCGCTTTGTTTTTCCAGCTATCTGCAATGCTGGTGTTACCTGGTTCACAGTTTTGAGGATAAAGCTGGCCACAAAATTTTCACATGATGTTTTTGGCAGAAAAGCTCTTGTGATTAGTTGGAGGTGCTTATCTCTCTGGACATCACTGTCTTCTACGAGTTCTTGTTCTTTTTTGTTCACAGGCTGGCAGATGTGTATCAGGGGATGCATGTGTGGGTGTGCGTGTGTAAAAGAGGAAGAACGGGCAAGGGAGGGAAGAGAGAAAGGAAGGAAAAAGGAGAGGAACAAATGAGTTACCAAAGTGAGGAAGAGCTTTCATTCCAGGTCCTCAGATATGTAGCCATCCCTGATGGTATTTGTTACTTTATGTACTATCTGTGGCTCCCTAAGCATGGCCTTACCCAGTCTTCAGCAGAAGCAATTCTACTCTGCTGATGACACTGACTCTCCTCTCACGATACTGTTTCTCCATTTTTATGCCAAATGGCTTTGCCGATTGTAGTTCAAGATGCATGAATCCTTCCGTCTCTCAACCAAAACCCTAGATCTCTTTTACAGTAAGATACTCAACTTCTGTCTTTTTTTGTGTGCTTATTTTTCTAAAAAACAAACAAAAAAACAGTCCCCTCTTTAAAATGTCATTTTACTTCTGAATGTTTTGAATCCTTGGCCCCCACCTCATCCCTTCCATTCTGTCTCCCGTCTTCTGCTTTCCTTAAAGCCTGCTGTTCATCACATTCAACTGCTGACTGAGTCACCCATGAATTCAACCTCCTTACACTTTTGTTAGAGTTGAGGGAAAAACACTTTAAAAAGGCTTTAAAAGATATAAAAAATCTAAAGGTATTTTTTCTTTGTTACATATTTGCTATGGTTTTCTACACAATACATTGTTCAACTGTTTTTTCATGTTCATTTATTATACCTTAGAGAACTTTCTGTGTTAGTAAACACAGTTATCTCATTTCTTTGAACTATAGAGCATTCAATGGTATTACAGATATACTATATTTAGACATTTCCAGGCCAATGGATATTTAGGTTATTTCTGGTTTTCCTAAGTTAGAAACAATGTTACAAAAATGATTCTTGCAGACACATCTCAGAGGTGTAAGAGTGGGAGCACATGGATGGGACTGACTCCTAGGCATGGAACTGACGGTCATAGAGCGTGTGCACTTCTTGTTCAATTCTCTCTCTCCTCCTTGACCTAAAACTAAAGTTGCATTAATATACAGTCTATTTAACTGTAAAAGAGAATGTACTTCTCAGTTCTGTTGGGCTTCACCACCAATCATATTACTTTCTCTTAACAACTTCTGGGATTCTTGGATATCCTTGTCTGTGGATGGTGTTTCTTTCAGGTTTTTCAGTGCTGCTGTGGATTTGTGATTTTCTTCATTTCTTCTTCTTTTTTAAAATTTGGTGCATGAAGGATAAAGCAGCACCCCACAGACTTGGTCAGCTATGGAGTGCCATAAGACCTTGTGTATTCCTCCTTCACAGCTGTCCAAGTCACCCTCTGAAATGCAAAAATAATCACCTGACTCTCCTTCTTAAACTTGGTCAATAACACCCTGATGCTTGGTGGGTATTACGGTTTGGATTTTGTCCCCTAAAAATATATGTTGAAATCCTGGCCCTCAGTATCTCAGAATGTGACCACATGTGGAAAGAGGATTGTTACAGAGGTATTTACTTAAGATGAAGCCATGAGGGTAGACCTTAATCCCATAGGCCTGTGTGCATTAGTTGCTCAGTTGTGTCCGACTCTTAGTGATCCTGTGGACTGTAGCCCACCAGGCTCCTCTGTCTGTGGAATTCTCCAGGCAAGAGTACCGGAGTGGGTTGCCATTTCCTTCTCTAGGGGATCTTCCTGACCCAGGGATCAAACCCTAGTCTCCCACTTTGCAGGCAGATTCGTTACCGTCTGAGCCACCAGGGAAGCCAATAGTACCAGTGTCCTTATAAAAAGGGGGAAGTTGGACAGAGAGATAGACATGCATGGAAGGAAGATGAAGGCAAGAAACACAGAGAACACCAAGCAAAGATGGAGGCAGAAGTTGGAATTATGTTGCCCCAAGTCAAGGAACTTTTGGGGCTACCAGAGGCTGAAAGAGGCGAGGAACGATCTGATCCCATGGGTTTTAGAGGAAGTATGGTCCTGCAGAGTTGCCCTGGTGGCTCACGGGTAAAGAATCTTCCCTACAATTCAGGAGACGAAAGTTTGATCCCTGGGTAGGGAAGATCCCCTGTAAGAGGAACTAGCAACCCACTCGAGTATTCTTGCCTGGGAAATCCCATGGACAGAAGAGCCTGAGAGGCTACAGTCCATGGGGTCACAAAAGAGTCAGACATGACTGAGCGACTAAACAACAACATGGCCCTGCAGACACTGTGCTTTGGAATTCTAGCCTCCAAAACTGTGAGAAAATGAATCTCAGTTGTTCTAAGTCACCCAGTGTGCAGCACCTATGTTATAGCAGCCACAGGAAACTAATTCAGGGAGTCAAGTCCAATCTCTTAGGCAACTCACACAGTTTCATTCCCACAGTGGCTCAGTGCCCTCAGCAACCCACTCACTGCCTTTCCTACCAATGCCCTACTTCCTTATCTGCTCATGTCCCAAAGTTCTAGGATGCTTCCCAGACCCACGCTTTTGAACACCCTGCTCCCTTTACCTAAATTCCCTTCTCCACTCTGCAAGAATTACTAATGTGCCTTAGCTACTTTCCAGGGTCACCTCTGTTATGGCTGTTTCTGACATTTCCCTTCTCCATCAGAGTCCCCAGATACCTGTTCTCCTGAGTCCCCTCTGTGCTGGCTCTAGAGTATTCTGACATTATTTTGCACTTGCCTATTTATACACATCCATCCTCCTCTTCTATGCTGTTGAGTTCCTTGAGGGAAGAGCCGTTCAATGTATTCTAGCAAAAATCCCTGCATATAACATGCTGAAATGGGATTTGGCTCAGTGAACAATGCTATGAAAATATAAAAGTTGTATGCAACTTCATGTTTTCTTAGTTTCTATTTTACATTGGAGTATAGCTGATTTATAATGTGTTAGTTTCAGATGTACAGCACAGTGAATCAGTTATACGTACAGCTATTATTTTTCAGATTCTTTTCCCACGTAGCTACAGAGTACTGAGTAGAGTTCCCTGTGCTACATAGCTGTTGTTCAGTCACTAAGTCGTGTCCCAGCCTTTGTGACCCCACGGACTGCAGCATGCCAGACTTTCCGTCCTTCACTATCTCCCAGAGTTTGCTCAAACACATGTCTATTGAGTCAGTGATCAGTGATGCCATCCAAACATCTCATCCTCTGTCACTCCCTTCTCCTCCTGCCCTCAATCTTTCCTAGGATCAGGGTCTTTTCCAATAAGTCAGCTCTTTGCATCACATGGCCAAAGTATTAGAGCTTCAGTGTCAGCATCAGCCTTTCCAATGAATATTCAGGGTTGATTTCATTTAGGACTGACTGGTTTCATCTCTATGCAGTCCAAGGGACTCTCAAGAGTCTTCTCCAGCACCACAATTCAAAAGCATCAATTCTTTGTTGCTCAATCTTCTTTAAGGTCAAGTCTCACATCTGTCCATGACTACTGGAAACATCATAACTTTGACTATACGGACCTTTTTTGGCAAAGTGATGGCTCTGCTTTTTAATGCACTTTCTAGTATGTGCTATCCAGTAGGTCCTTGTTAATATCTATTTTATATATAGTAGTGTATACCTATTGACTTTATTCTGTTAAATGTCTATCATGCACAGAGGTGGAGTAAAGTAGGTCTGAGATGATGACAAATGATTGATGCACACAGGTGACACTGGCTGAAAAGTACTTTTCTACACACTGAATTTGTGGCTACTTTCAGCTTATATTATTTTTGATGAGACTCATTCTTCTAACCAGTCACACTTAGGAACATCACACTATTCCTTCAGATATTATAAAGTGGCAGTTCCAATCATCAAAAATAAGTCCATCAGCTGATGTCCTCTGACTGCTTTCTTCATTACAATGGTTTATTAGAGGCATAAAGTTGACCTGTGGTTGCCTAGGGGTGGGGACAGAGCAGGAGATGGGGAAATTGAAGTGGGTGGTGACAGCTAAGGGGTGAGGGACTTTCCTTTAGAGTTGTAAGAATGTTCTAAAATGGATCATGATGAGGGTTGCAAAACTCTGTGAATATACTGAAAACCACTGATTTATTAATTAATTAGGTGAATTGCATGCACACTCCATTGTATCTGATTCTGTCACTCTAAGAACTGTAGCTTGCCAGGCTCCTCTGTTCGTAGGATTTTCCAGGCAAGAACACTGGAATGGGTTGCCATTTCCTTCTTCAGGGACTCCTCCTGACCCATGGATTGAACCCACATCTCCTGTGTCTCCTGCATTGCAGGCTGATTCCTTATTGCTTGAGCCACTGGGGAAGCCACTGAACTGTATGTACACTTTAAATGAGTGAGTTGCATGATATGAGAATTACAGTTTGATAAAGATTTTTTTTTTTAAAGGCAGAGTTCATTTAATCCAATCTAGTCCACAAGAATTGCTGTTAAAACAAGTCAACTCCTCAGAAGCCAAACAGCCACAGAGATAAAATAAAATATACCTTCTGCACTAGTAAAAAAGAAAACAAACACACACAAAACCACAGCCCGGAATGCATACAGCATCCAACAGAAAAGGTGATGGACCCCAGGGCACTTCCCGTCTGGCTCATTCACCCAGACCATTCTACCGCCTAGTCGTGGCAGCGTAACTAGAGCTCAGAACTTTCCTCTTGTCATGAAGTATCAAATTTTCTCTTCTTTCTATGTCAACTAGAGATACAATTTTCTATGTCACTAGAGATACACTGAGTTGGATAAACATAACAGTTAGGAGGGAAGTGAGATAAAATGATAAACGACAGTCAAAAAACAAACTCTTAAAAACTACCAGGCTTTAGACAGTGGAAGAAATATCAGTTTTGTGGTGAACCAATGACCTCTGTGCTAAGTCAAGACAGTAGCATTTGTCAGGGTGTCAGGCAAAGGAACATGACATCTTTAACACTTGCCAGACCATTCAGTAAGTCTTCTGAAGAGACCAGGCAATGAATGACCAACAGCAGATATTCCGGTCCTTATTCATACACTGTTTTGTATTAATACTTATCGCCTGCCATGCAACTGCTTGTCATATCTCCCCAGTGAAATTCCAAACACCCCCAAAACAGAGAAAGAATCCCATGGGTTTTCTCTCCTCTCACCATTCCATACCCAAAGCATTCAGCAAAGAGTTAAAACTGCTTTATGGGGTACAGGATACACCCATCTTAGAGTCTTACAGCACCAAAGACATTTTGTTTTTTCCTTTTTAATAATGTCATTTTGGAGCAAACACAATTTAATGAATGGAATATCCACAAAATCTATGTAATAAATAATTTCATAATTGATTGTTACTGTTCCTTGAAGCCCAATTTCTAAGGACTTTATTTTGGAGAAATGTTTACTATGATCCATAAACAACAGAAAAAGTCTTCAAATATCAACAGGCTGCTGCCTCCTCAATGTATTAGAGCATGTCTTTGTAAGCAGGATTCTACTAGGCCTACCCAGACTGACATAAACCACAAACTTTAGTTTTAAAAACTATCTTCAGAACTAGAGTATAGTTGATTTACAATATTGTGTTAATTTAGGGCTTTCCAGGTGGTGCTAGTGGTAAAGAGCCCGCCTGCCAATGCAGGAGACGCAGGGTCGATCCATAGGTTGGAAAGATCCTCTGGAGGAGGGCATGGCAATCCACTCCAGTGTTCTTGCCTGGAGAATCCCATGGACAGACGAACCTGATGGGCTGCTGTGCATAGGGTCACAAAGAGCTGGACATGACTGAGGAGCTAAGCATGCACACACATTGTGTTAATTTCAGGTGTACAGCAAAGCGATTCAGTTACACATATATTCATCCTTTCTCAGATTCTTTTCCCATATAGATTACTACAGAATATTGAGTAGAGTTTCCTGTGCCATATAGTAAGGTTATCTATTTCATTTATAGTTGACTCCGATGCTGGGAAAGACTGATGGCAAAAGGAGAACGGGGCGGCAGAGGATAAGATGGTTAGATGGCATCACTGACTCAATGGACGTGAATTTGAGCAAACTCTGGGAGATAGTGGAGGACAGAGGAGCCTGGAGTGCTGCAGTCCATGGGGGTGCAAAGAGTTGGACAGGCCTTGGCGACTGAACAACCATGTGTTTAAGGTAGCTTTTAATGTAGCCACAGACAAGATTTTTATCACAGAAAGAGAGGGAATCATTTCTCTCTGCAACATATCCTTACATAGGTCATATAACTCCAAAAATTACAGACTCTTTGCTATTGAAATCTAATGATTAGTCACTAAGTTCAATATATACTTAAAAGCCTATAGTTAAATGTAATTAGCCAGGATAAATTACAGAGACAACCATGCAAACACATGAAAACATCTCAGAGTTCAATGTGCTAGGAAGCAACAAAGGAAAAAAGAAAAAAACTCTCTCTTAATATACATTCAGAAAGAAATACTCTAGTGTTCCACTTCTGAAAGCTCCTTGGTTAAGGAGGGGGCTCCCAAGTTCCTATGGTAGGGACTCTAAAACCTCTCTGTGACTTGACTGGCCAGCCCAGCTCCTTTCCAGAACAAATTCACCTTCCCCTGCCTTTGCTGCTATTATTCTTGTCTGGAATGTTCCACTCCTTCTCCCCTCATCTCTAACTCCTGACCATCCTTCTTGATAAGGTTTTTCTCTTTTCCCTCTGTCCTTACTTTCTGCCCAGTTCATTTGCATCAAATATTCTTGCCTGTCCTATACTGGGGTTAAATCCCCTTTTCCCTGATCAAGCAGGTCAAGCAGATAACACTTCTGGCTTTTTTGACTTTTTCATTTAAGGGGAGGGAGGTGGATCAGTGTGTGACTCCAGGAAGCATAAACTAGGTACCCTGGCTTTGTTGTTGTTGAGTCACTAAGTCGTGTCCAACTCTTTTGTGACCTCATGGAGTGTAGCCCACCAGGCTCCTCTGTCTATGGGATTCTCCAGGCAAGAATACTGGAGTGAGTTGCCATGCCCTCTTCCAGGAGATCTTCCCAACCCAGGGATTGAATCCATGTCTCTTACATCTCCTGCACTGGCAGGTGGGTTCTTTACCAATAATGCCACCTGGGAAGCCCGGGTGGCCATTTTAGCTCCTCTCTATCTTCTTTAGGGATGGAGCTGCCCCCTGGGAATTGGCCTCTGACCCTCCATGCCATAATCTGATCCTTCTTGCCCACAGGCCTGTCACAGCTACTGTGACTTGTGCTCACCTCTCGGGTTCTGCATCACTACAATAAATAAACTCCACCCTCCCATCTGGCCTATACCAGTAATAATGATGACAGTTGAACCTTATCTGCCAATTATTTTATCCTCGCTCTTGATTGTTTTTTCAGAACTTGGGAGGGTCACGGGGGTGACTGTGGTTTTCATCAAAGACTCCAGAATCATTCGTGTATGTAAGTTTACATATATTGATTAGCTGGCTTTCAAAATTGATGTGAGATCATGTCCCATCTCCCTGCCTGGACATAATTTGGGGTCATAAATCTTTGCTACCCAGGGCTTCATCACAATGCCCAATGTACAGCAGAAATAAGCTCGGATATGTTCAATCATGAACACATCATCTAATTAAAGATATATAGAGAGAAGATTAAAAACAAAACTCAGGACTACGGTATTTGTGATTTCAGCTCACAGTTATAAGTTTATTAATGCCTTTTTGGTGTCCCTTATCAGCAAGTGCTAGCATAAAGTTAATATAGGCTGGGTGAGTATAAAATTAATATATGCGACGCACTGTGGTCCTGCAGAGGCAATTTAATTGCACACTGAGCAGCTAGAAGGGAGAATAAAAGATAAGGCATATCCTGATTGATTTTCTTCATCAAAACCCACAAGATCTCATTTCAACAAAACCTTGTCATTAAATTTCCAGCATATCTAACAGTGAATTTTATGTGATATATATCTGAACCTAATTTCCAAAGCAGTGGTGGCAATCTATCATAAGCCAAGTTTCCAGTTATCCACATCTTAAACCTTTATATTATGGGTTCCATTATCTTTTTCTTGCTCTTACATAAGAAGCTTCTTATGTATTTAAAAACCTATTAATGGGCAATGCTGCTGAGAAATAATAGTTCAGATGTCCAAGTATATGCTTTTGAGTTTCCTTCCCAAAGAAACAACAAAAGTCGATTAAATACATAAAGGATTTACAATTATGTCAAAATAAAGACAGTGTTTCAAAAAAACTTTAGAGGTCAATTAAAGTGATTAAACCACTAATTTCCCTTCAATTTTAGTTTTAGTACATTTTTTTTGTTTGTTTCCAAGTCTGTTTATTTACTTGTAATTGAAGTACAGTCAACAATATTATATTAGTTTCAGATATACAATAGTAATTCAATATTTTTATAGATTATACTCTATAAAGTGAAAGTGAAAGTTGCTTAGTCATGTCTCACTCTTTTCAATCCCATAGACTGTAGCCTGCCAGGCTCCTCTGTCCATGGAATTCTCCATGCAAAAATACTGGAGTGGGTTACCATTTCCTTCTGCAGGGGATCTTCCTGATGCAGGGATCAAACCGGGGTCTCCTGCATTGCAGGTGGATTCTTTACTGTCTGAGCCACCAGGGAAAATATTGGCTATATTCACTATGTTGTAAATTATATCCTTGTATCTTATTTATTTTATACCTACGAGTTTAAACGCAATCTTTTTTTTTTTTTAAGTATGCATTTATTGAATGCTAACAGGACACTAGTACTAACTAGGTAATGGTACTAATAAGCAGTACTTAGTGACACGATAATAATTCTCAAAATGATTGCCTATATAAAGCACTTTCCAGTTTCAAAGATGTCACACACTTTTCCTAGACAATCACAGTCTCCTGTTAAAACAACAGAGCAAACATTGTCATGCCCACTTTACCAACGGGGAAACTGAGGCTCAGAGAGGTCTTGAGCACTGGCAGGGCTGGCACTACAGTCCAGACTGCTCATGCTCAGTAGTTAATCAGTTGTTTGGAGATTCAATAAATAGTTATTCAACACCTACTAAGCATCGAATCCTGTGTTTCAGCTGGGGACAGAGGCAGTGCCTGCCCTCCCAGTCTCTCCCGGGTCATCCTGTTTGACACAGGACCAGTCAGCCCCATTCATCAAGTCAACATGCACATTATACAGTCAACATAAGATTCTTATTTTATACATGGACAAAAGCAAAAACAAATCTGTTAATATTTCTCCTGTAAAAACAAAACTTTGGAAGACTTCCTTAAAGTTAATACACTTAATCATTTACTTTAGAAATTAAGAATATACTTCATTGTTACTCCTCAAGGCTCCAATTAGATAGTGTTTCCATGAAAACTGAGACTCCGAACTAAAAATAACCTTTGGTATTTTTCAAAGAAGCATTTAATCTATCAAATGAATGAGAATTTAATCCCATAAATTTGTCTACCTCATTCATATACTGAAGTGTCAGAATTTATGTAAGGAGACAATCTTAGATGCAAACGTTCTCAGGAAGAGTGCTGAGAATACTGCTGGAGAAGACCCTTCTTGAAATTCGGTTTTGGGGTTCACGTATTTCAAATCACAGGGATCTGCATTCCTGGTACCACTGTGCAGTTCTCAAGCCATGATTTTAATATGAGGTTGCCCCTTACTTAAGTGCAGTTGTCATAAAATGTCATAAAACATGAGAGAGGCAATCCATATTGAGTCCTAAATGAAAAGACATGGCACCCACATGGCTTTTTCTCTACTTTTGCCCATGAATTAATCCATCAGTGGTAAAGGCATTTACATTTAAGGCAGGTTTCCTTTCAGGTAGGAAGACAGATCGACAGACAAGACAGACAGATATGACTGAGAGAAACCAGCAGTCCTGATGTAAAAAACCCAACAAGGCACTGAAAGAAGAAGTGTATTACTAGGTGCAGATTCAATCAGTCAGGGAGTTGATTTCACAACTGCGGCCTCATACTCTTGCTGATAAACGAGTGGAACACGGTAGAACACGTGCTCATTACAAATGAAACCCAAACCCAGCCCTTCAAGCCTCCAAGAGTCATCAATCTTTTGGAATTGAGCAAGTAGAGAAGACTGCAAAAGTGCATTTCAGTTTTCTGTCTCCTTCCTCCACTCTTTCTGTCTCTAAAGGACTGTGACTTGATATTTACCTCATATTTTTCTTTTTTTGAGATAAGTCTATATATATATATATATAAAAGTCTTAATGTAGTTTTATTTCTTATGTACATATATTTCTGTCAATCTGTTGGCTACCTTAGGGTAGATAACTGTGATGTCAACTGTATCACATGCCCAAGTCCAGTGTCTTCCACAGCGCCTGGAGGCACTACTCTCATGTAAAACTAGCTCTACCTTATTAGAGTCCTGTTAGATGTGATAAGAAGAAATAGGAAAATGAGATACAGGCTCTAATTTATATAAATCACTTGTCAGATGCCTTTTAAAAAAAAACTTAAGCTTTTTTAAACCCTCAGGTCCCAAACTGCCACATAAATTTCTACAGAATGATACACTGACTCATGCATTTCTTTATTGGTATGGGATTAACTAAGAATCTAAATCCCTGTTCAAACTTCCTACCTTCTCTGATTTATTGAACATACCTAAGATTTTGGCAACCTAGGAAGAAAACAGAGATAGCTAAAGAGGCCTAATTTACAAAAAAAAAATTATATTTCACAAGTTCATCTTAGCCTGCCATTAGGAATACCGAATACACTGTTCCATTAGAATGAGTAAATGAAAGTTATTACATTATTAAGACAAATAGGTAATAGCAATTTTTATCATGTTAAACAACTTTGTGTAAAGCAATCAATGAACATTAAAACACTATTTATTGTATTCTGAAGTTTCCTTGATCTTTGATTTTATAGAAACATTTACCAAGTTGCCAGCAAAGAAATACTGTTATGTATCAATTTCTGTTAGTAGGTCAAATATGTACTTTCACATTTCAAAATAGCCTGAATATTTCATTTAAAAATTACAAAATATTGTATACTTTTTATATCCTGAGTCACTTCCTCATTGTTAAGGCAACTAGTTCTTTTAAAAAACATGCCATGATGAAAGGTTGCACAGTGACTTCTGCACATTTTTCTCCATGAAATGAAGTTATGATCTCATATGATAGAAACCTAGCATCAGAGAAGAGCCATCTATTTATCAAGATTAAACTTCTTTCACTCCTGTAACTGGAGCACCGGTGAGTGACAAGGACAACATCAGAAAACCGAATGGAGATGTTGAATAATTAACAAGCAGGAATGCCTCAAATGCACTGCTGATTATTATTATTATTGTAACATCATCAAGCACTTCACCACCATTTCCTAAGCAGCTACCACCTGCTAGGTGCTTTGCAAGCATCATTCCCATCTTTTATAATGTAGGGATTATTAGTGCCAGTTTAAACATGGAGAGGAATTAGGGGACTCATCTAAGGCTACGGAATCTCTATAACAGCTGTGCTTCTAACAGAAGTCTCTCTTTGTTCTGCCCCAAACTGCCTGTTCTTAGAAAAAGGTCATCAAAAGGGACTATCAACCTGCTAATACCCATTCACTAAAGAGTCGAAAGTGATTTTTACGTGAGGCTTTGTAGTGAGACTTCATGTGTCAGCTTTGAGCTTAGGTGGGAGGTCTGCTGGGAGGACCAGTCACCAGCAGATGGACTAGTGACAAGGAAACAGTGGGAGCAGCAGCCACCTCCACAGAAGAGGTGACAGGGCCACCAGGGCACTGGGGCCACACTTCAGCCTGATGTCCTTAACCACTTACTTTTTCCTCTAAGTAGTTCAGCTATTTTGAAGTCTGATCATAGATGGCATTTCTCTCCAAATCATAACGTAAAAATCATCCTTAATTTGACAGTAATTGAGCTACATCATTTCTTTACATGTCTGATCAAAATACAGCTTTGCAAGTCTACAGACAATTGAAATTTTAGGGAGTATTTACAGAAGCCTATTAATGTATTACCTAATCATCAACCAAAGAAAAATATTGATTTTTAAGACCCCTGTTGAGCATGGGAAACTATTATTCTTGGGATTATTTTGTGTAAACAAGTCCAAGTCCTTATGTTACACAAAAGCTAATGTCTTTGCTCAGAAAATCTGAATTAATTTACAAGCTCTGCTTTTGACTTAAATGCTATAAACATCTCTGTTGTTCCTGAAAACAGAGGCTGTTTTTGCATAATTTTTCAAACAGATAAACTGAAATTAAAGTACTATGAAAATATTTACTGGATAAAACAAATGCCAAGATCAAAAATGTTAAGACAATGAGTGGATATTTATTATCCCCACTAATCCTTTTGTATTTCAAAGTTTATTTATTTTTACTCAGCTCTTCTATGCTCTTTCATAAGTTATTACAGCATAGTAATTTTAAATTCATAAAAGATGATGCAGAGTTAATAATATCATGAGCTTTACAATAATATTCAAGTAATACTAAAAAGGATGGAAATCCATTTGTTATCTGAATATACTCTTTGGATGAACCAGTAAAAAGGATAATCTAATGTTGGAGTTTTGACTCCTCATGATCTGGCCAATGAGGCTTGGCATACAGAACAGAGATTTAATTTTAAAATGCCAGTGATGAATAGTTTTAAAATAACAACTTAATAAGTCAAATAGTCACGCTCTCTTCAGTGTATTTTAATAATAAATGTACAGATTTTATAATATTCTGACTTCCTAGCACTGCTAAATTCTTGTGAGGCAGTATCTGAAGTTAAGACATGGACCAATGTCTCCATGGCTTATTTGATGAAGACATCCTAATAGTTATTTCTCAGTGAATGTAGTTTATGACGATTTCTAGGGGACTGTTAACAGGAATTTCCGATTGAATGCAGCTGGGACCTGAGAATACCAAAATGAGAAAGTACTAAAAACCTAGATTATTGTCTTTACGGCGTTCATTTTTGTTTTTAATTTGTAACTTTATATTTGGAGTACACGTTGTATTAGTTTCAGCTGTACAGCAAAGTGATTCTGTTCTACATATACATGTATCTATTCTTATTCAAATTATTTTCCCATATAGGCTGTTATATAATATTAAGCAGAGTTCTCTGTGCTATACAGTAGATCCTTGTTGATTACCCATTTTATGTATTTATTTATTTTTGGTTACCCATTTTAAATATAGCACTGTGTGCGTGTCAATCTCAAACTCCTAACTACCCCGTCCCTGTACCCTTTTCCCGCTGGTAAATTCTCTAGTCTCTAAGTCTGTTTCTGTTTTGAAAGTAAGCTCATCTGTAACTTTTTTTTTTTGGTAACATTTTTTGACAGTTCAGGCATGAGAAATATAAAGGGAAGCCCCATGATGCCTTTAGCTGGTTTAGGAAACGAGGAGGAACTCATAAAGAGAGAGAAATAAACACAGAAAGAATTTAGTTTGGTAAAGGTTGATTTTGGGCCATAACGTGGCAAAGAGTCGGACACGACTGAGCGACTGAACTGACTGATTTTGGGATTTCCCAGGTGGCACTAGTGGTAAAGAATCCACCTGCCAATGCAGAAGATGTAAGGGAGACTCAGGTTTGATCACTGGGTTGGGAAGATCCTCTGGAGTAGGAAGTGATAACCCACTCCAATATTCTTGCCTGGAAAATTCCATGGACAAAGGAGCCTGGCGGACTACAGCCCATTGGGTCGCAGAGTTGGATACAACTGAGCAGATGACTGAAAGGTTGATTTTAAGGTGGATACGGGGCGTGGAGGTAGGGAAATCTGGTGGGTGGTTAAACTTAGGAATTAACATCTTAGGAGAAAGGTTGAAAGTAGTGAGCAAGATCAGGATATGCAAACATTTTCTGTAACAGGCCAGAGAATAAATATTTCAGGCTTTGAGGGCCTTATGATCTATCCCAACTACTCACTTTTGTGACTGTAGCAGAAAAGCAACCATAAGCAATAGCTAAAGAATGAGTGTGCCTATGTTCCAATAAAACTTTATTTATAAAAACAGGTGCCAGATGTATTTGGCTGCAGGACACAGTTCACCAGGCCCTGAGTTTGATGACCAATAAAGTCCTAGGAAGGGATAAGCTCACTCAGGAAGAACATAAGTAAGGCAAAGTAGTATGACATGAAATCTGAAAACATGGAACTCTTCACTTCTATTGAATCCAGTAAGGATACAGACAAGGCTTGTAGTCACATGAAAGTGAAAATGTTAGTCGATCAGTTGAGGCTGACTCTTTGTGACCGCACGGACTGTAGCCTGCCAGGCTCCTCTGTCCATAAGATTTCCCAGGTAAGAATACTAGATTGGGTTGTCATTTCCTACTCCAGGAGGTCTCCTTGACCCAGGAGTCGAACCCAGGAATCCCACACTGTGGGCAGATTCTTTACCATCTGAGCCACAAGAGGAGCCCAGAACTGCTCCAGTTCATACTAACTGTATGTGAAATTGGTAAGTTATTAAACCTTTGTTTGAGTTTAGTCCCCTTGACGGCAAAATGAGGATGATGATAATGGTAATAACAGCTAATACCAGGCACGGTGCTAAAGAATACCTTAATATTTATAAACAATCCTCAGAATTAAGTACTGGGTTGGCCAAAAAAGCTTGTTTGGGTTTTTCTGTAAGATGTTATCTCTCCCTTTAATGTGGGTACTGAAACACAGGAAGACTAAACAACACACCTTCGTGACTCAGCGTGTAAGTGGTGGAAGAGGTCTGGTTCCAGCCCACTCTTAATCTTAACACAAATCACAAAAAGTCATGATGAAGATCAGATAAAAGTGAAGCCTTTTATCATTGTGCTTGGTGTGTACAAAGAACCTGGTAGGTGTTGGTCATTATTATTACTATAATCCAGAGTGAGGTAAATAGACTAAGGACATAAAGATGACTTAGATAAGGTCAATCTTGTCCAAGACACTTACTTTCACTAAATTTCTAACATCAACTTTAAAAAGGCCCTCAAATCAACTCCATTGCCAATTTTCAAGCTGCATTTCCTTTTAGGAAAAGACGCTAGGAAAGAAAATCATATCATCCTTTATTACCACTTGCCTGGCATCTTTGTTTTCGGTTTTTACCAAGTGTTCTTAGTCAAGTTTGGTTTATTCTTAGTGTTCATACACAGAAAGTTCCAGAAGGATAGTTTTTTTTCCTTGTGTTCCAACCTGCTGTAAGGATCTATAGGTCCCTATTTTGGGTTCATGGTAGATTATGTTTTAACAAGCATTTAATTTTGGCAGGAATTAATGAGCCCCCACAAAGACACTTTTGACCAACCAACTCCTATTTATACACTAAGAAGTGAAGTGAAGTCGCTCAGTCGTGTCTGACTCTTTGTGACCCCATGGACTGTAGCCTACCGGGCTCCTCCGTCCATGGGATTTTCCAGGCAAGAATACTGGAATGGGCTGCCATTTCCTTCTCCAGGGGAACTTCCCAACCCAGGGATCAAGCCTGGGTCTCCTGCATTGTAGGCAGACGCTTTACCGTCTGAGCCATAAGGGATGCATTTATACACTAAGGTCCAGCTCAAATTCTCCCTCCTCTGCAGAATTCCCTGTTCCTTTATGCTCCATTTCTCTTGGCAAGTTTCTGACATCTCTCTTAGGGCAGTAACCACTGTTAGCAGTTTATTTGGTACCTTCTGCTGGAAGAGGAATTCCTTGACTGATGGTATTAGTTACTTTTACTTCTTTTCTTGATATGTGGAATAAAGGCTAGCATAGGAATTTACATATATAAAAGTAAGGAGTACGAGAAAAGCCATTAATCCCCAAAGAAAAAGGAATGTAAGTCATAAGTAAAAATAATGGAATTTTCCATATTCTAACTTAACAGTGATACTATCTTTTCAAACATTTTTTAAAAGTTTAAGCATCACAGGAAATACACCCAATTATTATTTAAATTTATTTAACTATCAACTGTTGCTGAAATGGAATTAAGATCAATTTTTACATTTTCCAGGGGCTTCCCTGATAGCTCAGTTGGTAAAGAATCTGCCTGCAATGCAGGAGATCCCAGTTTGATTCCTGGGTCAGAAAGATCTGCTAGAGAAGGAATAGGCTACCCACCCCAGTATTCTTGGGCTTCCCTTGTGGCTCAGCTGATAAAGAATCCGCCTGCAATACGGGAGACCTGGGTTTGACCCCTGGGTTGGGAGGATGCCCTAGAGAAGGGAAAGGCTACCCACTCTAGTATTCTGTCCTGAAGAATTCCATGGATTGTATAGTCCATGGGGGGGTCACAGAGAGTCAGATACAACTAAGCCACTTTCACTTTTCCAAAAGAACCTTGGGATGAATTACCCCTACCCATGAAGTAAAGTTTTTACATACTAAAGAGAAATCAAGGAAGGTAGAGCAAGAGAAAATACAATGATGTTATATCAGGGCAAAGAGCAATTGTAACATTTAAAAATGCTTATTTCTATAATAAAGTTATATATGGTTATATAAGATATTAAGTATTTAATAACTGTCAACATCTTAAATATATGCTTTATTGAAAAATAAATAAATAAATATTGTTTCTGTTTAAACACAACCCAGCAAAAAATTCAAACATGTCTTGGGTGATATGTTAATGCCAGGGATTAAAGAACTAGTATTTATAGGACAAAAAATTAAGCATGGCCCCTACTTGGAAAGTATGAGTCAGGTTTGTTTTGCTTTAACCTGGGCCCATGAGGATAGATCTCAAAGGGTCCTGGAGCAACCTCGGAGGTTCTGTACACAACTTGCAATTATGTGCAAAGCTCTCTGTGCCTGTGTCCTTCTTCAGAGAACTCGTCTAGAACTGTCATGAAATTCCTGAATAAGTCTATTACCTCCCTTGTCAGGATCTGCAGACAAGACTCCCTGAAGCACATTTATCTTACTTAAAAAGTTCTTTTTTGTTAACTTCCTACTGTTGAAAAGAACAGAAGGCTAGATTACTGGTCAAATTAAGTGAGTAAACGTGTGTTTCTGCCCCAGCTCACTGACATTAGATCTAAACTCAAAATTTTGTCCATTAGTGAGAAGCCAAGTTTTTCTCCATTAACCCACGGAAACTTAACCTTAACTTAAAAATTTTAAATAGCTCAGTGTTTTCAGGGATCTGAGGTGTCTGTTTATAAAGCTTGCAGACAAAAATCAATAAATACTCCAAGAGCTGAGCAGTTCTGAAATGCTTGAGTATTAATTGGCATGCTTTATTTTCTAATTAATCTGTGGAGTTAACTCTATTTAATGGGCTTCACGGGTGGCACTAGTAGTAAACAATCTGCCTGCCAATGCAGGAGACATGGGTTCAATCCCTGGGTTGGGAAGATACCCTGGAGGAGGGCATGGTATGGCAACCCACTCCAGCATTCTCGTGGAGAATCCCATGGACAGAGGAGTCTGGTGGGCTATAGTCCACAGGATTGCAAAGAGTCAGACACAATTGAACAACTTAGCATGCACACACTATTCCATCCATAGGCTATAATCCATCTCTTATAAATGAAAGATGTTTCAGTATCTCCTGAGAGAGAAACCTATTCTTTCCAACCTATTCTTTCCAGAACAAAATACATTTCTCTCAAGGATTAGATTTGAGAGATTCTATAGCATTTACAAAAGGCTTTTTCCAATATTCTCCTGCTAATTTAATTTTCTGCCTTTTTCCTTGTTGATAGCTGGGACCAATTTGGAATACCTTTTCCATATTATTGAAAATCAGTGGGCAGTAATGTCATTAATGCTTTCAGGCCACTAATGTACAAGAGGTTATTACTTCAAAGTACAAAAGATGATTGAAAATGAGTTGACCTTCCTAAAGTAAGAATTAAGTAGCCAAGGCCTGAAATTCAAAAGCTGCTTTCTGTTTTCCTGAAACTGTCCAATAAGCTTATCCTTACTAACCACAGAACCAACATTTCTTTGCTTAACTTGACATAAGGGACCATAACATTATATTTAGGCTCTACAGTAGCTTCACTGCTCCCTGAAAGAAGAATATGATTCATACCCATTTCAATTTCTATCTGTTTTGCATAAATGAAGCAGGCTTGTAGAAAAGACTGATTCATTATCATGTAAAATACAGCCATTAGGAGAAAATGTAGTAACCACATTCTGAGACATAACAAGATCAGACTCTCAGGCTTCTGGACTGAGCTGGGGAATGAGATGTGGAGTGTTTCTAAAAAAAGAAAGTCTTCCTTCTGAAAGAGGTATTCACAGTGGTAAATTAAAGGAGTTTTACAGTTCCTTAAAAAATGGAAGCACAACAGGTCATCCTTAAGTCCACCATCAAAGCACAACATTCTATCCAACTGACCCTTACTGTTAGTACTGGTGTGGAGGTAAGTCATCAAACTTGTAACTGTTTTATCTGTTTTGTTTCTCTTTCAGAATCTTCTTTTTTTCTCCCACATTCACCAATTTATTAAAGGATACGTCAAAGGATGGGCTTCCCCCGTGGCTCCACGGTAAAGAATCCTTCTGCAATGCTGGAGCTGCGTGTTTGATCCCTGGGTCAAGAAGATCCCCTGGAGGAAGGCATGGCAACGCGCTCCAGTATTCTTGCCTGGATAATCCTATGGGCAGCATAGCCTGGGCTATTGACCATGGGGTTGCAAAGAGTTGGACACAACTGAAGAGACTTAGCACACATGCACACATATTAAAGGATACATATAAACAGCCAGGCAAAAAGGTGAGATCTGGGAGAGGCCCACACGCAGGAATTTCTGTGCTCAAGCTTAAGCTCTCCTTACCCTCCATTATTGGTATATTTTTATTAACTGAAGTATAGCTGTTTTATAGCATTGCGTTAGTTTCACATGTACAGCAAAGTGATTCAATTATACGTGTACACACACACACACATATACTTTCAGATTCTTTTCCATTATAGGTTATTACAAGATATTGAATATCATTCCCTGTGCTTTACAGTCCTTGCTGTTTATCTATTTTATGTAATCTTGTGGTTGGAAAATTGAACAGGAACCACTTGACTCAAGTGCCTATCACGGTAACAGTCGATGTGCTATCGTTGTCCCTACCTATCAGATGCTAACACCAGGAAGGAACTGCTGGGTAATGACAGAAATGTAAAGTGTTAAGTGCCACAGACTCCACGCCAAGGGGAAGAGACAGGAAGGCCTGATTCCTGCAGAGATAAAGAAATAGCCTCAGGGACGGAAAGAGGAGATGATCCATAGAAGAAAACAGGCGAATGGGAAGAACCTTTGAGTGCTTTTACAATGCCGGGCATTGCTCTAGGCACTGAGGATACAATGCGAACAAAACAGACGTGTCTCAGCTGACCTCCCCATAGGTGAAGACTCACAAAAGGCCAACTAACACTAGAGGATCAGGTAGGGAAAGTAAATGTTTTTTTTAATTTTTAAATTATTTTTCAAGGTTTTCATTTTTTATTTTTTTTTTAATTAATTTATTTATTTTAATTGGAGGCTAATTACTTTTAAAAGGCAAATGAGGGAGGAAGGACAGAGTGTTATGAGGGATTCCTGAGCCCTGGCTGCCTGAGGAAGCCCTTTTTGAGGAAGGAACATTTAAGTGGAGATCTGAATACAAGAAGGAACCATCCTCTCTATTCCTGCAACCTATATAAACTGTCTGATGGGAAAAGGGTGTCAAATGGCAAACTGAAGAACTGTGATCCTGTCTTGTAATTCAGGGGTTTTCACCACTTTTCTGTGTATGTTCGAGGCACATTTTCAAATATCATAATATGTATTAGATTATATGAAGGCATTATAAAACAAAGCAATTTGAAATCAGTCAACAGGAATTCAATCCTGTCACTCACAGCAGTTCCACTAACAGTGCCTCAGGTATCTATGAAAACACCCCTTTTCCCCATGGTCACCCTGAGGATGCAATTCTGAGCTGGTATTTGCAGCCCACACCACACTCTTATACACCCAGGAGGCAAACTCATCTCCAGTGAAAGGAGATCCTTCTAGAGCAGACACTCAAGAGCACACTCAACTAAAAATTAAACTTCCCTTATCCTCTGCAAACATATCTGTTTAGCTTCATAACTGCCTAACAATACCTGTAATTGTATATACACATTTTATAAACTACACATACTCAAATGTGGAAAAATAAATTTTATTAAAAAATTTTAAAACTCTTTATTGAATTTGTTACAATATTGCTTCTGTTTTATGCTTTGGTTTTATGGTCACGAGGCATGTGGGATCTTAGCCCCCACCGCCAACCAAGGATCAAACCCATACCCTCTACACTGGAAGGCTAAGTCTTAACCACTGGACCACCAGGGAAATCCCTGGAAAAATAAATTTTAGATACTAACATTGGACAGCACGCCTTTGCGCTTTGCGTCATTTGCTGGACAATGGCAGATGATCGTGGTCATGAAACGGCAAAGCCTGGCTTGCCACTCTTGAGTGTCTACATTTTCTGGCTGTCCCATAGGAAATATTCATTTTCACAGAATCCTCCATTTTTTGGTTCTTCCCCTACATGATGTTACAGGAAAAGTTTTATTTATTTTATTCCCCCTCCTACTCTGTTCTGTGACTCTTCATAGTTAAAACCATCAGAAAATGGCCAGCAGAACAGCTTGCCTGAAGTCTGCAGAGAATGAGTGAAGCACATGCAGAGAAGGAGGGACCTTAGCACTACCTGGTGACACAGCAAAATTATGAGAAACTATGGTTGACCTCAGAGGCCCACCATTCAAAATTACCATGCGTTAATTACTTGGATGTAAGGCCATCTTGCGATGATGTCACTCCTTTAATGACTGGGGTTGATTTGGTGAGAGGTGTGTTAGTTGCTCAGTTGTGTCTGACTCTTTGCGACCCTATGAACTGCAGCCCACCAGGCTCCTTTGTCAATGGAATTCTCCAGACAAGAATACTGGAGTGGGTAGCCATTCCCTTCTTCAGGGGATCTTCCCAACCCAGGAATCAAATCTGGGTCTCCTGAATTGCAGGCAGATTCTTTACCATCTGAGCCATCAGAGAAGCCCTTGTGGGGAACTGGGGTCCCAGGGAACCATAGGTCTGGCCAGAGCCCCTATCTGCTCTCAGGAGCAGGTGCTGGGAATCTCAGATTCTGAACTCAAGGTACATCCTTGATGGCTCAGAAATTTCTAAGGAAATCATGACTACTGATAACAGCTCAGCATGTGAAATCTTTTCACAGAAAATCACAGTATTTTCACACTGGAAGAAACTTTATTCTTCATGAAGAAATAATCCTCACTTCACCTGTCCATTTTTTTGGTCTTTCATTTCCTCTTTCCTTCTTTTTGTTTTTTCAATATCAACTAGTTATTTTAAAAGAAAAAAAAAGAGTCCTATTATACAGAAAACTACGTTAAGTCAAACAAATGCCTGACAATTTCATGCACCTTCACTCACCTTTATTTAAATGAAAAATTCAAAACAAAATAAATAAAAACAGTCCTAGAGAAGTTCTGGAACTTACCTGGGGTCACACAGAAGCCAGGAGTAAATAATGAAACCAGTGTCTAGGTCCTCTGACTTCCCAACCAAGTTCTACCTTGTTGAGATCACATACCTAATAGAAAACTGATATTTACAACTCTAGATGGGGACATTCTAGTGATTAGACAAAATTTTAACCACCAAAAAGTCAGTTAAGGTTGGGGAAACCATTTGAGACATATTTTAAGTTAAAAAATTTGAATAGTAATATTTATATATTAAAAACTTCTAAAAAGAAAATAGAACACACACAAAAAGTGAATACTGTCAGGATATATTCACATTCCAAAAAGTAAATATAGTGACAAAAAGCGAATACTCTTAGAATGTATTCTATACCATGAAGCCAAATGACAGTGTTATGATCAGTAGGGCCAACATAGCTTTTGAGAGTAAGTCAACAGATTGGTGTCAAAAAGGGACCAATGCTGAAGCTTGGTTCTATCCAGTCTGATGCTATACAGCTGACCCTTGAACAATGTGGGGGTGGGGGGGGCAAATCTGTATAATTATAGTGGGCCCTCTGTAACCACGGTTGCTCTACCCATGGTTCTTCTTCCATGGATTCAACCAGTCGTGACTCATTTAGTACTTACTATATATAGTATTCACTATTAGAAAAAATCCACGTATAAGTGAACCTGCACAGTTCAAACCCACATTATTCAAGGGTTAACTGTACTTCATTTGGACAGCGGCCTAGAAAACAGAAGAATGAAACTTAACTAGAGGCTGAAATTCTCCTTTTATACTTGGAAGCACAGCAAATGCACTCTCTCAAGCTTATGAAGTAACCCTCCAGCATCATTGATTTTTGAGTCTTACAAAAGCTCTTCGTATTGTGCCTGCATCACAGATTTACACTGCCATAACTCCTGTCAGACATCATCTTGGCTTTATGAATAAATAAAACTATGCTCTAGGGAAACCTTGATTTAAGAAGAAAAATCAATACCCATCTAGCATGTGATAGACCTAAGCATTAAGGCTACTTATCCCCCAAGTACAATACTAAATGGAAAACCATACTTTCTGCTTCCTAAGTAAAAGCTGGGTGAAGGTGTATGAAGTTGGCAGGCAAATGATTGCCTTCCACAGCCCTCTTTCAGGAATCAGGATTCCTCTTTCCTTTTCAAGGTAGTTAGTCAATACTTCCAAAAGAAATGAGGAAAGGAAAGATTAAAAAGAGGCTGACAAACCAATACTGGCAAAATCTTGGTAATCTGTGAATTTATACAGTGAGTATACAAGAACTCACTGTATTATTCATTCTCTCATGGATGTAAAATTTTTCATAATAAGAATTTGAAAAGTATGCATCCCTGCCTGGAAGAAACTCTATTTAAGGCTAATATCAACCAAGATGTTGACAATGGTTCTTTCTAGGGTACAACCTCATAGGAAAGCTTTTTTCTTTCTTTGGAATTTCATATTTTCCAACTTTCTATAGTGAATATGTATACTGCTTTTATAGTTCAGAAGATACTCACATAATAAACGCAAGGCAGGATAGCAAAAAAGAGAAAAAGAAACAAGATTAATTAATTGACTGCAAAGTATTTTGTTGACTACTGACCTAGAGACAGCTAAGATATACATTGTAACACTTATTTATATCAACTCTTTTTTAACTGCTCTGGGACATTTTTTCAGAGTGCAAGGAGGTTGCTATTAAAATTGGTTTGAAAAATAAAGCAAACACTGTACACTGAAATTAACCTCATCTTTGTGAGTCAGAGTTCACATGGGAGACAAAACCTGGCTAAAGTCATCACTTCCTCAGTTCTGAAATCACCTGACAACCCAAGCCTATTTTCACAGTGGAGACAGCTGTTCAGAGTTCTGACAGGCCTGTGGTAACCTTTGATTACAAAGCCAGAGGCCAAGGCTTTTGCTTTGTTTCTCGAATTGGCTGGAATTAAAAATGAATCCCATTATGTTTCCCGAGCTCCTCAAAGACACAATCCATTGCTAACTGTGTTAACTGCAGCCTTGTTGTTTTGGGATTAGGGCTGCTGTCCCAGCGGACAGTTACTGATGCTGTTCTCATGGCTTGTCTTTCTCATGAGTGGAAAGAACAACTCTGGTGATCTGAAACACACTTCTAAGACATGGGCACACAAGAAGCTTGAAAATGGGTTAGGGTAATTTAATTGTTGAATCCCAAATTCAAACATTATACAAGTAACTACTATCCTCACCCAGATTGGTGAATGCTCTGACTAAATCTACTCTCTAGGTGGAAATGACTACACAGTTGCAAGTTCCAAGGATTACGCAGCCACCATTTTACTTCTGACAGCCATGCCCCCTCTCTGGCTTGGTTCCTCAGTTTTGTCTGATTCTTTGCGACCCCATGAACTGTATCTCCCAGGCTCCTCTATCCATGGGATTTCCCAGGCAAGAATACTGGAGTGAGTTGCCTTTTCCTTCTCCAGGGGATCTTCCTGACAGAGGGATTAAACCCGGGTCTCCTGTATTGCAGGTGAATTCTTTACTGTCTGAGCCACCAAGGAAGCCCATAGAAGAGGCAAAAGGCTGTAAATTGGTTTTGGCAGCTCTTCTTTAATCCATAGATACTAAAAGTCTAACAGAAAAACAAAATATTATTGTTGAGAAAAATGTTTGTACATAGAGAATAAGCACCGCTTGAGATTCCTTTTTACAAACACTACCTTCTTTTTTGGGATTCCCCAGTGTCTCAGTGGGTAAAGAATCTGCCTGCAATGTAAGAAACACAGGAGACGCGGGTTCAATTCCTGGGTTGGAAAGATGCCCTGGAGAAGGGAATGGCAACCCACTGCAGTATTCTTGCCTGGAGAATCCCACGGACAAAGAAACCTACCAGGCTATAGTCCAAAGGGTTGCAAAGGGTTGGACATGACTGAGTGACTACACACACACCTTCCTTTTTATTACAGTGTCAGAGATACACTCATTTAAATTAGAGCATCCACTGTGTGTTACTATGTGCACGGCATCTATTAAATGCTGTAGATACAAAAATAATAATATCTGAATCTTACCCACAAGCTTAGTGTCCATAGGAGGGTCAGACATATTAATGGATAATTAAGTATAGTCTGACCAGAGATACAGCTAAAGGATCAGGGGAACCCAGTGCACAGGAGGGACATGTGGGGGTGGGAGAGGCTTCTCAGAGGAGGTGGAAATTGACGTGGACTTTGAAGGATGCATAGGGATTTACCAAGAGAAACTGAGCAAAGGCATTATCAGGAGTGAGACCAGCACGTTCAAAGCCTGAAAGGACAGGATGTGTTGAAACAGCCCAAGAAACTCAGTCCTAATGAAGCACAGACAGCAAAGCAGGGGAAGGCAGGCAGTGCGCTACAGGGTGCACAGGACCGACGGTGGAGGCATACACCAAGATGTCTGGGTCTCTCCTCAAGGTTACAAGGGCCCACAGAAGTCACTGAACAGAAATCACACTATAAAGTGGGGAGCAGGGTACCTAGAGTGGGGACAATCTGTTGGAAAGACAGCTATACTAGTGAGCTCCAGCAACAGACTGGCATGGAGTTGATGAGAACCAGAACTGATGTAGTGACAGTGGGAGGCAGAGGATAGCTGGACCGGAAGGATATTTACAATTAACATTTGTGACAGCTGGCAATTAATATTTGACCTCACCAAGCGCCACTGTTTGGGGAACTTTCATATGTTCTCTTAAATCCGGGATCCAGTGTGGACTGAATGCAAAGAGTGAAGCAATGACAGGATGGAGATTGCTGGCTTGAGTTACGAGGTCGACAGTGATGCCTTTAATTAAAATATTGATTCCAGGAGAAGGTATCAGTTATGAGTAGCAGATAAATGAGGAGGGGTGGGGAAGAAGGTTTCACTGTGCACAGATTAGTTTTGAAAACTGCTTGGGATATACAAATGATGATAACCAAAAGCTGGGGTCAGGAATTTGGCAGACAGCAAACTGCAAATTTCAGATCAATTTTTTAAAAAAGGCAGGAAAATATCCCCACAGTAAGACTGAAGCAATCTACCACCTACAAAAAAAAAAAAAAAAGCACTCAATACAATGCTTTCTAGAAACTTAAGAGGACTGTGTGATTCCTCCTCAGAAACATCTGAGCCCTATTCTAAAATATATATTCTTGAGTTAAATCTTAATGTCCCCTAATTAGAAAATGCTCTATAATTCAGGCCCACAAATAAAATATGTAAGGCAAGCAGCTTTAGTGAAAATGGAAGTGCATTAGAGAAAACAATATATAACCCCTGATTCGAGATTCTTATCAAATGCTAGGAGATCAGAGGAAGGCATTTTTGGAGCATGGATAATTGAAGCTCCTAATACACTGACTCTTAAGTTGAACTTAACTAAAGGGTAGGCTGTTTTCCAGGATCTGCAGTTATATTTAGAAAGATCTCCGAGGGGAACCCCAATGACCCTCAAATAGCACCCTGCTCTCCTAAGAGGAAAGGGTTCCTCTAGCAAAAGAAAGAGCTTCTCAACAAGTTAAAGGAAAGATTTGATTGAAAGACAGTGGCCTATTTTACAAGATTGCTTCTGTGAAGAGATTCAGACCAGATGTACTCTTTCCTTTTTGGCCCATAAGAGGAATTGGATAATGATGTATAATGGACAGAGGTCAGTCAGGTCACAGTGCTTGAGGTTTGTAAATCTTTTAAATGGGTGGGCAGAGCACTTCAAAGTCCAGGATTCATTAGAAAAGCAGATAAACATGTAGCAAACTAATTGTTAACATCAAATAAAGAATGCCTTTGTGTTAACTTGTTCGTTTAGGCTGGCTGATTTTTTTCTGGTTTCAGTTCTGTTCATAGATGACATAAAGTCATTTAAGAATTTTTATATAACTTTATTATCAGCACTAAATGAGATGACCAATACTATTGATAATAATAACAGTAAAACACAGTCCAATATATATTTTGTTGCTGGTATTGGTGGTGGTGGTGAGCACTGTTTGGAACTGGAAACTCATCAAGCTATCCAATTATAGTCTCCATCTCAAAGATGAACACAGAACTTGAATGAGATTAGGCCCTTTGCCTAATTTCACATAGGCATTAAAAGGGAGAACCAAGCTCATGCCCATCACTTACCAAAGGGAAACACCATGTTGTAGGAAGCATGGTGGGTGGTGTCTTAGAGGCTGGGGCAGAAGCCTCCTGGTGCTAACTTCAAAACTGAATTAGCAAATACCCTTGAGATTTTTCAGCTTCAAAGCTGTGTGTCTCCAGTCCCACATCTCAGAGTACCCAAATATGCCCTTGATGCCTGTACAAAGTTAAACTGTAAGCAAGCATGGATAAACAGTGTAGAATAAACCAGAAAAATGAATACCTCACAATCACTCTCTCCCAGCTGTGAAGTTGCATTCAACTGTTGAAATAAGAGAATGACCTCGGGGTTTTCTGGAAAGGAAACACAACAGGAAACAATTTCAAAACTCTGAACTGGATTAAACTGCAGTAATAAAGGGCTTCCCACATGACTCTAGGGGTAAAGAACCTGCCTGCCAATGCAGGAGACACAAGAGACATGGGTTTGACCCCTGGGCTGGGAAGGACCCTGGAGAAGGGCATGGCAACCCAGTCTAGTATTCTTGCCTAGAGAATCCCATGAATATGCACGCAGGCTACTTATGTGTTCACTGCTCAAATCAGGCCATCTTCTCATTGTTTTCTGTCATATTCACTCTTTGGGCTTCCCTGGTGGCTCAGATGGTAAAGAATCTGCCTGCAATGTGGGAGACCTGGGTTCAGTCCCTGGGTTGGGAAGATCCCCTGGAGGAGGGCATGGCTAACCCACTCCGGTATTCTTGCCTGCAGAATCTACATGGACAGAGGAGCCTGGCAGGCTGTATCATCCATGGAGTTGCAAAGAGTCAGAAATTGTCAGAGTCAGTGTCTCAAAGAGTCAGTAGTGTCGCAAAGAGACACTACTAAGCGACTAAGCACATCACAATGCAGGGTAAGATGATGATCTTTTTCATTTACTTATTAAAGTTCTGAGCAATAAAGAAAGTAACTAAAATAATTAATTTACCTCTAGTAAGGTAAAAAATAACGCTGAAACACAAAAGCTAAAACTTGCTCTGCCAATATTCACAGATCTATGTATTATCACAAATTTTATTCCAGTAGTAAAGTAAAAATGATTGCATTAATCACATGTGCTGTCAATGATTACTAATTACACCCATGCTTTATGTCTTACTCATAACTTCATTCCATCTCTTCTCACAGACTAACGGTAACTATGGGTTAACTTCAAATCACAAACATGTGTACCTTCCAGCATGCAAGGTTCTTAGAGGTTAAAACAAAAACAAAAACAAAAATGGTTTCATGCCTCAAGAAGATGACAGTGTTATCAGAATAAAGATATATTTTATCTGGAACAGACTGGAACAAAAGTCTGTCTGTGTGCTCAGTTGTGCAGTCATGTCTGACTCTTTGTGACGCCATGGACGGTAGCCTGCCAGGTTCCTCTGTCCATGAGATTTCCCAGGCAAAAATACTGGAGCGGGTTGCCATTTCCTTCTCCAGGGGACCTTCCCCAACTGCATAGAACTGTGTGATAATTGTTATAATAGATTTAGCCATACTATTTTATATCTTCATCTTGAAAAATGCCGTATTTTTGTTAGCATGGTTTCCTACGGTTAAGATAAATCTGTATCACTTACAAAGATCACTTCCTCCAAGAGGATGCGTGATTCAAGTTTGAGGAACATAATCACAAATTTAATATTCTGTTTTTGTAGATTGAGGATCTAAGAAGGTATCTTAAACTATTAGGCAGAAGTAAAAAGCATTGAGTGAAAAAGAATGACCCAATAACTAGACTGAATAGTCTTACAAAAAGTACCAATTGAGGTAAACCAATGTGATTTTTTTTCCCCTTTTTGACAGAGTTTAAAAGAGAAAAGAAAGAGCTATTTCTTAGAAAGAAATAAAATGCAAACCAATTCGAGAAAGAGCAAAGGGAAATAGTGAGCAAGGTGGTGGTCCCTCCATGGCCTGCCAGCTCAGACTATCCAGAGGTCAGCAAGACAGGAGCTCCCCAGCCCCCATCCAATGTCCTAGGGCCCCTGACCATGTGAGCTAAGAGCCCCCTGGCTGGACCTGCAAGAGAAAGGTGCAGCAGAATATGAGGGAGAGTGTCTGGTTAGGAGGAAAAGGGTGAAAGATCACACTGGCAAAGGGTTTGCTTTCAACATAGAAAAGCAATGGAAATTCTCTCCTCTTTGCCCTTCTGTGGGGAATTCCCCATTCTCAAATACTAAGCAAGACAGCTCAGCAAAGCCGTGAGCTCTGGAAGGTTTCCACACCAGCCACACCATTGTTATTAAAACCACGAAGCTGCATTTCAAGCTCTAAACAACTGTAACAGAAACAGGGTTTGGGAAAAGCACCTGTTCCTAAGTAGAGCAATAACTATTTTGAGTTAAATACTGATAGTTGTTGTTCAGTCGCTCATTCATGTCTGACTCTTTGCGACCCCATGGACTGCAGTACGCCAGGCTTCCCTGTCCTTCACCATCTCCAGGAGTTTACTCAAACTCACGTCCACTGAGTCGGTGATGCCATCCAACCATTTCGTCCTCTGTCATCCCCTTTTCCTCCAGCCTTCAATCTTTGCCAGCATCAGGGTCTTTTCTAATGAGTCTAACACTAATAGACCTCTATGTTATACAAAAGCAAAGAGGCTCAGTTCAGGAAACCAAGTTACCAACACATAAGATACAGAGAGACACAAGTAATAAAACCTATGTACAGGCTGAAGTGTGTAAAAGTGTGAAAGTGTCAGTTGCTCAGTCATGTTTGACGCTCTGCGACCCTATGGACTATAGCCCACCAGGCTTCTCAGTCCATGGGATTCTCCAGGCAAGAATACTGGAGTGGGTTGCCATTCCCTTCTCCAAGGGGATCTTCCTGACCCAGGGATGGAACTCGAGTATCCTGCATTGCAGGTGGATTCTTCACCATCAGCCCTAAGGGAAGTGGGCATTTGGCTTGAGGAACTGTTGTTAAGTGCTAACAGGTTACAGCTCTTTGTCCATGTCCCACATGAAGATAGGAAGCCCCACAGCCCTGAGCAGGTGCTGGGTTAAATCCTGACTTAACTACTGACCTCCCTGAAAGCAACTGAAGAGAAAAGGAAGGACAGGAATTTCTGGAAAGAATTTAATGCTAGTCATTTTCCCTCCTGATCCCCCAAGGGCTTGGAAGGCTCAATGATTTCTATTACATTCAGCACAGTCAGGTGAAAAAGAGTCCCAAAACAGGTAGCCATGTCAATTCAAATGATCCAGAGTGAGTCGATGGCATTACTGACTCCATGAACATGAACTTGAGCAAACTCCTGGAGACAGTGAAGGACTGGGAAATCTGGTGTGCTGCAGTCCATGGGGTCACGAAGAGTCAGACACAACTGAGCAACGAACAACAGAGTGGCTTTATGAATACATATGTTGGTATGTAGTTTTTACTGACTGGCTTTTTCTGATTCTGTTCTAGTTTAACTACATGTTCCTGGTGGCTGAGATGGTAAAGAATCTGCCTGCAATGTGGAAGACCTGGGTTGGATCCCTGGGTCGTGAAGATCCCCTGGAGGAGGGCATGGCAATCCACTCCAGTATTCTTGCCTGCAGAATCCCACAGGCAGAGGAGCCTGGCAGGCTACAGCCCATGGGGTCGCAAACAGTCTGACATGGCTAAGCAACAAACACTTTGACATCCACTCTAGCATCTGTTGAGATATTCAAGGGGAGTTATCATGTGCTGGCCACTATTCCAGGTGGAGTTTCAATACTGATGGAGACACACAATTCCCAGCCCTCTGGGGCTTTCTGGTGCAGGCGGGAGACAAATCAGCCTTCTGACGAAACAGTTATAACAATCTCTGAGGAAAATAACAGAAGCCAGTATGGAGCCGAGTGCTGCCCTGGGGTAGGCACTACTTTAAGTAGGGAGTTGGGAAAGATCTCAGGGGGTAAAATATGCTGAGCAGAGCCCTGAAGGTGGTGGGAGGGGCTGGGTGAGGGAGTAGGAGGGGCTGGGACTGGGTGGGGGCTGGGAGGGGAAGTGGGCGTGGCTGGGTGGGAGCTGGGGGGACGGGGTTGGGCATGGTGGGGGGCTGAGGGGGCTGGGGGCTGGGCGCTGGTGGTGCAGGATAGGATAGAGGTTGGAGGGCGATCAGGGGCCAACTGTGGACATTGCCACTCCGTGGAGAGTGGTGGGAAGGCAAGTCAGAGAGGGGCTGGTCACCCTAGGTCCCGAAGTGACCACCATGATGCTTGATGAATCAGAGCATGCCCAGTGTTCCCATGGCTGCTGCACAGAAGGCCTGGGCCAGTGACTCACACATAAACATCCAGATCCAGCAGAGGAAACAGGAGGAAATTCTTTTCTAAGTCATGATACAAAGAAGAAAAATGGAGGCAGGGATATTAGCTGACAGTAAGGGTGGGGAAGGAAATGGCAACCCACTCCAGTGTTCCTGTCTGGAGAATCCCAGGGACGGGGGAGCCTGGTGGGCTGCCGTCTACACAGAGTCGGACACGACTGAAGCGACTTAGCAGCAGTAGCAGCAGCAAGGGTGGGGAAGGAAGTAGTGGAGGTCTGACAGGAGAGTAGGGAGGAGGAATAAGTCCTCCAGTGAGTGAAAGAGTAAACCGACAAGGAAGAAGGGCCCATGGAGATGAAAGCGAGACCTACTCGTACAGCAGTGTATGCTTCTTCAGCCACATTACAGCACAGGTGAAGCCGCGGAGGAGGTAGAGAGATGAGTTATGCCCTGGAGGATTAGTAGGAGACGTGGATTGCAGGTGTAGGTGGAGTGCAAGAGTGGCTGGAGTTCAGGTACAAGAGCGGGGTTAAATAGAAAGAGGTGGTGACCAAGAATGGAATGCAGGTAGAGAGAGTGGGTTAAACCCTTGCTACTCAAAATATGGGCTTGCCAGGTAGGGCTAGTGGTAAAGAACTCTCCTGCCAATGCAGGAGACACAAGAGACTTGGGTTGGATCCCTGGGTTGGGAAGATCCCCTGGAGGAGGGCATGGCAACCCAGTCCAGTATTCTTGCCTAGAGAATCCTATGGACAGAGGAGCCTGGTGGGCTACAGTCCATGGGGTCGCAAAGAGTCAGACACAACTGAATCGACTTATCACGCATTCATGCGATCAAAGTGTAGTCCCCGGCCTCGCATCGCCAACCATACCTGTGGCTTGTGTGAAATGCAGAATCTCAGACCTACTGAATTAGAATCTACATTTGAACAGGTAAGCCACGTGCACACTGAATTTGGGGAAGAACTGGCTTCCGTTTGTGCCAAGCTGGGTCAACCTCCACTTGCCCAGAAGCCACAAGCACTCTATAAAAAGTGTTACTGAACAGGTTTCTGAGCTGAGGGACTTTCCTGGGGCTCTGCTTCCCCTCTTCCACCTTAAATGGCTCATTTTGGCTTCGTGGGTTTCCATTCAGCTGCCTCCTGCCCTTGCTTGGTCCTGCCTTTCAGTCTTACAATATACAGTTGGCAGGCTTTGGATTCCATTTATGGAAGTATGGGGTCCTTGGAGCGCCTCACCCACATTCCCACCCTGTCTGCAGCAAATGGCATCACCTCACTTCCTAAGATGGAGTTCCAGATACCCCTCCCCCTCTGCTCTCAACTAGCTTTGAGGGGCAACCAGCTACTCAGTGCCCTCGATCTGGCCTGCACAGCTCCCGGTGCCCACAAAGGTCTATTACCAGACACTAATGCAAAATACATAGTGTTGCCACTGTGGCTTCATAAAGGCTTAGCTTCTGGCTCTAATAATTACTCAGGGTTTTTATGTCTTCTTTAATCTGAGCAGACTGCCTTCACTCTTTCTAGTTAATTTTACAAAACGAGGGAAACAACAGCTGTATGTGACATAACTGAATGAAAGATGAAGTTGAGCCTAATTAATGCAGGCTTTGCTTCAATAACAGCTTTATTCCTAATAAACAGAGTGTGACATTCTCATTAACCTAGATACAAACTCCCACACTAATACTCACTCATGAAATAATATGAAAATGCTGAATTTAGAATCTCTGCTCTCTTTCAAGACTCAAATGATTTCAGATGCTGTCATTTGTAATAGTTTTACTATGATTACTAAAAATTACCAGTTACAAGGCTTCCTATTAATATTTGCAGGCCCTGTGCTGCACATTCCATACACCCTCATCTCATGGGATCTCCTGAGAATTCCATGGAATCTGTTCTATTGTTATGCTGATTCTACAGATGGGGAAACGGAGGTTTGGAAAAGGTAAGTGACACAGCCAGTGAGTGGCGAAGCCAAGTTTCAAATGCAAGGGTACCTGACTCCAGAGGTACACCTCACGCAAATCATTTTGGATAATACACTGCTGTTGCCTAGCGCTGTGGCCAGATACAGTTTATCTGTACCTCTGCATTCCTAAGTCCATACACGTATGCATGAGTGCTAAGTCACTTCAGTCGTGTCCAGCTCTTTGTGACCCAATGGATCATAGTAGCCTGCCAGGCTCCTCTGTCCATAGGATTCTACTGTAGTGGGCTACCATGCTTTCCTCTAGGGGATCCTCCCGACCCAGGATCGAACCCACATCTCTTCTGTCTCCTGCATTGGCAAGCGGGTTCTTTACCACTAGCGCCACCTGGGAAGCCCATACATAGTCATCACTAAATATTATATTACTTGAATCAAGAAAGTATAAAGCAATAAGCCAACTGTCTCTAATCCCATGATGACTAATATCTGACACAGGCATCCTTGGTGAGATGTGACCATTTTCTAGCTCTGTGATAATTCTTTCAGCCGTTTCTCGGCTAGAAGAAATCAATGAAAGGGATGAATCTGAAATCACTGTGATAAGTTGTAACAAACCTGCTCAGCACCGTGGGGACCTGAATGTAATCTCCAGTGGGTGGGTGGCCCATCAGTAACAAAATTTGTTCTGCTGTCAGGAGAGAATGTTGGCAATGGCCACTCGTTGGATCCCTTTCTCCACCAAGGCAGCCAAGACCTTGGGTGAGTCTAGCACATGTATAGAAGAAGTAGAATGGAATCTAAGCCTTCCCGTGTGAGTTAATTACCACGAGACTCCGGACAGACCAGAAGCACCCACGATTCAGAGATAACAATATCTGGTCCTGCCTCTTTTGCTTCCCAAGGACTATGTGAGAATGACTTGATGGGCTTAAGGTCCTTAGGTAGAAAGACCTGAGGTTAATGAAACTGTGTCCACATGCTCAGCATTGAGCAACACAAAATCAGGCCAAGACACACATATATGGTAATCAGGGTTAGGCACATGGGGCTCGTAGAATATTGCTTTTGATGTTAGTGAAGCTAAAAATAAATAAAACAACAATAACAAGAAACCTTATAAAGGGACCCTCCCCTTCCCCAGCCACCATCTGAAAAACAGAAACTCTCTTTCTTTAAATAAAAATTACAGTCAGCATTTTTAGTTTCTCAGATTTTGAAAAGGTACAAACACTGTAAGAAAGATAAATATCCTAAGTGAAGTGAAGTGAAGTGAAGTGAAGTCGCTCAGTCGTGTCCGACTCTTTGCGACCCCATGGACTGTAGCCTACCACGCTCCTCCGTCCATGGGATTCTTCAGGCAAGAATACTGGAGTGGGTTGCCATTCCCTTCTCCAGGGGATCTTCCCGATCCAGGGATAGAACCCGGGTCTCCCGCATTGTAGGCAAATGCTTTAACCTCTGAGCCACCAGGGAAGCCCTATAATATCCTAAGGCCCATGCTAAATACATAACCTTTTTTATTTTAATGTTTTATATTAATATATGGATGAATATTTATCACTCCATATTTATTACTGCCTCAATATTTATTACTGTCTCTACGCATATTTCTCCAGCTGTCTTAGGCTGTCAAGTCTGATAACGCGGGGGCCAAATCGAGTTAGTTCTCTTTGTAAAGCATGTGAAATTGTCATGCATAATTAGGCACATAAAGGGTTTCTGATGAAGTTGATTATGAAGAATGAGAAGAGTGACTGCCACGGCAGGCATGTTTGCTGCCATCTTCCTGTCTTTCTGAAATGCCAGATGATCACACGCTCACAGACATGCAGAGCTTGTGGAAGCCTGGGCTGAGAGATCACGCAGAGCGAGCTGAACGCCATGTGGTCTGTGGCCTAGCAGCAGCACCGGAAGCCCGTCAGAACAGCAAACCTCAACCCCACCCGAGACTTAGGAACTGAGAAGGTGCAATGTCACAGGATGCCCGGGCAATCTGCGTGCACATTCAAGTCTGAGAACCACAGGCTAGGGAACCATCTAGCTCAGCAGCTTCCTTCTACAGACGAGGAAAGGCTGAAAAGTCTGCAGGTGCAGATACCTAAGAGGGCCTCACACCTTCCAACCCCTCCTGTTCCTTCAGGACTCTTCCTCCTTAAATTACTCTTCTGTGTATCTACAGCTTGCGCTGAGAACACCGGTTGTTTGTGTTTGTCACCGATTCCTTTCATCTTTGAATACTGTGAATACACTTAGAGATGCTGGAAACGGAAATCTAGAATACAGCAGAGGGCTTGCTGGTTACACACAGCCCACATCGTGATGGTGTGTGGAACTGGCCACCAGGCTTCCTGCTCAAGATCTGGATCTCACATTTGTGATACCTTTTGGGTCCATGTTTCACCTTCAACCTTTGGTCCCTACTTCACTAACTGCTCCTAAGTCCCAGCTACACGTGGCCCTGCCTTGGAGTTCTGGAGACCAACCAAGTGAATATTATTCAAACCCTCAAGGATATGCCTTCCCAGAAAAACAAAACAAAGCTAGAACCATGTGAAAACTTGTAAAAACTCTGAGTCGCTCTTGATCTGCTGGTCTGTCACTGCATCTTTTAAACCAGTTTCCTCCACATCTTCTCTGTCCAGTCGTACTTCATTCTTCCTGTTTCAGGTTGGGAGCTATTCATTTCTATTTTGTTGTTCAGTCTCTAAGTCTTGTCTGACTCTTTGTGACTCCGTGGACAGCAGCACGCCAGACTCCTCTGTCCTCAGTCATCTCCTAGAGTTTGCTCAAATTCACGTCCATTGAGAAGGTGATGCTGTCTAACCATCTCATCCTCTGCCGCCCCCTTCTCCTTTTGACTTCAATCCTTCCCAGCATCAGGGAAACTTTACTATGAGTTTTTCTTCAGGATTTCAGCCACAAAAGTGGTTAGTGAGGAATATTCAGTAATATTCAAATCCCATCCCTCCTGGGCCACTATTTTCCAAAAGGTGAAAAAGCACTGGCATGCACTTTCATCACTGTATGTGGCAAACATCTGTCCTGACTCAGATTTGAATACCAACTGGTACCCTCTCAGTGCAGTGGCTTTTCTGGAAAAAAATTTCTCCAGGTATTAAAAAAGATTGGCTGTACTTTTCCCCACAAGTTTCAGTTTCTTTCTATGCATTTAGAAATCAGGAACAATTTGTTGGATATAAAAGAAAAGCACCGCATTGAAGAAGGCCTGTTATAAAAACACAAAAGATTAACTGAATCAAAATTCAAAGTTTGGTGCAGAAGTTTGGAAACAATGTGAGCACGGTGCTGAAAGTCAAACATTAGATTAGTGGGAGACCAGAACAGACTGACATTGTTGTGGGCAGCATTTCCTAAATAATCCTTGAGAGGGACTGCTAATCAAAGAGAGCCAGAAGTACCCAATCCTACCTTGGAAGCACTCTCCTCTCTCTCAAGGCAATATCCTTCATAAGAGAATATCATTCTGTCATCTGGGGTACAAAGCATTCAGGAAATACTAGTACATGAAGGGGAAAAAGTGCAAAGAGAAGATACTGCTGAGCTGCACATCCCAGGAAGTCTGTCATGAACTGGTTGAGGCAACAGGTTTGGGGAAACCTTCACTACATTTTTGGAGATGTGCTAAATGAGTATATTAAGCATTTAGAACAGGGCCTGGGCTTTCCCAGTAGCTCAGCGGTAAAGAATTCACCTGCAATGCAGGAGCCATAGGAGACACGGGTTCGATCCTTGGGTTGGGAAGATCCCTTGAAGGACAAAATGGCAACTCACTACAGTATTCTTGCCTGGAGAATCCCATGGACAGAGGAGCCTGGTGGCCTACAGTCTAAAGGGTCGCAAAGAATCAGACACGATTGAAGCGACTTAGCACGCACAGAACAGGGCCTAGTGTATATCATGTGGAATATAAAATCTCTCAGCGTTGGACTTGTATTCCCAAATTCCCCAAAGCAGCAACTGAGTGAAGCTCTTGAACTGCTGCCCTTTAGATGAGGCATGTGCTCTCTGTTGGCCACAGTCCTTACCACTCCCTATCGTCCCCCAGATACTGCAGCCAAGCACCAGGTGCTTTTGAACACTGCATGGCAGTGCTGTTGCTAAAGTAGAATAAAAGGAAATGCATGAGGTTTTACCCATCTCTGTACCATCTGCTGACCTTCTGAGAGGGCTTTGAGACCCTCTGGCTCACTCATTTCTGGTACCCATCTGAGTTTCTTGCCCTGCTGCTGCTGCTGCTAAGTCGCTTCAGTCATGTCGGACTCTGTGCGACCCCATAGACGGCAGTCCACCAGGATCCCTCGTTCCTGACATTCTCCAGGCAAGAACACTGGAGTGGGTTGCCATTTCCTTCTCCAATGCATGAGAGTGAAAAGTGAAAGTAAGTTGCTCAGTTGTGTCCAACTCTTAGCGACCCCATGGACTGTAGCCCACCAGGCTCCTCCGTCCATGGGATTTTCCAGGCAAGAGTACTGGAGTGGGGTGCCATTGCCTTCTCTGGTTTCTTGTGCTAGCTAACGCTATTACCTGCATAAAGCTGCTACCTCTGCCAGGAACATGCTCTGCTCCTTGGCCCCCTTTTCCCATCTGCCCAGTTAGAATTCACTTTTCAAGGCTTTTGCAGTCTTTTTGACCCAGTCAGTTGGAATCTTCTGCTTTATTGTTGGTTTCCCTGGTGGCTCAGATGGTAAAGAATCTGCCTGCAGCGCGGGAGACATGGGTTCGATCCCTGGGTTGTGAAGATTCCTTGGAGAAGGAAATGGCAAGCCACTCCAGTATTCTTGCCTGGAAGATCCCATGGACAGAGGAACCTGGTGGGCTATAATCCATAAGGTTGAAAAGAGTTGGACACAACTGAACGACTAACAATTTCACTAAAATTTTAGAACTAGTTCTCTGGACTCCATTTTAGGCCAATAGCTGAATCATCTGATTTTTCCCCTCACAATTTTAAGGTCTTCTTTTGATTACAACATCCAGTTTTATGTTCTCAAACCTCTGTCTATTGGAGCCCTAATTACCCCCGTCCTACACACACATGCACACCTCAAGATGGACCTACAGTGTAAGTGTGTATGTATGTGACTGTGTGTGTTTCTGTGTGGCAAGGGGGTAACTGCTGGCATCGAGGCCAGGAGGAAGAGGGGAGGTGAAAAGGGCAGAGGAGGCATTCCTTCTTCCTCATTTGGACCTCCCGTTCCCATGAGACCTAGAAAGAAATGAAGTGGTAAAGGAGACCAGAAGAGAGGAAGAAAACAAAGTTGCTTCATTTTCTTCTGGAACTCCCTTCCCAGGCTTCCACTCTGCAACCCAGTGGGGATGTCAGTTCTATGTGACAAGGTGGGAAGGGATCAAGAGTGAGGAGGAGGAGGGGGCAAGAGACAGGGAAAGAAACATCCCCACTTTTACTCCTCACGACTTCATAACCTGCTCTCCATAGCCCCCCACATCAGAGATAAAGTCTGCAGCTGCTGAAAGAACAGGAAAGAGAGAAGATATTGGATAATAAAGAGCAGTCAGAGCTCAAGTCACCCTTCCCTGCCATCTCAAAAGTCTTTCAACCTCCTTCACTCCTCTGTTCACTTCTCAGTCCCAACTGCCTCCATGGCAACATGAATACCTCATCTCATAATTCTCTCCGCTCCTTCTCCTCCATCCCTAAGTCTACTCTAAGGAGCCACACTGGGGGCTGGAAGAGCAGCTCCTTGAAGACAGGACTCCCACCTGGTACACATGGAGAGAACCAGCCTACTTGTCTGGCCCACAGGAATCAAGCCCAGTGCATGGAACTGGGTTTATGAAATCCCTGAACTCAAGAATAGTTTTCCTTACAGGGAAGGAAAATTATTATCAATGTTTTCAGCAAAACTCCTGACACACAGAACTAGAAAAAATACAGCAAGTGTCTGCTAGTTTATTTCTTTCAATGTCAGAGTCTCTGGATTCAAATTACGTACTCAGTTGCATATTATTTTTTATGTACTTGTTTCTTGAGATAGGACTTCGTAGGTGGCACTAGTGGGAAACAAAAAAAAAACTGCCTGCCAATGCAGGAGACATAAGAGACCCAAGTTCAATCCCTGGGTTGGGAAGATCCCCTGGAGAAGGGAATGGCAACCTACTCTAGTATTCTTGCCTGGAGAATTCCATGGACAGAGGAGTCTGGTGGGCTACAGTCCATGGGGTCAGGAAGAGTCAGACACAACTGAATGACTAACGCTTTCATTCTTTCATTTCTTGAGATAAAGTGATAAAGTTTGAATCTGTTTAATAAAATCAACTTAAAAAGTGATTTGAATCTAGTATGAAAAATATCTTTAAAAACAAGTGTCTTGAAAAGAACTGGGGACAATAAATTCTATTATAATATGAAGGCTTTTCTTCTCTAGTCCCTAATGAAGTAGAGATAAGAACTAAGGCCTTTTCCAACAGAGCCAAAGATCTCTATAATATTTTATAAGTCACGGATGGACATTTTTCGGAAATGACAAGATATTTGGGTTTAGTGCAAAGACCAAGCCTGAAAAAACATCTAAAGCTGGAAATAGGTTTTCCAAAGAGACGTCTGAAAGCATACATTGATAAGCGTCCCAAAAGCATGCAGAGCTTTGACTTGCCATTCTTTGTCCTGCCTTATTTTATCTATTTTCTAGGCTCCTGACTTATTACATTAAAAGACAGGCTGTTTCAGATGACCTTGCAGGTACAGAATAAAAAGAGCAATTGACAAAGAAGGGGAAAAAAAAATTGTACAGTGAAAAGATGTTGCTACTTATGAAAGGAAACATTGACTGTCTGGTACAGGACAGAACAAGCCTGTCTTCTGGTCCCGGCTCTGTGAGCCTCCCCTTCTATAACAGAAACACTAACAGTGGCTGACATCTTATGCCAGGCGTGTTCTATGTACCTTTCATATGACAACACCTTATGAGGGAAATACAGTTATTATCCCCATTTTACAGACGTGGAAACTGACATTTAGAGAGGTTAATTATTTGCTCGAGGTCACAGAGCTGATGGGGGCGGGGCAGGGAGGCAGACACATAGCAACAAATAGTCTGGCTCCACAGTACAAGCTCTTATCCTCTCTTATTACTCTGTTCCACACCCTTTCACTCACTCCATCACCTTCCTTCTCTCCTGCAAATGCTCCAGTTTCTCCCACAGTGGCATTATGAGTTAAGAAGTCACTGATGTCTGGGTCTGGTGAAAACCAAGCTGCATCTCAGCCTTCTCAGACCTTCCCTGCAAATAAAGATAACAGGGATTGGCAGCGAGATGGGCGTAGAGCCCACAGCTTGCATCCCAAGCAGCTTTCCATTCCCGCAATCCCCCACCCACCCCCATCTTCTATCAGCACTAGTCACATGCCCAGCTTGAAAGCTTATCATCTTCCTGGAACTTTCCATCATCCCTCAATCCTAACACAATGGCTACAAACAAGCAGCCTCTTGTCATTTACAGTTTGGACAGGAAGAAAAAAAACACTTCTAAGCATAATACAGTAGTGAATTACTTAGGAGTTCCACATGGAATATTATTAGCTCCTTCTGAATGTCTGTTCTGTAACAACAAGGTGCTAAGTACTACAAAGTACATCAATATGAATAACTGATTAACCTTTCCCTTGTGGTAAATTCCCCTTATGTGCAACTCTCTACTTCCATTTCCTAACAGATCAACTACTTCAGATTGTGTAACTAAGAACTGCGCTTCCCTGGTGGCTCAGTGGTAAAGAATCTGCTTGCCAATGCAGGAGACCTGGGTTCAAACCCTGGGTGGGGAAGACCCTCTGGAGAAGAAAATGGCAGCCCACTCCAGTGTGCTTGCCTGGGAAATCCCATGGTCAGAGGAACCTGGTGGGCTACAGTCCAAGGGATCACAAGAGTCAGACATGACTTAGTGACTAAACAACAACAACAAATCTGAGAATCAGTAGAGACATTCAGAATTGGGCTTCTTTGTAGAGAGATGGTACCTCTGAGTCGTAAAATTGAAAACACCTTGAATACTTTGTTAGAAAGCCAGATGCAGAAGAAATTCGTGTGTGGATGCAGAAGAAATGTGTGTGTGCTAAGTCACTTGAGTTGTGTCTGACTTTTTGTAACCCCATGGACTGTAGCCCGCCAGGCTCCTCTGTCCATGGGATTCTCCAGGCAGCAATACTGGAGTGGGTTGTCATTCCTTTCTCCAGCGGATCTTCCCGACCCAGGGATCGAACCCACATCTCTTACATTTCCTGCACTGGCAGGCAGATGCTTTACCAACTGTGCCACCTGGGAATCCCACAGAAGAAATATTACTACTTATTACACATATTAAGTGTCATGAAATTAATTCAACTGATGAGTACCTCATTGAAACTCTGACAGAACTACCAGAAAGTCTTTAGCAAGAAATATTAAAGTAACCGTAGCAATGAAGTAATTGCACAATACTCTTTATTACTAACTTAAGAAATGCCAAAGAAGACACTTTATTTTGTGTATGCCTATTTTATTTCAGTGACTATCTTTCCCTAGTTGGACTAATGATTTCAACTCCTCCAATTCTATGGGAGTCTTAAGTATGACAACTATAAATTCTCTAATAATGGAGGTTTTTAGAAATATAACTTTAAATAGTTTATAATTAGGGATGATACATTTAGACAAATTGCTAATATAAAAGGTAGAACATTAAAGCCATGAGAAAGAAATGTGACTTGTGTGCTAAAAAAAAAAGAAAAAAGAAAAAAAGGCAGCAATAGATTCTTAGTGAAGAGACGAGAAAGGCTGCAAAAACTTGGAAGACAGAAGCCCCTGTGGGCAGGTGAGGAAGAGAAGGAGACAATGGTGTCAGCAGTAGTCACAGCTTTGCCCTGTCATGAAGGGTGAGTCATAAATTCAAGTGCTGACCAGGGTCAGGCAAGATCAGATACCATATATTACCATATATGAGTGAAGTGTGTCAGAAGAACACAAAGCCGTCTCAGATTTGGTAGAAAGGAAGGTGAACAATGTTGCCTTCCTTTATTCTAAGGAAAACAAGTGTCATGCCATGATAAAAAGGCAGCTGATGGCTGGCTGCATTATCTGGGAGGCAATAAGGAATGGTAAGGACTGTGGCAAACATGCCTCGTGTAAATGGGCAACCACGAAGCACATGTATTAACATCTAACTCCTTTGGGGAACTTGGGAACGTGAATGCAGTGTTGGCGAATGTTTTCCTTTTTTTCCTCCTTTAAGAGAAGCTGGAAACATGGATTTTCACATGATATGTCACTATGTTTAAATACATGCTACTACTACTATGATTTGAAAAATAATACTCTACCTTCCATCACTAAGCAGGCCCACAAAACAAGGCTTGAGGATCAGATTTGAGGGTCATCTGATATATAGCTTCTGCTGAGGTAGGAGCAGGATGGAATTTGGATAGCAAAGGCCTGGAATTTCAATCTCAGATGTACTACTGCAGGGCCTAGGAAAAATGCTTAAACTTTCTAAAGTCAGTGCCATGCACCACAAAGATGTTTAGAGGTGAAATAAGCAGCTAGCGTGAATAGGTAGAAGAGTGTAGTCATTGAGAGAGAATGCATGTTTCTGAACCAGTTCAGGCTTGGCCTCACTGCTCATCAGGACAGTATTTCACCTCTCTGTGTCAGAGTGTCCTTGTTTTTAAAACGCTATTGACGTTACACAGTGTTGGGGTTCAACAAGTATTAACAATTTTTGGATACATATGATCAATATAACAGAACCCCTTGCTTTCCTTCCCAACCCCCACCAAAGAATAACTATACTTTAAGAGGCAATTTCATTGTAATAACTTTCTGAATTTGGATATGGAAAGTTCTGTATAGTATGATACTGACCCAACTTTTCAAACTGAAATTATCTACAGAACATTTTAAAAGCTCTTCACTCAAAAAAAATTTTTTTTATTTATTTATGCCTGTGTCAGCTCTTGGTTTTTCCAGTGGTCACAGGTGGATGTGAGAGTTGAACTATAAAGAAAGCTGAGTGCCGAAGAATTGATGCTTTTGAACTGTGGAGTTGGAGAAGACTCTTGAGAGACCCGTGGATTGCAAGGAGACCAAACCAGTCAATCCTAAAGGAAATCAGCCCTGAATAATCATCGGAAGGACTGATGCTGAAGCTGAAACTCCAATACTTTGGCCACCTGATGCAAAGAACTGACTCATTGCAAAAGACCCTGATGCTGGGAAAGATTGAGGGCAGGAGGAGAAGGGGACGACAGAGGATGAGATAGTTGGATGGCATCACTGACTCAATGGATATGAGTCTGAGCAAGCTCCAGGAGTTGGTGATGGACAGGGAGGCCTGGCGTGCTGCAGCCCATGGGGTCGCAAAGAGTCAGACACGACTGAACTGTGTCGGGTCTTATTGCCCAATGTGGGCTCTATAATTAAGGTGAGCAGAGTTCAGAGCACGCGGGCTTAGTTGCCCTGTGGCCATGTGGGATCCTGGTTCCCTGACCAGGGATGGAACCCTTGTCCCCTGCATGGGAAGGCAGATTTTTTTTTTTCAATTGAAGGATAATCACTTTACAATATTGCTTTGGTTTCTGCCATACATCATCATGAATCATCAATAGGTATACATATGTTCCCTCCCTCTGGAACCTTCCTCCCATGTCCCACCCTTTCCCACCCTTCTAAGTTGTTACAGAGCCCTGGTCTGAGTTCCCTGAGTCACACAGGAAATTTCCATTAGCTATCTATTTTATATATGGTAGTGTATATGCTTCCATGCTACTCTCTCCATGCTTCTCACCCTCTCCTTCCTCCTCCTGCCCACGCCCATAATCAGTTCTCTATGTCTGTGTCTTCATTGCTGGGAAGGCAGATGCTTAACCACTGAACCATGAGAAAAGTCCCTTAATTTTTTTAATTCCGTTTTTGTTTTCAGATGCTTGTAGATTCATATGCAGTTGCTTGTAACACAGGGAGATCTCATGTGTCCACTGCTCAGTTTCTCCCAATGTAATTTCTGGAAACACTATAGTACAACATTACAACCAGGAAATTGACAACTATGCAGGGAAGATACAAGACATTTTCATCACCACCAGGATTATACAGGTTGCCCTTCTACAGCCACACCCACTTCCCTTCTGCCCCTAGCACATCCTTAACCCCTGTAAACCACAAATCTGGTCTCTATTTCTATCATTTTGTCATTTTAAAGAACATTATGTAAATAGTACCATACTGTATGTTACCATTTTTGATTGACCCTATTCACTCAGCACAATTCCCTGGAGATTCATTCAATTTGCTTCATTTATCAGTAACTGGCTCCTTTTTATTGCTGATGTGTGTGTGTGTGTGTGTATATATATATGTATTCCATGGTATGGATATACCACATTTGTTTAACCATTCATCTGTTGAAGGACATATGAGCCAGGTTTGGCTGTTAAAAATACAGCTACTACAAATATCTGAGTAAAGATTTTTGTGAGAGCATACTTACTGACTTCTCTCGGATAAATGTCCATGTTTAAGTTTTTTAAGAAACTCATTTCCAGAGTGGCTACAACATTTTATATTTCTACAACAATGTGAACGATCTAGTTTTTCCCTATCCTCACCAGCATTTGGTGTTGTCACTATTTTGTATTTTAGTCATTCTGGGAAGTGTGTAGAGCCATTTTGATCTTGTTTTAATTTGCAGTTTCCTAATGGCTAATGATGTTGAACATCTTTTCATGTGTTTATTTGCCATCTGTGTATCCTCTTCAGTGAAATGTCTATTTCCTAATTGCCTTGTTTGTTTCTTTTTATTGTTGACTTTTACTAGTCCTTTGTTAGACACATGGTTTGCAAATATTTTTTCCCACTCTGTACCTCGCCTTTTCATCCTCTTAGCAGTCTTCTGCAGAGCAAAGTTTTAAATTTTGGTTACATCCAATTTATCAAATTTTCCTTTTGGTGTTGAGTCTAAAAACTTTTTACCTAGTTATACCTTAAAGATTTGTTTTTATATTTTTTCCCAAGAGATTTATAGCTTTGTGTTTTACATTTAAGACCATGATCCATTTTGAATTAATTTTTGCAGAAGATGTGAGGGAGGTTAAAGTTCATTTGTTTTTTACATATGGATGCCCAACTGTTCCAAGGCTATTTATCGAAAAGGCTAACTTTCCTTCACTTCATTGCTTTTGCATCTTTGTCAAAACCCAGAATCCCTTCATGTTGTTTATAAGCCATACAGTCTCCAGTATTCTGCTAGACCAGCTCAAAGGAACCAAGGCAGCAGTTAAGAATATCTCAACTTTATAAAATCATAGATCTGGAAGTCAGAAGACCCACTGCATTTCCCCTGGTGGTGGTAAGGGTCAGAATCGCTTTTCTCACTTTTTCCAGCTTCTAGCTGCTGCTAAGTCACTTCAGTCGTGTCCGACTCTGTGCGACCCCATAGACGGAAGCCCACCAGGCTCCCCCGTCCCTGGGATTCTCCAGGCAAGAACACTGGAGTGGGTTGCCATTTCCTTCTCCAATGTGTGAAAGTGAAAAGTGAAAGTGAAGTTGCTCAGTCGTGTCCGACTCTTAGCGACCCCATGGACTGCAGCCTACCAGGCTCCTCCGTCCATGGGATTTTCCAGGCAAGAGTACTGGAGTGGGGTGCCATTGCCTTCTCCATCCAGACTCTAGAGGCTGTCTTAAATCTAGTCTTGTGACCTTGCATCGTATCACCTTTCCTTCTGCTTCTATCCTTACATCTCTTTGCCTGGCCCTCCTATTTCACTCTTGTAAGAACTCTTGTGAATACATTGGGTGCACCCAGATAATCCAGGAGAGTCTCTCCATCTAACAATCCATAATTGACCTTTGTGAAATCCCGTGACCATGTAAAGTAACTGATTTAAGAGGCCCTTGGAATTATGATGTGGATATCTTAAGGGGACCATTATTCACTGTGTTGGTCACTCAGTTGTGTCTGACTCTGTGATCCCATGGCCTGTGGCCCACCAGGATCCTCTCTCCATTGGGTTTTTCCAGACAAGAATACTGGAATGGGTTGCCATTCCCTTCTCCAGGGGATCTTCCTGACCCAGGGATTCAACCTGGGTGTCCTGCATTGTAGGCAGATTTTTTGCCATCTGAGCCACCAGGGAAATCCCTATCTTAAGAGGACCATTATTCAGCTTACCACACTTAGCTTCCTGTAACTGAACATTTTTATCTTTTGCCAAATTTGCAAGTTTGCAGCCCTTATTTCTGCCAGTACTTTTTCAGCCCTTCTCTCTTCTTCATCTTCTCCTGGGACTCCAATGCTACAAACATTAGATCTGTAGTCACAGTCCCACAGGTCCTCAGGGCTCTGTTTTTATGTTTTCTTTAGTCTGTTTCTCTGCTAAGATTTGGGCAATTTGCATTGTTCTATTGTCCAGGGAACCCACTGCTTCCTCTGTCCCCTCCATTTTGCTGTTCATCCCATCCACTGAGATTTTTGTTTCAGTTCTATTTTTCCAGCCTAAAATATCCACTAAGCTCAAAATTATATGTCCTATTTATTTGCTGAAACTTCCTGTTCACTGTTCACAACTGCTCAGTGAAGCATGTGGATGATGGCTGCTTTAAATCCTTTTTCAGATAATTCTACCTTCTATGTCGTCTAGCTCAGTGTTGGCCTCTATTGAATGCCCTTTTCTCACTCAGTTTGAGATCTTCCTGGCTCTTGGAAGAACATGTGATTTTTTCATTGAAATCTGGACATGTGGGACATTATGTTATGAGACTCTGGATCTTATTTAAGCCTTGTGTTTTAGCTGTTTTCCTCTGACACCACTCCGGCAAAGGAAAAGGAAAGACTGTGACATTATTGCCACATGAGACAGAATGAGGTTCCCCACTACACCTCCACTGACATCTGAGAGAGCGGCTCCCCTCTGCCACTGGGCAGGGGGGTTCTGGCCCCCACCTATGTCTTCCTGGCTGGGAGGGGCAGTGTTACTGTTTCCTATGTGGTCTCTACCGACACCACCCCGGTGGTTGGGAGGTGCGCAACTCGACTCCTCGTGTGGTTGCCACTTGCACAGGGGTGGAGGTGGCAGGTTTTGGTACCACCCAGTAGAAATCAAAGTCTTGGCTCCCTACTGCTCAGCTTTCTGTTAACACCACCCAGTGAGGGAGGGGTCTGGGGTGCCTCCTTAGAGCCTGGCAAGGGTGGAAGTCCCAGCCTCCCAGTCCGCCTTTGCTGGCAGGGTGGGGCCATAGTTTTTTTCTGTGATGTTTGGATGGAGGACAGCAATTATTGAAAAGTTTTCTGTGCCTTTTCTGATCCTTTGGCTAAAAAGGACAGGCTTTCGTTGTCACCGCTGTTTTGTCTGCTCCTGTTAGTGTTTCCTGACTGCTGGCTTCTCCGACTCTAAATTTGATTGTTGTTCAGTCACTCAGTCGTGTCCCATTCTTTGCGACCCCATGGACAGCAGCACACCAGGCTTCCGTGTCCTTCACTGTCTGCTGGAGTTTGCTCAAACTCATCTCCATTGAGTTGATGATGCTGTTCCACCACCTCATTCTCTGTTGTCCTCTTCTCCTCATGTCCTCAATCTTTCCCAGCATCTAAATTCGATATATGTTGCCAAATATATGAGGCAAAAAGAAAACCCATGTAACAAATCGTCACATCACTCCTTGGGTCTTAAGGTCCATAGATGATCTGCCTTCTTTTCTCCACCTTTCAGCCTTATTATATCTGTTTTACAGAGTATCTAGGGGTTTCACTTGTACTTTGTCAGAATAACAGGGAAAAGTATGGCTACCCCACCTTTTCAGAAGCATAAGTAGTCCTTCCTTTCATTTTGAGGTTAAAATTAGAAAACTCATCAAGCAAGGAAATTGCACTTAACTATGCTGAGGACACTACATCAAGTAAGAGCAAAAGAATGCATCAAATCAATTTGAAATACTTAGCAAATAATTTAAGGAAAACTTTAAATGCTATGGCATTTAACCCATAAGAAAACTAAGTTTACAAAGAATATCTTTTAATTGTGTCCTCAAAAAAATACCCACCAAGATTTTAGTTAACTTTTAATTTAAAGATAATTTTAGAAAAAGAAAGGGACTTTTCCTCAGTGGGCGATGTTTCGTAATCAGTTACCTACAATACTGAGGTTTTTAGTAGTTTTTCCCCCTACTTCAGTTCGTCTCTGAAGGCATTTTTCTTTCCTCGGCTCTCTGTAAGAATTGGCAGTATGGATATCATGTGGGGTTGTATTTATATTTTTTGAAAGCTTTTCTCCCATGTGACATCTTTATAGAATTTAAGAGAACGAGATGCGTGCATGCTACTGGATGCCAGTCATTAATAAAGAGCAGACACAGTTCCAATATTACATCTATTTTCCTTTAATCAGCCCTTTATTTTTAGATGGAACGGACAGAGTGGCAAAAGCACGGCTAAAAGTAAGTAAAAGTCTGCCGAAAATACAGTGAGATGAGGTCTGTTTTCAACAGAATTTTTTTTTTTTTTTTTGCAGATCAATGTGAAAGGTTACTCTTTAGGTTTAAAAAGTACCCAAATCAAATAAGATATAGTAAGTAGCAAGAAATGTGTAAATGAAAAGAACTCTCAAGTAGACAAAGGCACTTGCAAAGAGCCTAAGAGGAGCTCTGAGTTAGGAAGGTTTGGCATTTACTCAGAACAGTTCTGCAAAAATCCGGGTTTGAATTTTATGTTCTACTTTTAATCAGAAGCAAATGGCGACTCCTCAGGGTAGACTCTAAATCCACCACATTACTTCTTCACGGAGCTGTTTTCTGTTCCTTGGGTGAACAGAAGGAAACTGCATGGTACAGTACTCAGTGAGATGTAAAATAAGGATTAACAAGCCATTCTGGAGAGTTAGCAAAAATTAAGCTTCATTGACCAGCTTGATTCACAGCCAATCTGGCAAAAAAAAAAAAAAAAAAAAAGCACCCTAGAAAGCAAACGAACAGTGAAGTGACAAGCAGCACACAAAAAATGAAATAACCCACAGAAGCATTAAAATTATGAAAAGGTATGTTGTGTTCCATGATCAGTCAAGTCCATTACTGGAATAACAAAAGGCTGACAAAGGTCTGTGTAGTCAAAACTATGGTTTTTCCAGCAGTCATGTATGAATGTGAGAGTTGGACCATAAAGAAGGCTGAGCACTGAAGAATTGATGCTTTTGAACTGTGGTGCTGGAGAAGACTCTTGAGAGTCCCTTGGACTGCAAGGAGATCCAACCAGTCAATCCTAAAGGAAATCAATTCTGAATATTCATTGGAAGGACTGATGCTGAAGCTGAAGCTCCAGTATTCTGGCCATCTGATGTGAAGAGCTAACTCCTTGGAAAAGACCCTGATGCTGGGAAAGACTGAGGGCAAGAGGAGAAGAGGGCGACAGAGGATGAGATGGTTGGATGGTATCACCTACTCAATAGACATGAGTTGGAGCAAATACTGGAAGATTACTAAAGGATAGGGAAGCCTAGAGTGCTGAAGTTCATGGGGTCGCAAAGAGTCAGGCACAACTTAGAGACCGAACAACAATTCTGTACCCAATGTGTTAGTTGCACTGAGTCTTTGCAACCCTATGGACTGTAGCCCTCCAGGCTCCTCTGTCCATGGAATTCTCCAGGCAGGAATACTGGAGTGGGTTGCCATGCCCTCCTTCAGGGGTCTTCCCAACCCAGGGGTTGAACCCGGTCTCCTGCACTACAGGCAGATTCTTTACTGCTTGAGCCACCAGAGAAACCCCTGTACTCAATCAGCTAGTCCAAAACAGCCCACTGGCCACTGTAAAATCTGCTTAGGAAATAAATAGTACATTCCCCTTCCTATATCCACAGAAGAGAGTTTACCAGCAGAGAGGAACACATAGGCTAGTGGAGAGACGTATTACCCCTTTATCTGGAAAGGACAAGTGACATGTCCTTACAGAGCGGAGATGAGCAGTAGCAGAAGGAACCCTCGGCCAGGGAGCTGCCCTGTGGGTGGTTACTTGGATGGGCCAGGCAGCCAGCACTGCTGAAGACACAGAAGGTGGGCAATTCTGTCTGCTGCCCACCATGGTTTTAAGACTTCACTTATAGGAAGGGGAGGCATTTTAATGCCATTGGGCTCTTCCCAAGATATGTCAAGGATCAGGAAAAAAAAAACACATTGATTTAAAACTTAAGGTTCTTTAGGACTACCCATTTACTCTAAGTTTAAGACATTTTTAATGTTGCCTAAGTACTTCATGTTTTATCAAAAAATAACTCTTTAATGTCTATTATCTTAAAAGAGCTTCACATTTGGGTACATGTCTTTGATGATGTATTATTTACATGCCAACTCCCTCCTAAAAGGATCTGAAGCTGTCTAAATGATCTATCAGTTTATGAAAAAAACGTACTAAACCCAAGTGCAGGTATTGTAACAGAAGCTCACTAAAATCAAAACTAGATGTAAATCTTACATTTATGACCTTTAATCACCCAAAGTGCATTTCTCTCCAAAGGGAGAGACCAGAGTACTAAAATAAACATCCTATTATCATTATTAGTCAGGGACTTTTCTTCTCTCTGTTGGTGGTGCTAGTGATAAAAAACCCGCCTGCCAAGGCAGGAGCTTCAGGAGACGGTGGTTTGATTCCTGGGTTGGGAAGATCCCCTGGAGGAGGACATGGCAACCCACTTCAGTATTCTTGCCTGGGGAATCCCATGGACAGAGGAGCCTGGCGGGCTACAGTTCATAAAGCTGCAAAGAGCCGGACACAACTGAAGTGAAAAAAATGCATGCATGCATTTTTTCCTCATGCATATAACCCTGTGTTTATCTTTGCTATGGGTAAATAGCAAAATGATTATGATATCTTTAGATGTAATTAGAGTAAACTGGGTACGGAGATCTTGAAAATAGTTGGAAAGGTGCTAAGCCTTTAAAAAGAAGCCAAATAAATCTGCCTTGCCAAACAAACATTTAAACCAAATTACAATGCACACATCCGGGGGGAAAAAAACTAGCTTAACATGCCAGTAGAAAAAAGTAGAGATGCTAAGCTCTAACAAGGGCAAGGGAAAGTTATTATCAAAAATGTCAAAATGAGAGGCTTTGGACAAAATGAATAGGTTCATTTACCATCCTTAGGGAGAAAAAGTTAAATCAGCAAAGAACAGTTTCTTTCTTGGCAATAAGAGCTGGTCTGTTTGTTTTTTAGCTTTCTGAGAAATCACAGTACAAAATTCTTACTGTTTCCTCTTGAAATTCAATTTGCTAAATTATTTTACAAGTGGAGATTTATCACAACTCTGTCAAGAACTGTGAAGGCTCTGAGATTATATCCAACTTGGAAGCTAACAAGTTGCCTGCCACATTTCATGGATGCTGTAAGAAGACAGAACTGTGAAGGCTCTGAGATTATATCCCACTTGGAAGCAAACAAGTTGGCTTGCCACATTTCATGGATGCTGTAAGAAGACACAGGACTCTTGAGTCAGAGACAAAGGGTTGTATTACTTAGGGTCCGGCAAGCAAGCAGCATGGGTTTCCTGTTTAGTCACTTCTGCTTGGCGCTCAGGTCCCAGGGGTGCCGGGGGCTGGGGGCTCAGGTGGCTGCTGTGCCTGCAGTGCGCCTCTGCATCACACCTAAAGAACCCTGAGTTTGGGGAACATGAATTATTCATCACAAAGCCTTGCCCTGAATGGAGGCATTTTTATATTGGATAGTAAATAAACCTATCCTTTGCTCTGAATGTAGACAAGATCCCTGTCCTCTAACGCTGTTCACATCACAAACATCCTTGAAAAAGTATTGCTTCTATTTGTAAGACAGGCAGAAATGTGAGACCTTTTCCAACACTCTCACTGAAAGCAAACAAACAAAAACAAACAACAACCCTGTAAAGACTGACTGAAATTGCATTCTACTTACAGATTAATTTGGGGAAGGACCACATCTTTCCTACACTGAGGTTCCCAAGCTATAAACACTGTATGTCTTTCCATTTACTTAGTTCTTAACACGTGGCATGGCATGTTGCAGTCCATGGGTCACAAAGAGTGAGGCACAACCAGGTGACTGAACAACAACAATATGTGTTTCAGATAAAGTTTTATACTTCTCTTCATAAAGGTAAGATTGTTCTTGAGTCCTTTGTAGTTTTCTGTTGCTAACATTCAGTTCAGTTCAGTCGCTCAGTCATATCCAACTCTTTGCAACCCCATGAGCTGTAGCACACCAGGCCTCCCTGTCCAACACCAACTCTCGGAGCCCACCCAAACTCACATTCATTGAATTGGTGATGCCATCCAACCATCTCATCCTCTGTCGACCCCTTCTCCTCCTGCCCTCAATCTTTCCCAGCATCAGGGTCTTTTCCAATGAGTCAGCTCTTCGCATCAGGTAGCCAAAGTACTGGAGTTTCAGCTTCCACATCAGACCTTCCAATGAACACCCAGGACTGACCTCCTTTAAGATGGACTGGTTGGATCTCCTTGCAGTTCAAGGGACTCTAAAGAGTCTTCTCCAAGACCACAGTTCAAAAGCATCAACTCTTCAGTGCTCAGCTTTCTTTATGGTCCAACTATCACATCCATACATGACCACTGGAAAAACCACAGACTTGACTACATGGACCTGTGTCGGCAAAGTAATGTCTCTGCTTTTTAATATGCTGTCTAGGTTGGTCATAACTTTCCTTCCAAGGAGTAAGCATCTTTTAATTTCACGGCTGCAGTCACCATCTGCAGTGATTTTGGAGCCCCCCAAAATAAAGTCATCCACTGTTTCCATTGTTTCCCCATCTATTTGCCATGAAGTGATGGGACCAGATGCCATGATCTTCGTTTTCTGAATGTTGAGTTTTAAGCCAACTTTTTCACTCTCCTCTTTCACTTTCATCAAGAGGCTCTTTAGTTCCTCTTCACTTTCTGCCATAAGGGTGGTGTCATCTGCATATCTGAGGTTATTGATATTTCTCCTGGCAATCTTGATTCCAGCTTGTGCTTCCTCCAGCCCAGCATTTCTCATTATATACTCTGCATATAAGTTAAATAAGCAGGGTGACAATATACAGCCTTGACGTACTCCTTTTCCTATTTGGAACCAGTCTGTTGTTCCATGTCCAGTTTTAACTGTTGCTTCCTGACCTGCATACAGGTTTCTCAAGAGTCAGGTCAGGTGATCTGGTATTCCCACCTCTTTCAGAATTTTCCACAGTTTATTGTGATCCACAGTCAAAGGCTTTGCTAATATATATGATATTTTTATATCATATAAAACAATTGTGTAAATGATGACATATCCTACAACTTTCTGAACTTGTCCCCAGGTAAATTCTGGAACTCCCTCTTTGTTTTATCAATCAGTCAACAGCATTCTGCAAATATGCAGCAGGTACCTTAATACATGTCCTTGGGGCCGACTATAAACACAGCTAAGCATTTATGGAGCTCTTGCTGTGTGCTGGGTATATAGTAGTTTTTTTAATTTCTCAAAACATTCTAAGAAAAATTCTATTATTTAGATGAAGTCAACAAAATAGAATATGTCACTTGCCTGAGATCACACGTTGGTAAATAGATCTTGGGATCTAGACGATTTCCGATCAGTCCAGCTTTAAGATTTATGCAGGTGTGAAAATGTCAATTCCTGAGTAACAGTGATTTTCCTCTCCAGTTGGGAGTTTTCAGAATTGGTTGAAATGTCACCCTGGATCTCAAGTCAGCATCACCTCTGGCTTTTTGATGAGTGTAGGCAAGTAACAGACCTACTTAAGTCCTTGTTTTCAAACCACAGTGAAAATACTGCTTATTCTATCAATTTCACAGGCTTTGAAAGGAAAGTGAGAGGATAACAGCAAATTGTGTAAAACATCATAAAATGTAGATGAAGTGCAAATGGTTCTAAAAATGCAGGTATTGATCCTTACTCTGATTTGGCAGTGTCTGTAACAGTCATCCTGTTTTTATCTTCAGTTCATTTAAGAATCAACTCAGCAAATGTTTGATTGGTTATTATGAACCAGTTTCACCACCAATGGATGACACCACCCTTATGGCAGAAAGTGAAGAACTAAAGAGCCTCTTGATGAAAGTGAAAGACAGTGAAAAAGTTGGCTTAAAACTCAACATTCAGAAAACTAAGATCATGGCATCTGCTCCCATCACTTCATGGGAAATAGATGGGGAAACAGTGGAAACAGTAGCTGACTTTATTTTCTTGGGCTCCAAAAATCACTGCAGATAGTGACTGCAGCCATGAAATTTAAAGACGCTTACTCCTTGGAAGAAAAGCTATGACCAACCTAAACAGCATATTAAAAAGCAGAGATATTACCTAACCAACAAAGTTCCATCTAGTCAAAGCTATGGTTTTATCAGCAGTCATGTATGGATGTGAGAGTTGGACTATAAAGCAAGCTGAGCGCCGAAGAATTGATGCTTTTGAACTGTGGTGTTGGAGAGGGCTCTTGAGAGTCCCTGGGACTGCAAGGAGATCCGAGTCAATCCTAAAGGAGATCAGTCCTGAATATTCATTGGAAGGACTGATGCTAAAGCTGAAACTCCAATACTTTGGCCACCTGATGCAAAGAACTGACTCATTGGAAAAGACCCTGATGCTGGCAAAGATTGAAGGCCTGAGGAGAAGGGGATGACAGAAGACGAGATGGTTGGATGGTATCACCGACTCGATGGGGATGAGTTTGAGCAAGCTCTGGGAGTTGACAATGGACAGGGAAGCTTGGCATGCTGCATTCCATGGGGTCACAAAGAGTTGGACACAGCTGAGCAACTGAACTGAATTATAAACCAGTTTTAGTGCTAATGCTCAGACTCTTGTCTATCCAACTCTTTGAGACTCCATGGACTACACAGCCTGCCAGGCTCCTCAGTCCATAGTATTCTCCCAGCAAGAATACTGGAGTGAGTTGTCATTTTCTCCTCCAGGGGATCTTCCTGACCCAGGGATCAAACCTGTATCTCCTGCACTGGCAGGTGGATTCTGTACCGCTGAGCCACCAGGAAGCCCTAATCCTAGACACTGGGGAAATAAACATTAATATGTTGTGATGTCTACCTTTAAGGAACTCATAGTCCAACTGGAAAAGAGAGACCACTAACCAGGCAATTATGATAAAGTGTGAGCTGCTCTTGATAAGGGATACTCTAATGAAGCATTATGGGAATGCAAATAAAGGACATCTAAACCAGATTTGACAGGGGTGGTTGGACAAGCACAGCTAGGAGCTCAGAGAAAGGGGTAGTTGAAGCCGGAAGCAGGACTTAATAAGTCAGTTAAGGGATTCAGGAAATAGTTTATGCAACATTTAAGGAACTTTGAGTTGATGTATAATTGGAACACAGAACACACAGGAAATTGTAACAAATGAAGCTGGATAGACAATCAGGGACCAGGTCACTAAAGACTTTGTATCCATGCTAAGGAGTTGGTGCTCTTTGCTGGAGACCACTTTTAGAAAAACTAATGAATTTTAAAGAATGGCATGAATAACTCTGCACCTTAGATAATTCTCCCCAGCACCAGGGTACAAAATAACATAGTTCGGGCTAAGTATGGCCAAAAAACCTTAAAAATCACATTGGGCTATACCTCATCCGGGTGGTAAGACTCTAAGAGAATGGCAGAGGGATTTGAAATTCAAAGGCAGGTTCAGTATTTAACAGACACAGTGTATAAACCTTGGTGACCAGGCACTATGAAGAGTGAAGGATACAGAGGCTCAGAGGGACTTCCTGTTTTATTTGCCAGGTCTATTGAATGGTTGATAGAAAGGCTTCAAGAAGAGATAAAATGTGGCCTATGGGAGCAGACCAATCAATCAGCTGGGTATTTGAACACGTTCAGTTAGAATATCACATAGCAAATACTCATGTTGTGTCAGGCACCAAGAGGAACTCCAAAAGAAGCACTAAGCACTAAACAATTCTTTTCCTCTATGGTCTGGTTAAGAATACACAGATATGAGGCAATATATGTATATGCATTGCTGATTCACTTTGTTGTACACACAAACTAACACGACATTCTAAAGCAGTTATATTCCAATTAAAAATAAGAATATACATATATGAATAAACTATTTATAGAAATAATTGATAAACACTAGGGTCACTTCAACAGTGAGTGGCCAATTTTAACAATGAGTTGTACTTACCACAGTAGTTAATCTAGTAGTTATGATCCAGTATCCTAGATCATAGGGTAAACCAAAAGACCCTGACAATATTAGTTTGGACATCTGTCTGAATAAAGATAAATCCATTTATGAATATTAAAATGACATTACTTTCTACAATGAGGCTTCAGAGAAAACATTTATTCTGAATATGATTTCACCTTTGTCAAATATGACAAATCCATTGTATCTCAGAACAAATGTTAGTGTTAGTCACTTAGTCATGTCAGACTCTTTGGGACCCATGGACTGTAGTCCACTAGGCTTCTCTGTCCATGGAATTCTCCAGGCAAGAATACTGGGAGTGGGTAGCCATTTCCTTCTCCAGGGGATCTTCCCAACCCAGGGATCGAACCAAGGCCTCTAGCATTGCAGGCAGATTCTTTACCATATGAGCTACCAGGGAAGCCCCATCTGAGAGCAAAAAGGTTTCGAAACGTCTATCAATTCATCATCAGATGTTGACGTATCTCCAGAGATTCAACAATATTAGCTCAGTCCAAAATTTTATCCCTTGTCAGTAAACTGATCTGATAACCGCTTTGTAAATTAGGTTCACCATTTAGCAGCATGTGTTTGCCAAGATAATACATAAGAAACAACAAAGAAAATTATTTGTCAAGTCAATGGTATTGTATACCATTTTACCTAAATTAGAAGGATGTGTAATCTGATCCAACAATTCATTCTTTAATCCCTAAGTGGTCTCAAAAATAGTGTCAATTTCTTGTGGTGTTGAGCTCCAATAGAGAAATCACAGGAAAACAGAGGGAGTAAAGCATAGAACACAACTTTCATCAGATCTCCCTTAAATCCAAGAGAGAGCCTCCGTGGTGGCTCAGTGGTAAAGAATTCACCTGCCAATGCAGAAGACTCTGGTTCGATCCCTGAGTCAGGAAGATCCCCTGGAGGAGGAAATGGCAATCCACTCTGGTATTCTTGCCTGGAAAACCCCATGGACCAGAGGAGCCTTGTGGGCTACAGTTCATGGGATCGAAAAGAGTCAGACATGACTGCGTGACTAAGCACAGATCTCTTCAATTCATGACACAGGTGAGTCATGCCACCACTTCAACTAGATCTCCTCTCCTACAAAGCGGGAATTGTGAGGCCTTAATGATATACATTAATGTGCTTGAAAAATACTTGGTTTTCAACTAATGTTTAATGAATGAAGCCTCCAAGATATATACTGAGCAAAAAAACCTATAAAATGAAGAAAATAATACGCTAACAATATACAATCTTTTTGGCACCATCAAAACTACCTGCACTAAAACAGAACTACGTATCTGAGCCAAGCCTGCCCAGGTAAGTCATCTTGCCTTCAGTGGCAGAGCCAGGAATCAAGGGTGTAGCTAGCATTTGGGGTAATAACCTAGCATAATTAATTTTAACTTGAAGGTGATCATAAAGTCTAAAAATTGGTGAATACACATAACATATGGTATATTAATATTACTTTGTGTGCATGTATGCTCAGTCATGTTTAACTCTTTGTAGCCCGCCAGGCTCCTCTGTCCATAGAATTTTCCAGCAATAATACTGGAGTGGGTTACATTTCCTCCTCCAGGGGATCTTTCCAAGCCAGGGGTTGAACCTGCATCTCCTGTGGTGGCAGGCAGATTCTTTACCACAGTCACCTGGGAAGTAATATTACTATATTACTTTACAATACAAAATATGTTCTAGGACATATATGTCTATTTCCAGACTTTATAGACACTCTACACAATCAACACAAAATGCTTTCACTGCAATTAAAAAGCCAAAGTCTCTTCCTGCTTCACAAATCGATGTTCTTTAAACTGCAGTTAAACCTTTGTTTTGCTTCTCATTTCAAGACTGTGGCTGAAGTTCCTCTTTTGCTTACAGACACATGCTGGCAGGTGGGGGGTTTGGAGGCATTTTGCTTTTACAATGCAATTGCTTGTCTTGTATGTCAGACCTCCAGAGGCGGCCCTAAGCCCACCTCCTAGCACTAATGATGGAAATGAGGCTGAACAATAAGCAACAAAACGCCACACTGGGAAAACCTCTGACTATCATGTTGGGGTCTGGAAGGGCCAGCCTTCCCCGTGGCAATTTGCAGGACCCAACAGTCAGGCTTCAAGGGAGACAGAGCCCCTTCATCTTCCTGGAAGTTCATTCAAACTGGGTTCATGCCTGAGGCAGGCCATTCATAACTGGGGTACAGCATGAGTGGAGGCCGACAACCTAGAGGATGCTGGTCCTCACCTTGGCCTGCCTGAGCAGGGCACCCAACGGAGGGGGCATGGCAGCGCAGGGTGAGGGGGCGTGGCAGCACGGGGTGGTAGGGGGGCAGGCACCCTGCTCTGGGAGAATTTTTTCTTGCTTTGTTCATGCTCTTTGTCTCTACATATTCCCCAGGGGCAAGGGTGTGCTATGAGCTGAGTGATATTTCCCCAAAATTCCTATGTTAAAGTCCTAACTCCCAGTGGCCCAGAGCATGACTGTATTTGGAGTTATATCTAAAGGCAACTCTCAAATTGCCTTTAGAGAGGAAATTAAGTTAAAAATCAGGTCACTAGAGTGGGGCCTAATCTAATCTTAAGAGTGTCCTTACATGAAGAGGAGAGGACACGCAGATATCAGGGATCCATGTGCCAGAGGGACAACGCTGTGAAGAGGCAGGGACAGGACTGCCATGTGCAAGCCAAGAAGACTCCTCGTAGGAAACCAGCTCTGCTGGCACTGGTCTTGGACTTCCAGCCTCAACAGCTGTGAGGATATATATTTATGTTGTTCAAGCCATCCAATCTGTGGTACTCTGTTATGGGAGCCCTAACAGACTAATAATACAGGATGCCTTCCTTCCCCAAAGTTTGCTGCTGCTAAGTCACTTCGGTCGTCTCTGACCCTGTGCAACCCCACAGATGGCAGCCCACCAGGCTCCTCTGTCCCTGTGATTCTCCAGACAAGAACACTGGAATGGGTTGCCATTTCCTTTTCCAATACATGCATGCATGCTAAGTCCCTAAAGTCAGGCCCACCCAAACTTTATTATGAAGTTAAATCTCCAGATAAATACATCCAATATGCCATCACCAGAAGAAAATAAAGCTGGAACCTCCCTCACACTCTCAAATGGAGGCAGGTGGGTCACTGAAGTCAATGTGTTTTCAAGCCAGCTTTTACACCAGATCTCTAATTATCAGTGTGCTTTCCACACAGCAACCCTCCTCCACCTCGTCAACATCATTTGCACAACTCTTGGTTCAAGAGCCACTTAAAAAATAAATGACTCATGGCAACTGAAAGCATGATAATTTTCTGTGAGGCATGATGGTTGGGTTTCTAGGTTTATGGTGATTAAAAAAAAATGCTACTCCTTAAACCTCTTGGCTTCTTTTATGGAAAAAAAAAGGCAAAAAGAGACCCAGAAAGACCAATGAAGATCAAATCTCTCCTTTGTAATATACACACCCATCCCAATTCCAGGACCTAAGAAAGAACATTAAAGTTTTCCTCCAGAAAAGCCAGCAAAAATGGACATTTCGGGTTCTGTCCCAAGATGGGATGTACTGGATTTGCAAGAAGGACCATGTTCATTCATGAGACGATTAACCTGCAAACGATTTCTAAAATTTTGCAGAGGTGTTCTTCCCATCTTCATGCAGGCAGCACTGGCTACAAATAAGGGCAGACTGCTTTGCCAGTCACAACATGCATGAGCAGTATGACCTTGGGCCAGAGGCTTAATCACATTGAGTCTGTTTCCCAATCTGTAACCCAGGGAGCATACATTCCTTTTACAGAGCTGTTGTAAGAATTACATGGGATGGTCGAGTAAGCAGAGCCCTCAGACATAGTATTTCTCAAAAATCAGGTTCATGGACTCCACGCATCGGACACCGGAGGCTCAATGACGTCTTGCTGAAGTCTTGGGTCCCACTCTCTGTCACTAGACCAGGTTGGGGTCTAGAAGTCAGCACTCTGAACAAGCATTTTAACAAGTGGATGAAGGCTGGTGATGTTGACAGGCCACGAGGCCCTGTGAATCAGGACCAAGGGCAGAAGAAGAGCCCAAGATCAGCAGTCTAGCATCAGGTCGGCAGGCTGCCCGCTCTGCTCTCAGCAGGCCCCCTGGTTCCAGATCCGGACTCCAGCCTGAGGCACTAGAATCCCTAGTTCTGGTTCAAGTTCACCTTTCGTCCTGCTCTGAAGTGATCGTCCTAAAACACAAACCTGGTCAGGCTGCTCTCTGCCCTCCTCTGACTGCCTGAGTCTGCTCTGGCAAGGCTGGTCTCTGAATTCTGGTCAGCTTTGCCTGTTTTGGTCACGTGTCAGCCTAAATGTCACCTCCTCCAGGGCGCCCTCCCTAACTGCCCAGTCACTCCCAGTAACATTAACACGTTTTACTTTCCTAGAACCTAATACCTGCTGGTATTCTCTTGTTTATGTGACTATCTCCTCCTGCGAGAAAGTCAGTGTGTGGAACACAGAAAGAACTCAATAAACGCATACTGAATGGATGAACACGTTAACTAATCATTGGCCTGCAGTGCCAGCCTTGGCAAGGCTCTCACTCTGTATGCAGGAGGCAGAAAAAGTGCATTTTTCCATGCAAGACAACAACTGTAGGACAAAGTTTCAATTACATGATATCTTGTGTTCAGGGGAAAGTGTTACAGAAATACAATTTCTATAAACTGATCCCATTAAAGAAAGCTGGCATTTAAGTCATTCCTGTATCTTTACAGTAGCTCATAAAGTGAAATATTCCTTTTCTTTCTTTGCACAACTGAATTTTCCAAAAATTTTACAAGACGCCCTTAAAACAGTTAGCTGTGCATCATTAATGCCAAAATCACCTCACTTACAATTTTCTACTTACCGACACAAATAAAAGTATTGTTACCGTCTTTGTAACAAAATATCCCTTAATAAGTGGAAGCAGTAGGGTCCAGAGAGTATGGTAGGCCCACTCCTGTTATAACTGTTCTCAGCTCCTTTAGACACTGCGGGACAATGGAGCCTGTCCAAAGGGTCCTGTATGCTGCTCTCAGAAAATGGACATGCATTCTGACCACAGCATGTCTAGAGAAGAGGCTGTATAAAGAAGCCTATTCGAATGCATTTCTGTCCAACTCCGGGACTCATTAATGTGTAAGGAAAGATTTCCGAGACCCATAGGTGCATTAAGAATAAAAGCAAACTCTGAATAGATGACAGCTCCATTTTAGTACTAGCTTCCCCTCTCCCACTAATTCAGAAAAATTACATTCTATACAACAGTTTTCCAGCAAAGACCCTGCCACCCATCTTTCTCGTAAAAGAAAGGCAAAGTGAAAAAGTCTCCACTTGGGAACTTTAATAGGTTCTCCCGCGTGTGTCATTGTGGGGAGTGAGTTGCAAGTGAACTAGCGGCAGATGAGGCAGGAGGGCGCCCAGCTTCGGTTTACAGAGTTACACAGAAGCAAAAGGAAAACAGTTGGTTGCAAGGCTGGAAGCAAAAGTTCTGAAACGAAAATCAGGCCCCTGGGTGCCAGCCTCATGAGGAGATAAGTGCAGGCTTCGCCCGAAATGGCTTCTGGCCTGCCGAGACCATGGGGGCCACCAGGATTTACTAATGAGAACATGGTCCCAGGGGGAGAAGTCGTCACACCAGCTGGGTGTGTGCAGCTGCCCCGTACAAACACCCACACCCTGAGCTGAAACCCAACATAAAATGGGGATGTTGCCATTGTTTAGCCTCTTCCTGTCCTTTTATTAAAAGCAGTATTTTTAAAACTAAAGTATAGTTGATTTACAATGTTGTGTTAATTTTTACTATATATCAAAGTGATTTAGTTACACATACACACACACACATATATATATATGTATGTATGCATGCTAAGTTGCTTCAGTCGTGTCCGACTCTTTGCAACCCCATGGATTATAGCCCACCAGGCTCCTCTGCCCATAGGATTCTCCAGGCAAGAATACTGCAGAGGGTTGCCATTGCCTTCTCCAGTATGTACACACGTCCTTTTTAAATACTCTTTTCCATTATGATTTATCACAGGATATTGAACATTGTTCCCTGTGCTATATAGTGGGACCTTGTTGTTCATCCATTCTAAATATAAAAGCCTTTAACTGCTCACCCCAACTTCTCACTCCATTTCCCCCCAACTCCTCCCTCTTGGCAACCAAACTTCCCTGCTGGTCCTTCTAGTGATTCGATGGCTATAAACAGGTATTGCTGCCTCTACACAGGTGGTTCTCAGTGTAGAACCACCTTGGAGGAGCTTTCAAGCACCAGCCTGGCAAAGTTGCACCCTCCCCCTGGCACTCCCCCCACCACAGCATGGTAATCGGTAATCACAATTACTAGAGGCGAGCCCTGGACATCACCAAGTATTAAATCTCTCCAGGTTGTTAGTCACTCAGTCGTGTCTGACTCTTTGTGACCCCATGGACTGTAGCCCGCCAGGCTCCTCTGTCCATGGGGATTCTCCAGGCAAGAATACTGGAGTGGGTTACCATGCACTTCTCCAGGGGATCTTCCCAACCCAGGGATCGAACCAGGTCTCCCACACTGCAAGCAAATTCCCCAGGTGATGCTTTTTGCAGCCAGTGTGGAGAACCACTGCTCTACAAGCGGCTGGAGAGAGGGAGACACATATAAGAGGGATCAGAGGGTCCACTCCAACAGAAGGGGGCAGCATCCTCACAGCACAAAGAAGGTGGGGGGCATATTTAAACGAGGAAAGAAGACGTAGCCGTAACAAGGTGGGGCCCTTGTGTGCTGTCAGCCCTTTGATAACAGGAAATGTGGTAACAACAAGCAATGTTTGAAAACTCAAGAAAGGAAGACGCTTGGCACGAGAAGACAAACTTGTCCTGGCTAACCAAGACAGGACGAGTGGAGCTATTTAAAGCTGGGAGATAAGAGATAAAATGAATCTTGGGAAGAGGTTGTAAAACCTGTGAGGAAAGTGTTGGCTGAAGCTGGAGAAGGAGATGTCAACTAAGATGCTCTAGAAAGAAATCTATGCTAGAAAAGGCGGGGCATGCACTTCCACTGCCAAACGGTGATGACTCAACACCTGTACACATGGATGGTTCCCCTTTAGACAGAAATTTTGGTGTCACCCTTGAAGCAATTAAGAACTGTAAAAAACAAAGAAAAGAAAGAGGCAGCAAATTACAGCATGTACGCAAGTGCCCACTAACTTTGGCTCACGTTGCTCTTTAAGAACTTAGTACTGCCTTGATGTTTTGAGCCTTAGAAAAGCAAAATTCTTGGATGTCCCTATAAACATGCAGTTTTTCTCTAATGCTAATGCAACACTACACCCTCTTTTTTTTTCTCATTTGCAGAAATGGAGTTCCCTTGTTTATAAATGGGTCCCACAGTCTAGAGTACAATTCTGTTTAAGTAACACCTCTGTAAGGGCATGCTTGCTCACATGCCACAAAAGCAAATGTACATGTTGATCAAAATACTCAATGCTCATTCTACAGCTCCCTAGGAGAAAGCCAGCTAAAACTCACTGCCATCTCAGTTACAATTTCACCACTGGAATCTGGAAATTAATAGAGATGTGAAATTTATGATTAAAAGACTAACAAGGTTTGCTAAATGCCATTAGGCAAATATATAAGATGATTATGCAGGATTTTAAGCATTCTGGAACAAGTCTGAAATATCTTGCTTTGATGGGTGTCCTCCTTCTAAGTTGTGGTCCCAGTAAAGACCCTTATGTCATTTTCTTCATGTCTTCCTTTCTTAAATTCTAAATATCTTCACTTCAAGAGAACTGACTCCAGTGGATTCCCTACCTTGGCTTTTCTCTTTTCCTTTAGGTGTTCAATCTCACAGCCCACGATTTTGTGACAGGTGTGATGGTTACCAAGCATGAGTCTGGGGCTACTGCGGTGATGTCTATCATTGTTACCTTTGGATTTTCTTTAAGGCCATCTTTTCTGACCCTTAAAAGCTATTTTCATCATCTGTGGCCCTGGGCCTGGCGGAGGAAGGGATGGGCTAGATGAACATGGCTACAATCCAGGCCTAAAGCAGGGAGGTGAAACCACTGACATAAGAGAATGTGGGTCTGGCTGGCCATACACATCCATACCTGGCCCTCATCCACCGAAACCGAACAGCTAATCTGGCATTTTGTCAAGTCTGATGGGAAGTTAATGATGTGAAAGAAAGACAAGTATGCCCATGGCTAAGCTGTATGAAGCATGTATGTGGCAGAGGAGATGTTTGGGGTGGGGCTGAAGGAGGATGGGACAATTATTTTTGAATGTAATATCCTGGACAGGTTCATAAACCTTTAGCCACAACTTTAAAATGCAAAATTTTGTGAAAACAGAGTGTCTTTGTTATTTTGCTACCAAATGAATTTGTTCCAAACCCTGACCTGAGCTGACAAGTCTTTTTCTGTCCAACTAAATGAGAATATTCATCTACTTTGCTGTAGAAATGACTGTGTCTCCCGTATGCCACGGGAGTATTACCTAACTTATAGGATGCAAACTGCATTCCCTTTCTGAAAGCTAGATGGATTCTAAAAGACATTTGGCCCCAGAGTGTTGGGCTAAAGAACTGCTGACCTGCGTACAACTCCCCAGACAAGTGAGTTCTCCAGATTTAAGCCTTGTATTATTTTCCCACATCACGCAGGTGTTTACCAGACCTCAGCTTTTCAATGACTTCTACAATATTATTTTAGTAGACACATTTACAGGGAACTAAACAGGACAAAGCTAAGAAACAGGCATACCATGTCCGATTTCAGATATGAGGCCTTAACACACGCGCTCATCTTTTCCTCTGTCACCTTTCACTGTATCAGTCTGGGAGTTCTGACACTGAACATCCCCAGTCTGGGCCACAGCAGGTGTACTATGCAGGTAGTATGAAAACGGGAAACATGATGCTGATTTTCAAAAAGAAGCTATCAAACTGTGTGTTTATTTTTGTAAACATTTTTAAATTCGTTTAAAATTTTATGCAAAAATTAATATTCCAGGGCATCCCTGGTGGTGCAGTGGATAGGAATCCACCTGCCAATGCAGGGGACACGGGCTTGATCCCTGGTCCAGGAAGATCCCAAAAGCCGTGGAGCAATTAAGCCTGTGTGCTACAACTACTGAAGCCTGCGTGCCGCAACAAAGACCTGGAGCAACCAAGAGTAACGTTAATTAAATAAATTTCAAAAATTAACATTCCAAATAAAATGTCCATAGATGTGCCTTTTAGCAAATGGAGACGGAAAGTGAGACAGAGAAGAGAAAAAAGACATAAAGATTAGCTCTTGCCTGGGACTGGCAGTGAGAATGCAGAATGAACACAAAGGGGCCCAAGGGATCTTTCTGGGGTGATGAAAAAGTCCTAAAACGAAACTGTGATGGAAGTCCCATAACTCTGTCAGCTTTCTACAGATCCATGAATTGTACACTTAACATGGGAGAGTTTTATGTCATGTAAATTATACCTCAATGAAGATGTGGGAAAACTAATCCTAAATGTTGGGAGTAACACTGTTTATGTCAACACCTCTTCTTTTGTCCTGATGTTTCAAATTAACACCAGTTCAAACAGGGGAAGAAGGATGCAGTAAATGAGATCCATTCCGATCATTAAGGGAAAAGGAGAAATTTTGCTCCCAAATGACTAATTTTACATCCAGACAGAGGAGATGAGTTCTTCTAGATACTCCCCCACATTTAGCAAATGAAATTGAAATTATTTCTAATTTAACATGCCACGTGTGCCTCTCTAATTACAGCATACATCACATCAAACAATAGTATTTTGTTTACCACTCATCCTGCAAAGACGGCGGAAACTCCTGAGGACGATGTCGTGGTCTTCCCCACATTTTCAGGACCAAGCAGGTGTTCAGTGTATGAGTTTATTAAATGGAAGGATCTCTTCATCAGAACCACTGAACACACTTCCATTTGCGTGAACAATATAAAGCAAATTAGAAAGACACTCCCTACTTTCTAGACCAGGGTTTGCCACCCACAGCACTGTTGACATATTGGCCCCGATAATTCTTCCCTGTGGAGCAGGGCTGTTTGGTGCACTGTGGGATGTATAATAGCATCCCTGGCTTCTACTTGTTTATTAGATGCCACCAGTAGCCCTGGCATTCCCCTCCCCGCCCCGCCAACCCCCACCCTCGCTCAACAGCTGTGACACCCAAAATGTCCTCTGGGTGGCAAAGTCACCCTTCCTTGAGAACCACAGCTTTAAACAGGAAGAGTATAATGAAGATCAAATCAAACTGTTGTGTTCATATTTCAGCAGTGCTTTTCATGTTATTACTTCCTAAAGCTAGTGAGAACATCAAAAAGAAAACGCATATGACTAGCAAATGATAATTCTTTGACCACGGGCCTTGGCATTTTATGGGGAGAAGAAAAGAAGTTCTTTTTAATTTCCTTGTAACTGCAAAGATGCAAAAGGCTTGTTCTGATCCAAGGCTGACAGTTTTCAGGATATGTGGAGCTGGAAAAATCCGTATGAGAAGGGTCCAAATGTCAAATGGCCTATGGCTGTAAAACAATATAAAAGCAGCGTGCTCTTTGCCAGCACTGGGGTGTTTATTATGAACTGTAGCTAGGGGAACAATTCTGAATATGCTATTGAATATTTATTAAAAGAAAAGATCTACAATAATGCAGGTCCTGACCAGCTGCTATTAGTAAACCACTCAACCAGTTGGAAAGGTTAAGAACTGTGGTGGCAAAAACCATTAAGTGCAAGTCTGATCCTTTGGCATTTTGTTTTTTCTCAGCCACCACAGTGTTTAGCAATCCTCTTCCATACACCCTGGCATCAAATCTGAAAAGCTGTTATCCATATTGTATGCTTTAAATGAGTCCCTGAACATTACAGTTTCAACTCTTACTTTGGAGATACTGGGAATTTCACGCTGATGTTAGAAGCTTAAGATGTATATTTTGGGCAAAATGACTATAATATAGTACAGCAAAGAAAAAATTGTCTTATATTACTTGACTGTGTTTCGTTATCAAGATTCATAATACTTTACTGCAAAGCATCATTATTTTTTATTTAGGAAAACAGAGAAATACACCCCTAACCTCAACACTAACAATTTAGGCCCTACACATGACATCATTGGTTTCAGCCACTTCTGGATTTATCAGTCTATCGCATATGAGAAAAGGTTATAGCAGAGTGTTTAACTGTCAATTCCTAATATCTGAAAAGGAAGCATATCTTTTAAGACTACGTTTGTAAAAATATTTATATCTCTGCACGTCTATTGGCAAACATAAGTAGGTTTAGGATTCTGAAACATTAAGCATATAATTCCTCAATCTGCTAAGAGAAAGAGCATACACAATATGCAAAAAGCCCTCTATTCAAACAAGCTGTGACTGTATACATAACTATGGTATTCAAATTAGATTACTAATTTAGACATGTTCTATCATGTCAAGTAGATACTAACATAAAAAAAATGTCAGAATAAAATTCAACAGGAAGAAAAATGAGGTAAGGAAAATTCAATTATTCTCTTTAGAAAATGAAAACTCCTAGTACATAATATTAAAATACATACTTCTGGAAAGATTAGTGGGAATGCAGCTTAATTACTCATCTTGGTGGTGAATAATAAACACAGTATTGTCAAATCACCTCTACAGGATACTACCTCTGTGCCCTGGATTATCATATTTGCATTTGGATGAAACTGGGATACGTGAGGCATGGAATGGCCAAACTAAGTTTCATTTTACCTCGTCTGAATTTCCTCACATATTATTATAAAATGCACTAAAATCACACATAAAACACAATATTATTTGATATTATTTAAATTCTCATATGCCTATATTGTAATTTCTCAACTGCAACGGACTAAGGCTACCATAACACACCATGTGTAATGATAATTACTAGAACTAACACGGTTGCCTAACGTTTTTATAAAACTTTAAAAAAATTTATAAGTGTATGGCGATTTTAGGAAATCAGCACTAATAATAAAAGATGAACCCACCAAATGCCACAAATGCATAAGCCCTTTTGGATTCAATTTTTTTCCAAAGCTAAAATGTAAAATTGGCACCATGATGCTTGAAATTGAGATTTAAAGATAAGCACTGGTACCAGCATCTTGCTACTTGCTAGAAATTGCTTTTATCTGAAAACTGCTATTTAGAAAGGCCCCCAGATAATTTTTATGAAATAAAGGTAGCATCATAAACTTTACAAACAGCTGTAAGATTCCATGAACATTTCATGATTCTAAACATTTCTATATATTAACAGTTAATATCTGCCTTAACAGTAGCAAAATTAGGTAAATTTCAGAATATCTGAAGCTAAAATACAAGTTGTAAAACTAAAATAAGCCCTTTCGATTTATCCTGCATAATTTTACACTGCTTAAGAAAAAGACAAATGCTTTAATGCTTTGGCATTAAAAGGGGAACATGATAGCTGCTTTGGCAAGATAAAGCAAGCTATACCACTTAATGTATTTGGAGAATTCAGGAATGATATTATAAAAGGAAAACCAATAGTTTAAACTTAATTTGACTGAATTATATCACACATACACACACACACACTTTTCACCTACAAAGGCAATTGTAACAACTGAAAAACAAATTTCCATTATACCAGACAGCAAGTTTAACCACAACAATTTTACAGTTTAAAATGTTGAATGCTTTTCTTTTTAAACTTAGATGTTTTTTAAGCTTTTTAAGATAATGAAAGAAAAAGATGTTTGTCTCTAAAAAAAGCTTTCCCCTAGTTGGACTTGATTGCATACATTTGCATAAAGAATCTGTGGTCCATCAAATATAAAGACTGCAGTCAATATAGCTTCCACTATTGGTACTTTGAGCAGACTAATGAAAAAAAAAAAAACTCTTAAATTTTTTTTAAAGTAGCTACCCCCTAATTTTTCTTTAGTAGCTAGTCAGGAAGACACAGGCAACATAAGGGAGTGGCAAGAAGCCAGAATTTGAAGCCAGAATGCCTTATTTGGGGTCCTAGGAGCTCTACCATTTACTAGCTATGTTATCTCCACAGAGGCACCTCAGTTCCCTCATCTCTGCAATGGGAATAATTCCACCTTTAGGTCAAAATGAAAGGAACAAGGACTGATATGCATGATACTAACTAAAACACATGGTAATTATTTTCATCATCCCCCCAATACTCCAGCTTGTCTATGACTTAATGTTGCCTGTTTCTTATAAGGCAAGTGAAAATTACAGGAAACTGTACCTAATATATCTCAAATAATCCAGTGAGCCAAAAGGCTCATTAATAACTCTAACAAGATTGGTTCAAAGGTCCAACCCTCCAAAGATGCTGTGGCCATGAGAAAAGCTTATTTTTGTAAACTACCAAATGATGGGTCATCATCACTGTCCCTTTTGGCGTGCTCATTCATGGGCACAAAGAGACATGCCTGTTATGAGAACCAAGAATTTTATGTGCCAAGAAAGTAATTCTTTCATTCTTCCCACTTTCCCAAGTGCCCATGTCCTGCTATCAACGAAGGAGAAAAATGAATGGAAAGGGAAAACAAGAAATGACAATTCTATGCTATAAGCAGCTTGAGATCGAGGATCGTGCTTTATTCATGATTTTATTTCTTAATTCTTTCCTTCACCCCACTCCCCGTCCCTTTTCCACACAGTAGGTTCTTAATACTTCTTCACAAGCCTTGAGAGCTCTATGAGACACAGTCACTGTCCTGTGTGTAGTTACAAGTGCGTTAACAGTCAGACTGTTCCTCTGCTCTCTGCCTTTTCTTTGTATTTTACTCCTTTTGTCACCTGGCTCCCATTCCATCAAGCACCTCATTCCGCTTTGCCTCTGGCTTCTACCACTTTGTGTCCAAGCACTTGTCTATAACTTCCCTCACTTAATCTTACTATTCCCCCATCTCCTTTCCCTCTGCCTGCCACCTTGGCCTTCAGGCTCCTTGGAAAAGCTATGCCAAACCTAGACAGCATATTAAAAAGCAGAGACATTACTTTGCCAACAAAGGTCTGTCTACTTAAGGCTATGGTTTTTAAAGTAGTCATGTATGGATGTGAGAGCTGGACCATAAAGGCTGAACTCCGAAGAACTGATGCTTTTGAACTGTGGTGTTGGAGAAGACTCTTGAGAGTCCCTTGGACTGCAAGGAGATCAAGCCAGTCAATCCTAAAGGAAATCAATCCTAAATATGCATTGGAAGGACTGATGCTGAACCTGAAGCTCCAATACTTTGGCCACCTGATGTGAAGAGCTGACTCATTAGAAAAGACCCTGATGCTGGGACAGATTGAAGGCAGGAGGAGAAGGGAACGATGGAGGATGGGATGGTTGGATGGCATCACTGACTCAACAACATGAGTTTGAGCAAGCTCTGGGAGATACTGAAGGACAGGGAAGCTTGGCGTGCTGCAGTCCATGGGGTTGCAAAGAGTCAGATACTACTGAACAACTGAACAATGACTACAATGAACCTTCTCAGTCAGATTACAACCTCCACAACAACTCCAAATGCCCAGAAGATTTGAAAACCTGTATCTCCAGCTCAGCCTCTGTCTTAAATTCTAGTACCACAGGCCTGTGCAACTGTCAATAGAATCCCAAGCCCTGGATGTTGCACCGGATATTGCCCTGGTCCCCTGCATCATTATACAAATGCATCATTATACACCTGAATGCATTATCTCCCCCTACAAACCACATCATCCTTTGTATTCACTATCAAGAACTGTGTCCTTTCAATCACCCAAGCCAGAGCTCTGGGAGTCATCCCTAACGTCACCACCCCTTCCTGCTTCTCTTCTCCTTCTCTGTCCCTCCCCCATCTCCCCATCAGTCTAAGTTCAGACCTTAAATCCATACTAGGATTCAACAGCTTTTGCACACAACTGCTCTTTTCCACACAGCCATCCTTACATCCCATCCATTCTCTACAACACACTAGACTGATCCTTGTAAAAGAACGGCCTGAAATGCTCAAATTCATCTGGACCAAATACACCCTACAAGACCCTTTCCAAAGTGGCTCCAAGGCTCCACTCTCCATTTCTGGACCTACCTACTGCCCCTCACGGGCACCTGCCGCAGGGAAAAACCAGCTGTCTCATAGACACACCACGCTCTTCGGCGCCTTCACTGCACCATTCTCCCTGGTCTCTCTGCTCACAAAGAGTTTCCTGTCCCACTCCTATCCTCAGCTGCCTGGTCCCTTCCAACTCACTCTTTCAGGCTCAGACCCTGCCCTATTCCCTAGGGGTAAGTCACCTCTGTGGACTTAGGTACCCCTAATAGAGCCCAGCATCTTTTATGCACTGGTTAAAACTGGAGTTAAGCATCATTTCCCCTCCCAAGACTGAGAGTTTTGAGAGATGTGAAAGGAATCCTCTTACGTCTGACGTTTCATTATCTAACACTATGCCTTGTATATCGATATGTATCTGGTGAATGCATAAATGAGTAAAAACCAGTCCAATTAAGTTTGACTCAAACACTGCCAAGCTGCTAGTGGCTGATTATGTGTGAATAAGAGACTCACAGCTCTTTTTAGAAGAGGTCACAGAAAATATCATAAGGCCACTCTGGCTGCAATTCCCAAGTGTTGAATACAGAAGTCGTGGTGTTCCCCTGTGTGGCCATGTTACAGATTGGCTCTTTTACAGTTTGTTTTTTTTTTAATTGTCTTGTGTGGTTTTACTGCCTGTGATCTATAACATGCACTACTTCAATATTAAAGTCTCCCAAAAGCTTCAGCAAGTTCAACCACACGGGGGTGATGGAAAAATGAGTACAGGTCAGGGTGAAAAGCCAGAGTGAGTGGAAGAAACATTAACAGCAGTGACTGAGTCACAAATACCTCAGGACCTGAACCTCAACGACGCATCTGAATGCCCTTTATTTCTTAGGGAACAAATTCACAGGAGAGCTTCCATATGCAACCCTGGAGCTCCCTGCAGACTGAAATAACACATGTAGCAGTGTTGACTAGTCACAGCTTTTGGTCCTTTTAGAAAATCAACTGAAGTTGATTTGTAAGTGTTCTCTTACAAATGAACACTAGAACAAAAGATGCAGGGACTGGGTCCTATGAAATTAAAACAAAGCACAAATCTACTGTTGGTCAAATAAAACACTTAAAAAAAAAAACTTGCCTACTCCATGAGGTTCATATGGTTTCAAGTGCTCTGTAGTTTACACGCATGCACCCCAATCAGGCCAACTTTCCCTGTCCTCTACCATAAAACCCACACTTAGGAAATTGAATTTTTCTTAAGTTTTTAATCACTCACAGACTTGAAAATTATACAGTCCTATAAAACCAAGAAGGGGGAGTAGGTTAGACATTAACATACCAAATATTATAACAATGACAACATCAAATATAATAACTCAAAACCCAAGGGATATGAAGAATTTTTTAATGGATTTTAAAAATTGTTTTATTTGGGGAAAAAAAAATGCTCCTTACAAAAGTGTTGCTGCAAATTACAGAGACTCTGCAACAAATATTAGCTCCAGTGTGAAATCGTGAGAAATAGAGGAGGTGCCATTCATGGTAAAGGGTTTTGAAAATATTGGACATTGGTTTTAAATTCTGCCCTTTCCCTCTGCACTTCGAGTGCAGTTAGAGAGACTAGGATGCAGATACAGAAGATGTGACACAATGTTCATTTTCTGAGACAACATGCTTACACCTTAATTGTGAGACACACATGTTCATTTACTTAAAAACCTCACTGTGACACATGACATCACTACAGTAATGTTCACTGCTGATTAAATCAATCTTGATTTACTTTTTTAGAAATCCCCTGAGAAAATCTCAGGTTGTTCTTTCTTGGATGAGAATGACGAAACTGCTGCTGCTGCTGCTAAGTCACTTCAGTTGTGTCCGACTCTTAGCGACCCCATGGACTGCAGCCCACCAGGCTCCTCCGCCCATGGGATTTTCCAGGCAAGAGTACTGGAGTGGATTACCATTGCCTTCTCTGAATGACGCAACTACGTGACATCAAACAGAGATAAAGTTTGCAAGCTTCTTCACTGCGTTCCGTTATCAGTGGATGGCCATATGCTTCGTATTTCACAATGCTAACACGTGGGTTTCTTTTCTGAGATCACTGAATGAACTAAGCTTTAAACTCTTCCTCCACAAAGATCTAGAAGACCGTGGGCACAGACCTTCAACCATCCCTTCAGTTCTATCTCAGGGTCCCTGTGGGGATGGAGTGAGACTGAATAGGATTATTTCAAGAAGCACAATACAAGACATCTATGCAACAAAGCTGGACGATATGAAGGCCCCAAATTACGCAGCAGAACACTAGGCCCCATAGACTCCCGGGCTCCACTCCTGGGTCCGAAACTCACTAATGTGCTCTTGAACAAGTGCTCTGATCTTTCTGCTTGTGCAAAAAATGATAACAAAGTAACCACATAAGGTCACTGTGGGGATTCAAGTAAATCGTGTATGTATTTCCTGGCATGGCAGCCAGCACACATAAGGGTTCTGTGTTAGCTATTCGTTCCATCCAGTAAGGATGTGGCAGACAAATCATGGAGCTATCTGTCCCTACAATCACCCCCACCCTCAAATTCAGCAGCGTCCCAGCCTTGAGGGGCTGTCTCTACCGTGTTGCACACGCACTGTTTATTTGGAGAACTGGTATCACCTTCCACGTGTTTCTCCCAGATGTCTGAGGCCACAGCTTTAGAAATACAATCAGCCCCCAACTCCCCAAGCCTACAGGGAAGATAATTCAAAACAGGAGAGATGACTGGGAAGAGTAAATGGTCTTCATTCATTTTATTCATACCATAAGTAGCCTGCTTTTCTGGTACTTATATCTTCTGACAGCTGGATGTTGGAAGAAAGTTGTCTGGAAACAGAGATGGTCACAGACAAGCAACAAACAGTTAACAGGGACAAGAAATAACATCATGCAAATTCTAAAGAATTAGTTGAAAGTAACTTCTGGCCCCAACTGGAGTCACAGAAGTGACTGAGGAAGACTTGTATTATCGAATCACCCAGAGCAGAGGAACATTTGAAACGTAAAAGCACTTGAAAGAGTAAAAGGAATATTGGTGCTCTGGCAGGAGGGCTAAAACTGAAGTAGAAGATATTTCAGAGAGATGTGGAAAGACTCAGCTGATGGCAAGGACCCTTTCTGACACCCTCCTGGAACCTTACACCCATGGACTTTTAAATTTTTTAATTGAGATATAATTAACATGCAAAATCATATTAATTTCAGGTGTACGACATAATGAATCAACATTTGTATATATTGCAAAATGGTCAAGATGAGTCTAGTTAACATCCATCACCATACACAGTTAAAAATAATCTCATATGAAACTTTTAAAATCTACTCTCTTAGCAACTTTCAAATAGGCAATACAGTATTATTAACCTTAATCACCATGCTGTACAGAGAATTTTTTATTTAAAAAAGCCAAGGTAGAATATCTGTCTTGAAGCACCTTTCAGTGGCAGGATACCACGTTTAATTAAATATTAAATCAGTCTGTAAGCTGCCTGTGGCCTATGTGCCCTTGACAGCAATTACATTTTAATATCTACAAAATGAGTTAATATTTACCAAGGGCCAGAATACTATGTAGATCTGGATGATACTCTAAGGAAGCCACAGGAAAAAAAGTAACTTTTCAATTATTCTCAACTTTTAGAAGTCAAGTAAGATGCTCAACAGGCTGTGGACCAGAGTTTTAATGAAATGCAGTCCACCAGTCCATGGGCAATTGGTTCTAGAACCCCCGAGGATACCAAAATCAGTGGATGCTCAAGTTCTTTATATAAAATAGCTTTATATCTGCACATAACCTTAAAGTACATTCCCTCACACACTTCAACTCTAGATCTCTTATAACATCTAATACAATGTAAATGCCACGTTAACATAAATATGTAAATGCTATATAAATAGCTGCTGGAGCAAAGTAAGTTCAAGTTTTGCCTCTTGGAAGTTTCTGGAATTTTAAAAATATATTTTCAACCCATGGTCAGTTGAATCTACAGATGTGGAACCTACGGATATGGAAGGCCGACTGGACAGCTCATACATGACCCCTGAAACTGCTTCCGACCACACTGTACTAAGGCCCAGAGGAAGAATGCTTATTTAACATGAAATATAAATTATTGCCATTCTGAACAAACAGTACGATATGCAGCAAAGTGTACATTCTCTCTCTCTCTGCCCCAGGGGTACTCTCCAGCTAGGACTGAACTCATGCTCACAGATGACGCAGATTGCAGATGAATGGCCTGCTTGTGGTGGTTCACTAGGCTGTGCGGATCCCGCAGCTTCATCTGCAGGCAGCAAACAAACCTGGGAGGGGCGGCCTCCAGCAGGAACCCAGGAACCGTAACACACCACTCTCTTTTTCTCAATTCTCTGAATATATGAGCAGGAAAGGAAAAAGCAATGGAATCCACTTCAAACCAAAGGATAAAACCCATTTCACCTGCTGGTATCTCTATCGTGTGCTAAGGTAGACAAGCCTTTTAACAATAATTATGAGAATAATAACAGCTCCCAGTCATGGAGAACTATGCTGTGAGTTAAGCACTCTGAATACTTTACAGCTAAATGTAAATTTCCTCATCTGTAAGTGAAAGATAAGAAGGCACCTATTTTATTATGTTATTATGAGGATTCCAGGAGAAGAGAAGAAAAAAGCACTCTGGAAGTTGAGGCAGCAGGGTTTGAAAGAGACATACATGGGTTAAAAGCCCAAATGAGATTTCTATGATTTGATCTTGCTGAGTTCTAGTTTCCTCTTCTCCAAAGTGGAGATGAAGCCACCACCTTGAAAAGGAATCGAAAGAGACGACTGGTCAAATACCAGCTGGTGTCTACATTACCAGGAGGGGTTCAAATGCTTATACCCTGTATCCTATGATACATGTGAACAGCTTCTGTTAACCTCTGTCTGCAGTCGTTCAATCATTCAATGTCAAGAGTATCCACAAAAGCACCTCCTTTTGTAACAATGATAATTTTACCCAGTTTAATAAGTCGGACACTGGTTTAACAGCTTTATATCTATGAACTCATTTAATCATCATCACAATCCAGGGAGGCAGGTACTGTAATCCCCATCTTACAGACAAACATACTCAGGCACAGAGTTCAGGTAACATGCCCAGGCTCAAACAGATGGTACCTGAGTTAGCAGCAAGTCTCCCTAGTCTATCCTCCTAACCTTGATGTGACAGAGTATATGGGGGTCAACCTGTTTGAGCTGCTATACTTGGATATATATCTTGAGATAAGCAATGGATGCTCTCACCACCAACTACAATGTGTTGAATAACTTATCAACTTCTGAAATAACATTTTGTGTGTTTTCTTAGAATTCCTTAAAATACTATGATTTTAAATGAGATGCCTTTTAAATGAGATGCCTGTAACTAGTTCATCTTGTTCCATGTGCCAGAATACTATAAATAAATGTGCTTCTTTTTCTAAGGAGCACCTAAATAAATCTCACATTAAACCACAATCCTGAGTTTTGCAATATAAGTTCAAATCAAAAGAAGATATATTAGGGCAGTCTGAATGTTATCTGTTTTATTAGACTAATGACTTCCATACCAAAAAAATCTGAATATTCTCCTTATCTCTAATATTCATGTCTTCACAGTCATAGCAGTACTGTATGGTATTTCAAACTATCCTTTTACAAATTTAATTAACTCAAATATTAAACATCAATGATGATAATCTATTTCTCTGCTTAAGAGGAATCTCTGGGGGAACAGATGAGAGAGAAAGGTTAAAGAATTCTGGAATTCTATCCTTCAAAGTAGGACAGGGCATCTACCTATAAATCATGCTCTTTGTTTATTAAGATAATTAAGCCTAACAGTACACTTAACTTTCAGACTCAACAATTGTCTGGCATGAACAATCTCCACTTTTTCTAAAACAAAGGGGATGTGTTCAAAGGGGTCCTCTGCAAGCTCCCTGTACAATGCATGCTATTTTAAAACATGATTTATGTGTCTAATTCCTGGAGCTGCCTTGAAAAATACACTGGGTTTTTCCTTGCATGCACCCTATTAGGAGAAGACACTCCAATCTGAAGAGTGCACTCTGTTTCAGACTGCAGGGCGCTATATCATGTCAGCATTTTCATTAAATACGTTCAAGCTGGACCTTAAACAAATGGAACGGAGAATCACAGCTGCAGCCACTGCAGAGAGACACACTTATCCGGCCGGGAGGCTTACATAAGAGGTGTAGGGCAGTCAGGGTGAAACCCAAGTGTCATCATCTGAACACGACTGCTTTGAGATTTGCTCACATTCTTCACATAAATGGAATCATGTAACACTGAGCGGATTTCTCATTTTATTTGCCTTATAGCACAAAACTGTAGGTTGACATATTAAGTTGTTTTCCCCTAAAGGATTGGGCTCTAATTAGGGAAAACTGGGAACTTCTGCCTAGAGGGAAAGTGGGATGCGCGGGAAGCCTGGAGGCCAGAGAAGCAATGATTTAGCCTCCATCCCTGAAGACCTAGGGCATCCAGGAATATTACTGGAGTCACTCCCCTGAGGACCTGGGACGGAGGTGACAAGAACCCCCTACCTCCTGTGCGGGCGCGCGCGCGCGCGCACACACACACACACACACACACACACACACACAGAATCAAGGAGCTCGGAACAAGCAATCAGCAGCAGGCGAAATGCCCTCGGAGCACCTGTCCTCTCACAGCACATTTCCAACTGGCACGTTCAGCAGAGACTGGAGCCAGCCCGCCAGGGACGGCTGCCTCTCCCCGCGTACCCTGTCCGCGGCTTTGCTTTCTCAACTCCTCAAGCTGGAGCCCCGCTAACAAAAGGTGCTTCCCACGACGTGAAGATAATAAAAACAAACCTCCCCTTCCCGCGGCGCCACCCTCCAACTTTAGAAACTACAGTCAACTTACTGGGATGCAGGCGACAGGGAGCCTTCAAGGGGGACCCCGCTCCGGCTGCGCAGAGCCCCGCTGGCCCCGCACTGCCCCGGCGGCTGCGGCGGGTGCGGGGCGAGGCGCTGCCGTTCTGCACCAGCCGCCTCGGCTCCGCGGTGCCCGGAGCCCGGCACTCGCTGGGGCGCACCGCCTGGCGGCAGCGGCGACAACGAAAGCTACACGGGTCCGCGTGGTCCCGAGCGCTGCCGCAGCCGCCCGCCCTGGAGTGCAGCGCTCCGAGCCCCTGGTGCGTGTCTCTGGCTCCGAGGGAATCGCGGCTCTACAAGAAAGGCGGCCGGGGAAAAGCCGAGTCGCTGCTGCCGGGAGAGCCGCCAGCCCGCTCCCAAGGGGTCTGTCACATCGCGGGCGCGGCGGGAAGCGAGCCGGCGAGCAGGCACCTCAGTTTGCACTCGCAGCCGCGCCGCGGAGAATGACAAGCTCCGAGGCGGTGCAGCCGTGCGGGGCGCGGGGTGCCACTGCGCATGAGCCCGGCTGGCTGCGGCACGTCACGGGGGGGCGGGACGGGGAGGGTTGGGAGGGACGAGAAGGGGCGGGGAGGGGTTGAGCCGGGCGGGGCCGGGTGGGAGCTAGATGCCCAGCTACGCTGCGGGAAGGTACAGGAAGTCTGCAGCCTGGGGTTCTGTGAACCTAAAGCTGTTGAGTTTGAACTTGTTTGCTCCAGAGTCCATTGTCCCTTTAAAACTACTCTTTACTCTAAGTGATCCTTTAGGGCTCTGGGCAAACCTACAAAAGTCAGTTTAACTCATGTTATGGTCTAACCTTAAAGAGCTGGGATTGAGGGGACAATGTACCTTGGCTGTACATTAAAATAACTTACTGAGCGAATAGGAGCCCTTTTGCCCTGACCGCACCCCAGAATCCAGAATAGAACGTACATGAGAATCTCTGGATGGGGCCCAGCTATCATTAGGCTGTAAAGCTTCCCAGTTGAGATCAAGGTACATTAGAGCTTCTTAAACTTTTAATGTGTGATAGAATCTTCTGGAGATTTTCTTAAAATGCAGGTTCGTATTCAGTGAGTTTGGGCACTGTGGGAAGGTTCTACATTTCTAACAAGCACTATTGATGTCAGTCTGGACCACCCCATCTTTACTACTCAAGTGTGGTCTAGAATCTAGAGCAGAGTTTTCCTTCTGCATGAGAATCACTTTTGTAGCTATCTGAAAATATCTCCAGGCCTTATCTTCAGTGGTTATGGCTCAGCCCTGGGCAAAGGTGGGACCCTGGAATTTCATTCCTAAGGAGCACTCTGATGAGTCCGATAGAGGGTAAAGCATCTGCCTACAATGTGGGAGACCCGGGTTCGACCCCTGGGTCGGGAAGATCCCCTGAAGAAGGAAATGGCAACCCACTCCAGTACTCTTGCCTGAAAAATCCCATGGACTGAGAAGCCCGGTAGGCTACAGTCCATGGGGTCGCAAAGAGTCCGACAGACTGAGTGACTTCACTTCACTTCAGATTATTAGACCAGCAATTAGGAGTTGGGAATAGACCTTTGAAGTGGGAAGCACCAAGCCTGGTGTTGAACTCAGGACATCCAAGCCCAAGTCTGACTCCCAAGTCCAAGTTCAGCTCCAAGCCCACTGGAGCTTTATATGATTATTCCAAATTTTCTGTAATTATTATGCATTACTTAGGAAAAATACATAAATCGCATTACATACATAACACACATGCTGTATTCCTTACACATATCATTTGTGTGTGTGTGTGTGAGTATATGTGTGTCTGACTATTTGCAACGCCATGGACATAGAATTTACCAGGCAAGAATACTGGAGTGGGTTGCCATTTCATACTCCAGGGGATCTTCCTGACCCAGGGATCGGACCCACATCTCATGTGTTTCCTGCATTGGCAGATGGGATCTTTATCAACTGCGCCACCTGGGGAGCCTACACATATCATTAAAGGAGGCTTAAATCTGGCCTGGGAAGAAGGTTGATTAGGAGAGGAGGTGTGGGTGTAGAGAGCAAAGTGATGGAGTAAGAAATGTTAGATGGCCTGTTTCATAGTGCACATAGAGGGAGGGATGCTTGGGAAGAAAGAAACCTTGGACTCAACCTAGGTCCTGGAAAAGTGACTTGGAGAAGACTTGGTCTCCTGGACCAAGGACCAGACTTGGCCTCCTGATTGGTACCATCAGGTGAAACTCAGTGTTCCAGAACATTTGAATGTATGACAAGTCATGTACATTACCTCACTGAAATCTCACAATGGTCTTATAAATTGAATACAAAAAAAAAGATTTATGCTCATTTTACTAATTTAAAAAAATTGCCTTGCTCACACAGTGGAACTTGAATGAGACTACAGATCTGTGTGTTAGATGCAGCTTCTATAACTCTAAGAAAAACGAGTAAGCTCTTACAAGGAAGAAGGTTTCTGTTTATTATTCACATCTGATTAAGGTTGTGCCTAAGTTCTGAGTTAGCAAATCTTTCATTTTTGGAGAGAAGAAATCCATTCTGCATCTTCACCCCAGTTTGGCAGCTGCACAGATTGGGATGCAAAATGTTGTCCTAACAGCATCTCAAGGGCTTCCCTGGTGGCTCAGATGGTGAAGAATCCACCTGCAATGCAAGAGACCTGGGTTCAATTCTTGGTTCAGAAAGATCCTCTGGAGAAGGGCATGGCAACCCACTCCAGTAGTCTTACCTGGAAAATTTCATGGACAGAGGAGCCTGGCGAGCTACAGTCCATGGACTTGAAAAGAATATCACCCCGCCCCACCCCTTGAGCCTCCATCCCTCCTAGCCACCCCCAATTGACTTTGAGTTCCCCTGTGGCTTAAATGGTAAAGAATCTGTCTGCAGTGCAGGAGACCCTGGTTTGATTCCTGGGTCAGGAAGATGCCCTGGAGAAGGAAATGACAACCCATTCCAGTATTCTTGCCTGGAGAATCCCATAGACAGAGGAGCCTGGTGGCCTACAGTTCATGGGATTGAAAGAGTTGGACATGAGTGAGTGACTAACACACTCACTCAAGATCATCTCAGTTTTAGGACATTACAGTTGCATAGTGCAGGCTTCACTGAGAGCTTCAAAAAGCAACACTCATGTTTTCTGGTGACAAGCATGATTACCATCCTCATTTTATCCAGGGCTAACCCTGGGTTGGGAAGATCTCCTGGGGAAGGAAATGGCAACCCACTCCAGTACTCTTTTCTGGAAAATCCCATGGATGGAGGAGCCTGGAAGGCTACAGTTCATGGGGTCGCAGAGACCAACACAACTGAGCGACTTCACTAAAGAAACTAAATGGGAGGAGGAGCCAAGATGGCGGAGGAGTAGGACGGGGAGAACACTTTCTCCCCCACAAATTCATCAAAAGAGCATTTAAACGTCGAGTAAATTCCACAAAACAACTTCTGAATGCCGGCAGAGGACATCAGGCACCCAGAAAAGCAACCCAACTCTTCGAAAGGAGAGAGAAGAAATACAGCTCCACCCACCAGAACACCGACACAAGCTTCCCTAAGCAGGAAACCTTGACAAGCCACCTGTACAAACCCACACACAGTGAGGAAACGCCACAATAAAGAGAACTCCACAAACTGCCAGAATACAGAAAGGACACCCCAAACTCAGCAATTTAAACAAGATGAAGAGACAGAGGAATACTCAGCAGATAAAGGAACAGGATAAATGCCCACCAAACCAAACAAAAGAGGAAGAGATAGGGAATCTACCTGATAAAGAATTCCGAATAATGATAGTGAAATTGATCCAAAATCTTGAAACTAAAATGGAATCACAGATAAATAGCCTGGAGACAAGGATTGAGAAGATGCAAGAAAGGTTTAACAAGGACCTAGAAGAAATAAAAAAGAGTCAATATATAATGAATAATGCAATAAGTGAAATTAAAAACACTCTGGAGGCAACAAATAGTAGAATAACAGAGGCAGAAGACAGGATTAGTGAATTAGAAGATAGAATGGTAGAAATAAATGAATCAGAGAGGATAAAAGAAAAACGAATTAAAAGAAATGAGGACAATCTCAGAGACCTCCAGGACAATATTAAACGCTACAACATTCGAATCATAGGGGTTCCAGAAGAAGAAGACAAAAAGAAAGACCATGAGAAAATACTTGAGGAGATAATAGTGGAAAACTTCCCTAAAATGGGGAAGGAAATAATCACCCAAGTCCAAGAAACCCAGAGAGTCCCAAACAGGATAAACCCAAGGAGAAACACCCCAAGACACATATTAATCAAATTAACAAAGATCAAACACAAAGAACAAATATTAAAAGCAGCAAGGGAAAAACAACAAATAACACACAAGGGAATTCCCATAAGGATAACAGCTGATCTTTCAATAGAAACTCTTCAAGCCAGGAGGGAATGGCAAGACATACTTAAAATGATGAAAGAAAATAACCTACAGCCCAGATTATTGTACCCAGCAAGGATCTCATTCAAGTATGAAGGAGAAATCAAAAGCTTTTCAGACAAGCAAAAGCTGAGAGAATTCTGCACCACCAAACCAGCTCTCCAACAAATACTAAAGGATATTCTCTAGACAAGAAACACAAAAACGGTGTATAAACTCGAACCCAAAACAATAAAGTAAATGGCAACGGGAACATACTTATCAGTAATTACCTTAAATGTAAATGGGTTGAATGCCCCAACCAAAAGACAAAGACTGGCTGAATGGATACAAAAACAAGACCCCTACATATGTTGTCTACAAGAGACCCACCTCAAAACAGGGGACACATACAGACTGAAAGTGAAGGGCTGGAAAAAGATTTTCCATGCAAATAGGGACCAAAAGAAAGCAGGAGTAGCAATACTCATATCAGATAAAATAGACTTTAAAACAAAGGCTGTGAAAAGAGACAAAGAAGGTCACTACATAATGATCAAAGGATCAATCCAAGAAGAAGCTATAACAATTATAAATATATATGCACCCAACACGGGAGCACCACAGTACGTAAGACAAATGCTAACAAGTATGAAAGGAGAAATTAACAATAACACAATAATAGTGGGAGACTTTAATACCCCACTTACACCTATGGATAGATCAACTAAACAGAAAATTAACAAGGAAACACAAACTTTAAACGATACAATAGACCAGTTAGACCTAATTGATATCTATAGGTCATTTCACCCCAAAACAATGAATTTCACCTTTTTCTCAAGCGCACATGGAACCTTCTCCAGGATAGATCACATCCTGGGCCATAAAGCTGGCCTTGGTAAATTCAAAAAAATAGAAATCATTCCAAGCATTTTTTCTGACCACAATGCAGTAAGATTAGATCTCAATTACAGGAGAAAAACTATTAAAAATTCCAACATATGGAGGCTGAACAACACGCTGCTGAATAACCAACAAATCACAGAAGAAATCAAAAAAGAAATCAAAATTTGCATAGAAACGAATGAAAATGAAAACACAACAACCCAAAACCTGTGGGACATGGTAAAAGCAGTCTTAAGGGGAAAGTTCATAGCAATACAGGCACACCTCAAGAAACAAGAAAAAAGTCAAATAAATAACCTAACTCTACACCTAAAGCAACTAGAAAAGGAAGAAATGAAGAACCCCAGGGTTAGTAGAAGGAAAGAAATCTTAAAAATTAGAGCAGAAATAAATGCAAAAGAAACAAAAGAGACCATAGCAAAAATCAACAAAACCAAAAGCTGGTTCTTTGAAAGGATAAATAAAATTGACAAACCATTAGCCAGACTCATCAAGAAACAAAGGGAGAAAAATCAAATCGACAAAATTAGAAACGAAAATGGAGAGATCACAACAGACAACACAGAAATACAAAGGATCATAAGAGACTACTATCAACAATTATATGCCAATAAAATGGACAACATGGAAGAAATGGACAAATTCTTAGAAAAGTACAACTTTCCAAAACTGGACCAGGAAGAAATAGAAAATCTTAACAGACCCATCACAAGCATGGAAATTGAAACTGTAATCAAAAATCTTCCAGCAAACAAAAGCCCCGGTCCAGACGGCTTCACAGCTGAATTCTACCAAAAATTTAGAGAAGAGCTGACACCTATCCTGCTCAAACTCTTCCAGAAAATTGCAGAGGAAGGTAAACTTCCAAACTCATTCTATGAGGCCACCATCACCCTAATACCAAAACCTGACAAAGATCCCACAAAAAAAGAAAACTACAGGCCAATATCACTGATGAACATAGATGCAAAAATCTTTAACAAAATTCTAGCAATCAGAATCCAACAACACATTAAAAAGATCATACACCATGATCAAGTGGGCTTTATCCCAGGGATGCAAGGATTCTTCAATATCCGCAAATCAATCAATGTAATACACCACATTAACAAATTGAAAAATAAAAACCATATGATTATCTCAATAGATGCAGAGAAAGCCTTTGACAAAATTCAACATCCATTTATGATAAAAACTCTCCAGAAAGCAGGAATAGAAGGAACATACCTCAACATAATAAAAGCTATATATGACAAACCCACAGCAAACATTATCCTCAATGGTGAAAAATTGAAAGCATTTCCTCTAAAGTCAGGAACAAGACAAGGGTGCCCACTTTCACCATTACTATTCAACATAGTTTTGGAAGTTTTGGCCACAGCAATCAGAGCAGAAAAAGAAATAAAAGGAATCCAAATTGGAAAAGAAGAAGTAAAACTCTCACTATTTGCAGATGACATGATCCTCTACATAGAAAACCCTAAAGAGTCCACCAGAAAATTACTAGAAATAATCAATGACTACAGTAAAGTTGCAGGATATAAAATCAACACACAGAAATCCCTTGCATTCCTATACACTAATAATGAGAAAACAGAAAGAGAAATTAAGGAAACAATTCCATTCACCATTGCAACGGAAAGAATAAAATACTTAGGAATATATCTACCTAAAGAAACTAAAGACCTATATATAGAAAACTATAAAACTCTGGTGAAAGAAATCAAAGAGGACACTAATAGATGGAGAAATATACCATGTTCATGGATTGGAAGAATCAATATAGTGAAAATGAGTATACTACCCAAAGCAATTTATAGATTCAACGCAATCCCTATCAAGCTACCAACAGTATTCTTCACAGAGCTAGAACAAATAATTTCACAATTTGTATGGAAATACAAAAAACCTCGAATAGCCAAAGCGATCTTGAGAAAGAAGAATGGAACTGGAGGAATCAACCTACCTGACTTCAGGCTCTACTACAAAGCCACAGTTATCAAGACAGTATGGTACTGGCACAAAGACAGAAATATTGATCAATGGAATAAAATAGAAAGCCCAGAGATAAATCCACGCACATATGGACACCTTATCTTCGACAAAGGAGGCAAGAATATACAATGGATTAAAGACAATCTCTTTAACAAGTGGTGCTGGGAAATCTGGTCAACCACTTGTAAAAGAATGAAACTGGACCACTTTCTAACACCATACACAAAAATAAACTCAAAATGGATTAAAGATCTAAACGTAAGACCAGAAACTATAAAACTCCTAGAGGAGAACATAGGCAAAACACTCTCCGACATACATCACAGCAGGATCCTCTATGACCCACCTCCCAGAATATTGGAAATAAAAGCAAAAATAAACAAATGGGACCTAATTAACCTTAAAAGCTTCTGCACATCAAAGGAAACTATTAGCAAGGTGAAAAGACAGCCTTCAGAATGGGAGAAAATAATAGCAAATGAAGCAACCGACAAACAACTAATCTCAAAAATATACAAGCAACTCCTACAGCTCAACTCCAGAAAAATAAACGACCCAATCAAAAAATGGGCCAAAGAACTAAATAGACATTTCTCCAAAAAAGACATACAGATGGCTAACAAACACATGAAAAGATGCTCAACATCACTCATTATCAGAGAAATGCAAATCAAAACCACTATGAGGTACCATTTCACACCAGTCAGAATGGCTGCGATCCAAAAGTCTACAAATAATAAATGCTGGAGAGGATGTGGAGAAAAGGGAACCCTCTTACACTGTTGGTGGGAATGCAAACTAGTACAGCCACTATGGAGAACAGTGTGGAGATTCCTTAAAAAACTGGAAATAGAACTGCCTTATGATCCAGCAACCCCACTGCTGGGCATACACACTGAGGAAACCAGAAGGGAAAGAGACACGTGTACCCCAATGTTCATCGCAGCACTGTTTATAATAGCCAAGACATGGAAGCAACCTAGATGTCCATCAGCAGATGAATGGATAAGAAAGCAATGGTACATATACACAATGGAGTATTACTCAGCCATTAAAAAGAATACATTTGAATCAGTTCTAATGAGGTGGATGAAACTGGAGCCTATTATACAGAGTGAAGTAAGCCAGAAGGAAAAACATAAATACAGTATACTAACGCATATATATGGAATTTAGAAAGATGGTAACAATAACCCGGTGTACGAGACAGCAAAAGAGACACTGATGTATAGAACGGTCTTATGGATTCTGTGGGAGAGGGAGAGGGTGGGAAGATTTGGGAGAATGGCAATGAAACATGTAAAGTATCATGTGGGAAACGAGTTGCCAGTCCAGGTTCGATGCATGATGCTGGATGCTTGGGGCTGGTGCACTGGGACGGCCCAGAGGGATGGTATGGGGAGGGAGGAGGGAGGAGGGTTCGGGATGGGGAACACATGTATACCTGTGGCGGATTCATTTTGATATTTGGCAAAACTAATACAATTATGTAAAGTTTAAAAATAAAATAAAATTGGAGGAAAAAAAAAAAAAAGAAACTAAATGATTTAGACAAAATCCAGGCAAGAGCCAGTCTCAGGCCTCGGTCCTTCTTCTCTGTTCTCCTGTCACTAAATGACCTCCTGAATATTGTTTTTCATTTCCAAATTTTTACTGATTTTCCATCAGTAAGTTAGAACCAAAGATATTACAGAATCATTCCTTGATATAGAACCAGAAGTGTCAGGAACAATTCTTGTAGTAACTGTTCTGGACTATATTTCCAATGTAGAGTAAAGTTTTGGAAGAAAGTGCATGATATTTGGGCTTCCCTGGTGGCTCAGATGGTAAAGAATCTGCCTGCAAAGTGAGAGACCAGGGTTGGATCCCTGGGTCAGGAAGTTCCCCTGGAGAAGGGAATGGCAACCAACTCCAGTATTCTTGCCTGGAGAATTCCATGGACAGAGGGTGGGATATTTATACACAGTCTACCAATCCAGAAGTTTGCTTCAGAATGCTGTATTGTAAACTACGTCCGACCCACCCTTGTCTTTCAGTTCAGTTCAGTTCAGTCACTCAGTCATGTTCAACCAATCGTGACCCCGTGGACTGCAGCACACTAGGCTTCCCTGTCCTTCGCCAACTCCTGGAGCTTGCTCAAACTCATGTCCTAAATTGGTGATCCCATCCTACCATCTTATCCTCTTTTGTCCCCTTCTCCTCTGGCCTTCAATCTTTCCCAGCATCAGGGTCTTTTCCAATGAGTCAGTTCTTTGCATCAGGTGGCCAAAGTATTGGAGTTTCAGCTTCAGCATCAGTCCTTCCAATGAATATTCAGGACTGATTTCCTTTAGGATGGACTGGTTGGGTCTCTGCAGCCCAAGGGACTCTCAAGAGTCTTCTTCAACACTACAGTTCAAAAGCATCAATTCTTTGGCGCTCAGCTTTCTTTACAGTCCAACTCTCACATCCATACATGACTACTGGAAAAACCATAGCTTTGACTGGACAAAACTTTGTTGGTAATGTCTCTGCTTTTTAATATGCTGTCAAGGTTGTTCATAGCTTTTCTTCCAAGGAGTATCTTAATTTCATGGCTGCAGTCACCATCTGCAGTGATTTTGGAGCCCCCCAAAATAAAGTCTGCCACTGTTTACACTTTTCCCCATCTACTTGCCATGAAGTAGATTGCTGGGACCAGATGCCATGATCTCAGTTTTCTGAATGTTGAATTTTAAGCCAAGTTTTTCATTCTCCTCTTTCACTTTCATCAAGAGGCTTTTTAGTTCTTCTTCGCTTTCTGCTGTAAAGGTGGTATCATCTGCATATCTGAGGTTATTGATATTTTTCCTGGCAATCTTGATCCCAGCTTGTGCTTCATCCAGCCCAGCATTTCTCATGATGTACTCTGCATATAAGTTAAATAAGCAGATAAGCAGGGTGACAATATACAGCCTTGACGTACTCCTTTCCTAATTTGAAACCAGTCTTGTTCCGTGTTGAGTTCTAACTATTGCTTCTTGACCTGCATACAGATTTCTTAAGAGGCAGGTCTGCTGCTGCTGCTGCTAAGTCGCTTCAGTCGTATCCGACTCTGTGCGACCCCATAGGTGGCAGCCCACCAACCTCCCCCGTCCCTGGGATTCTCCAGGCAAGAACACTGGAGTGGGTTGCCATTTCCTTCTCCAATGCATGAAAGTGAAAAGTGAAAGTGAAGTCGCTCAGTCATGTCCGACTTTTTGTAACTCCATGGACAGCAGCCCACCAGGCTCCTCTCTCCATGGGATTCTCCAGGAAAGAGCACTGGAGTGGGGTGCCATTGCAGGTCAGGTGGTCTGGTATTCCCAGCTCTTTAAGAATTTTCCACAGTTTTGTGGTGATCCACACAGTCAAAGGCTTTGGCGTAGTCAATAAAGCAGAAATAGATGTTTTTCTGGAACTCTCTTGCTTTTTCTATGATCCAACAGATGTTGGCAATTTGATCTCTGGCTCCTCTGCCTTTTCTAAATCCAGCTTGAACATGTGGAAGTTCATGGTTCATGTACTGTTGAAGCCTGGCTTGGAGAATTTTGAGCATTACTTTGCTAGCATGTGAGATGCGTGCAATTATGCAATAGTTTGAACATTCTTTGGCATTGCCTTTCTTTGGGATTGGAATGAAAATTGACCTTTTCCAGTCCTGTGGCCACTGCTGAGTTCTTGAAATTTGATGGCATATTGAGTGTGGCCCTTTCTCAGCATCATCTTTCAGGATTTGAAGTAGCTCAAGTGGAATTCCATCACCTTCACTAGCTTTGCTTCCTAAGGCCCACCTGACTTTGCATTCCAGGATGTCTGGCTCTAGGTGAGTGAGCACACCATCATGGTTATCTGGGTCATGAAGATGTTTTTTGTATAGTTCTTCTGTGTATTCTTGCCTTCTTGTATTCTGTCTCTTCTTAATATCTCTGCTTCTGTTAGGTCCGTACCCTTTCTGTCCTTTATTGTGCCCATTTTTGCATGAAATGTACCCTTGGTATCTCTAATTTTCTTGAAGAGATCTCTAGTCTTTCCCATTCTATTGTTTCCCTCTATTTCTTTGCATTGATCACTGAGGAAGGCTTTCTTATCTCTCCTTGCTTTCTTTGGAACTCTGCATTCAAATGGGTATAGCTTTCCTTTTCTCCTTTGCCTTTCTCTTCTTGTCTTTTCTCAGCTATTTGTAAGACCTCCTCAGACAACCATTTTGCCTTTTTGCATTTCTTTTTCTTGGGGATGGTCTTGATCACTGCCTCCTGTACAATGTCACGAACATCTGTCCATAGTTCTTCAGGCACTCTATCAGATCTAATCCCTTGAATCTATTTGTTACTTCCACTGTATAATCGTAAGGGATTTGATTTAGGTCATACCTGAATGGTCTAGTGATTTTCCCTACTTTCTTCAATTTAGGTCTGATTTTGGCAATAAGAATTTCATGATCTAAGCCACAGTCAGCTCCTGGTCTTCTTTTTGCTGACTGTATAGAGCTTCTCCATCTTTGGCTGCAAATAATATAATCAATCTGATTTTGGTATTGACCATCTGGTGATGTCCATGTGTAGAGTCTTCTCTTGTGTTGTCAGAAGAGAGTGTTTGCCATGACCAGTGAGTTCTCTTGCCAAAACTCTGTTAGCCTTTGACCTGCTTGTTTTGTACTCCAAGGCCAAATTTGCGTGCTATTCCAGGTATCTCTTGACTTCCTACTTTTGCATTCCAGTCCCCTATAATGAAAAGGACATCTTTTTTGAGTGTTAGTTCTAGAAGGTCTTGTAGGTCTTCATAGAACCATTCAACTTCAGCTTCTTCAGCATTACTGGTAGGGACATAGACTTGTATTACTGCGATATTGAGTGGTTTGCCTTGGAAATGAACAGAGATCATTCTGTTGTTTTTGAGATTGCATCCAAGTACTGCATTTTGGACTCTTGTTGACTATGATGGCTACTCCATTTCTTCTAAGGGATTCTTGTCCACAGTAGTAGATCTAATGGTCATCTGAGTTAAATTCACCCATTCCAGTCCATTTTACTCCCAATGTAAAGACAATGTAACATCTTTACTTCAATTAGAACTACTCCTCTCTGTGATTATGAAAAAATTAATAAATGAACACCCTAATTAAAAGAGAATTCTCTGTAAATTAGGGAGTTGATTGTGGAACTCTGTTAGTTCAGTTTTTAATAAGAAAATATTTTAAAGAAAAAAAAAATCATAAAAAAGTCAGCATAATAGTCATGTTGGGATTTTTAGGAGAGGTGTCCCAACTTGTGATCCTGTTTTCTGAAGTGTTAGAAACTCCAGTCAAATTATTTATTTGTAGAATGTATGAATTCATTTGAATATTGACTTTTTGAGAACCAGGATTTAATTTTATAAAAAGTTAATTAGTTTGACCCACTGCCATTGTATTTTGAGCCACTATCACTGGCATTAAACACATGAAATATATAACATTGCTTTAATATTGACCGTGTCTTAATATTGATTGTGTCTGATTTAGAACTTGTTTCTCATTAGCTTCTGTTGTTGTCTGGCAAGAATAGCAGCAATGTTTCCCCCCCCCCCCCTCTGAGATTTGATTTCCTTATGGGTCAGCAAAGCCTGCTCTTTGGCTTAGAATTTCTTCATTCAATGCCTCTAAAAGTCCCAATGGTAAGGATTTCAATTATACAGATGCTAGCAACTCCATTGAACCTATTTTCTGCTCATTAAAGAAACTGTACCTCGAATAGATTCTTATTCAATTCTTTCTGCTAAGAATCACAGGTTGATCATTGCGCTGAGAGGTTCTGGCCCCCCAGTTTTTTGTATTTGTTAATTACATTTCTTTATCCATCTCACTCAAAGAGATTCTTTGACATGAAAATCTTCTACCTTCTGCCTGCTTCATAGTTACAGTCCAGCTCAGAGAACTGTGGGGAGTCCAGGTGACTGGCAAAGCTGAGACAAAAATGGGAACATAGAATTAGATTTCACTTGGAAAGAATGAGGTTGCCATAAAAGGTTAATACAAGTTGTGCTTGATTTCTGGACATGGCTTATTACCAAGTTTGCCTTGTTTGAACACATGCAGCTGCTAGTAAATTCCCTAGAAATCATAACTGAATCCCTGGTGGGATATGGGGGTGGGAGGAGGTGAGACTGGGGATAGTTAGGTGAACATTCTGTTTTGTTCTGTTTTTTATCCTGAGCAACTTTTGGAATCTATTGAAAAGCTAAATTCCTCTTTCCCTGACATAGGAAAATTAAGAAGTGCCTGAATTTCAAATGCTACTTCTCAATTGTTTGTGCTAAATTCTTTAGAACTTAGAGCAGCCTGATTTTCAGGCTAGCTCCAAAATGTTTTTTTTACAATAAATTAATACAGTGTTCAATGGCAACTCCGAGCCTGAAAGGAAATAGGTGCTGGGGGAAGGTTCTGGCCCAATGATAAGAGTGGGGTCTGGGGCAGGGGAGAATGAAATTTAGGGGCCAAAGAGGAAGACTGCCTATGGTCTTGGTGGCTGAGAAGCAGAGACTGATAAAGATTGTTTATCAGTAGCTTCTGAGATAAACTTGGGATAACTATTGGCCTGTGACCAAGAAAAGAAATAGCAGTTGAAACTGGACCTGCAGCTTAGTGCTTACATCTAGTAAAAGTGTAAAGGGCCTCACATTTGTCTTAATCTATAGGAAAGAATGATCAGAGACTACTAAATAGGTTATAAATCCCTTACAAATGGATAAATACTTTAAAGAACTGTTACAGAAATGTACCTTAAATTTTAATGTCTGAGAATTACCTACCCCTCTCTCCCAGACATGTTACCCACTAATAGAAGGAGAAGGTAGCCAGTGGAGAGGCCATGGGCACAGTTAGAACCACACATAGTTGGCTGGCCCTGGCTTCTGGTATCCCTATCTGTCAGCTACAATCTCATGACTACCATCTTTGATTACCTAACATGGAGTAACAATAGTTTTAAGCACATGTATGTGTGCTCAGTCATGTCTGATTCTTTGTGATTCCACGCTCTGTAGCCCTCCATGCTGCTCTGTCCATGAAATTTTCCAGACAAGCACACTAAAGTGGGTTGCCATTTCCTGCTCTAGGGGATCTTACTGACCTGGGGATTGAACCTGTATCTCCTTCATTGGCAGGCAGATTTTTTATCACCGAGCCACCTGGAAAGCCCATAGTAAGTTCCTAATGAATGCCAGATATTAGAATTAACTTTTTTTTCCTCCTAGAGTCAAAATCTGCAGCTAGATGTCTCCTAATGCCTGTTTTATCATTTTAATATAAGCAGTGATTAACTGTGGTTCATCAGAGAGTGCTTTCCCTTTTTGACAGAAGACTTAGGAGTGACTTTAGGGCTCCTCTGAGAATAGGGAAACCTTGTAGAAAAGGCTTTCAGGGGAGATCAAGACAAAGCCTGCTAATGTTACTCTGTGGCCTCACACGTACTGCAAAGGAAAAGGCAGGGCTTAGGACTTGACACTTCCAGATCTTTCTAATGGGAGAAAGGAATTATGGTGGGAAAAGAGACAGTACTTATAAAAGTGAGAGCAGAGAGTGCCTTAAGAAGATGTCTTTATATTACAGATTATTCCCATCACCCTTTGTCATCCTAACCTTACATAGTCCTTAAATTTCTATCTTGATGTCACTGCTTAAGGTTTGTGGCTTTAAAAGTAATGGGAGGATGTGTTACTCATAATATTGACAGAGATTCCTTTGTTCACTTTTTACTTGTTCTGTCTTCATCACTTCCATAGAATGTAATTCTCACACACTCCAGTTGGAAGTACGAAGTCCATTTAGGACTGGAGGGATATGTGCTGTTTACTTGAATTTCTTCCTCAGTCTGCCTAAGCTTACTTATCTGCAAAATGAGAATGTTTAAGGTGGCTGTTATTATTCTCGGAAAGAGTCAGCTATTTACCTGTTCCTTCTCCCCCATGAAGAAGGAGCATTTAGTTTCTGCTGAACTCTCTTCCCTTCCTTATGCCCAAAGAGGAAAACACTTTCTAGAGTGGGGTGTTAGGAAAGACTAGGGAGAATGAGGGCCCCTCAAAGTTTCCACATACTTGGTGGCCAAACCTACTATTCTGAACAAGCTACTGAAGCTCTTAGAATTTGAGATGTTACTTGTACGGTTGGTGGTCACCCTCCTAGTGGAATCCAACCGTATTCTTTGAGGGATGGAAAAAAGCACAAGCACGTAGCCCGATACAACAGTAGACCTTGGAGATTTCACAGAAATTCACACAGAAGAATTCCCAGAGGCAAAACCCATAAAATAAACCATCACTCCAAGACATCTTGTAAAAACAGCAGTTGGTTTCAGAAATATTTAATCCCAAATTCCACTGAAGTGCACATGGCATTTCCTGTTTCTGGAAACAGAAGAAAATTAAGCTCTGCTTGAAAGAAAGACAGCAGAGCCAGATGTTGGTGTTGGTAATGATCTGCAGAGCCTGACGCTCATGTGGCAGCAGTCCGGGAAACACATGACAGCTGTCTGAAGCCATGGGAGCCTAATTTCTCTTGGCTAGAAAAGAAACAAAGTGTACAGGCTGTGTTGTTTATATATACAATGGACAGCTGAGCCCAAGAGACATGATTTTGGTTTGTAGAGCCAGTAACAGCAATTTTAAATATTATTTATATTCCTTTGACAAACTTTCTCCAAATCACTTATTCAAGGAATGTTCAGTATCCAACCAACTACAATGCCATTCTAAAGTGATTTCTTTTCCCCAGAAAATGCTAGCCTATTAGATTTAAAAAACCAATTATAGGCAATTTGATAGTGGTTTGCTTTGTCTATATTAGCAATTAGAATTTTGTTCTGAAAATACATGATTGGGCGTCTTGATAAAAAGAGCCTTGGGTATACAATGGTGATTAAAACCTACTTTATCTTTTATTTTACCCCACCCGGATTCTTCTGCTTTGGTCAAACTGGTTTGCTCTTCTTCATTGCTTCACATCCTTTGAGGTTTATTGCTTTAGTGTGTTTCCCTGTTTAGTTTTTTGATTCCTTGCATTATTCAATTATATTCAATTTGACTTTTACAGGGATAAAATTTTCCCATTTCCCATTTCCCCTCTTTTAAAAACTTGTAATATAATTGACCTAGAACACTATGTTAATTCCAGGTGTACAACATAGTGATTCAATATTTCTATCAGATCAGATCAGATCAGTCGCTCAGTCGTGTCCAACTCTTTGTGACCCCATGAATCGCAGCACACCAGGCCTCCCTGTCCATCACCAACTCCCAGAGTTCGCTGAGACTCACGTCCAACGAGTCAGTGATGCCATCCAGCCATCTCATCCTCTGTCGTTCCCTTCTCCTCCTGCCCCCAATCCCTCCCAGCATCAGAGTCTTTTCCAATGAGTCAACTCTTCGCATGAGGTGGCCAAAGTACTGGAGTTTCAGCTTTAGCATCATTCCTTCCAAAGAAATCCCAGGGCTGATCTCCTTCAGAATGGACTGGTTGGATCTCCTTGCAGTCCAAGGGACTCTCAAGAGTCTTCTCCAACACCACAGTTCAAAAGCATCAATTCTTCGGCGCTCAGCCTTCTTCACAGTCCAACTCTCACATCCATACCTGACCACAGGAAAAACCATAGCCTTGACTAGACGAACCTTTGTTGGCAAAGTAATGTCTCTGCTTTTGAATATGCTATCTAGGTTGGTCATAACTTTCCTTCCAAGGAGTAAGTGTCTTTTAATTTCATGGCTGCCGTCACCATCTGTAGTGATTTTGGATCCCAGAAAAATAAAGTCTGACACTGTTTCCACTGTTTCCCCATCTATTTCCCATGAAGTGATGGGACCGGATGCCATGATCTTCGTTTTCTGAATGTTGAGCTTTAAGCCAAATTTTTCACTCTTCACTTTCACTTTCTTCAAGAGGCTTTTGAGTTCCTCTTCACTTTCTGCCATAAGGGTGGTGTCATCTGCATATCTGAGGTTATTGATATTTCTCCCAGCTATCTTGATTCCAGCTTGTGTTTCTTCCAGTCCAGCGTTTCTCATGATGTACTCTGCATATAAGTTAAATAAACAGAGTGACAATATACAGCCTTGACGAACTCCTTTTCCTATTTGGAACCAGTCTGTTGTTCCATGTCCAGTTCTAACTGTTGCTTCCTGACCTGCATACAGGTTCTCAAGAGGCAGGTCAGGTGGTCTGGTATTCCCATCTCTTTCAGAATTTTCCACAGTTTATTGTGATCCACACAGTCAAAGGCTTTGGCATAGTCAATAAAGCAGAAATAGACGTTTTTCTGAAACTCTCTTGCTTTTTCCATGAACCAGCGGATGTTGGCAATTTGATCTCTGGTTCCTCTGCCTTTTCTAAAACCAGCTTGAACATCTGGAAGTTCATGGTTCACATATTGCTGAAGCCTGGCTTGGAGAATTTTGAGCATTACTTTACTAGCGTGTGAGATGAGTGCAATTGTGCGGTAGTTTGAGCATTCTCAATATATGTATATTTCTATGCATTACAAAATAATCACCAGGATGTGTCTAGTTCCCACATCGCCATATAAAGTTGTTACAATACTATTGACTATGCTCCCAGTGCTGTACAGTTCATCCCCATGAATCATTTATTTTGTAACTGGATGTTTATACCTCTTAATCTCCCTCACCTATTTCATTTATCCCTCTACCCTCACTCCTCTGGCAACTACCTGTTTGTTCTCTGTATCTATGAGTTTGTTTCTGTTGTTATGTTTATTCACTTGTTTTGTTTTTTAGATTCCCATATAAGTGAAATCATATGGTATTTGTCTTTCTCTGTGTGATTTATTTCACTTAGCATAATACTCTCTAGGTCCATTCATGTTGTTACAAATGGCAAGATTCGTTTTTTTTTATGGCTAATATTTTGTTTCTTTTCCTTCTTTTCCATTCATCTATCCATCCTAAAGGAGATCAGTCCTGGGTGTTCATTGGAACTACTGATGCTAAAGCTGAAGAAACTCTAATACTTTGGCCACTTCATGCGAAGAGTTGACTCATTGGAAAAGACCCTGATGCTGGGAGGGATTGGGGGCAGGAGGGGGACGACAGAGGATGAGGTGGCTGGATGGCATCACTGACTCAATGGACATGAGTCTGAGTTGGTGATGGACAGGGAGGCCTGGCATGCTGCGATTCATGGGGTTGCAAAGAGTTGGACACGACTGAGCGACTGAACTGAACTGATGAATGGACAATTAGGTTGCTTTCTTATCATGACTAATTGTAAATAATGCTACAATGAACAAAGGGGTGCATATATTTTTTGAATTAATGTTTTTAATCTTTTTGGAAAAACACTCAGAGTGAAACTGCTAGATCATATGATAGTTCTATGTAAAATTTTTTCAGGAAACTCCATATTGTTTTTCACAGTAGTCATATCAATTTGCATTCCCACAAATGTTGCACAAGAGTTCCTTTATCTCTACATCCTTGTAAACACTTTTTATTTGTTGTCATGTTAATAATTGTCTATTCAGGTCCTCTGCTCATTTTTTAATCTGTTTTTTTTTGTGTGTGTGTGTTTCTTGGTGTTTATTTTTATGAGTTCTTTGTATATTTTGGATATTAATCCCCTATCAGATATATCACTTGCAAATATCTATCCCATTCATTAGGCTGTCTTTTCATTTTGTTGAGAGTTTCATTTGCTGTGCAAAAAATTTTTAGTTTGATGTGGTCCCATTTGTTTATTTTTGCTTTTGTTTTCCTTGCCTGAGGAGGCATATCCCCCCAAAATATCGCTAAGACCCATGTTGATAATGTACTGGCTATGGCTTTTTTTTTTTTGATAATGTATGGCTAAGGCTATGTTTTTTTCCTAGGTATTTTTTGGGTTCAAGTCTTACATTTAAATCTTTACTCCATTTTGAGTTTATTTTTGTACATGATGTGGAACAGTGGTCCGGTTTCATTCTTTTGCATGAGCTGCCCAATTTTCCCAGTATCATTACTGAAAAGTCAGTCTCTTCCCCACTGTAAATCCTTACCTCCTTTGTCATGGATTAACCATCCATAGAGTGTAGCTTAATTTCTGGGCTCTCTATTCTGTTGCATTAAGCTATATATCTGTTTTTGTGCCAGTATCATATTGTTTTGACTACTGTAACTTTGTAGTATAATTTGAAATCAGGGAGCTTGATGCCTCCAACTTTGCTCTTCTTTCTCAAGATCACTTTGGCTATTTGAAATCTTGAGTTTCCACACAAATTTTAGGGGCTGCCCTGGTGGCTCAGAAGGTGGGGAATTCGCCTGCAATGTGGGAGACCTGGGTTTGATCACTGGGTTGGGAAGATCTCCTGGAGGAGGGCATGACAACCCACTCCAGTATTCTTGCCTGGAGAATCCCCACAGACAGAGGAGCCTGGCAGTCTATAGGGTCGCAGAGAGTTGGACATGACTGAGCGACTAAGCACACACAGATTTTAGAATTATTTGTTCTAGTTCTGAGAAATGCCACTAGTTTTAAAATAAGGATTTCATTGAATCTGTGGATTGCCTTAGGGAGTATGATAGTTTTAACTATTAATTCTTCCAATCCATGAACATCTTTCCATTTGTTTTCTTGTCTTCAACTTCTTTCATCAATGTCTTATAATCTCTGAGTACAGTTAGCTGTTAGTGTATAGAAATGCAACAGATTTCTGTATATTACTTTTGTATCTTGCAATAGTTTTTTGGTGGTATCTTTAGGACTTTCTTTACTGTAGTCTGAAAACAGTGATGGTTTTACTTGTTCCTTTCCAATTTGGACTCTTTTTATTTTATTTTTTCTTATCTGATTGTCATTGAATAAAAGTGGCAACAGTGGGCACATTTGTTTTGTTTCCTGATCTTAGGAGAAATGCTTTCAGCTTTCTACCATTGAGTTTAATGTTGACTAGGTTTGTCATATATGGCCTTTATTATGTTGAAGTATAATTTCTCAGTACCCACTTTGTTAGAAGTTTTTGTCATAAATGAATGTTGAATTTTGTCAGACTCTTTTTCTGCATCTATTGAGATGATCATATTTTTTTTCTTCAATCTATTAATGGGTAAACCACACTGATTAATTTGGAGGAATTGAACCCTTCTTGTATCCCTGGAATAAATCCCACTTAATCATGGTGTATGATTCTTTTAATGTATTCTTAAATTTTGTTTGTTAGTATCTTGTTAAGGATTTTTGCCTCTATGTTCATCAGTGATACTGTCTTGTAATTTTCCGTTTTTCTTTGTGGTATTGTTGACTGACTGTGGCACCAAAATGATACTGACCTCATAGAATAAGTTCAAAAATGTTCTTTCCTCTGCAGTTTTTTGGGATTTGAGAAGGGTGGTATTAGCTCTTTAAATGTTTGGTGGAATTCACCTTTGAAGCTGTCTGGTTCTGGACTTTAGTTTTTTAGGACTTTTAAAAAAATTGTTGACTCAATTTAATCAATCTGTTTATATTTTCTAGTTTTCTGATTCAATCTTGGGTGATTGTACATTTTAAGAATTTATCCATTTCTTCTAAGTTGCTCATTCTATAATAATCTCTTATGATCCTTTGTATTTCTGTGGTTTGGGGTTTAACTTCTTCATTTCTGATTTTACTTATATGAGCTTTCTCTTTTTTTTTCTTGGTGAATCTAGTTAAAGTTTTACTGATTTTGTTTATCTTTTAAAAGAACTAGCTCTTAATTTTACTGATCTTTTGCACTACTTTTTAAAATCTTTATTTTCATTTTTTCTGCTCTGATCTTTATGATTTCTTTGCTTTATACCAAGTTTGAGTTTTGTAGGTTCTTCTTTTTCTAGTTCCTTTAGGTGTAAGCTTAGGTTGTTTTTGAGATTTTTCTTCTTTCCTGAGGTAGCTTTTTTGGCTATAAACTGATAGCTCAGTTGGTAAAGAATCCACCTGCAATGCAGGAGACCCCAGTTTGATTCCTGGGTCAGGAAGATCTGCTGGAGAAGGGATAGGCTACTCATTCCAGTATTCTTGGGCTTCCTTTGTGGCTCTAAAGAATCTGCCCGCAATGCAGGAGACCTGGGTCCGATCCCTGTGTTGGGAAGATCTCCTGGAGAAGGGAAAGGCTACCCACTCTAGTCTTCCGGCTTGGAGAGTTCCATGGACTGCATAATCCATAGGGTCACAAAGAGTCAGATCTGACCAAGTGACTTTCACTTTCTCTTTTCCCTTATAGAACTGCTTTTGCTGTTTACTGTGGATTTTGAGTCATTGTGTTTCCAATTTCATTTGTCTCCATGTATTTTTTTTTTAAATTTCTTCCTTGATTCCTTCAGTGACCCATTGGTTATTTACCAGCATAATGCTTAATCTTCACATGTGTTTTGAGTTTTAAAAAATATATATACTTTATTTCTTTACTGTTGTGGTTTACTCAAGTTCTCCTTTCCAACCTCTTGTCTTTCAAATACTAGTCATACTTGAATGTCTAATACATGTCTCCACATGTCCATGTAGTTGACCTTGATCATCCTGGCTCCCTTGCTGGAGATATCTCTACTCCTGTGGGCATCTATAATACCTACTGTCTATATCATCCCCATGGCACTAATTCCAAATTCTCCCTGTTCCTAGCACAGAACTTCAAAAACCCTTGGACTTTCTTGATTGATAAGAGTGCTTTATGATATACATAATGAACCTCTTTGGGCCATGCTGGAGTTGCTGGTAGTAAGATACGGAGAAAAAACAACCATGTGCTTAGAAGTTGGAACTTTCAGCTCCACTCCCTGACCCTGGCGAGGGGAGAGAGAAGAGGTGGAGACTGAGCTCAATAAATGGCCAATGATTTAATCAGGCATGTTTGTGCAATGAAACATCAATTAAAAAAAAAGAAAGAAAGAAAGAAAAACTCAAGGCCGCAAGGTTTGAGGAACTTCCTGGTTGATGCAAATATCGATGACTCAGAGGGTCATGCACCTGACCTCACATGGACAGACGTTCCTATACGTTACTGTATTGAATACCTTACCCTGGTTGTTCTGTCCTACTTTACACTTATTTGGGGTTTTAACCAAAATACAATGAGAATAGTCTTAGAACCTTAAAAAGGTGATACTAAACTGATAATCCTAAATATATTTTCCTAAGTTCTCTGAGTCATTCTAGCCAATTACTGAATCTGAAGTAGCATCGTGGGAACTTCTGAATTTGTAGCCAAGTCAGACAGAGTATAGGTAGCCTGGAGACCCCACTTGCAGCTGGCATCTGATGTAAGGGAAATCTGTTAGGGACTTTGCATTTTAGCTTATAGTATCTGATGCTAACTGCAGTTATTATTAGAATTGAATTGAATTGTAGGACTCCCAGTTGGTGTCAGGGAATTGGCATCAGAACACAGAATTACCCTGTGTAATTAAAATACACATATTTTTATGTTGTCTTATTTATAGTGTTGATTATCATCGAGCAGAAATGACAGCATCTCAAGATGAGGAAGAGAGCAATTATAGCAGTATTTTCATGTCCACACCAGTCAATCTGATCAAGTTGATTGGTGGTCAGTGAAGTAATCAACACATTTTAGTATGAGCATTCTGTCTCCCCAGCTGGATTGTGTGCTTGTGGAAGTCAAGTCCACATTTCCTATGTCTTCATATTTTAAACCATGCTTCATGAATTATCTTAAAAAATTCTAAGTACTAATGACATGCTTTATGGTTGATATGATGATATACAAATAAGTACTTATTAATTATAATATTCATTTTTTCATTTCATGCCTACTTAACAATCTTGTTTCTACAGATATTACTTTTATATTTTTTCATTTCCTTATTTCACAAATAGGAAAAGATAATCCATAGACAAGCCTCTTTCCTAAAATCTCAGAGTAAGTCAGGACCACACCTGAAATTAAAAGTCCACCCCATTTGGGCTTCATTTGTGACTTAGCTTATCACACCCTCCTTAAGTATTAAGAGCTACTGGTCTTTCTTAGTTCCAATAATTCTATGAATGATAATAGTGATATAGCCATTGAAGTTCAGAAACAGATTTTATTATTCATAGTGAGCTTGTCATTCATTTTTTAATTTTTCATTTAGCCTTATGTTTATGCTAGTAATTAAACTCATTTTGCCAAATTAAGTCGGTGAGTCACTTATACTGATAGGAAATGTTAAGAATCTAGCTTAAGACACATACTTTTAAAAAGGAAAAGAAATAGAGTTCAAGCATTGACAAAACAGAAACACTTAAAAAAGATCTTGAGTATATAGAAATAACTGTATATTGCCTCTCTAGCAGGTTAAAATTTAGTTAGCTCTATTGAATTGCAGCTAGACTCACTCTTTGAGTCCTTTTCATATTTTATGTCAGAACTGAAACAATAACTTTGAAACCAGAGGAGTTTCTAATGACTTTGAGGGATACCGACTAACAATTTATTTCAGGAAGGAGAACAGAAGAGACATATGGCTTTAATTTATCTGATTTAATGTTACCCTTCAGAAGTAATCACTCGCTTTTCTACTGCACCAAACTTTTACTTTATTACTAACAGAATCTCTGAAAATGACAGCAACTGGAGTTAAGGAAGAGTCATTACCGTAACATTCCATTTGACAACATGCAATCATGTCCATTAAGAGCTTTAAATTGCCCTCAAATGTGTGGTAGGAAGCATCAAGGTTTATTTAACCCAATGCTGAGTACTAACAAGCTTGATAATAAACTTGCATGAACAGGCTGATTCTCAGCACATTTCCCTAAGAGTTTTATCTAAAATGGCAAACACGGACAGAAAGGATTGTTTCCTGGAGTCTTAAGTTTAGACGTACTTGTGAGGCTTTCTTTGAGTCAGAGCAGAGATTTTTGTGAAAATTTTGCAGTTAAGCAACCGATGGCTCAGTGGATGGAGAATCCATCTGCAGTGCAAGAGACCCAGGAGACATGGGTTTGATCCTCAGGTTGGGAAGATCCCCTGGAGGAGGAAATGGCAACCCACTCCAGTATTCTTGCCTGGGAAGGGTCTCTTGCCTTCTCAGTCCAAAGGGTGGCAAACAGTTGGGCATGATTGAGTGACTAAGCACAGACATTGCAATTAAGAGAAAGTCCATGGTCCTTTCTTTCCAGAAGACTCCTGGATAAGTAGGGATGTCTGTTCCATGTAAGCTTTGGTATGGAGGACTTGGGGACTTAAGTGTTTAAAAGAAACCCTCAGAGATTGGCCTGATTTTGATTACATCAACAGTATTTAATTCCAGGGGAGTCTAGTACAGTTATCTTTTGAGACCCACTTAGAGCCATTCCAAAATTCCAGAATTCACTGTCTAGACCAATCTAGACTCTTCTAATTCAGGAATGATATGGCCTGCTGTAGGTCCACACTCCTGGGGCAACAGGAGAATTGATGGAAGCTTAGTTAGAAAAAATGTGACCTGTTGTAGAAAAAAGGCGTGGTTGTGCCTGCAACAGTGTGGACCCCAAAGCAGTTTTTCTCTTTTTTTGTGGGAAAGAGAGAACCAGTAATTCAGCCCCCAGCACAGTGGTTAGCAGGGTAGGCTCTGGGGGTAGATAACCTGGTTTGTAAGCCTCCACTGACATGTATGTGCATGCTCAGTTGCTCAGTCGTGTCTGACTCTTTGCAACCCCACACACGGTGGCCCACCAGACACCTCTGTCCATGGGATTCTCCAGGAAAGAGTACTAGAGTGGGTTGCCATTTCCTTCTCCAGATATCTTCCTAACCCAGGGATCGAACCTGCATCTCCTGCATTAGCAGTTGGATTCTTTACTGCTGAACCAACTGGGAAGTCCCCACTGACAGGTACTAGACTCTTAATCAAATTGCTTTTACTCTCACTGTCTCGAGATTTCTCATTTGCAAAATGTAGCAATGGCTTTTCTTAATTGATATTTAATTACATGATCAATGAAATAATGGTTTTTAAACTTCTGGCAGTCTCTGAAACCTAGAAAGTGCTCAGATAACAACCAGAAAGTACTGGTGTGCTGGGTGAGATCTGTGCATTTTATATATGTAACTCATTTAATTTTCATATGTGAATTACTGCATTCCCATCTTATAGATGAAGAAATTGAGGCACATACAGACTAAGTAGTTTGTTCAAGATCACACAGCTGGCAAGCAGCAGATTACCACCACTCATTTTAAGCCAAGTCCTGTGGCTCCAGAGTCCATGAATTCAACCACGATTTTCTGCTGCTTATCTAATAAATAAGTGCAATGTCTTATTATTGTTATTTTCCTTCCTGTAAGTCTTTCCAACTCCATGACACTGACATGACCTCCATTGTCTCAGCTCTTTTGTTTGAGAAGAAGCAGCAGTTGTTCCTCCCTGTTGGTAAACCAGGGTAATCCATGACAAGTCACTTATCATTTGCATGATTCTCAAGGTGAAGGAAAAATAGTAGCCAGAAGAGCTTAGTGGCTTTCTAACTGATAAGGCTGGAAGAAGAAACAGGAAGTGTATAGTCTACCTCTTCTTCTTCTCTTTTAGGTGGAAGCTGCTGAGAAGTAAGCCATCTTTGGTGCTCCTCTCTGGGTTGTATGATGAGACAGATCTGTTCTGGGAGTTTACCCCTCCCCCCACTCCCCCACCCCCGCACCCGCAGCAGGGCAGCTGCTACTGCTGCTAAGTCGCTTAAGTCGTGTCCGACTCTGTGCAACCCCATAGACAGAAGCCCACCAGGCTCCCCCATCCCTCGGATTCTCCAGGCAAGAACACTGGAGTGGGTAGCCATTTCCTTCTCCAATGCATGAAAATGAAAAGTGAAAAGTGAAAGGGAAGTCGCTCAGTCGTGTCCGACTCTTAGCGACCCCATGGACTACAGCCTACCAGGCTCCTCCATCCATGGGATTTTCCAGGCAAGAGTACTGGAGTGGGGTGAAGCTTCTAATTCTGGAGAAGGCAAACCGGCTGTATCAGAATGCCTTCTGGCCAACATTGCTGTGTTAAGTCACCTCCTCTGTTAATATCCTTATTGGTGCATGCTAAGTTGCTTCAGTCATGTCTGTCTCTTTGTGACCCCATGGACTGTAGCCCACCAGTCCATATCTGACTGTCTGACTGTGATGTCCTTCCTCTGTCTATAGGATACTCCAGGCAAGAATACTGGAGTGCCGTGCCCTCCTCCAGGGAATCTTCCTTGTGGCCTCTATCTCCCTAACTTCTCTATCTATGTCTTAATTTATTTGCACTTCAAGTGAGGAAAAAAAAGACATTCATTATTGAGTACCTCTGATTTCTGACTTTCAAGAAGATGTTGACTCTTCCCCAAGGGCCCTCTGATTTTCCTGCTCAAATTGATGAATTTATACTGATTCATTCGCATCATTCTCTCATCATCCTCTGATGGTCCATTATTTTTCAGGGTGACTGTGGACTAAAGGAGCTGACTCTCACAGAGACTCTGAATATGTTAAAGCTCGGTCAATGAGTGGGAAGAATTTAATTTAATCATCATTTCATCCTCTGTGTGTGAAATGTGCTATAAAGAGATCTCAGTGAGTATGCTCATAATTACAAATGTATTATTTTAACTTATTACTTTAATGCTGAAGGAACTTGTTACAGTACATTGTCATCAGACATCTGATAAAAATAAAATGAGTATTAAAGTAGAACAAGTCTATGCTACATGAGATGCATGCCAGTTAACCAATTTATAAATAAAGAAAAGATGAAGTGGAAGGAGACCAAGTTCAGAGACATACTGCCCATTGATGGCCAAGTTGGATGTAGATGGGGGTTTTGAATGTACTGGGTAAGCCCATGATGTCCTACCTAAATAACATACAGCACAGCTCACATCTTGACCACTCTTAAATTTAGGACTCCCACAATAATATCATCTGTTCAGTTCAACTGGGCAAATATTTAGTTGACTCAGGCTTTCTATATGTTCTATATGCTCTATGTTCTGTTTGGGCAAAAGAGCAATGAACTGAACAAATATGGGTCATAACATCATGGAAAACAATGGAAAGAACCCAACTACACTTGTTAGTAAAATTTGTAATTGTTAGCAAAGAAATAGTTTCTAAAATTAAAAGTGTCATTATTTAATATATGTACTATGATTTTTATTGCTTTGTTTCTTACAATAGGAAAAAAATAAGAAAAAAATCATGAGCTTTCATCAACAGGAAATGGTTTCATAAATTATTATACTTTTACTCTATGGAATATTATGCAGTTATTTGATGGAATGAGATAGATGTATTCGAAGAGATTGGAAAAATGTGATGATATTAAGAAAAATTAGTTATATGTACAATTCCATTTTTGTAAAAATAAAACAGTGGGAGCAGTGGTATTCATATGTATATTGTACATGTTATTAATAGTTTAGCAAAGAAATAAGTAAGGAAGAAGTGTGTGCTCAGTTGGGTCCAGCTCTTTGCGACCCCATGGACTGTAGCCTGCTAGACTTCTCTGTCCATGGAATTCTCCAGGCAAGAATACTGGAGTGGTTGCCATTTCCTTCTCCAGAGCATCTTCCTGACCCAGGGATTGAACCCATGTCTCTTGCATTGACAGGCAGATTCTTTACTAACTGCCACAACTAGGAAGCCCAAGTAAGGGATGTGCATACCAAATTTTTAACAGTGGTTACATCAGCTGGGCAAACTTTTGAATTGTAATTCAGAGGAATAGCAGTTTTAATTAAGAGCATTGACCCAAATGAAAAACATTGAAAAAACATTGTGAAAAAGCAATTTTAAGTAGAAAAAAAAATAGACTACATTTAGACTAAGAAAAATAAACAGGATTATTGTAGAGATGAATGTGTCAAGATGTTAATATTTGCCTCAGGATAGAATAATGATCATTATAAGTGAATTTTTCTCTCCCTCTGGACACTTTTATGTATTTTCTATATTTTCTACAGAAACATGCATTAATGTAACAATCAGAAAGAAATACAATTATATAGAAGATGTTTGTGCCCTTTGACTTAATTCCAATCTTAAGTTTCTTGCTGAAAATAGAACATACAAGAAGAATCCAAATAAGAATAATTTCTTTTAAAAAGTAATTATGAGGTGAAACTATGCCCTTATTTCAGAATTAATTATTTAAAACTGTTTTTCTATAACTTAGTTTTGGATTTCCCAGTGCATTCAACAGAATTATTGGAATCTTCTATCCACTTCAATAAAGTAGAAGTTTATCTTTGAGCTCATTTCTATGTTCCAGTTCCACTTATTCTGGGTAAGGACCACTCCACATTGATCTATGATATCATGATATAAATTCATAAGAAAAAAAGAACACATCCCTCTGAAACTACACCAGTATTTTCCCTCTAGATATAACTGTTTAAGAAGAGGCATGCTCTAAAGTCAACCCCAAAATAATCAATAATGAGAATGCTTCCTGTGTAAAAAATTTACATTCACTGAGAAGCTTAAGGCTTGAATAATTGCTTACCATGTGAGTGTGAATTGTGAGGATAAAGCAGACAATCCATTTGGTAAACACTATTGATTGCCCGCCATGGTTCCTCTTCTCATTTCTGGGAAGTGCAGAGGCAGATGTAAATAGAAATTACACCAGGTGTGGTCGATGGATGCCCAGACCATGTCTGAGGCACTTGGGCTGAGCACCAGCGAGTGGGGACAGAGAGAAATAACATACACAGGAAAACACAAGGCTTTAGTTCCTAAATGGAAAATCTATGCTGTTAAAACCTGGCCATGGAGCAGGAAGACCTGAGATGGAATTCACTGGAACATGTCAATTAACCTCTGAGCAGTGAATCTCTGATTTGATCCGTGCTGAACTGAAAAAAGCTTAAAACAAACAAACAAAAAAACCCACAAGCTAAGCCTTTACAAAGTTATTGTGAGGATTAAAGGAGATGATATTTGCAAAATTGTATTTTATGAATGTGAAATTCAATAAATAAGATGAACACATCAATAATCAAGGGCATGTTACATCATTTGGGACACATATTGTGTCTTCTACTTGGTCTGCTGCTGCTGCTGCTAAATCACTTCAGTCGTGTCTGACTCTGTGTGACCCCATAGACGGCAGCCCACCAGGCTCCCCCGTCCCTGGGATTCTCCAGGCAAGAACACTGGAGTGGGTTGCCATTTCCTTCTCCAATGCATGAAAGTGAAAAGTGAAAGTGAAGTCGCTCAGTCATGTCTGACTATTAGCGACCCCATGGACTGCAGCCTACCAGGCTCCTCTGTCCATGGGATTTTCCAGGCAAGAGTACTGGAGTGGGGTGCCATCTACTTGGTCATTCCCCATTAAATATTTACTTTAAGTTTATTTGGTGAGTCAGGACATATACTGGTGATAAAGTGATGTTTTGACAGCTATTTTCATTAGAAAAACCAAGGTTCCCTGGGAAAGGTAAAATTAAATGGCAGTTACACTTTGGGACAGCCACAAAATACTAAACATCATGCAATCTCAGAGCCAGTAGGATAATATGTGGTCACTGATTCATCCTTCTACTTGTGGCTGGTATTTATGTTCTCATCTATTCTATCCTAGAACACCAATTCATTGCTTCAGTGTGCCTCATTGATTCAGTTATTCAGGCGGGAAATATAATTTGAGAACTGATTATGCTTTGGACACTCTACTAAGAGTTGTTGATTATGTAATTAAGGAAAGACAAGTAAGGAAAGACAAACCACTCCCTGTCCTTACAGAGTTTACAGTGTGGTGATACTTTCAAACTGTGGTGCTGGAGAAGACTCTTGAGAGTCCCTTGAACTGCAAAGAGATCAACAGTCTGTCCTAAAGGAAATCAATCCTGAGTATCATTGGAAAGACTGATTCTGAAGCTGAAGCTCCAATACTTTGGCCACCTGATATGAAGAACTGACTCATTGAAAAAGGCCCTGATCCTTGGAAAGATTGAGGTTAGGAAGAGAAGAGGGCAACAGAGGATGAGATGATTGGATATCATCACTGTCTCAATGAACATGAGTTTGAGCAATCTCTAGGAGATAGTGAAGGACAGGGAAGCCTGGCATGCTGCAGTCCGTGGGGTTGCAAAGAGTCGGACATGACTTAGCGATTGAACAACAACAAATTGTCACATAATCACATAAACCATTGTAATTATGACAATTGCTGGGAAGAATAGATATGTAATTGTACAGGAGCCTGTAATTTCTGTGTTTGGTTTAGTCAGAGAGGTCATGAGAGACTTCTCTGAGCAGAAGGTGTGTGGACTTAAATTCAAAGGATGAATGCTGTACAGTAGAAACTAGCACAATTTTGTAAAGCAACTATACTCCAATAAAAATTTTTAAAATAAATAAAAAAATAAAACATTAAACCACACAAAAAAATACAATTGTGAAACGACTACCTTCTGAATTAGCTGTGAACTTGGATAGGTAAAAAGTATTTAAAAGTAATGAATATGTTAAGTAGGAGAAGGCAATGGCACCCCACTCCAGTACTCTTGCCTGGAAAATCCCATGGACGGAGGAGCCTGGTGGGTGGGCTGCAGTCCATGGGGTCGCTGAGAGTCGGACATGACTGAGCGACTTCACTTTCACTTTTCACTTTCATGCCTTGGAGAAGGAAATGGCAACCCACTCCAGTGTTCTTGCCTGGAGAATCATAGGAACGGGGGAGCCTGGTGGGCTGCCATCTATGGGGTCACACAGAGTCAGACACGACTGAAGTGACTTAGCAGCAGCAGCAGAATATGTTAAGTAGTTCTTTGTTGGCAATTCAAAAAGAATATGCTATTATCGCTAGAGGGGAAGGTAATGTAATAACTGTGCTGTTTTTGCAACTTCTGTGAATCTTAAACTATTCCAAAGTAAAAAGGTATTAGTTGTATTCAAAAAGGTAAACAAATAAATATTTTCAAATATCAAAAAGAAGAAAACCCTAACAGAAAACAAAGAATGAATAGTAGTGGCCAGATGAACATAAGAGAGAAAAACATTCTAGGCAGAGGGAACAGCTTTTGTGAAGGCCATGCATGCAAAGGAGCGTTGCAGTCTGTGAATGGCTAAATCTCAGAGTTGAGGACTGATAGAAGATGAGGCTGGAGAGGTTCATGTGAGCTGCTGCTGCTGCTGCTGCTAAGTCGATTCAGTCGTGTCCGACCCTGTGGGACCCTATGACGGCAGCCCCCCAGGGTCCCCCGTCCCTGGGATTCTCCAGGCAAGAACACTGGAGTGGGTTGCCATTTCCTTCTCCAATGCATGAAACTGAAAAGTGAGAGTGAAGTCGCTCAGTTGTGTCCGACTCTTCACGACCCCATGGACCGCAGCCTACCAGGCTCCTCCGTCCATGAGATTTTCCAGGCAAGAGTGCTGGAGTGGGGTGCCATCGCCTTCTCTGTCATGTGAGCTGGAAACCACACAAACCACACAAATCTTGAAGGCTGTGTGAGGGATTAAGGTTCGGATTAGGATTCACAGGGTTTCAGAAGAGCAAATAATGATTGTAAATAAGCATGTCATGACCAGATCTGTACTTTGAGAAAAAAGAAATCAGTCTCTCTGCATTTGGAAAAATTGACCAAAGATGGGCCACAGTTGGTATATTAGTTTTCTATGGCTGCTGAAAGAAATGATCACAAATTAGGCATTTAAAACAGTATCACATTTTTTGCAGGTTGGAGGTTAGGCCCAGCAAGGCTTAGAGGAGTTCTCTGTTCAGGATCTCACCAGACAGGGATCAAAGTATTGGCGCGGCTGAGGTTCTCATCACAAGCTCACAGGTTGTTGGAATTTGTTTCTTTCTCACCTCCAAGCCCCTCTGGTCTTTGAGCCAATAATTCCCCCAGGTCAAGTCCAATCTTTCCAACTTCCCCTTCTGCTACCTCTCTCTTATTTCCTCCTCTGTCTTGGGCTGGAAGCTCCACTTGAAAGGGTGCATGTGATGATGTTGAGTTCACTTGGATAATCCAGGATACTCTCTCTATTTTAAAGCCAAGCTCATTAATAACCTTCATTACATCTGCAGAGGCCATTTGCCATGTAATATAAGTTGAATCCCCAAGGACAGAGGAGCCTGGTGGACTACAGTCTATGGGGTCGCAGAGTCGGATACAACTGAGTGATGAAGCACAGCACAGAAGTTATTTATAGTCATGACACTGGGGACAAAGGTCATGGCCCAAATTCTGCCTGCTACACTTGATATTCCCAGGTAGCTCAGCGGTAAAGCATCCTCCTGCCAATGCAGGAGACACAGGTTTGATCCCTGGGTTGGGAAGCTCCCCTGGAGGAGGAAGTGGCAACCCTCTCCAGTATTCTTGCCTGGGAAATCCCACAGACAGAGGAGCCTGGTGGAACTACAGTTCATGGGGTTGCAAAGAGCTGGATACGACTTAGAGACTGAGTACTGTAATCTCTACACTTGATATAGGGATACCAGTTAGAAAGTTATTCTAATAGTTCAAGCAAGAGAGGTTGATTATCAGGACAAAAGTAATGTTGAAAGATATGGGGAGAAGTGTCTGTGTTAAGTGAATCTTGAGAAAGAAGGGAGAGAAAGGTAAAAAGGAACATTCTGAGGTCTTTCTTGCTTACAGAGTTGGATGGGTGGGGAGCTCACTACTTAACAATGCAATTCGCTCCATTTTTGGACAGTTCTCATCATATATTCTCCTTCCCTGGACCTCTAGCCTTACTGCGCATTTCCAGCCCTTCTCTATCCTGCATTTCAAACTTAACCTGTTTATTCTTTTCTGCCTAGAGACAGCACCCCTCCAAATGCTGTTGGTCTCCTCCCATTATTGAGAACAAATGCCGAAGATCTGTTTCTCTAGTAATGTGTTTCTCATCATAGATAATGTATACATATGGCTTACAGCAATCCATTCAATACCAATATCTAAATCTAAGATAGTACACCCCAACCTTAGAACTAATCATGATTTATAAGTTATAGTTTATTCATCTTGATTATTTCAATGTATGTATTTTTTACTGAAAAGAGATAAAAATATACTCTTGTACAACCAAATTATTTTCCTTAGTGATATATGTTGGCAGTCCTTACATGTCACCATACATAGACTTTCTGGTTTGTTTAAAGAGTAGCACAATATTCTCTTTTTAAATGGATGTGCCATAATTTGTTTAACATGTCACTTATAGAGTGGCCAGTTTTTGCTGTTATAAGCAATGCTGTAATCCATATCTAGGTGCAAATGTCTTTGACTAGTTGTATGATATATCTCTAGGCTAACTTTCTAGAATTGAAATTCTTAGAATAAAAATTATATATGTCTAAAATTTTAATTATATACATTTAAAGTTATAACTTGCTGTAAACTGTCCTTCAGAAAGACTGTTGCTATATCTATATATAGCTTAATCTAGGAGTGTCAGGTGGAGAAGGACTGTGACTTCAGTTAAAAGGAAATCCTCTCAATGAAAAAAACAGATTGGATCAAGATTATCTCCTAAAGTAGTTTTGAAAATGTAAGATTTAACAAATATGAAACATTTGTCCCAGTGCTTCTGGTACTGTGTTATCTACCGGGGACAGTATAATGGTATTGGAATAATTCAAAGAATAGGAATTGAGTCCTTTCCTCAAGTATCCCTTGGCCTGCTCAGTAAACATGAGGCTAGTGAAAAGCATTAAGGGAACATGGTGGGGGACTGATGAGTTCAAGGAAACTTTCTCATTTGAGCTGAGCCATTTTGATGAGCAGAATTTTGGAGGAAAAAAGTTCTTGTGGGATAGAACCCAGTCATAAAAAAAGAAAAAAATGGAATTCTGCCATTTGCAGTAATGAGGATGAATCTAGAGAATATTATACTCTGTAAAATAAATCAGACAGAGAAAGACAAATACTGTATGACATCACTTATATGTGGAATCTAAAAAATAAAACAAATGCATGTATATAGCAAAACAGAAACAGATTTACAGGTACAGAGAACAAACTAGGGGTTACCAATGGGAAAGGGAAGGCGGGGGAAGAAGATAGGGGTGTGGGGTTTAGAGATACAAAGTGCTATGCATAAAATAAATAAGCTGCAAGACTATATCATTCAACATAGGGAATATAGTCAATATTTCATAATAACTATAAATGCAGTATAATCCATGTGGATTAGATTTTGAAGGTTAAATGTTGACATACTATTGAAATGTGAATTTCTTCATATGCCAAAGGCAATCAACCACTCAGTTGTCCCTGTGGTTTATAAAGGTTTCTAGGAGTGACTGCTCTCTTCCAAAGAATTCCAAGACTTTGGACTCAGTGGAAAATTATTTCAAAGTGACAGCTACTGATCAAGTGAACAACTCCACTTATTTACTTTATGATATTAGAGTACGAGCTCGTGCTATCTCTTTCATCTGCAAGGCTTTCTTTTACTTCAAAAAGAATATTATAAACAAAAGTACTTCACAGGATGTGGAGATGAAAACAAGTTATGAAACCAGTTTATATGTGACAGTTTAGGAAGAATCATGTGGGAAGAACAAATAATTCTTTTTTAGTTAAAAATTCCATATTTACACACAAGAGCATAGATGGGGAAATAGTGGAAACAGTGAGAGACTTTATTTTCTTGGGCTCCAAAATCACTGCAGATGGTGACTGCTGCCATGAAATGAATACATGCTTGCTCCTTGGAAGAAAAGCTATGACCAACCTAGACAGCATATTAAAAAGCAGAGACATTACTTTGCCAACAAAGGTCCATCTAGTCAAAGCTATGGTTTTTCCAGTAGTCATGTATGGATGTGAGAATTGGACCATAAAGAAAGCTGAGCGCCAAAGAATTGATGCTTTTGAACTGTGGTTTTGGAGAAGACTCTTGAGTCCCTTGGATTGCAAAGAGATCAAACCAGTCAATCCTAAAGGAAATCAGTCCTGAATATTCACTGGAAGGACTGATGTTGAAGCTCCAATACTTTGGCCACCTGATGCGAAGAACTGACTCATTTGTAAAGACCCTGATGCTGGGAAAGATTGAAGGTGGGAGGAGAAGGGGATGACAGAGGATGAGATGGTTGGATGGCATCACTGACTCGATGGACATGAGTTTGAACAAGCTCCGGGTGTTGGAGATGGACAGGGAAGCCTGGTGTGCTGCAGTCCATGGGGTTGCAGAGAGTTGGACATGACTGTGCTACTGAACTGACTGAGTGACTGTACAATTACTGTCAAGTTGTTTTGAATTTCAAAACATCTTTAATTAGGTGGTCATATGGTCAGCTCAAATATTCCATAGTTTTAATGGACCTACAGTTTTTCTTAATTGTAAAGTAATCTTTGTTCTCATCAAATCAGAGTAGTTGAGAACTATAAATTACTCCATCTAGTTTTTCAATAAGTTCATATTTCTTCACTCTGAATATTGATATGTATCTATTTAGTAGAGAAACAAATGGAAACATAGAAAATCAGAATAGAAAGTCCACAATGAAGTCTACATAATTAAATTTGAAAAGTAATCTGATAAAAACTTAAAGAAAATATTTGGAAATCACTACATTGGCTTAATGTATTATAATTAGTCTTCTCTTGTTAAACATTAAAAATAGTTTGGAATAAGAAAATAAAGGTAGTTTCTTAAATAGGCTATTTCTTTTTTCAACTAAACACTTTTGTAAAGCTATGATTTCTTCTGTGAAAGTAGAAAGTCTAACTGTATTCTTTAAAAACCCTCTTCAAGGTTATGCCCCATAGCATATGAATAAATGGTAGTAGTAGTCTTTAATTAGGAAAATTTGATTACCTAAATTGTTAGTTCATGTTGCTATCGATATTAATAAAAAGAGCACAAATGTTAAAGCTTGCAATAACAAACATTTTCTTACTTACATTTGATCCAAGTTACTAAGTCAATCCCACACTAAAAGCACAGTTACTGGGTCAGGGACATAAATGGTGGGGAGGGAACAGGCAATGACTCACCAGAGACAAAAACACAAATATTTATCCATCCCCACCATAGTTGAAAAATACATTGATGACTGAGTGATTTGAAAATAGCAATCTCCCTCCCACAAGGTCATTGGAGATGATCAAGCACACACGTTCTTCTTTGTTATCAAGCATTCCCTTCTCTTTCACGTCCCTTCTACTTCTCCCTTCTGCCCTGACACTACCAACCTATCTGTGGTCCTTTAGCTACTACCCCCAAAATGGGTGGATCAGTACTGCTCATCCTTCATATGTCAGCAGCTGTGTCAGCCTGGTCTTCTGGAAAGCCAATGGCGAGGGTGCAAGAGGTTTATTTGGGGTGTTGTCTATGGAGAAAACAAGGAGAGGGAGTGGGAACAGATGGGGGTGGGGGGAGCCTCTAACTGCCATGCAGCCCTGACAGCTGTGGATGGAAAAGGAGGAGGAAGAATTGGTACCCAGAACCATAGAGAACAGCCAGGGTGGAGACAGTCTCAGTCAGAATGATGGGAAATAGCTGAGACAAAGTTTCCCATTGAAGAGCTTCCTTGTGATCAGGATGGGCAGCTTTAGGGTGTTCACCACTGGGGTGAACTCAAAGGAGTGACTTCTGGAGACCGTCAATCATCTCTGCTCCCCAAGAGATTTTCTTTCTCTTACTGTTTTAAAGTTGATGTACAGTTGATTTTAATCAACTATACTTGTGGGGCTTCCTGGACAGTTCAGATGATTAAGAATCTGCCTGCAATGTGGCAGACTGGGCTCTATCCTTGGGTCAGGAAGATCTCTTGGAGAAGGAATTGGCAATCCACTCCAGTATTCTTGCCTGAAAAATCCCATGGACAGAGGAGCCTGACGAGCTACAGTCCATGCGGTCTCAAAGAGTTGGACACCACTGAGAGACGAACACTTTCACTTACTTTTCGTAGTTGATTTATAGTATTTTGTTAGTTTCAGGTGTACAGCAGTGATTCAGTTAGATATAGTCCTTGTTCTCAATTCTTTCCACTATAGTTTATTACAGGATATTAAATATAGTTCCCTGTGCTATACAGTGAATCCTTGTTATTTTTTTACACGTGGTAGTGTGCACCTCTTAATCTCATACTCTCAATTATCCCTCCCCATTTTCCCTTTGGCAACCATAAAATTATCTTCTATGCCTAGGAGATTTTCTTAAGTGGAGACCTGAGAGAGGCATTCCTATGGCTCCACCAGAATTATCATCCTTATTCTGGACCAGCTCATGGTGCGTCCCAATCTGAAAGTCTGTGAGAACTCCCTGTTGGCTACACAATAATGTCCAACGTGCGACCTTGATATGGGATTCATTTACCTTGTCTGCTTTTAGCATACTCACCCTGGTTCCTGTTCTCCAGTCAGACAACTCCACACCATTCCTCAGTGCTCCAAAGCAGTGTGGTATCTCTGAGACTTGCTCCAGCTGGTCTTCTACATGCATACTCTTCTTCTTAACTGCTCACAATAGTACTCACCTTTCTACATCCACACCAACTGCTTCTCCTCTGAAGCATCTTTTGTGAATCATCCATTCAGGATGTAGATGATCAAGCAAACATGCTCTTTGTCATCAAGCATTCCCTTCTCTTTTACTTCCTTTATACCTTCCCCTTCCGCCCTGTCTGTATTGAGCAGTCTGTGGTCTTTTCGCACCTTTCCCTTGTGCCAAACATCCTATGCAGTGGTTTATTTGCCATACATTTCTTTTATACTTTGTTTAACACATTTTCTTCAAAGATTTAGTGGACAAGGACTACGTTTCTAGGACCCTTCTGGGGTCTTGTGTATGTTATTTGTAATCTGATAAATATTTATTGAAAAGAAACTAACTCCAATACAAGAAAGGACATTTGTTTTTGAGAAGAGAGGATGGGGGAATGAAAGATGGAGTTATCCCAGCAACCTCAAAGACAATTCTGCACACATGTTCACCTCATCCTCTTTGCCTCTTGTGGAGAGATTCAAGATTCCGTTTTCTGGAACTAAAGTCATGGTGTGTTTACAAAAGAGCTAAGGGATGGGGAAGCACTTGGAGCTTCATTTTTAAGCAGCCCTTGCTTGCTTGCTTGCTCAGTGTCTGACTCTTTGTGACCCCGTGGACTATAGCCCACCAGGCTACTCTGTCTGTGGGATTTCCCAGACAAGAATGTGGGAGTGGGTTGCCATTTCCTTCTCCAGGGAATCTTCCTGACCCAGGAGTCGATCCTGTGTCTCCTGCATTGGTAGGTGGATTCTTTACCACTGAGTCACTTGATGATGTCATGCGGCCCTTAGAGAGACTCATGTTTGCATTTTCTTGTATAATTCTTCCCTTTTTTTCTTATGCGTACCCATGTAGTCCAGAATTCTCCCATTTAGTTCTTAGTGAAGACTAGATGGCAAGTTTTCTGATGCCTCTTCTTGGTTATCTTTGGGTTCCCATCACCTGCCAAGGGCATGGCAGAGAGTGAGTGCAGAGTTACTGGCTGCAATGAGCCACATCAGAGTTGTGTGCAGTAAGCAAGGAAGTGGGCACTCTGACCAAGGCAGAGATCTCATCAGTAGACAGTGGGTGCCAAGAAATCACAGAGAGAATTACAGATACCAAAAATGTAGCAGGAGGTGAAGGTATGGATGGCAGCATGCAGAAAAAAAAAAAATGGAGGCAGACAATTTGCTTTGCAATGGTCAGTTGGATTGGATTATTTTTGGCCCCACAGAAGAGGTAAAAATATTCACTGGATCCAAGTTAAGCCTTTCCTGTGTGCTCATTTTTGCAAAGAGCCATCCTCATTTCTGTGATTGAGACAAAAAAGAAGGATGGAAGTAATTTCTGGCTACAAAGTAATCATAATCTTGTTTGGAACACATGTACAAACACATTAAATAGCTTAATTAAGATGGGGTAGAGTATGAATTTGAGTTTCTTTTTCCTTCTGCATTTAATTTTCTCATAAATCCTGATGGATTAAGCTACAAAATAGATTTCAAGTCTGTCAACTTTTCTCCATCTTCACATACAACCTTAGTCTTTCCCTCACTTGTACCCCTTGGGCCTGCAACAATCTCCTTGCTAGTAATCCTCACTCTCATTTTGTTCCCTTGCGGTCCACTGTCTGCACAGTAGCCATGGAGAGCTTTCAAAAAACACAAATACTGTCTTGTCATCTCCTGCCTAAAGCCCTATTCATGGCTTCTGGATGCACTCGGTTTAAACACTAAGTTCCTACGTGATCCAGCACTAGCTTACCTCTCAGCTCCATCTCTGCCAAGCTTCCTATCATTTGCTACTCTCTGACCACACCTCCTGTCTTTTTTCCTTCTGGAAACTTCCATGTTTGTCCCTCCTTGGGGCCTCTGCAGATCCATTCTGCCTGGAAAACTTTGCACCCTAACTTTGAAGGGCTGACTCCTTTCATTCCATTCAGTGTGTGTGTGTGTTAGTCGCTCAGTCGCGTCCAACTTTTTGTGACCCCCATGGACTGTAACCTGTCAGGCTTCTCCATCCATGGGATTCTCCAGGAAAGAATTCTGAAGTGGGTTGCCATTTCCTTCTCCAAGGGGTCTTTCCGACCCAGGGATGGAACCCAGGTCTCCTACATTGCAGGCAGAGTCTTTATGGTTTGAGCCATCTCCTTCAGCCACTGTCTCGTATCACCCCTTTGTGGATCTTCATAACACTTGAGAGCATCTAAAATAATCTTTTACTGTACATATGTTTGTTGTCTGTTCTCGCAGAGAATGTCAGCTCCCCAGTATTAGAGATCTTGTTTGTCTTTTTCATTTTCATTCATTATTCCATTTCCTAGTTTATGCCTTGTGTGTGGTGGATTCTCTTTAAATAGTGGTTGAATGAATGAATGAAAAATATGAACTACTGGAAGACAAAAAAAGGAGAGTGTAGCTCAGAGTAGCATGGGAACATTCTTGGAGGAAGAAAGATTATTTTAGATATGATTTTAGAATGGTATGGGGCAGGAATGTGTACATTTTTGTCATAGGGAACATTCTGGCCTGGATGGAGCGGAAAGTACACAGAACTAAGTATGGAGCATGTATCACATCAGAGTGGGCTCTGGATGGAATCAGAGGGAAAGGAAGGAAGGTCATTACCACCAAACAATACATACACATTTTGCCTCAGGTGGCAAAGCATTACAATTCCGCAATGCATCTAAGATTTAGGATGTCTATCATCTTTTTCCTAATTTCAACAAATCTGGAAAAAATTACAGTCCCCGAATCATGAACAAAATAAAAAACATTTAACAAGGCCCATATATTTCGCAGTTATACTCATAATGATGATTTTGTTTTATTGTTTTGGCTCCCCTATTTCTCATGAAGTGATTCACTGTGTTGACAGAGCAGCTCCCTGAATTATTCAGTCTAAGAGTGGTTTTCATTTATTTGATATTTTATTTTCTTTCAGGAATGGATCTTATAGAATATGCATTTTTTTCCTTGAATGAAATAATATATATGAAGTACTTTGCAAACGATCAGGCACTATGGCAATGGAAGATGGAATGATTATTACCTCCAGAGATCTTCAGGGACATAAACTACAGAAAGCATCAAGTCTCAGTGCCCTGGTTTTCTTGCTTTTTATTGCAATAAGATGGACTATTTCATTATACCTGGAGATTATTTTTTTGCTGCAATTGAGAGGTAATCATGTTTTTCTGTATATCACCTGGTTACTAACTCCAACAAAATTAATGAAATTCATGTGCTTCTGAGAGAATTATCGCGTGAACAATCGTATAACATATTGCTTGTTTAGGGAAAAAAAGAATGAAAATTTCTGCCACTTTAAAAAAGCACTTATTTGACTTGAATAGGGAAATGCAAATCAAAACCTCAGTGGGATAGCACCACACATCAGTCAGAATGGCTATCATCAAAAAGTTTAAAAATAACAAATGTTGGAGAGGATGTGGAGAAAGGGAGCCCTGGTACACTGTTGGTGGGAATGTAAATTGGTGCAGCCCCCATGGACAGTGGTATGGAGATTTCTCAGAAAACTAAAAATAGAACTACTGTATGATTCAGCAATTCCACACCTGGATGTATATCCAGAAAAAAACAAAGACACTAATTAAAAAAGAAACACATATCCCAATCTTTATAGCAACACTATTTACAATAGCCAAGACATGTAAGCAGCTTATCAACAGAGACTGGCTTAAGAAGATGTTATACACACGTACACACACAGAGAGAAATACTACCCAGCCATAAAAAGAATGAAATATTGTCATTTATAGCAACACGTATGGACTTAGAGAATATTATGTTTAGTAAAATAAATCAGACAAAGACATCCTATATGATATTACTCATATGTGGAATCTAAAAAAATAATACAAAATGTATACACAGAACATCAACAGACTCACAGACGTAGAAAACAAATGTATGCTTACCAAAGGGGAGAGGGGAGGGGAAGGGACAAATAGAGGTATGGGATTAACAGATATAAACCTCTATACATAAAATAGATAAGCAACCAGATTTACTGCAGAGCATAGGGAATTACACCCAATATCTTGTAATAATCTATAATGGGATGTAATCTACAAAATACCAGATCATTATGCTGTGCACCTGAAACTAACATAATGTTGTGAATTCACTATACCTCAATAAAAACAATAAAAAGTGCTTCTTCCTAAGCGTCCCCTCTTGACACTTAGCATGGAATGTCTACATGTAGCACCAAGAACAGTGGTTTCAGTGCTTCCCTAGTGGGCCAGTGGTTTAAAATTTGCTTTGCGATGCAGGGGACATGAGTTCTACCCCTGGTCTGGGAACTAAGATTCCACATCCTTAGAGCAACTAAGTTGGCACTGAACTAGAGAGTCCGTGCACCACAATGAAAGATCCCGAATGATGCAACGGTGTTCCCTCATGCTACAACTAAGACCCAACGCAGCCACGTAAATAAATAAATATTTTTAAAAGAATGTACAAAAAAGATGAAGAATAGCGATTCCTATTAATTCCTAACGTTGCAATGTTGGGCTGCAACAACTGGGAGATTTTACTTTTGTGTGTTAATAGTGAAACTGCTGCACTAAAAAATTTAAAACACATACTAAAAAATAAACACATTTTCCAAAATAGGATCCATCACTCTCTTTGTCCTCCATAAATTAGTTCATGCTTCCTCAACATAATGTTAAAAAAAAATAGAAAGCATTATTACCCCGCAGGCTGATCACAGATTCTGTTTATTTATTTTTTGTTTCATCCATGACATTCTCTCCATCTGATCTAACCCATTTCATATCCACCCACATACTCCTTTCCTGTATCTCGTATAAAATTTTTTTAAATAGCGAAAATCACATATATTTGCCATTCTCCTGGATGCCATTCAATTATCTTTAGGCTTACGGAAAAGATGTATTGTTCTAAAGTCAAAAATGAGAATTGACTGAACTGTCTTTTAGTTAAGGATTGAGAATAGAAGAGTTTTATAAAGAAATGAAAGTCTCTGGAATTTTGTTCTTTAGACTCAGAAAATGTTGTCCTTCATGGCGTTACATGAAGCATATCTGTTAAATCAGGATTTTCCTGATAAAAATGAACTTGGATTCTCTTGACAATTTGACATACTTGAATTCTGCTGGACTACTGTACATATAGCTAGAGGATCCATCTAAGAGTGGGTATTATAAATAAAAATTCAAAAATCCACTTGACTTTATTAGAACAGAGAGGACCCCCCAAATTTTCATCTAATGAAATGCAGTTTTATTAACTACTCTATATTTTTAACAGCCAGCTTGCTGTATTCATTGTGATTCAGTTTGTGCCTCTGCTGCCATCGTAAATCACTTGTTATGCTTCACTGCTTTGTAATACCAGCATAACCTTTTGCTGTCTCTTGCTGTCAAAACATCCCAATCTGAGTTGATGCAATTTCATTTAACATGTGTGCATCCCTCTCTAACCTACAGAGTTGCAGAATAATTGACTGCATCTGAGAAGTTCTTTCACCAAATACCTGTAATAATTAAAACTCTAAATATATGGAAAATCCTCGACAATAGTGTTAATCATTCAGAACTTCTTTTCACAGGCCTAGCAAACAAGATGTGAACTGTGTAGAATGGCTAGTCAAAGATGGATGAATAAAGGAAGCTTTATTTGCTAAGTATTCCTAAGGATCCCATCTATGAGCCAGCTAAAAGATGATTAGTTGGATTTATTAGTGGTTCCCATACCAGTGGCAGACTGGCATGAAAGACCCACATTTCCAGGCCTCATGAAATGGTCACTCATTTATAGGGCCTGAAGCAAAAATGATTCCATATTATTTTCCATATAGATTGCATGCATACTTGCATTGTTTTTTCCCTGGCTATTTTGTAAAACACAGATCTTCTCCAGATGCTTGGATCACACTTGCCAAATAGGTGCTCCATCCAAGGGTCTCTGGTATTTCACACCAATCACTGTTAGGAAGATAGTCTGAAGGGCATAAAAGCTGAATGTGTAGAAGAGATTTAACTAACAGTGTAGTCTTTTAATCTCTTACCTGACACTTGAAACACGATATGATATATTTTGGCTGAGAAGTGTTTTCTTCTCGTTTTCTATTTTTATAAATATATTATCAGAGAGGGACACAGGAAATCCGTAACAACTCAGCCTAAACTGCTTGGAGACAGGGCCAGAAATTAAGTTTCTAGCAGGAAACCACATGTATTTTGAAATCCGGTATAATATGCATCAAAATTATCTCTTCCTCTTCTCTATCCCACAGCATATAGTGACTACTATATCCTTTTACTAGAGAAATAGGCTGTTTTTTCTCTTGTTCATAAGGGTATATGAGGAGTCTTTATAATGAAATGAACTGCTTGGCTGGTAATGAAGCATTTGCTTTCCTGATGTGCTTTCCAACCACTCAGATTCTTAGAGAAAACTCAATTTGCCTTTTATTATCCCTCATTGGATATAGAGTCAGATTTCATTATTTTTTATCTATAGTTTCCTTGGCCATATCAAAGATGCAACCTGGGAACCAATTTTCAAAAAATAAAAAAGGGCTCGAGGCCTTTGATTGCTTCTAATATTGAAATACACTGGAAGCACAGAAAAAGAAAGACGTTTGCTTTTGCTTGTCTAGGAAAGCAGTGTAATGTCATTGAAGAAGGACCTCAGATCCATCACAACATTTCTGCAGGAAAATTGGACTTATCCCTGATGCGTGGCTGCGTGCCAAGGACCTAGATTAGAAGTACAAAATACACAGTTTCTGCTCTGTGATGATTTTCTCTGCCACAAAGGAAGCCAAATGAGCTCATGATATGTATTATGTATCTCCTTTATGGGCGCACATTTATTTATTTATTTTTACATTTTATTTCTTCATTTTTGGCTGTGCTGAGTCTTCACTGGTGCTTGTAGACTTCCCCTAGTTAGGTCGAGCAGGGGCCACTCTCTAGCTGCAGCGCGCAGGCTTCTCCTTGCGGTGGCTTCTCTTGTTGCAGAGCACAGGGCCTTCAGTGGTTGTGGCACAGGCTCAGTAGTTGCAGCGCATGGCTTAGAAGATATCCTGTGGCATGTGGGATCTTCCCAGACCAGGGATCGAACCTGTATCCCTTCATTGGCAGGCTGATTCTTAGCCCCTGGACCACCAGGGAAATCCATATGGGCACACATTCAGTCTGTGCCATATAAAGGGTAAATGAGCATGAGCCCTAGCACCATGGCCTGAAGGAAAGGAGGACGGACCTTTGTCCATTCATGATAAGAGGATGCTTTAACAATAGGGTGGGGAGGGAGGTGGGAGGGGGGTTCAGGATGAAGGGACAGATGTATACCTGTGGCTGATTCATGTTGGTTGATGTATGGCAAAAACCATCACGATATTGTAAAGTAATTATCTTCCAATTAAAATAAACTAATTACAAAAAAGAAAATGGGAAAAAGCTGAAAGAAAATACACAGCAGTTACAAGGTTTTCCTTCCATTCACTGATCCACAGAGACAACAAATGTAGCACAGAGACAGTAAATGAAACACAGAGACCGTACATGTGGCACTGATGGTGTGCTTGAATATCATAAATATTTTCTCCAGGTCTCCTAGGGATGCTGTTTCATGAAGTTGTACAGGGAAGATATTCTAGAGGGTAAGAGAAGAAAACATAAACAGTAATTCTTTAATTCTTTTATATAATTGCATTTATGCTGCTGCTGCTAAGTCGCTCCAGTCGTGTCTGACTCTGTGAGACCCCATAGACGGCAGCCCACCAGGCTCCCCCGTCCCTGGGATTCTCCAGGCAAGAACACTGGAGTGGGTTGCCATTTCCTTCTCCAATGAATCAAAGTGAAAAGTGAAAGTGAAGTCGCTCAGTCATGTCCAACTCTTAGCAACCCCATGGACTGCAGCTTACCAAGCTCCTCCGTCCATGGGATTTTCTAGGCAAGAGTACTGGAGTGGGGTGCCATTGCCTTCTCCATTGCATTTATGAGTCTTCCTTAAAACTCAGCATTCAAAAAAATAAGATCATGGCATCCAGTCTCATTACTTCATGGCAAATAGATGGAGAAACAATGGACACAGTGAGAGTCTTTATTTTTGGGGGCTCCAAAATCACTGCATATAGTGGCTGCAGCCATGAAATTAAAAGACACTTGCTCCTTGGAAGAAAATCTATGACCAACCTAGATAGTATATTAAAAGCAGAGACATTACTTTGCCAACAAAGATCTGTATAATCAAAGCTATGGTTTTTTCAGTGTCATGTATGGCTGTGAGAGTTGGACCATAAAGAAAGCTGAGTGCCGAATAATTGATGCTTTTGAACTGTAGTGTTGGAGAAGACTCTTGAGAGTCCCTTGGACTGCAAGGAGATCCAACCAGTCCATCCTAAAGGAAATCAGTCCTGAATATTCACTGGAAGGACTGATGCTGAAGCTGAAACTCCAGTACTTTGGCCACCTGATGTGAAGAGTCAGCTCTTCACATCAGCTCTTGTCAGCACCAACCCTGATGCTGGCAAAGATTGAAGGCAGGAGGAGAAGCGGACGAGAGAGGATGAGATGGTTGGATGGCATCACTGACTTGATGGACATGAGTTTGAGCAAGTTCTAGGAATTGGTGATGGACAGGGAAGCCTGGCGTGCTGCAGTTCATGGGGTCACAAAGAGTTGGATATGACTGAGCAACTGCACTGAAGTCTGAATTGAGTCTTCCTATATGCCAGGCATAAAGAATTATAGGTGTAACATCATCACTAACTTTAGAACACATGGTCAGATGAGTTTACCTGAAGAAAGTCTTGTAAACATGTAACTAGGATGAATGTGATAAATGTGGGGGAAAAACTGTATCTAAGGTGCTATGGAAATAAAGGCAGGAGTAATTCACCATATTTATTTTGGAGTGGGGGATGTTCCCTAAGATACCCCCTACTTCCCTTTGCTACTCATTTTCTTTAGAGTACTTCCCATCACGTGATATAGTACATGTTGTTTATTAAGTTTTTTTTTTTTTTGACAGTGAGCACTAGCCACATCAAAATGTTACATAGACCCTCTGAGAATAGGCACTTTTCAATTTTATTTACAGCTATATCCTAGTGTCTGGGACTGTGGTTGTCATATAGACATTGCCAAATAAGCCTTTGTTGAGTGAATGAAAGGCATGCCAGCTATGTGCCAGATTCTGTATTAGATGCTAGACAAACAATGGTGAATACTACTCACGGTCAACCTGACCATAGGCAGCTTGCCTTCTAAGAGGGGAGAGGTAGACAATACACAAAGAAGTGTGATGATTTCACACACAGATGGGTGCTAATGATACAACAGAAGAGGAGACGTCATAGAGGGAGAAGAGGGATGTCGCTTAACTAAGAGGACAGAAAAGCCTCTCTGAGATGGTGACACTGGAATTGATATGAGATTGTGAGGCCCAGGAAGCTGCATGCTGATACAATGAAAGAGAACATCATCAAGGGGAAGAAAGAGCAAGTTCAGGTCCTAAGAAGGGAATTATGGAGAGCCAAACAGGCCAGTGTGTCCAGAAGTAAGGGGTAAAGGACTGGGAAGTCCAACTTTTATCCTGGATACAAGCAGAAGATGCCAGCACACTTACAGCAGGGGAATGACATAACCTGATTTATGTCTCAGAAAGTAAGTTTGCAGAGTTGTTCACGTTTATTCTGCAGAAGGTGGTGGTGGAAGAGGGTCAGGGAGGCCTTGTCCAAGTGGAGGAGAGATGTGAGGGCAGCTTTGACTAAGGCTGTACTGGTGGGGGGAACTGACAGGCCTTGAAGAAGCATTTAAGGAGGTGATGAACACTGAGTGGACAGCAGAGGGTAACAAATGGGTTGGTTTTAGTTAAGTAGAAAATATCACTAGGACATTATAGGAGGTGAGGACTAACGATGAGCTTCCCAAGGTCTGTTCTTTGGAAGTTTGAATTGATGAGCTAGTGAGGAGGAGTAATCTGGAAATTACAGGCAGATAGGATACTGGAATTTGATCCCTGTGGCTGAGATGTGTGGGGCAGAAAGGAGAAACTAGGAGGAGAGGTCACTTAAGCAGCCTGCAGTTGAAAGCGATTAAAAAAAATGACACTGGAAAGAAAAACACCTGAGAAACGTTAAAGAAAATTGGTAGCCCAACAATCCCGCCAAGACGCTACCGAAACAACCACTCCATTAATCAAATGCAGAGGAAAGTCTTTTACCCCTGGGTGGAGCCTCACATAGACAAAGTAGCCAATAGACGGACTGCATTTCCCACATTTTAGAGCCTCCCAGGAGGCGCTGGTGGTAAAGAAGCCATCTGCCAGTGCAGGAGACTTAAGAGAAAAGGGTTTGATCTTTGGGTCGAGAAGATCCCCTGGAGGAGGAAATGGCAAACCATTCCAATATTCTTGCTTGGAAAATTCCAAGGACAGAGGAGCCTGGCGGGCTACAGTCTATGGGGTCACAAAGAGTTGGACATGACTGAATGTGCACACATGCACATTTTAGCTAGTTTTTTTAATGCTACAGACAGAAAACTTTCTTCAAGGATTGGATGTAATGGATGAAGAAAGGGGAAAAAAATCTGGATTTGATTTCAAATTTGGTTCCAAATTGGTGGGGCACAAATACAGTGCTACCATATATGACCTGAGAAACCAGGGGGAGATAAAAGGTTAAGACACTAATGAGAGGAAGTCATTTCATAGGAAAACTATTAATAATTAAAAACCTTTACCTTTGGCTTGGAAAATGTTTTCAAGTTTATATTTAAATATGAGGGTGTGGCTGGGTTGGGTAGATCCCCTGGAGGAGGGCATGGCAACCCACTCCAGTATTCTTGCCTGGAGAATCCCATGGACAGAGGAGCCTGGTGGGCTAGAGTCCATGGGATCGCAAAGAGTTGGACACAACTGAAGTGACTTGGCACTTGGCACATGAGGGTGTGGTATTCGGGAAGTTCATTTAAATATAATGAATTAAAAAGGTATAAATAGGACTTAGGAGATGCTAGAAAGCTACTTTATTTCCCAGCACTGATTCTTCATTGCAAATGGGCCACTTTCTCAATTCTTCTGTAAGTATGATCTTTCTTGAGCCTTCCTACAAAAATTACGGGAAGAAGCTGTCTTTGTGTTCAGTATCATGAAAAATGATTTAAGAGGTCAACAAAGCTATAATTAAGCTCATCTATTTATTCATTCGACACATATGCATTACACTGAAGTCGAAAAGTGTGTGATAAATATTTAAATCTCTTTGAGATCAGGAACCATATCCGATGTATCTTTCTATCCCTTACAGACCTGAGCACCACTTTATAAATTAAACCAATGAGTCTGGCAGAGGGAAAGGTGACAGCAGCTAGAGTAATTTAGTGAAGTTCCATGGACAAAGTAGAATTTTAACTTGTCCTTTAAATGGCAACCCACTCCAGTACTCTTGCCTGGAAAATTCCATGGACTGAGGAGCCTGGTAGGCTACAGTCCATGGGGTTGCAAAGAGTCGAACACGACTGAGTGACTTCACTTTTCACTTTTGCAAAGAAATAGTCTATGTAGACATTAAAAGAGGTAAGGGGTTCAAGTATTAGTAAATTTGGAAGTAAGATTTGCCTTCTAATTCAAAAGTGGACAGACTTAAGATTATTCATACATTCAACAATTGGCCTAGTACCCACTCTGTTCGAGGCATTGTGCTATATTTTAAGCATGCATTATAAAATGAAATATTCACAGTTTCTGCCCTGGTAAAACTTGAAGCCCAGGAAGGGACATAGATAAACAAACAAATAAATAAACAATTGATAAACAAAACAAAAATAAAAGAAATCAATTTTTTTCTTGTGATGAGAACTTTTAAGACCTATTCTTTTAAGAGACTTTCAAATATCCAATACAATATTATTAACTATAATTATCATGTTGTACATTACATCCCCAGGATTTATTTATTTTATAACTGGAAGTTTGCACCTTTTGTTACAAAAAATTTGTAACCAGACTGTAATGATTGTTAACTAGACTTACTGGGATCATTTCACAATATATACATATATCGATTCATTATGTCGTGCATCTGAAACTAATATGGAAAAAGAAAAAAATCCAGGTTGTTCTGACAGAAAATAATGACAGACTTTTTGATCATGGTGATTAGGGAAGCTCTTTCTGAGAAATAGCATTGAATTTGATGAAAATCAAAGACAACCATCCTCAGAGCAGAGCATTTTCTGTGGGAAGAAAAGCAGCGAGGAGGTTGCAGGCAGGGAACAACAAGCAAAAGCTGTGAGACAGAACGTATCTTGGCTCTTTGGTGACTGAAAGGAGGATTTATAGCTCAATTTTGAGGCTTGGTTTTAAATAAAAATGGGATATCTGAGTGGAGATCTCCTAAAATAAAGGAAATTAATAGCTTTAAAGGGGATGAAAAGTCAGTGGTAAAACTCATTCATTGTATAAATATGCACTGAGTCATTCTAGACATTGGGAAGGCCGTAGTAAGAAGTTTGGACTCTAGAAGAGGAAGACAAATCAGAAAACAAGTAACTCAATAAACACTTTAGTTTCAGACCATGATAAGGTGCTACAAAGATGACACAATATCATGGGGGTGATAATGACTGCTTTCAATAAAGAAGTCATAGAAGGCGCCTAGGGAGAAGACACTGGCTGCATAGCCTGCAGTGAAGGGATTTCCACAGAACTTGTGCAAAGGTCCTGAGGTCTACAGTTCTGTGCAGACCTTTCCGCTGGCACAAAGGCTGGGAGTATTCTCATGATCCCTCTATCTCACAGCACATGGGCACCGCTCACTCCATCCCATCTTAGCCAGTTCATCATCTTCAGGAAGCCAAAGTCATCCTTGTATTCTGCATCTCCTCTTGCTCCTTGGCTCTTGGTCTCTCTGTCACCCGGTGCAACTTATCTTCTCACCCCAGCTAACACTGCTAGCAACGTCTTCTCCTTCTTGAGGTGGGGACAGTGAAGTTCTGTGGGCTGCAAGTTGGGAGGAGGTGCAAACAATCAAGAGCAGGAACCCTGCGTGGTCAAAGAGGTCACGTCAGGAAATGGGTGTGTGTAAATACAAGCTTGGGCAGAGTTCACTGACAAGCCTGAGATTCGGTTCAATAACATGTCACTGAGTTCCTCTGGTGGGGCTCTGAGCCAAGTGCTTGCATCTTCCTGACATGTGTGGGAACGTTTTACTGAGAAAGTGAGCTCTAAATGTGGAACCAATGCCTGGGCAAGTGTATGGTTCTCCATGTACAGATAAGAATAAAGTGGAGAATTATGTTCTCAAAGATAAGCTGAGGCTTTATCAAGTTACAATGAGAGATGAACTCTGAGCTGGTATCTGATTGCTATGTAATGAGAAGCTATATAAAATATACAAATATATTTTTCTTCATAGAATTAAAGAATCAGACTCAATAACCATTAATTGAGCCACTATCAAATTGGAAAAGGAATTTAATTCTTCCAGCAGTCCTTTGCAATAACTCTAATTTCCCCCATGCTACTGGCAAGGGGTGGGGAACAGCCCCACACCCTGGACACGCTCTAGAAAGAGGCAGCGCAGGTGTGTGGATGCAGGTTGTCTGACAACAGATCCTGGGGTCATCTCTCGAGACACGAACTCCTGCTCAGCACAATGGCAGCATGTTGGGAGACAGCTGGGGAAGAGTCCAGAGCAGCGATGGTTACGCCTGGTTAGGAGCATAAGTTAGAATCTCATTGTCACTTCTTTCTGGCCCAGGGAGTTTGGGTTAGTAATTGTATCTTCCTAAGCCTCAGGTTCCGCATCTCTAAAATGGGGCTAATATTAAAACCTACCTCTCAGGGTTGTTTCAGGACTAAATTAGCTTCTTAAGTCAAGGGTCTGAAGTTATGCCTGGTACTCTTAGCACTCAACAATGCGAGCTAGCTTTCATCATCTCAGAGGAGAGAATTTAGCACGTAGGGTGCTCTTTTTAAGCTCAGTCATATTGGACGGAGGGCTGGGCTCTATGTGCCGCTGCCCTCGAGACAAGGTGCTCCTTGCTCTCGGGCCCTCTCCATGGACAATGAGCACCCCAGTCACCCTCATTAAAACATACATTTCCCGTGTCTGCAGCCAGGGACAGAAATGCCAGGGGGGTATGAGTGACAGTCAGCAGCGCTTGCTGACAACCTGAAATTTCCTGTTGGAGAACATTGAGGCTTCCAGCTATAGAGCCTCACGTTGGAGTCAAAGTGCTGCCTTTTTAACATAATCTCCGCCCTCCTGTCCCTTTTAGATGTCTGAGTAGGATGATTCACATAAATATCCCACACACCATCTCAGAACATTTAAATGTGAACTTTGAATGGGGCTCTTATTAAGACAAAATTCATTTCTAATTCAATTTAAATTTTATTTTGCATGCTTTACCCCATCCAACGTCCGGCCTGATAAATTATGTTAAAAAAAAAAGTTAAAAATAAGCGAGTCACGTGATCTTTGAAGTCAGAAAATGCATCAGAAAAGAAAAAAAGGGAAGTGAATTGTTCTAAGTATACCAGAAAGGCCTTATGTGTTCAGAAACTCATTTCTTCTTCTCCAAATCAATGTGCAGTGATCAGCACAGAGAACTATCAGAGAACTGTTGAATATAAAGCACAGAAGATAACGGCAGTGATTACAACAGGCAATTGTGCAGCTGTGGTGTCATCCCCTCCCCCTCAGCCTGATCCCCTCCATCAGATTGGTTGCTATGTTAATATTCTTAGGCTTAAAAGACCAGAATTAATGCCTTCAGTTTTGTCTCTGATGTGTTGGTTTTCTGTCAAAAATTCCTGACAGAATTAACAGCTGATGAATCAGGGTAATTAGAGATAGAGCAGTGCCGCCTTGGAATCACTGACATACCGTCCTCTCCTGCTTGGATGCAGGGCCTTGGCCTAAGAAACCCTCCCTCCTCATTCTTCTACAGGGCAACAATTGTCAGCTATAAATAGGCCATCAGTTATTTTTTTCTTTGGATCATGAATATGGAGGATGATCTTCCTGTGGTCTGATGAACAACAGCAACTACTACAAAGAAAGCAGATGAAATCCAGGGAGGCAACTGGAGGAGGTGTTGCAATACCTGCTAGAAACTGACAACATTTAAATTAAGAAGAATCATAGCATAATCATTTGGTGACTTCTTTCTTTGATGATGATGAAGTGGTTTTCTGTTAATAGAGAGAATCTGTGAAATAAGCAAAGCTCCTCCAGAGAGTGTTCCAGTTCATTCAGCCTTATAGAAAATAAGAGAAGTATGTTGGGAGGTAAGATGACTGAAACACAGGAAGTTGACTGCTGGAGACCTGAAACCTTAGCATTTTCGTGTGGAGTCCCAGACTCTGCCCCTTCGCCACTTGATCTCTGCCTTTTCCTCCTCAGTCTTCACTCCTAAAGAGGAAAGTGGAGGAAGAGAGAAAGAGAAAGCATGATACAAGTGTCTGTGTGCCAATAAAGAGAGCACCTACTTCATGCTCACAAATCATTCATCTAGATGACCTTTCTTTTTTCATCATTTTCTTAGAACAGTTGAGATTTCAGTTTGGCTCCTGTCAGTAGCTGGAATCTTCCTAATCCAAACCTACTTCTGGTTTCTAGTCCCCAGTTGGTTACCCAAATGTCAATTTCTTTACTTACCTGTGAGAAATTCACTTAAATCCTGAAAAGATTTTCAGAAGGATAAAATACTATCATGGAACCCCTGGGAGTTAAGCTGTGATCATGGTGTATATGGGGGTTTCCTGAAGCTCAGTAGGTGAAGGCCATATTCTAGGTTCTCAGACCTGTCTGTACTTCTGAGAGCCCTCTGCTTTGCCATGGGGTCTTTCTGAGGTCATAAAGGATACTGGTAGTTAGGTGTCAGTAGTAAGTGGTCTTCAGAAAGGAGGTGAGCTGGGGAAGCAGGCAGGTGAGGAGCAGATGAAATCAAAGAAGAGACATATGTCCCTTGATTATTTCTTTCTCAGTCTGTGGGGGTTGCTTAGCAAGGAGGGTGGGAAATATTTGGTGTGTTAGGAACAAAGCTGGTGCAATAAATTATGAAACTGGCTGTAGCAAAAATCTGTGAAATACAGTACCCACCCTTAGAAGAATGGCTTCCCTTTGCCCTAGGAAACTGCTTACCATAAAGATGTTGGGTAATACCTATGCTTTACAGCACCCCATGCAGATTTCCAAAACCTCTTCTTCACTATCACAAAGCACCAAGCTCTGTGCGCACTGATTTATAACTGTAGGAGCATTTATAGACATAAATAATTAAATACGTACATAAATTTTTTCTCTAATCTCCCATCTAAAATTTTCACTTTTCTAAAGAGTGGAAAAGATTAATTTTTAATGTTACTGAATTAGTTAGAATAAAACCTAAGAATAGGTACATCTGAACATTTGATAGAATGTATTTCCTTCCTCTCATTAGGACAGTAGTATCTAAGGCCCCTTCCTCATTCAGCTGTTACCCAAGCATTGATAATCCATTAAAGAAAAAGGGCTAAGCCTTGAAAAGCATTAATTGAATTTTCCTCTATTATGACCAACTTAACTGGATCAGAAATATGGTCAAAAATAGAATACATGTCCAACTCTTGATAAATAGAATACATGTCCAACTCTTGATTATCTATGGAAAGGAAAACCATGTCTGATGTGGATCACGCATGGTAATGACTATATGATTCTAAACACTATTTTTATTTGATTTTTAAACACATTGTCTGAATTTTGAGTGCAAGAATAGAATCCATTGTCAGACTGCACTTAGGTTTAAATCAGTGTGACTGGAAGATCTCATTCTAATCCCTTGCACTTATTAACATAATTTAATTTTAGGACCTCAGCCTACTATAGGCTCTTGGTTAGGCTTTGGGGAAAAGTCATAGATGTGTGTTCATATGTGATCATTCAGAATCATTTGGAAATGTAATTTTCCCATACTATTTCCTCTTGTAGTAACATATAACATCCACATGTTTAGACATATTTGAGTAAACTTTTTTTATTAAGTATGGTTTAAAGTATTTTATTTCTTATTTAATTTTATTTTAAAATTTTTGAAGTATAGCTGATTTACAATGTTGTGTTAGCTTCAAGTGTATAGCAAAGTGATTCAGATTCTTTTTCATTTTAGGTTATTATAAGGTATTGAATATAGTTTTCTGTACTTTACAGTAGATCCTTGTTGGTTATCTACTTTATATATATAGTGATGTGTATCTGTTAATACCAAACCCCAAATTTATTCCCCCTTGCCTCCTTTCCCTTTTGGTAACTGTAAGTTTGTTTTCTACGTTTGTGAGTCTGTTTCTATTTTGTAAATAAGTGCATTTGTATCATCTTTTTTTTTTTTTTTTAAGATGCCACATATAGGGAACAGTAGCATCAGAGTCAACATGACAGTGAGTTTTTTTTTTTTATCTTTCCTTCTTGTTTATTTGTTCCAGTTAACTTAGAAACAGTAACTAGGGGTTTAACATTTGGATCCTCAGATGATAGTTCAGGTTTTTTTTTTAAATTTTATTTTATTTTTAAACTTTACAATATTGTATTAGTTTTGCCAAATATCGAAATGAATCCGCCACAGGTATACCTGTGTTCCCCATCCTAAACCCTCCTCCCTCCCCATACCCTCCCTCTGGGTCGTCCCAGTGCACCAGCCCCAAGCATCCAGTATCGTGCATTGAACCTGGATTGGCGACTCGTTTCATACATGATATTATACATGTTTCAATGCCATTCTCCCAAATCTCCCCACCCTCTCTCTCTCCCTCTCCCACAGAGTCCATAAGACTGATCTATACATCAGTGTCTCTTTTGCTGTCTCGTACACAGGGTTATTGTCACCATCTTTCTAAATTCCATATATATGCATTAGTATACTGTATTGGTGTTTTTCTTTCTGGCTTACTTCACTCTGTATAATAGGTTCCAGTTTCATCCATCTCATTAGAACTGATTCAAATGTATACTTTTTAATGGCTGAGTAATACTCCATTGTGTATATGTACCACAGCTTTCTTATCCATTCATCTGCTGATGGGCATCTAGGTTGCTTCCATGTCCTGGCTATTATAAACAGTGCTGCGATGAACATTGGGGTACACGTGTCTCTTTCCCTTCTGGTTTCCTCAGTGTGTATGCCCAGGAGTGGGATTGCTGGATCATAAGGCAGTTCTATTTCCAGTTTTTTAAGGAATCTCCACACTGTTCTCCATAGTGGCTGTACTAGTTTGCATTCCCACCAACAGTGTAAGAGGGTTCCCTTTCCTCCACACCCTCTCCAGCATGCTTGTAGACTTTTGGATCGCAGCCATTCTGACTGGCATGAAATGGTACCTCATAGTGGTTTTGATTTGCATTTCTCTGATAATAAGTGATGTTGAGCATCTTTTCATGTGTTTGTTAGCCATCTGTATGTCTTCCTTGGAGAAATGTCTATTTAGTTCTTTGGCCCATTTTTTGATTGGGTCCTTTATTTTTCTGGAGTTGAGCTGTAGGAGTTGCTTGTATATTTTTGAGATTAGTTGTTTGTCAGTTGCTTCATTTGCTATTATTTTCTCCCATTCTGAAGGCTGTCTTTTCACCTTGCTAATAGTTTCCTTTGTTGTGCATGAGTTTTTTTTTTTAATTTTCCTGTTTATTTTCTTCAAAATCTAAAAGAAAGTGAAACTGGTAAGAATAAAAATAGATATTCCCAAGTATACTTTACCAGACCAATATCGTGACCCAAATTTCTGAACAAAGCAATTTAAATGTATGATAAGAGACCAGTCATTTTACAGAATATTAATTCTACAAAATTTTAGTTAAGAGAATTTGATTAGCCCATGAGCTGTTATTTGAACTGAATTTGAACTAGGTCTTAGAAAAACTGAACTCTAGTAAAACAGCATTGCTGCAAACTGTATCATAATGTGTTCCAAGTATCAGTATCTCCTAGCTGGGACTCAGAGTAGCAATAGAGGCATCAAGAAGCAATTTAAGAAGCAATGTAAGGCCCAGGGCACAGTGAAGGAAAAGAAAATAAATAGCAAGGTAATGGCTGATTATCTCTTCTTAGGATGAAATATTTTTGTTAAAACATCTTTAAAATATCTATTTTTATGAGTGTTTTAACATAGGTCAATTGGGGACAGGTTCATTAAAAAAAAAAAAAACTGGTGAGAGAATTCAAAAGTATTTGGACAAATTTTTCAAAAGAATTTCCCATTAAAACTTATTTAATCTGATGAGACATTTAAAAGCATACTTTTCCCTCTCAGAGTAGCAAACTTTGAAGAGAAAAAAAAAATGTCCTAAAGAATGAAAAAGAAAATTAAAACAAAGAAAATTACTATTTGGTTTATAATGTTATTCACCAAGGTCTTATGATTCCTTAAGTCTATTTTTTAAATGCATGAACATTTATGTATTTTGCTTTAAAATATATGTCAGCTTCACAAATCATTTTATTTTATTTTTTCACAAATCATTTTAAAGCCATTAGGTCTGGAAAATAAATGATTGAGGCTTCAGGAAAAAAAAAATTTTTTTTTCAGATCATTTAGCTGACAATAACAGTCATTTCATGTTATGCCCCAAATCTGACTCAGAGTATGTCTGTGAATTCTTTTCAAGGCCCAGGAATAGAATCTCAAGCAAGGAGATCTTAGCCATAATTTGAACTACCTGGGTTCAAGAGTCAGTAATCTGGATTTACTTTTCTCTCATTCACTTTTTTCCTGGTCTACGGTCTCCACGGTGAATTAAAATGAACACAGGTAGACTAATCCTATATTCCTTTGACTCAAACAGTTCCAGAGGTGATGTATCTCATGGTCTCTGTGAAATCTAATCACAGCAGGGAGAGATCTCCATTCAGAAAAGAAATCTGCTAAGAAAGTAGATAAGCTTCCAATAATTAAAAAGGAAAATCAGGTTAAACAATTTAATGAGGTTTTGTCCTTCTAATTAGTCACATCATTTTATTAAGAGAAAAAAAAATACTCCAGTGAGCCTTCCATGCCATAATAACTCAGATTTGCATGGTGTGCTGCGGTTCACAAAGCTTTCTCACAGATTATCTCATTGTAATTTATATGGTGCCTGCTTATTTTTCTGTCAGATTTTAAACTATGCTGTGATTGTTCATAATCTGCAGTTCGTGACTGGTTATCAACACTACCAAGGCAGTAGAGGGAGCATTATCTTGATGAAATATAACTGAGATTGGTAACGAAAACCCAGAACTCTCGTTAAAATACTTGTCCATCTCTAGCACAGTCTCAGAGCCAACTTCCAAGATGACATCAATGTGAGACTCTACTGTACTTAATTTGATTTTTTTATTATTCAGAGTTACTTTCTGGAAGACAGTAGAATTATTTAAGTTTAGTTTTTTTCTTATCTTTACCACTGTTTGCAGCCTTTCAGATTGAATTCTTACAGGAAAGGTTCCTTGCAGTCAGACAGAAAGAACTGACACAGGGATTTACTTTTGAAATGTTGATAGATTCAGGTAAAATCAAATGGTTCACAGTATGAAAATTGCTATAATTCTTACTTGTACAACTCAAAAAAGCATTTCCTAATCATTTATGTAGATCCAGTTTCACTTCATAATTTCCAGACTGCCACCTGGATGCACTCAGCCTCTTCTGTGACACAGCTGAGCTAGTTTTGAAAGTTCCTCCTTTGTCTCTGGGCTCCTTCCCTTTTATTCCCCCAGGACTTGCCACCTCAAATTATTTCATCTGAAGCTATGTCTGCACATGAATAGAGAAATGGAGAATTAAAGCAATTATACTATTAATTTGAGCAGAAAAAAAAAAAAAAAAAAAAACCTACTTAGCCTGAGTTAACTGGCAATTCCTGGCAGACATCTTTGTCTGTTTCAGTGATCTGGAAGATCGCCTAACTTCTTTTCTGGGCAGGGATGGAGGGGCGTAGATCTCGTTCATGTCACAGGGCTCTGAGCATTCAGTGTCTACACATGATTGCCTCATTTCCTGCTGCCCCAGACTGTATCTATTCTAGGAAGGCTAAGCCATGATAGGAAGGCTGGGTGGTTCTGAGGTATAGTACTTACAGAGATATCCCTGTGAACACTTAGATATTTTAAGTTCTTAACTGATGTTAGGGCCTGTTCCACCAGTCATGATGAGTTGGACTAACTGACATTTTTATTAATTCATTCACTCATTCATTATCTATTGAGTGCTCTGTGCCAGGGCTCCAGATTATAAATATGACAATCTCTAGATGCCAGCACTTTAAGAGTTTGAAGTCACGTTAAAAAGTGGTTACAAACTACTACTAGAAAACATATTGTTTAGTCATCCAGTCCTGTCTGACTCTTTGTGACCCCATGGACTGCAGCACGCCAGGCCTCTCTGTCCCTCACCATCTCCCGAAGTTTGCCCAATTTCATGTCCATTGCACTGGTGATGCCATCCAGCCATCTCAACCTCTCATGCCCTCTTCTCTTGCCCTCAATCTTTCCCAGCATCAGGGACCTTTCCAATGAGTCAGCTGCAAGCATTAGATGACCAAAATACTACAGTTTCAACTTCAGCATCAGTCCTTGCAATGAGTATTCAGGGTTGATTTCTCTTAAGATTGACTGGTTTGATCTCCTTGCTGTCCAAGGGACTCTCAGGAGTCTTCTCCAGCACCACAGGTCAAAGGCATCAATTCTTCAGTGCTCCGCCTTCTTTACAGTCCAGCTGTCACAATCATACATGACCACTGGGAAGACCATAACCTTGACTATATGGATCTTTGTTGGCAGTGTAATGTCTCTGCTTTTTAACACACCATCTAGGTTTGTCATAGCTTTCCTGCCAAGAAGCAAGCATCTTCTGATTTCATGGCTGCAGTCACCAACAGCAGTGATTTTAGAGCCCAAGAAGAGGAAATCTGTCACTACTTCCACCTTTCCCCCATCTATTTGTCATGCAGTAATGGGGCCAGATGGCATGATCTTAGTTTTTTTAATATTTAGTTTTAAGCCTGCTCTCTTACTCTACTCTTTCACCCTCATCAAGAGGCTCTTTAGTTCCTCTTCGCTTTCTGCCATTAGGGTGGTATCATCCACATATCTGAGATTGTTGATGTTTCTCCCACCTATCTTGACTCCAGCTTGTAACTGATCCAGGCTGGCATTTCTCATGATGTACTCAGTGTATAGATTAAGCAAACAGGGTGGCAGCATACAGCGAGAAAACTGCTACTAAAAAAACTAAAAATAGAGCTACCATATGATTCAGCAATCCCACTCCTGGGGATATATTCAGAGAAAACCATAACTTGAAAAGATATGTGCACCCCAATGTTTACTGCAGCACTATATACAATAACCAACACTGGAAACAACCTAAATATCATCAAAAAGGGGTAGATCAGAAGATGTGGTGTATATATACAATAGAATATTATTCAGCCATAAAAAAGGATGAAATAATGCCATTTGCAGCAACATGAATGCACCCAGAGATTTTCATGCCAAGTGAAGTAGGCCAGACAAAGACATATCAGATAATATCACTTACATGTGAAATAAAAATGATACAAATGAACTTATGGAAAAAACAGAAATAGACCCACAGACGTAGAAAACAAAGAGTTACCAAAGGAGAAAGGGTTGGGGAAGGACAAATTAGCAGCTTGGGTTTTAAAAATACACACTACTATATATAAAATAGATAATCAACAAGGACTTACTGTATAGCACAGGGAACTATACTCAATATTTTGTAATAACCTATAAAAGAAAAGAAAAGAAGGAGTTACAAGATGAAGCAACAAGTTTGAACAGTGAGTCCACTGTGGGCAAAAAGACACACCCGCTAAAATTTTGAGAGAGACAGACTCAGAAACCACAAGCAATTTCCCATGAATATACTTTTCATTCTTAACGTTGTTTCATTTTTCTCTTACAATCCTTTAGAATGAGATAAGTCAGCGCGTTGGGTATTCGTTCGCTCCTTCTCAAAGATCTTGGGCCTCTGAGAGTTTTGGGGTAGGCATTTTCAACAGAGAAGGGTTTAGCAGAAGTTGGTCAAATATATCTGCCAAGGGCTCTCCCTGGCAGATGGCAACAGCTGTTTGGGACTGAGTCAAAAAAAGTACAGGAGGAGCCCCTGCAAAATGTCCTTTTTATTACACTAATGGCTTTTTCCCTGAGAGCGGTTTTTCATTGTATCAGTGCATAATTGTTTTTGCTAATGCATTTGCTCAGATCATACAAAAATCTAATTATTCTATGTAATGAATCATTAACAATTTCCATAAATTCATTTCAGTGTTTGCATGCTGGTATTCAGTTTATGCTAATAAACCTGAAATATTCATGCCTGAGGTTGCTGACTATGTTAAAAAAATTTATTTCAGTAAATGTACATTTTACATCTGTATTTTGCAAAATACTGAGGTGTAAACACTGCAAGATGATTCTTGAATGCTGCTGCTGCTGCTAAGTCGCTTCAGTCATGTCTGACTCTGTGCGACCCCATAGATGGCAGCCTACCAGGCTTCTCCGTCCATGGGATTTTCCAGGCAAGAGTACTGGAGTGGGGTGCCATTGCCTTCTCCGTGATTCTTGAATAGGATATTCTAATTTTCTATTCACTTCTTTCTTAAAAAATTAATTTATTTATTCCAATTGGAGGCTAATTACTTTACAATATTGTGGTGGGTTTTGCCATACATTGACATGAATCAGCTATGGGTATACATGTGTCCCCCATCCTGAATCCCTCTCCCACCACCCTCCCCATCCCATCCCTCTGGGTTGTCCCAGTGCACTGGCTTTGAGTGCCCTGTTTCATTCATGGAACTTGGACTGGTCACATCTTAAGCAAAGTTATTTCCTTTATATCCTGCTTTCACTTAGCTCCAACAAATGACACATAGTCATGTTAACTTAGGAGCATTAATTGGTGTTTGGTAATGAAAGAAGATCAAAAGTGATTGATGTTGACTTTTTACTGATATACTCACATTGAAATTCAGCCTTTGTTTCATTTGCAGAAACAGATATTAGGAATAAGTATTTTGTTATCATTATTTTTAATCGGAGAAGGGGAAAATAAACCTTGAATTCTAGCTATAAAAATTCACTAATGTCAAGTACAGAAGTTTTCTGCATTATTGTTGTTGTTAACAAGTACTGTGTAGCAGGTACTCTGCTCTGTAATGAACGTTCTCCATGTCATTTAATCCTTCCCCGAAACACTCCAGTATTCTTACCTGGAGAATCCCACAGACCGAGGAGCCTGGTGGATTATGGTCCACAGGGTCACAGTCAGAAACGACAGACGGAACTGAGCACATGCACACACAGGGCCCCTGAGGTTGGTCCTCTATTACTCTCAATTTACAGATGAGAAACTGAGATTTAGAGAAGTGAAGAAACTTACCCAAAATTACAGTGTTGCACACTGGTTCTCCACAAAAGGGGATTTTGCCTCCTTAGGGACATTTAGCAATGTCTAGAGGCATTTTAAGTTGTAACAACTGGGCAGGGGGCAACTGGTATCTAAGGAGGAAAGGCCAAGGATGCTGCTAAACATCTTACAATGCACAGGGAAGCCCCCATAGCAAAGAATTCTCAGTGGTCCAAAATGTCACCAGTGATGCGGGTAAGAAACCCCACCCCAGAGTGGCAGCTGCGTGTGATGCCTGTGTCACAGCTCCCTCGGTGACTGATCTCAGAGCAGCTGTGCTGGACTGTGGTCTGCGTTGGCCAACCTCTTACCCGAACCTGAAGTTGTGACTCTGCTTTTCTGCCTCGGGGCTTTCTCTGAATCACCAGCGCAGGTGCAGCCCGAACGGCAGGGAGTGAACACCTGGAGGCAATCCTCTATCAGAGTGCAACGTGATGGGGTACTTGAGGGCCTTCCACACAATTTTTGTGCGTTAACCAGATGAGCTGAGTCTCAGTTGCCTACCTGCATGTCACTTCATTCATGTCTGACTCTTTGCGACCCTATGAACTGTAGCCCACCAGGCTCTTCTGTCCATGGGATTCTCCAGGCAAGAATACTGGAATGGATTGCCATGCCCTCCTCCAGGGGATCTTTTCCCAACCTAGGGATCAAATCAGTTGCCTACATTGGTAGCCAACTGGTGCAACAGACCCTGACTGACCCAGTGGCATTGACTGATCCAGTCCCACTTCCCACTGGCCGAGGGTTGCCCCAGGTTTGTCAACACCTTTGCCATTTCAGCTCTGTTGCTGGGCTTCAGAGAAAGATTTGGGTTAGAAACTTAGACAGCACCACTGAAGCTTGAGGTGGGATGTTGGTATCTATACTGAACTGTCTGCTAAAGCTGGATGAAATCAGTAACAATAAGCTATGGGTTTTTAATCACTTCCCTGTCTTACTCCTGGGACCCTCTCTTCTTTCTAGACTTGCCTCTGAAAAAACTACCTGGACCCAGGTTCTTATTCAAGCTGTATTTTCACGGTAACTCAAAGTAAAACACAAAGCTAGCAAGTCTACTCTGTTAGAGTGCAAATTCAATTAAATGGAACCCAAATGCTGTCTGTGTCACCTGATAAACAAGGGAAATCTGTCCATCAGCACCCTTTGGCCTACAATGCCCTTTCCACTTTAAGTTCCATGGTCAACTATTTAATATCGCCTCGCGTGAGTGCGTGCTGTCACTTCAGTTGTGTCTGACTCTTTGCGACCCTTTGGACTGTAGGCCACTAGGCTCCTCTGCCCATGGAATTCTCCAGGCGAGAAGACTGGAGTGGGTTGCCATGCCCATGGACAGAGAAGCCTGGTAGACTACAGTCCACGGGATTGCAAAGAGTCGGACACGACTGAGTGATTGCTTGCTTGCCTTGCCCTTCTCAAGGGGATCTTCCTGACCCAGGAATTGAACCTGAGTCTCTTATACCTCCTGCATTGGCAGGTGGGTTCTTTATCACTAGCACCACCTGGGAAGCCCTTCCCTAATATTGCTTTATCAGGACTCTAAACTCTCTCACTACTTATCTTTTCCCAAACCCAATAACACATCCCCCATGATGGAATCATCCTTTTGTTGCTGTTGTTTGTGCAGAAGTCGTACTGGTTTGTGAGAGAAACCCAACTTACCTGACCTATTGCAAATTTACACTGAGAACTTGAATTCAGCCTTAGATACTCTTTGGAAATTGTTCATGAATATTTAAATGACTTCCTCATATACTTCTCATACCTCTCTAGCCCCAAACCTGGCTTTATCAGCTCTCCTCTTCATATCTCTTTGGACCATTTGACATTTTCTTCCTGATGATTATACTGCATTTACTACTCCTTTGATCTGACGGCTCTTTTTTTCTTTTAGATCCACTAGTATCTCTTTTTTCCTTTCTCTAATATGAGAACAAAAATTGTCATATTTCCTATTTTATACTTACTCTCTTGGTGAGCTCATTCCCTTCTATAAGGGTGACAGTTACATTTCTGTTTCCAGCTCTGATATTTTCCCTAGGCCCCAGGATCATTGCTGACTGTCCATTTGATTAACCCATCAGCTAATCTTCTCCCAGGTAGCCCACATGTGTGCATGCATGCTGTCACTTCAGTTGTGTCCAACTCTTTGCCATCCCATGGACTGTAGTTTGCCAGGCTCCTCTGTCCATGGGATTCTTTAACTAAGAATACTGGAGTGGGTTGCCATGCCCCAAGTCCAGGAATGCACCAGAATGATCTAAGGAGAATTTTTTCCTCTTGCCCAAATGCATTAGCAATTGTCATATAAACCAGTTCAGTTTCCTGAGATTCAAGGACAGATTCGTTGGGGATTCTGGGGAAATTCTTTCTTACTCTTCCAGGAGAACTTTCAGAAGCGATTATCTTTTTTTCTTTCTCCTGCTTTTTCTCAGGATATATTCGTGTATGGATGTGACATCTGGAAAGGAGGTCATTATGTTAACATCACTTTGAGAGTGAATCCAACATGTGGATGAGTGCTGAGTCAATGATTCTCGAGGAAATGGAGTTAAGGAAACTGGATTAAGTTCCTCCGAAAGGGTGCACTTCCTTTGATATCCAGCAATGGAGTCCATACTTTTCCTTGTTGTTTAAGCCAGTTTCAGTTACTTGCAACCAAGGGCTTTCAGTGAGGAAAATTTCTGCCATGTTCTCTTTGGGAGAATCTCAATCTCCTCATTTTCCCCCCTTACAGTTGTCATCTCTTAAGTGTACATCCAATTACTGGCAGTCTTCTAGTTAATCTACATTCTTTTATTCTCTGCTCTTTCTGATTCATCTTTTATACTGTTGCCAGGTCAATTTTCCTAAAAGATGATTTTTATCATGTTTCTCTGTAAAGTCCTATAATGGCTTCTTTCTTTTCACTTTCAGCTTTTAGTCCTAACTCCCAAGAATTGTTTTTAAGGCTTTTCATAGTCAGATCTCCTCTTCGTATACTTAATATGACTTCTCTGTGTTCCCCAACACACAGTTGAAAATCTTTCTTCCTAATGCTTTCCAACTGTGGTGCTGGAGAAGACTCTTGAGGGTCCTGTGGACAGCAAGGATATCAAACCAGTCAATCCTAAAGGAAATCAACCCTATTCATTGGAAGGACTGATGCCGAAGCTGAAGTTTCAATACTTTGGCCACCTGATATGAAGAGCCGACTCATTGGAAAAGATCCTGATGCTGGGAAAGATTGAAGGCAGGAGGAGAAGGGGGTGACAGAGGATGAGATGGTTGGATGGCATCATCGACTCAATGGACATGAGTTTGAGCAAACTCCGGGAGATAGTGAAGGACAAGGAAGCCTGATGTGCTGCAGTTCAAGGAGTCACAAAGAGTTGGGCACAACTGACTGACTGAACAACAACTTCCTAATAGTCCCTCAACTGAGAAATGCTTCTCCTTTGCAGAATCCATGTATACCTTCAGTTTTACTTTGATTTCTATATTATCTTAAACTTTTCTTGAATAGATACAACCTTTATTCATTTAAAGAGTATTAGGTATAGACTATATGTTTCCAGGTATGCAAAAAGCAGTGGATTTATAAAGACACATGTCTGGAAAAGTCTTAATAGGAATAATGAAATAAAAATTGAGAAACACTGTTTCAGATACTGAGTAAACCATCTTGCAATTCATGAAACAGTCTTGCACAATTGTAGAACTGTTCTGCTACAAATTCCCACATTGCTCTTAAGAAACATGGGTGGGGTTGGGTTTATGTGTTTATTTTCTAGCTTAATCTGTTATTGTAGCTTGAGATAACAGGAAATAGAGTATTTTACTGCCAATTATTTCAAGTCCATTTCTCCTTCTCTCTCACTCACCTAAATTCTCAGTGCCTTGAGAACAGATGTCATCATACATTTCTTTCATACCTTCCTTGAGAGAATAGCATGAAATGTCTTTATTTTACTTCCTCCCTCCCTCTCTCATTGTCTGCATATTCGTGTTATCCATTTCTTATCAGAGTGCAAGGAATGATATTTGCAAAGCTGATATTAACCGTGGTTAAGAACTGACTTTTGCTTGAAAGACTTAGTATACAGGAGATGGTTAAAAAGCATTCGTTCTTACTAACAGGAAATATATAAAATGTCTTGACTGAGGCAGATGCCTGCCTTAGTAAAAGGTCTTCTTGCTGCCATCACTTTTCACATTCTCTTAAATCCATATCTTAGTAACAGAGTTTAAAAACTATTGTTAAACCAATGAAAAGTTTTTTTTTAATCTAACCATAATTCTAACTCTCTAATATTTATTTCTTCATGTTTGCTTACAAATTTTGTCCATGTGTAGTTGATTTTTTTATTAAAACAACAATACTGAATACTGTTGTCAGTGTCCTGTATTTTATTCATTTAGAATCATGGTATTTCAGTGTTTCTAACCAATTACCAGAATTGTCATTTTAACAGCTGCATAACAGCCCATCACATTTATTGATGGTTCTTCCTTTTCTGTTGGACAATTTGTTTTTCTTCATTCATGAGTTATATATGATGCTTCTGCCTAGTCTTTCTGCCATTGATTTTTCTCATTCTCTATTCAGTACTGCCCTTTCACCCTGGATTACTATCTATTTGCTTGGTTTCTGACTATTGTGATTTATACCTGCATCAATTCACCTACCTGCCTTTATACATGCATCAATTCACTTAGCTCTGATCAGTGATAGTTGCTTGAGCCTTTACATTCCTGGCTCCAAAGAGTCAATGCTTCTGATTCCTGCTGCTCGAGAAGGATTTGGTATAGCTTGAGGCTTGTGTGGAAAATCAGTTGGATGTTTCATGATAAGAGAGAAGACATAGCTCAGAATAATTGAAACATTTTAATGGTAAAAGCCACATATTTCCTCTTGAGATAAAGTTCTCCTGCTGCTGCTGCTAAGTCACTTCAGTTGTGTCTGACTCTGTGCGACCCCATAGACGGCAGCCCACCAGGCTTCCCCATCCCTAGGATTCTCCAGGCAAGAACACTGGAGTGGGTTGCCATTTCCTTCTCCAATGCATGAAAGTGAAAAGTCAAAGTGAAGTCGCTCAGTCGTGTCCGACTTTTAGCGACCCCATGGACTGCAGCCTACCAGGCTCCTCCGTCCATGGGATTTTCCAGGCAAAAGTACTGGAGTGGGGTGCCATTGCCTTCTCCAGAGATAAAGTTCTACATTATAGTAAATATGTTCCCAGAATACTCATGGATTACTTAATGATGATCAAAAACAGCAGCTGAGTATTGTTTTTGATTTTGAAGAAAAGCAAACAAATCAATAGCAATCATAACATTATATACCTAAACTAGGATGAATAATGCCTTCATAGAAGATGTGATCTGATTTCAAGTAATATTATTTATCATATACAAAGGATTGCTGCTGCTCTTGACTTCAAGACACATTATATCTATCAAAGTTTAATCAATATAGACACAGTTTGGATTCTTTAACAAAAACTCAGAGATCAGTCAAAATAAGATTGCTTAATAAGGTGGTAAATGGACTTCCCAGGTGGCCCTAGTAATAAAGAAACCACCTGCCAATGCAGGAGACATAGGGGACTTGGGTTCCGTAACTGGGTTGGGAAGATCCCCTGGAGGAGGGCATGGCAATCCACTCCTGTATTCTTGCCTGGAGAATCCCAAGGACAGAAGAACCTGTGAGGCTACAGTCCGTAGGGTTGCAAACAGTCAGACATGACTGAAGCGACTTAGCATGCATGCATGCAAGGTTGTGAATAAACAGTCTACATATTTGATATAAGGGAAGAAAAACTCTATTCAACAACAATAAAATAAAATGTTTAGGAATAAGAGTGCTGCTGCTGCTGCTAAGTCACTTCAGTTGTGTCCAACTCCGTGCGACCCCATAGGCAGCAGCCCACCAGGCTCCCCCGTCCCTGGGATTCTCCAGGCAAGAACACTGGAGTGGGTTGCCATTGCCTTCTCCAATGCGTGAAAGTGAAAAGTCAAAGTGAAGTCGCTCATTCGTGTCCAACTCTTAGCGACCGCATGGATTGCAGCCTACCAGGCTCCTCCGTCTATGGAATTTTCCAGGCAAGAGTACTGGAGTGGGTTGTCATTGCCTTCTCTGAGGAATAAGAGTGAGGTCTATATAAAGATCTACTTAAGATTTTAAAATGCTTCTGAAACTACGTATGGAAAGGTGTATCATTTCTTGGACGAAAAAAATCCACATCATAAAGATGTGATTCAATAAAAATAGCAACAGCATTTTTATTTTGGAGTCAGACAGGCTGGTATTAAAGTTCAAATGGAAAAATAAGAAGAACAGACAAGAAAAATCTGGAAGAGTTGTGGGAAGGATCGGTGCTTCCACGTATTTAAGCATATTTTACATCTTCAAAAATAAAAACAGTTTGGTACAAGTTCCTGAGCTGAAAAACAAGAAACAGTTCTAAAATAAAAGGATTTAGCATATTAAAAAGGCAGCAGCCCACATCAGTAGAGTGAAGATAGACTTTTCAATGAACCATGTTGGATAAGTTGGTGGGATCTGTAACAGTCTATAAAACAATAACACATTTCTGTATGGACTCACTCCCTTTCTGTTCCTTTTCTATTCCTCTCTCCACTCTTTAGATCACACTCTCCAATAAATACTTACACAAAAGCCTTTGTGGCAAGTTCTCCTTTCTAGGAACCCAGGCTTAAGTAACTATTCTATATCTAAACTTTCCCCTCTTTTACTGTTTTTTTCATTATGCCCTTTATAATTTGTCAGAAATTAAAAATTTTCCAGTTTATCACTCTATTTCTATATTTATTCTAGTCTCAGAGTCATTTAGTTGCAATTCTCACTGCCAGTGGTTGGCTGAAGTCTTTCCTCTAGTTGATTCCTTAATAAGGGTTTATGGGAACAATATTCCCTGAATGTTCAAGATAATTTGTCTGTTGTCCTTACAACTGAAAAGCAATTAAATTGAATATAAAATGCTAAAGTCACAATTTTTCCTTGAAGATTTTGAAGGTTTTCCTCCCTTGTGTTCTGATGTTGAAATGTGTAAAAATGTCTGAAGCCAATCTAAGCTGAATTTTTCTGCATGTCTCAAATATTTTCTTTCTTTTAAAATCTATTAGGTTTATGAGTGTATTCCTCAGCATGGATCATTCTGGGTAAATTTACTCTGGGGAATGGTTGATTTTCAATATGTGTAAAATCATTATTTCAGAAAAATTTTCTTGAGTAACTATTTCTGTTTCATTTTGCTTATTTGTGAAATTTTAATTTCTGCTTCTATCATGGGACTTCCATCAATGCTCGTTTCCCTTGAATCCCCTTCAAATTTTACATTTATTTCTGTTATTATATTTTTCTCCTACTGTATTCCTAAATTCCTCTAGCTCATAATTCGTCCTTTCCTGTTATCTTCTTGTTGTTTAGTTGCTAAGTCATGTCTGACTTTTTTCGACCCCATGGACTGCAGCCTGTCACCAGACTCCTCTGTGCTGGGATTTCATAGGCAAGAATGCTGAAGCGGGTTGCCATTTCCTTCTCCAGGGTATCTTCCCAACCCAGGGATTGAACCTGAGTCTCCTGCTTAGCAGGCGACCGTCTCTTTTCTGAGTTCCTGCATTTCTGTCTTATGCGTTTGTTTCATAGTGGTGATTGTTCTGTTAGGCTCCTCCCCGCTGCTGCTGCTAAGTCGAGTCAGTCGTATCCAACTCTGTGCGACCCCATAGACAGCAGCCCACCAGACTCCCCCATCCCTGGGATTCTCCAGGCAAGAACACTGGAGTGGGTTGCCATTTCCTTCTCCAATGCGTGAAAGTGAAAAGTCAAAGTGAAGTCGCCCAGTAGTGTCCGACTCCTAGCGACCCCATGGACTGCAGCCCACCAGGCTCCTCCGTCAATGGGATTTTCCAGGCAAGAGTACTGGAGTGGGGTGTCATTGCCTTCTCCGCCCACCCCCTCAACCACCCCCTGGCTTTAATGCATTCTTAAATAGTTGGTCACAATTTTTTCTGCTTCATGGCAATTTCTTTCTGGTGAGTCTCTCATTTTCCCCTTGTTCTTCTTTTCCTTTCTCCACTAACATTAATTGATGAGTTTATATAAAATTTCCTTATAGGAAGGGAGATTTTGGAGTCAGTTTGCTTGTATTTGAAATCCAGCTCCACGACTTACCAGATGTTTGACTTTAGGAAAAGTTATTTAACCTCGGTTTTTTTAACTACAAAATGGGAAAAATAAAAGTACCTACTTCTTAGTGCTGTTGAGAGAATAGAAAAAAATAGCACAATTAAGGGTGAGAGTGTCATTATACACATAGTTTAATGGTCACTAAGGACTGATGCTAAAGCTGAAACTCCAGTGCTTTGGCCACCTCATGCGAAGAGTTGACTCATTGGAAAAGACTCTGATGCTGGGAGGGATTGGGGGCAGGAGGAGAAGGGGACACAGAGGATGAGATGGCTAGATGGCATCACCAACTCGATGGACATGAGTGTGAGTGAACTCCGGGAGTTGGTGATGGACAGGGAGGCCTGGCGTGCTGCGATTCATGGGGTCGCAAAGAGTCGGAAACGACTGAGCGACTGAACTGAACTGAACTGAAGTGCTAGCTACCAGCAGTTACATTTTTAAGACACATTTTCCAGAAAGACAAATGAGACACAGTAAGTAATTTCCAAGGACTGTAAATTGCATAAAGATAGTGCCTTAGTCTGTTCTGGATGCTATAACAAAACAGCACAAACTGATGGTGAAGGAGGAAACAGATAGAACAGGCTCCATCATGAAAGCAGGACTCCGTCTTCAGCCAGACTGTGGACTTTGAGCTCTATGCCCAGTATCTATGGAAATGACTTACCAACTGGAAAACCAGACCCACCCCCACCCCCCACCATGGAAGAGCCCCAGGGCTCGTACCTAGACTCTCCATCGCCTAAAAGAATACCCTAATTATCTTTGTAACCAAATAGAATCATAAATTCTATTATGCTTATTGGGGTATGACCACAGGCCTATTGATAATTGTCCACGGTTAACTACCTAGGCTTAAGGCATACGAATCACGGGTTAACTTTGATTGTATCTTTCTTTTCCTTTGTTCAGACTAGTTTCACAGAATTTGGGGAGGTGGGTTTGAGCACGTACACTTAGGGTATATAAGGTTTTCACAAAAACTGGTCGGGGTCCTTGGCTAAGAGGAGACTCTGCCTTGGGCCCACCAGTGTAATAAACTGCACTCCACTATCTGCATTGTCCTTCTGAGTGAGTTTGTTTCCGGGAACGCATGGCTACAACAATGGCTCATAATTAACAAAACTTTACTTCTCACAGTTCTGGAGGATGGAAGTCCAAAATCAGGGTGTCAGCATGATGGGGTTCTGGTGAAGGACCTCTATGGATTATGCATTGTCAGCTTCTCTCTGGATCCCCCCATGGTGGCCGGAGCTAGAGAACTCTTTCTTAAGAGCACTAATCCCATTCATAAGAGCTCCATTCTCAGCTTGTCAGCATCTTCCAAAAGCCCCACTTATGCATACCATCACATTGGGTATTAAGCTTTCACATACAGCAGTGAATTTTGAGGGGACATGATCATTCAGACCATAGCAGGTAGTGATCTATTGTTACCCCCTGCCTTTTTTTTACTGCTATATATCTAACACTTAGTCTGTTATCCAACAAATAGGTGCTGAATGAATGAATTAATGAATACACTTACCATGGGTCCCACATCTCAAAGTGGCAGAGCTTGCATTTGAACCAACTTGCCAGTCACATTTGTTGCAGCCACCTTGTATTTTTGGGGCTCCAAAATCACTGCAGATGGTGACTGCAGCCATGAAATTAAAAGAAGCTTACTCCTTGGAAGGAAAGTTATGACCAACCTAGACAGCATATTAAAAAGCAGAGACATTACTTTGCCGACACAGGTCCGTCTAGTCAAGTCTGTGGTTTTTCCAGTGGTCATGTATGGATGTGAGAGTTGAACTATAAAGAAAGCTGAGCACCGAAGAATTGATGCTTTTGAACCATGGTGTTGGAGAAGACTCTTGAGAGTCCCTTGGACTGCAAGGAGATCCAACCAGTCCATCCTAAAGGAGATCAGTCCTGGGTATTCATTGGAAGGACTGATGATGAAGCTGAAACGCCAATACTTTGGCCACCTGATGCGAAGAGCTGACTTATTTGAAAAGACCCTGATACTGGGAAAGATTGAAGGTGGGAGGAGAAGGGGATGACAGAGGATGAGATGGTTGGATGGCATCACCGGCTCAATGGACATGAGTTTGGGTACACTCCGGGAATTGGTGATGGACAGAGAGGCCTGGCATGCTGCAGTCCATGGGGTCGCAAAGAGTTAGTCATGACTGAGTGAACTGAACTGAACTGAATTGTGTCCATGAAAACAAGTCATAAGACTGACTGGATTTCAAGGGCTGGGGAGACAGACTCCAGCTCTTACTAAGAACTGCCAGGAATTCATGGCCACATTTAAATTACCACAGACACTATGTCCCATTGCCTATTCAAATCTTTGCCATGTCCCTTGGGTCTTTTAGCACTGCATATATCTCCATTTTTGGAAGGTAAACGAGCTCTAACTTTACAGAGAAATCAGAGGATCTTAGGCATAAATGACGTTTCTTTCGTGCTGCCACCTGGCACTTAATTTATAGTAGATTGTAAATCTAATCTACTGTAAATCCCCTCCCCTTCCCCAGTCCTTGGCACCATTCCCAGGAGTCAGCCTTTCTGATACCTGTTCTTTTACTCTTCATGCCAGGGTCAGTGAATTTATAGCTCTTCTTCCTGAAAAAGGCTGTTCTCTTCACCCTTGTGCCTATTCCCATCTCCTACTTTTTCCTTGGGGACCTTATGTGTCATTGAAACCTTTGAATAATTTGAGTATATTTTTTAAAAATTTCATGCCATTTTATAAGCAAGCTAATACTTTTTTTTCATCTTTGGGGAAAAAAACCACCTCAACTTATACCCTATTGTTTCTTATTAGTCATAAGAAAATATTTACAAAAAATATCTGTTAGTGTCTCTTTCTTAACTTTCTGTTGATATCTCAACCTATCTCCACTTGGTTTTCATACCAACTCAGAAACATTATTTCCACCAAAGTCACTTCCTACTTGTTTAATCTAATGGATTTGCTTGACTTATCACTGGCTGCTTCTTTAAAATTTCCTTCACTAATTTCTTTTCTCTACTCATATCTTAAATGTTAGTTTCAATGATCACCTTTGCCCATGACTAAAACCATATGACTTCACGCTGGATTATTGCATGCAGTTCTTGGCATTGACTGTCATGATGATGATCATATTATCTTTCCTATGTGCTCTAGATTCATATCCAACTCCCAGATAGACATTTGCTCTGGATATTCTATGGGCAATATATCAGTTCTATTGCTATATAATAAACCATTGTAAATTGTAGTATCTTTAACAAACAATAATTTACTTGCTCATGATTCTGCAATGTAGGCAGGTTGCAACTGAGTGGTTCTTCCAGTCTTGCCTGGAATCACTTGGGTGGCTGCAGTTGGCTGGTCTGAATGGCCTCATTCACATATCTGCAACCTCAGCAGAGAACGCTGGAATGGCTGGATCTATCTGTCTGTATGTGATCTCTTGTCCTCAGAAGGTTAGCTTGAACTTCTTCACAAGGTGATGATGATGTTCCAAGAGGGTGAAAACAGAAACTACAAGACCGCTTGCCTCTGAGATTTGCCAGTAATGTCACTTCTGCCACATTCTGTTATCAGTCAAACTGAATCATTTGAACAGATTTATTTCAAGGAATGGGGAAACAAGCTCCAAGTCTTGCTAAGAAAATTTATGGCCATATTTTTTCCACCCTCCACATAATTGATATCTCATCTTGTTTAACTCTCATGACAATTCTAAGACAAGTACTATGATCATTATTCTTTTTCTTCAGATGAGAAAACTGAGGCCCAGAAATATTCTCTAACTTATCCAAGGCTCCACTATTTGTAGGTAGCATGGCGCCCTACAGGATGGGCGCCCAGGCCCGTATCATGTGTATTTCAGGTACCACACTGAGCAGAAGCTCACTTTCCAGACTGCTCATGGTGGAACAGAAGAGCCTCCCTCAGACTGGCCTCTAGGCTAATAGGTACAAGAAGACAAGGCAAATGAAGGTATATTTCATTATATGATGCAGCTGGCTAAGCGTTGAAGAATTGATACTTTCCAATTGTGGTGCTGGAGGAGACTCTTGAGAGTCCCTTGGAGAGCAAGGAGATCAAACCTGTCAGTCCTAAAGGAAATCAACCCTGAATATTCATTGGAAGGACTGATGCTGAAGCTGAAGCTCCAATACTTTGGCCACCTGATGTGAAGAGCTGATTCATTGGAAAAGACCTTGATGATGGGAAAGATTGCTGGCAGGAAGAGAAGGGAGTGACACAGGATGAGATGGTTGGATGGCATCACTGAACTCAATGGACATGAGTTTGAGCAAATTCTGGGAGCCTTTTTCTTTGAGTGAAGAACAGGGAAGCCTGGCATGCTGCAGACCATGGGGTTGCAGAGTCGGACATGACTTAGTGACTGAACAACCATAATGTAGCTATATATTTGGAAATCATTGTGTTAGGCCAGGGTAAGTCCAGCTCTGCTACAGTATTAAATCCCAAAGTGTTAGTGGTTTAGCACAAGAAAGTTTCATTTCTTGCTTATATAAAACCCATTGTGGAAGCCCAAACTGAATGGAGACACTGTGAGTGTGCCGATACTTCAGTGGACAATTCCAGCTGAGTCCAGCCTCTGAATCAAACTATCACATGCACCTTATACTTGATCTGCCCCCAAATAATATTTATTATCTTCCCTAAATTTGCTGATATTCTTTAATTTTCTGTTTTAACTCATGCTGCTGCTAAGTCGCTTCAGTTGTGTCTGACTCTTTGCGACCTCACAGATGGCAGCCCACCAGGCTCCCCCATCCCTGGGATTCTCCAGGCAAGAACACTGGAGTGGGTTGCCATTTCCTTCTCCAATGCATGAAAGTGAAAAGTGAAAAGTGAAAGTGAAGTCGCTCAGCCATGTCCGACTCTTCTCGACCCCATGGACTGCAGCCCTCCAGGCTCCTCCATCCCCATTGCCTTCTCTGGTTTTAACTCATATGGTCCCCCAAGTCGGAAATTATCAACAACTGTCCTTCGCTTATCAGGTTCAACTGGTCTCCAGCTTCTGTCAAGGTGATCGCTTCATTTTCTCTCAAATTCCTTTTTTCCTCAGTTTCCTCGTAGCTTTTGCATGCAACTTCAGATTGAAACTCAGGTTTTGCTTCTGTAATCTGTTCTGAACATTCCGACTAGGGTGATCTTTCTAAAGAGCAAATGATCAAAATACATGGTAGTGGATACATACCGTTTTGAAAAAAGTAACTTTTGGTCTGGACATCTGGATCTTACTCTTACAATCAACCTGTTTTGCCTTTTGCTATTGAAGCTCAAAAGAATTGTCAGGGTTTTGCCAGCCTCTTGCAGCTGAGTGCACACCCATAACCCAGGTTATGGGTCCAATCAGACATGCCTGTATAGAACCTGAATCCGACGCAACAAGTGACAGCAACATCTAGTCTCCCAGGTAAAGTGCCAGGAGTGGCCTCCAGAGTCCAAAGTTGCCATGTCCCATGGTCATATGTGGGGCATCAATATTCTTGCCCAGTCAATTTTACGGGCCCAATTTCCTTCCTGCCTATTCTCTCTTCCTGGTTCACCAGTCTCCCACATGATTGTATGTGTGGCACCCAATGGCTTTTTTAATATATTGTTTTCCTTTTCTCCTGAAATTGGCCAGGGTTCGTTTCTGTTACTTACAACTCTGAACTCTGAATACTTCATACATTTTAGCTTCATATCTTCCAATGAATCCTCATGAACAAATGTTGAATAATACTTATTGAATGCATGATTTGACCTGGTTTCTGACTTCAAGAGACAGTCAAATTAAAGAGGGAGAAGAGACTCATAAACATGAAGAAGTTTCATGATATTGTTACCAGTCTTTGGGTTGGACAAATTACAAATGACTTTATGAGGTGCTCTTTGGACTTTGTTCTGTGTATGTGCAATTAGAGAAGTACCATTATGTGGGCTTGGCCCTTAGGGCTTTAAGAGCTTTCAGGGACACATAAAGTTACTTTAAGTGAAAGATAGCTGTGCTTGCTCTTATTAGTGAAGTGTTGTGTAGAAAATATACCTTAATCAATTAAGCATTACAATATCGAACAATGGCAAGGAAAACAAACAACTGCAGGCAGTGCCACTGTCTTTCTATTTTAAATTACAACACGTTTACTCTGACCCAATTATCCTGGCATGATCTGATTAGAGCTGGTTTATTAATGACCCACCTTCATTCACAATTCCAGATGGAATTTCCAGAGGTTTCTGGTAATCGCACTCTAATTCCTATAGAGAAATATTCTCATTGGTGGAAAATACAAAGATATATGCTATTTATTTCTAGATGAATGTAGCAAGTATTAAGTGTAATAGTAGTTCAGAAATCTTTTATGGATAGCTTCTTTTTCTTTTAATTCCAGACTGGTATTGTCTTTTTTATTCATTGTGCAATGTATGGTGAACATCTTTTTTTTTTTTTTAATTTTATTTTGTTTTAATTTTATTTTTTTAATTTTATTTTATTTTTAAACTTTACATAATTGTATTAGTTTTGCCAAATATCAAAATGAATCCGCCACAGGTATACATGTGTTCCCCATCCTGAACCCTCCTCCCTCCTCCCTCCCCATACCATCCCTCTGGGTTGTCCCAGTGCACTAGCCCCAAGCATCCAGTATCGTGCATCGAACCTGGACTGGCATCTCGTTTCACACATGATATATTACATGTTTCAATGCCATTCTCCCAAATCTTCCCACCCTCTCCCTCTCCCACAGAGTCCATAAGACTGTTCTATACATCAGTGTCTCTTTTGCGGTCTCGTACACAGAGTTATTGTTACCATCTTTCTAAATTCCATATATATGCGTTAGTATACTGTATTGGTGTTTGTCCTTCTGGCTTACTTCACTCTGTATTATAGGCTCCAGTTTCATCCACCTCATTAGAACTGATTCAAATGTATTCTTTTTAATGGCTGAGTAATACTCCATTGTGTATATGTACCACAGCTTTCTTATCCATTCATCTGCTGATGGGCATCTAGGTTGCTTCCATGTCCTGGCTATTATAAACAGTGCTGCGATGAACATTGGGGTACACGTGTCTCTTTCCCTTCTGGTTTCCTCAGTGTGTATGCCCAGCAGTGGGATTGCTGGATCATAACGCAGTTCTATTTCCAGTTTTTTAAGGAATCTCCACACTGTTCTCCATAGTGGCTGTACTAGTTTGCATTCCCACCAACAGTGTAAGAGGGTTCCCTTTTCTCCACACCCTCTCCAGCATTTATTGCTTGTAGACTTTTGGATCGCAGCCATTCTGACTGGTGTGAAATGGTACCTCATAGTGGTTTTGATTTGTATTTCTCTGATAATAAGTGATGTTGAGCATCTTTTCATGTGTTTGTTAGCCATCTGTATGTCTTCTTTGGAGAAATGTCTATTTAGTTCTTTGGCCCATTTTTTGATTGGGTCATTTATTTTTCTGGAGTTGAGCTGTAGGAGTTGCTTGTATATTTTTGAGATTAGTTGTTTGTCAGTTGCTTCATTTGCTATTATTTTCTCCCATTCTGAAGGCTGTCTTTTCACCTTGCTAATAGTTTCCTTTGATGTGCAGAAGCTTTTAAGGTTAATTAGGTCCCATTTGTTTATTTTTGCTTTTATTTCCAATATTCTGGGAGGTGGGTCATAGAGGATCCTGCTGTGATGTATGTCAGAGAGTGTTTTGCCTATGTTCTTATGGTGAACATCTTAAGCAGGCAACATTTTGTGAATCAGAGATATCAGGAATGTAGTCTTGAGCTGGGTTGTGATGCATGACAAGGATTTAAATACTATAAATATGCAGAGACTCAGGAGGTCCTGAGTGAATGAGGAATGAATTGGGCAAAGTGTATGGAGGAGGAACTGTGTTTGGTATGTTAAGATGGTAATAAAATTTCAGCTCATTTGAGGAGTATTAAAATAATGCAGTAATTATAGCAGGGGTTGGAAGGTAATTTAAAGATAAGGAATTGCCATCAACAATTTGTACATGCAAGAGGAATGGATGTGGTGTTTAGAAAGATTAATTTGACAGTCACATGGATGATGGATGGAAGTGAAGAAATGCTGGAGACCAGTGGAGTATATAGACTGGTTACTTCAATTATCACCTCCTGGGATTATTATAATTATCAGCTCACAAGGATCTGGCAGTAAGTCAGGTAATAGGAATGAAAAGAAGCAGACAATTTTAAAGATATTGTGAAGGACAGTTAGTTGCTTCAGTCATGTCCGACTCTCTATGACCCCATAGGCCATGGCCTGCCAGGCTCCTCTGTCTGTGGGATTCTCCAGGCAAGAATACTGGAGTATGTTGCCATGCCCTCCTTCAGGGGATCTTCCCAAACCAGGGAACGAACCTGAGTCTCTTATGTCTCCTGCATTGGCAGGGGGCTTCTTTACTGCTAGAGCCACCTGGGAAGCCCCGAGAGTGGACCATAAGAAGAGAGAAAAGTAAAGTACAACCAGTGAAGCACATACATCTGCAGTTTGTTCTTTTGTTTATAATATTAAATAATAGCAACTCAGTGGTCAACCACTTTCACTTTTTATGTAAATCACATTATAAAGTTTCCCCTCTTGTTATTCTTATTTTATTTGGCTCTGACTTTTTATCTCTTTTAATATTGTCATATTAGTACCATCACTTTGTAAGTCCTCTCAAATATCTTTTGGAACAAGATGAGATACAAATACAATAAAGTGCTCTGTGGGAACTGTCTTGCTTTATTTTGTTTGCTGTGAGGAAAATATTTTTATAAATCAAGCCAGCTTTCAAAGCTTGAAGCTATAAACAAGAAATACGAGATAAGAAAAGGTCAAATAATGGATAAACTAAATCATGTAATTTGGATAGGATGGCTTTTTTATTAATGAGAGTGTGGAATTGTGTCAATTTAGTCGATTGTTAGTTTAATAGGAGAAAAGGTCTCAGATTCATAGCTGCATGCATTTCAAGTAATAAAATAAGGAGCAGAAGTGAATAATAGTGATTTATAGGATTCCTTTTGATCCTGACATTTCATTATTTTTATACAGAAATAGCATTTCTAGTGCATGGTTTTAACATGTTTCTTCATCTTACTCTGAAATAATATATACACTACAATAAGCTGTCTCATTTTATAGTTTTCTGACTTCCCTCAGGAAAAAAGTTGTACCATAAACAAGGTTCTCGATCTATTTTTAGTTGTGTTTCTTTACAAATCTTTGTACCGATGTGGAAAGGAATGGCATAAACATGAAACCTAAGACTCAAAACTTAACTTCTTAAAAAGTATATACACACATGCAAATTATACATACAAACCATTTTGCTAAATTGGTATATGCAGTTTTAAAGGAAATAACAAAATTAAAATGATAAGGTTTTATTCTTCCCTTCTAACTGAGTTTTTGCACAGAGCATGTAAATATATTTTTGAACCAATATGATTACTTAAAAACTAGAGAACAAAGCTTCGTTTGTCACAGGACACTTAGTAACACTGTTCTCTTCATTGCCTAATCAGTTTTTATTTAGTATAGAACCTTATCATAAGTGATATAAGGCACAAGATTTTAAGAAATATGGACAGTGCTGTGTGTGGAAAAGATCTGTGGCTTGTACCTTATGAGCTGGACAAACTCAGCACACGATCATGACTCTGACCTCTGGTCTATGACTTCAGGGTAGTGGTGGGACAGCCAGATCGGATCTGGGCTTAAACCTCTACTTTGACACTGAGTTGGAAGGAGGCACTTAATCTTTTTAAGCCTCAATTTTTCCATCTGTAAAATGGAGACAACAATACTCATGCTATCAGAGGACAAAAAGAGATAATTATGTGATAAATATTAGGCATTACCTCTCCTAGCACTTAGTTCCCAAGAACAGTTGAATGGTTCATTGAATGAAATCAAAGTGTTTAAAAATAAGAATAGTATAATAATATTAGACTCAGGGAATGGTGGAGATTAGATTAGCCAATGCTCTCTCAAAGAAAACATGCTTGACTTAATAGCCTCTGCTTAAAAATGGTTGGTGAAGAGGCTTTCACCATCTGCCCGTGTAGCTGGCTCTCCACTGAACTGTTTTAATTACTCCCATATTTGCTATGTCAGTCTAGGCATAAAATATTGATATGCTGCCTCAAAACTAACACTGGAAAAGGAGATAACCTTATTGCAACACAAACCGTGTGGACTTTACACTTGCAATGACTGTGATTCACATGGCAAGGAAAAATACAGCAACACTATAATATCTAAATGAAATATTGCATGCCTGGGAGTGCATCCTTTAGAAAACAGATGGCTTTTTATTGAAAGCAAAATATGATTATGGTGTTTGCATGCAAAAATCTTATACCGTCTAATTATAAGAATCAGACTAGTTGTAGCTGTTCTGGAGTGCAAAGCTTTAAATCAGTAGAGAATTTGACTCTGTACAATTGAGGACAATGAAATACAGGTAAAATATCACTTTAATGAATATTATAGTAATTTCCAGATCTCTTTAGTAAGACTATGTGCAGCTTTTTTATATATGACCCATAGTTACAATATTCTGTTGATCTGGCTTCAATATAAAGTTAGCATAATGATGCTATGTTCACCAGGTCCTGCCTATTTAAAAATTTATCTGCATGAAAGTTGCTTTGACATTTATCACTGCATTGCAAGTGGACTTCAGTGCTATAGAACATTTTTTTAAACTTTGACAGGTATGAGGAAAGACTGACTACCTTTGAGTTTGGTGAGAGTATAGAGACCAGTCAGATTAGCACAGTCATTGGGGAGAAATGGGAAATTGGAGTAATTTCTGAGTTAAGTATTTTTAGTTGATAATGAAAATAGAGTATTTTTTAATTCAGCAGCTGTCACCTGGGTTTCCCTGGTGGCTCAGATGGTAAAGAATCTGCTTGCAATGTGGGAGATCTGGGTTCAATCCCTGGATTAGAAAGATCCCCTGGAGAGAGGAACAGCTACCCACTCCAGCATTTTTGCCTGGAGAATTCCATAGACAGAGGCCACAGTCCATGGGGTCACAAAGAGTTGTACACAACTGAGAGACTAACGTGTTCAACTGGGATAATTTTTCCCAAGGGCATTTAGAAATACATAGAGATATCTTTGGTTGATATAGCTAGGGGCGGGGTATTACTGGTATCTGGTGGGTAGAGGCCAGGGATGCTGTTAAACAATGCACAGGACAGCCACTCCTAATACAGAGTGTCTGGCCTCAAATGTCAACAGTGCTGAGATTGAGAACTCAGCAGTTTGAAAGTCTGAATTACATTCTCTTATGTACTTCAATAGATAGCTACACAAGTTGAACTATAACATAATAAAGCAATTTTTATATCCTATTAGCTTTAATCATATGGGATTCTACTTAGACTCTATCATTTAATAAATATGTACTTTCTAAATGTTATGTGAAAATAAGATTTTCACAGTGATGAAAACCATCCTGAACAAATAGTGACCTTAGAAACATCTTTTTTTATAACTATGAAAGAAAGAAAGTGAAAGTCTCTCAGTTGTGTCCAACTCTTTGTGACCCCATGGACTGTAGCTCTCCAGGATTCTTTGTCCATGGGATTCTCCAGGCAAGAATACTAGAGTGGGTAGCCATCCCATTCTCCAGGAGATCTTCCCTACCCAGGGATCAAACCCAGGTCTTCCACACTGCAAGCAAATTCTGTTTGAGCCACCAGGGAATCCCTTCTTATAACTATAACAGAAGATTAAAACAAAGTATGCAGACACCAAATCCGTAAATACCTTCAACGTTCCTGGGGATTCTGTGAATTGCTCTCAGCAACAGCAGTCAAAGGCAATCAACAGGCAACCCAGAGCTGATGGTCATTGAAGCTGTAAATATTGGAGCAGTAGTATTGACAACAAAGCTGAGTGCAAAATTAAAGAAATGGCTGGGAGCTGGAGCAAATCAATTTAGCCTGGGGAAATTAAAGCTCCTGAGTGAAAATTAGGAAAAGTAACTCAGGCAACAGAATTGAAAAGCAGTCAAACCTCTTCAGGCCCTATAGACCATACATTCTCACATTTGGTCAGTTTCTACCAGTTGACCATAAAATCCCAGCGCCACTCAACAATTTTTTTATGGGTCTGCTTGTTGGCAGATGGAGACTCAGCTGGATGGCTCTGCTTTGAGCTGCAGGCTTGGCTTTCGTTGGCCCCACTTGTCTTTGTTTTGGGACAAACACATATACAGCAAAATCTCTTTTTATGGGGACTGCAGAGGCACAGGAAGATAACCGCACAAACACATTTCAAGCTCTTGCTGACATCAAATCTGCCAACAGCTCATTCATTAGTCAAAGCAAGTTGTGTGGCAAACCTAATCTAGAGACAGGGAAGGATACTCCTCCTACAGAGGTAGTGCGGAGACTGAATATTTAAAACTACAATGTTACCTACTCTTCCAACTCCAACTGAGGTCAGATTTTCTAAAGGAATATACTTTTTTGGTATTCAATTGCAATATATTTTTAATTCTTAGAAAGGATAGTCCAGGTAATGAGTCATGTAGTTGGATTCCGAGGTTCTGAATACTGTTCCTCCTTTCTACCACTGATGTGAGAAGCTGAGCATATCAGCTTTTCTGCAGAATCTCATCTCTACCATCTGCTAATGTAGATAACATGTGCTGTTGACTTACTATTCTGCACCTTCCAGGAAACAAGGTAAAATCTAGAATTTGCCAGGAAATCCTTGGTGGAAGACAGTAGCAAAGAACTCATCATTATTTAATTGTTCAGCCTTGATAATTTTTCTGCAGTTTCTTTGATGTTATTTAGAAGGATTTCTGTTATTTGAGGAAGGATTTCTGTCCAGTCCAATTTCCAACACTGTTGAGGTACCAGGGAAACTTATCTGGTTAAGACATTAAAATTTCAGAAGAGCAATAACTTCAAGGAAAGGAAAAAGGGGGTACAGATTCTAGTATTTTCTACAGTAGTTTATGAAAACACCATTTTTTAAGAGGGCTTAAACAAATCATTGGTTAAGTAAGACTTTCTTATTTGTGAGCTAGAAATGAGTAAGTAGGGAATAGATAAGGGCTAAATGATAATATGGAGTAAGTTCTGTCAAATCACAGTGGCCTTTCATCTAAATATATTATGAGGTATTTTTTGTCTATTGGGTAGCAGACAAGAAAAAATATGGGAAGAGAGCTATCATTTACATTTAAAAAATTCTTAATTACTGGTTTTCCATTTGAACTGGAGTAATATTTTATCATTTTTTAAATAACTTTCGCCTTTTTTCCATTTGTTGTACATGATACTCTCTTGTTTTTCTAATTCTTCTGGGTATCTGTGGTTGTATTTTATGTCTTATTTGTAGTGTTATTTACTTCTGTTGGCCATTTGCTCTTTCTTCATTCGACTTAATGAGGTTTAACTTTTCATTTGGTTCATTCCATAAAAAATTTTGAGCATATACTTTAGGTGATTGATCTTACATTTTGTCTATTTTTTATTGATGTGTTTTGTTTTACACTGCTTTGTTTGAATGTGAATCCTTTTACATATTTAATGAGAAATTCAATTCATATATATATATTCTTTTTAAAACAATAATTGTGGTTAATATTATAAATTTGTCTGAATCCAGCTCCACTCTACTTGTTTAGAGATATAATTGACATATTGGTCATTTGATCTATACTGCATATTCCGCTTTTCTGATCTTGTGCCCTTGAACTCTCTAATGAGCTGAAACATAGAACCCTACAATTCTATGATTGGTCCCCACGGGACTCAACCAGTCCCAACTAATTGGAGTGGTGGGCATCTGACCAAGTGGACTAATCAGATATTTCTCTTCTTGAAGATCAGAAGATCAGATTTGAAGGAAGTGACTTCAATCAATACCTGTTAGATTGCAGTTGGGATATAAGAAAAAGTCAAAATTGGGTGGTCATGATTGCCTGGAATGAGAAGAGGTAGGCTTCCGGTAAGCCTGTGCACAAAGAGAGGAAGTACCAAAGGACTATGGAGAGTGAGACAGAAAGAAAAAGTGGTGACCATGATTCCTACAAGATTCCCTGTTCTTTCTATAGTTTGGCTTCCCTTCCAGCCTCTAGTTTCCACTGTATTCAAGCCAGCCAGAGTTAATTTGTTTCCTTGTAACCAAATGATTTTTAACAAAGTGATTCTTCCATTTTATTTTAAAATCCCTTTATCATATTTTGGACCTTGTTTTAAACTTTGCTGTTACTGTTTTTTAATTTAAAATGGTGAGTCTAGTTCATATGTCAGCCTGTGGGAAACTAGCTAGTTGGTTCATCTGACTGTATCACAGCTTATCTGGTAACGGAAATTTGAATTTTCAGTAAAGTTCCTGCATTTTGCTGTTCCTTTTAATAACACTCATGATTATTTTAAGGAAGGAAGTAAGCTGTTTAAATGGAAAGCATATTAGTTTCCTATTGCTGCTATAACAAATTCACATGGCCCTGGTGGTTGGAAATAACACAAATTTATTTTCTTACATTTCTAGAGGTCAGAAATCTGAATTGGGTTTTATGGATTAAAATCACGGTGTTGGCAGGGCTTCATTCCTGCTGGAGGCTTTAGTGGAGTTTCCAGCTTCTCAAGGCCACTTGTATTCCTTGACTGTGGCCCCTTCCTCCATTTTCAAAAGACATCACTCTGAGCTTTGCTTCCATAATCACATCTCTTTTCTGCTTCTGACCCATTGACCCATCTGTTATTGCCTTATAAGGACCTTTGTAATTACACTGGATCCAAGATAAACCAGGATAATCTCCCTATCTCATAATCCTCATAATCCTTAATCACATCTGTAAAGTCTTTTTTTTTTTTTTTTTTAACATTTAAGGTGACACATCACAGGTTCTGGGAACTATGATGTGGACATCTTTGGGTGGCCATTATTCAATCTACCACTGAGCGTTATGGTGGTGGTTTAGTCTCTAAATCGTGTCTGACTCTTGTGGCCCCATGAACTGTAGCCTGCCAGGGTCTTCTGTCCATGGGACAGAGCAAGAATACTGGAGTGGGTTGCCATTTCCTTCTCCAGGGGATCTTCCTGACCTAGGAATCGAACCCAGGTCTCCTGCATTGCAGGCAGATTCTTTACCAATTGAATTACAGGGGAAGCTCGAGCATTATATTAGGGGCTATGTACTCACATGTCAATTCTGCTGCTGTTCAATCTTAAGCAAGTCATTTAAATTCTCTGTGCTTCAGTTTCTACATGTATAAGCAAGGGACTTATATTAATCACTTTTTAGAGTCCCTTCTTAGCCAAAATTCTTTTTCTAGGTTACTACAAGTAACACATAAAAATAACACTAAACTGCCAGCATAATTTCAGAAGTGGTTATTTTTTTTTCAAGAATATTTTACTAATTTTAACTAAGTCTCTTAATTTCAGGCAAGCATTTATATGTTCCTTTTCATTTGACAAGAACAGCATTCTGCTTCCACTATATATAATTATTTTGTCCTTTCCTAATGGCACTGTTCCTTGTTCTTATTCAGTACTTCCTTCCTAATGCTTCTCCTTACTCCTTTCCACTCATATTATCCCACCTCCTAATTCTCTTGCTTTTCTTTAATAAGACCAGTGAACACATTATGGTTTCTAAAAATGGTTGTTTTAAAATGAATACCCCACAGTTTTTCAGATTCACTTGTCCAAAAACAGAAGTAAAATATAAGCCTTTCATACTATCACTAGTCATCACCCATGTATCGAAAGGACATTAATCAGAGAACATTAAAATGTTTAAAAATGGGTAGCAGTTTTCAAAATGTAACATTAAGGAGATAATATGTTATTATTAACAATTGATAGATTTTTTTTCATAGTGAGTCTATTAGATTATCCAGTTTCTATCCAGTACTGAGCGGAAGTGGAGCTAAAGTAGGCACATTTCAGGGGAGGCACATTGTAAAATATTCAGATAAGCATAGTCTGGAAAAGGATGTTACAGTGAAAAAGTTGAAGAGAGAGCCTTAGAATTGGAAGAGGGCCTGACTACCGAGAGGCTGGCTATGCTTTCTGAATAAATCCCCTTCACTGCCTCGTTTTGCTTAGAGTTGTCAGGAATATACACACATTCTACTTTCCTAATTTTATACTTCAAGTATGAACTAATCTCTAAGACCCCTTCCAGCTCTTAAATTAAAATTAAAAAAAAAAAAAAATTTAGTTCTGGTTCAAGATGGTGATGTAGGAGACTCCTGGGCTCATTTCCTCCGTGGATGCACCTAATCTACAACTCCACATGGAGCAATTGCTTCTGAGAGAAAGCCAGAAGCTAGCTGAGTGACGCTTACACATTGGGTTAAAGAGAAGACACCCATATCAAAATGCACAGGAAAGTCCAAGACACAGTCTCACTGTAATTCCTGTCACTGGCACAATGACATACTACTGGGAGGGAATTCACGACTCCCAGCTTCTCCTTGAGTGGCAAAGGGTTTGGACTTAGTATCTAGTGCTTCAGAAGAAAAATTACGGTTCAATATTCCTGATAAACTTAGATGTAAAAACTTTTTCAACAACATATCAGCTAGCCAAATTCAATGGTACATTAAAATAATCACACCCCATGACCAAAAGGGATTTTTTTCAGGGACTTCCCTCATGGTCCAGTGGTTAAGAACCTGTCTTGCAATACAGGGGATGTGGGTTTGATCCTTGGTCAGGGAACTAAGGTCCCACAAGTCTCAGGACAACTGAGCCTGTGCACAACTCGAGACTCCACCTGCCTCAATGGTTGATCCCATGAGCCACAACCAAGACCTAAATAAATACATATTTTTTACAAAGAGGGATTTATTCCAGGAATGCAAGGATGATGTAGATGTAATACCCACAACCAATGTGATACACCATATTCAAAATAAAGGATAAAAATCATCTGATCGGCTCAATATATGCATAAAAAAGCATTTAATAAAACTTGACATCCAATTATGATAGAAACTCTCAGTAAACTGTGTACATAGGGAACATACTTCAATAGAATAAAGTCTATATGTGACATGCCCACAGTTAGCATCATATCTAATTTTGAAATCTAAGATAAGAATACCCACTTTCACAACTTTTATTTAACATACTACTGGAATTAAACAAGTAGAGCAATTAAGCAAGATACAGAAAATAAAAGTCATCCAAATTGGAAAAGAAATAAAACTATCTCAATTTGCAGATGATGTAATGTTATACGTAAAAACCCTAAAGACTCCACAAAAAAACTATTAGAGCCAATAAATTAATAGTAATAAATTCAGTAAAGTTGCTGAATACAAAATCAATATATAAAAATAAGTTGTATTTCTATATACTATGGCAAACTATCAGCAAGAGAAGTTGAGAAAGCAATTCCATTTGCAATTGCATCAGAAAGAATAAAACACCAGGGAATAAATTTACCTAAGGAGATGAAAGATTTGTACACTGAAACTTATAAGAAAGATATAAGTGATTAAAGAAAAAGAAGAATAAACAGAAACAGAAAGAATAAACACAAACAGAAAAATATTCCATACTCATGGATTGGAGGAACTGATACTGTGAAAGAGTCTATACTATCCAAAGCAACATACAGATTCAATGCAATTTCTATGAAAATTCTAATGGCATTTTTCACAAAAATAAACAATCTTAAAATTTATATGAAACCACAAAAGACTTTGAGTAGCCAAAGCCAGAAGAACAAAGTTGGAGGCATCATACTTTCTGATTTCAAACTATATTAAAAAGGTATGGCAATCAAAACAGTGTGATATTGACACAAAAGCAGGCACATAGATCAAAGGAGCACAGTCCAGAAATAAGCCTGTGAACATATAGTCAGTTAATATATAACAAACATATAAATATATAGTCAGTTAATATATAATAAAGAAAGATAGTTTCTTCAGGAAATGGTGTCAGGAAAACTGAACAACCACATGTGAAAACACGAAACCGAACCCCTATCCTATACCACACACACGAATCAAGTCAAAATGGTTAAAGCCTTGAACATAAGACCTGAAACCATAAAACTCTTAGAAGAAAATTCAAAGGATACACTCCTTGATATTGGTCTTGGCAATAATTTTTTTGAGTTTGACACCAGAAGTAAAGGCAAAACAAGCAAAATAAGTAAGTGGGAATACATCGAACTAAAAAGCTTCCGCACAGCAAAGGAAACTGTCAACAAAATGAAAAGGCAACCTACGAAATGGGAGAAAATGCTTGCTAATTACATATCCGATAAGAGGTTAATATCCAAAACATACAAAGAATTCATAAAACTCAATAGTGAAAAACCAAACAATATGATTAAAAAACAGCCAGAAAAACTGAACATTTTTCTAAGGAAGATGCACAAATGGTCAATGCTGCTGCTGCTGCTGCTAAGTCACTTCAGTCCTGTCCAATTCTGTGCAACCCCATAGACAGCAGCCCACCAGGCTCCGCCGTCCCTGGGATTCTCCAAGCACAAATGGTCAATAGGTAAATGAAAAGATGCTCCATATCTCTAATCATCAGGGAAATGCAAATTAAAAGCATAATGAGATATCACTCACACCTGTTAGAATGGCTACTGCCAAAATGATAAGAGATGATGAGCATGTGGAGAAAAGAGAATACTTGCGCCCTGTTAGTGGTAATATGTACTGACTATGGAAAACAGTATGATGGTTTCTCAAAAGCTTAAAAACAGTACTGTTAGATGATTCAACAGTCCTGTTTCTAGGTACATACCCAAAGGACGTAAAAACAGGATATTGAAGAGATAGCTGTAGTCCCATGTTCACTGCAGCATTGTTTATAATAGGCAAGAAATTGAAACAATCTAAATGTCCACAGATACATGAATGGAGATATAGAAATATATAGAGAGAGACATTTTATATATATATATATATATATATAGAGAGAGAGAGAGAGAGAGAGAGAGAGGAAGAGAGAATGGGCTACTATTTAGCCTTTAAAAAGAAGGAAATCCTTGCCGTTTGTGACAATTTAGGTGAACCTTGAGTGTATTATGCTGAGTAAGTCAGACAGACAAGTATGGTATCATCTACACATGGAATCTAAAAAATAAGCCCCTCCCCAAAACCCCAAAATTGAAGTTAAACTCATAGTTAAAGAGAGTAGAAAACTAATTTCTAGGGACTGGGGGTGGGGAATTAGGGCGAGGTTGGTGAAACTGTACAAACTTTCAGCTATAAGACGAATAACGTCTGAGGATCTAATGAAAGTGAAAGTGAAAGTGTTAGTCACTCAGTTGTGTCTGATTCTTTGCAATCCCGTGGACAGTAGCCTGCCAGGCTCCTTTGTCCATGGATTTTCCAGGCAAGAATAATGGGGTGGGTTGTCATTCCCTTCTTCAGGTGATCTTCCTGACTCAGGGATTGAACCCAGGTCTCCTGCATTGTGGACATACTTTCTCATCTGAGCCACCAAGGAAGTGGTGCTGCTGCTGCTGCTGCTAAGTTGCTTCAGTCGAGTCCAACTCTGTGCGACCACATAGACGGCAGCCCAGCAGGCTCCCTCGTCCCTTGGATTCTCCAGGCAAGAACACTGGAGTGGATTGCCATTGCCTTCTCCAATGCATGAAAGTGAAAAGTGAAAGTGAAGTTGCTCAGCCGTGTCCGACTCCTAGCGACCCCATGGACTGCAGCCTACCAGGCTTCTCCATCCATGGGATTTTCCAGGCAAGAGTACTGGAGTGGGGTGCCATTGCCTTCTCCGAAGGAAGTGGTGAGGATATAATATTTAATGTTAAACACTGTGACAATCATTAATAACACTGTATTGTATAACTTAAATTTGTTAAGAGAGTAGAACTTAAATGGTTCCATCAAAACCCAGAAAATATAAAAATGTTCGGGGATGAGTGTGCTAAATAGCTTGATTGTGAGAATCTTCACAATGCATATGAATATCAATTCACCACACTGTACACTTTAAATATCTTACAATTTTTTAATGTCAGTTATTCCTCAGTAGAGCTGAAATTTTCAAAAATTATTGAGCTTATTAGAGAAGTTTAAATATTTATATATTTACTATTTTGGCTTCTAAGTGGCCTCTTAATTTAGTTGTTTCCCAGCTATGTCAAATTCTGGTCAGTCAGTCAGTCAGTTCAGTCGCTCAGTCGTGTCTGACTCTTTGCGACCCCATGAATTGTTCCTGGAGTTCACCCAAACTCATGTCCATCGAGTTGGTGATGCCATCCTGCCATCTCATCCTCTGTCTTCGCCTTCTCCTCCTGCCCCCAATCCCTCCCAGCATCAGAGTCTTTTCCAATGAGTCAACTCTTCGCATCAGGCGGCCAAAGTATTGGAGTTTCAGCTTTAGCATCATTCCTTCCAAAGAATACCCAGGGCTGATCTCCTTTAGAATGGACTGGTTGGATCTCCTTGCAGTCCAAGGGACTCTCAAGAGTCTTCTCCAACACCACAGTTCAAAAGCATCAATTCTTCGGCACTCAGCTTTCTTCACAGTCCAACTCTCACATCCATACATGACTACTGGAAAAACCATAGCCTTGACTAAACGGACCTTTGTTGGCAAAGTAATGTCTCTGCTTTTGAATATGCTATCTAGGTTGGTCATAACTTTCCTTCCAAGGACTAAGTGTCTTTTAATTTCATGGCTGCAGTCACCATCTGCAGTGATTTTGGAGCTCCCCAAAAATAAAGTCTGACACTGTTTCCACTGTTTCCCCATCTATTTCCCATGAAGTGATGGGACCAGATGCCATGAACTTCGTTTTCTGAATGTTGAGCTTTAAGCCAATTTTTTCACTCTCCTCTTTCACTTTCATCAAGAGGCTTTTTAATTCCTCTTCACTTTCTGCCATAAAGGTGGTGTCATCTGCATATCTGAGGTTATTGATATTTCTCCAGGCAATCTTGATTCCAGCTTGTGGTTCTTCCAGCCCAGCGTTTCTCATGATGTACTCTGCATATAAGTTAAATAAGCAGGGTGACAATATACAGCCTTGACGTACTCCTTTTCCTGTTTGGAACCAGTCTGTTGTTCCATGTCCAGTTCTAACTGTGGCCTTTCATAAAAAAATATTTCTTGGTAGAGTCAATATGTCTGGATCAATTACACCTCCTTACGCTTCCTTTTGGAGAAGGCAATGGAACCCCACTCCAGTACTCTTGCCTGGAAAATTCCATGGACAGAGGAGCCTGGAAGGCTACAGTCCATGGGGTTGCTGAGGGTCGGACAAGACTGAGAGACTTCACTTTCACTTTTCACTTTCATGCATTGGAGAAGGAAATGGCAACCCACTCCAGTGTTCTTGCCTGGAGAATCCCAGGGACAGAGGAGCCTGGTGGGCTGCCATCTATGGGGTCACACAGAGTCGGACATGACTGAAGTGACTTAGCAGCAGCAGCAGCATGCTTCCTTTAGGTTAGTCTCTTTTCCTCAGAAATCTTTATTGAAAGTGATTTTCTTAAGCTGCTTGAACATTTTACCATCATAAACATGTTAACCTAGAATGTATCATCTGGACTATGAACCAGGAAGAAACCCAGGCTGCATGTACTGTTGTTTACTCAGTATAGCTGTCCTGTTAATCCCTTATGTAAGAGGAGTAGTGAGACTGTTGCTCCTAAATATCAGGATGTTATGGTTCAATGGAAGGAAGATATGACACTTAAGTATTTACATTCTTAATATAAGTGAAAATGACTAGAATAAAAAGGCATAAGTATTTCAGCTACTGTTTCTTCAAATACATACGTTTTCCTGAAGAGAAGGGTCTCTGTAGTCTCACTGCTCAATTGCAAGCAACTCACAGAGGGCCATCTTTTATCGGGAAACTCAAGCAATTCTCTGGCATGAGAAAACTATTCCCACAACTCTGTCAAGATGCTACTTCATGGCTCTCTTGTCCACAGTAATTTTTCCTAGGAAATTATAATTTTATGGTTAAATTAAGGCAAAAAATTTCTCTACAGAAAATCCTGAAGATCTTGAGAAAACTTATGTAGTCAATTAATTCTGAAATGTAGTTATACCCAGGCTTGGTGTTTTCTCTTGACTACTGTTACCAACAATAGTTTCTACTGAGTCTAATTTTTAAGCCATGCAAATTACAGAAGTCTTCAGAATGCCAATAATAGCATGCTGGGATTAATTATTGACTCAGAAGGGATAATGTCAACTACTGAATCATCAGCATATCTCCTGCCACACCTGGGCTGTTCTCTGGATGACTTCCATCTAAATGTTGACAAAACTTGACCTTGGATAGTTGCTAAGATTTGATGGGACTAGAGCCAGAGGGGCATATATGCCAGTAGAACAGGCTCCATGTTCATTAACTAGGTTATCCTGCTCCACCTATGGCAAGAAGTGTGCTTTCTGAGTTTTCAACATTAAGGCTGATTGAAAGCTTCCAATCAAAAGGTATTTATTCTTGTAATTCCATGCAGTGCCCGGGATTCAATCCTGATGTAAACCCTAGTAGTTAAGTTGAAAGATCGAGGCCCAGTGAATGGTCACCTAAAAGGGATAAGCATGCCTATTTGATAGGGATAGAGTAGGATAATTAAATAGTTTAGAAATCCCAATAGGGAATTAAAGATGGAAAGGGAATTTTAAGGGAGTTTGCGAGACTGTTGTAGGCTAATGACCACTCAAGAAAAGAATCCAGTAACCTAGCAACAATCTACTCTACCTTGAAGAAAGACCAGGAAGATTCAAGCACCACATTCAAGCCAAAAACCCTGATAGTTAATATACAAGACAGTAGATATAGAGTCTGAATCTTATTCCACAAAGTCAGGGAATTAATGGTCTTTGAAGAATAGCATTTCTGCATGTAGCCAAGTCAGGAATATAGGTGAAAGGGGTAAGAAACTAGGTAAAAGGGGACACTACACTGAAACCTGAGATGAATTGCCATAGTTTAGTATATGTTACCACACTCTTGCTAATATACATGTGATTTAAATAGAACCGTCGCAGTCCCAGTTAGACCACATAGGGCCAAAAGGAGGAACTAACAATATTAGCATTGACGTTTAACCAAGAATGAGGAAGGAGGTGGTCTTCTCCCCCTCCCTTCTTTTTCTGTGATTATAAAAGTGTAGCCCTCTTTGTTCTCAGGGCTATGTTCCCTTACTGGCTTGCTTAAGTCTCTCCTAAGCATTCAATGCTAATACATTCACTCTTCGCCTGCCACTTTGGCTCATGCTGAATTCTTTCTGTGATGAGACAAAAGAACCTGGGCTTCAGTAAGTCCTGACCCCAGGTGAGCAGTTTCAATTAAAAGACAGTGGGATTAAGTCCTCTTCTAAGTCAGAGATCATGAGTTCAAGTCCCAGTCTGAGGTGCATCTGGGTTCAGGTCCCATCTGAGAAGGAGTGTGGTTTCACATTTTTTATAGTTAAAATACAGGCCCACAATTAGAACACTATATTACACCTTTTGAGTGGTCCTGGTAGCAGTCCCAGCAAGGGTGTGGTGGAGGAATGCACTGTTTTTCTAGCTGATTTAGCTGGGAGCCAGAGGACAAGAGTTCGGACCACAGTTGTGCTCCTGATTAGTCTGGGAAGGGCATTTAACCTAGTCTCCTATTTCTCTTCGCAACATTAAATTAGTAAGGAACTGACCTTGAAGTTTGTTGTCAAGACTGATGACATCTTAAGGAGGCTCGTCTTTGAGGAAAAGGGAGCTTCATAGCAGTCTCTTAGGCCTCACTGCTTCAACAAGGGGAGGTAAATAGATTAAAGAGAGTGAAATAACAGTAATAAAAAGGGCATTGTGGAAAAAGACTAAATAATGCTGTCTAGCCTGTTAAACTGGGAAGGTGATGGCACCCCACTCCAGTACTCTTGCCTGGAAAATCCCATGGATGGAGGAGCCTGGTAGGCTGCAGTCCATGGGGTCACTGGGAGTCAGACACGACTGAGCAACTTCACTTTCATTTTTCACTTTCATGCATTGGAGAAGGAAATGGCAACCCACTCCAACGTTCTTGCCTGGAAAATCCCAGGGACGGGGGAGCCTGGCTGCTGTCTATGGGGTCACACAAAATCGGACACAACTGAAGAGACTTAGCAGCAGCAGCCTGTTAAAACCTTTTCTTGCTTCTATTATCTATAATTTCTAGGTCAATTATGCTAATGTCAGCCCAGGGCCTAACTGAGTTAAAGAAAGCATATAGGAAGATTAGTATTGACATGATGTCAAAAGAAGAGTGGTATGTGGTATGGAAGTGGCAAATCAGGCCTCCATTTGAATATAATAGACTAATTTGGTACAAGCTCCTAATAGAACTTGATGGTTAATCATATCCCTGTGGAGCAAAACTTAAGTCTGGCAGATCACAAATCCCAGAGAAAACAGTTTCACATGTAAGGTTGACATCAAACTTTTAACAGTTAATTCTTTAAAGGTAGCCTTTGAGAAAGTCTAGAAAATCAGTCAATGATATTTATTGAGGTCTTTGTGTATGCAAGGTCTGGGTTAGGCTCCTTAGACTTGATCATAACTTATTGTCAGATCATCATAAAGAAAATTCAATATGAGAAACAGAAAATTTCTCATATAAAAAGTAAAGTGTATTAATTTAAAAATTAATATGTGAACAAGTTATCTTGTCCTATTTTTCCCCTAGGAAGTCTTCACAAACTGGGAAAGAAAATTTTCTCCCAAGTTTCCTCCATAAGCCATGATGACATATAGTCTTAAGCTTAGCTATGGTGGATCTCTGTCCTGAGGCAGGCTCCCCAGCTCAAGTTAAGTCTCTCTCCATATAGGAAACTATCGGGATAGAGCAAAGAATCTTTCCCCAAGAACTGGAAGCACCAGCCCGGGAACAGGGCGGTTTGGTTATTCCTTTTGGAATAGCTCCATCTTCCTCTCTATGAGGCTGAGCCTTGACAGAGCTTTATTTGAGAACGGAGACATTTTTGTTGAATCTTAGAAAACAGTGAGAGGTGAGCAGCTGACCTTGAAATATCAGCAGCATTTGGATTGAGTTTCAGCATGTAATGTATTAATAGTATGCATTCCTAACTGCAATTTCTAAGTGTGGCTTCTGTATTCAGAGTAAATATTGGCTGACAAGTCTTCGCGTGTTGTGGATGGGGAGATAGCCCTTTGCTCCTACTTCACTTTAAGAGATAAAGCCAAGTGCCTTTGAGTGGTCAATCCCAACACTGTATGCCCCCTCACCCCCATGCCACACCCCGCCCCCAGCCACAATTACTGAGCAGTTCCAGCTGTTTCCTCATCTCAATCCTTAGTACTAACAGTCTGGCAACGGAGTAGAGGTATTTCAACAAAGTCTAAGCTCCATTCTCTAATTATCTCTCTGGATTCCCTAAACTTTCACAAGTGTGATTTAGCTTCTTTATTATTGGCTGTAGATTTTCTTCCCGGGAGCAATTCACAAGATGTTCATTTCTCATTCAAACAAGCAAAAAGATATGCACAAGTACAAAATAGTAAAAACCATTAAACTAGAAGATGTATCATATAGAACAATTTATTGAAAAAAATTGGTCTAGAATCACATATTTCACATAGTAAAACTTCAAATATAGGGAGGGAGGAGTGGAATGCAGGGAAATTTTATTCTTAGATTTGATAATGTGAAGAATTTGCTTAAGCATGTTTTTAAAAGCTTTAAAGTAGCCAATGGCACAGAATTAGACTAAAAGAGTAGTATGAAAGCTATTAGTTGTAATAATTAACTTAAAATTAAATGTCCTTATTTAAAGACCTAGGCTAGAATTTCCCAAACTGGTATCCTAAACATTACCATGTCACAAAATGTTAGAGTTGGACGTGATTTAGCGATTCAGTTCAGTTCAGTTCAGTCACTCAGTCGTGTCTGACTCTTTGCGACCCCATGAATTGCAGCACGCCAGGCCTCCCTGTCCATCACCATTTCCCAGAGTTCACTCAAACTCACGTCCATCGAGTTGGTGATGCCATCCAGCCATCTCATCCTCTGTCTTCGCCTTCTCCTCCTGCCCCCAATCCCTCCCAGCATCAGAGTCTTTTCCAGTGAGTCAACTCTTCGCATCAGGTGGCCAAAGTATTGGAGTTTCAGCTTTAGCATCATTCCTTCCAAAGAACACCCAGGGCTGATCTCCTTTAGAATGGACTGGTTGGATCTCCTTGCAGTCCAAGGGACTCTCAAGAGTCTTCTCCAACACCACAGTTCAAAAGCATCAATTCTTTGGCGCTCAGCCTTCTTCACAGTCCAGCTCTCACATCCATACATGACTACTGGAAAAACCATAGCCTTGACTAGACGGACCTTTGTTGGCAAAGTAATATCTCTGCTTTTGAATATGATATCTAGGTTGATCATAACTTTTCTTCCAAGGAGTAAGCATCCTTTAATTTCATGGCTGCAATCACCATCTGCAGTGATTTTTGAGCCCCAAAAAACAAAGTCTGACACTGTTTCCACTGTTTCCCCATCTATTTCCCATGAAGTGATGGGACCGGATGCCACGATCTTCGTTTTCTGAATGTTGAGCTTTAAGCCAACTTTTTCACTCTCCTCTTTCACTTTCATCAAGAGACTTTTTAATTCCTCTTCACTTTCTGCCATAGGGGTGGTGTCATCTGCATATGTCTATTAAACTTTCCTCACTTTTAAAAATTATTATTTTCTGCTTGATTTGGGTGGTTTCCACTACTTTGTGTCCAGTTCACTGATGTGTTACTTTGTATTATCTCAATAGTACTGATTTATTTTAGCATACTTTTATGTTTTAGTTATTGTAGTCCTTAGCTCTGTTTGTTTCTACTTTATATTTTCTTTAAGTTTTCACTAAGTTCATCCATTCTTTTTTGTTTTTATCATTTTACTGTTGTTTTTATTTATTTATTTATTTTAATTTAAATTTATTTATTTTAATTGGAGGCTAATTACTTTACAATATTGTATTGGTTTTGCCATACATCAACCATCCATTCTTTTCCCAGGTTCACTGAGTATCTTCCTGATCATTTATCAGGTGAATTTCTTTTCTTTACTTCATTTAGTTTCCTGAGGTTTTGTTTCGTTTCTCTGTTTGGAACATATCCATCTGTTTCCTCATTTTATCTAATTCTCTGTGTTTAGTTCTATGTATTAGGTAGGTCAGTTACATTTACCAATCTTTGAGGAGTAGCCTTATATAGGAGATGTTCTGTAGGGCCAGTAACACAGTCCCTTATGGTCATCAGAGCTATATGCTCCAGGAGTGTCCCCTATGTGGTCTCTGTGAGCCCTTCTGTTCTAGTGGGGCTGAGTACTGTAGATGTGCCAGTGGGTGGGGCTGGCTCATAGCCTGGTGGGCTGCCAGGTCTATCTTGTGTCCACTGGTTCCTGGCCCACTGATGGGTGGGGCTGGGTCTCCAGGCAACTGGCTGTGGGGTGTGAGGGAGACCAGGGTAATGCTAGTACAACTGGTGGGTGGGTCCAGGTACCCAAACAGATGGTTGTGGGCCTTGGGGTTACCAGGAGTGGTGATAGCTTAAGGTTGGCAGATATGCCCCCAGTGCATATAGACTGGAGTGTGTGTGTGTGTGTGTGTGAGACTCTGTGACTCCCTTAGACAGTAGCTTACCAGTTTCCTCTGTCCGTGGAATTCTGCAAGCAAGAATGTTGGAGTGGGTTGCCATTCCCTGCTCCAGGCAATCATCCCCAACTAGGGATTGAACCCAGGTCTCCTGCACTGAAGGCAGATTCTTTACTATCTGAGTGACCAGGGAAGCCCAGTGAGAGGACTCCAAAATGATTCTTGCCAGCACCAGTGTTCTTGAGTTACGATGAGTTTCCAAAAATGGCTGCTGCCAGGGTCTATGTCTGCAGAGGGAGTTCCAGTTGCTTCCTGCCTCTCCAGAAGGCCCTCCCAAATCAGCAAGTAGGTGTGACTCAGGGTCCTTTGAATAACTAACTGCTCAGCTGGTAAAGAATCTGCCTGCAATGCAGGAGATCCCAGTTCGAATCCTGGGTCAGGAAGATCTGCTGGAGAAGGGATAGGCTGCCCACTCCAGTATTCTGGCCTGAAGAATTCCATGACTGTATAGTCCAAGGGGTTGCAAAGAGTCAGACATGACTGAGCAATTTTCAGTTTGCACTGAGACTCAAAGCATTTGAAATTTTGTCATAAACTGATAACATGTCTTCAAAATAACTAATTTATTACAGTAAAGTCTTCTCATAAATAAAGCAATACCAAGTGTATCTTCTTTCTGGAATTTACTGAATGTTTTTACATATTTCATGCTTTATAATATGCAGCTATATCTTACAGCTAAATCTTATGCATTCCAAGCTTTATACTCTTCATAAATATTTTAATTCAAATAAATTTCAGAGTATAACTTTCCCCCTAACCCCAAAATATAACTTTTAATCATTTCTGACTTCATTAGTGTTCTCTATCATAAAATTAATATTATAAATCTTGGTTTAGGTTGTTAATTCTTAAAGTGGCTCTAGTTTGTATTCAAGGAACTTTAAAAATTTTCTAAATTTATTTGGAAAAATAGCTCATTTTATTTGAAAATTGCAATTCCAATTGTGTATCTCTGAGTATTCTTTTTTATCTACCTAATATTTTTTCTACATCTTAACTGCCTAAATTATAATATCTATGGCTTGTCACAACTGATTACTTCAAATATTACTCCTGTTTCACCAATTAGAAAAGCTTGTTTTGATTCCGAAGTCAATGATCTCTTCTAGGGAAAGGTCCAGATAAGAGAATTTCAAAATTAAAAAAGTGTTTTGGCTAGGAGATGCATGTGTGTGTGTTAAGTCACTTCAATCATGTCTGACTCTGTGCAACTCCATGGATTGTAGCCCGCCAGACTCCTCTGTCCATGGGATTCTCCAGGCAAGAATACTAGAGTGGGGAGTCTTGCCCTCCTCCAGGGGATCTTCTCGACCCAGGGATTGAACCCATGTCTCCTGCAGCCCCTGCATTGCAGGCAGATTCTTTACCACTGAGCCACTGGGGTTAACTCAGCTAGGAGATATGTACATATAATTGGTTTTATAAATTTTTGTTTCCCACAGAAGGACCAAATCTAGAAGGAAACTTGAACACCAGTAAGATAACTCTATGTGAAATATTCCAAAATTTGCAAGATCTGCCTAAATGTATTTCCATTAGCAGGAAAGTGAAAAGGAAAACTTACAGAAAATGTTAATTTCCCTGAAAAGTGTGTGTGTGTGTGAGAGAGAGAGAGAGAGAGAGAGATGAAGCAATTGAAAAGACTTCAGTAAAACAACAGGTACTGCTGATCTAACCCTGCTCTGGTTCACTCACTCACAGCTTTCAGAAACTGAATATAGATTTTCTCTTTCTTCTACTTTCTCCTACCCAGTCATTTGCAACTCACTTTTGAAAGGAAATATTAAGAGGCTGGACTGAATGCTAGAGTTACAATTATTTTCTGAGTTCCACCCTATAATTTTTCTAACCAAAACCTATACTAAAGAATTGGTATGGTTTAGGAAAATTGTTGTAAATAAATCAACCTTCTTGGATGAATTCTCAGGTGTTAGTTCATTGGGTGTGTGTAGTCACTCAGTTGTGTCTGACTCTTTGTGACCCCATGAACTGTAGTCTGTGAGGCTCCTCTGTCCATGAAATTCTCCAGGCAAGAATACTGGAGTGGGTTGCTATTCCCTTCTTCAGGGGATCTTTCTGACCCAGGGATCAAACCTGGGTCTCCTGAATTGCAGGACCATTCTTTAACATCTGAGTCACCAGGGAAGCCCATTAAGAAATATATTTCCTAATGAAACTAACATCTTGACAACTCTTAGTACTGTTGGACACCTAGCCATGAAATGCTTTAGTGTATATCACATTGCTGCATTCATTGGCACCTTAAGGAGATTAACTGACATCCTTAACTAGATGTCTTATTTCTGCCCCAAAGAGCTAGTTTAGTTTAAAGCAACATTCTCAAGCCTGTCTGACTCAATATTAATTAGCTCTTGGTTCCATAAGCTTATTTTATCTGCAGATGACAATAATTCCTTTTTCTATTTCTCCAAAATGAGATATTAGTGAGAATGGAGGGCACCTCAATGACTCAACACATTCCCGCTCTCTTCTTGATTTTGTTATTTGGTATCTTTTCTTCAAAGTATTGTGCATCAACTCTTAAGTACTACTATATAGGGCATTCAAGATAGTTTTATCTATTCCAAGGTAATTTCTTCCTGAATTTTCCCCCAAAAGAGTTACAGAATAATAAAGTCCATAAAAGCCATGTTCATGAACATTATACGAGAAAGAAAATGACAAGAATATGAGAAAAGGACAGGTGAAATCTTAGGAGTCAGAGGACCGAGCAATCCTTATTAACAGAGAGATTAAGGACAGTTTCCTAGAGAAGGTGAAGGTCAACTCTCTCCTGTACTGAAACAGGCTGTTTGTGTGTGTTCAGTCGTGTCTGACTCTTTCCGACCCCACAAACTATAGCTTGCCAGCCCACTCTGTTCATGGGATTTTCCAGGCAAGAATGCTGGAGTGGGTTTCCATTCCCTACTCCAGGGGATATTTCCCACGCAGGGATTGAATGTGTTTCTTGCATCTCCTGCCTTGGCAGGCAGACTCATTACCACTGCACCACCTGTACCGGTCTCAACCTAGGCTGGTCCCTTGAGCTGGGAACACAGAAATCCAACAGGTATGAGGCATTCATGTGCATAAAGAAACAGTGAAAGCTAATCCATTTAGGAGGAAGTACGAATCAAGGAAGAAGAATCACTTGGATCCAGAGGGCAAAAACCCTGAGCAAGTGATGCCTTAAGGTTTTCTTCCTTGTCTTCCAAACCCCCAAGCCTGGCTCTGTTTCTGCCTTTGAGTTACAGAAATACCCTCTCTATTATTCACACATCACGATGCTGCATCCTTTTTGGTTACTGCTCTGATTCTTCCCTCCTCATAATTAAGCTCATTCTTTTAAATCATGAACCCTCTGCAACCAGTGTAGACTGGTTTGCCCTTACCATTGTGTGAATGGCTCCATCCAAGTGACAACTGGTTCCCTAATTGTTACTACCACTAGAGTCTTTGCAAGCCAGTAGAGAATCTGTCTGCAGTGCCAGAGACCCAGGTTCGATCCCCGGGTCATGAAGATCCCCTGGAGAAGGAAATGGCAACCCACTCCAGTATTCTTGCCTGGAGAATCCCATGGACAGAGGAACCGGGTGGGCTACAGTCCATGGGGTCGCAAAGAGTCGGATATGACTGAGCAACTAACACACACTTTCCTTGCAACTTGTGGACCACTTTATCCCACCTTTGACTTCCTAAATAGTACCCTCTCTTAATTCTGCTGCTAAGTCACTTCAGTCGTGTCCGACTCTGTGCAACCCCATAGACAGCAGCCCACCAGGCTCCCCCGTCCCTGGGATTCTCCAGGCAAGAACACTGGAGTGGGTTGCCATTTCCTTCTCCAATGCGTGAAAGTGAAAAGTGAAAGCGAAGTCGCTCAGTCGAGTCCGACTCTTAGCAACCCCATAGACGGCAGCCTACCAGGTTCCTCCGTCCATGGGATTTTCCAGGCAAGAGTACTGGAGTGGGGTGCCATTGCCTTCACCGTCTCTTAATTCTATGACCCCTCAAAGCATCATTTCTCTCTCTTAGCTTTTCTTCTAACACCTTATTTAAAAACTGTTACACCTCAAGATTCCCTGACGCTCCTACTTATTCACTGGGTGTGCCTCCCTGAGTGAGCTCATTCCATCCAATGGGCTCAGTTAACATCTTCTGCCAAACTCATCGTCTGTTCTGGGCTCAGGTGCTAAGACATCTCTAGTCCCATCAATTTCAGGCAATGTTGTAGGTCAGAGTCTCTGGCAATTCACACTAAAAATTTGCATGTACCCATTTGTTAGGAAATGCTCTTGGGAACAATATCTTTAGAAGGTGAAAGAAGGAAGCACTTTGGAGGGAAGTAGAAGTTACGTTGTAGTGCATTCAGAAAGCCAGAGGCAACTTCAGAGGGAGCTCTGAGGCTGGGATGGTCCTTCATAGTGTCTCTAGTTGGGGGGAAGGGGCTGGGCCTTTATACCTCTGCACTGACCAGCATGGAATGCTGGCTGCCCGTAACATGAGGGCAGTAACTAAAAAGGGATACAGCGTTGTGATATGTGAATCTATATGTTGACTAGGATGAGAAGCCACTCATTCCCAGCAATGCAGAGGGTAAATCCTGCAACCCTGAAGGGGAATTTGGGCAGCTCAGTACAATATTCATTATACAGGCACCTAATGTGTCTATGTGCATTGGTCACTCATTAGCGTCCAACTCTTTGCGATTCCATGGACTGTAGCCTGTCAGGCTCCTCTGTCCACGGAATTCTCCAGGCAAGAATACTGGAATGGGTAAAAACTCTATTATCTTTTCCATAAATGTATTTCTTCTCTTGCCTTTCTTACATTTTTTTAATTGCTCTTCTGTCTAGTAACCCGCATCAGATGCTAAGGGGTCATCAAGTCTCCCCATTAAGTCCTCCTTAGCAGCTAATCCAAAACCCAACTCTCTCCACCCTTAATTTTTCATTTTTCCTTTTCCTCCTTGCCCACCTTGTGGTCAGGGGCCTAATGCAGACATATCATCATCTGCAATAGTCACTTCGTTGCTACTGTAGGCTCACGTCTTGCATCCTTCCTTCCTGTCTATCCTTCACTTCACCTCCAGAGTGATCTGTCTCTAATGTAAGACTGACCACACCAGTCTCCTGTTTGGTCAGTGGGCCCCACTGTCCTCTGTATAGTGACCACACTTCTCCAGCCTCATCTGAATTCCACAGTTCGCCATTCAGATGTGCCTTCCATCCTCCAAGTACATTAGGCAATTTCATATCTTCCTGTCTTTGATCATGAAGCTCTTTCTGCCTGGAATATTCTTTCATTTTACTCCCTTGCCTCTTGAGAATGCCTATTCACTTTTCAAGTCTTAATTCAATCAGTAACCCTCTGTGAAATCTTTCCTGGCTCGTTTCATCCTGTTCTCTATTTATGTTCTTTCTTTATGATCCAACATACTGCTATCCTTGTGTCTGTAATTTTTAATTGCACTTTTTGAACCTATGACTGTCCTACTATTTTTATCCTCCTGGAAGGCAGAAATTATGTCTGATTTATTCCTGAGGAGCATGGAAGAAAGCACATTAATTAATGATAAATGAAAGGATTGTTACATAGGGGAAGGGGTCAGTGCTAACAGACAGGATGCATTTGAAAAGCAAAACCCAAAACAAATGAGTTTGGTTTGGGGACTTTCTTTGGCTATGCCCCCCAGCCTCATGATATGAAGGGAAGAGACAATATGAAGTTATTATCCTTCGTCCTTCATAATTCAAGATGAAGAACTGAAAAGCTGGGTTCATTGGAAGGGCACAGTGTAGAAGAGATCAAAGTTTCCAGTGAGAGCTTTACTGCAACGGCTCCCCATAGGGCATGACTGGGTTGGAGACAAACGAGTCTGCAGTCTGGTGGATAGGTGGTAAGAACAGAGTTGGTCCAGGAATTGGAGGATGAAAGGCAGAATCAGTAACAGTGAGGCAGTGAGAGGGGAAGGAAAAGTTTGGATTTCAAAATTTTGGAAATGAAACTAGTGGGTGATGACAAGGTACAAGGCCCAGTTTTAAATGTAGGCACCTACATGGGAAGGTAATGAAGAAAAAGGTTGTTATCACTCAAGACACTGAAAATCTTTGAGATCTTTGTGGGTTATTATGAGAGTGACTATATATCCTGGTGTTCTTGGGCCCAACCTGGTTTATACCTCTTTTTTATACCTCTTTTTCCAATTATTATTGGAAATAATAATAATTATTGCTAGTATAATAACAATTATTATTGCTAGCATTTCTTTCCCTCTCAAAAGTGTCTTTGTTTGGATGATAAATGATACAGTCAGTCTAGTTTTTACTAACATTCCCCCCCCCCCCCCCGCCACCCCCAGAAAAGCATGGTACTTCTTAGTGTAGCTAAGATAGCTTTGTGAACTTTGGGTGAAAAATGAGATTTTCAAAATTAGAACTGTATAAATTAGAATTAAAACATAGCATTTAGAGAACAGTTATTGCAGTTTACCATGAGAAGATAATAATAACAAACGCATTTTTAATGATAACATATCTCACAATAGAATTTTTAAATTTCACATTTATGCACAAATTTTTAGGTTTTCTTTAGTATGAGTCCTAACTTTTAACGTTTTTTAGAATACAGTGTGCTAAAACAAATTAGCAAAGCTAATAACATGTGGCTAAATAATTTACACCTAAGGGGAAGTCTGTCAACTGAGAGATGTTTTGAATATAACTGGTGCACTGCATTAAGGAAAGAATGCAGGATGAAAAATCAGAGGACGGGCTCGGCTTCTTACCAGCTAACATGAAAATAACCAAGTCAATTATCCTCTCTAAGCCCATTTCCTCACTGGTAAAGAGGGATAATAACAGTCATCTGACCTCTCAAAGGGGCTGTGGTTAAAGACCAAATGAAATAATGGAAAATTGTCTTAAGAACTGTATGAACGTAAGTAGACCAAATGTCCTTCTACAAACAAAACAACAAATATGGAAATAAGAAAAGGAGAAAAGGATTCCAGGTGAGTTATTAGGATTTTTGTTCTGTGTTAACTTGAATATTTTTACATAAATATAGTTAAATGAATTTTTCTCTGTTAATATGTAAGTAGAATGTTTACTATTGAAAAACTCATTTCATAAAATAGGACATTGGAAAAATACTGGGAATAACCAAAAACCACAGCTATCTTGTTATAAAACTGCCTTCTCATTTTATGTGGAAGACAAAGTCAGTAAGGAACCAAAGGCCTGAGGAGAACAGGAGGCAATTTTTGGAGACGGAAATATCCGATTCATTCTTTTAGAAGTGTTTTACCTATTAAAAGCCCTCAAACTAGCTATCAAAAGGTCAACAGCTTTATAGATTAACTCACTCAGCCCATGTCAGAGGTTAGGAACTCTCTGGTGAGAACAGCTGTTGATCATTTGTCTTTCCACATCAAAGACCTAGAAAGACTCTTTAATAAATTATGGAATTATTAAAGAGATTAAGTTAGTTCAAATTAGTTCCTGGTATAAAGAAAATGCATACCACAACAGGAGTTTCCCTATAATGAAAGTACAAAATAATAAAAATGAATTGGAGCAGTGAAGTTTCCTAGAAAATCTGTTACTGGTGGTAAAACATATGAGACTATTTGATTTTTTAAAAATTATGCCTAGAACACTTTATTCAAAGTTTGCAAATATGTAAAAAATGGTATGTAAAACACTACATCTAAATTTATATGGAAAAGTTCTTTATTTTTCATTCAAAATATAGTTTTTCAGAGAGTAAACTCAATTTTAATTATTAAAAAGTCAAGTTTATTTTTGCACACATTTTGCCAAAAGCTTCTAGAATAATAGAAAAACAATGTAGATATTTGTGGAAATGAATATACTTTTGTAAGAAAATGAATATATATTTTCCTTCCAGTTTTATTGATATATAATTGACAAACCACTTTGCATAAATTTAAGGTGTACAGCATAATGATTTTACTTACACACATCATGAAATGATTACAAGTCTAGTGAACATCATCTCATATAAAGGCAAAATAAAAGAAAACATTTCTCTTGTGATGTGAATTAAGGATTTACTCTATTTTCATATATAACATATAGCAGTGCTAATGATATTAATTGTGTTGTACATTACAAAATGAATATATTATAAATTTCAACTTTGATCTAGGATCTGTGTGAGGCATATTACATGGATTATGGTATTTAATTCCCATAGCAATAAACAAGGTAGGGGTAAGTCCTACCCTCACTTTTTATAAAAGTGAAGGAAAGTATAGTTCAGTTAAGTCAGAAGTCAGGTAGACAGAAATCTTTATATTCTCCTCCACCTTGCCCCACCCCAACCCATGATTCCAATTCCCTGGTTATTTAATCAGACACTAATCTAGGTAGTGCTGTGAAGGGATTTCTCAGCTGTAATTAAAGCCCCAAGTCAGTTGACCTTAAGACATGGAGATTATCCAGATGGACCTGATCTAATCACATGTGTCTCCAAAGGGCAGATTCCAAAATCCAGAGAGAATTGAGGGGTGAGGACTCAGCCTTGCTTCCGCAGCTTTAAAGATGGAGGGGCCCCATGTGTGTGGGCAGCCCCTGTGAGCAGAGAGTGGACCCTGGTGGAGAGCCAGCAACCAGGGCCTCAATCCAGCAACCAAGAGGAAATGAATTCCCCCTGGCCTCTTCAGATGAGAGCCTGGCCAACACCTGGGTTTTGGCCTTGTGAGACCTGAAGCAGAGAGCCCCACTGAGCCACTCTGGACTTCTGAACTACAGAACTGTGGAATAATAAATGGGCATCCTTTTAAGTTGCTAAATTTGTGGTAATCTGTTACAGCTGCAGCAGAAATAGAATCCAGAAACTCAAAGTTATGGAGCAAATAAGCAATAGATCTAAGGTTTAACCCATTCAGCCTAAAGCCTCATAATGAAAACAGATGGGAGCAAGAAGAGCAGGTTGATTTGAAGAAATTTCATTCATTCATTTATTCATTCATTAATTCACTCATTTATTAACTATTAAATATTTTTTATTATCTTTTATATGGCAGGCCTATCTCTGTAAGGGCTGCAGAGATTAAAAAAAAAAAAAAAAAAGGTCCAGTCCCTTTCCTCAAAGAGCTCACAATTTAAGGATTGAAGGCAGACAAGCAAATGGGTTGGGGCAGTGCAGTGTGTCTCTTAAGTACTTTAAGAAGACAGCTTAGAAGTTATGATAGCACAGATGCTTTTAGTCTGATTTCTTACCAAGTTGCCTGAGGTAGGAAGGATAATGGCCCACAAAGATGTCTTGTTATAACCTCCAGAACCTCTGACTATATTACACAGCAAGAGGAAATTAAGGATATGAACAGATCTAAGGTGGTTTATCAGCTGATCTTAAGGCAGGGAAGTAATTCAGGATTACTCAGATGGAACCAGTATAGTCACAGCTCCTTAAAAATGGAATAAAAGAGGTCAGAGTGATTCGATGTGAAAAGGATTAGACAGATTTTTACTGGCTTTGACGATGGAGGAAGGGGCCACCAATAGGTATGTGGGGAGTCCCCAGAAGCTGTAAAAGACAATGAAATGGATTCCTTCTTAGAGTTTCCAGAAAGGAACGTAGCCCTGTTGACACCTTGATTTTAGCCTAGCTGTTTTGGATTTCTGACATTAAGAATTCAGTTCAGTTCAGTTGATCAGTCGTGTCTGACGCTTTGTGACCCCATGGACTGCAGTACGCCAGGCCTTCCTGTTCATCACCAACTCCCAGAGTTTACTCAAACTCATGCCCACTGAGTTGGTGATGCCATCCAACCATCTTATCCTTTGTTGTCCCCTTCTCCTCTCACCTTCAATCTTTCCCAGCATCAGGGTCTTTTCAAATGAGTCAGCTCTTTGCATCAGGTGGCCAAAGTATTGGAGTTTCAACTTCAGCATCAGTCCTTCCAGTGAATATTCAGGACTGATTTTCTATAGGATGGACTGGTTGGATCTCCCTGCAGTCCAAGGGACTCTCAAGAGTCTTCTCCAACACCACAGTTCAAAAGCATCAATTCTTTGGCACTCAGCCTTCTTCACAGTCCAACTCTCACATCCATACATGACCACAGGAAAAACCATAGCCTTGACTAGACGAACCTTTGTTGGCAAAGTAATGTCTCTGCTTTTGAATATGCTATCTAGGTTGGTCATAACTTTTCTTCCAAGGAGTAAGCATCTTTTAATTTCATGGCCGCAGTCACCATCTGCAGTGATTTTGGAGCCCCCCAAAATAAAGTCTGCCACTGTTTCCACTGTTTCCCTATCTATTTGCCATGAAGTGATGGGAATTATACATTAAGAATTATACGATATTAAGTGTGTGTTATAAGCCAAAAAAATTCATAGGTTTATGGTATCGCACCAGTAAGAAGCTAATACATGCCTGACATGAGATGACTTGAAAATAGAAAGGGATACATATAATGGTTGTTTTATTTTAGCTAATATTCAAGAGATAGTCTTTAAATATTGAGAGCATATGAAAGTGAAAATGAGGGCAGAAAGCATAGATCATTAGAGGAAATATTAATAAATTAAATTTAATCAAATTAAAGTTTCTGTTCTTCTAAAAAATGAAAAAAAGTGTCCAACTGGGAGCAAATATTTACAAGCTTATGTCTGATAAAGGATTTGTATTCAGACTACCTATAATTCTTAAAAATCAATAAGATATGTGCAGTGAGATCCTATACATACCTAAACTGGCCTTAATAAAAAATTGATAGTGTTAAGTGTGAATAAAAATGGGAGCAACTGTGATTCTCAAACATTGCTGGTGCAAATACAAAATGGCATAACCACTCTGGGTGATGGGTTGACCAGTTACTTTTAAGGTATACATCTGCTTAACATGTGACCTGGCCATCCCATTCCTATGTATTTATCCAAGAGAAATAAATAGATGTGTCAAAACTAAGATCTGGATGTGAATGTTTATAGCAATTTTATTCATAATCACTCAAATTGAAAACAGCCCGTCAACTGTTGCATGGAGAATCAAAGTGTGAACCACTCAGTAATAAGAAGAAATGAATTGATACCTGCAACAATATAAGAACATTTCAAAAGGATTATGCTCAGTGGAAGAAACCAGATTCAAATGACCACATATTTTATGATCTCATTTAATATTTTAAAAAAAGCAGGTCTGGGAGTGGGGGAATGTGACCACATAAGGACATTGAGGAAACATTCTGGGATAAAAAAAATACTACATATTTTGTTTGTGGCAGTGATGATATAACTACAAACACATTAATAAATATTCATTGATCTTAAAAAGAAAAATTTTATTATGTATAAAGTGAATCTGATTTAAACCCGCCCCACCTCCAAAACAAGTACAAAGCACATGACTTAAACAAGGGTCTGTCCAACTTTACAAATGTAATCTTTCTCTAGAAAATTTGGCTTTTAAATATAGAAGAGTAGAAAACCCATGTAGGTGCAAAGCTTTGCGATTGTATTTCATGCATTAAAATTCAACTGTAGCATATATTTCCTTGTCTGGTCTCTTTGATCAGTATAAAACTTACAAAAGAATATTTTAATTAAATATAAGAAGCCCAAGATGAATTAAGACAGACTGAAAGAAAAACAGGAAATGTTCTCACTTCATCTTCATAAAAAAATGCACTTGGAAGAATGGTTTGATACACTGTGAATAGAATACTGAGAATTGCACAATAGTTTGCTGAAATGAGTGTAATTTATCTCGCTCAATGCTCAGGAATAGCCTTTAAAGGACTCTTTTACTAAAAAGAGAAACATTTCCAGGCATGTAAAGTGTGCAAGGCTCCTCAGAGAAAAATACAAAGTACAGGGTATTATTATTTCATGAGCTTTGGGCTGACTTTGACAGTCATTACAGTTGTTCCATTTATAGTTGCTGGGGTTGCCTTCATAGAACACATCTTTCATATGTACATGAGCATTTGTAATTCATTAAAAGCACACACTCATTTTGGGAAATGCCGTGTTAGAGATACAGATACTGAACTTGTGGGAAAACAACTATTTTGCCCACATTATTTAGTGCTATCAGAGACATAGAGAGAGGATCAGTACCCATGGGGGCTCTTTGGGGATCTGTGAGTCTCCATGTAATTATTTACATGAGGGAAATTTTTAAGATTTTTATTTTGTGAACACTTATTTTTAAAAATATAATTTGGCAAGGAACTATGATCCTTGTGTCTTTTTCCACAGAGTGGGGCTGAAGATTGTAATAGGAAAACATTAGATTAGAAAAATGTAATTTCATTTTACTTATAAATTTATAACCTAAACGGGGAAAACAGCCCAATTCCATTCTTGGTTAATACTGCTCAATGGCAGCGTACTTCATTTGTACACGCAGCCTGCTTCTCACTGTTTTAATAAGCATTTCTGTCCCTTCCCTTGGGGGTTTGTAGTCACAGTCAATAGCCATAAACTATAAAGATGTGAGGATGTTTCATCTCATTAAGATGCCACGTAACTGGGATTCCTTCCTCATCCTTCTTACATCTGATTTGTGTTCCTCAAATGTGACCTTGAAGGCCTTCGTTGCTTTGCAAACACATTGCATGTCCCAAGGGCATATAATTAAGTAGGTCACATGCTTTATACTGCCTATTAGTACTTGCCTTTCAGCATGCATTTCCTCTCTTCTACTGTGGGAAAATTCTCTTTTTCATAAGACATTCTTGGAAAAGTTCTTGGCACTTTCTGCAGAAGAAATGTCCTTGATACATTGTGGGAACACTTCAGGTCATTCGGGATTTCATCGGCCATGAGAATAATTGCTCTCACATTTTTTAAAGAGTAGAATCCATTCATACTAATTGTAGGTTTGTACTTCCAGAGGTAGAAAAGCGGTCTCAAGGATGATAGTTGTGGTTATAACCTTTGCCAATTAAAATTTGAAAAATTCAATACTTTTTGAATAATGCTATCTATAAAATGTCACAACAAAATATTAAAAAAATTTAAATGTGTTTTGCTAATCTTGGCATTTATAAATTGGTTTGCATAAATGCATATGTAACTCGTAGCTGCTGCTGCTAAGTCACTTCAGTCATGTCCAACTCTGTGCGACCCCATAGACGGCAGCCCAGCAGGCTCCTCTGTCCCTGGGATTCTCCAGGCAAGAATACTGGAGTGGATTGTAACTCGTAGAGTTTCTCTTAATTCTTCTTGGAAATGGTATTTACCCTGCATTCTGTAGGATTTCCCAATCAAATAAACAAATATATATGCTGGAATTGTTTATAATTTTGCTTTCATAACTTTAATAATTGAGTGTGAACTTTTAGCAACAAGACGAAATTTCATTTTGCTGACTATAATTCTTGAGTAGTATTAATAAAAGATTTAAAATATTTAGGACAAGTAGATTTTGAAGAAAATCAGGATTACTGGCTTTGCCCCTCCACCCCACCGTCACAATCCTTCATCCTTTGTAAAGCGTGTAAGTATTATACATTTCTCCACCAAAGAAATCCACTATTAACAGTTTAATCCTAGATGAAGCATTTGTGCCCTAATTAATAGGCCTATTTCATCAAGCTGGATTGTGTAACTAGTGATGTGCTCCTCTTAGTGATGCTAATAAAGAGGTAATCAAGAAAACACAATTGAGTTTTCACATGATGATCATGTTAAGAAATTAATAAGAGATGAAACGGTGGCAAAGAGATCACAGAACCCTGTAAGACAGTGATTCCCATATTTTATGTGCATGAAGATCACCTGGCAAACTTGTCAAGACACAGACTTTGATGCAATCACTCTCGGGTGGGGACTGAGATTTTTCTGACAAGCAGGAGGCACCATGCTTTGAATAGCACGTTTACAGACGTCCACCACATCAAGTTTACTGTTTGAGTAAACGCTATGGGGTGGCACACAGGTCCATGACATCGCCCAAGGCTGAGCTACTTCCTTGTACCCAAGGGAGCTGTAGCAATACACTGGGATACAAAATACACCTTCCAGATTAAAATATACCAGTTTGCCTTTTATTCCTCTGCTAGAACTTTCCTAAGCTGAGGCTGTCGACTTATAGAAGAATAACTGGTGCCAATTTTACTTTGAAATGTATCTTTGGGTTGGTGGTAACAGAGGAGGGTACAGGCCTCCATGTGCTGTGGACATAGTCAAAGAGGATGATTTATCAGGCGGTGGGCGGCGGGGGCGGGGGTGGTGATGCTGTGCTAGACTCTGTCCCTGTTTTGCGTGGATGCTAGTGTGTGCCTTTGGGGACCGCCACCCTGAGTTCAATGGAATTGTATTGCAATGGGCTTCTTACTTTCCTTTTTTGACCCTAAAACATGGAATGAAGCTTTCATTTCTAGTCTTACTGAATACAATGACTTTCTTTTTAATACAAGAGAAATTAAAGAATTTTATTATTCAACTGAAAATTCATAATCAAACCTTTGAATTTAATTTGTCTCTAATATTATCCACATAAATTTGAGAGGAAAAATCCAACAAAATAAAGCCAGTATACCTATGTAAGACGTATTATTCATTCAAGTTCCAGACAATAATTAGTCTCAGCAGTCTCATTTTTGGAGACACTTAATTAAGATAATCTGGCTGATGAACCTCCTACTTCATTATAACACACTTCTGCTTTGTTCTCTAGGATGACTGATTTCCTATGAAGAGTCAAGAGCCCGGAAAGACTAGAGATGATGAACTTACACAAAATCCAGAAAAACTAACTCGGAGGCCCCAGAAAAGTAATATTTAAAAGAGAAGAGAAGGGATGCTTAACTTTTCCTTAACATAATAAATGATGAGAAACGGACAAAAGAACTCAAAGATGCCATTTCAAACATTCTTGTGACTGCCTCAAGATATTTTTTTGTTTCTTTTTATTATCTTTGGCTGGGTGACGTTTCCTCATAAATAAATCAACAAAGCCAACAGTAATATGTAAAGGCTTATCATCAAGATTCTACCAACAACAGGGGCAATTTCCATGTTTTGAAATAACAAATGAAACTGTGATGTGTTCTCTATAACTCACTTCCTTTTCCTCCTAGGCACGCGGCTACTTTGTGCACCTTCTGCTGTTAACTGTGGCCATGTGACTGAGTTTTAACTAATGAAATTTGGGTACAAATATGTTCTTTCTCTAAGACCGTCATGAAAACTCACCCACAAGTTTGCCTTCACTCTTTCCTCCCCCAGGACTGACTCAGAAGAGGGGAAGGGAGGAGCCACAAGGAGAGGCTTGGCCCACAGTTGGGCCCACCATGTACAGAGGGTGATGTGGGAAAAAAAACTCAACACCGGACTGTAAATTTAGAGAAAACAAAACTATTGTTTGGAGGCATTACACTTATGCATTTGTTTGTAATGCAATAAGCCTACCCTAAATATCACAGGTGGAAAACAGGAAATTAAAGTCTAGTTTTGAGGTCTGCTGTCTCCATTGAGGAGAGGGTTTAGGTCTTTGTTTTTGAATATTAGGCAGATTGCCTTGTATTATTAGGTTCTTGGTACAGATTTGCTGAAATAATTGTACTACTCTCCAGATTCCTCTTCTGTTCTTGCTTCAGTGACCTAAAGGGTGATAGTCCAGGAGTCCATATCCCATTCAGACTTGTATCCAAAATTGATTGGAGCTATTCCATTAAAAAGAATTCTTTTCAGCTATAGTTGGCTATTGCAAGAAGTTCCTGTTGCAAAGGAACTTTTACATAAGTGATTTCACCTGTCAATATTTCTTTTCTGAATCATTTCCTTCTGTTTCAATCTAAAAGATGCTGTTATTTAGTGGTAGGAAAAGGTTGCTTGCATGCTAAGTCGCTTCAGTCATGTCCAACTCTTTGTGACCCTATGGACTGTAGCCTGCCAGTCTCCTTTATCCATGGGGATTCTCCAGGCAGAATACTGGAGTGGGTTGCCTTGCCCTCCTCCATGGGATCTTCCTGACCCAGGGGTTAAACTCGTGTCTGTCATGTCTCCTGAATTGGCAGATGGATTCTTTACCACTAGTGCCACCTGGAAAGTCCCAGCTAGAAAGCAGGAGAGAAGGATTCTCGAATTATGAAATATACATGAAACTTAGTCTTTATCTTCAAAGAATTTTCACTTTCTGGGAATAGAAGGGAAATTATCTTCTATGATTGTTTCTAGAATCTTTTTATACTAAAGAAGTCATCATCACCTGCTGAATTCTTTTGTTTCTTGAGGGACCATTCTTTGGACTGGGTAGGCTATCTATATCAGGACATTTTTTTTTTTTTTTAACACATCAAGATGGTGATGTGCTCAGTTTTCAAAAAAAAATATTTAAGTTCCTCACTTACTGTATTAGGTACCTGAGTAGACAGTATATAAGTACTCAAATGGAAATGGTTCCTACGTTTTGTAAACCTGTTCTTTAGGTAGATAGAAGCTGCTCATGTGAACTTGAAAATGACACGGTAAAATCGCAGAAGTGTCAAAGATAAAACAAATGGTTCATTTAAAAGGAAAATAGCATCCTTTGTGTGTCAGGGTGGATGCACACTGGGAGAGCATTCCAAAGAGAGGATGCAGTACCTTGTTTAGCCTTGTTATTGTTCTTCAAGAATCCTTAATCAGATGTTTCCTTGGCTCTGGGCAGGTTGCATCATTATTACTGTCAGTGTACACGGGATATTGACATCAGGGCTGTCTTTATCAAAACAGATCACAAGGCAACGCCATCCTTTCAGCTGACCAGTCCAAAAGCCCTAGGGTCATCCACATGTTCTCTCATCCTTTCATACCCTATACCCAGTGTCTCAGGAAATCATGACAACTTTACTTTTCAAACACATCTATCACCTCTCTACTCCTCTCACATGGACGGCAGCAAGTCTAGACCAAGCCACCATCAGCTCGAGTTTGATTTCTGCAGTAGCTTCCTACCTGGGCTCCCTGCTTCGGCGCATGCTCCGCTTCACTCTCCTTTCCTTACAGCAGCCATGGGAATCGTTGTGATGTTAGATTCTGCAATGGCTTCCAAAATTTACAGCGATCTCTAGAGGGCTGCTGTGGTACAGTGTGGGCCTCCCTGACCTCGTCTTCCACACTTTCCTCATTGCCCACCGTGCCTGCCACACTGGCTGCCTTACTTCTCTTTAAGCAGACCAAGCATGCCCTTGCCCGGGGCGTTTTACACGGGCTTCCTTTAGTGCTCTTCCCGCTGTGTATTTCTTAATGAATACCTGCTGCAATGAACAGATCCAAAATTCTATAGTGGCTCAAACACAGTGGATATTTTCTTTCTCATCTAATGTTCTTCCATGTTATCACTCTGGAACCCAGGCTAAAGGAAGTTCTGCCACATTGGATGTGAGGCTTCCTGAGTTGCTCTGGAGGGCACTCCTTTACAGCGAACTGGAAGATGAGAAGGGCTGAAAGGAGTTCATGGGAGAGGTTTTCCGGGACAGGTTGCATGTTCTGGTCAATGCCTCCACTCCTGTTGCTTCACTAGAACTCAGTCCCACTGGCACACCTGATAGAAGGGGGCTGGGAAATGTTCATTGTGAGCCAGGAAGGGAAAAGGTTCTGGTGAGTGGCTAACCACCTCTGCCGCACTCCAGTCCATCCGATTTCTATCACATTCTCTAGGTCTCTTCCTAAATGTAACCTCCTCAGTGAAACCTTCCTTATACTCACTGTTCCTCTTCCTTGTTTTCCTTTTCTCTATAGACTTATTGTCACTATACATTTGTTACTTGTTAAAAATTGTTTATCTGTAGTGAGTTGAACTGTCGTCTCCATCTCCCCACTACCATCTCCCCATACCATACCTGTGAATGTAACTTTATTTGGATAAAGGATCTGTGCGGATGTAATTAAGACTTTTTTTTTTTTTTGGCCAGAAAGCTAATCTTTAGTCACACCAAAAAACTCACAGGAAGGAAAAACTGTTTGCAATCAACATGAAAAAACCGTCATCGGGGACTTCCCTGATGGTTCAGTGGTAAAGAATCTGCTTGCCAATACAGGGGACATGGGTGCCATCTCTGGTCCGGGAAGATCCCACATGCAGAGGAGCAACTAAGCCCATGTGACACAGCTAGAGAGTAGCCCCTGTTCACCACAACCAGAGAAAGCCCAGGCACAGCAGTGGAGACCCAGTGTGGCCCAAAATAAATAAATAAATAAAACTTCAAAGCTGTCATTGGTAATCCTTAGTGTGTGACCGGCATTTATTTTATTCTTATTTTTATTTTATTTATTGAGGTGTAGCTGGTTTACAATATTTAAAATATTATGCAACATTGTATTATATTTTAGATGTGCAACATAGTGACTTGATACTTTAATAGAATATCCTCCTTTTAAAGTTCTTAGAAGTTAATTGGCTATATTCCCTGTGCTGTACAATATGCCTTTATAGCTTGTTTATTTTACACATATCCTCCACTTCTATCTTGTCCCTCCCTCGTCCCCTCTCCCCACTGGTAGCCACTTGTTTGTTTCTATATCTGTGAGTATGTTTCTGTTTTATTATATTCTTTTGTTTTATTTTTAAGATTGTACATATGAACAATAACAGAGTATTTGTCCTTGTCTGACTTACTTCACAGAACATAATATCCTCCAAATCAATCCGTGATGTTGAAAATGGCAAAATCTCATTCCTTTTATGGCTGAATAATATTCCTTGGTATATATACTACATCTTCTTTATTAATTCATCTGTTGATGAACTCTTAGGTTGCTTTCATATCTTAGCTATTGTAAATAACGCTGCTATATATATATATATAGGGATGCATGTATCTTTTCAAATTAGGGTCTATCTCCTAGAGCAAAGAAAACAAAAGCAAAAATAAGCAAATAGGACCTAATTAAACTTAAAAGCTTTTGCACAGGAAAGGAAACCATCAATCTACTGAATGGGACAAAATATTTACAAATTAAATGACTGACAAGGAGTTGATACCCAAAGGATATAAACAGCTCATACAACTTAATATCAAAACAAAACAAAACAAAATAAAAACCAAGCAACCAATCAAAAAATGGGCAGAAGATGGGAATAGACATTTTTGCAAAGAAGATATACAGCTGGCTAACAGGCAGATTAGAAGATGCTCAGCATCACCGAGAATCAAGGAGAGGCAAATCAAAACCACAGTGAGATTCACCTCACACCTTTCAGAATGGCTATCATCAAAAAGACCACAAATAACAAATGTTGGTGATGATGTGAAGAGAAGGGAACCCTCATACAGTTGGTGAAAAGTTAAGGATTTTGAGATTGTGGGTTTAACTTGGTGGATTCTAACTCAATTAGAAGTGGCCTCATAAGAGATAAGGAAGGAGAAGACACACAGGAAAGGCCATGTGAAGGAGGCAGAGACTGAGGTCACCTAGCCACAGCCAAGAATTCTCCCCAAGGCCTTTAGAAGGAGCATGGCTCTGCTAATACCTTCATTTCTGGTCTCCAAACCTGTGAGAACATAAATTTCTGTGGGTGCAAGCCATCCATTTTGTGCTAATTTGTTATGCTAGCCCAAGGAAATCAACACATCTTCCCTTCTGAAATGTAAACTCCTGGAGAGAAGTGATTGTATTTTGTTCATTGCTGTAGCTTTCCATGCAGAGAACAGTGCCCATACCGTACTGGCCAATAGTAAGTGATCAACAAATACTTGCTGAATGAATGAGTGAACAGAAATATGGAAATGTATCTCCAGCCAACTGCATGGACCGTAGCCCGCCAGGTTCCTCTGCCCATAGAATTCTCCAGGCAAGAATACTGGAGTGGGTAGCTATTCCCTTCTTCAGGGGAATCTTCCTGACCCAGGGGTTGAACTTGGGTCTTCTGCATTGCAAGTAGATTTTTTACCATCTTAGCCACCAGGGAAGCCCACTCAAAAGATGTAATTTATTTTTAAATAGCTTCAATAGTCCTTATGACATCTGGTCTTTATGGCCAGAATGATTTTCTGTTTCTTCCTCATTCTGGGACCATAGAATGTAGAGGTTAAGAGTTGAGGCTCTGAACTTTGACAGACTTGGATTAAAACTCTGGCCATGGAATCACTGGCCAGTGTGAGATTGGACAAGTTAATTCACGTTCCTAAGTGACAATTTTTGCATAAGATTGTTGGGAGAATTAAATGAGGTTATAAATAAGCAAACCAACGAATGTGTAGTATAGTGCTTGACCAAATAAATTGATAGTAAATCACTATTATAATTAATTGGAATTAATCAGGAATAAACTGTAATCTTATAAACTCAATTATCTTTTAATTAAAAAATCGTTTGAAATGATATTTTTAAATTATAACATTTCTTTACCAAGAATTTCAACCAAGTAAGTCCTTTCTAACCAGAAAACTCTCTACTACAGTATGCAGATTTACTTCTGTGTACCACATATGAGGGTGGCTCAGCTGGTAAAGAACCGGCCTGCACTACAGGAGACCTGGGTTCAATCCTTGGGTTGGAAAGATCTCCTGGAGAAGGGGACGGCTACCCACTCCAGTATTCTGGCCTGGAGAATGCCATGGACCAGAATTTCCATGGGGTTGCAAAGAGTTGAACACGACTGAGCGACTTTCACTTGCTTACCACATATGAACCATAACAATTTTGTATGAAATATGTGCAAGTCGCTGGCAGTTCCAAATTGTAAACTAAAATCAGCCACATCTGAGCAGCCTGCTTCACTCAGTGTCAGGGAGACGGAAAAGCAATTGGCCTCTCTACTTCTCTGCCCCTTGGCTGTCCTGTACATAATCTGTCATAGTTTTGCCACCTCATGAAAATAAATGATCTTCATGCTGCTTATCTCGTGATTTAGTGCTTAAATAGCACATATTGTTTTTGTGTGTCATTCAGGGATACAACTTTTCAAAAACATAATCATTCATTTGCATAAATTTGCATAACATTGGAGCACAGACTAACATTCATGAGCTACTCCATCACAACTGCAAATAAAATCAGATTAAAAACCTGGAGGAAAATCTTTAAGACTATGAGGAAGTGATTGGATAATAAAATTGAGGAGAAATGCCAAAGAAGGGAGAAAGAAAGGTAATGTCTTTAGGAGGCAAGATTGGTGTTCTTGATCTATTTTTTGTTCATTGAACTGATAAAAAAAATCTATTAGAGTTTTATAAATTCATTCTTAACCTCAATTCCTTTAACCTTAATTTTCTTCTTAGGTCTCTTATCTGTGAGTTAAAATAATCATTGGACTTGGAGGCAGAATATAGAGTATCTATTGTATAAAACCTCAAACCTTTACTTCCTGCCTTCTCTCCCTCAAGCCCTCCCCGCCCCGCACCTCCCCCACCAGGCTCTGCCCCAGCAGCTTTCTTTCTGTTCCTCAGGGTTCTTCTACCCAGAACCTTTGCATTACTTGCTTCTTTGTCCTATGAACGCACTTTTTGTGATCCATATATGTGCAGCTTTTTCAGAGAGGCTTCCCCAGATCCCTGTTAGCACATCATCCTGATTTTATTCTTTGCCTGGTGTTGATATTTTCCATGTTGTGTGTGTGTGTGTGTGTGTTTGCCCATTCATTGATGAACAGGTTATCTTCTCAATCCGTTAAAAAACAAGCTCCCTGAAAACAAGGTCTTGTCTTCCTTGTTTGCTGCTAAATGCCCAGTGCCCAGTTCTGAGTAGAACCTACTGTGTGTGCGTGTGTGCTCAGTTGCTTCAGCTGTGTCCCAACTCTTTGCGACCCTGTGGACTGTAGCCTGTCCACAGGATCATCCCAGCAAGAATACTGGAGTGGCTTGCCATTTTCTCCTCCAGGGAGTATAACCTACTGTACACTAATAAATATAATCAAGGCAGTAGCCTCTTATACATTTGTGTGTGTTAGTCACTCAGTCATGTCTGACCCTCTGCGACCCCATGGACTAGAGCCTGCCAGGCTCCTTTGTCCATGGAATTCTCCAGACAGGAATACTGGAGGGGGTTGCCATGCCTTTCTCCATGGGATCTTTCCGACCCAGGGATCAAATTTGAGTCTCCCGCATTGCAGGCAGATTCTTTATCATCTGAGCCGCCAGGGAAGTCTTATACATTTATTTTATTTTTAATTTCTCTTTTCAGTCCTAGATAGTCCAAATTCCAATCTCCAAATTCTAAATTCAGCCTGAGCTACTACAAAACCTGATTTTTGATAATAGTATAATAGTCAACATTAGCATTTATACACCAGATACTTCTATATATAGATGCTGGCTATTAAGGTCCACAGGGAAGCAACTGGAGAGCATTCAGTTAGGGGATTTAGTATACAAGCTCTTCTTCTCCCTTGGCATTCCCTTGGGAGGAGCACATGCAGAGAAACACTGACAAAGAACTGAGGACAGCTTTATTATGGGTGGTTCAGATCCCAATGCAGGGTTGCTCGTAAAATGCACTAGAGCAAGCAGTGTCCACCCCCGCCTAAGACATGTGAGGGAGACAGCGCTGGCCTGACAGCTCTATCTTCCCAGGCTAGGATAAAAATCTTGGTATTTTATCACTCCCTGTCCAAGAGCAAGATACAAATGATAGCGATCATCTGAAACTCCGGAGAAGATGTTGTCTAAGCACCTTTCCTGTGGTAAAGACCCTTTGCTCCCTTACTATTCTAGACACAGGATGTAGAAAGAACTACACACTGTAGATAAATTCCTATCCAAAGTGTGGTGCAGAGTCTTAAAAAATTAAACATACATTTACCAGAAGACCTAGCAATCCCACTCCTAAAATTTTACCCAAGATAAATGAAAAGCATATTTCTGCAAAGACTTGTATTTGAATGTTCCTAGTGGCTATATTCATGACAATGAAAACTAAAGATAAGAAATTTTCGGCACTGATGAATAGATAAACTGTAAAGTATGTATATAATGTAATGTTACTCAGCAAAAAAAAAAAAAGCAAAACCCCATTAATCTAAAGAATAATACAAATGAATGTATATATAAAACAGAAACAGGTTCATGGACATAACAAACAAACTTTTGATTACCAAAGGGGAGAAGGAAGTGAGGAGGGATAAATTAGGGGGAGACCAGTGGCTTAGTTGTAAAGAATCTGCCTGCAATACAGGAGACAAAGAGAGGCAGGTTCAATCCATGGGTAGGGAAGATCCCCTGGAGGAGGAAATGGCAACCTACTCCACTATTCTTGCTGGGAAAATCCCATGGATAGAGACGCCTGGCAGGGTGCAGACCATAGGGTCGCAAAGAGTCAGACATGACTGAGCAACTAACTACACGTTACAAGATATAAACTATTATACACAAAATTGATAAGCAACAAGGATTTACTTAGCACAGGGAAGTGTACCCATTCATTATCTTGTAATAACCTTTAATGAAATATTTGTTCACTGCTGTTCAGTCACTAAGTTGTTTCTGACTCCTTGTGACCCGATGGACTGCAGCATGCCTGGCTTCCCTGTCCTTCACCATCTCCTGGAGTTTGCTCAAACTCATGTTCATTGAGTTGGTGATGCCATCCATCCATCTCATCCTCTGTCATCCTCCTCTCCTCCTGCCCTCAGCCTTTCCCAGCATCAGGGTCTTTTCTAATGAGTCGGCTCTTTGCATCAGGTGGCCAAAGTACTGGAGCTTCAGTTTCAGCATCAGTCCTTCCAATGAATATTCAGGGTTGATTTCCTTTAGATTGACTGGTTTGATCTCCTTGCTGTCCAAGGGACTCTCAAGACTGTTCAATCTGCAAAAATACTGAATCACCATGCTGTATATCCAAAACTAACACCATATTGTAAGTGAACTATGCCTTCATAAGAAACCCTCCACTGATACATAGGATACCATGGATGAATATTAAAAACATTGTATTGAGTGAAAGAAGCCAGGAAAAAAGGACTACATGCTATATGATTTTATCTTCTGATAATTTAGAAAAAGAAACACTAGATGGACAGAGTAGGAGCTGAGGAGCTGGGAGAGGGGTGGGAGGAAGGGGTTGGTTGCTCAGGACAATGTATAATTTTTGGTCACAAGAAATGTTCACAGCCCTATACATTCGCTAAAACTCATCAAAGTATACCCTTAAAACTCCCGAATTTTATTTTATATCAGTCATACCTCAATAAAGCTGATTAAATATCTACTAAAAACATGTCTCTAGAAATACTCTGGAATCTGATACAATGATATTAGTATTTCTTTCTTTTGAAGAAGGGGGAAAACGGTAGATTTTCTTGTTCCCATTTATGAGAAATGCCTCAGGCACGTTCTAGCAAAAGTACAATGGGAGACATACTTTCTGCTTCAGCCAACATGGCTTTGAATAGTTCTTCTCATTTCACATTTGGCAATTACAATTCTTCTTTGTGTTCTTCTGTGACATGTTTCCTGAGTAGGTTTTTAAATTTTTTTAAGTAGGACTGGGGCCTGGACAGGGGGCCTGGGAGGGGAGTAAGTGGCTGCAGGCCTGTGCTCTTTCTAGAAAACAGGAAATTGGTCGTCTAGGATTTTCATGGTTTGTAGGTGAGCTGTCATGTGAACTTGACGTGACTTGACCTCATATATCCATCACATATTTAGAGTATTTCTATTGTAAACCTTTAGTTGTCATAAAAGCCTCAGACTATGATGATTTGGGTGGAGTCTGTGTTATCTCAAGGATTGTTACCTCAATAGATCCCCTTGATCTATTCCCATGAGGAGGCCGGGCACTTCTATGAGTGAATTTCCTTAGAGTCAGTGCCATTCATAGATATGACTATTTTAGCTCTTTGGGTAAAGCCTGCTTGAGTTTTGATTTCAACCTGAAAAACACGACAAAAGATAAAAATTAAGTTCGGCCCTAAATTCATTTTCTGGACGTTGTTTCTCTTTAATCATCCCTGTTAAATACTTGCACCTATTATAGTTGCAAATCTGACAGGGTGGAGTAATATATAAAAGTCCACTCCAGGTAGACACGTGATGCCCAAGTCAGACCTCTGGGGGTATTAAGGACCTGGCTCAGTCCCTCACGATTCTTTATTCTCTAGATTTACTGTAGCAGACAAAGGCACGATAACCTGAAACCAGAGAGAGCTTCATCTAAAATTGTCAGCTCACAATATCCCCCTCCTCTGTGAAGGAAGAAATGAGAAGACGTGCATCCTTTTTAATTTTATTTTGTAGACTACACATTTCCAAATATGTGGGAAAGGATTTTGATTGTGATTCTCCATCTTAAAAAGTAAAAAATTTCCTTTTACAGCTTAACTACAGAGTGAGACTTATTATTTCTGCTCCAGTCTACTTAATTTGAAGAGAAACAGTTACTTCTAACAAGCTCTAAAGATCCCATAAAGGCTTCCAAGTTCAACAGTGCCCAGTCCAAATTCTGTCCAAAGTGGGCCGGTTCTGCCATCTAGTGACTACCCTGACAAACTACATCGGTAGGGCATGGCCTACTCTGGCCTCCTCAAGCCCAGAGAATTTTCATTTAATGAATTATGTGATCAGTTCGGGCCTTCGAGTCTTTTCATTTCGACCTACTATGTGTGTGACCTTGGGAAAATTATTTAATATTTCTGAGACTCAGTTTATTCATCTGTAGAATGGGGAGAAGGGCTTACCCCTGTGATTTTCATGAGATTCATGTGAGACAATATATGGAAAATGAGAATCAGAGTGCCTAGGCACAGGGTAAATCCTGAATAAAGGTTTGATGCTGTTATTATATTTCTTATTATTATAATTAAAATGATGCAAGTCTAAATATGAAAACAAAAATAAGCCAAAACATAGGAAATCAAGTTATGGATATATGAGTATTTCAGAATACATTAATTCTATAGTATTTATGGGCTTCCTAGGTGGTAAAGAACTTGCCTGCCATTGCAAAAGACATAAGAGACATAGGTTCGATCCCTGGGTCAGGAAGATCCCCCGAGGAGGGCATAGCAACCCACTCTAGTATTCTTGCCTGGAGAATGATACGGATAGAGAAACTTGGTGGGCTATAGTCCATAGGGTTTCAAAGAATCAGACAAGATTGAAGCGACTTAGCATGCATGCATAATATTTGAAGCTTGGAAGAGAAGCAGGTTTATTTAGGTGTTTTGTGTACACTGCCAACAAATGCATTATTGCAATTATCCTAGCTTCATTCCCAAGTCTTCTCCCACCTCATGTTGAATGCTTTCAACACAGCAGACAACTCAGTACTCTGCTCACATTTTAACGCCTTTCTTCCTCTTTCTGGACTATCCTCTCTCACATCTTTACATTTCTCAATCCTTCACTCCTAACTCAAAGGGTAGCTTTCTGTACATACTCCTTAGTGTTGTTGCAGGGTTAAATCTCACGCAGCCCTTTACTCTCATCTCTATTAGAGAGGTTGACACAGACAGACTGTGCTGGGGAGAGCTGGGACCCAGGTGTATGTAGTCCCATAACTAGAGTGTGAGGTGCTTGCTGTGAGGTCTTACGTGTTTTCTTTGTTATCTTCTCTCTCCCAACTCAATGCGTAACACAAAGACTTCACACAATAGGTGCTCCATAGAAGGTTGTTGAATTGAAATCATAGTTTGGCAAGTGAATACGTAGAGCAACTTTCTGAGAAGGCTGAATGACTATTAGAATCTTCTAATGTATATTGGACTAAATTGGCTTAATGGTCTTAGTTGGCAGTAGTCCATCATTATATGCTTTAGGATTAAAAATTAAGTAATATTTATAATAATAATAATAATAGATTTTTATTAAAGAACGTTTTGAAATTACCAAAAAGCAAAAAAAGCTCTACTACCCAAATATTATTAATATTTGATATATTTTTCAATATTTTGCCTATACAATGCTTTCATTACATAACTGTGATCCTTGTTTATTTGCAATCATATACCCTGATTTTTAAATTTAACATATTAAAAATATTTTCACATTAAACTATTTGCACATTAAAGGCATCATCATTTGAAAAAGCAGAATCTCACTGAATAAATGTGTCAAAGTATACTTAACATCATAATATTTCAGGCATTAAGCTTGTTTGTATATATATCTTTTTTGGCTGTTAAGTTGTAATAACACAAAATATATCTTTGGGCATAAAGGTTTTCTTTGGCTAGGATTATTTGCTTTTATAAGTCCCAGAAGTAAAATCTCTATTGCCTTTCTTTTCATAGTGAGCCCCGATAGACCAAGAATTGGAATCTTATAATAAACGGAATGTCTTGTTAATAGAAAGATAACCAGAAAATGGGTTTAGACTTAATGGCTCTTGGTTCCCATTATGAACTTTGACCTCTCAGAACTTATTGAAGATGTGAAGAAAGGCTTTATAAGATTAGACTGAGCCAGCACAAAAGCACACTATTTTCTAAAACCATTCCCTGATATTAAATTGTGTTTTTTATTTTTAATTTTGTATTGAAGTATAGTCGACCTATGATATTGTGTTAGTTTTAGGTGTACAGCAAAGTGATTCAGTTATATAGAAACGTTTTTCCAGAATATTTTCCATTATAATTTAAAGATATTACATATACTTCCTTGCTGCTTATGTATTTTATGTATAGTTGTTCACTGTTTCTTTGCACATTTGTGTGTGTGTGTGTGTGTGTGTGTGTTTTGTTGTTTCATTTTATAAGTGAAATACTCAGGCCCAGTATGTGTTAGGCTTCCCCACTGGCTCAGCAGTAAGGAATCCGCCTGCCCATGTAGGAGACCTGGGTTTGATCCCTGGATTGGGAAAATTCCCTGGAGAAGAAATGGCAACCCACACCAGTATTCTTGCCTGGGAAAACCCATGGACAGAGGAACCTGTTGGGTTACAGTTCATGGGGTCGCAAAGAGTTGGACACTGCTGAGCAACTACACAACAATATGTGTTAGCCAAATTTACATCTTTGTTCCACAAAGAATGATTGCTTTGGTTCCTAAATTTATCCATTTGTACATTTATTATTCATTTAAAAACACTGATGGACGTCGACTCTATGCCAGGCACTCCTGTCAGGTGTTGTCTAACCAGGCATTAATGAGACATTTCTTGAAAGGATTGTTACAGCTTAACGAGAAAAAGACAAATAGACTAGACCATGCCATATAAGGCTTCCCTCATAGCTCAGTTGGTAAAGAATCTGCCTGCAATGCAGGAGACACCGGTTCGATTCCTGGGTTGGGAAGATCCACCAGAGAAGGGATAGGCTACCCACTCCAGTATTCTTGGGCTTCCCTTATGGCTCAGCTGGTAAAGAATCCATTTGCAATGTAGGAGACCTGGGTTTGATCCCTGGGTTGGGAAGATCCCGTGGAGAAGGAAAAGGCTACCCACTCCAGTATTCTGGCCTGGAGAATTCCATGGACTAAGTCCATGGGGTTGCAAAGAGTCAGACACAACTGAACGATTTCCCTTTCACTTTCATGCCACATGAAACTTACCTTACAGAAGTAAGAATAACATGGCTTTGGGAGCAAAATGGGGAATTCATTCTATCTGGGGTAATAAGGAGACTTCACCAAGGAGCTTATACTTGAGTCTTGAATGATGTAGAAGTTTAACAGGTGGGCTTCAGAAGAGTTACAGTCAGGCAGACCAACATATTCATGGGTATGAGAAAGAATGGCAAGCGTGCAGGTCTCTTTGTGACTGAAGAGAGAGTTTCCATCGAAAGAAGGAGCAAGAAATTATGCTGTAGAGATAGAATGAGTTAAATTATGAAGTGTTTCATATTTTAAAATTCCAAGCCAAGAAGTGTGCGTTTTATATTGCAATCTATTAGGAACCATTTGAAGTTTTCTTCTCTTTCTTCCTATTCTTCTTCCCCAACCCCTCTTTCTTCCTGTTCCTCCCCTTTCACCTCCCTCTCTCTTCCTCCTGCCTTTTCTCTTCCTCCTCCTTATTCTTCTCCTCCTCCCAAAGTAAACAAATGACATGAAAGTTACAGCATTAAGTAACTGAAACTTTAGGCCAGGCATGCTGCTTGAGTATTTTTACAAGAGAAGTTTTCACATCAGTGCTATCAGACAGTACAGTTGTTTTCTTGAATAATGCGGAACAGGACAAAATGACACTTGGATAAGATAAGTAATTTGTCCAAAGTCACACAGCTCCTAAGTGTCCAGAGATACAGAGTATCTCTGAGTATCCTGAGTATCCTTGACCGCAGAGCCCAGCCTCTTGACCACTGTGGTCTGTTGCACCTTTAGAGTTATATTTAAGAAAGATCACTTTGGATTCTGGACAGAGGTGATTTATAGGAGATAAAGAGTCCCAAATCAGAGGGTCCATTTGTGAAGATGTTGCAAGAATACAGGACTGAGGTGATGAGGTCAGAACACGGAGGGGATAATGGCTATAAAAGTAATAGCCACAGGGAGAAGGCTTAGATAAAAAGAAAATCACTGCAATTCTGGAAAAAGATAAATTTCACTAAAAAGACTGAAAATGTCCCCATTTGTGGTACTGACTTTCAAGGACTCTTATAAAGTTATAGAAGAAAGTTATCCATCTCTGATTGGTCTTGGATGATGACATTCATTCTCAAAATCTGGTTTTTGATAATGACATTCATTCTCAAAATCTGATTTTCTAAAAAATCTCTTAGTTTTGCTTGGAGGGGGGGTTTTAGATCATTTTATAGATATTTTCCCATATTCTCATAATTTATTCTTAAAAATGCCAGGAAGACAATGTTAGAATTATGTGATCAAGATTTTAAAGCAGCAATATAGATATGTTTCCATTCTGAGTATGGTTGTAACAAAAATAGAAAATTTCAGCAAAGCATAAAGCAAATGAAGAAGCAAGCAGAAACAATAGCAACAACAAGAAAACCTTGAAGTGTGTGTGTTTGGGGGGATCAGTATCTAGAGTTGCTACAGTATGTAATGGCATAATTTAGTTTTTAATCATAGGATCATCTTTAACATACAGATAATTGTGTTCAAGGACAATTGTTTTCAGGGCATCTATTCACAACATTGCTATATCCTGGGGTCCACAAACTTGGACAGACTAAAAACCTTTTATTCGAAAGCTCTCTATCAAGAAATGTTGATAAGATCAGTACAAAATAACCACAATGCTGACACAGTGACCCCAGAGGTGTGGTCAAGATGTCCAGGGAGTTCCCAGGGAGGGGACATTGCTTCTGGTTGTAGCCTATGGGCGAAGCCCAGAGGCACTTGTTAGAGGAAGCTTACATTGAAGTTGGACAAGAAGGATTTTGAGGTGAATGAGAGGTGAGGAATTCCAGGCAGAAAGTTAAGAAGGCAAATGTTGGGCTGTTGGGCATGCCAGCAGACAGCAAGGTGCGGTCCTGTTTAGGGGGCTCAGAAGGTGTGTACAGGTGAGGGAGGGGGCAAGGCAGGAGAGAAGCCGGGCCTCAGAATGGCAAAGCCAGTCATTGCAAGTTACAGTGCAGGGCAGAGTGCTGGGCACTCTTTAGAAGGACCATGACGGTAAATTCTCTATATGGAGGAAAACTACTTATGGAGAATCACTGGATTATAAATCCATGTGAGTCCTCACACCTCCAATATCCACAAAGTGTTGATGGCACCTGGCGCATTGCAGATGTAAGTACCTGTACGATGTCTGTCCTTCCCTCTATATATGTGATAGAGGAGACCTGCCTTTAACCAAGTACACGTCTTCCAGAGACGTTGTGGTTGTTGTTCAGTTGCTCAGTCGTGTTCGACTCTTTTCGGCCCTACGGACTGCAGCGCCCCAGGCTCCTCTCTCCTCCATTATCTCTTGCAGTTTGCTCAAATTCATGTCCATTGAGTCGGTGATGCCATCCAATGGTCTCATCCTCGGCCTCTTCTCCTTTCACCTTCAGTTTTCCCAGGATCAGATTCTTTTCCAGTTATTTGGCTCTTAGCATCAGGGAAGGAGCCTAAAGTCAGAAACAGCTCCACAACTCACTAAGGATGAATTATCAATTTATCTCTTTGAGGGCCCCATTTTCTCAATTTAAATGAGGAACAAAATTCAAACCTACCTAGTAAGGTTGTGACATTTTAAAAGCTTGGCATAAAAAGCACCACACAAAAGTGAGCTGTTATTTGGGAGACATTTAAGATTCTGGCTTAGCACCCAGAGCTGTTTTCCTGGCCATCTGGCACCAGTCCACCTATCAGGAGATAATCCTATCTTATCCTCACATCTGTCCTCCTGCCATTTTATTTCACTCTTAGAAAAGCATAAAGTGAAGGATCATAAACATAAAAATCGTCACTTTTCCTTGCCTTAACTGATTGAAACCCTTTTCATATGGCAGGCTTCATGAGCTGCCTGCTGGCCCCGTCATCTCTTCCAGCACGCTGCCCAGGCCATCTGCTCCGCACCACGCCAAGCCATATGGAACTGAGCCCCCACTTCTGTGGAAATGCCCGGCTCTTTTCTTCTGTGTATTCTTTACTTGGCTGTACTTTCCAAGCCATGCGGCGTTTTCAGTGGCAATCTCTTTATTTTCCATTCTTAAAAGGGAATTTAATGACTTGAATTTTATTAAGCGAGTCTTGAGATTGTGCATCTTAAACACTCCTGTTAAGTAATGACCAAAAACTTCACTAAAAAGTCCTGTGACTTTGTGACACCAGATAAATAATTCAGAAACCACAGTTCTCTAATTCTTTCCTGCCACTGTCTCTGTTCGCTACAAAGGGAAATAATATGACATTTCTTTCCTTCTTTCCTCTGATACTTTAAGCTGCAATTATCTTCTTCCCAAGCTTAGAACAGCAGGTACAGCCCTGCCGAGATGATTAGTTCTTCACTGTGCTGGTTATTAGCTGCAGAGAAAATGATATGCAAACCAAGGCATGGTTCGTCTCCTACTGTGATAATCTCGATGAGATTTACAAATATCAAGGAGATTGCTAAACTCTCGCTGAAACTCAGCAAAAAAAAAAAAAAAAAAAAAATGCTTGTCTCTTAAAAGTAGGAGCTTAAATTAAACCTTAATCAGGTTTCAAAAATAACTTTGGAGGATTTTGTCTAAATCAATAAAAGTATAAGGTGGTTTATTTTTTAAAACTTAATGGAACAGAAAATTTTTTTTAATGGAATAGAAGTAAGAAGATGCAATCTTAGCTGATTTTCATCAAAATCATGAGGTGAGACAAGTTAGTTTTCTACTAGCCTGATGTTTTTGAGGCCCTCCTTAGTTTTTGTTCCCTGTATGGCCTCAAGGCATTAATAAAGCATAATTTTTTCTAGCAGAAGAAAAATACATTAAAACACTAGGACATTAGTATAAATTAATTAAAATATGTCAGGCCCCTGAAGATAAAAAAATTACTTGCTTTACAAAGACTTCCCAGAGGGAGAAATAAGCAATTAACCTTCATTCTCACCATGGAATAATTTCCTTCCTGTTCCTTTTCTCTTAGGCAGTGATTCTGCTTCCATAAAAAACAAAAGCCCTTTTTCTTCCCGTCGTTTTCCAGAACAGACTGAACACAGTAACATTCCTGTTAGCCTTGTGTTTCCTAAAGCTCTGAATGTTTATTGCCACATTATTACTTATTTGGGTCCTGCTTAATGAGGTCCGGTAGAAAAAGCTCAATTAATTGCATCTTGTTCTTTGTACACTCAGTTGCAGGGACCATGTCTGGGTCCACTAAGTGTATAACAAATGAATTTGTGTTGAATTACTTTGAAAGTCCATCATTTACTAAGGAACAGAGAACTTTGCATGAACTGAAGGCATCTCTGTAGTTCATTGCTCCGAAGAAAGTGAAATCTTACATTTGAAGGCAAAATAATTTCTTTATAGTTTTGTGGTTCTCAAACTTCTGTGTTCATACACATTTTAGAGGTCTTACATTTGGTTAACAAAACAAAACAAGATAAGTAATTTCAGCAGCAAAGATGACTTATAGCTAATATCTTGCAGCCAGAGGTCAGGGCAGGCTCCCTGGGATGACATGGGCAAGGAGGTCCTTTACCCCACCCCTTATTCCACAGAGTTTTCACCAGCTGCCTCCAGGCTGAAAACCATTCCCAACAACATAACTGTTTAAATCAAAGATAGATCTATCTATGCAAACTGAGTTTCCATGTCTCCTATCTTCACTTTTCCAAGATAATCAACCTATATAGAAATTCAGTAGTCTTCACTGGTCAACTTTAGATCCATTACTGCAGTTGACTAAAGAATTATTCACAGCCTAAAAGTTGAGAGTTCTATTTGGTGGAAATTTAGGGGACTTCAAGGCTGAGAGGCCCCCTCTCAAGTAACCCTCAGAAAACTGCTCAGGGAGGCGAGGATGAGAGCCAGGCTGTATAGAAGTTTTGCAACAAAGGGCAGGCAATCTGAACTCCAAAAGACTATTGTTAGTTAAAGAAAGTCAGGGAGTGCCCTGGTGGTCCAGTGGCTGAGACTCCCTGCTCCCAATGCAGGGGGTTCAGGTTCCATCCCTGGTCAGAAACTGGATCCCAGTGGCACAACTAAGAGTTCACATGCTACAACTAAAGACCTGGCACAGCCAAATAAATTAAAAAACAAAAAAAACCCAGCTATGCGAAGTTAAGGATTTTAACGCTTTTTTATGCATCAGAAGATACAAGAGTCTGGGCTTGTTGATATAATTTCTTTGACATGTGCATCAGCTATCTGGGGCCAGTATCCTGTGTTTTCACATACTGAGCTTCTTCAAGGATCAGCATAGGGAGAGGCTTCAGCATGATGCCTGTTTTTTGCTGTTCAGTCGCTCAGTCATGTCCAACTCTTTTCAATCACATGGACTGCAGCACACCAGGCTTCACTGTCCTTCACCATCTCCTGGAGTTTGCTCAAACTCATGTCAGTGATGCCATCCAACCATCTCGTCCTCTATCGGCCCCTTCTTCTGCCTTCTTTCCCAGCATCAGGTTTTTTTTTCCCCAGTGAATCAGTTCTTCACGTCAGGTGGCCAAAGTATTGGAGCTTCAGCTTCAGCATCAGTCCTTCCAATGAATATTCGGGGTTGATTTTCTTTAGGATTGACTGGTTTGATCTCCTTGCAGTCCAAGAGACTCTCAAGAGTCTTCTCTAACACCACAGTTCAAAAGCATCAATTCTTCAGTGCTCAGCCTTCTTTATGGTCCAAATCTCACATCCATACATGACTACTGGAAAAACTATAGCTTTGACTGTATGGACCTTTGGCGGTAAAGTAATGTCTCTGCTTTTTAATACACTGTCTAGGTTTGTCACAGCTTTTCTTCCAAGGAGCAAGCATCTTTTAATTTCATGACTGCAGTCACTGTCCACAGTGATTTTGGAGCCCAAGAAAACAAAGTCTGTCACTGTTTCCATTGTTTCCCCAGTTATTTGCCATGAAGTAACGGTTGCTAGATTGTAGATCTTCTTTCCTTTCTAAGTTCTCTCAGGGCTCACCAGTTTGCCATAGGCTGTGGCTGCAGTTGCTGATGACTATGCCATCTTTGTTCACTGATATGGCAGGAACTATTCCATCTGTCACTGCCTATTTCATATTGTCCCATCTGCCTTACCCAGGCTTTTTCAAACATTCAAGAGGCCAAGTCCTCTTACATTCCGCTAAACACTCTCTTTGGCACTGATCTTTACGCTTACCTGTAGCCAAAGGTACTCTTATTCCACCTCCCACACACAGTTTGGCTTCCCAGGTGGAGCTAGTGGTAAAGAACCTGCTGCCAAGCCAGGAGACGTAAGAGATGTGGGTTTGATCCCTGGGTGGGGAAGATCTCCCGGAGTAGGAAATGGCAACTCTTTCCAGTATTATTGCCCAGGAAACTCCATGGACAAAGGAGACTGGTGAGCTACACTTCACGGGGTTGCAAAGAGTCAGACGTGGTTGAGGTGACTCAGTGTCTAGCAAACAGTAATCTATGTAACAGCAGTAACTGTTGTTACCGTTGTAACCGTTGTTAGCAAATATGGAAGAAAAAGTGGGGAGCTTGTGAAAAGCACACAGCACGTCACTGACTTAACAGCCAAGGAAGTTGCATTAGCAGCTGTGTAGACTCAGCTGATATCTGAGACTCCTCCAGAATCCAGGCCCCTCAGTTTCCTTCCTTGAACCTTCACATCTCCTCTACCTAGGTACAGATCTGGCTTTTGTGGGCTTGAAACTTACACAATTCAGAAATTCTTCTTTATGAAAGATAATACAAATTACAAATATAGAATTAGCTATGAAAATGAATATTTATTTCAATTGAGGAGAAAAACACAACAAATTACATGTTAAAAAAATCTGAGATACACTTCAAACATCACAAAATCTACAAAAACAATAGAATTTTTCAAATTAACATTGTACTAGGAATACTATAGTACATTATAGTATATTTGTACATTATAGTACAAATACTATACTATATTATAGTATAGTATTTGCTATAACATTATAGCAAATTCTTGCTATAATGTTAGTATATAGCAAGAATTTTATATCTTTTACAATGTGTTGGTATAATTTACTCTTCTTACCTAATTTCACTATTAAAAATTCCAAAAGCTTATTTATCACTTCTTTTAAAAAAAAAACTCTTCACTTTAATTAACTATGGATTTTGGTATGATCTGAAAGTTAAAAAAATTATAATTAGCTTCAAATGTTAGAATAATTTCTCTTTATTACCTTTGTTTCATATTCCATTAATTATTGTCTGACATTTTTCTATATTAATAAGTAAATGTAAAGATAATATTTTTCATAATTCTCTAATTCTTGAGTCTGTAATTTCTTATCATTTTATTAAAATGTATTTCCAAATTACAATTAAAATGACATATATAAACTTTATCAACTATTTAATAAACTTATTATCAAAGGTTTTTTTCATCTTCAAACATGCATTGTAGATTTTTAAAATAGTTTTGTTCCCATGTAATGTCTTGAGTAATTTTATAATGAGAATATTATTCCATATCCAAAGTTGCTAAATAAACTGACATTATGTTGAAGAAAAAACCCAAGTGACATGTGTCTTTTAAAATGCTCCATCTACAAGGAGTCTAAACAAAATAAAAACATGTTGCCAAATTGGAAACAGTCAATTTTCCCCTACCAATAAGATTAGGTGAATGAACTGTATACTGCATACATTCTGCAATTTTTAAAATATTTTAAAGAGCCCTTTTAGTCATTTGTCTTCACTATCATCATATGCTAATCGCTAATTAAGCATTTATGGGCATTACTTTTAAAATTTGCAAACTATCCTATTAGTTGTGGATACAATGAATAGTATTATCTCCATTTTACAGGAGAAAGGATTGCTTTAAAGTGTATCTAGCTAGCAAAAGACTGAGTCAGTCAGGCTCAGGATCTCTGAATCTAGGATTAAGCTCTTTACTACAACACACTGCTTTCTTTACTTCCTGTGTTAGTATAAGTGGAAAAAATATTTAGAAGAACTATTTGTTCTGAAGGACCTGAAATTTCTGCATAGCCTTCACTTGGGGCTTCACTTCACATTTAGCAAAGCTGAAATGGTCCATAATTTTCCCCATTACTTGTTCTAATGATTGGATTGTGGCAGACATTTTTAGCCTCTGAGACCTATAGAAGGAGTATATAGTCTTGAAGCTCATTCACTGTTTCCTTTGCTATACAAACCACAACATTAGCCTATTAGAAGTATGGTGGTATCTTGGATCTGCCCCTGACTCACTATGATTATGTTAACCTCTATCACCAGACTGAGCTACAGCTTCCTCATGTATAAAACCATGGAGAACTATACTAAACAGGCTTTGAGATCCCACGGACTGTAGCCCACCAGGCTCCTCTCTCCATGGGATTTCCCTGACAACAATACAGTTGGTGATGCCTCAACACGTCGAACATGGAATTACCATGTTGCTGCTGCTGCTGCTGCTAAGTCGCTTCAGTCGTGTCTGACTCTGTGTGACCCCATAAACAGAAGCCCACCAGGCTCCCCTGTCTCTGGGATTCTCCAGGCAAGAACACTGGAGTGGGTTGCCATTTCCTTCTCCAACGCATGAAAGTGAAAAATGAAAGGGAAGTCGCTCAGTCGTGTCTGACTCTTAGCGACCCCATGGACTGCAGCCCACCAGGCTCCTCCGTCCATGGGATTTTCCAGGCAAGAGTACTGGAGTGGGGTGCCATTGCCTTCTCTGTGGAATTACCATATGACATAGCAAATTCACTGTTCAATATATATCCAAAAGAACTGAAAACAGTTACTCAAACACGTTTGCGTACACAATATTCGTTGCAGCATTATTTCACAGTACCAAAGATGGAAACATCCAATCTGTGGATGAATGAGTGAATAGATGTGGTATATCCCTACTATGGAATATTATTCAGTCAGAAAAAGGAATTAATTAGTAATACAGGCTGTGATGTGTATGAATTTAAAAAATATACTCAGTGAAAGAAGCCAGACACACAGGGTCACATATATATGATTCCATTCGTATGAAGCATCTGGAATAGATAAACCCACAGAGACAGAACACTGATTGGTGGTTGTTAGGGAGTATGTGGCAACCCACTCCAGTGTTCTTGCCTGGAGAATCCCAGGGACGGGGAAGCCTGGTGGGCTACCGTCTATGGGGTCGCACAGAATCGGACACGACTGAAGCGACTTAGCAGCAGCAGCAGCAGCAGGGGGTATGAGATGGGGAATGGGGATAATTTTATAGTAACTGTAACTGGAGTATAACTTAAAAAAATTGTAAATCACTGTTGTGTACACCTGTAAACATACAGTACATCAAATTTCAATACAATTTTTAAACAATATTTAGTTTTATGTTTTGTGAATTTTATCTCAAATTATTTTTTTAAAGTTAGTAGAGACCATCTTTAAGTAGAGGTGTTGTGCATGATTTATTCTTTTTAATTTATATTTTTTTGGCTGTGCCAGTGCATCACAGGGGATCTTCCTTGCTGCCTCCATGATCTACTCCTTGGCATATAGAATCTAGTTCCCTGACCAGGGATCCAGCCCAGGCCCCTTGCTTTGGGAGTGCAGAGTCTTAACCACTGGACCACCAGGGAAGTCCCATATGTGTGATTTCTTTCATCACTTATCTGTATTTGAAAAATTTCATCAATGAACAGTATTGCTTTAATCATTAGGGAAAAAATTACATAAAATAGCTTTTGAACTGTGGTGTTCAAGAAGACTCTTGAGAGCCTCTTGGACAGAAAGGAGATCAAACCAGTCAATCCTAAAGGAAATCGACCCTGAATATTCATTGGAAGGACTGATGCTGAAGCTCCAATACTTTGGCCGCTTGATGCGAAGAACTGACTCATTGGAAAAAACCCTGGGAAAGACTAAAGGCAGGAGGAGAAGGGGACAACAGAGGATGAGATGGTTGGATGGCATCACTGATTCAATGGACATGAATTTGAGCAAGCTCTGGGAGCTGGTGATGGATAGGGAAACGTGGCATGCTGCAGTCCTTAGGGTCTCAAAGAGTTGGACATGACTGAGCAACGGAACTGAAAATATTCCCCAAGAGCCTGAAAATTTAAAGCTATACTTTAAGACAACTGGAAAAAAATGGCTAAGAAAACTCTGCTGCTGCTAAGTCGCTTCAGTCGTGTCCGACTCTGTGCGACCCCATGGACTGCAGCCTACCAGGTTCCTCCATCCATGGGATTTTCCAGGCAAGAGTACTGGAGTGGGTTGCCATTGCCTTCTCCTAAACATCCTTTTATACACTTTGAGAAAAACACATCTTTGAAGAAAATGTTAAAAACATAACATTTATAATGTGCATCTCTGTTCATTAGCAATTAAGTTTTTTCATGTATTGCTTCCTAGAACTCTTAAGCAAAATAAGAATGGCAGCAGAAAAGGTCATAGAGTTTAGAGTTTGTGTCTTTGGGAGAAAGGAGAGTTGATGAGAAGGGATGGGATAATTGGGAAGAAAAAGTAAATTCAAGTCTACTTTTTTTTTTTTTAATTTTATTTTATTTTTAAACTTTACATAATTGTATTAGTTTTGCCAAATATCAAAATGAATCCATCATGGGTATACATGTGCATGAAAGAAACAGCTAGCCATTTAGAGAATAAGCACAAAGTCCATTTCACAGCTGGCTTTTTCCCTCCTTTTCTCTGTTGTTCTCTCTCTCTTTTTGGCCTTAATCATAAAACTATTCCCTGAAGAGTTTAGCTAGAGCAGTTGAGTTTTGGTTTGAAAAATTTAGAGAAGCAATAAAGGAGAAGAATGCTTCCTTCTCGTGGCTTCTAATTTCCTTCTGTAATGAATTTTCTGTTTAAATGTACATGCAGTTTGTCCTCGCTCCTGATGGACAAATATGTGCAGTAGTAATTCTTCCAGGAGTTCAGTTTGCTCTGTTGGGGAAAAATGCAAACGGTTAACACCAGTCCAGGGGCTTCCCTGGTGGCTCAGCGGTAAAGAATCTGTCTGCAATGCAGGAGATGTGGGTTCGATCCCTGGGTCAGGAAGATCCCCTGGAGAAGAGAACAGCAACCCACTCCAGTATTCTTACCTGGAAAATCTCATGGACAGGGGATCCTGGCAGGCTATAGTCCATGGGGTGGCAAATGAGTTGGATACGACTAAACAAACAAGAGTTGACTGATTGGAAAAGACCCTGATGCTGGGAGGGATTGGGGGCAGGAGGAGAAGGGGACGACAGAGGATGAGATGGCTGGATGGCATCACCGACTCGATGCATATGAGTTTGGGTGAACTCTGGGAGTTGGTGATGGACAGAGAGGCCTGGTGCGCTGCAATTCATGGGATCGCAAAGAGTCTGACATGACTCCAGCGACTGAACTGAACTGAAACAAACAAGTTCAACTCCGTGTGGGAAGCATTTGGAAGAATGTAGAAGGTGTTGCTGAAAGAAATAATGGATCAGAACTTTAAATTTTTCTTGTTGTGAGCTATTTACAAGAAAACAATATACATCTAATACATAAGAGAAAATGATGGCAGCATACTTTTTTCAAAGTGTGGGGTGCTGACAACATAAATCAAAATTTCCTCAGGTGCTTGTTAAAAATACAAATAGCAGGTCCAACCCTAGAACCACAGAAACAGAGACTGTGAGAGATAAAACTACTTAAAAAAAAACATAAACAAAAAAACCGTAACAACACAGACATGTACTAGCTAGAGGTCAGTAAACTACAACCATTGAACTAAATCCAGCCCACTGCCTGTTTTTGGAAGTGAAGTTTTATTGACACAAAGCCATTTATAGTCTGTGGCTGCTTTTGTGCTAAGGAGCTGAGCTGAGTAGCTGTGCCAGCAATTCTACAGCCCAGACAGCTTAAAATGTTTACTATCCTTTACTGAAAAAGTTTGCCACCCCTACTCTGAGCCAATGCTTCTCAAATTCAAATGTTCATGCAAATCACTCAGGATTTCTTTGGGAAAGAAGGTCTGGGGTGGGCCTGTCTCTCACAGCTCCCAGGTGATGCTGCTGCCACCGCCTTGCAGATCACAGTTAGTAGCCTGACCCAGAGAAGTGGTTCTGCGAATATGATAAATGCAAATTCTCAGTTCCAAGGCAGACGTATAGAATCATAAATGCTGTGGGCCGGACCCAACAACTCATGTTGTATCAAGCCCTCCAGGTGATTTCTGAAGCACATCAAAGCTTTTGAACCACTCATTCAGATTTTCCTTATGCAGATTAAAACTTGGTAACCACTATCTTCAAAGAGCCTGAAATCATATGTTTGATTCCTTTACTACTGATCTCCTGAACACAGTATATGTTTGTTGATCATAATAATCAACTGGAAAGGAGACACTGGATGAAATTGTCACTTACTATGGTATTGTTTATTTCTTTTCCACATATTCAGAATGGCAGTCTTGGATAAATAAAATTTCAAGTGTATGTTTATTGGATTATTCCAGTTTAATATTTTACTTTTGGGGAGTCTATCTTTATGGCTACTCAAATTAATTTCAAATGCCATGTCATTTCTAAAATGACCAACAGAGGGAGCTGGTGTTCTAATCCTTAAATAGCAGGGGAATTTCTTTCCCATTGGCTGACTCAAAGAACCACCTCTTAAATCATCCTTGAGTATAATAAAATATTATTGTTTGGATGTATAGTTTCCACTGTCCATGTTATATACATCTCTTTCTAATGCCAGCAGTATGATATATTTGAACTGAGTGTAACCTGTAAGCAATTCTATTCAATACTTCCAACATTCACAGACCCCCTAATCTATTTAAACAATGTTGATGGTACAAGAGACTCCTAAAACGCAGACCCTGTTCTCAGTAAATATATGATTCTGGGGAGAGCAGGTGTAACAGAAGCAAGTAAATAAATCTAATTATATAGAATAGGATCCCTTACCAAGATCAGAGAGGAACTGAGGTAGATGCAACAAGTAGATGTTTCGGTACATTTCCTAGAAGTGGCCGTTTGGGTACATGATATGAGTGGTCACAGGAGGAACTGAGGCATGTTGCACTGAACTGAATGATGTTTTTTTACCATAACACTAGAGGAAGTAGGAAGTGTTAATCAAACTACTCAGTTTGTTAGCAAGAAAGAGAACGTTTACACAATGCCAGAGAGGATATCCCCATGGGTGAGGGACCAGCACACAGGTGGCAAGTGGACTGTACTGTCCCTTGGCTTTACCTTCAGGAAAATTCAAAACCCATGACTGGCACAGATTCAGGACTTGGCTTTGTTTATCAGGTAAATAATACAGTTAAAGGATTGAAGCAAACGGTATTGCATCAATTTGTCCTACCAAGTGACACTTTTTCTGATCAAGGACACCATTTGATTGTGCATTTTGTTCAGTATAGGCCAAATGCTTAGTGCAGTGGAGATTCAATAAATGTTTGCTGATGGATGAAGAGACGGATGAAGGACTGAATAACTGATTGAATTGATGGGATAAAGAAACAGTCGAAGTCTGATGAAGGGGTATGAAATGAATGAATGAAAGAAAGAGACATAGTAAAGAAGCATTGTACATACAGCTAGACTCTCAGGGTTTGCTAATTATTTGGATACAGGGATATAGAATTCAGCAGATACAAAAATGACTGTTGACTGAGCACTGATAAAAATAGTAGAAAGCTAATTGAGCTTGGGCAGTGAGTGATTAGAGATGTGTTTACCTTTAGAACTTGGAGGATCTATACTGTCTAGGATGATATAAACAATAGGCTGTTGGTACTACAATTTTCAGGTTTGAAAATTTGAAAATAGAGAGTTGAAATAAAACTAGGGATTGGAGTTTCCTTTAGAGTGATCTTAGGATAGCTCAGATATATGATAAAAAGAAAATATATTCAATCACAAACGAACAGATCCATTCAATACCATTTATCAAAGACCGATGTAGTCTCTACTCTGAGCTACAGGCTGAGTAGGTTGTATGCAAGCATGCTAAGTTGCTTCAGTCGTGTCCAACTCTGTGAGACGCTATGGACTGTTGCCTGCCAGGCTCCTCTGTCCGTGGGATTCTATAGGCAAGAATACTGGAGTGGGTTGCCGTTTCCTCCTCCAGGGGATCTTCCCAACCCAGGAGTTGAACCCATGTCTCTTATGTCTCCTGCATTGGCAGGCAGGTTCTTAACAACACTAGCACCACCTGCCAACATTTTAGAGTATTTGTTATATGATAGGCACTGCCTGGCATGAGATTGGAATAGTGAATTTTGATGAAACTTAGATCCTGGTGGGAGAGATAGAAAATAAATTAATAAGTAAAATATATCCTGTTAGGTAGTGATATGGAGAAAAGTAAGGCTAGAAAGCAAGATAGAGAATGTTAGAATTAGGGACTATCAATTTTAAATAGTGTGACCAGGAAAGGCCTCACTGAGAAAGTAATATTTGTACAAAGACCAGATGCAGGTTAAGGAGCAACGATATGTGGGAAACAAAAGTTCCAGGCAGAGCAGCAAGTAGCAGCAGGAACACTATTGCGAAGACCCTGGAGTGGAAACATTCCCAGAGGACTGGAAGAATTGCAAAAAGGCCAGTATTTCAGGCAGAGTTAGAGTAGAAGGAAGTGAGGTCAAGAAGGGAACAGGGGCCAGTGAAAGTGACTTTGGCATTCACTAAGAGTGAGATAAGAACCTGCTGGAAAGATTTTAGTGGAGGACTGATATGATCTGACTTATATTCTTATAGTATCACTTAGGCTTTCATTGGGAAAAAATAACTAAAGGGGCAAGAACAGAAGCTGTTAGGAGCCTAATTCAGGTGAGAAAGGATTATGGTTCAAGGCAAATTTTTGGTCTTGAATAGCAGTGGATACTAACGGTTGCATCCTGGATCTATTTTGAAAGTAGGGCCAATTAGACTTGGTGCCTGATTGATTGTAGAGCTTGAAAGAGAAGGGGATACAAAAACTGATGCCAATGCCGGGTGGGATTTGGGCACAAAAATACAAACAGAAGTAAGATGGTAAGAGACACAGGTGACAGAGGGTCCACAAGTCCAGGAGGAAGGCTAAGACAGGCCCTTCCCTCACAGCCCTCAGAAGGAACCCCTCCCAGCCACACCTTGGTTCTGGACTTCCACCATCCCGAACTGGGAGACAATAAGTTTCTATTGCTTAAGCTCACACTCCATGGTACTTTGTTACAGCAGGTCTAAGAAACTAAGATGCTGCTTTATTTGAAAGTACCACCCCACAGGCACTGCTAATCCCCTTTACCTGATTCTTTTTCATTTTTCCACAGTGCTTATTACCTTTTAATCTATCATTCTATCTACCTATCTATTATCTGTCTTCCCTGCCAGCATGAATGCTTCACTTTAATTACTCATGTACAGCTCAGAGTGGGTGTTCAGCAAATATTCATTCAATTAATTGAATGAATTGATGAAGAAGCCAACATCCATCCACTGAATCTGGAAAGGGGGCTGCCACAAATGTACAGCCAACCTGTACCTGAGCATACACAGTGTTCTTTCATCTGAGAAGGCAGGAGATTTGTTGGATAGTGACTTGGCTGTGCCTGCCCCATGGAGGTACATGCTAACAGCTGTCACTATTTATTATGGAGGCTTTACATGGAACTTGGCAAGCAAAGCCTAAAATGTACATGCAAGACCAAAGGAGGAAGAAGAACTGAGGCCCTGTTGAAGAACAACAATAAGAAAGGGCTTTGACAAAAAAAAAAAAAAAAACTGATGCCAACATTTTTGGCCCTGAGCAATGGGAAGCATGGTGTTATCACTGGTTGGTTGGAAACTGAGATGGAGTTTATGGGAGGGAGCAAGTGTTAGGAGTTTTGTTTGCACATGTTAACCGTGAGATCCTGCTAGATGACCAAGTGAAGTCTGTATATATATAGGGGACTGGAGTTCAGGACAGAATTCTAAGCTGGAGCTATAGATGTGGGAGCTGTCCTGTACAGATGGTGTTTGCAGCTTGAAGTCAATGGAATCACTGAGAAGATGAGTGTTAAGTATAGAGAAAAAGCTCAAAGTCTTTAACCTTGGACCATCCAGCATTTAGAGTCAGAGAAAACCATGGCAAATAGTAAAACAGTGGGTGTCAAGGAAGTTATATGAAAGGGAAATGCAGATGGAAATAAGTGTAAGTCTGTTTGTATTTATTACAGAGGATTTTCAAAGGAGAGAGAAGTTGAGTTCATTACAGTAGTGAGGGATTAAGAAAGATCCAATAGAGAAGGACCTACCAGAAGTGGGGTGATGGTGTTCCAGACAGAGAGTGTAGAGATAAACAAATCCAGCTCACTGTGGAGGGGGTCAACAGCAATGACTTTGGACCCAGACTCTGGATTTGAATCTTGACTGTGTCACTTACTGGGCTTCCCTGGTAGCTCAGGGGTAAAGAATTTTCCTGCAATGCAGGAGACCTGGGTTGGGAAGATCCCTTGGAGGAGGGCATGGCAACCCACTCCAGTATTCTTGCCTGAAGAATCCCATGGATGGAGGAGCCTGGAAGGCTGCAGTCCATGGGGTTGCAAAGAGTCTGAAGAGTTTTTTTTTCCTCTGCTACTTACTAGCTGTGTGACATTGGTCAAATCATTTAACCTCCCTGGGCCTCAATTTCCTCATTTACATAAAAATAAGAGCAATAGTAGTACACATCATAAGGTTGTTATGAGAATCAAATGACTTAAGATTTGTAAAATACTTAGATTACATAGCATGACATGAACTTTGTAGAAGTGTTTGGATTTGACAATTTCCTGAATGATCATCACTGATTTTGGAGAGAGGAGTTTCTTTGGGATTAATAGATTAGAAGGTAACCACTCAAGGGAATGAAGGAGGAAGTGGGTGTGGGAAAAGGATGCTTGTATTCAACACCTGTCAGCTCTTTGGTTGTTATCATATAAGAATTTCCTGAATGTGACCATTTTTTATTACAAATATGATAATTTAATTTTATTTAACCCAATATCCCCAAATATCATATATTAGGTTTCCTACTGACTAGAAGTCAGATCTTCAAGTCTTTTTTGTCATCTATTCCCAGGTGGCGCCAGTGGTGCCAGGTGGCAACCCACTCCAGTATTCTTGCCTGGAGACTCCCATGGACAGTGGAGTCTGGGAGGCCACAGTCCAAGGGGCTCAAAGAGTTGGACAGGACTGAAGTGATTTGTCATGAATGCACATCAAGTCTAGGAGAGAGTATCTGAAGCATAAAACTGCCAAGAACACTGTGGTTCATGAGACTCATGGATAAAGTATAATGAAAACTGACCAAGAATTAATTTCATTTTTAGTGTTTGCTGATAGTTTACACTCTATGTAAAGAATAATCATTTTATAATACAGTATTATAAATCAGCAGGTTTCATTCTTTTTGCTAGATTTCCAAATACTCTGGGAAATAAAACCTTGTCTAGATCCCTCAGTTTTTAATCTATGTATTTTTGAGAATGAAATAGCTATAGTAGAATGAAACTATGGTAACTCATCTGCTAGAGACATCACTCAGAGAAGGCAACTTTACTGAACTTGATTATTTTGGACCTTACTCATTGCTTCAGTAATTTTTTCCCTCAAATTTAATTGCTTTGAGGCCAGTGATGTGAAGGGCATGTAAAATGCAATTAACAGATGAAAAATATCTCTTGTGATTTGATATTAAACAGGAGTGATGGAGTGTGACATTATAAAATGGCATCAGAGAGTCCACACTTTGCATTTCACTTTAATTATATCAATTTCAGACTCTGGAACACCGCAGTTTCACACACGCTTAATTAAATTATGTCAGAACCAATACTTTTAGGTCAAAAAAGTTTTAGGAGGAAGTTTCAGAGATAGGTAAGATGGAAAGCCGGAGAAGGCAATGGCACCCCACTCCAGTACTCTTGCCTGGAAAATCCCATGGACAAAGGAGCCTGGTAGGCTGCAGTCCATGGGGTCGCTAGGGTCGGACACGACTGAGCGACTTCACTTTCACTTTTCACTTTCATGCACTGGAGAAGGAAATGGCAACCCACTCCAGTGTTCTTGCCTGGAGAATCCCAGGGACGAGGGAGCCTGGTGGGCTGCCGTCTATGGGGTCACACAGAGTCAGACTCGACTAAAGTGATGCAGCAGCAGCAGCAGCAGCAAGATGAAAAGCACAATTCCTTGTTTTTCTGGCTACAGGACCAGAATAAGCTCTTAAAGTTTCTTTTATCTGTAAACATCTGTGGTCATGAGAAGGCCTGCTTTCAATGGAATTCAAGGCCCCTAAGACAAATGACATCACTTCCAGTATACCTGGGGCTCATGGGAAGGGAAGTCATCTGTATTAATTCCACAAATCTCCTCTCTTTATAATGACCTATGTATATTTTTGAAAATGTAAAAAACAGGCAATAAAAGACTAACATAATTGTTGAACAATTAAAGAATTAAACCATTTCTTTTTGCCAAGGAAAAATTGTAAAGCTCTAATTATATCTGTTTTGTATATACGAGACTAAAACTTTTAGATACCAAGGCTTAGGCTGTGTACTATTGGTTGAACAGTTGATACTCAAGCTTATCTATAACATGCTGTGATTGTTTAGTTACTGAGTCTTCTCCTATGCTTTGCAACACCATGGACTGTAGCTTGTCAGGCTCCTCTGTCCATGGGATTTCCCAGGGAAGAATATAGGACTGCGTAGCCATTTCCTTCTCCAGGGGATCTTCCAGCCAAGGGATCAAACCAGCTTCTATTGCATTGCAGGCAGATTCTTTACCCCTGAGCCACTGAGGAATTAAATACCATGCACTAAATCCTATATTACAACATTTCTTTCAGTGGATTAGATTGAAATGTTGGAATTACATATTTTCTTTCCAGTCCCTCCTTATGTTAATGGTAATGATCTTTTTGCCCCTTTGCTGCTCATGTTCTGCCCTCTTCTCCATTTTACCCTTTTCCTGGAGGCATCTTGTGATAAAAGTTCAAGTGCAAATCACTGCAGGGTTCCAAAGCCCTCATCTGGGAGACATTAGTTATAGTGTTGTGCCAAGCAAGGTTCAGAGGCATGTTGGTTACTTAGATTCCTGAAGAAAGCATTTGAGACCACAGAGACTACCAGCTTCAGACTTCTGAAATAGCCTAGTTGTTTCCTGGGGCCCAAGATCATGCTTTTGGAACATTTTATCTTATGGTAAAAACCTTGAGAACAAAATAAAATTTACATTTTATGTTGGTTCCATTTATTTACTTTGTTGACAAATAGGTTAGGTAGTTCTATTTCTAATGGTAGTTCCTATTAACTGGATAACATGCACTATATTCACACATATAATATACACATGAAAGGGCTTCCCAGGTGGCGATAGTGGTAAAGAACTTGTGTGCCAATGCAGGAGTTTTAAGAGAAGCAGGTTTGAATCCTGGGCCAGGAAGATCCCCTGGTGGAGGAAATGAGAATCCGCTCCAGTATTATTGCCAGAAAATCCCATGAAGAGAGGAGCCCAGAGGGCTACAGTCCATGGGGTCACAAAGAGTTGGACATAACTGAAGCAACTGAGCATGCATGCATACACGTAATACAGCCTTAAATTAAATGGATATCACGAATCTTCTTTAAAGACGAGGAAACAAAGTATGTGACTTGCTCAAGATCACAAAGCTAGTATCTATCTAGCAGAATTAAAATTCAGACTCTGTTCCCTCTGGCTCCAAATTCCAACTTTTTTCCACTCTATCATGCAGTCTTCAAAAGCAGTCCTCAGATACTTCTTGGTCACATGTCACCCCCATTGTTGTCAGTGTAACCTTGTAAAGTGGAAAATCAAGATACTGTGTGAAAGTGAAAGTTGCTCAGTCATGTTCTCTTTGTGACCCCAAGGACTATACAGTCAGTGGAATTCTCCAGGTCAGAATACTGGAGTGGGTAGCCTTTTCCTTCTCTAGGGGATCTTCCCAACCCAGGGATCGAACCCAGGTCTCCTGCATTGCAGGTGGGTTCTTTACCAGCTGAGCCACATGGGAAGCCCAAGAATACTGGAGTGGGTAGCCTATCCCTTCTCCAGTGGATCTTCCTGATCCAGGAATTGAGCCAGGGTTTCGTGCATTGCAGGTGGATTCTTTACCAACTGAACTAGCAGGGAAGCCCAAGTACTGTGTAGTTCCCTCAAAATACACTTCCTTAACTGCTGAGTTTAACCAACTCTAGCTGTACTCAACTGACAGGTTAAAATTGATAAAGTAAAAAGTTAGATAGCCCCGAACTAAAGAAGGCTGAGCGCCAAAGAATTGGTGCTTTCGAATTATGGTGCTGGAGAAGACTTGAGAGTCCCTTGGACAACAAGGAGATCAAATCAGTCAATCCTAAAGGAAATCAACCCTGAATATTCATTGGAAGGACTGAGACTATAGCTGAAACTCCAATACTTTGGCCACCTGATGTGAAGAAACGACTCATCGGAGGAAAAGGGGGCAACAGAGGATGAGACGGTTGGATGGCATCACTGACTCAATGGACGTGAGTTTGAGTAAACTCTGGGAGATGGTGAAGGACAGAGAAGCCTGGTGTGCTGCAGTCCATGGGTCACAAAGAGTTGGACACGACTTAACGACTGAACAACAAAAACAATTAAAACAATGAGGATTCTTTCATAATTTGGATTAATAATACATGTAGAATTTTATTGACCCACTTGCAAATTTTTGTTTTTCTGGAGACAAGATATTTCATAGTTCTTTCACTAATAAACATTTCCAACTAAAGCCTAACATTAAAGAGAGAAGAATACACAGACTCTATGTGTACAGCTTGGTGAAATATCACCAACATGAAATTTTTCATGTAATCATTCAGACAGAAAGCTTTCCCAGCACTCTGAATTCTGAATTTCCCCTCATTCCCTTAACAATAGCTCCTCCTTAGGTGAGTTTTACCTATTTTTGAATTTTTTTTTGGCTATGCCAGGTAGCTTGTGGGATCTTGGTTCCCTGACCAGGAACTGAACCTAGTCTCTCAGCAGTGGCAGTGCAGAGTCTTAGCCCCCGGACCTCCAGGGAATTCACTTGAATTTTAGTTGAGTAGAATATTTACATTTTTAGTCTCTGTGTGGATTCTTTCGCTCAACACCTTTACAAAATTCATCCAAGTGGTTGCAAGTAGCCGTAGTTCTTTCATTTTCACTGCTGAATACTATTCCACGGTATGAATACAGCAAGTCCCCTATGTAAAAATGAGTTCTGAGAGGGCATTTGTAAGTCCAGTTTGTTCTTAAGTCCACAAAGTTAGCCTAGGTGCCCAAGTAACACAATCGGCTATACAGTACCATACTGTAATATGTTTATACTGCGTTCACACAAGTAATACATAGAAAACAAACACAAAAAATAAAGGGAACATTTTTAGTCTGACAGTGTCTTGATAAGTACAGTAGTATAATTATAGTACAACAGCTGGCATATAGGGGCTGGCATCAAGTGACCAGGCAAGAAGAGTAACTGACTGGAGGAGGGAGAAGGGGTGGGAGAGGGTAGAGCTGAAGGACTGTCAGCACAGGAGATGGAGGGCAAGCTGTAATTTTACTCATGACTGACACTGATGGCTCAGTATCTGGTTCCTTGCTGGATTTAGTTCTACCTACCTTCTTGCTTCCGGACATCCTGGGCTTGAAACAAAGAGCACTACAGTGCTCTATACAGTACAGTACAGTAAAGTACACAAAAGCACAACCACCTGTAGAGGACGCCCACGCATGACAATGTACACCAGATGCGTGAACTAACTTACACAATTGGACATGCAAATGAATGCTTGCCTCTTTGCAAGTTTGCAACTTGAAGGTTCGGCTGTAGGAGACACTGTATGTCACACTAAAAAACTCATTCTTCTGTTGTGAACCTTTGAGTTCTTTCCATTTGGGGGAGGTGTTACAAATAACACTACCATAAGCATTTTTGTATGTATCTTGGTGTAAAATTTCAGTTATAGCAGATAATTCCAAACAGATACTTGAAGTGGTTATACTGACGTTCAACCTTGCCAGCCTTCTGAGGGTTCCTGCCCTAACCTTTTGTCCTGAGTGTTGATATTTGTTAATAAGGTTGGGTGCTCATTGGAAGCATAACTCCTGTCCTAGTATAGGTTTTATATCTTCCACCCACAGTGACTCAACTGTTTTCCTGGACTCTAGACATTGTGACCTACTCCCTAGTTGCAAGGGTTGGCCCTCTATCTGGAACTGCTTTCTGGAGTATGCTGTAAATGGAAACAATTAATAACCTATCTAGGGCACCAGTGATGACCTTAGGTGTGAGTAACCAGTGTAAAATCACCTTTGTATTGTTGTTGATTCAGTGGTCTGAAAACAGCAACATCAGAGTAAGCCATTCAGAAGGTAGGAGCCTGGACACTGTGTTGTAGTCACAGCACAAATGAATGCTGAGGTCTTCCTAAAGTTTCAGTGCTTATCACAGTGTTTGGATGGACGTTCTAAAGGTGCCAGGGCTTCTGTAATGCACCATTCTAGAAGCTAGTGTTAATTGAATCAACAAAGGTGCCGAAAACTTCTGTCCCATTTCTTTTCAGTAGGTCAGATTCTTTTATGAAAGTTCCTTATAAATCCCAATAATCTTATTTCAGAAATTCTTCTAAACTATACTTACTTTTCACTTTATTAAGAGAAAACCTGTAAGAGATGCTTATTTACCTTGGATAATCCTGGATGCCAGGGACAATTCCAGAAGTACATTTGCAAAATGAAATAGATTTATTACTTTAGCTCATCTCGGAGAAGTTTGGTGAGAGTGGAGATGGTATGAGGAAGAAAAGAGAATGATATTCTTTTTGTGAGGTTATATATGTATACACAATTTTTCATCCTGCTACTTACTGTTAAGGAGAAACTCAAGCAAGTTAAACATGTAGCCTGAAAGAGAATGTCCCCTCCCAGCCTCCCATGTCTTAAAAGGTAAAGAAGATAAGGTAATACAATCCTTAATAAACAGAAGATAAACAGAGGCTTAATCTCCATTAATCTCCATTGGTATTTCCAGCACCCGAAGTTTCTTTGATCACAAAATCTATTCTCAACCTCTTGCTTGCCTTTTCTAATTACATGAATGGTCAATTATAATTCGCCGATTTCTAACAGAACACCAACATTCTTAATTGGGCTTTCCAAGTGGCACCAATGGTAAAGAACCTGATGCCAATGCAGGAGATATAAGAGATGCGGGTTTGATCCCTGGCTGGGGAAGATGCCCCGGAGGACAGCATGGCAACCCACTTTGGCATTTTTGCCTGGAAAATCCCATGAACAGAGGAGCCTGGTGGGCTCCAGTCCATAGGGTCACAAAGAGTCAGACAAGACTGAAGAGACTTAACATGCATGCATGCACATTCTTAACTACATTTTTTTGGCACATGGAGTCATATGAAGGATGGTATTACCATCATCAAGTGTCCGGAGATGGTAAAAAAAAAAAAAAAAAAAGGATGGTATTACCATCATCAAGTGTCTGGAGATGGTTAAAAAAAAAAAAAAAAAATCCCTAAAAGTGAGGCTTTCATGCTCAAATCTACTGATACTGTCTTCTTACCATTTGTTTTCAGAGGCACCATTTGACTTAATTGATCTATATATCTGGCATAATCCTGGCAATTATTTCAAGAAATGATAGAAATCTCCTGCTACATGGGAAAAAAGAGAGAGTGGGGTTAATGAGGAGGAGGAATGGGAGTAACTCTTGCACATTTCACAGGTGTTAAGTGAATACACATGTAACTGAAAGGTTTAAAGAGTGGACCTTCTCATTGTGGAAGAATAAAGCAGTTTCCTGCCCTCTCGTAGCTTCTGCACAGCCTGGAAAACTTCTACGGGCTAATATGGAGACCTCTCCTCAATCATCATCCTGCCTCCTTGAGGCTACCTCTGGCTGCTCTCATGCTGCGGAAAAGAGGGGAAAAAAAAAAGAGTAGAAAAAAATCTTATTTGACTAGAATAGTTAGAGGTGAAACTTATTTACATTTGAATGGTAAAATATATTTGGCATTTGTTTGCTCTTAGTGAGAGTGAGATCATAAAGAAGGCTGAGTGTCGAAAAATTAATGTTTTTAAACTGTGGTGTTGGAAAAGACTTTGGAGAGTCCGTTGGACAGCAAGGAAATCAAATCAGTTAATCTTAAGGTAAATCAACCCTGAATCCTTATTGGAAGGACTGATGTTAAAGCTGAGGCTCCACTACTTTGGCCACCTGATGTGAAAAGCTGAGTCATTGGAAAAGACCCTGGGAAAGATTGAGGGCAGGAGGAAAAGGGGGCAACAGAGGATGAGATGGTTGGATGGCATCACCGACTCAATGGACATGAGTTTGAGCAAACTCTGGGAGATGGTGAAGGACAGGAAAGCCTTGTGTGCTGCCATCCATGGGGTCACAAAGAGTTGGACACAACTTGGCAAATGAACAGCAAATTGCTCTTGGGGAGTATTTAAAGCTGCCTACTTTTTTTTTTCCCCCACATAAGATGCAACTGTGGATTCTTTGGAGAATCCATCCCCACCTCTTATCACTGAGAATTTCTTACTTGCAATTTTCTTGATGCAGAGAATTCTTCCATTTCTGGTTGGAATGCCCCTTCAGCAAGCTCTCTTGCTGGGTAGACAGGCTGGACAACAATAATAAGGATTTGCCCAGGTGGTGGGATCTGAAAACAGCCAATGGCATGTATTTTTTTTTTCTATCATTATATTTAACTCTTAAAAATAGTTGATAAATGATTAAAGGACACAACTTGGAGTTTTTTGTTCTTTTTTGTCAATGCAGATTTCCTTTTAGGTTGTCAAAGAAATGCTTTGTGAAATTAATATGTATATCCTTGAAAATTTGATTTATTCTGTTCTCATTTTTCAGATGAGGAAATAAAAATCTAAGTTTACACAGTTATTTTGTAGCAGGACAAAAGAGTCTAAAACTAGGGTTTCCTACATTTTTAGGACACTGTTCTTTCATCTATATTGTGCCATTAGGGATAATTAATAAAAGTATTGTTTCATGAGTGATGTCAGTGTTTCTATGCTTGTCGTATCTTAAAATATTGCTGCATAGAGTTAAGAAGGAGACGAAAGTTGCTCTAACTCAATTCTTAAACAGTCTTTTTAAGATAAGCTTATTCAATCGAAGGGAAGGTAAAAGAGAAATGAGACCACAGTAATTACGACATTTTAAAAAACGTTTCTCTAGGAAACCATAAAGGCCTTGTTATGGTTTAAATAGTGAGCATGTGTGTGTTTATACAATGCATATTGTCATTTTGATACATTCCTCTCCTAAGGAATAAGGGTGAAGGCTAAACAACTGCATAATTAATTTTGGTGTTGTTTCCCAAAGCTATTTAAAATCCACACATGAGTATTGCTCTAATCTCAATTATTAACTATTATTTTCATAAGCCAAATATGAATTGATAGAAATAATTTAGGCTAATCCTCTTCTCACTTTTCACTTTAATATTTCTCCCTATAAAGTGTTTTTAATACTTAAATAATCTCTGAGTATATCCAATATTCTTTGTAAACCTGTAATTTGGGATGCTGTTATTGCTTACTTCCTCTGGAAAAACTGCATTCCCAGGCAATAGTCACAGTTAGCTTATGAAATACTCTAATTATGTTGAGTAGAGTGGAAATGATTCTTTGTCTAAATGTTTTGTAATAGTCACATTAAACAAGATTTTAGTTATTATTATGTGATCCTTCCTAGCCTCTGCTTGTGTGCTAAGTCGCTTTAGGCATGTCTGACTCTTTGCAACCCCATGGACTGTAGCCCAGCAGGTTCCTCTGTCCATGGGATTCTCCAGGCATGAACACTGGAAGGGATTTTCCAGACCCAGGGATTGTACCCACATCTCTTATGTCTCCTGCCTTGGCAGGAGGGTTCTTTACCACTAGCATCACCTGGGAAGCCCTTTCTAGCCTCTAGCTTAGTCTAAATTTAAAATGTAATTAGAATTACTATTTTTTTCACTATTCCTTTTTCTGTAATTAATACTTCTCTCTCTCCACGTATATATATACATATATAGTGTATACATATATATATATACACATGCACCCACATATACATATATGTACATACACATTTATATACACATAATGTATATTTTATATAATTTTATTTATAGTTCTCTCTTTATCCAAAGTACCTTATATACAATATATTTGGATTTCTAAGCAACTGTCTGTGTTAAGTATCATCATCAAATACATACAGACCTTATAGGTCTACCATGAGAAAATGAGTGAGCAGACATTCTATGTTATTTCAAAGGGTCAAACTAAGACCAATAGCTAGACATCATTGAAAGAAGATCTCAGTACACAGTGATAATGGCTTGCCCCCAGTTAAACGCACAAAGGACTTATTGTTGGGAAGAAACGTCTCCGTCCCCAGAAGGATTTAAGTGAGAGATGGCAACCCACTCCAGTACTCTTGCCTGGAAAATCCCATGGACGGAGGAGCCTGGTAGGCTGCAGTCCATGGGGTCGCAAAGAGTCGGACACGACTGCTCGACTTCACTTTCACTTTTCACTTTCATGCATTGGAGAAGGAAATGGCAACCCGCTCCAGTGTTCTTGCCTGGAGAATCCCAGGGACGGGGAAGTCTGGTGGGCTGCCGTCTATGGGGTTGCACAGAGTCGGACACGACTGAAGTGACTTAGCAGCTTAGCAGCAAGAGAAATCTGAATGGGCTTACATTGAAGTAGAAGACGTCTATAATTCGTCCAAATTCTAAAATTTTAAGATCCTCCTTTAGTTCTGATTTCTAATCATACATTCCCATTCAGAAATGAAACTATCTGACTTTCAGGGATTTACTGATAACATGTTGGCGTAACTGACGGCTAATGGGACTTCGATCAGGTTTGACTAGAAATTACTGCCAAAATGTGCAAATAAAAATTCAGTGACTTGGGTGTGGGAGCCAGAGATCAAGTTTAACTTCTGAATATGCAAAAATGACTTCAATTTCCTCAGAGTAGAGGCCTTCAGGGTTGGGGATGAGAAAGTCAGTGTGTGAAAGAAATGGAGCCCTGCTCTACAAACGGCGGGGCGGCTGCCACTAGCTCAGGAAAGATGAAAGTGAAAGGGAGCCTGTTGCTACATTCTTCACAAGGACCGTGTATGCTGGCAAGTGATAAACAAAAGGTTTACTGAATTCTGAAGCGATTTTTATCTTGTTTCTGGTTATGACTCATATCCCTGTGCATGAGAGCTCAGTTGCTCAGTCATGTCCAACTCTTTGTGACTACGTGGACTGGCCCAACAGGCTCCTCTGTCCTTGGGATCCTCCAGGCAAGAATACTGGAGTGGGTTGCCATTTCTTCCTTCAGGGGATCTTCCTGACCCAGCAATTGAACCGGTACCTCTGGTATCTTCTTGTGCCGGCAGGCGGATTCTTTACCGCTGAGCCACCTAAGAAGCCCAATTTATATCCCTACTTGCTTTCAAAATGAGATATTAGGCAGTTATGATTTTCTGTTCTTAATGGAGCCCAACTTCTGTTTCTGTAAATATATCTCAGAAATGATTATGTCAACCAAAATGCAAAAATAAAATAAAATGGAAAGATAGACAATATAATAGGGGAAAACCCCCCTGTGTTTTTCATATAGTAAGTGGCATAAAATGACTTTCATGTAGTAAGTAACATTCAAAGGGACACCAGTAAGTGACATTCATTCCTGTTTCCAGAAGCTGGTCCTATTCTAGAATAGGAGACAAGAAAGGAAGTTAGGGTCTATTTTAGTTTAAGGGGCCTGTCTGTTGCAAGACTGGTGTGGGTCTGTGACTTCTCAGAGGATTTGTTATGATAGCTTTGTGTGTTTTCCTTGACTGACTAGAGTTTTTATTACTTTGTATGATATACTGATAATATAGCTGCAGAAGTAATAACATTTTGTATTGTATGATAAATACAATCAAACTTGTCATAACAGAGTCATATTCTTCTTCCAGGAAATACTTATAATTTCTACTGAAAGACAAAGGTATCAGAGGATGTGTGGGAAAATTATTAAGCTTTGCTTCTGAGTCTCTTCTTTCCAAAGAGGATGTCATTGACACAGTAAAGGGAATACAGCAGGATTTTCTGGTCCTTGCCCAGCTTGGCTGGGGTGGTGGAGAATCCCTGTTGTGACTTGCACACTGGCAGATTTTATTACGCAAGTTGTGTATCTCACAATGTTCAGTTCAGTTCAGTCGCTCAGTCATGTCCAACTCTTTGCGACTCCATGAACCGCAGCACGCCAGGCCTCCTTGTCCATTACCAACTGCCGGAGTTCACTCAAACTCATCTCCATCGAGTTGGTGATGCCATCCAGACATCTCATCCTCTGTCGTCCCCTTCTCCTCCTGCCCTCAATCCCTCCCAGCATCAGAGTCTTTTCCAATGAGTCAACTCTTCACATGAGGTGGCCAAAGTATTGGAGTTTCAGCTGCAGCATCATTCCTTCCAATGAACACCCAGGACTGATCTCCTTCAGAATGGACTGGTTGGATCTCCTTGCAGTCCAAGGGACTCTCAAGAGTCTTCTCCAACACCACAGTTCAAAAGCATCAATTCTTCAGCACTCAGCTTTCTTCACAGTCCAACTCTCACATCCACACATGACCACTGGAAAAAGCATGGCCTTGACTAGACGGACTTTGTTGGAAAGTAGCGTCTCTGCTTTTGAATGTGCTGTGCCAAATGTCAGTTTATTCCAGGGTTCATGGCAACGAACTAATTCTGAAACACAGGGTGACTGGAGTAGTGATGTGGGTTGCTTCATGCTCTCTAACCCAGTATTTCTTAGTCAAGATCTTTCTGATCTTAGTGAATGTTACCTCAGGTGGTTCTGTGGCATTTGGTACATTAGTTTTCAACAGGATGTATCATTCAGTACACTCAGCTCATTCTTGTGAAAGAGATGACCTGTTCAAACAAACACACCAACAAATAAACCATCAAAAATCTAGAGTCAAAAGTAATTAGGACTATATATGCAGTCACCCCCCCATAACCCCCCACCCAGAAGACTCTGTGGTATCTTCTTGGAAAGTTCAATTAATGTTACAAAGATAAAATGAATTTATATGATGTTTTCAGAGGCATTTTTGAGAAGTTTCAGAACTAAGAGAGAAATGTTTTAAGAAATGTTGATAAAATGAAAAAATTATATAAATGCAAGTTCCTTGGTTGATATAAGCTTAGATGACAAACTCTTTGAAAACAAGGACTACATCCTATTCCACATAATTGTTAGGCAGTATAAAAATGCAGGCTGACTTGAATCAAAGGGGTCTGTCACGTGTGGACAGCTGTGTTTGTCTTTCATTTGTGGGTAAGCAGAGCAGTGCACACATGACATACTTGTGTAAGGTCATGTGAGTAGGGAAAGACTGACTGTGCCTCACAGCCTTTCTCCTCTGCTGTAAAAAAATCTTCAGGTTTTGCAGTAGATGATTATTAGAGTTCCATGGTAACGTCATACTTGAAATTTAGTCTTTAGAGGTGCCTGGTAGGTGAGAATTACATTTTATTACTCTTCATCCAATATCATTCAATTTGAGTTACTTTGAGTGACAGTATTATTTATAATTACAACAGGACAACAGCCATCACTCAGACTTGTCCTAAGGCTAACTGGGACATATAGGCAATACATCCTGCATTATGTCAAAAACAGTGTTTAGTTCTGCTAATCTACCAGGGCAGAAGAGGCATTAGGAAACTCAACTTTGTACTGAGGGATTAACAAAGTATTTTGAATCTACAAGATGATGACAAGATCTGAAATTTGTGGCACAAATATTCTTTATCCACTTTCTAAAATAGACCCAAACCAAGATCATGGTTGACCTCAATGGGTAACATCCACTCAGCTCCCAGTTCCTGTAGGAAATCACAGCATCTAGCCAACCCAGAAAACAGGATGTGGTTCACTGGAAATGCAAATTGGCTTCTCATTATTAACAGAGTCATCCATTGCTGTAAAAGGAGGAATTCAGGAACAAAAGAGGCAAGACGACATGGGGATAACACTTGGAGGAATAAAGCAAACATTTCACTACATGCTGCTGAATTTATATCTTTAGTCAGAGCTGAAGTGGGCAGGTGAACAAAAAATGTCCACCGTGTTCACGGGTAGCTGAAGGGAAGTACTTATCCTGCCTCTTGGCTCCTTAAGGTGGGGCACAGAATCCCGTGATGCTGTTTTTGCAGTGCTGCACATGCCTCTAAGGGACGATGGAGTAAGTCTCCCACCACCAAGTTCAGAGGACCAGAGAGAATCCAGGAAGCGCCTTCAGTTGGATTCAGGTAGGTTATTAAATTCTGATGGTTCTTACAAGCTAATTCAGGCAAAAGGAAGCAATGGGCCTGACCCATCAGGGTAAAAAGCTCAGGGCAAGTTATTTTGTATGTTGGATTTGAAAAACCATTAATTCCAGTAAAAAGTATCAATAAAGAGAAAGGATCAAATGGTGTTAAAATCTGGAGAGAAAAACACTCAATTGTAGAATAGCATTTGGAAGGTGGGACTGAAAAACGGGATAGTATAATCTGCCAGAAAACAATTTGGCCACTTCCCTGGTAGTTCAGCTGGTAAAGAATCCACCTATAATGCAGGAGACCCTGGTTCGATTCCTGGGTTGGGAAGATCTCCTGGAGAAGAGACAGGCTACCCACTCCAGTATTCTGGAGCTTCCCTGGTGAGTCAGATGGTTAAGAATCCACCTGCAACCCAGGAGATCTGGGTTTGATCCCTGGGTTGGGAAGATCCCCTGGAGGAGGGCATGGCAACTCACTCTAGCATTCTTGTCTGGAGAATCCCCATGGACAGAGGAGCCTGGCGGGCTACAGTCCATGGGGTCACAAAGAGTCGGACGCGACTGAGCAACTAAGCACAGCACATAGCACAGTGGGAAAATATTATTTGGAGGTTTTTGTTCTTTGCAAGTTTAAGAGGGCGAAACTGTCTTTTATAAATTTATCTGTGTGTATGTGGCCTGCCAGACCCAGCCTTTGTACATAATATAATGTATGTTAGGAGTGGCAGTATGCTTAGAGGTGGGGTTGCCAGGATAGTTGTCTTGAGGCTGTATTGCCTGGTGCGGTTAGTGTTTTTCCGATAATTTTGTGTTTATTGGGGAGCTCTGCAAGCATTCTGTTGCTCCACTTCAAGATGCCCCTTTGGGTTTTGTGCTTTTAGACACCTCGAACGCTGCCCACATAAGGCATCAGAGGGTTAGCCAAAGTACATATTTCTACAATCTGTTGCTGTGAGCTAATAATGAAATCAATGCCCAATAACACATAATTCTGGAGAGCAGGAAGACCTCTGTAAGTAAGGGAAATGGATTTCTCTCACATTGAGATGAGTCACTATAACCTCTGCCTTGTTTTGAAACTGACAACCGTTTATTATTGTGACACCTGCAATATCTCGTTTTCCCTCTAGCTATCCTCTAGTCCAGTTAATTTAGGAAGCACAGAGTTACCATGAATTATTTAGCAACTGGAAAGTTTTAATGATTAGTTACAGCAGTCACATTGTGTAAGAATCAAATTGCTTTAAGTAAAAGGACAAAGTTCATAAAATCACTCCATTCTTAGAAGTACTTTAATAAGAAATAATCTTATTATCTAATTATCTAAAACAAAACAGAACCACCTTCCATTGAAGGATGCTAGTTATTGCCAGTTCCTTGTTGCTGCTGGATCCACTGAAGGATTTACAACTTAACGGTCAAAGTGTGCCTTAAGTATTGTGGCTCCCTGACTTTATTCTCATCTGGAAAATTCTGCTGCTGTAGCCTTCAGTCAAGATGCAGCTCCATGCTCTATCTACTTATTAGCATATACTTTTGGAACTGATTTCAAATGGGATTTCTTAGGGAATATCTGGTTTTAAGCTGAGTATTCAAAGCATGTCTAGAGCAAGACAAGCCAGAAAGGGTCAGGGTCAGAAAACTGGCTATAAGATTTAACGAAGAGATTAAAACTATTATCCATCTCCCTTACCCCATGTGAAGCTTCCTATCATGCTTTCCAGTGAACAGAGAGAAACATAGCTTGGCATCTGGTTCCATCACTTAATGGCAAATAGAAGGGGAAAAAGTGGAAACAGTGGCACATTTTACTTTTTTGGGTTTTAAAATCACTGTGGACAGTGACTGCAGTCATGAAATTAAAAGATGCTTGCTCCTTGGAAGAAAAGCTATGATGAACCTAGATAGCACTCTATTAAAAAGCAGAGATATCACTTTGCTGATGAAAGTCCATATAGTTGAAGCTATGGTTTTTCCAGTAGTCATGTACAGATGTGAGAGTTGGATCATAAAGAAGGCTGAATGCCAAAGAATTGATGCTTTTGCATTGTGGTGCTGTGGTGGCTCAGATGATAAAGAATTAGCCTGCAAAGTGGTAGACTTGGGTTCAATCCCAGGGTTGGGAAAGATCCCCTGGAGGAGGGCATGGCAACCCACTTCAGTATTCTTGCCTGGAGAATCCCCGTGGACAGAGGAGCCTGGTGGGCTGCAGTCCATGGGGTTGCAAAGAGTCAGACATGACTGAGCGATTAAGCCCGCGGCTATCACCACTGGAGAAGACTCTTGAGAGTCCCTTGGAATGCAAGGAGATCAAACCAGTCAATCCTAAAGCAAATCTGCCCTGAACATTCACTGAAAGGACTGATGATGAAGCTGAGACTCCAAAACTTTGGCCACCTGATGTGAAGAACTGACTCATTTGAAAAGACCCTGATTCTGGGAAGATTGAAGGCAGGAGGAGAAGGGGACGACAGAGGATGAGATGGTTGGATGGCATCATCAACTCAATGGACATGAGTTTGAGAAAACTCTGGGAGACAGTATAGGACAGGGAAGCATGGCATGTTGCAGTCCATGGGGTTGCAAAGAGTTGGACTTGACTTGGCGACTGAACAACAACAGAATGAGAAAAAAGTCAAAATGTTGAGTGAGATAATTTGGGAGTGAGTTTGTTTGATTTCCCATTTTTTCTATATATTTTTATGGGGATATGGTCAGAAAATACACATGCACTGAAGTGAAAGTCAGCCAGGTGGCCAAGCCTTAGGCAAATTTATACTCATTTTACAGCCTTGCTACTCAAAGCAAGGTCCCTAGACTCCAGTATCGGCATCACCTAGGAGTTTGTTAGAAATACATGGTCTTATGTCCTATTCTGGAACTGCTAAATTAGAATCTGTACTGTAAGCAGATCCCTGAGTGATCTGCACACTAAAATTTGAAACGTAACACTTGATAGAGATCACTTGGCTTTTTCTCCTCCTTTTTGGATTAATCTGGGAATACACTTAGAGAAGACTCAATGGTTTGAACACGGATTGCTTTCTGTAACCTGTAGTGATTCATTTAATGTGGTGCTCTCTTTTTCAACCAGCTGTGTGCTTCTAGGCCACCAATGCTTGCTGTCTTAGGAAATGATTACACATTATAACTTACTCTGTGGGAGGCACATTCGTCTATACAAACTGAAACTGGAAACTTGTCTTTAAGCAAAATTATATGATATACATCAAAGGTATCGTGCAATTGTGGAAGTTGACAAGCTACTAACACTTACCAAAGAAAAGCTGCAAGAAATACTTCATTTTACCACTAGGTGGAAATAGAGTAATTTTGAGTATTTTCTTCAGGGCTATCAACTACTGCAACAGTACTTCATAAACTGGAAGAGATCTAAGAAATCAATTAGTCTAATCCTTACCTCCTTAATTCCATAGATGAGAGAACTGAGGTTCAAAGATATTAAAGAAAACTTTATCTGTCTTGTAATTGGTTGTCTTGTAGAGCCACTGGGTGAAGAAATGCTAGAGTAATTCAGGATTCTTCAGCCATTTTCACCTACAAGAATAAATACTATTTTATTATCCTCTAGCATGATGGATGGAGAAGGCAATGGCATCCCACTCCAGTACTCTTGGAAAATCCCATGGACGGAGGAGCCTGGTGGGCTGCAGTCTATGGGGTCGCTAAGAGTTGGACACGACTGAGCGACTTCACTTTCAGTTTTCACTTTGATGCATTGGAGAAGGAAATGGCAACCCACTCCAGTGTTCTTGCCTGAAGAATCCCAGGGACGGGGGAGCCTGGTGGGCTGCCGTCTATGGGGTCTCACAGAGTCGGACACGACTGAAGCCACTTAGCAGTAGCAGCAGCAGCATGATGGAACACATGATGTGACACTGTATTGATTGTCTCTGTGCTGTCACTAAAACTAATGACCAGCATGGCTCCTTCTGCTTTTAAAGATAGGCTGCAACAAAGTTATTGGCACTTCTTCCCTGTGTGTGCTAAGTCGTTTCAGTCGTGTTGTACTCTGTGTGACACTATGGACTGGAGCCCACCAGGAAACTCTGTTTATGGGATTCTCCAGGTAAGAATACTGGAAAGGGTTGTCATGCCCTCCTCCAGGAGATCTTCCTGACCCAGGGATTGAACCCATGTCTCTTATGTCTCCTGCATTGGCAGGTGGGTTCTTTACCACTAGCGCCACCTGGGAAGCCCTGTATCCTAATGTAATTAATCTCAACCAAGTGATAATTCTCTTCCCTTTGTCCAATGAAGAGATACTCAACCACTGTAGACTGAAAAAAAAAATGCACAAACTAAAAGTTGAGAATTATATTTTACTTGGTGAACTTTCTAAGAACTTAAGCCAGGGATACAGCCTCTCAGCTCTGAGGGACTGCTCAGAAGAGATAAGGGAGAAGCCAGGATGTATAGCTTTTGCTGAAAACAACAATAGAACAAACAAAAACCCTATGTAGTCAAATATCAAAAGATAACTGCTACACACAAAAATGGACATCTCACAATAATGATTTTAGTGTTTTTCTTTGTATGGGAAGATGCAAGAGTCTGGGCTCATTGAAATTATTTTTTGATATGCATCTTAACTACCTAGGGACAGGATGCTGTTTTTCCTCCATCCAGAATCTCTTCAGGGCGCACATCAGGACCACTGCTGTATCCTGTTGCTGGCTACAGCAACATCCCTTGTTTTCTGAAATGACAGGTGATAGTCTTTGTCCACAATTCCATAAAGTCATACTAGACTTTACTCAGATTTGTTTTCACAGCATTTTTTTGTTTTTACATTTATATTGGGTTCAAGCTAAGTAGCCTAGAACAAGACTTTAGTTTGAAGGTTAAAGAAATACTTAATGTTTTTCAGAGTTTGTAATCCATTACTGGGCTTCCTTGGTGACTCAGCAGTAAGGCTCAGAGGTTAAAGTGTCTGCCTGCAATGCGGGAGACCTGGGTTTGATCCATGGGTTGGGAAGTTCCCCTGGAGAAGGAAATGGCAACCCACACTCCAGTATTCTTGCCTGGAGAATCCCATGGACAGAGGAGCCTGGTGGGCTACAGTCCATGGGGTAGCAAAGAGTTGGGCACAACTGAGCGACCTTACTTACTTACTGGGCTTCCTCGGTGACTCAGCAGTAAAGAGTTCGTCTGCAATGCAGGAGATCCAGGTTCGATCCCTGGGTTGGGAAGATGCCCTGGAGGAGGAAATGGCAACCCACCCCAGTATTCTTGCTGGGAAAATCCCATAGACAGAAGCCTGGAGGGCTATGGTCCATGGGGTTGCAAAGTCAGACACGACTGAAGCATCTGAGCACAAGGCACACAATCCATTACTAGGACTCTTAAGAAAGGAAGGGAATCTGAATTTAGGGGTTGAGGGACTTTAGAAATAACCTGACTTCAATCTCTCTCCATGTCTATAATACAGTTGAGAGGCATCAGAGAACAAGGGATTAAATGCATTGCTCAGAGTAGCAGAGCCATCACCATGCCCTTTGGCTCTGTCCCATGGGAGACACTAACAGGTATTTTGATCTGTATCTTTGTTTTGTCGATGTGTTTTAACCACAAAAGGATTATTTCCATTTGTTGACCGAAAAAAATGCACAAGCTAAAAGCTGAACATGTGTGCGCTCAGTGGCTCAGTCGTGTCCGACTCTCTGAGATCCCATAGACTATAGGCAAAGTTGAGAAGTATGTTTTATTCGGTGGAATTCCTGAGGACTTAAGCCTGGAAGACGACCTCTCAGATAGCTCTGAGGATTTGTTGCAAAGAGGTAAGGGAATAGCCAGGATATATAGGAGCTTTTGCAACTAAAACCAGATAGTCAGAACATCAAAAGATTAGTGCTAAAGAAAACCAGGTATCTCCACTTAATGATTTCAGTGCTTTGCTTTCTTATGTATGGGAAGAGGCAAGAATCTGCTCATACTTGGGCAGTCTCTCCGTCTGACTCTTTGTGACCCCATGCACTGTACCCTGCCAGGCTCCTATGTCCATGGGATTTCCCATGCAAGAATACTGGAGTGGGTTGCCATTTCCTCCTCCAGGGGATCTTCCCGCCCTAAGGACTGCATGCACAACTCCTTCATTGGCACACGGATTCTTTAGCACTGAGGCACCAGGAGAGCTGCAAGAATCTGGGCTCACTGAGATCACTCCTTTGATGTGCATCTTACCTATCTAGGGGCAGGATCCTGCTTTTCTCCAACCCGGAATCCCCTCAGGGTGCAGAGTTAGGGCAGTGCTTCGGCTGAGGCCTGCAACATCCTTTGCTTACTGACTTGGCAGGCCACATTTTTTCATCCACACACTCATCACATCAAAAGTGTGTTTAAAAGTTAAATTTTGGATAATGCTTCTGGTATAAAAATGATTTCTTGTACCTAAGTATTTAGTATCAAGGTGTCGTTTTCCTTTTGACATTTCTATCGAGTGGTTGATTATGATAATCTAAAAACTAGTATTCTAGTACTGAGTCCTGGTTATTATCATATTCAATACAAAAATGGAAAAACATGTTGACCTAGCACATTAAGAAGGCAAATCCAAGCACACAGGGGCTGCTTCTCTGGGAGGTAGGGGCAGTGGGCCATGTCAAGTGTCCAGAAGCCAGCACTTGGTCTGCTGGGCAAATGATGTGCTCAGCTGCCCTCAGAACTGGAACATTTTCTGGGAGCAGTTGAGCCTCAAGTATGGGACATGCCAGCCCTTAGTGGCACAACTATGTGACCTGAGTCACTCAGTATTAAAATGGTGCCACTGGGGAAACTGGGGTAACCCTAGGATTAGGATAAGAATACATTGCAGGTGAGTGAAGGTCCTGAGGCATTCCTCAGGACATTTCCTGAGGAGATTTCCTCAGGAAAAGACAAGCTCAGATTTCAGTTCGTTAGGGAAGGAGCAAGAAGAACTAGTGTCTTGGAATAATTCAGGGGACTGTATGTAGCCTCTACTCTTAATCCCATGAAGAGGAGGGTGAGCTTGAGGCAGCCAGGTGTGGTTCTATTTCACAAAGTCTAGAATGGGAGGAACCTGGACACGAATTCTGGTTCTTCCACCCTGCAAACTTTCCCTGCCTCATTTCTCTTTCAGAAAATTGCGATAATATCCTTGAGTAAAAATGCAGTGGGCATCAGCATTAACAGATATAAAGGGGCCAGGAAGTACAGCACGTAGCAAGAAGGCATTCAATAAATGGAGCTTATCGCCACCAAGGTGGCTACCCTCTCTGTGTGGCAATTTCCACATCTCACTCCAACTCACTCCCACAGCAACCCAGGAGCACAAAGAGCCTGTGACAGGCACACTTTGAAAAGTAGAACGTTCTACTTACAAGTAAATACAGGGTAGTATTAAGATTAAAGGAGAAGAGGAGAACCACTGGAGTCTAAAGACTTGGGAGCCTGAGGAGAAATTGTTCAGGGCTCCGCTCAGCTGAAAATATAAATAATAAAACATACTTGAATGAGAACATTTAATAGCAATGGCAGTCACTTAAACTGATAACCTTCTACAGAGTCTAAGTTTGGAAACCGAACTGCCTGGGACATCTCCCTGCACCCAGGACCTTCTGATAAGATAGCCTAACTCAACTCAGGTTAGATGCCCTCCGAGGCCCTAGCTGGGCCGGGAGTGGCCTGAGGGTGGGGACAGGTTATTGCAGGAGGGTGTTTCCCCCCCACCCTCGCCCCAGCAGTGATTAAAGAGGGGAAGAAGTTTATCGATCAGTCAATTAAACTACTGATCAATTCCTGGGATCATCAATTCATGGGAACCGAACGAAGGCTAATCGATACTTTGAGGGTGTCACGAATGGGAAGAGGGGCTGCGGCTTGGCATGGGATCAACGGGCCCGAGAGAGCCGGGGCGGGTCCGCCCGTAGCCCCTCTGGCTTCCTGGGCGTGCGGAGGCGCGGGAAGGGCAGGGGCTGGCGTCCGTGGTGGCATGGGGCGCGTCGAACTAGGACTAGTCCCAGCTCGCAGGAACAGCCCGCGGAGCCCCAGCGGCCGCGGCAGGTGGAGCAGTTTAGCTCTTTTGGACCCCAGGAGCCAGGCCCAGGGGCGCCGGGGGCGGGGCGGGCAGGCGAGGCGCGCTTCTCATTGGCCGCCGGGCACCGCCCGCGCAAGCGCTCCGTCTTTATAAAGCCGCGCGCGTGGCTAGCCAACCGCACGCCTGATTCCCGGCGCCCTACCCTCCGCAGCTCACCTGTCACGCCTGTCCGCTCGGACCCACCATGGCCACCGTTCAGCAGCTGGTAGGAAGATGGCGCTTAGTGGAGAGCAAAGGCTTTGACGAATACATGAAGGAAGTAGGTAAGGTTCCCCGCCATGCGGCACTGCAACGTGGCACGTGTGTGGGGCTGTCTGTCCGTAGGCCCACTTCGGCATGCTAGGCTGAAAGGCTGGGCGTGCGTGGCCGCCCACCCCCGAGCCTGTTATCCTCCACCTCCGACCCTCATCGCAGGCGAGCATCGGAGAGCGCCTCGCGCCAGCCCCGGATTCCCCGGACCGTCGGCCTCGATCAGTCCCTCTCTCTGCTGCTTTCCCCGGGCCCACGCGACCCCTGCTTTCCTGCCCTTTAGCGCGCTCACCCCTCTCCCACCCCAAGCTTCTTTTCTTTCGCCCCCTCCAGGCAGCCCTCTTAACTTTCCCGAATTTTCTTGCCTCACCACTCGTCCGCTTTTCTGCCATTGCCCTCCCTCGCATTCGCCCGGTCGTGGCCGCACCTACTTGCCCCGACCCACCTTGCCACATCTTTTGTTCCCAGGTGGCGCGCAGGGTCCCCTCCCTCTTCTACACCCGGACTCGGTTTCCAGCCGAAATCCGGGCTACCGCTTCAGCTTCCATTCCGCTCTCGGTTGCATCTCCCCCACCCCTAGAGCCCCCGCCCGCCTTCGCCGTGTGCGTCGGGCCATTTTGGGTTGGCCGGGCTCCCCCGGTGGAGCATCAGGGCATCTTCCTCTCCACGCCCCGGAGCGGGGCTCAGAGGCGTGGCGCTGGCGACAGTGACCTGTTGGCACTGCTTGACTCGGCGTTGCGGTGGCCAGGTGGCGTGTGGGAGGAGCGCGGTGAGGTCGACTGTACCCGGGGTGGCAGTGCCCTGCAACCTTCTGCATCTAGAGGGTGGAGGGCAGAGAGGCTTAGCCGGGAAACCGCAGTCAGAAACTACCGGTCTTTCAGCTGCTTTCCAACTGCATCCAAGATGGGCGTGGCCTTGCCCAAGACACTTGATTTTTTTTTTTTTTTTTAAATTTTTGCAGCGTTGTGTTGATTTCTGCCACACAGCAAGGGGAACCAGCCATGATTATGCATGTATCCGCTCCCTTCCAAGCCTCCCTCCCTTCCCCCCACCCCATTCCTCCAGGTCATCGCAGAGCACCTGACTGGGCTCCCAGTTCTACACAACAACTTCTCGCCAGTTATCCGTCTTACAGCTGATAGTGTGTGTGTGTTGATGCTACCTTCTGCATTCCTCCCTCTCTGTCCTCCCTCACTGTGTCAATAAGTCCATTCTCTATATCTGCAGTTCTATTTCTTCCCTGCAGATAGGTTCATCAGTATCATTTTTCTAGATTCCATATATATGCCTTAATACCTAGCAACTCCACTACTGGGTATATGCCCTGAGAAAACCAAAATTGTAAAAGATGCATGTACCCCAATGTTCATACCATCACTCTTGAGGATAGTTCTAGTGACCTAGATGACCTAGATGAACCTAGAGCCTGTTCTACAGAGTGAAGCACTTCTTAAAAGCCTTCCAAGGGAGGATTTGTCTCTGTAGGGAAATTCAAGTTCTCTTGCTCAAAATGGTGTTGGATTTTCTGTTGTCTTTTTCGTAAGCCAGTGATAATGATAAAGAGTGCTGATTGTGACATTGGGTAGATTGGCAAAGATGAACCTTTGTCACAGGCCCCTAGGAAGTGAAGCATAGCAAAAATCCTGTCTGACACAATTGCTGTTTTAGAAGCTAGCCTCCCGCAGATAGTAACTTTCTGTTACCAAATGTTAAGTGAGTGAAGAAGTCATTACAAAGACCTAGACCCCGAAGTACCCTGAAGTACTTTAAAAACACACCTTCTAGCCGATGGCTGGTTAAGTCTGGCTCTGGTGAATCTTAAGTGTGTTTATGATCCTGTGAATAAAACAAGGCAATATTTTTTTTTTCCCCTCCCCTCTATACCTTGATCAAAGTGACTCTGGACAAAAAGCAACTAACTGCACTCACAAAGGAGAAATACATATGTGTGTGTTCACCTGAGTGAGAACCACAGTAGGCGGTCTCTCTGCCCATTGAAACCAAACATGTTTATCAGATGGCTTGTTTCCAGAGTTCTGGAGTCAGGAAGGTTGTCAAGGTACAGTTCATTAGAGAGCAGTCAAGGTGTGGAAAGAGCAGAGCCCTTTCTTTATTTGTCCAAAGTGAGAAAATAATGACTCAACTAATGAAACAAAGCACCAGTGCCTAGCTGGTGAAAGAGAAGGCTCCGTGGGGACATGTCAAGCTGGGCTGACATCATCAAGTCGGTTACTCTGCTTAGGCTGTAGTCGCCATATCCATGAAACTGAGATTTGGCCTAGAACCAAGTTTCCTACTAAATGTTAATATTAGGGGGAAATACATAGATTATAAAATAAATGTATTAATAGAGTAATCTGAGTTACAGAGTTCTGAAATACTCTTTCTGAGGGTAAGATTTTTCCTGTTTGTTAGCATCATGTTTGTGCGGTTAACTCTTAAACTGCAATTTGAATATCTCAGGATTGATACTGATTTTGTGTAGTCTACTAATCAAATATTTATCAGGGACCTGTGTGCTAGACTGTGTGCTCGACTGCTGTGTCATATAATACAGTGGTTGGCATAACTGAGGAAATTATAGAAGTCAGGGTATCTTCCTTAAGTTTCTGAGGGCCAACATGGCACGGTGTCTTAAAGCTGAGATTTAGAGCCAGGCTGCCTGCGTTGTTGGTTCTCAGCACCTCCCTGCTTAGCTGGATGAGCTTGAGTAAGTTACATCAAAGCCTCACTTACTCATCTGTCAGATGGAGACTATCTACCTCTCACAAGGTCCTTGCCAGGCTTCCATGAATAGTATAGTATACTGTCAAGTACTAGCAAACTTCGTAAGTGCTGGATATGTGTATGTTCACAGTTGTTATTGATGACTGCTGCTGTTAAGTCGCTTCAGTCCTGTCCGACTCTGTGCGACCCCATAGACAGGAGCCCACCAGGCTCCCCCGTCCCTGAGATTCTCCAGGCAAGAGTACTGGAGTGGGTTGCCATTGCCTTCCCTTCCCCATTGATGACTGAATAGTTGAAAATATGCACAGCATGGTGATTGCAATTGAATTACTCCTTTTATTATGTAAACAGGAAATTTGGTCTTCCGGGTATCTAACATGGTATAACTTTCTACAGGAGTGGGGATGGCTCTGCGAAAAGTGGGTGCGATGGCCAAACCAGACTGTATCATCACTTCTGATGGCAAAAACCTCAGCATAAAGACTGAGAGCACTTTGAAAACAACACAGTTTTCCTGTAAACTGGGAGAGAAGTTTGAAGAGACCACAGCTGATGGCAGAAAGACTCAGGTTAATTATAATTTATAATATCACAGAAGCTTGCAGAATGATTAACTCTATTAATAACATTCTTACTGCTTCCAGGCCGCAACTTAATGAAAAAGTCTCAAGTTGTTTTATGAATTGAGTTTTGACAAATTAATGAAAACACCGATTTAACAACTTAATCTGTTTTGTAAAAATAGTTTTAAGGGACATCTAGATTAAAAAGCACAAACTACATTATGAATGAAATTAGTATGGGTTAATGAGGTGAAGTAGACTCAGAAAGGAAAAGGTAAAAAAATGTTGATTAAGGAGGTTATAAGTCACAGAAACTCTTTTTCATTGTGCCCTGGAAGATTAAAAAGGATACTTTATTTTGGCAGACTGTCTGCAACTTTACAGATGGCGCATTGGTTCAACATCAGGAATGGGATGGAAAGGAAAGCACAATAACAAGAAAACTGGAAGATGGGAAATTAGTGGTGGTAAGTGACATCATATATCTTATATGAATTCATAGTTCACATAAGTGTTCTAGATCACTGATCATGAACAGGAGAACTAGGTTGGAGGAAAAAAAAGTGCCAGATAACAAGATAAATACAAGAATACTTAATAACTAAAGAAAGCCCTTTGTGGAGCTAGAGAAGATGATATAGCAGGAGCTGGGTCTAGTCCGTGTTCTGCTGCTCCGTTTACAGTGCAGGCACACCTCAGAGATACTGTAGGTTCGATTCCAGACCACTACAAGAAGTGGAACATTGCGGTAAAGGGAGTCACACAGAGACAGGAAGTGAGCAAATGCTGTTGGAAAAAATGGCTCCATAGACTTACTCAGTGCAGGGTTGCCACAAACCTTCAGTTTGTGAAAAATGACTATATAATCTTGAGCATACATTTTTCTGTTTCTTTAAAATGAGGAATAGTATTTGCTAAAACTAAATGAATAGATATTGCCAATCAGTAGTTTTCAGTAAAGCGTATACACCTCATAAATAAATAACAGGCTCTAGCTTTTCAAACCCAGGAATCCTAAAGTGCATTTTCTCCATCTGTGAAGCAGATTTCAATGTTTTGTAGGATTGTGATCCTAGCATTCAACTACCACCATTACTCTGTGATGTAAGACTAACTTGCCTCTTTTTAATGACATTCTGTCTCCTAGGTATGCGTCATGAACAATGTTACCTGTACTCGGGTCTATGAAAAAGTAGAGTAAAAATTCCCTCATCATTTTGCACAGAAATTAGCTGCGAGGATGAACAAGCTCAGTTCAATGAGCAAATCTCCATACTGCTGGTTTTTTTTTTTCATTATTGCGTTCAATTATCTTTATCACAAACAAACTATTTCAAAGTGTTGGTTTAATTAGGGTCATCTCTTTGGTTAGTAAATAAATCTGTTTGTGCTACACCAGTGTTGCATGCTTTTTTAAACTTTAGAGGAATTTAGTGATGAGTTTTAACATTTACAAATGGACTAAATGGGATAGCCTTGAAGATACCATATTGAGATTATATTTACTAATTTATATATAGAACTACTTTTGTGGCCAATAAGCTACCAATCATTAATCTTGTTTTGAACTTTGTATCAACTTAAGAATCTTAAATTTGTGGCAGAGACTGTTCTTATTGAAAAACAGCTACATAAACTTTATAATTTAAATATAAGAATAAAGATTAAATCACCATCATTGGCTAGTAATCATACTTTCAATAGTGTGTTTATAACTACTGCTCAGGAATTCTGTAGCCAGAAATTAGTTTAATAAACTTTCTGAGGACCTACCAGGTGCCAGACTGTCTTCCAGAGGTTGAGTTATATCTGAACACAGGGACAAATCATTGCACTTACTGTGACAAACGCTCAGCTTTGAGAGCATGCAATTTTCTCTTGTTTTATTAACAGAAGTAATTAAAAAAGCAATTCAACTCTGAAATACTTGTGTGTATATATAAAGAATAACTAGAATTCTAGTGACTTCTGTCCTGTTTCTCAACCCAAATAGCAAATATCAACAGTTCACATTTGGAAAGTTTCTGTAGGCACTGGGCTAAAACTATGTACGTGATCCTCGTGGCAATCCTTGGGGAGCTAGTACCATTATTTCTTCCGCAAGTAAGAACACAGGTTTTTGACTAGCTAACTTGTTCAAGGACACAGGAAGTTGTAGAGATGGAATGGGAACCTACAACTCGTTGAGCCCACTCACAACTGATCATTCTACAACTCTGGCATGTCTCAGCTTATATGAAGATCCTGAGTTAAATTTCATAAATGTAATACTTGAGACTTTTATGAAACCACCCTCTATACATTGAAATGTTAACTTGTAAGAACCTTAATTACTGAACGTTAGTAGTCAATGAAAGAGTTGGATTCATTGATGCTGTAGCCCTGTGCTGTAGCCCCACGTGGCTGCTGAGCACCGGGTAAGTAAAATACACATAAAATTTAAAGAACTTGATACCAAAAAAATGAAAATGCCTCTGATTTTTATATTGATTATATATGGAAATAACATTTTTGGATATAGTTGGTTACTTAAATATTGTATATTAATAAAATTAATTTTACCTGTTTCTTGCTTTTTTTAATGTGGCTGGGGAACATTTAAACGTTGCATGTGCTGAAAAAAAACTTGCAGTTTTGTTTTTTTTTTTGATCCATATTTTTGGATGAACAGTGCTGCTCTAGACTTCCTTTTCTATTTGAATTTACATCTTGCTTAGTTAAGTCTCTATATTGGACTTCCTCTTTCATCCCCTTTTTCCACTTCTAGTAATAGTGTACATTTATATGACTTCCTGAGCCAAACGCTGAGCCAAGTACTATAAAGAGTTCCATAATTCTCAGAACCACCCTAGATGATGTATGTTAATAATTGTTTTCTGCATTATTTAGACAAGAAAATGAAGTCTCAGGATCTGGGAAATGATCCCAAGCCATACAGCAAGTTGAAGTCAGAACAGATTGTACACGAGTTTATCTGACTAAGACCAGCACCATGTTCTAATGTCTATATTGCTTCACTTTATGGAATGTGGAGTATTGCTAAAGGGAGGGCAGACTCACGCTTTTCCCATGGAGAAGCTGTTGACATTTTGAATGAGAGAACTTGTCTTCATTGTGCTGGACTGTGACAAGTCAGTGTCCTAAGATCGTTGCCACAAAATGCCCATGACACCCATTAGTCTATCCCAAATATCCTATACATTTTCAGATGTCTTCTAAGGGTATCCTACCATACCTAGTTGAGAACCACTGGGTGGAACAAGAACAAATATAGTTCCACTTCCTATTATCTGGTGTCAATCAAGCCCTTCTTTCTGCCATGTTGTTCAGTTGCTCAGTTGTGTCTGACTGTTTGCAACCCCGTGGACTAGAGACCACCAGGTTCCTCTGTCCATGGGATTTCCTAGGCAAGAAAACTGGAGTGGGTTGCCATTTCCTTCTCCATACTCAGCACTTAAAATATGGCAAATGCAACTGAGGAATTGAATTTAAAAATTTAACTTTCATTAATTAATATGTAAATGTTAATGCCAATATATAATCAGTAACTGCTGATTCGGACAGCACAGAATGCTAACCTCATGTTTTCCAAAATCAAATGTCTTATTTTGATTCCAAACCTACTCTTACGGTATCCTCCATTTCAATCCAGTTCTTTGGCTAAATGCTTTAGAGTCATCTTTAATTCCTATTTTTCTCTCCCACATCATACCTGATTCATTAGCAAAGTATTTCAGCTTTACTTTCATATTATATGTAGAATTTGAGTACTTTTCACCTCTTCCACAGCTCCGGTTCAAACTCCACAGCTCTGATTCAAATGCCACTGTTATCTCTCCCCTGATCTCCTTATTTGCATTTTTATTCTTCCAGAGCTATCATTTTAAAATGCATGTTTAACTATGTCACTCCTCTGGTGAGAACCCTCCACTGGCTACTCATTTCATTCAGAAGAGAAGCCAGAGTATTTGCAGAGGTCTTATTTGATCTTGCCCGTGTCTCCCAAGTTCCCAGCATCTCCGCTCCTCTTAGTTTCTTTTCCTACTAACTCTTCTTGCAAATATTCCCTTCCAGTAGGTCATCCTTGTCACAGGTGTATTCCTGCCTCGGGGCCTTTGCACCTGTGGTTGCCACTGCCTGTTGCAATCTACCCTTTGGAATCTGCAGCCCAGGCTTTCTCAACTTTCTTAACTTCCTTTAAGCCTCTTCACAAGTGTCACCCTAGCAGTGAGTCATCCCTAGACCACGCTGTGTGTGTTTGTTACCACTCCTCCCCCATACTCTGTATTCCCCTATGCTGCCTTTGCCCTTGTCACTACCCTGAGTAAGTATATGTTTACTTGGGTTTTGACTTAAAAAAGTTTTTTGTTGTTGTTGCTATCTGTTACTCTCACAGAAAAGTAAGCTCTGTGAAGAAGTGGGCTTTGTTTTTTTTTTATCATATTCTCTATCACTCACTTAGGAGACAACCCAGCACATAGAAGATGCTCAATAAATATCTGTTAAGTGAATAAATTCATTAGTAAATCAATGGCTTTTCTGTGACTATTTAACATTTTAGTATTTATGACCCTTTATGATTTTACTTCCATTTGCATTTTAAAACCATATTTATTACCTTTGTACAAATCTTTCAACTTAATCAGGTCTTTTACTCAACATTTAAAATTTATTTTACTACAGTTGAGCATTCTGCCAACAGGCAATGTCTGTCAAACAGAATGTGACCTGAGTTATTTGTGGAATGGAGTGCAGACAAGGTATAATTTATCACACATGAGATGGTTTAACATAAATCAAACTCTCACTAAGGGAAAATGTACAACCAAGAGATGACTTAACTTTTGGATTATGTCCCTGAGCACGGCAAGGGCACTGACTGTTCTCTTCAAGCAGAATATAAATGCCTAAGGCTGCAGAAGGACCTGCAATGCAGGAGACCCCGGTTCAATCCCTGGGTTGGGAAGATCCCCTGGAGAAGGGCATGGCAATCTACTCCAGTACTCTTGCGTGGAAAATCCCATGGACAGAGGAGCCTGGTGGTCTGCAGTCCATGGGGTTGCTACCAGTCGGACACAACTGAGTGACTTCACTTTCACTTTCATGCATTGGAAAAGGAAATGGCAACCCACTCCAGTGTTCTTGCTTGGAGAATCCCAGGGACGGGGGAGCCTGGTCGGCTGCCATCTATGGGGTTGCACAGAGTTGGACACTACTGAAACGACTTAGCAGCAGCAGCAGCAGCAGCAGAGCAACTAAGAAAAGCACAAGGATGCAAAGTTATGACATATCATGCCTGTGAGGTCTTTGTAGACAATATGTAGCTTTGCTTTATGCTAGTATAATGATTTTGCTTTGATTGCTGACATCAGTTTCTTGAGTCTTAATCTTTTCAAATGTTTTCTCAAAATTCTGGTATTTGAAATTGTGCCAGACCATACAAAGGCTGAGACCCATGTTTTTAGCACCTAGATTTTAGTGTTGCCAGCTCACCTGAGGCTATTAGCTCAACTTTTAGTGTTTATTAATTAATAATTATTGATGTTGTATTTTAAATTACTTACAAGTTTATGAGAATAATTATAACTTTTCCCTGGGTTTCATGTACTCACTATTCTCTCTTTTCTTGCTGCCCTCTTAGAATCCACTGCTGTTTGGTGGGTCACATGTGATGTGGGTTAGTGGGAAGAACTAATGAAGATGGTGAACTGGTTTAAAAAGTTGAGTGAGACATGTTGTGAAATACTGTGAAGGCAGGATGGAATGACGAGTGACTGGTCCTGCAGTAACTGGAAAGTCTTATGACATCTAGTCTGTCATGCTCTGTCATCAGATTATACGTGAACATTTACTTAAGAACAAGTCCATCTCCTCCTCCCAAACCGCACACTTTGAAAATGTATGAACGGGAAATAATACTTTTTACAGAGCACTTTTAAAAAGTGCTGGTGATACATGATAGGGGAATGAGAGAGAGCAGGGCCAGAGTCCTTTTCATGGGATGACATTCTAGTGAGAAAAGATGGAACACCCATGATAAAACTAAATGGCATGGAGTGATAGATGCAACAAGAGAAAAAATGAAATCAAGTAGTAAACACTCTATCTGGGATGGCCAGGAGACCTCTTAAAGGAGGTATTGTTTGAACCCAGATATGACTCATGAGCAGAAGGCGATCAAGTAACATCTGGGGGTGTAGTGTTCTGGGCTGCTGCTGTTGCTACTGCTGCTAAGTCGCTTCAGTTGTGTCCGACTCTGTGCGACCCCATGGACTGCAGCCTACCAAGCTCCTCTGTCCATGGGATTTTCCAGGCAAGAGTACTGGAGTGGGGTGCCATTGCAGGTGTGAGCAATTCCTAAAGCCCTTTGTAGAGACAAAAAGACACAATGACAGATGCTGATGGACAGAGAAGTAACGAGGGACATCAGAAACAAAGATGCAGTCCGAGATCTGAGGAGAACACAGGGTCTGTAGGACCTGGGATTTGCCTTTGTCTGGGTCAAGGGAAACCCTGGAGGGTCTCAAGTAGGAAATGCCAGAGCACACAAAAAATGCCATAGTTTTACTGTTGGTAATGGAAAACTTGATATTTGTAAATTCTTCTTACTAAAAACAGCTGGAAATACTGCACAAAATATACATATATTTAAGTTTCTTTAACATGACAAAGAGCTGGTAAAATACTGAGAAATTACTTGGGAACACAACGACGTAAGTTCAGCTAATAGGAGTGGTTTTGTCCGGAAGCATTTATTTGTGAATCCAGGAGTGCCTGAGACGCTGAGCTGTAGTTTTGGAAACAAAGGGAACAATTAATCTTTGTCTGATGGTAGACGAGCTGACTTCATCTTCTGTTGTCTTAGAAAAAAGAGATTGCTAATGGTTGAAAATTTAGTAACAAGGATGTTCATCGAAGTGCTGTTTATACTAGCAGAGAATTGGAAAGCACATAATTTTCTAGAAATGGGGGATTGGTTAAATAATGATGATATGTCCATACTATAACATACTAACAAGCATTACAAAGAATAAGATGAAGAAGAGCTTGGAAGAAGCCTCACATTGCTCTCTAAGGTGAAAAAATATCCTGACTATAAAATATTATGTTTGGGAGTTTGGGATTGACATGTACAAACTACTATATTTAAGATAGAAAACCAACAAGGACCTACCATGTAACCTGCTGCTGCTGCTAAGTCGCTTCAGTCGTGTCCGACTCTGTGCGACCCCATGGATGGCAGCCTACCAGGCTCCTCTGTCCATGGGATTTTCCAGGCAAGAGTACTGGAGTAGGGTGCCATTGCCTTCTCCTATGTAACCTGCTAGATACTGTGTAATAAACTAAGTGGGAAAGAATTTGAAAAAGAATAGATACATGTATATGTAAAACTGAATCACTTTGCTGTACACCTGAAACTAACACAATTTTATAAATCAACTATGGTCTAATATAAAGTAAAAGTTAAAAAAATTATGTACATGTTGTCCCATTTGTGTAACAATATGTGCATATATGTAGGAAAATGCAGAAAAATGTTAACAGTGGTTATCTCTTGGGATTGGGGTGCTTAATTTCTTATATCTGTAATAAAAATGAAAATAATGCAAATTGATCTATATATTTAATGATAAATAGCATATTAGAAATACTCCAGAAAAGTACAAAGAAGAAAATAAATACACCTGGAAATATTTACCCTTCAGATAGTCCCTATAGCACTTGGGCTTTCCTGGTGGCTCAGATGGTAAAGAATCTCCCTGCAATCCTGGAGACCTGGGTTCAATCCCTGGGTTGGGAAGATCGGTGAAGAAAGGAATGGCTACCCATACCAGTATTCTTGCCTGGAGAATTCCATGGACAGAGGAGACTGATGGGTTACAGTCCATGGGGTCTCAAAGAGTTGGACTTGTCTGAGCGACTATGAGCCATTGGCCATAGCACTTAGCTTTCCTTATAATATAGGTTAGGAATTGCCAGGCTGCAAACAAAACTGACCTCACAAAGTTCTAGAGTTGTAGCATGTGATTAAAGGAAACTTCTATACTACAAAATATTTTGCCACCAAGATGCAATTTAACTATTGATATTTTAGCAAAGAACACATTTTTTCCTTTACACAGTTAAAGATTTAGAGTGAGGGAAGTGTTCATTCTAAAGTCAACCTCATTGACAAGATTATTAATGATGTGTGGTTTTATTCTTTCTCGTTTGCTGGGCTTTACACAAGACCCTGATGTTTGCTTGGGCACAATTCCGAGGGCCTCCATTCTTCGTTTCTTCTCTGTAGTAGGTCCTGCTCTGTTGTGTGAAAGCTATGGGGTATGCCACCAAGGCCCTGGTTTCTGGTTTAGTTTGTTTCTTGCTTGCTTACTTTGTTGGTTTATTGATTCTCCAACCAGATCATTAGTAAAAGAAATACAAAAGAGAAAAATCCCAGGATGTAGTTCAATTTCAGAACAGTAGCAATGACGATAGTGCTCACACAGAAGTTCAGAAAAGTTACATATAAGAGAATAAAGACTTCTTTCATAAATGAAACAATTGGTTTGACAATGATTTTCAGCAAATTGCATAACCAAATATAGAAATGAAGGTTGCTGACTCAGGCACTTGCCCTAACCACTAAATTCAGCTTCCTCTCTTTGCTGCACAGAGCAGGAGCACATGAAGAAATAAAAAAATCCGACTCTTTCTGGAACAAGCAGACTTTTGGAAAATGGCCAGTTCTGGAGGCTGACCTGTATGATGCATCATCTTACGAGATGCGAACCACACCCAGAAACCTTGGAGAAACCGTCATGACACAGATGAGATAATTTCAGAATCTTCTGATTTTCATGTTGAAATGATTAACATGTCAGAAGGTTCTGATGAGGACCTCAGTTCTTTACTCTGGAAATAGGTGATAATTCTAGGATCCCAGAAAACTTAAATCAGTTTCAGTTCTGTTTAGGTGGTTGATGGGAAAATGGTGTTGTTTCAAGTCCATATACCAAGGGCATAAACACACATATCAAAATAAGAAGGCACTAGATCAGAATGAGGCAACACAATGTTAATGAAGGCAATATGTCCAGGAGATAATTTCATTACAATGTCATCAGAGTATTCACCGAGTAGAGAATTACATATTTTCTATCATATCTCTTATTTTATCTACATAGATTTGTATACCTGAAGTCATTATTTTTGTACCTCAGAGAAGTACTTCTTTTATACCAAGAACAAATTCATCTATATGTTAGCTCTACCTTATTGTATCAGCTTTGCTTAACTAGCAGATGAGGTCTTTGAGTCCCATTCCAGTGTCAGCATTTCTGAATGGACTAACTGTCTGATTGATTCATTTATTCAATTCAGCAAATGTGAGCCCCTGCATTGAGCCCCTACAATGTGCCAGGTATTGTGCTAAGAGCTGGACATATAAAAACGAATAAAGGTAAAAAGTCCTTGAGTTAGTGAAGTTTAGTGTCTGGAGGGAGAGATAGACAATAAATAAAAACTAATGTGAAAATTGGGCTTCCCAGATGGCATAGTGGTAAAGAATCCACCTGCCAACACAGGAGATGCAAGAGATGTAGGTTCGGTCCCTGGGTTAGGAAGATCCCCTGGATGAGGAAATGGCAACCAACTTCAGTATTCTTGCATGGATAATTGCATGGACAGAGGAGTCTTGTAGGCTATAGTCCATGGGGTCACAAAGAGTCAGATACAACTGAGCATGTTTGCTTTAAGATAATAATTATATATTGACATAATTGCTTTGAAGGACAAAACAGCATGCTTAATAGGGAATGACAGCAAGAACCAATAGCAATAGGGAAGGCCTCTCTGGGGAGGAGAAATTTAAGTCGAAACCAGAAGGAAGAAAAGGAGCCAGATAAGAAAGGAATGGGAAGAGCATTTCCTACAAAAGGAATAGCAAGTACAAACGGCAGGAGGTAAAGTCGTAGTAAAAAGTAGACACTCCTATCCCAGTCCCTTGGGTCAGACATATTTCTGAACTCAGAACTTGTTTTGCATTTTAAAAAAGTGTTGTTGTTTAGTTGCTCAGTTGTGTCCATCTCTGCGACTGCTTGGACTGCAGCTGCCAAGCCTCCCTGTCCTTCACAAGTTCCTGGAGCTTGCTCAAAGTCATGTCCATCGAGTTGGTGATGCCACCCGACCATCTCATCCTTTGTCGTTCCCTTCTCCTTCTGCCTTCAATCTTTCCCAGCATCAGGGTCTTTTCCAATGATTCAGCTCTTCATATCAGGTGGCCAAAGTATGGGAGCTTCAGCTTCAGCATCAGTTCTTCCAATGAATATTCAGGACTGATTTCCTTTAGGATGGACTGGTTTGATCACCTTGCAGTCCAAGGGACTCTCAAAGAGTCTTCTCCAACACCACAGCTTGAAAGCATCAATTCTTCGAGGCTTAGACTTCTTTATGGTCCAATTCTCTCAACCATACATGACTACTGGAAAAGCCATCCTTTGATTAGATGGACCTTTGTCAGCAAAGTGTCTCTGCTTTTTAATATGTTTTTAACAGTTCTAACTGTTGCTTCTTGACTTGCTAGCATAGTCCATATATGATATCCATATATTAACCCATGTATTATATATTAATAACACTCCCAGAGACACCTGGGGACAGTATGGTTGTAATAAACCACATTAATATATCTGCAGTGGAACATGTAAATCGTCACATAGAATGGGATAAAGACTATATAATTTTTGACATGATCTTCTGTCCCTGATGGCTCAAGACGATAAAGAATCTGCCTGCAATGCAGGGGACTCGGGTTCAGTTGCTGGGTGGGGAAGATCCCCTGGAGGAGGGAATAGCTGCCCACTCCAGTATTCTTGCCTGGAGAATCCCATGGACAGAGGATCCTGGTGGGCTACGGTCCATGCAGTCACAAAAGAGTCAGACAGGATTTAGTGATTAAACAACAACAGTTGTACCAGCTATTAAAGCAATAACTTTGTAGGCATAATTTCATTTAGTCCTAAAAAATAAGGCAGATATGAATATTATTTCCTTTTTTACTGATCAAGAAACAGAGGTTAAGAGCAATCTGAAGGGGACACTGGATCTGTATCTGTAGAGCCAGGCATGCCTCGGGGTTTACGCCCTGCTGTCCAGGGTGGGAAATGACCAGTGATGAAGGTGTGGGGTGAGAATGCTCAGACCCCTTGCATCAGGGGAGGACAACACTCCAGAGGTGCCCAGTGGATCAGGTGCTGCTAGCTTTCTGCAGAACTGCTGCCATCACACCCTGTCTTGGTTCCCCTCTCTTCCTGCTCCTGCTTCCCCTCCCCGTCCCCTTCCAGATCTCTCCTGACTTCCTTTAGCAAATTGACTGCTCAGAAAGTCTTGCCTCAGGGGCTTCTTCTGCTTCAAAATAGCCCTGCTGAGCCCTGGGGAATTCCTGACCCATGGAAACTGAGAGAGGTAATGATTGTTGTTAGTGATTCTTGTTTGAACCATGATTTGGGGCACTTAGATGGGCATAATAGGGAGTCGGAATTGCCTGCAATGCTTCAGTGAGTGAATATACAGTGAGGATTTACTAGCTTTTCCTCAGCAGAATCTGTGACTCAATCTATCCACATCAGGCAGACACACACACCTCGCAGATACAGGGTTTCCCTTCTTGCTGCAGGTTTATCAGCTAACACCACTGTCTCAGGGACAACAACATCTGTCTAACCTGCTGAAACAGCATTACCTGAATCAAGGATCCCACTTTATGGTAAATGAAGTGTGACAAGGTGTGCATGACGTGGAATCCACGGGTCCTTCCATGAACCACCTCACTTGGAAAATTCTAGCCTGACAGGGCATGAAACAGTCCCCTGCAGGCAAAGCAAAGAGGAGGTGTTGTCCTTCAGGGTTTTTTTGCCTACTGCAGAGTGACAGCCATTGCATACCACTGGTGGCCCAATAGGAGGAATATAGAGGTTCTGCAAACAGAAATAAGAGTGGCTTCCCTGGTGGCTCAGTTGGTAAAGAGTCTGCCCGCAGTGCAGAAGATCTGGGTTCGATCCCTGGATCAGGAAGATCTACTGGAGCAAGGAATGACTACCCACTCCAGTATTCTTGCCTGGAGAATCCCATGGACAGAGGAGCTTGGTGGGCTACAGTTCATGGCGTCATAAGAGTCGGACATGACTGAGCGACTGAACCTGCCTGCCTTGCTCACCATTATTCCCAGTAACCTACTTCTTGTTGTTCCTTTGTATCTATTTCTAACAGTTTACCTTTTCCCCCCCAGCTTTGGTGTACTTTCAGCAGTCACAGCATGGCTCTTCATGGGCTGACTGTCCTCCTCGGACTACTGGGGGCGTGTTCCTTGCGAGTGAGGAGGCCTGGAGATGTCCTCCCTTCCCCAAAGGCTCAGGTGCGGGTGTAGGGAACAGAAATCTGGTTTCCTCCCTCTGAAGCCCAGCTTGCACTCCAACTACCCGTGCAGAACCAGGCTGAGGTCTCATCCTCTCCTTTCTTCTGCTTCAGAGGAATCTGACCTCATTCATTTTCCAGGGTCACCAACAAAATAAACGGTGGGTTCAGGACCCAGGACTGTCAGACTGAACAGGTAAAAATGCAAGGTACCCAGTTAGATTTGAATTTCAGATAAACAGCTTTTTTTTTTGTTTTTAAGCTTAAGTATGTCCCATGCAATACTTGGGACATACTTATATTTAATTTTTAAACATGGTTTATCTAAATTTCAAATTTAACTGGGTGTCCTGCATTTTATTTGGCAACTGTATCCGAACACTAGCCAAAATCTAATTTCAGTACCTATATTAAGAAGAGATGGCAAGAATACAGAGAAGAACTGTACAAAAAAGATTTTCAATGCCCAGAGAATCACGATGATGTGACCACTGACCTAGAGCCAGACATCCTGGAATGTGAAGTCAAGTGGGCCTTAGAAAGCATCACTACAAACAGAGCTAGTGGAGGTGATGGAATTCCAGTTGAGCTATTCCAAATCCTGAAAGATGATGCTGTGAAAGTGCTGCACTCAATATGCCAGCAAATTTGGAAAACTCAGCAGTGGCCACAGGACTGGAAAAGGTCAGTTTTCATTCCAATCCCGAAGAAAGGCAATGCCAAAGAATGCTCAAAGTACAGCACAATTGCACTGATCTCACATGCTAGTAAAGTAATGCTCAAAATTCTCCAAGCCAGGCTTCCACAATACATGAACCGTGAACTTCCTGATGTTCAAGCTGGTTTTAGAAAAGGCAGAGGAACCAGAGATCAAATTGCCAACATCTGCTGAATCATGGAAAAAGCAAGCGAGTCCCAGAAAAACATCTATTTCTGCTTTATTGACTATGCCAAAGCCTTTGACCGTGTGGATCACAATAAACTGTGGAAAATTGTGAAAGAGATGGGAATACCAGACCACCTGACCTGATTCTTGAGAAATTTGTATGCAGGTCAGGAAGCAACAGTTAGAACTGGACATGGAACATCAGACTGGTTCCAAATAGGAAAAGGAGTACATCAAGGCTATATATTGTCACCCTGCTTATTTAATTTCTATGCAGAGTACATCATGAGAAACGCTGGACTGGAACAAACACAAGCTGGAATCAAGATTGCCGGGAGAAATATCAATAACCTCAGATATGCAGATGACACCACCCTTATGGCAGAAAGTGAAGAGGAGCTCAAAAGCCTCTTGATGAAAGTGAAAGTGGAGAGTGAAAAAGTTGGCTTAAAGCTCAACATTCAGAAAATGAAGATCATGGCATCCAGTCCCATCACTTCATGGGAAATAGATGGGGAAACAGTGGAAACAGTGTCAGACTTTATTTTTTGGGCTCCAAAATCACTGCAGATGGTGACTGCAGCCATGAAATTAAAAGACACTTACTCCTTGGAAGGAAAGTTATGACCAACCTAGATAGCATATTCAAAAGCAGAGACATTACTTTGCCAACAAAGGTTCGTCTAGTCAAGGCTATGGTTTTTCCAGTAGTCATGTATGGATGTGAGAGTTGGACTGTGAAGAAGGCTGAGAGCCGAAGAATCGATGCTTTTGAACTGTGGTGTTGGAGAAGACTCTTGAGAGTCCCTTGGACTGCAAGGAGATCTAACCAGTCCATTCTGAAGGAGATCAGCCCTGGGATGTCTTTGGAAGGAATGATGCTAAAGCTGAAACTCCAGTACTTTGGCCACCTCCTGTGAAGAGTTGACTCATTGGAAAAGACTCTGATGCTGGGAGGGATTGGGGGCAGGAGGAGAAGGGGACGACAGAGGATGAGATGGCTGGATGGCATCACTGACTCAGTGGACGTGAGTCTGAGTGAACTCCGGGAGTTGGTGATGGACAGGGAGGCCTGGCGTGCTGCGATTCATGGGGTTGCAAAGAATCGGACATGACTGAGCGACTGATCTGATCTGATCTGATCTGAAGAACCAAACGGTTCCAACTCTTTGGGACCCCATAGCCTATAGCCCACCAGAGTCCTCTGTCCATGGAATTTTCCAGACAAAAATACTGGAGTGGATTGCCATTCTCTTTTCCAAGGGCTCTTCCTGATCCAGGGATTGAACCTGGGTTTCCCATGTTGCAGGCAGATTCTTTACTGTCTAAGCCACCCATGAAGCTCCTTTGAAATTAATAAATCACTTTAAATCTATAAATAAACTCAATACACATACTACAAAATTCAGAAGATAATGTAACTAAGCAAGGACTTGTGGGCAGAAAGCTAAAGTCTGACAGTGGGTTTGTAGCAAAGTAAGGGTTCAATACAGGGAGGCAAGCAAAGGAATGGAGACACGCCTCAGATCCACTTCCACTAACTCTTTGAGCTGGGAGCATTTTAAAGGGGAAGAACAAGGAAGCTGGGGTTAATCATTGTGACATTTCTGTGGCATCTCTTAATCATGGTTTTGGAAGTCAGGATGTTCTGGTTTGATTCTCTGGCCAAGTGGTCCATGGCTGGGGACCATTTGGTCCCCAGTGGGGACCTCTTAGCTCATCTTGCTCTGGAGAAACAACCTGAGTTTGTATAGTAATGATGACATCTATAATAGCAATTTTACTATAGTAACATGTTAGCTTATATCTTTCCTTTTTCTCCTTTGCTTTTCACTTCTCTTCTTTTCACAGCTATTTGTAAGGCCTCCCCAGACAGCCATTTTGCTTTTTTGCATTTCTTTTCCATGGGGATGGTCTTGATCCCTGTCTCCTTTACAATGTCACAGACCTCATTCCATAGTTCATCAGGCACTCTATCAGATCTAGGCCCTTAAATCTATTTCTCACTTCCACTGTATAATCATAAGGGATTTGATTTAGGTCATACCTGAATGGTCTAGTGGTTTTCCCTACTTTCTTCAATTTCAGTCTGAATTTGGCAATAAGAAGTTCATGGTCTGAGCCACAGTCAGCTCCTGGTCTTGTTTTTGCTGACTGTATAGAGCTTCTCCATCTTTGGCTGCAAAGAATATAATCAATCTGATTTTGGTGTTGACCATCTGGTGATGTCCATGTGTAGAGTCTTCTCTTGTGTTTTTGGAAGAGGGTGTTTGCTATGACCAGTGCATTTTCTTGGCAAAACGCTATTAGTCTTTGCCCTGCTTCATTCTGTATTCCAAGGCCAAATTTGCCTGTTACTCCAGGTATCTCTTGACTTCCTACTTTTGCATTTCAGTCCCCTATAATGAAAAAGACATCTTTTTGGGGTGTTAGCTCTAAATGGTCTTGTAGGTCTTCATAGAACCATTCAACTTCAGCTTCTTCAGCATTACTGGTTGGGGCATAGACTTGGATTACTGTGATATTGAATGGTTTGCCTTGGAAACAAACAGAGATCATTCTGTCATTTTTGAGATTGCATCCAAGTACTGCATTTCGGACTCTTTTGTTGACCATGATGGCTACTCCATTTCTGCCGGGGTCCTGCCCCGGCTGATCCAGGGTATTTGAAGCGGGGACGGCATCAGCGACCTATTTATTTAAATATTTTATCAAAGATATAAAGAGTAATAGGATGAGGATAGCTCAGTAGGAAAATTCAGTGGAGAAAAGAGGCTGAGTAGCTTGGTTTACGCGGGAGACCAATAAAACTGCAAGACAAGAAGTTTGCACCACTTACGTAGGCCGCAGGCGTCCTTCCGTTCTCCCAAAGGAGAGGAGACACTGAGGCCTCCCCGGTCGGATCTTAGAAGCCCAGGCATAATTAGTAAGCATGGCGGGTTCTGCGCTCCAGATGGAGACTCAGCCAGAGTGAGAGAGAGAGAGACATGGGGAGACCAGTATTTCGAGAAACTGATCCCAATTCTTTATTTTCCAGAGTCTGGTTTTATACACTGAGATGTTATACAAAAGTCACGTGGGGTCAGCAGTCCTGACTTTTATCAAAGTCAGGTGCTTCATACAAATGTATACAGAGGTCTTAGGGGTGTTACATCATCTTCTGGCCAGAGGGGCCTGCTGACAATTTATGACCCTCTCCTTGTGACAGCGGTCAGTCAACTAGGACACTTATTTCTCCAGGGCTGATTATTCTCAAAACAGACACCACCCAAATAAAGTTACATTCCTATAGGGTGACAGTGTAGTGGGTTTTAGTTAAGGAAAGAATTTACTTAGCCTAAGGTCTAACGTGATTAATATCAAAGGTTAATACTTATTTCTTCTATATATTCATTAATGTGTGTAAGGGCAGGGGATGTGGAGACCTAGCAACAGACATTGGCTCAACAAATGAAAAACCCTTCACCAATACAATTTCTAATCAGCCCATTATACTTATACTAATAGTTTTCTAACTTTTCTAAGGAACCTGCTTTTAGAAGGTTTAAAGCATCTCGTGTCTCTCACGGTTGGGAGGCTGTGAGCAATCACATGTGGCCGGACAAGCCTGTCAGGCAGGCTAGAGAACCTTCAGAGGAGTTTGTAGGTTAAAACACTCTTATCACGCCCAGGAATTATTATTAACTGGAGCTCTAAGTTAACTCCTTCTCCGAAAGAGGTGGTGGGGGACAGCCCCCCGTAAAGTCAGAGATGTAGGTGAGAGCACAAAGTAGTAAAGTAGGCAGGCTCTGGTTATGGGGGTAGATGCTTGAGGATTTCCAGGGGGACTCCTGAGGCTCGATCCTGCCTTTGTGTATGTCGAGCCTCCTTCCTCATGACCTTTGTCACGGGCGGAGTACCTCACTCTGGCCCCCAACACATTTCTTCTGAGGGATTCCTGCCCGCAGTAGTAGATATAGCAAGAAGAGATAAGAAAGCCTTCCTCAGCGATCAATGCAAAGAAATAGAGGAAAACAACAGAATGGAAAAGACTAGAGATCTCTTCAAGAAAATTAGAGATACCAAGGGGACATTTCATGCAAAGATGGGCTCGATAAAGGACAGAAATGGTATGGACCTAACAGAAGCAGAAGATATTAAGAAGAGGTGGCAAGAATACACAAAAGAACTGTAAAAAAAAGATCTTCATGACCCAGAGAATTATGATGGTGTGATCACTGACCTAGAGCCAGACATCCTGGAATGTGAAGTCAAGTGGGCCTTAGAAAGCATCACTACAAACAGAGCTAGTGGAGGTGATGGAATTCCAGTTGAGCTATTCCAAATCCTGAAAGATGATGCTGTGAAAGTGCTGCACTCAATATGCCAGCAAATTTGGAAAACTCAGCAGTGGCCACAGGACTGGAAAAGGGCAGTTTTCATTCCAATCCCGAAGAAAGGCAATGCCAAAGAATGCTCAAAGTACAGCACAATTGCACTGATCTCACATGCTAGTAAAGTAATGCTCAAAATTCTCCAAGCCAGGCTTCCACAATACATGAACCGTGAACTTCCTGATGTTCAAGCTGGTTTTAGAAAAGGCAGAGGAACCAGAGACCAAATTGCCAACATCCGTTGGATCATGGAAAAAGCAAGCGAGTTCCAGAAAAACATCTATTTCTACTTTATTGACTATGCCAAAGCCTTTGACCGTGTGGATCACAGTAAACTGTGGAAAATTCTGAAAGAGATGGGAATACCAGACCACCTGACCTGATTCTTGAGAAATTTGTATGCAGGTCAGGAAGCAACAGTTAGAACTGGACATGGAACAACAGACTGGTTCCAAATAGGAAAAGGAGTACGTCAAGGCTGTATATTATCACCCTGCTTATTTAACTTATATGCAGAGTACATCATGAGAAATGCTGGACTGGAAGAAACACAAGCTGGAATCAAGATTGCCGGGAGAAATATCAATAGCCTCAGACATGCAGATGACACCACCCTTATGGCAGAAAGTGAAGAGGAACTAAAAAGCCTCTTGATGAAAGTGAAAGTGGAGAGTGAAAAAGTTGGTTTAAGGCTCAACATTCAGAAAACAAAGATCATGGCATCCAGTCCCATCACTTCATGGGAAATAGATGGGGAAACAGTGGAAACAGTGTCAGACTTTATTTTTCTAGGCTCCAAAAATCACTGCAGATGGTGACTGCAGCCATGAAATTAAAAGACGCTTACTCCTTGGAAGGAAAGTTATGACCAACCTAGATAGCATATTCAAAAGCAGAGACATTACTTTGCCAACAAAGGTTCGTCTAGTCAAGGCTATGGTTTTTCCTGTGGTCATGTATGGATGTGAGAGTTGGACTGTGAAGAAGGCTGAGAGCCGAAGAATTGATGCTTTTGAACTGTGGTGTTGGAGAAGACTCTTGAGAGTCCCTTGGACTGCAAGGAGATCTAACCAGTCCATTCTGACGGAGGTCAGCCCTGGGATTTCTTTGGAGGGAATAATGCTGAAGCTGAAACTCCAGTACTTTGGCCTCCTCCTGCGAAGAGTTGACTCATTGGAAAAGTCTCTGATGCTGGGAGGGATTGGGGGCAGGAGGAGAAGGGGACGACAGAGGATGAGATGGGTGGATGGCATCACCAACTTGATGGACATGAGTCTGAGTGAACTCTGGGAGTTGGTGATGGACAGGGAGGCCTAGCGTGCTGAGATTCATGGGGTCACAAAGAGTCGGCCACGACTGAGCGGCTGAACCGAACTGAACATGTTAGCAACAACAGTCATCTGACTCTTGTTGATTAGTGTTCAGTTAGCACAGGATTGAGGTCAGAAGGGACAAGAAAGAGAGTAAAGTTTTGGATAGAGGGCATAATCATAAACTCAGCGGGGAACTCTGTTTAGGGGGACCTTGTTTTAATAGAGTAAATGATGTCTTTCTGCACCCTTGTGCCCAGCCACTCAGGTCTCCCACTCAAAGCTACCATTCAGAGGCAGTCCTGGTAGCTTGTTTCTTATTTATCGTTTTAGATTTGTTCTCTGTAAATCCAGGCATAATTATACATGGATGTCTGTACTTTTCTTAATTAGTTTAACAACTTCTCTTGGAGATAGGTCTTATTAGCCCATCTAGAATTGACTTGTTCTTTTAAATAATTGTTCATTTATTAAAAAAAAATTTTTTTAATGTGGACCATTTAAAAAAGTCTTTATTGAATTTGGTACTTAATGTCTCCTGGGAGTCAGTGCACTTTCTAAAAGGAATTACATGACAGTGGAATGCCTACTGCTCAAATCCACAAAAATAAGAGTGTTTGTTTGTTTTTTTCCTTAAAAAAAAACTGATTCTAGAATAAGCAGAAGGACCCATAAATCAGTAGCATTCCTTTCTAGAAAAGCTGCCTCAGAGAAAGAGGCTGGTAGGTTCCTGGAAGGTTGTCATGCTAATAGGTAACAGAAAGAAGATCCATTACAGGGAAGGAAGACACAGGGTCCAGGTTGCTCAGGGTTGATACATATGCTGGGTTTGGAGGTTACACGAGATTGATAAGAGCACAAAGTCTAATGTATCATCAAACAGGGACTTTCTTGCTGGCTGCTAGAATGGTGGGGAGAATGGGAGAATGGCGTGGCATGCTTGAAGTTATTATAGACTGATATTCATTTGAGGCAACTTGTGGGATTAGAGATGTCCCTTGCCCTCAGTAGGTTTACAAAATAATAGACTGACATGGAAGCAAAGATGCTACCTAAACAAACACAGAATTATGCCGGGGTCCAGCCCCGGCTGATCCAGGGTATTCGAAGGAGAGACGGCGTCGGCGAGGATCAGGAAACAACTGCTTAATTAAACGTTAATTAAGGATATAAAGAGTAATAGAATGAGGATAGCCCAGTGAGGAAATTCAGTGGAGAAAAGAGGCTGAGTAGCTTGGTTTACGCGGGAGACCAATAAAACTGCAAGACAAGAAGTTTGCACCACTTACGTAGGCCGCAGGCATCCTTCCGTTCTCCCGAAGGAGAGGAGATGCTGAGGCCTCCCCGGTCGGATCTTAGAAGCCCAGGCATAATTAGTAAGCATGGCGGGTTCCGTACTCCAGATGGAGACTCAGCCAGGGTGAGAGAGAGAGCGACATGGGGAGACCAAGTTTCCGTGAACAAGGCTCACACTTTATTTTCCAAAGTAGTTTTTATACCTTAGGTTATGCATAGAGGATAATGCGGGAAGGGGTGGAGTCATGCAAGGACAGCAGTTCCTGATCCTAATCGAAGCCAGGCTTTCAAACTTATCATATGCAAAAGTTCAGGTGATTTACATCATCTTCTGGCCAGGAGGCCTGTTAACATTTTAAGAAACTTATATTTCTCTAAAGGTGATTATTCCAAAGTCAGGAGCCACCCTCCAAAAGCATTAGATAAAGTTGCATTCCTATAGGGCAAAGGTGTGGTGGGCTCAGTCAAGAAAATAATTAACTCAAGGGTCCAAGGTTACAAACATTAAAGCTACTACTTACACCAATTATATTAATCAATACACTGCCAGGGACACAGCAGGTAAGGGATATGGAGACTTAGCAGCAAACATTGGCCCAACAAGTGAAAAACCCTTCACCAATACAATTTCTAACCAATCTTTTAACTGCTCAAAAGAATCTGTGCTTAGACAGTTTAGAACATCTCCTGCCTATCACAGTTGGGAGGCTCTGAACAATCACATGTGGCCAGAAAAACCTATTCAGGCAGGCTAGAGGATTTCCAAAGGAGTTTGTAGGTTGAAACACTGTCACACCCAGGAATTATTAACTGGAGCTGTAAGCTAACTCTTTTTTCAGAGAGAGGTAGTGGGGGACAGCCCCCCTGTAAAGTCAGAGGTGTAGGTGAGAGCACAAAGCAGAAAGTAGGCAGACTCTGGTTTTGGGGGTAGATGCTCGAGATTTTCCAGCGGGACTCCTGAGGCTCAATCCCGCCTTTGCGTATGCTGAGCCTCCTTCCTCATGACCTTTGTCATGGGTGGAGCTCCTCATGCTGGCTCCCGGCAGTGATAGAATTCCAGTTGAGCTATTCCAGATCCTGAAAGATGATGCTGTGGAAAGTGCTGCACTCAATATGCAATATGCACTCAATATGCAATATGCCAGCTCCCGGCAGAATTATTTTGAACAGAATCCGTATGTGGTGGTTTAGTCACTCAGTCCTGTCCAATTCTTTGCAACCCCATGGACTGTAGCCTGCCAGGCTCCTCTTTCCATGGGATTCTCCAGGCAAGAATATTGGAGTGGGCTGCCATTTCCTTCTCCATGAATTCATACACTACAGTACAAATACATAAACATATACATATACATAAGATGCATGGTGTAGACTTCTTTGAACTTCATAATTCTCTGCTAGTCGTGTAATGAACCTAGGCCCTGAAATAAGCCTCAACAAAAGCCGGCTAATATAGTAAGAATTTAGTTTACAAAGAAAAATACAATTTATTTAATTGCTCTGTATCCTCTGTTCTTTCCTTTCCACAATTAATCTTTTCACTGCCTTTCAAAACTAAATTTTAAAAAAATTTAAAAATTGTATTATGTATTTATTTATTTTTGGCAGCGCTGGTTCTTTGTTGCTTTAAAGGGGCTTTCTCTGGTTTCAGCAAGTGGGGGCTACTCTTTGTTGGGACACACGGGCTCTTCATTGTGGTGGCTTCTCTTGCTGCAGAGTGCGGCTCTAGGCACTCCGGCTTCAGCAGTTGCAGCACAGAGCTCTGTAGCTGTGGCCTGCAGGCTCTGGAATGTGGGCTCGTGGTTGTGGCACAGGGGCTTAGTTGCTCCGTGGCATGTGGAACCTTCCCTGGTCAGGGATCAAACCCGTGACCACTGCAATGACAGGCAGGTTCTTATGCACTGTGCCACCAGGGAAGTCATCAAAACTAGACTTAAAAGAATCTAGTCCTATGGGAAATTTAATATTGGGGAAAAGATCATTAGCTGAGTATGCCCCATAGCTTTGGCTTTTTCTTTTCAACACTCTTGAATCAGACATCTACTGGGACAGGGTAGCAGGTGTTCTCTGAGATGCGTGCGTGGTATCTATGCTCTTCTACTTTAGTTTATGTTAAATAAATCTCACAGGAACCCAAACAATCTAAGACTCTTCTCAGCCACATGATTTACTTTAGCACTTCCTGAGAAGTGCTACTGGAAATATACAAGTCACACAACCCACTTGCAAACAGTACTTGGCACCATGTGAATGAGTTTCTGGAACAAACTCATTCATTTGGGGAGGGGCTAGAGTGTCAGAAATAGGTTCTTCTAAAAACAAACAAATGAAATGGGTATTTTTCCAGGCATTGTCTGGTAGTACTAGTCTGCCTACGCTCGTGTTTCTTATTTCTTACTCTTTCTGGGTTACCTACACTTCATTTCCTCACCAGGTAGATGAAGATGGTAAAAACAGTGAAAATGATATTTATTTCTAAGCCTTCTCACTTCTTCATCAGTCCACCGAGGGACTTTCCTGTTCTCATGGGTTGGCAACATAGGGGAGGAAAATTTTTTTTTCATCCTTCTTAGAGTCCTTGGCTGGATCTGAAAATTAAACTGACAAGACAGATGAACAGGAGAACATACAAATTATATTGAGTTTAAATGAACACGGAGCCTGCACAAGAGAATGAAGATCCAAAGAAATGATTGGAGCAGGAAGCTTTTGTATCTTTTAGACAGAGAAACAATAAATTTGCGAAGAATTGAGAAGAAAAGGGGGTTTGGGCTAAGGGTGGTAAATGGTGAAGAAGTAACTCAGAATATAGGATTAGTTTAACAAGCTTGTGTTGCAGACTCTTCTGCTGCTTTCACTGGGTTGAGTCTGTCTCCAGTGAAAGGAGAATTTATTTCCTGTGTTTAGGCAGAAAGGGGGGTAACTTTAGCTGCATTTACTGCTTCTTCATTGCCTTCAACTCAGAATAATTTTTATGTCAACGAGGCATATTTTGGGATGACATTCTGGTTTTCCTTCAGCAAATAGGAGTCATGGAATCAAATAACTCTAAGCCCAGAGGGACTTGGAAGGGCCATTTGGTAGAAAAATCCAGGAGAAATAAATATAGACTCTTAGCTTTTCAGGGCTGGAAGGAAACAAGAGAATTCAACTCCATATCACGTATTTGAATCTCTCTGGAAATGTGTAGAACTGTTAAAACAATTTCTAGCTTTTTGAAACTGTAATTTCTTAACCATGTTTCTTTCCCAAACTTGAAACACTAATAACCAATTCCCACCTTTCAAACCAATAATATTTCAGAATGTTGCAATTATTGTACTTAATACAAAAAACTATCATTCTATGTCACTGCTTAAATTGCACTCCTGGTTTTTTGTATTTCTTTAAAACAGTAGTTCTTTCTTTCCTGTGATAATCTTCTGGTATGTTTTTCTATTTTCTCATTTGAGAAAATAGAGATTATCTTTGTTTTCATCTTCTCTTGGTTCAAATCTCAAAGGGTATTGAATTGGAAACCTGAGGAGCCTAATTAGCAGAGAAAATAAAATAAGAAAAAATCAATACAATAAGCTATTTAAAAAAATTAATTCGGCAGCAGAGAGGACCGTGTTCAGTTCAGTTCAGTTCAGTCTCTCAGTCGTGTCCAACTGTTTGCGACCCCATGAATCACAGCACGCCAGGCCTCCCTGTCCATCACCAACTCCTAGGGTTCACTCAAACTCATGTTCATTGAGTCGGTGATGCCATCCAGCCATCTCATCCTCTGTCGTCCCCTTCTCCTCCTGCCCCCAATCCCTCCCAGCATCAGAGTCTTTTCCAATGAGTCAACTCTTCGCATGAGGTGGCCAAAGTATTGGAGTTTCAGCTTTAGCATCAGTCCTTCCAATGAACACCCTGGACTGATCTCTTTTAAAATGGACTGGTTGGATCTCCTTGCAGTCCAAGGGACTCTCAAGAGTCTTCTCCAACACCACAGTTCAAAAGCATCAATTCTTTGGCTTTCAGCTTTCTTCACAGTCCAACTCTCACATCCATACATGACCACAGGAAAAACCATAGCCTTGACTAGATGGACCTTTGTTGGCAAAGTAATATCTCTGCTTTTGAATATACTATCTAGGTTGGTCATACTTTCCTTCCAAGGAGTAAGTGTCTTTTAATTTCATGGCTGTAATCACCATCAGTAGGAATTTTGGAGCCCCCCAAAATAAAGTCTGACACTGTTTCCCCATCTATTTCCCATGAAATGATGGTACAGGATGCCATGATGTTCGTTTTCTGAATGTTGAGCTTTAAGCCAACTTTTTCACTCTCCACTTTCACTTTCATCAAGAGGCTTTTGAATTCCTCTTCACTTTCTGCCATAATGGTAGTGTCATCTGCATATCTGAGGTTACTGATATTTCTCCCGGCAATCTTGATTCCAGCTTGTGTTTGTTCCAGTCCAGCGTTTCTCATGATGTACTCTGCATAGAAATTAAATAAGCAGGGTGACAATATACAGCCTTGATGTACTCCTTTTCCTATTTGGAACCAGTCTGTTGTTCCATGTCCAGTTCTAACTGTTGCTTCCTGACCTGCATATAGGTTTCTCAAGAGGCAGGTCAGGTGGTCTGGTATTTCCATCTCTTTCAGAATTTTCCACAGTTTATTGTGATCCACACAGTCAAAGGCTTTGGCATAGTCAATAAAGCAGAAATAGATGTTTTTCTGGAACTCGCTTGCTTTTTCCATGACCCAGCAGATGTTGGCAATTTGATCTCTGGTTCCTCTGCCTTTTCTAAAACCAGCTTGAACATCAGGAAGTTCACGGTTCACATATTGCTGAAACCTGGCTTGGAGAATTTTGAGCATTACTTTACTAGCATGTGAGATGAGTACAATTGTGCGGTAGTTTGAGCATTCTTTGGCATTGCCTTTCTTCGGGATTGGAATGAAAACTGACCTTTTCCAGTCCTGTGGCCACTGGTGAGTTTTCCAAATTTGCTGGCATATTGAGTGCAGCACTTTCACAGCATCACCTTTCAGGATTTGGAATAGCTCAACTGGAATTCCATTACCTCCACTAGCTTTGTTCATAGTAATGCTTTCTAAGGCTCACTTGACTTCACCTTCCCGGATGTCTGACTAGGTGAGTGGTCACACCATCGTGATTATCTGGGCCGTGAAGCTCTTTTTTGTACAGTTCTTCTGTGTATTCTTGCCACCTCTTCTTAATATCTTCTGCTTCTGTTAGATATCACCTAGCAAAATATCTCCATATTGTAAGATGAAGAAAGGAAGATCCAGAATGTTCGTGTGACTTGTCCAAGGATACACAGATGGTTAATGATGGAACCTCTGCTGGTCACATTCACTTGACTTCCAGACAGGACTGTGAGAAAGATCTTAAGAGAAACTTCAATGCATAAAGAGTATTTTAGTTTTTCTCTGTTCCTGAAAACTTGCTTACTGAACATTTGGATTCTAAGAACTTCTTTCCTTTCTTTCTTTTTCTTTCCCCTTCGTTTCTTTCTTTTTTCTTTTTCTTTTCCTTCCTTTTTTCCTTCCTTTCTTCTTCCCTTTCTTCTTCCTGCCTTCCTTCTTCCCTCTCTCTTTCATACTTGCTTTCTCTTTACACAGAGAAGTTAACTCCAATTTAAACTCTTTTGGCTTCAAAGTTATAGAAAATTTGTATCTACTGAGCTGATTCAATTTTCAGACAATTCTCAGTGTCTGGAAAGAACTTCAGACTCTTCTAGGTCTTGGCTGTTTACAATAATGAAGAGGAGCAGTAGGATAGGTAATCCAAATTAATAAATCACTCTTGAGAAATTACAAACTAGTTTAAATATAAACATTAGTAACTAGATTGATGTCTTAATGGGAGCATCCTTCTTAGGCAAAGCCTAAGAAATACCAGACTATTTAGGGATTTGTTTTCAAAAGGAGGGGACTTACATGACCAAATCCAACACTATCCGTACAGCCCGTAAAACAAACTTTTATAAGAGCAAATAATACTTGGGAGACAGTGTATTAAAAAGCAGTTATATCATTTTGCTGACAAAGGTCTGTATAGTCAAAACTGGTTTTTCTGGTAGTCAGGTACCAATGTGAGAGTTGGACCATAAAAAGTGCTGAGCAGCGAAGAACTGTTGCTTTTGCCTTGTGGTTCTGGAGAAGACTATTGAGAGTCCCTTGAACTGCAAGGAGATTAAACCAGTCAATTCTAAAGGAAATCAACCCTGAATATTCTTTGGAAGGACTGATGCTGAAGCTCCAATTTTTGGCTGCCTGATGTGAAGAGCCAACTCATTGAAAAAAGACTCTGACCCTGGGAAAGAACGAAAGCAAAAAGAGAAGGGGGTGGGAGAGGATTAAATGGTTAGATAGCGTCATCGACTCAATGGACGTGAATTTGAGCAAACTCTGGGAGAGACTGGAGAACAGAGGAGCCTGACATGCTGCAGTCCATGGGGTTACAAAGAGTCAGACATGACTAAGTGACTGAAGAACAGCAGCAATATTTGGGAATATATTTCATATAAGAGGAGTCTAAGCAATTGGTTATGGTTTGCTTAAAGAATGGAGTATATTCAATATATGAAGGAAAGTGGATAGTGGACCTTCTGTGATAAAGCTCCTAGGGTGGATCTCATTTGAAAATGCCAAAAAGTTTAGATAGGAACCAAAGGGAGTGATTAGCTATAATAATTTCCAGGAATGTTATTAACATGGTTTTCTGTATAAACATTCCTGCCTACCACTTCCTCCAGTGAAGTGTTTTTTTCAAATGCATTCGAACTCTATGAATCTCCTCTCTTCTGATTATTATTATCTTTCTGATTCTTGCTTTTTAAAGAAAGAAGGTAAGCTACTGTTTTTATTGAAAAGGATTTTACATTTCTTCTCTTTGAAGATGTTGCAAAGTAGACACCATGAATAATGGAGAATTTTCTCATAGTGGAAACATTTTTTAAAGACTGCATGGGAAATAAAAAGATGTTGATACAAAATAAAAAGATGCTGACCTGTGAGTTCACTGTTCTAAAGACCAGTGTGTATCCTTGAACACCTGGACTGAGCAATGGCAGATCACAGAAGTTCTTGAAGGATTGTTTTCCAAACTGCTAGATGGGAAGAATACAAATGAGTTAATTTCTTCCTCAGTTCAGAATCTGGAACTGAAGATGGCATAGTTCCACTTTCTTTAGACCCTTTTACTTTTTAAGGGTTATGTGACCCTTTGTTTTCTTCAAGTTGATTCTTCTTATATGAGGGATCTCAGAACCAGAAACCTTCATGGACAAATGTTTTGCTAAAAAGTAGTTCTTCCTTTATTTATAACTTTGCTCCTTCAGACCATTCTGTTCCCTAAATATCCCATTTCCCAGTTTCTGACCACTAGGTGTCATAAGTATTCACACTAATGCCTCCAAGATGTAAACATAAACTTTACCTATTAAAATGAGGCCCTGAATGTATGACTTCTCATATATGATCTTATGTCACCTGGGGTCGCATATTAGCTCCAATTTACATGCAATTCAACCTCAGAATGAAAAGTTCAGGGAAAGTCACAAAATTAAGGAAAAATGAAATGGAACTCTTGTGGTATACAAAGTTGTGGTTGTTTAGCTTTTAACTCTGCAGAGCTTGTTTCTTCCTAACCCCCTTTCCCACTTGACCTCCAGAGTTGCCTTTAGACTCATTGCATGAGATTAATAGGCACCTCCTTTTAGGAATGGGCTTTGCAAGAGCATATTGATAGCCTTGGGAAATCTCTGCATTACTTTGCAAGAGGATACACATGAGACACTGGGACCCACTCTCATTCTGCTTATTTGAGCTTCAACTAAAGGGACTGACACATTGAAAAATTATTTTCAAGTCATTTTGAAGCTAGGATGATCAATTCAAACCTTTTCATTTTATGTTGGGGAAATGATACCTGGAGGAGTTTGCTCATTGTCCAAAGATAGTAGCAGAACTGGACCTTGGACACACGTCTTCTGACTCCTAGGCATCCTCGGTCTTCTGTTAGTTATTGCTGTTCTCATGATATATTTATGCATTTGTTTTGGAATTTTGAAAAAAAAAAAGTAAACCACAGTATTCCTTAGACTGTGTTAATATTGTAAGAAAACCCTTAGCTCAGTAAACTTCCTCTGTGGAGATTTGTTGTTAAAAAACAGAAGTAGTTTATTAGTCATTGGAACAATGGCAAGAAATAAAATTTAATGCTCTTATTTCACAGAATTTGCAGATTTGTTTCAGATAGATGGAAAAACTGTCCCGTTTAGCTTTTCTTTGTATGCCAAGTCAATCAGATTCATACATATCTCTCAATGAATTTTTTTAAAAAGATGACCATATTTAATGAACAGATAATCTTTTGGTATTTCAAGTCAAAAAGAATACTGTTGTTATTCTCACCAAGATGAAAAGAAAATAGGCTTAGTCATTTGGCTATCAAAGCAGTGAAAATATTGCATTTTAAGCTGTTGTTCAGTCACCTCATGGACTGCAGCATGCCGGGTTCCCCTGTCCTCCACTATCTCCCGGAGTTTGCTTGTTCATCGTGTTGGTGATGCTATCTAACCATCTTATCCTCTGCCACTCCATTCTCCTTTTGCTTTCAACATTTCCTAGCATCAAGGTCAGATTCTTCACCATCTGAGACACCAGGGAAGCCCTGGTGAGTAGCTGTACCATAAAATTATTAATTTTATTTATGTAAGGAAGGAAATGGCAACCCGCTCCAATATTCTTGTCTGGAGAATTCCATGGACAGAGAAACCTGGTGGGCTACAGTCCATGGGGTCACAAAGAGTTGGACATGACTGGGGGAGTAACACTTTCACTTCTTGGGACAAGCAGCACTGTCCTCGTATGATCAGAAGGCCTGAAGTGTCCATATCAATGGTGTTCACTCAGTTCCCCCGGAGAGGACTCTACACTCTCTGGTAAATGTGGTTCTCTTCTTTATTCTGAGATTTCCATGGTCAGTTCAGGTGCAGAATTTCTTTTGAGTAATAATTTCCCCCTAATTACAATACTAAACAATTGCTTTGACTAAATTATTTATACAAAATTTGGAAGACTGAATTAAAAATTAATTTTTTGATTACAGTGAAAGTGCATGGAACTAGTTAAACTGGTAATTCTGAGCATTGTTTGAGATGTTTTACCAAAAAATGTTGCAAGGTCAAATAGGTTAGGGAAATAAGGTTTATGCTTAAAATCCTTTCTTAAACATTAATATTGCTGCTTAGCGTATTATAGACTTTGAAAAATCCTGCAATTAAGAAACTTGATCAAATCTAAGCTAACACTTTCCAAGTATTGTTAGTTAGAAACTTTTATTGTAAAATACCAAATAACATTTGGTAAAAAACAGGTTGAGAAACCTTGGTTTCCAAAGTGACACAAAATCCTCCTTTGATAAATCAACTACACTATTTCTTGAAAAGTTTAATTCTTTTATTTGATTTCTATATTATTTATTGGCAGTATCTAAATAGTATCCCCTTTGCCTTCATGGCTACTTTCTGGCAACAAGATTCATAGCTGCAACATCAAAGGCCAAAGTCTTGTTAAGTTTATTTGTAGAATTTTTCAAGTATCAGTATCCTGTCAGCAGATGGACTATTTTAAGATATTATTATTTTTCTGTGTTATAAAACAGCTATTTCAGTTGATTTCCTCTAGCCCATTTATTTTCTTTCACTTAATGTGAAATTGTTCTATGTCAGAGTTAGTAATTATTTACTAGAGGACAAATAAGCCTGGACTAAAAATACAGTTGTATTTCCTGGGAGATACAGCCATAACATAATATGGCTGTTACTTGATGGTAGGAGTAACTTGCACATTCAAGATAGAATACAGGCTCATTAGTGTGACTTAATAGGTTTAGTGCAGTTGTTTCTCAGGCGGCAGGGAAGTGGTACACCCAGATCGCTGCTGGTAATGGGGAGTAGCACAAGAAAGCAAGATAAAACAAAGTAACCTGGCTACTATCTCACTTTTTTGTTATAAGTTGGTCCTGGGTCCCGATACTTCCATAACTGGCTTATTCCATAAACCCCAGAGAATTGTAATAATGTTTTTGCACTATTTTGGATACAGTCATAGCTTAAGTGATTTGCTTTCCCTCTGAGTATTTTTTATTTCTGTATCTCAAGAGAGAATTCATTTAAATTAGTTTGTCACCATCTCATACAAAGAACTCTTACTAAGAAGTTTTATGCCAAGCTACTACGAAGACCATTGATTACTCTCAAGTTCAAGCTCAATCCAGAATCAGCCCAATCCTTAACTCCATTATTTATGTGCAGGGTATCAACTTTTTCTTCTCCTGATATACACACCATGAATCCTATCAAAAAAACTTCTATAAACAATACTCGCTCTTTCTGTCCTCAGGAGTGATATAATGATTGTGGTTGTTGGAGAAGACTCTTGAGAGACCCTTGGACTGCAAGGAGATCCAACCAGTCCATTCTAAAGGAGATCAGTCCTGGGTGTTCTTTGGAAGGAATGATGCTAAAGCCGAAACTCCAGTACTTTGGCCACCTCATGCAAAGAGTTGACTCATTGGAAAAGACTCTGGGAGGGATTGGGGGCAGGAGGAGAAGGGGACGACAGAGGATGAGATGGCTGGATGGCATCACCGACTTGATGGACATGAGTCTGAGTGAACTCTGGGAGTTGGTGATGGACAGGGAGGCCTGGTGTGCTGCAGTTCGTGGGGTCGCAAAGAGTCAGACACGACTGAGTGACTGAACTGAACTGAACTATGGGAACCCAGAATTTTACAGAATTTGTTTTGGTCCAAGACCTATTATTATCTGGTTCTCCCTGGCTATTTCAATTGGTATCCCATTACTCTTCTCCTTTCTATATTAATAACAAATGCATTACTAGTCTCCAAACATTCCATGATTTTCTTGCTGTCTTTTTCTTTTTTTTGCATATGTGCTTCTCTTCCACTGTATTATTCCATTCCCTTGCTTTATCACACAATTAAATTCTTCTCATATTTCCAAATTTGGAATGGGTACCACTTATGGGTTATCTTTCATGTTCATTCCTAAGCTCAAAGAAAATTTTAATTTCCATGAATAACTTGAGGTTAGAGACTTTAATAGTATATTACTTGGAATGGGAGTAGTTGCTCTCACATACAATACTCAAAATATATAAATTATCAAGTATGTATGATAGAAATTTACTTTTCAGTCACATAGACTCCCAGAGATATTACTGTGAAACTTTCCCCTAACTAGTGATTCGGGATTTTAGCCTTGTACTATCTTGTATGTTCCTCATCTGACACTATGCTTATCTGTATCCAGCTAGCGGAAGAAAAAGAGTGAAGAAGATGAAGTCACTTCTTAACAACCTTAATCTGGAAGTAATACACATTACTTCCTCTTGTTTCTGTTGGTAAGAACAGGTCACATGGCCCAAACTAAATGTACTGAAGTTGAGAAGTGTGTTCCCTGACTGGGCAGCAGTTCCTGGTAACAACTCCAGGAAGGAAAAGCATACGTCTGGGGGATAAGAGTTAGCTATCTTGGCTAGAGTTAATATTCTTATGTTTGCAATGACATAAACTTCAACTTGTGGTGGTGGTTTAGTCGCTAAGTCGTGTCCGACTCTTGTGACCCCATGGACTGTAGCCTGCCAGTCTCCTCTGTCCATTGGATTTTCCAGGCAAGAATCCTGGAGTGGATTGCCATTTCCTTCTCCAGGGGATCTTTCGGACCCAGGAATCGAACCCGGGTCTCCTGCATTGCAGGCAGATTCTTTACCGACTAAGCTATGAAGGAAGCCTATACTTTGACTTAAGAAAGCTTAAACAACAAGGTTACTTTAGTGAAATTACTCAGGCGGTAGTTCTGAGAATCCAAGGAAGAGCTGAGAGGATCAGGCAAACTGGGGAACTCCAAATATGAACTTGGACACACAATGCCACCATTGCTATCTATGTCTCTGTTTTTCCTGCTTATTAATTTTGCCCTCTCCTATTGCAGATAGATGATTTCATCTACATGGTGGGGGTGGGAACATAGCCAATTCTAGGTTACAGCCTCCAAGTTTTATGATTCCAGAACAAAGTAAAAACACATCCCCCCATCCCATTTTGCTATATAAAAATCCCACAGACAGACTCAGGGCAGTTTGCCAAATGTGTTCCCTCACTGGACTAATCACCATGACTACTGCTAAGAAGTGAGATATATATAAAGTTTAGGATGTTTGTGGGCCCAGTCCCTGCATGACTTGGGACATTGCAATTTTATTTCAAAATGTCCTAGGGTAAGTGGAAGAATATTATTGTCCAGGTGGATACAACCTTGGGATAGAAACTAGATTAGAGGAAAGGCTTCAACACATTGCAGAAGTGTATGCAGTGAATAAGGAATGTGGAATCAGGTCAGCTTCTGCTGCTTTACCTGAAATCTAGGCTTTGTTGTTCCATTTATAGAGCACAGGCAGAGCAGACTGAGCAGAATTCTGAAGGGCCCTGGGATTTTCACAATGGTAAATGAGCATTGGTTTTACCATAAAGTCACCAACTGCATTAGCCCCTAACAAGAGAGTCAGCCTGTTTTTTAAGTTTTGAAGTCAGACATTGACTTTTCCTCTCTAGCTATGAAAGTCCTAGGTGGCATTGTCTTCTAATATAGGGTGGCATCATATACATTGAAAGTCTGCTGTTTTCTGTAGCCACCTTAATTAATCATTTTAGCTAGATCTTGGATACCTTGCTGCGGCTTCTATGTCAGCACTTGCTGCTTCATCTTGCGGTTTTATATTATGGAGATAGTTTCCTTAATATATGGAGAGGTTTCCTTAAACCTCATGAACCTACTTCTGCTAACTTCAGACTTTTCTTCTGCAATTTCCTCATCTCTCTCAGCCTTCATGAAATAGGTCGTTGATTAGTACTAGGCTTTTGGCTTAAAGGGATGTTGTGGTTGGTTTGATCTATTCAGTTCACCAGAACTTTCTCCATGTCAGCAATAAGGTGGTTACACTTTCTTATTTATGTATTCACTAGAGGATCAATTTTAAGCTCCTTCAATAACTTTTCCTTTGCAGTCCCACCTCAGTTAAATGGTACACGAGTCCTAGCTTGCATCCTATCTTGATTTTCAACATGCCTTCCTCACTCATCTTTATCATTTATAACTTCTGATTTAAAGTGAGAGGTATGTGACTTTTCCTTTCACTTGAACACTTTGAGGCTATGGTATGGTTATTAGCTGGCCTAATGTCAATATTATTACGTCTCAGGGAATAAGGATGTCAAAAGTTATGCAGAGAGGAGAGGATGACTGGTGGCTGGAGCAACCAGAAAAAAGAATTTGAATAAATATTTTTCCAAAGAAGATCTATAAATGATCAATAGATACATAAAAAGGTGCTCAACATCGCTCATCATCAGGGGAATGCTAAGGAAAATCATAATAAGATATAACCTGACACGTGCTAGCTCTTTTTAAAAAGAGGTAGCACATGCAGGGGGTATGGAAAAAGGGAATTCCTGGGTATTGTTGGTGGGAATATAAATTTTTGTAGCCATTATGAAAAATAGTATGAAGTTTCCCCCAAAACAAAAATCAATAATAGAACTACTCTATGATCCAGCAACCCCACTTCTGATATATAAAGGAAACAAAACTTATCTCGAATATATGTTGGCCTTATAAGAAAGAAAGCCTGTCATTTTTGACAATATGGATGAAACACTATTTCAGTGAAATTGCAGAGAACATTGTGTTCAGTGAAATAAGTCAGACAGAGGAATGGGATCATTTATATGTGGAATTATTTTAAAAGTCAAACTTGTAGAAGCCAAAAGTACAAGCAACTCTAACCTGTACTGTATCCCTCTCTTATTTAGAAAAATTATTCAATTTCCTTATTCCTCATGTATTAAGCTGAGTGAGGAAGACATGTTGAAAGTCAAGGTAGGATGAAAGTTAAGACTCTTACACCAGTTAGCTGAGATGGGACTGCAAAGGAAAAGTTCTTGAAGGAACTTAAAATTGATCCTTTGGTGAATACACAAATAAGAAAGCCTAACAGCTGTATTGCCGACATGGAGCACCTGGGTGTTGGGGGAAAAAGGGAAAGGTGGTAAAAGGGTACAGACTTTCAACTTTAAGATGAATAAGGTCTGAGGATCTAATGTCTAACACAGTGACTGTAGTTGGTAACATTGTATTGCATAGTTGAAATTTGCTAAGAGAATAGAAGGAAAGTTATGACCAACCTAGACAGCATATTAAAAAGCAGAGACATTACTTTGCCAACAAAGGTCCGTCTAGCCAAGGCTATGGTTTTTCTAGTAGTCATCTATGGATGTGAGAGTTGGACTATAAAGAAAGCTGAACACCAAAGAATTGATGCTTTTGAACTGTGGTGTTGGAGAAGACTCTCAAATGTCTCTTGGACTACAAGGAGAGCCAACCAGTCCATCCTAAAGGAGATCAGTCCTGGGTGTTCATTGGAAGGACTGACGCTGAAGCTGAAACTCCAATACTTTGGTCACCTGATGCTAAGAGTTGACTCATTTGAAAAGACCCTGATGCTGGGAAAGATTGAGGGCAGGAGGAGAAGGGGACGACAGAGGATGAGATGGTTGGATGGCATTACTGACTCAATGGACATGAGTTTGGGTAGGCTCCAGGAGTTGGTGATGGACAGGGAGGCCTGGCGTGCTGCGGTTCATGGGGTCACAAAGAGTCAGACACGACTGAGCAACTGAACTGAACTGAAGAGAATAGAACACAAGTGTTATAGGCCAAAACTGAGGGCTAATATGGGAAATGATGGATGCATGAATTCACTCTGTGAGGGGAATTCATTCACAGTGTACAATGTATATCAAATCATCACATTGTCCATTTTAGATATATCTCCATTTTGTTTTCACTATATCTTAATAAAACTGAAAAAAAGAAAAAGGTAAGTCAGTGTTTTTCAGCCTTCTTTTTATTATTATCTATGGAGCCATTTTAGACATTATTTTCCTAGTAACCATTACTTCCTGTGAAATTTTAATAATACCAATATTCTATATATCTGTTCATGTTCCTTGGCCCCTTTGAGGGACATAAACCATTGTAATATCAAAGTATTTTTCACTGCCCCAAGAGCCCACTTCTGCTGGTGGGGCGTACTGCCCCACTGAATCCACAGGGTAAGTGAATAGCACTGCTTTCAATACCATTATCATTAGTTGAATAGTAAAAAGAACATGCAATTTATAGTCAGTTGTCTTTGGGAGATTAAAATACCAACTCTAACTTGTACTATATCCCTCTCTTATTTAGAAAAATTATTCAGTTTCCTTGTTCCTCATGGATTAACTAGGGTAAGGTTAAAATAATAAGCAAACAAAGAAACAGGATGGAAAATATCTTATCTGCCTATATCATGGGGTTGCTGTGAGAGTAATTTTTCCTGAAATCAGCTGATTTATCAAGATGGGACTCACTGCAAGACTATCAGCTCTTTCTTCACAAAACCAGAGTCTTGATGTAATTAACATAAAACATCAGGTGTGTGCACAGCAGTAACAGGAATGTGGCAATCAGCTCTGCATTTCAACTGAGCAAACAGTCAGATAATAAGCTACTTTCGTGGAGACTTTGTATAAACATAAAGGAGAACTCATGCCTAATCGAGGGAAAAAGTCATGAAGGGAAATTAGAATATTTTCCTTTTAGAAACTTTGAGAACAATACCAAACATTGCCAGGCCCTGGATTGGGTGTGTTATAGCCGTGGTTTCCAATCCCGATAGTAACATGTAGAGTTAGTATTAGACACAGTTGTCTGCTGTACCTGTGTGCTCAGTTGCTAGACATGTCTGACTCTTTGCAACCTCATGGACTGTAGCTGACCAGGCTCCTCTGTCTATGGAATTTCCCAGGCAAGAATACTGGAGTGGGTTCTCCCTACTCCAGGGGATCTTCCCCACCCAGGGATCGAACCTGTGTCTCCTGCATTGGCAGGTCAATTTTTTGCCACTGAGCCTCCTGGGAAGCCCCGTTGTCTATTGTAGCAACAGTTATTTTATTTGCTTCCAAGTCTGTGTGGCAGTAATGTGGTAGCCCTGTCTATCTTGCTTGGGGTCATTCATGTGGCTGCAGATTGTGGGTGACTTGTCTGAGAGCTAGTTGGTCTAGAGAGCCTCAGCTGGATGGCTTGCTTTTGCTCCACATGATCTTTTTCCCAGGTCGATCCCAGCTCGACCTGGGCTGGATCTCACTGCTACACATCCCAAGAGGGAAAGAATGGAAACTGCATAGCTTCCTGAGACCCATACTCAACCCACACAACATTACTTCAGTTGGTCCTACTGGTCAAAGTAAGTTACAAGGCCAGCCCAGGTTCAAGGAATGTGGAAACAGACTCCACCTCTTGCTGAGAAGAGCTGCCAAGTATTTGTGGCCATTTTAAATTTAACCTATCTAGTCATTCTCATAGATGAATTTATTTGTTATTTATTTTCAGTAATTTCCTAATAAACTTTTAAAAATTAATAATTCACCATCTTCAACATAGTACAATAAGAAGTAGGGTAAGGAAATTAAAACTTGTAACAATTCATGTATTGTTGTTGTTCACTCATGAAGTCATGCTCGACTTCTTTGCATGTAGTGACCCAAATTGAAGTAAAATTCTCATTGTTAAAATTGAAATGAATTATTTCAGAGATGTCAAATAAATATACTTGGGGTATAGACACTTCTCCCAAATGCTGCTTGTGTAATGAATTATTTTATCATGTAGGTTTAACCGATGCTCCGTATCTGGAGCCTTGCCCCTAAGTTAAGACTGTAGGTGGGCCCCCTAGTAAACTAGAAACTGCTGGGGATGAGGCTTTCACAGGGTCTCTAATTTTGGTACAACCCCCTTTTCTTGCCTTGAAAATCCCATGGACAGAGGAGCCTGGCAGGCTATGGTACATGGGGTTGAAAAGAGTTGAACACAACTTAGTAGCTGAATACACACACACACACACACACACACACAGCATCCTTACACCTCCTCTTTTCTTCCAGAGCTGGTAAAGAGAGGCTTTCTCTTCAGATTGAGCAGTAAGGTGGAAATAGTCTGTCAAATGAGCTTTGTGCTTGGGAGCTAGGGGTTTGTTTTCCCTTGGTAGAAGGAGACAGCTGAGCGCAGGGCATCTTAGGATTATACAGATCTGTTATGCTCTCTGATCTATCATTTTATTTGTGTGTGTCATTAAAACTTCATTATTTTTAACTTATTTTTATTGAAGTATGGTTGATTTATAATATTATTTCAACAAAACATACATATCTCTCTATTCAATTTACATACTAAACTTTCAGTATAAAAACAGGTATAAAATAAAGCAACCAACTTTTTGATCCAAGGTAAATCATCTACAATCTGGGAAGAAATTTCTTTTATTTCTAGCATACAAAACCACTACATTGTAAATTATTAAAAAAAATTTACTATATATGGCAACCACAGATTATCATACAAAGTGAAATAAGTCAGAAAGAGAAAGACAAATACATATGATATCACTTATATGAGGAAACTAAAATATGACACAAATAAACTTATCTACAGAGCAGAAACAATCTCATAGACATAGAGAACAGACTTGTAGTCACCAAGGAGGTGGGGTGGGGAGAGATGAACTGGAAGTTTGGAGTTAGTACATGCAAACTATTATGTACAGAATGGATAAACAACAGGTCCTACTGTATAGCACGGAGAGCTGTATTCAATATCCTGGGATAAAGCGCCATGGAAAAGAATATGTGTGTGTGTGTGTGTGTGTGTGTCCCTGGAGGAGGAAATGGTAGCCCACTCCAGTATTCTTGCCTGGGAAATCCCATGGACAGAGGAATCTGGTGGGCTTTCAGCCCATGGAGGTGAAAAGAATTTGACATGACTGACTGAGTGAGTATGCACGCAGATATATGTAAAACTGAGTTGCTTTGCTGTACAGCAGAAATTAACACAAAATTGTAAATCAACCACATGGCTCTGTCATTTTAAAATTTTGTTTTCTAGTTTTAGGACTCTACAAATTTACATCTCTGATCTTCAATTTTCTCATTTTCACTATGGAAATAATACATAACTCATAGGATTGTTGTAAACACTAAGTAATTAATGGCATTGACATATTAAGTATAGTTGAGGGCATGAGGTAGGTAGATGTGAGTCTCAGTGAACTCTGGGAGTTGGTGATGGACAGGGAGGCCTGACGTGCTGCGATTCATGGGGTCACAAAGAGTCGGACACGACTGAGCGACTGATCTGATCTGATGAGTAGAAGTAAATTAAGTTGAATTTTACTTTTCATAGATAGCTTATGGGACCATATTTATATTATTTATTCATTGATTCAAAATATTTATGGTGCTACTTCTGTGTGCTATGTATACTGCTGAGTTTTGAGTATACCAGTATTCAGCAGACAGGGTCCATGGTCACATGGAGTGTATGGTCTAATCTCCTTAGTACCTAGACTATTGTCAAATGACCAGCAGCACTGGCATCACCAAGGAAACTGTTAGAAGGGCAGACTTTCAGGCTCTCTCCCAGACCCACTGAATCAGTCTGAATTTTAACAATTTCTTCCACACGATTCATATACATTATTGTTTGAAAAGCACTGGTCTACTGAACCTGAAGTGGATGGAGTCTATGATATTTATTCCATTTGGTACCTAAAGGGGTCCTGGTCTGTAAATGTGAGATACAGAACTAAAAATGTAGAGATAACAAGCTAAAAAGAGTTTGGTTTTTATCACCTAATTTAGCGGAAAGAAATCAGGTAAGACCTACATGCCAAAGTACTAGAGAGAAAATAATGATGATAAAAGCAAAGGCATGCATATTCTAGGGTCCTTTCTCTTATCCTTGGTTGTGAAGGATGTGGTGCAAGCTTTGACATAACCAACCAGATCCTGTCCTATACCCACCCTGCCCCCTCGGTCTTGCTATATTTATGGGAGTCTTATTGAATGAATGATATGTTAAGGGATTTTTCACTGCAGGACAAGGGAGAAGATTTCACTTGCTGAATGTGCCAATGTCTGGGTCCCCTTAAAGATTTTTATCAACGATGTTAATAAAGTCATAGCAAGAAAGCCTTCATATCTACCAAGGGCAGAAGCTACTAGTTGTCCCCCAGTACCTGTTCTCACTCTCTTACTTCATAGAATTATTCTTCTTAGCCTGAAACATAGCTGCTCAGAACAGATTTCATTTTTCAGCCTCTTTTGCAGGGAGGTGTGGCCTCATGACATTCTAACTAGGTCTATAAACCAAAGTGTTATATGGAATGACACTTTGGGTTGATCATCTTAAACAGACTGGAGACAAACTTCTTGGTTCTTTCCTCCTTCCTATTAGCTGGAAAGTGGATGTGACAGCTGAAGCTCTAGCCTTCATCTTTGACTATGAGGTGAAAAAGGTGTTTAGGATCCTAGAACCCAGTCAAAGGGACCAGAATCCCTGATGTTCACAGTCACCAGTCCAGTCCAGAGGGGTATGTCTATAGTCTTTGTTCACTTAAGATGGAATATAATTCTATTTCATTGAAGTCATGGTATCTTCAGATCAGATCAGATCAGATCAGTCACTCAGTCATGTCTGACTCTTTGCGACCCCATGAATCGCAGCACGCCAGGCCTCCCTGTCCATCACCAACTCCCAGAGTTCACTCAGACTCACGTCCATCGAGTCAGTGATGCCATCCAGCCATCTCATCCTCTGTCGTCCCCTTCTCCTCCTGCCCCCAATCCCTCCCAGCATCAGAGTCTTTTCCAATGAGTCAACTCTTCACATGAGGTGGCCAAAGTACTGGAGTTTCAGCTTTAGCATCATTCCTTCCAAAGAAATCCCAGGGCTGATCTCCTTCAGAATGGACTGGTTGGATCTCCTTGCAGTCCAAGGGACTCTCAAGAGTCTTCTCCAACACCACAGTTCAAAAGCATCAATTCTTCGGCACTCAGCCTTCTTCACAGTCCAACTCTCACATCCATACATGGTATCTTAGTGTCATGTAATTCATCATCAAATCTAATCATAGCTAATCCAGAGAAGTTGTTTATATAGTAAATAGTGAAATCAAGATTAAAAAGCTCTTGGGGGAGGGATGAATTAAGAATTTGGGATTAGTAAATACACACTACAATATATACAAGGTAAACGACAAGGACCTACTATGTAGCACAGAAAACTATAGTCAGTATCTTGTAATAACCTATAATGGAAAAGAATCTGAAAAGAGTACATATATGTATATGTAGATATATAACTGAATCACTCTGCTATACACCTGAAACACTGTAAATCAACTATGAAAGTGAAAGTGTTATTCACTCAGTCGTGTCCCACTCTTTGCAAACCCCGTGGACTACAGCCCACAGGCTCCTTTGTCCCTGGAATTCTCCAGGCAAGAATACTAAAGTGGGTTGCCATGCCCTTCTCCAAATGAATTATACCTCAATTAAAAAAACAACAACAACAACTCTTGAAAGACTGAAATGATAGCCAAAACCATCATCTTATTTCACATCTATATTTTACAACTATATGGAATAAAATGTAAATACCAACATTTAAAAAATATTTCCAAAAATAGACTTGAAAAGTGGCTAAAGAGTAGTCTGTATATAAAAAATGTCAGTGTGTGTTGAATGGGGGAAGTTTCAAGAACAAGTTTCATGTGGGTAGACAATGTAAGGAGGATTTTTAAAGCAAATATCAGTTTAAGCTAAGCTAAACTGTACCAGACCAAGGGAGGTTCAGACTTTCAGTTTTCTGCCTTGGCACAGCATCTTGGAGTACTGTGTTCACTTCTGGGCTCCATATTGTTCACAGTGTCACACTAGAGAGTGACAAACCAGAGTGTTTAAAGGGCAAACGGGATGGCATAGCATGTGACAATTGTATCACAGTCAACAGATGCAACTGTGAAGTGTCAGCCTGGAGTGGGAAAAATGTAGGGAAACACAGGGGAAATGTACTTCAATTATTTGAAAGGTTGTCACCTGGGAGATGGAGCTTGATGCCTCATTTGCTTTTTTCCCACAAGGGATACTTAAGGTCAATGAATACGAAGTACTAGAGGCAAAACTGCTTTTATATAGAAGTCATTTTTTAGTAACTCTGGCCATCTCAAATGAGAATGCACTGCTTTGTGAAGTGATCATCGTAGAATTATCAAGAGTGCTGATCTTCATTTGTCGCTTTCCCCTGGGCCTTCATCCCCTGGAGGAGGGCATGGCATCCCACTTCGGTATTCTTGCCTGGAGAATCCCGTGGACAAGGAGCCTGGAGGGCTACAGTCCACAGCGTAGCAAAAAGTCGGATAAGACTGAGCATGCACGCACGCATGGGGCAGGCGCTTTGAATGTGTTTTCTCATTCAGTCCTTACAAACCATGAGGCAGACTCTATGTTTATCTCTGTTCTACAGATTTGGAAGTTGAGGCTTAGAAAAGTCAAGTAACCTACCCAACATAGTCCTGTGGTGAAAGGTGGTGCTGCCTCGTCTCTGCCTCCTGTCAAGCATCCAAGGAAGCCATCAGGCAGTGGCTGACCAGAAGGGCAGTATCAGCTGGTGGTTCTGTAAACCAGGCTCCTGTGTTAAGCAACATCTAGAAAAACCTTTGCTTCTTTATCTTGAAGCATTTTCCTAACTCTAGAAGTAATGAGACTGTGTGATAAGGGAGGAGAAACCCCTACTGCGATTGTCTAGGAGCCTGTAGGTGAAAAGGGGAAATTATGAGATAAGTAGGGGAATAGATCAAAACACCTACATTTAAACCTTGAATTTTTAAACCTTGTTTCTAGTTGTATGCTGTGGGACAGGACATGGAAACTGTTTGAACCTTAGTCTCCTCAGGAATAAAATCCAAATAATTACACCCAAGCTGCACAATTGTGGTGAGAGCTAAAAACAGAGTGATTAGCTCAGGCCTGTGGTGGAGAAGATCCACAGAACTGGTCATTGTTCTCACTGACACCTAGCACGTGCTGAGGCATGCATTAGCTGCAGTTCATGGTTAGAAAAATTCAAATACTAGAGTTTCTCCAGGTCTTAGAGCAGAAATTTAAGCACAGTTAGACTGCGTGATCTTTATATTTATAATACCTTATTTATTACTTCTCTCAAAATTTAGAACTTCATTATTTTGATGAAACATACATTGTTGGGACTGGGAAGCTAAAAACTACATTTCCCAGCTTACCCAAAATTAGTGGTCTCAATGTGATGTAGGTTTTGCCTATCAAATGTACTCATGCGTGGCTTGGATAAGTAAACAAAAACAGTGGCAATAGAGGCAGTGGCATGCAAGTATTGGGGAAATAGAAAAACCAAATTCCCTGCCAACCTAGAGATTCTCCCCTCAAAAGTAGAAAAGAGAAAACTTTTGTTATTGAATAAGCCTGAACCAAAATGTGGTATGAATTATAGGTGATCTGGTAGGAGACTGCAAAAAGAGAAAGGAATCTCACCCTTTTATAAAGCCAAGAAGATATACCCTGTTCCATCCATCTTCTCAAGATAATCAGCCCTGGACAGCACCATTTATCACGCATCAGATCAGATCAGATCAGACCAGTTGCTCAGTCGTGTCTGACTCTTTGCGACCCCATGAATCGCAGCACGCCAGGCCTCCCTGTCCATCACCAACTCCCGGAGTTCACCCAGACTCACATCCATCGAGTCAGTGATGCCATCCAGCCATCTCATCTTCTGTTGTCCCCTTCTCCTCCTGCCCTCAATCCCTCCCAGCATCAGAGTCTTTTCCAATGAGTCAACTCTTCACATGAGGTGGCCAAAGTACTAGAGTTTCAGCTTCAGCATCATTCCTTCCAAAGAAATCCCAGGGCTGGTCTCCTTCAGAATGGACTGGTTAGATCTCCTTGCAGTCCAAGGGACTCTCAAGAGTCTTCTCCAACACCACAGTTCAAAAGCATCAGTTCTTCGGCGCTCAGCCTTCTTCACAGTCCAACTCTCACATCCATACATGACCACAGGACAAACCATAGCCTTGACTAGATGGACCTTTGTTGGCAAAGTAATGTCTCTGCTTTTGAATATGCTATCTAGGTTGGTCATAACTTTCCTTCCAAGGAGTAAGCGTCTTTTAATTTCATGGCTGCAGTCACCATCTGCAGTGATTTTGGAGCCAAAAAATAAAGTCTGACATTGTTTCCACTGTTTCCCCATCTATTTCCCATGAAGTGGTGGGACTGGATGCCATGATCTTCATTTTCTGAATGTTGAGCTTTAAGCCAACTTTTTCACTCTCCACTTTCACTTTCATCAAGAGGCTTTTGAGTTCCTCTTCACTTTCTGCCATAAGGGTGGTGTCATCTGCATATCTGAGGTTATTGATATTTCTCCCGGCAACCTTGATTCCAGCTTGTGTTTCTTCCAGTCCAGCGTTTCTCATGATGTACTCTGCATATAAGTTAAATAAGCAGGGTGACAATATACAGCCTTGACAAACTCCTTCATGCATAGTTGGTCGTAAATTCACTTGGTAATTGGGGCAACCACCTGTCTTTGCTCACTGCCTTTATCCAAAGGAAAAATAAATTTCTCATATCGTTATGACAGAAGGTAGATTTGTAACTTGGAGCCAGGGCCCAGCTGAAGTTGGGCTCCTACCCTCCCACCAAAACTGAGAGAAGGGCATTTTCCGTCTTGATGCTTACATTTCAAAGAGTTGGTTTCCAGGTTTTTGTGGAAATATTCCTGTATTATAAAATGGGCAAGAGGCATATTGAGTTTTTAAAAAAGAGTTAGAAATATTTCAATGAATGGGAGGAACTACATGTTTTCTAAAGTAAAAGCTCTAAGAAAAGGAATAGAGAGAAATGCTTCACTTTTTACAGTGGAAAGAATTAATTTTTTCCCCTTATTTTTAATTTATATTTGCCCTTATGTAAGTCATTGCGCATCCGTGGTCCAGAGGCCAACATCTCAGTGGTGGCTTTCCATTCTTTGATCCCAGTCAACAGTTATAGGAGATACTCTTTCCTCCTAAGACTGCAGCTTCCTGACTTGCCAGCTTCCTGACTTGCCAGCTTCCTGACGATGACAGTTAACAGTCCTTTGCTGGGCTGGTTCTGCAGGGTTGATCTACAGCATCCTGGATCTTGTACATCCACCATTTCCAGTGAGCTTATATGTACCAAAGTCACGATATTAAATCCCTTTCCCCTTAAGTACCCAAAGTGGTGTTTGTTTTCTACAAATGAACTCCAACTAATATAAAATCTAATAAAAAATATTTCATCTAATGAGCCACAACTCTGTTTTAGGTGAAACTTCTTTAAGATTATTAGTTTAAACAGGAGATGTCCAGAATTTGATACTTAGATGATTTTACTATTGCAGTTAATACTCTAACATAGGTAAATACCTGTTAAGTTTTGATCATTTTATGGATAGTATAAAACAAATGAGACTTAAGTGTGTTCTTAATTAGTTTGGGAAACTTAAAAGGCAAATTTCCTTTGCAGGGATTTTCTTTTTTCTTTTAATTCTTTCTTCTCTTCCTTTTTTTTCTCCTTCATGTAATAAAAGAAATGCAATTTTTAAGTTAGGTAGTCCAAAATACAGTGAAATTTAAAAATAGAAGGGATATGACCTACTTGGGATGTTCTCTTTCCCAAATTTTAAGAAACAATCCTGTTTCATATAATATTCAGTTCTCCCTACTGTTGTAGACATATGTCAGTCTTCTCATCAACAAGTAAAGGGTGATTGTCTTTGCCTTGAATCTGTGCTGACCTTATCATTTGCATTGGCCAGCGGAATGTGACAGAAATGATCGCAAATTCTTATCTAGCCCTTAACTTAGTTAGTGTTAGTCGCTCAGTTGTGTCCGACGTTTTGTGACCCTGTAGACTGTAGCCGACCAGGCTCACCTGTCCATGGAATTCTCCAGGCAAGGATACTGGAGTGAGTTGCCATTCCCTTCTCCAGGGGATCTTTCTGACCCAGGAATCAAACCTGAGACTCCTGCACTGCAGGTAGATTCTTTACTGTATGAGCCATCAGGGAAGCCACAAGGGTCCTGGCAAATTCCACTTTTGCTTTTTTGGAAGTCAGCCCCTGTTAAAGAAGTCTGACAATCTTGCTGAAGAAAAAAGACACTTGGGAAGAGCTCCAGGGATGTGAGACTATGAAGGGCAACACCCAGCCGCCAGCAATTCCAACTGGTTTCTGAGGTGCCAGATGTCTCTAGGTCTTTGCATCTGCTGTCCCTTCACTGGAAAGACCTTCATTCTCTCTTTTCCTAACTCCGTCCATCCTTCTAGACACCATTCAAGTGTCACTAGTTGTAGATCTTTCAGAGAAGCATGAAAATGGGATAATTATCACCCAGTTCTTCTAGGGATCCTAGCCTGGTGGTGAAGTGAGAGAAATTGGAGAGGCTTTGCTTATAATTAAAATCCTCTTATACATATTTATATTTAAAAAATGATTATTAATTGCTAGTTCTACTAGTGCAAAATACTAATACAACTAAATATTAGTCATTAATAGGAATAAATGTTATATATTGTAATGTAATGAATTATGTATGGGAAATTTGGGTAGTTAATATTTGAAATATATTAATAGTAATACATTTATGTTTGATACACAGAAATAATGATTTCATAATACTTATTATTACAAAGAGAGTTTCCCAGGTGGCTCAGTGGTAAAGAATCTGTCTGCCAAGGCAGGAGATTCAAGTTTGATTACTGGGTTGGGAAGATCCCCTGGAGAAGGAAATGGCAACCTGCTCTAGTATTCTTGCCTGGGAAATTCCATGGACAGAGGAGCCTTGCAGGGTTGCAAATAGTCCATGGGGTTGCAAATAGCTGGACATGACTGAGCAAACACACACACACATTATTACAAATAGTACTTTACCTCTTAACAATAGTAATAGGTATTTAGTAAACAACAGTAATTATTGAGAGCTAAAGTGCTAAATATTATAAAACAATGAACAATATTTAGACAGTTAATATTACTTGTAATTGTACAAAATATTTATTTTCTGTAGCTCTATTTACAAACCCAAAATTCACAGATAATTCACTTCAATTCTAAAATATCATGCTTTATTAGTAATGTAAAATTTCAGCTTTCGTTAACTAACATCTGAAGTTTCGTGCTGAAATGCCTGTGCGTTAGTTTGAAGCAGCTTCTGTTTATAGTGTCTAGGACTTTTCAAAAGATCTTATAGCCAACAAAGGAGCATAATTATGTTAATATAGCATAATGCCCCCTACCATGGTATGTCTTAGTGAAAAGGCTAAACAGGTGTCATATAACTGATACAACACAGAAATAAAGTCAGGGGAAAAGCAGGAACACTGTCCCATGCAATCTTACTGGATCGTCACTTGGTTCTTAATGCCTTTGTAAACAGATGTCATATACCATGCCTCTCAATGATCATAGTATTTACAGAAATAATGACATGTCAGTGAGGAATATCCCTACTTCTGATTTCTCCTGTCTGTTTCTAGCTGAACGTCGATGCTGTTCTCACTGAGTCCATTTGCCAACCAGGAAGCCTGCTCCTGCTGGCAATAAAGAGATGAGTGCAAACTCAATGAGCTAATAATGCCAAGGATAAAGTCTTCCTGAACTTCCCACCAAAGTGCTCTTGTCTTTTTTTTATTTTAGTTATTTTTGATTCTCTAACTCACTAGAAGAAGAGATGCTAATATTAGTAAGATATTTTAAATTCCACTACCCACTCCAGTGTTCTTGTCTGGAGAATCCCAGGGACGGCGGAGCCTGGTGGGCTGCCGTCTATGGGGTCGGGGTCGCACAGAATTGGACATGATTGAAGCGACTTAGCAGCAGCAGCAGCAGGCTCCAAGAAAATGTTTCCTCGCTAGGCCAATAGAAATCCAGTAATGTGCTTAGTCACTTAGTCGTGCCTGACTCTTTGTGACCCCGTGAACTGTTTGTTTTAAGGCACAGAAAGATTCAAACTAGGGGAGGTAAGTTGGGAAGGGAGGCAGCAATCATTTAGGGCATTAGAAGAAACAAATTTTAAAGAATATACACCATGATCAATTGGGAATTATTCCTGGAATGCAAGGATGATTCAACATTGTTGTTATTGTTTAGTTGCTAAGTCGTGGCTGGCTCTTTGTGTCCTCATGGACTGTGGCACGCCAGGTTCCTCTGTCCATGTATAACTGAGGAGTTCTTCAAATAGCTTCCATGCAGAATTAAGAGTTTATGAAAGGTTAAGTAATAAATACAAGCTAATTTGAAATTTATACATATATACATATATATATATATATTTATTATTACAATTCAACATGACCACAAAAACTATATGCAATCTAGTCCACAAAAGCTTTTTTAGGGAAAAGTATTTTATCATGAAAAGTATTTTTATCATTAAAAAATTGCTGGTCCCTGGTAATATTTAAAAGCAGATCACCCAGCTTATTTTATTATCATATTTAAACTCTCAAAAAACTGCACATCCTCTGATTGCCTGCACTCAGAGTGGACCACTCCTTCTGCCCCATCCTTGGTGGCCACTAAGGGATTTTACGATTCAGCAAATAAAGGCATAAAATCCCTTAGTAGCAAAAAATATGGGACAGTGAGAGTGATCCACTGTGACTGTGGCAATAATGAGATATGTTGTCTAACGAGAGCTTAAAAATCAGCGAGGTGGTCTACATTTGAATATTACCATGGATGAGCCACTAAAAAGAAAAAAAACAACTTCATGATAAAATACCCTTCCTTAAAATAACCTTTTGTGGTCTAGATCCTATAGGTTTTATGGTTAGGTTGAGTTTTAATAATACATATATTTTAAATTAGCTTGTGTTTATTACTCATCCTTTCATAAACACTTAATTCTGCATGGAAATTATTTGAAGAATTGCTCAGTCATACACTTGGTCTCCTACAAACATGCAGATTCACGTATGTGTATTCAATTTTGCAGGTATGGTTGTGATGTTTTGAGTTCACATTGGGTACAATTTGCCTCTCTGCATATCCCTCAGTATAAATAATAAAAGATACTATAGTTTTTCTTTTTTGTGTGCTTAGAATCAGGAGAATGCAAATTAAGATTAAAAGGAGATAACACTAAACCCCACAGGAATAACTAGAATTTAAAATAACTGAGGATGCCAAGTGTTGACAGGGTGCAGAACACTGCAGGATAGCTTTGAGAAAATTATTTTTTATCTATAAGAGTTAAACATATTCATACTCTATGGCCCAGCAGTTATATCCCCGCATTTAACAAAAATGCAAATAAAAGAGATAGTATAGAATGCTGGAAACAATATCATTTGTAACTGGAAACATTTCAAAGAGTTGAATCAATAAACAAATTGTAGTAGATTTATACAACAGAAAAACACACAGTAACAAAGGAAACACTGCTTTTCTCAAAACCTGGATGAATCTCATAAATATAACGTTGATCTATGAAAACCTTATACAAGATGACACATAATTTATAATTCCACTTAAATAAAATTCAAAAACAGGAAAAACTGGTCGGTGGTGTTAAAATTAGGGGCAATTAGGGCAGCTTAAATATGGTCGGGAAGGGGTATGAAGGTGCTTTCTGAGGTTGTAGGAATGTTCAATTTTTGACCTAGCTGGCATGCACATGGATGTTTGCCCTTTGTGGTAGATCAGTAAATTGTATCTTTATGATCTGTATACCCTTTTGAGTGTATAATTCAACAAAATTTTTATTGAAAAACAGCTAACCATTAAGATATTATCGACAGATCTCACAGGCATTGCATTTTAGGGATATGATATACAATCTGACATGGGTAGACTCATGAATTTAGCTGTAACACATACAGACGAAGTTCCCTTTAAGAAAACCTGAAACAAAGAAATCCATATTTACAAGAAAAATAAATGAAGAGCAGCATTATTTATATAGTATTCAATGCACCCTTTAAGAAATGACTCTCTCTCTTTCTTGGTGCATTGTAATGTAGTGTGATTTTCAAATATTTCATTTTAACATCCAGAAAGAAGTCCAGGTAATTTTTTACAGTTCTCTAAGTATTCCACCTTCCACCTCCCATCTATATGTTTCTCTTCCCTGCATATTTATCATGTGTGTGCTCAGTCATATCCGATTCCTTGAGACCCTGCCAGGCTCCTCTGTCCATGAAATTTTCCAGGGAAGAATACTAGAGAGGGTTGTCATCTTCTACTCCAGGGGATCTTCCCGACTCTGGGATCAAACCCACATCTCTTGTGTCTCTTGCATTGGCAGGTGGATTCTTTACAGTAAGTGCCACCTGGGAAACCCTGCATATTTATATTATGAAACTCTAATAAAATATCATCACCATCTTTAGTATCATCATCATCATTATCATTATTCCATTCCTTAACAGCAATGAAGAGCTTTTTTGGATTGTGCAATAAGCATCAGAGTTTAAGAAGGTAGATATAAGACTCACATTGCACATGAGCAAGCAGGCTCAGACTGGCTGTAAGATTTTCATCATATCCCACTGCTTATATGAGATGAAGCTGCACTATAGTCTGATAGTCTGTTCATTAGCCCTTGATTGCAGACTTAGTCAAGTGCCTTCGTTGAGAGCCACTGAGACCGATATGGTCCAAAAGAGAGAGACAGAAAGAAACAGAGAGAGATGTAAGGAAGGAGAGAGTTGGGGAGGGAGGAGAGGTTGGACAAGGGGAAGGAAAAAGAAAATCAAATGGAAAAAGTCAAAATACATATATCAGAAGCATATTTGGTACTCAAGTATTAACCAAAGTCTGGAGCATTCATCTTGGAAAGCTGGCAGTTCTAGGCAGCTCCCCAGGCTTGGCAGTGGGAACCATGATACAGAAACAATCTGGTCTTTGTGCTGCTGCTGAGATGACTCTGAAATCCAAAAAGATTTGTTACTTGCTCAGGATTCAGAGTTCCAGGAAGGAAGCCTGATGGGCTGAGTTTGGGTTTTATGCCCACTACACTAAGGGGTCAGGAAGGATTTGAGTCCCTTCATTCCTGGGTGGAGGCAGTCACAGTTGGGGAGTTTCCCAAAAGGGATATTTGAGTATCCATGTGTACATGATAAGTTGCTCCAGTTGTGTCCCTCTGTTTGTGACTCTATGGACTGTAGCCGGCCAGGCTCCTCTGTTCATGGGGATTCTCCAGGCAAGAGTACTGGAGTGGGTTGCCATGCCCTCCTCCAGGGGATCTTCCTGACCCAGGGATCGAAACTGTGTCTCTTTCGTCTCCTGCATTGGCAGGCAGGTTCTATACCACTAGCGCCACCTGGGAAGCCTCATTAGAGTATGGGACTTCCCCTAATGGGAAGGTATGGTGTTGACTGGCGTGAGCTGTTGAAAGATGGAGAGTCTAAGAATGGCAAACATCTTCAGCAATACTCATTTTCTTACTGGAGAAAAGACCACATAGATGAGTCATGTTAGCAGCTGACTAACACAATCAAGGTGAAAGGAAGTCTGAGGGATGGTGTAGGTAGAACACAAGGTTATAATGAACTCCACAGATATTCAAGGATGAAATGACCCTGTGCTCCTCGTGGGTGGTTGGAGCTCAGTGCACAAATGCTTTAAGCTGAGCCCACCACTTGCTTATCTGACTAGGTTGACTCAGTCCTAACTATTGAAATACAAAATAAGCCTGCGTGTCAAGCATTGTAAAGACATAATGGGGTGAAAAAAAAAACAATCAAACAGAAAACAATCACAACAGAAGAGCTAGTAGATGCCCAAGAGGATATAAAAGAGCAACCAATAATGCTGTGGCAACAAGTTGAGGCTGCTGCCAGTGTAGCAATAGTTTAGGAAAACAAGAGGAATATTAAGGGAATGTATTTGTCTGTTGCACTTTCCAGGTGGTTCAGTGGTAAAGAATTTGCTTGCAACACAGGAGATGCTGGTTCAATCCCTGGGTCGCGAAGATTCCCTGGAGAAGGAAATGGCAACCTGCTCTGGTACTCTTACCTAGAGAATCCCATGGACAGAGGAGCCTGGTGGGCTACAGTCCATCGGGTCTCAAAGAGTCAGACTCAACTGAGAAATGGAACATGCATGCATGCATTTGTTCATTAGGTTTGGGGAGCTGTGATACTTCAGTATAATTTTCAATATGATCAGTGGATTTTTAATACAATCATGGTTGTGATTATTGTGTGTATGTATTAGTTTGCTGGGGCTCTATTGACAAAATATTAAGAACTAAGTGGTTTAAACAACATAAATTTATTTTCGCACAGTTCTGGAGGCTAGAAAGTAAAGATCAAAGTTATGGTGAGATTGGTTCCTTCTGAGATCTCAGAGCACAGATCTGCTAATTATTCCTTTCTGTCCCAGTTTCTGCTGGTTTATTGGCCATCTCTGGCATTCCTCAGCTTGTAGATGCATCTGGATCTCTGTCTTCATGTTCACAGGGCGTTCTCTGTGTGTGTCTGTCTTCATCCAAATTTCCTCTTTATATTAGTAGTAGTCATAGTAGTGTTAGTCACTCAATCATGTCTGACTCTTTGTGACCCCATGGGCTGTAGCCTGCCAGGCTCCTCTGTCCATGGGATTCTCCAGGCAAGAATACTAGGGTGGCTAGCCATTCCCTTCTCCATGGGATCTTCCCAACCCAGGAATCAAACCCAGGTCTCCCACATTGCAGGTGGATTCTTTATGGTCTAAGCCACCAGGGAAGCCCCTTTACATTAGTACACAAGTTGTTTTGGATCGCAACTCACCCTAATGATCTTATTTTAATCTGTCTTTGGAAAGACCCTATTTCCAAATGAGATCACATTCTGAGGTACTGGGAGTTAGGGCTTAAACATATCTTTTAGGGGGACACAATTCAACCCATAACAAGGAGAATGCTTGTTATTAGTCATTAGTAATACTTTGTAGCTTGTAGTACCTTTTCCTGGGGGCCCAAAACCATGATCCATACTGTTTCATGTAGAGGAACAGCTTGGTTTGGGAGAAGGTCAATAATGTTACTAGCCTCAAGACAATGCGAGGGAAGTAGATATTTCATCTTGAGGTCTGACCTTTACTAATTCTGCTAAATTCTTAGTGTCAAGTTTACTGTAAAGTACAAAGTCCCTTCATAGAAAAGTACTGACTTTGTCATATTCTATTGAACATATTCATTGCGTTTAGAGGTTTTATTTCCTCCATTTCAATCTCAGTTTTTCAAAACTTGTATAAGATTTTGCTACTGTTAAAATGTTTTTGGTTTTTAAATATGATATCACTGATATGGAGGTCTTCTAGGTTTGGAATTTAGCAATGCTAACTAACATCAGGAACACTTTGCATTTGGAAATTTTCTGTTTCAAAAAGCACCAACTTTCAAGAGTTCTGGCTGCCTTCTTAATTATTTTTGAACTCAACAAGTGCTCTTAAAAGGAAGTGACTTGTTCTTTAACTCTCTTTCTACCTGACTGATTGTATACTATGGCTTTCGGCAGTTTTTTTTGGATGGGCTTGATAGCTTTACAAATAAATCCTTAATGATCTTTACAGTCTATTCATTTTCTCCAGAAATGTGCTGAGGTGTGCAGATAGTAAAAGTGGTGTGATAACGACTGAATTGGATGGCGAATGGAGTCTTCTCAGGTATCAGCCAGCCAGTAGGACCCAGGCTTTTCCCGGGGCAACAGAAAGTTGCTCTGTGGGCCAATAGCAAGGCTGAGAAATGGCCTGATCGCACCGAGGGCCAGTGCTGATGGCACCCCAGCGCTGCCAGGCCAGCCAGAGCCCGGGCAGAGCCCCGCCCCGACTGCTGACAGCGCAGAGCAGCGTTGACAAAGGCTCCCTGTTGGCTCAGGACATAGACCTCCCACAACTACAGATGAAACAGAGGGAGATTAACACGCATTAGAAGCTAAGCAAATAACTTAGGGGACAATATTTTTAAATGCTTAGATATCTAGATCCTGACCTTTTAAAATTCAGTGCCAAGGGATGCACATATGATGCAGGAGAAACTCTTAGTCCTGTGCAGTCTGTGCTGAAATAGCCCCTGCCTCCTGCAGGGCTCAGGGTCTAAATCTTACTTAGCTATCAATTCGCTTAGCCAGAAGTATGCCAAATAATTTGTACATGGAGAGGGACGGGGGAGCCCAGAGTTTCACTGACCAGGGAGGGAATTGAGGATGAGAATTCGGAAACTGAAACCATGATTTCTTTTTCCTATTCTTGGCCCCCTTGGTGGCCTTCTGCAAGTCTGAAGCAGGAAATTCCCTTGTAACAACAGAGGGACACAGTATGGCCTAACATTGTTTCTTATGAATAGTTGTCTTTATCCTTTTGAATTGGAAATGCTTCTGTAACCTATTCATACTGTTCATGGGGTTCAAGGGGTTCATGGGTGCTGGAGAAGACTCTTGAGAGTCCCTTGGATTGCAAAGAGATCAAACCAGTCAATCTTAAAGGAACCCCCCTGATTATTGATTGGAAGAACTGATGCTGAAGCTGAAGTCCAATACTTTGGCCACCTGATGTGAAGAGCTGACTCACTCGAAAAGACCCTGATGATGGGAGATTGAAGGCAGGAGGAGAAGAGGGTGACAGAGGATGAGATGGTTGCATGGCATCACCAACTCAATGAACATGAGTTTGAGAAAGTTCTGGGAGATGGGGAAGGACAGGAAAGCCTGGTATGCTTCAGTCTGTGGGATTGGAAAGAGTTTGACATGACTTAGTGGCTGAACAACAATTGTAAACTATTACGCTAACAGAAAATGTATTAATAGGTTGTGAAAGCCAGATGTAAAGAACAGACTTTTGGACTCTGTGGGAGAAGGTGAGCATGGGATGATTTGAGAGAAGAGCATTGAGACATGTATATGACCATATGTGAAAGAGATCGTCAGTCTAGGTTTGATGCATGAGACAGGGTGCTCAGGGCCCGTGTACTGGGATGACCTTGAGGGATGGGATGGGGAGGGAAGTGGGAGGGGGGTTCAAGATGGGGAACACATGTACACCCATGGCTGATTCATGTCAGTGTATGGCAAAAACCACTACAATATTGTAATTAGCCTCAAATTAAAATAAATAAATTAATTTAAAAATAGGTTATGAAAGCTAAAAGTGCACATTTTGGGGGTTATTAGATAAGAAGTGTTAACTACCTGTATAATATTGTTAACATTCAGTAAGTGCAGCTGAATTATGCAATAGATTATTTTATTATCTTTATGGTATGAATTTACATTTATCCCATAAAAAGAAAAGAAAAAGACTCCAGTTATTATCATCTCATATCTCTGAATTTGAACTATTGGAATGATGTGTGAAGTTGCTTCAGTCATGATCCTATGAACTGCAGCCTACCAGGCTACTCTGTCCATGGGATTCTCCAGGCAAGAATACTGGAGTGAGTTGCCATGCCCTCCTAAAGGGATCTTCTAAACCCAGGGATCGAACCCACGTCTCTTATGTCTCCTGCTTTGGCAAGTGGGTTCTTTACCACTAGCTCCACCTGGGAAGCCATTGGAACGATGGCCTTTGCTAAATAAGCAAAGTTAACCTTCGTGTACCTGCATTTTCCCTGGAGAATGGCATTTAGACCAGCATAGGATAACCATTAGTCCAAATCTGTTCTGGAAGCCAGTTAAACAGAAATAATCTCAGAAAATGAATATTCAGAAACTGATGTTCCCTTTACTCTGGGAAAGGAGTGCTTTGAGCAGCTAGGAGAGCAGCAGTTCTCCTGCTCCTTTCTCTCTGCATGGGTTCCTGTTCAGGTTGAAGAACCACATTACTTCACAGGGGATGATGCAGCAAATACCAGGAAGAAATGCTGGGACAGGGAAACAGGACAATGATCTACGAGCGGGAAAGCGTTGGTCACCACATGCTGCCGTCCTCTCTGCCTGCCTCCTAGCCCTCGTCTAACTCCTTGCTCGTGGGTGGCTCTTTCTCTCTTTCTTTGTGTCTCTCTGTTTTTCTCATTGTTTTGTTTTGTTTTGTTTTTCCCCAGTTTGGTCCCAAGAAAATGCGTCTCCCTTAATAATTTACACGTGGCACATGAAACAACCATTTCTACATTTTTCAGTATTCTAAAAGAATAAGAATTCTGATGCCTTCATCCTCTAAGCAGACGTTCTTGTGGATGAATAATGTCACTTGCCATATGAGTAAACAAAATATGTTTCAGCCACCAAACCAAGAGCCAAACAGCTGCCGTGCCCCAAAGGTGGGCCTTGAATGAACTTAGGGTGGAGACAAAGAGGCTGCCGCCACCAAGCCATCAGCCACTGCCCCAACAGTGCACCCCAAGGGCGTTCAGGATGGAAAAGAACAGGTTACTGGCCCTATATAGATAAGACGCCAAAGGAATGATTTCAATGAGCCCAGACTCCTGTAATCTTTCCATACACAGAAAAACATTAAACTCACTAACTTGAAATATCTGGTTTTTCTTTAATTAGCAGTAATCTTTTGATGTTCTGGCCACCTGGTTTTTGTTGCCGAAATTCCTATATACCCTGGCTGCTCACTTATCCCTTTGGAACTGTCCTTCAGAGCTGAGGGACTGTCTTCTGGGCTTAAGTTCTCAGAAAGTTCACCAAATAAAAAATAGTTCTCAACTTTTAAGTTATGCATTCTTTTTTCAGTTAACATTCCCAATAATTTAAATAGTTTCTAGACTCACTCATGGAGGTGCTAGATATTGAAAAATCTCTTGCAGAGTGTATATAAGCCCTTACAGAGCAGTCTCATGACCACAGCCTTTGATACACATTACTCAACACAACTTGCCTTGGGCATGTCAGGCACTGGGATGTTGATAACAGTGTTGGGAAATGCTGTAGAGATGCAGTAAGGACCAATGAGCTTTCCCAAGGAGTGCCCTGTTTCTAGGCTGGAGATCACGACTCAGTGCTAATCAAAAGGCTGAAAAGACCCAAGGGAAATAGTTTCAGAAAAATTTCAGAGAATAATTCTTTAGAAACTCCTGAGACTAGTTTCTAAATTCATAATGCTTTCACCGAAAGATCTGATTGTTGGCACTGTCTGTTTCAGAAATGCAACTGCCTTAGCAGAACTAACTAACTGGGCATGTGGAAACTTTTTTTTTTAATGTGGTGCCAATTATAAGAATTTGCCATTGTCAGTCATTATACATCATGAAATGTCAGTAAAAAAGGAGCAAATATGAAAAGTGACCTGTGAGCTTGTTTTGACAAAGTTGTCATAATAAGTAAGGGATTTTTTTTTTTTTTAACTACTGAAAATAACAAGTTTAATCTTATGTGCATGTCAGTAAGAAAGCTGGTGAGGAAGTAAGGAAGGATGAATGCCTCAGATTAGCAGCAAACCACAAACATTCAATCATGTACAACCCTGTGTAACTCAACCCTAGAGTTTCACTTCTTAGTTTGAGGAGACAGGTTTCTTGAAAGAAGTGTGTTCAGGCCAGACACATCAAGAATAAGAAGGAAAGTCATCTCAGGGGGAATTTTTATAGCAAGGGGGTTACTTGTTGTTGTTTAATCTCTAAGTCATGTCCAACCCTTTTTCAACTCCATGGACTGTAGCCCACCAGGATCCGCTGTCCATGGGACTTCCAAGCAGGACTACTGGAGTGGGTTGCTATTTCCTTCTCCAGGGGATCTTCCTGGACCAGGAGTCTTCCCAGATCGGGGACTGAACTGTTGTCTTCTGCACTGGCAGGCAGATTCTTTACCACAGACTCGCCAGGGAAAACCCTAAGGGGGTTACTGCCACTATTGTTAAGCACCTACTATTTATCAAGCACTGTTCTTAGCACTTCGCATATTTGATCTCCTGTGTTCTTCACAGATCTATAAAGTTGGTAAAATTATCTCTGAATTTCAGATGCTTACCATCAGGAAGTTAGGTAAATTTTGCAAAGTCTCACAGACAGTGACTTCAGAGAGTCCCATTCCATTCTGATTCCAGATCCAAAACTCACACTTCTGCTTCCTCCACTTTTAGGTGAGCAACAGGGGCACTCAATAAAGGAGAGGTGGAATCCCAGGAGGGCTGCCCGGAAGATGCCTGAATGAATGAAGGCAAAACCTAACTGCTGGGCCATGGAGAGAACCTATCTTTAAACCACCCAAATCCCCGGCAACAAACCCAAATCACAATGGTATTAGCTCACCACCTCAGTTCCTGGAATTCATGCGAACTCCAGTTTCATCTTGTTTCTCTGATCTTGTTTAGCATCTCATCTTGGCTTCCAGTCATTGCCCTTCACTTCCTTACATTCCTGGTTTCTTCTCTCTACACCTCCTCATGTGCTCCATTGGATGGAATTCTGTGATTCTGATTGGTATGTTTCAGCTTCTGCCTTTCACTCATGAAACCTGTGGGCCAGGCCTCTTGCCACACAGATCAGATCTTGGCCCCAGGAAGGCATCATGTTCAGAGATGTGTTTAGCTAATAGTAACTGTATTTGGACATTTCCTAAACGTTGTTAAGCTATTGCTTTTCAAGTTGGTAAAGCCATCTTGTGTTTCATTTCATTCATTCCATTTTACTTTTAATTTAATTTTATGGTAAATCATTAAGTTTGGTTCTCTGTCAGTTTAATCATTTGATGACTTAATTCTTTCCTCATTTCCCACTGGGGAGCTTAGGAGTGATGGTTCAACAAGGTTCAGCTCAGTGGTTCTTTCCTTTAGTTGAGCTACTTCCTGCAAATAGAAGTGGAACTCCTGAGTCAGACCGTAGACATGTGTGGCCGGGGCATGGGACACAAAGAGGCATTCTATTTGGGTGGCTGGGAGAGGTGGTGCTATGGTTCCTATGGTTCAGCTGGGTCAGGACAGTCTTATTTTGTTAGCAGGACTTCCCCAATGCTCACCTGGGGCCAGCCTGCAGCATCTCCCTCTCTAGGTCATGTAGAAGGAAGTGGAATTCAGAGCCTTTTAAAATCACTTATTTCCCTTTCTTTACAGAAATCCTATGTGAATATTTTGAGAATTAAGAGTTTTAAAGAAATGGCTGTTAACAGCCTTTAGAAAAATGCCCAAATATAGTCGTGATGAATAAATACGTTTTTCAGAACGCAGTTAATATTTACCATTTCAAGTGGAAACCAGCTTATATCAGTTTTTATTTCAAGCTTTTAAGCATCATCTTCATTTTGCTAAACCTTTAGCATCTAAATTTAATATTTTTTGGATTTCTGGCTGGCTTTCTTATTTTTCCTCACAATTTTATATTGATCATGACTAAATATCAAATTATTTTGAAGAACAAATTGCCAATCCATTAAAGTGTTCACTGTGAAACATCCTTACTGCCTTTCTGGTGATTTGAGCTGTTTTATGTTTTTAAGTAGAAATTTTCTACAAACCATAACCCATCTTTCTGTTTTTCTGAAATTCTTGATAGAAACTAAAATATTAGCATTTTATGCCTGATAGCACTCTCTATTAATTCTGATGCTCTTCAAGTTTAAATTTAATTTAATGAAAATTCAATTTAATTCTAATTATAAATGAATTTTAATTAAAAATTTAATTTTCTGCATTTTACAGTGTAAATTAGTTAAACTAAAAATCAGCTGCTGAAAATGTAAATTAAGGCTGATGTGCCATTTGGGGAATTGATAAAATGATTCTAAGTGTGCTTACATTTTGGAAATAGCTTCATTACAAAACACCTAAAAAAAGCGAAAGTCACGTGCTGAATGCCAAAAAATTTGATGGAAAAAGTGATTCATATTGGCATGTCTGGTGAATTTGTGATTTGTCACCATTTTAGCATTGTTTTAGGATTATTTTATCAGGTAGCCAATCAAATTCAGTTTAGCCAATATGCAAAAGGATATATTTGATTACATGTAATAAAAATATTTTCATTAAAACTACAGTTTGTAAATTTTGGTCATTCTGCAAATTGACCATTTCAAGAATTGATTTTTAGTGAATTTGCCTGCCTCTGTATACAGGACTCTATAGTTAAAAACACAAGTAAGAACATTAATAATAATAGCAACATTTATTGTAAATAGACAGTGAGCCAGCATTGAGTGAAGTACTCTGCTGTAATTGTTTTCATCGAGTGCAAACAACTTTTCAAATTAAGTATTGTTATCATTTTACTAGCTTCTCAGGTGGTGCTAGTGGTAAAAAAAAAACAAAAAAACAAAAAACCCCGCCTGCCAGTGCAGGAGACGTAAGAGACACAATTTTGATCCCTGGGCTGGGAAGATCCCCTGGAGGAGGCCATGGCAACCCATTCTAGTATTCTTGCCTGGAGAATCCCAGTGGACAGAGGAGCCTGGCAGGCTACAGTCGACGGGGTCGCAAAGAATCAGACACTACTGAAGTGACTTAGCACATTATCATTTTATAGAGAAGGGATTTGGGGGTTCAAAGTAATGAATAATATAAACTGGCCCAGGGAGGAAGAATCAAGAATTCTTGTCTTAGTGGCCGGGTTGCTTAATAAAGTTCCCAAGCTGTGAAATGCAAGATGGAAATGACCCATCTCTGCCCTAGATCTGTATAAACCGAGATGAGGAAAGAGATTGCTCCTGCTTCACTGCCTAAATAGAAAGAGCTCGGCAGCTGCACAGATTTCAGCATCCGGGGCAAATAGCAGGTGGGCTGAGATGGTTTCCAGCGCACTAACTGCGGAGGAGGTGGGGGTAGCAGTAGAGATGACACAGGTAATGTGTCTGAATAGGTCTGAGTAGGTCTGAGCATCTGAGCGGGTGACGAGTGTGAGCATCTAGCTTGCACGGGTTAGAGACTGGCCTCTCCTGGCCGTGGCCGCATCTCCACATTCAGCAGAGTCAGCTGCCTGCTGGTGCTGGAGCCTCAGCACAGTTCTCCATTCTTCCCCTATAAGGCCCTTAGGTCTGTTAGATTCAAAGGGATGGGCTGCGGCTCCTAGAGCAGCCTGGAACTGATTACTCTCTGAAAGGATGCCAGTCAGCCCTGCGCGGCTGGAAGGAAAGTGAGGTTTCTTGTCTTCTAACCTCAAAGGCATAGAACTAAAGGGTCTGTGTTCAAATCTGCTTCAAGCTGTCAGGGTCCACGGAACAAGAGGGATGCCTGTGGAGTGCTTCTGACTGACGTCTAGCAAGTTTTTGTTTGGGTAGATTGGGGTGAGATGTTTATGGGCTGAAATGTTGTATGAGTCTTGCTGCTGCTGCTAAGTTGCTTCAGTCGTATCTGACTCTGTGCGACCCCATAGACTGCAGCCCACCAGGCTCCCCCGTCCCTGGGATTCTCCAGGCAAGAACACTGGAGTGGGTTGCCATTTCCTTCTCCAATGCATGAAAGTGAAAAGTGCAAGTGAAGTCGCTCAGTCGTGTCCGACTCCCAGCGACCCCATGGACTGCAGCCTACCAGGCTCCTCTGTCCGTGGGATTTTCCAGGCAAGAATACTGGAGTGGGGTGCCATTATCTTAGGTTTTTATTAATACCAGCTAACAAGCAACCCCTCCTGCCTTTCCTGTCACTTTCTGTAACTGTCACTGACCAGCCTGCATGGATTACCCTGAATTTTTCTAGCCCAGGGACAGGTCTGAGTGTAAGTGGTGATTGCTGTGTACTCTGTCACTCGCGCCCTGATGCTGTTCCCCTTCTCCCCGTGCAGCTTCAGGGAGAATAGGGTTGAAGAATGAGGGGAAAGGGGCCTTGTGAGATTTCCTTTCCTTTCTGCTCAGGATGACATGATATCATCTGTCACATTATTTTCCTCTTTTAATCCCTCATCTCATACTCTTTTCAGATTGAATGTCTCTAATTAGTGAGATGGCAAGTTTTTATATGTAATTTTTAAATTGCATATACAATCTATTTCTTATATATCATTTATTAAAATTTTTTTTTATCATTCAGTAGTTTTTAATATATTCACCACACTCTATAGCCATCACAAAATTGTATTGTAAGCATTGTCACAATCCCCCAAAGAAACTCTGTTCCCATTAGTCCCCTTTCTCCTCTCTTCCCAAGCCCCTGGAAACCACTAATCTACCCTCTGTGCCTATTGATTTGCCTTTTCTGAACATTTCACAAAAATAGAATCACAGTATATGACTTTTTGCTTCTGGCTTATTTCACTTAACACGTTTTCTATGTTCTTCTATGTTGTAGCCTGTATAAGGACTGCATTTCTTCATATGGCTGAATAATATTCAGTGTATGAATATACTCTATTTGTTCATCCACTCTTCATCTGATGGAAAATTCACTTGGTTCCATTTTTTGGCTATCATGAATAATGCTGTTATAAATATTCATATACAGGTTTGTGTGGATGTAGTCTTTACTTTCTCTTGGGTAATACTTAGGAGTAGAATTCTTGGGTCATATGGTATAAAAATTCATATATATTTAATTTCCTGAAGAACTGCCACACTGTTTTCCCCAGTAGCTGCCCCATTTTACATTACCACTAGCAATGGTACATAGTGAAGCAAAATGATAAATTAGTGCCAAGTAAGGCAAGTAAATTACTGAAACTAGAAATGGACAATGTCATTAATGTGTGAGATAAAAATGAAAAAAACTACAACAGTTAGTGACTGCAAGGCAAGATGGGGGATGGTGTTGCTTAAAAGAATAAATAAAAAACCATCTTAATTCACTGATGTCAGTTAATAAAGCAGGATTTATTCACACAACAAACACTAAGCTAGAAAGGTGCCTTTCACATGCAAGAACAAAAGACTAGGAGAAGAAAGGATATCCTGAAATATGCTAGAAGCTTTCCTTTTTCTGTCAACCTGATAGATAAAAATAGGGAATTGCAAGGAATGCTTGTAAACTATTTTTGTTTTTATCAAAATTCCCCAGATGAACAGAGGAAATCAATATAAACAATAGAGAGCTCTGATAGGTTTAGGAAATGGAAAACAATGACAACAGTAAGAGCTGGACAGATCCAAACTGATACAGAAATGATGGAAAATTCCATCACCTTCTGAATATTTTAGATAGCATATTAAAAAGCAGAAATGTCACTTTGCCAACAAAGCTATGGTTTTTGTTTTTCCAGTAGTCATATACGGATGTGAGAACTGACCATAAAGAAGGCTGAGTGCCAAAGAATTGATGCTTTCAAATTGTGATGCTAGAGAAGACTCTTGAGAGTCCCTTGGACTGCAAAGAGATCAAATCAGTCAATCGTAAAGGAAATCAACCCTGAGTATTCATTGGAAGGACTGATGCTGAAGCTGAAATTCCAATACTCCAGTACTTTGGCCACCTGGTGTGAAGAGTCAACTCACTGAAAAAGACCCTGATCCCGGGAAAGATTGAAGGCAAAGGATAAGGGCACGCATGAATCAGAGCAAATTCCAGGAGACAGTGAAGGACAGAGAAACCTGGCATGCTGCAGTTCATGGGGCTGCAAAGGGGTCAGACACAACTTAGAGACTGAACAACAGCAACAACTGAATATTTACTATAACAAAGACTATAGACTACAGCAGAACATCTACTGCTAACAGTCAGTGCAGTGCTGAGTTAAAATGGCCTAATATCAATCAAATACACTAGTTAAATCTTTACCCCCATATCCAGGAGAAGCAGTCTTTCACAGGCATTTTATACATATAGGATCACCTAGAAAAGAGACATGCTCTGAGCTAAGTATGGAGAAGGCTTGATTAGGATTATTTACAAGCATTTTGATAGCTCTGGGGCATTAGTCTTAGCCAGAGGATGTTCTGCTTAAAGCCCTCAGAAGTTAACAGGAATTAATACAGTAAGTCAGATCTGTGACTCCAAATATAATCCTCCAAAACAGAATTATGTCCCAATTAAGACCACAGGGATGATTTCTAGAATGACAACTGAGATTCTGGTTCTCAACTCTGCATGTGACGAACATATTAGAAGTTCTAATGTTAGAACTCTTCTCACTACTTTCAGAGCCTATTTTGGATCTGTCGCACACAAATCTTTTGCAAAATTTCACTATATTTTGGCTTGCCACCCATATTTGTAGAGATTGGGTTTCAGTACATGTTACAGAGTCTCAAAATACCAATGGTTTAAACAAGATAAAAATTTATACCTTTTATGTAAAGTCCAGAGGTGCATGATGCAAGGTGGATATGGCAGCACTAATCCTACTAAGGCAGCACGCACCTACTAAGCCTGTAGGTGAGGTTACTGAGATTCAGGGAGCTAAGCTGAATACACTAATGAAATTAATTATTAAACTTTTGAGAAAATAATTTCTATTTTCACCATTATTGAATAATAATCACCTGTAAATGTATGATTTTGTCAGGTTCTCACAGAGATATGAATAATTAAAAATAATGTAAATTATTAATTAATGTAAAAGCCTTAGTAACATAAACTTTGGAGCAAATTCCTAAACTCCCAAAAATGAGAGGAAAGAAATATCCATCAAAAGACATAGTTCATAAAGAACAAATAGAGTTGAACAATCCACTGAAAGGAATCAAAGCAGAATAAAACTGAGGCAGAAGAATGAATAAGTGACCACGAAGACAGAAAGATGGAAATCACTGCTGCAAAACAGAATATAGAAAAGAGAATGAAAACAAATGCAGACAGCCTAAGAGATCTCTGGAACAGCATTAAACTCACCAACATCCCCATTATAGGGGTCCCAGAAGGAAAAGAGAGAGAAAGGACCCGAGAAAATATTTGAAGAGATAATAGCTGAAAAAATTCCCTGACATGGGAAAGGAAATATTCAACCGAGTCCAGGAAACACAGAGAGCCCTAAGCAGGGTAAACCCAAGGAGGAACACACTAAGACACATAGTAATCGAACCAACAAAAATTAAAGACAAATAAAATATTAAAAGCAGCAAAGGAAAAATGACAAATACCATACAAGGGAACTCCCATAATGCTACCAGCTGACTTCTCAATGGAAACTCTACAAGCCAGAAGGGAATAGCATGATATATTTAAAATGATGAAAGAAAAAACCTACAACCAAGAATACTCTACCCAGCAAGACTCTTATTCAGATTTAATGGAGAAATCAAAAGCTTTAAACACAGGCAAAAATTAAAAGAATTCAGCACCTGCTAACCAGCTTTACCACAAATGCTAAAGGAATCTATCTAGCCAGGAAACACAAGGGAAGGAAAATACCTGCAAAAAATAAACCCCAAAACAATTAAGAAAATGGTAATAGGATCATACATATTGATAATTGCTTTAAATGTAAATGGATTAAATGCACTAATCAAAAGACAGATTGATTGGGTGAATGAAAATATGTGTATGTATGCATTTTCACATAACATATCACTCCACTTAACCCCCTAAATTATATGTACTTATTTTATGTTATTAGGTTAATCATGTTTCCATTATGGCTTACAATTGTAATTATCTTTTATTTTTTTTTATTGAGTATGAAAACTGATAAACAGCTTTTACTATTGTGCTTATGTAACTATTATTCATTTTAATACCATTTAAGATTGGGCAACAGAAAATAATAGAATTCTACATCACTAAAACTACCATTTAATATGTAGTCACTTTTTAAAATCCAGATGCACATTAGAATTATCTTGGGATTTTTTTTTAAAATAAAGGACATAGTTCAGAGGATGAAATTGATATTTAATATAATATTGTTCTAATGAACTTATCTACAAAATAGAAATAGACTTACTGATGTAGAAAAGAAATTTATGGTTATCAAGGGGTGAGGGGGGGAGAGACAAACTGGGAGACTGGGATTGACATATACACAGTACTTACACAATATTATGTATAAAATAAATAATTAATAAGGTCCTACTGTATAGCACAGGGAACTCTGCCTAATACTCTGTAATGGTCTATATGGGAAAAGAGTCTAAAAAATAGAGACTATATATATATAGCTGAGTTGGGTTTCCCTGGTGGCTCAGTGGTAACAAATTGCCTGCCAATGCAAGAGATGTGGATTTGATCTCTGGGTCAGGTGAATTCCCTGGAAAAGGAAAGAGCAACCTATTCAAGTATTCTTGCCTGAGAAATCCCATGGACAGAGGGGCTTGGCAGGCTCTTTGTAACCATGGCGTTACAAAGAGTTGATCACAACTTAGCAACTTACAAGGAATAAACAATAACAAATCGCTAATTCACTTTGCTGTCCATCTGAAACTAACACAACATTGTGAATCAACTATACTCTGATAAAATTTTTAAAAATAAAGTATAATATTGTACTTTTCATGCATGCAAAAGAGCCAGTCAATATTTAAGTATAGTTATCTAACTATGAACATTTAAAAGAAAAAAAGAAAGAAAATGAAACAAACTATTAACTGTTTTTCACCATTTATTTCCCACACTCTCATCTCTTCATAGTTTAGTGGGCAAGATATAATTTTTGGGGGTAAAATCTAGTGAAGAAGCCCACCAGTCTGGCCATCAGGGCTGAATCCAGGACATCGATTAGCTAATAATTATATTTATATTTTATTCTCATTTATTTCTAAATTATTAATTTAAAATAATTTCTCATTTATTACCAGGTTATATTTATTCCCATTTATTTCTAAATTAGCTTCTTCTTTCCAACATATTCTTCCAAAAGAATATTTGGAAAATATTTTATCTGCTTCTATTGTTTAAGGAACATTTTCTTTCTTGCTTTGATTGAGCAATGAAGAATACATCATCAATTTAAACAAGACTAGGGATAATCTAACCATGAAGCTAAAATAACTGCTGACCTTCTATCATTTTTGCATCTTCCACAGAATGACCTTCAGTCTGAAAAGTTCATTGTGAAAGTCAATAACAATTCCTGTCATTGCTCTGTGTCCCTGATCAGCACGCTCAGAAAAGAGCTAATGAGACTGAGGCCAGTGCACTAAAGATGTCATTTCTGGCACTTTTAAAGGGCACTTCTGTCAATTTTGCTGCTGTGGGCAACTATCCTTCCTTAGGATTACTAAGCTAAAACTGAACAATTTATGAAAAGTTGTCATTATTATAAAGTGACATTAAGATATAATAGCCTTTAAAATGTATTACCACATTCTTAACAAAAGTTACTAGGATGGCAAAATAAGGCAAGAAACAATAAAAGAATATGAACAGAAGGGATTTTGTAAGATGTGTAGCTGGTTTGTCCATTCTCTCGTTTTCTCTTTCCTTCTTTCTTTTTCTCCCTTCCCTTCTTCCTTCTTTCTTAGAAACTGGTTACTGAAAACCTGTTCCTGAATGATTTTGTAATGGCAGGACATGGTCTGGCAACATCCCAAATGCTTGAAAAGATTAACATGAGGAACAGGCTGGCAGCTTATTGAATTCATTTAAAAGACAGCAAATGTTATGGAATAAACAATCAAAAGTGAGCACCAGCTGGATTTTAAAGTAAAATTTCTTAATTAAAGACTGGTATTAATTGAACTAATTCTTCAATGCATAAGGGCCATTTTCACACTGCTAAAGTGCATTTAGTATAAGTTATGTCTTCTTATGCCCTCTCTTGAGAGATTGTAAAGAGCTTGTGACCTTATTTGAACAATTAAAATTCTCAGTACATGATCACCAAGATGTCCTTCTACGAAAGAATTTCACTTAAGTTCCAATTAAAGTGGGCTTTAATATTCATAAGAATACTGTTTTCTGAGTAAATCTATTATGCATAGTGCTGTAACAAGAATTAAATAAAGCCCAGAAGCTTAACATGTTATGGAAATTTTTCTTTCAAAAGCTGGAAATAAAAATAGAAATAATTTAATCTTTCAGTTCATGGAAATGAGCTTATAAAACTTCCAAACCACAAATGTTAAGGTATCTTTCACAGAAAAAGAGGAAATTAAAAAAAACTTGAGGTTTGGGGTTTTTTTCCGGTTAATTTTATGCAAATAACTTTTAAAACCTGAATAATATAAACAATATTTTGAAAAAAATAACTTACCAAAAATTTGACAGATAAAAAACAATGTAGGCAGATAGATTTCCAATGAAGAAATATAAAAGGTAATCCCAAAGTTGCTTTTGTTTCTTCAAATGCTTTGCTGGGAGAATTCTATCAAATATTTAGAAAACATTTAATTCCAATGTTACTTAAATTGTTTCAGATCTTAGAGAAGAAGGAAAGCCCCTAAGTGCATTTAATGGAGCAAGTAAAACATTTTTACCAAAGGAATGACAAAGATCACAAGCAAGGAAATTTATAAACAGACTCATTTATTAATAAAGTTCAAAATCCAAAATTAAATATTAGCAAACAGAATTCAGTAGTTCCCGAGAGGAGATCAAGATGGCAGAGTAGAAGGATGCAGAACTCATCTCCCCCCATGAATGTGTCAATCATATAGCTACATATGGAACAATTCTCACTGCTAACTAACTGGGGACTGGAAGAAAGATTCCTTCCTATATAACCAGGGTTATAAGAAAGAGCCACATGGAATCAGGTAGAAAGGGAAGAGAAGCAATCAGTTGGTGAACTGTGTCCCTGGGAAGGAAATCAAAAGAAGAGAAACATTACTTGGGTAGAGATTCTCCTTGGGGAGTGAGCAGTTAAAGCCACATATTGAGCACCCCAGCCCTGGGGTTGGACACAGGGGAAATAAGTCCCTTTGTTGGTTGGAGGGGCAGTGGGACTAACAGGAGGGCTGAAGGAAGCCTGGACTCCACTTGTGAAGAGTATGCATATGCTTGCTTATGCCAGGAACAGAGTGGAGAGGGCACATTGAAACTGCACACGATGGTGGTAGGTTTCCTGCAAGCTCCCTGGAGCGTGCTCCAGCCTGAGCTAAGCATCTGCTTTGGTCCCTGACTGCTTCAGAACATAGCTCCACACCATAGCAAGAGTGGCAGTGGCTGAGGGGAGAGCTCAGTTGTGAGGGACAAAGGCCGTTGAGACCTGGAGTGGCATCTGAGCCTGGTGGGGGAACAGTCACTACTGTCAAACAGGCAGCACCTCAGAAGCCAGGTCACTAAATGTGACCAGGGCAGCCGCAGTCCATACTTAGATCCATGCTGGACACTTGCACCAGTTCCTTTTGTTCTAGCACTACTCCTCTCTGGGTTGAGGTTGCTGATTCTGGGAGGAAAGGAGCACACACTTAAAGGGAACAGAGGGAGCTCAAACCCAGCACTCAGGACTTCTGCCCAGCAACTTCTCCCACCCTGGATAGGGTGCTGATGGCCACTGAGCAGAGGAGAAGCCTAGCCACAGCAATCAGACAAAAAATAAATAAATAAAAGACATATAAATGGGAAAGGAAGAAGTAAAATTTCACTGTTGCAGATACAACATATTAAAAAAAACCCTTACGTTTTCACCACAAAACTACTAGCACTGATAAAGGAACTTAGCAAAGGTTCATGGTATAAGATTAATACATAGAAGTCTGTTGCATTTCTTTATATTAACAAATATCAGAAAGAGAAAGTAAGCAAACAATCCTGTTTAAAATCACACCAAAAAAAAAAAAAAACCCCAAAATTTATATACTAAAAACCATGCTGCAGTATCAGTTTCTGGGTGAAAGCTTCTAGACACTGGCAGTTTCCATATACTTTCTCTCTCTCTCTTTTTTTTTAAAGAACTGAACCACCATACTGTGAGAAAGCACAAGCTTCCCATTAGAGAAGCTTGTGTAGATAGGAACCAATAGCCAGTAACAACTCTCCAGCCATGTGAATATGCCATGTTGGAAGCAGATCTTCCAGCTTCAACTGAGCTGTTTCAGTTGCATGGAGCAGAGATGAGGTGTCCTCACTATGTTCTGCTTGTAACTGAAGGTTTGTGAGTGCCATTATGGGCTGAATTAGCCCTGGTGGCTCAGAGGTTAAAGCGTCTGCCTCCAATGTGGGAGACCCGGGTTCAATCCCTGGGTCAGGAAGATCCCCTGAGAAGGAAATGGTAACCCACTCCAGTACTCTTGCCTGGAGAATCCCATGGACAGAGAAGCCTGGTATGCTACAGTCTACGGGGTCACAAAGAGTCGGACATGACTAAGCGACTTCACTTTCACTCTTTGAAATATAGCAATAGGCAACCAGAGCAGCCATGATTATTATTTTTCACCTCTTTTAGAAAGACAAAAATCCAGAAATTTTACAACACAAGGCTATGTGGAAATAGTTACTCATACACATTCCTAGGAGATAAGAATGTGGATTGGGGCAGCTGTGGAAGCACTTATTTTCCAGTATTTTTCTCTTTTCCTCTCTTTGTTTTTGGAATCATATGACTAATATATCTTTTCCACAAGTCTAAGTAGGATGAAAAAAACTTTAAAGTTTATGTAGGTTATTTTACTATGTAGGAAATTTATACATAGTATGTGTATTGACCTACAGAATTTATAAGACAATTTCACAAATATTGACTCATTTTATTAATCATAGCAATTCTGTGAAGAATGCATAACTAGGGTGATTATTATAACCTCCAATCACAATTTCAGAAATGAAAACTCTATTTGTTGATGGCATGGTCAGAATTTAAGCTGAGCAATCCTTTAAAAAAAAAAAAAAGAGTAGTTTGGCATAGTGGAAAGCAAACTAGAAATTAAAAAATCCAAGTCCTATTTCCAATTTTGTCTTTAATTCCTTGAATATTATTGGACGAAATGCTTAACTTATTTTGCATTTGATTTTATCATCCAGAGACCAGACCAGGTATGAAAATACCTACTGTTCTAACCTCCTCTGGAGAGTATTAAAGGGATAAGATAATACATGTGAAGATGCTTTGAAAATAAATAAATACAGAGTATCATTACCAGCAACTATAAACATAAAGGTAAAAAAGAACATGACTCTGCTTAAAGATAACAGACTCAGAATAAATACAGTGAATTTACAGTAATAATGATTTTGTTGAAGTTAAGTTGCTAATTTGTGTCCAACTCTTTGTGACTCCATGCCAGACTACAGCACTCAAGGCTCCTCTGCCCGCCACTATCTCCTGGAGTTTGCTCAAATTCATGTCCATATTCAATCCAACATGTAACTACAAAATTCCAGAAAGAGAGGATAGTAAAATAGGAGGAATTATCAAAGAACTAGAATAACAGTTCTCAAGGTGTGATCCAAGGACCTCTTAGGTCCTCTCTTTTCTTCTTATTAACCAAAACATCATATCTCAACAGTTAGAAATGGATGTCAATAGATAATATCTAGAGATAATTACTATTTAAAAACATGACTACTACAAGAAACAGGTAAATAAAGAGATTATCTATGGAGATAGGGATGCTGAGAGAATAAATTAGTCAAGGATCCTTTAAATTTCAGTATTACATATCTAACTAGATAGCTTAGTTAATAGTGAAAGTGTTAGTCACTCAGTCTTGTCTGACTATTTGCAACCCCATGGACAGTAGCCCACCGGGATTCTCTGACCATGGAATTTCCAGGCAAGAACACTGGAGTGAGTTGCCATTCCCTTCTCCAGGAGGTCTTCCTGACCAGGAATCAAACCTGTGTCTCCTGCATTACAAGCAGATTCTTTACCTTCTGAGCCAGTTAATACAGGCTTCACTATCATGAAGGAATTTCTCATGGTTACACTTTAGGAGACTGAGAGTTGGTCCTTCTTGAGGTTTGGAGGTGAGAATTATTGACACGACTGTAGTCTGCAGGTAGGTCCTACCAATGACCTCCATGCATTCCCCTCCGTGCAACTGTGAAAGGTTGTGTGTGTTTGAGGAACACTGTGTGTGTTATTCTCCTCGGTCTTCAACTATGAAGTGATTTAAATCCCTGCTAGATTTTCTAGCTCTTCTATCTTCCTGTCCCTGTCCCCCTCTCCAGCTCCTTGTTGGGTTGTCCCTTTATAACACCTTATTACAAACTTGAAACACACCAGCTGAAGTTATTTTTTAACAGTTTTATGTTTTTCCGATGGACAGGGAGGCCTGGTGTGATGCAGTGCATAGGGTCGCAAAGAGTCAGTCACGACTCACTGACAGAACTGACCTGAACTGAATGTTCTTCTGAAGAAGAACAATGGGACAATTTGTATTGAGGCAGGGTCTTGGAATCTCTTGCCCTAGTTTGTAGTGGAATATTTGGGGAAATCCAGGGCATTTCTAGAACAATCAAGCTCTTTAGATTGGGTCCTGTATCCTGAAAGCGGACATTAAATGATGATGTTAAGTGATGGACATTCTGGAATGGAAAGGTGGAAGTAGTGTAGAGACACTCAAGAGCCTCACACCCCTGTACAGACACGTGGGTCTACTGTTCCCTGGAACGATGGATGTCAGTCATTAACTTGATATATTTCACATGCTATCCAAAGAGGGGGGGTAAGGACACAAATATATTCTGCAGCATAGTAATTACAGTGTGACCAACCACCCTGGTTTGTCTGGGGCTATCCCAGTTTTAAGGCTTCCTGGCTGACACTGTTGGTAAAGAACCTGCCTGCCAATGCAGGAGACAGAAGATACGTGAGTTCGATTCCTGGATGGGGAGGATCTCCTGGAGGAGGAAATGGCAACCCATCCCAGTATTCTTGCCTGGAGAATTCCATGAATAGAGGAGCCTGATGGGCTATAGTCCACAGGGTTCCAAAGAGTCGGACACCACTGAATTGACTTAGCACCCACACACATACCAGTTTTAGCACTGAAAGTCCTGCATTCCAGGATACCCCTCAGTACTAGAAACATCGGGACAGTTGGTTATCTTATGATCCATGTCCAGTGAGGAGTCAACTGCCTAGAATGAAATCCCAACTCCACCAGGTATTAGCTGTTTGAATTTGTTGAAATTATTTAATTTCATATATTCTCAATTACCTTGAATGAAATGGGGATAAATCAGTACCTAAGTAGTGGGACTGGATAATAAATGAGTGAACACATGTAAAGAACTCATAGTGGTGCCTGCTGCTGCTGCTGCTAAGTCGCTTCAGTCGTGTCCAACTCTGTGCGACCCCATAGACGGCAGCCCACCAGGCTCTGCCATCCCTGGGATTTTCCAGGCAAGAACACTGGAGTGGGTTGCCATTTCCTTCTCCATTGTGTGAAAGTGAAAAGTGAAAGTGAAGTCGCTCAGTTGTGTCCGACTTGTAGCGACCCCATGGACTGCAGCCTACCAGGCTCCTCCATCCATGGGATTTTCTAGGCAAGAGTACTGGAGTGGCTTGCCATTGCCTTCTTCGAGTGGTGCCTAGTAGGTAGAAAACAATAATAAAGATTATCTAACAAAACCAATAGAAAAGTTACTCTTTTCAAGTAGAAAGATGATTTATTGCACACCAAAATAAAGAGTTGTATAAATAATATTATTCTGTTTTAGATATTGATGAGATCAAATAGGGCCAATGAATATTCTGAGATATCAGTTAGGTGAATAAAAGTCAAGTACTTATTTGGTTAATCCTATAAACTCTGCAGAAATAGTTGTTAGGAAAGGCAGCACTCCATATTCATCTGAGCTGTAGACAAAGCTTCAAACAATGTGGTGGTGGTGGTGTAGTTGCTCAGTTGTGTCCGACTCTTGCGACCCCATGGACTGTAGCCCGCAAGCTCCTCTGTCCATGAGATTCTCCAGGCAAGAATACGGGAGTGGGTTGCCATTTCCTTCTCCAGGGGATCTTCTCGACCCAGGAATCGAGCCCGGCTCTCCTGCATTGCAGGCAGATTCTTTCCCAACTGAGCGATAAGGGGTGTTATTAAAACACCCCAGTAATCAAAGCTACTTTCCTACCTGATTAAAAATATGAGATTAAGTTCATCTTGTGTCAAATTTGTATCACTGAAGTAGACATCATAAGCTATGTACTGTTCACAACAGAGGTAGTAAAACATAGAATGCAGTCAAATAGGGCCATGCATAACTGAGCTTGAATTGTTCTAGTATTTATTTTTTGGAAGGCAGCTATATGTTCACCACTGTATCACCAAGGCTGTTGCTTTAATATTAAGTAAATTCTAAGTCTTCTCGAAATTGATGGTTGTAAAAAATGTACAGTAGATATATCTTCTTTTTGGTGGGTTTTTTTTGTTGTTGTTTGTTTGTTTTTTGGTATTCAACATCTGAACATCTTTCTTCTTCTTGGGTAATCCCCCAGTATATGGGCATTGGTCCCACTCTGGAAGCGAAGAGGCCAGATTGTGCTTCCTCTTTCTCTGTTGTAGCTATAACAGTAGTCATCAGATCTTTGTGTGTGTCAGAATCACATGGAAAGTTTTTTTAAAACATAGATTATTCTTAGAGAGATTTGCCATAGTTTTGCTATAAGTTGTTTTGGTTTGTGCTAGTTCTTTGGAGAAGATGGGAAAAAAATTCTGTAACGATGTGTATCAGAATCACAACAGGCAAGTCTCATTGAACCAAAAAGTTCCTGATTAAACAAAACAAAACAAAACATGGATTGCTGGGGCCCATTCCCTGGAGGGATTGATAATGTAAATTTCTAACAATTTCCCAGGTGATATTGATACCACTGGTAAAGGATAACATCTGAAGCACTAATGAGTTAGAATATGCACACAGGACTCAGGTCAAACAAAGAGATGCATGTATCTGAGACTTGGGACAATGATGCACACCAGATCGACTGAGAAATTGTCTGTAAATAGAGCAGGCATGTCAGGAATCTAGTTCTGGCAACCTAAGTGTTCAACAGCAGGTTTTAAAGTAGATTTTTTTGTGTCCTCTAACACAGCCTCAAAGTAGGGCATAAAGATACTCAGAGTCTGTCCTTTGTAGTAACAGTGCCCTCAATAAAAAGGAGTGAGAGATGTTCTAGTAGAAAAAACTCAGATGAGGTGGGAAGATGCTTCTGTGAGTGGCAGCTCCAAAGAGTGATGAGTACGTAGTCGAAAGCCTGGAGGAGAGACTGCTCTGACCACATGACCCCACCCCAAACTTACTTCCCACTACGTGACTCACTACATGATACATGATGAGCCATCTGACTTTCAGCTCTTACCCTGAGTGATAAAACAGACAGAGATTTCTTTGTAATAAGTAACAAATTAGAATAAAGGAATTTGCATGCACCATAAAACAGAGCATTCTTGTGGAAAGGGCAACATGACTGACATTTTTAACATAAAAAATAAGCTCTTCTTGCATCAGTATTTCTACTGGCATTTAAGACCACTTTTCTAAATATCATTCTATTTCATGTTGTTTTACCTGATACTGAGTTGGAGCTGTGACATATTATTTTTTCTTAAAAATTCTTATAATTCAAGAGATTCAAAGTTCTTTCTAAAATCCAAACCGGAAAAGTAGATAATTAGATGTTAATTTAGTCTTCTTTTATATCTACAGGATGTCTATCCTACGAGTGTGCATGTGTGCTAAACCTCAGTCATGTCAGACTCTTTGCGACCCTATGGACAATAGCCCACCAGGCTTCTCTGTCCCTGGGATTCTCCAGGCAAGAGTACTGGCGTGGGTTGCCATGCTCTCTTCCAGACCCAGGGACTGTGTATTTTTATGTTTCCTGCATTGGCAGGTGGGTTCTTTACCACTAGTGCCACCTGGGAAGCCCTGTCTATTCTATGCATTATATTAATTTAATTCATAATTAAAATTATTCCCACAAAGAAAATTCAAAGACCAGATAGTTTCATTGATGAAATCTATCAAATATTTAAGGAAGAAAAACTACCAGTTTTGCACAATCTTTTCAAGAAAATGAAAAAGAGAATATTTCAGTAGTAAAAAATTTGTACTGAAGTATAGTTGATGTATAATATTGTGTGTTACAGGTGTACAACATAGCGATTCACAATTTTTAAAGGTTATACTTAATTTATGGTTATAAAACATTGCCTACATTCCCTGTATTGTATATCTTCATAGTTTATTTATTTTATACAGAATCAGTTCAGTTCAGTCTCTCAGTCATGTCTGACTCTTTGTGACTCCATGAACCGCAGCACACCAGGCCTCCCTGTCCATCACCAACTCCCAGAGTTTACCCAAACTCATGTCCATTGAGTCGGTGATGCCATCTAACCATCTCATCCTCTGTTGTCCCCTTCTCCTCCTGCCTTCAATTTTCCCCAGCATCAGGGTCTTTTCAAATTAGTCAGCTCTTCACATTAGGTGCCCCAAATATTGGAGTTTCAGCTTCAACATCAGTCCTTCCAATGAACACCCAGGACTGATTTCCTTTAGGATGGACTGGTTAGATCCCCTTGCTATCCAAGGGACTCTCAAGAGTCTTCTCCAGCACCACAGTTCAAAAGCATCAGTTCTTTAGCACTCAGCTTTCTTTATAGTCCAACTCTCACATCCATACATGACCACTAGAAAAACCATAGCCTTGACTAGATGGACCTTTGTTGACAAAGCAATGTCTCTGCTTTTGAATATGCTGTCTAGATTGGTCATAATTTTTCTTCCAAGGAGTAAGCATCTTCTAATTTCAAGGCTGTGACCACCATCTGCAGTGATTTTGGAGCTCCCCAAAATAAAGTCAGTCACTGTTTCCATTGTTTCCCCATCTATTTCCCATGAAGTGATGGGACCGGATGCCATGATCTTCGTTTTCTGAATGTTGAGCTTTAAGCCAACTTTTTCACTCTCCTCTTTCACTTTCATCAAGAGGCTTTTGAGTTCCTTTTCACTTTTTGCCATAAGGGTGGTGTCATCTGCATATCTGAGGTTATTGATATTTCTCCCAGCAAACTTGATTCCAGCTTATGCTTCATCCAGCCCAGTGTTTCTCATGATGTACTCTGCATATAGATGTTTCTTTTCTTCCAGTGCATTCCCACAGGATCATTTCCTTTCCCATCTTTCTTTACTTAGCCCACACCCAGCCTCCTGTGCTTCAGACATGCTTTCTAACATTGCTGTCACATCAAGACACTTAGAGCTCATGCCTTTCAATCCATTCTACATACTGTGTCAGAGGCCCCCATAATTTGATCATGTTATGCTTCTCCCTGGAAATCACCAGCAGCAACTTACTGCTTAAAGAATAAAGTTTAAGTTCCCTAACATACCATGATACTGATACATTAACATATCAAATTAGAAATATTTACAATGATTGTTTCATATTTTAGCGTTTCTTAAAACATTTCTATGAGGAAGAGAGAGGTCAAATACTCTCCCTAATTGTGAGAGTATTAATGAAACAGAGGTGGATTCTTTCCGGAGCTCTTCAGAATTAGACAATGAAGCCAATAGCAAAGTATATTGCTAAGTCCTCTCTTTTGCCTCGAGAATAGTGATTTTATTCTTATATTTTTTATGTTGCTTTGATGCACGCAATAAATAACTCACATTTTCCACATGTTCCCCTGTGTATACTTGTGACGTGTCCAATTGATGGCCCTTTTCTATGACTCATAAAAACCTATCAGCCCATTCTTGTGAGAAGTTGTATGGGATCAAAGTTAAAAGCCAAACACTATAGCTCCCCAGGTTTGTGTTTCAGTCAGGCTGTTAAGACTCTGGGGCAGATTGTTAACCTCTTCAAGGTATCATTTTCTTATCTGTAAAATGTGGACAACAAAACAGATTTTAGAATTTTAATGAGAATAGGATGAGATGTTAATAGAGTTCCTAGCACTTTTTAAGTATTCAATGGAGGGTCAATTTAAAATTGTTTTCTCATTTATTTTGAAATTTCTTGCTTGGGGTTCTGAATTCTATGTCCATACTGTGGCCCCTCTACTAGAAAGCCCCTCAAACTATTAAAAGCAGAAATGTGGAGTAGACTGCAGTCACAGGTTTCTTTTCAATAAGGCTTTTGAAAAGAACATTCTATTTTATTAGGAGTTCATAAATACCATACAAGCATCTAAAACATTCTTAAATTTATTTGCACAATTATTGGACAATTGCTGATTCTAGAATTCCCTGGTAGCTCAGCTTGTAAAGAATCTGCTAGCAATGCAGAAAACCCTGGTTTGATTCCTGGGTTAGGAAGAGCCCCCGGAAAAGGGATTGGCTACCTACTCCAGTGTTCTTGGTCTTCCCTGGTGGCTTAGATGTTAAAGAATCCACCCACAATGTGGGAGACCTGGGTTTGATCCCTGGGTTGGGAAGATTGGAGGAGGGCATGGCAACACACTCCAGAATTCTTGCCTGGAAAATCCCATGGACAGAGGATCCTGGTGGGCTACAGTCCATGGGGTTGCAAGAGTGGGACACGACTTAGTGACTAAGCACAGCACATAATGAAGAACATTAAAATTCAAATCTTTGGCTTCCTCCAGAGCTGGATTCATGTCTCTACTCCTGCACTTACTAGGTATAAATCCTGAAGTTACTTAACTTCTCTGGGTCTTTTTCCATAGTTTTATGATAGGAAAAATAATAAAACCTATCTCATAATAAAACCTACCTATCTCATAGGCAGCTGATTTGAAGATTAAATGGGCTTCCCAGGTGGTGCAGTGGTTGGTAAAGAATCCGCCTGCCAATGCAGGATACACAAGAGACATGGGCTCTATCCCTGGGAAGATCACCTGGACTAGGAAATGGCGACCCACTCCAGTATCCTTGCTTAGAAAATTCCATGGACAGCGGATCCTGGTGGGCTACAGTCTATGGGGTCACAGAGTTGGACACCACTGAGCACGCACACACACAGATTGAAGATAATTGAGAAAATAGATGTATTAATAAAATGTTTAGTACAGTTTCTGTCACATCCTAAGGACTCAAATAATAATACTCATCATTTTCCCACTTGAAATCATTTCTGTATTCTATTTGATCCCATTTTGAAATATTTTAATTTTTCTATCTGTGGAAATCCTTCTCAGTACCACACTCACTTTTTCTAATGCCTTGTATTCAAGGAAATTGTGTCTACAGCAAAAAAAAAAAAAAAAAAAAAGCTCAACTGGGGGATAAAATGGAGTTGGACAGATGACAGAGAACCTAGTGTTCGGATTTGTTGAAAGAGGCTTAACTGGGACGATGTTGGTCGGGAAATGTTAGCATTGCTATTCGTCATGCTCAGAGGGGATCTGACCAAATGGAAGGGACCATGGGGCCCAAGAAAGGAGAGCAAAGAGGTTCTGGCTGCTCCTTCTTTCAGAGTTCTCATTAACAGTCATCAGGAGCAGGCAAGCTGGCTGTGTTCTGACAGCCTTCCAATTTGTGCAGGAGAAAGCTTCTCTGAGAAAGTGCTGCTTTGAGCCTTTCTGTTATGCCTGGGAATGTCAGCAGGCTGTTTGGTACAACTCTAAGCCTGATTACATTTTGGCATTTATATACTGCCATCTGCCCACGTGATTTATTGTAGCTTTTGTAACACTCACTGAGGATGTTTTTAGGTGAGATAAATAATAAGAGTAAATTGCTCCTTGGAATTAAAAAGCACATGTGATGAAGATTAGCAGTGCCAGGCACTTTATAATGTATCCTGTTCCTAAGGGAAAATCTTATGGACATTTTTACAATCAATTACAAGGAATCCACAGAAGCACTCAGAGTGGCCTTACCCTTTTCCCTAAATTCATTAATGCTATCTTCATTTTCAATAGAACTGAGTGACTGCCTTTTGTTCAGCTGGCCTAACAAAACAATTGCAGGCCTAATTGGTTCCTGGAAGAATCCAGCCTGCTGCTAGAAAACTCAGTAATGTTGTAGGATACTGGTAACAAAATGTGGTTTCTGGAACCATCTGGGTAATCGCCCAAAAATATACCAGCAGACTGTGGCTTAAGCTGCTACTCAGTACACTTTTTTTAGCATTGTGTCTCTCTGCTGCTGCTAAGTCACTTCAGTCGTGTCCGACTCTGTGTGACCCCAGAGACGGCAGCCCACCATGCTCCCCCGTCTCTGGGATTCTCCAGGCAAGAACACTGGAGTGGGTTGCCATTTCCTTCTCCAATGCATGAAAGTGAAAAGTGAAAGTGAAGTCACTCAGTCGTGTCTGACTCTTCGCGACCCCATGGACTGCAGCCTACCAGGTTCCTCTGTCCATGGGATTTTCCAGGCAAGAGTACTGGAGTGGGGTACCATCGCCTTCTCTGAGGCCCCTCCCCGTACCCACTTCAAATCCTGCTCTCTAGCCTCTCTCAGTAGAGTCCTTTTCCCCTCTTCACTTATTTCCATCAACTGCCTCAAAAAAAAAAAAAAACAAAAAAACCCCAGAAAACAAAAAAACAAAAAAACCCAATAAAACAGACTCACACACACACACATGCACCTTGCTGTTTACACATTCACTGTATTTCTCTATCCCTTCTTCAGTACGCTTCCTTTGCTTAAAAAAAAAATGTTTCAGGCATCAGATCGCTATGCTAATTTTCTTCAAGCTTCAGTTCGGTTCAGTTCAGTGGCTCAGTGGTGTCTGACTCTTTGCGACCCCAGGTATTGCAGCACGCCAGGCCTCCCTGTCCATCACCAACTCTCAGAGTTCACCCAAACTCATGTGCATCGAGTCAGTGATGCCATCTAGCCATCTCATCCTCTGTCGTCCCCTTCTCCTCCTGCCCCCAATCCCTCCCAGCATCAGAGTCTTTTCCAATGAGTCAACTCTTCTCATGAGGTGGCCAAAGTACTGGAGTTTCAGCTTCGGCATCAGTCCTTCCAAAGAACACCCAGGACTGATCTCCTTTAGGATGGACTGGTTGGATCTCCTTGCAGTCCAAGGGACTCTCAAGAGTCTTCTCCAACACCACAGTTCAAAAGCATCAATTCTTCGGCACTCAGCTTTCTTTACAGTCCAACTCTCACATCCATACATGACCACTGGAAAAACCATAGCCTTAACTAGACAGACCTTTGCTGGCAAAGTAATGTCTCTGATTTTTAATATGCTGTCTAGGTTGGTCATAACTTTCCTTACAAGGAGTAAACGTCTTTTAATTTCATGGCTGCAATCACCATCTGAAGTGATTTGGGAGCCCAAAAAAATGCAGTCTGACACTGTTTCCACTGTTTCCCCATCTATTTTTCATGAAGTGATGGGACCAGATGCCATGATCTTTGTTTTCTGAATGTTGAGCTTTAAGCCAACTTTTTCACTCTCCTCTTTTACTTTCATCAAGAGGCTTTTGAGTTCCTCTTCACTTTCTGCCATAAGGGTGGTGTCATCTGCATATCTGAGGTTATTGATATTTCTCCCGGCAAACTTGATTCCAGCTGTGCTTCTTCCAGCTCAATGTTTCTCATGATGTACTTTGCATATAAGTTAAATAAGCAGGGTGACAGTATACAGCTTTGATGTACTCCTTTTTCTATTTGGAACCAGTCTGTTGTTCCATATCCAGTTCTAACTATTGCTTCCTGACCTGCATACAGGTTTCTCAAGAGGCAGGTCAGGTGGTCTGGTATTCCATCTCTTTCAGAATTTTCCACAGTTTATTGTGATCCACACAGTCAAAAGCTTTGGCATAGTCAATAAAGCAGAAATAGATGTTTTTCTGGAACTCTCTTGCTTTTTTGATGATCCAGCGGATGTTGGCAATTTGATCTCTGGTTCCTCTGCCTTTTCTAAAACCAGCTTGAACATCAGGAATTTCACGGTTCACATATTGCTGAAGCGTGGCTTGGAGAATTTTGAGCATTACTTTACTAGCATGTGAGATGAGTACAATTGTGCAGTAGTTTGAGCATTCTTTGGCATTGCCTTTCTTTGGGATTGGAACGAAAATGGACCTTTTCCAGTTCTGTGGCCACTGCTGAGTTTTCCAAATTTGCTGGCATATGAAGTGCAGCACTTTCACAGCATCATCTTTCAGGATTTGGAATAGCTCAACTGGAATTCCATCACCTCCACTAGCTTTGTTCGTAGTGATGCTTTCTAAGGCCCACTTGACTTCACATTCCAGGATGTCTGGCTCTAGGCGAGTGATCACACCATCGTGATTATCTGGGTCATGAAGATCTTTTTTGTACAGTTCTTCTGTGTATTCTTGCCACTTCTTCTTAATATCTTCTGCTTCTGTTAGGTCCATACCATTTCTGTCCTTTATTGAGCCCATCTTTGCATGAAATGTTCCCTTGGTATCTCTAATTTTCTTGAAGAATTCTCTAGTCTTTCCCATTCTGTTGTTTTCCTCTACTTCTTTGCATTCTTCAAGCTTATTACTAGATAATTATGCATTAATTAGCAGTTTAGGAAACTAGCAACTTCATATATAAGAAGTCATGTAAGTCATAGGAAATGCAATGAAGCTAAAGAAATCTTTATTGCTTCTTTAGAGTGGTTATCTAGCATAATTGTCTGTAAGCTATAAGCCCCGTGAAGGTGAATATTGTGTCTACTTTTTCCATAACGGTATTGTCAACACTTAAAAACAATGTCTACTGTATGGCAAGGATGCAATAAATATTTGCAAAGTGAGTAATCTCATGGTGAACCTGCAATATATCAAGCCCTGAGTTAGGTCCTGAATAAGATGCAGTCTGAGTACCAAAGGTGTTCACCGTCTATAAACAGCTATGGGAACACTGATGAGGAGCCATAGCTTTTGCTCATGAGCTAATTGGGGAAGACATAGGGACTATAATGATGAGAATTTGAAATTTAAATTGGACCTGTACCCATAAGTGAGAGTTCCTTAGATAAAATGGAGTAGGGAGAATAATTCTAGACAAAGCGAATAAGATTACAAAAGTCATAGAGACTTGGTAGTGCATTTGGGAACCATAAGTGAGAACTGTAGCCAGGATTTATGCTATACATGAAGGCGTGAGGCCAATGAGGTTTGAAAGGTAGCCAACGAGTTTGGACTTCATCCAGGAGAGGGAGCCATTTAGGATAATTGCCCTAGAGTGGTGACTTTACTCAAAGTGAGAGAATGGATGAAAGAACCTGGATAAAGTTCTCTACTTGGCAGACATCGCCAATGTGCCTGAGGGAGCGGAGGAGGGCCTGGATGAGTAGACAGCTGATGGGCGAGGATGGAGTGGATAATGGCAGGCAACAGTGTGTAGGCAGAGCTAACAGGGTTTAACTATTAACTGAAGGATATGAGGGAGATAACTCACTTACTCAACGTTTCTCTAAGAAAAGTTATGCATACTTGGGTGACATTTACCGAGACAGTAAATGGGAGGGTAGGAACAGCTTCTGGGAAAATAAGGAGTTTGTTTAGAAGATATTTATTGATGTTTCCAGGTTTGATAGTTTCACAAGGATAAATAGTGAACCATTGGAATGGAGTTCAGATCTCAGGAGATGTGTCAATGCAAGAGACAAAGTTAAAGTGTGATTTGCTTTAGAGGTGATGGTTGAAACCTTTGATGAGCTATCCAAGGTAGGGCATGACAGATAAAGGACCAGAAGACTAAAGACTGAATATTGGGAAATGTTTCTATTTGAGCGGGAACCAGAAAGGAGAATGAATGAAGGAATAGAGAAAAAATTGTCTTGGAAAAAAAACACAATAGAGAAATAGAAACCAGTAGGGGGAAATTTCACAAGGGAGAGGGAATGTTGAAGGAACCTGATGACTTAGAATGCTTTTGGTATTTAAAACTTCATTGGTTTCTTTGGAAACTAATGAGTGACGGTGGGATTCAAACTACAGGGAGTTAAGGAGCAACCATGAAGTGAGTGATGAAAGTACTGAGCATTTTGACTATTTTATGAAGATTTTAGTAATTAAAGGAAAGGAGGAGCCACTGAGAGCTTGATGAGGTAGCAATATCAGAGAAGGTTTTATTAAGATCATAGAGTAAGCTGTCTAGGAAAAAAAAAATTATCAGAGAGGAAAGGTGGAAGATTATAAAGAGAAAATATTATTTATGGAACAAACCAGAGGAATGAAAGAAGGAAGTAGGGTCTGTTGTTTGGGCCTTAAAATGATTAAATTCATTCTCTCACTGTTTTCCGATGATAGATATTGGGGGTTCTCTGAGGTCCAGAAACATTAAAGTTTTTCTAGAGAATATGTGTTGCTGCTGCTGCTGCTAAGTCTCTTCAGTCATGTCCGACTCTGTGCGACCCCATAGATGGCAGCCAACCAGGCTCCCCCGTCCCTGGGATTCTCCAGGCAAGAACACTGGAGTGGGTTGCCATTTCCTTCTCCAATGCATGAAAGTGAAAAGTGAAAGTGAAGTCACTTCAGTCGTGTCTGACCCTTAGTGATCCCATGGACTGTAGCCTACCAGGCTCCTCCGTCCATGGGATTTTCTAGGCAAGAGTACTGGAGTAGGGTGCCATTTTAGGTTACAATTATAAAAATAAGAATTGATGCTTTTGAACTGTGGTGTTGGAGAAGACTCTTGAGAGTTCCTTGGACTGCAGGGAAATCAAACCAGTAAATCCTAAAAGAGATCAATCCTGAATATTCATTGGAAGGATTGATGCTGAAGCTAAAGCTCCAATACTTTGGCCACCTGAAGCAAAGACCCTGATGCTGGGAAAGATTGAAGGCAGGAGGAAAAGTGGGTGACAGAGGATGAGATGGTTAGATAGCATCACCAACTGAATGGATATGAATCTGAACAAACTCTGGGAGATGGTGGAAGACACAGGAGCCTGGTATGCTGCAGTTCATGGGTTGCAAAGAGATGGACATAACTTAGTGACTGAACAACAACAATGGCAAATAAAAATAACTATACTGTTTAGGATTTGGTGGGAGGGGGGTGTCTTTTGAAACCTTAAGATACATAGGGAACAAACTCAGTCTAGCCTGAACTGAGAAGTTGGCAGCCAGCACTCTGCCCCAAGGGGTGGCACCTCTGCTGTGGTTACCTTTTTTACCTTCACCATGGCCACTCCATTTCTTAGACTAAAGAAAGTAAGTATTTATAATACAGTCCATTCAACTTGGATCTGCAATAGAAGAAAGCTAATTCTTGGTTATTTTGTGGTTGTAAAAAAATTGCTCATGTGTAATGGGCAGACTGTGGGCTGAGAGATTAAAAAATCCTGGACACATTTCTTCTGGGTCTGTGAACAGAGCTTGAAAGGTGATTCTGGAGCATGAATGAAAACCATGATTGAGGAATTAACCATTGGACCAGTAAGTACACATATTGCTTGCAGGCGATGTTGAAGCACATGGTATTTTCCCATTTCAATTATCCTTCCTAGGAAAAGAGATCAAAGAGAAGTTGATGACATTTGAATTCAATTACCATGCGTGATTGTGGAGGACTTGTGAACTCAAGACACTTGGAGTGTTAGTAATAACCAGATAAAGAATGGGTTTGGACACTTATCTGATGGGCTGTTACATGACTTTCATATTGGATTAGGCTTTGTGTTTCAGAGCAAACACTGGTTTCTCATGAAGCAGAGTATATTTCATGAGGCTTCAGTAAGTGAACCTCTTTGTAGAAAGTAAAGATTTTCAGTAATTAAAATGCCCGATGAATATCACAACCATTAGGCAGTAACTTGTACAAACAAAACAGGGGAGCCTAAGAAGGTACAAGTTTTTCCACTTCTAAGCCATAGAGAGAACTTCAGATTTATAAGAGTTAAACCCTTGGCTCTTTGAACAAGCTTGGCATTGCCCTAGTTGTTAAGTGAAGAATGTCCTGAAGGAGAAGAGCAAGGAAAAAGTGGTTTGCTAAGTAAAATATTTGTAATTCTTTTTTTTTTTTTAAGTAGTCAGTATTTATGAAAATACCAAAGGAAAAGATCAGTAAGTAGACAATCAACAAAATGGCATAGTCAGGTGTTCTTACATTTTTTTTGTGGTAGGCATCATGGTATGCATTTGTGGCCAATCTTGAATTTCAAATTCTAGGAAGCATGGTTTGTTAGTTAAGAGTGGGATACATGTGTGCGTGCATGCTAAGTCATGTCCAACTCTGTGTGACCCTATGGACTGTAGGCCACCAGGTTCCTCTGTCCACAGGATCTCCAGGCAAGAATCTGGAGTGGGTTGCCATGCCCTCCTTGAAGCAATCTTCCTGGTCCAGAGATCAAACAGGAGTCTCTCAAGTCTCCTGTGTTGGCAGGTGGATTCTTTACCACTAGCGCCACCTGGGAAGTCCAGCCATGGGACAGGACATACCCAAAGACTTTAGACCTGAAACTAGACCTTCATCTTTAAAGATGAACAGAATTGTTCGGGAAGAACTAAAGGTCTAAGATGAAGGACAGAAGAAGACATCAAGGCAATAAGAACACGCAGATATCTGTCCTCTTCATCTTTTTGTTCCTGGGATGTGCATAATTCTTGGTCCATATATAAGACAATGAAAAAATGATTTTTTGACTAAATGAAATGATCAATGATCATTGATCCCATGGGCAAGTACAATACAAGGCTGGGACCTTCAGAAATAGGAACACTCAGGAATTCAGGATATTGAAATAAGAGAAAATTCTGTTAGGAGACAATGGAAGACAGACCTGGGTAGGAATTCAAGGTCAGGACCCACATCTGAAAAGAACAGGACTAGTCCTAAGGGTGCTGATATTGAAGGAAATTTGTCAAGGCAAGATTTAGGCCTAAGCAATAAGGCAGAAATCAGTTCATCAGGGCTGCACCATTCAATTCATTCGGCAGTTGACTGTTGAGTGCTTTTTCTGTAACAGACACACTACTAGATGCCAAGAATAAAGCAAAAACAAAGATTCCTGTCCTCAGATAGCAGATAGTAGAGAGGGGCAAGGAAAAAAGAAAGTAAAATACATATAATGCTACGTGAGTAAATATTTTAAAGAAAAATAAAGCAATTAAGAGAGAGAGTAAACATTAGAAGGTGATACTTTAAAAATGTTATTTATTTATTTTTATTTTTGACTGTGCTGGGTCTTCACTGTTGTGAGCTGGCTTTCTCTAATTGCGGTGATTGGGGGCTACTCTCTAGTTGGGGTGCGTGGGCCTGTCTTTGCGATGGTTTCTCTTGTTGCAGAGCACAGGCTTTATGCACACAGGCTTCAGTAGTTGTGGCACAGGGGTTTGGCAAGTCTTCCTTGTGGCTCAGCCGGTAAGGAGTCTACCTGCAATGCAGGAGACCCAGGTTCGATTCCTGGGTTGGGAAGATCCCCTGGAGAAGGAAATGGCAACCCACTCCAGTATTCCTGCCTGGAAAATACCCATGGACAGAGGAGCTTGGTGGGCTACAGTCCATAGGGTCGTACAGGGTCAGACACAATTGAAGTGACTTAGCATGCATGCACAAGTGGTTTATTATACATATATTTGTAGTTAATTGTGTTTGTTGAAGTAAAATTCCTAGTGTGATTTAACTTTTAAAGAAAGATAATAAAAACAAAATGAAGCCTAAATTTAAGTAAAACAAAAGTGATATCCTACATTCTAATTCTAGGTTGTCTACCCCATTCCACTACCCATTTTCTGAACCAGTTTCCAGGCACCATCTGACACCTACGTAAATACCAGAAGAAGGGAACTCCCAGGACTAGATATCCAGTGGAGACACTTAGAGACCAATTTCTATTCGCCCAAAGTGACTGGGTTGTCCATTTTTAATTGTTTCAAAATCCTGAGCACCTTCCCTTTTAGCTGGGATGCTTCTTTACATATGTGTTTAGTCACTCATTTATGTCTGACTCTTTGTGACCCCATGGACCATAGCTCCCCAGGCTCCTCTGTCCATGGGATTTCCCAGGCAAGAATACGGAAGTGGGATGCCATTTCCTTCTCCAGGCTTTACATACATGATAGGCAGCAAAGGAATGGAGAGATGACACAAATTTCTTTGATTTTTTCCCCAGAAACATTACCTCTTGAGTTGGGGCTGAGGGGTGGGGGGCCAGAACTCTCTAGGAATTAAGTGATATCCTATTTCATATTCATTATAAGCCAAAGCCCGGCTTCCACAAGTCTAAATTCAATTGTTCAGCCACTGCTTAGCACAGCTAGTTTATCAAACAGGGTATTGTGCAGTCTAAATAGAAACAAAAAGCTTTTTGATTTGGGCAGTTCTCATGAGAGCTCATTGAACTTATTGTGATATTTCTGTTTATACAGAAAAGAACCAGATTAGTATCTGATCATAGATCAGCACATTTATAAAGGCTGAATGCTGAGCTGTGGACAACATGGGATTGGATACAGAATTTGTAATTATTTTTGCTTTATTGTGTTTGCTGCAAGAACAGGGCGAATTTAGGAGGCTCTGATTTCATTGGCAGGGGCCTGGGATAGCAGCCAGTCACTGGGGGTGCACACTGGCCCCACACAGAGCTGGATCCAAGCAGCTCCTGAGAGGCTGGACCCGCAGGTGTTAGTGCTAAATGTGTAGAGTAAGAGCAGAAGGCTGGGGATGGAGGATGCATATATCTTGCTGCCTTAATCTGTATGTGAACTGATAAGTGTCCCTATTATCTGGCGGCAAGATATCCATCCAGTGGGGGAAATGGTGGTGAAGATGGTACCGCAGTTGGGGAGGAAAGAGGAGTCATGGAAATCGTTCAAGAGGCAAGTGTCAAGACAACTGACCCTGAACATTTGCCTGAATGATCAAGTGGGAAATCAGGGGGGCTTTTTATTTTTTTTAAGATTTAAAAGCATTTAATGACATAGCATGCATTTAACTGATTTCCAGCTTGTGTTAGTGGTAAAGAACCTGTCTGCCAATGCAGGAAACATAAAAGACACGTGTTTGATCCCTGGATTGGAAAGATGCCCTGGAGGAGGGCATGGTACCCCACTCCAGTATTCTTATCTGAAGAATTCTGTGGACAGAGGAGCCTGGCTACAGGTCACAGAGAGTCAGACATCACTGAAGTGACTTAGCACGCATGCACATGTATTTAAGACAGGATAAAAGTTGAGAGGTATAGGTCATAAAGACTGAGCCATAAGCCTGAGTGACCACCTACCTGCTCAGGCCCAACCTCTGGAATTCATTCCTGTCAATGCCATTTTGATCGTGCAGTAAGGTGAAAATTTGTCCTTATAGTCATTCCAGTGACAGAGAAATGCACACTATGTATCAAATGCCAACGGAATGAAGCAAATTATTAATACAGTGTTAACAGACAAGTAAGAAACCATTGGGGCACCACTACTTTGTCCAGTCTGAGACTAGCAAGATCTGTTCCACTTGTATATTTACTAATGATTTAAAGGGTTTATTGTACTTCCAGTTTTATTATACTTTGTACTAGAATTATCTCAAATGTATTTCAGAAAAAATTAAAATTATAGATGATTTAAAACAGTGTCAGTTTTCTATTCCTTCTTAAATACTGATATTCTCAACTGTTGTCAGAGCTGATGCTGAAAAGTCACATCAAGACAAAGTGTTAGCTACTCAGAGGCAAGAAGAGGTTCATTTTCCTGGAAGTGATTTAGACCAACCAGCTGTGGAAAGCAATACTTGTGGTTTACATGCTGTAAAAAAATACAATACATGCACATACTTTTTATTGAAGTATATACAGAAAAGTGCACATTTAATAAGGATGCAGTGAGAAAAACATTTCCAAATTGAGCCCCTCATGTAACCAGTATCCCCACCAAGAGACAACATTATCAGGATATCCTTTGTGTCCCTTTTCAGTCCTTACAATTCTCAATTAAACCACTATCCCAGCTTCCAATAATATCCATTAGTTTTAGTTGCTTTGACACTTAATGTAAATGATATACAGGTTGTCACCTTTTGTGCTTGACTTCCTTCACTTAACATTACTTTCGTCACATACATTTATTAACCTCCCTTAACTTTTGCTAGCACCCACTACCCCTCAACTCGACCTCCACCTGCTCCTCCAGAACTAGATGTTTTCATCATGAAGTTTCTGATCTGTATTTTTAATAGAGCTTTCATGAACATTCTAGTACATTCTTTTGGTAACTACATGTATGCGTTTCTGTTTGGTATAAACCTAGAAATGGAATTACTAAGTCATAATAAAGTTTATGTTTAGCTTTGATAGATACTGCCAGTTTTCTCAAGTGTGTTATACCAATTTCCATCTGTCATTTTAACTGTGGGTGGCACAAAAATTTCCACTTAGCTGTTGCCTAAAGTACTTCCTTTCTTCCTTCGTGTCTTAAAGTGTGTATGTTTTTGGGTAACAGCAAGGCTTTCTGCCAAATCCCAAGAAATAGGGATTGTAGAATAAAAGAAAGGAGGAAATTAGGGGAAATCCCTGAGAATTAAAAAAAATTACCTGAGATTATATGATTTGGGCCCCTATATCTCTTTAGCTCTTGTTCTTTATCCAAGTAAGAGCTCGTATTTAACTTATGCCTCACTCAGGACTTTGACCCTCATTCTCACTTCCCTCAAAGCTCCCAACTTCCTCAGACTCATGCACCAAGTCATAGAAAATGGATCTTAGGGCTCCTTGTTCATTGGGAATTGGTTCTGTAGTATCTGAAGTTTGGCCCTCTTGGCATATTTTCTCAAGAAAATACTGTTAAGTGACTGGGTTGAATTCTACAGTTGGGATAGTAACATATTACTTAATAAGCCTTTTAGGGCTGTCTGTAATCCAGCCTTCATGTATCACATTACACCCATAGGAAATGCAGTTTTAACAACTTTTTTTTTTTAAGAGCTGGGAATCCAGATGGATAATACATTGGGAACCCCTCATACTTATATATCAAACCTGAGTGTTCTTGATGTATAATAATTATTAATGATAATAGAAGCCACAAAATAAATCAATGGCTGGCTGGAGGCAGTCTCTGTAATGAGGGCCAGATGTGAGAACATATTCTGCATGCAGTCAGAAAAGAAGGCAGTATCTCTGTGCTTGACTCTATAACAGATGGCTATGCTCAGGACCTGGGCTGGTCTCTGATTACACAGATTCATCTATTAGCCTTCTGCCTTAATCTCACTTCTCACACAGAAGGGAGTTACAGCTGTATGGTTTTCAACTATTTTTCTGGGTTAAACAGTCCTTTATGACATAAAGCAATGCATGTCTTCCCCCAGCTTAGAGCCCCTTCCTGAATATGGGGATAAGTGCACATGCTCGTTTCACTTGATAAACCCCACAGTACTAAAGAGGCCAAAACTATATTGAATGCTTATTTTATTAAAATCTTGACTACATAGCTCCAATTGTATTATCATAATGTTGAAAAATAAAGTTATATAACTCAGTTAACTGCTGACCTCCAACTGTGAAAAAAAAAGGAATCTAAACAAAGCTAGTCAATTGTGTCTAAGTTGGACAGACTCACAACCACTTCTGACTCATTGGAGAAAACTGCTGACTGGGAGTTTGTGCCTGCTTGGGAAGTAATGCTTAAAGTAATATAATCTTATGTTTACATTTTATATGTGTTCTTGCCTGGAGAATCCCAGGGATGGGGGAGCCTGGTGGGCTGCTGTCTATGGGGTCGCACAGAGTCGGACACGACTGAAGTGACTTAGCAGTAGCAGTCCACTATTAGTTCTGATTATACACATACATTCTCTTGAATTAAAAGATACCCTCTGGGAGGAGGATTCTAGGAAGATAATAAAGTAGGAAGCATCAGGAATCCATGTCCCCACCCAGACAATAATAATGCAGGCAGACTATGTCTGATGTAACTGTTACCGAACTCTGGAGTCTACTGAAGGCTTAGCTTGGTAGCAGTCACTCATCCCCCTACTCCCAGCTGTGGCAGACAGCTGTACATGCGTTCCTGGAGCAGCTTGTGTTGTTTTGGGGAGCCTGAATTTGAAATAAGACCCTGTCCTCCAAATATGGAAGATCTGTGACTTGATTACTGATTGCTGCTTCCCGTCTTAGAGGTGCAATCCCAGAGGCAGGCGGCCATTGTTGCCTATCTCCCTGATGTGGCAAGACCCTTTCCCTCAGGCTGAAGTGACTTCTAGGGGATTTAAAGGGCCAACACCTTCCCTCCATGCTTTCAGTTTTCTCTTTTCCCCTTACTGTGGTCCAGATGTTGAAGACATGCAAAAGCAACTGCATGTGTAGAGGAAAGTAGAAAGTCATTGCTCATGCCCAGGGAAAGGCATAGGCACAGAAAAGACATGAAAAGACCTTACGTTTATACCTCAGGCTAATCCTTGGAACAGAAGCAACCTACAGAAACCAAAATAAAACAACAAACAATAGATCTTGAGGGAAGGATGAGAATTTGATTTCCAGAATTACCACATTACTAGATTCAAATGTTTTCATTTGCAACAAAAAAAATCACAAAGCATACAAAGACACAAGAAAATATGTCTCATTCAAAGGAAATAATAAACCAACAGAAACTGTGCTTGAGAAAGACCCAATGGCAGATTTACTAGATAAAATCTATATAAACAACGTCTAAAAGGTGCTCAAAGAACCAAAGGAAGACATAGAGAAAGTAAAGAACAATGGTGTATAACAAAAGGGGACTATCAATAAAGAGATGAAACCCTAAGAAGAATCCAAAAAGACATTCTGGAGCTGAAAAGTACAATCACTGAAATGAAAAAAAGTCATTAGAAGAGTTCATAGGCAGATTTGAGCTGGCTAAGAAGGAATTGGAGGTCCTGAAGATCGGACAATAGAAATTATCAAGTCTGAAGAATTGAAAGAAAATGATGTAGAAAAAATAGTGAGCAGAGTCTATGGGGCATCATCACATGGAGTAACATATGCATCTTGGGAATCTCAAGAAGAAAAGAGAGATAAAGAGGCAGAGAGAATATTTGAAAAAAATAATTGCTAAAAGTTTATTAAATTTGATGTAATACATTAATATGAACATCTGAGAAACTCCAAGCAAGGTGAACTCAAAGAGACCCACAACAGAATATAGTATAACCAAACTGTCAAAGCCAAAGACAGAGAATCTTAAAAACAGCAAGAGAGAAATGACTCTTTACAATAAGACAATCAGCAGATTTATCATCACAAACTTTGGAGGCCAAAAGGCAATGGACTGATATATTTATAGAGAAAAAGGAAAAAAAAATGCTGTCCAACAAGAATCATAAATCTGGCAAAACTGTGCTTCAGAAGTAAGACAGAAATCAAGATCTTCCTAGATAAGCAAAAGCCAAAGGAGTTTGTTACCTCTAGTCCTTACCTGTAAGAAATGTTCAAGGGAATGCTACAGGGGAGGGAGGAGGGAGGAGGGTTCAGGATGGGGAACACAGGTATACCTGTGGCGGATTCACTTTGATATTTGGCAAAACTAATACAATTATGTAAAGTTTAAAAAAAAAAAAGAGTACTAGACTAAAACTTGAACTTGTATAAAGAAATAAAGGTTGTGGTTAAAGTAAACACATGGGTAGTTACAAAGATTGGTATTATTGTAATTTTGATTTGTAACTCCACATTCTGTTTTTCACATAATTTAACAGATGACTGGGTTAAAGAACAATTAGTTTATGTTTTTGGACACAGCAAATAAAGATGTAATTTTGTGACAGCAACAACTGAAGGGTTGGAGATGGAGCTAAATGGAACAGTTTTGTATGTCATTGAAGGTATAGTAGTATAAATTCAAATTAGTATTAAAACTTTAGGATGTTAACTGCAATACCCATGGTAACCACAAAGGAAATAACTGAAGAATATACATAAGAGGAAATGAGAAGGGGATTAAACTGTTTCACTATAAAAAATATCGTCAGCTCAATACAAAAGAAGACAGTGATGCGCATATGAGGCGGGGTGGGTGAGGACTATAAATCACATAGAAAACACTGGAAAATGACAGAAGTAAGTCACTTCATATCCATAATAACTTTAAATATAAGTGAATTAAATTCTCCCATTAAAAAGCAGAGATTGGCAGAATGGATTTTTTTAAAAGTGATGATTCAACTATATGATGTTTACAAGAAGAGAGAAGAGAGAGAAGTCACTCAGTCGTGTCTGACTCTTTGTGACCCCGTGGACTGTACCTACCAGGCTCCTATGTCCATGGGATTTTCCAGGCAAGAATACTGGAGTGGGTTGCCATTTCCTTCTCCAGGGGATCTTCCCAACTCAGGGATTGAACCCAGGTCTCCTGCATTGCAGACAGACACTTTACCATCTGAGCCACCAGACTCACTTTATTTATTTATTTATTAATTTTTTTAAGGTTCTCAGTTAAACTTTATTTTCATTTATTTATTTTTAAATTATTATTTTATTTATTTATTTATTTATTTTACTTTACAATAGACTCACTTTAAATTTAAGGACACAAATCGGTTAAAAATGAAAGTGTCTTAATAAAAATATATTTCAGGGAAATAGTGACCAAAAGAGACAGAAATACAATAGAATATTATTCAAACTTAAAAAGGAAGGAAAATTTGCTATATACTACAAACATGAATGAATCTTGAGGATATTACATTAAGTAAAACAGGCTAATCAGAAAAATACAAACAGTGTACAATTTCATTTATATGAACTACTTATAGTAGTCAAAATCAGGGATAGAAAGTAGAATTATGGTTTCCAGGGCCTGGAGGAGGGAGGAATGGAGAGCTCATATTTAATGGGTACAGAGTTTGTTTTGGGAGATGTAAGTGTTCTGGTGGTGATGGCTGGACAACAGTTTGGATGTTCTTAATGCCACTGAAGTAAGTGTACACTTCAGAGATCAGATCAGTCGCTCAGTCCTGTCCGACTCTTTGCAACCCCATGAATCACAGCACACCAGGCCTCCCTGTCCATCACCAACTCCCGGAGTTCATTCAGACTCACGTCCATCGAGTCAGTGATGCCATCCAGCCATCTCAACCTCTGTTGTCCCCTTCTCCTCTTGCCCTCAATCCCTCCCAGCATCAGAGTCTTTTCCAATGAGTCAACTCTTCCCATGAGGTGGCCAAAGTACTGGAGTTTCAGCTTTAGCATCATTCCTTCCAAAGAAATCCCAGGGCTGATTTCCTTCAGAATGCACTGGTTGGATCTCCTTGCAGTCCAAAGGACTCTCAAGAGTCTTCTCCAACACCACAGTTCAAAAGCATCAATTCTTCGGCACTCAGCTTTCTTTACAGTCCAACTCTCACATCCATACATGACCACTGGAAAAACCATAGCCTTGACTAGATGGACCTTTGTTGGCAAAGTAATGTCTCTGCTTTTGAATATGCTATCTAGGTTGGTCATAACTTTCCTTCCAAGGAGTAAGCGTCTTTTAATTTCATGGCTGCAGTCACCATCTGCAGTGATTTTGGAGCCCAGAAAAATAAAGTCTGATACTGTTTCCACTGTTTTCCCATCTATTTCCCATGAAGTGGTGGGACCGGATGCCATGATCTTCGTTTTCTGAATGTTGAGCTTTAAGCCAACTTTTTCACTCTCCACTTTCACTTTCATCAAGAGGCTTTTTAGTTCCTCTTCACATTCTGCCATAAGGGTGGTGTCATCTGCATATCTGACGTTATTGATATTTCTCCCGGCAATCTTGATTCCAGCTTGTGCTTCTTGCAGCCCAGCATTTCTCATGATGTACTCTGCATATAAGTTAAATAAGCAGGGTGACAATATACAGCCTTGACGTACTCCTTTTCCTATTTGGAACCAGTCTGTTGTTCCATGTCCAGTTCTAACTGTTGCTTCCTGACCTGCATACAAATTTCTCAAGAGGCAGATCAGGTGGTCTGGTATTCCCATCTCTGTCAGAATTTTGCACAGTTTATTATCATCCACACAGTCAAAGGCTTTGGCATAGTCAATAAAGCAGAAATAGATGTTTTTCTGGATCTCTCTTGCTGTTTTGATGATCCAGCAGATGTTGGCAATTTGATCTCTGGTTCCTCTGCCTTTTCTAAAACCAGCTTGAACATCAGGAAGTTCACAGTTCACATATTGCTGAAGCCTGGCTTGGAGAATTTTGAGCATTACTTTACTAGCATGTGAGATGAGTGCAATTGTGCGGTAGTTTGAGCATTCTTAGGCATTGCCTTTCTTTGGGATTTGAACGAAAATGGACCTTTTCCAGTCCTGTGGCCACTGCTGAGTTTTCCAAATTTGCTGGCATATTGAGTGCAGCCCTTTCACAGCATCATCTTTCAGGATTTGGAATAGCTCAACTGGAATTCCATCACCTCCACTAGCTTTGTTCGTAGTGATGCTTTCTAAGGCCCACTTGACTTCACATTTAGGATGTCTGGCTCTAGGTGAGTGATCACACCATCGTGATTATCTGGGTCGTGAAGATCTTTTTTGTACAGTTCTTCTCTGTATTCTTGCCATCTCTTCTTAATATCTTCTGCTTCTGTTAGGTCCATACCATTTCTGTCCTTTATCGAGCCCATCTTTGCATGAAATGTTCCTTTGGTATCTCTGATTTTCTTGAAGAGATCTCTAGTCTTTCCCATTCTGTTGTTTTCCTCTATTTCTTTGCATTGATCGCTGAAGAAGGCTTTCTTATTTCTTCTTGCTATTCTTTGGAACTCTGCATTCAGATGTTTATATCTTTCCTTTTCTCCTTTGCTTTTCACTTCTCTTCTTTTTACAGCTATTTGTAAGGCCTCCCCAGACAGCCATTCTGCTTTTTTGCATTTCTCTTCCATGGGGATAGTCTTGATACTTGTCTCCTGTACAATGTTACGAACCTCGTTCCATAGTTCATCAGGCACTCTGTCTATCAGATCTAGGCCCTTAAATCTATTTCTCACTTGCACTGTATAATCATAAGGGATTTGATTTAGGTCATACCTGAATGGTCTAGTGGTTTTCCCTACTTTCTTCAATTTCAGTCTGAATTTGGCAATAAGGAGTTCATGGTCTGAGCCACAGTCAGCTCCTGGTCTTGTTTTTGCTGACTGTATAGAGCTTCTCCATCTTTGACTGCAAAGCATATAATCAATCTGATTTCGGTGTTGACCAATGTTTAAGATGGAAAATTTTGTGTTGAATGTATTTTACCACAATCAAAAAATTGAAAAATGATATTCTCTAATTTTTTCTTAACTTTTAAACAATGAATTTGATTATAGCTTCTGCATATAAATTGCTTTTTTATTGAAATCAATGTGCTTTTATTTGCAGATGTAGTACCATGTTGAACCGATTTCATACAAACCCTAAGACAATTCTGTACCGATGCCTTTATGAACAAATTCTTATTATCATTTTTTCGAGTAGATATTTTGCTCTTTCTCATAAATTTCTAGGTCCCAGGAGGAAACTTGTTTATATTTCTGGTAAAGCATAGCTCAGCTCTGCATATGTGATATCTTCTTGCTTCTTTAAAAATTTTTCTGGAATTAATGGATAAAATGTGCTCTTAAAAATCAACCTTGGATGCTTTATTTTGTACTTAATAGGTAAATAATTGAATTAAGGAAAGAACCAGAGAGAATCTTTGATCTTGGGGAACTTACATCTAGCTAGTATATGGTTTTAATTAGAGCTTTTCAGTTTTTGTGGCAGAAACCCAATTCAGGCAGACTTAAGGAATGTGAGAAATCGATTCTTCAGCTCAGACAGACATCCTCTCTGTACTTAAAACTTTGTTCTCACTTGCCTGACTACTGGTTTCCAACAAGTATGACTCTTTAACTGCAGGCTCTTTTGACCTTGAGTGACTGAGTGCTCTAGCTATGAGTATTCATCAGTCAGTGACAGGAGTTGGAGAATAAACACCCTAGCTCCCTCGCCCCTCAGGCAGGATAATTGAAACATGTGTCCTATACCAGAGTTCCCTAGTAGGAGTTGGTTCCTGTTGCTCTAAATGGCAGCTTGCTTGATAATGTACCTTTAATTTTGTTGTTGTTTTTTTTTCCTTCCCTGTCTCACTGAACTATCTCTTGCCAGTATTTTCTGGGGTCAGACCCTAAACAAACTACTTGTACTATCATCCTTATCTCAGTGACTGCTGCTAGGTGAACACACACTAAAATAATTGCCTTTTCTAAGTGAGGAGTCCAGTGGTAAACTTTGGAACACCGCTGTATCCAGGGATTTAAATGCATCACTGAGAGTGGATTTCTCCTGTTCAGTTCTTCAGTCCTTTGTCCTGGTTCCATTCTCACCCACTGGCTTCCATCAAGGGTACAAGGTCATTACCAGCAGTCCGTTTGTAGACCACATCCTCTTAGCAACAGCAGCCCCAAAGAGCTATTCTTGCCTAGGTTTTCTGATAAAAATTGGCATGATTTAAATGTCTTGAATTTAGTTCCTACTTAACTCTAATCAGTATGAGGCAAAGAATGGAATATGCTGACTGTTATATACCTGGGTTGAGTATTTAATTCTGGAGCCAAAGTAAGATCAGGACAATCCACGTTACATTCTCTGCAAATGGATAAATGGATTTTCCAAGGGAAGATCAGGCTGCTATTTAAAAAAAAAAAATAAGATAATGGATAATAGAAAGATAAAAGCTGTAAGGAAGCAAGATATTTACGTTTAACAGCAAAGTACAAAGCAAGTATTGTTGTCAATATGGATGAACTCAAAGGGAGGATTATTACCTAGAATTCAGAAATCACACCAGGCAAAGAAAGAGAAAGAATAATAATTTTTGTTCATAAATTGCTGTGGACTTAATAGTGCCCCCACCCATTCATATATTGAAATTCTAACCCCCAATGTGATGATACTTGGAGATGGGACATTGGGAAGTAATTAAGTTTAGATAAGGTTAGGAGGGTGGGACCTTCCTGATATGACTGACAGCCTTATGAGACACCAGAGATCACATCATCCCTCTCTCTGCCATGTGAGGACACAATGAGAAGGTAGCCATCTGCAAGCCAAGAGAGAGCTCTCACCAGAGCCCAACCATACTAGCACCCCGATCTCAGACTTTTAACCTCCCCAACTCTGAGAAAATAAATTTCTATTGCTGTAAGCCACCCAGTCTATGGTATTTTGTTATGCTGGCCCACAATGATTACATGATATATCAATCATTGGTCTCCCACTGTGAACTGTGACCAATATTAATGTTCTGAAATGTCATTCAGTAAATATCATTTGAAATGAGATATAGAAAAATTCCATCAAAGGTAGCTGATGAGATGCAGAGTGTTTCTATAATTCAATTCAATCCAGAATGTCAGACACCAAAGGGAGTCATCAGAAAAAATTATGTCAAAGTGTCTTGTGGATTTCACAATCTCCATCACATAAGCACTACATGCTTTTTTATACAGTAAAAGCATCAAATAGTCTACGGCACACTTTAATTACTTGGTAATATGTAAATTAATTTATTTTGTAAGATCTGATGGGTAAGAGTTAATGCAATATGAAAAATATTAACGGTAGTACTTACATGGTAGATAGTGTGAAGTCCACAAGATACCTTGACACAATCTTTACCTCTCTCTGTTCTATATATGGAAGCAAGAAAACAGAGTGGCTTTCTCTGACAACCTGATGACCCCCTTGGTGACTGTCATTCTTGACTGAACTGAGCAAGATCTTTGTTGAAAGGCAAGTGCTATTGTCTGAATATTTGTGCACCCACCTGAAATCCATATGTTGAAACTCTAACCCGCATGGTGATGATATTAGGAGATGATTAACCACATTATGGGGCTTCCCTGATAGCTCAGATGGTAAAGAATCTGCCTGAAATGCAGGAGACTCTGGTTCCATTCCTAGGTCGGGAAAATCCCCTGGAGAAGGGATAGGTTACCCACTCCAGTATTCTTGGACTTCCCTGGTGGCTCAGATGGTAAAGAATCCTCCTGCAATGTGGGAGACCTGGGTTCGACCCCTGGGTTGGAAGACCCCCTGGAGGAGGGCATGGCAACATACTCCAGTGTCCTTGCCTGGAGAATCCCCTGGACAGAGGAGCCTGGCAGGCTACAGTCCATGTGGTCACAAAGAGTCGGACATGACTGAGTGACTGAGCACAGCAGGAGAAACCACATTTTGAAGGAAATTAAGTCATAAGAACAAAGTTCTCATGGGTAGGATTAGTGCCCTCATAAAAGAACTCCCAGAAAGCCCTCTTGACCTTTCTTCTATGTGAAGACACAGTGAGAAGATATCTGTCTACCTGGAAGGGTGCTCTCCCTGGACATCAAATCTGCATGTGTCATGATCTTGGACTTCCCACCCTTCAGGATTATGGGAAATAAATGTGTGTTGTTTTTAAGCCACTTAGTTTAATAATATTTTGGCATAGCAGCCTGAATGGACTGAGACAGAGAGTCTATCAAGTTTCCTAGCATTGGAAATTTTGACCTCTTATCGGTTAAAGGAGGAAACTAATATCACCTGATAAATTTGTTGTAGTAGAAATATGGAATTAGATAACTAGTGAGAACATACTGTATACCACAGAGAACTCTATTTAATGTACTGTGGTGACCTGAATGAGAAGTCCAAAAGGGAGGGGGTATCTGTACATGTATGGTTGATTCATTTTGCTGTACAGTAAAAACTAACACACCATCCATCACAAAGCTTTTCTGTTAGGGGAAAAGGTAATTTGGGCCAAGTATTATAGATACCCAGCAGTCCTTTTAGATTCAAAGACAGAAATTAGAACAGTCAGAATAACGGATACTCAAGGTTTTTCTAAGTACCACTTGTTGGTGGTTTAGTTGCTAAGTCATGTCCGACACTTCTGATCCCATGGATTGTAACCTACTAGGCTGGGCTGGAAGAAGCACAAGCTGGAATCAAGATTGCCAGGAGCAATATCAATAACCTCAGATATGCAGATGACACCACCCTTATGGCAGAAAGTGAAGAGGAACTAAAAAGCCTCCTGACGAAAGTGAAAGAGGAGAGTGAAATAGTTGGCTTAAAGCTCAACATTCAGAAAACGAAGATCATGGCATCTGGTCCCATCACTTCATGGGAAATAGATGGGGAAACAGTGGAAACAGTGTCAGACTTTATGTTTGGAAGCTCCAAAATCACTGCAGATGGTGACTGCAGCCATGAAATTAAAAGACGCTTACTCCTTGGAAGGAAAGTTATGACCAACTATATAGCATATTGAAAAGCAGAGACATTACTTTGCCAACAAAGGTCCGTCTAGTCAAGGCTATGGTTTTTCCAGTGGTCATGTATGGATGTGAGAGTTGGACTGTGAAGAAAGCTGAGCGCCAAAGAATTGATGCTTTTGAACTGTGGTGTTGGAGAAGACTCTTGAGAGTCCCTTGGACTGCAAGGAGATCCAACCAGTCCATCCTAAAGGAGATCAGTCCTGGGTGTTCATTGGAAGGACTTATGCTGAAGCTGAAACTCCAGTACTTTGGTCACCTCATGCAAAGAGTTGACTCATTGGAAAAGACCCTGATGCTGGGAGGAATTGGGGGCAGGAGAAGAAGGGGACGACAGAGGATGAGATGGCTGGATGGCATCACTGACTTGATGGACATGAGTTTGAGTGAACTCCGGGAGTTGGTGATGGACAGGGAGGCCTGGCATGCCATGATTCATGGGGTCGCAAAGAGTTGGACACAACTGAGCGACTGAACTGAACTGAGGCTCCTCTGTCCATGGGATTCTCCAGGCAAGAATACTGGAGTGGATTGCCATTTCCTTCTCCAGAGGATCTTCCTGACCCAGGAATTGAGCCCGAGTCTCCTGCATCACAGGCAGATTCTTTACTGACTGAACTATGTTACTGATAAGTACCACTTAGTACCATTTAGTACCATTTTATTCATATGGACCTTTTTTATTTTTAAGCAAGGAAAATCTAAAATATCATCACAGAAGATATAAAACTCAAGTTACAGTCTGGAGTATTGAAGTTTTCTACCAATATTTCTGTATAACTTCTCTGTGTGTGTACAGGGAGGACACCAGATGTATTAAAGAAGGAAAGGATTTAGAGCTGGTCTCACTTACATTTGAATAGTGGATCTGTATGTTGTGAACTTCATGAGCCTATACTCTGTAACATTCTTCAGATCTCTGAACCTTGGTAACCTCACTTGTAAGTGAGGTTGACAATACCTATCACAAATTTTTGAGGCTTGAATGAGATCATGAATTTATATACAGCAGCTGATACCTCACAACTCTACATATTTTTACATGAATAAGGGACCCTTACAGAATGTGATAATGATGATGCAATGATGATTTTTTAAAAAGAAAAATACCCAACTGAAAGGTAGAAATAGGTACAGAATGTAATTAAATAACACAGTTTTAACAGACCCATAATTTGGTTTGCCATCTTCAAAAATAGTTTTAAGCAAGGAGAGATCATAAGAAGCCTAACTTAACTCAGTATATTCCTACTAGTCAAAATTGATCTGAAAGTTCATTTTCTACTTTTCAGTAATAGAAAAGAAATAAAATGATTAATTTTTCTCAAAAAGAAGCAAATACACAATCATGAAATGAGTTTCCTTCATGTTTCTTTGTGGGAAAATCATATAACCTTTTGCTTCTCTGTCCCTGCTGGGCACAGAAAATATGCTTTTGGTGGCTCTGGGCCATTTTGCTTAATTCCTTACAAGAAAGAAATTTGACCTAGAAACTTTTCTCAAGAATTCAGGCTGTACTTTTAATAGCTGACCATACTTGTGGTTTATTTCTTTTGAAATATTTATTACATATATTTAGTTCAATTCAGTCTCTCAGTATGTATACTGAAATACAGCAATAATAGTCTTTTACATATAAAATAATACTTTTACAATACAGTAATAATAGTTTTTTATGGTGAGATGATTAATCAACTCGCCAAAAAAAAAAGATGAAAAATCTAACTATAAAACAATTTTAGAAATTGGCCATTAATTGTGCTGCAAGGAAAACTGTAATCAATTCCTCAAAGACAAAAGAGTAGAGAGAATGTTTTCCAATCATTGTTATAAAACAAAAAGTTAATCACAAAACAAAACAAAAAATGCTATAGCAATATGATCTGAAAGTTTATATAAATTCAGAGAAAAAGGGAAATCAAAACCCACAGTAAAGAATTTCTATGGACTATAATTAATAAAACTACAAACATCTGAAGCTAAACTATAAAGTGTTTAAGAAAAAAGTTTATGGTCATAAAAATTATGTTGATAAATAAGAATAAATGAAAATAAATAAATGAGTGATGTAGCCAATTCAAGAAATCAAAAGCAATAAAAGCATGAAATAAACTTTTAAAACAGGAAGAAATTACTACTAATAAATGAGAAACAACCAAGAAAATAATTGACAAATAACAAAATTCATAAGCCAAAGTTCTGGTTATTTAGAAAAATAAGATAAACATGTTTGAAAGTCAACATGTTCAAAAATTAACTTAAAATGCATAAAATAAGAAATAAAAGTAAAAAATGCATAAAATAAGAATATAACTATAAATAAAAGAAATAAATATCATTAGAGATACCATGCCTAAGGTTACAAAAACACATTTAAAAAAAACTGAATTAAGTGGATAAATAAGGAAAATAGAAACTACTAAGGATAGATCCCATAAAAAAAGAAAAGGTAAAAGATCATTTACACAAAATAGAAAAAATTTTCAAAAAACTTTACTCACACCTTTCTCATGCGCAAAATGTTTAGCCAGTTTAGAAAAAAGATATGCCCAAAGATACGGAAACTGTTTTGGAGTGTGAAAAATGATGGAAAACCTCCAAAAACTTTTTATAAAGTCAGCATAATACATATACCCTAGCAAAGAAAAAGCTAAATAATCTGATAATTACTAAATGAAAATAGTATTTACAAGTTTTCCATACATTTTTTCATAAAAAATTTCAATCTCAAATAGTTCCACGGGCAAGTTCTACAAACCATTCAAGAAGCATGAGAGATATCTAACAAAAAAATTGTAGAGAATAAGAAATAAGGAACACTTCCCGATTTGTGAGATTATCATATCCTTTACATAATAGCTCCAAACAGTACAGGAAATATGTTGTTGGAAGACAGAGGGAACAGAAAGTACCCACCAAGCTGGGAAGGCATTTAGAGGCTGATAAACTGGCAGGCAGCTCCATACCATCAGTGAATCAGTTTTGCATAGAATCACAGGGTGAGACTGGGCCAACAATTTTCCAGAAGCATTCACAGCTGAACTCCATACTACCAACAGGCCATAGGCAGGGTATTGGGGTAAGTGCTTGGAAACATGAAGTGCATTCTTAAGTCAAGATTTATGAATGGGGAACTAGTCTTGTGGATGCTAAGAATATGTCATTGAAGGTCTTTATCATTGTTTAGGAATTAACAGAGCAAAAGGCCACTTGGTCCCAATGATTATTAAACAATAGCTATTAATCACTAAGCCCTTGCTGACAGAGAAATGGTTTACAACACAGCACACCTGGGTAGGATCAGTGGCAGGACAAGAGCAATTGTAGGGACTCAAGATGCCCTAGTGGTAAAGAACCTGCCTGTCAATGAAGGAGACACAAGAGACAGTGAGTTCAGTCACTGGGTCAGGAAGATCCCCTGGAGGAGAGCATGGCAACCCACTCCAATATTCTTGCCTGGAGAATCCCATGGACAGAGGAGCCTGGTGGGCTACAGTCCCTTGGGTTGCACAGAATCGGATATGACTGAAATGACTTAACACACATGCAAGATGGAGTCAGTTGTGCTAACAGCCATACATGTAGTACAGATTAATCTCATTTATGCTATCAAGTGCATAATCCTAAACCATTTATGTCTAGCTCTGTATGTGTGTTTAAGCAACACTGACAAGTTGGGTTCACTCAAGGAATACAACATTGGTTTAATATTACAAAATTGATTAATTTATGTTTTTGTAGATGATCATATCATCACATGCAAAAAAAGCATGTTTGATAAAATTAAATTCCCAGTCATGATTTTTAAAAATTCTTAGTTAACCAGAAATGGGAAGAAAACGTTCTTAGCCAGATGAAATGTCTCTGGAAACACCTACAGCCAACACAATTAATGGTGACATATTGAAGCCATTCCCTTTTAGATCAAGAATGAAACAAGGGTGTCCTTTATCACTGTTCTTCTTCAACATTCTACTGATTATCCAAGACAATGCAGAATGATAAGAAAAAGATATTAACAAATATCCAAACTAGAAAGGATGAACTGACAGTGTGATAGTCTATAAGGCCCTGAGCTGCCTGGTTCTAGGTCATTCCTCTTACCTCATTCTTTGTGTTTGGCCCAGCCATGCTGCCCTCTTGCTCTCCCTTTAAGAAATCAGTCATACTCATACTTAAGACCCTTTGCACTTGCTGTGTCCTCTGCCTAATGTTCTCTGTGTGACTTAAGATCCTTGCAAAAATGTATCTTTCTTGGGGTGACCTTCTCTGACTACCCTATTTAAAAGATGCAGACCTACCTACAGAATGGACATGTAGACACAGTAAGGGAAAGGAAGCGTGGGATGAACTAGGAGATTAGGATCGACGTATATGAAGCAGAAAGTATGAAGAACAAATGACTAGGAATATATACAGAAGTGTATGTGTGTGTGCTCAGTTGTGTCCAATTCTTTGAGACCCCATGGACTATAGCTCCCCAGACTCCTCTGTCCATAGAATCTTCCAGGCAAGAATACTAGAGCAGGTTGACATTTCCTACTCCAGGGGATCTTCCTGATGCAGGGCTCAAACTTGCATCTCTTGAGCCTCCTGCATTAGCAGGAGGATTCTTTACCACTGCACCACTTGGGAAGTCTGATATACAAAATTAATAAAACTATCAAGAAATGTAAGAGAATGACTAATCAAAAATGGAGAATGATGGTCATTTCTGGGGTTCATTGGATGACAGGGGAATGTGTTCAAGGGGTATCTAACATGTATGGTGGGTATATGTTTTTAAAAAATTATTATTTAAACTATACTTATGAATAATCTGTTTACTTTTTATATATGTGACATTCAACACTAACAATACTTTAAAAAGGAAGTGACTATAATATGATAAATGGTACCTAAGAATAATTTTTTAAAATATATCATGGAAGACTTTCCTGGTGGTACAGTGGTTAAAAATCTGCCTGCCAATGCAGGGCACATGGGTTCAATCCCTGGTCTGGGTAGATTCCACGTGCCACAGGGCATCTAAGCCCCTGTACCACAACTACTGAGTCCGAGCTCTAGAGCTGGCCAGCCACAACTTCTGAAGTCTGCATACCCTAGAGCCCATTCACTGCAGCAAGAGAAGTCACACACTGAGAAGCCTGCTCACTGCACCTAGAGAGTAGCCCCCACTCACCGCAGCTAAGGAAAGTCTGCGTGTAGCAATGAAGACCAAGGTAGCCAAAAATAAATAAACAATAAAGTAATTTTTTAAATATTTAAAAGGTATCATGGGAGGAGATTAGAATAGTCAAACAATTGTTAAGAAAACAAATCAAGGTTTGTAGTGGGCAAGTGTAAGCCAGGAACCAGGGCAAAGGGAGTGGGATGGTTTTGTGGTCAGGGTCAGGACACTGAAAGAGCCAAATCACTGTGCCTACTCTCAAGACAACAAACTGGACCTCCGGAGACAAATGCCCCCTACAGCAGTATTCATGTTACCCTGGCAACTTGATTACCTAATTCTCGTGTGTCTGGTTTTCATGAGGAGGACCACTTATCCTGAGTCTGCTGATGATTAAAATAGCATTCTTTCTTTACTCCAACGTAAATTAAAAACCAGTTATAAGTCCTATGTTTGTGCAATTATTTTCATTGATTACATTTTTCAGTTGACTGCTTTAGAGAATACCACCTTAAACTTTTCCATAAAATTTTTCCAAATTATACTATAGAATTAAACATTAGTTGTTTCTTCTATTTCCACAAACCAGGCTGTGAACAATCTTATTTGATTTTTTCATTAACAGAAAATTATTTCCTCTATATCTCTAAATTAAATCATCTACTTAGGATTCTCAGTTTGGGTTATTCCTTGCTGTACGTGAGTTCAACTGTTACCTTGAAATTGCTGTAAACTTAACTTGATCTGCAGCAGAAGAATATTTGATTGAAAGATTTCCTTCACAAACAAAACAGAAGTTAAAAAACACCTCGACTGTTTCTTTACAAAGGTTATATTTGGTACTAAACTCTTTTTTCCCCCGCAAATAATCTGTTTCTGCACTATAAATGAAGAAATTTATGTAGAGCTGCTGTTCCTAGTCTTTGGGTGAGTGCTCAGTCACTTCTCTTGTCCAACTCTTTGTGACCCTATGGACTGTAGCCTGCCAGTCTCCTTTGTCCATGGGTTTCTCCAGGCAAGAATGTTGTAGTGGGTTGCCATGCCCTCCTCCAAGGGATCTTCCCGACCTGAGGAGTAAACCTGGGTCTCCTGCATTGCAGGCAGATTCTTTACCACTGAACAACCACATCCGTTTCTCCAGGGCTTTTGATCCTGTGCCCTGTAGAGGAGGAGATAACCTTGTGGTTCTCTGTCTCTTCCCTACAATGCTCTCACTGTCATCCAAATCATCTGTCACAAGGTTGTGAATCTCCCTTCACTTCTCTTCCACTCACTTTCAGTGGGAGTAGCCCCAAAATTAGACCAAATTTATGGGCTCTAAGAGTTTCAGTGACACTGAAGCCCCCAGGCAGTTTTTGATGCTTTCTCCATGGGGTTGCAAAGAGTTGGACACAACTGAGCGACTTCCCTTTCACTTTTCACTTTCTTGCATTGGAGAAGGAAATGGCAACCCACTCCAGTGTTCTTGCCTGGAGAATCCCAGGGATGGGGGAGCATGGTGGGCTGCCATCTCTGGGGTCACAGAGTCGGACACGACTGAAGCGACTTAGAAGCAGCAGCAGTTTCACTCAGAAGCTGCGTACAGATGTCATGTATACTCCTTGCCAGCTCCTTAGGACTTCTTTTTTTCCCCTGAATTTCTTTAGTCTTAGCCTCTTAGTTTTCTGGGAAATCTTTTTAGATACAATGGGCAGAGTAAACAACCAAGAATGGAACCAAGTGCACATTCGGATTCTGAAAAAGCCTTTCCTCTGTGGCAAGAATTCAACCATGAGGATGCAGGTGAGTGGGGGCAGGTGGAAGAAAGTTGTTTCACCAGCTCTCTGAAATGTTGAAGAAAAATACTTCAGATATTGGCAAAAATAGAGATTCTGGCTCAGATGGTAAAGAGTCTGCCTGCAGTGCAGGAGACCTGAGTTCCCTGGGTTGGAAAGATCCCCTGGAGAAGGGAATGGCTATATACTCCAGTCGGAGAAGGCGATGGCACCCCACTCCAGTACTCTTGCCTGGAAAATCCCATGGATGGAGGAGCCTGGTAGGCTACGGTCCATGGGGTCGCTAAGAGTCGGGCACGACTGAACGACTTCACTTTCACTTTTCACTTTGATGCATTGGAGAAGGAAATGGCAACCCACTCCAGTGTTCTTGCCTGGAGAATCCCATGGATGGCGGAGCCTGGTGGGCTGCCATCTCTGGGGTCCCACAGAGTCAGACACGACTGAAGTGACTTAGCAGTAGCAGCAGCATATACTCCAGTATTCTTGCCTGGAAAATTTCACAGACCAGAGGAGCCTGGCAGGCTCCAGTCCATGAGGTCTCAAAGAGTTGGACATAACTGAGCAACTAACACTTTCACTTTACACTACACTTTAGCACATTAGATCCACATAGGCATTATTTTTTTCAGTTGAGAATTTGGACTATTTCTTCAAGGTAGATTAACTGACTTATTTACTGAATCTTTGGCACCTATACTTAACACACTTATAATAATTCTTGTAAAATGGACATTGTTCTCCAAGGAAAACCTGGAAGGAAAATTTGACTCGGTCAGGTGATAAAATCTATTCTGGAAAAAGACAACTTTTCATGAAGTCCTTCATTTGATGCTGAAGACATGAATTGGTGTTTTTAGTCTCGGGCATGCTTCACAAATAGCTTATGTCTAAAGCATAAATGAACTATCAATGAATTTTTAGCATAAGTCACACAATAGTGCTGGTGGAAATTCACTCCAAAGAGAAAAAGCACCTGTATATCTATAATAGTTGTTGCTAGGAATTCTATCACCGATTGTTATGAACTGATGGGAAATAAATAAACCAAACATGAAAAATAAATTCATTCTACTAATAGCTGCTATTATAAGTCCAGGAAGCCTAAATAAAATCAGGCAATAAAGACTGAAGAAGTGATGAAGAATTATGAAATTTATCTAATTCATAAGAACCAGGCTGTCAAATTTCCAGGAACAAATCTTGGAGTGTCAAAATCAAGTTTCTTAAAATCAATTTTTAAAACTATTGAAATCAATTTTTGAAACTATTGAAATTCAATAGTATAATTGAATAATACTATTCAAATTATTGAAATTTGAAACTATTGAAACTATTGAAATTACTTACACTTTTACTTTGCCTTAAATTAACAAAACCAATGTCACACTTGTTATCACATGCTAGCATATGGAAATCTTAAATAAAGATTCCTATTTTAAAATGCTTTAAATTCCCTTCTCATTTAGTTTTCTTGAGAATTTGTATTTTTGGGGGGAGAGAATACGAGACAGGAGGCACTTAGAAATCATGTACTGATTGGCACTTATGCTCCCAGTCAAGTGAAATAATTCAAAGAACACCTAGGTTTCATTGCTTGATTAGACACTGAGCTTGAAGACCAGGGAGCAGTGAAGGGGAGGAGAAAGGAATGGGTGTGGTCAGAAAGGTGAGGAGACAGTGGTAGGTGTGAACCGAAAGATAAAGTTTCTGAACCATCCTTTTCAAAGTTTATTTAAACAGACAAAAATAACTGTACGAGAGGCCCCCTGCACAGCTAGAGTACTAGGTCCTTCTCAAACTTCCCTGCTCCCTGATAAATTATATTGTGCAGTTTTTTTTTTTTTCCATTTTACTATTTTTAAACAATAACAAAAAACACGGGGTGTGTTTTGATTCTGCAGCTGCAGTGGTATTGTTCTTGTCCATTCGATGTGATGATAGATACTAAGAATTCAACAGCGATGATGCTGATGACTTCTGGCAGGCAGCTTTAGAGAGATCTCTGGGGTTTTGTGTGACTTGGGTCATGTTTTTCCTGAACCCTGAAAGGGGAGAGGCAAGATTTCATTACCTCACCTTTTGGGAAGTGTCCTGCAGTCATCACAGATACAGAGAGTGACTTGAGCTAAAGAATGATTATATATTGAAAGAACTCAGTGCTGTTAAACGAGAAGACAGAGAGGAGATGGAATAGTCAGCAAAGGGAAGCAGAGCAACTGACCCGAGTGGTATTATTAAAACAACAAACGAAATGGAAATACTTTCTGATGTACTATAAAATGAGACACATAGTGAGGGGAGGAGAGGGTGGTACAAACTGAGAGAGTAGCATTGACCTATATATACTATAAACTACCATGTGTAAAATAGATAGCTAGTGGAAAGCTACTGTGTAGCACAAGGAGCTCAGCTTGGTGTTCCGTGATGACCTAGGGGGCTGGGATGAAGGGTTGGGGATTGGAGGGAAGCTCAAGAGGGAGGGGATATATGTATTCTTATGGCTGATTCACGTTGTTATATGGCAGAAACAAACACAACAGTTGTAAAGCCATTATCCTCCAATAAAAAATAAATTTAGAAAAAGATTTAAAAAATAAAAAATAAAGTTAAAAAAAGAGAGGCACATGAAGGAAATCTTAAAAACAGTAAGATGTAGGAGCTCAACACTTCTTTTACATTTGGGAAGGCAACATTTATCTATTTTCTCAAAAGAAAAAGCACCCCAAACTTCTTCCATGTTTTATAGATTTATTCGTGGCACCGGCATAGAAATCACCAACCAACCGTTATAACACCTTCTGTCCATGAACGAAGATACTCTAGGCACAGCTGGCAGGAACAAGCGCTCACCTGGTAGATTTTAAAATGCCAGAAATCTCATCTTACCCAAAATACCCTGCCCTGCCAAATGTAAATCCCCAGTATTAGTGTTAATAACGAATTAGATAGATACATAGTCCGTATATGGCTATCTGACCCTCTCTTATCAGTTTATCACAAAAGGATACACTTTAGGAGAAGCAGGATGTCATCAAGCCCTGTTTTAGGGGGTAGGTCCGAGGTCAAAGGGTGAATCACAATACAGGCCTGGGGAGGGAACAGTCATTCCGGAGGGAAGTGGGTGGGATATTCGAATGTTACAAGAATTGTTTTTGAATAATTCCTCTGCCTCCTCTACCCTTTAGTTAGTTGCTCAGTCATTTCCGACTCTTTGCCACCCCATGGACTGTAGCCCACCAGGCTCCTGTGTCCATGGAATTCTCCAGCAAGAATACTGGAGTGGGTAATCATTCCTTTCTCCAGGGGATCTTCCCAACCCAGGGATCAAACCCAGGTCCCTACATTGCAGGTGGATTCTTTACTGTTTGGGATTCTGTGTTACTCCAGTCTTAAAGGGAGAAATACCTCATTAACTTTTGCTCCTAGGAAATCAAATCTGAAAATTATTAGGGTGGGATAGTACAGAAATTATGCAGCATTATTTTGTCTCCTGAAAAAGAATCCCTGAGCTTGAGGTTCAGTTTGGATACAAATTGGCCAAAAGCCAATTGATTGGTTCTACACTAGTTCCCCCAGGTCATGGAAAAATTCCAGAATGACAGCTTTCTTCATTTCCTTTCCTGTTATCAGGTATGGACTCCACCCTGCTGTTCTGTTCAAATGGTTCAGTTACTGAAAAAGGAGACAAAGCAGAATATGAGCAGAGGCATTTATTTGCCATCTCTTTAGACCTTAATGATGTATTTAAAATGAAGCCGAGGAACGGAATTCTTTCAGGTGTATGTAATCTAGTGGAGTCAGTAGCATTGGTGAGACCCATGAATGTACTGAAAAGTATTGCACATTTTATGAGTGTAAATATACATATAGTGGAAGTCACCCAGTTGCGTCTGACTCTTTGCACCCCCATAAACCATACCCCACCAAGCTCCTCTGTCCATGGGATTCTCCAGGCAAGAATATTGAAGTGGGAAGCCATTCCCTTCTCCAAGGGATCTTCCCAACCCCAGGATTGAACCAGGTGTCCTGCATTATGGGCAGATTCTGTACTGCCTGAGCTACCATGGAAGCCCTATGTCTTTTCTGTGGGAAAGAGTTTATATTTTTCATCAGCTTCTCAAATAGAAGCGTGGCCCAAGAAAGTTTAGGAGCTATCATAGAAGATTTAAAGATCTGAGTGAGCGACCGGGGAAAGGATGTAAAGGAGAATTTATAATGAATACACTTTAATGATGTTATCTGGTGCAGCACAGCATAAAACACACTGTGATGTACTCAAATCATCATTTGAGTCCTTTTGCAATATGCACAGTTACTTGTTCCTGTATGTATGCAGAACTTCCTGTTTGCATTTCAGGCATTTAGGGGAATGGAAGCTGAACTGTTGCCTTACTAAGGTTACTTCTTTACCAGAAGTTAAGGGTGTTCTTAAAAATGGTGGACTCTGAATAGTGTGATTTAAGTCTTGATGAAATAAAAATGTCCTTTCCTTTTATGTTAAACGACTGCTTTCCTAAATCTTAGCAATAAAATATGAATGAATTCTTGAATTCCTAGCCATTTGACTCCTCCCAGATCTGTTTGTGTTTGTGTGATGATTATTTAAAGAGAACGGGTGGTGTAGTACTTCCCAGGTGGCGCTAGTGGTAAAGAACCTGCCTGCCAATGCAAAAGATGTTAGAGACCCAGTTTCAATCCCTGGGGTGGGGAAGATCCCCTGGAGGAGGGCACAGGCGACCCACTCCAGTATTCTTGCCAGGAGAATCCCATGGACAGAGGAGCTGGCAGGCAATAGTCCATGGAGTGGCAAAGAGACAGACATGACCGAAGCCACTTAGCATGCACACATGCATGCATGGTGTAGTTTTAATAAAGAGTGAAGTGAGATGTTAGTCAAGTTTGAATGGAAATTAATTATGAATATATAACCTCCCATTTTTCCCCTAATGGTATAGCACTTATAATTCTAACATGACAGCATTTCACAATTCTTTTATCCTTTAACTGAGGTTAAGTGGGAAAATAATATGAAGAGAGAAATGAAATTACTTTTTATTTAAGTTTGTAAAATCACTGAAAACATCAGTGGCTTATTCCTTTTCATATAAAAGGGGAAAATAAAAATTTTAGGAGTGAACAATTATTTAGTCATGTAAATTTTATTATAAGTAATAATTTCCAATTGCTCTACACTTGCAAAATAAAAACAAAAATGAGCTGTGGGTAACATGAATATTACAAACTCACTTCAAAATATGGAAATGTTTGAAGAGAATAATAATTTCATTCAGAAAATCAACTTGATATATTTTTATGTTGACTAATTTGGTAAAGAAGACAAAATAATTTAATAATATTTGAATTACATTTCACCATTACACTATTTCTTGTTTAATAATTAAAAGAATAATTAATGTAAAATAGATATATTTTGGCAATAGTACTTAATAAATATTTCTGTGTCAGAAAATATAGGCTTAGTTTTTTCCACTTACTCTTATCAAACACTTTAGTATAAAATCTAAATACGTCTTACCTAAAAATGTTTACTCTGCAGTTATTGCATGATGATGAAATGTACCATCTATAAAAGACCACATGCATTAAAGATAAATGAGCTTTCTTGACAATTTTTCTTTCAAACAAAATCCACTTTTTAGTCTATCAAAAGATAAACAGGGAGCCAATTGTGACCAGCACTGCTACTGGGTTAGGCTCTTAAATTGCATCCTGTGTGCACGGTAAATAGAATAATATGGTTGAATCAAATGCTAGATGAGTAGCACGTTATTTAAAAATGGGAATGCATAGCTGAGATGACATTAAGGTAAGAGCAGAATCAAGAGCTCCCACTTAGTAAAAATCAGCAGAAGGATTCTAAGTCTTCTAAGTTTGCAAGATCTGGTTAAGATCTAAGACAAAAATCCTCTATACCAGTAGCTTCAAAATACATGAATAATTACATATACTGCTTTAAATTTCACGGAGTGCCTTCTAGCTTTTTGTTGTATTTAACCCTCACAACAAATCCTTAGATTTTATGAGGACCGGGTATGTTTTTTTTTTTTTTTTTCACTATCGTATTCTCTGGGCTTCCCTGGTGGCTCAGACTAAAGAATCTGCCTGCATTACAGGAGATCTGGGTTCAATTCCTGTATCGGGAAAATCCCATGGAGAAGGACATGGGAACCCACTTCAGTATTCTTGCCTGGAGAATTCCATGGACAGAGGAGCCTGGTGGGCTATGGTTCATGGTGTTGCAAAGAGTCAGACGTGACTGAGCAACTAACACTTTCACTTTTTCATTCTCCGTGTCTTCACTGTGCCAGGCATAGAGTAGGCACTCAGTAAAGTTTTAACTGGATGAGTGAAAGAAATAAAATGACTTGGGCAAAGCTATCAGTGTGTAGAGGAATTGGTTCACTCTTGATTTTTTGATTCTGAATCCTTGATCCTTTTTATAATTTTAGCTTTCATCTTTTCTATAGAGATAATGTTTGTTGCATATGTTTTCTTTTCTTTCCTGATTTCTAAACAAAAATCTTTTGAGTTCTACATAACTCATAACCTCTCTTATCATTTTTAAGTACTGAAGTTATGTAGTTTACATGAGATGTTGGCAAACTTTCTCTGTAAAGAGCTAGTTATTAAATATGCTCAGCCTTTTTGTCTTTATGATGGTTTCTGTTCTAACTCTTAACCTGCTGTGAAAAAAAATCATAGCTGACAGCAGATGAACGGGCACAGCTGTGTTCCAATAAAGCTTTATTTATGAACACTAATATTTACATTTCATACAGTTTTCTTGTGTTACAAAATATTCTTTTTTATTGAACTACAGTGGATTTCAAAATTATATGTTTCAGGTCTATAGCATAGTGATTTAATATTTTTATAGCTTATACTTCATTCAAAGTTATAAAATATTGGCTATATTCCTATGCTGGACAATATATCTTTGTAGCTTATTAATTTTATACATAGTAGTTCCTATCTCTTAATCCTCTACCCCTATTTTGCTCCTCTGTGCTTCTTTCTCCCAACTGGTAATCACTAGTTTGATTTCTACATCTGTGAGTCTGTTTCATTTCAATTTTCAGTTTTATTTATTTAATTTTTTAGATTCTACACATAAGTAAAATCATAGTGTCTGTCTTTCTCTGACTTATTTCACCAAGCATAAGTCCATGTTATTCACTAAGTTCAGTAAGTCCAAATTCACTAAGTTCATCCTTGTCTTTGCAAATGGCTCAATGATATCTCATTGTGGTTCTGAGTCACATTTCTCCAGTGATTAACAGTGCTGAGCAATTTATCATATGCCTGTCAGTCATCAAACATTCCTATTGATTTAACTTCAAACATTTGTCATGGTTTTATTCAGTAGAAGGTAAACCATGAAAACATGGAGAGACACAAGTTCTTTTGAAACACACAGCAAAGTCTGAGATGCTGACTGCCAAATATAAGGTTTATATTTAATCTTGAATGTTTGTTTCTTGTATGTGAAGCCCCCACCCTTTCAGTGTTGATTTGCCATTTTCAGATGTTCATTTCTGAAGTATTAGTGAGGGTGCATTTCCTATGTGTGACATAGGAGTTTTTGTTTCATCCTCCTTCTTGAACTGAAATACTAGACTATGACCTCCTGTTTTTATCTTCTTGACCAAGCCTTGCATCTCCTCTGGTGAGACTCTTTGAGGACCAAAGGGCTTTTATTCCATTTGTGTACAAGCTGTGATGGGAGTTAAAAGAGAAAGATTTCTTTATTTAAAAGATGTCCTGTTTAATGTCAAAGAAGACACACACTGGTTCACTGTGACAAAACACACTGGTTTGTGTCAGCTTTGCTTTTAATTGGAACATTGGAATGTTGAGATATTCACCAAATCTCTTTCAGCTTTTTCATTTGTAAAATGAGGTTAATTGAACTACATTTTAGTCAGGATAATGATGGTTTTGTTGTGCTACCAAAGATGTCCCAAATTTCAGTTGCATAAAACAGCAAAGGTTTTTCACATTGTCCTTCATGGATTTGTAGGAGATCTTAGGCTTGGGTACTCTCTTAGGGACTCAGACTTGGTACCTTATCAAACACTGCCCAAAGCAAGCAACATATGCTACGAGTATTCAATTTTCCTACCTTTTCCCAAGACCTTAAATTTCTTAAATGCATCATAAGGTTATGCTTCCAATTTATTTCAGGTGAGGATTTACTAAATGATTTGCCACAGAATAAAATGGAATGCAATTCTTTATGCCTCCACTAACAGTTTCCTTGCCAGTCACTACTTGATTTCTAAGCCAATGCTATTTATTTATTTTGGTGCACTACCCTAATTATGGGTTTCCCAGATGATGCTAGTGGTAAAGAACCCTCCTGCCAAAGCAGGAAACCTGAGTCCTGGGTTTGATGCCTGGGTTGGGAAGATTCCTTGGAGTAGGGCATGATAACCAACTCCAGTATTCTTGCCTGGAGAATCCCATGAACAGAGGAGCCTGGAGGGCTACAGTCCACAGGGTTTCAAAGCGTTGGACATGACTGAAGTGACTTAGCATGCATGCACCTTAATTATACAAACTAATTTCTATATTCATCAGGTTATTATGAATCATGCTGTGATAGCAAATAACCTCCCACAAAACAAATGGCTTAAAGCAAAAAGACTGGTTTGGTCCCATCAGTTCATGGCAAATAGATGGGGAAACAATGAAAACAGTGACAGAGTATTATCTTGGGCTTCAAAATCCCTGCAGATGGTGACTGCAGCCATGAAATTAAAAGACGCTTACTCCTTGGAAGAAAAGCTATGACAAACTTAGACAGTGTATTAAAAAGCAGAGACATTACTTTGCTGACAAAGGTCCATATAGTCAAAGCTACGGTTTTTCCAGTAGTCATGTACAGATATGAGAGCTGGATCATAAAGAAGGCTGAATGCTGAAAAATTGATGCTTTTGAACTGTGATGTTGGAGAAGACTCTTGAGAGTCCCTTGGGCTGCAAGGAGATCCAACCAATCAATCCTAAACAATATCAATCATGAATATTCATTGGAAGGACTGATGCTGAAGCTGAAACTCCAATACTTTGGCCACCTGACGCGAAGAGCTGACTCATTAGAAAAGACCCTGATGCTGGGAAACATTGAAGGCAGGAGATGGTTGGATGGCATCACTGACTCAATGGACATGAGTTTGAGTAGCTCTGGGAAATGGTGAAGGACAGGGAATTCTGTAGTCTGCAGTCCATGGGGTCACAAAGAATAGGATATGGCTGAGTGGCTGAACAACAACAAGAACACATTACATTAAGTGTTGGTTGGCTTTTTCCTCATTACAGCCCTTCAAGGATCCAAGTGCAATAAAATGTAGCCACCACATTAAAGTTTGTTGCAAAACCAAAGAGCAAAGAGAAATCTGATGGTATCATCAAGTTCAGTTCAGTCACTCAACTGTGTCTGACTCTTTGAGACCCCATGAATCATAGCACAACAGGCCTCCCTGTCCATCTCCAACACCCAGAGTTCACTGAGACTCACGTCCATCGAGTCAGTGATGCCATTCAGCCATATCATCCTCTGTCGTCCCCTTCTCCCCCTGCACTCTATCTTTCCCAGCATCAGGGTCTTTTCAGATGAGTCAGCTTTTCGCATCAGGTGGCCAAAATATTGGAGATTCAGGCAATTTGATCTTCAGCATCAGTCCTTCCAATGAACACCCAGGACTGATCTCCTTTAGGATGGACTGGTTGGATCTCCTTGCAGTCCAAGGAACGCTCAAGAGTCTTCTCCAACACCACAGTTCAAAAGCATCAATTTTTCAGCACTCAGCTTTCTGCACAGTCCAACTCTCACATCCATACATGACTACTGGAAAAACCATAGCCTTGACTAGATGGACCTTTGTTGGCAAAGTAATATCTCTGCTTTTTAATATGCTATCTAGGTTGGTCATAATTTTCCTTCCAAGGAGTAAGCGTCTTTTAATTTCATGGCTGCAGTCACCATCTGCAGTGATTTTGGAGCTTCCAAAAATAAAGTCTGACACTGTTTCCACTGTTTCCCCATCTATTTGCCATGAAGTGATGGGACCAGATGCCATGATCTTCGTTTTCTGAATGTTGAGCTTTAAGCCAACTTTTTCACTCTCCTCTTTCACTTTCATCAAGAGGCTTTTTAGTTCCTTTTCACTTTCTGCCATAAGGGTAGTGTCATCTGCATATCTGAGGCTATTGATATTTCTCCTGGCAATCTTGATTCCAGCTTGTGTTTCTCCCAGTCCAGCATTTCTCATGATGTACTCTGCATATAAATTAAATAAGCAGGGTGACAATATACAGCCTTGACGTACTCCTTTTCCTATTTGGAACCAGTCTGTTGTTCCATATCCAGTTCTAACTGTTGCTTCCTGACCTGCATACAGGTTTCTCAAGAGGCAGGTCAGGTGGTCTGGTATTCCCATTTCTTTCAGAATTTTCCACAGCTTATTGTGATCCACACAGTCAAAGGCTTTGGCATAGTCAATGAAACAGAAATAGATGTTTTTCTAGAACTCTCTTGCTTTTTTGATAATCCAGCGGATGTTGGCAATTTGATCTCTGGTTCCTCTGCTTTTTCTAAAACCAGCTTGAACATCTGGAAGTTCATGGTTCACATATTGCTGAAGCCTGGCTTGGAGAATTTTGAGCATTACTTTACTAGCATGTGAGATGAGTGCAATTGTGCAATAGTTTGAGCATTCTTAGGCATTGCCTGTCTTTGGGATTGGAATGAAAACTGCCCTTTTCCAGTCCTGTGGCCACTGGTGAGTTTTCCAAATTTGCTGGCATATTGAGTGCAGCACTTTCACAGCATCATCTTTCAGGTTTGAAATAGCTCTACTGGAATTCCATCACCTCCACTAGCTTTGTTCGTAGTGATGCTTTCTAAGGCCCACTTGACTTCACATTCCAGGATGGCTGGCTCTAGGTGAGTGATTACACCATCATGATTATCTGGGTCATGAAGATCTTTTTTGTACAGTTCTTCTATGTATTCTTGCCACCTCTTAATATCTTCTGCTCCTGTTAGGTCCATACCATTTCTGTCCTTTAGTGAGTCCATGCATGAAATGTTCCCTTGGTATCTTTAATTTTCTTGAGGAGATCTCTAGTCTTTCCCCTTCTATTATTTTCCTCCATTTCTTTGCACTGATCATTGAACAAGACTTTCTTATCTCTCCTTGCTATTCTTTGGAACTCTGCATTCAAATGAGTATATCTTTCTTTTTCTCCTTTGCTTTTCACTTCTCTTCTTTTCATGACTATTTGTAAGGCCTCCTCAGACAGCCATTTTGCATTTTCGCATTTCTTTTTCTTAGGGATGCTTTTGATCACTGCCTCCTGTACAATGTCACGAACCTCTGTCCATAGTTCATCAGGCACTCTGTCTATCAGATCTAGTCCTTTAAATTTATTTTTCACTTACACTGTATAATGGTAAGGGATTTAATTTAGGTCATACCTGAATGGTCTAGTCGTTTCCCCTACTTTCTTCAATTTCAGTCTGAATTTGGCAATAAGGAGTTCATGATCTGACCCACAGTCAGCTCCTGGTCTTGTTTTTGCTGACTGTATAGAGCTTCTCCATCTTTGGATGCAAAGAAGATAATCAGTCTGATTTCAGTGTTGGCCATCTGGTGATGTCTATGTGTAGAGTCTTCTCTTGTGTTGTTGAAAGAGGGTATTTTCTATGACCAGTGTGTTCTCTTGGCATAACTCTATTAGCTTTTGCCCTGATTCATTCTGTAGTCCAAGGCCAAATTTGCCTATTACTCCAGGTGTTTCTTGGGCTTCCTTAGTATGGTTCAAAGAAATCTTTGAGTGCTAACCCTTGGCCACAGAGAGATAGTCATTATTAATGCATAAAAAATTAACATTTAAAGAAATATTCCTGGATGTGTAAAGGCTGTGAGATTAAGCACTTATGAGTCAAGCTATCTTATCAAGACTCTAGAAGATAGTCGACTCATTGTATTTAGCTCACACCTCCCTAGCTACTCCCTTCATGCCTTGATTTCTCTGGGACAAATGCAGTCAATTCCAGTGAAGGCTGAAATCAAGGTTGGAAAAAGGCACAGTGCACACTCCTCTGGTTTTTATCCAGTGTGTTGGCTAGCCTTGACAGCAGGGTATTTGTCGGCAGCCAAGTTTCCACCTACATCCATTTCCAGCAGCTCTGAGGGGATTGCTGAGCCAGCAGTCAAGAACAGAGGCATCTTTGTTTGGCGGTGGTATAAGATATTTTAAGCACACTGATTGATGTTCAACCTGCAGCACACTGTAGCTTCATTGTGCAAACATTTCCAAGCCCATATACTCAAGCAAAAGATAGTACTGGAGACATACAATGTAGCCAAGAATGTGCTCCAGTTCTGTCATCCCTTGGTGCTTTCATAGCAAGAGCGTGGACATGAGCTGGAAATGAGAGACTAGAAAGGTCAAATTGGTTAAATGTGCCAATGATTATAGTTATGAGACTTCAGCTTAAGAAAAGAAGTTTCTTTTTCAGAATGTGGTCCACAAACATGAAGGCTGGGTAATGCAGACAATAATTTTCAACAGGACTAAGTATTCCTTAGAGTTTTGAGAAAGGAGTGACAGGGCTGTGATAGAAGAGGGCTTGATTGCCACTAGCTTTTGGGGATCTTCAAGTTCCCAAATCTAACAAGTTCCTGACTTATGATTACATCTTGCAGAAGTTTAGTCTTCTAGACTAGAAGATCTGAAGTCATCTTTGACAGCCTGACTCTGCAAACTTTTAGCTGTACAACATGGGGCAACCATTTAATCTCTCTTTGCCTTAGTTTCCTGGTAAATAAGTGTGTAACCACATGTAAAGCTAGTCCATACTAAGTACCTAAACTGCTTTAGCTTATGGGTTCAGGAGTCATCAGTTTCTGAGGAATATCCATGGCAATATTACTTCTCTTTTTAAGAAAAAGTTTATTTTTATTGATGTATAGTTGATTTACAATGTTGGACTAGTTTCTGCTGTACAGCAAAGTAATTTAGTTGTACATGTATATACATATTCTTTTACAGATTCTTTTCCATTATGTTTTATTACAGGATATTGAATCTAGCTCTCTGTGCTATACAGTAGGACTTTATAGTAATTTGTCTGGGGTAATCCCAAACTCCTAATTTAATCCTCCTTGCCCCCCTCCCCCTTGGTAAACATAAATTTGTTTTCTATGGTTGTGAGTCTGTTTCTGTTTTGTAAATGACTTCATTGGGTCATATTTTAGATTCCACATATAAGTGATATCACATGATATTTGTCTTTGTCTGACTTACTTCATTTAGTATCATAATCTCTAGGTCCATCCATGTTGCTGCAATGGCATTATTTCATTCTCCTTTATAGCTGAGTAGTAGTCCATGGTATGTGTGTGTGTGTATACCACATTTTCTTTATCCATTCTACCAAGCAACCTTTTAGGTTGCTTCCAGGTCTTGGCTGTTATAAACAGTACTTCACTGAACATTGGGGTACATGTATCTTTGAAAAAGTTTATTTGTATGCAAAAATATAAATATAGCACTCTTTTAGTGCTCTTAAAGAGAATATTTATCAACTGGAACATATAAAAAATATGCATGTATAAACTTTTAGTGGCATTTTGAGATACTATAGATAACAGAAATTGAGAAGTCATTTGTTTTAATTAAAAAAACTTTTTTGTTGAAGTATAGTTGGTTTGGAAAATCCCATGGATGGAGGAGCCTGGAAGCCTGCAGTCCATGGGGTAGCTGAGGGTCGGACATGACTGAGCAACTTCACTTTCACTTTTCACTTTGATGCATTAGAGAAGGAAATGGCAACCCACTCCAGTGTTCTTGCCTGGAGAATCCCAGGGACGGGGGAGCCTGGTGGGCTGCCGTCTATGGGGGTCACACAGAGTCGGACATGACTGAAGTGACTTAGCAGTAGCAATAGTTGGTTTACAATATTGTGTAAGTTTCAGGTTTGTAGCACAGTGATTGAATGTGCGCGACCAGCGCTGCGACCGGCGCGCTAAGCGCGGCCGAGGTCAGGGGCAGAAGCCGGGAGGACCCCATGCCCAAAGGGCGGTGGCCAAGAGGAGTTACCCCAAGTCTGAGGTCAGGGGCAGCAGCGAGAGTACCAGACTGCGATGGCGCAGGAACCGCGGAGAGGAGCTACCCGGCGTCCGAGGTCAGGGGGGGCGGCCAAGAGGAGCTACCCAGCGTCCGAGGTCAGGGGCAGCAGCTGGGAGGAGCTACCCCACGCCCCTAAGCCTGAGGCCAGGGGTGGCCGGTGGGAGGAGCTACCCCACGCCCCCATGCCCGAGGCCAGGGGCGGCGGCCGGGAGGACCAACCCCATGTCCAAGGAGCAGTGGCTGCACGGGTGCAGGAAGGCCTAGAGGAGCTATCCCACACTGAAGGTCAGGAAGGGCGGTGGTGAGGAGATACCCCTCGTCCAAGGTAAGGAGCAATGGCTGCGCTTTGCTGGAGCAGCCGTGAAGAGACACCCCACGCCCAAGGTAGGAGAAACCCAAGTAAGATGGTAGGTGTTGCAAGAGGGCATCAGAGGGCAAACACACTGAAATCATACTCACAGAAAACTAGTCAATCTAATCACACTAGGACCACAGCCTTGTCTAACTCAATGAAACTAAGCCATGCCCCTGGGGCAACCCAAGATGGGCAGATCATGGTGGAGAGATCTGACAGAATGTGGTCCACTGGAGAAGGGAATGGCAAATCACTTAAGTATTCTTGCCTTGAGAACCCCATGAACAGTATGAAAAGGCAAAATGATAGGATACTGAAAGAGAAACTCCCCAGGTCAGTAGGTGCCCAATATGTTAATAAGATCAGTGGAAAAATAACTCCAGAAAGAATGAAGGGATGGAACCAAAGCAAAAAGAATACCCAGCTGTGGATGGGACTGGTGATAGAAGCAAGGTCTGATGCTATAAAGAGCAATATTGCATAGGAACCTGGAATGTCAGGTCCATGAATCAAGGCAAATTGGAAGTGGTCAAACAAGAGATGGCAAGAGTGAATGTTGACATTCTAGGAATCAGCGAACTGAAATGGATTGGAATGGGTGAATTTAACTCAGATGACCATTATATCTACTACTGCGGGCAGGAATCCCTCAGAAGAAATGGAGTGGCCATCATGGTCAACAAAAGAGTCCAAAATGCAGTACTTGGATGCAATCTCAAAAACAACAGAATGATCTCTGTTCGTTTCTAAGGCAAACCATTCAATATCACAGTAATCCAAGTCTATGCCCCAATCAGGAACGCTGAAGAAGCTGAAGTTGAGCGGTTCTACGAAGACCTACATGACCTTTTAGAACTAACACCCAAAAAAGATGTCCTTTTCATTATAGGGGACTGGAATGCAAAAGTAGGAAGTCAGGAAACACCTGGAGTAACAGGCAAATTTGGCCTTGGAATATGGAATGAAGCAGGGCAAAGACTAATAGAGTTTTGCCAAGAAAATGCACTGGTCATAACAAACACCCTCTTCCAACAACACAAGAGAAGACTCTATACATGGACATCACCAGATGGTCAACACCGAAATCAGATTGATTATATTCTTTGTGGCCAAAGATGGAGAAGCACTATACAGTCAGCAAAAACAAGACCAGGAGCTGACTGTGGCTCAGACCATGAACTCCTTATTGCCAAATTTAGACTTAAATTGAAGAAAGTAGGGAAAACCACTAGACCATTCAGGTATGACCTAAATCAAATCCCTTATGATTATACAGTGGAAGTGAGAAATAGATTTAAGGGCCTAGATCTGATAGATAGAGTGCCTGATGATCTATGGAATGAGGTTCGTGACATTGTACAGGAGACAGGGATCAAGACCATCCCCATGGAAAAGAAATGCAAAAAGCAGAATGGCTGTCTGGGGAGGCCTTACAAATAGCTGTGAAAAGAAGAGAAGCAAAAAGCAAAGGAGAAAAGGAAAGATATAAACATCTGAATGCAGAGTTCCATAGAATAGCAAGAAGAGATAAGAAAGCCTTCTTTAGCGATCAATGCAAAGAAATAGAGGAAAACAACAGAATGGGAAAGACTAGAGATCTCTTCAAGAAAATCAGAGATACCAAAAGAATATTTCATGCAAAGATGGGCTCAATAAAGGACAGAAATGGTATGGACCTAACAGAAGCAGAAGATATTAAGAAGAGGTGGCAAGAATACACAAAAGAACTGTACAAAAATGATCTTCACGACCCAGATAATCACGATGGTGTGATCACTCACCTAGAGCCAGACATCCTGGAATGTGAAGTCAAGTGGACCTTAGAAAGCATCACTACGAACAAAGCTAGTGGAGGTGATGGAATTCCAGTTGAGCTATTCCAAATCCTGAAAGATGATGCTGTGAAAGGGCTGCACTCAATATGCCAGCAAATTTGGAAAACTCACCAGTGGCCACAGGACTGGAAAAGGTCCGTTTTCATTCAAATCCCAAAGAAAGGCAATGCCAAAGAATGCTCACACTACCGCACAATTGCACTCATCTCACATGCTAGTAAAGTAATGCTCAAAATTCTCCAAGCCAGGCTTCAGCAATATGTGAACCGTGAACTTCCTGATGTTCAAGCTGGCTTTAGAAAAGGCAGAGGAACCAGAGATCAAATTGCGAACATCTGCTGGATCATCAAAAAAGCAAGAGAGTTCCAGAAAAACATCTATTTCTGCTTTATTGACTATGCCAAAGCTTTTGACTGTGTGGATCACAATAAACTGTGGAAAATTCTGAAAGAGATGGGAATACCAGACCACCTGACCTGCCTCTTGAGAAACCTGTATGAAGGTCAGGAAGCAATAGTTAGAACTGGACATGGAACAACAGACTGGTTCCAAATAGGAAAAGGAGTACGTCAAGGCTGTATATTGTCACCCTGTTTATTTAACTTATATGCAGAGTACATCATGAGAAACGCTGGGCTGGAAGAAGCACAAGCTGGAATCAGGATTGCCAGGAGAAATATCAATAACCTCAGATATGCAGATGACACCACCCTTATGGCAGAATGTGAAGAGGAACTAAAAAGCCTCTTGATGAAAGTGAAAGTGGAGAGTGAAAAAGTTGGCTTAAAGCTCAACATTCAGGAAACAAAGATCATGGCATCTGGTCCCATCACTTCATGGGAAATAGATGGGGAAACAGTGGAAACAGTGTCAGACTTTATTTTTGGAAGCTCCAAAATCACTTCAGATGGTGACTGCAGCCATGAAATTAAAAGACGCTTACTCCTTGGAAGGAAAGTTATGACCACCTAGATAGCATATTCAAAAGCAGAGACATTACTTTGCCAACAAATGTTTGTCTAGTCAAGGCTATGGTTTTTCCTGTGGTCATGTATGGATGTGAGAGTTGGACTGTGAAGAAGGCTGAGCGCCAAAGAATCGATGCTTTTGAACTGTGGTGTTGGAGAAGACTCTTGAGAGTCCTTTGGACAGCAAGGAGATTCAACCAGTCCATTCTAAGGGAGATCAGCCCTGGGATTTCTTTGGAAGGACTGATGCTAAAGCTGAAACTCCAGTACTTTGGCCACCTCATGGGAAGAGTTGACTCATTGGAAAATACTCTGATGCTGGGAGGGATTGGGGGCAAGAGGAGAAGGGGACGACAGAGGTTGAGATGGCTGGATGGCATCACTGACTTGGTGGACATGAGTCTGAGTGAACTCCGGGAGTTGGTGATGGACAGGGAGGCCTGGTGTGCTGCGATTCATGGGGTTGCAAAGAGTCTAACACGACTGAGCGACTGATCTGATATATATATATATATATATATGAAAGTGAAAGTTTATTTGCTCAGTCGTGTCCAAATCTTTGTGACCCTATGGATTGTAGACTACCAGTCTCCTCCATCCATGGGATTTTCCGGGCAAGAATACTGGAGTGGGATGCCATTGCCTTCTCCAATATATATATGTGTGTGTGTGTGTGTATATATATATATATATATATTCTTTTCAGATTCTTTCCCCTTATAGAGTATTACATAATACTGTGTATAGTTCTCTGTACTATACAGTAGGCACATATTAATTATTTATTTTATACACGGGTGGTATTTATATGTTGAGCCAGATAAAGACAAATATGATATGATATCCTTCATATGTGAAATCTAAAAAAAAAAAAAAAAAAAGACACAAATGAACTTATTTCCAAAACAGAAAGAGACCCACAGACACTTACAGTACAAAAAGGTAACTTACGGTTACAAAAAGGAAAGGCTGACAGGAAGAGATAAAATAGCAGGCTGAGATTAACATACACACACAACTGTGTATGAACTATTACTTCTAAATTGTGAGTGAAAAAAAGATTGTCAAAGTGGTTAATTAATTTAAAGATGTTCTTGGAAGAGATGGGGCTTCCCAGGTGGTGCAGTGGTAAAGAATGTGCCGGCTAATGCAGGTTGTGCCAGAGATGGGGGTTCAATCCCTGGGTGGCGAAGATCCCCTGGAGTAGGAAATGACAACCCACTCCAGTATTCTTGCCTGAAAAAGTCCATGGACAGAGGGGCCTGGCAGGCTACAGTCTATGGGGTTGCAAAGAGTTGGACATGACTGAGCACACACACACACACGTATTGGAGCAGATAACATATAAGCATTTCCCCTGCTCCCCCAGAGCTTTTGAAGTTTGACTCCAAAATCACCAAGTGCTTCTGTGTTCTGAACTTGTTCATAAAGAGTCAAGTTCAAAATTCCCTGGATGCTAGTGTATTCTGGAACATGAAAAGTCATATTTCAAATACTCAACTCAATTTATTCTTCTTAAACCCCTTCAGTAGAAAAGAATTTTTTCTTACAAAAGAGTTGCCCTCAACATTAAAACAATTTCTCATAATGTTTTAATCAAAATAAGTTGATGAATTTTGGATCAGAGTCTTAAAATCAGTGAAATATTCTTTAAAATAAACTCTACCATTGTATTAACAGTTTAAAAATAGTTGAGTTTTTGTCATTGATCATCAGTTCAGTCAGTCAGTTCAGTCGCTCAGTTGTGTCCAACTTGTTGTGACCCCAAGAATCCCAGCACTCCAGGCTTCCCTGTCCGTCACCAACTCCCGAGTTCACTCAAACTCATGTCCATTGAGTCGGTGATGTCATCCAATCATCTCAACCTCTGTCGTCCCCTTCTCCTCCTGCCCTCAATCATTCCCAGCATCTGGGTCTTTTCAAATGAGTCAGCTCTTCGCATCAGGTGGCCAAAGTATCGGAGTTTCAGCTTCAACATCAGTCCTTCCAATGAACACCCAGGACTGATCTCCTTTAGAATGGACTGGTTGGATCTCCTTGTAGTCCAAGGGATGCTCAAGAGTCTTCCCCAACACCACAGTTCAAAACCATCAATGCTTCGGTGCTCAGCTTTCTTCATAGTCCAACTCTCACATCCATACATGACCACTGGAAAAACCATAGCCTTGACTAGATGAACCTTTGTTGGCAAAGTAATATCTCTGCTTTTAATATGCTATCTAGGTTGGTCATAACTTTTCTTCCAAGGAGCAAGCATCTCTTAATTTCATGGCTGCAGTCACCATCTACAGTAATTTTGGAGCCCCCCAAAATAAAGTCTGCCATTGTTTCCACTGTTTCCCCATCTATTTGCCATGAAGTGATGGGACCAGATGCCATGATCTTAGTTTTCTGAATGTTGAGCTTTAAGCCAACTTTTTTTTTTTCTTGGTGTACCCTTTTAAAAAAAAAATTATTTATTTAATTGGGGGCTAATTACAATATTGTACTGATTTTGCCATACATCAACATGAATCCGCCACAGGTGTACACGTGTTACCCATCCTGAACCCCCCTCCCACTTCCCTCCCCGTACCAATCCTCTGGATCAACCCAGTGCACTAGCCCCAAGCATCCTGTATCATGCATCGAACCTGGACTGGTGATTCGTTTCATATATGATATTATACATGTTTCAATGCCATTCTCCCAAATCATCCCACCCTCTCCCTCTCCCACAGAGTCCAAAAGACTGTTCTATACATCTGTGTCTCTTGGTGTCTCGCCTACATGGTTATCGTTATCATCTTTCTAAATTCCATATATATGCATTAGTATACTGTATTGATGTTTTTCTTTCTGGATTACTTCACTCTGTATAATAGGCTCCAGTTTCATCCACCTCATTAGAACTGATTCAAATGTATTCTTTTTAATGGCTGAGTAATACTCCATTGTGTATATGTACCACAGCTTTCTTATCCATTCATCTGCTGATGGACATCTAGGTTGCTTCCATGTCCAGGCTATTATAAACAGTGCTGCGATGAACATTGGGGTACACGTGTCTCTTTCAATTCTGATTTCCTCGGTGTGTATGCCCAGCAGTGGGATTGCTGGGTCATATGGCAGTTCTATTTCCAGTTTTTTAAGGAATCTCCACACTGTTCTCCATAGTGGCTGTACTAGTTTGCATTCCCACCAACAGTGTAAGAGGGTTCCCTTTTCTCCACACCCTCTCCAGTATTTTTTACTGTAGCAATAAAGTCTACTTTATTGCTTGTAGACTTTTGGATAGCAGCCATTCTGACTGGTGTGAAATGGTACCTCACTGTGGTTTTGATTTGCATTTCTCTGATAATGAGTGATGTTGAGTATCTTTTCATTTGTTTGTTAGCCATCTGTATGTCTTCTTTGGAGAAATGTCTGTTTAGTTCTTTGGCCCATTTTTTGATTGGGTCATTTATTTTTCTGGAATTGAGCTGCAGGAGTTGCTTGTATATTTTTGAGATTAGTTGTTTGTCAGTTGTTTCATTTACTATTATTTTCTCCCATTGTGAAGGTTGTCTTTTCACCTTGCTTATAGTTTCCTTCGTTGTGTTGCTGCTGCTGCTGCTAAGACGCTTCAGTCGTGTCTGACTCTGTGCGACCCCAGAGATGGCAGCCCGCCAGGCTCCCCCGTCTCTGGGATTCTCCAGGCAAGAACACTGGAGTGGGTTGCCATTTCCTTCTCCATGCATGAAAATTAAAAGTGAAAGGGAAGTCGCTCAGTCATGTCCGAATCCTAGCGACCCCATGGACTGTAGCCTACCAGGCTCCTCCGTCCATGGGATTTGTGAGGCAAGAGTACTGGAGTGGGGTGCCATTGCCTTCTCCGTCCTTTGCTGTGCAGAAGCTTTTAATTTTAATTAGGTCCCATTTGTTTATTTTTGCTTTTATTTCCAATATTCTGGGCAGTGGGTCATAGAGGACCCTGCTGTGATTTATGTTGGAGAGTGTTTTGCCTATGTTCTCCTCTAGGAATTGTATAGTTTCTGGTCTTACATTTAGATATTCAATCCATTTTGAGTTTATTTTTGTGTATGGTGTTAGAAAGTATTCTAGTTTCATTCTTTTACAAGTGATTGACCAGTTTTCTCAGCACCACTTGTTAAAGAGATTGTCTTTTCTCCATTGTATAGTCTTGCCTCTTTGTCAAAGTAAGGTGTCCATAGGTGCGTGGATTTATCTCTGGGCTTTCTATTTTGTTCCATTGATCTATATTTCTGTCTTTGTGCCAGTACCATACTCTCTTGATGACTGTGTAAGCCAACTTTTTCACTTTCCTCTTTCACTTTCATCAAGAGGCTCTTTAGTTCTTTGCTTTCTGCCATAAGGGTGGTGTCATCTGCATATCTGAGGTTATTGATATTTCTCCTGGCAATCTTGATTCCAGCTTGTGCTACATCCAGCCCAGCATTTCTCATGATGTACTCTGCATAGAAGTTAAATAAGCAGAGTGACAATATACAGCCTTGACGTACTCCTTTTCCTATTTGGAACCAGTCTGTTGTTCCATGTTCAGTTCTAACTATTGCTTCCTGACCTTCATACAGGTTTCTCAAGAGGCAGGTCAGGTGGTCCGGTATTCCCATCTCTTTCAGAATTTTCCACAGTTTATTGTGATCCACACAGTCAAAGGCTTTGGCATAGTCAATAAAGCAGAAATAGATGTTTTTCTGGAACTCTCTTGCTTTTTCGATGATCCAGATGTTGGCAATTTGATCTCTGGTTTCTCAATAAAGGACAGAAATGGTATGGACCTAACAGAAGCAGAAGATATTAAGAAGAGGTGGCAACAATACACAGAAGAATTGTACAAAAAAGATCTTCATGACCCAGATAATCACGATGGTGTGATCACTGACCTAGAGCCAGACATCCTGGAATGTGAAGTCAAGTGGGCCTTAGGAAGCATCACTATGAACAAAGCTAGTGGAGGTGATGGCATTCTACTTGAGCTATTCCAAATCCTGAAAGATGATGCTGTGAAAGGGCTGCACTCAATATGCCAGCAAATTTGGAAAACTCAGCAGTGGCCACAGGACTGGAAAATGTCACTTTTCATTCCAATCCCAAAGAAAGGCAATGCCAAAGAATGCTCACACTACCACACAGATGCACTCATCTCACATGCTAGTAAAGTAATGCTCAAAATTCTCCAAGCCAGGCTTCAGCAATATGTGAACCATGAATTTCCACATGTTCAAGCTGGCTTTAGAAAAGGCAGAGGAACCAGAGATCAAATTGCCAACATCTGCTGGATCATTTAAAAAGCAAGCGAGTTCCAGAAAAACATCTATTTCTGCTTTATTGACTATGCCAAGGCCTTTGACTGTGTGGATCACAATAAACTGTGGAAAATTCTGAAAGAGATGGGAATACCAGACCACCTGACCTGCCTCTTGAGAAACCTGTATGCAGGTCAGGAAGCAACAGAACTGGACATGGAACAACAGACTGGTTCCAAATAGGAAAAGGAGTACGTCAAGGCTGTATATTGTCACCCTGCTTATTTAATTTATATGCAGAGTACATCATGAGAAACGGGCTAGATGAAGCACAAGCTAGAATCAAGATTGCCGGGAGAAATATCAATAACCTTAGATATACAGATGACATCACCCTTATGGCAGAATGCGAAGAAGAACTAAAGAGCCTCTTGATGAAAGTGAAAGAGGAGAGTGAAAAAGTTGGCTTAAAGCTCAACATTCAGAAAACGAAGATCATGGCATCTGGTCCCATCACTTCATGGCAAATAGATGGGGAAACAGTGGAAACAGTGGCTGACTCTTTTTCTGGGTTCCAAAATCACTGCAGATGGTGACTGCAGGCATGAAATTAAAAGACGCTTACTCCTTGGAAGAAAAGTTATGACCAACCTAGACAGCATATTAAAAAGCAGAGTCGTTACTTTGCCAACAAAGCTCCATCTAGTCAAGGCTATGGTTTTTCCAGTGGTCATGTATGGATGTGAGAATTAGACTATAAAGAAAGCTGAGCTTGAAGCATTGATGGTTTTGAACTGTGGTGTTGGAGAAGACTCTTGAGCATCCCTTGGACTACAAGGAGATCCAACCAGTCCATCCTAAAGGAGATCAGTCCTGGGTGTTCATTGGTAGGTCTGATGCTGAAGCTGAAACTCCAATACTTTGGCCTGCTGTGAAGAGGTGACTCATTTGAAAAGACCCTGATCTGTGAAAGATTGAAGGCAGAAGGAGAAGGGGACGACAGAGGATGAGATGGTTGGATGGCATCACTGACTCAATGGACATGGTTTTAAGTGGACTCCAGGAGTTGGTGATGGACAGGGAGGCCTGGTGTGCTGCAGTTCATGGGTAGCAAAGAGTTGGACAGGACTGAGTGACTGAACTGAACTGAATTTCTCTTCCTTTCTAAATCCACTTTGAACATCTGGAAGTTCACGGTTCACGTACTATTGAAGCCTGGCTTGGAGAATTTTGAGCATTACCTTACTAGCCTGTGAGAGGACTGCAACTGTGTGGTAGTTTGAGCATTCTTTGGCATTGCTTTTCTTTTGATAAAGAGAATGGAGCTAGAAAATCTTTAAAGCCTCAATAGTAGGAGTAAACAGATTAGAAAAAGCAAAGTATTTAGTTATTCATTCAACATATATTTCTTGAGCACCAACTCTGTTCTGGACTGGAAACTATATATTCAAGGATGATAAAGGCTGATAAGATTACTGTTCTCAAGATTCTGCACTCTGCTGAGGGAGGTGGGCAATAAACCAGTAAACAAAATATATAATAACTGATAAAGACAAATGCCATAAGATAAATATAGGGTATATTGTGATGAAGAATAACAAAGGGGCATTGACTTTCTATAAGGCAGTCCAGGAAGGTCTCTCGACTGGATAACATTAAGGCAGAGACCTGGGGAAGACACAGGACTTGGAAAGAGGAGGGAAAACAGAATGCCAAATAGAAGAAACAAAAGATTGGGGCGGAGAATATGTGCAGCATGCATAGTAAGTTTACCAGTAAAAATCAGTATATTTTGTTTGCTGCATGATTGTTTGAAAAGTCTCCATGCTTTAGAATTTTTACCCAAGCTGCCTCTTGTTCTCTTAGCTTCCATTTAAAAAAAAAATTATTTTAATTGGAGAATAATTGGTTTACAATATTTTGTTGGTTTCTGCCATACGATGCATTAAAATTTGATGGCTGAGGGAGAAAAATAAATACATAGAAGTCCCAGTAACAATGTATTTCAGAAATGTACAGATCAAATTGCTGAAATGTAAAGAGCAAAAGTACTAAAGATGATTCATTTTAGCGGTATTTTTAGGTAATCATGGTTGTAGCCAGTTTTTAATTGTGTTCCTAAAACAGATCTCACTTTAATTTAATGGACATGCTCTCTCTCCCATATTTATCTGGGTATATGTTTACGTTATAATTGGAAGAATTATCTATTTCTAGTTCTGCTGGACTGGAAGCAGGATTGTTTTCTCCATCTCAAGTATAGGGCGTTCTTCCAGCTTGAACCCCCAGGGAGTTCTGTAGGACTGTATCTGGAAATTTCATTGGCCGTGCTTCCATGCTTTCAATGCATCACCTCCTTACAGAACAGTTGCTTAAGATACGATTGGAATCTTGACCATCCCTTTTGTGTACTGACCCTTTCTTCAAATATTGAGGAAAACATTTTGAAAATTGTATCAAGACAGTCTGATTCTCAAACTTATTAGACAACTGCTGAAATCTGCCAAATTCACCTTTCACCCTGAAACTCGGGGTAGGGGAGAATGTGAAGATACTTGGTGATGAAGTTTGTTATTTCAAAGATGTTCTAATCCTTTTGTCCTTTCATGGGTCATCTGCCCAAGATGTACATGCAGTTTGAAACAGAACACTTAGGCAAAAAGGTTACGGCTTCCAAGAAAGCATTTGACCTTTCCTTGGGAACAGTGTGCAGCTCTTACCTGGCAGGACATGTGTCTTCAGTATGTGAAGGCTGGTGGCGAGGCCTGGCAGTGGCTTTCGCAGAGAAACTCTTCCTGGACAAACGGACTTGTCTTTTCCTAATGGAGAAATTCCATAAAGTGAAGCTGCAAGCTTCCTGTTTTGGAAAGGTAATATATGTTTGGAAAAATTTGGATAAAGGCAGAACTATCGATAAATCAAAGATGATGTTAGCCTGGAAGGAAATATCTTCAGAAAACATGGTATTTGACTGACCGATGTGAAATGGTATCTGACTGACTGATGTGAAACTGACATGGACTGTGCGCTGAAAATTCCTAGAGGAATTGACAGCTTGCCTCCCACCCAGTTCCTGCTGATGTGCATGGTGAGAATTGCTCACAGGGAAAGCTCTTAACACAAGCACAGCTTGTTTTCCTGTCTCCCCTTGTTTGTGATTATGTTTAGCTTCTAATCAGGAAGAGGTTGAATATCGTTAAGAAAGTCTAAAAGATTTGTTTAACTGTCCCCATCATGGGCAGGGGGGCGGGGGGGTGGTGGGGGGTAGGGGGGTGGGGGTGAAATCTTCTCTAGGTGGCTACAAATTATGTGATCAATTAACCCCCAGGTTACTCCAGTGACTCCCATACATACTTTAAGTTCTAGATTTGGTCTACTCCTGTGCCCTTCTGCTTTAGTTTTCTGTCCATTCATCATGGTATACTAGCAAAAGAAGCACTAATTTGAAGTCAGAAAACCAGTTGTTTGTGACTTGGAGAGTGTTGCTGAACATCAAACCATCATAAGTTCCTAAACTCTGTAAAATGAGGATTTTCTTTTTTTTTTTTTTTTAATTTTATTTTTAAACTTTACGTAATTGTATTAGTTTTGCCAAATATCAAAATGAATCCATCACACGTATACATGTGCTCCCCATCCTGAACCCTGCTCCCTCCTCCCTCCCCATACCATCCCTCTAGGTCGTCCCAGTGCACTAGCCCCAAGCATCCAGTATCGTGCATTGAACCTGGGCTGGCATCCCGTTTCATACATGATATTTTACATGTTTCAATGCCATTCTCCCAAATCTTCCCACCCTCTCCCTCTCCCACAGAGTCCATAAGACTGTTTAAACTCTGTAAAATGAAAATTGTAACTCTTGCCTCTCTCTCAAGGATGAAGCAAGCATCAAGTGGGTATTGGTTATGAAAGGATTTTGTAGATTGTAGAGGCTTAAACAAATGTTGGTTGTTATGTATTTGTGTTATTTTTGGCTTGAGGGAAGAGGATTGATTTTAGATTGCTAATTTCTTGGATGATAGAGGAAAAGTAGAAATAAAAGTATCAAAAGGGATTAATGTCCTGAGCTCCCCTGTCAGTAGCCCAAAGTGTATCTTTAGGAGGATGTCCTATATACTTTCGTGTGCACAGAACTCACCTGGGAAGGTCTAATTAAATGCAAGTTCGGATTCAGTAGATCTGGTTGGGGCCTAAGATCCTGCATTTCTCAAAGTTCCCAGGACATGCTCATTCTTCTGGTCCCTAGACTGCATGTTGAGTAGCAACGAATCAAAGAAAATGAGGAAATGGAAGGAGGTTAACACAGGTGAGGGACGTGATGAAGGAAGAGCCTTTCTGTCTCTCATCCTTACATCTTGGTACCATATTGGTGAAATGGCTTAAAAATAGTAACATAAGAAATCTTTCTGCGAATACTGTTAAGTATCCAAACATGGTTTCTTGTTCTTAATTGAGTCTATTTCCTGGGGAGTAAATCTAGCGCAAGAGGTACATAGAAGAAATTGTGGTCTAACTTGGAACATATCTGCCTCATGATCTTTTACCTACACAAACTAGGAAAATGTAAAAAGCCACTCTGTATTCTGTCAACTGGGAACTGATTCAGTGGTGATAAGATCATTAGTTCTTGTGACCTTAGCCATATTCAAGGAGTATTCTCTTGGGACCCTAGAATAACATGTCTTGATTGGACATTGTGAACTAAACATCCTTGTCGTTCACATTTAGAACCAAATAACTTCCTTCTGGCATTTGCACAGTAATTTGGTCATCTGCCATGATATTATGTATTGTTCAGAATAATTTTTCGTTACTGAGGTCAATTCCCCTGATTTATAGCTATTTGTAAAAGCTGGCTCACAAAAGGGGTAGAAAAGTCAAGAAGAAAATAACTTTACAATAAATGACTCCAAACAAGGAGCAGATGGTGAAACTCTTGAAATACTGTAATAATTCTATAAAGATATAGGCTGATGGTATGTAGCTGTTACTGAACTGATTGAAATGTGCTACTGTTGCACATTTTTATTTTGAGGCAAAGTGCTATCTCAGCTCCTGGTTGGCTACCAAAATAATCTCTCCTGAAAATGTGCTGTTGTGATCTGTAATAAAGTTAAACAGGCATAAGCTTTGTTCAGGCATCATTCTCTAATATTTGCTGCTTACCTAGTCAGTCCAATTGGATAACCAGGACTTCTGTTGACATTACCTATATGGAAACATATAGTGAATTATCTACTTACACAAATAACACGGGATCCTTTAACTTGCTGTTTTATATTTTAAAAAGAAAATCCCAAACACACTCGCTTTGTGAGTGAATCTCAACTGTATAGAGAGAACTCTACCCTGGGTTTTGTCCACTGTAAAGTTTTAAAAATCATTAATGTGGAAAATATAAGAAACCAAAATTGCTCAATAGTTTGGTTTTATCATTTATTTTCTATTTTCTTTAAGAAGACTCCTTGAGGCTCTCAGCTGAGTGTGTGGTCTGTGTGATGGTGCAGTCTATATCCAACCTGGTAGCTGTTGCTGGTGCCCAAATCTGTTTCAAGCTCAGTATTAGGCTTTATTGCCCTAGAATGATATTTTTACACATGGAAAATTCTCAATCTGTAATCACTCAGAGTTCTAGTACTGAGTCTTCACCAAGTAGCTTTACTATCTCTGTTCTTAACTGTACAGAACTGAAAGAGGTTCCCCAAGCCTCCAAAAACATATTGAGGGATATGGGCCAACAGTTGTTTCCTTGCTGGGATGGTCTCTTCATTTCAACACTTCATCTGACTGCAGGGGTCAGTGACTTTGCTATGCCTCCCCGTGGGGTGGAAAGAGCAACTTCCAAACTGATCACAAGTTGAAGAACTGCTGTAAAATACAAAGTCTCAAGGTAAACTTATTAGACATCTCCCTTGACCTACCCATGAAGTCTTTTTATTTTTATTTTTTTTAATAAACGGTTTACTTTGTATTGGGGTATAACTGATTAACAATACTATAATAGTTTCAGGTAGACAGCAAAGGGACTCAACCATACATATACATGTATCCATTCTCCTCCAAACCAGGCTGCCTGAAGAGTGGTTTTTATGTCATGGCCATGATTCAGCGAGGCCATAGTGTGATACCCAATAGAGGAAATGGGTTATTGTGACCAGCTCTCTGTTTACCAGAGATCATCTGGTATTAATAACTTTCCTATGATATCTGTAAGAGTAATCAAATTGGAAGAGTAATCAAATTAGACAACAAGTTTTTTCCCTGAAAATAGAAATATTTTAAAATCAATAATTAATAATGACTTGGGGAAAATTAAAACACAGAAAACTGTGCTTACACCCCCCTCCCATAATTTCATCATTCAGAAATAAAATAGCTAACATTTTCTGTGAACACTCATACCTTCTTCATATTCTTGGCAAGTTATTCAATATTTCACTTTTCTCTCATCTAGAAAATGGGAACAAAAACAATACCTATCCCCTAGGGTTGTTTTGAGATTTGTGTGCATTATTACCTATAAAACATATAATTTAGTGCATGATATAAACAATTAATAAATATTTACTAATATAATCACTGTATGTACACATTTACAGCTAGTACATATGCATATTATTTCCAAAAATGGGATAAAACTTTGCTATGTTGTAATCTTTCTTTACTCAGAAATATGATGAGGCCAACTTTCCATATCAGTAACTATAGACCTATACCTATTATTTTAAATTGTTGTATAATATTCTGTTACACAAATGCAGTCAAATGTTTTAAAAATCTAGTCTTTCCTTGATCTTCCTCACTGGCAAATCTTTGCCAATTTTCTCAAACTAAGTTCCTAGAAGCGAAAAGTGTCAAATAATACACACTTTTAAAAAGCAAATGTTTTTAATAGTTCAGCTTAAGTAATTTTAAATTCTTATAGCTCAGCTTAGCTAAAATTGGCTTAAAAATGCAATTTAATCATCTTATCTGATAGGAAAATGAGAGAAACCTGGTAAGTGGCTGTATGCATTGTGGTTGCAGGCACTGACTTTGAGGAAGCTAACTGACCTAGTTGCACGACCTTGAACAAGGTCTCAATCACTCTGTGCCTCAGTGGCCCTATTGTAAAGGAGGAATTTTTTAGGGTTAGAGTTGGGATTAGAGTTAAGATTGGGGTTAGGTTATGTAAGAATAAAAGAGGGCTCTGTAATCAATGCTGTAAGAATAGTGCCAAGTTCATAGTAGAAGTTCAAAAAGTATTATTGAACTTATTTTTGTTGCATAGAGTAAAATAGAAAAGGGAGTAATTGTCTACTGAAATTATTCTTTATGTAACTTAGGAGAAGTAATACAAATTTTCAGAACTTTTCCTCAGAGAACTATTAAAAAGCACTTACTTCATTAAAAATTTTTTTCTCTCCTGGTGGCTCAGACAGTGAAGAGCCTGCTTGCAATGCAGGAGACCTGGGTTCGACCCCTGGATTGGGAAGATCCTCTGGAGAAAGGAACAGCAACCCACTTCAGTATTCTTCCTGGAGAATCCTATGGACAGAGGAGCCTGGGAAGCTACAGTCCATGGGGTCCCGAAGAGTCAGACTCGACTGAGCAACTAACAGTTTCACTTTTTCATTCCGTGAAGGTTGTTAAGTTAACTAACTGGGGTGGTTCTAATGCCTTGGCAGCCCATGTAAGTAAACCAAAAGCTAAGCCTGTAAACACCTCAAGATTAAGAAACTGGAACCAGAGGACAACCCATAACAAAGAGACAACTGGGCTTCTCTCAAGAAGGCAAACGCTTAAGCTACAGCAATTGAGTACTTTCTTGCTTTGCTTCCAGGTCTCTTTAAGCTCCTGTTGGTGGAAGGCTCCTAACCACTTTCAGTTTGTTGCTACCCAGTTAGAATCTATTTTTGCTCGAACTCATAAAAATTTTAATATGCCTCAGTTTATCTTTTAACAATGTTGATATAGCATCACTGGAGGAAGTACTTTGATTTGTTGGGCAATAGAGACCAAATCATCTGAGCTAAACCACTCAAGACCTGGTCCTCACAGAGTGCTAAGTTCTGTCAAGCTATTTGCATGCTGCTTTAAACTCTAAGGCATGAATAGCACGAAATTTTTCCTTTGCTCCAGTTGATGCTTGGCAACAGACATAAAAGAAAATAATATTTTAAGAACACTGGAAGTACCAGCTAAAAGAGCTTACTTTGCATTGTTCTTTAAGTAGGATATGTTTTCGTTTCCAGGACCTAGCCTATTAATGTACTTAAGGTGAGGTTGCAGGCCTACATTTTAATTAATTTTTTTTTTTTTATTCTTCCAATTTTATTTTATTTTTAAACTTTACATAATTGTATTAGTTTTGCCAAATATCAAAATGAATCCGCCACAGGTATACATGTGTTCCCCATCCCGAACCCTCCTCCCTCCTCCCTCCTCCCTCCCCATACCATCCCTCTGGGCCGTCCCAGTGCACCAGCCCCAAGCATCCAGCATCATGCATCGAACCTGGACTGGCAACTCGTTTCCTGCATGATATTTTACATGTTTCATTGCCATTCTCCCAAATCTTCCCACCCTCTCCCTCTCCCACAGAGTCCATAAGACTGTTCTATACATCAGTGTCTCTTTTGCTGTCTCGTACACCGGGTTATTGTTACCATCTTTCTAAATTCCATATATATGCGTTAGAATACTGTATTTATGTTTTTCCTTCTGGCTTATTTCACTCTGTATAATAGGCTCCAGTTTCATCCACCTCATTAGAACTGATTCAAATGTATTCTTTTTAATGGCTGAGTAATACTCCATTGTGTATATGTACCACAGCTTTCTTATCCATTCATCTGCTGATGGACATCTAGGTTGCTTCCATGTCTTGGCTATTATAAACAGTGCTGCGATGAACATTATATTGATGTTGGTTCGGCCTTCTTCAGGCTCTTTCAGTTAGTATCTTTTACTAATGATGTAGACTACTTAAAGAATAAAAAGTAGAATTTGGCTTTCATATTAAAGGGGCTTCCCTGACCAAGATAACTTGGTAAAAACAGAAAAGCCTGCTACCAAGAGTTGTAAGTGTTTCTGCTTTACCCCCCAGATGGGAACTACTTGATGTCTTCTTTTAGCACAGGAAGATCTCCCTTGAACAGCCCTGTTCTTGGCAGATCTGCTTGGTTGTGGTTGGTGATGAGACTGTGATGAAAAAGCAGGGTAAAACCCTGGGCATCCTGTCTGTGACCACAAGGCAGGCAGTCCCCCTGCACATTGGGCCCTGCTGGGCTATACAGCAGTCATCACCGAGCAGCCCTAGGGGAAATGTTGATTTGTGTTGTGAATGCCCAGGCTAAAGAAATAGAATGATACAACTGCTAAGGCATCTTCTTTGCCCTTCAGGTTTAATTCTTAATGAAGGAGAATGGAAGAGCAGAGGACCACTCAACATTCATGCATAAGAAGATCATGTCAACTACCTTCTTTAGACCTATCCTCAAACAACATAGGGATTCCCTGGTGGCTCATATGGTAAAGAGTCTGCCCTCAATGCAGGAGATCTGGGTTCTATCCTTGGGTCGGGAAGATCCCCTGGAGAAGGAAATGGCAACCCACTCCTGTATGCTTGCCTAGGAAATTCCATGGATGGAGGAGCCTGGTGGGCTACAGTCCATGGGGTCACAAAGAGTCAGACATGACCGAGCGAGCATTCATTCAAACAACATAAAACTCATGAACATTTTATTTATTTTTCTTAATTGACCTCCCTCAACAGGTATCCCTTCTCCCCTTCTCACCTGGCTCTTGCTCACTGAGTTGTTACCTGAAGGCTGGACCTTCGATCATTCATCTTTCTTCAGAAGTAATGTTTGTTGAATGAATGACTCTGCCACTTGAATTTAGATTAGATTGTGATTTCCTTGTAGAATGTGGTGTCTAACATATTGTTGTTGTTAATGATTGCTGTGTACAAAGAGTTTTTCTATAATTATTTTACTATATTCATTGGGATCAAGAAAACTGAGTGGGGAAAATAATTTAGTATTTCTATTGTTTAAGTATGAATCATACTTTTAGTTTCTGAGTAAATACTGAAAATAGTGATAGGCTCAATTGAATGTTTGGTGATATTGCTTTTTTCTACTTCTTTGTACTCTCTAAAAATAGGTGTGTGTTCCTTTTTGTTCACTTGTATGTTTTTTCAGTGCTTACCTGGGAGTTATTTCAAATACCTTCACTCCATTTCTCACTGCTGACCTATTGATGACCGGAGGGTTTTGACCCAAAGGAGGCAAAGATGCTTCAGTTTAGACATTTGCTGGCTGTAGAATGTGCTGGCTAAAAGAGCCCTCACACAGCTCCCAGATGACTCAGCAAAACAGATACAAATCAGCAGGAAGACTGAATGGATCTCTGTTGAAACTGGCAGGAATTCTAGATTCAATGAGCTATAAGTACAGTTCCCAAATACATGGAAAACTGAAAGGAGTTTATTCTTCTGTGCTTTTCTGACTATTCCCTGTGTCCTTTCCTCACAAATGTTTTCATAGTCACATCAACAATTCCAAAATCTAAAATCAACGTGAATTTTCTACATGATAAGTACTGAGGATGCAGCTGGAAATGGTAGTTCTAATCTCTACTCCATGTTACAAGTGGAAATAGATCTTCATCATATTACTAATTCGTGGATTCCCTGGCTTTTGTGACTTCTGAACAAGAAAATCCCTTGGCTTTCCTGTGGAATCAGGAATGTAACAGGAAATCTGTTAAGTCAGGTTTTTAACTCTCTCTGTGTTATGCATGTGACTTCCCAGAGAAACAGAAGCAGACAGATTTCCTGTTTATAGTGTAGCACTCCAGACCAGTCATTTCAAGAGGAAAGAAGGGAAAGTTAGATGTGACAGCACATTATAGTGGCATCTGGTTGCTTTTTATTGTCTGTAAAACTCCTGGGAAAGGATTTACCTTGACTAATCTGTGTAGACATCTAACCATCTGTTTTCAAACTCAGTATGGAGAGAGCTTCTGTGTTCAGGAGACTGTGGTCAGAAGGGGTGAAGTTGTACTCAACCATGCATTTATCTATTCAGCAAATATTTGCAAAAACCTCTTCTGGGAGTTAAACCCTGTGGCCTGGAAATTTTTTAAATCAGAATGTTTTAAACGAAAAATTTCTTCAATTGCTCTCTCAATCTGGAATTGTAGATGTGAATACATTGCTATATTGCAGTGAAACACAGTGGAGGGAGTTATTAAATTCTCCTCCTTTGAGACAGGATAGAGAAGTCAGCATGGGATTGAAAGTTCTTGAAAAATGATGAGGAATCTATTGGATGGGAAACAGGGTGAGATGGGAAAGTGAAAAAATATAAAATGCTTATTTCTCTTTCCATAGAACTTTCAGAAGTTTGGGAAGCAGGCAGCTATTAAAATAGCTGAAACATTTGCAAACATAATAAGGTTATTTGAATAGTAAATAGCCAATTATATTGATACAATGAATAAAATTTAGAAATAATTAGGGTCTTAAAGATCATCCAGATAAGATGCTCTTTTATTTTTTTAATATTTATTTATTTATTTGGCTGCACTGAGTCTTAGTTGCAGTATGTTGAATCTAGTTCCCTGACCAGGAATCAAACTCTGGCCCTCTGCCTTGGGAGCATGGAGTCTTAGCCTTGGACCACGAGGAAAGTCCCAGATGCCCTTTTAAAGATAGAAAAACTGGACCATGCAATGGTAAATGATTTACACAAGGTCACCCAGCTGTGAGGCTGTAGAACCAGGATCCTAGCCCATAATTTCAGATGCTGAAGCATTTTATCTATTTAGTTTCCCTTTATTAGTGGAATGTATGAAGAGTGTAACATATTTGACTTTATTCACTTTTCTTTAACAACTAATCATTTAGAAACATGATAAATAGAAAAGGTCTTATATACAGACATTATTTGGATTATTCTTATACAGAAACAAACAAAACCCCCAAAGAACCTATATGATGAATATAGGAATTCATATTTATGTGTTAGGTAAGAAGAGACATAATACTATTTCACGTATGAGTAATGCTTCACACTTTATGAAGCATTTCCACATCACGCTATTCTGTCCTCCCGTATCAAATGTGTGGGTACGGTTATTGCCTCCATGGTACACACTGGGAAACTGCAAATCAGACTTTTGGACAGAATGCCACACAGGTTCAAAGTAGCAAAGTCAGGGTTAAAATCCATATTTTTCCACTAGAGTTACAGGACTCTTGCTAGTATACTCCCATTGTTTCTCTAACACTTGAAATATTCAGTAAACACCTGCACCTTCCCATATCAGTCAGGTATTTAGTTAACAGTCTCTGTGACCTAGCAATTTTCTGGAAGCTTTCATGAACACTAAGCAGCTTAGAATGGATCTTATTTTCAACAGTGTACAATCTGGTTGAGGAAGATGGTACTTGAATAAAATGAGGCATAATATGAGATAGGTTTTAATAAAACAAATCAAAATTTGTACCAGCTTCAAGTTTAGTTTAAGTTTAAGCTTAGATAGCATATTCAAAAGCAGAGACATTACTTTGTCAACGAAGGTCCGTCTAGTCAAGGCTGTGGTTTTTCCTGTGGTCATGTATGGATGTGAAAGTTGGACTGTGAGGAAGGCTGAGCACCGACGAATTGATGCTTTTGGACTGTGGTGTTGGGGAAGACTCTTGAGAGTCCCTTGGACTGCAAGGAGATCCAAGCAGTCCATTCTGAAGGAGATCAGCCCTGGGATTTCTTTGGAGGGAATGATGCTGAAGCTAAAACTCCAGTACTTTGGCCACCTCATGCGAAGAGCTGACTCATTGGAAAAGACTCTGATGCTGGGAGGGATTGGGGGCAGGAGGAGAAGGGGACAACAGAGGATGAGATGGCTGGATGGCATCACTGACTCGATGGATGGGAGTCTGGGTGAACTCTGGGAGTTGGTGATGGACAGGGAGGCCTGGTGTGCTGCGATTCATGGGGTCGCAAAGAGTCAGACATGACTGAGTGACTGAACTGAATTGAAGCTACAAGAGCTTCCCTTGTAGCTCAGGTGGTAAAGAATCCACCTTCAATGTGGGAGACCTGGGTTCGATCCCTGGGTTGGGAAGATCCCCTGGAAAAGGGAAAGGCTACCCACTCCAGTATTCTGGCCTGGAGAATTCCATGGATTGTATAATCCATGGGTCGGACAAAGAGTTGGACACGACTGAGCGACTTTTACTTTAACTTTAGCAAGTATTCTTCAGATGTCAAATTACATCAGGGGAATACAAGCCCTATACTAGACCTATTAGAACTGTTGCACAGGTCAGTTACTATGGGCAGGATTTTATACTTCAGTAATAGTGCCAGAATTTCAATCCAATAACTGGGATCTGAGCACACTGCATTCCACTAATCTGTTTTTTTTTAATAGTAAAATGTGAGAAATGCTATTTCAAAATGTAGTCCTGTACTACTTTTTTTTTCGAGTAATTTGAACTTTCTAAATTCTGCTGAAAGGTGATTTATATTCTGTGAAGGTTTAGCATTGTTTTAGTTTGTTTTCCCTGTTGATCTACATTTAGCTATTTTTAAACCTTCACTTTTCCATATGTCATGGATAACAGCCAATTATGTCACTCCCGGTGAAAATAACAAAGAGGCAAACACTGGCTTCCTGCTTACGAAGGACCTGGTTATATCTGAGTTGGTTTTATGGTAGTATTTTCACTATGTGCGGCTATTTAGTGTCAAATTGGGGACACTTGGTACTCCTGGTTTTTTTGACATTTTACTCCATTTTAATTGATAACCATGTGAGAGACTACATTAAATGTCTAACTTTGGAAGACTTTTTGGAACAGTGGTTCTGAAGTTGGCCACACACTGGAATTTCCTGGAGTGTTTTCAGAAAATACTGATGCCTGGGTCTCACCCATTACCCATATATTATGACTTAATGGGTCTGTGATAAGTCTTGTTTTAAAACTTCTAGAAGTTTAAAAACTTCTAGATGATTCTAATGTGCAGCCATACTTAGCGAGGTACCGCCTGCTTTAGAAGAAATCATCCTAAAAGCTGAGCAGCAATGTCTTTTTAAGAAATCACCAGGTAAATCTCTAGTCAAGAATTAGAAATATTGTGGTCAACATGAAGCTAAGACTCCCAGTAGTAAAATCCAAGTACTATTATGTTACTTCTAGGTAGTGATATACTAGTAAGTGTTTAAAGCTGTCTCAAGAAAAAAGCTCTCATTAGTTGTGCTTTGCCTCTTTCCTCTTGCCTGGAAAATCCCATGGACGGAGGAGCCTGGTAGGCTCCAGTCCATGGGGTCGCTAAGAGTCGGGCACAACTGAACGACTTCACTTTCACTTTTCACTTTCATGCATTGGAGAAGGAAATGGCAACCCACTCCAGTGTTCTTGCCTGGAGAATCCCAGGGACAGAGGAGCCTAGTGGGCTGCCATCTATGGGGTCGCACAGAGTCAGACACGACTGAATCGACTTAACAGCAGCAGCAGCATGATGTAAATAAATATTCCCATCATGGCTGATTTCAAGCTACCAGTGGTTTAACAACCGGCTTGCCAAATTCTTCAAAATCTATCAGCTCTTGTGAAACACTTTGAGCCAGCTCCAGCACACCACTTCTGCTAAAAGAATGACTTCCAGGAAAGTTGATATCAGATAAGTTATTTACCCTTTGAGGATTAAATGTATTTATTTAGGCTTTGTTTAGCTCAGAGTAGATAATCATCAATTGACATTTTAAAAAGTTACTTAGGTTAGCAGATATATAGCAATGTTTGTTGGGTTTTCTTTGAATTTACCTCAGTAGGATTTTTGGTTGTTTTTACTTTTGTGTAAATAATATTCTTAATAAAGTTAGTCAATTGGTATAGTAATCAATGTCAACAGCTCTGAGATCCTGTGAAGTTCTCATCTATATGAACCTCGTGTGCATTACTAGGTAAATAATAATAACAAAGACCCTTCTATAATGCTTTTCTTGTGCCATGCACTGTTGTAAGTACTTTATGTATTAACTTATTTCTTATTTACAACTCCTTGAGGTATATTCTGTTATTAACCCCATTTTTACAGGTAAAGATAAAATCTTTATGCAGTTCTGAGAGGTGAAGTAACTTGCCCAATGACACACAGCTAGAAAGTAGCAAATTGGAATTTGAACTAGGCAGTCTGACTGCTCGTAATCAGCTTACATAAAAAAATTACTAAAGAATCAAAATTATTTTCTGAAATTATTTTTGAATCTAATTTTTCCCCTTATCTCTTCTGGTTGTTTGAAGATCTTTTTCAAATCTAACAATATGTAGCACCTGCTGAAATAATTACTTCATCTTCCTCATTATCAGCTTAATTCCACTTTTCCTGTTATGAGAGCAAAAGTTCCCATGATTTTTGTATAGTAATGCAATTATATTTATTGAGGAATACATTTTATGGTGACTCATATTACCACAGACCTCTACAAATAACACCATAGTTTTTAAAGTCTCTTTTTTATGGGTTTATCTGGCTGGAGCCAAAATATAAAAATAAAAAAAAACATACCTCAGTTATGATGTCTCCGAGACATGTGTTGACTGAATGCCCAGAGGCAGAGAAGAATCAAGTCTAGCTTTAAAAAAATTATTTGGAAATAACTTCAAAGTTGTATAAAATTTCAAGAATCAGATTTCTTCAAAGAGAACACATAAAGCTCTTACTGAGATTCATCTATTGTTCAATTTTACTCCATTTGCTTTACCATTGCTTTCTCTCTGTATCTCTATGTAATTTGTATCACATACATAATCACAACCAAAATATTTTTTTCTAAAATTTTTGAGAGTAAATCATATGCATTATAATTCACTATTCCAAAAGAGTTCACTGCATACAGGGAGATTCTCTTGCATAAACACAGTAAGCTTCTATTAGTATGTAATTTACTCCTTATATTCCAATTTACCAACTAACCTAATACTGTCACTTGGAATATTTATTTTGTCTCTAGTACAGGATCCAGTCTGGGATAAATTACTGCATTTAGTCATCAGGTATTTTTAGTTTAATGTAATATGAAACATTTCAACAGAGCTTTTCTTTGTCTCATGGGACACTGACATTTTTGAGGAATTCCACCAACACCCCCTCCTCTTTTATAACAGAACATTCTTCATTTGGAATTTGTCTGCTGTTTCCTCATGGTTAGATCCAGATAAGGATTCCAGGCCAGAACACTGCATAAGCCACGTTGTTTCCTTCTCAGGATATCACATTTGAAGGCATTTGGTTTTCATTTACCCTTATTGATGAGGGTTATTTTGATTAAAGAAGAGGTGGTCCAGGTCTTCTACTGCATGGTTATTATTTTTTTCCCTTGTAACTTATAAGAAATCTGTATGAAGATATTTTAAGACCAAATGAATATCCTGCTGCTGCTGCTGCTAAGTCACTTCAGTCGTGTCCGACTCTGTGCGACCCCAGAGACGGCAGCCCACCAGGCTCCCCTGTCCCTGGGATTCTCCAGGCAAGACCACTGGAGTGGGTTGCCAATTCCTTCTCCAATTCATGAAAGTGAAAAGTGAAAGTGAAGTCGCTCAGTCGAGTCTGACTCTTCGAAACCCCATGGACTGGAGCCTACCAGGCTCCTCCGTCCATGGGATTTTCCAGGCAAGAGTACTGGAGTGGGGTGCCATTGCCTTCTCCGAATGAATATCCTATTCCTAATCAAATCTTTGCTCTAGATTTTGCCACCAGGGAAGTCCTCTAAATTTTACATCCATTGACAATTCTTATCTGAACCAGCTTTGACTGAAATGGTTGGAAAAATGTCAGTTTTTCCAATCCCAGCATTTTTTACACATTTACCAGTCAGACTGTGACATTCTACTGTAAGGAAGACACTTTCTTCTCCTCTCTCTCACCCTCTTTTTTTTTTTTTTTTCAGTGTATTCATGGATTATTCTCTTTCTCCCAATGTTTTATTAATTTATATTTTTTCAACTTGTCCCCATTTTGGTCAGTTGAGAGTACCCTCAAGCTGACTCTGATATTTTGGTGACATATCTCTATTATTTTTTGGAAAACTTCCTTAATTTCTGGCATAAAAAGATATTTTACACTTATGTTGTACCTACTCTGCTCTCACATCTTAATTAGCCATTTCTCTAAGGAACCATCATTCCTTTTAGTGGAGAATATATTAGACACCAAGATCTGAGCGCTGGGCATACTCATTCCTACAGAGTTGTCTTTGCTTCTGAGTTCTTTAGGTAGAAAAATCTAAGAAAAATATGCATGTGCATACATACTCATACATATGAATTTACATTTATTCCAATCTATTTGTACCTGGTTCTCTCTTGTCTCCCCTCTGTCATATTTGCATGTTCCTTCTTCCAGAAGGAAAATTCTAGCTGCTAACAACATCAACACATCTTCTCATTTGCTCAATCATGTAATATATCTGAAATAGTTTTATTACTTGGGCAGAATGTTACCCTATTCTTGCCTGCCAAAAATAAGTTGGACTCAGTAATTTCATGCCTAGTTAATATTCAAAAGAAAAGGAACTCATATTTCCACAAACAGCCTTTTACAAGAATGTTTATAGCAGCTTTATTCATAGAAGCCAAAACCTGGAAATAGCTTATTGTCTTAAGAGACGAACAGGTAACTAAGCTGTGATATATTTATACAATGGAATATTACTCCATGATAAGAAGGAACAAATTATTGCTGCATGCAACAATATGAATGAATTTTTAAATCATTATGCTGACTTTAAAAAAGCAAATAGAAAAGAACACATAATGCATGATTCCATTTGTATCAAGTTTGATTACAGGCAAAACTAATCTATGGTGATAGAAACTAAATCACTACTTGCTTCTGTTGGAGCTGGGACAGGACAGGACAATCACTGGGAAGAAGCATGAGAAAACATTCTGGGATTAGGGAAATGTGCTATATCTCAGTCAGGATGTGAATTATATGAGTGCACACATTCATCACAATGGTTTGAACTCTATCTTTAATATCTGTTCATTTCACTGTAAATTAGCCACCTTGTCTATGACCACACCACTCTGAACACACCTGATCTTGTCTGTAAATTAACGCTCAATTTTTAAATTGGTTGGAGTAGTGGCTGCTATTTTTAGCTGAAGCTAGAACTCCTCATTTTAAAACAGATCCTTTAGTTTGCCTCACTTCCGATCTTCTAACCCCCATCACTCTCCTGGTCTTTGAATGCACTTGAGCTTGCTACCCGGATCAATTTACTCACTTCCTTTGACTATCTTATTATTTCCTTTTACTATCATTGCAAATATTTAAAATACAGCATGAGTTAGAATGTGACAGATAATTAAATGACATTATCCATTCTTTAGGTCTGGCCAATATACATACTTTAATCTTTAATATAGTAAACATGCATACAAATTGAAAATGTTTAAATAATACTGAAATTTAGATTAATCCTCAGTGTAAGACTTTGCTTATCTGATCTATTAAGACAAGAGCAAAAACAAACTGCAGTGTAGGCAGGCCTTGCCGATGGAAACAGCTGATTTCCAATATCAGATGATCAAATATCACTTTAGTAACAAAACTTTTCTCAGACCTTCTCATAAATTCTGGTGCAGACCACATCCTTCATCTTACATTCCTTAAAAAGAAGAAAGAGATTAATTGAATATCTAAACCTCTAACTAGGGTACAGCAAATTTGTATTAATAACAGACACTATAAGAAATCTCATAAGATTAAACTCAGAAATAAAATATCAATATGTTAGTTGATATCTGGGAATTCAGAATCATGGCTGTTGAAATAGGGGAAACAGTTTTAACATTGATCTAAGTTACAACAGAGTTATATTGTCTAAGTGGCAGGTTTTTATGCATTATTTGCACAGATTGAAAGCTATTAAAACAGTGGTTTTCAGGACAATCTGCACATTTGCATCATCTGGGGAATATTTAAAAATACCAATGGCTCCTCCTCCCTTAAGGAATTTGCTTTCAATTGATCTGTATCGGGGCTTCCATATTGGTATTTACTTTCTATATAAATCTGCCATGGAGCTAGGGATCAGACCCTCTGTACTAAAGGAAAAAACATTCAAAGCACTACATGAATCTATTTATAGTCAATGTATGTGTTGATTAGTGAAAATAGCACCTCAGACAAAAAAAATTGTTAGAGATCATCTCATATAACCTTTGTCATCATTTTTACCTGCCATCTACAAAAGGTCTCCAATAAGCTCAGCTTGTATTGATGACAGGTTTTAGTCTAAGTTACTATGGATTCTTGAAAACAATATGCTTGGATATCTACAAATATACTGCAATTGACCGTTTTGCAATGTGCTTTGCTTGTAAAACTTAGATTTGCTTTTGCTTTTCTCTTTGTGAGTCAAACCTAACTTATCCATACATTAAAAAAAAATCATTTTTAGATGTTGTTTCTAAAATAGCAGATAGGTTTTGTCATTTCTAAATTCTTGAATCTGAACCTGAAGTACCTGTTGATGACTCTATAGTTTGAATATCAAACATTAACTCTGCCTTTATTCTTAACCATTTTTTCCATTTGTAGTCCAAAGAAGAAAGACTATTTTGAAAATAACATAACCATTTTCTCTATTTAAATAGAATTATTTCCGTGAAAGTTAAGTGAAAGTTAAGTCGCTCAGTCGTATCTGACTCTTTGCGACCCTGTGGACTGTAGCCCACCAGGTTCCTCCATCCATGGGATTCTCCAGGCAAGAATACTGGAGTGGGTTGCCATTTCCTTCTCCAGGGGATCTTCCCGACCCATGGATCGAACCCAGGTCTCCCACATTGCAGGCAGACGCTTTAACTCTGAGCCACCAGGGAAGCCAACTCTATTTCCATAGTTAGAGTAAAATTACTCACCACCACCATTTTTCCATCCACCAACTTTCTCTTTATTGTTGTCTCATTGCCATCCCATTTCTGTACTTGATTCAGTGAGCCTCTTGCCAAGGTTACAGTGCTCTGCAGAGACACATTCATATAATTGAATTTCTAGGACTTTGATTAAAGAAGCAGTTCATTCAGTATTGAATCATTTTCATAACAGATGTTTCATGAGGCACATTTATTTTTCAACAGAATGAAGTGGGCTACCCTTTTGAACACTAGTAGGAGTAATCTGTCTCAAAGCAGTTGATGGAACCAACTTTGAAGAGAAACAATAAAGTTTACCTTTGTTTTTCTATTGTCAGCTGTGGTTTCTTCAAATTCTTGGCCTAGCTTGAAGGAGATCTCTGTATTTTTAAAGGGACTTTCAGTTCTTATAGTTATAATATCCCCTTTCTTGCTGATGATCACTCTGGGTTTGGCCAAGTTTCCCAGTTTTCTGGTGGCTAATCCCACACCTGAAAATCAAGATAGTGTTAGAATTTTGTTGACCAAGAGAGCATCTACGTAAAGGCATTATATGGGTGGTTATATTCTATACTCAGCTGTGCTTCCTGTGTATAGGCGGCAGGTAATATCACTTACTACTAAGGATCTCCTCCCATGTTTCATCACCTGATGGAAACACATGTCCACCAACTTGGATATTTAAAATTTTGTTATTACAAAAGTAATGTCTGAAGATTTTAAACACAGAAGTATTTAGCCTAAATAGTGCAAGTCATCTACTTTTACCTTATCCAATCCCATGCTCCTTTGAGAAGCACTAATTATAGTTTTGTATGGATCATTCCAGACATTTTAGTTTGTACAAATAAATATTGTAGATACATATTTTTAATGAGACTGTGACTTATATATGCTCTTCTATGATTTTTTCCCTCTGTAATATATCATAAATATTGATAAGAATTCCTCCCACATCCTTGATGGAAACTCATTTCTGAAAGCTTGTTGTAGCCTCTAAATGTATTTGTACCACTGCAAATGATAAAGATAAATAAAATAATTAAAAAAATATTTTTCCATTTGATAGCAAAACAAAATTAGACTCAAGTATCATTACTGTATTACTCAAGATTATAGAAATAAATAGAAAAATAGAAATGTGAAATGAGAGAGACACAAAAAGAAAAAACTACTTACATATAAATATACATGTATTTATGGCAATATATACATAAAGATGGAGAAGGCAATGGCACCCCATTCCAGTACTCTTGCCTGGAAAATCCCATGGACAGAGGAGCCTGGTAGGCTGCAGTCCGTGGGGTCGCTAGGAGTCGGACACAACTGAGCGACTTCACTTTCACTTTCATGCATTGGAGAAGGAAATGGCAACCCACTCCAGTGTTCTTGCCTGGAGAATCCCAGGGACAGGGGAGCCTGGTGAGCTGCCGTCTATGGAGTCACACAGAATCGGACATGACTGAAGCAACTTAGCAGCAGTAGCATGTATAAAGAAGTGTGAAGAATTAGAGCCAATAAAGGATTATGAGCTGTATTCTTTTTTTCTAATTCTGATTAATTGTTTCTTATTTGATGTGATTTGGACTATGTTTCTCAAACTAAACTTCTTCAATAGAGCCTAAGAATCTACATTTTACCAAGCCTCAAAGTGTCTTTTTGCACTCTAAAATTTGACAATGATTCAGTTAAGGAGTCTTTTATTGAGATTTTCTTATATTTTGCTTCTACCTCAGCTGTACAGTGAAATCCATAGATCTAACCAAACTTAGAGTATGGATCTATTCCCATAAGTTCCCATAGTTTTCCAGGCAACACAACATGATTTTGCTTTTTTTATCTAAAAATAGAAGCTGTCTTAAAAGCTTTCTGAATAGGTAAAATTACTGGTACTTTGATGAACATAGAAACCTGAGGTCAATGGCTTCTCTCTCTCCTTATTTATATAGCTCTGGAAATTTCCAAAGACTATTCATGCCTCTTGTGCTCATATCTATGGAACATTTCCTAGAAATAGTTGCAAATAAAGCTGATGGTGGTCATGACTAGACTTTCTGTCTCTATCCACTGCTCCAACTGCAGGAAAGTATGATATTAGTGTAATCAAACTTGAATTCACTGTCACAACACACTTCTTTTTTTTCTCAAAAACTTTCCTAGACTGAATATCCTGCTTTATGAACATTCACTTTTCACAGTTTATCCACATACTTATGTAATACCAGACAATCTAGAGGTAGAGAAAGAAAATTTCTGGCTTAGCTAAATAGCACTTTTAAATTGTGGTTTTCCATTAACTTTAGTATATTTAACTCTTTACTTCATGAGCACTTTAGTTGTTATAAAACTAACTTTCAGAAAAGCCAAAGAATGGGTTGACTAAGTTTTTAAGATTTCTTTCCTCTGGGTTTGAACCAAAATCCTATTGATATGAAACTGCCTTTGAAATCAGTAGGCATTCTAATGCATTTAAGCAGCTCTTATTTGAGTTAAAGTCTATTAAAATTGCCACAAACATAGTGAAAATTATCTGATTGACACAATGGAAGATTAATCCCAGAAGAGGATTGTACTTCAACCTGTGACGCTCCCAGACTCCTGGGAAAGGAGTTAGAAGGAAATAGTCAATGCATTTTTCTCAAAAAGAATCTTCTCAATTAGAACAACAAAGAACATTTCTTACCCAGAGCTTTCATGTACTCATCAAAGTTCTCACTGGAGACAAGTTTCCAGGTGCCTAGGAATTTGTTGCTCATTGTGATGGATGAGAATTCAACCCAGTGATAGGTGAGATTCAGGAGACTCAAATGAGATGCTGAAGCCTCAGAAGATTCTTTTCAAAGATGTCTGAAGCATGTGACTCTCACAGAGACCCAATGGGGAAAAGCAGTGTCAGGACTGGGCAATGAATGGCTCTTCAACCATCCACTGGGACAAAAGAAAACCTCACATAATGTCTCCTTCAGTCTCCAAAAATGTTTATAAAAATCAATGAGAGTCCTATTTGAATCTTTAAAAATTTTGGTTGATCTTACATTTTTTAAGAAGTGCTTCGGTCCTTAACACTTTGAAAAAGAGTCCATAAGTTGAGGCCTATGCTGTATTAAATTATATGGGCATGAATGAATGAATATGTGTGTGTGCGTGTGTGTGTGTGTGTTTAGGCATCTTGCTCACTCTCAATCCTGAGTCTGCACAATTAAGAATTCTTATTGAAAGAGAAGAAAGAGAGGAAAAATGTCCATGAGTATTGTGATAACTGCCTCAAATATGTTGTGGGAGAGAAATGCAGGAGAACAGTGTGAGGAAGTATTCATAGGTAAGGGAGGCTTGGAATAGTTGGCATATCCAAGGCAGGCAGAGTAGGCAGACAATACGGTCAGTTTATTACAGCAGAGCACAGAAATTGCTTTCATGGGTGAATAAAAAAGTAGCACTAAAACACGCTCTTTGACCATAGCAAAGATTTTAATCTTAAAAAAACTTTTTAGGTTCAAATTAAGCAGGTTCTTGGTTAATAAAACAAGCTTAAGTCCTTTAAAATAAGTCTATAGTTTTAGAAAGGATATTCTATAAAAATAATATGTACTGAGAGCTCAATAGTCACCATGCTAAGTGCTTCTTATGGATTATTTTATATGATCCTTTCAACAACTCCAAGAGTAAGGCATTATTATTACATCCATCTTAGCAATGAGAAAACTGGAACTTGGGGAGGTTAGGTAACTTGTGTCCGAACTTGAATAAGGAGAGGTGTGATTTGAACCTGGTATCGTTTCTCAGTGCATAGATGTTAGACCAGTATTTTACACTGCTTCTGCTATAACAGATATGCTGGAGGTCCTGGCCAAAGATCAGACAACACACTGACACCACCATGACTGGATAGAGACATTCACTGTCCTCTCAACAAGCAAGAGAAGTGTGACTTCCTGGGTGGTCCAGTGGTTGGGAATCCACTTGCCAATGCAGGGGACATGGGTTCAGTCCCTGGGGTGGGAAGATCCTAAGTGCCACAGAGCAACTGACCCCAGGAGCCACAACTGCTGAACCCATGCGCTGCAACTAGTGAAACCCGCATGCCTAGAGGCTGTGCTCTAAAACAAGAAAAGCCGCCAATGAGAAGGCCGTGCGCCACAATGAAGAGAAGCCCCTGCTTGCGGCAACTCAAGAAAGCCTGCACAGCAATGAAGATCCATCACAGACGAAAATAAATAAATCATTTAAAAAAACAGAAGGGGTGAAAGTCAAAAGATGAAGTATCCAGGTTATATGATACATCAGACTCCCAGTCTTAGACCAAGGGGAGCAAATAAGCAAACACTTTGAGCATAAGTGTGGCTCTTGGGAATACCAAGTTGATACCATACCCTTTCCTAACAGGTTTTTCACACTGACATTAATCCTGGCCTTGAGACAGTGGTTATTACCAGGTTACATGTTTACTACACAGTTTGGCACTCTTCCCAATAATTAAAATAACCCATTATCAATTTACCCACAACAGATAAATCACTGACCTCTAGGTCTCAGGTTACCAACACCATAGTCGTACCATAACCATGGCAGTTATGTGTTTAGAGTCCAAGTTGGGTTGAAAAAATGCAAAATCATACACAGTGGGCCCAAGTATCATCTTAAATTACTTGTGCCTGGATAACTCAAGGTGGGAACAAAATAGTAACTAGAACAATTCCTCTGTTAGCTGGCTAACCCAATCCTAGGCCAGGAGAATGTAACTGGAGGAAGTATATTGTACTGAGATAGAAGAAACAGTTATGAAAGAAAGGGTTTTTGATTAGCAGAATGTGTTATCTTCTAAAACAGTTAATAAAAATGAATAATGCTAGGATTTGTGTCTTCAAAAATTTAGGTATTTTGCCTAAATCTATATGTAGAATCTAAAAAGATAATACAAATGAATGTATATAGAAAAATAGAAACAGACTCAGAGAAAACAAGTTAGCGGTTACAAGTGGAGAGGGGGAAAAGCAGTGGTGCATGTTAGGGGTGCGGATTAACATAGTACTTTGTATAAAACAGATAAGCAGCAAGGATATATTATTTAGCATAGAGAAGTATAGCCATTATCTATTAATAACTTTTTAGAGTATAATCTGTAAAGTGACTGAATCATGCTGCTCATTTGAAACTAACATAATGTTGTAAACCAACTATCAGTTCAGTTCAGTTCAGTCGCTCAGTCGTGTCCGACTCTTTGAGACCCCATGAATTGCAGCACGCCAGGCCTCCCTGTCCATCACCAACTCCTGGAGTTCACTCAGACTCACCGTCCATCAAGTCAGTGATGCCATCCAGCCATCTCATCCTCTGTCGTCCCCTTCTCCTCCTGCCCCCAATCCCTCCCAGCAACAGAGTCTTTTCCAATGAGTCAACTCTTTGCATGAGGTGGCCAAAGTACTGGAGTTTCAGCTTTATACTTCAATAAATAACCATGCCCATAGGGTTAATCCTGAACTCTCAGCTCAGTCATTCTTCTCTACCTTTGGAGTGACAGTCTTTAAATTTCAATTCAATCATCTTTCCTGACGTTTTCTAGTATACCTTCATTTAGCACTCAAAGCAATTAATCATTTAACATGTTAACTTTTATTAATTTTAGATATTACTTCATTAACATGAATGTCATGCACCGAAGTCTTGATTCCATGTGTGTGGATAATATGTGATTCTATTCACATAATATAAGGTAAAAGAGGAGAGTAAAAAAGCTGACTTAAAGCTCAGCCTTCAAAAACGAAGAACATGGCATCTAGTCCCATCACTTCATGGCAAATAGATGCGAAACAGTGGAAACTGTGGCAGACTTTATTTTTTTGGGCTCCCAAATCACTTCAGACTGTGACTACAGCCATGAAATTAAAAGATGTTTGCTCCTTGGAAGAAAAGCTATAACAAACCTAGGCAGTGTATTAAAAAGCAGAGGCATCACTTTGCTAAACAAGGTCCATATAGTCAAAGTTGTGATTTTTCCAGCAGTCATGTATGGATATGAGAGTTGGGCCATAAAGAAGGCTGAGTGCCAAATTATTGATTCTTTCAAACTGTGATGCTGGAGAAGACTCTTGAGAGTCTGTCAGACAGTAAGGAGATCAAAGCAGTCAATCCTAAAGGAAATCAACCCTGAATATTCATTGGAAAGACTGATGCTGAAGCTGAAGCTCCAATACTCCATACTTCAGCCACCTGATGCAAAGAGCCGACTCACTGGAAAAGACCCTGATGCAGGAAAAGATTGAGGGCAGGAGGAGGAGGTGACAGAGGAAGAGATGGTTGGATGGCATCACCAATTCAATGGAAATGAGTTTGAGCAAATTCCATGAGATAGTGAAGGACAGGGAAGCCTGACGTGCTGCCATTCATGGGGTCTCAAACAGTCAGACACAAGTGAATGACGAAACAACTATTCACATAAAGGTCCAAGTACTTAACCCCATGCATGTATACGGTAGGTAATCATTTGTTTCCTGCCTGAATGAATAAATGAAATGTAAATTTTGTACTTATGAGGGATTTTCTTTGCATTAAATCATATAGCAAATATGAAAGCATCTAAAATTCATGCTTATAATCAATAATATGATTCTTCTAAACTTCCTTTCTTCTTTTTCTCTTCCTTCCATTTTCATACACTCTAGAGTCATGGAAAGAGCAAGGCTGTGAGTTACACTTAAGTGTAAAACTTAGTTGTAGTACCCATTCCTTCATTTAGTCACTCCATCGGTCAGTGGTAAAGCAGATGGTTCTTTCCCTATTCCGGATGACACTATCTCATGACAGGAAAGTGCATGTGAAATAATTCCAGGGTTCATTGTACATATGCTCACTGTGTGCACACCAATAATTGTTCAACATGAATTTATTGAACTGAAGTAGCACTGGAGATAATAACATGGTGAATGAAACAACTCTTCTTGCCCTCATGGGCTTTATACTCCAGTTAGGAAGACATGCATTAAACAGACACTCAGAGACATTTTAGAATATGCAATTATTTTTTTTTTTTATCGTTTGCAGATGGAGACAATGAATGACACTAAAGAGTAAGTGAGCCATTTCTATGTTGGAAGATACTTTTCATAATTTCTTACACACCAGATGCCCTGAGACCAATCGTCTTATTTATCATCAGAACTCAGACACTAGGGCATCTGGTGCTCCTCCAGACAGCTATTTGACAGAATGTGACAATGGCAATTCAGGCTCGATAGCTTCCTCTTTCATGTCGCAAGTAAGCGTTTTTGTCTCATCTTAAAAATGCTGAGATTAAAGTTGTTTTCTTAATGAAAACCATTTCTTGGAGCTTTCTCAGCCACCAGTGGGTATTTGATTTTTTAGTTACTATGGTGACAGTTGCATTACGCTGCCCAAAGGAAGTTAATAGCTTTTCTTTTGTTGAATGGCAATGAATAGAGGGAAGAAGTAGTTTGTCATTCCTCCAAACAATGCAATTAGCTTTGTTTTTACTAGGCTTGAACATACATGGCCTCTTTTCCGGAGACTGGTCTAAGATTTCACATCATTATTCCTAATAGAACACTTGAGATCTGGTTATTCATTGGGGAGGTAACCAAAGACAGAATTTCTGCATTTCAATGTTTTTCTCTAGTCATTACAGAATATACAGAGCCAGTCACAGTTTTTTCTACTCCATTTGCATTTCTTCTTAGAAAGTGATATCAACAGCATTAAAATAGGTAGTATTTTTCAGGCATTAGCACAAAGAGCTGTAGGAAACACTTTTCAGGACTCAGCCATCTGCTTCCTTATAGTCTATGGGAGGAGGCAATCTCTTCAAAATAATTCACTTGTGAAGCATAGTGAAAAGTGTGTGAGTATATGTGTGAGTGTGTGTGTGTAGCTTTATTTCATAAGGAACAAATACAAACTCACAAAAATTCAGATGATTTTCTAACCATGTGTTATCCAGGTTGCCTACTTTATTTCCTTGATTACGTTTTACAAAATTTTTCAATAATTGAGATGATATAATGTGGTTTATGGGCTTCCCAGGTGGCTTTAGCAGTAAAGAATCCACCTGCCAACGCAGAAGACACAAGAGATGGAGGAAATGGCACCCCACTCCAGTATTCTTGCCTGGAAAATTCCATGGACAGCCTGGTAGGCTATAGTCCATGGGGCAATTAACAATCAGGCATGACTGAGTGATTGAGAACACACGATGTGGTTTACACATACATATGTATGTGTATACACACACAAACACACACACACACACAAACATGTATTTCAGATAAGATAAAGTTAGATCAGAGGATCAATTCATGTATAAACTGTACTTTCATTTATTCATTTCAAACCATGCCTTCCTTCAAACAATGGAAAACTAGTTTTGTAGTTAAATTCTAGCCTGTAACATGCTCATGATTGGGGATACCTGGTGAAAATGCATTATCTTAAATGGGCACACTGACTCAGTAATGTGAGCTGTTGCCATGAACCCCAGAATTTTATTTAACCCAGAAGTTTATTTCATGCTCCCTGTATTTCCACTGCAGGTACTCCTGATCTATGGTTAGCTTTACTCCATAGAGAAAGGCTCAGAGGCTTTCAGTCCATTCATTTCATGCCTATAGCACCCTTCAGATTTCAGAGTCCTCTCCTCCAAGCAGCCAGGGATTGGGGGAGATGAAAAAGACACACTTGCCTCTTTATTCTCTTTACCTAGAAGTGGCACATGTCACTTCCACTTAGACTCTGATGCAGAAAATAGTCACATGACCCCAAGGAGACAGGTGGGTACTTAGCCATGTTTGGCTTGCGGATGCTTCTCAATGCCAATACTGTATTGGCAAGCCCAGATATCTAGAGGGAAATTAACTATCTCTTCTGTATTCAAATCTGGGCACACTAAGTCCTGACATTATGTCTGAATAACTATCTTAAAGTCTATATTCTGATAGAATGTTATAAGGAACTTGGGATACTGGTCTAGCTTTACCACCTACCAAATGGATAGCATTTGAGTTGTAGCTTTATCTCCTATACAATATTGATTGTTCTGAGAACCAAAAAAAGAAAACCTTTGTGAAATTGTTTTGTAACTTATGTATTGACACATGAACTCTATGTTACAAAGTAAACCAGAATTGATTTCTCCCAAATCCCATTTCTAACTGATTAGTTGCTCCTAGAGCCTGCCTACCTCTGCTGTAACACTCTTCCAGTCCAACTTTGTCTGCCCACTGTTTTAGTGCACATGCCTTCAATTCTGTGGTTCCTATTCTTTGCATTCTAATTGCCCTATTATCTGGGAAGGGGATGTGGGAAAAATGAGAAGACATGAGGGATTCCCTGTGCTGGCCCATTGAAGAATGTCTCATTTAGCCTCATCACAAACTTGTGAAGTAGGCAGTCTCCATTTTGCAAAGGAGAAAACCAAAGTGGGTGAACAGCTCATTCAAGCTCACAAAACAATCAACGGCAGAAGCAGGATTCAAGTCCTGCTCTGTCTGGTTCTCAAATTTCATTTCTTGCAATGTGTTTCGAGGGTAGCAGTCACTTCCTGTTCTATCATGAGGCTCGTTGCTAGAAGGTTCCTCCCGGCTCTGACCCCCTCAAAAAATTACTCAAGATCTAGATACCAACCTTCAAAGTGGACAGATTATAGTTTTCTGTAAATGTTTAAAATAGAAATAAATCAAGGATTAGGTTATGTCCTGATTTCTTCATCCTAAATTTCTGTGTATTTTCTGTTACTACCTTTGAAATAGTCAGCTGTCTTTTAATCACTTTCAAAGCATGTTCTTTTATGATTATTACACTTTTGTGCTAATGTATGAAAATTAAATACACTAAAAATGTTCAAAATAAATTATCTTTGTCAGCGGTTTTCTAAATAGTATTGGGTAGCAAAAAAAGAAATCTGGTGAGTTATTCATTGATAATAGTATTAATCATGTTTTTAGTATGCTTGATATTTGGATAATTAATTCTTTTCTGTAAACTTCAGTGTGAATTTAAAATGTAATAGTTTATCACTAAACTAGTCTAAAAATATTCAAAAATACATATTTTATTTTATAGTTTATAAAATCTGTCATTTCCTCTACTTCAAACCCTTATGGAAAGTGAATAATGGCTTTTTATTGCTTAGCAATAATTGTCATTATTATCCTTTTTCTAGAAATCCAGTGCAACTTGACAAGTTGTTATTTGTTTATAGATAAATGGTGACAGTTTTTAAAGGTAAGTCAGATCATGTGAATGTCCTTAGTAAAGACTGATAATTCTAAGTATAAACTTTAATGAATTTTTTCTTATAGAAATATTAACACAATTTGACTGAGAAGAAAAATAAAATCAGTAGGGTTTCAAGACGCCTCTGTTACTTGTAACAATAAAAGGCAGTTGTGATCTCTATCCTTAACTCATTTCTATTTGCCATCACCTAATAGAGTATTATTGATGGAGAAGAAAATGGCAACCCACTCCAGTGTTCTTGCCTGGGAAATCACATGGACAGAAGGAGCCTGGTGAACCACAGTCCATGGGGTGTCAAAGGAGTCGGACATGACTGAAACAATAGAGCATTGAACAGATGGTCGTCACTGAGTAAGAACTTGCAGAATGAACGACTTTCTCAGGAGTAGCATGCTTGATTCTACCTTCTAAAGACTCCACACCAGATTTTTTTTATCTCATTTAGGCTCTCTATAACTTGAGCTGTGACATTATGAGAAGGGAAAGAAGTCTTGAAAATTCAAAACTAAGTTATTCTTTTTAAAATTTTGCCTCTGTAAAGTCAAAGGTTTAAATGAGTAAGTGCCTAGTGCTTTTTAGAATACCCTAATCCTTGACTGGTTCCAAATAGGAAAAGGAGTACGTCAAGGCTGCATATTGTCACCCTGCTTATTTAACTTATATGCAGAGTACATCATGAGAAACGTTGGGCTGGAAGAAGCACAAGCTGGAATCAAGATTGCCGGGAGAAATATCAATAACCTCAGATATGCAGACGACACCATCCTTATGGCAGAAAGTGAAAAGGAACTAAAAAGCCTCTTGATGAAAGTGAAAGTGGAGAGTGAAAAAGTTGGCTTAAAGCTCAATATTTAGAAAACGAAGATCATGGCATCTGGTCCCATCACTTCATGGGAAATAGATGGGGAAACAGTGCAAACAGTGGCTGACTTTATTTTTGGGGGCTCCAAAATCACTTCAGATGGTGACTGCAGCCATGAAATTAAAAGACGCTTACTCCTTGGAAGGAAAGTTATGACCAACCTAGATAGCATATTCAAAAGCAGAGACATTACTTTGCCAACAAAGGTCCGTCTAGTCAAGGCATATGGAAAAACCACTATGGTTTTTCCAGTGGTCATGTATGGATGTAAAAGTTGGACTGTGAAGAAAGCTGAGCTTGAAGAATTGATGCTTTTGAACTATGGTGTTGGAGAAGACTCTTGAGAGTCCCTTGGACTGCAAGGAGATCCAGCCAGTCCATTCTAAAGGAGATCAGTCTTGGGTGTTCTTTGGAAAGACTAATGCTATAGCTGAAACTCCAGTACTTTGGCCACCTCATGCAAAGAGTTGACTCACTGGAAAAGACTCTGATGCTGGGAGGGATTGGGGGCAGGAGGAGAAGGGGACAACAGAGGATGAGATGGCTGGATGGCATCACCGACTCGATGGACGTGAGCTTGGGTGAACTCCAGGAGTTGGTGATGGACAGGGAGGCCTGGCGTGCTGCAATCCACGGGGTCGCAAAGAGTCGCACACGACTGAGCGACTGAACTGAACTGAATCCTTGTAGAAAACACTTCAACCAGTGATCTGAGTTGTTGCTAAAGTGCTGTCATCTGCGCTCCCATCACAGAGACCATACTCTGATGAAGGCCACGCCAGCCTCTGCTCCCATTTGTGCACAGGATGCTACCTTGGGGCTTGAAACCCTCTTGGACTTCTGGAGAATGAGTAAGGTACATTTTGTACATGCTTGAGTCCTTTAGGAAGGACAGAGACAAGCATGGGGGAAGGACTGTCACTGCCCACGTCTGGCAGTAGTGTGGCTACTTCAAGTGCACAGTTTTATGCTGAGGTCTTCAGGTTTAATATGACAGTCCTAGCTCCTTTCCTTGGACAAGAATTCAGTTACTGTCCCAATCCCGTGCTAAGTCCTTTTCATTACTCTTTAATTTCATCCTTATTAAGGTAACCATACTTCTTAGTTTGCCTAGGACAGTCCCAGTTTCTGCTTTTGGCCCAGGTGTGATTACTGACAGTGCCTCTCTCTTTCCACTCTTTACTGCTCACTCAGTTTAGATGACAAACTAGCACAACTTAAACACCATCCTCAGGGGTTATTTTTGACTAAGTACTGTCTGGTTTAAGTTTAATTTGAAGCATGAGATATACAGAATTCTTCCTCTTTTTCCTTTTCCTCTTCCCACTGCCACAAACACACTCAATTTTAAAATCTTATCTGTAATTACTCTGTTTCACTCTAAGCCCTGAGAGTACTTCCTGCTGCTGCGGCTGCTAAGTCATTTCAGTCATGTCCGACTCTGTGCGACCCCAGAGACGGCAGCCCACCAGGCTCCCCCATCCCTGGGATTCTCCAGGCAAGAACACTGGATTGGGTTGCCATTTCCTTCTCCAATGCATGAAAGTGAAAAGTGAAAGTGAAGTCGCTCAGTCATGTCTGACTCTTCGTGACCCCATGGACTGCAGCCCGCCAGGCTCCTCCGTCCATGGGATTTTCCAGGCAAGAGTACTGGAGTTGGGTGCCATTGCCTTCTCTGGAGAGTACTTCCTAGCAACAGTAATCAGTGAAACTATTAAGCGACTTAATGAAGCTCTAACAATTACATTCCCACTAGGTGTTTAGAAGTCCAGCACTGGCATTTAATAAAATATCATTCTGCAAAGACGAAGTTGTAAGTGATGGTGACAGATGTACTAGCCTGATTATGTTAAACACATTTATGGAGAAGTAGGATAATGATTGTTTTAAATGTTCTATAATAATTCAAGCACAGGGTAGAATGTTCAGGCTATATTTTGTAGCCTTTTTGTCTCTGTGTCTGTCTCTCTTCCCTTCTCCCTGTCTCTCTCATCTATCTATCTATTATTCATTATCTATCTATCTATCATCTATCTGTCTATCATCTATCTATCCTATCTACAAGACTTTAAGTAGGGCCAACCTTCTGCAAAAATAGAAAGCAACATTGGTTTTCAACACTTATGTTGTGTAAAGGGGATGTTAGTTGCTCAGTCATGTCTGACTCTTTGTAACCCCATAGACTATAGCCCACCAAGCTCCTCTGTCTCTGTGATTCTCCAGGAAGAATACTGGAGTGGGTTGCCATTCCCTTCTCCAGGAGATCTTCCCAACCCAGGGATCGAACCCGGGTCTCCTGCTTTGCAGGCAGATTCCAGTGGTTATGATCCCTCTTTGAAGTCACATGAATTTCAACAGAGCACCCACCCTTTGGCAGAAAGCCTTAACCTAACTGGAATGGGTCCACTGAAGGAAAAGCAAGGATCGCAGAAGTCAAGTGTGCAAAGAATAAAAGGCACTTAGTGATCTTACAATCACGCCAGAGACAGGTAGTTTCTTGTATCACCCATTTAGTTTGTCTCTAACTCTCAAGATGAAACAGCTCCGTAACTGCACTTAGTTTGGTTTTATTGAGCAATTTTATGTTGAGAAATTTTTTAAAAATTACTGGCCCTGAAGCACATCTTCTTCAAGTCCCAGCTTCCTGTTAGTGAACAAGTTTTCACTGATGCATACAATTTCTTCACACCTTTTCACAGACACCAGTGCTGACAACATTATTCATGATATATTCCTAAAAGCAAAGAGGCATCTATTAGAGTCGGTACATGATAGGTTAAATTTGCTCTGTCCCTCTTTCCCCAGGCTGCCTACTCAGGCCATAAGACAATTGAATGATTCGAAAGGTATGCGTCAAATAGTAGCATCAAAAATTTTTAAATTTAGAGAAAACTCACCACTAACATTTTTCCATCTACAATTTTTCTTTTGATCGTTGTCTCTTTACCAAGCCATTTTTGAACATGAATCATTGAGCCACCATCTAGTGTTATGATGCTCTATAAATGTAGAAAGGAATCAGTCAGAAATAGCAATTCATGACATCCTAATGACACAAGACTAGATATTTATTTTTTAATTTCCATTTTGAAATTCTTTTCTCCAAAATTCTTACATCAGTTCTTGTTCTAATTTAATACCCTCAAACTAGGGAAGTCTCAAAAGATTATTCAAGTGATGCTCTTTTCCCCCAGGTAAGCAATACCTAAACTATTTGTGAATGCTTGTTCCATATTCTGTTTTATAAAATGACAAAGAAAGGGCTTCTCTGATGGTTCAGTGGTTAAGAATCCACCTGCCAATGCAGGAGACAAGGGTTCAACCCCTGATCTGGGAAGATCTGACATGGTGCTGAGCAGCTAAACCCGTGCACCACAACCATTGAACCCGTGCTCTAGACCAGGGAGCCACCACTATTGAAGCCCAAGCCCTAGAGCCCTAGAGCCTGGGCTCCACAGCAAGAGAAGCCACTGCAACAAGAAGCCTGTTCACCACAACTAGTGAGTAGCCCTCACTCACTGCAACCAGAGAAAAGCCCGTGTAGCAACAAAGACCCAGCACAGCCAATAAATAAATAAATAACATTAGAAACAAACAAAAACTGACAAAGAGAGATCAGAGAAGCAGTGAAAACATGTTGAGTTTTTGGGCCCTAAATCATTTGCCGAAGAATTGACTTTAGAGATGTGTTCTATTAATTAACAAAATAAACTCAAACTGACTGGGTGAATTAGAACAAACTATGCCTAACTGCCTTCTAGATTTTTCCTGATTATGAAGCAGGAAGATTTAGTTCTTACCTTCACTTTCCGGTTATCTATGGTGGTTTCATCAAATTCTTCCCCTAGCTTGAAGGAGATCTCAGAGTTCTTGAAAGCACTTTGAGTTTTGATGCTAATCTTATCCCCGTCGGCACTAATAATGATTCTTGGCTTTGCTGATCCTGCAAGGTTCTGGACTGCAACACTCACTCCTGTGGGAATGAGTGAGAAGAAAACTCAATGAGTAGAGGAAACAACATGCCTCCTTAAGAAGTTTAGGAAGTGCTAGCAATCATTTTGGAAAGCAATTCAAAAAGAACGCATCCTCTCCCCATTGACATTTTGGATAGTATGCCATGTTTTCTTTAGTGCTCTCTGTATCAGCTGGTTGAGCCAAGCCTCCCAATCAGAAGACATGTCTAGTAATTATGCTTGACACTTTGAAAGCTAAGTTCACTTTCTGAGACTATTGTGCTTCATCTAAAATCGCTGGGACTCTTGTACTTCATCTAAAATCTATATTTGTGTGGTGACTTTCAATCGTATGCTTGGGCATTACCTCATGAAGTGTTTCAACAACAGTATTTCAGTAGCACGGGGTATTACTACCCTCATTTTAGAGATGAGTATACTGACTCCCAGAGAGGTAGAAAGGCTTATTCTAGATGATTTGCTTGGTAATTAACAGAACTGAAATTTAAACACAAGTTTTCTAATTGTCCATAAACTTTAGCATGCTTTTTTTTCCTTAAAAAAAAAATTCAAAGTATCTAATCTACTCTAAAAGAATATGACTTATAAAGTGCAGGCTTCTCTTATTTGTAGGTACAATTCAGATCTGGCTGAATACCATGAAATTAAAAGATGCTTACTCCTTGGAAGGAAAGTTATGACCAACCTAGATAGCATATTGAAAAGCAGAGACATTACTTTGTCAGCAAAGGTCTGTCTAGTCAAGCCTATGGTTTTTCCAGTGGTCATGTATGGATGTGAGAGTTGGACTGTGAAGAAAGCTGAGCGCCGAAGAATTGATGCTTTTGAACTGTGGTGTTGGAGAAGACTCTTGAGAGTCCCTTGGATTGCAAGGAGATCCAACCAGTCCATTCTGAAGGAGATCAGCCCTGGGATTTCTTTGGAAGGAATGATACTAAAGCTGAAACTCCAGTACTTTGGCCACCTCATGCGAAGAGCTGACTCATTGGAAAAGACTCTGATGCTGGGAGGGATTGGGGGCAGGAGGAGAAGGGGACAACAGAGGATGAGATGGCTGGATGGCATCACTGACTCGATGGACGTGAGTCTGAGTGAACTCCGGGAGTTGGTGATGGACAGGGAGGCCTGGCTTGCTGTGATTCATGGGGTCGCAAAGAGTCGGACATGACTGAGCAACTGAAATGAACTGAACTGAAATGAGGCAAATTAGACAATTTGGCTGAGAGCCTGGCCCTGCTATTCACGTTGGGAATTGTCCATTGTTGAACTTGTCTCCTGCAATAGTTGAGCAGAAGGGCTGACTCCCATCTCTTAATATTGATATAGAAATCGATTTCACATTCATATTATGGGCAGATGGGAAGCCTCTGACTACATAAAAGCAAAAAACTTTTATATATAGTTTTTTATTAAAAGGGAGGTCTCTCTTATATGTTAAAATTGCTTAATTAAATGTTAAAAAATTACTATTCTTCTAGCATTAGTAAAGAATAGTTTAGTTATTATTAGTTATCTGAGCTATTGTAAATGATATTCATTTCAACTTGAATAAGAGCTAAAGTAGGCAGAACTTACAATTCTGAGAGATGTCCAATAGTGGGAAATTTCATGAGTAAAAATATTCTATTTCTATGTGTTCTATTTCAACAAAACATTTGAAACTCTTCAAAATAAGGTTTTAAAAATCTCCCATGTGTATCAGAACTCTAAAAATTAACCCACTAGAAATTTTGCTTGTTGTTATTACTCTTTTGGAGTTATAACTTAAAGTAAACCTTGAAACGAATTTAGTTAATAAATTTAATTATAGATAGGTATTGCTATCTATAATGCGGAGCTGGGAAAAGCTATTTAATGAAATTACCAAGATAAAAAGAAACTCTATCATGAGGGTAGGATGAAGTATTTTCAAAAAGGATATATGGTCTAAAAATATAGATAATAAATTAGAAGGAAGTATCTGTGAGCCTAGTATTGCAGAAAGAGATAATTATTACTAGTAATAAAAGAGTAAATGTAGATACATAAACTTTGTTAACCCCATGAATATACCCTAAGATCCCAAATGAACAAGATAATTGTAGGAAAATTCATTGTAAAGTGCAAACCCAACCACATCACAAAAAGCATTGCCAGTTTCCAAATCTTGGAAAGCTATTTCTCACCCAGTTCTTTCATATATTCATCAAAGTTTTCTCTGGAGACCAGTTTCCAGGTTCCCAAGAAGGGCTCAACCATGATGGAAAGCTTGCAGAGAAGAGGTGCTCACAACCAAAATCCAAAGACACTTAAGCAACACACTGCTACCAGAATCTTAATTTAAAAGACTTCTTCATCACGTGACTCTTCTGAAATGGCCAACGGGGAGCAGCAAGACCAAAGATTCTAGGCACCAGTGTTGACTCATTTTATTTACTTTCAAATAAAGACACAGAAAATTAACATGCTAAATTGCATGTAAGTCAATGATTATAGCTTCTAATAAACAGATTGGTAACCTGAGAGTCATCTGATAAATATTGTGAAATGGAGACAATTTTCAGTAGAGATAAGCATTTTGAACTATGAATGCTGAGTTAACTCTGAAGGAATAACCCAACAAATGTCTAATGAACACCTGACTGAGATGTTTTCCTACTTGATACAGGGACATCCTTGCTTGCTGTACCTCAGCTGCTTTTTATTTGGACAAGTCACAGTGCCAGAGTACTCTCTTCATTATAAGAATATGCACCCCTCCCTTCCTTGCAGGGCTGATGAATTGATACTACTTAATGTAACTGAAATGTCTACAGTTGATTGGAGTGAGGAGTAAGGTATCATTGCTGTTAATTAAGAGTAATTGCAGAGTGGGAAGAAAACTAGCAATTATCATTGATGGTGTTTTATAATTTAAGTTCTAAAAATGAGGGGAAGCTAACACTAAAATTCATCTTTTAGGATAACAAAGAAATCTTGATATTAAAAGAAGAGTAATTAAAATATTAATATTGATAATAAATATCAGAATATCTTGATGTGAAAATAAGATTAATTAAAACTTTAATCTTGATAATTAATATCAAGAAATATTGATATTGAAGTTGTGAATGGAAGTTTTAGGTAGAAATATGGTATTTTGAGTCCCTTGGACTGCAAGGAGATCCAACCAGTCCATTCTGAAGGAGATCAGCCCTGGGATTTCTTTGGAGGGAATGATGCTGAAGCTGAAACTCCAGTACTTTGGCCACCTCATGCAAAGAGTTGACTCATTGAAAAAGACTCTGATGCTGGGAGGGATTGAGGGCAGGAGGAGAAGGGGACGACAGAGGATGAGATGGCTGGATGGCATCACTGACTCGATGGACGTGAGTCTCAGTGAACTCTGGGAGTTGGTGTTGGACACAGAGGCCTGGCGTGCTGCGATTCATGGGGTCGCAAAGAGTCGGACATGACTGAGCGACTGATCTGATCTGATCTGATGGTATTTTGATATCTTCATTCTAAAAGAAAGATGAAGGCAGGAAGTAGTTTAAACATCTGTGCCATTACTTCTAAAATCATTTTCTGTAACCCAAGTAATGGAAGTGAACTTTAGGCAGGTAAGGCCTTTACCGGGAAGGACTGGATTCTGAGGTTGTAGATTTACCTGACAGCTTTGAACTCCAGTTGTTTTAAAGAAGGCTGGAAAATTAGAGTGAAGAATAGTATTTATACTATTATCTGCCTAGGTCAAAATATTCCTTCAAGTCAAAGAAATCTTCATTCAGACCATCTACTTGTGGGGAAATTATACACACACACACAAAAGCAGATGCTTTGGCACCACAAAGTTAAATCTTAAGTGGTATAAAGAATTTATTTTGATGGAAACATATAAAAAAGTTGTTTATAATACAATATGGGGGAAATAGTTAAAATATCTGGAGGGCAAAACAAGGAAAGAAAAAACCTTAGAGTCAGTTTTAGGGAACTGAGACTGGACTGAATATAAGTGCCTTAGCAGTTGAAAGCACACTCAGAGGTGATGCTCAAGTAAAGAGCAAAAGACTTGATCTTGCTTTCCTGGTTCTGGATTTGTATGTGCTCAGCCTGAAACATGGCAGGCAAACAAGACTATGCATGTTTGCCGGGGTGGGGTAGCATAACCAAGGTCTCCCCTTAGTCTAACCAGTTTTGTTCCAAGTATTCTACCATTGATTGATTCAGAAATCAATCCTGTGGCCCATGAGGCAGAACAGAAGGTCAAACTTCTGCCTTTTATAAAATTCCCTCACCCTTAAGAGAGAACCAGAGGGACGGTCCCCTCCTTGGCAACTTTTGCTCTCTTGTATGATATTTAGGGGCTTCACAGGTGACGTTAGTGGTAAAGAACCTGCCTGCCAATTCAGGAGATGCAAGAGACACAGGTTTGATCCCTGGGTCAGGAAGATACCTCGAAGAAAGGCATGGCAACCCACTCCAGTAATCTGGCCTGGAGAATCCCATGAACAGAGGAGCCTGGCAGGTTGCAGTCCATAGGGTCGCAAAGAGCTGGACATAACTCAAGCGACTTACCACATACACACACACACACACACGATATTTAGAACTGCTGCATCCATTCTGTTACCAACTCAAAAATGAGGCCAAAACTGAGAATGGGAGAGAGGAAAAGGAGGAAGAACTCAAGACCACTTTGTTGCTGGAATCTTTATAAGGAGAATTGATGAATTCCATTATTATTTAAAAAATGGTGTGTCTGAGTTTTTGTTCCTTGCAGTTTAAACCTTCATAATTGGTATACCTCTGTAAATAGCTCCACCTAAATTTGGACTTTGAAAACCAATTCCAGGACTTCCCTGGTTGTCCAGTGGTTAAGTTTCTGTGTTTCCAGTGTGGGGGGTGCAAGTTTGATCCCTGAACAGGGAATTAGATTCCATATGCCATTTGGTGTGGCAAAAAAAAAAAAAAAGTATTAAAAGAAAATCCTATGTATCATGTGATATTGGCTTCATGCACAGTATCTCCCAAGTCTCCAGATCCAACTCAGAATCATGTCCTTTGTGAAACTTGTTCCAAGCTGGCTGATCCCTGTTTATGTGATACGATTATACCTTAATAGAAGTATATTCTGGAACTTTTCTCACAGTATTGCATCGAGTCCTCCTCCAGCTGACCCCTGATCTCTTTCATGAGTACATCAAGTAAAGAAAATATTTCTGATTCACTTCTGAATCCTTGAGGAATAGTGCCCGGTATATTGTAGGTACTCTATAAATGTTTTATGAATGAATGACAAGAGGAATAAAATGTGTATTTTGTTTTAACTGACAGTTTCCCTCATCACTGATATTAATCTCTCTAACAAGTAAAGACAAAGATTTTTTAAATTAAAAAAAATATTTATTGTGGTGAAAGTCACATAAGACATACTATTTTAATCATATTTAACTGTACAGTTCAGCGGCATTAGGTACATTCACATTGCTGTGCAGTTCTCACCATTATCCATCTTCTGAAATTTTCCTCACTTTCCTAAACTGAAACTCTGTCCTCATTAAACAATAACTCCCCATCCCCATCCCCACCTCCCCCACCCGCTGGGTCCCTGGCATCTACCAATGTAATCTCCAGCTCTACCAACTTGACTATTCTAGGTACCCCATATTAGTGGAATCAAATTGTATTTAAGACAGAGTTTTGGCTCAGAGGTTAAAGCATCTGCCCGCAATGGGTTCGATCCCTGGGTCAGGAAAATACCCCGGGGAAGGAAATGGCAACCCACTCCAGTATTCTTGCCTGGAGAATCCCACGGACAGAGGAGCCTGGCGGGCTACAGTCCACGGGGTCGCAAAGAGTCAGACACGGCTGAGCGACTTCACTTTTAATACATTGCTCTCTCCTGACCTGCTCATATGACACGCCTTTCATTATGGTCATCAGACGGTAGAGGGAGTCTCAGAGTCCTTTCATCTTTGCTCCGTGTTTCATTTTATCATACACATCTACCTTCTCAACCAAGAAAATTCTCTTCTAGTCCTGCCGCTATCACTACTAGCTTTGGCATCTTTGTTTGATTATTTAAAAAAAAAAAATACACCATTTCGGATTTCCATGGTGGTACAGTGGATAAGAATTTTGCCTGCCCATGCAGGGGACATAGGTTTGATCCTTGGTCCGGGAAAATTCCACATGCCATGAAGCAACTAAGCCTGTTTGCTGAACTACTGAAGCCTGGGGTCTAGAGCCCATGCTCCACAAGAGAAGCCACTGTGATGAGAAGCCCACACACCAAGCAAAGAGGAGACTCCAATAGCTGCAACTAGAGAAAGATGGAGCACAGCAACACAGACCCAGTGCAGCCGTAAATAAACAAATGGTTTTTAAAATTATCATTCCCTCCAGTAAAAAAACTTTTTAATTAAAATGTTCTTAATTGTTAATCCCAACAAAGGAGCTAGAATACAATATTCTGTTATAGAACAGTTACACATTTTATATTCATGACAGTTTAAATACTTATTTCTCCATGATCTCATTTTTCTATGCTTTTCCAGTATCTCATTTTCTACATTAGCTTTCTTTCTTGAGACTATTTAGCTATTAAACACTTTTAAAATAAATTTTAATTTTGAGATGTTACATTCTCCATTGGTGAGGGATGCTGATAAAGTTAAACATGTACTAAAAGCTACAAAATGATTCAGAAATACATCTGCTACTTTATTGCTGTACAGAAAATAGCTGGAGCAACACTAGATTTTTTTTCTAATTTTTTTATTGCTGTAGAATAGACATTACACAGAATTAACTATCTTTAACCATTTCTAAGCACATGCTTCAGTGGTATTCACATTGTTGTGCAACCATCACCATCATCCATCTCTAGAAATGTTATCTTGCAAAGCTGAAACTCTACCCGTTAAATGGTAATTCTCCACTCTCCACACCCCTGCCTCCTGGTAACCACCATTCTACTTTCTGCCTCCATGACTTTGACTTCTATAAGTACCTTGTATAAGTAGAATCATGAGTGTTTGTTTTTGTGTGTATGTGCCCAGCTTAGTTCGCTTAGCACAATGTCCTCAAGGTTTACCCATGTTGTAGGAAATCTCAGAATTTTCTTCCTTTCTAACACAATGGGATTCTGTTGGATAAAGCAAAATGTGTTGTTTATATTTTGCTTATACATTCATCCTTTGATGGACATTTGGATTGCCTCTACATTTTAGCAATAGATGAAAAATGTTGTTATGAACTTTTGTTGTTGTTCTTTAGCTGTTAAGTCATGTCCAACGCTTTGCGATCCCAAGAACTGTATCTCACCTGGCTTCTCTGTCCTTCACTGTCTCACGGAGTTTGCTCACATTCATGTCCATTGAATCGGTGATGCTATCTAACTTTATCTTATCATTTGCCACCCTCTTCTCCCTTTGCCTTCAGTCTTTGCCAGCATCAGGGTCTTTTCCATTGAGTTGACTCTACATCAGGTGCCCAAAGGATTGGAGCTTCAGCTTCAGCATCAGTCCTTCCAACACGGTTATACATGTATCTCTTTGAGACCCTGCTGTCAATTATTTTGGGTATATAACCAGAAGTAGAATTGCTGGTGTGTGCATGCTCAGTCGCTTCAGATGTGTCCAACTCTTTGCAACCCTAGGGACTACAGCCCAACAGACTTCTCTGTCCGTGGGATTCTCCAGCAAGGATACTGGAGTGGGTTGCCAGTTCCTACTCCAGGGGATCTTCCCGAACTAGAGATCGAATCCACATCCCTTGAGTTTCCTGCATTGGGAGGCAGGTTCTTTACCACTGATGCCACCTGGTTAATTCTATTTTTAATTTTTTGAGGAATTGTCCTGCTGTTTTCCACAGCAATTGTACTGCTTTACCTTCCCACCAATATTGTACAAGGTGTCCAATTTCTCCACATCCTCACTAGCAAGTTATTTTTTATAGCCTCCATCTTAATGTGTGTGAGATGCATCCCATTATGATCTTGATTTGCATTATCACTAATAATTAGCAACACTGAACATCCTTTTATGTGTTTATTGACCATTTATATATCTTCTTTGATACGAGACATTTGCCCATTTTTGAATCAAATAGTTTTTTTGTTATTGTTTTTAGGAGCTCTCTATATATTCTGGATATTAGTTCCATATCATAAATATCACTTGCAAATATTTTCTCCCATTCTGTGGGTCACTTCTTAAATTTTTATGTATGTATGTATGTATTTATTTTTGGCTGTGCTGGGTCTTTGTTCCTGGATATGGGGTTTCTCTAGTGATGAGCAGGGGCAACTCTTTGTTGCAGTGCTTGGGCTTCTAATTACTGTGGCTTCTCTTGTTGCAGAGCATGGGCTCTAGGTAGGTGGGTTTCAATAACTGCGGCACTGGAACTCAGTACTGTGGCCCACAGGATTAGTTGCTCTGTGGCATGAAGAATCTTCCTGAGCCAGGGATCAAACCCATGTTCCCTGCATTGGCAGGGGGATTCTTAACCACTGTACCACCAGGGAAGTCCTGTGACCAACATTTTTATTCTGCTGCTGATGTCTTCTAAGGCACAGGATTTTTTATTTTCCTGGAATCAAATTCGTCTATTTTCTCTTTTGTTGCCTGTGCCTTTGGTATTATATTCAAGATATCACTGCCAAGTCCAATGTTGTGAAGTTTTTCTAAAAGTTTCAAGTTTTAGGTCTTACATTTGAGTTAACTTTTGCATGTGGTGTTAAAAAAAGACGTCAGTTTCACTCTTTTGCATGTGGATATCAGGTTTTTGAGGGCTTTCCCAGTGGCTCAGAAGTAAAGAATCCACCTGTGATGCAGAAAATGCAGGAGATCCAGGTTCAATCTCAGGTCAGGGAAGATCCTCTGGAGGAGAGCCCAGTAACCCACTCCAGTATTCTTGTCTGGAGAATCCCACGGACAGAGGAGCCTGGCAGGTTACAGCCCATAGGGTCACAAAGAGTTGGACATGACTGAAGTGACAGAGCATGCATGCATCCAGTTTTCCAAGCACTATTTGTTGAGAAGATTGTATTTTATCCACTGAATGGTCTTGGGAATATGCAAGAGTTCATTTTGGAGCTCTCTATTCTATTCCATTAGCCCATATGTCAGTCTTTAGGCCAGTATCACACTGCTTTGATTATAGTAGCTTTGTAATAAAATTTGAAATCAGGAAGTATCAATTCTCCAACTTTTGTTGTTCATTTTTAGGATTTTTTTTTTTTTTTTTGGCTTCTCAGGTCCCTTGATATTAGAATGGGCTTTTCTATTTCTGGAAGAAACATCATTGGACTTTAGACAGTGATTCCATTAAATTGGTAAATCACTTCAAATGATATAGTATTGACAACTTCCAATCTATGACTATGGGATAGCTTTCCATTTATTTACATCTTTTATAGTTTTCATAGTATAAAACTTCCACTTCCTTGGTTAATTCTTAAGTATTTTATTCTTCTTGGTGCTATTGTAAATGGAATTGTTTTCTTAATTTACTTTTTGAATTGTTCATTGTTAATGTATAGAAATGTAACTGATTTTTGACTAGTGAATCCGACTTCAGGTCTTTCTCAGGGACAGTTTCTGTTGGTTTAACTTTTTCTTTGAATGGGCCAAACTCTCCTATTTCTTTCTATGTACTGTGATTTTACTGTTGAAAACTGAAAATTTGAATTTAATAATGTGCTAAGTCTGGAAATTAGATTCTCCTCCTTCTCTAGGGTTTGCTGCTTTTTGTTTTTGTTTTCTGATTGCTGGGATCTGGCTCTGTGCCAAGGACCAGCCTAAGGAATAAACTTAAGGTCTTCTCATGTCCTTTCTGACCCTGTGCCTTTTCCTTGGAATGCACAGTGACATTCTAATATCCTCTGTATATGAAATTGCTTTTGAATGTCCTGGTCTTTAATTATGGCTCCTTAAAGAGGAAAAAGTAAGAAATGAAGGGAAGGAAAAGATGCTGGCCCTTTAAATTTCCTGACAATCACTTGAGGAGCAGGAGGAGGGTGGTATTTGCAACAATGGGAGGAAATGCAACAATAGTGGCCACCACCTCCTTCTTTGCACTTCCATGATCAGAAGCAGCAATCAGTGATTAGAACACATATCCCAGGTATTTGGAGGACAGGGTCTTCATTAGGCTTCCTAGGTAGCTCAGTGGTAAAGAATCTACCTGCAAAGCAGGAGCTGCAGGAGAGGTGGTTTTGATCCCTGGGTTGGAAAGACCTCCTGGAGTACGGAATGGCAACCCGCTCCAGTATTCTTTCCTGGAGAATCCAGGTAATCTTGCTTGGAGAACAGAGGAGCCTGATGGGCTACAGTACATAGGGTCTCAAAGAGCCTGACACGACCGAGCGACTAACACTAAGATGGTTTTTGCTACATCATTCCACTGTAAAATTAATTAATAAGCAGTTAATTAATTTTATAGTTATCTTTCATGGCCTAGCTCAACTACGTCTTCTATGCTGAAAACCTTCCTCCAGCACACACTGAGTACTCTGCTTGCCTTTCGCTTCCTTCCAATCCATAAAATATACCACACAATTCATCATGTAATTCATGTCCTCCTCTATATTTTGTCTTCATTCATTCCACTAAAATTTATTGAGTGATTACCATACTTCAGGCATTGTACTAGATGCTACATATATACATAAGTGTCCTGAGGCTGTGTCAGCCTAGTGATGGAAAAGATGAGAAATTAAAATGTGGTAATATCATGTTATAGTAAGAACACGTATTTTTCCTGTGGTCATGGGAGGAAGAATTTAACTCTTCTTAGATATGGAGGGTGAGGGAAGAGGAGGACTTTTTCCCAGGGGGTGTGATGACATTCATGTTATTTCTCTGCCACACTGAGGGCATGATCATGAACTGTTTCTGTGTTACAAACCACACCTAGCACAGGGAAGAGTGTTCACTCACTCACTCAAAAACTGTTTACTAAACTCCAAATCTGCTGTTTATTGTGCAAGGGTCTGGGGACATGGCTACAAATAGGACACAGTCCTTGCCTTTGAGATGCTCTCAGTCACTGAGTTTTTCCTGTTGCCTAGCATTTTCTGGCTGTTTGGCTACACATAAACTATTTTAACATTTTGTAAATTGAGATGGGGTGGTTGCACAAATGGATGGATAGATCCATAATCGGATATAACATTAAAATTGTGTTTTCCACATAACTGAGCACAGGGATGTCCATTGATAAGTGATCCAAGTGCCATGTCTCATTCCCTAATCCAGAAATTCTTGGTACTCATAGACTCTGGTTAGAAGTGCTATAACCACATTGCTCAGAAGCTAGATCTCAAATACCAAAAACATTGCTACCCAAAGGCCATCTTGGAGGCTTACATATTCCAAGTCAATAATTCACAGAAATTGGAGCTCAGTGCTAGTAGCGATGGGAATTGCATAAAAGAAGGTATAAGTTGGCCCAGTAATTCACTCAATTCTTAATATTTCCAAGGAGGGAGTGAGTGGCTTTTTTTTCATACCTGTTTTAAGATATAGATGGGCTCTATATCCACACATCTCTGTCCGAGAAGTATCCATTTGATCCTGTCTCTCTTCCTTTAAAAGTAGAATTGTCTCTATATTTCTGTGTGTGTGTTGATAGAAGCAATGTTAACGAAAAATTATGTGAGGTTCAAAGAGGTCCCAGGGAGGATAAATCAGAACTGACATTGAAGACATATCTTGTTTCTACAGCTTTAATTTTATGGTGAAAACGTAGAAAACAAGAAACTGACTTATCTAGCAAATTTACATTGAACTGAATCTTCTTATTCTATGCTTCCACATCAACTAAAAAATAAGAATTGAACTTGAAGAGTAGATTTTGAAAAAAATCCTTGAATGATCACAGCACCATTTATGAATTAAGCTACCACTTGAACACTGATGGTGCGTGCTCAGTTGTGCCCAGTTCTTTGCAACTTCATGGATTGTAGCCCACTGGGCTCCTCAGTCCATGGAATTTTCCAGACAAGAATACTAGGATGGGTTGTCATTTCCTAGTCCAGGGATCAAACACACTTCTCTTACATCTCCTGAATTGGCAGGTGGACTCTATATTACTTTGCCACCAGGGAAGCCCACTGAATACTGATGGTTTCTGGATCTGTGTCCCAGCTAGGATTGCTCTCTTGAATATCAAATTCCTATGTCTATTCCCTACTTACTTTTACAGACTTAAACTTTGAACTTCAGTTTTCTCATCTTTAAACAGGAATACCAAATCCTCATCATAGGATTATTTTGATAATAAGTTAGAGCATATGAAGCGCATGGACCATCAGTTCAATTCAGTTGCTCAGTCATGTCTGACTCTTTGGGACCCCATGAATCGCAGTGCGCCAGGCCTCCCTGTCCATCACAAACTCCTGGAGTTCACTTAGGCTCACGTCCATTGAGTCAGTGATGCCATCCAGCCATCTCATCCTCTGTCGTCCCCTTCTCCTTCTGCCCCCAATCCCTCCCAGCATCAGAGTCTTTTCCAATGAGTCAACTCTTCGCATGAGGTGGCCAAAGTACTGGAGCTTCAGCTTCAGCATCATTCCCTCCAAAGAAATCCCAGGGCTGATCTCCTTCAGAATGGACTGGTTGGATCTCCTTGCAGTCCAAGGGACTCTCAAGAGTCTTCTCCAACACCACAGTTCACAAGCATCAATTCTTTGGCGCTCAGCCTTCTTCACAGTCCAACTCTCATATCCATACATGACCACAGGAAAAACCATAGCCTTGACTAGACAGACCTTTGTTGGTAAAGTAATGTCTCTGCATGGACCATGGTAAGTGTTTAATACATATTGATTTACCAAGAATTTTTCTAAACAATTCCTATAAACCTCTCTTTGAATTCTCCATTCTTAAGTAATTTCAAAGTGAGAGTTTAACTCTCTGCTTTTGTAAAGTAAATTATTATGATCAGAAACTTAATTTACCTCTTCTGGCTTCTCTGTATCTTGGTGTTATGCATATAGTGTGTGTGTGTGTGTGTGTGTGTGTGTGTGTGTGTGTCTGTGTGTGCTAAGTCGCTTCAGTTGTGTCTGACTCTTTGTGATCCTATGGACTATAGGCCACCAGGCTCCTCTGTCCATGGGATTCTCCAGGCAAGGATACTGGAGTGAGTTGCCATGCCCTCCTCCAGGGGATCTTCCTGACCCAGGGATCAAACCTGCATCTCTTATGTCTCCCACATTGGCAGGGGGGTTTTTCATCGCTAACGCCACCTATGCATATGGTGCATGTGTGCATGCTAAGCTGCTTCAGTTGTTTCGAACTCTTTGCCACCCTATGGACTATATTCAGAAAACAATAAATGTTTTCTTTTTTTCCATGCTGTGTGGAATGTGGAAACTTAGTTACTTGACCAGAGATTGAACTACTCCTCCAGCAGTGGAAGCATGGAATCTTAATCACTCACTCTCTTGTGTTTAACTCTTTGCAACCCCACGGACTGTAGCCCAGAAGGCTCCTCTGTCCACGGGATTCTCCAGGCAAGAATACTGGAGTGGGTTGCCATGCCCTCCTCCAGGGGATCTTCCCAACCCAGGGATCAAACTGGGGTCTCCTGCACTGCAGGTGGATTCTTTTACCATCTGAGCCACCAGGAAGTCTCTAATAAACTTATTTTTAAAGGAAGCATCACAAACAGAATGTATCAATTGCAGGACACACTTTAAAAGATTTTGGCTTCCCATAAGAGCTAAGTATGTGATAGGGAAATTTCAGTCTATGTACATGGAACTCCAAGGATCTATAGAGATGCCTCAAATTTCCACAGACTGTAGAAGAAACAAATTTTCTCTCTTTCTCTCACACACAAATGAAAACACACCCTTACTGGCTTTATTATCATTTTTGTTTGTTTTATATATTGAAATTCCAGGGAAATTTCATTTGCATAAAAAATTCCAGGACATATTCAATATCTATTTTTTTTTAAAAAAATTCTACTGGTAAGAAAAAAAGAAAAATTTGGAAATGACTACAAGAACATTTACATCATAACTCATTACAAGCCTGTCATGTCTTTTCTGGAATAAATGTAACATGTGATGATTTGGACTTAATTCTAGACAGATTCCAGGGATACCTTGGTTTACTAATAATTTTTCAGGTTAAAATTTATAGCCCAGAAATCTTTTTCTACACTCTTTGTTGCTACTCCACCTCTATGTCTTGATGCTCTAGGACAGATTTTTGTGAAATGACAACACGGGCCAGCGGACTGTGGACAATTTCACTACACTTAAATCTATCTTAGGTCCCTGAGAGGGTGTTGTTTGACTGTAGCTATGGTAAAGAAGGACTTCATATTCAGTAATAGTATATATTTATCATTTTCTACCTAAGACTATGGGAAATTCATATTTTTTTCACCTTGGATTATTATTTTACAAATCATATTATACTGGAAACAAAGCAATAATACAATTTTATATTTCCATCACTAAATTATGAGTAAGAAATTGTTAAACATAATGAATAAATCATTACATAGCCTTATAAATCTAAAAAGTTTTATTTAACCAACACAACCATATCAAAATCAGTCTGGAAGAAAATCAGTTTCTTGCTTATTAGTGGAAAATAACAATATATGTTTGGACAACGTATCCAACAGAAAGTCATGGAGTTCGATGCAAACGTCATCCATTTCAATATCCCTTGGCTTACGCTCTCTCATAAACTCTGGTGGCAGTGACACCATTCATGACACATTCCTAGGCACAAAAGCAAAATATTGGTAAAATCCTCAGGACTAAACAACTTATGTTTTATTTATTTATTGTCTCCTTCAATGTTGAGCAGGAAAAAATGTTCATCAAAAGATATTCCCTCTTGGCTCTTCTTATATACCTGATATTGTAATAAACTAGGGAGGCACAAAGATCAAGAAGATACAAGACTTGGCCTCAAGGAATCTTACCATCTATGTGGTGAGTGAAAAATATAATTAGAAATGCACAATACAATACGGTTCACATTGAGAGGGATAAGAAAATACTGCTGGGGGCACAGTATACCTAGACGGAGCTTAGAAGGATAATTGTCAGAGTGAAACCATAATCCCAATAGACTAACTTTTCATTCTACAAGGGCGATTGTCTATTTCTCTAGGTAGGATAACGATTATGGGATGACCTAGCACTAAAATCTAGAATTAAGTAGTGAGAAGATACTCACCAGCACCATCTTATCATCCACGAGTTTTCTCTTTATGGTGGTTGATTTTCCATCCCAGTTTTGTACTTGTACCAGAGCACCTTCATCTAAGTTTACGATGCTCTGTGGGGATAATTAAAAGTGATTACAATGATGGAGGGAAAAAAAATAGAGTGCTTTTATTTGCTTATTTTGAGGTACTTAGCAATTCTAAATTACAAGAAAATGTTGCAAAAGAAAACAATGAATGCCAAAAACAACATACAAAATTACATGTATATTATGATCAGAATATTATACAAACATGCATTTGAAAAAAAAATACTGTGAAAGAATATAGATAATAAATTTATGTGGAATAGCATCATAGGGGTTTTTTTTTTCCTTTCCCCCCACTCTTTTAAAAGTTCTCTAACATTGTTATGTTACTTCAATTTACTTCAAATAATATATATATATATAAATACACACATATATATGGTATGACAAGTAAATTATTATGTTAAACATTTTTAAAGTAATAAGGACAATTTTATTAAATGGGAGAAAATTCACCAGCTAAATATCAAAGGTAACATGGTTCAGATCTAGCAATCTGAGATTTTTGGCTTATAATGGAATGGCTTTCCTCCTTCTACAAAATGGTTTGCTATAGGCAGCAGTCATTTATAAATCAGGTTTTTACTCTGCTCCAGTTCTTTATTTCTCACCTTGACTTTCCTGTCATCTGGAGTGACTTCATCAAATTCCTGGCCCAATTTGAAGGAAATCTCAGTATTTTTAAAGGTGCTTTCTGATTTAATGGTGACCACACCCCCATTCAAACTGATGATCAAAGTGGGTTTGGCCATGCCAGCCACTTTCCTGGTAGCAAAGCCCACGCCTATAGTTGGGAAAAGAAAAATGTCAAGTATACAGTTTTTCTCTCATATATTTATCTAAGAAAGAGCAGGTGTGTGTGTGTGTATTTAGACAGACGCATGTGTGCCCATATACCTATCTACAGTCCAGTGTGTATATTAAAGGAGAAATACTCCAGTGAGTTTATTATTAAAGTCTTTATTTAAACATCTCCTGAAAATAAGTAAAATCAGCTAATACTTAAAGAACACCCAAGGCACAATTAGATATTAAGTCTGTTCTTTAAATTTCCCCCTCTGGGTTTCAGATGAGACTCTTCAGGAGACCCATTGTTAATTTTCTATAAGCATATGTAAAAGGTTAAATTTTCTGGGACATACATATCGTAAAAATCACTGCACTCCCAAAATAACTGTCCATCTTAACCATGAGAGCAGCCAGCTTCATTTGACTCAGTTCATGAAATACTTGGGAATCTCAACCATTGCTTCTTGAATAACAAAAATGATCTAATCCATAGTCAAAAGTAGAACTTTTAATAGGATTCAGGGGACCAATAGAGAGTCACTCAGTTAAAATTTAATTTGGGTGTACAAAAACCACATTTAATGGGATTCGCTGCCACACCTAGTTTTCTTGGCTTTTCATAATTACTCTGAAATGAAGATCTTGATTACTTTTTCTGAAAGGCAAAACTTTTCTTGCATTCATACCATTTTAGAATGGTGATGGTATTCCCAATAAATTATAGAAAAATTTAAAGAGGGCTTAGGCATCAAATGAAAATTTCAAAGTTTAAGAAATCGTTATTTTAGTAAGTTCAGAAATTAATACTTTGCTTCCCAATCACTTAAGTGGCAAACTCCTCTTTTTTAAAAAAAGAAAAAATATGAATGTGTTTTGGGGGATGTTACAGCTTTGGGTTGAATTATTTACAACTTAACATAGAAAACAGTACCTTACCATCACTGCATGTTTTATAGAGATTTATGACAGTCATAGGTGTGTTGGACTTTTTAAATGCACATGTACAAATCTACTTCTTTGACTATGTATAGATACCAAAATTTAAGAATAGTGGGGAGGCGATATATCATACAAAACAAGCAATGCTAAGGCTCTGATTTAGCCCCCTGTCTGAAAGTGGTGACAGGTGGGAAGATAATATGCTGCTTCATCAAGTCTTGTCTCTGTTAACAAAATGTAACCTCAAATTCATGGAGTGAGTCAGCACAGTGAGTGCATGAGACATCGGGTGTGGTCCAGATTCTCCAAGCTTAGGAACATCACACTCTCCTCTTGCTTGATTCTGTTTTCATTTGACTGATGAAAATGATACCTGCTGACTGAAGGTAATCAAATAGAGCAGCTAATTTCAGAATGTATCTTATTGTCTTTCATTATCATCAATACTTAATCATTTTAAAAGACTGTGGTACCTGCATGTGTGCTAAGTCTCTTCAGTCATGTCTGACTCTTTGCAACCCTATGAACCATAGTGCACCAGGCTCCTCTGTTCATGGGATTCTCCAGGCAAGAATACTGAAGTAGGTTGCCATGCCCTCCTCTAGGGGAATCTTCCTGACCCAGGAATCGAACCCTCTGTCTCTTAAATCTCCTGAATTGGCAGGTGGGTTCTTTACCACTAGCACCACATAGGAAGCCCAAACGCAATGGTATAAGAATTTAAATAAAATACTAAAAGTGTAAAATGCTTCTAAAAATAAATAGGTAAATAGACTCAAGTCCTGTAATATCAATATCAGTGCATACTGATTAGTTTATTGAGTTACAACTAGTCAGAAGTCTGGAAAACTAGTTCTCACTCATATTGATGTTCCTGATTTCCTTCTTGTCTATAAACATGGAAAACAGTAGTTATAAACAAGCAAGAAATAACTATAAGATTTAGAAGAAGGTTAAGTCTTGAGATTTAGGGATTAAATTATAACCTCTAATAAAGATATTGTGAAAAAAATCCCTCCTTAATTTGCAACCCATGGATACATCTTCATCATGCATGGGTGTGGCTGCCTGACTGAATTCCCGCCTCTCTGCTCCTTTGCTTTACCTTTGTAGTTATCTGGGGAACATACAGGCAGTCTTAGCAGAATCCAAAAACTTGAAAGCCTCTATTCTCAATAATTCTGTGTCATGCCTTGTAATATTAAGTCAAACAAATATCTAAGACTTTTAAGGAAACATTTTCAGAAATTAGATTTTTTTCTTCCATAATACAACCACACATTTTAACAGATTGACTTTAAAACAATAAAATAATTGGTTAACATACATTACTCAAAAAATTATGTTAAGATGATAAATACAGTGCTTTCAGTTTCAAATGGAAATTATCACATGCTAGGGAATAAATATAGGCTTATTTCCAAGTTATTGCTTATTTTATATGCAAAAGGAATGAATGAAAAAGAGGCAGAAAGCCAAGTAAACCAAAGATACTCAAGTTTAGCAATCAAATAAAATCTTGTCATTTCTATACAATGCCACTTATACTCTTTTTCATATCAGTTCACCTTTAGGAAGTATTAGTTGTGACTTCCATCTAGAATGTTTCTGGAAACAAATGATTCTCACTTGTTATTTTTATCACCTCTGTATAGAAAGCAGCATTTCATGTCAGACCAATGCTTCCAGAGTGAAAAAGAACCATAGGCCTCTCTTTCCTAGAGAAAAAGTTATAAGCCCAGCCATTCAACAATGCATTTCCTTACCCACTTCTTTCATGTAATCATCAAAGTTTTCACTGGAGACAAGTTTCCAGGTACCTACAAATGCATCACACATTTTGTGAGCTTTCTAGAATTCTTCAAGGTGAGAAAGAAGTGCAGCTTTCAGCAAGATGCTATTACCCTCTGAGTCCAGATATCTTCCTTTTAAAGGTGCCCAGATCATGTGATCTTGGGCATAACCAATTGGGAATGATATCCGATCATTTCCTTCATTGCCAGCCTCTGCAGTTTTCCCTCTGAGTCATGTTTTTAATAGAAATTTCTCAACTTTGGCTCTCCTTGGCAAATGGTCACTGGACTCAGAGTACAACTTATTTTTAACCTTTAACAGAATATTTCAATAATCTTGTTTTGACACCTTAAAATTCAGTGCATTGAATTTCCTATTTTTTTTTATACATATTTATTCCAGTGTAGAGTGGACCCAGTGTAATTATCTTGGGATAAATTCTGACTCCCTTTTCTAGAGTTCCTATTAAAATTGTAATTATGTGGTTCGTTTGAATTGAGGAACGTAAGAATTACCTTGGATATTCTTAAGTAATTGCAAAGGCTATTGGGGGCAGTACTGTCTCAGGAATTACCTGGAAATTAAAACAAAATAAGTAATGGCATTTTAAAGTATCCCAGCTTCCTCATTTCAAATGTTTTATATGAATGAAAAAGAAAAAGTAAGTTTAATTCTCCACCAGGAATCTAGACAGCAGTTTTAACTGACAAATGATCATTTAACCTCATTCTTTCCATTCCCTAAATAAGAGCATAGTGTGGATTTCCACAGACTTCCTAAAAAAAAGGCACCGATCCAAAATATACTCCCCTTACTGAGAAAATTCGTCCTGTTCCTGACCTATATTATAAGCTCTAAATTTATCCAGATCTAAATGGTGCTGCTTTACTTAAATGCAATCTGGAGTGGGGTAGTCACAAGCTTCTGAGGTCTAATTCCCTTCTTTTACATAGCAAATACGTCATGAGAATGCTTTTCTAAAGTAACCATGTTTATCGGTCCCCCCGCAGCCCCACCAGAATGATGGAAGACGGTCATATGGGCAACAAACTCCCGTGAACACACCTAGATTTTAGGAAAGAAAAAAAAAATTAAAACATCATGGGGTGTGTTCCGTATCACTGCACTGCGTATAACACTGAACTGTATCTGCTGAGCATATCATTGATTTGTAGGAATCCTAAGGGCTTCCCAGAAATGGTTGAGTAAGAGGATTCCGTAAAGGACAGATTTTCTGTAGGCATGAAATTTGCTAAGAAAAACGGGTAAAGTTGTGTTACAATAGTAACTTTTAATGGTTGCATATGTTAACGGCACAGTGATAATGATCATTCAGTCTGAACTGTTGCATAGACATATAGACTGTGGGTGATGTACCATTCAGGGTAGGCTTACTATTATGAATTCATCGAACAAGAAAATAAAAATGATCAAGTTTCATACAGGGATAACTTCATGTTCTAAACTAATAAATGGCTTTTGTTTTTAGTTTGTTTTGCTTTTATGATAATTTTTTAGAGAAGTTTCAGGTTTATAACAAAATTGAGAGGAAAGTACAGAGATTTCTCATGTACTCCCTGTTCCCCCATATGGATAGCCTCCCCCATTATCAATATCATTCACCAGAATGGTAATTTTTACTAAGAATGAACCTATATTGGTATATTATAATCACTCAAAGTCCATATATTACCTTAGGGTTCACTTTTGGTATTATATGTTCCATGTGTTTGGACAAAGTATTAATATAATGACATGTTGTTGTTGTTTTGATTTAGGTCATACCTGAATGGTCTAGTGGTTTTCCCTGCTTTCTTCAATTTAAGTCTGAATTTGGCAATAAGGAACTCATGATCTGAGCCACAGTCAGCTCCCAGTCTTGTTTTTGCTGACTGTATAGAGCTTCTCCATTTTTGGCTGCAAAGAACATAATCAATCTGATTTTGGTGTTGACCATCTGGTGATGTCCATGTGTAGAGTCACCTCTTGTGTTGTTCGAAGAGGGTGTTTGCTATGACCAGTGCATTCTCTTGGCAAAACTCTATTAGCCTTTGCCCTGCTTCATTCCGTATTCCAAGGCCAAATTTGCCTGTTACTCCAGGTGTTTCTTGACTTCCTACTTTTGCATTCCAGTCCCGTATAATGAAAAGGACATCTTTTTTGAGTGTTAGTTCTAAAAGGTCTTGTAGGTCTTCCTAGAACCGTTCAACTTCAGCTTCTTCAGCGTTATTGGTTGGTGCATAGACTTGGATTACTGTGATATTGAATGGTTTGCCTTGGAAACGAACAGAGATCATTCTGTCGTTTTTGAGATTGCATCCAAGTACTGCATTTCGGACTCTTTTGTTGACCGTGATGGCTACTCCATTTCTTCTGAGGGATTCCTGCCTGCAGTAGTAGATATAATGGTCATCTGAGTTAAATTCATGCATTCCAGTCCATTTGAGTTCGCTGATTCCTAGAATGTCGATTTCACTCTTGCCATCTCCTGTTGGACCACTTCCAATTTGCCTTGATTCATGGACCTGAATTCCAGGTTCCTATGCAATACTGCTCTTTATAGCATCGGACCTTGCTTCTATCACGTCACACCCACAACTGGGTATTGTTTTTGCTTTGGCTCCATCCCTTCATTCTTTCTGGAGTTATTTCTCCACTGATCTCCAGTAGAATATTGGGCACCTACTGACCTGGGTAGTTCCTCTTTCAGTATCCTATCATTTTGCCTTTTCATACTGTTCATGGGGTTCTCAAGGCAAGAATACTGAAGTGGTTTGCCATTCTCTTCTCCAGTGGACCACATTCTGTCAGACCTCTCCACCATGACCTGTTACTATGTCATATCTGACTCTTTGCAGCCCCATGGACCATAGGCTGCCAGGCTCCTCTGTCCATGTCATAGTCCAGGGAAGAATACTGGAGTGGGTTGCCATTTTTCCTCCAGGGGATCTTCCTGACCCAGGGATTGAACCTGTGTCTCCTGCATTGGCAAGGGAATTCTTTGCAACTGAGCCACCATGGAAGCCCGTAATGACATATATTCATCCTCATAACATCATACGGAGTATTTCACTGCCCTAAAAACCCTCTGTGCTTTGCCTATTCATCTCCCTTCCATGCTCCCACCACTGTCCCACAACCCTGCCAACCACTGTCATTTTTACTGTCTCCATAGCTCTGGCTTTTCCTCAATGTCGTATAACGGGAATAATATAATATGTGCCTTGTCAGATTGGCTTCTTTCGCTTAGTAATGTGCACTTAAGTTTCCTCCATATTTTTTCATGGCTTAATAGCTCATTTCTTTTTAGCACTGAAAAATATTCCGTTGTCTGGATGTACTACAGTCCATTCATACATTCACCTTCTGAAGGACATCTTGGTTGTTTCCAAGATTTGGCAACTATGAATAAAGCTGCTGTAAGCATCCATATACAGGTTTTTGTGTGGACATAGTTTTCAACCTCTTTGAGTAAATGATGGGGTAATCCTATGTTTAGTTCTGTAAGAAACTGCCACATTGAGTTCCAAAGCGAATGCACCCATTTTGCATTCCCACCAGCAATGAATGAGAGTTCTGTTGCTCCACGTTCTCAGCAGCATTTGGTACTGTCAGTGTTTTGATTTGGCTGTTTTAATAGGGTGCAGGGGTATCATTGTTATAGTTTGCATTTTCCTGATGATGTATGATGTGGAACATTCTTTCATATGCATATTTGCCATCCATGTATCTTCTTTGGTATGGTGTCTGTTAAAGTCTTTGCCCATTTTTTAAATTGTGTTCTTTGTTTCTTATTATTTAAAGAGTTCTTTGTACATTTGGGTAGCAGTTGTCTATCAAATGTGTTTTTGCAAATATTTTCTCCCAGTCTATAAATAATGGTTTACTTTTCAAAATATATGTTGACATTTTATTCTAGTAACAAACTGTCTCAAATAGATTTTCAAATGAGTATCACATTTGAGCATATATCATGTGTATGTGACACTACATTTTAAACATTTTTTTAGAGATGGACTAATACAGTAATCACATGTGGCTCTTGAATACTTGAAATGTGCTAGTATGAACGAGAAACTACATTTTTATTTTACTTAATTTTAATTAAAATTTTAAAAATGGTCTTGATTCACGTGTTATAAAACTTTTAAACATATGAAAAGCTATGACCAACCTAGACAGCATATTTTAAAAAGCAGATTCATTATTTTGCCAACAAAGGTCTGTCTAGTCAAAGCTATAGTTTTTCCAGTAGTCATGTATGGATGTGAGAGTTGGACTGTGCAGAAAGCTGAGTGCTGAAGAATTGATGCTTTTGAACTGTGGTGTTGGAGAAGACTCTTGAGAGTTCCTTGGACTGCAAGGAGATCTAACCAGTCCATCCTAAAGGAGATCAGTCCTAAGTGTTCATTGGAAGGACTGATGCTGAAGCTGAAACTCCAATACTTTGGCCACCTGATGTGAAGAGCTGACTCATTTGAAAAGCTCCTGATGCTGGGAAAGATTGAAGGCAGGAGGAGAAGGGGATGACAGAGGATGAGATGGTTGGATGGCATCATCGATGCCAGATGGAGATGAGTTTGGGTAAACTCTGGGAATTCATGATGGACAGGGAGGCCTAGGGTGCTGCAGTCCGTGGGGTCACAAAGAGTCAGATAAGACTGAGCGACTGAACTGAAAGAACCTGAATATGTGAATCTACACTTTCAACCATAAATTTTATGCAATGTAAATGTCTATCAACCATTTCAAAATAAACTTCAGAGTCTGAGTGGAGGTGTACTGTTAGTATAAAATGCATACTGTGTTTTGAGGACAATATGGAAAAAAGTACAATATCTCATTAAAAATGTTTACATTGATGATATGTCAAAATGACAACGTTTTAGATGTATTGGGTTAGATAAAATATAACCCAATAAAGCCCTAAATTAAAAAAAATGTTTTTTAAACAAACACTAAATTATTATTATTTATTTTTTACTTTTATTTTTACTGTTTATTTTTACTTTTTAGTGTGGCTGCAAGAAAAATTTAGGTTATGTATGTGGCTCACATAACATTTCTATTGAGCAGTGCTGTTTTAGAGTACCATGACACCAAGTTTCATTCATATATTCAGCATGTCTCATATGCCATTTACTAGCCACTGGGGATTCAATACTGCACAAGCTACACCAGGCACTTGATTTCTCTCATGGAGCTTATATTCTAGTACTGGAGAAGATAATATGCAAAGAGATAAATCAGAATTACTTACTTGACAGAATTACTTACTTGAAGAGATGTCTTTAAAAGCAGCTCAGTTCCTTAAAAAACTGGAAATAGAACTGCCTTATGACCCAGCAATCCCACTGCTGGGCATACACACCGAGGAAATCAGAATTGAAAGAGACACATGTACCCCAGTGTTCATCGCAGCAGTGTTTATAATAGCCAGGACATGGAAGCAACCTAGATGTCCATCAGTAGATGAATGGATAAGAAAGCTGTGGTACATATACACAATGGAGTATTACTCAGCCATTAAAAAGAATACATTTGAATCAGTTCTAATGAGGTGGATGAAACTGGAGCCTATTATACAGAGTGAAGTAATCCAGAAAGAAAAACACCAATACAGCATGCTGCTGCTGCTGCTGCTAGGTTGCTTCAGTCGTGTCTGACTCTGTGCGACCCCAGAGACGGCAGCCCACCAGGATCCCCTGTCTCTGGGATTCTCCAGGCAAGAACACTGGAGTGGGTTGCCATTTCCTTCTCCAATGCGTGAAAGTGAAAGTAAAGTCGCCTCGTGTCTGACTCTTAGTGACCCCATGGACTGCAGCCCACCAGGCTCCTCCATCCATGGGATTTTCCAGGCAAGAGTACTGGAGTGGGGTGCCATTGCCTTCTCCGATACAGCATACTAATGCATATATATGGAATTTAGAAAGATGGTAATGATAATTTTTTTAGTGTGATTTATGTATTTTTTAGTGTAATTTATATTTTGCTGTCTCTTGTATGCAAGACACAGATGTATAGAACAGTCTTTTGGACTCTGTGGGAGAGGTAGGGGGGATGATTTGGGAGAATGGCATTGAAACATGTATAATATCATATAAGAAATGAATCACCAGTCCAGGTTCAATGCAGGATACAGGATGCTTGAGGCTGGTGCACTGGGATGACCCAGAGGGATGGTACGGGGAGGAAGGTGGGAGGGGGGTTCAGGATGGGGAACACGTGTACACCCATGGCGGATTCATGTTGATGTATGGCAAAACCAATACAATATTGTAAAGTAATTAGCCTCCAATTAAAATAAATAAATTTAAATTTAAAAAGAAATAAATAAAAGCAGCTCTATTTATGTTCCAAACACACGGGCCATTCTATGGGATGCTAATATACTTTCTATGCACAAGTCCTTTAAGTTATGTATCAGGTAAGATAGAAGATTCTTTCTGCCTTGCAGTAAGCAGTCCAGAAATTTAAACCAGAGGCTCATACCTCCTGTTTTATGTATCTGCTCTACAGGGCAGCAGGGAATACAAGTAACTGCCTAGTTCCTCCATAATTTATCTTCATCTCAGTTCCTAAGATGAACTCTTGCTACATAAATACATAAATAAAATAGAATATTCCCTCACCAAATAATTATCTTTTACCACAGCATCCAATGGACTGCTATGTGAGTAAAGTGGTTTATGATAAGGAGAATCACACTAAAAAAAGAGTTAATGCCATGCAACCTTACACTCAACACTTTTTAAAGAATATTCTCTAACAAGGACCTATTGTATAGCACAAAGAACTCTACACAATATTCTATAATAACATTTATGGGAAAAAACATGAAAAAGAATAGATATATGTATATACATATACACATGTGTGTATTGTATACATAGGTATATGTATAACTGAATCACCTTGTTTTACACCTGAAACTAGAACAACATTGTAAATAAACCATACTCCAAATTAAATTTAAAAATTTTTTTAAAAGAATGAAGGAAAGAAAAAAATATTTTCCTTTTGTATTAATGAAAAAATTCAGATTTAACTAAATTTTAGTGATCAGCCTTCCATGAAAACTAGTAGAAATTATACTATTTACATTTTCAAACCTAGTTTCAATGTATGAAGCTCAAACTCGCAAATAGTTTTCACAAAATCTTTTTTTCAAACCTACTGTGTCCAAGACATTAGCCTAGATGTAGTGAGGAAGTGTAACAATAAATAACACGTGACTTTTGCCTCTCCTTAATGATTCAACTTCCCATTCCCATCAGCCTGGGAGCAAAATAAAACAATATAAAGTGTTTTTAGATGTTTTGCTTTGTCAATCATCTTAATATGAATTTTTTTTGCACAAGAAGCTCTTGCTGATCTCCTAAAGTTTTAAAAATGCTTTTAGCATCTTTCATTAGCATATACAGTATAAAAGATAAGCAATATCTTCATTCCAAACCCGGTTTCCCCTTGTACCTTACCTCCCTTCTCCATCCTAAACCATATCCTATCCATGACTTTAACTTCTTAATACCTCTTTCACCAAATATTTTCTGGATTAATACATTGATTAACACAAGAAATGAGGTGTGGATTTAGGGTACATAATCATCCTTAATGCTTGTGTATGGGTTTTAAACCAACAAAGCCATGGGCTCAAATCTGTGTTTTACAAAGATACAGTGGCACTGGGAAGGGTAGATTTTAAAGGGGAGAGTAAGCAGATATAAATTCATTTACAAAGCAAGAGTTAAGAGATGGTGAGAGACTGAGCAAAAGAATGGCAACAAGATGGTGGGTAAGCAGTGGGATAAATCGAGCCACCAGCTTCCCTGGTGGCTCAGACAGTAAAGAACCTGCCTGCAATGTGGGAGACCTGGGTTTGATTCCTGGGTTGGGAAGATCCCCTGGAGAAAGGTATGACAACCCACTCCAGTGTTCTTGCCTGGAGAATCCCCATGGACAGAGGTGTCTGGGGGACAATAGTCCATGGGGTCGCAAAGAGTCAACACAACTGAATGACTAAGCACAGCACAAGCTGAGAAATGGTACAGGAAGCTCCTTCCTTCTGGAGGAGCCTGGTTCCCATAGACAAGGCACATGGGAGAAAATTTGACTTTGTTTAGAAAAGGAATTCCCACAAGGGGAAACTATGGTTTTGTTCATAGATATTCAAATACAGCATTGATACACACATGTAAAGCCAGCCTCTTCCCCCAGAATTGTGAAAAGGGGTATTCAACAACCAGAGTCTCACTCTGCTTTGGAAATGTGGAGATGGGAGATGTGGTCCCAGACTCTCAGAGCTGTTGGTGGGCTGTGTGTATGTGCTGGGGGCACAGGCACTTTTTAATTCAGGCCAGCTGCTTTGCACTTTGCTCTACGATGGACAGCTTCCATGGAATGTATCCCTCTGACCTTTGTCTCTGCTTATTTCTTTTGGAGGAAATCAGGGTATTTTTTTTTTTTTTTTCTGACAATTTTTAAGTTGACAAGGAAACATACCTAATCACTGGATAATAAGGAGCAGAAACAAAGCCATGATGAGAGGGAGTGTTTTCACAGCATGTGGGTGGTAGGTTAAAGAAGAGTTCATGCCAAGGCTCTCCTTTTATTGAAGCAAAGTTGCTGTGTTAATGCAGTATCATTACCAATGTTTTAGAGTTTGTCAGAGTCTTAAGATGAAATTTTGCAAAAAAATTAGTCATATTTCACTTGGTTTCCTCTCCCCCCACACTACTTGGATCATTTCATATGAGAATTGTTTTACATATTTTAGAATTAAGAAGCAACATAAAGGTAACCTGTATTAGTTTGTGTACCATTCATTGAACGTACGTTCCCAGTGACTGACTGTTGACTCTGACTTCAGAATGGTGATGATTTTGAAAAGAGTGAGTAAGCCAGTAGATTATGAGTCAGTTAAAAAGGTAGTGGCTAATTACAGACTTGAGTTGTGGCTTCAAGCATGTTGCATAACTTCTTCACTTGGCCTCTTATTCATAAAAGGGATTCTTTATCCATAGTGTAGTAGGCCCAGGTAGGAATCAACTAAAGAGCTGGCAAAGCACTTTCTGAACATAGAGTGCGTCCTGCATTTTCTTTGTGTCATAAAGCAAGCACCATTATGGAGAACTGACCATAGGCAAAAGTGAAAATATTAACTAGAAAAACCAGAAAGGAATGTGCAAATGAACCAGAAGACATCACCAAGAAAATGTCCAGAAAGACAGAAACACACATGCACACTGTCAAGATTTTTCTCTTCTAGCTATGAGCTCTTTAGGGCTAGGGATTTTACTCTGTATGACTTGGTAGTTCTGTAGATCACCAGTCTCCAAAATTTTTGGCACCAGAGACCAGTCTCATGGAAGACAATCATGGACTGGACGCAGGGTTGGGGAAATGGTTTCAGGATGATTCAAATGCATAACATTTACTGTGCACTTTATTTCTATTATAATTACACTGTAATATGTATAATGAATAATATAATATTTACATATATAATAATATACAACCCACCATAATGCAGAATCAGTGGGAGCTTGTGTTTGTTTTCCTGCAACTAAGGAGCATGCAACCTAGATCCCTTGCATGCACGGTTCACAGTAGGGTTCGAGCTCCTATGACAATCTAGTGCCACCGCTGATCTGACAGGAGGTGGAGCTTGAGCAGGAATGCGGTAATGCAAGCGGTGGGGAGTGGCTGTAAATACAGATGAAGCTTCGCTTGCTCTCATCTGCCACTCGCCTCCTGCTATATGGCCCAGTTCCTGACAAGAGGGTTGGGAATCCCTGCTGTAGAGTTCATTGTTGAATTAAGAGGAAATCAATCAGATGGGCTTTCATCATATTAAGGTATATATGTTGGGGATAAACCATACAGAAGAACTAGCTTGGTGCCCTGAAGTTTAGTAGCATGCTAACTGTTACTTGTGCTTGTAAGAACTCTTCTCAATCCACAAATAATGAACACACCCTATCTTTTCCAAACTTCTATTCATATCCTTGCTTTTCACCATCTCTCACCCCAGTTACGTTCTATAGGCTTTAAAATTGTACACATATAGTTTTATATTAGATATATAAAGCTAAAGGTGAAGAAGATATTCAGCTATGTATTCATTAAACGTTTAATAAGTACCAGTCTTTGTGTTTGATACTGTGGCACAAGAATGAATAAAACAAGCAGGGAAGGCAGGTGAGGACTGTGAAGGGATAGGCATCCAGAGTGTTTCTGGCTGATGGTTGACATAGTTTTGGGTTCATAATAGGCACTTGGGAAAAAAATAGTTTAAGAGAGAGAAGAAGGAAAAAGAGGTCAGGGAGGAGGAATAGAAAAAGAAGAAAAAAATGAAGAAAAGGAGAGGAGAGGAAGGGATAGTGAGAGAGCATGCTTGGGATGAACACGTGGGTACCCTGAGGTTGCAGACAAAATGAGGATCACATACAAGAATGAAAATATCAGAGAGCAGATGCCACAACAGGTATCGACTATGACTAGATGCTGATAGAGAGACAAAACAGGAGCAGCCCATCCAAGGACGATTTTGATTACGAGGAAACACTGAGTATTCTTTCTGTGGGGCCCTTTTGCTGTGGCCACGACTTCCCTCCAGTGAACTCTGATCGAGAAAGAAAGCACAAATGTCAGGCATCTGCAAACTATGTTTGCCGCGTGGGTGTTAACTTCCCTCTTGACGAAAATCCTCTCTCACTGGGTGAAATGTGCATTCCTGTATTATTCAGTGGTTTGCCAAGATTCTCCAAATCTGGGTATTATTACCCCTTCCACCAGATTCTTGATAATGATTTTTATGTTGTAAGGATACAGCCATTCATTAAAATTTTGTCATTATGCTGAATTTTTTATTCAATGAACACTAATATATTTGTGATATTTTTCTGGTTGCCTTATAGGCAGTGTTATATAAAAGAAGGAATCATGAGCTCTGGAGACATGTTGAAATTCTGTTTCTACTATTCACTAGCTTGTGACCTTTTGCAAGCTAGTTAATTTCTAGGACACTCAGCTTTCTCATCTGTAAAATTGAGAAACTATATTACGGTGGTGTTTAAATTAGCAATCTTAAATGTCAGATACTTTGTATGTTTCCCAGCATATACTTATACTTGTTGCCTCACATACACCTAACGACATATGACAGTTAGTACTGACAGGAGTAGTAATGATGATAATAATAATAAATCACCAGAAGATAAACCACATTCTTGGGATATGAGTCCCGGACTGAGAAGAATTAGAAAATGTTCTCTAATGCAAAATAGTCTTACTTTCAATCATCTTTGGTTTAGAACTCTCAAAACATTGAGCTTTCTCCAAACAATGATTCAAGAGTGAAAGTCCAGTCATGAGACCATAGGAATAATGACATTCAAAAAGAGTTTTCTTGATATCCATGGTTCAGAACAAGAAAGTTTTTTTCCTCAAGAACGTGATGCCATTATCATGATACCATGTTAATCCTTCTTTCCTCTCACAGGGGTAAATTTTCCTCCCCAAATGGAAATAGCTTAATATTTTTTAAAAAAATAACATAGGCTTGATGTAAAAATTCAAGCAATATAGATATAGAGGAGAAAGGAATTGTTCTACTCTCTAGATCATTCCTTTTAGTGATTCGATGAGTATTCTTTCAGTCTAGCCATGTACAAACACATGGAATCTGAGTATGAATTTTTATAAAGACATTGGATGACATGTTAAGGCTTCATATACACTTGGTCTCCCATAGCTTTCATCTTCACTTAGTAATATATCATAGTCATCTCTTCATGCCAAGGAATGTAACCATACCTCATTTTAAAAAATTGCTTCCAAGTATTCCATTTACATATGCACCATATCTTAGCAAATACTTCCACTTTTCATTGTTAAAAAACTTTAGCAAACATTGTTGTACCTATGCATCTTTGTCTATTTGTGTTACTATTTCCATAGAATAAATGCCTAGAGACAGATTTGAAGGGTCAGTGTTTACACACATTTTAAATATTGATACATACTATAGAATTGCCCCCCAAAAAAGGTTATGCCCTTTCAACTTCCACCAATAGTGAATGATATTACCTAATTCTTCTCAATGAAACTGGCAAAAAATGGGGCTTGCTTTCAATGGAACTTATCATTTGAAATAGCCACCATGGGTACAAGACGCGTTGACAACAGAAACTTGAGTATGAGGCTATCTGCCATGATCATCGAGGGCCTGACTTAGGAAATGCAAGTGAAATGGATGAAGAAATAAGTAATATTATGTACAAACAGTCTTCTGCTTAAAAAAAAAAAGTGTAAGACATTGAAGCAACATCTCTTGAGAAGGTTTAGGGGAGATGGTGGGACCTTTTCAAGTTCCAGTCAGAGAGACGTGGAGTGCCCATCCTTTAATTGTGTCTTTTCAACTGCTTTCCAAATAATGAAACAGGAAAATCACAATGGCTGTACTTTGGCCATAACTATTCTCTTAAGGCCAATCAAGACTTCATGAAGTATGCTTATTTCTTTTCTACCTTTTGTGGGGTTGAGCATTAGCTTTTATAGTTCCCAATGGAGGTAATCTGTTAGTAAGTATAGGAAGCAAGTTTGTAATATCATAATTTTCTAGGATAAAAAGACTTACTGTGATTCTAATCCTCCTGAAATGCTTATTCCCTTTCGTGTATAAATATGAAAGATTGCCCTACACAGATTAAAGACTGTTGCGCAAGTGGGTTTATCAGTCAAGGAACTAGGTAGCCTCATCAAATTAAGTGTAAATCTGCAATAAATGTATAATAATCAAAGGCGCATCAAAACGGAGTTCCTTTAACATGGAAATAGAAAAAATCTAACATAAAATCTAACTTAAAATTCAGGAAACTACGGATTGTGTTTCCTAAAATTTGATCCCCACGCTCAAGGATGCACTTTTGGGACCCTATGCCCTTCATTACCTTCCCTTGCATACACCAGGAAGCTGCCTCCTGATCATTAGTATCTCACACAACAAGGATTCTACCAAGAATAATTGTTTTGCCTCCATAAAAGCATCAGTCATCCTTCAAAGGCATATTAATGAGTATAAATGCTGGAAATCTTCTTTGAGCTACTCTGTTAAAAACTGCCTCTAGGGTCAGATACTGGTAAATAAAAACTCCATGTAGCAGCAGTTTCATCTAACACAAATAAAATTAACTCCTTGATTATTTCTAAATGTTTTAATCATTAGTACGTACGTGAAGAATCATGAACTACTTTGAAAAATTAATTTTTTGTCAAGGATTTCTTTTTAAAAAACTTTTAATTTTGTATTGGGTATAGTTGGTTCACAAACAATGTTGTGACTGTTTCAGGTGGAGAGTGAAGGGACTCAGCCATACCTGTATATACGTATCCATTCTCCCCCAAACTCCTCTCCCATCCAGGCTGCCACGTGACATCGAGCAGAGTGCCAGGTGCTGTACAGTGGGTCTTTGCTGGTTATCCATTTTAAATAGAGTAGTGTGTACATGTCTGTCCCAAACTCCCTAACTACCCCTTCCCTCCATTCTTCCTCCTGGCAACCCTAAGTTCATTCTCGAAGTCTCTGAGTCTGTTTCCATTTTGTAAGTAAGTTCATTTGTATCATGTCTTTTGAGATTCCACATATAAAGGATGAATATGAGGATGAATATGATATTTCTCCTTCTCTGTCTGACTTACTTCACTCAGTATGACACTCTCTAGGTTCATCCATGGTGCTGCAAATGGCATTATTTTCTTCTTTTCAAGGGGTGAGTAATATTCCATCATATATATCTACCACATCTTATTTATCCATTCCTTTGTAGACGGATATTTAGGTTGCTTCCATGTTTTGGCTATTGTAAACAGTGCTGCAGCGAACATTTGGGTGCATGTATCTTTTCGGATCATTTTCTTCTCCAAATATATGCCCAGGAGTGGGATGCAGGGTCATATGGTACTCTATTTTTAGTTTTTTTAAGAAACCTCCACCCTCCACACTGTTCTCCATAGTGGTTGTACTAATTTAGATTCCCACCAACAGTTTAGGAGAGTTCCCTTCTCTCCACATTGTCTCCGTCATTTATTGCTTGTGGATTTTTTGATGATAGCCATTCTGGCTGGTGTGAGATAATAGCTCATTGTAGTTTTGGTTTTCATTCCTGTAATAATTAGTGACGTTGAACATCTTTTCATGTGCCTATTGGCCATCTGTATATTTTCTTTGGAGAAACGTCTATCTATTTAGGTGTTCTACCCATTTTTTGAGTGGGTTGTTTGTTTTGATGCTATTAAGCATCATAAGCTGTTTGCAAATTTTGAGCACTAATCCCTTATCTGGACTGGTCTAAAATTAGGAAAGGAGTATGTCAAGGCTGTATATTGTCACCCTGCTTATTTAAATTATATGCATCATGAAAAATGCTGGGCTGGATGAAGCACAAGCTGGAATCAAGATTGCCAGTAGAAATATCAACAGCCTCAGATAAGCAGATGATACCACCCTTATGGCAGAAAGTAAAGAGGAACTAAACGTCATCATCTCTTGATGAGGGTGAGAGAGGAGAATGAAAAATCTGGCTTAAAACTCAACATTCAAAAAGCTAAGATCATGGCATCCAGTCCCATCACTTCATGGCAAATAGATGGGGAAACAATGGAAACAGTGACAGAGTTTATTTTCTTGGGCTCCAAAATCACTGAAGTCATGAAATTAAAAGATGCTTACTCCTTGGAAGAAACTCTGTGACAAACCTAGACAGCATATTAAAAAGCAGAGACATTACTTTACCAACAAATGGCCCTGTAGTCAGAGCCTTAGTTTTTTCAGTAGTCATGTACGGATGTAAGAGTTGGATCATAAAGAAGGCTGAGCACCAAAGAATTGATGCTTTTGAACTGTGGTGCTAGATAAGACTCTTGAGAATCCCTTGGACAGCAAAGAGATCAAACCAGTCAAGCCTAAAGGAAATCAGTCCTGAATATTCATTGGAAGGACTGATGCTGAAGCTGAAACTCCAATCCTTGATCACCTGATGCAAAGAATCAACTCGTTGGAAAAGACTCTGATGCTGGGAAAGATTGAGGGCAGGAGGAGAAGGGGACAACAGAGGACGAGATGGTTGGATGGCATGACTGACTCAATGGACATGAATTTGAGCGAACTCTAGGAGATGGTGATGGATAGGGAAGCCTGGTGTGCTGCAGTCTATGGGCTCGCAAAGAGTTGGACATGACTTAGCAACTGAAAAACAACAAAATCCATCACATCATTTGCAAATATTTTCTCCCACTCTGTGGGTTGTCTTTTTGTTTTGTTATGGGTTTCCTTTGCTGTGCAAAAGCTTGTGTGTTTAAATAAGTCTTATTTGTTTATTTTTGTTTTTATTTCCATTATTCTGGGAGGCAGATCAAAAAAGCTATTTCTGCGATTTGTGTCAGAAAATCTGCCTCTGTTTTCCTCTAGGAGTTTTATAGTGTTTGGTCTCACATTTAGGTCTTGAATCCAGTTTCAGCTTATTTTTGTGTGTAAAGAATGATTTAATCTCATTTTTAAAAGGGTAGCTGTCCAGTTTTTCCAGCACATTGTCGAAGAGACTATCTTTCCAACATTGTGCAGTCTCGCTCCCTTTGTCATAAATTCATTGTACAGGGACTTATTTCTGGGTTTTCTGTCAAGGCTTTCTTTTATCTCCTTTTTTTCCCCTGGAGAAATCATTTCATGTTTTGGTTTTAAGCTTTGGAAAGTTGTAAATTTATTTATGCATTGAAGCCTGTGCTTTTTCAAAAAATCATTGAAGCTTATATTTTTAATATATGTGTTGTTGCTCTTAGATATTCCCTGAAGTATATTTATGTCCCTTAGAATGTTCCTAATTATTTATTTCTTAAGTCATCAAAGAAAGGAGTTCTGGCTTAGGGAAAACATCTGAAATACTCCTTTAATATTTTTTTTATTTTGCCATAATGTGCCTGAGTTTTATTATAAGATGTGTTTTCTTCTCTTTCATGCTTTAGACAAAGGAAAGGATCAGCATCCTTTCAATAATATGGACAGGCAAGGCTATCCACTTAAGCATTCCCAGGGATGCCAAAGTGGAATTTCCCTTCATCCAGATTTCTTCAGGGTTTTGATTCCCAACTGCCCTAGAACTTGGAAGCAGCTCTTCTAGCTCTTGCTCTTTCCCATAGTTATCTTGCCAAATTCTGTAAATGTCATTCTCGCTTCCTTCCAAATCACACCCAGGGACATTGTCCTCAATTTTTTCTAAATGACTTTTCCCCCCTTGTCCTTTGACATACTTCTGAGTTCCTCAGGGCTACAGACCATGGACTATTTAAATCCAGTCACTGACACAGTCTCAGTTCCCAATATTCATGTTTCTTTTTTTTTAAGTTCTGATCATGTTTTGTCTTTATTCAAAAATAGCATTCTATTTTTAAAAAATCACAGAAGAGCAGTCCAAAGTGCAACCTCACTAATTTCATAGATGAGAAAATATCTTGAACATAAAACCTTAGTGAAAAGATCTTCTTAAAAATACCTTAGTTCTTCTAATTGGTGGATACTTGTCTAATAATGTAATTTGGAACTGTAAATGAAAAAAATCTAAATATGTAAAAGAAAACATATGATAATTTTACATGTCATATATATTTGGTGTTTTAAGTTAAATTTTTTTTAAATGTGCTTTTATCCTTTATGGACTATAAAGTATATTATTCTTAAAATTTTTACTATTCTTAACTTTTCTCCTAGTTTCTTTTAATTACTGCAATTTTACAATAACACCAAAAAATAATTAGAAAAATTGTAGAATTATACTGCCATCACTGAACTCTGTGAATTCTCTTTGTTTTACAGATGAGAAAATATATCCTCAATATGTTGTATGGCTTGTCCTAATTCACACAGATACCAACTTACCCAGCATGAAAATAGAGTTCTTTTCATTTTCTCTGTATGCTCTCTTTCTACTGAAATTTTATTTTCCTAGTGCTATTTTATTTTCCCTAAATTACTGTCCAATGTACATCATGCTAGAAGTTATAATACTCACTACATGTATTGAACACGTTGAAACATCTCTTCAGATTTTCTTCATGATATTGTCTCTTGGGATCTCTGCCCCAGCTCCCATAGCAACCAAGACAGTAAAACATAAATAACACTGCATTCCTAGAAGGACTGTGGATTCTAGTGTCGGCAACAATGCAGGGATTGGGGTCTCTATATCTCTATGCAGTCACCTACCTGTCTAGCCCCTGTGAAAACTAGATGGACTATGGAATTGAAAACAGACTAATCATCGATTTAACCAGTTGGTATCTCCCCAAAAAAAGCTCATATGCCAGCTGTGGGTATTTTTACTGCATTAGAATTTTCAGAGACCTAGGCAAGCAGGCACTGTCAGGCGGGGCTCCCAGGAATGTGCTGCTAAGTCACTTATTTCGTGTCATACTCTGTGCAACCCTGTAGACAGCAGCCCTCCAGGCTCCCCCATCCCGGCATGTAGCAGGATCATAATGGAAGGGTACTTCTTGGGCCTCCACCGGAAGGCTAATTAACAACAACCAGGCCCAGCTGCTGAGTTAAGGCAGCAAGTTCATTACGGCGGTCTGCAAAATAGGCACTGGGCATAAGAAGGAAGCCCAATTACCAGAATCTAGGCACTGAGGCTCAGCAGACTGGGCTGGCAGATTGGAGGGTGTGACAACGCTGCCTCCAAATGAGGACGAGATACAGCTTGTGCTTCCTGGGGACAGCCAGGGTGAGACTCCAGGAAAGGATAAAGTGGCCTCAAGCACTGGGAGGGGTATAATGAGTGTCCGGGGCTTAAACGGGTTGTAATAACCATGCACAGTTCCCACCTTCCTCCTTTGACTGGGCTTTTAAGATCATTTTTTTGATGTATATTTCTTCACATGTGTGTTTTATTTTAATGCCTATCTACTACCCAGCTACTATTATTACTTTTACTTTTATTGATATTAACAATAATAACATTAAAACATCATTAAGTCTACTGGGAAGACTGGACTTTAAAATAAATAAATGCAATATAGGTTATAGGTCCTCTGGTACAAGTGTATATAAGATTCCGAGGGAGTAATAGTTCTACTTGGAACAGTCATAGAAGCTTCGACAGGTTGACTCATGTTTTAACCTAAGTTGAAATTTGAAGAGTCCACGAAAAGGATGTTGCAGGCCAAGACATTTCTTAACCCTACATGAAGCGAGATGGCAGGAGAGGGTGGAAATGTACCAAGAGGCTACGTGACAGATAGCATTAGATTCTTTGCAGAAGAGTGTGAATTTGGTATAGGAAAACTACTGAGAAGATTTTTAAGCTACAGAGATTTAAAGACTTTTAAGCCACTGAGAAACACAATTCACCTCTTACAAAATTCATTCTAGCAGCACAATGGGAACTGGGGCTGGAATCCAATTGGGAAAAGGGAGACGGACAAGCCAGGGGGGACCCTGAAGGCATTAGCCCATGTTTTTTTAACTGGAATTCTCCCATCTTCATCCTGAGCAAAATAAACCCCGAATCCTGCCCTGTCCCTGACAGGCACCCTCTCCACCCTCGCTCTCTCTCTCTAGCACTGAGGTTGTCCAGGTACAGGTTGATACAACATTTAGAAGGTTTTTGGAACTGACCTTGGACAGACGACAGTTGAGTCTCTCCAATCTTTGCCCTCCTGCTTCCTTTTTGCTAAACCTTGAGTGAAGTCGTTGCTGTTTAGTCACTAAGTCGTGTCCAGTTCTTTTGCGACCCCATTGACTGTAGCCCACCAGGCTCCTCTGTCCATGGGATAGTCCAGACAAGAATACTGGAGTGGGTTGCTATTCCTTCTCCAGGGGATCTTCCTAACTCAGGGATTGAACCTGCCTCTCCTGCAGGGGCAAGCAGTTTCTTTACCACTGAGCCACTGGGGAAGCCCATCTTGAATGGAGTAGCATTTCTTAAAGTCTGGCCATGTGCTTCAGGAGCACTTTGAGGGCTTATCGAAATACCTATTTCTAGACCTCTTGGAGCAATCAGAATCACTGGGAGCTGGACATCAAATCTATACTTTTCACAGTCTCCGCAGAGGAGAATGACTTTGAGAAGTCCTGAAAGAGACCACTAGCTAAGTGATCCTTTGAGCTGTGGTATTAGAAAAGACTCTTGAGAGTCCCTTGGACTGCAAGGAGATCAAACCAGTCATTCCTAAAGGAAGTCAATCCTGAATATTCATTGGAAGGACTGATGCTGATGCTCCAATACTTTGGCCACCTGATGAGAAGAGTTGATTCATTAGAAAATATCCTGAGGCTGGGAAAGATTGAAGGCAGGAGAAGGGGATGACAGAGAATGAGACAGTTGGATAGCATCATTGAGTCAATGGACATGAATTTGAGCAAACTCTAGGAGATGGTGAAGGACAGGGAGGCCTGGCATGCTATAGTTCATGGGGTCACAAAGAGTCGAACATGACTGATCAACTAAACAAAAACAACAACCAGCTTGGGGGACTTTTTAAAAGTAGCCTTTGTGACCCAGTCCCTCCAGAGATCAGAAGGTCTAGAGTTGAGTGTGGGGTCCTCATACCACAGCAAGCAAGATTGCTGCTGGGGGTGGATGCTCAGCAAGTTTGAGAGCCATTGCCTAATAGTGCCTTCCTGGTGAATTACCCTTCTGCTGTTTGAATAAATGAAATAATTAGTCACAAACCTTTCCTTGTAATTACAAAGGGATGACTGAGTTGCCATTTTATTGAATTACCACGAAAAGATTTTTAAAAAACAAAGAAGCTAAGATGAAAGAAGAAGGTCCTTCTTAAACTTACTGCTCAAGAGATGCTCTTGAGAAGGAATAGCTCCCAGTGATCACAGCGCTTCTTAATTTATGCCTGACAAGGTGCACAGCAGGCAGAAAACCACCTGACGTGGGACAGACTGCCTTTGATCTAATCATTTGTATCAGAGTCCTTCTCCAGCTCCTCCCTCATTTGTCTCAGGAATACAAGGGAACTCCCTTTAGCTAAGTAATGCTTGTGCTTCCAGTTCAGAAAACAAGGGTCATCACTTTCCTACTTGCTCATCTGCCAGGCTATGTGAGGATTTTAGGCCCTAAACATGATCTAATCCAATAATGAACCTGTTTGGGGTGGGAGAAGGCGGGTAGGAACTTCCTATGGATGGATTAAATAACAACTAATAATTGTAAATAAAATCACCCCAATGAAAAAAGTACCTACCTGGGTCTTATTCGCTGTATCAGCATCCAAGCCTAGGACTGCAGTAAAGAGTTTATGTGACTTAAAATGAGATTAAAGAGTTAAAGGAGAAAGTCCTACAGAATCAAAACATTATGCCATGAGTTATCACTGAGACTGAATCTGATCTGCTTCCACTACTTACTTTTTCCTGGTTTAATGAAACCCTCATGGGATTGACTATTAAAGCTCTTTGCTCCATAAGGCACTCTGTGAATACATGGAAGCAGTTTTTTTTTACCAGTTTCAAAATGATGAAAAGATGCTTTTGGAAAAATTTTCAAGGGAGTGATGATAACAACTTAAAATGTCTGTTTTGATATACTCACATGGAATTTAAATCTATTTAGGCAGACTTCCATCCAGCAAGAGATCTTTTAAGAACTTGCAAGCACAAAAGAGGTTGAGCTTTTGCCTTAGGTAAAATGTGAACCTTCTTGTAATTTCTATTGTGTAAATGTTCATGAAAAAAGAATAACCCAGAGAATAATATTAACTCTCCTTTCTACCACCAGGAAGACCAAGAAGATAATATTTTTTGAAGCATAGCCCTGTCAGTAATAGGGCAGGGTAGCTCATCCATTTGATCTGGAAATTTCAGAAAAGAAAAAAGTCCCCCTGCAATCCAGAAGTACTTAATTCGTAATTAATAAGAAAGGACAAAAAGATTTCCCTGAAAAAGTGTCGCTGGAGTTGAATATTGCTGAATATTACAAGTTTGCCAGATAGAGGAGGAGAAGTGAAATGTGGCAATTAAAAAGAAAAAAGTACAGATTTTAGTGCCCAAAAGTGTGTGGGAGGGTAAGGATGAGCGCATACAGTGTCTCTGTTTGGGGCCGGGCCAGCTGAGGGGGTGGACCTGGAGGTCAGGTCCAGGTGATGGTCAGCAACATGAGCGTCATTGCGTTTTCCAGTAGGGGAGTTCATTGGGAAATCAGATTCAAGTTTTAACGAGGTAAAAATTCTGGCTTCAGAGTGCCTTAGTTTAAAGGGTGACTGGCAGTTGTGACTAGAGACCAATTAGAAGGCTAGTGCAGTTGTCTAAAAGAAAAATAAAGTGGGGGTGCACCAGGATGGGAATAAAGGGGGGCACCAGGGTTTCCAGAGATTTGACTAGGGTTGTATAGAGAGGTTTTTGATCTGTAGTCCTGTAGCTTTTCATACTCCACTCCTTTTACTGCTGTATCATCATTTGCTTCTTTCAGACTCTGTCTTATCTCCTGCTCCCACTCAGCTGACCACAGTCTCCCTTCTCTGGAAAACCATTGCACATGGTTTGTATGCTTGTTTGAGATAGGATTTTTTTTTCTGCTTTGAACCCAGCTTTGAATGTTACTGCCTATTACTCCACTTAGGAGCCAAACAAGTATATTAAATGGAGCCAAAATGCATTTTTCCTATCCACCATCATAGTCATAACTTCAGTCTTAATGAGATAAACTATGAAATGCAGAAACTTCAAAAAGACACTTTAATTTTCCAGAAAACCCTAATACCAAATGAAATATACAGCAACTCCATTTTTCCTTCCTTAGTCCCCAAATTGCCTTTTAAAAATTTTCCCAAAGGGTAGTATTTCTCAACCCCAAGAAGTAGATACACAAGTCCCCAGGTCTTCTCAGACTACAGAGGAAGAGAAAAAAAGAGACAACAAAAGGAATAAAATGTTTACAATTCCTTTCAACCCTCCTGTTAATTTTTTCATGCCTTAGACTTGTTGGAGGTGAGAGTCAGGTCACTGCTCTTTGGTGGCCCCACTCTCCAATCGATGTTAGGGACCAAATGATGATAGGAATGGATGGGATTTTCACCTTTTTTGAGAGCAAGGCTGAGGCTCCTACTATACTATAACTGCGACAGGGGTTTACTTATAGTGGATATTTAATTGTAATTAAATAAATTATGTTGAATTGAATCCTCATTATAATTTTTAAAAATTTGTGTTGGTCTTCATAGTTTTAGAGAATTGCTAGCTTATCTCCTTCTGTCCTTTCCATAATTGTGTAACATAATCAGTCAAAACCTTACTGGTCTTATTATATAAGTGATCATTTAACATGTGGGTTAAAATGACCAAGCTTAACCAAGCACCAATAGGCAGTTAAGTGGCAAACCAGAACTCAAGCTCAGGGGTTTTGACTTAGTATTCCGGTCACTCCATCAGTCCTAGGTCTTCTGTGGGATTCTTATTATGAGTCTTGCATTGAGGAACCTGGATCCAGATATAAGCAGATAGTTTCAAATCTGGGGGCAGTGGTGTCAGGCCTCCACATTCTTCCTGTGAAGGAATTTTTGAAAACTAGGAAAATGGGAAAGAATAGTAGTGATGGAACAAGCCAGATATTTGCCCATCTACCCAGAGTTGATGAAAGTTTATCCGGATTAGTTTTCAGATAAGAGTATAGCACAGGATATTCCCTGATTGCCCCTTATATCAAAGCACAATCTCCCAAATTCTGCATTTGGGGACCATCTGAAGATCTTGTGAAAGATGGAGATCCTAGGTTCCACCCCCACCTACTAAGTCAGACTCACTAAGATTTGAATCCAGAAAACTACATGTTTAAAACTCTCTTTTTAAAGTTTGAAAAAATCACTGGACTAAGGATTTAGTGACCTCATTTAACCTCTAGAGCTGTTTTAGCATCAGCTGTTTAATCAGCAAAACTGTATAATAAGATCTTACCTCCCTAAAGCTAGGAGGCTAGATCTGAGTATGTCTTCCTGTCTCTCATGTTTGTAAAACTTGTCATTCAACGATTTATTTTTCATTTTTCTCATCAATCATTGCTGATCATTTATTCATGTTTCCACGTGGTTACATCACTGCCTTTGCCCAGATTCCCTTGTCCAAATCCTTCTCTCATTTACAATCCACCCCTCTGTGGAAGTGTTCCCAAATGCTCCCACCCTGAGTTTATTCCCCTCTCTTCTCTGAACTCTAAATCACTTGTGGTCCCAGTGCTGATTTGGCCAGAGGATGCCATTGCCTTGTGGTGACAACCTTTTCTAAGTCTTTACCTTGAGATAAGGACTGTTCTTGTTGATGATAATGATGTTAACCAACACTATACAAACTATCATTTCTCTTTGTAATAGATTAAATATATACAAGTTTTATAATCACTTCATGATGCATGTTCAAGCATCATGAAATAGATTCCCTGAAAATTCTGATGCACAGACTTCAAGCTCAGTCTTTAATAGATTTGAACTCATAGGAGTTTGACTTAAATTAGCTAAAAGCAGTTAATTCTCCAGTGTCTAGTTCTCTAGACTCTTCAATTCAGAATGAATATAAAGTATTTCTCAAAAACAAGGAGGTTGTAATTAGACTATAAAAAGATGCTAAGTTGAAATTACCAGTCTATGGCTTATAAGACAGATAAATATGCTTGAAAGATACTGTGGAGCATGTGAAGAGGATTATAATCAGAAAGTTCTCTCTTCCCAAGGTGCCCCCCCCCCCAAATTGATGGGGAACACAGTAAACTATATTTTTGACATTGAAATAGGAAGTATTCAACTTTTCCTGAAAGCAACACCTCTATCTAAACCAAGGCTATCTGCTAAAATTGCCGAAGTCACTAGTTAAAAGTTCTCTTAATGCAGGATTGCAATAAACAATTAGCCCCTAGTCGTAGAGTTGGTATAAAACAATGCTCATATGTTACCTAATTATCAGCTTTAAGGTTTCTACTTAAATTAACTATTTAAAATAAGAATACTTTTATTTTCATGTGAACTTTTTTTTTACAATTTAAAAATTCTCTTTATTTAAGATAATATCATATAAAAGAAATACAAAATTCAATAATATTTGTTAATAGAATGTATGAAAATTTGAAATCTGAACTTTTGCAGGAAATCGGGTTTGAAATCAGAAAGAGAAAACTAATCTCCTGAATAAGCAATTGTGTAAAGAAATCCATTGGATATTAGTGATGTCAAGGAGGAATCAATATTTGAGCACCAGAATTTTCAGAAAGAGCCCTGGTGGCTCTCTGGCAGTTCTCTACACTTTGCTATATTCCTCACTCAAGAGCAGCAAAAACAGTTCTTAAAGGTATGTTTATAATGACACAAGACTACCTTGAGAAACAAGAAAAAAATCTCAAATGAGGAACTTAGCCATATACCTAAAGGAGCTAGAAAAAGAAAACAGAACCCAAAGTTAGTAGAAGGAAAGAAATCATTAAGATTAGAGCAGAGATAAGTGAAATAGACTAAAATATAGACTACCATATCAATGAAATTAAGAGCTAGTTCTTTGAAAAGATGCAACATTCAAATTCACCACAAAAAAAAAAAAAAAAAGAACCAGAAAAATATAAGTGAGATAGAGCCAAATAAATAAATGAAAAAGAAGTTACAACTGACATCAGAGAAATACAAAGGATCATGAGGCTGCTATAAAAAACCATATCTCAATAAAATGGATAACTTAGAAGAAATAGACACATTACTAGAAATGTACAATTTTTCAAGACTGAGCCAAGAAGAAATAGAAAATACCTACAGACCAATTACCAGTCATGAAACTAAATCCATAGTTGGAAAACTCCTACAAAAGTCAGGAACAGATAGTTTTATAAATGAATTATACCAAACATTTGAAGAGTTAACACCTATCCTTTTCAAACTATTCCAAAAAATTGCAGTGAAAGGAAAGCTTCTGAACTCATTCTAAGAGGCCAGCATCAACCTGATATCAGTACCAGACAAAGATGCCACAAAAAAAAGAAAGAAAGAAAGAAAGAAAATTACAGGCTGATATCACTGATGAATGCGGATACAAAAATTCTCAACAAAATATCAGCAAACCAAATCCAATGATAAATTGAAAGAATCAAGGGGGATTTATTCCAAGGATTTTTCAATGTCCTCAAAATTATCAATGTGATACACCACATTAATAAATTGAAGGAAAAAATATGATCATTTCAATAGATGCAGAAAAGCTGCTGGCAGAATTCAACATCCATTTATGACAAAAAACTCACCAGATAGTGGGCATAGAGGGAACATACCTCAACATAATAAAAACCTTATATGACATACCCACAGCCAACATTAAACTCAATGGGGAAAAGCTGTAAGCATTTCTTCTAAGATCAGGAACAGGGCAAGGATACCCACTTTCATCACTTTAATTCAACAGAGTATTGGAAGTCCTAGCCACAACAATTATATGGGGAAAAAAAAAACAAAACAACAAAAACGAAAACATCCCAATTGGAAAAGAAGAAATAAAATTGTCACTGTTTGCTAATGACACAACTCTATACATAGACTAATATAAAGACCCCATAGAAAAATTACTACAACTAATCATGAATCCAGTAAAGTTGCCAGGTAAAATTAATATACATAAGTTGGCTGTATTTTATACACTAATGATATATCAGAAAGAGAAATTAAGAAAGAAATCTCATTTACAACTGCATCAAAAAGAATAAAATACTTGGAAATAAACCTTACTAAGGAGGTAAAAGACCTGTACTCAGAAAACTATAAGACACTGTTGACGCTAACTGAAGACAACACAAACAGATGGAAAGATATACTATGACCATGAACTGGAAGAATTAATATATTAAAATGACCATATTCTGCAAGGCAATCTGCAGGCTTAATGCAATTCTGATCAAAATACCAAATGGCATTTTCCACAGACTAGAACAAAGAATTCTAAAATGTATGCTGCTGCTAAGTCGCTTCAGTCGTGTCCGACTCTGTGCGACCCCATAGACGGCAGCCCACCAGGCTCCCCTGTCCCTGGGATTCTCCAGGCAAGAACACTGGAGTGGATAGGGAGCTGCAAAAGACTCAAATATCCAAAATAATCTTGAGAAAGAAGAGCAAAGTTGGAGGTATCACATTCCCTGATTTCAGACTATACTATTAAGATACAGTAATCTAAGCAGCGTGACACTGACACAGACACACATATGTATGTAGGTCAATGGAACAGAATGGGAGAGCCCAGAAATGAACTCACACTTACATGGGGAATTAATCTACAACAGAGGATGTAAGAATGTCTAATAGGGAGTAGTCTCTTCAATAAGTAGTTTTGGGAAAACTGGACAGTTTTGATGAAAAAGAATCAAACTGGACAACTTTCTCACATTACAAACAAAAATAAATTCAAAATGGATTAAAGACTTAAGTGAAAGATCGGAAGCCATAAATCTTCTAGAAGAAAACACAGGAAGTATACTCTTTGACATCAGTATTAGCAATATTTTTTGGATGTCTCCACAGGCAAGGGAATGGCAACCCACTCCAGTTATCTTGTCTGGAGAATTCCATGGACAAAAGAGACCATGTGGTCACAGAGTCAGACACAAATGAATGACTAACACACACAGGTAAGGGAACCAAAAGCAAAAATAAGTGGGATTATACCAAACTAAAAAGCTTTTGCATAGTGAAGGAAATGATCAGCCAAATGAAAAAGCAATCTGCTCAGTGGGACAAGATATTTGTAAACAATCTATCCAATAAGGAGTTTATATAAAAAATATAGAAAGAAGGCATACAACTCATAAACAACAACAACAACAAACAAGTAAAACAGTTAAACAATTAAAAGGGGAAAGAGGATCTGAATAGACATTTCTCCAAAGAAGACATACAGATGACCAACAGGCACATAAAAATATGCTCAGCATCACTAGTTATCAGGGAAATGCAAATCAAAACCTCAGTGACACCTCACCCCTGTCCAAATGCCTATTATCAAAAAAATAGCTATGTTTGTGAGTCTCTTTCTGCTTTGTAAATAAGTTCATTTGTATCTTTTTTTTTAAGATTCCACATATAAGTGATATCATAAAATATTTGTTTTTGTCTGACAATTCACTTAGTAAGATAATCTCTAGGTCTAACCATATCACTGCAAATGGCATTATTTCGTTCTTTTTTTCAGCTGAGTAATATTCTATTGTATAAACACACCACATCTTCTTTATCCATTCATCTTTCGATGGACAGTCATCTCTTCGTTACTATAAATCGTGCTTCAGGGAATGTTCAGGTGCATGTATCTTTTCAAATTATGGTTTCTCCAGATATAGGCCTAACAGGAGGGTTGATGGGATAGCTGGATCATATGATGATCGATCTATTTTTAGTTTTTAAGGAGCCTCCATATTGTTCTCCATAGTGGCTTGACTACACACCTGCCTTTCTTACAGGATTAGTCCTTCTAACTAGCATATAGATAGTCTCAGATTTTTGATGAATTTTAAGTAATTACCTGGACTGGGAAGTTGTGTTTATGGTACCAGACTAAAGCTGTTTTGCAATGTCCTTTGACTCAACTAGTTTGTTTGATATTCTTTTGACATTAGACAAGAATTGTATTTCTCATGGATCTTAGATACTTGTTAAGGTTTTCAAAGATTGAGATTAATTAATTAATTAAATTTAGTAATTTAACCAAGAATTGGTGATAATGATTGTGATGATGATAACTGTAATGATTATTATGCATTCTTATACATATTTGTTCATCCAAAAAAAGGAATACAAATATGTGAATTTTAATTCAGTTTCTTCCCTATGGTCAATATATTTAATTGACTCTGCTTTTTACTTAACAGTGTTATTCCTATCCCCAAAAGAGTGAAAAGTAATAAAATAAAAATATTAATTTTCCCCAAAATACATTGATTTAACAATAATGAAAATGACCTCAAAATTACATTAAAGTGGCAGGCAGAATATGATATATTGTAGAGAGTGTTGGGAATTCAGCTGCTTTAGCCTGACTTCTGGCTTCCCCAGTGGTTCAGCGGGTAAAGAATCCACCTGCAATGCAGGAGACACAGGAGATGTGGGTTAAATCCCTGGGTCAGGAAGATCCCCTGGAGAAGGAAACAGCAACTCACTCCAGTATTCTTGCCTGAAAAATCCCATGGACAGAGGAGCTTGGTGGGCTATAGTCCAAAGCGTTGCAAAGAGTCAGATATCTTTTGATGCCTTCTCTAGGTTAAAAACATTAAAAAGGGCTAGAAAAATTTCAAGCCCTCTTCCAATGCTAAAATTCTGTGAAAGCAAGAAAAATTCATAATCCTAATTAATAGAAGTTATTTCACTTAACACCGTGCTTATACATATCTATCTATATTGCCAATTCTTTTGAAAATGCAGGTTCTAGGCCCCAATCCATGCCCTCACCCACTACAAAGGTTCTGATTTCTAACAGACAACCCAGAGAAGTAAACATCAATTTAGATAATAGATTTATAAATGTTTATATTTTGCAAGAGTTCTAGCATATCTGTGTCCTAATTAACAAAGATCTATGTTGGAGGAATTACTTGCATTAGAGGTTGAGAAGAAAGTGAGGTATCTAACTGTATCATTGCAAAAGGCTAATGGCATAAATCTAGTTCAATAATAAAGTCACAGTACATAGGCAGAAGAGTGCTCTTAAGAAATAGGTTATAAATGCTAATGGAACTGTAGATCAATGGAGTAAAAAATGGGAACATTATTGATGTTATTAAAATCTTTCCTGTCTCAAAATTAACCACTAATACTGATTAAAATTAATTTTGAGACAGAAAGGATTTTGATTTCATCAATAGTTTGAGTTTGGAATAACCATGGCTTAAAGCTCAACATTCAGAAAACTAAGATCATGGCATCTGGTCCCATCACTTCATGGGAAATAGATGGGGAAACAGTGGAAACAGTGTCAGACTTCATTTTTGGGGGCTCCAAAATCACTGCAGATCGTGACTGTAGCCATGAAATTAAAAGACGCTTACTCCTTGGAAGGAAAGTTATGACCAACCCAGATAGCATATTCAAAAGCAGAGACATTACTTTGCCAACAAAGGTCCGTCTAGTCAAGGCTATGGTTTTTCCAGTGGTCAAGTATGGATGTGACAGTTGGACTGTGAAGAAGGCTGAGAGCCGAAGAATTGATGCTTTTGAACTGTGGTGTTGGAGAAGACTCTTGAGAGTCCCTTGGACTGCAAGGAGATCCAACCAGTCCATCCTAAAGGAGATCAGCCCTGGGTGTTCATTGGAAGGACTGATGCTAAAGCTGAAACTCCAGTACTTTGGCCACCTCATGAGAAGAGTTGACTCATTGGAAAAGACTCTGATGCTGGGAGGGATTGAGGGCAGGAGGAGAAGGAGGCGACAGAGGATAAGATGGCTGGATGGCATCACCGAACTCGATGGACATGAGTTTGAGTGAACTCCGGGAGTTGGTGATGGACAGGGAGGCCTGGCGTGCTGCGATTCATGGAGTCGCAAAGAGTCGGACACGACTGAGTGACTGAACTGAACTAAACTGACTGATTCCTTTATCTTGTATTTTCTTCAGTTTTTTTTTTAAAGTAATATATTTAATTGGAGGCTAATTACTTTACAATATTGTGGTGGTTTTTGTCATACATTGACATGAATCAGCCATGGCTGCACATATGTTCCACCATTCTGAATCTCCCAACCACCTCCCTCCTCTACCCTATCCCTCTGGGGCTGTCCCAGAGCACCAGCTTTAAGTGCCCTGATTCATGCATTGAACTTGCACTGGTCATCTATTTTACATATGGTAAATACATGTTTCAATGTTATTCTCTCATATCATCCCACCCTTGCCTTCTCTCATAGTCCAAAAGTCTGTTCTTTACATCTGTGTCTCTTGCTGTCTTGCATATAGGGTCGTCTTTACTGTCATTCTAAATACCATATATATACGTTATTATACTGTATTGGTGTTTCTCTTTCTGACTTACTTCACTCTGTATAATAGATTCACTCTGTATAATAGTTTTGAGAAGCAATATTTTTGGAATTCTACCTCCTTTATTACAGCTAATACTTATCTAGTGTTTACTATGTACCCAGAGATGTTCTAAGACCTTCATGTAGAATAAATCATTTACTCCTCTCATGAGTTCTAGGATTTGGGCATAATCATGAACCATTTTTACAGATGAAGACGCATAAATTTCTGATAACTCGATCAAGGTGAACCAGATGGCATGGCAGCCATTGCTGTACTGTATGAAATTATTGGTCCTCATGTTGTTGACTTCAAAACATTATGCAGTACATTTTAAATGATTTTAGTTTTGATGTTACCCATCTGCTCCCCCTCCCAGACACATACATACCACATGCCAAGCATTGAGAAAGGAGAGTGAAAGGGGGAGAGAAGAAAGATAAATTAGTATATTCTCTATGTTTATGTAGTTACTAATATTAGTTTACATTTGTTATGTTTAATTGAAACACTTTATATTTGCATTAATGTGTGATTGGAATATACATTTTGCACGAATACTGTGAAAGAAGAAGTCACAATATATTTGCTAAGCCAATGTATATTAATACAAAGAGGTGGAGTGGGCCTAGTGCCTTTTTGCGCTTCCGAGAGCTCATTTGTGGTATCTTCACACATGAGTAAGGTGAAACCTTTACAGCTTTGTAGAGAGCAAAGAGGAGAGAGATTCCTCTGCAAGTGGGAGTTAGATCGGTAGCCTGCAGCCCCTGGACAAATCAGTCCCTTTCTGGTGCTTCTATATTACATCTCCACAAGATCGCCTAAGAGGTGAACTTGTCCAGTGATAGGAGAGAGCGGCTTTGAAGGAGCCATTTTCTCAGCAACACTTGGTTTTAAAAGGAGGCTCTTGAGGACAGAAAAACTTTAAAGAGCCAAAGAAAATAAACGGTGTCATTTGAGGACTCCTTATAAAAGGAGATATCAAAGAGGTAGAAGGAGAATGAGGAAACGGTTTCATGACACCTCTCAAGTTATTCCTCCTAGGCTATACTAGTCTCTCCTATATTCAAGGCTAATAATACATAGATCCGGTCAAATCTAGTCAATCTTTTTCATAACTAACCATACTCTTTCCATATCTAAACAGGCATAGTTTTCTTCATTCATACATTTTCTCTTTTATGTCTAACAATTTATGTCACTCTGTATAAGATTTTATGGAATTCATAAAAACTAAACATGTATCTAAAAATAGGAAATTGATGTTGAAAAGTGATCAGTCATCATTATACATATATGGGAATAGCTAAATTAAAAAGACAGACAATACCAAGTGTTGGCAAGGATGTGAAGACACTGAAACTCTCACATACTACTGATAAGAATGTTAAATAGTACATCCACTTTGGAAAAGAGTTTGACAGCTTCTTTAAAAGGTAAGCATTCATTTACCATGGTTCTTTTTGTTTGCATTCCATCCAAAATCTATGTCATGAATGTTTACAGCAGCTTTTTTTTTTAATATAATAGTCAAAAGCTCAAAAGAACCCCAGAGTACATTAAAAATGAGTGTCTAAACCAATTGTTGTATGTCTGTGACACACAGATTGTAGTCCACCAGACTCCTCTGTCCGTGGAATTCTCTAGGCAAGAATACTGGAGTGGGTTGCCATTCCCTACTCCAGGGGATCTTCCTGACCCAGGGATCAAACCTGGGTCTCCTGCATTGCAGGCAGATTCTTTACCATCTGAGCCACCAGGGAAGCCCAATGAAATACTATGCAAGAGTAAAAAGAAATAAATGATCGATACACATATTTGTGATGAAAGAAGCCAGAACAACAAAGAGTAAATAGTGTATGATTCCATTTTACTTAAAACTCTAGAAAATAAAAACTAAATTATAGTGACAGAAAGCAGGTTAGTAATTGCCTTCTGATGGTGAGGTGAGAAGAGAGGGAGAGAGTGGGGAGGGTTTATTAAGGAAAACAAGGAAACGAGAGAACTGGATATGTTCATTCTCTCTACTGCGGTGATGGTTTCACAGGTGTATGTACCTTTCAAAGCATATCAAATCGCATAATTTAATATGTGCAGCTACTCTAAGCCAATTACATCTCAATAAAACTATTACTTTTAAAAAGAATAGTTAGCTTAAAATTGAACCAGCAAAACATATGGACAACAAATACCTAGAAAAAGTAAGGGACTAGAAAAATAGAAAACTTAGCATTGAATGTATCAAAGTCTTTCAGATAAATCCTTCTATGATAAATAATAGACATAGTAGGAAGAAATGAAGCAGCATATGTAATATCTTTCAAGAACTGTTCAAAGGAAGATATGCTTGTGCAGTTAGGTAGAGATAAATGGTGGGCTGAAAAGACAAGAAAGCCAACACATCTGATAATCTTGTAAAGCCTCTTCCAGTAAAGAAAATAAATCTAAAAGATTGAGAGTTTAAAAAGATGAAAAGGTTTAAAAAAATACATAAAGGAAATCAATCAGCTATCAAGGCAATATTAGAAAAAAAAAATAATGTTGCTTAAGTCAGCTGTCCCCAACCTTCGTGTCACCAGGGACTAGTTTCATGGAAGACAATTTATCCATGGACTGTGGGGGGGGGGGGGGCAATAACAGTTTTGGCATGATTCAAGAACATTACATTTATTGTGCACTTTATTTCTATTATTATTATTTCAGCTCCACCTTAGATCAGCAGGCCTTAGATCTCAGAGGTGGGGGACTCCTGGCTTAAGTTACCTCTTATGCTGTACATAGCACCACCTAGAGGAAAACCACAGGAAATGCTATTTCACGTTGACGAGAAAGTGTTCGTCTCTCAGTCTTGTCTTGACTCTGTGGCCCCGTGGACTGTAGCCCTCCAGGTTCCTCTGTCCATGGAATTCTCCAGGCAAGAATACTGGAGTGGGTTTCAATTCCTTTCTCCAGAGGATCTTCCCAACCCAAGGACTGAACCTGGGTCTCCCACCCCACATTGCAGGCAAAATTCTTTAACATCTGAGCCACTAGGGAAGCCCCATTTCATGTGTAATAGAGCCCAATTCATTTACTGATTCATTCAAACTTCATTTACCATGTACCAGCACTTCTAAGTATATTCAGCATCATTCCAGGTGCTTGGAATACAACAATAAATAAAAAATAACAATAACAACAACAACAACAACAATTCCCACCTTCTTAGAGCTTATTTATCAAGGAAAACAACTTTGCTTAAACAATTCATGGCCATGTGTGAATTCATTTTACAAATTTAAAAAAATATGCACTTTAAGATTTCAGAGGAAGCCTTTGTATGAAAAATAAACATAAAAAACCACTGTACATTTTTAAGTAGTTTTCTCACATAGGGATTTGGGTAAATCAGAGGGTTTTTTGGTACCACTCCATAGTCAATTCTAGGATTGTTTAAAATAAAAGGTATTCATTTGTAGTTGAAGCTAATTCTGATTTTTAAACCCTAGTGCCGATTGCCCTCATTCACTTTTGGAAGAAGGCATAATGATTTACTGATCACCAATGGACTGTCCAAAGCAAACCAACTACAAACATCATCGACAAGGGCAAAAACCTGCTGGTGTTGTGAAAAGACGTAGCGATTCAAAGAGAGGGACTGAAGGACCAACCTGAACATTCAGCACAAATAGCACCCAGCAAAAGAAATATATTCAGGAAGTAGGGATGAACTTTAAAAAAACCTTTTACTTACATTTTTAGTGAGAGTTGAGATGCTGTAATGTTGATTTAAAAATATCATTCAGAAAATAATAAAGAATTATGGAAAAGAGAAAGAAAACAAAGATAAAAGATATGTCCTATACTTCTTTCAGGACTGAGGCGCACATCCATCCCATCTTCAGAGATGCAGGCTTATTTGGACTTACAGCTGTGATTCCATCCTGTAATGATTCTTCAAGCTGGCTTAACGCTCAACACACACACAAAAAAAAACTAAGTCATGGAATCTGGTACCATTACTTCATGGCAAATAGAAGGGGAAAAAGTGGAAGCAGTGGCAGATTTTATTTTCTTGGGCTCCAAAATAACTGCAGATGGTGACTGCAGCCATGAAATTAAAAGATGTTTGCTCCTTAGAAGGAAAGTTATGAAAAATCTAAACAGTGCATTAAAAAGTAGAGACGTCACTTTGTCAACAAAGGTCTGTTTAGTCAAAGCTATGGTTTTTCCAGTGGTCATGTATGGATTTGAGAGCCGGAACATAAAGAAAGGCTAAATGCCAAAGAATTGATGCTTTTGAATTGTGGTGTTGGAGAAGACTTTTAGGACTCTCTTGGACTTCAGGGAGCTCAAACCAGTCAGGCCTGAAGGAAATATTGTACTTTTCATTGCCTGAAGCTTTATTTTCCATTAATTTTATTATGCTCAGGTTTTCATTAAATCCTTGGGCATTTCAGCTTATAGGTATACCCCATTTTATTGTGCTTGAGCTTGTTGCTTTTTGCAGATACTGTATTTTTTTCCTTTCTTTTAAAATTAAAGTTTTATGGCAACCCTGCATTAAGAAAATTTATTAGATCAGAACCTTTTTTTCAATAGCATTAATTTTTAAATTAAGGTATATAAGGTTGTTTTCTCAGATATAGTGCTATTATATACTTTGTGAACTACCATATAGTGTAAATTTAACTTTTATATGCTTTCTGGAAACAAAAAAATATATGACTTACTTTATTTGAGATATTTTCTTTATTGTGGTGGTCTGGAAGCACACCCACAACATCTCCAAGGTATGCCTGTACTGATATATTTTAAAGAAATTTTAAAGTCTGTGTCTGCTAGTTGCATCATCTCTGGGTCTGTTACTATTGATAGATTTCCCCCCTCATTATATATCTTATTTTCTATCCTTTTTTTTTGGTTGTGCTTTAATTATTTTGTTTGGGTGCCTGCACATAGTGAATGTAACATTGGTGAGTATCTGAATGCTGTCTTCCTTGAAAGAGTATTGGTCTTTATTGTCACAGGAACTTAAGTTCCTGGCAGATTAGTTTAATCCTTCCAAGGCTTTTTTTTTTTTTTTTTTAATGTTTGTTAAGGTGCTACTGGAGAAGACTCTTATGGGTCCCTTGGACAGCAAGGAGATCAAACTAGTTAATCCTAAATGAAATCAACCCTGAATATTCAATGGAAAGACTGATGCTGAAGCTAAAGCTCCAGTACTTTGGCCACCTGATGCAAAGAGCTAACTCACTGGAAAAGACTCAGATGCTGGGAAAGATTGAGGGCAAGAAGATAAGGGAATGACAGAGGATGAGATGGTTGGATGGCATCACTGACTCAATGGACATGAGTCTGAGCAAACTCCAGGAGACAGTGAAGGGCAAGGAAGCCAGGCATGCTGCAATCCATGGGGTCTTAACAAGTCCATGACTGAACAATAACAAAGGTGGCCTGACCTCACCGTTACTCTAGGAATAGTTTAGTGCTAGTACCAAAAAACCACTGTTCTGGGGTCTTCCTGAATGCTGTCACTGAATGTCAAAGGGCTCCACAAAGTCCTAGTGCAGGAGAAGACACAGCTTTTCCTATTTGCCCATCCTTCATGGAGTAGTGGGAATGGAGGTGGGTGCTGCCCTGTATGAGCACTGTGAGTTGTTCAGTTTACGGCCCTTTGGTCATTCTCTCCATGGTCTCTGAAGTTTTATTCTAATATAAGCTGAGGATTTTGCCAAGATGGAGGAAGACCTTTAAGAGTTTTCTAGAGCTCTTTCTTCTGTAAATCTTTCCTCACCAGAGCCCTGCCCTGCATCTTTCAGCTGACTCAAACTCTCTCCCTTTTAATCTCTGTCTTCTCAACTCAGTGAGCCTAGTATCTTCTTGTGATTCGCCTCTGTGCACTCCCACTAGGCAGGTGTCCCCAGGCAGAAAGCTGGGACAATGGTGAGGTTTCCCCTCAAATGTTTCCCTTCTCTGAAACATCATGACCCTATACTTCCTGTAAATTCATTATCTAAAAATGCCTGCTTCATATACTTTGTCCAGCATCCTAGCCATTTTTGGTGCAAAGGTAAGTCCAAATCCTCTTCAGTATATTATGGCTAGATCAAATTTTCTTTTGATTTCATCTGCGCTTGCAATACAGTGTGAGTAAGGACATGGAAACCCACTCCAGTATCCTGGAGAATCCCATGGACAGAGAAGCCTGATGGGCTACAGTCCATAGGGTCGCCAAGAATCAGACACAACTGAAGCCACTTAGCACACATGCACGCTTATACTAATGAGTATAGATGCTCACTTCAGTAAAGCATGTAGCCAGCTTTATGAGATTAGAATTCATTAGAAACATGTATCTGAAGTCCTAGTGCAGGAGAAGACATAGCTTTTCCTTTTTGCCCATCCTTAATGCAGTAGTGGGAATGGAGGTGGGTGCTGACAATAGAGACTTGAGAGGTTAATACCCATCAGTACAACATACTGCCTCTTTGAATGCCTACATCTGTTCAGGAGATGGTAACTCTCTAGGGAAACAAACAAACAAACAAAAAATGAAGTGTAGTACTACAAGAGAAGAAAGGAACTGGAATCTAGATTGAAGACTATGCTGACCTGAACTGTTCTATTGCAAACTGTGGGCTTTCCAGGACTTTATAATTTTGAAACACATTTTAGACTCTCCTCAAGGGAAAAGACAAAATAAAGATTGCCAAACACAAGATGTTACATCTTGCATTCCTATGTTTCACATGTGATAAATCTGTGCTTGGTATTCATGGGTCACTATTACCAAAAAAATAAACACAAAGTCCCAATACTTTACCATGTGTGTGCTTAGTCGCTCAGTCATGTCTGACTCTTTGTGAACCCATGGACTGTAGCCCACCAGGCTCCTCTGTCCATGAGGATTCTCCAGGCAAGAATACTGGAGTGGGTTGCCATGCCCTCCTCCAGGGCATCTTTCCAAACCAGGGATCGAACCCAGGTCTCCCACATTGCAGGCAAATTCTTTATCATCTGAGCCACCAAGGACAGCCATACTTTACTATAGGCACTGAAATAATAGTAATAGAATTCTGGAGTTAAAATTACTCTTCCATTCCTTCTCTATCCTTTGCTAGCCTTCAATATCTTTTAAAGTAAAATGTAACACACAATTAGAAATAATCCTGGCTTTAAGCATAATCTCAGAAATAAAGCTGAAAGACCTACTTTTCTTTCAAAGCCTTCTACCTGACTGCAATGTTACTTAGTGACTGAGGGCAAAAGCTTTATAATGTGATAGCCTGGGATCCTGGATGTGTCATTAGTATCTCCATAATCTTGGGTATTATTTAACTTCAGTGACCTAGTACATGTCTTAACACACAGTAGACAGTCTATACCAGTCAGAATAAGTAGAAACCACACAGCAAAGAGTTTTTAATATAAGAAATTGTTGAAGCTGGTATTAGAGAACTAAAAATGTCACAGAGATAACAGAGAGAGAGAGTAAGCAGCAGAATTCAGCTACTAACACTATGGGTTGCAGGAGCAAAGGAAGAGGAATGGGGTTTTAGACTTTAATAGCTTGGAGGAAGCCTCCCATATGCTGGGACTCAGACTTCAGAGTAGAAGGCACACTGCCAAGCTGGTGCTGGTATCCCCTGAGTATATGAAGAGACTGGGTTAGTGAATGAGCTTATCTCATTTGTTTCCCTTCTCTCAGGGATTCCTGTTCTAATTTTTCTGAAGTCCTGTGTCTTACAAACCAGTGTTTCATAGAATGGGTGTGTTTTTCTGTTGTTTCAGGTGGGAAGTAAATTTGACCCCTACTACTGGATCATGGCCAGGAAGCAACTCTCTAGTATTTTCTAAGTAAATAAATTAGCCACTTTGGGCAATCAGTTTAGCTGGTTTTCATGTCCTGTTTAGTTTTCCAGTGAACTTATGAAATCAGACATTATATGGCATAGCTTTGAGGCAAAGTTACTTAATAACACAACTCTCTAAAATCTAAGACCAAACATTTTAAATCATGCTTAGCACTCTCCTTCTTTCAAATTCAATCTATCTGTAAATTCTGTTAACTCTAATTTAGAACTGTATTCCAAATTCCATGACCTCTTGCTATCCCCACTGCCATCTCTATTGCAAGTCACATCATCAACATACCTGGATTATTGTGTCAACTTCCTGATTGATCTGCTTAAATGACAGGCTCATTCCCCAACTCCCTTATGTGCCACGTCGCTTCAGTCATATCTGACTCTTTGCGACGCTATGGACTGTAGCCCACCAGGCTCCTCTGTCTATGGCAAGAATACTGGAGTGGGTTTCTACATGCTGTTCCAGGGGCTCTTCCCAATCCAGGGACTGAAACTATCTCTTACATCTCTTAAATTGGCAGGTGGATTCTTCACCCTAGTGCCACCTGGGAACTCGCTCCTAGCTTTACTCAAATGTCATATTCTTTGTTCCTACCAGCATGACCCAGCAATACTTCAGACTGCCAGCAGGTCTTCAGTAGGTTGCAGTAGCTGCATTTGATTTCAGTTTAGTTTTCCAACTCTCTCAGAATCATGGCATCCCAGCAGAGGAACCAGCCCCACTCATATGGAGTCTCCTTCTCAGAAATCTGGGTCTCAACCCCACCGGTCTCTCATGAAGGTCACTCTCAGCAGACGGGAAGTGAGTAAAAGGTGTCCTATAGAACACGGGTCCCCAACATCTTTGGCAACAGGGACCGGTTTCATGGAAGACAATTTTTCCACAGATGGGCAGTGGAGGTAGGGTGCAGGGATGGGAAAGGGTGGTTCAGGTGCTAATACCAGTGTGAGCAATGGGGAACAATGAGGAGAGGCAGGGGAAACTTTGCTCTCTTGCCTCCTGCTCACCTCCTGTTGTACATCCTGGTTCCTAACAGGCTGAGACCAGTACCGGTCCTCTGCTGGGTATTGGAGACTCCTGCTCTAGAACCTTGCTAGAACATGGGAAAAGCCGATGGAATCATGCATGGGATTTTGGGACCTCCTGCACAAACAGAAGCGTTCTGCATTCATCTGTTTTATACATTAAGGCTCTGCATATAATTTATTTGGCACAACTGTCAATTAATTGAAAAAAAAAGATGTTGAAAACTGCCTGTGACCAAAATCAGGTCAATAAGTTTTGCAGCTTATGCAAAGAAGTGCTTAGATCACAAAATAAGGCATGTGTAATTCTTTGCCATAAGGCTTAAATGAGTCTGTTTCTATCAGCTAAAGTCATGTATGTATCTGGTGCTAGACTGGATTCAGTATATTCATTTTGTTAAATGTCAAAGATCATCAACAATTCTGCTCAAACTAGGTTTAGACTAGTGGCTTTAGTTTTCCTTTCATTTTGTCTATAGGATTCCAAATGGTCTCTAGCAATTGCCAAGAACAGATCTACACTAGACGCCAGAGAGCAGTCAGAACTTGGACAACCACAGACAAGACCTCGCACCTTCGTCCTCAAGGGCACCTCAGTTCTCCAACCTCTTGAATGAGAAATTCTATTTTATGAGCCTCAGAGCCCTGTCTCGTGCTAACAGCATCTTTCTGTGTCTTCTCCACACAGAAAGAAAGCAAAAGTGAAGTTGCTCAGTCATGTCTGACTCTTTGTGACGCTATGGGCTATAGCCCTCCAGGCTCTTCTGTCTATGGGATTCTACAGGCAAGAATACTGGAGTGGGTTGCCATTTCCTTCTTCAGGGGATCTTTCCAACCCAAGGATTGAACCTGGGTCTCCTGCATTGCAAGTAGTCTCTTTATCATCTGAGCCACCAGGAAATCTGTGTCAAGGTGAAAATTCCCCAGATTCATAGCATGCAACTGTATTCTTCCACTGATTCTTATACATAATTCTCATCTACAAATGCTAAGCTAAAACTTACTTGACTTTCTGTTTCTCTTAGTCAGCTCCTCCAGTCCCTGAATCTTAGATTTTATTCCTTTTGTTTGTACACTAAGCAAGGATTTCCTGACAAATCTGTCTCACACAAGGATAGATTAGTCATTGTTTGGCTGCTTTTGCTTCTTAAATCTTCAGGTGATCTTTCTGAACAGTTTAGGGCATGAGAGTTTAGGTAGGGCAGGTTTCTCAGGCTTTACACGTTCAGATTAATGGTTTTAACTATGCATTTATTTGTATTATTATTACACAGAAAGACTCTCAAAGAAACTCTAATCTTGATTTTTGGGAGAGGCATTCTGGCATCAGGGTTAAAGAATATAGACTTGGAATCACAGAGACCTTGCTATGAACATTGACCATGATATTGATGACCTGAGGAACTTCAAGCAAAAAAAATTAACCTCCCTGGGTTTTAGTTTATACCTTTGTTAATACTTTACAGAAGAGAAAGAAGATAAAGTTTGCACAAACAGTGGTAAACACAGTGCCTGGCCCTTAATAACTACTCAAAAAGCAGTCTGCTATTAATATTATTATTTTATTTTCCACCTCAAATTGTCAACTGAATTACTCAAATGGAACATCATTTTTCCAAATGTGTTTACCAGAAAGAAAATGCTCAGCATTTTTAATTCCATTGTTTAATAAAACCCAAATATCCTTCCTTTCTGTAGTCAGTGGTTTTCTGATTTTTATTCTAGTAATACTTTGGCCAAATCTGAATCAAAGAATATAATTCTTAAAAAACAATAAAAATACTTTAAACATTTTTAATATTTATATTTTGACCGTGCCAGATCTTAGTTGAAGCATATGGAATCTTCAACTTTGTTGCGGTAGTTGCAGCATTGGGCATATGGGATCTGTTAATAGTTCCCCGACCAGGAATTGAACTCCCTGCATTGGGACCAGGGAGTCTTAGCCACTGGACCACCAGAGAAGTCAAAAACTTTCCCAGCTTAGGAAATACAGGTCAGGTCATGTCTTTCTAGGAATGCCTCCACGTTCCCTAAGTATCCTGAATGATGATCATTGACTTGAACTGTGTTGGTGCAGTCCACACGGAGGCTGCAGCCCAGAAGGCTGCGTCCCTAGGACAGATGGGAAGGACACAGGGTCCACCTGTTCTCCTGCCGCCATGACTGCTGTCCTCATCCTTGCTGCTCCCGCCACCCTGATTGTTAATATTTTTTCCTCCTGAGCTAGACAGTTATTCACCAAGAAAGTGGTATTAGACCTTCCTTTCCAGGTGGAAACATTTGTTTTAAAATCTGCTACAGATCTTCCTCGACTCACAATGGGGTTACATGCTGATAAACTCATCCTAAGTCAAAAACATCATGTCAAAACATGCATTGAAAACATCTACCCTACCAAACATTATAGCTTAGCCTAACCTACCTTAAATGTGCTCAGAACACTTATATTAGCCTACAGACAGGCAAAATCATCTAACACGAAGCCCATTTTATAATTATATATACTTTTTATATATTTTATAATTTTATAAGTATATGTATATATTTTAGGAAATATATGGCAAGAATACTGAAGCAGGAAATGACAACCTACTCCAATATTCTTGCCTGGAAGATTCCACAGACAGAGGAGCCTGGCAGGCTATAGTCTATGGGATCACAAGAGTCAGACATGGCTTAGCGACTAGACCACCACCACCAGACTGGGGAAACAGATCAAAATTCAAAATTTGAAGTATGTTTCTACTGAATACGTATCTCATTTACACCAGTGCAAAGGTGGAAAATCTTGCTTGGAACTGTCATATGTTGGGTCTTGTCTGTATTTATAGATTCCTTGAGATTAGCATACTGATGTGGTACTTTCCAACTGATCCCTTCTCTTCTGAGTCAATCCAGGACAGTGAACACAACTTAGCTCTCCTTCCATCGCCAGTTCTCACACGGCACCTGGTACATATTGAATGTACAGTGAATCCTGAATCACAGCATCACTTTAAAGCAGTGGTAGTCTTGATGGATTTGGTTATAGATGGATTGCCAATTTTAAATGGATACTTGAGGGATATTCCACATCCATCAGCCAGAGTGGGTGACCTTTTACTTTAGTAATTTTCAATCAGGTGAAGGGGTGAGAAGAAGGTAAGCTGTTCACTCTCCCTCTTGGAAAACTTTTGCTTGCTGCAGTTGTATTTGTGAGTGTATGTTTTGGAATACTCTAAAGTCTCTAGACTTGATCAGATTGTTGACAAAATCATATTAACATCAATATTCAAACGCCCAGGAGTCATCGGGGGGTCCTGTGTTCTGCTGGAACTGATACCTATCCCTTTACCACAAGGCTTCCTGCACTGGCTCCCACTGCCCACAAGACTGCTGCTGCTGCTGCTGCTAAGTTGCTTCAGTCGTGTCTGACTCTGTGCGACCCCATAGACGGCAGCCCACCAGGCTCCCCTGTCCCTGGGATTCTCCAGGCAAGAACACTGGAGTGGGTTGCCATTTCTTTCTCCAATGCATGGAAGTGAAAAGTGAAAGTGAAGTCGCTCAGTCATATCTGACTCTTTGCGACCCCATGGACTGCAGCCTACCAGGCTCCTCTGTCCATGGGAGTTTCCAAGAAAGAGTACTGGGGTGGGGTGCCATTGCCTTCTCCGGCCCACAAGACTACCCCTTACCAATGCAGACAAGAACCCCTCATACCAAAGACAGAAGCACTGTTAGGGAAGGTCCCACAGCCACTGACCCGTGTGGTGTCAAAACGGTGCTGGGTTCAGTTCCAATGCGGGAGAAGGGTCTTTTCTGTCTCGATGCAGCAAGCTGTTACCTGGGCTCTGCTGCAGAGCCTCCCACATCTACAGCCTACACCAGGTCCCAGAGAAACTGCTCCTTCAGCCTCTGCCTAGACTCTTTCCTCTGTCAACTCCAAGAAGTCCAGAGGATGTTTTCCTATGCCTTCCATTGTCTTCTGCATTGTTCCAATATGCCCAAAGCAAGCACTCCTCTCACTTCTCTGGAGCGCCAAGACCCCTTATAGACCAATGCAGGCAAATAAGCAATGACATGCCATGAGTTCAAATGGTCAAACTCCATGTTCTCACCTGGACAAAGTTGTAGCGCCCCACCACATGTTTTAAGATGAAGAAAAGCTTGTGTGTTCCTTAGTTTGATGTAGTGTTATATTTGATTCATGCTATATACTGTGAACCTGTTTCTACCTAGATTCCCTTTGTTACGACTGTGGGGTAAATAATTAGGAAATATGGATTCCAGTTTCCAGTTCTTCCTGAAACCATTGGGGTGATATTGACATGTACAGTTTGCCAGTCTTGATCTGTTTGCTGATCTGACCTACAAGATAAAGTGATGAGTCCACATTTGATGCAAATAAAACAATGTATTTTCCTTTGTATTGGTTTTCAGTGATAACTTAGATGATCAGCTATTGCACTCCTTCCAAACCTATTTATTTCCCTCTCACATACAGCTGAGATATAACCTGTGAGTTATTCTCTGTCCCGATTAGTTTATTTAAAATTTGAATTATTTTCCCAATATTTTGCAGTTCATGTTCATGTTGAAATTAAAAGATGGACACAATATGCCCACAAGAGAAAAGTTAACATGAATCCGCCTCCCCGAATATATTATAGCAATTCTGACTTAAACAGGATGTATCGTTCCAGTTTCTCATAGAAGCCAATGCCAAGGTACTCTATCAGTTTAGTTCAGTTGCTCAGGCATGTCCGACTCTTTGCGACTCCATGGACTGCAGCATGCCAGACTTCCCTGTCCATCACTAACTCCCAGAGCTTGCTCAAACTCATGTCCATCAAGTCGGTGATGCCATCCAACCTTCTCATCCTCTGTCATCCCCTTCTCCTCCAGCCTTCAATCTTTCCCAGTATCAGGGTCTTTTCCAAGGAGTCAGTTCTTCATATCAGGTGGCCAAAGTATTGGAGTTTTAGCTTTAGCATCAGGCCTTCCAGTGAATATTCAGGACTGATTTCCTTTAGGATGGACTGGTTTGATTTCCTTGCAGTCCAAGGGATTCTCGAGAGTCTTCTCCAACACCACAGTTCAAAAGCATCAATTCTTTGGTGCTCACCTTTCTTTAAACAAAACCTTTTTTTCTTTCAAACAAAACCTGTGCTCACCAGGACCCAGGAGGAAGGAGCAGTGATCCAACAAGAGGCTGACCCAGACTTGCCTGTGAGTATCCAAGAGTCCCCACCAGAGATGTGGGTTGTCAGTGGTTTGCTGCAGGATCGAGGGCACTGAATGCAGCAGTGTGTGCATGAGACCTTTTGAAGGAGGTCACCATTATCTTCATTACCTCCACCATAATTTTGTCTCAGGCCAATCAACAGGGAGGGAACACAGCCCCACCCATTGACAGAAAATTGGATTAAAGATTTCCTGAGCATGGCCCAGCCCATCAGGACTAAACCCAGTTTCCCTCACAGTCAGTCTCTCCCATCAGGAAGCTTCCATAAGCTTCTTATCCTTATCCATCAGAGAGCAGGACAGAATGAAAACCACAATTACAGAAAACTAATCAAACTGAACTCCAGTACTTTGGCCACCTCATGCGTAGAGTTGACTCATTGGAAAAGACTCTGATGCTGGGAGGGATTGGGGGCAGGAGGAGAAGGGGACGACAGGATAAAATGGCTAGATGGCATCACTGACTCAATGGACGTGAGTCTCAGTGAACTCCGGGAGTTGGTGATGGACAGGGAGGCCTGGCATGCTGCGATTCATGGGGTCGCAAAGAGTCAGACATGACTGAGCGACTGATCTGAACTGAATCAAGCTGATCACATGGACCACAGCCCTGTCTAACTCAAAGAAACTATGAGCCATGCCGGGTAGGGTCACCCAAGATGGATGGGTCATGACAAAACATGGTCCACTGGAGAAGGGAATGGCAAACCACTTGAGTATTCTCGCTTTGCGAACCCCATGAACAGTATGAAAAGTACTCTATTGTACAGGCGTATTCAGCATGGCATCCAAAGCTGTTGGCATTTTTGCAAAGGTTCTCTCGTATTAGTTGTCATAATATTTTTATTTAAACAGCCTTGGCAGTTTGGATCACAGTTTGAGAGTGCCTAAGAGTTTGAGACTGGGTTTGTTTGTACTCTCTCATATGTTCGTGTGCAGGTAACATTGTTCACAACACTTTCCTTGAAGACAAACAAAGGACAAGATATTTCAGTACTGCTGGTGAAACTGACATTTAGAAAAAGGCAAACTAATTGCTATGCATACATACATTCCTTAAAAATTCGGAAAAGAAATCTATAGACAACTATAAATCAAAACTATTTACGAAGTGATTTTGCCATGTATACATATATAAGATTTGGCACCAATAAAACAGAATATTTCACTTGTGATAAAGTAATATTCTACTTAAAGTAAGAGTATATATGTACATACACATATAAACCACAATTACATATGATATATATGACACAATGTGTAAATATATGCGTATATGCATATACAGATATATATACAGAAAAAGTTTATTTATATGAACTTGAAATCTTTATTAAAACATTTTCAAATGCCTACATTGAAGCATTTTTATAGATACTCTATATTTTTCAAATAATAATATACATCAATACAGTATTTCATGATTTTCAGAGCACTGATATACACATGATGGTATTTAATTCTATCCAAAATTTTTTTTCCTACATTTTGAAGGCAAGAAAACTGAATCTTGGAGAGGATGAATGGCTTTTCCAAAGTCACATAAGAACTGAACATAGAGATGGAAATCCATGTCTTCAGATTCTGAATCTAATATTTTTTCTAATGAACTATTTAAACCTATCTGTTTAGTGATTAAGGTCTTTATAGAAAGCAATAAAATCAATCATCCTTAGTCTTCCACTTCCTATTTTATAAGGGGATGTACTCCATTGTTGAAAAAAAATATCCTTACATTAAGAAATGAGGATAGATTTTTTATATTTCCTTTGAAAGAACTATTTTATACTGTGCCCAGAACTACCATTTTATTCATTTTAGTGGAGGTAGGGTTTGAGAAGAGGAGAATCATGAACATGTTTCCCTCCATTCTGTACAAACGAAAAAGATGATTGGGGAAGCCATCCTGAGAGGCACAGGATAGACTAAAAAAATGTGGATGTTGGAATTAAGCCAACCTGGATTTTAACCCCAGCACCACCACATTTTCACAGCCAAATATCCTCAGGTAAGTCAGTGTCTGATTCTCAGTTTCCCCACCCATTAAATGGATTAAGTAATCTTATTTCACAGGAGTATTGTGAAGATTGGTTAAATAGTACATGAAAACATGGGGACATGGTAGCCATTAAGTGTTAGTTTTTACTTGTTTTTACTTTTTACTTTTTACTTACTAGATCAATTACTTCAATTGATCTAGACATCAGCCAGACAGTACTTAAGCTTTGCCTCTCTCGTTTAAATTTCCTTTTCATGCTTTCACTTGGTGTTGATCTGGAAAACTGAGAAATTCACCCTGGTGTGGAGCAAAGGGTCAGCAACAATTTTCAATCCCTACTGAAATCTTTCTTGCACAAATACGTGCTTGTTTTGGCTTCCACACCAATCCAAATATGAGGCAAGACAATTTTATAAATTCTCTCTAGGTTTTTAGTTTCTCAATCCTTGCACATTTTCTAATCTTCATGATCATATATTTATCTGCCAATATCCTCCACTCCCATTCTTATAAAGCAAGAGGAAAAAGAAAAACTACATTCACTCCTATTGTTTTAGAACAAGCTGTGTGATTTTATATACAGTTATTGTGTGCATGCTCAATCGCTTCACTCATGTCCAACTCTTTGAGACTCTATGGACTGTAGTCCATCAGGCTCCTCTCTCCTTGGGATTCTCCAGGCAAGAATACTGGAGTGGGTTTCCATGCCCTCATCCAGGCAATTTTCTCGACCCAGGAATCAAACCTGCATATCCTGCATCTCCTGCATTACAGGTGGATTCTTTACCCACTGAGCCACCTGGGAAGCCCATATTTTGGTGGTGCTGCTGCTAAGTCGCTTCAGTCGTGTCCGACTCTGTGCGACCCCATAGATGGCAGCCCTCCAGGCTCCGCTGTCCCTGGGATTCTCCAGGCAAGAATACTGGAGTGGATTGCCATTTCCTTCTCCAATGCATGAAAGAGAAAAGTGAAAGTGAAGTCGCTCAGTTGTGTCTGACTCTTCGCGACCCCATGGACTGCAGCCTACCAGGCTCCTCCGTCCATGGATTTTCCAGGCAAGAGTACTGGAGTGGGGTGCCATTGCCTTCTCCAATATATAGGTGTTAGATAGAAAAAATGATAAACAGTTCACTCACCACGACCATTTTCTTATCCACCAGCTTCCTCCTTATGGTGATCTCTTTGCCATCCCAGTCCTGAACCTGAACCAAGGAGTCATCATCTAAGATTACCGTACTCTGAAACACAGACAAGACCAAATTCAGCTCAGACTGTGACATATGAACTCTAAAATTTTATCAGGAGACAAATTCTTTTCAGCTGTTGTGATATTCTCAGGTAGTTTTTGAATGGTGTTTACAATTCCATTTATTCTGAGACTTCATCAACAGTAAATCTGTTGGCTGATTCTTCTGGGGGAAAAGGTTTTAAAAGAGTAAAAACTAAATATTACCTTCAGGAGTAAGTAAAGTTTTTACAAAATGTATTTATTGCACAGGCCAAGTATTATCTTTTTGTGTAAAGAATCACAAGTGAGTTTCAAGTTTAAAAACATATGTGAAGCTAATTCAAACTCCCAATGTAAGATCCCATTTCCTCTTCTTACTCCAACAATATAAAAATAATTATAGTGTTGTGGGAATATAAAATGGTGTGGCACGTATTACAGTGAAAAAATGATGGGATTTGTAGAGCTTCCAGTTGATGAACATATTTTTTTTTTTAAATAAGTTTATCTATTTACTTCTTTATCTTTGGCTGTGCTGGGTCTTCACTGCTTTGCTCAGGCTTTTCTCTAGTTGCAACAAGCAGGGATTACTCTCTAGTTGTGAGGTGAGGGCTTCTCACTGTGCTGGCTTCTCTTGTTGTGGAACACAAGCTCTAGAGTGTGTGGGCTCAGTAGTTGTGGTTGCTGGGCTCTAGGGCACAGGTGCAATAACTGTGGAGCACAGACTTAGCTGCTCCTCAGCATGTGGGATCTTCCTGGACCAAGGACTGAACTCATGTTCCCTACAATAGCAGGTGGATTCTTTACCACTGATCCACTGATCCACCAGGGAAGCCCTGATGAACATATTAGTGTGCTGGGAAGGTTGTGTACCTGGAGGGGTATGGAAACTTCAAACCATTTCCCACATACCATGTCTTATGCATTTCTTCCCTTTTGTTGTTCCTGAGTTGTATGCTTTATAATAAAATGGCAATAGAGAGTAAAGCAATAATAATAATAGTAAAATAAATAATAAATAGAAATGATAGTAATTGTAACAACAACAGTAGCTAGCACTTTGGTAGCACTATTTATTGTGTGTGAGGCATTCTTCAAGAGTATTAACATATTCATGTAATTCTCACATCAACCTTACGACGTAAGTACTATAATTATTGGGCTTCCCAAGTGGCTCAGTGATAAAGAATCCACCTGCCAATGCAGGAGGCACAGGAGGTGCGGGTTCTATTCCTGAGTTGGGAAGATACCCCAGAGGAGGAAATGAGAACCCACTCCAGTGTTCTTGCCGAGATAATCCCATGGACAGAGGAACCTGGAGGGCTATAGTCCACTGGGTCACAAAGAGTTGGGCATGACTGAGTACACACACACTCTATAATTATCCCCTTTTGCAAATGAAATGGCTGAGTCACCATGAGTCTGTGACTTGCTCATAGTCACACGGTTGACTGAATGATTGGTGGCAGAGGTGGGATTTACACCCACACAATCCTGAGCCAGAGTTTGCAGCCTGCTCCTCAAAGTTTAGAGATAACCCTGTTAAACTCTATTGCAGTTCAGTTCAGTTGCTCAGTTGTGTCCAACTCTTTGCGACCCCATGGATAGCTTGCAGCATGCCAGCCTTCCCTGTCCATCACCAACTTCCAGAGCTTGCTCAAACTCATGTCCATTGAGTTGGTGATGCCATCCAACCATCTCATCCTCTGTCATCCCCTTCTCCTCCTGCCTTCAATCTTTCCCAGCATCAGGGTCTTTTCCAATGAGTCAGTTCTTCGTATCAGGTGGCCAAAGTATTGGTGCTTCGTCTTCAATATCAGTCCTTCCAGTGAATATTCAGGACTGATTTCCTTTAGCATTGACTGATTTGATCTCCTTGCTGTCCAAGACACTCTCAAGAGTCTTTTCCAAGACCACAGTTCAAAAGCATCCATTCTTTGACACCCAGCTTTCTTTATGGTCTGACTATCACAGCCATACATGGCTACTGGAAAAGCTTACACCTCAGAGTTTATGCATCCACTGAGCTGGGTTTTCTACCAGAATTATTTACAGTCTGTCCTGTGATAGAGATAATGATAGTTACCAAATTTCCTTTCTGCACTTCTGTACTTTCCAGTCTTTTTGTTTTGGTAGTTTTTTTTTTTTTTAATTTAGTATAGACATCTTTATTAAACATTTTTGGTCAAAATTCTTCCATTTGATATTATACAGGAATGTGAAGTCTCATATTATTTAACAGAAATCTGATAATGTGGTATTCAGTTCCTTTTATTAGGACTTCACTATCCATATTGTTTAACAATCTATTGAGTGCTTTCATTCAAATGATACATATTTATTGAGCAAATATTAGTATTATGTAATATCACTAGGTTCTGTGAAACAGAACAGACAAGACATCCTTTCTTGGAAGAGCTTATATTCTAGTGTGGAGGAACAGTCAATAAACAAAAAATATAAATAAATTGTGTAATATAGGTAAATTGTATATTGAAGTTGAAGCCCATGAGTGAAAGTGTGTTTCAACTCCAGGTGTAGACAATAAAAAGCCTAGTGTCTCTTTCCCTATTTTGTTGACTTAGATCACAAACTTCAGATGGTCCAGCTACAGGTTAGTTGAATCTCCTTTAGCCTGGTCCCTGGAGAAATTAAGAGGGACAGATACTCTACGCCCCCATCTCCAGCCTCCTCCTCCACAAAGAAACTTCTCCAACTCCACCATAACACTGAATATGTACTATGAGTTAGAACTCCGATTGTGTAAGCACTGAGAGCTTGTGGATAATTTGTTACTGTGACATAACCTCACCCATACCTGCTAATGGGCTTCCCATGTGGCACAGTGGTAAAGAATCTGCCTGCTAATGCAAAAGACGCAAGAGACTTGGATTTGATGGATTTAATCTATGGGTCGGGAAGATCCCCTGAAGAAGGAAATGGCAACCCAATCCAGTATTCTTGCCTGGAGAATCCCATGAACACAGTAGCCTGGTGGGCTACAGTCCACGGAGTTGCAAAGAGTCAGACTTGACTGAGCATGCACACACATACACACGCATGCATGCCAACTAACACAAGTTTTTTATTCATTGTAAATCCATGTATGGAAAACTGCTACAAAATGGAAAGGCAGAGTTTTGTTTCTGAGGTCTAAAAATGATTCTGAAAGTGTTTTCTGTTCAATATTTGCGTAAGAATTGTTAAAAACACCATTTTCAGTTCTGGTCCCAGATACCACAGCCTCTGGTGATGGAATCTGGAAGTAGGCATTTTTTACTAACATGCCGTGAGATTTGTATGTATATTAAAATTTGAGTTCCTCAGACCAAGGCTTAAGCCAAAAGTTTATCTAACACACTTTAGATATGTTCACCATAATTGCTTACTTACCTGGGAAGATTTCAAAATTAACATTCGTAATTAAATTTATCTGAAAATGTTGAAGGCCTCACCTTGGTTTTATGGCCACCTGGTGTGGTTTCCTCAAATTCTTCTCCCAGTTTAAAGGAGATGTCATTATTTTTAAAGATGCTTTTGGTTTTTATAGTGATCAGATCTTCCTTTGTCATGATGGTCACAGTGGGCTTTGCCAGACAGCCTAGTTTCCTGCTGGCTCTTCCTATTCCTGGAAAACAGATAAAAGGACACAGTGATTAAATCTGTTGTTGTCTCCCAAGACTCTCGTTAGCTGTATATGCTAATTAGGAGGTTTTAGAGCTAAACAGATTTGACTCTGCTTGAATTCAAACTTCTAAGCTAGTAGCACCACCATTATATGTTAAAATAGGGTATTTTTTACAGAAAAAAAAAAAAAATCTATCTCCAGTTTTGATCTAACAGCTGTCATGTTTTCTGGTCCAGTAGCTATTAATCCTATTGTTTCATGGACCCTTCTGAAAATTTTCTTAAAGATATCAACCTTCTTCTTATTTTAAAAATGCACTCATTTACATAGAGACTAAACCCTTTGGCATGAATTCTTCCAGATCTTTATTCATTCTCTTACATTCTTTTATGTTCACATGTATAGGGTTTGTTTTTATCTATTATGTATTTTTACTGTTGTGAAATATACATAACATAAAATTTATCATTTTAACCATTTTAAATGGCAGTACATGTAAGTGCAATTTAAGTACAATTAAGTGTCAGTAAGTACATAAACAATGTTATGCAACCATCACCACTATATATAGAATTTTTAAAAATACAAATGTTTTGTTATAACGATTGTTATTCAACTTGATTTTCCCCTATATCTGTATGTTTTGGAGAGTTTCCATGTCAGTACATATAAGCACAGATTTTGTCATAGCTACATAATATTTCATAGTATGTGCATTCTGATATTTAGTTATTTATGCCCTATTGATGCCTAATTTAAGGATCTTGAAATAGGGAGAGTATCCTGGGTTATCCAGGTGGACCCCAAATATAGTCACAAATGTCCACATGAAATGTCGAAGAAATTTTCCTTATAAGAAGAGGAAGAGGGATATTAGACTCTAGGAGAAAATGTGACTTAGGAGCAAAGAGTGATGTGCCATGGCCACATGCTAAGGAATGCCAGCAGTCATCAGAAGCTGGAACACAAGATCGATCCTCAAAAGGCACAGAGCAAATGTTTGCAAAATGAGCATTTTTCAAGATAATAATGAACGGATTTGTGGACACAGGTCGGGAAGGAGAGGGTGGGACAAACTGAGAGAGTAGCATTGATGTATATACAATCTCTCAGTCGTATCTGACTCTTTGCGACTCGATGGACTGTAGCCTGCTAGGCTCCTCTGTCCATGGGATTTCCAGGCAAAAATGGAGTGGATTGTCATGCCTTCTCCAGGGGATCTTTCTGACTCGAGGGTTGAACGTGTCTCTTGCATCTCCTGCATTGGCAGTCAGGTTCTCTACCAGTAGCACCACCTGGGAAGCCCAATATATACACTACCACGTGTAAAATAGATAGGTGGTGGGAAACTGCCGTATAGCAAAGGAAGTTTACCTCAGCGCTCTGCGATGACCTAGAGGCGTGAGTTAGGGGAGGTGGGAGGGAGGCCCAAGATGGAGGGCATATATGGGTACATATAGCTGATTCACATTGTTGTACAGCAAAAACTAACACAAAGTTTATACTCCAATTAAAAGTAATACTCCAATTTTATATTGGAGTATATATACACCAATTAAAAATTAATTAATTTTTAAATGTGATTTTTTTGTTTTAAATCATTTATTGAAATCATTTACTATTTAGTATATGGCACATGTGCAAATCAAGGGTAAATTACGTGAGAGCAGGGATTATGTCAACTTCAACTAGTTTTGCACAGAACTGTATCTAGGTGCTAAATCAATATTTATTGTTTCTATGTGAAAAACTGAAGGAAGAGGTTCACACAGAGCAAGTTCTGTGCTGTCAAAGCTCCCACTTTTACTGGCTGTGATATGCAAGTAAATATGGCTCACCCAGTTCTTTCATATATTCTTCAAAATTTTCACAAGAAATGGATTTCCATGTTCCCTGGAACAGATCAACCATTCTGCCTAAGTTGACTTTAAGGAAAAATTGCATCATATAAATAAGTATGTTCCTTGAAATATGTTGGAACCTGTTTTCAATACAATTCTGGTTGATAGTGCAGAAGAGTCAGGGAAAAAAAAATAATAAGGTACTCTAATCTTTGTCATTGTCCCATCAAACCACCCAAAGCAGGAAAGCTCTCTCAAATGTAAGGAAGTCAAGATGAAAATGGAACATGGTACAGATTTTAGCAGGACTAGATGTAATTTTTCCAACTCTAATTTAGGGTCAAAACTAATGTTACAAATTCTTTTCTGTTTCCTTCCATAAGAACGCTACACACAGCAATGAGTGAAGCAAGTGCAAACTGAGACAGCTGTGTCTTATGTCTAAATTCCAGGTCTCTCTCTCTGTTTCTCTAGTCAAGGATGATCTAGAAAAAAAGCCAATGTCTTAGCTGTATAGAGAGCTTGTAATATTTTCATTTTTGATCAGTTCAGTTCAATTCAGTAGTTCAGTCATGCCCGACTCTTTGCGACCCCATGGACTACAGCTTGCCAGGCCTCCCTGTCCATCACCAACTCCCAGAGTTTACCCAGACTCGTGTCCATTGAGTCAGTGATGCCATCCAACCATCTCATCCTCTGTCGTCCCCTTCTCCTCCTGCCTTCAATCTTTCCCAGCATCAGGGACTTTCAGATGAGTCAGCTCTTTGCATCAGGTGGCCAAAGTACTGGAGTTTCAGCATCAGCATCAGTCTTTCCAATGAACACTCAGGACTGGTCTCCTTTAGGATGGACTGGTTGGATCTCCTTGCAGTCCAAGGGACTCTCAAGAGTCTTCTCCAGCACCACAGTTCAAAAGCATCAGTTCTTCAGCGCTCAGCTTTCTTTATAGTCCAACTGTCACATCCATACATGACCACTGGAAAAACCATAGCCTTGACTTGATGGACCTTTGCTGGCAAAGTAATGTCTCTGCTTTTTAATATGCTGTCTAGGTTGGTCATAACTTTCCTTCCAAGGAGTAAGTGTATTTTAATTTCATGGCTGCAATCACCATCTACAGTGATTAAGGAGCCCCCAAAAATAAAGTCAGCCACTGTTTCCACTGTTTCCCCATCTATTGATACTTTGAACTAAAAACCAGAGAGACTCCATAGATGGCATTTGAACCAAAATGTTAAGTTTAGTCAGTGCTAGAACAACCATTTTAAGTCATGTACATATTGAGCAAGAGAATGGAGCATAAAGAAAAGGAAGGAAATACAGCAACTATGATGAAATCTTTCCAGTGAATATTCCAGTTGATTTAGGGTTGACTTGTTTGATCTTGTTTTTATGCAAGGGACTCTCAAGAGTCTTCTCCAGCCCCACAATTTGAAAGCATCAGTTCTTCAGCATTCAGTCTTCTTTACAATCCAACTCTCACATCTGTGACTACTAGAATAACCATAGCTTTGACTACATGGATCTTTGTCAACAAAGTAATGCCTCTGCTTTTTAATACACTATTTAGGTTTGTCATAGCTTTTCATCCAAGGAGCAAGCATCTTTTAATTTCATGGCTGCAGTCACTGTCCTACTACCCTGAGTGTAATTAAACCACTGCTCATTCAACCCACATCCATACACTGAGCTGACCTCTCCACAACTCATGTCCAGGCTTCTTCTACTCCTTCGGCTGATCACTAGGACCCACCCATAGTCCTAGGAATGATCTGAGGGGGTGGGTACTCAAGCAGTGGGGACATGGTCTGGGCTACCTGCTCACAGTTACCTCACATCTCCTGGTCTTACCCAGCCTTGATCCCAGATGCACAACTTTGATTTTACTTGGGCCTGCTGCTGGGGCTGCCTGAGTTTATGACTCTGTGGGTCTGACAGAATCCAGCTCATAATGGACAGTTCCAGACACATGGTTACTTGGCATCCTCTAATCAAGAATTCCGTCTATGCTCAGTCCCTGTAACACAACAAGAACTCTTTGCAAAAAGCATATAAGTTCCCATTGCAGATGGCGTGGCCTTGTTCCCCAGTGTCGGAGGTCTGTGTTGTGTAGCTCCTACCCTGCTTTACCTATGTGTTACGCTGGGTCTTTTCCCAACACTAACACCTCCAACAGCATAGAGTTTACCAGATCATCTGACCCAAGTAGCAGAGCTACTTGTATTGCAGCCCTGACTTCCTGCTTCAGGCCTCACTCAGGGCAGAGATATTCACTTGTCACCCAGTATATGGGCTGGAACATGTTTATGGATGTGGAGTCTGTTTCCTTCTTTCAAGTAGAAAGGTAAGATGTAGCAAATTGTCTTAGAGATGTCTTCACCTTCCCTTGACCCACCCGGATCACTAAACACTTTATAACCCTAGAAGTTTCCTAGTTGTCACCCACTTTAACACTCATGCTTTGCCATGCCTGTGTCTTACCAGTGCCTCCAGCATGCGAGCCACTTCTTGCTCACCCTCCTGATCAATGCAATGTTGTGTAGGATGTCCAGACAACCCAGATCTTATCTGAATGTGTATTATGACAGAGAACAGAAGATAATGAAGCCTCAAACAGACCTGTACATGTATATAGTCAACCGTTTCATGTAAATGCAAGCAGTTTCTGATCTTTCCAGATTGGGAGAAAAAAAAGTGCCAAATCACATGGATACTGTGTACCTGAGGCCATATTCATCTGCTCTTGCAAAAGTAACACATAGCGCAGCAGCCGCAATCGGGGCTATTATTTGAGCTGGCTGTGGCCTACAGTCATTCTCTGATTCATTGGTTTCTACAGGGACCAGACTGGTGAATTAAATGGAGCTATGATATGAACCTCTGTCCCCTGCATTCTCAATATTGTTTAGAGTAGCATTAATTTCTACCATTCCTCTTCATCACCACTTCCAAATGCAGTATTGTTAGATTCACCATCTTCGCCAGGATTGACCAGGGGCTGGGATAGAGAGGAGAACGGAATGTAGAAGTACAGTTTCAAAAGATTCCATATCGCCTTCTCACTACGATAGCTCATTTGGTTGGAATGGGAAGAATTCAAGATGGAGGCTACTCCAATGGCCACCTATATCAGTCCCAGTTATATAGTCAAGGACAGGGGAGGTCATCACTGGTTGGGTCCACAGACTTACTGGATACATTGAGAACCAGAATGTTGATTATTACCTGGCTCTAGTACATCTCCTCTCTAACATGCTGCTTTGGAACTCTGTGAGTCAATGTTAATTCAGATCCACTACCCTTATAATATTTGGATATCCCTCTTTTCCCAGAATTTATTTTCTCAGCTGAATTACAGTTTATCTCTTTTGAGGAAAATGGAGGAGGTAAATACACTGTATTTTCCCCATGGCATTTTAAGATTCTTCCTCTTGTGGACTTGGTAACCTCTTTAGCCACTGTTTTCCGGGTTTGAAAACTGCCTGAAGTTTGAGATCTGGGCAAAGGATCATGAATTTCTATTGGCATGATGACCCTTAGCCTGCTGCTCATACATTCTTGTCTTTTGATTGTATTGATTAAGCAGTATCCCCATTAGTTATTCATCTACTTTGCCTCTAGGGGTGCCATGTTCTATTAAGCATCTCCACAATTCCCTCCAGGTCAAGCCCTTTTAGCTACAACCCCCTGGCTTCTGGCAGGAAAGTGCTGCCACCCAGTCCCTATTGCTTCCCATTTCCCTATTGCTATCAATGAGCAAACTGACTGATTGATATGGAATTAATATGGATACACATATAGCTATAAATATCTTTTTCTCTTTTTAAAGAAAGGTATAATAACTATATTGATCCATACCAGAAGTACAGCTCTTTTTATTTTCCTGTAGAGAAGGAGAGATGAGAGCCCCACAATATAAGAGTTGCCAGTGCTTTGGTATATTGAACTTGAGTTATTTCAGCTAAGCAATTTGAAGTGCATTGGAGCTGGACAAGGCATTGTGCATACTCCGCAGAGACTGGCATGCTAGGAAAACTCAGGCTTCACTCATTTGCTATTCATTCAATAAATCTTTGTTGCTGTTGTTTCTTTTATTTAGTCACTAAGTCGTGTCTGACTCTGCAACCTGATGGACTGCAGCATGCCAGGCTCCTCTGTCCTTCACCATCTCCCAGAGTTTGCTCAAATGTATGTCCATTGAGTTGGTGATTCTATCTAATCATCTTATCCTCTGTCATCCCCTTCTCCTTTTGCCTTCAATCTTTCCCAGCATCAGGGTTTTTTTTTTCCCCAATGAGGCACCTCTTCTCATCAAGTGGCCAAAGTATTGGAGCTTTTCAGTACCAGTCCTTGTAATGAATATTTGGGGTTGATTTCCTGTAGGATCAACTGGTTTGATTCCCTTGTTGTCCAAAAGACTCTCAAAATAAACTTTGAGTCCCTGTTAAATGAAAGACCCCAGTGCTGGGCATGAGGTGTATAATGATGAATGAAAGAGATGTGCAAAATGTTTCCAATATTATGAAAGAGAATATGAAATGATGCTAAATTCCTCAATGTTTCCATATGGAGATCTATCTGTACAATATAAGCAGGGAGAAACAATTCCTTTTTTAGAGCAAAGATTGGCAAGCTATGATCTACGTCCTAAATCCAGCTACCACCTATAGGTAAAGATTTATTAGAACACAGCCACACTTATTATCTGTGGCTGCTTTCAGGCTACAGTAGAAGAACAGGGTATTTGGGACAGACACCACATGGCTTGCAAAGCCTCAAATATTTACTGTCTGGCCCTTTACAGAAAAATGCTTGCCAATCCCCATTTTAGAGTCTTGTATGTATCTACGTGATAGTTGCTCAGTTGTGTCCAGCTTGTTGCAACGCCACGGACAGTAGCCCATCAGGCTCCTTTGTCCATGGAATTGTAGAATAATAGAGAGGGCTTTCATTTCCTCTTCCAGGGGATCTTCGCCACCAGGGATCTCCCGCATTGTAGGCGTATTCTTTACCATCTGAGTCACCAGGGAAGCCCTTTAGAATCTTAGGTCTGACTTAAATTAATATTTAAAACTCGGGATCATAACAATTACTGTGTGTGTGGGCTTTCTTTGGGCTTTCCTTGTGGCTCAACTGGTAAAGAATCTGCCTGCTGTGCAGGAGACCTGGGGTCGATCCTTGGGTTGGAACGATCTACTGGAGAAGGAAACAGTTACCCACTCCAGTATTCTGGCCTGAAGAATTCAGACTATAGAGTCCATGGGGTCGCAAAGAGTTGGACATGACTGAGAGATTTTCACTTTTTAGAATCAAACCTCATATGCATCAGAGATGCTCAGAGGGCTCAAACAAAACTTTGTGCGCACCAGGACCAAGAGACCCAAAAAAGACTGAGCCAGAACTGTGTTTGAGTGTCTCCTGTGGAGGTACTGATCTGCAGTGGCCTGCAACTGGGGCAGAAGCTCTGAGTGCAGGAGACCTGGTCACATAGCCTGTGGCATAAGCCATCTTGGAGGAGGTCACCTTTAACCCCACCATAGAGCCGCTGAGCAGACGACCCACCCATAAACTTCAGAACAACTATACCAAAGAAATTCCTTCACTGTTTATAAAGTTCTAGGACCCACAACAGATTTCCCAACCTGGGGATTTGGCAAAGGGACTGAGAACCCCTGGGGAATTTGACTTTGGAGGCCAGTGGGATTTGATTACAGAACTTACACAGGACTGGGGAACCAGACTATTGGAGGGCACAAACAAAACCTGTGTGTACCAGGACCCAGGAGAAAGGAGCAGTAACTCCACAAGAGACTGACCTAGACTTGCCTATGAGTGTCCAGGGGTGTTCGTCAGAGGTGTGGGTCAGCAGTGGCCTGATGCAGGGTCAGGGCACTGAGTACGGCAGTGCCTGCATCAGGCCTTTTGAAGGAGGTCCATTATTTTCATTACCTCCAGCACAGTTGGGGCTTCCCTGATAACTCAGTCGGTAAAGAATCTACCTGCAATGCAGGAGACCCCCGTTTGATTCCTGGGTCAGGAAGACCCACTGGAAAAGGTATAGACTATCCACTCCAGTATTATTGGGCTTCCATGGTGGCTCAGCTGGTAAAGAATTTGCCTGCAATGTGGGAGATCTGGGTTCAATCCCTGGGTTGGGCAGATCACCTGAAGAAGGGCAAAACTATTCACTCCAGTATTCTGGCATGGAGAATTCCATGGACTATATATAGTCCATGGGGTCACAAAGAACCAGACAGGACTGAGCGACTTTCACTCTCAATTTTCACTTTTGTTAGGTAGGTGGAATAGGCAAAAGGAGTCCAAAATAGCAGTGGCTAAAAGAAAAGGAAGGTCAAAGGAAGGCCCGAGGACCAGAGTGAAGACTTCAGGCAGAACAAACAGCACTCCTGGCTAAGCCCAATTTGCATAGGGCAGGCCCAGGTGGAGGAAAAAAATATATAAAAGGAGGAGCCAAAGTGCTTTCTGATGGACTCTCTTTCTCCTGTGTATGTGCGCTCTCTCTCTCTCACTCACTCTCTCTCTCCTGCTATCTTCTAAATAAAATAGAGTTGTAACACTGATTCAGAAAACGAAGATCATGGCATCCGGTCCCATCACTTCATGGGAAATAGATGGGGAAACATTGGAAACAGTGTCAGACTTTATTTTTGGGGGCTCCAAAATCACTGCAGATGGTGACTGCAGCCATGAAATTAAAAGACGCTTACTCCTTGGAAGGAAAGTTATGTCCAACCTAGATAGCTTATTCAAAAGCAGAGACATTACTTTGCCAATAAAGATCTGGCTAGTCAAGGCTATGGTTTTTCCAGTGGTCATGTATGGATGTGAGAGTTGGACTGTGAAAAAGGCTGAGCGCCAAAGAATTGATGCTTGTGAACTGTGGTGTTGGAGAAGACTCTTGAGAGTCCCTTGGACTGCAAGGAGATCCAACCAGTCCATCCTGAAGGAGATCAGCCCGGGATTTCTTTGGAAGGAATGATGCTAAAGCTCAAACTCCAGTACTTTGGCCACCTCATGGGAAGAGTTGACTCATTGGAAAAGACTCTGATGCTGGGAGGGATTGGGGGCAGAAGGAGAAGGGGACGACAGAGGATGAGATGGCTGGATGGCATCACTGACTCGATGGACGTGAGTCTGGGTGAACTCCGGGAGTTGGTGATGGACAGGGAGGCCTGGCGTGCTGCGATTCATGGGGTCGCAAAGAGTCGGACACAACTGAGCGACTGAGCTGAACTGAACTGACTGAACACTGATTTTCCCAAGAACTATAACACAGTTTGTCCAAGACCCGAGAGCTGTGACACGCTGAGGGCTTTAATGTCCGTCACTCCAAATCTTTGTTGTGATGAGACAAAGAACCGAGGAACATACACTCGCACGACATCTATGGTGCTGTGACTCGGATTTAACCTGGCTGAAACAACCTCCGCACGGAAGAGGCCAAGCACAGCAGGAGCCCAACTCAGTGAAGCTCCCGTGCTAGAAGCAGAAGGCAAAGAAACCCAACGCAGGGGAAGGCCCATCATGCTGGAAAACGGGACAGCGAAAAATGAACTCAGCAGAAAGCTCATGTGGCCCAGTCTCAGATTCCAGAAGACCTCTGGTTAAGGTAAGAGGTCCTCGCTCCTATGGCTGGAGGGACCTTTACAATCTCTTGTTTCTTGTTTCCTCGAACCTCCCGCGAACAGGCGGGTGGCAGGGGCACAACTGAGGGACTCTGGAGAGGCTACTCCTCAGCATGTCCCAGAGGCGCTATCTGCTGAGCCCCAGTAGCTGTTACACAAGCCAGTGGGAGTTCTTCTGTCCTTTCTCTTCTCTGTGCCAAAGATCAGACCAATGAAACTGTGAGCACCGGTCAGATATTTAGCAAATTTTCTGGCGGGCTATGAAGGTGATTCCTTGGCACGTTTTCCCCACTGCTTTTCCCTCCTGTCCTTCAACTCTCTCCCGGGACTCAAGCCCCGCCAAAACTAATGAAACTCAGGCTCTGATGTCTCATTGCAAAAATTCATTGAGAGACAAAGCGATAAGAGGTGGATTTGTTAGGATCCAGAGAGAAGCCACTCGTCAGGGTGTGCTGGGGCCATGGTATTAGGCCCGGATAGGTTTTATGAGGGGGTGGAATTCATATGCTAATGAGTGAGAGGATCATCCCAGCCATTGGGGAACCACCCACTCCTCCCTCTTCTGACCTTGTGCCTTGGAGCTGTCCTGCCACCTCTGGGTGTGTCTGTTGGCTTATAGACTGGGGATTAAGGTTTACTTGAATCATCTTGGACCCAATTGATTTTAATTGGTTTACATTATACCATTGTGCTATGTCATTCTTTCAAAGGTTGTGCTCTGCCCCCTTCCCTCCTGTTTCATGCTCTTTTCCTGAGCCCCATCCAGACCCACAATTGCCTGTACAATCTTCTGGAGAGACAACCAGAAAATAGCTGGCCTTGGGAGGGAAATACTCTATAATATCCAACCCCCTAATCCTACCCAATACTGGTCACACTAGAGATCTTGGGGATGCCCAAACTCCAGTCCGGGGAGTCCCAGGAGGTCATCACGCCTTGACCTGCCTAGGGATTGGTCTTCAAAAGGTTGTCACACCTCAACCTGCTCGGGGATCCTCTAGTCCCAGGGGTCCCAGGAGGTCGTCACGCCTCTACCTGCCCAGGGACCCAATTCTTGGGAGGCCGTCATGCCTCGACCTGCCCGGGGATTCGATCTCTAGGAAGCTGTCATGCCTCAGGCTGCCTGGGGATCTGCACCCTGACCCAGGGACGCCTGGCTCTCAGGTTGCAACAGTACTAGGTAGGATGAACTTACATCATATCTATTCCCGTCCACAGTGGGCAAACTAGCAATGAGTTACAAACCTTTTAATTATACCCAGCACTGGTCACACTGGAGATCTTAGGGATGCCCAAACTCCAGTCCCAGGGGTCCCAGGAGGTCGTCACACCTCAACCTGCCCAGGGACCCAATTCTCAGGAGGCCGTCATGCCTTGACCTGCCTGGGGATCTGCACCCTGACCTGGGGACGCCTGGCTCTCAGGTTGCAACAGTTCTGGGTAGGATAAGCTTCAGAAAGAATCACCCCTAAGGAAGTCCACCCATGGAAACATAAAGAAGCCTATTATTTGTGGGACTGTGCCCAGTCTCAGCAATAACTCAGGAGCCCAATGAGAACCCCATTGCCTTTCGGGAGAGGCTAAAAGAAGCATTCCAAAAGTTTACCAACCTGGACTTAGACTCTTATGAGGGATGGGTGATTTTAAAGGACAAATTCCTGTCCCAATGTGCATCAGATATCAGAATTAAGTTACAGCAGCTACAACAGCAGGACCCTGCTGCCTCTTTAGATGAAATGGTCCAGACAGCCACCAATACCTTTTATAACAGAGAACAGGAGAAGGAGGCCAAGGCCCAGGAGAAGGTGAGAAAGAAAGAGACAAGGCATGCCCAGATGCTGGCCGCCCTCCAGAGAAGCCCTATGGCAAACCCCAAGTCCTTGAAGGACAAGGCACCAGACAAATGCCTGATCTGTAAACAGGCGGGGCATTGGGTCAAAGAGAGTCCAAACCGTGACAAGTCTCCTAGAACGGCTTGCCACAAATGCCATCAACTGGGACATTGGGCGGCACTCTGCCCTTGGGACCCAAGAGCCTCAAGGTCAAGCGCCAAGCCTATCCTCACAATGGTTCAAGAGGACTGAAGCGGCCCGCTCCAGCCAGCCCGCCTGTCATGGATAACCATCACGGGGCTGGAGCCAAGGGTGCAACTGGATGTGGCAGGTAGGTCCAAGAATTTCTTGGTTGACACAGGGGCTACCTACTCTGTCTTAATCTCCTAGTCCAGAGCCTTCTCCTCCCAAACCTGTACCATTTTGGGTGCTACAGGAAAAGCAACTACTAAAAGATTCACCCGAGCACTTCTTTGTTGCTGGGATGGACAAATATTTTCCCACCAGTTTCTGGTCGTCCCTGAGTGTCCTACTCCCTTATTGGGGAGAGATATACTCACTAAACTGGGGACCACCCTTGTGATGGGAAGTTTTTCAGCCCCTAGAGCTCTACAGCTCCTGATTACTACTGAAGAACCCATTACACCTTCAATAGAGAAGGACCAAAAACTGTGGGAAGACAAAATTAACCCCCAGGTGTGGGACCAGGGGATCCCTGGACGAGCCCACCAAGCTGAACCGGTCATCATTGTCCTCCGAGATCCCACTCGGTTTCCTAACCGGAAACAATACCCTCTCAAAAGAGAGGCTCGGGAGGGACTACAGCCTTTAATAAATAAATTCCTTGCTTGTGGACTATTGGTCCCCACCAGTTCGCCATGTAACACCCCAATCCTCTCAGTAAAGAAAAAAGACGGAACCTGGTGAATGGTTCAAGATCTCTAGATCATAAATGAAGCTGTAGTCCCCCTCCATCCCACAGTACCCAATCCCTATGTAATCTTGGGAGAAATCCCACCCAGTGCCAAGTGGTTTACGTCTTGGATCTCAAAGATGCATTTTTTTGCATACCACTGGCTAAAGAATCCCAATACCTTTTTGCCTTTGAGTGGGAGGCCCCAGGAGAAAAACACCAACAGATGACTTGGACAGTATTAGCTCAGGGGTTCAGAGATAGCCCCCACCTGTTTGGACAGGCCCTTAGCCAGGATCTCCTAGATCTGGACCTGGGACCTAATGGGAAAATATTACAATACGTAGATGACCTACTAACCTGCTCTCCAGATGAGATAAGTGCCCAACAACATGCAATTCAGGTTCTAAACTTCTTGGCAGAAAGGGGATATAAAGTCTCCAGTGCTAAGGCTTAGATGGTCGAGACAAAGGTCACTTACCTGGGAGTTCAAATTACACATGGGTCCAGGAGGCTGTCCTCTGATCAGGTACAAGGAATTCTCCAGTTGCCCTCCCCCACAACTCAAAAACAATTGCGAGCTTTCCTGGGGCTAACTGGTTATTGTAGAATCTGGATACCCAGTTATGGTCTAATTGCCCAGCCTTTATATGAAAGCTTAAAGGGACGAGATGATTCAATCCCACTGATGTGGGGAACTCCTCAAAAGAAGGAAGAGGCTACACTAAAACAGGCCTTAACTCAGGCACCTGCCTTGAGGTTGCCAGACCCATAAAAAGCATTCCAACTTTATGTCCATGAAAGAGAGGGAATAGCCTTGGGAGTGTTAACTCAAAGGTTGGGATCTGAGCCCTAGCCTGTAGCTTACTTATCCAAGAGGCTCGATCCAACTACCCAAGGTTGGCCCCCCTGCCTTTGAAATCTTGCAGCTATTGCAGTCATGATAGAAGATGCTTTAAAACTCTCCTTTGGAAGCAAACTATTTTTACCAGCCACCAAGTAAAACAACTCCTAAATGGGAGAGGCCATTTATGGATGTCTGATCAAAGAATCCTCAGATATCAAGTAATGCTGATGGAAAATCCAGGCCTCACTATATCCCCTTGTGAGGTTCTTAACCCAGCCACCCTCCTACCTACCCCCGAGGGCTCTCTCCCCTTTCACTCTTGTCTAGAATCCTTGGACCACTGGACAAAACCCCGAGAGGGATTGTCAGAAGATCCTCTGACCAATCCTGAGGAAATCTGGTACACTGATGGAAGCAGCTTTGCCTTGGATGGAAAAAGAAGAGCCGGGTATGCAGTAGTCTCCAATTTTGAGACCATAGAGGCTAAGCCTCTGCCACCAGGTGCTTCAGCCCAATTAGCTGAGCTCATAGCCCTGACTCGAGCTGTAGAGCTGGGAAAAGGAAAAAGAATAGCCATTTACACTGACTCCAAGTATGCCTTTCTGGTGCTACATGCACATGTGGCTGTTTGGAAAGAAAGGGGCCACTTGACCACCCGAGGGTCCCCAGTCAAATACGGTGATCAGATTCTTTGACTCTTGGAGGCAGTCCATCTGCCTACTGAGGTTTCAGTCTCCCACTGTAAAGGACACCAAAAAGGGAACACGGAAGTGGCACAAGGGAACCAAGCAGCTGATCAGGCAGCTAAGAGAGCAGCATTACAGAACCATAACATAATAGGGATTGCCACCTTAGTTCCACAGACTAATTTGCCAGAAACTCCTTCATATACTGAAGGTGAGACTCTTAAAGCTAAGAGTGAGGGTTTTCAAGAAGATCATATGGGGTGGTTCCAAAGGGAGGGGCTCCTTTTTCTGCCTGGGAACCTCCAATGGAAGCTGGTTAACTCCTTACGTGCCACTACTCATTTAGGAGAAAAGGCCCTCCAAAGATTACTAGAAAGGTCCTTCAGAGGAACAGGCTTCCAAACAACTATAAGACAGGTGGTCTCCTCTTGTCCCACTTGCCAATGAAACAACCCCCAAGGAGCTCGAAGACCCCAGCTGGCCCAGCCCGTCCAACAGCGTGGAGCCTACCCAGGAGAGGACTGGCAGATGGACTTCACCCAGATGCCAGTTTCTCATGGGTATAAATACTTATTAGTTATGATAGATACATTCACAGGATGGATTGAAGGCTTTCCCACCTGGACTGAGAAGGCTGAGGAGGTGGTAAAAAAACTGCTCCATGAAATCATTCCAAGATTTGGTCTGGCCAGGTCATTACAAAGTGACAATGGGACATCATTTACTTCTAAGGTCACCCAAGGGGTCCCGAAAGCACTGGGCATTACTTATTATCTCCATTGTGCCTGGAGGCCTCAATCTTCAGGAAAAGTAGAAAGAGCCAATCAATTATTAAAATCAGCAATAAAAAGATAACCCAGGAGACCTCCCTGGGATGGAAGGAGGCTTTACCAAGAGCTCTCCTCCGCACCTGCATTGCCCCTAAGGAACAGGTTGGTCTTAGTCCTTATGAGATGCTATATGGGAGACCTTTTGTTTATGTCAATGACCTCTTCCTAGATCCAGAGGTTCAGACCCTCCAGTCTTATACCATGGCCATTGGGCAATTCCAAAGGATATATGCTTGTGGGGTATGAACCAGGACCCAAAAGATTCTAAAGAGTCATCACGATATGCTCCAGGGACTCAAGTCCTAATTAAAGTCTGGAAAAATGGGTCCCCAAAGGCTCAACTCCAGCCCACATGGAAGGGCCCCTACCCTGTAATACTTTCTACCCCCAGAGCAGTCAAGGTACCAGGACATGACTCCTGGATTCACTACTCACGAGTCAAGCTGTGGAAGAAAACAGAAGAGGACACTCGATATACCTGTGAGCCCCTGGGAGATCTCAGATACCTATTCAGAACTACCAATGAGTGCCATTCTAATGAACACCCCCAAAATCTGGTTTCTGGGGATAAGATTTCTCAGGATAACTCTAAGGAGCCAACACAGCTTGACAGAGACTGTACTCCAAGACAGACAGGAAATAGATCTTCTGATCCCTGAACAAGGAGGGACTTGAGCCATCCTGGCCATGTGAATTTAAAATTGACCAATGTCCCTTTTAGTCCTTGTTATGCTACATTGATGATGCTTATGATTATTCCATGTACTGTCAATTATCTAATCTGTTTTGTCTCTGCCCAGGTCAACCAGCTACAACATGCAGTGCCAGTTCAACAAAGATATAAAACTACAGCCGACCAAGGAAATTGTCACACACCCTTGGACACCACTATAAGGACTCTGAGGATTGAGACTAGCAAAAGGGGGAGGCCCAATACCCCTCGCCATCCCAGTTCAGCACGAAGTAGCCAGAAAGACCTCGACGCCCCTATTCCCAAAGAATTGGGCCTCCCATCTCTTGAGGGGGGAATGTTAGGTAGGTAGAATAGGGAAAAGGAGTCCAAAATGGCGGTGGCTAAAAGACAAGAAGGTCAAAGGAAGGCCCGAGGACCAGAGTGAAGACTTCAGGCAGAACAAACAACACTCCTGGCTAAGCCCAATTTGCATAGGGCAGGCCCAGGTGGAGGAAAAAACATACAAAAGGAGGAGCCAAAGTGCTTTCTGACGGACTCTCTCTCTCCCATGTGCGTGCACTCTCTCTCTCTTTCTCACTCACTCTCTCTCTCCTGCTATCTTCTAAATAAAATAGAGCTGTAACACTGATTTGCCTAAGAGCTATAACACGGTTTGTCCAAGACCTGAGAGCTGTGACACACTGAGGGCTTTAATGTCTGTCGCTCCAAATCTTTGTTGTGATGAGACAAAGAATCGAGGAACATACACTCGCATGACACTAATCGAACTGACCACATGGACCACAGCTTTGTCTAACTCAATGAAACTATGAGCCATGCCATGTAGGGTCACCTAAGATGGATGGGTCATGGTGGAGAGTTCTGACAAAACGTGGTCCACTGGAGAAGGGAATGGCAAACCACTAAAGTATTCTTGCCTGGAGAACCCCATGAACAGTATGAAAAGGCAAAATATATGACATTGAAAAATGAACTCCCCAGGTAGGTATGTACCCAATATGCTACTGGAGAAGAGTGGAAAAATAACTCCAGAAAGAATGAAGAGATGGAGCCAAAGTGAAAACAACACCCCATCATGGATGTGACTGGTGATGGAAGTAAAGTTCAATGCTTAAAGAGCAATATTGCATAGGAACCTGGAATGTTAGGTCCATGAATCAAGGTAAATTAGAAGTGATTAAACAGGAGATGGAAAGAGTGAACGTCGACATTCTAGGAATCAGCGAACTAAAATGGACTGAATGGGTGAATTTAATTAAGATGACCATTATATCTACTATTGTGGGCAAGAATCCCTTAGAAGAAATGGAGCAGCCCTCATAGACAACAAAAGAGTCTGAAATGCATTACTTGGGTGCAGTTTCAAAAATGATCTCTGTTCATTTTCAAGGCAAGCCATTCAATATCACAGTAATCCAAGTCTATACCCAACTAGTAATGCTGAAGAAGCTGAAGTTGAATTGTTCTATGAAGACCCACAAGAGTTCTTAGAACTAACACCCAAAAAAGATGTCCTTTTCATTATAGGAGACTGGAATGCAAAAGTAGGAAGTCAAGAGATACCTGGAGTAACAGGCAAATTTGGCCTTGGAGTGCAGAATGAAGCAAGGCAAAGGCTAACAGAGTTTTGCCAAGAGAACGCACTGGTCATAGCAAACACCCTCTTCCAACAACACAAGAGAAGACTCTACACATGGACATCACCAGATGGTCAACACCGAAATCAGATTGATTATATTCTTTGCAGCCAAAATGGAGAAGCTCTATACAGTCAGCAAAAACAAGACCGGGAGCTGACTGTGGCTCAGATCATGAACTCCTTATTGCCGAATTCAGACTTAAATTGAAGAAAGTAGGGAAAACCACTAGACCATTCAGGTATGACCTAATCAAATCCTTTATGATTATACAGTGGAAGTGACAAATAGATTCAAGGGATTAGATCTGATAGACAGAGTACCTAAAGAACTATGGACAGAGGTTCATGACATTGTACAGGAGGCAGTGATCAAGATCATTCCCAAGAAAAAGAAATGCAAAAAAGCAAAATGGCTGTCTGAGGAGGCCTTACAAACAGCTGTGAAAAGAAGAGAAGTGAAAAGCAAAGGAGAAAAGGAAAGATATACCCATTTGAATGCAGAGTTCCAAAGATTAGCAAGGAGAGATAAGAAAATCTTCCTCAGTGATCAATGCAAAGAAATAGAGGAAAACAATAGAATGGGAAAGACTAGAGATCTCTTCAAGAAATTAGAGATACCAAGGGAACATATCTTGCAAAGATGGGTGTAATAAAGGACAGAAATGGTATAGATCTAACAGAAGGAGAAGATATTAAGAAGAGGTGGAAAGAATACACAGACTTGTACAAAAAAGATCTTCATGACCCAGATAACCACGATGGTGTGATCACTCACCTATAGCCAGACTACCTGGAATGTGAAGTCAAGTGGGCCTTAGGAAGCATCACTACAAATACAGCTAGTGGAGGTGATGGAATTCCAGTTGAGCTATTTCAAATCCTGAAAGATGATGCTGTGAAAGTGCTTCACTCAATATACCAGCCAATTTGGAAAACTCAGCAGTGGCCACAGGACTGGAAAAAGTCCGTTTTCATTCCAATCCCAAAGAAAGGCAATGCCAAAGAATGCTCAAACTACCGCACAGTTGCACTCATCTCACACGTTAGCAAAGTAATGCTCAAAATTCTCCAAGCCAGGCTTCAGCAATATGTGAACCATAAACTTCCAGATGTTCAAGCTGGCTTTAGAAAAGGCAGAGGAACCAGAGATCAAATTGCCAACATCAGTTGGATCATCAAAAAGCAAGAGAGTTCCAGAAAATATCTATTTCTGTTTTATTGACGATGTGAAAGCCTTTGGCTGTTTTTATCACAACAAACTGTGGGAAATTCTTCAAGAGATGGGAACACCAGACCATTGTATGTACCTCCTGAGAAATCTGTATGCAGGTCAAGAAGGAATAGTTAGAACCAGACAGGGAACAAGAGACTGGTTCTAACTTGGGAAAGGAATATGTCAAGGCTGTATATTGTCATCCTGCTTATTTAACTTATATGCAGAGTATGTCATGTGAAATCCCAGGCTGGATGAAACAAGCTGGAATCAGCATTGCCAGGAGAAATATCAATAACCTCAGATATGCAGATGATACCACCCTTATGGCAGAAAGTGAAGAAGAACTAAAGAGCCTCTTGATGAAAGTGAAAGAGGAGAGTGAAAAAGTGGGCTTAAAACTCAACATTCAAAAATGAAGATCATGGTGTCTGGTCCCATCACTTCATGGCAAATAGATAGTGGAACAATGGAAACTGTGAAACACTATTTTGGGGGGCTGAAAAATCACTACAGATGGTGATTGCAGCCATGAAATTAAAAGATGCTACTCCTTGGCAGAGAAACTATGACCAACCTAGACAGCATATTAAAAAGCAGAGACATTAGTTTGCCAACAAAGGTCCATTTAGTCAAAGCTATGCTTTTTCCAATAGTCATGTATGGATGTGAAGGTTGGACTATAAAGAAAGCTGAGTACCGAAGCATTGATACTTTTGAACTGTGGTATTGGAGAAGACTCTTGAGAGTCCCTTGGACTGCAAGGAGATCCAACCAGTCAATCCTAAAACAAATCAGTAGTGAATATTCATTGGAAGGACAGATGCTGAAGTTGAAACTCCAATACTTTGGCCACCTGATGTGAAGACTGACTCCTTAGAAAAGAGCCTGATGCTGGGAAAGATTGAAGGCAGGAGAAGAAAGGAATAAAGGATGAGATGTTTGAATGGCATCATCAACTCAATGGACATGAGTTTGAGCAAGCTCAGGGAGTTGGTGATGGACAGGGAAGCCTGGCATGCTACAGTCCATGGGGTCTCAAAGAGTCAGTTGCAACTGAGCTACTGAACTGACTGAAGATTTCATTGCTTGAGATACAAGAATAGTGGATAATATTTGCCTTCCACAGCCTTTTCATCAAGAAAACACATTTTTATAACTATGTCACAGATAAGGCCAATAGACAATTTAATATAAGAATTCAAGCTCTGGCATTTTACAAAAGTCATGTGACACAGAGATGGTTATCAGTAAATACAAATAAAATATTTTAAAAATTGCTTTGAATGGTATGGGACAGAAGGACACACGTATTTAAAATTCTTTGATTAGGAAAAAATAACAGTATAAAAAACTCCTGCTGTCTGCCTCCCCAAGTCTAACCTGAAGTAACTAAGGTTTTGTTAAATTTGAAAGCTTTCTGCAGAAATAACCCTGAATACCCCACCCTTTTAGTGACCTTAGTAATGTTGAGACTTCAGATTTTTCATGCATTTCTAAGATCCTTAGGTTAAAACTGTATAATAAGAAAAATATCTTTAATAATTTTCAAAGAAGAACGTATTGACAATAGGGAAAGTCTGTTTCAAAAGTTTAGGTTTTGTGGCAAACAGAAAGTGGTGATCTAAAGAGTTGTATTTCCATATTAGTTGGGCTTTATTGGGGTGTTGACTCAATGCATATGAATTTGGGTGAACTCCGGGAGTTGGTGATGGACAGGGAGGCCTGGTGTGCTGCAATTCATGGGGTCGCAAAGAGTTGGACACGACTGAGCGACTGAATTGAACTGAACTGAATGGAACTCAGGAACACAGCCCTCTTTGGTCACCCCCTCAGTGTGTACTACTCAAGGACAACAGAAGAAGAAAGGTGTTTCTTCATGTTCCTACTGTACAGAAGAGTAGATGAAAGTGACTAGCAGACAGAACTGAATGGAATAAAGCACATGGACACCCAAGAAAGCAATCAAATGGCACCCTTCCATGCCAGGATTCTTCACACACTGAAGAATATTTTTTAGTAGGGTTGAGAAGTGTAGTGAGTTGAATTAAGTACCCCCCCCACCCCCCTGCCAAAAAAAGGTGTGTCTAAGTCCTAACCCTGGTACTTGTGAATGTGAACTTGTTTAAAAATAGGGTCTTTGCCGTTGCATTTAAACTAAGGACTTCAAGATGAGATCATGCTGAGGTTTTGGGTGTGCCCTAAATCCAAGGACACATGTCTTTATAAAGGAAGAAGAGATAGATTTGAGACCCAGAGACAGGGGAAAGATCAACTGAGGCAGAAATTGGAAGACAGCCATGAGCCGAGCACTACCCAGAGGAGCCACAGGAAGCTGGGAGAGAGGTCTGGTGCGGATTCTTCCTTAGGGCCTCTGGATGCTGTCAATCCCTTAACTTCATACTTCTGGTCTTCAAAACTGTAAGAGAATAAATTTCTGTCATTTTAAGCCACCAGCTTGTGAGGATTTGTTATGGCAGCCCAGGACACTAGTAAAGGGAGAAACTAATTTTTAAAGGTCTTAGATGCTTTATGTTTAAAATAAGGATTTCATTTAAAATTAAATTAATTAATTTTAAATTAGACATTTAAAATTATTAGTAATTGTCTCTATCTCATTGGATTTTGTTTTCGGTCAATTTAAAGTTATATTTACCAAGGAGAGATGTCAGTTTATATAAATAATAATAACTATTAGGTAATTTTGAAATAGGGGCTTCCCTGATGGCTCAGTGGTAAAGAAGCCACCTACAATACAGGAGACATGGGTTTGATCCCCGGGATGGGAAGATCTCCTGAAGAAGGAAATGGCAACCCACTCCAGTATTCTTGCCTGGAAAATCCCAAGGACAGAGGAGCCTAAAAGACTACAGTCCATGGGGTCACAAAAGTATTGGATATGACTGCGAGACTGAGCACATGTGTAATTTTGAAATAGAATAAAAGGCTAAATACAAGTAATTAATAATGGTATAATTATATAATAAAATTATATAAATTATTTCTTTTAAGTTCAAGTAATCAAGATTTCTGGGAGAAATATCAATAACCTCAGATATACAGATGACACCACCCTTATGGCAGAAAGTGAAGAGGAACTAAAAAGCCTCTTGATGAAAGTGAAAGTGGAGAGTGAAAAAGTTGGCTTAAATCCCACTGCTGGGCATACACACTGAGGAAACCAGAAGGGAAAGAGACACGTGTACCCCAATGTTCATTGCAGCACTGTTTATAATAACCAGGACATGGAAGCAACCTAGATGTCCATCAGCAGATGAATGGATAAGAAAGCTGTGGTACATATACACAATGGAGTATTACTCAGCCATTAAAAAGAATACATTTGAATCAGTTCTAATGAGGTGGATGAAACTGGAGCCTATTATACAGAGTGAAGTAAGCCAGAAGGAAAAACACCAATACAGTATACTAACGCATATATATGGAATTTAGAAAGATGGTAACGATAACCTTGTATACGAGACAGCAAAAGAGACACTGATGTATAGAACAGGCTCATGGACTCTGTGGGAGAGGGAGAGGGTGGGAAGATTTGGGAGAATGGCATTGAAACATGTGAAATGTCATGTATGAAACGAGATGCCAGTCCAGGTTCAATGCACGATGCTGGATGCTTGGGGCTGGTGCACTGGGACGACCCAGAGGGATGGTATGGGGAGGGAGGACGGAGGAGGGTTCAGGATGGGGAACACATGTAAAAAAAAAAAAAAAAAGACATTAGATCTAGAAAGGAAAGTTAAAATTAAAGGGATGCCTGGGGGTAGACTAATATTAAAAAAAAAAAAAAAAAAGCTCAACATTCAGAAAATGAAGATCCTGGCATCTGGTCCCATCACTTCATGGGAAATAGATGGGGAAACAGTGGAAAGTGTCAGACTTTATTTTTTGGGGCTCCAAAATCACTGCAGATGGTGATTGCAGCCATGAAATTAAAAGACATTTACTCCTTGGAAGGAAAGTTATGACCAACATAGATACTGAAAAGCAGAGACATTACTTTGCCAACAAAGGTCCGTCTAGTCAAGGCTATGGTTTTTCCAGTGGTCATGTATGGATGTGAGAGTTGGACTGGGAAGAAAGCTGGGCGCCGAAGAATTGATGCTTTTGAACTGTGGTATTGGAGAAGACTCTTGAGAGTCCCTTGGACTGCAAGGAGATCCAACCAGTCCATTCTAAAGGAGATCAGTCCTGGGTATTCTTTGGAAGGAATGATGCTAAAGCTGAAACTCCAGTACTTTGGCCACCTCATGAGAAGAGTTGACTCATTGGAAAAGACTCTGATGCTGGGAGGGATTGGGGGCAGGAGGAGAAGGGGATGACAGAGGATGAGATGGGTGGATGGTATCACCGACTCAATGGACATGAGTTTGAGTGAACTCCAGGAGTTGGCGATGGACAGGGAGGCCTGGCATGCTGCGATTCACGGGGTCGCAAAGAGTCAGACACGACTGAGCTACTGAACTCAACTCAACTGAAGCAAAACATTTTTCTTATTTCTCTAGTCTTTTATCCTCTTCCCCTCTCCTGCCAGTTTTCTTTTGAAATATTCAGAAGCATAAGACTTCTTTTGGGGAACACTGAAAGATTTAAGATTTAAACAATAAATCTAAACCTTAAACTAAAGATTTCAAGATGAGATCATTCTGGATTTGGGGTGTACCCTAAATCCAATGACAGATGTCTTCATAATGGAAAGAGAGAGAGATTTGAGATGCAGAGACAGAGGAAAAGGTCATGTTGTCTAAAAAGATTTAGACAACAAAATAAGTTACTTGATCTTAGAAAACAGAACTATGTTGTTACTATCCTTTGTCAGAATTTTAGCAGACTGCTAACTTTGGGTTGAGTGCTGTCCACTTCAGAGTGATCATGTGAGTTGGACAAATCAAAACACTGGAGAGTCTTCCTGTGGAGATGAATTGAGACAGGTCAGAACCAGGCAGGCAGAAGGCCTATGATTCAGATCCTGCTGGGTTCCCAGGCTCTCCTGCCCTTCTCTTCCCACAGTCAGAGCTGTTTGAACCCCACCTGCTGCCTTAGCATTGCCCTGAGGCCACAGTTCCACATTCACCCGTAAAGCAGCCTAAACCCCAGTGGTTCTCAAGCTTCAGATGCATTTGTAAAAATGCCAACTCATGTGTGTTGCTCTAGATTTTCTCAATCCAAATTATCAGGGCCCAGACCTGGCAATATGAATTTAGAGTTCCTCCAGGTGATTCTATGCCAGTGCATGACTCAGTGATGATGGACAAACAAGCTAGACCAGTAGTTCTCTAAGTGTGGTCCCTGAATCAGCATCATCACCCTCCCTCGGGAACTTGTTAGAAATGCAAATTCCTGGGCCCCATCTCAGGCTTGCTGAATCAGAAATGGGAAGGGAGTCCAATTATCTGTGGTTTAACAAGCCTTTCAGGTGATTCCTATGAGGGCTCAAATTTGAGAACCATTGCTCATACTTAGACTCACTTCCAAAGAACCAAGTCTGGATAAGGGGAAAATAGTAATTCCGAAAACCTGGTGAGCATCACTTTAATCAGGTGACCAGGTTTAACACCCTTTGTGTTAAATCTTGCTGGTGTCATGTGCCTCCTGATATGATGTCCTTCACCCTCGTGGTCTTCTTCCTACAGAACCATAATCCAAATCTAATCATCAGGAAAGACCAGACATGTGAAGAAACACTGAAGAATATTCTACAAAATACTCTTCAAGACTATCAAGGTCTTGAATAGCAAGGAAAAACTGAGAAACTGTCAGACTGGAGAAAACTAAGGAGACATGACAATTGAATACAATGTAGGATCCTGAATTGCATCCTGGAACAGAAAAGGACAATAGTGGGAAAAGTGGAGAAAAATGTGAATAAGGTCTGAAGTTTAGTTACTAGTATTGCACCAGCATTCATTTCTTAATTTTGACAAATGTATCCCATGAAGTAAGATACTGACATTAAGGAAATGGGACGAACAGTATATGGGAACGCTTTGCATGTTTTGGAACTTCTCTGTAAATCTAAGAGTATGCCAAAAAATATTTTTAAAAGTCAACAAAAACATAAAAATAGAGGAAAAAAGTGTGGTCCACAGATCAGCAGCATCTACACCACTTGAAAGCTTGTTAGTAGTGAAGATGATCAGAACCCATTCCAGACTGGCTGAATCAGAGTGTGCATTTTTTTCAGAAGATCCTCAGGTCAATCATTCAATGTATAGTAAAAGCTGAAAAACCCTGCTCTTTACCACAAGCCTGGGATTTAGCATCAGCTCAACCTTGTCTGAGCTTGAAACACATACTAGTTTCTATTTTGAGCCACTGCCTATTTATTAAAACCCAAGCTCTGTTTCAACCTGATTGAGATCAATAAGCTCTGTGTTACTCCTTGGGGCTCAGTCCTTATGTGTTATAACATTCCCCAAAGGCTCAGATCCTACCTTTTATTTATGAGATATTTCCTTCCTTAAAAGGTGGGAGTCTTGCCTTTGATCCCTAAGCCTGCCTGGGGCCTGCTACAGACTTCCCTCTTGCTGACATGGCTCGTATTTTAGGTGCTGCCTCCTCGAAGCACCCGGTCATAGTGTTCCATGCACCTCTTGAGCTGATAGCACTGGGATTTGCACTTATTGTCACTAAAAAATCAGATGTTATACTCTATTTGCAGATTCAACCAGGCCTGTAAATATCTAGAGATAGGATGGCATGTGCAGAGCTTGCTTCTCCATCAAATAGCTCAACAAAAAGAGGAAGATTTCCAGAAATTCCAATGTTTAAAACTGGGTTCAACAGGATCTGGGATTTGAGATAAAAGCTAGAGGCCTAGGAATGAAACCGGAGAGGTAAACAATTTTCTCTGTGTCCAGATTTTTTCTTTTGGTGTCATTGAATCTCAGAAATAAGAACCTACTGATTTTATAAAGATAGTTTGCTTTTATGGATATTGTAAAATCCAGCCAGAATGGTGAGCATGGACACTTTTCCTGAACATGTTAGCATTAACTTTCTTCTCTTGGAGGAAAGGATTGCAGTGAATTCCTGAAGTTTAAAAGTTAAGAGAAATGACTCCTTGAAAAGATGCCTGGCCCAGTCTACCCAGAAGAAGACCAGGCTTCTTGTTTTTGCAGGGAAACACTGGGCCCCTGTCTTGGGGCATCTTGGCAAGCATCATCCTCAGGAAATATTGTGTGAATTGGACCAACTCTTCAGGGAAGAGTTGCACCAGTAGCCAAGTGACTTGAGAGCAGATGAGGCTACCATGCAATGACCTTAAAGTTAGAACCAACCTGGTGAATGGGACATGGGAGAGGCTCATGGGATTCCACACCTGTCTGAGCAGTGGAAGAGCTCTGGATTGGGGTGGGAGTGCCCATGTGTCGGCAGGGGGTAGATAGTTCATGAGTATCCAGTTTGCAACTCTCTGGTGCACTGAGTGTGCTCAGTTTGCAGTGACCTGGAGATACCCATTTGAACCAACACATCCCACCCCACAAATGCACCGATTTCCAATCTTTTTGTGTAATTTCTTTTAATTTAAACATTTGAAAAACTCTAATCTTGCTGCTGAACAACTAAGGGGAGAAGAGATTTTTCTCACATTTTGATCAGGATAGACAGGAGACTTGTATTATCTTTCATAATATAAGTGACTAGAGTAGTTTCACAATCCAGAGAAACAGGAGAGCTGGGGAAGAAAGGAGCCAGGCTACCTGAGGGCATTGACCCCTGGCTGCAGTGGAGGAGGCAAACTCACCCTGAGATGAACAGTGTGGACTTCCGTATCAATGTTAGGAAGAAATTCCACTCTTTTGGAACAATTTAACATCATCTCCATTTAAGATATTCAAGTTTTTTTTTTTTTTTTTTTTTTTATTTTTTTTTTAAGATATTCAAGTTTAAAATTTTGACACTTGGAATCTAAGAATTGCAATGAAACACCCAATAAGAAAAAACATTGTCATAGAAGGTAGGAGGTTTACTCCTTTGGCTTTGGGATCCTAAGTTGCATTACAAAACCAATTAGCTGTAGGCTAGGCAGTATGTGAGTCATTTTTTTCTTCTCACATTAATATCACCTGTGAAATCTAAAGTGAATGATGACATTCCAAGGACAATTGCATATGATTCTTCTTCAGCAAGTTCAGGCAACTTAGAGTGGCTGTCATAAGGGAATACATCATCTCACGCTATTTTAATGATGATGGCTCCACTGGGAAGGACCATAAGGGGGAAAATGAGTTTAGTTTCTGGGCTGTGTCTGAAGTCAAAGTGAAGCTGAAAAGCAGATACTATATTGAAATTAATTTAGGGTTTTGTTGATAACAGATGAGAAATTAGCTTCAGGGATGTTTAAAAAAAACACCAATAATTTTGAAAAGCAATGAGATCCATTCATTCATCTGTAGATATACAAAGTTATTTACATTCTGATCAAAAGCATGAGAAAAAAATCATAGTAAAATGTCTGGAATGAGATGCACTAAGTTAAAAGTGAGTGTCTTCAATGATGGGACAATGGGAATTAACCTATTTCTTCCCATTTCTCAATAATATCAGTTTGTCTGAAATTGTTCAATAATTAAAAGAATAAATTCCTTTCAAAAATTACAGAACAAAAGGACAAATAAAGATATGATTACATGATATGATGATATGAATAATAATATATAATTCTACTTATATGAAGTATCTGAAGTGGTCAAATCATAGAAACAGGAAGTAGGAAGGTAGTTTTCAGGGGCTGTGGGGAGGGGAAGGGGGTAGTTTCAGTGTCATAACATCAAAGATAGAAAGATCTAGAGATCTGTGCACAGCAGTGTTAATATACAAAACACCACTGACCTATACACTTAAACATGTATAAATTACCATTACACTTAAACATGTCTAATTTACCATTAAAATGGTAAATTTTAATTTTACTTAAAAATTTTTAACTTAAAAAAAAAAGTAAAATGAATAGTACAGGACCTCCCTAGTGGTCCAGAGGGTAGGAATCCTCCTGCCAGTACAGGGGGCAGGGGAAGATCCCACATGCCTCAGGGCAGCTAAGCCCATGGTCTGCAACTGTGGAAGCCTGTGCTCTGCAACAAGAGATGCTACAGCAACGAGAAGCCCACATACCACAAGGAAGAGTGGCCCTGGCTCACCACAGCTATAGAAAGACATTGTGCAGCAATGGAGACGCAGTGTAGTCAAAAATAAAACCATTTTTAAAAAATGAACAATACAATACAGGACCATATGTAAAATAACAATGATGAAAAGATTAAAATGTTTCAATGAAGTATATTCAACAAGGACTTGGGACACTGTCAAGATATGGGAGTTAAGGTCAGAAATGAGCCCAAAGTGCCTGCCTGATGCTGGCACCATGCAAGAAGTTGGGCGTACGGGAAGGGAAGCAGTTTTGCAGAAGAAAAAGAGATACAAGATATGAATTCAACTTAAGGAGCCAGTGTCTAAACCAGTCTAAAGTTTGCCTTAGAAAGTTGGATACACAGATCTAGAGCAAAGGACATAAAGATCTGGATTAGAAAGAAAAAAAAGAAAACGCAGTGATCTGAAGTGGGTGGGGTAACTTTCACCCTAGATTAGAACAAAAAATAAGATAAATGCAGGCTAGATGAAAAATGAACATGTAACAACAACCAGTGTGTGGGGTAACTGAGAAAAAGGGAGTGTACTTATTTCTTAGGGCTGCCGTAACAAATTACCACAAACTAGGCAGCTTATAACAACAGAAATGTATTCTCTCGTAGTTCTAAAGGCCTGAAATCTGAAATCCAGGTGTCGCTGGAACATGCTCCCTCCAATGGTTCTGGCAAAAACTCCTTGTTTCTTCAAACTCCTGGTGTCTCTATGCATTTCGTGACTTGTGACTGCATCACTCCAGTGACTGCGTCACTCCAATCTCTGCCTCTGTCTTCACACTGCCTTTTCTTCTGTGTGTGTGCCTTTTCCTCTTCTATCTCTTCAAAGGAAATTTGTCATTAATCTAGAGCTCACCTTCATAAGCTAGGCTGATCTCACCTCAAAAAATTCCTGACTATATGTGCAAAATCCCCTTTACCACGTAATATTACATCCCCTGGTTCCAGGGGTTAGGATGTGGATATCTTTTGGGGAGTTACCATTCAACCCACTATATGAATAAGGTCGGGAAATTATAAGAACTTTGGGGGTGGGGAAGGATGAGTTGGGATTTAGAGATTAGCAGATGAAAACTATTGTATTTAGAGTAGATAAACAACAGGCCTACTTTATAGCACAGTAACTATATTCAGTGCCCTGTGATGACAAACCACAGTGGAAAAGAATATGAAGAATAATATATATATATATATGTAGATATATAAAACTGAATCACTTTGTTGTATAGCAGAAATGAACACATCGCAAATTAACTACACAGTAAGTCACTATCTGGCAGATCCTGTTCATAGCACCAACTGTCTCGCTGTTCCTCATTGTGTGGACTATTCGCTGAAACCATGGTAGACAAGGTGTAAGCTAAGACGGTAGAGGAAACCTCAAGGAGCCATAGAAACTGCAGACACGTTTATTCTCTTCTGGCTGGTGCAGCAGCCATAGCAGTGATCATAACACAACCTCAGGGTCACCGCAAAGCCTCAGATGGTGCTTATATAGGCGTACTGCACAAAGTAGCCTGTAATGAAACAAGTACCTCGTGAGGCACATACCCAGTGCTGTAAGTGATCTCAGCTGTTACATAATCATTATTTATAAAACATGGGGTAAGAGGCCGTGGGGCAAGAAAGCCTGACCATACCATCTTTGCTGGTTTGCTCTTTCCCTATAGTCCGTATATATGAACTTTCAGGTTTAGAGCTTTCAAAGATGTGAGCATGCCCAGAGAAAGGACAAAGAGAGACAAGAAGAAGTAGCTGAAGAAGCAAAGCGATTCATGATGCAGGAAATGGCAAGGGGATTTTCTTTATTTGAGGAGGCACTGTTTAAAGAATTCGCCTGCCAATGTAGGATACACAAGAGACATGGGCTCAATCTCAGGGTTGGGAAGATCCCATGGAGAAGGAAATGGCAACCCACTGCAGTATTCTTGCCTGGGAAATCCCACGGTTAGAGAACCGGGTGGGCTACAGTCCATGGGATCTCAAAAAGAAACGACTGAGCGACTGAGTACCATTGTTCACTGTTGTTAATTTTTGAAGCATAGAACCTGAATGTAGAACAGTACACAAAGGTTGCAGCAGCCATTCAGAAGGCAATTCAGTGTTACTGCATCATCTATGACAGAAGAGCTACTACCCAGACATCACTGGATCATGTTTTCAGGAGGGTCAGTCAGTTCAGTCGCTCAGTCATGTCTGACTCTTTGCGACCCCATGAATCGCAGCACGCCAGGCCTCCCTGTCCATCACCAACTCCCGGAGTTCACTCAGACTCAACGTCCATCGAGTCAGTGATGCCATCCAGCCATCTTATCCTCTGTCATCCCCTTCTCCTCCTGCCCCCAATCCCTCCCAGCATCAGAGTCTTTTCCAGTGAGTCAACTCTTCTCATGAGATGGCCAGTACTTCTCAAAGTACTGGAGTTTCAGCTTCAGCATCATTCCTTCCAAAGAAATCCCAGGGCTGATCTCCTTTAGAATGGACTGGTTGGATCTCCTTGCAGTCCAAGGGACTCTCAAGAGTCTTCTCCAACACCACAGTCCAAAAGCATCAATTCTCTGGTGCTCAGCTTTCTTCACAGTCCAACTCTCACATCCATACATGACCACAGGAAAAACCATAGCCTTGACTAGACGGACCTTTCCTGGCCAAGTAATGTCTCTGCTTTTGAATATGCTATCTAGGTTGGTCATAGCTTTTCTTCCAAGGAGTAAGCATCTTTTAATTTCATGGCTTCAGTCACCATCTGCAGTGATTTTGGAGCCCTAAAAGATAAAGTCTGTCACTGTTTCCACTGTTTCCCCATCTATTTGCCATGAAGTGATGGGACCAGATGCCATGATCTTCATTTTCTGAATGTTGAGCTTTAAGCCAACTTTTTCACTCTCCACTTTCACTTTCATCAAGAGGCTTTTGAGTTCCTCTTCACTTTCTGCCATAAGGGTGGTGTCATCTGCATATCTGAGGTTATTGATATTTCTAAGGTAGGTAGAATTAAATCTAGCAGGGACCCAGAACCAGTGCCATCAGTGTCAGGCATGAGTGAAATCTCTGCTTGCCCTCCATCTCCTATTACTAATGACCCTTCAGCTCTACCATCTCCCACCTCCTCTCCCGCCTCCAGTTGGTAACTCTTACCTGTTCACTAGATGCCCCTTACCCACTCACTGTATTCCAGCTGTCATACTGAACTACTGTACTTTCCAAGATACTATATCATAAGATTAAAAGAAATTGTCTTCTTTATTTTTTGTGTTTTATTTGTGTGAGAAATACTGTAAGCCTATTAGAATACAGTATTACACAGCTGATTATTTTAGTTATTTACCTCAGCTAAGTTTGTTGGACTTACAAACACTGAACTTACAAACGAGCTCTCTAAATGGAACACATTCATCTGTAGGGGACTTACTATACTTCAGCAAAATGAATTAAAAAAAAAAAAAAAACTATGGGGAAAAGGATCTGTTTGTATGAGTCAGTCAATAAGTCCTACACTTAGGGGAAAAAAAAAAAAAACCTGCTTAATTTTGTGTAACACACCTTTCCCCAAATACATTTGGCACTGTCTTCTCCAGTGTAAATACAAAGATGAATGAGGTCTAATCCCAGACTTTATGAAGGCCAGTGGGAAAGCAGCGTGTTCTCAGAATAATTGGATTGCACTGTTTATGTGCTACAATAGAAAAATGTTCAAAGTGATGGAGGCCCAGTTAGAGGTAAAAGCAATTTTCTGTAGAATCAAAGAGTGTAAATGGAAACTGGCCAAAAAAAAAAAAAAATGCTGAGGAGGAGGCTTAATTCCAGAAAGAGGCTTCATGACCAGTGGCTTGGAGGCTGGGAAGTTCTTATGGAGTGTTTAGAGAAAGAAAGTTTGGATGACCCTAGAGGGTATGGCCTGAGTAAACAAGAGTTTGTGCTGAGACTGTGCACAGACTTTTATCCTTACTTTTGTGTCCCTCTCTAATCAAGAGCTGGAACATTAAAGGGAGTCCAGTGTGGGGAAAGAAAAAAGACTGCTAGTTACCATAGAATTTAAAGAATCACCTAGGGCTCTGTGCCTTTAGATTGATCTACTTTGAGCACAGGTTTCCAAAGATAAAGGTTAGAAGGACTTCCCTGATGATCCAGTGGTTAAGACTCTGTGTTTCCAATAGGGGGGGCACAAGTTAAATTCTTAGTCTGGGAACTAGGATCCCAGATGCTGCGTGGTGTGGCAAAAAATAAATAAATAAATAAATAAAAAAGCAGGACAGCAGTGGGAATGGGCAACATGTGGGATACAGGGAAGAGGACTGTAGGCCAGAAGCAATGATGATCTCTGGGCTCGTCAGCTTGGGAACATGGACGAGGAGCAACACCACTGAAAGGAAGTGAAAGCCGAGAAGGGACATGGGAAAACAGAGTTCACAATCCCTCACGTGAGATTTCAAATCTCAACAGTCTGGTGCACGTCACTTGGTGGTGAGCCCAACCTGAGTTAACATGCTGCTGCTGCTGCTGCTAAGTCGCTTCAGTAACAGGAGGACATTTTTAATATTCACACTTTACAGTGAATAAACACATTTTGCTGAAGAAACACTGGATTTGATTATAAGATATTGTTCCCATAATACAACATGTCTCATCTTACCTTTCTCAGGTTTGATAAACCTCAGAACCAGGTATTTCTGAGTTCAAGACCTAATGTTTTTGATATGTCATTTTGCACTTATAATGAGTCCAGGGTGAAAGCTGCATTTGAGGAATTCAACATCAACTTGCTCTCCTGTCAAGAGAAAGTATACACAGATCAGAGGTGTGTGTGTGTGTGTGTTTGAGTGTGTGTTTTGGCGGGGGGGAGACAATTTTCCAGCAAACTAGAATCATTTCTATCTATAGTGGAAATTTTAAATAAAATGTCAAAGTAATCCAGGGAAAAAACTCTCCTCACAAGAAGAGTTCTTGAATTTTAACAACTTGAAACAAATTTCCCAGTAGGGCTAAAGCTTAAGGCGTAATGTATATAGTGGCCCTGTACACAGATTTTCTTGTATCAAAAATCCAGCTCAGATTTTTCATCTAAGCTAACTTCTATGAGAAAATTTCAACAAGTAAACTTTACATATTTTCTTCTCTGTGATTTGCTTCCACTTCTTAGCTCTTACTGAACCAGACCAGCCTAACAGGGACTGCCGCCTGTCTTCACATGCCCTCATTGACTCACAGAACGCTCAGATTTCTTTTGAAGTGAGGCCTTTGGAATACAGCCGTTTTCTAGACGCTATTTTTACTTGCTCAAGCAGATTTACAAGAGTGATCTGCAAAACCTCACTTGTTCCCTTTAGGCGGATTTGCTGAGAAATGTGGAGAGGAAAAAAACAATCAGGCTTCCCATGCTTTCTATTTAGAGAGAAGAAAAGTGGACTTTGAAAAATTAGCAACAATTTAGAAAAGAAGGCATCCTTTGCTGGCTCACAAAGTCCTGATTCCTGGACCAGGTCTAATTTAACTTGGTGAACAGGGAAGAGCATGTTACCAAAGCGTGTGTGTGTATGTTGTGTGTGTGTGAACATGCATGCACACGCACACACATATACACACCATAGATCGCTGAAGGGACAATTTAAGAAGTGCAAACTACCTATGTGTAAAATAAATGATGCAAGGATATATTGTACAGCACAGGGAATACAGCCAATATTTTATAATAACTTTAAATGGAATATAACCTTTAAAAATTGTAAACCATTGTGTTGTATTCCTGAAACTTACATAAATTTGTAAATCAACCATACCTCAATTAAAAAAAAAAATCCATGTCCACCAGATAAAAAAGTGTTTCTCTCTCCCCTCCCTCCTTTCTCCTGTCCTCCATCAGCCTTCCCACTACACAGTGACCTCAAAGATCACTGGGATTCAATGAAAATCAAACATGTTGTTGCAAGTAAGGTTTCAGAACAGATGAGTTCATTTGATCACATTCCAGTTTCCTAATTACTATGGATAAATTATAATGAGAGGAAATACACATAAATTATAACTGCTCTATTTTTCCATTCAGCAGAAATAATACAGTATGGTGGTGCTAGTGGTAAAAAACCTACCTGCAGGAGACAAAAGAGATCTGGATTCAATCCCTGGGTCAGGAAGATCCCCTGGGGAAGGGCATAGTAACCCGCTCCGTTATTCTTGCCTGGAGAATCCCATTTACAGAGGAGCCTGACAGTCCATGGGGTCACCAAGAGCTGTACACGACTGAAGTGACTTAGTAGTGAGCATAAATAATTGCAACACATACTGATATTAACACTTACTATTTTATCTCTGCCCAGAGTGGGACAACTAAAATGAGACATCATGACTCATTTGAAATGAGACCCTGTTTAAATCGCTCAGTACTGTATCTGTCATTTGGTTTTCCACGTGTCACTCATTCACTGAATACATATTTCACATGCACTGTGTTCTTGTGCTCGTAGCATTTCTGTCAGTGTCAGAAACAAGGTGAGAACACAAACTTTTCAAGAGAAGAAAGTTAACCGTTGATTGACAAGCAGCTATTCTGGGCCCAATAACTTACTTTGTCATTTAATTTATTCTCTAAAACCATGGTTATTATTATCCCCATTTTCTAAAGATGGCAAACACATTTAGAGAAATAAAAGAGCTTTCACAGAGCTCATACAGCTAAAAGGTGATGAAAACCAGATTCACCTTTTCCATCAAAGATTTATGTACCACTTACCAAGTGTCTGGCACTACCTGGGATATATCATGATACAAAACAGACAAAAGTCCTTCCCTGCTACCACTTTCCACTGTAACAGTGGCCTTCAACCCTGGTTGAGAACATACTAGGATCATCTGGAGAGCTTCTAAAACACACCTGCACCAGTGTCTGTGTGTGTGTGTCTGTGTGGGGGTTAGTGGCTCAGCCATATATGACTCTCTGCAACCAATGTCTACTCCTGGTAATTTCTGGAAGTAAAACCCAAGTTTAAATACTTTAAAATTCACCAAGTATTTCAAGAGTGAGTCCAGTATGGAGAATCTTTCATTTATTAGCTTATGCTGAATATGAGGTCACCACCCTCAAAAAATTTACACTGTACAGAAGTTACAGATAAATGTATAAAAATATAACTCACTTGGAAAACAATTTTGAGGTAATGCATAAGCAAATTTAAAATTGCATCATACATATTTAAAGTAAAGGAATTCATGAAAGACACAATTACTTTTAGAGTTGGGATGGTGTTATGCACAAAATTGCACCCCCCAACTCATATTTTAAAATTCGAACCCCACTATCTGAGAATGTGGGTGTATTGGGAGATAGGGCTTTTAATGAGGTAATTAAGTTAAAATGAGGTCATTAGGGTGGACTCTAGTCCAATCTGAATAGTGTCTTTATAAAAAGAAGACATTTGGGCACACAGAGAAACAGAGATACAAACACAGAGGTGAGACCATGCAAGGACACAGCAAGAAAGCAGCCATCCACAAGCCAATAAGAGAGGCCTCTGGACACGACTGAGCGACTGAACTGAACTGAACTGATCTGGAGAAATCAACTCTGTAGACACCTTGATCTTGGACATCTGGCCTCCAGAACTATGGAGAAAATTAATTTCCATTGTTTAAGACACCCAGCCTGTGGAATTTTTTAGGGTAGCCTAGCAAACTAATACCCATGGGTTCGTGGAAGTATAATTTCTCAAATGAAGGGAGTAAAGAAAAAAGCACTTGAAGGCAGTGTATGCTTTTGCCTAGAGTCAAAACTCTAGTCCAGTTCTCAAACTTGGGTGTGTAACAAAACAATCTGTGGAATTCAGTAAAGTGCATATACTCAAGGTTATCTTACTTCCACAAGTTTGAGCCATTCTATTCTTTGCCTGCTTCTAGTGATTCTGATAGGCAACACAGAAATGGTGCAACTCAGATGGGACTTGAACCTATGGTCTTTTAACTGAGATCACACACCTGGTTCCAGGACTCAGTGAAGCTCAGGTTCTTGGTGTCTAACTGCAGAAAGAGTTCAGTGAGAGGCAAAGTTATAGGTAAGAAGTGGATTATTTAGAAAGAAACACACTCCATAGACAGAGTGTGGACCATCACGGAAGGCAAGAGCAGCCTTGAAATATGATGTGGTTAGTTTTTATGGGCTGGGTAATCTCATAGATTAATGAGTGGAAGGATTATTCCAACTGTTTTGGGGAAGGAGCAGAGATTCCCAGGAATTGGGCCACTGCCCACTTTTTGGTCTTTGATGGTGGCCTCAGAACTGTCGTGGTACTGGCGGGTGTGTCACATAGCCTGTTAATATGTTACAATGAGAGTATACTGAGGCGTGAAGTCTGGTGGAAATTGACTCATCTGCCATCTTGGACCTAATGGTTCTAGAACCTATTTGGTTCTAATCATTTTATATAATGTCTTCAGGCTGTGTGATTCTTTTAAAGTTTGTGCCATGCTCCCTTCTCTTCTGTCTTAACACCATTTAGAATCATTAGACTAAGAAGGTGGAAACTGGGAGGACTTTCCAGTAGTCATGTACGGATGTGAGAGTTGGACCATAAAGAAGGCTGAATGCTCAAGAATTGATACTTGGCACTGAATTGAAATTATGCTGCTGAAGAAGACCCTTGAGAGCCCCTTGGACAGTAAGGAGATCAAACTAGTCAATCCTAAAGAAAATCAACCCTGAATATTCATTGGAAGAACTGATGCTGAAGCTGAAGCTCCAATACTTTGTCCACCTGATGCCAAGAGCTGACTCGCTGGAAAAGACCTTGATTCTGGGAAAGATTGAAGGCAAAAGAGAAGGGGATGACATAGGATGAGATGATCGGATGGCATCACTGACTCAGTGGACATGAATTTGAGCAAACTCCAGGAGATAGTGAAGGACAGAAGTCTGACATGCTGCCAGTCCATGGGGTCACAAAGAATTGGACCCAACTTATCAACTGAACAACAACAACATTGGCAGGTGAAAAGTGGTTGTTACTGGGGGATAAATAGAGGCTAGAGTAAGTATGACACATATGGAGGAGGGTGGTGATGTTAAGGAAATACACACCATTAGGAAAGAAAAAGATATGGCTAATTTTATGTGTCCATGTGGCTGGGGCATGTTGCCTAGATAATTGGTCAAGAGTTATTCTAAATGAGTCTGTGAAGGTATTTTTGGATGATATGAACATATAAATGGGTAGGCTTTGGGTTAAGTAGATAATATGAGTGGTCTTTGATGTTCTTAATCATGATGACCTTCCCCAAGTAAGGAGGAGTTCTGCCAGCAGAAAGCCTTTGAAATAGGTGTAAATAGATAAATGATAGACAGATAGAGAGAGGCACATGATCACACACACACTGCTAGTTCTGTCTCTTTGGAAACCCTGATTAATATGGAAGGAGAAGTTAGAAAGATAACACAATACATTGAAGGAAGACCTTCATGAACAAGTTAGAGTTTGAACTTTACCTTGTTGGGGGATATATAAGTTTTCAGATAAACCAGATGAGCCTTCAGAGTACAGGTTTTGCTGTTGGTACTCAAGTACAAAGATCAGTATATAGTACAAATTAATCCCTTTTCTATTTAAACTGACACCACAGAAAGAGGAGCAGGTGTTCAGAAACATCACTGACTCCATGGACATGAGTTTGAGCAAACTCCAGGAGGCAGTGAAGGAAAGGGAAGCCTGGCTTGTTGCAGTCCATGGGATCACAAAGAGTCTGACATGACTTAGTGACTGAATAACAAAAAAGAATTTTATAGCTTACCTTTCGAACTTTGTTTTCAAAGACTCCTGCTCATACCTGTCTTGTGTCTCTAATGCCATTGGAAGGATGGGAGAAGATACTGCTTGTATTTGCTTTAAAATGTTGAAATCATCTGTATTTATCATACTCTTGTTTAGGTTTGTAAAATAGTTAAATTTTCTTAGCTCTAGACCAGTATTGATGTCCTTCTTAATTTGTTTAAATTTGTCAGTTCTCTCTCTGTTATTTTACCCTTTGTGCTGAGATGCCACTTCATTCCTTTATAGAGTCTTTCATTCCATTCAGCACTCATGAAATAAATATATATTGAATACCTACCCTAAACTCTACACTGTGATGGGCATTGAGGATATAGTACAGTGTTCAACAAGACAAAGGTCACAATCTTGGTCTCATTATAATCTCACAAAATTATACTTAGTGCAAGAAATAAGGGGAAACGTTATAAAACATACTGACCAAGACACCTATTAGCTAAGCAAAATGTGTTGGAAGTTTTCTTTGCCCATGCCGGATTTCTAGAAAATTCATGGAGCGGAACTACCATGAATGGAGATTCCAATAGGCATAAACTACTTTTCCAGGAGATAGGCTCTTTTCCTCCCTCTCTCCCCTCCCTTTCACTTAGAAAATATGTTTCAATCCATACTATGGAAAGGTTGAGTGAAGACACAAAAGCCACCTGGGGGATCTTCCCAGAGCTTTCAATGCAATAGGGATTAAACAGAAAACATTTCAAAAATCATACAGATCAATGTAAACTCTGGCTATAGGTGCAGTTAATAAAAGGCACACATAGAAATGACAGTAGAACTCACTTAACCTGAATCATCAGAGTCAGTGCCAAGCACAGGTACCTGGGTTTTTACTTATAGAAAATTCTACCAGGTTCTAGTTGAGCAGTTTCTCAGTTCACTGAGCCTCTATCTATGCTAGAAATAACATTTTTTTCCCTTCAAAATTATAAGTTATTTAATATGAAATATTCAGAAAACGAAGATCATAGCATCTGGTCCCATCACTTCATGGCAAATAGATGGGGAAACAGTGGAAGCAGTGTCAGACTTTATTTTTTTGTGCTCCAAAATCACTGCAGATGGTGACTGCAGCCATGAAATTAAAAGACACTTACTCCTTGGAAGGAAAGTTATGACCAACCTAGACAGCATATTCAAAAGCAGAGACATTACTTTGCCAACTAAGGTCTGTCTAGTCAAGGCTATGGTTTTTCCAGTGGTCATGTATGAATGTGAGAGCTGGACTGTGAAGAAAGCTGAGTGCCGAAGAATTGATGCTTTTGAACTGTGGTGTTGGAGAAGACTCTTGAGAGTCCCTTGGACTGCAAGGAGATCCAACCAGTCCATTCTGAAGGAGATCAGCCCTGGGATTTCTTTGGAAGGAATGATGCTAAAGCTGAAACTCCAGTACTTTGGCCACCTCATGGGAAGAGTTGACTCATTGGAAAAGACTCTGATGCTGGGAGGGATTGGGGGCAGGAGGAGAAGGGGACGACAGAGGATGAGATGGCTGGATGGCATCACTGACTCGATGGACGTGAGTCAGGGTGAACTCCGGGAGTTGGTGATGGACAGGGAGGCCTGGTGTGCTGCGATTCATGGGCTTGCAAAGAGTCGGACACGACTGAGCAACTGAACTGACTGAACTGAACTGACCCCTAAAAGAGCTTAAGCTTTTAATTGTGTAGCCACACAACTCTGTATCTGATTGTGAGGATGAATATTTTCCTTTTGAGTAAGTAAATAGTGTCTGAGTTGAAAGTGGATCCCCCATTGTGATTAGGATGGAATAGGATAGTTAGCCAGTTAGTTGTGGAAGTTCCAGTAGGGGATTTCAGGTAGAGAGGGAAACCTGGGAAACTTTGGGAGACCGCTGGAAGTTCATGATTACTCAAGAGAAGTCTCATAACTTTGTGGAATGAAGCAGGTTTGCTTAACTATAAAGCCATAAATAAAAGTACTAGATATGCCCCAGGTCATTAGGTGAAAGAAAAATATCACCACCCTTCTACTGATTTGAATAAATGCTATGATAGTCCTAGTTTGACCTCATAGGGTCAGACACTCTCTTGTCGGATACGACAGAGTAGCTAGTGATGTAAACTTGCTGTCTACTCAAAGAAGGCAGTCTTTTCCCCTCCCTCACTTTCCTTTGATTATAAAATTGTAGCTCACTTAATCCTTGATGCAGAGGCCCCTCACCTGACCATTTGCATCTCTCAAAGCATCCTATATTAATAAATCTATTTCTTGCCTATCACTTTGCCTCTCACTGAATTTCTTCTGCATTGAGGCATGAAGAACCTGAGCCTCAATAAGTCCAGGCACCATGTGAATTATTCTGATTCAAAGACCATGGGTTAACACCAAACTAGGTTTAGGCTCTGTTTGAGTTCGAATCTGAAGTACTTGGTTGCAACTGGACAAAGATAGAGATACCAAGACACTCTGCTATAATAACATCAAATATCCCTTTCTGGGTACAGAAGATCAAGCCGTTGCTATGTACTCATTCCACATGTTTATCTAATGGGCTATGGTAATAGTTTTCATTAGACTTACCTGGAGAGGAACTTCCTTGATGGTCCAGTGGTTGAGAATCCACCTGCCAATGTAGGGGTCACAGGTTTGGATCCTGATTTGGGAAGTTCCCACATGCTGTGGGGCAACTAAGCCCATGAGCTATAACTACTGAAGCCCACATGCCTAGAGATTACGGTCCATAACAAGAAAAGGCATAGCAATGAGAAGTCCATGCCCTGTAACTAGAGAAAAGCCAAGCACAGCAACGAAGACCAATAACAGCCAATAAATAAAGTAAATAAAGAGAATTTTTTAAAGAATCACCTGGGGAACTCAAAGACTGTTACTTGAGTCTAATCCTCAGAGAGTCGTGTTGGTCTTGATATTACTGGGTTTAAAAAGAAACTCTCCAATTAAAAGGAAATGTAAATTACATCCCCACCAACAGTGGGAATTGGTGTAGCCACTATGGAAAACAGTAGGGAGTTTCCTTAAACAATAAAAGTAGAGTTACCATATGATCCAGCCATCTCACTCCTGAGTATATACCTGGAAAATATAAAAACTCTAATTTGAAAAGATACATGAACCCCAATGTTCATAGGAGCACTATTTAGAATAACAAAGTCATGGAAGCAACCTAAATATGCATGGATAGCTGAATGGTTAAAGAAGATGTGGTATATATATACAGTGAATATTATTTGTCCACAAAAAAGAAAAGAAAAGCTATGACAAACCTAGACAGCATATTCAAAAACAGAGACATCACTTTATTAACAAAGATTCATATAGTCAAAGTTATGGTTTTTCCAGGAGTCATGTACAAATGTGAGAGTTGGACCATAAAGAAGGCTGAGTGCTGAGGAATTGATGCTTTTGAACTGTGGTGCTGGAGAAGACTCTTGAAAATCACTTGGACAGCAAGGAGATCAAACCAGTGAATCCTAAAGGAAATTAACCCTGAATATTCATTGGAAGGACCGATGCTGAAGCTCCAAAACTTTGACCACCTGATAGGAAAAGACCCTTATGCTGGACAAGACTGATGGCAGGAGGAGAAGGGGATGACAAGGATGAGACGGTTGGATGGCATCACCAACTCAATGGACATGGGTTTGAGCAAACTCTGGGAGATGGTGAAGGACAAAGAAGCCTGGTGTGCTGCCTTCTATGGGGTTGCAAAGGGTTGGACACAACTTAGCAACTTAGCAACAACAACAATAAAAAAAGAATAAAATAATATCATTTGCAGCAACATGGAAAAAAGCAAGAAATGGTGAGGAAACTGTCCCTCCTACTGAAATGTTGAGTAATACTATGGAATCCTGGGAAATAAAGCTGAGTTCGCTTGGGACCAGACTGAGGAGTCCTTTCAACTACAGAAGCAAACATTTACTCTTTAATTTCTAACAAAGAAGACACCCTGAAGTTCCTCAGCAGGTCACTGATAAGATGACATTTAGTGTTGGTAGTTGTAGAATGGCAGGGAAAGATTAGAGAAAGAAAGCTAGGTGGGAGGGTTGGCAATAACTTATCTGTAAGATCATGAGAGTCTGGGTCTTCCTGATGACTGAGAGAAGAAAAACAATGGGGTATATGAAAGATATATTTTGAAATAAGAATCAACAAGAATTGGTCATTGACTATATGTAGGTAGTAAAGAAAAAAAAATGAGTCAAAATTATTCATAGATTTTAAGCCTGAGTGCTTTTGAAAACATGAAATCTTGGGAAACTTCATGAAGATACTGGGATCTTTGGGCCGATGTTATAACATGAACAGAATAACCAATTGTGGCCGTTGTGTGGTGAGGAATAAACACACACTTAGTGTACTTCATCCATCTCTTTTCTACACTTTATTAGAACTGCTGCTGCTGCTGCTAAGTCGCTTCAGTCGTGTCCGACTCTGTGTGACCCCACAGACGGCAGCCCACCAGGCTCCCCCGTCCCTGGGATTCTCCAGGCAAGAACACTGGAGTGGGTTGCCATTTCCTTTTCCAATGCATGAAAGTGAAAAGTGAAAGTGAAGTTGCTCAGTCATGTCCGACTCTTTGCAATCCCATGGACTGCAGCCTACCAGGCTCTTCTGTCCTAACACGGCATTTTTTTTTTTTTTTTTAAGACAAAATAATCCAATACAAGAATGAAGTGATGCTCCAATCCCTTAATCAATTTGAAGATTTTCAACTTATGGAGCCATGTTTCCCTATTATAAATTGAGGTCACTGTATTAATTTGCTAGGACTATTGTAACAAAATACCACAGGGTAAGCAGCTCAAACCACAGAAATTAATTTTCTTGAGGTTCTGTTAGCTAGAAGTCCTAGATTAAAGTGTCAGCAGTCTTGGTTTCTCCTGAGAACTCCCTAGCTGGCTTGCAGATGGTGGTCTTCCTGTGTGTCTTTACACGGCCTCTTCTCTGTGTGTCAGCAGCCTTGGTGTCCCTCCCTCTTCTGACAAGGACACAGGTCATATTTGATGAGGATCCACCATATGACCTCATTTAGCTTTAACTACTTCTTTAAAGGCCGTATCTCCAAATATAACCACATTCTGAGGTTACTGATGGTTAGAACTTCAACATACAAATTTTGGGGTATGTTGCACAATTCAGTCTATGACAGTCAATGTGTTCTCTTACTATCATTCTTTTGGAGAATCTCAATATTCGAGAATCAGAAAATTAAGGTGAAGTATTTTGGAGAGGTATGTTCAAAGTTAAGGGAACTTCTGGCCTCTTCCATAAAGCAGATGAAATTAATCTACCATTTCAGTCCTAAGAACTATATAAAATAAACATTCATTATGCAACTAAATTATTCTTTTTTTCCCCCTCCCTATGATTATTCTAAACATTCTGGATCAGTTCAGTTCAGTCACTTAGTCGTGTCTGACTCTTTGCGACCCCATGGACTGCAGCACTTCAGGCCTCCCTGTCCATCACCAACTCCAGGAGCTTGCTCAGACTCATGTCCATCGAGTCAGTGATGCCATCCAACCATCTTATCCTCTGTCGACCCCTTCTCCTCCTGCCTTCAATCTTTCCCAGCATCAGGGTGTTTTCTAAGGAGTCAGTTCTTCACATCAGGTGGCCAAAGTATTGGAGCTTCAGCCTCTGCATCAGTCCTTCCAATGAATATTCAGGACTGATTTCCTTTAGGATTGACTGGTTTGATCTTGCAGTCCAAGGGACTCTCAAGAGTCTTCTCCAAACCACAGTTCAAAAGCATCAATTCTTCGGCATTCAGCTTTCTTTATAGTTCAACTCTGGATAAAAGAGGGGAAAAAAAAACCCAAACACTTCCCATCTCATCGAATCATTTCTATGTCCCTAGTTTTCTAGTTGCCTGTCTCCTTATAGTCTCAGCTAGTGTGTGGGGACTGCCGTTCGAGACGTTCATTTTATTCACTTTCTATGTATTTATTCATTCATTCATGTAGCAAATATTTGAGTGTCTATTCTGGGCCTTTCATGTGTTGAGTCCTAGGATACAACAGAGAACAAGGCGAACAAGCTGTGATACAGCTCGTACAACACGGGATGGAGCACAGACAAGCAAACAAACACCAGAGGTACTGTGTGGTAAGCATCAGGAGGAGTTTGAGGTGAGGTACCGGGGTCGCTCAGCCCAGGAACACTTGACCAATCTATAGGATTCAGGAAGGGCTTCCCTGAGAAGATGACATGTAAGCAGTACCCAAAGACTGAATGGGAATAGCAAGAGCAGTAGAGAGTGGGGAGAGAGATTCCTGGCAGCGAGAACAATGACAAATTCTCTGGTGTGAGGAAGAGAGCAAGGCCCCTTAAGGCAGTTGGAAGACATTCAGAACATAGGAACAGGTCGTACCAAGGTGGGAGTGCATTACAACACCAAACGGGAAAGGAAGCAAGGGTTAGATCACAAGGCATGATTCTAAGGAAATTACGTTCTATCCTTAGGCAATTGGAAACTGTTCAAGAGACTTGAACTGGAGTCATTTGATCAGATTAAGAGTTTAATGAATTCATGCAGGCTTCTGTGGGGAGAGGAACTGGAGACTAGATGAAAGGAGACATGTTAGAAAGTTGTGGAACAAAATAAGAAAATGCTTGGAACTAGGGTGATGACAGTGTGATAAAGAAAAGCGTGATTTGTGAAAAAGTTAAGAATTGTGGAGACCAAGCTACGGTTAAGTACCACAGAGGACAGTGATTTTCCTTTTTCTGTGTTTTGTTCACTGCGATCTCTCAAATGCCATCCTCTAAACTTACTGAGGACAGCAAAGAAGATGCCAAGGGGGTGTTGGCTTAGCTACACACCACTGACTGGATTCTCTGAGAGGATATGACAACAATGGAATCGACTTTTGAAGGCCTACTGTGTTCAAAACACTGCTCTAGATACCTTGCACATATCGTACAATCTTATGTCATCCGTCACAAAAAAGATAAAATGGAGAACCCAAGAATTGGAGATCAAGGTAGTGTTCTCAGGGCACACAGTACTTAATAGTAGAGTTAGGATTTGAATCGAAGCCCATGCTCCTCCCATTACGATGTGCTGACATCATTGAAATCCCATGCTATGCTTGTCTCCCAGTAATAAGATGGAACATCATTTTTTCCAGTGGCCACTTTCTACTTGTTCAGGGCCTGAAAAAGTAATCGACTTTTTGATGGCTCCTTCGCCATTTACTATCTTCAGGCACTCAGCCTAACCAAACCCCCAGGGCTGAAAAGAAGAACCAGTCTAGGGCCACGATCTCAGACAAATTGGTCCAGGCTCACAGTCTGAACTCCCCTACAGAGTCTGAGGTGGCATGAGGTCAGGGCAAACACTTTTATATTTTTCTTTCTATGAATTTTCTTGGATGACAAATTCCACTCTCAAAATATTTTAAAAAGCAATGAGGAAATTCAGCCTCATTTCTGACTGAGGGAAAATTGTGGGCTAAAGAGGGAGTCATGTGTTCCTTGGGAAACAATGACCACATGGTCTGAATTTTTAAAATAGTCAGAGAATTTAACTATGAGTCAGTTAGGTAGTCCAAATACATTTGTGCTTGTGCTCAGTGGTGTCCGACTCTCTGCAACACTTGGGACTGTAGCCTGCCAGGCTCCTCTGTCTATGGGGATTCTCCAGGCAAGAATACTGAAGTGGGTTACCATTTCTTACTCCAGGGGATCTTCTTAATCCAGAGATTGTCTTATGTCTCCTGCTTTGGCAGGCAAGTTCTTTACTGTTAGCACCACCTGGGAAGCTCTTATTTGTCCGCTATTCTCTGTCAGATATTGTTCTAGAGTCTAGCTGCATGGGATAAGTAAGACAAAGTCCCACCCCCTCAGAAAGCTGACATTCTGATGGCTGGGGAGTGAATCAATAAACATAAAAGTTGGACAATAATCCCAGATTTTGGAAAATTTGATTTTAATAATTTTGGGAAGTTTTTAAAATGCGAAGTCCTAATTCTAGACAAATGGTTCCAGTTTTTCTTTTTCAATTAATAATAAACACTTGAAAATGGAAACCTAGTTTTAAAGTGAAAATTTATTCAGTCACTGATAAAACTTTCATAGAAATGATGGAAAGTATTTAGTGTCATAAACTAGTTCTCCATCTTTTAAGGATTTTAACTCTTTAATATCTTTAGGAGACTTATCAAATATTATTTTTATTTCTATAAGTATTCTTTATTACTTAGTATCAATTCAGTTAATGCAACATCTTATACTATATTTAAAATATAGCTATTCTATTAAATTCCAGTTTGGAATAATTTTTAAAATATATTCTTAATAGAATTTTTTTAATGGAAAAGAAGACATGGAACAAAATCAAGAGTATTTAGGAAAATAATTTCAATTCTAGAGACACTAGTGGAGAAAGTTAGCTTGAGTGACCAAAGATTTTAGATGTTCTAATTTTTTTTTTTTAAATAAATAAATTTGGATTGAGGGAAATTGCTAAAATTAATTCTTAAATACAATTTGTGAATATGTAGGAAATGAAATGGTGATCTTGAGATCATGGTATTTAAAAAACGAATCATAGTTTTTAATAAGCCAGAACAAACCATGATAAAACGCAGTGCCTTGATATTTTTTAAGTCATTTCTCCAAATCTTTCATAATATCTCTGTCAATAAGATTTTTTAAATTGTGTACATAATTCTGCAGTTAGCAAGTTTCATTCCTGCTTGCACAGTAACATGGATTAGTAGTTTGATGAAAGCCAGCAGGAACACTTTTTTTTATCTACTGTGTTCTGAATGAAGATATGGAAGGCGTGTTATCAAAAGTACCGATGCTCAAAGTTTAGGGTCAAAGTTACTGTGTTTGAAAGGAAAGGTTAGATTTAAAACATCTTGATTGACAGAAACAATTGTAAAAGGACAGACTTGCTGGGCTACTTCGATAGAAAACTCATTACTAGCAGTAGTTCAAAATTGTTTAAAAGAAACAGCAGCAGAAAAAAAAGAAAAATCAAACCCTAACAAACCAAATAATATAGCATAAAATAACAATTATAACCTTCCCAGCCCAGGAAAATAGGCTGTTAAAATGACAACAGTAACAGAACTTGCTTAGTTGGACAAACAGCACTTTAAGAGACCATGTGACATCCGGACAGCATGGAACAGAACATATATTTTAAGAACATATTTCTTTAATACTTTCTCTTGAGAGTTATCGCTGATGCTTTGGCCACTGGAAATAACCTCCTTATACAACATTTAACTTCAAGTGTTCTGAATCCCCTAAGAAATTCACATACATCTGTCTGTGCGTGAAAGAATGTATAAATCTGAAGACATTTGGCACTGTGTATATTTGACACCCGCCATATCCTTAGGCATCATCTCGCCCCCCCTTTTTTTCTTGCATAAACTGCTTGTATAAACCTGCGTAACATCCTTATTCACACACTACCATAAGAGCAATTCATAGGTCTCAGTCTCTAAAATGACTCACAATCTAGCACAGATGCTAAATAGAACCTTGCTTTCCCTTTGTTACTATATAACACAGAACTCATGTCTATGAGGACTTAGCACTCTTTGGTTCAAATCTACAGTTTGAAAACAACTCATTGGCATCTCCAATGTTTTTCTTTTTTCCAGCTTGTATCAAAAAAGCAGAGAAGTGGTGCTGGTCAGGGAAAGTGGGAAACACACAGACTAGGCCAGGAAATGGACAGAAAAGAGGAACACAGCAGCAAACTGGTATTGTAATAATGCCTGTCTGGCCATGCACAACCCCAAAATTGTTTCTTTTAAACAATTTTGAACTACTGCTAGTTGATTGTACTTGTGCCTGGAGGGTATTTTTACAACCAGCACAGAGAACTGAAAAATAAATGAGATTTGCATTAAAAAAAAAAAAAAAGAAAACTCATTACTATTGCTACTTTTCCCTCGGATTTGCTAGGACTAGCATCCAGAGCTAACTAAGCACTTATTTTTATACAGTATGCAGCACTGGGGAGAAATAATAAGACAATAGTCATTAACCAGAAAGGACTAGATCTAAGGGTAAACAATGAATAAGACTTTGTTACTGCCGCTATTTTCTTCAAGTGAGTAGCATCAAATTTGAGAGTAGGGTAAAAAAAAAAAAATCCCATAGAAATAACATAACTTTCCTCTTCAGACACAAAAGCCTCCTACAACATCCTAGAAAAGCTATCTGCCCTTTCTTGTATTTATTCATGGTTATATCACAGTTAAAACAGTACCTGGAACTTAGTCATTCAAAAAAATACTTGTTGATTGATTGAAAGATTTTATTTTAAAGAAGGGAAACTTACTCTTTTCTTAGGCACTGCATTTCATTTCTGAAAAATGCCAGTTGCTGTAATGGTCTTCCTTACACTGAGTCAAACTCGCTTTTCTTTAACCCCTGTCTGTTAGATATAATTAGGCTTTCCTAATATGGACAAAATAAATCTAGTTTTCTTTCAAATAAGACAGCTAACATTTCCCCCAGGAGCATTTGTTATTTCTTTAGGAAGTTCCATTCAGTTCAGTCACTGTCATGTCTGACTCTCTGCAATCCCTTGGACTATAGCACACCAGGCTTCCCTGTCCTTCACCATCTCCTGGAGCTTGCTCAAATTCATTCCATTGAGTTGGTGATGTCTTCCAACCATCTTGTCCTCTGTCATCCCCTTCTCCTCCTGCCTTCAATCTTTCCCAGCAACAAGGTCTTTTCCAATGAGTCAGCTCTTCTCATGGAAGAGAAGAGCTTCAGGTGGCTGAAGTATTGGAGCTTCAGCTTCAGCATCAGCTCTTCCACTGAATATTCAGGGTTGATTTCCTTTAGAAGGAGGTATCTAATTCCTGAACTTTCTTTAATGTGGTTTTGTATCCCTTGATCATTTTCATATTCAGATCACCTCCTCTGAATATGCCTCAAATTTTCATAGGTTTTCTTAAAATGTGGTTCCCCAAGTTAAGCATCATATCACATTATTGTGAAGTTAGATTATCTGTCCAAAAGAAAACTATAAAAGTAGCGATTATTGGGTTGGTCAAAAACTTCATTTGGCTTTTTCCTAACATCTTATGGAAAAACCCAAACAAACTTTTTGGCCAACCCAATGTTTCAGTTCAGTCTGAAATCAGTTCTTGAAGTGTTTTCTCAAACTACAAGGAGGTCCTGGCTGACATCTGTATTAAACATGTTAATTTTTTATTTTTCAAGAATAAGATTATATTTTTCCATTTTGTTTTCTACAACAAGTCTTTTATTAGTCAAATGATAAAATAAAACATTTGTTATAAGAAAAAATGGCTGGGGAATTTCCTGGTAGTTCAATAGTTAGGACTTGGTACTTTCACTGAGGTAGCCCCGGGTTCAATCCCTGGTTGGGAAGATCCTCAAACCACATGGCATGGCAAATAAAATAAATAAATGAAAAATTTCTTCCCATATGATTAACTGATTCACTTTGCTGTACACCTGAAACTAACACATTTTAAATCAACTATGTTCCAATAAATTTTTTAAAAATGAAATAAGCTTCAGATAATAGGAAGGAAAATAAAAGACCTGTTCCCCTATTCTTAAAAAAAAAAAAAAAGAAGGAAAAATGATTGATTCTAAACCATTTAAATTTTGTTTTAAAATCTCATACAGACCTAATAAGATAAGCATTTCTTGCTCTCTGCTTTCAGTTCTGAAGCCTGAAGACAATATCCTAGTAACCTACCAAAGGATCTGCATGGGCAGGAGGCCTATGGAGGAGCCAGGTCAGTATGGGACACTCAGCGATGGTTGTCTGAGAAGCCGGGTGGGTGAGAGGCCATTGGAGCACATAACCCACTATTGCCCAAGTTCCCCTCTAGGCCAAATAGACATGAGCATTGCGTGAACGGCACTATTGGCAAATAGAGAACTGGTTTCCTTGGCGTGCCCCTGCCACTCTGCCCCGTGATCTGAAAGGAGGGAGCATGCCAGAATTCTCCCCCAGAAAGAAGAAAAAGAAGTAGCCATAAGGGCACATGAGGGCACATCCCTCCCAGCCCTCCTCACACAGTGGGAATGGAGGCAATACGTGTGAGAGGGGAGTCTCCCCAGCAAACACCAGGAGGATACATGGTAAATAGATAAAAGTTCTGCCAACTTCAGCAACTAGCGTTTGGAGTTACTTGCAGCTCTAGAAAGTTCAACAGTGAAAGTTGGGAAAACCAGGTCCCCATTTCCTGGTGGTCACCTTCTTCATTCTCCCTGCAGTACAGAGACACTGGGCCTTCTGCTCACACCTCCTTCCAGGTTGCATGACTGCTTTCAACCAAGGCAACCATGGCCATGGCTGACCGAGACTCAGCCAGCTACCCTTGGGGATCACATGACCAAGGTATTCCTGGCACTTCAGTGGACAGAGGTTGAGTGAGTGCTTCCAGGGGAAGGCAAAGGAATAGGACATTTGGTGGTAAGAGGAGTCTCCCTAACGTCCTTACAATTTTTATCTGGTTCCAAACTTGCATGCTCTACTTGGCAGTATGCAGATGGTGGCTGAAGCCAACCTTTCTCCTTAGAGAGAAGGTTGGTAATTATATCTTGATCCTGGAGCATTTCCTCTGGGAGTCTCACCCTCACCCACTCCCAGTTCCTCTCAACCTTTAACAATTCTCTCCCTGGAAGGAATTCCAAGGATGAAATATTTTCCATCCTATAATATTCCCAGCGATGTTTTATGCCCCCTATAGAGTGGTGTCTTGGGAACTCTGCTGATCCATGCATGGGTCAACCAAGATAGACCTTGTGCTCAATTCTTTTCATTCATGGGTCTAGGACCCATTTCCTTTTCCTTGACCAGGATGATAAGAGGTCAAGTTCAAATGGGATCAACAGTCATGTGGCCAAAAGGAGCTCTCTCCTCACTTGCCTTGCCAGGTAGCTTCTTTCTCTTACCATCTAGTGGGCTTCCCAGGTGGTAGGTGGTGCTAGTGGTAAAGAATCTGCCTGCCATGTTGATGTTTGGCAGAAACCAACACAACACTATAAAGCAACTATCCTTCAATTAAAAATAAATACATGAAAAAAAAAAAGAATCTGCCTACCAATGCAGGAGACTCAAAAGATGCGAGTTCGATCCCTGGGTCAGGAAGCCCCTGAAGTAGGACATGGCAACTCACTCCAGTATAAGAATACCATCTGGAGAATTCCATGGACAGAGGAGCCTGGCATGCTAAAGTCCATGGGGCTGCGAAAGAGTTGGACATGACTGAGCACATTTAGATCCATGTTGTTAGCTTTCTACAATTATAATAAAGGCAGGGGGGAATCCTTGACCTACCCTTTCCTGAAAGCTCAATCATGTCCAGCTCTTTGTAACTTCATGGACTGTAGCCTGCCAGGCTCCTCTATCCATGAGATTTCCCAGGCAAGAATACTGGAGTGGGTTATCATTTCCTTCTCCAAGGGATCTTCCCAACCAGGGATCAAGTCCTAGTCTCCCGCATTGCAGGCAGATTCTTTACCGTTTGTGTCACCAGGGAAGCTGTTTCCTGAGACCACTCAAAAATAATTCTTGCCTAGTAATATAGACTAAATTTAGCATCTGATTCTTTGTTCCTGTAGGCTAAAGAAAGGCTGGGTATGTATTACAACACTACTCCTACCTACCCTGGGGAGAGGTTCATACCACTGTATACCCTAAAAGGTTATAATTTGTCTGTGGTGTGAGATGATAAACCTCTGTAGTCTGGTCCAGGACGAAGAAATTTAATTTCTGAAGCACTGAGCCGAAGTTCACAAGTGGAAAGGATTCCTTGGTGGTACAAGCAATTCTTGGTAGGAATGTGACCTTCAGACATCACCATATGGAAAAATTATACACTCTGTTTATATATTTGCTCTTTACTTCCCTCCGTCCTCATTCCCAGCCAAGTTACAATCTTTTTTTCCTTGAATTTGTTTTGAGAGAAAAAAAAATCATAAAAATATTTTCCTGACAAAATATTTTCTCATCATACCCTCAGCTGTATTTATCTACAGCTGTAGTAATGTTGTTTGCTTCTTGTACAATGACACAAAGACTGACAATAAAGAATAACAAATAACTGTAAAAATGCTTTTTTTTAGGAGGGCATTTGTATGACAGCTTGAACTGACAACATTATGCATATAGATCATCTTGAAGTGTTATTGCACGTTGAAAAGAAGATAAATCTATTGATAACTATAGATGTTATGAAGAAGAAATTATTTCTAGCTTTGTGCTAAAAATCAATTGGATGAACCAAGTCCATAACATGACACTGTAGCAGCAGTTTTAAGTCTTATTTTTACTGTTTATACATTTGGATGCTGTTATACCAGATGATCTTCATCCCTGAAGTTTTCAGCTAAACTTGGTTTCCTAGAAGAGACTGTTAACTTTCAAAATTGCTTTTTATTGGTAAAAAGAAAATACTGGTTTTCCTTGTGACTGAATTTTCATAGTTGTAAGTGCTGCGTTTATAATTCATGCTTGAGCAGGTGTGAAGAAGAAGAAAATAACTTGCTGGTTAGGTAGGAAAATGCAGTGAAAATGAGCTGTGTATATACTTCAGGGAAGAACAAATGAAATCATTTCTTCTGTTGAGCACTAATCAGTATAGTGCAACTCCTGGTTTTGTACTGCATTTAATGTGCAACGTATATGCTTTAATATGTTAATGTTTCTGCATTAATATTTTCAGTTTACTTAACCAATTTGCTGCTAAGATTTTTCTGTCCCATCACTATTTTCTTTTTTTTTGTTTGTTTATGATTTTAAACAAGTTTCTTCACTAAAAACTATGGTGATAAAAAAAAAGAATAACAACTGAAAGAAAGAAGATATAACTAATATGGCATAATTATTCCACTGTCTTCTCCTGTTTCTATTTCTCTCATACTTTTCTTGTGCTGACAGGACAGAATTTAGAGAGACCTACCACCCCTCCAAACTTCCGAGAATATGCTGGAATTAAGTCTCATACTAACAAACTAAAAAATAAAAAAATAAAAAAAAATAAAAACACACCATCTTTCAATCAGAAATCAAGGAATTCGTGGCTTTATTTTATTTGCCTCAGAAAAGTTGTTTTAAATCCTAGATACTAGATGGATCATCCCCCCATCAGCTAAATAAAGCACACCTGTGGCTTGTGTTCAGCCAAAGGGCACAACTTTGCAAACCCAAACCATCCGCTACACCTCCACAATGCTGCACATTTCTTCCATCCCACCTCCCATTTCTACATCAGGGAAGGATGGGGGAAGGGGTAGCTGGGGAGTTTGGGAAGGTCATGTACACAGTGCTGTATTTAAAATGGATAACCAAAAAGGACCTACTGTATAGCACACGGAACTCGGCTCAACTTTATGTGGCAGCCTGGATGGGAGGGAAGTTTGGGAGAGAATGGATACATGCATATGTATGGCTGAGTCCTTTTGCTGTTAGCCTAAAATTATCACAACGTTGTTAATAGGCTATATTCCAATATAAAATTAAAAAGTTTAAAAAAAAAGAACTCTACAGCACACCCAGGTCAGGTTTTGTTTGTTTTGGTAATTACTGCTTCTGAATCTCCTCAACATTTTTCAGAAGCACAGACTTTGATAGACTAGACTTCCCCAAGGCACATTAGCTAATAGGTGCAGAGCTAATAGGACAAGAGCATGGTGACTTAAAAATCCATTCTCTTAACCTTCTGTGCTGATTCCCCTCTATAAAGTGGAAAACCATGGCAATCTTCCTTAGTGAACTGACCCTCGGTTGCAATGACTTCAGGGTGTTACTGTGACCCAGAAGAGCCAAGTTGCTGCAGGGGGGCCTGGCCATCCTTCCCTCTCATCTCACATCATAAGTGGGTCATTCTGAGACCCTTTCGTTATCATTACCCAGCCACTTGAAACAATGAAGTTTGATGGAAATTTGGCATAATTTTTTTTTCTTTTTAGTCTCAGTCTATCTCAGTGCCTGTGAGAGCTTAAGCAATTCATATTCTCAGTTCCAAATCTCTAAAACAGAGTAATCATCTCCCTCACTTCAGGAAGGAATCAAACAATGACAGCTTATATGAAAGTACTTCACAAATGGAAAAATATTCTGTGTGACATAAAAGTCCAAACTTAAACTCGAAAAGTTGGGTCAGTGCATTAGTTACCATACATGCACTGGCAAAAATAAAATAAAATTGCATTGCTATGCTATGCTATGCTAAGTCGCTTCAGTTATCTCCGACTCTGTGCGACCCCATAGACCGCAGCCCGCGAGGCTCCCCCGTCCCTGGGATTCTCCAGGCAAGAACACTGGAGTGGGTTGTCATTTCCTTCTCCAATGCATGAAAGTGAAAAGTGAAAGTGAAGTCGCTCAGTCGTGTCCGACTCCTAGCGACCTCATGGACTGCAGCCTTCCAGGCTCCTCCATCCACGGATTTTCCAGGCAAGAGTACTGGAGTGGGGTGCACCGAATTTTTTTTCTTCTGCTAGTATTGTAGCTAAGATTATAAAACACATTGATGTTTAAAATGCTGATTTAACAAAAGAAATTTTTTCACTGAAATCAAGATGATGTTCAGATAGGTTTTACCCATTGTGGTTTGTTGTGTGGTTCTGGAGTGTAGCCAGATTAGACACTAAGGAGGTCAAATGGAAAAGCACAGAATTGAATGCTGAAGCCTCAAGAGCTGATATTTAGAGTAAAAAGAAGTTTGATTCTCCAGTGGTCAGGTGACTTAACAATTATGCCTTCATTTCTTCTTTGCTGTGAAAGTGAAAGTGTTAGTGGATCAGTCTTGCCCAACTCTTTGGGACCCCCCATGGACTGTAGCCCACCAAGCTCCTCATGCATGGAATTCTCCAGACAAGAATACTGGAGTGGGTTGCCATTCCCTTCTCCAGGGGATCTTCCCAACCCAGGGATGGAATCCGGGTCTCCTGCATTGTTGACAGATTCATTACTGTCTGAAACACCAGAGAAACTTAGCACTAAAAGGGGGCAAAGATCTGCCTTCCTTAACCTATGTCTCCTTCAGGGTAAGGAGACCAAACTGGAGATAGCAAACATGAGGAAGTGTTAACTTCAAGACTGAGCAAACAGTTCTATACTATGGAGCTCACTCCAAAGCCCAAGTTACTCCAAGGGGTTTAGAATAAAATACATTTCCTTAAGTCATGATTTAAAATTTAAAAAAAGGCATCCCTAGCTACTAAAAAAAAATATCCCTCTTTATAATAACTAGCATTTTCTTTACAAAACTGTTACAAAACTCTTACAAATATCTTATGTGAGGAATAATGTTTCTTTTTTATAGATGAACAAAACTAAATTTCAGGGAGACCAAGTTACATAGGTAGTAACTAGCAAAGGCCATGCTCAACCCCAAACCTCCTTTTATAAAACAGCGTGTTTTTCATAGTCCAGTCTTTTTAAAATTCAGAAGCAAAATGCTGGGGTTATTTAAAGCCTCAGCTTTGCATTCAGGGAAACAGCTAATGAACACAAAGTAACATGATTTTCAGAAGTCATTTAATCCAGGTTTTACAGGATAAACCCAACTTGAAAGCTTATTTCCTGTAGTCCTCCAGCAATTACTCAACCTTCATAACACACTTCCAAAAATCTGTTCACTGTTACTGCTTTGTAAAAAAAAATCTAGGGATCCAACCCATGTCTCTTACGTCTCCCGCGTTGGCAGGCAGGTTCTTTACCACTAGCACCATCTGGGAAGCCATATGACCCTAACATTGTCTTTTATTTTTTTATTTTTATTTTTTTAATTTTATTTTATTTTTAAACTTTACATACTTGTATTAGTTTTGCCAAATATCAAAATGAATCCGCCACAGGCATACATGTGTTCCCCATCCTGAACCCTCCTCCCTCCTCCCTCCCCACACCATCCCTCTGGGTCGTCCCAGTGCACCAGCCCCAAGCATCCAGTATCGCGCGTCGAACCTGGACTGGCAACTCGTTTCTTACATGATATTCTACATGTTTCAATGTCACTAACATTGTCTTTTAAATGATGAAATTTACCTGTGTATGTGCTGTCTCTTGGTCCAGAACATGTTTTTCAGGACAGGGCCATTGTTGGTGGAGTCAGGAAAGGGTGGAGTGGGGGACTGAAAGGGATTGGGAGGTGGAGGATGTTGGGTTGAGGTCTGGTCTGGTTTGCTCAGTTGTCCAAAGAGGGCACTAGAATCCACACAGGAAGCCCTTAATCCCAGATGTGCCTAATTTTTTTTTCTAATAATTCAAATTGTACCATGTTTTAAACTTGAATATGCATAAGATGATATTTATAAAGCATTGTGTGCTTGCATGCTAAGTCGCTTCAGTCATGTCTGACTCTTTACGACCCAATGGACTGTAGGCTCCTCCATCCATGGGATTCTCCAGACAAGAATACTGGAGTGGGTTTCCATACCCTCCTCCAGGGAATCTTCCTGACCCAGGGATCAAACCTGCATTTCTTATGTCTCCTGTATTGGCAGGTGGGTTCTTTACCACTAGCACCACCTGGGAAGCCCTATAAAACATTAGGTGGCATTAATTACATCTTAGAATTATCCATACTAGATAAACTGTGTCTGAGAAGAGGTTGACAAACATTCCAGAATTCCCACGTCAAACAAACAGGAAAAAAAGAAGGGAGTGTTTGATAAGGAATGATAGACGCATTGGCCAATTGTGCTTTGACCCACAAATCTGCACATAGCCCAAAAGGAGATGAATCACCTGGGAACTGCTTGACATTACAGAGGAGTCAAGAGCATGAACTTTCTGCCACGTCAAGCAGATGGGGTCGTTGCAGTTACTATCTGCTGATCACACACAAGTTCAGACCTGATGCTGCGCTTCCTCGGGCTCCCCAGGGGCAACTGCAAACCTAGTTATCTCACCTGATCCAAACCCAAGATCTATCTGAGAAGACATTTCAACACAGCCCTTCATCAAGGGCATTTGAAGAGTCCTAGATAAAAACATTCAGCCCTTAAAACCAGGAGTGCCACACTCTGTTTTCTAAACGAATACTCCTCCCACAATAAATTGGTAGGCATCTGCTTGTTGGCTAAAACTTGTACTAAATTTGATCAGCCCCAAGTGGATTCAATTTAAATTTATTTTTAAATGATATCTTAATTTCACTCTTTTAGAGTGTATAGAGGAAGAATAAAAGAAGCAAATGCCAACAAAAAAGAATATGGTTTATTAAAGTCAAGCAAATCACATACCAGAATAAGAAAACAAATAACTCAATTATAAAATAGACAAAAAAGCATAGACATTTCATCAAGAATGAACAAGCACATAAAAAGATGTTCAGCCATTAGGGAAATGCAAATTTTACACAAATGAGATCCCACTACACATCTGTTATTATAACTAAAATTAAAAAGATTGATCATGAAATTCCCTGGTGGTCCAATGGTAAGCGCTCAGACCTTTCACCGCCTGGGCCAAGGTTTGGTCCCTTGTCAGGGAACTAAGATCCCACATGCCTCAAGCTGTGGCCAAGAAGACTGACCATTGTGAGTACAAAGATATAAAGCAACTGAACCACTTAAGCATAAACGTGCTGATAGAAGTGTAAAAGGATACAGCCGTTCCAGAAAACAGTTTGGCTATTTCCTAAAAAATAAATAAATGTATCTGCATCTTCCATGTAATTCAGCCATTCAGTTCCCAAATATTTTCAAGAGAAATGAAAGAGCACGTCTATATAAAAGCTTGTATATGAATATCTAGTATTTGTAAATTGGAAACAACCCTAACAGCCATCAGTTCAGTGAATGAACAAACTGTGGTATACTCGTACAATGAACTACAACTCAGCAACAACAACAACAAAAAAAATGAGTTATTAATGCACCCTACAACACAGATGAATTATGGTGTAATTAAGCTTCATGAAATGAGGCAGACAAAGGAGTTTATATACCATGATTACTGGCTTCCAAGGTGAAGAATCTGCCCAGATTTGGGAAGATCCCCTGGAGTAGGAAATGGCAACCTGCTCCATTATTCTTGCCTGGAAAATTCCATGGACACAGGAACTTGGCAGGTTACAATCCATAGGGTCACAAAGAGTCGGACACAACTGAGTGACTGAGCACATATACCATGATTACACTGATATAACATTCTAGGAAATAAAAATGAATATGTCATGACAGAAATCAGAGGTTGCCTGGGTGGAAGCGGAAGGGAAAGATGAAGGATAACAAAGGGGCATGAGGAAACTTGGGGGAGTGATGTATCTGCTCATTCTCTTGACTGTAGTGATGGTTCCAAGAGGGTACATGTAAGCCAACTATAAAATCGTATATTTTAAATATTTGCACTTCACAGGTGGCTCAGTGGTAAAGAATCTGATTGCCAATGCAGGAGACCCAGAGGACTTAGGATCAATCCCATGGTTAGGAATATCCTCTGGAGGAGGAAATGGCAACTGATTCCAGTATTCTTGCCTGGAAAATCCCATGGACGGAGGAACCTGGTGGGCTACAGTCCATGGGGTTGCAAAGAGTTGGACACAACTGAATGAATGAGCACACGCACAGCAAGCACTTTTTAAAATATCAATTAAACCTCAATAAAGCCATTAAAAGCAGTAAACACTGAATTTCTCTTTCTTCTTTGTTCCTTTTCACTGCAACAATCCTCACTAGAGTGGTCATCACAGCTGTGTTTTGGGCTTCCCGGGTGGCACTAGTAGTAAAGAACACGCCTGCCAATACAGAAGATGTAACAGACACAGGTTTGACCCCTGGCTACAGTCCATAGGTTCGCAGAAGTCAGACAGGACTGAAGCGACTTAGCACGTACAACTGCATTTAAGAAAATTCCAGAAGACGGTGAAGGACAGGGAAGCCTGGCACGCTGCAGTCCATGAGGTCACAAAGAGTCAGACTTAGTGACTGAACAACAGCACAATTAATCCATCCCAGCAACTGCTGTCTTAAAGTCACAGAAATATTCTTCTGTGGATTGATAAATACCAAGGGTTGTCAACAGTAGAACTACTGACATTTGGGCTGGATGATCCTTTGTTTAGAGGGGAGCTGTCCTGTGTAGTCTTGAGAAAGAAGGAAACCTATCATTTGTGACAACATGTGTTGTGGAATCCGGAGTTGCAAAACACACCTTGGAGGACACTCAAGACAGTGGAGTACAGTTTATTACGCCAGCAGGTCCAAGGGGAATCAGTTCCCAACAAGGACCCTGATGTTCCTGATAGGCCCAGTTTTATACCCCCCACTACATGACTGGTTACATGTTAGCAACCTCTTTGTTGTATATGATTGAGTTTTACAACAAGTTGGTGCTGCTGCTGCTATTGCTAAGTCGCTTCAGTTGTGTCCGACTCTGTGCGACCCCATAGACGGCAGCCCACCAGGCTCCCCTGTCCCTGGGATTCTCCAGGCAAGAAGACTGGAGTGGGTTGCCATTTCCTTCTTCAAAGTTAGTGCTAGAAGAACAAACAGTTAAGGTTAAAGGAGGGGAACGATGATTAGACACTAAGGGAGGATGTCTCCATGGTTAATCTAACAGCGGCAGCCTGACCTCAATCTCCTTTTGTCATCTGAAGGGAGGGACATCTCCAGGAGACCTGGTTTTCACTAGCAACGGTTTCCTCACTCTTGGGCAGGTTTCAGGCCCAGGTCACACCCTGTCTTTAAGATGGATGACAGGCTTCAAGATGGAGTCTCTCCTGCTTTCCTCACACTGGCCCCAACACATGGACTTGTGCCCAGGGTGCATTATGTCAACTGAGACAAATCAGACAGAGGGAAAAACAAATATTGTCTGACTTAACTTGTATGTGGGATCTACAAAAGCCAGACTCCTAGAGGCAGAGAGCAGAATGGTGGTTACCAGAAACTGGGGGATAGGGGAATTGGGGAGATGCTCATCAAAGTGTACAAACTTCCAGTTATACGATGAATAAGTTCTGGAGATCTAATGCACTATAATGCTATGCTATGCTAAGTCACTTCAGTCGTGTCCGACTCTGTGCAACCCCATAGACGGCAGCCCACCAGGCTCCCCCGTCCCTGGGATTCTCCAGGCAAGAACACTGGAGTGGGTTGCCATTTCCTTTTCCAATGCATGAAAGTGAAAAGTGAAAGTGAAGTCGCTCAGTCGTGTCGGACTCTTAGCGACCCCATGGATTGCAGCCTAACAGGCTCCTCCATCCATGGGATTTTCCAAGCAAGAGTACTGGAGTGGGGTGCCATTGCCTTCTCCGAATGCACTATAATGATGTCAGCTAAAAAGTACAGTCACAACCTAAAATCAGAGAGTTGTTTTATTTGGTGGGAATGTTCAGAACTCTGAGCCTGGGAGACAGCATCTCAGTAGCTTTGAGAAAACTGCTCCAAGGTGTCAGGAGGGGAAGCCAGGATATATACGTATAAGTTTGCAACAAAGGGAGCAGGCAGTCTGAACATGAAAGATCAGGTATCAAGTTAAGGAGTTTAGTATTCTAAGTATGGGGAGATGCAAGCCTCTGGGCTCACTGAATTCATTCCTTTCATATGCACCTCAGCTATCAGGGCCAATCCTGTTTCCCCGTTCAACCTTGCTTCTTGCATTCCCCCAGCTCCTCAGCAATCACCTTGGGGGGTGGCAGCATCTGCACCACCACCACTGCTGGACTGCAGTCTGGGGAGCCCTCATTCACATTTAGAGGCCAGAAATCGCTGCTGGGTATGACATTTCTTGTTTATTAATATGGCAGGAGATATTTTCATCTCGGGATTTCTTTGGAAGGAATGATGCTAAAGCTGAAACTCCAGTACTTTGGCCACCTTATGCAAAGAGTTGACTCATTGGAAAAGACTCTGATGCTGGGAGGGATTGGGGGCAGGAGGAGAAGGGGACGACAGTGGATGAGATGGCTGGATGGGCATCACTGACTCGATGGACATGAGTCTCAGTGAACTCCGGGAGTTGGTGATGGATAGAGCGGCCTGGCGTGCTGCGATTCATGGGGTCGCAAACAGTCGGACACAACTGAGCGACTAATCTGATCTGATCTGATCTGATTTTCATCTCACATGTTTAGAGTCAATAATGCCATGTTATTATACACCTCAGATTTGCTAAGAGAGTAGATATTAAACGTTCTCACCACAGAAAAGAAATTATTATGTGATGTGACAGAGGCATTAGGTAACACCACAATGGTAGTTATACTGCAATATACATGTGTATTAAATCAACATGCTATTTAAAAAAATAAAAATTTAAGAAATACCACAAAAAACAAATCAACATGTGTACGTCATTAACACAATCTTGTAACATTCAGAAAACTAAGATCATGGCATCCGGTCCCACCACTTCATGGCAAATAGATGGGGAAACAGAGGAAACAGTGGCTTATTTTATTTTCCTGAGCTCCAAAATCACTGCAGATGGTGACTGCAGCCATGAAATTAAAAGACGCTTACTCCTTGGAAGAAAAGCTATGACCAACCTAGGCAGCATATTAAAAAGCAGAGACATTACTTTGCCAACAAAGGCCTGTCTAGTCAAGGCTATGGTTTTTCCAGTGGTCATGTATGGATGTGAGAGTTGGACTATAAAGAAGGCTGAGCGCCGAAGAATTGATGCTTTTGAACTGTGGTGTTGGAGAAGACTCTTGAGAGTCCCTTGGACTGCAAGGAGATCCAACCAGTCCATTCTGAAGGAGATCAGTCCTGGGTGTTCATTGGAAGGACTGATGTTGAAGCTGAAACTCCAATACTTTGGACACCAGATGCAAAGAGCTGACTCATTGGAAAAGACTCTGATGCTGGTAAAGATTAAGGGCAGGAGAAGAAGGGGATGACAGAGGATGAGATGGCTGGATGGCATCAGCGACTTGATGGACATGGGTTTGAGTGAACTCCGGGAGTTAGTGATGGACAGGGAGGCCTGGCATGCTTCGGTTCATGGGGTCGCAAAGAGTCGGACATGACTGAGTGATTGAACTGAACTGAAATGATATGTCAATTATATCTTAATTTTTTTTGAAGGAAAGAAAATAAAAAATAAGAAAATTTTCCATACCCTGAAAAAACAATTTGTTTAAAAGAAACAAACCTGAGCCTAGCTTTCCTGAACCTAATTCCAATACCCAAGTTAGGTGCTAATTTTCAGAATTAATACATTTGTAAATTTTCAGGTTATAATTAGAAATACGTATAATTTTTAAAGAAAAATTTTAAGAACCTGAATTTAGTGCTACTCTATTTGTTCAATTTGTTAATGCTTGAAATGGAAAGTGATACAATTATATATCCTTAGATTATCTCTAGTTTACCTTTTTAATAAATTCCTGAGCATTAAGTAATAACAATGAATTTTGAGTTTAAAACCCAAAGTCTTTGTTCTGAATATATTATTGACAAATTGAGCCCGTTAAATAAACCTGTTCCTTTGATTCAAAAAGGCAGTGGTCTATTTAAGGACTGTTTTGTTATTTTCTATACAGAGTAGACATACATGTACTAGTAGCTAAAATAAAAGCTTATCAAAACAAAGATAAGAAAGACCAGAGTCTAATCTTCCTTGGCTGTTTTTTAGGATATTTTCCATGGAAGAAGCACATACTTTCTCAGTGAGACTCAAGATGCTGTTGCCAATCTGGTCCCTTGGAGGATTCCATTGTCCCTAACAAGCAGCCCCTTTCAATTTCACCCTGGACACAAGTCCACCTGATGACACTCACCCTGCCCATGTGGCTACTTGCAACAGACTTTTCTGCCCAACTGAAGCGACTTAGTATAGCACTTAACAAAATACTTTATAGAAATATCAAACTCTAACTTATTCTTTCTATTGTGTAAGACTCAGAACAGAGACCTTTTTTCTCTCTTCCTTAACTTTTTATCCAAGCAGTTTCATCCTGAAATCTTCTGTTTTGGGGAAGAAATATGAGGCCTCTTTTTTTAAAATGAATTATACTCAACTTATAATATTTTACTGGTTGCAGGTGTACAGCATAGTGAAACACAACAAAGGAATTTGTCAACAAAACAGAAAGGTAACCTACCAAATGGAGAATATATTTGCAAGAAGGTTTTGTCATAACAGCCTGACCTGGAAGATGTCCTAAAGCAAACCTCTAGAACGAGGGTAAGAGGAGGTTTATGGGTGAAGACAAGTTGAGAAGGGGCTGATTTTTGATAATGGAAGCCCAAGGTCTCCTGTTGAGTAGAAATGCTGAATTCTAATAGGGGCACCCACAAGGTGACAGCTGGGTAGCAGGCTCGGAGGAGAACCCGCTCTGAAGAGCACTTCCACCTCTTCTCAGCCTTGAGGGACCCAGCTACCCACCACAGGACTTGGTGGGTGGAGTCCAACACAAGGAGGAGTCCAACTGTGGTCCAAAATGCCTATCCCCTACTATCCTTAACTGCAGCAACATCCCTTTCTTGATCCTCATGAAAGGGAAGGAATTCTGCCAAACCTGAGTGAGATTGGGGAGATAAAGCTCACAGCCAGACTTGATTTGATTCTGAACAAATTAGAAAATGGACATTTCTTAGACCCAAGGGTTGTGTGGCAAATCCATTGTCACGACATGCACCCTGCCTCACCTGCTTCAGCCGGTTGCAGGGGAGAATCTTTAAACAAACAAATCTCAGCAAAAGTTACTGCTTAAAATGGTGTCTGTGTGGGCTTTCAGATTAAGCAGTACTATACTTTCATTATTTGTTTTTTTAATGTATTTATTTGTTTTAATTGAAGGATAATTGATTTACAGAATGTTGCTGCTTTCTGCCAAATATCAATATGAATCAGCCATTCATTATTTGTTTATAGGATAAGTAGAATGGGACTCATGTGGTTTAAACTTTGCAAATCCCACTTTACATTAGATAGAAACTGGATCCTAAGAGAGTTGAGAGCTGTTTAGCTATAAGAACTAAAGGGGAGGGCTGCTTTGTCATCCTGCAAGAAGACATCATCTGGTATAAGTCTTAAGGGGAGACTCAGCTCTGACCTCATCAGTGATACAGGGCTGATGAGCAAGCCCACTGACATGGAGATCCAAATACTAACAGCAGGTAAGAAGCCTGGTGTAAGGTTGAGTCTGTAGGCAGTAGGAGGAAGGAAGGTTTCAAGTGTGGTCTTTAAGGGGACATTTTTTCCTTTAGAATTGGCTTCTGCTATATACTGGATTCCTGAATGCTAATTTGAGACATCATAGGATTATATGCATAGATTTTCCCAAATGCCTGAGATAATTCAATTCTACAAACACTTTTTAGGTATCTACTGTGTACAATGCTATGTGCTAGCCATCTGAGAGACATATAAAGGGGAAAGGGATAGTCCCATTCTTTCTTCAGGAGCTCACAGTTTAATGGGAGAGATGGACACAGACATAAATCAGTCTAATACAAGAAACAATATGTCATATGTTAAAAGAAAGAAATGCTACTAGCTTACATCTATTGAGGGCTTTCTATGAACCCAGCACTAATCTAGTATGACATTTTAAGGTATATACTATTATTATCCCTACTTTACAGGTGATGGAACCAAAGTACAGAGAGATTAAGAAACTTGCCCAAGATCACATGACTAAGAAGAGTAGATCCAGAATTTGAATCCAGAGACATTGATCCCAGAACTCAGGCTCCTAAACTCTAGGGTGAAATACAAGTACTGAATGACAGTAGAAGCAGGAGAAAGAGGTTAAGTTATTCATAAAGGAGAGGAGATACCAGGAGCCAATAAAGACTTCTAGAGGCTCTAAGTTATTAGGAGAATAGGAAAAAATGGGCAAACTATGTATTAATTCACTTTTTTAATTGGAGTATAATTGCTGTACAACGTTGTATTAGTCACTGTTGTACAGCAAAGTGAATCAACTATACATACACATATATCCCCTCCCTCTCGAAGCTCTCTCCTTCCCCCATCCCACCACTCCAGGTCATCACAGAACACCGGTTTGAACTCCCTATGATTATACAGCATCTTCCCACCAGCTATCTGCTTCACACATGGTGGTGTATGTATGTCAGTCCCAGTCTCCCAGTGCCTCCCATGCCCCTTCCCCTCACCACGTTCACATGTCCTTTCTCTATATCTGCACCTCTATTCCTGGCCTGAAAATAGGTTCATCAGCACCATTTTCCTAGATTCCATACATCTGTGTTACTACACAACGTTTGCCTTTCTGTCTGACTTACTTCACTCCTGATGGGCTCTGGGTGCATACACATCACTACAAATGACCCAGTTTTGCAAACAAATTCCTTTTACTTATTTTTAGTCTAAATATATCAGAAGGCTAGCTTTTCAAAGAACAGAAAAAGCTGTTCTTCAACTATTACGGGAATCATAATTTTTTCCACGTATTTATCTACTAAAAAAATGCACAGTGTGAAACTTGCAAGTTAAGTTTTATTGGGGGCAAGATGAGGGCTGCAGCCCTGGAGATAGCACCTCAGACAGCTCTGAGAGACTGCTGCACAGAGACAGTGGGAAAAGGTCAATATATAAGAGTGTGGTGAAGGGGAAGTTCAATGCTATCAAGCACTTACTTTGGAAAAGGTTTTCTGCTAGTCATCAGGAGCTGATGTCATCATGAAGAGATTTAGTGATTTTCTAGGTATGAAGAGATACAAGAATTGGGATCGTGAAATCTGTTCCTGAAAATATCTGTTTAAAGATTTGTTCTGCCAAAATGGCCACTTTGCAGTTTTTCTCATTATAAAATGTGTATTTCTTCATCTTCATAATGATTGCATATTCATCATACTGTCTTATATACAATGATAGAGAGACTTGGTTAGGATGTGAGCAAACAAGGAAAGAGTGAAGAAAGGAAGACCTCTTGTCACAGAGTCTGGGAATTCAACATCCCACTGTCTGCTTTAGGTAGATCAGCTCTCATTCTGGAGTTTCAGAAGCTGGGCATGTCCATGCTCACCAGAGAAAGCTGTGTCAGTGTGGGCCCTGCCATTTTATTCCTCCAGGACCCATGTGTTTATGATTGAACTCACTCCACAATTGTCTTCCAAGGGGGCTGAGTCTTCAGTCACAATAATAATTCCAAGGCCAAGCTACAGAGTTCTTAGCTATTGATTGTGCTGTCTTAAACAGTTGAGTAATTTCCCTTGGGCCTGGCAGGTGAGTGGTTGCTTTCCTGATTGAGGTCAGTGGAGGAACCGCCTGACAAGCAGGCATCTGAGATAAGCCTGGTTGCTCACTGGAGCACATCACTTCTGGGGCAGAGGCTCCTGAGGACCTGCAGACTTTCTGGCATCAGAGAATCTCAGCAGTCAAGAGTCCAGCACTCCGAGAAAGCACTCACGCTACTAAGGGATCCTGGGGGCTGGGCTCTGTATGGCTGTGTACTTTGCATTCACACGACTGAGAATTAAGCTGTGATTGCCGATTCGGGAGTAAGCAGTGAGCTGTGACTTGGGGTGACTCAAGGTCACTATGCAAGTGATGGCACCCCAAAGCAGGGGACACTGAGCTGGTGGGCTGGCTCAGGGTCACCAACAATAGTGTGATAGCTGAGGGCCATTCTTCTCCACTTCTGAGAAGGGGGTCTAGACCCTCAAGAAGACTCAGTTCAACTGAACACTGTCTAAAGAGCAAAAGGTAATTGTCAACACACACACTCACACACACTCAGAAGTCAGGAAAGATGGTCTCTGTCAGCATGATTCACAATCCTGAGATGGGAAGACCATCCCAGGTTATGGGAGTGGGTGCTAAATGGTATCGCAAGTGTCCTTATAAGAGAAGAAGTAGAGGAAGAGTTCCACACACACAAAGGGGAGGTGATGTGAAGACAGGAGCAGAGATGAGAGTCATGTGGCCCCAAGCCAAGGAATGGCAGCAGACACCATCAGAATCCCACCAGCATCTAGGAGAGGCAGGAACAGGTTTCCCCCTAGAGCCTCCAGAGCAAGAACGTTCCTGTGAACACTTTCATTTTGGCCCAGTGACATGGACCATCTCAGACTTGTGGCCATCAGAAGCATGAGAAAACAAATTCCTAATGTTTTTAGCCCCCTGAGTTGTGATAATTTGCTATAACAGCCACAGTAAACTAATATAGATTATTATCTAATACAAATGCATTCACCCACACACACCAGTGACTGAAGCCATTGAATTAAAAGATGCTTGCTGTTTGGAAGAAAAACTATAGCAAACCTACACAGCATATCAAAAAGCAGAAACATCACTTTGCCAACAAAGGTCCATATAGTCAAAGCTATGGTTTTTTGAGTAGTCATGTACGGAAGTGAGAGTTGGACCATAAAGAAGGCTGAGTGCTGAAGAACTGATGCTTTTGAACTGCAGCGTTGGAGAAGACTCTTGAGAGTCCCTGGACAGCAAGGAGATCAAACCAATAAATTCTAAAGGAAATCAGTCCTGAACATTCATTGGAAGAACTGATGCTGAAGCTGAAGCTCCAAAACTTTGGGCACCTGATGCAAAAAGCCAACACATTGGAAGAGACCCTGATATTGGGAAAAATTGATGGCAAGAGGAGAAGGGGATGACAGAGGATTAGAGGTTTTGAGAAAACTCTGGGAGATGTTGAAGGACAGGGAAGCCTGGTGTGCTGCAGTCCATGGGGTCGCAAAGAGTCAGATATGACTTAGCAACTCAACAACAGCAACACACACAAAGCCTGGTTTCAGAAAGAAACTGGACTAATAAGTCATAGTTGGGAATACTATGACCCTGGCATGGTGGTTGAATGTGCTCCTAAATGCATCACCCAGAAATCACGGTGCTCCTTGTTTGCAGTAAAGATGAACATGGTGAAGGAGTGAGCGTGAGTGAGTTGTGTCATGGGGGTTCTACTAACAGAGCCCTCCAAATATGCATGAAGGCATTTTTGCTTGCCATCGACTTGTTAATGTTTTCACCTCCTAAAAATATTTTTAGTTGTTTCCTTTTTAAACATTTAGTGCTGACTTCCTAGTACAGCACTTTATATGTGCATTGTACATTTTAAATTATTTCTTCTCATCTTGTGTACTGTATTTAAGATTATCAGGAATTTTAGGAGATGGAAGGAAACTGGAGAGTTTTGCAAGCTCAGTGTATCTGTTTTAGATCCTCCTTGTTGGACATATGGACTGAGTTTTCCAGATCTGCCCCTGTCCTTGGCCTCTGACCTCTCTTGGTTGCCATGTGGCCTCCCAGGGCAATTTGAAGACCATGTTAGAAGGGCTGGTAAAGTCTCCAGTGCTGTAGTACTGGCTGATTATATTGTGTTCAGCTGTTTTCAGGAGGAGACTCTCTCTACTTGCACAGACAGCCTGCTAGAAGGCACACTTTATCAAATTATGAATGTTTCCTGTGTCACCCTCAACTGTCAACCTCATTTTGATACTTAGTTCTCAAATTTGTAAACTGTTTCTTTCTCTCCTGAGCTTTCCTGCCTGCTTCCTTTTCTCAGATTCCAAAGGAATCTCTTTCAAATATAATTATAAAATCTAGTATTGTAAAGCCTTAGCCAAAATGTCTGGATTCTAGTTAGGCCATCTGATTTAGGTTAGAAGGTATGTGCCTATAGCTGATTCATATTGACATATAGCAAAAACTATCACACTATTATAAAGAAATTATCCTCCAATTAAAGTAAATAAATTTTTTTAAAAAATGGAAAAAAAGAAAGACAGCTTCTCTAGTAACTCAGAGGTAAAGAATCTGCTTGCCAATGCAGGAGACTCAGGTTTGATCCCTGGGTCAGGAAGATTTCCTGGGAGAAGGGAATGGGAGCCCTCTCTAGTATTCTTGCCTGGGAAATCTCACAAACAGAGGAGCCTGGTAGGCTACAGTGCATGGGATCACAAAAGAGACAGACACAACTTAGCGAATAACAACAATCAAGAAAGCATGCTTGTCATATTGGTAGATGGATTATAGCTGTGAAGGAAGACTCACTCAGAGCTCCAAGTCGTTGTTATCGACCAAAGCCTAACAAAAGACAAGGGCAGGTAATAACACCAGACACCACAATTAGTGCACAAGAAGTTAGCAAATGCCTTAGCAGCATGCCATACTCAACTCCCTACTGCACTCGGGTGAAGGCTTATCTTTTTTTTTTTCCTACAACTTGTTTAAAATATATGTGGCTTACTTCTTTCTAAGAAAAAACTTGTTAGGGTTTGAACATGAGGAGATATTGATTTCTTCTAATAACTGCCTCCAGACATACCATGTTGAAGCGTTCCTTTTCTTGAGGCCATATTTTAAAACTTCCAATAAATTTTTATTATTGCAGATGTCTTGCTTCATTTTTGAAGACTCATTTTTGTTCTTTCTAAAAACTTAAATCACTAACCTTTAAATATTGTATAAAAATTTTATAAATGTTTAAAAGAGATACAAAAATTTAAATTAAATTACAAATTTCATTCAACATTTTCCCCCATGACCACAGCATTGGCGAGATCTGACTATACAGTTATGTTTTTTTTTGGCAGAGGGACATGGTTTGCTTTTTCTGAATCTTTTCCCCTTTCTAGTTGCTAGATCCTCCAGTGTCTTGAGAATAATAAATATCTCCTTACTTAACTAGGAGAGGTTGCTGCTGTCTCCCTAGTTGACCAGAGCTGCTCACTTGGATTATCGTCATTAGGAGAGGACAATTGCTCCAACCCACCCTGCTCAAGCTGGGCTCAAGTCTTTTAAGCTTTTCTGTGCACTGATGGTTCACTCTTGAGTTGGGCTCCTCTGCTGTTAACCTCCAGCAGGCACATTCACATGGGCTTCCTCTGCCTGTGCCTCTTTGCTTCCCTTGCTTGGTTTCCCAGAAAACTGTGAATCTCATCTTCCCTCTGCAGCAATCTCTAGGCAAAAATACATGAGATCCATCATCCTCACCTCCTGGAAACCCCAAAGAGCCCTGACTCCCCTCTTTACTTGGCAGTCCCTGGGATGCCATGTCACTCCAGTGAAATTACCCTGGAGGATGGGACCATTTAATAAGTCCCTAAAAAGACATCTAATTAAAAGGGAAAATATCCATTCTTTTTTTTTTTTTTTTTCAGGCAGTGTCAAAAATGAGGATTCTCTTGACACATCTATCTCCTTGGGTTTTGGGAAACAAAGCATCCTGCTTTCTTGGCAAACTGCACTTTCTGAAACAGACTGCCTTTCTAGAGTTTGTCATACTGACAGCAGTAAGTCAGACAGAAAAAGAGAAGCATTGTATAATATCATTTATATGGGGAATCTAAAAATGAAATGATACTGATGAACTTATTACAAAACAGAAACAGACTCACAGACTTAGAGAAGGAACTCATGGTTATCACGGGGGAAGGATAGGAGGAAGGGATGGTTAGGGAGTTTGGGATGGACATGTACACACTGCTATATTTAAAATGGGTAACCAACAAGGACCTATTGTATAGCATGGGGAACTCTGCTCAATGTTATGTGGTAGCGGGATGGGAGGGGAATTTGGGAGGGGGGTACATGAAAGATAATATACATGGGATACATGTACATTATGTGTACGGCTGAATCTGTTTGCTGTGCGCCTGAAACTGTCAACATTGTTAATCGGCTACCTTGTTGTTGTCATCAAGTCATGTCCGACTCTTTGAGACCCCGTGGATTGCAGTATGCCAAGCCTCCCTATCTCTCACCATCTCTCAGAGTTTGCCCAAGTTCATGTCCATCGAATTGGTGATGCCATCCAACCAGCTGAGTATAACTGGCTACACTCCAATATAAAATAAAAAGTTAAAAAATAATAAAATAAACAGACTGCCTTCTCCCCTTTATGCAGTCATAAAATCCCTTAAGAAAGCCAGCTCCAACAGGGGTCTCTCTAGTTACCCTTTCGGGAGGCAGCTGACTTTAACACAGGAGCCTCCTTGAATTTGGTACTGGAACCATAGAATGACTTTTGTTCAGAACTTTGAGTTACTGAAACTTTAAACAACATGAAGAATTCCAGACAACATTCTATGTGTACATATATCATAAACTGCCAAAGGCATTTCTAAAATTGTTCCTTTTATAATAAAGCCAACTTCCTTTAAGCAGCAATGTGTAATACCTGAGAGTTCCAGGCAGTCACACAGCTGTCTCTGAAAGCGGGACCCTGGGACTCTCACCAGCACCTTGTTCAGAGGCCACTCTCCCTGCTGGCTGGGCCCCGGCGTCAGAGGATTACCAGGCTCTGTGAGAGGAGTACTGCTCTATGTCTGCCACCATTTCAACATATGTTCAACACTGATTTCATAGTGACCATTTATACTTTCCAGACTCTGTCCATGAATATGAGTGAGAAAGGCGTTTTGATGACGCACAAGATATTACAATTCACCAAGTATCTGAATCAAGCATGCAAGAAAATGTGCAAAACCAGAAAAGAATACTCGCAAGCTCTGATTTCTAAAACAATCAAGTAATGATATTTCCATAGTGATTCTTATTTTTTAACTTTTAAAAATATTTATTTATTCGGGTCTTATTAAGTTCCAGTGCACAGGATGTAGAAAGTACACACTCAGTAGTTGTAATGTGTGGGTTTAGTTGCCCCATAACACGTGGGATCTTAGTTCCCTGATCAGAGATGGAACCTGTGCCCCCTGCATTGGAAAGTGGATTCTTAACCACTGGACCACCAGCGATGTTCCTCCATAATAATTTTCAGAGCATGATAATTTGGGTACCTAAATAATATAATAGAAATATAATAAATAGAAATAAGCAGGTATGTGTGTGCTAGTCACTCAGTTGTGTCCAACTCTTTGAGAGTCCATGGACTGTAGCCCTTCAGGCTCCTCTGTCCATGAAATTTACCAGGCAAGAATACTGGGACTGGTAGCCATTCCCGTCTCCAGGGGATCTTCTCAACCCAGGAATTGAACCCAGGTGTCTTGCACTGCAGACAGATTCTTTACCATCTGAGCCACCTGAGAAGCCTACATATTATTAAAGATTTTGTTCTCTTGGCAGTCAACGAAATAAAAATTATTTCCTTTATTTTTCTTTCTTTTGATTTTGATTATTTCTTTTGGCTACCACCAATTTGATCTGAGACCTGTTTTTGTAACTACTTAAATCAAAACATGCAGGCTGTAGCATCATCTCTAGTTTTTCCATTAACATCATTTTAAAGGGCTTTAGGGTCAGACGTGCTTCAAAAAGGCTGACTTGTGGAAGTAAGACACTCCCTCTAGTGGATAAAGAGAGAGAAGAAAGTATTTGATTTCTTGATTTGAGGATTAGTTACAATTTCAATTTCTGATCACTAACTGCTTTTTGGCTTAGTTTTTCCCTAAGAAGCTACACTCCGTTATGTTCCATTTACCAAGACTCCACCAAGCAGTCTCTGCATCCTTTTTATGTCATTCAGCCAACAAATATTTATTAAATGTTCTCCATGTGTGAACACAGTTCTAAGTACTAGAGATACAGCAGTGAATGAACAAAATGATTGAAAATTCTGTCATTGAGGAACTTAAATAGATATTAGGTGACTTCTCTGGTGGTCCAGTGACTAAGACTCTGTGATCCCAATGCAAGAGGCCAGCTTCAGCCCCTGGTCAGGGAACTAGATCCCACATACAGCAACTAAAGAACCCATGTGCTGTAGCGAATACCAATGCAGCAAAAAAAAAAAAAAAAAAAAAAATTATTAAATAATGTTAAATAATGTTCATTTTGTGTGTGTGTGCGTGTGTGTGTGCGCGCGCAGGCATGCGTTTCCTACATGCCAGACTTCCATACGTAGTCACTACTACTGCTGCTAAGTCGCTTCAGTCGTGTCCGACTATGTGCGATCCCATAGACAGCAGCCCACCAGGCTTCCCCGTCCCTGGGATTCTCCAGGCAAGAACACTGGAGTGGGTTGCCATTTCCTTCTCCGATGCATGAAAGTGAAAAGTGAAAGTGAAGTCGCTCAGTCGTGTCCGACTCCTAGCGACCTCATGGACTGCAGCCTACCAGGCTCCTCTGTCCATGGAATTTTCCAGGTAAGAGTACTGGAGTGGGGTGCCATTGCCTTCTCCGATATGTAGTCACTAGCAAATATTATTTAACTGAATCCTCCCTAAAACCCTACAAGGAAACTGAGAAGCTAAGAAATTTGCCAATATCACAGAGAGAGTGAGAGGTACATAGTAGCTTAGAAAACATCCCTGACCAGACCACTTAGAAACTCTGAATCAGTGGCCATTCTGATTTTCAGTATGACATCTAAAAAATATTGCCTTTCTTCTCCAACTAAGATGTATGCTTCCTGAGCAGACACTCTGCTTGTTCATCCTCATAACCCAGCACTTACAACCTGCCATGGCTGGTCCTCCAGAATAAATTGATTTATGATTTACTGATAATGAAATCAACAAACAAAAATTAAATTCAGGGACTAATCAACTCCTAAATCCTTCTCACCAGTGTACTCTACAATACCATGAACATCCAAAAAATATAAAGTGTCTAATTAAAAAGTAGTCACAACCTAAAAGTTGAAAGTTATGTTTTCTTTGGTGGAAATTGTTAGGGCCTCAAGCCTGGGAGTGTCTCAAGTAACCCTGAGAGAACTGCTTCGAGGAGGTGAGAGGAGGAGCCAGGTTACGTAGAAGTCTTACAACAAAGGGCAGGTAGTCTGAACATTAAAGATGATTGTTAATTAAAGAAAACCAAATATCCTAAGAAATCTAGCGCTTTTCTTTTGTGTATGGAAAGATGCAAGAATTTGAGCAAGAATCATCCCTTTCGTATGCATCTCATCTATCCCGGGGCCAGTAGCTCATGTTTTTAACATCCCTAGCTTCCTTGGGCTCACCGTTGGGAGTGACTGCAATCTGATGCTAGGGAGATTGCAGGTTCTCCTTCCTGAGTGCCCTTTGTTGTTCAGTCTCTCAGTTCTGCTGGACTCTTGTGACCCCATAGTCCTTCACTATCTCCCAGAGTTTGCTCAAACTCATGTCTGATGAGTCAGTGATGCTATCAAATTACCTCATCCTCTGTCACCCACCTCTCCTCTTACCCTTAATCTCTCCCAGCATCAGGGTCTTTTCCAATGAATCAGGTCGTTTCTAGTGATTCAGCTCTTCGCAGCAGGTGGCCAAAGTATTGGAGCTTCAACTTCAGCATCAGTCCTTCCAAGGAATATTCAGTGTGTTTCCTTTAGGATTGACTGGTTTAATCTCCTTGCTGTCCAAGGGACTCTCAAGAGTCTTTTCCAGCACCACAGTTCAAAAGCATCAATTCTTCAGCACTCAGCCTTCTTTATGGGCCAACTCTCACATCCATACATGACCGCTGGAAAAACCATAGCTTTGACTAGACGGACGTTTATTGGCAAAGTAATGTCTTGGCTTTTTAATATGCTGTCTTGGTTTGTCACAGCTTTTCTTCCAAGGAGCAAGCATCTTTTAATTTCATGGCTGCAATTATTGTCTGTAGTGATTTTGGAGCCCAAGAAAATAAAGTCTGCCACCATTTTCATTTTTTCCCCATCTATTTGCCAAGAAATGATAGAACCAGATGCCATGATCTTCATTTATTGAATGCTGAGCTTTAAGCCAGCTTTTTCACTCTCCTCTTTCACCTTCATTGGAAGGCTCTTTAGTTTTTCGCTTTCTGCCATTAGAGTGGTGTCATCTGCATATCTGAGGTTATTAATATATCTTCCAGCGATCTTGATTCCAGCTTGTGCTTCATCCAACCTGGCATTTCTCATGCTGTGCTCTGTATGTCAGTTAAATAAGCAGAGTGACAATATGCAGCCTCGATGTACTCAGTTCCCAATTTTGAACCAGTTCATTGTTCCATGTCCAGTCCTAACTGTTGCTTCTTGACCTGCAAACAGGTTTCTCTGGAAGCAGGTAAAATGGTCTGGTATTCTTATGTCTTGAAGAATTTTCCACAGTTCTCTATGATCCATACAGTCAAGGCTTTAACATAGTTAATGAAGCAGAAATACATATTTTTCTGGAATTGCTTTGCTTTTTCTATGATCCAACAGATGTTGGCACTTTGATCTCTGGCTCCTCTGCTTTTTCTAAATCCAGCTTGTACATCTGGACATTCTTGGTTCACGTATTGTTTAAGCCTAGCTTGAAGGATTTTGAGCATTACTTTGCTAGCGTGTGAAATGAGTGCAATTGTGTGGTAGTTTGAACTTTCTTTGGCACTGCCTTTCTTTGGGATTTGAAAGAAAACCGACCTTTTTCAGTCCTGTGGCCACTGCTGAGTTTTCCGAATTTGCTGGCATCTTGACTGCATCACTTTCACAGCATCATCTTTTAGGATTTGAAATAGCTCAACTGGAATTCCATCATATATACTAGCTTTGTTGGTATTAATTCTTCCTCAGGCCTGCTTGACTTCACACACCAGGATGTCTGGCTCTAAGTAAATGATCACACCATCGTGGTTATGCAGGTTATTAAGACCTTTTTTGTACAATTTTTCTGTGTATTCTTGCCATCTCTTCTTACATCTTACACTACCTGAGTATTCTAGAAGGGAAGAAGAAGAGGTATATTTGGGCGCCCTTATGGCTCAGAAGGAGGAGCTACCCCACGTTCAAGGTCAGGGGCAGCGGCCGGGAGGAGCTACCCCCTGCCAGAGGCCAGGGGCAGCAGTTGGGAAGAGCTACCCCACACTAAAGGCCAAGGGCGGTGGCCGGGAGGAGCAACCCCACATCCAAGTCCAAGGAGCAGTGGCTGCGCGGGCACAGGAGGGCCGAGAGGAGCTACTCCACGTTCAAGGTCAGGAGGGGCAGTGGTGAGGAGATACCCCTCGTCCAAGGTAAGGAGCAGCGGCTGCGCTTTGCTGGAGCAGCCATGAAGAGATACCCCACATCCAAGGTAAGAGAAACCCAAGTAAGATGGTAGGTGTTGCAAGAGGGCATCAGAGGGCAGACACACTGAAACCATAATCACAGAAAACTAGTCAATCTGATCACACGGACCACAGCCTTTTCTAACTCAATGAAACTAAGCCTTGCCCTGTGGGGCCACCCAAGATGGGCAGGTCATGGTGGAGAGGTCTGACAGAATGTGGTCCACTGGAGAAGGAAATGGCAAAGCACTTCAGTATTCTTGCCTTGAGAACCCCATGAACAGTATGAAAAGGCAAAATGATAGGATACTGAAAGAGGAAATCCCCAGGTCGGTAGATGCCCAATATGCTACTGGAGGTCAGTGGAGAAATAACTCCAGAAAGAATGAAGGGATGGAGCCAAAGCAAAAACAATACCCAGTTGTGGATGTGACTGGTGATAGAAGCAAGGTCTGATGCTGTAAAGACCAATATTGCATAGGAACGTGGAATGTCAGGTCCATGAATCAAGGCAAATTGGAAGTTGTCAAACAGGAGATGGCAAGAGTGAACATTGACGTTCTAGGAATCAGCGAACTCAAATGGACTGGAATGGGTGAATTTAACTCAGATGACCATTATATCTACTACTGCAGGCAGGAATCCCTTAGAAGAAGTGGAGTAGCCATCATGGTCAACAGAAGAGTCCAAAATGCAGTACTTGGATGCAATCTCAAAAACGACAGAATGATCTCTGTTCATTTTCAAGGCAAACCATTCAATATCACAGTGATCCAAGTCTATGCCCCACCCAGTAACGCTGAAGAAGCTGAAGTTGAACGGTTCTATGAAGACCTATAAGACCTTTTAGAACTAACACCCCCAAAAGATGTCCTTTTCATTATAGGGGACTGGAATGCAAAAGTAGGAAGTCAAGAAACACTTGGAGTAACAGGCAAATTTGGCCTTGGAATACGGAATGAAGCAGGACAAAGACTAATAGAGTTTTGCCAAGAGAACGCACTGGTCATAGCAAACACCCTCTTCCAAGAACACAAGAGAAGACTCTATGCATGGAAATCACCAGATGGTCAACACCCAAATCAGATTGATTATATTCTTTGCAGCCAAAGATGGAGAAGCTCTGTACAGTCAACAAAAACAAGACCGGGAGCTGACTGTGACTCAGATCATGAGCTCCTTATTGCCAAATTCAGACTTAAATTGAAGAAAGTAGGGAAAACCACTAGACCATTCAGATATGACCTAAATCAAATACCTTATGATTATACAGAGGAAGTGAGAAATAGATTTAAGGGACTAGATCTGATAGATAGAGTGCCTGATGAACTATGGACGGAGGTTCATGACATTGTACAGGAGACAGGGATCAAGACCACCCTCATGGAAAAGAAATGCAAAAAAGTGAAATGGTTGTCTGGGGAGGCCTTACAAATAGCTGTGAAAAGAAGAGAAGCAAAAAGCAAAAGAGAAAAGGAAAGATATAAGCATCTGAATGCAGAGTTCCAAAGAATAGCAAGAAGAGATAAGAAAGCCTTCCTCAGCGATCAATGCAAAGAAATAGAGGAAAACAACAGAATGGGAAAGACTAGAGACCTCTTCAAGAAAGTTAGAGATACCAAGGGAACATTTCATGCAAAGATGGGCTCGATAAAGGACGGAAATGGTATGGACCTAACAGAAGCAGAAGATATTAAGAAGAGGTGGCAAGAATACAAAGAAGAACTGTACAAAAAAGATCTTCATGACCCAGATAATCACGATGGTGTGATCACTCACCTAGAGCCAGACATCCTGGAATGTGAAGTCAAGTGGGCCTTAGAAAGCATGGCTATGAACAAAGCTAGTGGAGGTGATGGAATTCCAGTTGAGCCATTTCAAATCCTGAAAGATGATGCTATGAAAGTGCTGCACTCAATATGCCAGCAAATTTGGAAAACTCACCGGTGGCCACAGGACTGGAAAAGGGCAGTTTTCATTCCAATCCCAAAGAAAGACAATGCCAAAGAATGCTCAAACTACCGCACAGTTGCACTCATCTCACATGCTAGTAAAGTTATGCTCAAAATTCTCCAAGCTAGGCTTCAGCAATATGTGAACCATGAACTCCCACATGTTCAAGCTGGTTTTAGCAAAGGCAGAGGAACCAGAGATCAAATTGCCAACATCTGCTCGTCCTGGGTGTTCTTTGGAAGGAATGATGCTAAAGCTGAAACTCTAGTACTTTGGCCACCTCATGCGAAGAGTTGACTCATTGGAAAAGACTCTGATGCTGGGACGGATTGGGGGCAGAAGAAGGGGACGACAGAGGATGAGATGGCTGGATGGCATCACCGACTTGATGGACGTGAGTTTAAGTGAACTCCAGGAGTTGGTGATTGACAGGGAGGTCTGGTGTGCTGCAATTCATGGGGTCGCAAAGAGTCAGACACGACTGAGTGAGTGAACTAACTAACTATGGCTCAGAAATTCACATTGAAGAGCTGATTGATGACTATGACATCCTTGTTTACTGATATGGCAGGAAATGTTCCATTTCTCAGAAGTAACTCCTAACTGGTTGACTCAACTGAAGTATTTTAGAATTATACAGTCTTTCTATTTTTTTAAACAGTAGGTGAAAGAAACAAAATTTAAAATGAACAAGATCTGATTCTTCAGAAGAGTTAAAACCTAGAAACAGAGTCTCACTTGCCACTTTTCCTGAATTTTGCAATTAGAGGAGACAGGAAAAAAGCCAAAGCAACATTCACTCTGGGCTAAATGATTTCCTTAAAGAGCTAGCCAAGCTTTGAGGATAGAGAGCAGAGGATGGACAGAGGTGAGCTGTCCCTTCTCATGTGCTGTGCTGTTAGTGGGACTTAATGCCTATAAAGGTGCTTCTTTCCATGGTGCTAGTCTGCTATTTATTTTGTAGTAATTATATCCTCAATTATATGCCTTGTACTAGTATTTGCCAATCACCAAGTAACTTTCCAGGTGGCACAATGGTAAAGAATCCACATGCCAGTGCAGGAGATGTGGGTTCAGTCCCTGGGTCAGGAAGATCCCCTGGAGTAGGAAATGGCAATACACTCCAGGATTCTTGCCTGGAAAGTTCCATGAACAGAAGAGCCAGGCAGGCTACAGTCCATGGGGTCACAAAGAGTCGGACATGACTGAGCACACACACACACACACACACACACACACACACAAGTGATTTAAAAGCATAACTTTCTTTCAAATCTATTAACCTTTGTGTGTCTGAAGGTCATTAGCAGCATTCTGGTCTAAGTTGCCCATGGCAGAACAGTAAATATTATAAGAATACTCTTGCCATGTGATGTGCTTCTGACTTGAATAAATGTTTGCTGAGGTTGTATAGCTCTCGGCTCAGGTAATTACTTGGTAATGATGCAGGATCCAGGGCTGGGACAAGCAGGAAAAATTACTATGTGAAGGAAGAGCTTGCAGGGTGGATCTCTCAACCTTCGCTTTAAGTTTGTACTTTAAAGAGGAATCACCAGTGTCTGCACCTATTACACAAGTCATAGTAAACCAAACTGAAAGGAGAAAACTGAAGGGAGATGATTTCAATCTGATAGTTATTAAAACAACAACAAAAACAAAAACCAACCCAGGGGAATCCTGAATATCACAAATCAAGAGACCTAAGCTGTCATCCAATCTTTATTAAAATCCTGGGGTGGCTCTTTCCTCCTTTTAAAGTCTTTTGTGTGTGTGGAGCTCTGTATGTAACCCAGCAGGACCCAATGGGGCCTTCTCAGCACAGACCCCTCCCCCCTATACTCTGCTTTAGCTCCTCTGAAGAACCTAGATAAGAGTTTCTGATGCATATTTCCTGAGTTTTATAGATACTAAAACCAGCACCAAATGGAAGAAATTAACTACTTGATGATCATCGTCAGACTTTCTGGCACCTAAGGACTTACCACCAACAAATCAGAGAATTGTGCAGGAGCTGATCGAGATGCCCCTCCCTCACCTTGCCTTTAAAAATGCTTTGCTAAAACTTTCTGGCAGTTGGGTTGTTTATTCTTTGCTTTGTTTAGCTCAAGCTCCCCATTCTCCTTGATTAGCCCTGCAATAAATCTTTCTCTGTTTCAAACTACAATAACAGTTTTAAGTTTATTTCTGCGTATAATGTTAGAGAATGTTCTAATCTCATTCTTTTACATGTCAGTTCAGTTCAGTTCAGTTGCTCAGTTGTGTCTGACTCTTTGCGACCCCATGAATCACAGCACACCAGGCCTCCCTGTCCATCACCAACTCCCGGAGTTCACTCAAACACACGTCCATCAAGTCAGTGATGCCATCCACCCATCTCATCTCTGTCGTCCCCTTCTTCTGCCCCCAATCCGTCCCAGCATAAGTCTTTTCCAATGAGTCAACTCTTCGCATGAGGTAGCCAAAGTACTGGAGTTTCAGCTTTAGCATCATTCCTTCCAAAGAAATCCCAGGGCTGATCTCCTTCAGAATGGACTGGGTGGATCTCCTTGCAGTCCAAGGGACTCTCAAGAGTCTTCTCCAACACCACAGTTCAAAAGCATCAATTCTTTGGCGTTCAGCCTTCTTCACAGTCCAACTCTCACATCCATACATGACCACTGGAAAAACCATAGCCTTGACCAGACGGACCTTTGTTGGCAAAGTAATGTCTCTGCTTTTCAATATGCTATCTATGTTGGTCATAACTTTCCTTCCAAGGAGTAAGCGTCTTTTAATTTCATGGCTGCAGTCACCATCTGCAGTGATTTTGGAGCCCCCAAAAATAAAGTCTGACACTATTTCCACTGTTTCCCCATCTATTTCCCATGAAGTAATGGGACCGGATGCCATGATCTTCATTTTCTGAATGTGCTGTTCAGTTTTCCTAGCACCACTTATTAAAGAGACTGTCTTATCTTCATTGTGTATTCTTGTCTTCTTTGGTTTTAAAATGTTATCTAGTTAATCTTATCCTCAGAATTTATTCTTGAAGAATTACATCGTCCTCAGGGCTTGAATTGTGATTGAGGGAGGAGACAAAGGGAGAGAGAATGGAAGGAACTGAGCTCCTCCTTATTATGGAAATTGCTCTTTGTTAAGAGCTCTGTTCGTTTTTAGTGGAATCAAATCATCAAAGCTCTCAATGTGGTGAAATTCCCAATATATATGAACTTTGCTTGGTCAAGTAAAGTTTTCTTCCTTCCAATGTTGTGGAAAGAGAGACACACATTTTATTTATTTTTCATATCTTACAGTTTATCATACTGAAACCGTTTATGTCAGATTGGAACTTGAACCCACGCACTGGGACTTCAGCCCAGACAAAACTCAGTCTGGGACTTGAACCTGCATGGCTGGGACTCAAATCCAGCCCAAACCCGCAGTCTTTCAACTGAGATCACAGACTGATTTCAGGACCAAATGAAGCTCAGGTTCTTGATATCTCATTGCAAAAAGAATTCAGTGAGAGACTAATTGATAGGTAAGAAGTATATTTATTCAGAGAGAAACATAATTCACTTACCGAGTGTGGGCCATCACAGAAGACAAATGTGGCCTCAAAACATGTTGCGGTTAGCTTTTATAGGCTGGGTAATTTCATAGGTTTATAAGTGAAAGAAAGAAAGTGAAAGTCGCTCAGCTGTGTCCGACTCTTTGCAACCCCATGGACTGTAGCCCGCCAGGCTCCTCTGTCCATGGGATTCTGCAGGCAGGAATACTGGGGTGGGTTGCCATGCCCTCCTCCAGGGGATCTTTCCAACCTAGGGATCGAATGCAGGTCTCCCAACAGAGATTTTCAGGAACTGAGCCAGTGATCACTTTTTGGTCTTTGTTGGTCCGCCATGGAACTATCATGGTGCCTCAAGGTGTGTCATTTAGCTTACTAATCAAGATTGCTGGGAGAAATATCAAAAACCTCAGATATGCAGATGACACCATCCTTATGGCAGAAAGTGAAGAACTAAAGAGACTCTTGATGAAAGTGAAAGAGGAGAGTGAAAAAGTTGGCTTAAAGCTCAACATTCAGAAAATGAAGATCATGGCATCTGGTCCCATCACTTCATGGCAAATAGATGGGGAAACAGTGGAAACAGTGGAAACAGTGGCTGACTTTATTTTTCTGAGCTCCAAAATCACTGCAGATGGTGATTGCAGCCATGAAATTAAAAGATGCTTACTCCTTGGAAGGAAAGTTATGACCAATCTAGACAGCATATTCAAAAGCAGAGACATTACTTTGTCAACAAAGGTCCATCTAGTCAAGGCTATGGTTTTTCCAGTGGTCATGTATGGATGTGAGAGTTGGACTGTGAAGAAGGCTGAGCGCCAAAGAATTGATGCTTGTGAACTGTGGTGTTGGAGAAGACTCTTGAGAGTCCCTTGGACTGCAAGGGGATCCAACCAGTTCATCCTAAAGGAGATCAATCCTGGGTGTTCATTGGAAGGACTGTTGTTGAAGCTGAAATTCCATTACTATGGCCACCTGATGCAAAGAGCTGACTCATTGGGAAAGACCCTGATGCTGGGAAAGATTGAAGGCAGGAGGAGAAGGGGACGACAGAGGATAAGATGGCTGGATGGCATCACTGACTCAATGGACATGGGTTTGGGTGAACTCCGGGAGTTAGTGATGAACAGGGAGGCCTGGCGTGCTGCAGTTCATGGGGTCGCAGAGTCGGACACAACTGAGTGATGGAACTGAACTGAACTGAATGTGTTACAGTGAGCATGTACTAAGGATCAGGGTTTCCCTTGTGACTCAGGTGGTAAAGGATTTGCCTGCAATACAAGAGACCTGGTGTTTGATCCCTGGGTTGGGAAGATCACCTCGAAAAGGGAATGGCTACCCACTCTAGTATTCTTCCCTGGAGAACCCATGAACAGAGAAACCTGACAAGCTACAGTCCATGGGGTCGCAAAGAGTTGGACAAGACTGAGTGACTAAGCACACACATACTGAGGCTCAGGGTCTAGTTGAAGTAGACTTGTCTGCCATCTTGGACCCATTTGATTCTAATCAGTTGGTGCTATGCATTCTGGGTATCATTCTCTCAAAAGTTGTGCCCTGCTCCCGTACCTCTTGTTTTAACCTTGAATCTGAAGTGAATCTGTAAGACTTTGGGGGTGGTTGGGGATGCTTCTGAGATGTTTTGTTCTGTCTTCTTTTTTAAATAAATCAAGATTTGGATAGGATGGTCTTTTGTTTTTCTAGGAAAGGAACAAATTGAGCTGGTTTTCCACAATTTATTATTTGCAAATGTACCTAAAGTTACTGCTCTCAAACCTGGGTACAAAATGACGTAACGGTACTATCAGGTATTGAGATTTCATTCACTTGTTCAGTAAATACCTGTAGAGGACTTGGTGTTTGCCAAACACTGAGACAGATCACGAGAATACAAGAGTAACCAAGACTGCCTCCGTGGTTTTTCAGTCTTTATAGACAACAAAAGAGGCCATAATAACACACTGTGTGCTAAATATGTAGTCTGAATGAGGAAATGCAAAAAACTCAAGAGAAGAAACAAAAAACAAAATCATACTTGGGTGGTCAGGGAAGGCTTCTTGGAGGAATTTGTACGTTGGCCAAGACCTAAAAAAAGTAGAAGTTACACATGTGAAGGTGGGTTAACCATAGGTTAAGATGGGAGGTGGGAGAGAATGCTATGAACAACCATGAAAAATTTCAGCTTGTTGTGAACATTGATGAGACAAGATGTTGCTGAAGATGAAAGAAATCCAGTCTGAGCTCTACATGTTACATGTGGGACAGGTAGTGAAAGGGTTGAGAGACCAGGAGAGGTGAACCAGATCTTGAATGCTTTTCTAATCAGTATTGAGGAGTCTAAACTGCATTCTAAGAGAACTGGGGGCCCATTAGGAAAAGTGGGTATCTGACACTGTCTAAGCACCCCAGCTTTTCAGGGCTGGCTTTCCATAAGCTTCCTAAGAAAGGTAAGCAGGGCATTAGGAAATTTTTTTTATTAATGTCAGTTTTTTGACAAGACATTGAAATCTGTTGGTAAAAAAGTATTCTCGAGTATTTCTTTTTATACATGTTTATAATTAGTGAACCCCCTTTTAAAGTTAAAGCTGAAAAGACAACTAAAATCCAGGCCATAGTGTATATATATATAGGATATCCATGGTGCTGCTTAAGGGAATATGAGTTGATCCACAATACAGTGATTCAATTTATGGGAAAATCCCCTTGGTTTTAATACTATATTATTAAACTCAATTATTGGCTAATAAGGTTATTTGAAGGAAAAAAACAATGTTTCAGAGATGAAAATGCTTAACATTAGACGATTCTCTGTGTGTAGTTTGCCATCTGGTGTTGATTTGTGGAAATAAGAAAGGCTAGTACAATAATTTTCAAATCATGCTCACTAGGTGGCTAAGGGATGACTCAAAGCAACATTTCAATTCTAAGACATCAAATTATGTCATGAAACTCTGAGGTTTGTGGAGCTGGGAGAGTGTGTGGGTGGATGAGGTGGCTACTTCTAACAAATTGTTGCTTCTGGGAAGCAGTACAGTGTAGGAAACAGTTCCCAGTTCTGGCCACTCTGAGAATCACCTAGGAAATTTTTTTAAAATGCGGATGGCCAGGTCACTCTCCAGGTCTGTAAATCAGATTCACTCAGTGAGACCCACGGTGATCCTAACATGCAGCCAGGGAGATGACCACTGGGTAGTGGGATTTAATGATGATCCCGAGTTCAGCCTGAGGGCTGACCTCTCCCTGAGAACTACCAGATTTCTTATGCAGTCAGTTATCCCCAGTCATTGGGAAAGACCCTGATGCTGGGAAAGATTGAAGGCAGGAAGAGAAGGGGATGGCAGAGGATGAAATGGTTGGATGGCATCACCGACTTGATGGACATGAGTCTGAGCAAGCTCCAGGAGATAGTGAAGGACAGGGAAGCCTGGTGTGCTGCAGTCCTTGGAGTTGCAAAGAGTCAGACACGACTTTAGCAACTGAACAACAAATCATTCCTAATTTCTGTCCTATTTGTATTGCTGATTGGGTTCAAAATGCTTAATTCCCTAGCAAATTTCACTTGTCCTGCTTGGGTGAGACGTCATCTCGTGAATTCATCAGGGGGCAGAACCATATCATTTACAGACATGGTAACAGGAGGGACAGCCCTGTGTGTCGGGGGGCAGTTCCCAGTGAAAGGGGAACTACTGTGACTTAAGAGATGTTTTTACATTTATAAAAAACAAAACAAAACAGTATTACTGTAATAATGTTGGGCAGAAAGAATATCATCTGAAAATTCTCAGAGGAGTCCAGCGAAGAACAAGTATTTATTTGGCTGGAGTATTCAGTGGGAATATTGGGGTGGGGTGGCATATTGTGAAAGGCTTGGTTTTGACAAATTGGATCTGGGGGACTAGTAAAAATGACACATCAAATGTAACAGTTTCTAATTTGAGAGAATGGGGTAGGGAGAGAACATATATAGGACTGTAGCAGAAAATTCTGAGCAGAAAATTACTTTGATTAGAGATATATTGAGCTGATAAAAGTAGAGGGCATTCAGAAGGGCCCGTCCAACAAGGAGATGAGGATGAATCGGTGAGAACTCACATGGGAGATGTGGACACTAAATTAAGATTTGGATTTGGGAGTCAGCAGAATCGATGTGATGACTGAAGTCAGGGACATGAATGAGTTTCCTGAGTGACTTGATAGAATCAGGAACCAAGAATGGCTCTCTGTAGTAGCGTATTATCACAGAGGAAGACGGGTCAACAAAGAAGACTGAGAGGAAGTAGACAGCATTTGACAAATGTGATTTGAAAACACAGGATGACTGAGTCCCTTCGCTCTCCACCTGAAACTATACTGTGTGTGTGTGTTCAGTAGCTCAGACAATCACTTCAGTCACTCAGTCATGTCCGACTCTTTCCGACCCCATGGACTGCAGCACGCCAGGCCTCCCTGTCCATCACCAACTCCTGGAGTTCACCCAAACTCATGTCCATTGAGTCGGTGATGCCATCCAGCCATCTCATCCTCTGCCGTCCCCTTCTTCTCCTGCCTTCAGTCTTTCTTGGTATCAGGGTCTCTTCAAATGAGTCAGCTCTTCGCATCAGGTGGCCAAAGTATTGGAGTTTCAGCTTCAAAATCAGTTGCTCAGTCATTTCCAATTCTTTGTGACCCCATGGACAGCAGCCCGCCATATACTTCTGTCCATGGGATTTCCCAAGCAAGAATACTGGAGTGGGTTGCCATGTCCTCCTTCATGGGACCTTCCCAACCCAGGGATTGAACCCGTGTCTCTGCGCTCCTGCATTAGTATGCAGATTCGTTACCACTGAGCCACCTAGGAAGCCCTATACCCCAAAATAAGAAGTTAAAAAATAAAAATAAAAACACAGAACAGGTGAGAGGGAAAACTAGAGGTGAGGGGGGAAACTCACTACAGTCAGTGAATTAATAGCATAAAAGGTTTGGCTCCTTTAAATTAAAACATTACTCGCTCATCCAGGGGGTAGATGAACCTAGAGTCTTACAGAATGAAGTAAGTCAGAAAGGAAAAAAAAAAAAAGGATATTAATGCATATACATGGTATCTAGAAAGACGGTACTGATGAACCTACCGCAGGTCAGCAGTGGAGACGCAGACACAGAGCACAGACTTGTGGACAAGGGGATGGGGTAGGAGAGGGTGGGATGGGCTGAGAGTAACATGGGAACACACGCATTACCATATGTAAAATAGACAGTGGGGATTTGTGATATGACACAGGGAGCTCAAATTGGTGCTCTGTGACAACCTAGAGGGGTGGGATGGAGTGGGAAGGGGGAGGGAAGTTCAAGAAGGAGTGGACATATGTATACCTCTGGCCAATTCATGTTGACATATGGCAGAAACCAACGCAATATTGTAAAGCAATTACTCTTCAATTAAATTTTATAAAAATTAAAAAAAATCACTGGCAACATTGTAAAGGGCAGAACCTTTGGAGTGGTAGAGGTCACCAGGTGCTTCACATCCTTATCAACCCGTGGTTCATCAAGGGTTTGTCAGAATTTGATATGTAGGCGTTATCTGAATATGCTCTGTCAAGTATTGATATTACAAACTCTGTGGGTTCCGCCTTAACTCTATGATGTATTTGATGAAAAAATTTCCTAATATTAACATGACCCAATCAGTCAATTTTCTTTATGTATAGTGCTTTTTGTGGCCTGTTTATCAGTTTTTTTATCGAGGTCAGGAAGATACTCTCTTCTGCTGTCTTCTGTATGTGCTAAGTCGATTGAGTTCAGTTCAGTTCAGTAGCTCAGTCGTGTCCTACTCTTTGCAACCCCATGAATCGCAGCACGCCAGGCCTCCCTGTCCATCACCAACTCCCGGAGTTCACTCAGACTCATGTCCGTCGAGTCAGTGATGCCATCCAGCCATCTCATCCTCTGTCGTCCCCTTCTCCTCTTGCCCCCAATCCCTCCCAGCATCAGAGTCTTTTCCAATGAGTCAACTCTTCACATGAAGTGACCAAAATACTGGAGTTTCAGCTTTAGCATCATTCCCTCCAAAGAAATCCCAGGGCTGATCTCCTTCAGAACAGACTGGTTGGATCTCCTTGCAGTCCAAGGGACTCTCAAGAGTCTTCTCCAACACCACAGTTCAAAAGCATCAATTCTTCGGCACTCAGCCTTCTTCACAGTCCAACTCTCACATCCATACATGACCACAGGAAAAACTATAGCCTTGACTAGACGAACCTTTGTTGGCAAAGTAATGTCTCTGCTTTTGAATATGCTATCTAGGTTGGTCATAACTTTCCTTCAAAGAAGTAAGCGTCTTTTAATATCATGGCTGCAGTCACCATTTGCAGTGATTTTGGAGCCCCAAAAAATAAAGTCTGACACTGTTTCCACTGTTTCCCCATCTATTTCCCATGAAGTGATGGGATGCCAGGATCTTCGTTTTCTGAATGTTGAGCTTTAAGCCAACTTTTTCACTCTCCACTTTCACTTTCATCAAGAGGCTTTTGAGTTCCTCTTCACTTTCTGCCATAAGGGTGGTGTCATCTGCATATCTGAGGTTATTGATATTTCTCCTGGCAATCTTGATTCCAGCTTGTGTTTCTTCCAGTCCAGCCTTTCTCATGATGTACTCTGCAGGGTGTTAAATAAGCAGGGTGACAATATACAGCCCCGACGTACTCCTTTTCCTATTTGGAACCAGTCTGTTGTTCCATGTCCAGTTCTAACTGCTGCTTCCTGACCTGCATACAAATATCTCAAGAGGCAGATCAGGTGGTCTGGTATTCCCATCTCTTTCAGAATTTTCCACAGTTTATTGTGATCCATACAGTCAAAGGCTTTGGCATAGTCAATAAAGCAGAAATAGATGTTTTTCTGGAACTCTCTTGCTTTTTCCATGATCCAGCGGATGTTGGCAATTTGATCTCTGGTTCCTCTGCCTTTTCTAAAACCAGCTTGAACATCAGGAAGTTCACAGTTCACGTATTGCTGAAGCCTGGCTTGGAGAATTTTGAGCATTACTTTACTAGTGTGTAAGATGAGTGCAATTGTGTGGTAGTTTGAGCATTCTTTGGCATTGCCTTTCTTTGGGATTGGAATGAAAATGCACTTTTTCCAGTCCTGTGGCCACTGCTGAGTTTTCCAAATTTGCTGGCATATTGTGACCCCATGAACTGTTGCCTGCTAGGCTCTTCTGTCCATGGGATTCTCCAGGCAAAGATATTGGAGTGGGTTTCTATTTCCTCCTGCGGGGGATCTTCCCGACCCAGGGATAGAACCTGCATATCTTATGTCTTCTGCACTGGCAGGCGGGTTCTTTACCACTAGTGCCACCTGGGAAGCCCTACCTGCTATCTTCTAGAAGCAAATGGAAGCCTTGGAAGGACTGCCATGCAACATATCTAGCCGGGAACCAGTCAGACATGAAGATTCATCTTCAATTCATTTTCAAAAGAAAACAGTACTATCAGAAAAGAACACTTGATTATGGCTGAACAAATGGAAAATAAAGAGTATTTACTGCCCTCTGGAAAATTTGTCCGTTTCAAAAAAAAAACAAAATGTTGCACAGGGAAAATGTAATCTGTAGCTAATCAGTGAATAAAAGCTCTAAGTTAGACACAGCTTATAAATTTAACATCAACAAATAAAAATAGACATCTACTGAATTAGAAAGATGGAAAGGTGGAGGTAAAAATAACTCATGGAGTTAAGAGTACAAAGTCCTCATCTTCCATACTAACAAGTTAATAGATAATTAATAAAGTAAAAAGATGTAACAGAATATGTTTATCTGTATTTATTTTTTTTAGAATGGAAGTAAATACCAAAAGAAACTACTTAAAGAGTTTCAATTCGGCATGGGGTGGAATGAGATAGAAAAATGTTGCTTTTCCTTCTGAGCTCTGTGTAGTAGTTTTTTTCTGTATAGTATTTTGAATTTTTTATTTGTATGTATTAATTAAATAGGAAAAATGTTTATTTTTCTAAATGAAGCAGGGTAAAGATAGAGGGCTATGAATTTGAAGCAAATGGAGATTATTTGAAATGATTATTTTTTCTTTCTTTAAACACTGTATCTTAGGCTCTAGATTAGATCTAGAAATAAAGGACAACTGTGTCAAAATAATAAATATCCAGGCAAACAACTGACCTAAACATTGTATACCATTTCCAGGAATAGCTACTAATTCAAACTGAATCCAGAGAACACTTCACACCTAAGTACATGATAGAAAGAATCCTTTTATTTAAAAAAGGAAGGGAGTGTTCAAGTGTGTGTATTTTATGTGTGTGTGTGTGTAAACATTTAGGAAAATTGCAAACTCTGACTATAACATATATTGTACATGTTAAGTCTAATAAATCCTGATACTCGAGAAAATATTTTCAAATTACTGTTGGATAATTTATTAATCAATCATCCTTTTTCAATGTCTAAAGAAATTTCAGTCACAAAGCATCTAACTGCATTTAAAATAAAAAGATGAAAACGAGCTACCTACTGGAAAATTACTTCAAGACATTAGAAAAGTTGGGAAAACTACAGGCAAGAACCAAGGACATATATTCAATCACAATTTCAAGTGTCTAATAGTGACAACACAAAGTCCCTGAAAAGTGGATTGACTGTACTTCTAAATTAAAATTTTATCCATGATCAGATCAGATCAGATCAGTTGCTCATTTGTGTCCGACTCTTTGTGACCCCATGAATCGCAGCACGCCAGGCCTCCCTGTCCATCACCAACTCCCGGAGTTCACTTAGACTCAGGTCCATCGAGTCAGTGATGCCATCCACCCATCTCATCCTCTGTCGTCCCCTTCTCCTCCTGCCCCCAATCCTTCCCAGCAAAAGAGTCTTTTCCAATGAGTCAACTCTTCACATGAGGTGGCCAAAGTACTGGAGTTTCAGCTTTAGCATCATTCCTTCCAAAGAAATCCCAGGGCTGATCTCCTTCAGAATGGACTGGTTGGATCTCCTTGCAGTCCAAGGGACTCTCAAGAGTCTTCTCCAACACCACAGTTCAAAAGCATCAATTCTTCGGCACTCAGCCTTCTTCACAGTCCAACTCTCACATCCATACATGACCACAGGAAAAACCATAGCCTTGACCAGACGAACCTTTGTTGGCAAAGTAATGTCTCTGCTTTTGAATATGCTATCTAGGTTGGTCATAACTTTCCTTCCAAGGAGTAAGCGTCTTTTAATTTCATGGCTGCAGTCACCATCTGTAGTGATTTTGGAGCCCAGAATTCTTAATTATAATACATTTAATTGCAAAACAGTCTGTCTTAGAATAGTGTAGTGTGAGATGCATGTGACCAATAGTATAAATATAGCAATTACAGTACTCAAATCTTAGTTTCATAGATATGTACTGTATTAGATGTGCACACCAATTAAAAGAAAAAAGCAAACCCTGTCTTGAAAATTTACAGAAGCAACTTGCTGCTAAGCTGCTGCTGCTAAGTCACTTCAGTCATGTCTGATTCTGTGCGACCCCGTAGATGGCAGCCCACCAGGATCCCCTGTCCCTGGGATACTCCAGGCAAGAACACTGGAGTGGGTTGTCATTTCCTTCTCCAATGCATGAAAGTGAAAAGTGAAAGTGAAGTCGCTCAGTCGTGTCCACCCTCAGCGACCCCATGGACTGCAGCCTTCCAGGCTTCTCTGTCCATGGGATTTTCCAGGCAAGAGTACTGGAGTGGGGTGCCATACAGAAGCACCTTACCTTTCCCTTAAATACACGGCCCACATGAACCTATATGAAAACTTAATAGTCTGCTTGCATACCAAGTGACAAGGCTAAAATTAAAAAATTAATCTTCTAAAAATATTTATGAACCAGAACAATTTTCTTTTTGAGTTTGAGAAGCCAAAGACTATTAAGGAATATTTAAAGGCCGAATAGAATCCAGTGGCAATAAAGTTAAATAAGGAGTTGGGAAGAAACAGATAGTCCAATATTAACAATGCAGTATATCTGTGTATATCTTCTTGGCAAATAGATGGGGAAACAAAGGAAACAGTGAGAGACTTTATTTTGGGGGGCTCCAAAATCACTGCATATGGTGACTGCAGTCATGAAATTAAAAGATGTTTGTTCCTTGGAAAAAAAGTTATGACCAACCTAGACAGCATATTACAAAGCAGAGACATTACTTTGCCAACAAAGGTCCGTCTAGTCAAAACTATCATTTTTTCAGTAGTCATGTATAGTTGTGAGAGTTGAACTACAAAGAAAGCTGAGTGCCAAAGAACTGATACTTTTGAACTCTGGTGTTGGAGAAGACTCTTGAGAGTTCCTTGGACTGCAAGGAGATCCAACCAGTCCATCCTAAAGGAGATCAGTCCTGAATATTCATTGGAAGGATTGATGTTGAAGCTGAAACTCCAATACTTCAGCCACCTGATGTGAAGAGCTGACTCCTTGGAAAAGACCCTAATGCTGGGAAAGATTGAAGGCAGGAGGAGAAGGGGAAAACAGGGGATGAGATGGCTGGATGGTATCACCATCACAGTGAACATAAGTTTGAGCAAAGTCTAGGAGATGGTGAAGGATGGGGAAGCCTGGCGTGCTGCAGTCCATGGGGTCACAAAGAGTCAGACACGACTGAGCGACTGAATAAACTGGTTATCTGTGTATCTGCTAGGTTCGTGTGCTCATCCAGGTGAGTCCCAACATCTTGAAAACATGAATTCTGAGTTTGGTAAAGGGTCACACAGTACTCAGCTACATCAGATATCTGAGGAAAGTGCTTTTTTGAAACCATTCTTTCTCTTTTATTTATGGACTTAAAGGTAATCCAAACAAATACAGCAATCAGTGTTTTGAAAGTTACATAAACTGCAGAAAAGGCCACAATAATAAATGATATCAGCAGGTACAGTAATTGAAATGTATCAGAATAATGAGGACTGTAGCCCAGGAGACAGAACCTCAGATAGCTCTGAGAAACTGCTCCAAAGAGGCAGTGGGAAAGGCCAGTATATATGTGATTTTGGTGAAGGGGGAGTACATGCAATCAAGCACATATTTTTTTGCTAATGGTTTCTGCTAGTCATGAGGAGCAGTCATCACCATGAGGAATTTTCGCGCTTTTCTACATATGAGCTCATAAAATCAGCTCCTGGAAATATCTAACTATCTGAAGACCTGTTCCACAAGAGCACAGTTCAGTTCAGTTGCTCAGTCATGTCCCACTCTTTGCGACCTCAGGGACTACACAGCTTGCCTCACTTCTGCTGTCCACCCTGAGCTCCTTTTCAGGCCATGTTGAAAGTCAGCAGCTGCAGCAGAGCATGAGTCAGTCCTTGTAGAGGTAGATGGCAAGTGCCCATGGTGAGTGCCAATGTGTAGTTGACACTGTGGAGAGAAGAATGGATTTCAGTTGTTAGCGATTTATCTTTTCCACCCGATGGTAATTAACTTAGATTTTGCTAAAAATACAATGGGAAGCTGCTACATGGACAGAGGAATGGACTATTCAATTGCTTTGTTATGAAAATCATAGAGCAGGATTAGAGAGGAAACAGAGAGATGATTAGAAAGCTTTTGAAGTAGTTGGGACAAAAGCTGCTGGTGCTGAGAACCAAAATGAAGGCAATGGGGAGACAGATTTGGGAACTCAGAGGGGAGTTTGGAAGTAGTAATGATCAGAGAACAAAAGAAAGGATTAAGAGGCTTCCCTGGTGGTTCAGAAGTGAAGAATCTGCCTGCAAATGCAAGAGACACGGGTTTGATCCCTGATCCAGGAAGATCCCACATGTCGCGGAGCAACTAAGCCCATGCGCCACGACTACTGAGCCTGTGCTCTAGAGCCTGAGAGCCACCACTACTGAGCCATGGCACCACAGCTACAGAAGGCTGTGCACCCTACAGCCCGTGCTCTGCATTAAAAGAAGTCCTCACACGGCAGCTAGAGTGTAGCCCCCACTCGCCACAATTAGAGAAAGCCTGCCCAGCAACGAAGACCCAGCACAGCCAAAAATAAATATATAAAAATAAAATTTTAAAAGAAAGATTAAAATTTTCACCATTTCCAGAAAGTGTCTAGGCAAAGAGAAGAGGCCAAAGAAGGGAAACAAGACAAAGACCTCTGAAAGCCAGTGTGTAAAATGCTTTGAGGTGAGTGGGAAGGATGCTGACCCAAAACGAGCCTCAGATCTCCCCAGGGACCTCTGATTGTTTTTGATCTGGTTCCTAAGTGGTCATGCTGGGAGCACTTAAAACAACCAAACACTTTCTAACACCATACACAAAAATAAACTCAAAATGGATTAAAGATCTCAACGTAAGAACAGAAACTATAAAACTCCTAGAGGAGAACATAGGCAAAACACTCTCTGACATACATCACAGCAGGATCCTCTATGACCCACCTCCCAGAATATTGGAAATAAAAGCAAAAAAAAAAAGGGGGGGGGGGACCTAATTAAACTTAAAAGCTTCTGCACAACAAAGGAAACTATTAGCAAGGTGGAAAGGCAGCCTTCAGAATAGGAGAAAATAATAGCAAATGAAGCAACTGACAAACAACTAATCTCAAAAATATACAAGCACCTCCTACAGCTCAATTCCAGAAAAATAAATGACCCAATCAAAAAATGGGCCAAAGAACTAAATAGACATTTCTCCAAAGAAGACATACAGATAGCTAACAAACACATGAAAAGATGCTCAACATCACTCATTATCAGAGAAATGCAAATCAAAACCACTATAAGGTACAATTTCATGCCAGTCAGAATGGCTGCGATCTGAAAGTCTACAAGCAGTAAATGCTGGAGAGGGTGTGGAGAAAAAGGAACCCTCTTACACTGTTGGTGGGAATGCAAACTAGTACAGCCACTATGGGGAACAGTGTGGAGATTCCTTAAAAAGCTGGAAATAGAACTGCCTTATGATCCAGCAATCCCACTGCTGGGCATACACACTGAGGAAACCAGAAGGGAGACACGTGTACCCCAATGTTCATTGCAGCACTGTTTATAATAGCCAGGACATGGAAGCAACCTAGATGCCCATCAGCAGATGAATGGATAAGAAAGCTGTGGTACATATACACAATGGAGTATTACTCAGCCATTAAAAAGAATACATTTGAATCAGTTCTAATGAGGTGGATGAAACTGGAACCTATTATACAGAGTGAAGTAAGCCAGAAAGAAAAACACCAATACAGTATACTAACGCATATATATATGGAATTTAGAAAGATGGTAACAATAACCCTGTGTACGAGACAGAAATAGAGACACTGATCAGTCTTATGGACTCTGTGGGAGAGGGAGAGGGGTGGGGAGATTTGGGAGAATGGCATTGAAACATGTATAATATCATGTATGAAACGAGTCACCAGTCCAGGTTAGATGCACAATACTGGATGCTTGGGGCTAGTGCACTGGGATGACCCAGAGGAAGGGTATGGGGAGGGAGGAGGGAGGAGGGTTCAGGATGGGGAGCACGGGTATACCTGTGGCAGATTCATTTCGATGTTTGGCAAAACTAATACAATATTGTAAAGTTTAAAAATAAAATTAAATTTAAAAAAATAAAAAGCAGAGGAAAAAAACAAACAAACAAAAAACACAAATGAAGCAGATATAATGCAAATTTCCATCCCTAGAGCCAAACCAAAGTCTGGAACTTAAGTAAGCAGGAAAGCTGATATATTTTGATCCAGGTTCCAACATGACATGTATTATCTCATTTAATTCTCCCTGCAACCTTATGAGAGAGGTCTGTCATGAATCTCATTTCACAGAAAAGTAAACTGAGACCAGAGGGAGTAAGGAACTTGACCAAGATCACAAAGCTTAGAATTTGAACCTACTTAAGTTTGATCCCAAAGTCTTGACTCTTAACCCCTAAGCTCTGTTTGCTCTATACAGGAGATGCTCAGTTACTGTTGAATGAATGAATGAGTCAAGGATTACACTTTTGGCCCTTCTCTCTATCTCTGGGTTTCCCTGGTGGTTCAGTGGTAGAGAATCTGCCTGCCAATGCAGGAGATACGGATTTGGTCCCTGGTTGGGAAGATCCCCTGAAGGAGGTAATGGCAACCCACTCCAGTATTCTTGCCTGGAGAATCCCATGGACAGAGGAACCTGGTGGGCTACAGTCCATGGGGTCACAAAGAGTCGGACACGACTGAGCACACACACCACACTCTACCTCTGCTTAGAACCCAGTACCTCTCTGACATTTCCAAGCTGGCCAGCTTTGGGAACTTGTGGAGACAGTTCCCACTGGATGCTGTGTTGGAGTTCTCAGGAGGGGTGTTGACAATGACAATGGAAAGCCTATCTCAAGATATTTTATGGACAGGCATAGATTTAGGAAAATGAAACAGACACAAAGAAGATAGAAGATTTGCCCTTGAGGTCAGTAGCTAACAGCCTGAATGTGAGGATTTATGAACTTTTACTTCATAAGATTCTCAAAATGCATTAAGAGAGGGATTTAGGGGATGGTGAGGGATTCTGTAGATGTAGAGGTCAAGAACAAAGTCTTTGACTATAGATGAAAAGGTCACTTCATGTATATCTGCAGACAAGAAGGATCTGGTGAATTTCAGTTACAGCAGCTCTGGATCCAGGAAGTAATTTGTGCAGAACTGATAAGCCATTGATCTGAATAAACCTGAGTAGACTTCAGTACAGAAGCTTAGAGTTGGAAGGACTCTTAGAGGTTATATACTTTAGCCAAGGTGCTTAAATGTGAACACACCTCAGTAGAAATGTCAACGTTTCCCTCATACTGTTCTCAGAATAATAAAAAATTATATTTTATATTTACTTTAAAAATTCAGCTATTCTACAGAATGGAAATGCTTTATTAATCTTTCTCACACATTTCTTTGACATTCACTGGAATTTGAGGTCAAAGATTCAGCCTATAGACAGTGACAATATTTTGGAAACGTAATGTGCCCTGCTGTGCTTAGTCACTCAGTCATATCTGACAGATTCTCAATTTTTAAAAATTTGAATGACCTGATCGAAAGCAGTATGTGATGTTATGGTGTTAAATAATCATATTATAATAATAGTTATGTAATAATTTCATAATTTGACTATGAAGTGGTCACATATTGATAACATCACATACTGCTTTCAATCAGATCTTTTGAATTTAAAAGATTGAGAATCTAATGAAGAAACATATGTGCAAATACATTATAAATCATTGTGGACTTCACAAATTAATGACATTTTTAAATGATTCTTGGATATATTGTTGATGATTTCTCTATTAATAGTGGAATAGCTTATCAATTCTCCCCAAAAGATTGCCTAATGTATTGTTAACATTCTAAAGCAACAGAATTTGCCTATCTTTCAAGTTCAAAAGACCTATTGGAAACAAACAGTATTTGATGTTTTTCCACACTGTCTCATTCAGTCCTCACAGAAAGATGGTGAGGTGAGTATTATGGTCTGCATTTTGTATGTGAAGGTACAGAGGCCCAAAGACATCATGGAACTTGTTCAAAGTATTGTAGCACAGACAATAAATAGAACTGGGACCAGGACCTAGGGCCTGTTGAGCTTGTTGTGCCAACATCCATCCCATGTTTGTCTAACATTACTTCAATTTCAGATTTTTCTCAGGGGGTCAATTCTTTCCCATACATCATTCACGGTTGTCTTGAGTTGAGTCGACCACACCCCCAGTGCCCTCTGCAATCCAGCGAGTGTCAGTGCTGTCCATGGGTCCCGTTATTCCCCTACTCAATTGACTATACATCCATCTCCTCTTCCTTCTTCCCCCCTCCTCTCTGTCTTCAAGATAAAAAACTGTAAGCAAGGAGATGAGAAGTTCTAAGGTTCCCACCACACCGTCTACCCATCAGCCTGAATCTGGGTTTATTTTCTCTACTTTGCTTCCCACTTTATGGAAAAAATACCTATATGCCTATCTAACATCAGCTCTTCTGTTTGTGCCTTGGAACCCATGGCTCCAGAAATTTTCTTCTTTCCACCCCTTGACTCAAATTTTCTTTCTTTTTTTACCTAGATCATTCCCATCACTGCACAAAATTCTATACTATCCTCCATATTAAAAACTAAATGGGGACTTTTCCCGGCCATCCAGTGGTTAAGCCTCCACACTTCCAATACAGGGAGTGCAGGTTCAATCCCTGGTAAGGGAACTAAGATCACATCTGCCACGTGGTCAAAACAACAACAACAATCTACAAAACTAAACAAAATCCCACTTTACCCTATATTGTTCTCAATTTCCTTTTATTGCAAACTCCTTGAAATGTTATCTGGATCACAGTCCCTAATTCCTCTCCATCCATTCTCTTTTGAACCCAATCCATTTAGGCAACCACCTATTACACCCATGAAGCTGCACTCGCCAATATTTCCATGACTAGGGTGACTGCACATCTTGGTTTGTACAGACAGTCTGGGCCTTTGCCTATTCTCCAGGAATAATTTTTCACTATCAAAGTGTCTTGGTTTGGATGATAAAGTATATGCTGACCCTGTTTATGACCTCTGCATTGATAAATCCAACTAAATGAGTTCTCAGTCCTCACTGTACTTGAGGTACTAGTATATCATGAGAAACGCTGGACTGGAAGAAACACAAGCTGGAATCAAGATTGCCGGGAGAAATATCAATAACCTCAGATATGCAGATGACACCACCCTTATGGCAGAAAGTGAAGAGGAACTCAAAAGCCTCTTGATGAAAGTCAAAGTGGAGAGTGAAAAAGTTGGCTTAAAGCTCAACATTCAGAAAACGAAGATCATGGCATCCGGTCCCACCACTTCATGGGAAATAGATGGGGAGACAGTGGAAACAGTGTCAGACTTTATTTTTCTGGGCTCCAAAATCACTACAGATGGTGACTGCAGCCATGAAATTAAAAGACGCTTACTCCTTGGAAGGAAAGTTATGACCAACCTAGATAGTATATTCAAAAGCAGAGACGTTACTTTGCCAACAAAGGTTCGTCTAGTCAAGGCTATGGTTTTTCTTGTGGTCATGTATGGATGTGAGAGTTGGACTGTGAAGAAGGCTGAGCGCCGAAGACTTGATGCTTTTGAACTGTGGTGTTGGAGAAGACTCTTGAGAGTCCCTTGGACTGCAAGGAGATCCAACCAGTCCATTCTGAAGGAGATCAGCCCTGGGATTTCTTTGGAAGGAATGATGCTAAAGCTGAAACTCCAGTACTTTGGCCACCTCATGCGAAGAGTTGACTCATTGGAAAAGACTCTGATGCTGGGAGGGATTGGGGGCAGGAGGAGAAGGGGATGACAGAGGATGAGATGGCTGGATGGCATCACTGACTCGATGGACGTGAGTCTGGGTGAACTCTGGGAGTTGGTGATGGACAGGGAGGCCTGGCGTGTTGCGATTCATGGGGCCGCAGAGTCGGACATGACTGAGCGACTGATCTGATCTGATCTGAAATAACACATCTCATCACATCTTTTCTTTTCACTTGTCTTCCAGGATCTCACATTCTGGTTCTCCTCTTATTTTTCTAGTAGTTTCTCAGTTTTTTCACCTAGTTCTTCCTCATCTTTCTACTTAGTGAAAGTTGCAGTGCCCAAGGGCTCATATCAATTGAATTCTCTTCTTCTCTACCCCATCTATATTCATTCTCTTGCTATCACCTCTGGTCGCATGACTTTAAATACCATTCCTGTACTATTCATCAGATCAGATCAGATCAGATCAGTCACTCAGTCGTGTCCGACTCTTTGCGACCCCATGAATCGCAGCACGCCAGGCCTCCCTGTCCATCACCAACTCCCGGAGTTCACTCAGACTCACTGTCCATCGAGTCAGTAATGCCATCCAGCCATCTCATCCTCTGTCGTCCCCTTCTCCTCCTGCCCCCAATCCCTCCCAGCATCAGAGTCTTTTCCAATGAGTCAACTCTTCGCATGAGGTGGCCAAAGTACTGGAGTTTCAGCTTTAGCATCATTCCTTCCAAAGAAATCCCAGAGCTGATCTCCTTCAGAATGGAGTCTTCTCCAACACCACAGCTTTATCCTGAAAGTTTTCTTGAAGTTCAGACTCATACATCTAACTATCTATTTGTCTAACAGCATCGCATAACAGATCCAGAAGTGAACACTTGACATACTCCTAATAAAAAATTTGTTTCTACTCCAGACCTCTCCATCAAAAGTATTAATACCAACTATAGTGTGCAGGAGGGCTTCCCCAGTGGCTCAATCATAAAGAATCTGTCTGCAATGGAGGAGACGTGGGTTTGATTCCTGGATGGGAAGATCCCATGGAGGAGAGAATGTTTACCCACTCCAATATTCTTGCCTGGAGAATCCCATAGACAGAGGAGCCTGGAAAGCTACAGTCTATGATGTTGCAAAGAGTCGGACAAACTAAAGTGACTGGGCACGTGTGCACAGTGTGCAGGAAACAAAAACCTTGGTATTATCTTTTACCCACACTTTCCCCTCCAACAGTATGTCATCCATACTGATGTACCCAGTATGCCATCAGATCTTGTTTGTTCTAATGTACAACTCCTCTACTCTCACCATCCTTGCCATTTCCACAGGTGTCTCTCACCTGGATGACTGCAGTATCCTCATAATAGACCTTCCTCCTTCCATCTTTGCTTCCATAGATCACCTTCTCAATAGAGCAGTCAGAGCAATCTTTTCCACAGCCAAGTCACATGTCACTCTTCTGCTCAAAATACCCCACTCAGTATAAGATCCAAATTCCAGACAGTGACCATCGGCCTGCTGTCATCCTGCTCCGTTCACTTTTCTGATTTTCTCACCTCCTTTCTGAGGTTCTCACCTCCTTTTCTTCCCGTCACCACTTTGCCCCAGGCACAGGGGCATCTTTGATCTCTCCTGCTCAGAGTCTGAACACTCACTGTTTCCTCTGCTTGGGTTACTTTCACTGTTCCCATGAGCTACACCTTCACCTTCTCATTGACGTTTTCCTTACCATCCTTTCTCCAATGGCAATTCCATTCTTTCTTGTACAGAAAGTCCCCTAAATACGAACGAATTCCAGCAAAGTCTCTTGGACACTTGATTTACACAGTCTATTACTGACTGTAATTATGAGCTCTATAGGACAGGGATTTTTAACTGCTTTGTACCTTGTAGTTATCCTGGTATTTAGAATAAGCACTTGGAACAGTACACACACAATACATAGCTGTTGTGCATATGTTATTAACTGAGTGCTGATTTTATTTCTTTTTGCAGGAATTCTTCCAAGTCTCTGGAAATCTGGGAGAATGAAGGGACATTTGCAAGTGTAGCTTGAAAAGGCATATCAATTCTATTTTCCTTTGCAGAGGTGGTAAGTGGTTGCCTGTAGGACACATCTGGTCTGCTGATTCTTTTTGTAAATAAAATTTTATTGCCATACAGATATGCTCATTGGTTTATCTATTGTCTAATGCTGCCCTTATGCTCTAACAGCAGAGTTGTATAGTTGCAATGGAGGCTATATGGCACACAAAGCCATATAGCCATAAAATATTTGCTGTTGGCTCCTTTGTAGATAAAGTAAATGTTCCAACCCTTGTTCTTCTCCGTTTCCATAATTTTGACTGAGGGTATTGCTGATCATTAAAAGAGGATCAGATTAAAAGATTAATAAACATTCTCAAGTGAAAATAAAATGAAGCACAAGATGGCTTTCAGCAGGTCGGTTTCATTTAGACCACTGGGTGTCTCTCTTCCCTAAACTTTACAAGTAAATGTTGAATCAGACATCAGCCAACTTGGGGCTGTGACATACCAGACAAATATTGACAGTTGCTAAGGCAACTGGGATAACTTATTGCCCAAAGGATAATATAGGCGCCAATTGTGCATGCCATGTTTCTCACATAGGGGAGAGACAGACATGAATGAAAAAATGTATTTCATGATCTCTCTTCAACTGTGGCTTAAAAACAACACATAGCTGATGCTTATCTTAATTCCTCTTTCAGTTTTTCTGGAAATTAACACTTTTCCAGAAAAAGTAAGGGTCCTTAAATCAGCCAAAATATGTCACAAATGGGCAATCTCTTTGGTTATCAATTCTTTTTCCCAGTTAGCCCTGGAGTTTATCTTTCCAAGTTGTGTTCTAATGGCCAACCATAAGGCCACATGTATTTTCTAGCTCATTCATCTTGTCACAAAAGTGGTTTCTGCAGCATCTTTTTTTCAGAGATTTCTTATTAGTCAACAGTGGAATAATTAGTCTGTCACTTTCTTTGCCTCCTACAACATAGTTGGAGAGGGTGTTTAAACTTGAGCTTTTTCTGACATTAAGCTTTTGCTATTATGCAAGGCTTCTTCACCATGGCGTTATTGGCAACTGGGTTGGATAATTCCTTGTTGTGAGAGGGGTCATGTGCATTGTAGGATGTTTAGAAGTATCTTTGACCTCTATCCACCAGATGCTAGTAGCAACTCCCCTGCAGTTAAAATTAAAAAAAAAAAAATGTCTTTAGATATTATTAAACATCCCCTGGGAAGCAAAATCGTCCCAGCTAAAACATTGTGCTAGTCAGTCCTAATCATGTTCCTTCTCAGATTATCCTTAAGGCATCTTCAAGTGGAGCTGAAGTTTCAAAACACAGGGCAAGAATTGGTAGGAATCTTAAATCAACCAAATTGCAAAGGAGAACCTAGTTTTACACAAAATTAAAAAATAAAGAAATTAAAATATTGATTATAATAAGTCCAGAAAGATCAGTCAATGAGAACTGCTTTCATTCAGTGAGATACAAGATAAAATCTCAAAAAAGATAAGATCTCCCAGAGGAAACTTTTAGGTTCATTTTTTTTCTGGAATATATAATCATATTGTGTGCTCAGTTGTGTTCAACTCTTCATGGTCCCATGGACTGTAGCCTGCCAGGCTCCTCTGTCCATGGAATTTTCCAGGCAAGAATACTGAAGCAGGTTGCCATTTCCCTCTCCAGGGGATCTTCCTCACCCATGGTTTGAACCCATGTCTCTTGAATCTCCTGCATTGGCAGGTGGATCATTTACCACTAGCAGTTCCTGGGAAGCCCTTCTGGGCTGTATAGAAGTCATGCTATTGTGTACTTCTGGGCAGTGAGAAGTCATTCAGGATGGGCTCTGACCATGCTTTGCTCTGCTGTCCTCAAAGCCTTTCCAATGACTGAGTTCGGCTCTCTGAATTTGGAGCATCTGGGACTGATTAAGGCATGGCATCTAGGAAACTTGTACATTTGACGTTTGGCTTCTAGAAAACCATCAGCTGTCCACAACTCTTAGGAACGGCTTAGCCTTTGAGTCCCTCCTTGAAGGCTGGGTAATCCCATTTCCCACTGGACAGGAGGGGCTGGGTGAGGTCATTATGACGATTCATATGCAACATGCTGGGTTGTAACTCCCAAAGGAGCTTGAAATATTGATTTTATGCATGTCATGCTAAAGGCTGAACAGTTGTAATCCTGCTTTGTATATTACTTCTTGAAGATTTAAAACAAGATGGCTTTGCCACCAGCATAGCTGACATATTTTAATTAATCTTTGTGAAAGAGCTTGACATGTTTAAATGAGCTCATCCAAATAGAATCAGTTATCCTCCTCTGATATAGAATACATTGGAATGAAGCATGATTTATGAAGAATAGAAATCTCACCCTCATTTTTTCATTTTTTTCTTGGGTATGTCTGTCATCTGCATGATGGGTTATGATTTATAAGGTCTATAAGAGTGTGTTGGATAGCATATTTGCTATGCCTTGCAATATGGAGAAATAGGTAACTCCCAGTCTATGATGATGGGGTGATACATACTTAATGGAGATTGTCTTCTAAGTTCTCTAATGGCTACTGCTTAAGAATGTTCTAGAAAAGATTGAAAGCCACAAAACCAATGGTATGCTTTGCTACTCCTGGGAAAAGTTAGGCAATTAAAGACTTACGTCATTTGTGGGAAACATGACTGATGGTTCAAATGAACTCATTACAAGCTATTTCTTTTGAGTTTATAGATTGCATATTTTTCTCTCAAATACCAGTTAACGAGTAAAATAGGCAGAAAAATCAGTACCTCAGTGAGTAGTTATGAACCCTGGATGAGATAATGTGTGTAAGACTATTTGGAATGGAAATCAACCTAATTAGAACTGGAGTTACTCCATTAAGATGTTGGAATATAAACTGGACCTAAAAAAGAGTCAAAGGTTCCTTCCTCAATAATTCTAGGGTTTTTATTTCCACCAAGGGTGAAGTTAAAGCCATGTTGAAAGGAGACATACAGTTTTTCATGATATCAGAATAGATCGGATTTTTGGTTTTGATCTGCTTTGTTTTTGAGGCAAAATTAGTGCTTGCCCTGAAGTGGTGTTTTTCTTTCCTTTTTTTAAATGTAGTTACTAAGTCATGTCCAACTCTTTTGGGACCCCATGGACTGTAGCCTGCCAGGTTCCTCTGTCCATGGATTTCCCAGGCAGGAATACTGGAGTGGGTTGCCATTTCCTTCTCCAGGGGATCTTCCTGATGTCTGAACAAACCTGGGTCTCCTGCACTGGCAGACAGAGACAGGTTCCTATTCTCCATATATATATATATTTTTTTTTAAGGTGAAGTCTTAAGGTTATCAGCGGTAAGGATAGAAGCAATGCAAAATGAGGTGTGAACTAACAGGAGGGTTGCTGAGAACCAGCAAAGGGAGCATGGAACAATTGTTGGATGGGTGTGAGTTCTGGACGAATTCCTGACATCATAATTGATGACTTTCAGCATCAATTTTGCAAAGAGAAAACTTCTATTTAAACCATCAGGGAATGAGAGTCATAAAGTTCCAGGTCTCATTTGTTTATTTGTCAGTTAACACTTTAACCATCCAATTCCTCCAGCTCATGGTCCTTTCATTCTTTCATCATTTTATCCTTTCATTTTTTATACAGCATTTACTGAGTTCCCATTTTGTGTGAAATTATTGTTTAATGTTTTGTAGAGGAGTAAAGACTGTTGAACATAGCCCGTAAACTATTATCTGTGAACTATAACAGTGGCTATGATGGCTTCAGATTGATGGATAAAGGTTCTTTCTTAGTTGTGCTCATGTAGAGATTTCTATTATGTTTGCTTTCTACCTCTTAAGTGTAGGGATGATCCCAAAGATGGGATACTGAACTTGAGAAGGGCAGTTCAATAGTTTCATCTAGAAAAGAGGCCGTTGGTGGGCACACACAGCAATTGCTACAGTTCAGTGCCATCCTAGTGGACCAATGTATTGGGGAATGCCTGCATTTCCCAAAACTCTTTGAAGAAAAAAAAGCAAGAAATTGAAAAGTTGAGAGAGAGGGGTGAAAAGAAAGCAAATGTGAAATCTTGGAAACAAAGTAACAGCTTTAATACTACTTCAGGTGGTTCCTCCTGAGTTGTGGTGTATCAGCTACCCTTAAAGAAGATGTGGTACATATATCAGGCTTCCCCGGCAGCTGAGCTGGTGAAGAACCTGCCTGCAATGCAGGAGACCCTGGTTTGATTCCTGGGTTGGGAAGATCTGCTGGAGAAAGAATAGGCTACCCACCCCGGTATTCTTGTGCTTCCCTTGTGGCTCAGCTGGTAAAGAATCTGCCTGCAATGTGGGAGACCTGGGTTTGATCCCTGGTTGGGAAGATCCCCTGGAGAAGGGAAAGGCTACTCACTCCACAGAGATGAAAGGAAGGCAAATATGAAGTCTTGGAAACAAAGTAGCAGCCTCAATACTACCTCAAGTGGTTCCTCCTGACTTGTGATGTATCAACTAGCCTTAAAGAAGATATGGTACATGTACACCATGGAATATTACTCAGCCACTAAAGAAATGAAACAGGATCATTTGTAGAGATGTAGATGGACATAGAGTCCGTCATGCAGGGTGAAGTAAGTCAGAAAGAGACAAATATCATATATTAATGCATGTACATGGAATCTAGAAAAAAATGGTACAGATGAACCTATTTCTGGGGCAGGAATAGAGATGTAGAGACAGAAAACAGACACCTGGACATGCAGTGGGGGGAAGGGGAAGGTAAGGTGAATCGGGAGACTGAGATTGACATGTGTAAAATAGATGGTGGGAACCTGTTGCAAAGCTCAGGAAGCTCAGCTTGGTGCTCTGTTATGACATAGATGGGTGGGACGATAGGGTGGCTGGGAGATCCGAGAGGGAGGGGATATATGTATGTATATGGCTGATATACTTCATTGTGTGGCAGAAACTAACACAAATACTGTAAAGCAGTTGTATATATTCCAATTAAAAAAAAAATCCTTAAAAAAAGAAAAACAATGGATTCATGTAGCCAGGCAAGGAATCTAAAACAGCCAAGAAGGTGTAAATAGTCTTTCATTCTGTGGAAGACACAAACCCTGAGTAATTTAAAATTTAGCCAAATGCCTGTGAAGGCTCTAGATAACCAATAAAAGGACATTTGCTCTGGGCTTAATGCCCATGGAAAAAATGCCACACACCTAGCTAGTCAGGGTAGGAATGAGAGCTCTTGGCTGTCACTATTTTTTTTTCATAGTGAGATTGTAGAGTTCAGGGAACACCCAAGTGAAATAATGTCATTTTCCCCTTCAGGAAAAAAATAGTAGCTTCTCTAGACATTTTCAAAGCTATAAATATTAATCAAAGATGAGAAAGAGACAGAACTAAAAGAGTGGTAGAAAATTAGTGGGTGAAAAGGGTTTTGTGCAATTTACAAGATTTGAGGGTCTTATACATACACAGTTAAGTTGTATAGAGCTAAAGAGGTATGCAACTCAATGCAAAGTATTGGGGAAAGTATGCTCACTAAAAGGCAGGACTTTGTGTTTTTAAGGAAGGCAATGGAAAATAATACTTGGATTTACTTTTGTTCCAAGGTTGAACAATTTAAACTTCATTAACCATTTCAGTGTGGTATGAAGTTCAACTCTTTTTGTCTAAGAACCTGTGTCCAACATTGGAAGAATTATCTGTGATGATCAGTCTAATAGGAGAAGAGGTGTGTGGTCAGGCCTTAGACAGTCTCAAGCTTTGATCAAATGAAAGTATTAACTAATTAATACATTTTTCTTGGAAAAATAATAAAGGCTAACTTTTAAAATGGTAATAGGCACTACTAAACAAATGACTTGTTTTTAAGATATTGAATGGTCATTAACTAGTTAGTAACTTGGGTTATAAACAAGTTGTTAGAATGAAATGACCTATTTCAAAAAATGGTCTGACCAATTAAATGACTCTATCTATAAATCTTTGCATTTATAGATGCACCTTGATATCTTATTTCAGTCCAACGAATCAGTGGCTCCATAGAAAAGCCAAATTCTTTGATTGGTAAGATGTAGTTTTAGTAGCTGGTTTCCTGTTTGATTTTTTTAAATCTCTCAAACAAGTTGGAGATGTATACATACAGTTTTAATTAGTATCTCCATTGCTTCATCAAAAAATTTATAAACAACAAATGCTGGAAAGGGTATAGAGAGAAGGGAACCCTCTTACACTGTTGTTAGGAATGTAAATTGGTATAGCCACTATGGAGAACATAATGGAGACACCTCAAAAAACTAGAAATACAACTACCATATGACTAGCAAACTCACTCCTGGGTGTATATCAGGAGAAAACCATAATTCAAAATAATACATGTGTCTTGGTGTGCACTGCAGCACTATTTACAATAGTCAGAGCATGGAAATAACCTCAATGCCCATCAATAGAAGAATGGATAAGGGAGATGTGGTACATATATACAATGGGATATTACTCAGTCATAAAAGGGAATGAAATTGGGCCATTTGTAGAGACATAAGTAGACCTAGAGACTGTCATACAGAGTGAATAAGTCATAAAGAGAAAAACAGATATCATATAACATGACTTATATGTGGAATCTAGAATAAAGATTCAGCTAAACTTATTTGCAAAGCAGAAATAAAAACATAGATGTAGAGAACAAACTCACACGTAACAAGGGGGAAAGGAAGGGTGGGCTGAATTGTGAGGTTGGAGCTGATGTATATGCCCTATTTTGTATAAAATAGCTAATAATGAGAACCTACTGTATAGAACAGGGGATTCTACTCAGCGTTCTGTGACGTCCTAAATGGGAAAGAAATCTAAAAAAGAGAGGATATGTGTGTATGTATAACTGATTCACTTTGCTGTACAACAGAAACTAACACAACATTGTAAAGCAACTAATACTCCAATAAAATTAAAAAAAAAAAAAAAAAAAGACTTCACTGCTTATTTCATCACCATAGTGTCTAGAAAGACCAGAATAAATCTAAAGGCTTTGGTGGTTATTTTCTAATCCAAAAAACGGAAGTGCTTCTATTGCAGAGAGTTCAACCTTTAAAATGCTCATTATAATAACAGAGAAAAGGAGGAGGAAGGGCACTGCTGGCTCTTGGGAATGATGGTGAGTCATGCTATCACAAGTCTGGCCTCTACAGCCACGTGCCCTGGAGTGTGAATCCTTATCAGTCTTATCTGTAAAGTGGGGTAACATTGCTCACCTTTTAGGGTTGTGGTGAGGGAAAATAAGGTGATAAAGATGAAATTTATGAGTGCATGGCTTATAGTAGGTACTCCGTAAGTATCCATGTGGGTAGAACCACGAGAGTTGTTGGAAGTCCACATCCTTGTCCACATTGCTGTTACTTGCCCTCCCAGCATGCTGTTTAAGCCTGGATACTGATTTTCTCCATTTAGTGATGTGTGTGTTGTTACAGTTCTTTGTTTCTATTTCTCTTTTAATGATTGTATATTGAAATTAAGTTAAATAACTATCTATTACATATTGAAATTGTTTAATTGTGTGTAATGAGTGGTTTCTTTTGTTAACAAATCCTTGGAATCTGAAACAAAAGTAAAATTTTTGACAAAACAAGTACATGTAACCCAGGATACAGATAGTAAAGCAGAGGGATTAAACAAACAAATTCTGGATATGGAACGGGAGAATTCAGATCCAATCCTTACCACATAATAGATTTTTGATTCTGTATAAGCTGTTCATCTTTCCAAAGCTTTGCTTTCCTCATCTGGAATTTTGAGATAAAATAGTATCGCCCACATAGGATTTTTATAAGGAGTAAAGTGAATGAGGTCATCTATGTAAAAGACTTTGCCTGTTGTCTGGAACCTAATAAGCTTGATAAATGTTAATTCTTTCCCTCCTCCACCATCCTCTCCTTCTTTATCTCCTTCTTAAATTTTAAATATTCTAAAAGAAACATTTAACAACCTTTTGTACTTCTAAAAGTGGGACTTTTGTACTAATAATCGATGGTATGTCCTAGGTCATTTGGAAGAATTTATTTCTTTTTGATGTATAAATTGTTAATAGTACTTCCTAAGATTGATGCCTCATAAAATGAGATAGAATTTGGAATTATTATTATTATTGCTAATCTGACCATGTGAAGTGTGCAAGGAAATATGAGAAGTTTCAGTTTAATACCATTATGTAGCATCAATTTTACTTGAAGATTTAGGTGGTAAAAATTGACTAGCCAATTAGAAAATTTAAATGTTATTTTTATATTTAAACAAGCATGGACAGATTCAAGAAAAGTCAAGATTTATGTGAACTTCTAAGAGAAGAATGTGGCATGGCCTAGAAACTTCAGCTTGAAATGCTGGATTTGTGTTGTAGTTGTTCACCACGCTCAGCTGTTTGGAGTAAGGTGATGGAAGTTTGAAAAGCACCATGTGAGGCAGTGGCAAGAAAACCAAAGGAGGTCCCTGCCCTCATGGAGCTTAGAGTCTAATGGGAGAAAGACATGAAAACAAATAACAGATGCAGGGCATTTTAGTAGCTATGATAGAATTGCTACGAGGAGCATTTAGGCACAAGGGGAAAGTGGCCCAGTTCTGTTCAAAACTTAAGGGTGCAGTTGAGAGGACTTCTTAGAGAAAGTGACCTTGAAGTATATATATATTTTTGTCTTTTATTAATGTATTTTAATTGAAGGCTAATTGCTTTACAATATTGTGGTGTTTTTTGCCATACATTGACATGAATCAGCCATGGGTATACATGTGTCCCTCCCATCTCAAACTGCCCTCCTACCTCCCTCCCCTTCCCATCCCTCTGGGTTGTTTCAGCACAGTATCTTTGACTGCTCTGTTTCATGTATTGAACTTGGATTGGTCATCTACTTCACACACGGTAATATACATGCTTCAATACTATTCTCTCAAATCATCCCACCCTTGGCCTCTCCCACAAAGTCCGAAAGTCCGTTCATATCTGTGTCTCTTTAGCTGTCTTACACATAGGGTCATTGTTACTATCTTTCTAAATTCCATATATCTGCGTTAATATACTGTATTGGTGCTTTACTTTCTGACTTACTTCACTCTGTATAATAGGTTCCAGAAATTTGTGGTACATATACACAATGGAATGTTACTCAGCTATTTGAGTCAGTTCTAATGAGGTGAATGAAATTGAAGTATATTCTTGAATGAGGGTATGTAGATTGGAGAGATGACAGGGCACACTCAATAAGACTTGTAGTTTTTAATTCTTTTTCTTGGGTGCTGAGAACCTCTGAAAAATATTGGGGAAGATTCTCACTGCTGAACTTTCAAAGGAACTAGAACATACATTTATTGGGATCTCCTCTGCCAAGGACCCCCAAGAATCTTGTGGATGGCCCTGCTTCAGCAGGACAAATCTGGGTCATTTGGGGACATACTGACCCTTATTTAACCCAGGCTAAGAACTTTGTGCCCTCTTCTAGACTTCTGAATCTATGCTACAAACAGATCTCGCTTCTTGGATTTTGCTAATAAAATATAAGTCCAAGCAACATCCTCTTCTTGGATCATAAAGCATTTCTTTCCAAGATCCTTTTGGCCCAAAAGTACTGGTGGGCTCTTTATTCTGTGAAATGTTGCCATTTGAATGGAACTGTATATTCTTTTGTAGAGCTTCCTGGGTTGAAATTTACACCTTCAGTTTCTTGTCCTAAAGAGAAAGACATATATTCTTTAGGAAAAATTGTACGGCCTTGCCATCCTTACCCTTGGCACCTTCTAATTATCCCCAGAACAGCTGGCTTAATGTAACAGTAATTCACAGTCCTCAGCTGGATGGCTGCAGAGAATTCTTCTTTATTCAGAGTTCAGCAAGTGCCAGCAATGTTATTGAAGCAGTAATTGAATTTGGTGAACCCTCTGCGGTCAAGACAGCATAACACTGCCTGAAAGAACCATGCGGTGTGGTTAAGATGAATAGACTTCCAACAAAAATGAATCTTCAAACTAAGCTCAATAGCGCACAGCCAAAAGGACATACTGTTTTGATGGTCTGACTTATAACATTGAGCATTTTTGGAGCAAAACCTGTTCAGAAGCATGACAACGTGTATCTACAAGGAAAACACTGGGAGGGAAATCTAATACTGTCCAGAAATCTCCAGCAAAAGCTTTATCAATAATCTCATCCAGCACAGATAGGCGTGTGACAAACATATTTCCTAGAGTAAAACTGTCCTCACTGCATTGTTGAATTGAATCCTCAAGTGACAAAAGAAAAGAAAAATCCTCCATTAATTTTCAATGAAGTGTGCCTTGTCATTAAACAGCAATTAAGTGATTTCAAAAGTTTCACATTCACAGAATGATCTCAACAAGCTCACGACTTTGCAATGCTGTTTCTAAAAGAGAACATTTATAGTTTGGGAAAACAGCACAAAAATGAAAACTGTTGGAATTGTTTTGGTTGCTGAAAATATACTTGGCCTCAGTGTCTGTGGCGCTGTAGAAAGGAAAGAACTTTGGCTCTGAGCTCATGCAGACTCTGAGTTTGAATCCCAGCCCCTTCATTCACTGTGCCCTTAATAGGTCATTAACTTTCTTTGAATCTCTTGGTCTTTTCCTGAGGTCAGTAATGTCTGCCTCTGCACATGACATGCATGATTAAGGGGTGGTGCTTGACTCTACTGGAGAATTTCATTTTAGCAGCTGTCATTTGCTGGCCTACTGTGTGCCTGGCATGACCAAGTGCTTATGAACACACATTAAGTTACAACAATATGTATTTGGTACCTAGGATGACCATTTCATCCAACTTTGCCTGGGACTGTCTTGATTTTACAACTGAAATTCCTGAGTCCCAGGGACCATATCAGTTCAGGACAACTTAGGGTGATTGGCTACTCTCTCAAGATCATGATTTCATCGTACAGGTATGACACCAAGACACAGAGGGTGTGTCCAAATTGCCCAATATCCCAAAGCTGGGAAAGAACAGACCTGATTTGCAAACCCAAGCTTGAATAACTCCCAAACCTGTACTCTTTCTGCAGTCTTAAACTCTGCTCTGTAAATATTGCTTTCATTTCTGTATTACTAGAACGTTCTAGAGTTAATAAGTATTTGTAGATCAGATCACATTTTTTTCCCAACTATCTGAAATCATGATTTCAGGAATGCATATATGTGTGTTTGTAGGTAATAGAGAGTTGAAGACCTCTAAGTGAAAGATAAAGAAAATTATAGTGACAGTGACACTGAAAACGAGAGTTTAAGAGCCTAACATCTATTTCGAAGAACATTTTATCTTTTGTCAATGCATAGTTCATTGATTCACTCATATATCCATCCATCCACTCATTCAATGAGTGAGGTCCTGCTGTGTGCCAGGCTGTGTTGCATGCACGCTTCATGGTGTCCAACTCTTTGCGATCCATTAGACTGTAGCTCCCCAGGCTCCTCTGTCCATGGGATTTCCCAGGCAGAATACTGGAGTGGGTTGCCATTTCCTTTCCAGAGGATCTTCCTGACCCAGGGATTGAACCCACGTCTCCTGTGTCTCCTGCATGGCAGGCAGATTCATTACCTATTAAGTCATCAGGGAAAGCCCAGGTACTTCTTTACAAAGAAGACTAAAATGTTGGCCTCAAGATGCTCATTGTAATGGGATTTTTAAAGAATTAGTTGTAAATGATGTGAAAGCTAGTATGATAGGGGCGAGCCCTACACGTTTGAGCCCCTGCATTTGTAACATCACCTGCCTCCATATTGCTCCAGCCACCTGGGTATTTTTTAATGAAGCTCCAAGCTTATTCCAGATGCTGTTTTTTTTTTTTTTTTTTTTTTAATCCTAAGCTGTTATCTCAGCTTTGAAGATTCTCCCTCCTAATCTTAGTGATTCAGATGTAAGATGAAATACTACATCTTCAGAAAGAAACACCTTCACTACCTCCAGATAAATTACCCACCCAGAAACTATTAGGTCACCTTAGTTTAATAATCTTCTTAGGCTTTATCTTCTTTGACTTTTTGTTTACTGCTTTTTGCTTGCTGAAGCCTATAGTGAGTCATTTCCAGGGAGAAGAGTAACATTTATTTTATTGTTTGTTTTATTCATGACTGTATTCTCAGGACTTAAAACTATGCTAGGCACACAAATGCAGTCAGTAAGTATTTTCTGAAAGAACAAAATGAATGAATTGATAAATGTTTTGCATGCTGGCAGGGGCAGCCAGTGCAGGATGAATGGGCAGAGGTGTGAAAGAAAATTGTGTTTGAAGGGATATGTGAATTCAGACTTGCTATTTTATTTTCCTGTTGTTGCTCTTCTCATCATATTACAGGTAGTATAAGTTGGATTTCCCTGGTGGCTCAGCTGTGAAGAACCTGCCTGCCAATGCAAGAAACACAGGAAACTCAGTTCAATCCCTGGGTCAGGAAGATCCCCTGGAAAAGGAAATGGCAACCCACTCCAGTATTCTTGCCTGGGAAATCCCATGGACAGAGGGGCCTGGTGGGCTACAGTTTATGGGGTGGCAGAAGAGTTAGACATGACTTAGCAACTAAATAACAACAACAAAAATGTCCTAAGTTTAAAAAAAGGTTCAAAAAGAAATCACAAAAAAGGGGAAAATATGACTCCAATTTGACATAATTGCTAATATTTTGTTGCCCATTTTCTCAGAGTTTTTTCAATTCATGGAAACTTAAAAACAAATCACTCTTTTCAAAATTTTATATGTTTTATGGGGGTAAGTATTTTCTGACATTTTCATTTTAAATATTGCTTTGTTCTTCATCATAATGGATGTCCTGGGATTTATCTAATCAAACATGTACTTTTGGACCTCAGAGTCTTCCTATTTTGCTCTTATGAACAACATTGGATTGAATAGTTTTGCAGATAATCTTTGCAGGGATCTACAAGATAGCAGAAGGACATTGATTTAAGTTCTAGGTCCACCAGTTCCTTTTAAACATTTATTTAAAAAATGTTAGATGTTCCCTCAATTGTAATATGGGGAAGAGTGTCTACATTGTAGGATTATTATGCAAATTAAACAATATAATGATGGTGAAGTGCTCAGTACAAAGTAAGTATGAAATCAAAGTCAGCACCCCTTGATAATTTCCTTTGAATAAACTCCTAGATATAAAACTGGCTTTCCAATCTATCTTTAAAAAAAAAAATGATTGATTTATGGTTGTGCCAGGTCTTTGTTGCTGCACGTGGGCTTTCTCTAGTTGCAGAGAGCAAGGGCTTCTCTTCATTGCAGTACACAGCTTCTCACTGTGGTGATCCTCTTGTTGCACAGCACAGGCTCTAGACGTGCGGGCTTCAGTAGTTGCAGCATGCAGGCTCAGCAGTTGTGGGGCACGGGCTTAGTTGTTCCGTGGCATGTGGAATCTTCCCGGACCAGGGATCAAACCTGTGTCCCCTGCACTGGCAAGCAGATTCTTACCCAGTGTATCACCAGGGAAGTCCTTTCTAGTCTATTTTAAAAGGCAAATAGAAGCTAGCTAAAGTTATGGGTGGGAATAAGGCTTGCAGCTCGGGGAATTGAAGTTAGGAATTAAGGAAACTTTTTCTAAAAAAATTATGAAAGAACCAGAGAACCAGTGCATCGACCAGAAACTTTAAAACACAGAGTTATATTAACTCTAGCCCTCACGCTGCCCAGATGACAGCCCTGCTTATGACTGTGTTCTGCATCACCACTGGACACTGAGTAAAGGCAGGCTGATCAAGGTAATCCTGGCATCAGGAGCCCCAGTGCTCGTAGCAGCATTAGTGTATTAGCCAAGATACAGGAGCAACCTAAGTGCCCATCCCCAGATGAATGGACATACATATGTATATATACACATACACACACAAAATAGAATATTACTCAGCCCTAAAAAGGAATGAAATTCTGCCATTTGTAACAATGTGGATGGACCTAGAGGGTATTATGCTAAGTGAAATAGACAGAGAAAGATGAGAAAGACACATACTATATGTTATCACATATATGGAAGCTGAAAAACAAAATGAATGAATATAATATAACACAACAGAAAGATTCACAGATACAGAGAGCAAACTAGTGGTCACCAAAGGGGAGAGGGAAGGCAGGAGGGACAAGATAGGGGTAGGGGATTAGGAGGCCGAAACTATTATGTATAAAATAAACAAGATACAAGGATACACTGTATAGCACAGGGGATATAGCCAATATTTCATAACAACTGTAAATGGAGTATAAACTATAAAAATATAGAATCACTATTTGTACACCTAAAACAAATATAATGTTGTAAATCAGCTATACTTCAATTTAAAAAAGAAGACACTTTTGGCAATTTAAGTTGGCTAATTGAGAGAATGGGGGGGGTACTTTAACTAGATAAGGCAGACAGTAAGGTGAGTTTTGTTTGGTCCAACCACAAGTTCAATTTTTAATATATGGAGGTATCTCAAAGGCTGTCCAGAAAAAAATATCAGGGTTCTAGATATTGGATTGAGTAAAAAGAGTGGAGAATATCTGAGGCCTTGGCAATAGAGATCACCAAATTAACAACGGTCTTTTGTTTTCCTTCTGATCAGAAATGTTAAGTTCATCTAAAAGTATCCACTTTGCTTTCAATAGATGCTGTCACTTGTTATCTGATTTAATTAGTAAATTTTAATTTAATTTATACTCTCAATAAACAACTCAGAAGCACAAAACTAATAGCAGAGTCACACTTTGATAAGATAATGTTTATTTAGTAATGTCCAACAAGTAGCGAAAGTAAAAAAGAATATTTTTTAAAATGTATAATTTATATTTATATAAATACTTTAAAGGAGAAAAGCTGAACACATAGGGTGACAATAGAAGGATGTATACATTTAAGTTTGCAGTCTATCTTATAGCCTGACAAGTTAGATAAATGTATGTAGATGCATATATCTTGTTCATGAGTTTGCCTAACTAAGACCCAAGGATAAGTTTGGGGCATCTGTACAATAATTCTGAACCCCCATGGAGTTTGCGGTATCTCGCCACTGCAGTCATGTTGATTTTGTTTTTCTTTTTCAAAATTCCACTACCAGCATATTTGAAAGTTACCAAAAGTTGTAATCAGGTGCTTTGGGCCTCAGTTTATTCATTAGTAAGGTAAGAGGAACCCTGCTGATGTGTTCTGCTTCTTCTGAATTAAAAAACTAGTGATCCCCAGGAACCTCCAGACACATACAAATGTCCAAGGGCTGATAGAGGCTGGTCATCTCTGCATAAGGGGTAGTTTTCTGTTTAGCTTCTTTCTTTTGGAAAGGAGTCAACTTGTCTGAAATGGAGCCAGTTTACGACACCAGTGCACTTAATTAATAAGCTTCCATTTGTGTAGATATAGCTTGTTTTCCATGTAGACAGAAAACAGATTTCAAGTTGGAGAACTATATGTTTCATCAGATCTCAGAATTTGAAGTTCAGAGTTGAGTCACTGAAAAAGAGTGCTCCACAGAGAACCCTTAGGTCAATCCTCAATCTATGGTGAAATATTTATATGGCAATACTCTCAGTATGACCTTGGACTTCACCATGTCATTCATTACAGTGACCTTTTCTTGAAATTTCACAAGTGTATAACAAGATGAGCACAATATGATACTGTTTACACAGGAAGATCTGTATCTGATTTCTGAAATTTATAGAAGTTTTGACATGTAGTAAATGTGTAGTAAATGTGTGTAGTAAACATGTAAAAGAAAAAGTCATCCCTAAGTACTCTCCTGAGCTTACCTTGATTCCAGGTTTACAGTTAATCATATCCTTCATGAAAACAAAGACAGATATAACTGACCTTATTTGACCACAGAAAATACATGAGACTCAGAGGAGGATAATAATTCTTCGTAATCTTTCTTATATTCATTTGATGGTGGGTGGCTGCAGTTTGCCTCTGCAGGTGGGATTCTCAAGGGACACGTTACATCTTCCCTCCGCTGGTGTTTGGCTTTAAGTCTTAGAGGAAAGACGAGTTGCTGTGAGGACAGTTGTTGTGACAGGTGCAGGTCCCGATGACCATCACTGGCTTCTTGAGGATCTGCCCTGGGGAGCACTGGAACTCCACCTGGATGGTTTTGGTGTTGTGGGGAGTGCAGCATCGGCCATCGCTACAGATCCCACAGAACCTGGGCTTGTAGGTGTTCAGGCTTGTGCAGTTCTCAAACTGCAGGTGGATGGCTTTGATTGACTTGATGCTACGGAGACACTTTTTTCCTTTCTAAGAAAGAAAAGGAGAGATGCATGAAATGGCCATCTTTCCTCTGAGAGACCCATTTAGGCATATGGAATAACTTGCTAGTTGCCTACCCAATATCTGTTGCTCTTTCTTCTTTGCTCACAGAATGTTAATTTTGTTCTAGCAGTGTGGTCCACTACAAGTATTGCTTCCCCTAGAATATCTGGGAGCTTGTGGCAAAGTTCTGGGCCATGATACATAAACCAAGAGATTCTGGGAAATTCTTTGCCCTTCAGACAGGTACAGTTCTTAACTGCTTCCTGCATTCATCTGCCTTCCTACCTAGAATGCATATACATGATAAAGAAAGTTTCTTTTTCAAGCCATCATAAGAAAACCAGCATTAGTTTTAGTCTGATACATTCTTTAGGTGTTATAAAGAGAAATGGAATAAATATGGCATCACTGCAAGCCTACTAATGTTTCAGATTTTTTCAGACATTAACTCACTTAACCTTATTAGCAACATTCACTCATACAAGGAGCAATTATTCATGTAAAGAGCAATTGTCCAAGTTTTATAGATGAGTAAATGGAGTCTCAGAAGGCTGAAGTGATCAGAAGACTAGTAACTGAATTTGTCTGACACAAAGCTCATTTTTTCTGCTGATATTACACTGTGACCTCAAGAAAGTTTAAGACAGTGGGATTAAAGGTTATTTTCCATGAAGGCATGGTAAGTAGGGAACTTATTCAACATTCCATTAGTAATTACTGATGAAGAACCCCAATACTGATAATGCAGTAAGACACCGATTATATGTTAATTTCCCACCTAGATTTCTTCGCCTAATCTGTCACAATTCTCCACTGCTTTTCACCTTTTTAGGCACAGTCCATAAATCGTGGAGTGATGAGACTTGGAATTCTCTAAAATCAGTAGCTCTAAAGCTTTAAGAGTGCATGAAAATGTACTAAACATTGCTAAAACACACATTGTTGGGTCTTAAACCCAGGGTTTTGATTCAGTAGATCTGATGTGGATCCCTGTAATTTGCAATTCTAAAAAGTTCTTAGATGATGCTGCTGGTCTGGGGACCACACTTACAGAAGCACTGTTTCATATTTAAGAATCTTTCAGTGACAAGGAAGTAATGATTATTGAGCTAGCATTTCCCTAGATTCTGAGCACATTTCTGGACTTCTAATGAAATATATATATATACACACTATAAATAAATATCTTAAATATAATATCTCATAATATTAAACTGGGTGCAATATTATATTTTTTATAAGAAAAACTATAAATTCTGGAAAAAGAAACAGTAGAAAAAGCAAAATATTAAAGCCATGGCATGGAAAAACCTTATGGAATAAAGTACTATGTTCTTGACAGTACTTAAAGGCTCTTGCTTTTTCTTTGTTGATATTTAATACTTAGTGTATGTTTTTGCCAATATAAACCAAAAGGCACAAGGTCTGCAGCATTTGTGTGTGTGTGACTGAGTGAGAGAGAGAGAGAGAGATGAAGGGACAGAAACAGACAGGAAGGTTTTTCTAGGTGTTCTTTCTAAACTAGTAGAAGAAGCATAAAGTTAGAATGGATCTTAAAAAGTCAGAGAGTTAAGTAGCCATATAACAATGCAACCACTAGAGACTCTTATTTTACCAATAACAGAAATAATAGTTAATATCAAGTAATGATATGTATATTAATACGGTAATCTATGCTTCCCAGGTGGCGCTAGTGGTAAAGAATCCACCTGCAGTGCAGGAGATGTAAGAGCCCCAGAGTTCAATCCCTGGGTAGGGAAGATTCCCTAGAGGAGGAAATGGCAACCCACTCCAGTATTCTTAGAGAATCCCACGGACAGAGGAACCCAGTGGGCTACAGTCCATGGGTCGCAAAGAGTCAGACTCAGCTGAGCATCTGAGAGCCAGGGCAGCAATCTATGCCCAGCACTTTGCAGATACATAGAATTTAATCTTCATGACAACTCTGTGTAAGGAACTGTAGCTACTGTTAATGTCTCTGTTATGTAAGGGAAGGAACTGAGGCTTAAAGGTTAAGAAAATCACCCAAGTCCCACAGCTAATATGAGAAGCCAGGATTTAAAGTCAGGCTGTCTGGCTCCAGAGTTGTACTCTTAAGCATGAGATGATATTGCCTCAGTGGAGAGATATGTAAATCTTTCATTGCTAGGGACTGTTTTATTTTGGCTTTAGGTTTGTACAAGGGTCCATCAACTAGTTTCATTTGAGTATTGCATTTATCTGATCTCGGGGTCTGCTAACAAGGACTGTGATGTCATCAGGAACCAATGAGAGCTTCTGAACTGCATGCCTTCTGCTCAGCATTAACACACTGATTTGATATCATTCCAGCAAAAAAAGGAAAACAATGTGCTATTTTATTTGGCACGTATCACTTCTTCCTGGCAAATGTACTGGTGGCACTAGGCTTTTTGAAAGACTGAAAATAATTCCCAGACACCCATTCATTTATTCATCCACAGTTGTTTATCAAGCACACAGTACATTCCGGGTAGGATGTGGAGGACGGAAGGATTTGGAAGGCAGATGTGGTCCCTACTCTGTTGCTCCTTTCAGACTAAACCTAAAGGGTGAAGACAACTGGCCTCAGAAATGACCTCTCTAAAATCAAGCATGCTTGATCACTGAGTAACTGTGTTTTTCCAGGATGAAATGAGATTTGCCAGACTTGTCTCAATTGGGGACAGTATTGGAGTTGTCCAACCTCTCCCTCTTTTTTCTTTTTTGGTGGCACCACGTGGCATGTAGATCTTAGTTCCCTGACCCGGGATTGAATCCGTGCCCCCTGTAATGGAAGCATGGAGTCTTAACCACTGGACCACCGGGACGTTCCTGACCTCTCCCTCTTTACCTGCTGTGAGTTCCTTAGGATATTTCAATGCATTAAAGAGAGAGAGAGAAAAAAAAAAAAGGGTAAACTCCTCTATCCTCTACTGGAGCTGACTGCAGAGTCAACTAACATCACAGAGACTTGCTAAGGCACAGGGCCCAATGAGCAAGGCCACCTCCTCTGTCACGGGAGGCTTCCCCCAGGCTTGTACCTTGTCTGTTGGCTGCCTGTGCTCTTGGTCACAGGGCCGCACCATGCAGAGCCGGGTCTGCTTCACCATTTCACAGTGAGGATTCCTGTTGGTGACTCGGGTGGAAAAACCCATGCCACAGCTCTTGGAACATGCACTCCACTCTGTGGTCTGTTCGATGCAGTTGATACTTGAGTCTGAGACTGCAACTCCTAGAGTGGCTTCTGTCCTGTAGGCTATGGGATTTTGGAAAAAAGACAGCACTATTGAGTGAAACATGGGGATGGCAGAGTGGTCCTTTCAACCGTCATTAGAAAAAGCATCTCATCCAATCGGGTACCTGCTCAACTCAGGTGCTTTCAGGGGACAGACTGGAACTCTGTATTTATAAGCCCCAAACAGGTGGCACAATGCCTAGCACACAGTTGACCTTCAAGAAATCTTTGTAGAATGACTGTCCAATTTGTTCATGAGACGTTTAGGAGAACCTGTCTTTGAGAAGCTTAGTAGTTTTAAGAATATAGCACTGTATAGCATCAACAACCATTCCATAAACTGTACTGAAATCACATGATTTCAACATATGATTTTTGTCTAGAAAGATGATCAGTTAAAAATTGTAATTGGATGAGAAAGTAGAACCAACCAACTCAAAATAGTGATGAAAGTAAAACTCTGCCTTAGGGAGGTGCAACTGGTTGTCTGGGTTGTGGGATACAGTCACTTTCAGACAGTTCAGTCTCAACACTTAATATGCTGGCCTTAATATGCTGGGCACATCTCCTCCCTTACATGGCGATTTTCCTATCTGTAAGGCATGGCTGATAATTCCTCACTTCAGAAAGACTGTAAATTTCTGTGTCCTGCCAGTGTAAATAATCTGGCTGACTAATGGCTTCTAAAATATTCTCTACTGGATCTTGAATTTTTGCTCTTCCAAAAAAAAAAAAAAAAAAAATCATCTCCTTTATGAGTCAAAGCAAAAGGAAAAGCAAACAAAGATCCTAAAGTGTCACTTGATCCTTCCTGCAGCATCTAGAAAGGTGGCATTTCTCTGTGACACTTGTGCAGGGATGGCATTCCTTAGGGGAGATAGTCTTAAGAGTGCATAGGTAGTTGACAGAATCCGGAGAAGAAAGAGCTGTCACCAGGCCCTTCGCATGACCTAAAAGGCATTCCCCTTGAATTGATAGCCTTCCCCATTGGCTCACATGGTAAAAAATCTTCCTGCCATGTGGGAAACCTGGGTTCAATCCCTGGGTTGGGAAGATCCCCTGGGGAAGGGAATGGCTAACCGCTCCCATAGTCTTGGCTGGAGAATTCCATGGACAGAGGAGCCTGGAGAGCTACAGTCCATGGGGCTGCAAAGAGTTGGACATGACTGAGTGACTCACATAAATTGACTCTAGCCATAAATATAGAAGCTATATCAATTGTGTGTTTTGCATAAAGTTTCCAAAACATACCTTTGCAATGTTAACAAGGGTCAAGTGAGACAGACTAAAATATAAATAGTAGTCATGTAATAAGACTACAAAAATTACTCCTATGACTCAAAAGAACGACTGAACATGACTCTTCTTCAGGAGAGGCTGTGTGCATACTTCCATAACTTGGCTGGGATTCCCACACGTGATGTGTCTAATCTCCGTGGGCCAGCTGGACTCCACGAATGAATGGCCAGAAACTGAAGCCGGTTTCTCACTGCAAATCCCAGAGAGCACACGTCCTTCCTGCCTGCATTTCCTCCTGTGCTGGGGCTGTTAAATTCAGGTATGTTGAATTTCTCACCTGGAAGGGTCTGGAGGCCCCCTAATGTCCCCGTCTCTTTGGAGTCACAGATCCACTTTTCACAGCACTCCCCCGGCACTTTAACTTTTCTGGGAGCTGGGCAGTCGGGCTGGGGCAGTAGCAAGTCCTCTTCACAGCGGGGCACACAGCCAACCTGTCCATCTTGGCAGGCGCACTGGTATTTGCAACTTGGCTGGAAGGTCTCCCCACTCTGGTAGATGACTCCATCGAACACACAGTTGTCTCCTTCTACCGCTAGAATCATGGGGAAGAAGACCAGAGAGGGAAGGGGCTTCCCTGGTGGCTCAGACATTAAAACACCTGCCTGCAATGCAGGAGATCTGAGTTCGATCCCTGGGTCGGGAAGGTCCCCTGGAGAAGGAAATGGCTACCCCCCTCCAGTACTCTTGCCTGGGAAATCCCATGGACAGAGGAGCTTGGTGGGCTACAGTGATTATTAATGGGGTGGTGAAGAGTCTTGGGGAAGAAGAGCAGAGAGGGAAGGGGAAAGGAAAAAAAAAAAGAACAGGATGCACTGGAGAAGCTATAGAAGATGCACAGCACATGTTCCAAACCCCAATTCATTCTTTCTCTAGTTGAAGGCATCTGGTTGCTGATCTGTCACCAGTAGAGAGATGTCCTCATGGAGCTTCCCAGAGGAAGAAGAGACACTCAAGACCACCCAGTCCTGACACTCATGTTACTGATGAAGGAAGAGGGGCCAAACCATGAAGTGACACTCCCAAGGTCCCACAGCTTTTGCTCCCAATGAAAAGGTCGTTTTGCAAGAACCTCCTTAGATTCTCCTATTCCAGGAGCTCAGAATTAAAAAGGAAAACAGAGCACTTCAGTCTCCAAACAGGTTAACTGGACAGACTGGGAAGGGCTTCAGATTCTTTAGCATTCCAGCGCAATAAATCATTGCTAGTTTAGAAAAGAAGCTAAAAGACTATCCCAAGCCCCCTCATCCAGGGAGGTGGGGACAGCCTCCAACTAAATGGTGCACCAGGTGGGAAACTGATCCCCAACTGATTGAGTTTCACCAGCTTGATTTTACTCACAACTCATAGAGGGGTTCCATAGGTCCCAGGAGAGTAGGGGCTGCTTTGGCTCAAATGGGACAATGACAGGTGTGAAAACAAACGTGAATGGCTACAGCTGGGGGAACTCTGAGCCTGTGAGTAAGCCCAAGTTTCCATCACCCCCCAAGCGTCCCCTGGAAATGTGGATAGGAAATGACTTCACTGGCCCTTAACTCTGCTCTGCTCCCAGTCTATTTGGATTCTTCTCTAGGGAGGCAAGTGACCAACGCTTCTCACCTCCACGGGAGGGCAGGTTTCCTTCGAGCTTCTGGCTCTCCTCCAAACCCCACGCGACCCCAGACCATCCCTGGCACAGGCGCTCCATAAACATCAACTAAGGCATCACTATTAGTATTTGCGCATCACCCTCTGGGAACAAAGAGAAGAGGAGAGGAAAGAGGGGACAGCTCCGCTATCGAGAGACAGGAGGTCAGGTGGCGGGATGGGGGCAGGTTTACCCATGCAGATGCCAGTCTGGGCGCTGGGGTCCGCTCTGCGGTCACAGAAGAGGCCGCGGCTCTCCTCGCACGGCAGCAGCACCGAGCAGCTCTCGCCGCGCTGGCGAGCGCAGACCAGGCAGCAGGAGCAGTCGTCCAGCACCGCTCTAACCCCGGGGGCGCAGGTCGGCGGCTTTGGGGGGCACGTGGCCGGGCAAGAGGAGGGGCAACGCTCAGCCGCAGCGACCTGCGGGCGGGAAAGACCAGAAGGAGAAACTTCTCATCAGGGTCGCTGGAAAGTCCAGTGAGCCAGGGATCGAGCCGGGGCTTTGCTCAGAAAGTGACCAGAGGCACCTGGTGAGTGCGCCACTCACCTGTCCCAGGAGATGGAGGAGCAGGAAAGCCAGGCAGAGGCACTGCTTGGGCAGATCGAGACTCGAGCTCTGCGCACCCTGCATGTTCAGGCTTTCCCCTGTCGCTCTCATAGGCCTTTTCCAGGTCGGAGATTGGCTCCGCTCGCCCCGCTCCAGGTCGGGCTCGCCCCGGGCCAGCGCCACAGCGCAGGTTTTATAGCGCGCTCCTGGGACGCGCACAAGCCGGTTGGCTGCAGCTCAGGCAGGAGGCGGGGGGACCGGCGGGGTGGGAATGGAACGAACCCCGGGGTTGCCATAGCAATTGGCCGTGGGTGCCGCTCTCCTTTGGGCGCGGCCCCCGGGCCTGCGTGTGCCTGTGTGTGGCGACTGGCTTTTCCCAGAGCTCCGGGCGGGGCTGGGTGGAGGCCCGGGGCCAGGACCCAGAGCTCGCCGAGCGCGTGGGAAGGAAACGCCCGTTTCCTCCTGGAAGCGGCTGCGCCTTCCCCCAGGACTAAGACACCGCCACTCCCCATCACGCTTCTCCGCCTGGCGGTTTCCAGCCGGGTTGCAAACGTGGGGCTCCCCTAAAGGGGTGTCTGATGTTTGCGACCATCTGTGGGGGGTTGGCGAGAGGCCCAGGAGTTTAGTCATAAAGGAAGCACATGCAAGTTTGTCACAGTTTAGGGCACGCTCGCTCTGAGTGTGGAGAGCTGGGGAGGGGGGAGGGAGGAAAGGGGGAAACAGAGAAGGGAGAAAGTGCGGGGCGGGGGTGCGGGGGTGGGCAGAAAATATAAGTCTTAGAGTTAGGATGGGGGATGCTATTTGCCAAAAGGCAAAGTTTTTGTTGTTGTTGTTGTTAATTTGTATTTATTTGGCTGAAACAGATCTTAGGTGCAGCTTGCGGTATCTTACATTGCGGCATGTGGGATCTAGTTCCCAGGGACCAGGGTTCAAAGCCCCGGCCCCAGAGAGTTAGCCACTGAACCACTACGGAAGTCCTAAGGTAGAGTTCTTTTGACTAATCATTTCAAGCCCTGCTGATTCTTAAACCCCCAAATCTGCAGGTTTGGTAGAAATACAAGTAAAACATAATAGAATGAAAATATGAGAGCCTGAGGGACATAAAAAATGTCCTTTCTTATAGAGAAAAACCTTGAACCACCTGTGGTATCGTGCCTCCCATGAAAGGGCATCTGTCAGAATATAAGAGCCTGTGAGGGTGTTTAAGATGGCTTCAGCTCAGGCCCTGTCAAAACCTCAGCAAATTAAGGAAGGACTGGGAAAGATACTTCCTTTCCTGAGCTGGCATTCCAGCACATCAAATCCTTCTTCCACCTGGCACCTACTTTCAAAAAATTCAAAAAATGACTGCTGGGAAACTCTTGTCATCTCTCATGAGAAAGAACAGTTTGCCCCAAAGGTGACAGTGTTAGACAGTTTTCTTAAAATCTCTGTCCTGTATTTCAGCTTTGCTGCTGCCTCTGGGATCACCGTGTCCACCTCCTTTGGGGTAGCCCTGTTGCAAAGCCACTTTTCAGGAAAATTATACTGGTTTGTGATGGAACTTTAGGCTTTGAAAGGAAGCAAATTTCCTCTACATCATCCATCTCCAGCATGAAGGAAATCAAAGGCAGTCTGCCCCCTGCCACACCTACCTCCCAGGATGAAATCATCCCCAGCCCCTTCAGAGTAGTTCTCCGAACAGCTTAAGACTGCTATTACCTACTTCTGAGCCTCCATGAGTTCCGCTTTCTTTGAGGAAATGCAGACTGATTAGGAAAGCTTGGTGAGAGGCTGAACCTTTACTTTGTGCCACGTCGGGGACACTCAGTACACTCTTCAAGTTGATGGGCTTCGTGAGTCATCTGGCACAGCAATGCTTCCACCTGGTTGTACATCAGAATTAACCAGGGTGTATTTTGAAAGAGGTATATTTTTGTTCATAAGGATTTTTAAAAATTGAAGTATAGTCAGTTTACAATGTTGTGATAGCTTCAAGTGTACAACAAAGTGATTCAGCCATATGTATGTATATATTTATATGTATTTATACATACATTTCCATATATATACACATTATATATATATATATACATACTATCTTTCATATTCCTTTCCTTTATAGGTTATCACAAGATGTTAAGTATAGTTGCTTGTGTTATACGGTAGGTCTTTGTTGTTTAGCTGTTTTATACGTAGTAGTGTATAAATGTCAATCCTAGCCTCCTAATTTATCCACCCCCACCCCCTTTCCCTTTGGTAACCGTAAGTTTGTCTTCTGTGTCTGTGAGTCTCTGCTTTGGATATAAGTTCATCTGTGTCATTTTTTTCTTGTAGAGTTCACATTTAAACAATATCAAATGGCATCTGTCTGTCGCTATCTGGCTTGCTTCACTTGATACAATAATCTCTAGGTCCATCCATGCTGCTACACATGGAGTGATTTCATTATCTTTATGGCTGAGTAATATTCCATTGTATATGAAAAATATGGATTCTTGGACCCCCACCCTCAACCCACTCAAGTTGGATTTTCTGGTGAAGGCTCTTGGTAGACAACATTTCAATGTATTGAATACTTGGAAATGGGAACTGGCTTTGGGAAACCTTGATATGGAACCAGTAGGAGTATAGCTAACCAGGAGGCAGGAATACTGGCTAAATTTTCAATGTATGAATTGACAGAAGAAGGAGAAATTGGCAGCACTAAGATTGGGTTGACTCTTCTTGGAAAGGGGGAGGTTGAGAAGAGAAATTTAACTGTGAGACAAGGAGGATGTCAAGTCATTGCTAATGTGTGTTACAGTTCACACAGTCTCTTGATTGCTGCAGGTGATAAAAACCAAACGAGCTAGTTTCAGAAAGACAAATTTATTAGGCAGAGCCTGTGGTATTTCACATAAAAACGACGTGGAAACGGTGCTGCTCAACCTCAGAGACAACTAAGGTCAGGTCCTTGGAGCTATGAGGACTCCATCCTTCTATCTAAATTTTCCTTCTCTTTGTGTCAGCTTCTGTCTGTCCCACCACGGACCAGCTTCTAACATTTAAGAAAAGTGTCATCCTTAAGTTCTCCCTAATCTCTTACATTATGATCCTGTCACCAGAGAAGGAATGTCCAGTCTGTAATCTCCTAGATACAGACATAGATGCAGGAGATAGATGCTCCTGGTTAAGGACCTCTGCATGAAAACAGCTGGCAATTGAGAGTGGATCCATCTGATGACAACATGTCAGGTCCTGCGTGGCCACCTTCAGAATAACGTCTCTGGACTCCTCCTTGCTAGGAGAGATTTCATCCTCTCTGAAGGCCCAGCATCTCTTGCTTTTCTCTTATATCTCTTAACTTATTGAGTAATAATGATGTGCCTGTTTCTGTATCTATCTCCCTCTCCCGCCTGGGAGCCTTTGCGGACAGGGAGCAGGTCATATTCTCCATAATATTCCCAGCATCTACTTCAAGGACAGGTACGTGATCAGTTGGTTTAGGACCTTTTGAGACACTGCTAGCCTCACTTAAAGTTTTGTCATTTGTCACTGTTTTGCATACGAGGAGGTAAGAAAGAGGTAGAGGCCGTTTGTTTCTTGGCATCAGTAGAGGCTGTGTTGGTTTTATCAGTCATTACCCGTCTGCCCCTGACACGCACCTTTTCTTAAGTCTTTCTTGGCACGCAGCGTCTAAAGGATGGCACACAGGCTGATGATCCCTTGTTTGAAATAAACCATGTGTCAGCTGAGTTGCTGGGGAAGTTAAAGTAAAAGTGTGAGTTGCTCAGTCATGTCTGACTCTTTGTGACACCGTGGACTTTAGCCCAGGCTCCTCTGTCCATGGAATTCTCCAGGCAAGAATACTAGAGTAGGTTGCTGTTTCCTTCTCCAGGGGATCTGCCTGACCCAGGGATGGAACCTGGGTCTCCTGCATTGCAGACAGGTTCTTTACCACGTGAGCCACCAGGGAAGCCCCTGGGGAAGTTAGGAGAAACTGTAATAGACACTTCTCATAAATCTTGGCAGCCAACCAAGATGACAACTCCACTGGGTTAGAAGGTGCAAGGACTGTGTTTATTTAACTTTTCCGCTTTCATTTCTTTCTCTCCTCCCTTTCCCTTATCCTAGATGTGGCACCAGAGACTCCTTTCTCCTTCTCTGTTAATGGATTTTTCTTTTTATGACTTACCAGTCAGTGCTCCTACATTTAGAGAATACATATAGAGAACTTCCTGCATTTTATAAAGGCTTACATTGTTGTTGTTTTATCTTTTTTATTATGATAAAAGATGTAAAATATACTGGCACTGGTTTCTGTAGCAGGCAAGAGAAATGTAAAGCACAGAATCCCATATTAAAAATGAAACCAGTAAAAGGCTGGGACTGCTGTCACCCACAGCACAACTCCGTCTCTCCCCTTTCCTCAGTGAGCACGTTCTCTGTAAGCTCACAGACATTCACTGCGCTAAGTGAACTGTTATGCCCACCCACATGATACTTAGGTCCCATATTGTGCCTCGTAAGTCAGCCTCACAGCTTGTTAAACATTTTGTTGCTCTTTTCTGAATTTCCTTCATAGGTCCCTTTTCTGGGGCCTCGGGGACTTGGTAGAACACAAGGTAATTCCGAGTATATGTTAGGCAAGCCAGCCCTACATGATGTCCAATTATATGGCTAATTCCAACCACACCCTCTTGTTTTTCTGACAACTCTCTTGACTTCTTGCTTTTTCAGAAACAATGAGGGGCAGAGAAGGAACTAGTGTTATCCCCTTTGGAAACATCTTCTTATTGCCCACATTTTATTTTTAGTGCATTTATTATTTAAAAAACCCAAATCTAAAGGTTTTAAAAAAAAAAAAAAAGACATACTAGAAATTACAGAGAAATTTGAGAAATAAGTTTCTTTCTCACACTGCTAATGACCTCCTTCTAGGGAGATGAGCTTTGGGGGAATCAAATAATTATTTTAAGTGTTTTGAACTGGAGTGGAGTCTATCAAGTCTGCCGATGTGCATACCACATTCCCAGCCCACTGGCACCAGTAGTGCCCTTTCCTGCACTCAGCTGAAGAAAGTGGCCACCAGCCATCCTTTCCGTGTGACTTCTGTATGGCTTGTGACAGCTGGGTAGACTGAACACCATTCTGCTTCATGGACTAGAATCCTTTAGACCAGAAACTGGTGTCAGAAACAAAGGCATATACCTATGGCGGGCGTGTTAGCCATGCCTCAGGGGTGCTCCCACTGGGTGATGGTGGGTCTAGCCCACAAATGCCAGTGGCCAAGGGAACAAGGAGAAGAGAAGTAGTATCACCTGAATACAAAGTTTTGAATAACTTTTAATGATTGTTCCTGGAGAAAGGAAAAATTAGATTCTTTTTTGGGTGCGTCTCTATTCCAAATGCTATCTCAGAGTATTAAAAAAAACTCATACAGCCTCTCCCACCAATCTCTGAAATCTCAGCAACAAAACACAGACTTACAGGAGAGACATGGCCACAAAACAGTGTTGTGTTTGCTGATGTGAATGTTCATGTCGTCCAATTCATGAAATGATAATTATTTTATTCTTCATGACATGAATCAAAGATGAATAAGATGTTTTGTTTTTTCAAGAACCTGATAACCTAGTAGGAAAATGAAGTAAAAAAAAAAAAAAAAAACTACTGCGTAAGGCAGAATGTGATAACTCCTGTAAATAAACAAAGGCAAAGTAACATAGAAACATAAAGGAAGATGAAATTAGTCTCTCTGCTGTGAGAGCAGGAGTGTAGTGCAGACCGGAAAGGGATAGTAGTAAAAACGGTAATCCCTTTTTCATTGTTTGTCTTTTTACTAAACGCTGAAGAATAAATGACATTAAGTTGAATAAAGCATGGATGAAATTTGGAAATCTGGAGATGTGGGCTGAACAGAGACAATTGAACAAAGGCATAAGGATGGGAAAATTCAGAACTTGTTCAGGAAATTAAGAATGATTTAATTTATCTGAAACATGGGAAGGTCATGGGAAATGAGTTTGGAAAAGTGGACCACAGCTGCCAGCTCTTGGAAGAATATAAATGCCAAATTCTCAAGTTTAATTAAAAAAAATCTATCTATCACCTATCTCTCATTCTCTACTTATCAGCAAGGAGTTGTAAAGCAGAGCTATATTTAGGAACATTATCCTTTAAGAGTTTGATTATAGGAGGAAATGACCAGAGGTAAGTACTGCAGTTTAGACATTGTTGCAGTTCAACGAGAGACAATGAGGACTTGAACTTGCAGAATGGCAATGGGAATGGAAAGAGGAGTTTGGAGGGAAGCGATGTTTGCCTTCAGTGGAGCTCTGACTGGCTGCAGAAGGTCAGGGTAATGACAGTATGAAACCAGGTTTTGACTTTAGGTAACTGAGTAGCTTGTGATAGCATTTTCATGGAAGCCAAATAACTTCTGTGATGAAACATCTCTACCAATAGACTACTTGGGTTCAGATCCTTAGATCTTAGACTACCTGGCCAGTCTGTGCTTCCTAGCCTTTCTCTGTCTGTAAGATAGGAATGATAATAATTGTTCTTTTTTCCTAGGATTGTTATTAAGCTAAATAATATGATACACAGAAAGCCCTGGAGCCATTTCAACAGGGTTCTGTGAGAGAATTATTCCCTAACACCCCAAGGCTTCCATTTCAATGAAACAACTTCCCTTTTCTGCAACTTGAATGGTACTAACATGTAACAGGTGACTCAGTGGTAAAAGAATCTGCTTGCCAAACAGGAGATGCGAGTTTGATCCCTAATAGCAACCCACTCCAGTATTCTTGCCTGGGAAATTCCATGGACAGAGGAGCTTCGTGGGTTACAGTCCATGAGATCACTTAGAGTAGGATATGACTGAAGCGACTAAAGAGCAAAAACAGCATGTGACACACAAGGGTGGCTTATTATAAGATTTGAATTTGGATTAGATGATGTTGAGGGCAGTTCAAAAAATTGTGTTCTGTTTTGGGTTGGGCAATTACAGATGTGGAGGTAATTCCCTGATTGGTTATCTTATTGATAATCTTTATGGCAGAGGCAGGATGAACAATGAACAAAAAGAATTGTTTTTGCAGAAGAAACGATAGCTATTCATGTTAGCTGGGTCAGGGGAAGCTCCATCATTTGGGGGGCTGTACATTGTCTTTGCCTCCTGGTGGCTCAGGTGGTAAAGCGTCTGCCTGCAGTGTGGGAGACCTGGGTTTGATCCCTGGGTTGGGAAGATCCCCTGGAGAAGGAAATGGCAACCCACTCTAGTACTCTTGCCTGGAAAATTCCAGGGACTGAGGAGCCTGTTAGGCTACAGTCCATGGGGTCACAAAGAGTCGGGCACGACTGAGCGACTTCACTTTCACTTTCACATTATCTGTATTTTTATTTCCACCACACATGATCTCTTGTCATAGAGAATCCTCATCAGATGCTGATATTCTGTGAAATTCACAGTAGAGGAAACTCACCACTTAGTTGGTAGCAACAGTTACCAGTAGACAGGGTTGGTTTTTATTTTTTTTCCTTATTGCATCCTGTGAATAAGTTTGATTTTTTTCTTTGAGATTAATAGAGCAAAGATTTGTATAATTTATGATTTTGGATATAAATTTCCAATTTGCTTTCTGGGGATGCATCCTTTGGCTCTTCCGTTAGCGGTGTATGAAAGTGGGATAAATGTTGGGTGATTTCCAGAAAGTCAGCACGTTGAGTGGTCGGGGTGATTCGTTAGACAGGGATGTAAACCCTCAGTGCTTTTAGTGGGTCTACCTACTTTGTTCTCTTTCACTAGGTTTTACAGCTGAGTTTGCTGATCACACGGGGAAGGATCATTCAGTCTTCCCTTCCCATGCACTCTTCCTTTCCTCCTCCTGTAGCAGAACTCTCCTTTTTGTTGATTGAGATCTCTTGTTCCAGCCAACTCTGGGACTCACTTGTATTCTTGTCACCCAGTCCTGGCCATTTTGTTCTCCTCATGTCACTACTTATGAATTGCTATAGTTCCTTCCTTCAAGTCATCTTTACCCAGGTTAGAAACACAGCAAGATATCACTAATGAAATATCGTCTCTTTCATTGTCTTTTAGAACTCTCTAGTGTGAAGCTCAGCTTTAGGAAGAATTGCTTCTTGCTGCCGCTAACTTGTGTGTATCAGGTCATCTATAACAAACCAGAACATTGGCTGTCAAATATTTTTGACCATGACACTCAGTAAGATATAATGAAATTTTACATCCTAAACAAAAATGCATAAATGCATGTTCACATATACACATACACACATAAGAGTATATATATATGTATACTGTATAATTGGAACAAAAGTTTTATAAAATAAATGTCTTTACTACATGCCTTGTGTTCAGATTTTTGCTGTTTAGCCTCTTTCATTGAAAAAAAAAAAAAGTCCATTATGATCCCCTAAATTAATGATTTAGCTTCTTAGTGATAGAATGTGACCCCTTGGTTATAGGTTGGTGAGTGGTAACATATAATAAGCCCCATTCACTCATATTATCTCTATCTTAGAATTTCTTCCTTTTTACTATACCAAGAAATTTCAACTTGTTTGGTACAGCCCAGTCCTGAGTCCAAGTATTCATTATTCAGCCCCATATGCCTAAATGAGAGGATTAAATTCAGAATCTCTAATCAATTCAGCTATAACCATAAATTCAGCCTGATCTAAAAATGATATTTCTTTCTCCTTAATTGAATACCATCAATCCTTATTGTCATAAACATGTTCTCACATTTCCCCCAAAGTTTGGCAGTTATTCTACTAATTGTAAACCCATATCTCCTTCTTCTACATTTGCCTTCTTCTGAGGGCAAGATAATGGGGGGCAAGTCCCATTATCTAAGAGGAGAACTGGGTTCCCTGGGCAAGGATAGAATCTCAGCTGAAATAGGAGGCTTGCCTTTAGGTAAAAGAGAAAACATCTTTATTAAACCAGGAAGGAGGAGTTCTTTCAGTTGCTAAGGTGTTTTTAGAAGTGTCTGTAGCCCCTAAGGGCTTCCCAGATGGCACAATGGTAAAGAATCTGCCTGCTAATGCAGAAGACACAAAAGACACGAGTTTGATCCCTGGCTTGGGAAGATTCCCTGGAGAAGAAAATGGCAACCCACTCCAGTATTCTTGCCTGAAAAATCCCATGGACAGAGGAGCCTGGCAGGCTACAGTCTATGGGGTTGTATCCGGGTCTTTCCATTTCCAGTTCTACTTATTTAAGTTATCTATTTCTTCTTCTCCAGTGAGTTTCGGTAATTTGTTTCTTTCAAGGAACTTTTCCATTTCATATAAGTTGTTGAATTTGTGTGCACAAAATTGCTCATAATATTCCCTTACTGTCCTTTTAACTTCTCCAGGATCTGTAATGTCTCCTCTTTCATTTCTGCTGTAGTTAATTTCTTCCTTTTTTGTTCACTGATCGTTCTGGCTAGAAGTCTATCAATTTTATTGGTGTTTTCAAAAAACTAGCTTTGATCATTTTCTTTTCTTTTGTTCTGTTTTCAATTTTATTGATTTTTGTTCTTTATTATCTTTTCTGTCTGCTTGCTTTAGGTTTAACTTACTCTTCAATTTCTAGTTTCTTAAGGTGGAAGCTTAAATATTTTGAGAACTTTCTTGTTTTAATGCTATGTATTTTCCCCTAAGCCCTGGTTTAGCTGAATCCCACACATTTGGATATATTGTGTTTTCATTTTTATCCAATTCAAAATATTTTCTACTTTTTTTGTGTGACTCCTGTTTTGATCTCTGAGTTATTTAGAAGTATGCTGCTTAATTTTGAAATGTTTGGGAATTTTTCAGATGGCTCTCAGTTATTTATTTGTAGTTTAATTCTGTTTTGGTCACAGAACATGCTTGGTTTATAATTTCAATTCTTTCAAAATTAGTAAGATTTGACTTTTATGCCTCAAAATATGAGTTATTTTGGTGAATGTTTTGTGTGCACTTGAAAAAGCTGTTTACTCATTTTAAAAATGGAAATAATTATTGAATTGCCTCAAGGGATTTTTATGAGGATTAAATGAGGTAATACTTATAAGTGTTCAGTAGAGTCTGGCTTGTGGGAAGTACTCAAAAAAAAATGTTAACTAATTTTATTGTTGTAGTTGTTTTCTTCACCCTAGAACACAATATTTTTTTTAAATCCCTTTTGTAAGGTTAACATTTTCTCCATATAAATACTGTTTTTGGCTTGTGAAATTCGTCCAGAGTATTTTGTTGTGGTTACTGTTTTGACAATATTGTCTAAGACGTTGTTTGTTATGTATTTGACATATGACTGTTTTACTAAAATTTATCATTAGTTCTAATTTCTTTCACACATCTAATTATCTTGCTGTTTTAGTCAAACAATTCTTTACTAGTTACAAACATTAGTAATTTATATCTGATTTTTTTGGACATCTTCTCATTTCTATTTATTTTTGCATTGTTCCAGACTTCCAAAATAATGTTAATTGTTGGGATAGTAATAGATGTCCTTGTTTCCTTCTTGACTTTCATGGTAATTTCTCTAGCATTTTACCAATAAGTATCCTGTTAATTACTCTATCAAAGAAAACTTTTAAAGCCAGTAATGTTTATTTGGTTTTACTGAATACATTTTAACATTTTATTGTATAGGATTTTTATTGAATTATGTATATTGCATCTTAAATATGAATTGATTTCTAAATATGAAATCATCCTTGTGTTTTCAGAAAAGGCCAAGTTGGTTATGGTGTAAGCTGATAAATTGATTTGTTGGTTTTTATTTATAATTTGTGTGTTCATATTTGTAAGTAAAATATATTTATAGTTTTTTCTTTTTAATCTTTGTTAGAATTTGATGTTAATTGATAATAACTAATTAGGAAGCTCTCCTGTTTTCACTTGTATTGGAAGAGTTTATTTTGCTTGTGGATCATTTGTTTCTCAAAAGTTTAAAGCAAGTCACTTTATTTTTGTAAATGTTTCATAGAATTTGAGAAAGTTTATTTTCCATGGTTATAATGTTGTATATATGTTTTGTTTGTTGTTTAGTCACCAAGTCACATCTGACTCTTTCGCCACCCCATGGACTGTAGCCTGCAAGGCTCCTCTGTCCATGGGATTTCCCAGGCAAGAATACTGGAGTGGGTCACTATTTTTTTCCTTGAGGGATCTTTCCAACCCAGGGATTGAACCCATGTCTCCTGATCAAACACAAGTTTCCTTTTCAGATCCCTATGTATGTAAATGGTATATCCACTGGTACTTGACTTACACATTTATTTAACAAACATTTATTGATGATTTACCATGTGTCAGATACTATGAATACAATGATGATGAAAATATAGCCTTATTAGTCTTATAGTCTAATTAGAGTGAGGCGGTTTAAAAAAAATAAACACTATTATAATTTTAAATGTCATTTAATTTGAAATCTGAAGGATAAATAGACTTTTCCAGTTTAACGAGTGAAAGGGTATATCAGGCAGAGGGAGCAGAATGAAAAAGGGTTCAAGCAGGGTACATTTAATGAGCTCCAGGGTCTGCTGAAGGTCAGTGAACAATGGGAAGATTATTGTAACCTAAGGTGATCCATGGGGAAACAGTGGAAACAGTGTCAGACTTTATGTTTTTGGGCTCCAAAATCACTGCAGATGGTGATTGCAGCCATGAAATTAAAAGACACTTACTCCTTGGAAGGAAAGTTATGACCAACCTAGATAGCATATTCAAAAGCAGAGATATTACTTTGCCAACAAAAGTCCATCTAGTCAAGGCTATGGTTTTCCCAGTGGTCATGTATGGATGTGAGAGTTGGACTGTGAAGAAAGCTGAGCGCCGAAGAATTGATGCTTTTGAAGTGTGGTGTTGGAGAAGACTCTTGAGAGTCCCTTGGACTGCAAGGAGATCCAACCAGTCCATTCTAAAGAAGATCATCCCTGGGAGTTCTTTGTAAGGAATGATGCTAAAGCTGAAACTCCAGTACTTTGGCCACCTCATGCGAAGAGTTGACTCATTGGAAAAGACTCTGATGCTGGGAGGGTTTGGGGGCAGGAGGAAAAGGGGATGACAGAGGATGAGATGGCTGGATGGTATCACCGACTCGACGGATGTGAGTTTGAGTGAACTCCGGGAGATGGTGATGGACAGGGAGGCCTGGTGTGCTGCGATTCATGGGGTCGCAAAGAATCAGACAAGACTGAGTGACTGAACTGAACTGAAGGTGATCCATATAGTTAGGAACTTGATAATATAGGTCTGCACAGTATATGTTAATCTTTGGTTTTTTAACAAAAGGAAGCCATTAAAAGTTTTAAAGTAGTAAAATCAAATGATCTCATCCAACTAGAGAGCTGACTAAATGAAGCTAAATGGGTATGTAGGGAGACCAGTAGGTGGACATTACAATTGTCCAGCTAAAAGATGACAGCTTAGACTAGAATCTTGCTTGGAGAGAGGGAGAAAAGAATAAGTTTCACAAACAATTACAAAGTAAATGCTTTATGTTTATAAATTTTAGTAGAAGTGACAGAAACCAACCTAAACTGTCATGACAAGCCTAATTATACAACTACAGGAATGTCTCCAAGGAAATGAAGGCACATAGCTGACTTAGGGCCTGGAACCAAGAAGTGACTTACTTTTATTTCTCATCTCTGTTTCTAAAATTTCTCTGCCATCCCCTCTATCTGTGCGTACTGACTTAATCTGTTCTATACTTCTGATGGACAATGGTCATAGCATATCACTCACATTTCTACATCTCTTCCAGTCAGAAGTAAGCATGCAACTGAATTTTTAATTCTTTAGTTTCAATTCTAATTTTTCAAGAGCATAATCCAGGTTGTCCAAGTTGGGTCTTTTCAATTGGATTCAGGGGGGAGTTTTATGATAAAAATAAGATTCTGAGGACCTACCACATTGGATGGGGCTAGGGTTAGGGTTAGGAGTATACATGAGAAAGTTTCTGTCTAGTAATTTTTATTTTCTCATGAAGAAATAGATGAGGTAGATTGCTGAGAGTAAGAGAAGGTGGAAGAGTCAAAGATTCGAGGAGACAGTTAAGGTTTTAAATTGCAATTGCAGAAAGAGAAACTGAGTACTAGAGAGAATTAGTACGACCTTAGGTAGCAGCTGGGATTATCAGCCTTCCGTTTATGCTGGTACTAAGCTTTCCAGGTGGTGTAATGCTAAAGAATCTGCCTATGTGGATTGTGCCAGTGCAGGAGGCACAAGAAACATGGGTTGTAACCCTGGGTCAGGAAGACCCACTGTAGAAGGAAATGGCAACCCATTCCAGTATTCTTGGCTGGAGAATCCCATGGACAGAGGAGCCTGGCAGGCTACAGTCCATGGGGTTGCAAAGAATCAGACAGTCAACCAACTGACAGAGGCACAATGAGTTTAGGTGTTAGATGACACAGTGATGAACCATGCATGTTAAAGATGAGATGTGTGAAGAGAAGACTTATGGTTGGAGAGAAACTAAAAAGACCAGCATATACGAAGACCCTGAGACAGGTGGTGGGTTTGAAGTATTATGAGAAGTTTAGCAGCTGGGGTTACAAGCTGACTTTTCCTCCACTTATCACTCATCTCAGTGTCTCTAATGATCAACCCAATATCTACTCGTAGTAGATGCTCAATAAACACTTTTTGCATGAATCTAGCCTTATTTGTGTTTTATCTAGCAACTTTCCTTCAAATTTTCTGTCCTCTAGATGGCACCCTTCCATAGTTTACAGGTGATGAAGTTTTCATCCTTTTTTAAATTGGAAAAATTAAAATATTCTGGACCTCAATGTCCTCATCTGTAATATATAGGTGTAGTAATAACAGCTACTTCACAGGTAGTTATGAGGTTTCAATCTAGAAAAATATGTAAAACATTCACCTTTTAACTTAGTAGTCAATCAATACATTTTATCCAATATAATTATTAATATTATTGCTGTTTTGGATATTATTTCAGCCTATGAGATTACCTATGTTCATGTTATTGTCTTGGTCAGAAATCCTTCAGTTTGTACTTGACATTTGTAATTAGGAGGACACCAAAGAGGGATTGGGGGCAGGAAGAGAAGGGGACAACAGAGGATGAGATGGCTGGATGGCATCACTGACTCGATGGACGTGAGTCTGAGTGAACTCCGGGATTTGGTGATGGACAGGGAGGCCTGGCGTGCTGCAATTCATGGGGTTGCAAAGAGTCGGACACGACTGAGCGACTGAACTGAACTGAAACATCCTTTTCCCATTTAATTGTATCCCAAGCTCCCCTTTGAGACACTAGCCTTTCCCAATTCTGAGTCCATGTGTTCTGCGTGGGATGTCTACTCCCAGTTATAGAGCAGCAACTCTGGAGGCTTATGTCAGTACTTGTATTTCATCTCGCTGATCATAGGGATTGTGGAAGTCCAACTAGAGCTAATGATATGTGCAATCATTTAGGGCTTTTGTCTCTTCTCTGGGAAAACTACTAGAGACCATCATTTTTTACAATACTATGAGGTGAGGTCCTGAAGTCTGGATCTATGGAAACCATTGTTGCTGTAAGGAGAGCTGAGAGGGCTTTCAAAGGGAGCCTCAGGATCAAGGACAGCAAAACAAAGAGAGGTTTAAGAATGAAGTTCTGGGTGGTTATTTTTTGAGCTCCTGGATCCATCCTGCCTCAAACTGTTTCTGATACATTTCACTTTTAGTCTAAACTAGCTTAGGGTAGAATTTTGCCAGTTGAATTTTACAATCTTAACTTATACATGATTTTCACTGAGGAAGCAATTTTGTCCACATTCTATTAAATATATATTGACAGAAATAGAATTATTATTTCAATAATTTTACCTAGAAATTCCACTAGTGTAATAATGGATGCTGTGCCATTAGGCAGGACATATATTCCTTTTTTTTTTTTTTTTGGTATAAATTGAACTCCAGGATAATAAGATCTTTTGGAAATTAGTGACTCTTAATAGTTATGCTGTGGTTCTTATGGGTGATCACTGGGTAAATGATATCTCTGCATATGAATTAGTTCTTTTTTTTTTTCCTATGGCTTGTTTCACTTCTTAACGTAAAACAGGAACATTACCAAGATCTATTATTATCCACTTAATCTGAGATCAACATTTTGCTATGAATATTTATTATTTAGGGCTTCCCTGGAGGCTCAGATGGTAAAGAATCCACGTGCAATGTGGGAGACCTGGGTTTGATCCCTGGGTTGGGAAGATCCCTTGGAGGAGGGCATGGCAACCCACTCCTGTATTCTTGCCTGGAGAATCCCCATGGACAGAGGAGCCTGGCAGGCTACAGTCAATGGAATCGCAGAGTCAGACACGACTGAGCAACTAAGCACACACATGGCACATTTATTATTTAATTTCTACCTTTCCATTCTATTCAAATTTTGAGAGACCATGGTTTTTATTACTCGCAGAAGTAATATTTGAAGTGGAAGGAATTTTGGAATCAGACAGAACGGGATTCCAATCTCAGCTCAGCTACTTGCTAGCTCAGTGAACTCAGACCAGTTATTTAACTGAAACTTAATTGAATTTTTTTTCCCAAATTGGAACAATTAGAAATTCCCAGAGAGAAAAGTGTAGTGAGGAATACTGAGGCAGAATATGTAAAACTCTTAGTGCATATTAAGATATCTAATAGCTTATAACAAGTATTATTTTCCTTTTCCCAATTAGTACATTTAGCTTTATCTTCTAATATTTTAGTGAGAAGCTATGCAGATGTATTATTCTTTGATTTAAAATATTGAATGTTTTTCTTTACTTCCTTCTACATGCTCAATGAGAAAGAGTCTATTTAGATTAGACCTTGTTCAAGGTTAATTTGATGTCATGTATATGAATTACTTGAAGTGACATAATCTATGGATAATGATAGGAATATCTGTATCTCAGCATATTATACATTTAGAATCATCAAGAGCTTGAAAAGCCATTAAACCATTCTCCTATCATAATGTCTATATATCAGGTTTTTTATATATATATATATATTCTTTCAGTTCCATTGCAGAAGCCCAGAGGACCCCATGCCCAAAGGGCGGTGGCCAAGAGGAGTTACCCCACGTCTGAGGTCAGGGGCAGTGGCCGAGAGTAACAGACTGCAACCGCACAGGAACTGCCGAGAGGAGCTACCCCGCGTCTGAGGTCAGGGGCAGCGATGAGACTGCATCCAAGGCCAGGGGTGGCGGCCGGGAGGAGCAACCCCACGCCCGAGGCCTGGGTTGGTGGCCGGGAGGACCAACCCCACATCCAAGGAGTGGTGGCTGCACGGGCCCAGGAAGGCCCAGAGGAGCTATCCCACATTAAAGGTCAGGAAGGGCGGTGGTGGGGAGATACCCCTCGTCCAAGGTAAGGAGCAATGGCTGCGCTTTGCTGGAGCAGCCGTGAAGAGATACCCCACGCCCAAGGTAAGAGAAACCCAAGTAAGACGGTAGGTGTTGCAAGAGGACATCAGAGGGCAAACACACTGAAACCATACTCACAGAAAACTAGTCAATTTAATCACACTAGGACCACAGCCTTGTCTAACTCAATGAAATTAAGCCATGCCCGTGGGGCAACCCAAGACGGGCAGGTCATGGTGGAGAGATTTGACAGAATGTGGTCCACTGGAGAAGGGAATGGCAAACCACTTCAGTATTCTTGCCTTGAGAACCCCATGAACAGTATGAAAAGGCAAAATGATAGGATACTGAAAGAGAAACTCCCCAGGTCAGTAGGTGCCCAATATGCTACTGGAGATCAGTGGAGAAATAACTCCAGAAAGAATGAAGGGATGGAGCCAAAGCAAAAACAACACCCAGCTGTGGATGTGACTGGTGATAGAAGCAAGGTCCGACGCTGTAAAGAGCAATATTGCATAGGAACCTGGAATGTCAGGTCCATGAATCAAGGCAGATTGGAAGTGGTCAAACAAGAGATGGCAAGAGTGAATGTCGACATTCTAGGAATCAGCGAACTCAAATGGACTGGAATGGGTGAAGTTAATTCAGATGACCATTATATCTACTACTGTGGGCAAAATCCCTCAGAAGAAATGGAGTAGCCATCATGGTCAACAAAAGAGTCCAAAATGCAGTACTTGGATGCAATCTCAAAAACAACAGAATGATTTCTGTTCATTTCCAAGGCAAACCATTCAATATTACAGTAATCCAAGTCTATGCCCCAACCAGTAACGCTGAAGAAGCTGAAGTTGAACGGTTCTATGAAGACCTACAAGACCTTTTAGAACTAACACCCAAAAAAGATGTCCTTTTCATTATAGGGGACTGGAATGCAAAAGTAGGAAGTCAAGAAACACCTGGAGTAATAGGCAAATTTGGCCTTGGAATACGGAATGAAGCAGGGCAAAGACTAATAGGGTTTTGCCAAGAAAATGCATGGGTCATAACAAACACCCTCTTCCAACAACACAAGAGAAGACTCTATACATGGCCATCACCAGATGGTCAACACCAAAATCAGATTGATTGTATTCTTTGCAGCCAAAGATGGAGAAGCTCTATACAGTCAGCAAAAACAAGACCAGGAGCTGACTGTGGCTCAGACCACGAACTCCTTATTGCCAAATTCAGACTTAAATTGAAGAAAGTAGGGAAAACCATGAGACCATTCACGTATGACCTAAATCAAATCCCTTATGATTATACAGTGGCAGTGAGAAATAGATTTAAGGGCCTAGATCTGATAGATAGAGTGCCTGATGAACTATGGAATGAGGTTCGTGACATTGTACAGGAGACAGGGATCAAGACCATCCCCATGGAAAAGAAATGCAAAAAAGCAAAATGGCTGTCTAGGGAGACCTTACAAATAGCTGTGAAAAGAAGAGAAGCAAAAAGCAAAGGAGAAAAGGAAAGATATAAACATCTGAATGCAGAGTTCCAAAGAATAGCAAGAAGAGATAAGAAAGCCTTCCTCAGCGATCAATGCAAAGAAATAGAGGAAAACAACAGAATGGGAAAGACGAGAGATCTCTTCAAGAAAATCAGAGATACCAAAGGAACATTTCATGCAAAGATGGGCTCGATAAAGGACAGAAATGGTATGGACCTAACAGAAGCAGAAGATATTAAGAAAAGATGGCAAGACTACACAGAAGAACTTTACAAAAAAGATCTTCATGACCCAGATAATCACGATGGTGTGATCACTGACCTAGAGCCAGACATCCTGGAATGTGAAGTCAAGTGGGCCTTAGAAAGCATCACTATGAACAAAGCTAGTGGAGGTGATAGAATTCCAGTTGAGCTATTCCAAATCCTGAAAGATGATGCTGTGAAAGTGCTGCACTCAATATGCCAGTAAATTTGGAAAACTCACCAGTGGCCACAGGACTGGAAAAGGGCAGTTTTCATTCCAATCGCAAAGAAAGGCAATGCCAAAGAATGCTCAAACTACCGCACAATTGCACTCATCTCACACACTAGTAAAGTAATGCTCAAAATTCTCCAAGCCAGGCTTCAGCAATATGTGAATTGTGAACTTCCTGATGTTCAAGCTGGTTTTAGAAAAAGCAGAGGAACCAGAGATCAAATTGCCAACATCCGCTGGATCATCGAAAAAGCAAGAGAGTTCCAGAAAAACATCTATTTCTGCTTTATTGACTATGCCAAAGCCTTTGACTTTGTGCATCACAATAAACTGGAAAATTCTGAAAAAGATGGGAATACCAGACCACCTGATCTGCCCCTTGAGAAATTTGTATGCAGGTCAGGAAGCAGCAGTTAGAACTGGACATGGAACAACAGACTGGTTCCAAATAGGAAAAGGAATATGTTGGGGCTGTATATTGTCATCCTGCTTATTTAACACCCTGCAGAGTATATCATGAGAAACGCTGGACTGGAAGAAACACAAGCTGGAATCAAGATTGCCGGGAGAAATATCAATAACCTCAGATATGCAGATGACACGACCCTTACGGCAGAAAGTGAAGAGGAACTCAAAAGCCTCTTGATGAAAGTGAAAGTGGAGAGTGAAAAAGTTGGCTTAAAGCTCAACATTCAGAAAATGAAGATCATGGCATCCGGTCCCATCACTTCATGGGAAATAGATGGGGAAACAGTGGAAACAGTGTCAGACTTTATTTTTCTGGATCCCAAAATCACTGCAGATGGTGACTGCAGCCATGAAATTAAAAGACGCTTACTCCTTGGAAGGAAAGTTATGACCAATCTAGATAGCATATTCTAAAGCAGAGACATTACTTTGCCAACAAAGGTTCGTCTAGTCAAGGCTATGGTTTTTCCTGTGGTCATGTATGGATGTGAGAGTTGAACTGTGAAGAAGGCTGAGCACCGAAGAATTGATGCTTTTAAACTGTGGTGTTGGAGAAGACTCTTGAGAGTCCCTTGGACTGCAAGGAGATCCAACCAGTCCATTCTGAAGGAGATCAGCCCTGGGATTTCTTTGGAAGGAATGATGCTAAAGCTGAAACTCCAGTACTTTGGCCACCTCATGCGAAGAGTTGATTCATTGGAAAAGACTCTGATGCTGGGAGGGATTGGGGGCAAGAGGAGAAGGGGACGACAGAGGATGAGATGGCTGGATGGCATCATTGACTCGATGGACGTGAGTCTGGTGAACTCCAGGAGTTGGTGATGGACAGGGAGGCCTGGCGTGCTGCGATTCATGGGGTCGCAAAGAGTCGGACGCAACTGAACAACTGATCTGATCTGAATTTTTAATTTGTTTCTAAACTTGTATTATTTTATGTTGCTCCCTATGTAACTCATAATAAGGACATTTAAAAAAATATTTGTGCAAACCGTGTCCCATCCATTTAATATGAGCTGAGAGAAAAGTCTCTTCCCCTTAGTTTTATTCTTATTATTGAAGCATTCTCAACATTTCGATCCCAAGTCTGAAGAGTTTTGTTATTTACAGTATTTTTTGTATAAATATCTTGAATAGTTTTCATGAGAAATAAATTTTGCTTTTCTTTAGATTTCAGTTCTAACTTTGACAATCAGAAACTTTTTTATTTTATTGTTTTGGCCTCCCTATGTGGTCTGAGATCTCAGTTCCCTGACCAGAGATTGAAACCCCAGTCCTTGGCCATGACCATGCAGTCTTAACCACTGGACCACCAGGGAATTCCTCAATAATCAAAATCCATTTAAAAATCTCCCAATTGCATACCTTACCCAGTGGTCCGATGGCAATGACCTGTTCATGCCAGGATCCCTCCTTGGTTCCCATTTGGAAAGTGAGATGGAGTAGCCAAGAAGTACTCTTAAACAGAGGGATTAAACATTTCCAAGTTTGAATCTGAGTTCTGGTATAGTTATACAAGTGACTTCGCTATGCTTTTTTATTGTTCAACCTAAAGTGCAGGAGGGAGAAATAAGCTCCTGAAAGTTAGTGAAGACAGAAAAATAGAACAAGACTCTATCGCCTGAGATGCTTCTTTAGGTATGATGATAGTTACAATTTACAACCAAGATGCAAGACAGCATGATGATTAGAAGCATGCATACGGAGCTGCCTGGGCTGGAACACAGGCCTGCCATTTACTCAGTTGGGAATGGAACCTCCCTGTGTGCTTCTGTGAAATGGAGATAAAAAACAGGACCGGCCTCATGGATTCTTGGGAGGACTGGCAAAGGTAAATAAAATACATGCACCGAGAAAAGTGCCTGGCATGTTGTAAATGCTCAAAAAACTATTGTTGTGTTGTTTATTATTTCTCAGTATTTTAACAATACACCCAAAAGAAACTTCATATCAATAAATTAATTCAAAATATACAGACCAAATGGGGCTTCCCTGGTGGCTTGGTGGCTAAGAATCTGCCTCCAGGGCAGGAGACATGGGAGATGTGGGTTCAGTCCCTGGGTTTAGAAGATCCCCTGGAGGAGGAAATGGCAACCCACTCCAATATTCTTGCCTAGAAAATCCCATGGACAGAGGAGCTTAGTGGGCTACAGTCTATGGGGTTGCAAAAAGAGTTAGACACGACTGAGTGACTAAGCATGAGCATGCTGACTAAATGCAGGTAAATATAATTTTAGAATTCTAGTAAATTTAGTTATATAGAAATTGGTGATATTAATATTATATTGATTCATGTTCATGAAAATGATGATTGTTGTCTAACATATATTTTTACAGAAATCTTTACTTCAGAAATTTCTTCATAAGCACAGAATTAAAGCACTTTGCAAACAGAGCCTAAAGGAAAAAAAGAGACAAAAGCATTTTGACTTCCCATTTATTCTCCTGTAAACTGAATTGTAAGTCCAGCTACAATTATTCCAGTTGTCTTCTTAATTCCTCTTTTATCCAAAAATCTTGAAAGAATCATCTATATTTGAAGTTACAATCTATTACTGCAGTTTTCTTCTTGGCCTCAGGTAACATCATTTCAGCTTCTCTGGTAGCTCAGATGGTAAAGCGTCTGCCTACAATGCGGGAGACACAGGTTAGATCCCTGGGTCAGGAAGATGCCCTGGAGAAAGAAATGGCAACCCACTCCAGTACCATTGCTCCTCTGCAGCTGCTCTTGCAGGAGCCATTGAAAAAGCCAGTGCTACTAAAACCCAACAAATCCTTTTTACTTATTACTGATGGAGGCTTCAAAGCAACCAACAATGTTGGCTTTTCCTTCCTTCTTGAAGCTCTTCTCCTCCCCTGGCTTCCTCTTTCCTATATTTACCCTGTCTCTCTCTGGACTTCTTAATTTTCTCAGATACCTCTTTTCGTGGCAATGTTGTTAATTTTTTATACTCCTTAGGATTTGTATCTTGAACATCTCAATGTTAGACTCTCTCAGATTGCTTTGACCCAAGCCAATAATTTCAGGTTATCACCCAAAGTGTCCCAGTTTATATTTCTCAGTTTATGTCTCAGTTGTTTATATTTCTGTCTCTTAGACACCATGGTGCTCCATAAATATTTTAAGGTCACTGTGACCTCAACTAAAACTCAGTATTTTTCTTTCCACTCCAAAGTTGCTTCCATATTAATTCTTATTTAGACAGATGACTCTACCATCAACATGCTCATCTAAGATAGAAACATTTAAAGCACACTGGATTGTTTCCTGAACACTTTCCAGTATTTCCTATTGGTGCTCAAGACTAGCTAAATCTGTCTTTTAAATTACTTAACTCTATTCTTTCTCTACATCTACAGCCCTAGGTAGTTTTCCTTTGTTTTATCTTTTACTTACAATATTACAATAACCCCTACATTGTAGGGCAAGACAAGACCATAAAGCTAATGAAGAACACTGAATTTTCAGAGAAAAAGAAACTTAAATCAGTAGAACCTTTAATGTAAAGTAGGAATAGGGTGTGGTAAGTTGGCAATTGATCCTTCCACAGAATGAAAATTTCTTAGCTCTTAACTTCTCTGCCAGGAGAAGGCAATGGCACCCCACTCCAGTACTGTTGCCCGGAAAATCCCATGGATGGAGGAGCCTGATAGGCTGCAGTCCATGGGGTCGCTAAGAGTCAGACACGACTGAGCGACTTCACTTTCACTTTTCACTTTCATGCATTGGAGAAGGAAATGGCAACCCACTCCAGTGTTCTTGCCTGGAGAATCCCATGGATGGAGAAGCCTGGTAGGCTGCAGTCCATGGGGTCGCACAGAGTCGGACACAACTGAAGTGACTTAGCAGCAGCAGCAGCAACTTCTCTGCCATTCTGTATCCCTTTCATGGCATTACCACAAACTGCTCTATACTATAATTATTTGTGTATTAGATTCATCTTACATGCTAGTGTTTCAGTTCAGTCGTTCAGTCATGTCTGACTCTTTGCGAACCCATGGACTGCAGCATGCCAGACCTCCCTGTCCATCACTGACTCCTGAAGTCTACCCAAACTCATGTCCATTGATTCGGTAATGCCATCCAACCATCTCATCCTCTGTCATCCCCATCTCTTCCTGCCCTGAATCTTTCCCAACATCAGGGTCTTTTCAAATGAGTCAGCTCTTCACATCAGGTGGCTAAAATACTGGAGTTTCAGCTTTAACATCAGTCCTTCCAATGAAAACCCAGGACCGATTTCCCTAAGAATGGACTGGTTGGATCTCCTTGCAGTCCAAGGGACTCTCAAGAGTCTTCTCCAACACCACAGTTCAAAAGCATCAGTTCTTCTGTGCTCACCCCTCTTTATGGTCCAACTCTCACATGCATACATGACCACTGGAAAAACTATAGCCTTGACTAGACGGACCTTTGTTGGCAAAGTGATGTCTTTGCTTTTGAATATGCTGTCTAGGTTGGTCATAACTTTCCTTCCAAGGAGTGTCTTTTAATTTCACGGCTGCAATCACCATCTGCAGTGATTTTGGAGCCCCAAAAAATAAAGTCAGCCACTGTTTCCACTGTTTCCCCATCTATTTGCCATGAAGTGACGGGACTGGACGCCATGATCTTCATTTTCTGAATGTTGAGCTTTAAGCCAACTTTTTCACTCTCCTATTTCACTTTCATCAGGAGGCTCTTTAGTTCTTCTTCACTTTCTGCCATAAGGGTGGTGTCATCTGTATATGTGAGGTTATTGATATTTCTCCCGGCAATCTTGATTCCAGCTTGTGCTTCCTCAAACCCGTGATGTACTCTGATGGTGTACATTTCTCATGATGTACTCTGCATATAAGTTAAATAAGCAGGGTGACAATATACAGCCTTGACGTACTCCTTTTCCTATTTGGAACCAGTCTGTTGTTCCGTGTCCAGTTCTTCCATTTAAGTCTGGATTTTGTGGTAAGGAGTTTATAATCTGAGCCACTGTCAGCTCCTGGTCTTGTTTTTGCTAATGGTATAGAGCTTATCTGCTGCTGCAAGGAATATGATCAGTCTGACTTTGGTATTGACCATTTGGTGATGTCATGCATAGAGTCATCTCTTGTCCTGTTGGAAGAGGGTGTTTGCTATGACCAGTGTGTTCTCTTGGCAAAACTCTGTTAGCCTTCGCCCTGCTTCATTTTGTACTTCAAAGTCAAACTTACCTGTTACTCCAGGTATCTCTGGAGTTCCTACTTTTGAATTCCAGTCCCCTGTGATGAAAAGGACATCTTTTTTTGGCATTAGTTCCAGAGGGCCTTTTAGGTTATCATAGAACCATTCAACTTGAGCTTCTTTAGCATTACTGGTTGGGGGCATAGGCTTGGATTACTGTGATATTGAATGGTTTACCTTGGAAATGAACAGAGATCATTCTGTCATTTTTGAGATTGCACCCAAGGACTGCATTTCGTGTTCTTTTGTTGACTATGAGGGCTGCTCCATTTCTTGCCCACATTAGTAGATATAATGGTTATCTGAATTAAATTCACCCATTCTGGTTCATTTTAGTTCACTGATTCCTAAAATGTTGGTGTTCACTCTTGTCAAGTGGTCAAACAGACCACTTCCAATTTACCTTGATTCATGGACCTAATATTCCAGGTTCCTATGTAATATTGCTAGAGCTTAAACTTTCTAAAATTAAGAGACTTCTCTTATTTTTATCCTTCCCACCCCACCCCACCCCCAAGAAATGCTTGATACAGTTTTGCAATCCAATAGGTATATAATTGAGATGAGCTGTGATTTTTGCCATTAGGTTTCTTGGGAACTATCAGAAACACACATGTCTATTTTATGCTATGCTAAGTCACTTCAGTCATGTCCGACTCTGTGTGACTCCATAGAAGGCAGCCCACCAGGCTCCCCCGTCCCTGGGATTCTCCAGGCAAGAACACTGGAGTGGGTTGCCATTTCCTTCTCCAGTGCATGAAAGTGAAAAGTGAAAGTGAAGTTGCTCAGTCGTGTCCGACCCTCAGCGACCCCATGGACTGCAGCCCTGCAGGCTCCTCCATCCATGGGATTTTCCAGGGAAGAGTACTGGAGAGGGGTGCCATTGCCTTCTCCGTGTCTATTACTAAACCTGTGCTAAATTGCATGGAATGTCCCCATCTTCTTTCTAATATGCACTAAAAGTCTCTATTTTCAAAGCTTCTCATCAACAGATTATTTATTAAAAAGAAAACAGTAAGAATAATTATAAACATCTTTAAAGTAGCAATCTCTAGCCTTCTTAGCCCTGAATTATCATCATGTTGAAAGAGGCAATGAGGTGCATTGTCAGGATCACAGATTCTGATCTAGATCTATTTGGGTCGAAACCTTGGCTCCGCCCTCAGAAGCTGTGTGTCCTAAGTAAGGTACTTAAGCCACCTGTGCCTCACTTTCAATATGTGTAAGACAGGTGATAGAATAGTATCTACCTCATAAGGCTGGTGTGAGAATGAAACGAATGAATCTGTATAAAGTGCTTAGAAAAGTATTTGGGACATTGTTAGTGCTCAAGTGGTTTGAGCTATTACACTATTATTATTATTATGTGCACTCAGTTGTTTATGTCTGCCCCTCCCTTGAAAGCATGAACTTCTAAATGGTTGATACTGTGTTTTCTTGGTCTTTGTATTTCAAGTGACCAGCACAGTGCCTGACACACAATAAACTCTAAAAGAGAAGAACCTGGAATAAAATCTCTTCTTACCCTAGAGGTGAACTTGAACTTGCTCCGTCTTGGGTATCCACAGAACTTTCTTTTCGTCCATCATCAACCTCATATTTAACCCTGCTGGTTTTCATTTATTTTATAATTCAGTCATAATGAATTTTAAAATCCATTCTAACTTCCAGAGATCTCTGGAGACTTGCCTCATCAGTCTGACATAGCATTCATTTACATTCCTTATTTTTTCATTTCCTTGTATGAGGTCTAAGAATTGTTCCAATAAAACACTTTTAAGATTGCATTACACATACTGTGTGCTATTTATTCCTGGCTACATGTTCAAATTAACAAGCAAGAAATTGTGTATGCCCTGATCAACTATTAAAACTGTAACGCTATATCTTTTATAACTGAAAAAAATTAGCCCTGGACTATGCTTTGGTAACCATCTACACTAATAGTTTAAATGGAAAGTATTTATGCTACTTGATCATTCTCCCGTGATGGTAAGTTCTTCAGTAGCCCCCATGATAAAAAAAAAAAAAAAAAAAAAAGAATCATCTGTCTTTTGCCTGTGCTTTTCCAGAAAGAGAGAACACATTACTCCAAAGTCATCTTGTTCTTTTGGTGGGAAAATATTTCTTATATTGAATATAACCCATTGCTCTAAAAAATAACATAGGTTAAAGCAGATCACCATCTTCCATTGCGGTCTTCAAATATTTGAGAACAGGTATTTTATTTCCTGATATAAATCAACAGACTGTACTGATGGAGTTCAAGAATTTTTAAAATTAAATGCACATAAATATAATTAAATCCTATTATTTTGAAGATCAAGAAATGGAAAAGAAGAGAGGTTGAATAATTTGCCCAAAGTCACACATTTGTTCATTCATTGTGTACTCAGACACCAGCCTGATAAATTCACAATTTTATAATTTTATTATAACATATGACAATTTTATAATTGAAAATAACATATACCACTTTATAATATATGATATAATTTGCTGTAACAAATACATTATGAAAAAATTGTTATTTTATTACATAAATAACACTGAAGACCTTACAGCCAATTCATTCTCTTCCTTCTCTCCCCAGAGGCTACCACTAACCCCTATTTGTTATTTAACATTCAAATATATTGTATCAGTCAGTGTTTCAGCAGAGACACAGAATCGCTGTGGATGACATGGAATAAAGGATTTACGTTAGGGATCTGATTTTACACAGTTGTAGGTGCTGTTGAAGAAGTGGAAGCCTGTTGCCTCTGCATCTGGGATGGAAGTCATTGAAGATTCATAGACATGAAGCAGGGCAGAATGACAAATGGGAACATAAATCAGTTCCTCCTTGCCTCCAACCTTGGCAATGCCAGTGAAATCAAAGGAGCTGGAACCCTTTGCCATGAGGCTGCACACATGCCTGGCACTGGACTCAGAATAGCTGAAACAGAAGCTGCTGGCCTGGACAAGGTGCAAGCCTGGTGGCTCCTCCAGGCCAGTGAGGAAAGCAGCAGTCAGACACAATGTGTGGGATCTGTAGTGGCTCCTGGTCGCCATGGAACACATAATGTTCTGTAGTTGTCTAGAGTATGCCCTTAGTCTCTGCCAGTCATCCAAAGCTAGGGCTCAGCAGCCAAGAGGACCCACAGAGCTCTTCCCTCACCTTGCTTTGTCAACAGATTTCTCAATGTGATGTTTTCTAAGGACTGACAACCGGCTTGGACTAAAAAGTGTGTCGTGTCGATCAGTTTCAGTACCTGAAACATCTGCTCCTTTAATCACTTGTAAAGGGAGGATGTGTCATGAACGTGAGAATCAATGCAGCACCTAAACATTGTCCTGAGGGTGAAATGAGATGATTATGAAGTACCTGGTTTAGTGAGAGGCATACAGTAAGCACTCAATAAATAGTTATAAATATTAATAGTATTAGATAGTGTTAGTGCCTCAGTTATGTCTGACTCTTTGAAACCCCATGGACTGTATGTAACCTGCCAGGCTCTTCTATCTATAGAATTCTCTAGGCAAGAATACTGGAGTGGGTTGCCATTCCCTTCTCTAGTGGATCTTTCTGACCCAGGGATCGAATCTGCATTGCAGGTGGATTCTTTACCATCTGAGCCACCAAGAAAGTCTTCAGTATTATTCTACCTTAAAACTCTCTCTGCTTCTCAGGACTTCCCTGGTGGTCTAGTGGTTAAGAATCCACCTTCTGATGCAGGGCACATGGGTTCAATCCCTGGTTGGGGAATTCAGATCCTGCAGGTTGCAATGAAGATCTTGCCTTCCACAACTAAGACCCAATACAGCCAAATTAATTAATTAATTTAAAAACTCCTACTGCTTCTATTTGTGTCTCACCATTGAACACTAGACTTCTTGAAGATAAGATCTGTGACTTATCTTAAGAAGCTTAGCTCAGAGCCTGATCTATAGAAGGTGTTCAACACTTGGAGATTGTATTGAAAATGAATTTGTAAGACACTTTCCTGGCAGCAATTCCTAGGAGAGGAGAGACAATTTATGAGGATATTCAACACATGACAATGAGGAGGGCACCATCATTGGGGGGAAATACTCAAATACCAATCCTACTGTTTGCATGAATTCTGTGATGGTAGAGCCTAAGATGTTCTTGATTTATTCTGTAAATGGTATTGGTAAATTCAGCTACCAATTTAGAAAAATTCGAGTTCTATCACTAGGTAACATCACACGGTAAAATGAATTTCAGGTGGATAAAACATTTAAATGGAAAAAGTAAAGTCATCAAATCTTGGAGGAAAATAAGTAGGGATGAATGTGCAACTTTGGAGCAACATTTTCTAAGCATGTCACCAAAGAACAATTTAATAAAAGTTTTAATCCTATAAACTCCAATTGGAGCTGTAACTCCAATACTTTGGCCACCTGATGCGAAGAGCTGACTCATTGGAAAAGACCCTGATGCTGGGAAAGATTGAGAGCAGGAGGAGAAGGGGACGACAGAGATGACATGGTTGGATGGCATCACCAACTAGATACATGAGTTTGAGTAAGCTCCTGGAGTTGGTGATGGACAGGGAGACCAGGTGTGCTGCGGTTCATGGGGTCACAAAGAGTCGGACACGACTGAGTGACTGAACTGAACTGAATCCTATAAAAATAAGAAAAACAAATTTCTGTTTAAAAATCTTAATGAATTAAGGAGGAAAAGAATGAATTGTACTGACATTTGCAAAATACATGACTAAGTGTTAACGTTAACTTGTGAGGGATTCCAATAAACTAGTATGAAAAATATGAATAAATCAATAGAAAAATGTACAAATGTACAGTCATTTCAAAAAAGAAGAAAGAGAAATTGCCAATAAGAATATGAAAAAAAAATAGTTCCCCTTAATAGTTTAAAAATTGCTAGTTAAAAAAATATAAACAAAAAGATCTACTCTATAGTACAGGAAACTATATTCAACATTTTGTAATAACTATTTTTCTATAATGAAAAAGAATGTGGAAAGAATCATTTTGTTGTACAATTGAAATGAACATGACATTGTAAACAACTATACTTCAGTTAAAAAAAAAAATCTGGGGACTTCCCAGGTGGCACAGTGGATAAGACTCTGCCTACCAATGCAGAGAACATGGGTTTGATCCCCAGTCCAGGAAGAGTCCACATGCTGCAGAGCAACCACGCCCATGTGCCGTTAACTACTGACATCTGTGTACTTTAGGGCCCATAACAAAAAGTAGCCCTCACTCTCCGCAACTAGAGAAAGCCCTCAAGCACCAGTGAAGACCCAGCACAGCTATATTAAAAAAAAAAAAAAAAATCTGGGACTTCCCTGGTCGGTCCAGTGGTTAAGAATCCACCTGGCAATGCAAGGGACAGGGGTTCAATCCCTGGTCTGGGCAGCTCCCACATGCTGCAAAGCAAACTACTGAGCCCGCGTGCCACAACTTCTGGACCCTGCGGGCCTGTGCTCCGAAACAGAGACGCCACACCGCAACTAGTCCTAGGGACTAGGAAGTCCCTGCTTGCTCCCTGCAACTGGAGAAAGCCTGAGCACAGCAATGAATACCCAGAGCAGCCAATAAATAAATAAATAATTTTTGAAAGTTCTACTTAAAAAAAATTTTTTTTTAAATCTGCAAAGTCCCTATTGTTACATACAATAACATGCTCTCAGGCTCTAGGGATTAGGACATAGCCGCCTTTGGGGATCATTATTGTCTGCCAAGTAGGTTTAAAATGATTGATTCTTATGCAGATTTCTCATACCCCTCTGCTCTGAGTGAGAACACCAATACCAGAGCAGTCACAAACCGTACTTGCCTACAATTTGAGTAGTTTGGGCCTGGCAACACTGCCTCAGCCTGTTCCATTTATTTTCTGACATTTAAACAGGAATCAATCTTTCAAAATATTGATTCTGAACTTTTAAAAACATCTATTAAGTAACCATAAATATTAATTTTTTTATCTCCTGCTTTCTCATCCCTCAACTTTAATAGTGTGTCGAATATTATTTTATACCCAAACCATTTTCCTTTTCTTTTTTTGCTAAGTATTAAATTTGAAGGTTGAACAAAGGAAAGCACCTCATCAAGGAGTAATGGGTTTACCTTGCAGTCAGGGTGAAAAAATTCTCTCTGATCCAGACGTGCAGGAGTCTCCATCCTTCTTAATCGATTTTACACTTCTACTTCACTTGCAGACACAAAAATACTTGGTCCAAAAAAGAAATGAGAAATCACAATGGCTTGAGGTTGAGTTTTTGAGTGAATCAGCACAAAGTTGTTCCACGAATGTTTCCGTCATTTTTTAAGAGGCAATGAAATTAAGTGGAAAAAAACCTCAGTCAAACCACTGCTTTCTGCCTCGTGTTTCCCATCTACAAGTTGGAAAAGCCCTGTCTTCCCTTATCTTATTATGTAATTTCGAAACATGAAATGTGCAGGCTAATGGGCCTTTACAGCATTAGGTTACATTCACGTATTTGCTTTGCATGTGTTGAAGGTTGAATTCAGTTTTATGGACACACTTCAAACTTCTGAGGTTGTGTTCTCTTCATTCTAATCTCTCACTCAGCTTACTGGATATTTAGTAAGTATCTATTTCTTCAATAAATATTCAATAAAATGCCTGCCTTGTGCTCTGAAAGGGCAAACTGGAAATTCCCATGCAACATAATTATAAAACTTAGACAAGTGCATAAAACCTTGAATGTGGAATAAGCTGTAAGCATAAATGCTGAAGAATGGGTCTGGAAAAAGTACCGTCAATGAATTGGCAGAAAGGAGATGGGCAAATGGAAAAGCCGCAGGGAGTCTAAGACCTTCAGTGAATCATTTTGTATTGACTCTGCTATAATAAGCAAAAACCAAATACGGGTAGCCTTTTCAAATGGCTTTCACTATATTAACATTTAAATGAACAGCAATATTCAAAAAAATTAATTCAGCTTATTTAAGCTAAAATTTTCTTACAATTACACATATCACATACACACTTATACATGAGTAGGAGTAAAATGCCTCAGTGCCTAAAGTTCTAGAAAGATTACTGTGATGGTTCTTCAATACTCTCATTGGTGTTAAGTATCTCTTACACCACTGAATCTCTCTCCAGTGGCTGGATAGAACCCAAAACAAGAGATATAGTTTCTTTGAGGTCCAAAGTTTCCACCCAGAGGACAAACCTTCAAAGTTAGGAGGGATTAAGGAGATCATGGACCACTGTAGGTCCAAGTGCCACTGATCATGAGAGCTAAGGTTCTTATCTTTCATCAGGGGAGCTCAATTTCTGTGATTGGTTGCCCTGTTCAGTTCAGCTGCTCAGTCATGTCCAATCTTTGTGACCCCATGGACTGCAGCATGTCAGGCCTCCCTGTCCATCACCAACTCCCGGAGTTTACTCAAACTCATGTCCATTGAGTCAGTGATGCCATTCAACCATCTCATCCTCTGTCATCCCCTTCTCCACCCACCCTCAATCCTTCCCAGCATCAAGGTCTTTTCAAATGAGTCAGTTCTTCACATCAGGTAGCCAAAATATTGGAGTTTCAGCTTCAGCATCAGTTCTTCCAACAAATATTCAAGACTGATCTCCTTTAGAATGGACTGGTTGGATCTCCTTGCCGTTCAAGGGACTCTCAAGAGTCTTCTCCAACACCACAGTTCAAAAGCATCAATTCTTCAGCATTCAGCTTTCTTTACAGTCCAACTCTCACATCCATACATGACCACTGGAAAAACCATAGCTCTGACTAGATGGACCTTTGGCAAAGTGATGTCTCTGCTTTTTAATATATTCTCTAGGTTGGTCATAACTTTTCTTCCAAGAAGTAAGCCTCTTTTAATTTCATGACTGCAGTCACCATCTGCAGTGATGTTGGAGACTACAAAAATAAAGTAAGCCACTGTTTCCAAGGTTTCCCCATCTATTTCCCATGAAGTGATGGGACCGGATGCCATGATCTTAGTTTTCTAAATGTTGAGCTTTAAGCCAACTTTTTCACTCTCTTCTTTCATTTTCATCAAGAGGCTCTTTAGTTCTTCTTCATTTTCTGCCATAAGGTGGTGTCATCTGCATATCTGAGGTTATTGATATTTCTCCCGGCAATCTTGATTCCAGTTTGTGTTTCTCCCAGCCCAGCATTTCTCATGATGTACTCTGCATATAAGTTAAATAAGCAGGGTGACAATATACAGCCTTGACATACTCCTTTTCCTATTTGGAACCAATCTGTTGTTCCATGTCCAGTTCTAACTGTTGCTTCCTGACCTGCATACACGTTTCTCAAGAGGCAGGTCAGGTGGTCTGGTATGCCCATGTCTTTCAGAATTTTCCACAGTTTGTTGTGATCCACACAGTCAAAGGCTTTGGCATAGTCAATAAAGCAGAAGTAGATTTTTGCTGGAACTCTCTTGCTTTTTCAACGATCCAGTGGATGTTGGCAATTTGATCCCTGGTTCTTCTGCTTTTTCTAAATCCTCTTGAACATCTGGAAGTTCACATACTGTTGAAGCCTGGTTTTGAGAATTTTGAGCATTACTTTGCTAGCATGTGAGATAAGTGCAATTGTGTGGTACTTTGAGCATTCTTTGGCATTGCCTTTCTTTGGGATTGGAATGAAAACTGATCTTTTTCAGTCCTGTGGCCACTGCTGAGTTTTCCAAATTTGCTGACATATTGAGTGCAGCACTTTCACAGCAACATATTTTAGGATTTGAAATAGCTCAACTGGAATTCTATCACTTTCACTAGCTTTGTTCATACTGATGCTTCCTAATGCCCACTTGAGTTCAAATTCCAGGATGTCTGGCTCTAGGTGAGTGATCATGCCATCATGGTTATCTGGGTCATGAAGATCTTTTTTGTATAGTTCTTTAGTGTATTCTTGCCACCTTTTCTTAATATCTTCTGCTTCTGTTAGGTCCATACCATTTCTGTTCTTTATTGTGCTCATCTTTGCATGAAATGTTCCCTTGGTATCTCTAATTTTCTTGAAGAGATCTCTAGTTTTTCCCATTCTATTATTTTCCTCTAGTTCTTTGCATTGATCACCAAGGAAGGCTTTCTTATCTCTCCTTGCTATTCTTTGGAACTCTGGATTCAGATGGGTATATCTTTCCTTTTCTTCTTTTCCTTTAGCTTCTCTTCTTTTCTCAGCTATTGGTAAGGCCTTGTCAGACAACCATTTTGCCTTTTTGCATTTCTTTTTCTTGGGGATGGTCTTGATCCCTGCCTCCTGTACAATGTCATGAACCTCCCTACATGGTTCTTCAGGCACTCTGTCAGATCTAATTCCTTGAATCTATTTGTCACTTCCACTGTATAATCATAAGGGATTTGACTTAGGTCATACCTGAATGGTCTTGTGGTTTTCCCTACTTTCTTCAATTTAAGTCTGAATTTGGCAATAAGGAATTCATGATCTGAGCCACAGTCAGCTCCCAGTCTTGTTTTTGCTGACTGTATAGAGCTTCTCCATCTTTGGCTGCAAAGAATATAATCAATCTGATTTTGGTGTTGACCATCTGGTGATGTCCATGTGTAGAGTCTTCTCTTGTGATGTTGGAAGAAGGTGTTTGCTATGACCAGTGTGTTTTCCTGGCAATACTCTATTAGCCTTTGTCCTGCTTCATTCCGTACTCCAAGGCCAAATTTGCCTGTTACTCCAGGCAAATTTGTTTCTTGACTTCCCACTTTTGCATTCTAGTCCCCTATAATGAAAAGGACATCTTTTTGGGTGTTAGTTCTAAAAGATCTTGTGGGTCTTCATAGAAACATTCAACTTCAGCTTCTTCAGTGTTACTGGTTAGGGCATAGACTTGGATTACTGTGATAGTGAATGGTTTGCCTTGGAAATGAACAGAAATCATTCTGTTGTTTTTGAAACTGCATTCAAATACTTCATTTTAGATTCTTTATGAAGCCTACTCCATTTCTTCTAAGGGATTCTTGCCCACAGTAGTAGATATAAAGGTCATCTGAGTTAAATTCACCCATTCCAGTCCATTTTAGTTTGCTGATTCCTAGAATGTCGATATTCACTCTTGCCATTTCCTGTTTGACCACTTCCAATTTGCCTTGATTCATGGACCTAACATTCCAGGTTCCTATGCAATATTGGTCTTTATAGCATCGGACCTTGCTTCTATCACCAGTCACATCCACAACTGGGTGTTGTTTTTGCTTTAGCTCCATCTCTTCATTCTTTCTGGAGTTCTTCATTCTTTCTCCACTGATCTCCAGTAGCATATTGGGCACCTACCAACCTGGAGAGTTCATCTTTCAGTGTCTTTTCTTTTTGCCTTTTCATACTCTTCATGGGGTTCTCAAGGCAAGAATACTGAAGTGGTTTTCCATGCTCTTTTCCAGTGGACCATATTTTGTCAGAACTCTCCACCATGACCCATTCTTCTTGGGTGGCCCTACACAGCATGGCTCATAGTTTCAATGAGTTAGACAAGGATGTGGTCCATGTATCAGATTGGTTAGTTTTCTGTGATTGTGGTTTTCGGTTTGTCTGCTCTCTGATGGAGATGTTAAGAGGCTTATGGATAGCGTCTGTGTGGTGCTGGAGTGCCTATGAGGAGATACCCCACATCCAAGGTTGCTGTGAGGTTGTTACTATTCATTCTGTTGTTAAAAGAGGCTGCATTCAAGCTAGATAACCTCTTGTGTTGATCTCGATAGGATGAGTATACATGCTGACTCTAATAACCCCACCCATCTAACTGCCCAATTCTATTAATCTTCACATTAAGCAACCCCCACATGTTGGTTTAAAGAATATGTTACTGCCAGAAATGGAACTTACCAGTTGGTTCACATAACTATATACTCTGTGGAGAATCCAATGGACAGAGCAGCCTGTCAGGCTACAGTCCATAGGATCACAGTGTTGGATACAACTGAAGTGATTTAGCATGCATTCATAACCCATAGAGGGCATTCAAGACAGTTGGAAAAATGAGATGGAAGTCTTAGAACTAAGTTTAATAGACGTGTTCTTTGGAACACTGAAAAAAATGAAGTTCGAGATTGGAAAACTGGATGAGGCACTTAGATTTGATCCATTTACCCTGTCTTATCAAAGCCCTTTTTTTTCTAAGAGCAGGGGAGGGTAAATTCACACCCATTGGGATGTGAAGGGTGTGGGATGAGTGGGATGCAAAGGACTGGGACAGGAAGCACTCATTGGTTATCAGTAAGACACAACGATGTCTTATTTCATCATTAGATTTCATCTGAAGTTTCTGTAGTGTTAATTTTAAAAAATCCATTTTAGGTAACATAACCATAATGTATCAAATTACTTAATATCTGTAATAATTGATATCACAGTGATGAACATTTTTTTAAAATTTGAAATAATCTAGTTTAGCAGGTCAACATGAAGGCTATGATCAAATGGACTTTGAGTTACTATCTTAGTATTTCTACTTTCTAGCTAAAGCAAATTATTTAGCCTCTTTTTTGTTTGGTTGTTTTTAATAAAGATTGTTGGTGGCACTCCACAGTATGTGGGACCTTGCTTCCCTAATCAGGGACTGAAAGCCATAACCCCTGCATTGAAAAGCAGAGTCCTAACACTGGACTGCCAGGGAATTCCCTATTTAACCTCTCTTCATGTCTCAGTTACCTTATCTGTAAAGTGAGGATGATTATGTTAGTACCCACCTCACAGGGGTGTTGTGAGGATCAAAGGATAAGAGGCACTTGAACTAAGAACCATGTTTTGCACCTAGTAAATGTTCAACAAATGTTGATTATATTCTTATTATTGGTATCCCAAAGTGCAACACACCTTTTGGCTCTGAACTATAGTTAAAGAAGGCTTCCCCAGAGGATCAGTAGTAAAGAATCTACCTACAGTGCAGGAGATGAAAGAGACTTGGGTTCAATCCCTGGGTGGGGAAGACCCCCTGGAGGAGTAAATGGCAACCCACTCCAGTATTCTTGTTGGAAAAATCCCATGAATAGAGGAAACTGGCAGGCTACAGTCCATAGGGTCCTGTAGTTAAAGAATGAAGGCAACTGGAAATCACTGAGACTAACACATAAATTCTACCACAGTAAGACAAAAACAACTTCTTTTCCCAAATTCCTTACAGAGATGATCATTTCACACAAACTCAGTGGTGTCAGTTGGTGGGAAAGAAGAGCTGCTGAGGTTCCTGCTGAGAGCTGGACCACTGAGCTACAGAACTCCTTCTCTAAATTTGATGAAAATTTTCACTATGGCAAAGCATGAATCTACTCCAGTGGGACTTCAAGAGCTGGGATGAGAAGAGCAGGCAATAGTGTTTTCATCAAAGCTCAGCTGCGTGAAATGTGTGCCATTGACTTGACACTTTAAAACAAGACTGTGGTGTTTTGGACTCCATCCAAATATGATTCGCTTCTCCAAGAACCCCCAGTAGCATAAAGAAGAAATCACCATTCCTTCACCTCCCCATCTTATACCCTTCTTGTAATTCACACAAAACACATGGCTGGATTAAGTCTTCATGGGTTTTGGGTACTGAAACACCACGATGCCATGCAGATCCACTGACCCCTAATACATCATTCAAAAATAGCCATGAAGTCTGTAAAAGGAAATTGTAGCATTTATTACCTTGAATTTTCATATTTACCTATCCAGCATTATCAGGAGACCAAGGTTTCTGAGGACATAGATTAGTGCCCTTATCCATTTCTAGATCCTGGCTACCTGACACAATGCCTTGCACATAGCAGTTATTGAAAAAAAAAAAATTGTTAAACATGTAAATGAATGAAAGAATAGATGACTTAATTTTATGGCAGCCTGTCTATAGAGTGGCTCTGAACTAGACAAGTAAGATGATTGTGTAATTTTAGTATCAGTTTAAGCAGGAAGTGGAACACTTTGGGGGAAAGTGTTCATTCTACTTGGATGCTTGCATATATGTCTATACACAATCACTAAGTTGTGTCTGACTCTTTTGTGACCTCATGGACCATAGCCCACCAGGCTTCTCTGTCCAGGGGATTCTCCAGGCAAGAATACTGGAGTGGGTTGCCATTTCCCTCTCCAGTGGATCTTCCCAACCCAGGGATCAAACCTGGGTCTCCTGCATTGCAGGCAGACTCTTTATAGTCAGAGCTACCAGAAAAGTCCCTGCATATATGTCTGACTGCCCTCAAAAGTGAAAAAACAAAGTTCAGGGGTCTGGAAAGTTTCTTAGGCATTTTCCAGAAATACTCCAAAATCGCATTTCCTGGGGAGAAAAGCTAACCTCACTGGTGCCTCCTGGCACAAGTGCTGAGGCTGCATACTGGTGACCAATTCCTAATGATGCCTCAAGTATTTTCTTGCTCAAGATATCAATTTAAAGAGGTTGAAGCAAAATGGTGAAAAGCAATTGAACATTCTCAGGAGTCATTTGGAGTTTGAGAAGATTCTCTAAGATTAGAATCTTAGAACCTAGAGATTCTAAGGATTCCTGAGATGCTTAGGAATCCTAAGATTTCTTAAGGAGGTCACACTATAAAGGAAGAAAGTAAATGAGATCTAAATAGGAGAGAAGGGGACAGATGAGATGAATTAATCTTAGGTTGCAAAGTTTTCTTTTTTGTGTAGCAATACACAGAGAAAATTACACACAGAATGTTAGAGCTGGCTGGAAACTTTGGGAAGATTTCATTTTGAATTCTCCATTCTACAAATCAGGGGGCTGTGGCCAGGGTGTTAAAGCAAATTGTCCAGAGGGACACAGGGGATTAGTGACAGAGTCAGGATTGTAAAGTGGGGTGCCCCGTTTCTAACCCCTGCTCTTTCCACTCTCGTAGCTGGCTGTCTAACCCTGGTTCAGAAGCAGAAGGCACTCCTGGGGTTATTTGGAAGAGCATTTGTCATCTGGCTGCCACACTCATGGGAGAGCCAGACCACTTGATGGTGGAAAAAGACGATGGAAATGCGAAATGTGAAGATGGAACTGTAGACTTTATATGGAAAACATGAACCAACGATGGTTTGAAATATTAAAAATAGGTTCAATTCAATTTAAATTCTATTGGACACCAGCTTAAGGGCTATAAACAAGATGTCTGGAAAAGTTTATGCAGTTATCTTGCTTTTTGCTGCATTAGGCAAATTAAAAGGACAGTCCCCATCCTCTGGGAACTTATTTAAAGGTTGAAAATGTTGACTTTAATAAAGAAAATGGAATAAAATATAGACCAAACATTACTCCTATGATTTCTTGGCCTTGCCTTCTGTGATGTAGAACCAACAGCCCTGGGCTGGAAATGAAAGAATGGGATTCTAATCCTATTTAAGCAATGGCTTCATTCACTTCACCAATACTCTGGGCTTCAGTGTATTTATCTGCAAAGTGAGATTGGATGAGATACAGTATTGTATGTCTGTATATATATATCAGATCAGATGAGTCGCTCAGTCGTGTCCGACTCTTTGCGACCCCATGAATCTCGGCATGCCAGGCCTCCCTGTCCATCACCAACTCCCGGAGTTCACTCAGACTCACGTCCATCGAGTCAGTGATGCCATCCAGCCATCTCATCCTCTGTCGTCCCCTTCTCCTCCTGCCCCCAATCCCTCCCAGCATCAGGGTCTTTTCCAATGAATCAACTCTTCGCATGAGGTGGCCAAAGTACTGGAGTTTCAGCTTTAGCATCATTCCTTCCAAAGATATCCCAGGGCTGATCTCCTTCAGAATGGACTGGTTGGATCTCCTTGCAGTCCAAGGGACTCTCAAGAGTCTTCTCCAACACCACAGTTCAAAAGCATCAATTTTTCGGCGCTCAGCCTTCTTCACAGTCCAACTCTCACATCCATATATGACCACAGGAAAAACCATAGCCTTGACTAGATGAAACTTTGTTGGCAAAGTAATGTCTCTGCTTTAGAATATGCTATCTAGGTTGGTCATAACTTTCCTTCCAAGGAATAAGCGTCTTTTAATTTCATGGCTGCAGTCACCATCTGTAGTGATTTTGGAGCCCAGAAAAATAAAGTCTGACACTGTTTCCACTGTTTCCCCATCTATTTCCCATGAAGTGATTGGGACCGGATGCCATGATCTTTGTTTTCTGAATGTTGAGCGTTAAGCCAACTTTTTCCCTATCCACTTTCACTTTCATCAAGAGGCTTTTGAGTTCCTCTTCACTTTCTGCCATAAGGGTGGTGTCGTCTGCGTATCTGAGGTTATTGATATTTCTCCTGGCAATCTTGATTCCAGCTTGTGTTTCTTCCACTCCAGTGTTTCTCATGATGTACTCTGCATATAAGTTAAATAAACAGGGTGACAATATACAGCCTTGACGAACTCCTTTTCCTATTTGGAACCAGTCTGTTCTTCCATGTCCAGTTCTAACTGTTGCTTCCTGACCTGCATACAGATTTCTCAAGAGGCAGGTCAGGTGGTCTGGTATTCCCATCTCTTGAAATATTTTCCACAGTTTATTGTGATCCACAAAGTCAAAGGCTTTGGTATAGTCAATAAAGCAGGAATAGATGTTTTTCTGGAACTCTCTTGCTTTTTCGATGATCCAGCGGATGTTGGCAATTTGATCTCTGGTTCCTCTGCCTTTTCTAAAACCAGCTTGAACATCAGGAAGTTCACGGTTCACATATTGCTGAAGCCTGGCTTGGAGAATTTTGAGCATTATTTTACTAGCATGTGAGATGAGTGCAATCGTGTGGCAGTTTGAGCATTCTTTGGCATTGCCTTTCTTTGGGATTGGAATGAAAACTGCCCTTTTCCAGTCCTGTGGCCGCTGCTGAGTTTTCCAAATTTACTGGCATATTGAGTGCAGCACTTTCACAGCATCATCTTTCAGGATTTGGAATAGCTCAACTGGAATTCCATCACCTCCACTAGCTTTGTTCGTAGTGATGCTTTCTAAGGCCCACTTGACTTCACATTCTAGGATGTCTGGCTCTAGGTGAGTGATCACACCATCGTGATTATCTGGGTCGTGAAGCTCTTCTTTGTACAGTTCTTCTGTGTATTCTTGCCATCTCTTCTTAGTATCTTCTGCTCTGTTAGGTCCATACCATTTCTGTCCTTTATCGAGCCCATCTTTGCATGAAATGTTCCTTTGGTATCTCTGATTTTCTTGAAGAGATCCCTAGGCTTTCTCATTCTGTTGTTTTCCTCTATTTCTTTGCATTGATCGCTGAGGAAGGCTTTCTTATCTCTTTTTTGCTATTCTTCGGAACTCTGCATTTAGATGTTTATATGTTTCCTTTTCTCCTTTGCTTTTTGCTTCTCTTCTTTTCACAGCTATTTGTAAGGCCTCCCCAGACAGCAATTTTGCTTTTTTGCATTTCTTTTCCATGGGGATGGTCTTGATCTCTGTGTCACGAACCTCATTCCATAGTTCATCAGGCACTCTATCTATCAGATCTAGGCCCTTAAATCTATTTCTCACTTCCACTGTATAATCATAAGGGATTTTATTTAGGTCATACCTGAATGGTCTAGTGGTTTTCCCTACTTTCTTCAATTTAAGTCTGAATTTGGTTATAAGGAGTTCATGGTCTGAGCCACAGTCAGCTCCTGGTCTTGTTTTTGCTGACTGTATAGAGCTTCTCCATCTTTGGCTGCAAAGAATACAATCAATCTGATTTTGGTGTTGACCATCTGGTGATGTCCATGTGTAGAGTCTTCTCTTGTGTTGTTGGAAGAAGGTGTTTGTTATGACCTGTGCATTTTCTTGGCAAAACCCTATTAGTCTTTGCCCTGCTTCATTCTGTATTCCAAGGCCAAATTTGCCTGTTACTCCTGGTGTTTCTTGACTTCCTACTTTTGCATTCCAGTCCCCTATAATGAAAAGGACATCTTTTTTGAGTGTTAGTTCTAAAAGGTCTTGTAGGTCTTCATAGAACCGTTCAACTTCAGCTTCTTCAGCGTTACTGGTTGGGGCATAGACTTGGATTACTGTGATAGTGAATGGTTTGCCTTGGAAACCAACAGAGGTCTTTCTGTCGTTTTTGAGATTGCTTCCAAGTACTGCATTTTGGACTCTTTTGTTGACCATGATGGCCACTCCATTTCTTCTGAGGGATTCCTGCCCGCAGTAGTAGATATAATGGTCACCTGAGTTAAATTCACCCATTCCAGTCCATTTGAGTTCGCTGATTCCTAGAATGTCGACATTCACTCTTGCCATCTCTTGTTTGACCACTTCCAATTTGCCTTGATTCATGGACCTGACATTCCAGGTTCCTATGCAATATTGCTCTTTACAGCGTCGGACCTTGCTTCTATCACCAGTCACATCCACAGCTGGGTGTTGTTTTTGCTTTGGCTCCATCCCTTCATTCTTTCTGGAGTTATTTTTCCACTGAGCTCCAGTAGCATATTGGGCACCTACTGACCTGGGGAGTTTCTCTTTCAGTATCCTATTATTTGCCTTTTCATACTGTTTATGGGGTTCTCAAGGCAAGAATACTAAGTGGTTTGCCATTCCCTTCTCCAGTGGACCACATTCTGTCAAATCTCTCCACCATGACCTGCCCGTCTTGGGTTGCCCCACGGGCATGGCTTAGTTTCATTGAGTTAGACAAGGCTGTGGTCCTAGTGTGGTTAGATTGACTAGTTTTCTGTGAGTATGGTTTCAGTGTGTTTGCCCTCTGATGCCCTCTTGCAATACCTGCCGTCTTACTTGGGTTTCTCTTACCTTGGGCGTGGGATATCTCTTCACGGCTGCTCCAGCAAAGCGCAGCCATTGCTCCTTACCTTGGACGAGGGGTATCTCCTCACCACAGCCCTTCCTGACCTTCAATGTGGGATAGCTCCTTTAGGCCCTCCTGTGTCCGCGCAGCCACGGCCCGGCCTCTTGACGCTGCCCCTGGGCTCGCTGGTGGGTTGTTCCTCCTGGCTGCCGCCCCTGGCCTTGGGCTTGGGAGCGTGGGGTAGCTCCTCCCGTCCGCCGCCCCTGACCTCGGAGGCTGGGTATCTCCTGTCGGCCGCACCCCCTGACCTCGGACACAAGGTAGCTCCTTTCGGCCCTTCCTGCGCTGTAGAATATATATATACAAATTACAGGTGCATGCTTAGTTGTTCAGTCGTGTTCAACTCTTTGTTATCCTATGGACTATAGCCTGCCAGGATGCTCTGTACTCGGGATTTTTCAGGCAACAATACTGGAGTGGGCTGCTATTTCCTTCTCCAGGAGATCTTCCCCACCCAAGAACTGAACCCATGTCTCCTGTGTCTTCTGCATTGCAGGCAGATTCTTTACCCACTGAGCCACCAGAGAAGCCCCACAGTATCTCTAATAGTCTTTGCCAAATTTAACATTCTAGACTGATTTTTTTTTAATGAATAGACTTTCATCCATTAACCATTCACTCTGCACCAGGGCCTGTGCAAGATGTTACGGATACTGAATGCTGAACAGGACCGGTATCATCCTGCCCTCGTGAAACAGAGAGAGGTAAGCAACAAACAGGAAACCATAACTAGCTAACTTTTTTAACTCTATGAGAGTCCCTTGGACTGCAAGAAGATCCAACCAGTCCATCCTAAAGGAAATCAGTCCTGAATATTCATTGGAAGGACTGATGTTGAAGCTGAAACTCCAATACTTTGGCCACCTGATGCGAAGAGCTGACTCATTTGAAAAGACCCTGATGCTGGGAAAGATTGAAAGTGAGAGGAGAAGTGGATGACAGAGGATGAGATGGTTGGATGGCACCACCAACTCAATGCACATGAGTTTCAGTAAACTCTGGGAGTTGGTGATGGACAGGCAGGCCTGGCCTGCTACAGTCCATGGGGTCACAAAGAGTTGGACATGACTGAGTGACTGAACTGAACTGAACTGAATGACTAATAAGAGAAGCAAAGCTGGGTGAGAAAGTAACATCAGGGATGGAAGATAGACTCCTTTGTGTCTTATCCATAGAGGGTCTCAAGTTTAAGATGAGCATTTAATTGCCATAGAAAGAATGTTCCTAGCAGAAAAGGCTGCATATGTAACGGCCTTGAGGTCAGAAAGAGCTTGCTATGTCTGAGGACCTGACAGAAAGTGGCTGTGGCTGGAAGATGGTGAACAAGGGGGAAAGAATGTATGAAATGAGGATAGAGCAGGTCTTTCTAGATCTGGCAGACTGTGGAAGGCAGTTTGCATCTTAGACCCATGCAGTAGGAAGCCATAGGAGACTTTAAAGCAGATGAGCTATGTGATTTAATTCATGTATCAGAAAGATGACTTTTGATTTTGCATAGAGAAGGTAGCTGGACAGGGATGCAGAGGGAGATGGGGAGGAGGTGATTGTGGTAATTAAGTGAGATGCTGGCTTGGATGAGAATCACACAGCGGAAATGAAAAAGAGGGAGTAGATATAAGAGATGTTTTAGAGGTTGTGTTGCTAGGACTTACTATTAGCATGTGTCTGGTAGGTTTGTGGAAAAGAGAAGTCAAGGTCAAAGGTGATTTGAGTATTCAAGTAGATGCTGGTGCCACTTACCTGGGCAGGCTTCAGAAAAAAGAGGACTCAGGTGGAGACAAAAATTAGTAGCTCTGTTTGGTCTTGTCAACCTTGAGTTGCCTATTAGACATGTCCAGAGACATACCAAACAGATAATTGGTTACATGAGCCTGGATCTCAGAGGAATAGTCTGGGCAGAAGATGTACACATTTTAGGAATGTCAGAATATGGCTTACAGCCAAGGTTATGAAGATACCCAGAGAAAGAATGAAAATAGGAGACAATGTCCAAGATTGTAACGTAAGTGAAGGAGTATGCTGCAGAGGCTGAGAAAGAATGATCAGTGAGACAGATGGACTAAAAAGTCAAATAAGCAAGAAGACAATGTTTCAAAGAGGGAAAAGTTGGCAGTGTTGAAAAATACTGAGAAAAAAAAAATAAGTTTGTTGATCCCTGATGTAGAAGAAAAATGAATTTACTTGGGTTTTCTCTTCTTGAATAATAAGAGTAATTCTTAGGGAAGGCAGGTTAAAAAAGTAAATAACCCCCTAGGCCCCTTTGTTCCCCCTCCCCCCATCAGTCTGGTAACAGGAAGAAACCACACCATCAACACAAATAAGTTAGCATGTTTCTTTAACAACAAAGGGACTTGACTTTTTATATAATCAAGTGTGGTGTTTTAGTGACTTTTTGATAATATACAGTTTTGTGAATTTAAATTTCTTTCTTTCTGTATTTTTAGGACCAATCTCATGTTTAATAAGATATTTTTAAAAGGGGGGGGGGATTCTTGAGAAAAAAATTCCTGTTTTTACCATGTGATGTTCCACAAGTGCAGCTGTAGAAAAAGGTTTGTCAGTTGAATAAAAGTCACATATGACAGAAAGGGAAGAAAAAAAAAAAAGAGTAGAGATGAGCTTGCATGGGGAACAGGGTAGCGAGAGATGAGTTAGTCTCACTGAGTTGTCTGAAGCTATAAAACACTATGGTAGAAAATCCAGCTGTGACATGGTGTCATGTAGCCATAGGAGCAGAGGATAGAAGCCTGGAAGTTCAAGAAGCCTTCCAGAAGTGACTGGAAGACAGGGATCAGGTATAAGTGACAGCAAAGGGGACAATGGACATCCAGGGAAGTCTAAGGAAAACCCTGGATCAAACAGGGCTTTGCAAACCTCAGTGGAAGTCAGCAGGGGTGGCTGGAGACTGAGAAACAGGTGTCTTACTCTGGACGCTAAGTTATTTTGATTCTTGGAGGCCACCAAACAGTGGGGGCAAGTGTGGAACCGTACACTGAATGAGTTCACTTAGAAAGTGACTGGGAAAAGCCCTTAAGTGACTGAATTTTCCTTGAAACTGCAAAAATCCAATCTGCTCTTGGTACCATAAATTTGGGACAGAAACTAGGAAAAATACTTACATTTTTTGCATACTTGAGCTTTGTGGTTTGAAAATTTTAAAAATATTAACTGGAGTTGAAAGAGAGTGGGAAGAGTTTTTACACTGTCAGTTATTCTCTCTAGAAAGGGAAAAATATTTTTCCCACATAAATGAATTCATCTTCTGGACATACTATTTCATTCTTTAATCATAATTGTCATTATACTTATCGTGTATAGGACTTATTATGTGCGAAACATGATATAAAAGACTTTATGTGTATATTCCATTCAATTCCCACATTATTCTATAAGCTAAAAGGAATTACCATTTTATCCGAGGAAAACAAAGGTCTATATAATAATTTAAGTAGCACTAAATAATTTTTCAAATGTCACATAACAGAATTCACTTGATCCCAAATTCTTTCTTTCTAATCTCTCTTTCTAGTTTCCATTTCACCCAGTCAATAACTAATGACAATAATTTTCATTTAATAAGACTGCTCTTGATAAGTACTGAGTTAATTGCTTTAAATATTTCATTTCCCTACTCCTTACATCAAATTCATGTTTTATTATTATTTCCATTTAATGGATGAACAAACTGAAGCCCATGGATGTCCCCCAACTAGGAAGCACTAGAGCCAGGATTTAAACTTAAGTCTGTCTTCAAACTCCATGTTCTTAACTATATTATCACACTTTGCCACTCAGACACCTGAGAGTCTATGGCTCTTAGGTAATCTTTCCCCAGTAGTCGAGTATGGACGTGAGAGTTGGACCATAAAGAAGGCTGAATGCCTAAGAATTGATGCTTTTGAACTGTGATATTGGAGAAGACTCTTGAGAGTCCCTTGGACTGCAAGGAGATCAAACCTGTCAATCCTAAAGGAAATCAATCCTGAATAGTCATTGGAGAGACTGATGCTGAGGCTGAATCTCCAATACTTTGGCCATCTGATAAAAAGAGCTGACTCACTGCGAAAGACCCCGATGCTAGGAAAGACTGAAGGCAGGAGAAGGGGGCAACAGAGGATGAGATGGTTGGATGGCATCATCGACTCAATGGACATGAGTTTGAGCAAGCTCCAGGAGATGGTGAAGGACAGGGAAGCCTGGTCCATGGGGTCACAAAGAGTCGGACATGACTGAGCAACTAAACAACAACAACCATTTTAAACAAACTGCAAGAGTGGTAAAGAATCCTTTGCTTAGTCTATTAATTTAAAGGACATATACTGGCCATCCACAAAAAAATCCCCGTCTTGGACACTTAGCCAACCCCCCTTGCAGTTGGGTGTGGCCAATGATAATGTGAGTGGACATGAAACATGCCATTTCCAGGCGTGGCCCATTAACCCAGTTATATTGCCTAACATGCCCTTTCGCCTTGATCTGACTGGGTTCAGATTTCGAGTGAAGCCTAAGAGATGGAAGAACCACAGACAGGAGTAGCTGGGATCTCTGAATAACAGCCTGGAGCAGAATCATCTTCAGAGAACTGATAGCTACTCAGAACTGTTGGGGACAGTGGAGGAAGAGTTTTTTTTGTATTGAACTGTTATGTTTTGGTTTATTTAATATTTGCTACTGTATCTTAGCTTGCCCCCCAAAGAACGAATGGAAGAGGACATAGAAGGAGAAAAGGTAGCTGAAAGAAAGTAAAGGAGCTGTATTAAAATCAGATAAATAGCATTATAGAGAGATCACAATGGGCACACTGCAACTATTTACAGTTTAGAGAGGGCATTTTTGACTGTTATGTGGTTGAATGGGAACAAGCCCAGCACAACAGTGGGGGCAGGAAGATCAATTAAAAAGCTTCAGTAGCAACTCAGGAAATAAAGGATGGTGGACTGACCTAGAGTGGTGAAAGAGGAGTGGACAGATTTAGGCTAGTTTAAGATTATAGTCATCAAGTCTGGTGGCTGATTTTACATGGACTGAGAAAGGGGGAGGGGAGGACTCAAGGATGATACCTTTGTTTCTGGCTGGATGGTGGTCATGTCATTCCCAGATGTATGGAGGAAGGGCAAGTTGGTGAGGTGGAGTAGAGGTGATGAGTTTGGCTTTTGATATGTCGCCAAAAGGAGCTTCAGGGAGGATTGAACATACCAATCCAGAGCTCAGGAGAGAGAAACACCATGCAAGTCTCGCTACAGAATGTGTTTAACTGGTGATTGATACTAAGGGAGGAGATGAGATTTTCCCATATTTTGCATAATGAATACAATGTAAATGCCCCCTCCCTTCCACTCCTGCTCTCCCCTGCCCCGCAGACACATGCTCTTGCTACAGATTCACCAAAAAATAAAATGAAATCATCTTCCTCTCTATCTTCATTTCTTCCAAGAAAATTCAGCAGGTCTGAACTCTCTTATTTCCAAGAGGTCAGTGAATTCTGTGTGTGTGTGTGCGCGCGTGCTCACCCAGACAAACATACAAACATGGGCTTGTGCACGCACAAGCTTTCAACATGATGAAACCGTGTTGTCAGAGAGACAATGGGGACACAGGCTGTGGTTTTCCTGGGCTAAAGCAGAGTTTGCTCAAAGCCAGGCCAGTAGTTTCATTCACTGTGAAGGCGGACAAAGGTAAAGAATTTGGAGGATTTATGTTCATCATAATGCAATGAAGGTAGAAAGATCTCTAATGAGGGGAGGAGATTGTGCTGGCGCCAGGCTCATGGGAGCCTAGGTGAAGAGCTCTACATCTGAAGGTGGCAAGAAGAACATGGCACTGCCTGCAAGGCTACATACATTTGAATGGATGGCAGTCTTTGGAAGGAAGCGGTCACACAGGTTACTGCTTTGGACTGAAGCCCAAAAGCTTCTGTCACATTCATCCTGTACTTCATAAGTCTAGGTTCTGGTGCTGACAAAGAATAGGGTAGAGAACTTGCAAAAGTGATAATTGAAAGTTTTGCTAATCTTTAGTAAGTGGCTACTCAAAATGGATTTAATTTGACTTTGTGGGGGGAGTACAGTGACATTTCTTCCACCTATATTTTTAATAAACATGTTTCATATACATAAGGAATCTAGGCACCAAGAAAGCTATGCTTCTGTCTTCTAGACTCAAGTTCTTTCCACTAAGACAGGTTGAAAGCAAATTTACAGCTTCTAATCCCTTATCCCTTTCTCCTTCCCCTACTCTGCACATGTTTCTTACCAAAGCGAGTTACCTTTAACTTGAACAGGTGTGATCACTGGAGGGTTTAACAGGGTTATGCACAAAGAAGACACTTCCATTGACAGAAGAAATTCTTATGGAGACTAATATTGAATAAAATGTAATTATAAAAAAAATGTATTTTTTTATAATTATCCCAATTTCTTTCTTCTAAAAGTGAAAATTTTAGTCGCTCAGTTGTGTTTTTGTCTGACTCTTGTGACCCCATGGACTGTAGCTCTTCAGGCTCCTCTGTCCATGGAATTTTCCAGGCAAGAATACTGAAGTGGGTTGTCATTCCCTTCTCCAGGGAAACTTCCCCACCCAGGGATCGAACTGTCTCCTGCATTGCAGACAGATTCTTTACCATCTGAGTCACCAGGCAAGCTCTTTCTTTTTTAAATTGGAGTATAATTGCTTTACAATGTTGTGTTAGTCTCTGCTATACAACAACTACATTATACATATATTCCCTCCCTCTTAAGCCTCCCTCCCTAGGGGTGTACTTCTGATCCACAAAACTGATGTTTGCCAAAATTAGCTTCCTTTCTCTCTTGTTACCTTTAATGCCTCATGTATTTCAGCTCAACAGCCTGTCTCTGTACCAATCTGAATGATTCACGAAGCTGAAAGCATAGCTATATCCAGAGGTGGCCTGGGTGACCTGCATTTCATGGGCTGCTACATTAAAGCCAGCACGGTTCCCTGATTTTCTGTGATGCTCTCAACTGCCAGAGACTGATCGGAATGTGCAGTCGCTCATGGTAGAAGGGGAAACGTGTTTCTCATTCAGCAAGAATGCGGTTCCAACCACAGAGTTTACACCACGGTTACATTTGAAGTTCAACCCTAGAACTTTGTGGCAGTAAAAGTGGTCGTGATTTATAGGAAAATGTCACTCGGCTGTCTCCTCTATAAAAGCCTTTTACAACTCTCATTGAATATAAATCAGAATGTATGCAGCCAACAAAGTGATGGTTTTGGCATAACACTTCCAAGACGAAAAGAAATGGACTAGAATGGTCTTGGCTTTTTACTGAGGACAGATATTACAGGAATTTATTACTGATCCAAGATCAATACTCTTGTCTTTAAAAATAGGTAGGAGTAAATTTACGTCTTGGGGAAATTCCAAATTAATTAAAGCTGTCATTCTAGAGTTTACCCACAGATACCGAGGGTGCTGTGCTTTTGCAGTTTAAAATTAAGCTGAAAGTGTTTTTCTTTTCTTTCCGTCTTGCTAAACCACATTCTTAGATACATAACTCAAGCGTTAGGCTGTATTTCATTCTAATGGGGAGAAAAAGGGTGGGTCTTCCCAGGATTCGTTTGCTAAATTCATCTTGGAGATACATGAGACGCCTCGAGTTATACTCTTCTCCAAGGGCCAAAAAGATGTTAAAAATGAAAGAGCAAACAATTAAAATTGGTGTTTGAAAAGGCAGTTCCCATTTTCTCCTGTGATTTTGCATCATAGAACGTTGGAAGTGGAAATCTGGATACAGAATTGAGGGGTTGAGGGAGACTGATCCTGTGAGAATCTGGAAAGAGCAAATCTGTGGCAGCGGGGAGGGAGGGGGTAAAATGTCTTCATGTGACTGCTTAAGGGGTGGAAAAAGAATGTGGAGAATTCATTTGGAAGGATGATACCATAAAAGACTCTCAGAAGGGTCTAAGATAGCCAGTCAGGCAAAGGGTAGAAAAACTTGGCTTCTTTCTATGGCAATTACCCTTACCCTCTCCTTCCCAACACCTACCTTGGCCAGATCCCACCTGAATTATTGGCTTCTGAGTGACACACAAGTGGAAGAGTAGGGCAGTCAGTACAAGGGTTAATGATATATATTATTTTAACAACTTTCAGAGGAATAAGGAAAACTCATCTTAGGTAAAGGAGGTCCTCAGAGAACATGGTACCCATTTTGTGGAAGAGGAAATATGACTGTTGTGTAAAGCATCAGTGGTTTGACGTACTGGTAACAGGAAGGTATTACATTCATTCACCCCACAAAACATTTATTATGTATTATGTAGCAGGTAGAATCTTAGACACTGGAAATGCAGTGAGATAGACTTTTGGTTTTGTAGAAAGAGTATCACTCTTCCTCTTCCATAATCAACATTATTGATTCTAAATAGAATTTTTGAAATTCATTTCATACGTGGTTCTATTGCTCCTTTCTTTTTATAAGTTTTATTTTATTTTCTTTCAACTTTTTATTTTGCATTGGAGTAAGCTTATTATAAGGACTGATGCTGAAGGTGAAGCTACAATACTTTAGCCACCTGATTATGAGGAGCCAACTCATTGGAAAAGATCCTGATCCTGGGAAAGATTTAAAGGCAAAAGGAGAAGAGGGTGGCAGAGAATGAGATGGTTAGATAGTATCACCAACTCAGTAGACACGAATTTGAGCAAACTGTAGGAGATAGTGAAGGATAGGGAAGCCTGGCATGCTGCAGTCCATGGGGCAGTAAAGAGTCAGACACAACTTAGCCACTAAAACAACAATGATAGCTGATTAGCAATGTTGTGACAGTCTCAGGTGCACAGCAAAGGGACTCTGCCATACATACACATGTATCCATTCTCCTACAAACTCCCCTCCCATCCAGACTGACATATAACATTGAGTAGAGTTCCCTGTGCTATACAATAGGTCCCTGTTATCCATTTTAAATATACACTGCTCTTTTCCTTAGTCTCTGTTCCCTCTTAGTCTTTGTTCATATAGACTTGAAATCTCTGTGGTGGTTATAAGGACCAAACACAGTTCACTTTCAGAGTCTGACAATAAACCAATAAGCTTTCTAAGGTACGAGGTATGAGCTTTGCAGTGATGGACAGGGCTGACTTAATATCTGTGAGTTTCCTATCATGAGGTCTTTCAGGCCGAATCTAGATGATTCCTTGAAAGAGATACTATGGAAGTTATTCTAACACTTATGACAGAGGTGGGCTTGTTTTGAGATGGTATAAAAAGAAGCATAGTGTTGTGAAAGATTCCTAGTGACTCAGAGGTCTGGTATTCATGTTTATACAGAGGTTTAATATTAAAGTAGAGTTAGAAGTGAATTCACAGAAGCTCATCTTTCTCTCTTCCCTCTCTACCTAATGCTGTATCCTAGTCCCTGAATTATAATGTTTTTGAATAATAGTCTTTTTTATTTTTCCTAGTTATTTTTCTTAATAATACTATGGTTTTTTTCCTAATATCCTTCTGATATGGTACAACTTTTCAGGATACAGAAAATTCAGTTAACTTGGGATCTTCCAGACTTACTACCAGACTTATGACATTAAACAAGAGTCTCTAAGGAAGAGACACCATTCCAGGATAAGATAGTGCTAGGTTCCTGTTTCTCTGCCCTTATGTTAAGTGAATAATCATAGTAAACAAGAGGGGAAAATTGAACATAGAATCAACAATATATGATACTAACATGCGTGCATGCTCAGTCGCTTCAGTCGTGTCCAACTCTGTGCGACCCTATGGACCATAGCCCACCAGTCTCTTCTGTCCATGGGATTCTTCAGGCAAGAATACTGGAGTGGGTTGCCATGCCCTCCTCCAGGGGATCTTCCTGACCCAGAGATCAAACCTATGTCTTTTACATCTCCCGCATTGGCAGGCAGGTTCTTTACCACTAGCACCACCTGGGCTTCCTGTGATACTCCTGTGATGGTGCTTAGTCACTCAGTTGTGTCCGATTCTGTGACCCCATAGACTGTAGCCCGCCAGGCTCTTCTGTCCATGAGATTCTCCAGGCAAGAATACTGGAGTGATTTGCCATGCCCTCCTCCAGAGGAGCTTCCCAACCCAGAGATTGAACCCAGGTCTCCTGCATTGCAGGTGGTTTCTTTACCATCTGAGCCACCAGAGAAGCCCATTATACTAACAAGAAATATAAAATCTTTGTAAAAGTTTCTCTCTCTGAGTTGCACTTGAGCCCTGTGACCTTTATGACATGGTTGAAGCCATGAGTCTAAAAATAATATCATATCTGACTTGCATAATTCTACTAGTCATATAATTTTTGACCCTTTTACATCACCCCAGCATTACAAAGTGTTATGACATGGGTCTTGGTACCCTTAATATTATCAAATGAGACAAGTTAATGAATGCCTTATGTTAAACTTTTCAAGGAGTGAAAAATGTACGTAAGGTAACATGGGGTTGAAGACATCAGAAAAAGTCAGTTTGAATAATGAAGCAATGGCAACTTCAGTATGACTTGAGTTTGATATAATGTCAGATTAGATAAGATCAGATCAGTCGCTCAGTCCTGTCCGACTCTTTGTGACCCCATGAATCACAGCACGCCAGGCTTCCCTGTCCATCACCAACTCCCGGAGTTCACTCAGACTCATGTCCATCGAGTCAGTGATACCATCCAGCCATCTCATCCTCTGTCGTCCCCTTCTCCTCTTGCCCCCAATCCCTCCCAGCATCAAAGTCTTTTCCAATGAGTCAACTCTTCGCATGAGGTGGCCAAAGTACTGGAGTTTCAGCTTTAGCATCATTCCTTCCAAAGAAATCCCAGGGCTGATCTCCTTCAGAATGGACTGGTTGGATCTCCTTGCAGTCCAAGGGACTCTCAAGAATCTTCTCCAACCCCACAGTTCAAAAGCATCAAGTCTTCAGTGCTCAGCCTTCTTCACAGTCCAACTCTCACATCCATACATGACCACAGGAAAAACCATAGCCTTGACTAGACGAACTTTTGTTGGCAAAGTAATGTCTCTGCTTTTGAATATGCTATCTAGATTGGTCATAACTTTCCTTCCAAGGAGTAAGCGTCTTAATTTCATGGCTGCAGTCACCATCTGTAGTGATTTGGGAGCCCAGAAAAATAAAGTCTGACACTGTTTCCACTGTTTCCCCATCTATTTCCCATGAAGTGATTGGGACCGGATGCCATGATCTTCGTTTTCTGAATGTTGAGCTTTAAGCCAACTTTTTCACTCTCCACTTTCACCTTCATCAAGAGGCTTTTTAGTTCCTCTTCACTTTCTGCCATAAGGGTGGTGTCGTCTGCATATCTGAGGTTATTGATATTTCTCCTGGCAATCTTGATTCCAGCTTGTGTTTCTTCCAGCCCAGCGTTTCTCATGATGTACTCTGCATATAAGTTAAATAAGCAGGGTGACAATATACAGCCTTGACGCACTCCTTTTCCTATCTGGAACCAGTCTGTTGTTCCATGTCCAGTTCTAACTGTTGCTTCCTGACCTGAATACAGGTTTCTCAAGAGGCAGATCAGGTGATCTGGTATTCCCATCTCTTGAAATATTTTCCACAGTTGATTGTGATCCACACAGTCAAAGGCTTTGGTATAGTCAATAAAGCAGAAATAGATGTTTTTCTGGAACTTGCTTGCTTTTTCCATGATCCAGCGGATGTTGGCAATTTGATCTCTGGTTCCTCTGCCTTTTCTAAAACCAGCTTGAACATCAGAAAGTTCACGGTTCACATATTGCTGAAGCCTGGCTTGGAGAATTTTGAGCATTATTTTACTAGCGTGTGAGATGAGTGCAATTGTGCGGTAGTTTGAGCATTCTTTGGCATTGCCTTTCTTTGGGATTGGAATGAAAACTGCCCTTTTCCAGTCCTGTGGCCACTGCTGAGTTTTCCAAATTTGCTGGCATATTGAGTGCAGCACTTTCACAGCATCATCTCTCAGGATTTGGAATAGCTCAACTGGAATTCCATCACCTCCACTAGCTTTGTTCATAGTGATGCTTCCTAAGGCCCACTTGACTTCACATTCCAGGATGACTGGCTCTAGGTGAGTGATCACACCATTGTGATTATCTGGGTCATGAAGATCTTTTTTGTACAGTTCTTCTGTGTATTTTTGCCACCTCTTCTTAATATCTTCTGCTTCTGTTAGGTCCATACCATTTCTGTCCTTTATCGAGCCCATCTTTGCATGAAATGTTCCTTTGGTATCTCTGATTTTCTTGAAGAGATCCCTAGTCTTTCCCAGTCTGTTGTTTTCCTCTATTTCTTTGCATTGATCACTGAAGAAGGCTCTTTTATCTCTTGCTATTCTTTGGAACTCTGCATTCAGATGTTTATATCTTTCCTTTTCTCCTTTGCTTTTCGCTTCTCTTCTTTTCACAGCTATTTGTAAGGCCTCCCCAGACAGCCATTTTGCTTTTTTGCATTTCTTTTCCATGGGGATGGTCTTGATCCCTGTCTCCTGTACAATGTCATGAACCTCATTCCATAGCTCATCAGGCACTCTATCTATCAGATCTAGGCCCTTAAATCTATTTCTCACTTCCACTGTATAATCATAAGGGATTTGATTTAGGTCATACCCGAATGGTCTAGTGGTTTTCCCTGCTGCTGCTGCTGCTAAGTCACTTCAGTTGTGTCCGACTGTGTGTGACCCCATAGACGGCAGCCCACCAGGCTCCCCTGTCCCTGGGATTCTCCAGGCAAGAACACTGGAGTGGGTTGCCATTGCCTTCTCCAATGCATGAAAGTGAAAAGTGAAAGGGAAGTCGCTCAGTCATGTCCGACTGTTTGCAACCCCATGGACTGCAGCCTACCAGGCTCCTCCATCCATGGGATTTTCCAGGCAAGAGTATTGGAGTGGGGTGCCATTGCCTTCTCCAGTGGTTTTCCCTACTTTCTTCAATTTAAGTCTGAATTTGGTAAAGTCATTTCAGTTTGCTTTATTAAAAGACCCATTTGCAGAAAGGTACCAATGAATTTTTCCCACTTAAGAATACATCTGGGACTTTCCTTGTGGTCCAAGTGGTTAAGAATCCACTTGCCAAGGGCAAATGCAGGGGATGTGGGTTCGAACCCTGTTTCAGGGAGATTTCACATGCCATGGGGAAACTAAGCCCATGTGCTACAACTACTGAAGCTTGTGCCCTTAGAGCCCATGCTCCACAGCAAGAGTATGCTTGGCTTGCCACTATAAGAGAAAACCAGCATGCAGCAACCAAGACCCAGCATAGCCAAAAAAGGAATACATCTGAAGCCTAGGTTTCCTTTCCACACAACACACAATTATGAGGAACATTGGCCAATGGAATGGACTCAGAAGTGGTTGCTTGTATGGTCCACCATCTGGAAATGATTGAAAGAACTGAGTACATTTAGTATGACTAGGGTAGTGACATGAGAGTCGTCATCAAATAACTGAAGAACAGACAGGTGGAAGAAGAAAACCACCTATGCTATTCCAGATGCGAGAGCCAATCTAGGACCAGACGCATAATTTAACTTCAGTATAAGGACATATTTTCTAATGGTTCACATTATTTAAAAATAGAAAGAATCTCCTTCTTAAATGTTCTAGTCATTGGATGTGTTCAAGAGGATGAGTAATAATCCCATTGGGGCTATTAGAGAAAGGATTCTTGTAATTGTTAGAAGAGCAAACTAGATGTTTCTTTTTACTTCAAATTATTATTGTTTTAACAGGGGTTCTATAAATAAATTTGGTGGCTAAAAATCCTTATGGTGTTCAGAAGCCTATAGAAAGAGGAATACCATGCTCTTAGGCTATCTGGCAGAGGAGCGACTTGGATGAATGACCCTTTGCAAAAGGTCATCCAAATCACTTATGCAATCAATCAATCATTGATGGTAGATAGCACAACATTTGACAAAACTCCAGATTTCCTAGACCCTGTATCCCCAGTTTATTATCTAAAAAGGTTCTTTTCATTTCTTCATGGTTCTTTGGGAGAAAAAGGATACAGGAGAGCAGAAGGTGATATCACAGGAATAGTAGGTATGTGAGAAAGGAATTTTGCTACCATTTTCCAATCACAACCATGTGTCAGAAGCTATTGAAAGGGTTTGAAAGGTATGATGTCAATAACTTTCTAGGCATTTCCTTTATTGACACACTACTGGTAGGCTGAGGAAACTGATACCAGGAGAAATAGAATCTAGCTGATTAAATATATAATAATAATTAAATAAATAATTCAGGTATGTGATATTCTTGACTTTTATATAAACTAACCCATTCCCTCAAACATATCCATGGGATGCCCAGTGGCCTCCTTACAGTCATGTGGACATCTCTGCTTCTAGTTCCCTGTGCTTTCTAAACCTTATGTCTTACTAATCTCTCACCAACATCTCTTTTCTTTTTGGATACTTCTCATACAAGTATTGCGGAGAAGGCGATGGCATCCCACTCCAGTACTCTTTCTTGCCTGGAAAATCCCATGGACGGAGGAGCCTGGAGGGCTGCAGTCCATGGGATCACAAAGAGTGACTTCACTTTCACTTTTTACTTTCATGCATTGAAGAAGGAAATGGCAACCCACTCCAGTGTTCTTGCCTGGAGAATCCCAGGGACGGGGGAGCCTGGTGGGCTGCCGTCTATGGGGTCGCACAGAGTCGGACACGACTGAAGCAACTTAGTAGCAGCAGCATACAAGTGTTGTGAGTAGAATGTGGAATAGATTTTATCAGAAGACAAAGGATGTTTTCATAGAGATACATAGCAAATAACTTGAACACTGAATGTAGGCAAACCCTTGTTATGAAAAATCTTCTGGACAGTTTGTCGCTGGCCATTTCTCCCAGACAGCATTTCTTTTATTTCTTACACACAGCGTTTCTTGACAGGCTGCAGACACTGTTAAACATACACTCTAGGTGTTATGTTGTCCACCTCCATCTCTCTTCCGTGTTCCCCTCCTTCCGTTGCCTTTATTTCAGATCCAAACACTGGTGTCCTTCTTAAGGAGAGCTGTTGAGCTTCTATTCTCTTACTCAAACCATCACATTATCACTCTCCAGAGTTGAAGTTGCCAGTCATAGTACCTTTCTAACAAAGAAAATTCTTTCCCCAAGTATTCAATACACCAGTATATGGGATTTTTTTTCTACTAATTTCTCTTTTAGGTTATCTAATGGAACCTCTGGTTGCTATATCACTGAAACCAGACTTGATTGTTGAAGATAGAGAGTTCAGTGGAAGCAAAGTCTGATATGAAGGGAAAAAAGTTTTTGATTTAAATACCAGCTTTGGGAGGGGACATATGTACACCTATGATTGATTCATGTTTATGTATGACATAAATCAAACCAATATTGTGAACCAGTCATCAATCAACTAAAAATAAATACATATTTAAAAAATAAAAATAAAAAAATACATAAATAAATACCAGCTTTGCCATTTAATGGCTGTGTGACCTTGGGCAATAAACACAACCTCTCTGAATCTGTCTTCATAAAATGGGAACGACTTTCATCTTAGAGAATAATTATGAGGATTACCAGAGCATAGGTAACAAGTCATTCAAGGCCTGATACTTGGCATATGCTAATATCTCAATAAGTGTTTATTTCTATTATCTTGGACTCGATTTCTTTTTTTTTTTTTCTAGCTTGTTTTCAATGTCATATAACTACATTCTGATCTATAGCTTGAAACCTTGAGGAACATTTGTGCTATTGAAATATTGAACAAGCAGACAGATAAGTTTGCTTAGACAAGTAAAGTTTATAGATAAATTCTAGCCTTTTCTTTATATATTGTAAAATCAAATTCCTACATTATTATACACCTGAACAATGGAGTTGAGGAACTAGATTCCAACAAAGCAGAAAGCAGGATAACCATTGACAAAGAATTTACTTGGGAGGACACCAAGCTTTTAAATGATGTGATTGTGTGGAACATTCCATATACTGTTAATATGCTTTCTTCATTGGTGGCAACTGATGGAATTTTTTCTTTCTGGGGGGTGACAGAGAATTCACTCAGAGAATGATGTCAAGCAGGGTGAAAGTTTGAATTCTAAGTTGGACACAAGCCGGTCCTTCAGCAGCTCTTTGGAAATTCTAATGACAATTTGATAATGGAAAAAGAGTGCTGTTTACAGCTAAATTTCAAAAATTATGTCCTTTTCCCCTTTGGCAATTTTTATCCTTAGCAATCTTTTCTGCCTCCTACTCACAGACTGGCCGGACAATAGCATCAAATCAGTTTTGATTTTCATGCAAATAAAATACACTAACTTAATGGGAAGTGAAAGAGCTGGCTTCAGAATAAATCTTCGTTGAAAGACAGTTGAATTATATTTAAAACAGAGGTGAAACAAAGTCAAATTTTATGGCATTGGTTTAAAAGGCACTGTCTTACACGGGTTTGACCCATATAAGGTAGAGACCAGAATCAACCAATCACACCATATACATTTCAACTGTTCAATAGCATAAGTTGGTTCCTCTTTTTAATATATGTGTTTTCATTTTTATTTATTTTTCCAATATTGTTTTTCCTCAAAACACTAAGTTAGTGTTTAAATATAGAACAAGTCCAAGTATAGAACTGTGTTGGAATAGACACAATGTAAAATGTCCTCATCATTATCATTGTTTCATTTAATTTGCAAAGTTCCTTGCAGCTTCCAAATCTGTCTTCTAGATTTCATTTTCTTCAGTTGTCAGTCCAAAATTGATAAGGTCATCATCCTTAAACTACAGTTGAAGGTACTGTGACCTAAGAGAGGTGAAGGGATTCACTGAATCCATCTATTTGAAAGCAACATCACTGCTTTCTTCTAGATCTAATTTCCTGGCCGACTGAGTTTTGGTGGTAGGAAGTAAACACATGTGGTTTTGATATTGGAGCATCAGTTTTAATCTATGGTGAGCTATTTTCTCTCCCCAAGACTACAACCTCACTATAATCTCCAGGCTGTCCTCAGAAACCACCCTAATGGGTGACATATTCACTTTCTTCTTACAATAGCACCCCCATCCCCTGGCCCAAGGCTTCATGTTTTATGTTAACCATCGGTGATAAAATTATGATGACTCTTTTTAAAAAATAATTTTATTTATTTATTTATTTTTGACTGTGCTAGGTCTTCGTTGCTGCATGGGTTCCTCTCTAGTCGTGGTGCACAGGCTTCTGACTGGGGTGGCTTCTCTTGTTGTAGAGCATGGGATTTGGGGCATGTGGGTTCAGTAGTTGTGGCTCCTGCACTCTAGAGCACAGGCTCAATAGTTGTGGCACATGGGCTTAGGTGCTCCATGGCATGTGGGATCTTCCCAGATCAGGGATCAAACCAGCGTCTCTTACATTGGCAGGCAGATTCTTTATCTCTGAGCAACCAGGGAAGCCTTGGCTGTGGAGACTTTTATCTCTTATTTAGACCAGATTTTGCAAGGGATCTCATCTAGGAAAAGGAGATTGTGCTTTCTCTCCTCTACGGAGACATGGAGAAAATTAATACCAACAGGGTTCCAATTCTTATGACTATACAAAACCATCATGGAGAAGGAAATGGCAACCCACTCTGGTACTCTTGCCTGGAAAATCCCATGGATTGAGGGGCCTGGTGGGCTACAGTCCATGGGGTCGTGAAGAGTCAGACACAACTGAGCGACTTCACTTTCACTTTCACTTTCATGCATTGGAGAAGGAAATGGCAACCCACTCCAGTGTTCTTACCTGGAAAACCACAGGGACAGGGGAGCCTGGTGGGCTGCAGTCTATGGGGTCACACAGAGTCGGACATGACTCAAGTGACTTAGTAGCAGCAGCATACAAAACCATCAAGATACAAGTATCATAGAACAATACACAGTCTCAGGCATCACCCCGCTCTTGAACTTTTAATGAAGCAGCTATGGTCTCCTTTCTTCTTTCTTTCATTCTAATAGGGATATAGGCCGGAGGGACCTCGCAACTTTGGAAGATTTTGGAGGGTCAGAAAATGATTTCTCTGTCACCCAAGAAAGCTCCTCAGGTATAGTGTGAAGCTGTAACAACTATACAGAGCTCTCGGCACTCACCTCTTAAAGAGATGTTGTATTTGGGGAAGTTTGGATGACCCAGAGGGATGGTACGAGGAAGGAGGTGGGAGGAGGGTTCAGGATGGGAGCACGTGTACACCCGTGGCAGATTCATGTTGATGTATGGCCAAACCGATACAATATTGTAAAGTAGTTAGCCTCCAATTAAAGTAAATAAATTTAAATTTTAAAAAAATTTAAAAAAGGAAGTTTTGAATACATAGAAATTACAAACTTCTAAGGTATAAAATGTCTAGCTATATAACAGATGATGTCTTCCCTGGTGGCTCAGACGGTAAACAATCTGCCTACAATGCAGGAGATCTGGGGCTTCAATCCCTTGGTGGGAAAGATCCCCTGGAAAAGGAAATGGCATGCCCCTCCAGTTTTCTGCCTGGGAAATCTCATGGATAGAGGAGCCTGGCTATAGTCCATGGGGTTGAAAGAATCAGGCACGACTGAGCAACTTACACTTCCATTTTCACAACAAATGATTTAAAAATTAGCAATTTTCATACTCATGGGTCTGAAGATTGACTGTGCTTTGTTGAGTCAGAGAAGGTTTAAGGAAATTCAGAGAAGAAAGGTAAGAATCCAAGTGCAGAACATGACCTGGAATCTGTCCTCCAGACTCGAAGACTGTGGAGTCACTAGCAGAGGGCATAGCACATCCCAAGAGAGATGTATATCTTTTGCAAACAGAACCTTGGACCTAATGGGTGTTGCCTGTCTCTCTTTGGACAGCTGAGTACTGATTCTAAATAACAGGGAAGTTTAGGATTATATCCGTGGCAATACCCCAAACGATTTCTAGGTAAGGATATTTTTTTATAATTTTATAATTTTTTAATTTATTTTTGGCTGTGCTGGTGTGTGGCTTTACTGCTGGTGTTTGGCTTTACTGCTGTGGATAGGCTTTCTTTAATTGCCATGAGTGAGGGCTACTCTTGTTGCAGAGCAAGGGCTCTAGGCATGTGTGCTCAATAGATAAGGCACACAGGCTTAGATGCCCCATGGTATGTGGCATCTTCCTGGTCCAGGGCTCAAACAAACTCATGACCCCCGCACTGGCAGGAAATTCTTAGCCACTAGACCACAAAAGAAGTTCTCTAGCTGAGGATTTTATAAAGACAAAATATGTATTTGTTGACATGCTTAACCCAGTACTCAATTAAAAGAGTAGTACACACATATACGTAACAAACTATTAAAGGACACGTGCTGTGCTGTGCTAAATTGCTTTAGTCGTGTCCGACTCTGTGCAACCCTACGGACTGTAGCCCACCAGGCTCCTCTGTCCATGGGATTCCCCAGGCACATACTAAGTAATAAATTCAGTCTCACATCCCTCTTCACTTAGAAACTAAGACACACAGGGACCAGTAGGTGATCACCTCCGGAAATAACCAATAATGTTAACGTCGAGTTCTGAGGTTTATAAATCTAACAAGGGACTGTTTTCTGTTCTATTCTGGTCTGCACTCTTCAACTTTCACATCCTGAGTCTACTCTGGTGGAACCCACACCACTGAGAGGAAATGATTTTTTGTTGGATGAACATGCAAATGAGTTTCACTGATGCTAATCTTCATTGTATGTAGTTTTATTTCAGTCCCAATTTCATTTCCTTTTATTCTGGAGCTTATGGAAGCTGTGTGTCTGGTTTTGAGTGTAGTGACATAGAATCAGCAAAGTGAAACTGAAAGTGTTAGTGTTAGTCCCTCAGTAGTGTCTGACTCTTGGCGATCCCACGGACTGTAGCCTGCAGGCTCCTATGTCCATGGGATACTCCAGGCAAGAATACTGGAATGGGTTGCCATTCCCTTCTCCAGGGGAACTTCCCAACCCAAGAATCAAACCCGAGTCTCCTGCACTGTGGGCAGATTCTTTACCATCTGAGCCACTAGGGAAGCCATGAAGCCACCAGGGAATCAGCAAATCACACTAACGTTTCATCCTTTCCCAGTATTTTCCGTTTGTTTCTGTAGCAGCAGAGTACACTGTGTACATTGCTTTATTTATTTATTTATTTATTTCTTGGCTGGCAAGTGCTGTATGGTGAATACAGTTCTCTATGAAAATCATAAAAACAAGCCAAAAAACCCTCCAGAGCTTTATAGAGATGGAAAGAACTCCATAAAGATGAGCTGTGTTTGTAACTTTATTCAACATTCTCTGAAGCAGTGTCTAACTGCTTAATCGCCTCATCACCAAGAGTCTATGGTCTCTGTGTGCAAACACACAAACACAAAAGACACACATCAAGGAATCACGAAATCTCCACGTTTTTAATATAAGGGTCTCTAAATCTCTCTCGAGATTTGTCATCCAGACATCCTCACCCAGTGATAGCTTCCCTTCAAACTTTTTCTAAGCCTTTATAATATTTACTTCTACCAGAAGGGTGCACAAGAACAGGAACCCAGCTAAATCCTGTGGTTGCCAATTTCACTGTTGTCTCTTCTAGTTGTTAAGGATACTTTGCTTTTATCACATTGAGCAGGATTCCGTCTTCCCACAAGCACCTCTCTGGGGTCATAATTAACCTTATTGGATTAAAATCACCTATAAAAACTTAGTTTTTGCTACTCTCTGTACACCATACTATGGATTCTTGGTACATAATGTTTGCTCAGGGACTCCATAATTTTTACTTACCTGCTTATCGCTTTAGTTCTCTCCTTAACTCAACTGGAAACACCAAGAGGCCTCCAGGGCAGAATATGGAGTCCCAAACAATTAAGAGATGCTGAGAGTTATAGGAAGATTGAGAATTGTTGGGACTGGTGTCTGGGGAGTCATAGCCAGGGCCTGTAGCCCGGAGACAGATGATTTTGATTTCCCACCTTCTCTCTGATGTACTTGTTGACAGATTATGTGAAACTAGCTCCCCTGAGCCTAGTTTGTCTGCATTTACTGGGTTTGCAGGTGTTTGGCTCCATCCTATTAATAGAAAAATGATACAAATTGTCTCTCAAGACTTAGTACAGAAGGATCTCACGTATCATAGAAAACCAGAACATTAGAGAGTTGACTTTAAAGAAGATCTAGTCTCCCCCAATTTTATCTACTTTTGTATTTGAATTATTTTCTTCCTTCTAGACCTCAAGGATAAAGCACTGAAATAATTGTATTTCCCAAGTAGTTCAGTGTTATCATTAATGGGCATGTCTTGCTCTTATTTACTTGTTTTTAGTTCTATCTCCTTTACTGATCACTTCTCCATTCTCCTTTTCCCAGCATGGGCGCTCACTCTAATGCCCTTAAAGATGTATGGTTCTTTGAAAAAATAAATGTTGTTTTATGTATATATATGTTTCAAGCTTGCATAAATACATGGCACGTTACACCTCACAGTTCTTAGTTCTTTTTCCACCGCCATTTGTTCTGTATGTTTGTCTTCTGGGTTGCTTGACAGCTACTTAGTGAACATTGAACATGCTCACCGCTCTCTACTCATCTTTCTACCCATAGATGCATACCTGGGTTGCTGTCAGTTCCACATCTCCATACACAATACTGAGAAGCTCATTCTTGTATGGACCTAAGGATGGTCCTCTCTGGGATATATATTAAGAAGGGAGTTACTAGGGTTTACTAATATTTAGTTTCTTTTTTTCCCCCCTAATATTTAATTTCATTAAATACTTCAAATTGCTTTCCAGGTAACTGCATTAGGCTACTATTCCACCTGCAGGTGTGTTTCCTTTCAGCCATAAATATGTGAAATGTGTTGTTACTCCTGTTTTGTGTGGGGTCAGTCTGCCTATAGTGATGCTATAGGCTAGGAATGCCAAGAGGCACTCACTTAGAATGGTGCTATTATTTTGCACAGAGCAAAATACTGTGAAAGGCTCTCAGTCGTGTCTAACTCTTTGTGACCCCTTGGAATAGGCCATGGAATTCTCCAGGCCAGAATACTGCAGTGGGTAGCCGTTCCCTTCTCTAAGATATCTTCCCAACCCAGGGATCGAACCCAGATCTCCTGTATTACAGGCAGATACTTTACCAGCTGAGCCAACAGGGAAGCCCACCAGGCTCTCACCTGGACCTGTATTATGCATGGCAAGAGCCCACAGATATTTCCCTGACAGAGCCAATGTTGTGCTGGAACAGCTCTTGTGGTTCTTATTATGATTGCTGGATGCACCTCAGTCACAGCCATCCAGGAGCTTTGAAAAAAACAAGTTTTTTTTTTTTTAATTGAGGTATAGTGGATTTACAATATTATATTAATTTCTGCTGTACAGAAAAGTGATTGTTATACATATATATATATACACATTCATTTTTATATCCTTTCTGTATGGTTTATTATAGCTACTAAATATAGTTCTCTGTGCTATACAGCAGGACCTTCTTATTTATCCATTCTCTATATAAAAGCTTTCTTCTGCTAACCCCCCAAATCCCACTCTATCCCTCCCACAACCCTCTTTTTCCTGGCAACCACCAGTGTGCTCTCTATGTCTGTGATTCTGTTTCATAAATAGGTTCATTTGCACCATATTTTAGATTCTACATATACGTGATAGCATATGGTACTTGTCTTTCTCTTTCTGACTTAAACTTCACTTAGTATGATAATCTCTAGTTGCATCCATGTTGCTGTAGATGGCATTACTTCGTTCTTTTTTGGGGGCTGAGTAATATTCCCCAGGAACCAAAAGCTAAGTATCAGTTGTTTGGACTATAATCTAAAAGACTAATTGTCTGGCACTTACACTTATATACACCACTTTATGATGTTTGCCAAATTAATGGGTATAAAATAATTTAATGTAATTCTGAATTACATTTCTCTGATTACTTGTGCATTAAGCATCTCATTTTATATTTGTTAGCTTTTCATGTTTCATTGTCTGTGAACTGCCTATTTATAACCTTTGCCCATTTTTAAACTTAGTTCCCCAGTTTTTAATGTACATTTATAGAAATTATTTGAATATTCTAGATATTAAACTTCTGTTAGTTTTTCACATTGTTGGTATCTATCCCAATAAGTCTGCATAGGTTAATTTTGTCAATGATGTGCTTTATATTAAAACGTCCTTAATTTGCAAATAATTTTTTCACCTTATGGCTTGTGCTTTGGGAACTTTACTTAAGAAGTTCTCATTTCAAACTTATAAAAATGTTCCCATACATTTTCTTCTGTTAGTTTTATAATTTTCCCTTTCAAGATTGGGCTGAATCCCTATATGTTTTTATATACGGTGTGAAGTAGAAATCCAATCCCATTTTTTAAAAATATAATGAGCCATTTTATCTAAGCCTATCTATTCAACGATTCAACATTTCCCATCAGTTAGTGAGTGTCACCGCAATGATACATCAGTTTCCCATATTTACCCAGGTCTATTTGGGGTTCTCTATTATGTTTTATTGGTATATTTATTTGTTTCTATGTATTACACCCTATTTCTGGCTTTATTATGTCTTCATGTCTAGCCAAGAAAGCTTCTCACTTTCCTGTTCATCTTAAAAATGAATAACTATTCAGTTATTTTTATATTTTTATCCAAGTTTTTGAATGAGTTTATATGGAATTTTGGTTGGAACAGCATTACATTATACATAAATTTGGGGAAAGTAGCATGTTTATTATACTAATTAGCCTTACTCATGATCATAGTATATTGCTACACTTTGTAAATCTTTTTTACATACTTAATAGAGTTTAAGATAATTCTTGATGAAATCTTGATCAATTTTTATAAAGTTGTGGATAGGATTTGTTGCTGTTGATAGAATATTTTAATTTCTATTATACTTTTTAATTACTGATAGAGGAAATACTATTGATTTAAGCACTATTTAAATTTGTTGACTTCTTTGGATACAGTTGGTATCTCTAAATATTAAATTGTAAATGTCTCAGTTTATTCCAATCAATTTTACACATTTAATAAAGTTAAAATTTTTTTCCAAAAAATTCATGGATATTTTTGTTCAATTAGTGCCTAGATATTGTACTTGTTTTTAAAATGTGCTCTTATAAATCATTTCATCAGAGAGGAATAAACTGGTTTCATAAGGTAATCTCAAATCTAGCAACCATGCTTATCTCTGATTTTTCCAACATTATTTCTGTTTTTTTAGGTTTTCTAAGTTAACTACATTACCTGCAAATAATGGCAGTTTCATCTCATTCTCTTCTATATATATTCCTCTTTTTAAAAAAAATTATACTAAAATACTTCTCAGCTTAAAACCCTACAATGGCTGTATTTTTACTCAGACCGAAGTCAACATCCTGCCAATAGCTAGGAGGTCTTATTGTGCCCCTTCCGACCTCTGACCTCAGTGAACTGCTCTCTGCTTTGGTCCTCTTTCACCAGACACTCTAAACGCCTTTCTATCCCTGAAACTTACCAGGTACAGTTTGCCTGAGGGCTTTCCAGGATCAACTGCATTTGCATGAACTGAGAAAGAGTGATTTCTTAAATTTTGCAACCAGAGCACTTTACTTGCTGCACTTTAGTCCAGGTTATGCTTTACATTTCATGTCTGCCTGGAAAGCTTTTATCTCAGTATCCACATTGCTCCTTTACTTCTTTCAAGTATTTGCTTAGATAGTCCCTCCCTAGGACATTTAAAATGGACAGAGAGTACTCTGCAAAAACTTTTTATCTATCTTTCTTTCTTTCTTTATATTTTCTACAACATTTATAACTACTTAGCATGGTCTTAACACTTAGATCAATTTATTTTTCTTTTCTTTTTTTTTTGCTTCTCTTTCTCCCCAACATAATGTCTATAAGGGCAGATATTTTTTGTCTGCTTTGCTTACTGTTATATCCTCAATGCATATAATTGTGTCTGGGATATAAAAGAGGCCCTGTAATTATTTGTTGAAAAGTAAAGAAATGAATAGGTGAATGAATACTATTTATGTTCTTATCTTGTTCTACATAAAAAAATAGAATTCACCTGACATTTGCCCAATTGTAGGAGGTTAACAGTAGGTTTTTGACAATTATCCTTTATCAAATTAAAGTTAAATCTTGTGTATTCAATATCACTTCTTAAGGTAAATATCAGAAAATAAATTCAGTTTTAAAAAGCCTCTACAGCATACAAAAAAGATATTGATATCTAAGGTAAAAAGGGTATGAAAAATATTAGAATGAAGTGAAAAAGAAGTTACAACAGTGGCTATCTCTACATTGCAGTACTATAATTTTATTATATGTATAAGTTTTCTATATTAAAAATAATAGATGAGATTCAAATAAAAAGAAAATAACCTCATGGCTAGGCAATTAAACTACTCGAGTTTCCAAGAACATTAAGTTCCATTTTATTCTATTTATTTCCATTTACCAGTTCTTCATTGAGCAACACAGTGTACCAGATGCTAGGAAAGATACGAAGATGAATAAAACACAAGCTGTGTCCTTAAAAGAGTTTTTAATCTGATGTACACCAGCCATGCAAGGGAGTGAAGTGCTGAGTGTGCACTAACTATGGAACTCTTGACCCTCTGAGTTCCAAATTGGAATCCTGGCACTACATTTGAGCCTTCAAAATTTCCACCCTAGGACTGTGTTTGACGTAATTCTTCCCTGGATGAAAAAGGTACTGCCCAAGAAGATGACTTAAGAAGGAACCTCAAAAACTGGAAGAGGCATGGAAATTGTTTTGAAATGGAAGAAAGAGAATAAAATATGGTAGGTTGACAAGAAGGTGACTTGGCCAAATGGACTGATGGATGGGAGAGGATGTTAGAGTGATGACGGCAGAGGACGGCATGAGTCAGTGATGCTGCCCAGACACTTCAAAGGGAATCCTGTCCATGGAGAGGATAGCTTAAGAGATGGGCTAGTACAGCAACAGAACAGAATAGACCAGAACCCGAAGAGGTTCTTTCTTTGTTGTAGGCAATGCACGTTCTTACTGTAGGCAACAATTTGTCTTGAATTTCATGGACAATGTCCTGGCAAAGCTCTGACAACTGGCATCCCTATTGGTAGTTGGGTAGTGAGGGATTCAATCCTCAAACCAAACTCTCAAACTACTCTGAGTACATGCCAGCTTTCATAGTTTTGGTCCTTCAGGAAGCAGATGTTGAGATGAAGTTAGAGTTGCAAGAGGTTCCCTGTAAGAAATGTTTGAAAGATAAAAGGGGAAGGAAAATGATTAGGAAGGGGAAGCTTTCAGATCTGCCATTCAGATCTAATAACGTGAAATGAAAAGCAATGGACACAAGACTGAGTAGGAAGAGCTTTATACGAAGCAGGAGAAACTCTGGAGCAAAGATTTCTGATGCTGAGGAAAAATAAATGGATCCTCATATCTTCTTAATGATTCATCATTTGCCGAGGGCTACGTAGGAAGCCAGAATCTTACCTTGAAAGTTAAGATCAACGAAAAGGCTCTGAAGTCGCAGGCCATCATCCAACTGCCCCCTTTGCCGCTGAGGGGCAAGTTTTTTCTTGAAGGGACATTTCAGTGGAGTAATGACCTTGGGTCAGTAAGACTGCAAGGACTGAGCACACAAATACAAGAGCTGGCTTTGCACAGATGCGTGGACAGTATGTTTATAGTCACACTGCATAAGGCGAGGTTTATAGGTACAGATACTAATGGGTATACAGCTTTGGTGGTGAGCGTTTGTGTATGTTCTCTTCTGATGGCCTCATTTTTCTTAGTGAAGTAGAAAGCAAAATTATCTGCTGAGTATGAGTATAGGAGAGGAGCCATAAGAGGTTTGAGAGCAGAGACAGCAGGTGTGGTACCAAATGGAGAAAAAAAGTGAAAGTAAAAGCGTTAGTACTCAGTCATGTCCAGCTCTTTGAGACTCCATTGACTGTAGCCCACCAGCTCCTCTGTACATGGAACTCTTGTACAGGCAAGAATACTGGAGCAAGTACCATTCCCTTCTCCAGGGGATCTTCCTGACCCAGGGATCGAACCTGGGTCTCATGCATTGCAGACAGATTCTTTACCGTCTGAGCCACCAGGGAAGCCCACTGAATGGAGAGGGACATTCCAAAAGATCCAGTATATGTGTATATTTGGACAAGTAGCTTTGTGTGGTTTAGAGTGTTACTGGAGGGGGTTAGGATGAGGCTGGAAATATAGGTTGAGACCAGGTTATGAGTGGCTTTGAATGGCATGTGAAAAATTTGCAGTTTTTTGTTCATAAATTGTAGAGAACTCTTTGTGCTTTGAATGAAGGAAACATTAAATAGAACAGTGTTCATGCTGAAAATATGTCTTTTGACAGCACAGAAAGTAAATTGGAGAGAGAAGTCCAGGTGTCCCTCACTATGTGAACACTTGATATTCAAATAGTCACTCTAACTACTTGTAAAATATTTATTCTAAACTTATTACTTTAGTTGGAATCCTTGCAAATGAAGCTACATTTTAATACATGGGCTAGCAAAAATTGTTTAACTGAAATCTGAACAAGAGGATTCAGAGGGGACTAGTCCCATCTCTTCTCTATTCTGACAGGATGGTATCTTATGCTCCTGTTTTAAAACCATTTTATGTATCCTTGCTACCATCTTCCTGACATTATCAATAAAAATATTTTTAAAGAGAAGGTCAGTTTTCACTCCAATCCCAAAGAAGGGAAATGCCAAAGAATGTTCAAACTACTGTACGAATGCACTCTTCTCACACACTACCAAAGTAATGCTCAAAATTCTCCAAATGAGGCTTCAACAGTACGTGAACCATGAATTTCCAGATATTCAAGCTGGACTTCAAAAAAGCAGAGGAATCAGAGAGAGATCAAATTGCCAACATTTATTGGATCATCAAAAAAGCAAGAGAGTTCCAGAAAATCACCTACTTCTGCTTTATTGACTATGCCAAAGCCTTTGACTGTGTGGAGCACAAAAAACTGTGGAACATTCTTAAAGAGATGGGAATACCAGACCACCTTACTGGCCTCCTGAGAAATCTGTATGCAGGTCAAGAAGGAACAGTTAGAACCAGACATGGAACAACAGACTGGTTCCAAATTGGGAAAGGAGTACATCAAGGCTGTATACTGTCACCCTGCTTATTTAGCTTATATGCAGAGTACATCATGCAAAATGCCAGGCTGGATGAAGCACAAGCTGGAATCAAGATTACTGGGAGAAATATCAATAACCTCAGATGTGCAAATGACACCACCCTTATGGAAGGAAGTGAAGAAGAACTAAAGAACATCTTGGTGAAAGTGAAAGAGGAGCATGAAGAAGTTGGCTTAAAACTCAACATTCAGAAAACTAAGACTATGGCATCTGGTCCCATCACTTCATGGCAAATAGATGGGGAAACAGTGGAAACAGTGACAGACTTTATTTTTTTGGGCTCCAAAATCACTGCAGATGGTGATTGCAGCCATGAGATTAAAAGACGCTTGCTCCTTGGAAGAAAAGTTATGACCAATCTAGACAGCATATTACAAAGCATAGAAATTACTTTGCCAACAAAGGTCCATCTAATAAAAGTTATGGTTTTTCCAGTAAGAAATGTGGATGTAAGAGTTGGACTATAAAGAAAGCTGAGTGCCGAAGAATTGATGTTTTTTAACTGTGATGTTGGAGAAGACTCTTGAGAGTCCCTTGCACAGCAAGGAAATCCAACCAGTTCATCCTAAGGAAATCAGTCCTAAATATTCATTGGAAGGTCTGATGCTGAAGCTGAAACTCCAATACTTTGGCCACCTGATGCAAAGAACTGACTCTTTAGAAAAGATCCTGATGCTGGGAAAGAGTGAAGCTGGGAGGAGAAGGGGACGACAGAGGATGAGATGGTTGGATGTCATCAGTAACTCGATGGACATGAGTTTGAACAAGCTCTGAGAACTGGTTATGGACAGGGAAGCCTGGCATGCTGCAGTCCATGGGGTCACAAAGAGTCTGTCATGACTGAGCGACTGAACTGAACTGAGGAAATAACTTTAAAGAAAGAGTTATCATACACTTTTTTAGAAAGCTCATACATTAAAGAGAAATGATGCAGATGATAAAGTATATTAAGCAAAGTGAATGCTTTCAATATATAAGGCTGGGCCATACACATGTCTGTATCTGTTGGGCCTGTGATAAGAAAATAAATGTTGTGGAAGTGTTGTTGATGCTGGAAAGCTCCATTGTGTTACTTGAGAACAACATAATATTTTTTAATAAGTAGAGAAATATCTTATGTAATGGCTTCAGAGCTACACTCAGCATGGGATGTCATTTAGCACCATGTTGAGATAGCAGAAGGCACTAGAAGTTTCTAAAGATCTGAAGAAAGCAATAGAGAAAGGGAACGATGGGTGGGAGAGATGAGTTTCAAAGCAAGTCAGAAATGTTTTGAGAAACCTGAGATGCTGTAAGATTTGATAGTTTGAAGATTCTTGGCAGGCTCACTCTAACACTTGCAGAGCTGGGGGTAAAAGACAATCCAGCCTACAGTCAACCCAAGTTTGCCTTGACCAGCTCCATCACATCCTTGAGGGGTCTCACCCACCCAAGTGTAGACACTCCAGCCCATACTTCAAAACTCCACCCATTGACTCTCTCCCAGTCCCAGGCTCAACAAAGGGCTATGCATAACCACTCTTCGTGTGGCATCCAACTTTTGTAGCACTGGCCTAGAGAAAGGCCTGTGCAGACCTGGAAGTGAACTTGTATCCATGGGGCAGGGGATTCTGGGGTTTCAGATACCCTGATTCTGCTTTAAAAGAGGGACAGAGACACAAGGTGGTCACATCCTCTTGATCTATAGAAGGGATCTGGAAGAGGGAGGACCAGGGATAAACCCAGGGTAGGTTTGCTGAGTTCTAAAGGCACTATTGTTTAAACATTGCCACTAATAGCGAGGGTGAATCAATCTTAGTGAAACAGAGGGAACCATTGATGACAAAAAGGAAGAGCCATGAATAGTGAACGATGAACCTTTGAAAGAAACTTTAGGTGATGTAGGTAAATTATTGCTATTGTTTGTGACTATGATCCTGACCTGAATAGGAACATCAAATTTACAAAAGTGGTAAATTTACATGCACCACCTCATACTGAAAGAAGCTGTTTAATTGCAACCAAAGGACTTCAGAATGGTTGCTAATGAGAATTCCATCCCAATGCTTTGTCTATGGTTTTAGATGGTCATCTATTTTTAAAGTATTGGGTGCCAATAAGTGAAATCTGTAAACATCAGACATTAACTTTTTCGCTTGTTTTTTCATCCACTCATTAAAGCTAATCTTCAGTTCAGTTCAGTTCAGTTCAGTTCAGTCGTTCAGTCGTTCAGTCGTGTCCGACTCTTTGAGACCCCATGAATCACAGCACGCCAGGCCTCCCTGTCCATCACCAACTCCCGGAGTTCACTCAGACTCACATCCATCAAGTCAGTGATGCCATCCAGCCATCTCATCCTCTGTTGTCCCCTTCTCCTCCTGCCCCCAATCCCTCCCAGCATCAGAGTCTTTTCCAATGAGTCAGCTCTTCGCATGAGGTGGCCAAAGTAATGGAGTTTCAGCTTCAGCATCACTCCTTCCAAAGAAATCCCAGGGCTTATCTCCTTCAGAATGGACTGGTTGGATCTCCTTGCAGTCCAAGGGACTCTCAAGAGTCTTCTCCAACACCACAATTCAAAAGCATCAATTCTTCGGCACTCAGCTTTCTTCACAGTCCAACTCTCACATGCATACAAGACCACTGGAAAAACCATAGCCTTGACTAGACGGACCTTTGTTGGCAAAGTAATGTCTCTGCTTTTCAATATGCTATCTAGGTTGGTCATAACTTTTCTTCCAAGGAGTAAGCGTCTTTTCATTTCATGGCTGCAGTCACCATCTGCAGTGATTTTGGAGCCCAAAAAAATAAAGTCTGACACTGTTTCCCCATCTATTTCCCATGAAGTGATGGGACCAGATGCCATGATCTTCGTTTTCTGAATGTTGAGCTTTAAGCCAACTTTTTCACTCTCCACTTTCACTTTCATCAAGAGGCTTGGTCACCACCAAAACTCCAACAATTCCATCCTCCCACTTCTTAACACCAAACCTAATTCAAGCAACTTTTAAATCAGTACTAAACCATTTTTTCCCCTAAAATTTTTAAAATCCTATTTGCCTTCTTTATATACCCTAAGCATATTACTGGTTTTCCCAGGTGGCTCAGCTATAAAGAATCTGCCTGCCAACACAGGAGACTCAGGTTTGATCCCTGGGTGGGGAAGATCCCCTGGAGAGGGAAATGGCCACCTGCCCCAGTATTCTTGCCTGGAGAATTCGATGGACAGAGGAGACTGGAGGGCTACAGGTCATGGGGTTGCAACGAGTCAGGCACAACTGACCATATGCATTCAAACATACTACCATATTTCATATTTGCATTATAGTTATGTTCATAGAAGTATAAAAGGAAATTTTGCAAAAATTCTTATAGCTTCCTTGTGTACTGCAGATAAATATATCCACTCTGTCCATTAAATATTAGATAATTGGTGCTTTATATTCTTTGTATCACAAAGCAATCCTTGAAGGATTACTGTACAAATATTTACAATAGTGTTTCTAAACCTAGCTGGGGAGAAAGGCCCACTTATTTTAGAAATTTCCAATCTCACACAAATCTTACACAAACTATAATAAAAATAAATTATAAACCTAACAAGTAGGTTAAATTAATTGAATTCAGGGAGCATTGTTTGATGGTAACCTTTCCAACTGTGGTACTTATGCTGTAGAGACGACCTAAGGTACCTCTTCAAGGGAGTGTATCTCAAAGCCACTAGAGAAAGGTGGTTAGGAGTTGGGTGAGCAGATTGACTTGAAACATCCACTGTAGCATTTCAAAGACATTCTAAATCTTGGGACACCTTAGTCTATAGTACACAAGAAAATTCTGATATTTAAATTTTACTTAGTGCAATGCTACCTTTGGGTTAAGGTTGACTCAGCCAACCAAGTGAAAGGCCAAAGCTAATCCATGGCCTTTGAAATAGTGCACTGAATCCAGGCTCTACTCACCCATATCAATGAATGAAACCCACATACTTCTTTCACTCTGGTTCAACTGTGGTGCTGGAGAAGACTCTTGAGAGTCCCTGGGACTGCAAGTTCAAACCAGTAGATCCTAAAGGAAATCAGTCCTGAATATTCATTGGAAGGACTGATACTGAAGCTGAAACTCCAATACTTTGGCCACCTGATGAGAACTGACTCATCTGAAAAGACCCTCATGCTGGGAAAGATGGCGGGCAGGAGGAGAAGGGTACAACAGAGGATGAGATTGTTAGATAGCATCACTGACTCAGTGGACACGAACTTGAGTAAACTCTGAGAGATAGTGGAGGACAGAGGAGCCTGGTGTGCTGCAGTCCATGGGATGGCAGAGTCAGACATGACTTAGCAACTGAACAACAACAACACCACCATTAGGATCCATTTCTATACATATTTCCTTGACCCCATAACTTCCAGTGTTGATACAAATGTGGAATAATAGAAACTTCATACAGTGCTATAATGACCAGTTTTATGTGCCAGCTGGATTAGGTTACAGTCTCCAGCTATTCTTTAAAACACCAACCTAGGTGTTGTTATAAAGATGCTTTGTGGGTGTGATTAACATTCATATTCAGCTGAATTTAAGTAAAGGAGATTACCGAAGATAATCTGGGTGTGCCCGATTCTATCAATTGACAGTCCTTAAAGGCAGAACTGAAGTAGTCCTGGAAAAAGAAGACATTCTGCCTGTTTATAGCAGCTTTAGCTTGAATCCAAGAGTTCAGTTCTTCCTTCCTGATACCTTGTAGATTTTGATTTTACCTAGTGTGACCTTCATAATAGCATAAGCCAAGTCCTCTCAACAAATCTCTTAATATATGTCTCCCACTGGTATATGTCTCTTGTTGAATTCTGACTGATACTTCTTAGGCTGCAAATTGGTACAGAACATCTTTGAAGGCAATTTGGGATATTTACAAAGTTGAAACTGTGCCTGTCCTAAATTCCAGTTTAAATGTTTAAACATTTAATTTAAACATGCTGAGTTTAAAACCCTAGGGGGAAACTCTCTTTAATTTGTGCAAAGAATATATATATATATATATAAGAATTTTTATTGCAGTACTGTTTACAATGTGACTATTTGGAAACTAACTGTAACTCAGTCGGAGAATAGATAAATATATAAATAAATTAAATATCTCATATGAACAGAAACTAAAAAACTAGAACTCCTTGTATTAATATGAATAAATATAATAGAATATAAAAGAAGAAAGGTAATGGTGTCAGTCAGGGGAGTTGTTTTAACATCTCTTTGAATTAAATCAAAAGAAAACAAGGCAGCCACCACAAAACCAGAGAAAATGCCTTCAACCAAATTAGTCAACAAAATATCCTCATGAATTTCAGAATATAAGTGGGGCCTAACTAGCAAAACCCAAAATACCTCATGTGATATCTTTTAAAAGTGGGGAATAAAACAAAGAAAAAATAAAGAACATCTGAAATGTCTTAATTTGAAGCACCCCAAAGACCCTAATGAGGACTCATTCCCAAAAGTGACAGGATCTTCTTAGGAGACCTTGTCAGGAAAACATGGCTAACTGTGTATTATTTATAGATATCCACATATGTAGCAAAATTTATAAAGTGTACAGTGATAAACAATATTTGAGGATAGTAGTTATCTCAGGGTAAGAAAAGAATGAAATCAGGGATTTTGCACATAAAACTTTATTGTATCTATAGTGCATTAAAAAAAATTAGAAAAATATCTGAAATCAATATTGCAAATATTAATATTTGGCAAATTTGGGGGGATTGGTGCATAGGCTTCTCAATTATTCTCTCATTATAAATATGCTTGAAATTTTTCATTATTTATTAATATATTTAAGATAAAATACAAGAGCGAATTTTATGACTTCCCTATTCCTAGTCTGAGTGCTTGGGTGATGGTGTTGTCATTCAGTGTGACAGAAGGAAAGAACATTTGATTTCTAAGCAAAGATAAGGGATTAAGCTGTGGATACATTAATGGAGAAAAGCCGGAAGTGTATTTCCACTCTATACAGAGAAAACTGTCCCCGTGTCTTTCTTTTTCTTTCTCTTTCTTTTTTGAGTTTTCTAGACTGGCTAGGCTTATCATGAAAATGAATGACAAGACTGTGTCTAGACTTTGATAAAGAATGTAATGAAGCTTCCCATGTGCCTTGAAGATCCAGTGGAGAAAGGTGGACTAAATGGAAGTCCAGTTACTGTTACTCAAGATTTTCCATAGAATTAGTTCTAGTTTGGCTCTAGATAGATTAGTATCAAACAGCACTGGTGTCTCTAACAATTAAATTGCATTTGTTAGAGTTACTATATTGCAAGTGGTAAGAACAGGTTGAGTTAATCTTCACAGGAAAAAAAAAAAAAAAAACAGTTTCAAATGTTTAATGCATTCTGAGCACTAGCTAGGCTGTTTCATCAACACTTTATGTATGCCATAGTATTTTAGTCATCACAACAGCTCTTTGAAGTAAGTACTGTGACTATACACGACTAAGGGAACGAGGACTCAGAGAAGTTAAGCAACTTTCCAAGGTCATTCAGTAGCTCACACACTTACTTTTACCGCCTTACCTGAAATTTCCTAGGGTCCATGGGAAAAAGTAATAAAACAAGATGGTTATGAGTGTGGGTGGTGGGAGTCAGGCCAGATCTCAGTGTGAGTTTCAGTTTTCCATTCACTAACTCTATAGCTTTGGGAATTACTTAATCTTTCTCATTCTTCATTTCCTCATTAAAAATGACAATATTAAGTGTCTGATTTCACAGGGTTTTGTGGAGAAAAATAACATGATGTATGTAAATAAAATCCTTCTTAGATGTGCAAATATGGTTGAAGGTTAGCTAGGAGCCACTTTAAGATAATAGAAAGGAATGACTAATATAAATGATAACCTCTTGGAAAGAGACCTTTTTGCCTGATATCCTTGAGGTTACATCATCCCGTTGGCTCCTATATAGAGACTAGATCCAGGGTAACCCACATTGTAGATTATATGCATGCAGATCATTTTGGAATGAGTTCTTTTCTACAATAATGACCAAGCAGAGACTGAGTTCTTGGACTTCTTTCTCTTGTTCAGAATCCAGTAAGCTGGAGTCCAAGTTCTTTTCTTCTAGAGATCCGGAAGAGTAGCCCTGCTGATGGGTGAGGTTATCACATATTTTTAAGTTTTGGACAAGCAATTAACTCACAGTGGATGTCCTGTCAGAGCTGAGCAGGACATAGTGGAGAAGCTTCAAATGATAACTTGATGATAAATGTTTCTTTCAGTCAAGCTTGCCAAGCTCATTCTGACCCAATAGGACCTATTAGCCCAGAGCCAAGAGGAAGAGCTCAAAAGTTTTAAAAGGCTTTTTAATACAACTTTGCTTAATGTTAATGTTAAATAGTGTTGAAAATTGGGAAACAGAGATTTTTCTATGTATATTATAAAAGTAAGGATATTTTCCACCAATAGATAATTAGAATCATGTCCTCATCTAAATTTTCTTTGAAATGTGAAGTTTCATGGAAAAAAAATGGATTATTTTGAGAGACAATTTTACAGATACTTTTCACTTGTGATATATATTTCAGACTTAGTTGAAAAGACTTCTTTCTGTGTCATGCTATGAAATTTAAGTCAACGTGACAATTTTTTTTTTCTTTTGTCTTAGAAAAGCAGGCTTAAGTCCTCAGATTCAGTAATTGGATACTTTAAACCTCAACGACAGAGCTTATGGTGATTATCTTTCATCTGAGGTTTTATCCCATGAGGAGGGATAGTATTTGACACACTAGCATAAAATGTGAGCTGAATAGCAACCCATCCCCAACCCCCAAGCAGCACAGTTCTTTGGAAAAATGATTGCTTTGCTTTGCCATGTTCTTGGCTTCTGCATTAAGACAGGAAATCTCCAGGTACAGAGTTCAGGATGGTATTAATATGTATCTTTGATAAGGTTCCAGAGGACTTTCTACAAGTATGTTTTTAAAAAACATATTTTCCAATAATTTTTATTTTTGATCACTCAGAAAAGTTCTCGGAAGCTAGAAATTGCCATTTATATCTTTCAGATGAAAAGTTTATTTTCCTACTAAGTAGCTATTTGAGCTCTTTCTGAGGCCATGACCTTCCTTTTTAAAGGCATCAGAACAACTGATAGATGTATTCCAGTCACCTGTCAGGTGTCACAGGAGAACAGGGTGTTTTCAGACTTTTTGTGATGCTGGAGGCATGTGTTTATGAAAATCCAAGGCAGATTTTGCCCTCTAGCAAAAATACTCCAAGGTAAATGATTTAATATATAAACTATGCAGGGTAATGTGAAACTTCTCTTGGATATTTTTGGGGAAATTCAAGAAAATGTAAGTTATTTAACAACAACAACAAAAATATCCTGCATTTTAAAGGCTCCTTTAAAGCCTGGCTTTACCTGAAAGTAATTCTTTTCAGGTAGCAAGTGTGATCTACGAGTTTTGGGGGTCTAGAGAGAAGGTAACAGTGTTAGGGAAAGGTTAGCTGCTGTGAAGCTTGTTTGTTCAGCCTCTGCCGAAGTCTGAGTTTCAGTCTATTTCTTGAAAAGCATCCTTGTACCCAAGACCATTAGTGGAGGGGGATGAAGCTGAGGACTGGTGCTATTCAGAACTTCCCATGGGTTGTTAAAAAAAATCATACATGATCTCAGATCAGAATCTTTGCATATATTTAAGAGGAGATAATTATATGTAATGTTGTGGGTATACAACCATGAAATTAAAAGACGCTTACTCTTTGGAAGAAAAGTTATGACCAACCTAGACAGCATATTAAAAAGCAGACATTACTTTGCCAACAAAGGCCCATTTGGTTAAGGATATGGTTTTTCCAGTAGTCATGTATGGATGTGACAGTTGGACTACAAAGAAAGCTGAGCGTTGAAGAAAAATGACTGTCTGAGAAGCCCTTACAGATAGCTGTGAAAAGACAGGAAGTGAAAAGCAAAGGAGAAGAGGAAAGATATACCCATTTGAATGCAGAGTTCCAAAGAATAGCAAGGAGCGATAAGAAAGCCTTCCTCAGAGATCAATGCAAAGAAATAGAGGAAAACAACAGAATGGGAAAGACTGGAGATGTCTTCAAGAAAATTAGAGATACCAAGGGAATATTTCATGCAAAGATGGGCTCGATAAAGGACAGAAATGGTATGGACATAACAGAAGCAGAAGATATTAAGAGGTGGCAAGAATACACAGAAAAACTGCACAAAAAAGATCTTCACGACCCAGATAATCACGATGGTGTGATCACTCACCTAGAGCCAGTGGTCCTGGAATGTGAAGTCAAGCGGGCCTTAGGAAGCATCACTACGAACAAAGCTAGTGGAGGTGATGGAATTCCAGCTGAGCTATTTCAAATCCTGAAAGATGATGCTGTGAAAGTGCTGCACTCAATATGCCAGCAAATATGGAAAACTCAGCAGTGTCCACAGGACTGGAAAAGGTCAGTTTTCATTCCAATCCCAAGGAAAGGCAAAGCCTTAGAATGCTCAAACTACCACACAATTGCACTCATCTCACAGCGATGGCACCCCACTCCAGTACTCTTGCCTGGAAAATCCCATAGACGGAGGAGGCTGGTAGGCTGCAGTCCATGGGGTCGCAAAGTTGGACACGACTGAGCAACTTCACTTTCACTTTTCACTTTCATGCATTGGAGAGGGAAATGGCAACCCACTCCAGCGTTCTTGCCTGGAGAATCCCAGGGACGGGGGTGCCTCATGGGCTGCCGTCGATGGGGTCTCACGGAGTCGGACACGATTGAAGTGACTTAGCAGCAGCAGCACACGCTAGTAAAGTAATACGCAAAATTATCCAAGCCAGGCTTCAGCAATATGTGAACCATGAACTTCCTGATGTTCAAGCTGGTTTTAGAAAAGGCAGAGGAACCAGAGATCAAATTGCCAACATCTGCTGGATCATGGAAAAAGCAAGAGAGTTCCAGAAAAACATCTATTTCTGCTTTATTGACCATGCCAAAACCTTTGACTGTGTGGATCACAATAAAGTGTGGGAAATTCTGAAAGAGATGGGAATACCAGACCACCTGACCTGCCTCTTGAGAAACCTGTATTCAGGTCAGGAAGCAACAGTTAGAACTGGACATGGAACAACAGACTGGTTCCAAATAGGAAAAGGAGTACATCAAGGCTGTATATTGTCACCCTGCTTATTTAACTTATACACAGAGTACATCATGAGAAACACTGGGCTGGAAGAAGCACAAGCTGGAATTAAGATTGCCAGGAGAAATATCAATAACCTCAGATATGCAGATGACACCACCCTTATGGCTGAAAGTGAAGAAGAACTAAGGAGCCTTTTGATGAAAGTGAAAGAAGAGAGTGAAAAAGTTGGCCTAAAGCTCAACATTCAGAAAATGAAGATCATGGCATCTGGTCCCATCACTTCATGGGAAATAGATGGGGAAACAGTGGAAACAGTGGCTTACTTTATTTTTCTGGGCTCCAAAATCACTGCAGATGGTGATTGCAGCCACGAAATTAAAAGATGCTTACTCCTTTGAAGGAAAGTTATGACCAACCTAGAGAGCATATTCAAAAGCAGAGACATTACTTTGCCAGCAATGGTCCATCTAGTCAAGGTTATGGTTTTTCCAGTGGTCATGTATGGATGTGAGAGTTGGATTATAAAGAAAGCTGAGCACCAAAGAATTGATGTTTTTGAACTGTGGTGTTGGAGAAGACTCTTGAGAATTCCTTGGACTACAAGGAGATCCAACCAGTCCATCATAAAGGAGATCAGTTCTGAACATTCATTGGAAAGACTGATGCTGAAGCTGAAACTCCAATACTTTGGCCATCTCATGCAAAGAGTTGACTCCTTAGAAAAGACCCTGATGTTGGGAGGGGTTGGCGGCAGGAGGAGAAGGGGATGACAGAGGGTGAGATGGTTGTATGGCATCATCGACTCGATGGACATGGGTTTGGATGGACTCTGGAAGTTAATGATGGACAGGGAGGCCTGGCATGCTGCAGTCCCTGGGGTCACAAAGAGTGGAACATGACTGTGTGATTGAATTGAACTGAATATTGTGAGGGGGAGAGAAACAGACTGTTACAAACTAATTGACTAGCTGTATCAGATCTAACATTTCTCTGAGAATAGCTGAATAAAGGAAAAGGAAAAAAAAATGCTTGAACGTATCTGAAAGCTTCCAAGAGGGCTGAGATTTGTGAATCCAAGATTCAAGAGAGGAAAGAAGGGCAGAAAGCACCATATTGGGCACCCCTTTTCTCTCAAGGTGTTTGTAAGTTTGAAAGCAGCAGAGGGGTTGAGGAGCTGAGCAGAGATGTCGGCTGAACATAGGTCTGGCCAGATGATAATTGGAATTGGGAGCCTTCCAAGGCCACATCCTAGATGTGAGGATCAGCTAGAAATTAACCAGTCCTCCAAAGACAGAAATCCAGCTTCAAATGTATTCAGTCTCAAAATGGAAACCAAAGAGAACAGGAGAAAAGACAGAGCTACCCCATCTCTCTGTCCTACCAGTCACTGGAGGGAAGTGACCTCTCTCTTACCCAAGGCCAGACCCCCCTCCATGGCCCTCTATTAGTCACCCCCCCCAACCTCCATCTATCTCTTTCCTGCACTTACAACCACACCACATTGCCTTTCTGTGCTCCAATATTCTTGATTCCTTTGGCATTCACTGTGCCATGAAGGACTTTTTTCTTGTTATTAGATGTTGCAAAAGTGCTTCTCTGAGTAGAATCAACTGAGTAACACTATGGCTTGATGCAACAGCTTTCTCTGGCCTTTTTTCTTCCCCAGATGGTCTTCTTAGACATATTTTGAAACCATAGAGTGATTATTATGCTAATTAAACACACAAATTTTCTTGTCAAGAATCTTGCTCTTTCCTGATTATTCACTACAGTGCAAACCATGTTACATGGCAGACCCTCCTGGATAAGCCCATGAAACATGAGATAAGATCCTCAAATACACATTTTGGCTGAATGCTAAGTGACCAAGGGTTAAAATCAATATTTGGCCAAAACTAAAGCTTAAGACTAATATTTACCTCATGGAATGAATTTCCAGGACACAAGAAAAACATTAAAATTTCCAAGTTTTAATCTCATCATTAAAAATGCCAGTAGTCAATTTTTTTTAAGTTTGACTTTATCGTACATGATGACAATTTTTTAGATTTCGCAGGTGAGGTCAATATGCTCAGCCTTCACAATACTAATTAAATTCTCACTTTCAAATCAGGTCAAGGAAGGAGAAAGCTATTCTTTTTTGAGCGTTGCCATTGTAAGTGTTTCAGATGGTGAAATATTCCTCAAGTCATTGAGCTTTCCTTTTGGACAGAATTGCAACATATAAAGCACATAAGGAGATTATTTTATACTCTAAGTTACATTTTTTGGTTTATTTTATTTTTTGTAATTTAATTCTTATTTTATATTGGAGTATAGTTGATTTACAATGTTGTTTTAGTTTCAGATGTTCAGCAAAGTGACTCAGTTATTCATAGACATTTATTCTTTATTTTTCAGATTCTCCCATATAGATTATTATAGGATAATGTGTAGAGTTCCCTATGCCATACAGTAAGCCCTTGTTGACTATTTTATATATAGCAGTGTGTATATGTTAATCCTAAACTGCTGGTTTATACCTCCCACTCCTTTGGTAACCATAAGTTTGTTTTGAAAGCTTATGAGTCTGTTACTGTTTTGTAAATAAGTTCATTTACATAATTTTTTTAAATTCCATGTATAAGTTATATCATATGATATCTGTCTTTTTCTGTCTGACTTACTTCACTTAGTATGATAATCTCTAGGTCCATCCAATTTGCTGCAAATTGCATTATTTCATTCTGTTTATGGCCGAGTATTGTGCCATTGTATATATGTACCACATCTTTATCCATTCCTCTGTCAAAGGACATTTTGGTTGCTTCCATGTCTTGACTATTAAATATAGTGTTGCAGTGACCATTGGGGTGCATGTATCTTTTTGAATTATTATTTTCTATGGATATGTACCCAGCAGTGGGGTTGCTGGATCATATGGTAATTCTATTAGTAGTTTTTTAAGGAAATTCCATACTGTTCTCCATGGTAGTTATACCAATTTACATTCCCACCAATAGTGTAGGAGGGTTACCTTAGGAATCAAGAAAAAAAATGCTAATTTAAGAAAGAAAAAAAATGTTTCAATGCAGAAATCAGCTTATAATACAAGCTTATAAGGCAAATATAATCTTTCACCCCAAACTAGTCTATATAAGAGAATCTAAATAGTGAATTGCACCCCATAACAAAGCAAGATGGAATTGAGTGTTCCAAAATGGCAGTCCTGGACACCCTAGGTTAGAAGAAAGAGAAAGAGAGAGGAAAATGAGTCTGATAGAAAGAGCGAGAAAGACACTGGTAGACCAGAGATCAAGGAGAAGAATGACTAGTGAGAGATTAAATTCCTGTGTTCAAGATGACCAAGTATTTTCATAATTGTGACATCTAACAATTGCTCTCCTTCTATGACTCCACCAATTTGCAATAAAAGTTTCATAAATAGCTTTCAGTAGTTGGTTCCTTGGGGGAATGAAATATAGGCAAGACCACCAGAACCTGAGGCACAATCATAGCTGACAAGGGGACGCTGCCTCTGAGAATAAGATAGAAGAACCTGGATGATTCATTCTCTGTGATGGAGAATCCAGAATGAGAGGGGTCTAAGAGACTACTGGGTCCACAAAGCATCCCCTGGAAACTGAACTTTGCAAGTGTACTAGATGAAGCCTTGAGACATTTTGCTTTGCATTACTGATGACTGATGTCAGAAAGTTTTATATTAGAGACTAACATATTAAAATATATCAGAGAAGGCAATGGCACCCCACTCCAGTACTCTTGCCTGGAAAATCCCATGGATGGAGGAGCCTGGTAAGGCTGCAGTCCATGGGGTCGCACAGAGTCAGACATGACTGAGAGACTTCACTTTCACTTTTCACTTTCATGCATTGGAGAAGGAAATGGCCACCATCTCCAGTGTTCTTGCCTGGAGAATCCCAGGGACGGGGGAGCCTGGTGGGCTGCCGTCTATGGGGTCGCACAGAGTTGGACACAACTGAAGTGACTTAGCAGCATATTAAAATATTCACGAGTAAAAGCTTGAATTTCACAAGTAAAAGCTTTTTAACAGCCTAAAGTATCTTTAGATGAAAAAAAAAATGAGTGTTTTGGCACTACAGGTATATAACATGGTTTGCTGCTGCTAAGTCACTTCAGTTGTGTCCGACTCTGTGCAACCCCATAGACGGCAGCCCACCAGGCTTCCCCGCCCCTGGGATTATCCTGGCAAGAACACTGGAGTGGGTTGCCATTTCCTTCTCCAATGCATGAAAGTGAAAAGTGAAAGTGAAGTTGCTCAGTCATGTCCAACTCTAGCAACCCCATGGACTGCAGCCTACCAGGCTTCTCTGTCCATGGGATTTTCCAGGCAAGAATACTGGAGTGGGGTGCCATTGCCTTCTCCAATAACATGGTTTAGAAGGCAGCATTGGCAGGGATGTTAAGTAGGGAATTCGTGGTCTTGATTTTTGAATATCTACCATCCACGACACCCTCTGGTATAATGATTCTAAGACTCTAAGATTCAGTGTGAGTTTTTGGTCTTTTGGGGTAGAATGTTTTTATATCATCAACTCTGTAAACAGGTAATTTGTGGTGAATGGCTTAAAAAATTAGAAAGTTACGTTCTTCCATCTGTTTGTAAAAGATGTGACTATTTCATATGTGACCCCAGGTTGTGTTCTGTTCATGGTGTGTCCACTCTTACTGAATTTATTATGTATTCTCTGGAGCCTTCTGTGGGTTTAGGTTCAATATGTATGGAAGCTCAGGTAGCTATTTCTCCCCATCTCAGTGACCATGCTCTATGAGCCTGTTATAAAAGAGATTCACGATATTCTGCAAAATCTGGCTGCTATCCAAAGCAGATTTGAACGGAAGTTTCAGGTGGAGACACCTGTATGAATCCATAGGAAGAATGACTAAATAAAACAGGTAAATGACACTGGCACCTTATACAGTAAAAGCAGAACAGACAACGTAAATACGCTGACAAAAGTTCAGTCTCTTCACATGGACGATCCCCTCCCTAACAGAGCCCCTTCAATTACTGCTCAAGGTTTATATCTTAGAAACTTATCAAAGGGCTTAGCAATATAAGCAAGATGGACACTCCCCTTCCAGATTTAGACCCAGCTATTTGTTTTTACAATTTAAAAAATTGATGTATGGCAGAAACCAACACAGCAGTTATCCTCCAATTAAGAATAAATAAGTTTTAAAAATGTAATAGAACAATAACACCAAAAAAAAAAAAAAAAGGATTTTCCTTATTACACTCTGATACTGGTTGACTGACTGACTACCTATATCAAATTCAGTCTCCAAGAGGGCAAGGCACTGAGTGCTGTATTCTGGCACCCAGATAAAAACTTTGAAAATATTTGTGGAATTGATAAATGGTGCTTGCATGAGTGCTCAGCCACTCAGCCGTGTCTGACTCTTTGCCACCCCATGGACTACAGCCTGCCAAGCCCACTGTCCATGGAATTTTACAGGCAAAAAATACTGTAGTGGGTTGCCTTTTCCTTCTCCAGGTCATTTTCCTGACCCGGGATCAAACCTGTATCTCCTTCATTGGCAGGCAGACTCTTTACCACTGTGCCATACATGAGGAAGTAGATTCTCAAAAATGAATTGTGTTACAGAGTATGTTCTCATTAGTTATCTATTTTATACATAGTATCAATAGCATAGATGTATCAATCTCGATCTCCCAATTCCTCCCACCCCCCACCTTTCCTGTTTGGTATCCATACATTTGTTCTCTTACATTTGTGTCTCTACTTCTGCTTTGAAAATAAGAACATACTGTATAGTACAGGGAACTCTACCCAATGCACTGTGGTGACCTAAACGGGAAGGAAATCTAAATAAGCAGGGATATACGTATACGTATAGCTGATTAATTTTGCTGCATAGTAGAAACTTTATGCAGTTTCATAGAAACTGTGCAGTTTCTACAAAGTTACAGTAACATAACACTGTAAAGCTAACATAACATTTTATACTCCAGTAAGAACTAATTTAAAAATGAATTAGTTGAAAACTGTGATTAATTTTGCTAAGGAAGATAACACGCAGTAAAGTGAAAGTGTATTTTAGGAGATTGGGGGGAACAACACCTGAAGGAGACCTGAACCATGTGCAATGGAAGAGAAAGAGCATCACAGGCAGGGAGTAAACCCTGGAAATCCAGAGGAAAGAAAGAACTTTAGATGTTCTAAGAATTTAAAAGAGGGGTGGTGTATGTGGAGCTGTGTGAGTGAGAAGCATTGTGCATGCATGCGTACTAAGTGCCTTCAGTTGTGTCCGACTCCTTGAGACCCCATTGACTGCAGCCTGCAAGGCTCCTCTGTCCATGGGATTCTCCAGGAAAGAATAACACTGGAATGGGTTGTCATGCCCTCCTCCAGTGGGTCTTTTGATCCAAGGATCGAACCCGCGTCTCCTGTAGCTCCTGCATTGCAGGCTGATTCTTTACTGCTGAGTCATGAGAGAAGCCACAAAGAAGCATCAGATAGGTTTAAAAGAGTAGCTAGAAGATGGCTTGGGTTCTTGAAGCCTGGGTTAAGGAATTCTAAATCATTCTAATTACAATAGAAAATCCCTGAGGGGTTGTAGTCAGGGTGTGCTATGATCTGATTTAGGTTTTATAATGTTTATTCTATAAACATATATAAAGAATGAAGGGATGGAGCCAAAGCAAAAACAATACCCAGTTGTGGATGTGACTGGTGATAGAAGCAAAGTCCAATGCTGTAAAGAGCAATATTGCATAAGAACCTGTAATGTCAGGTCCATGAATCAAGGCAAATTGGAAGTGGTCAAACAGAAGATGGCAAGAGGGAATGTTGGCATTCTAGGAATCAGCGAACTAAAATGGAATGGAATGGGTGAATTTAGCTCAGATGACTATTATATCTACTACTGTGGGCAGAAATCCCTTAGAAGAAATGGAGTAGCCATCATGGTCAACAAAAGAGTCCGAAATGTAGTACTTGGATGCAATCTCAAAAATGATAGAATGATCTCTGTTCATTTCCAAGGCAAACCAATCAATATCACAGTAATCCAAGTCTACGCCCCAACCAGTAACCCTGAAGAAGCTGATGTTGAACAGTTCTATGAAGACCTACAAGTCTTTTAGAACTAACACCCAAAAAAGATGTCCTTTTCATTATAGGGGACTAGAATGCAAAAGTGGGAAGTCAAGAAACAGCTGGAGTAACAGGCAAATTTGGCCTTGGAGTACGGAATGAAGCAGGACAAAGGCTAATAGAGTATTGGCAGGAGAACACACTGGCCACAGCAAACACCCTCTTTGAAGAACACAAGAGAAGACTCTACACATGGACATCACCAGATGGTCAAAACCGAAATCAGACTGATTATATTCTTTGCAGCCAAAGATGGAGAAGCTCTATACAGTCAGCAAAAACAAGACTGGGAGCTGACTGTGGCTCAGATCATGAAGGCTTTATTGCCAAATTCACACTTAAATGGAAGAAAGTAGGGAAAACCATGAGACCATTCAGGTATGACCTAAATCAAATCCCTTATGATTATACAGTGGAAGTGAGAAATAGATTTAAGGGCCTAGATCTGATAGATAGAGTGCCTGATGAACTATGGACAGAGTTTGTGACACTGTACATGAGACAGGGATCAAGACCATCCCCATGGAAAAGAAATGCAAAAAAGCAAAATGGCTGTCTGGGGAGGTCTTACAAATAGCTGTGAAAAGAAGAGAAGCAAAAAGCAAAGGAGAAAAGGAAAAATATAAGCATCTGAATGCAGAGTTCCAGAGAATAGCAAGGAGAGATAAGAAAGCCTTCCTCAGCGATCAATGCAAAGAAATAGAGGAAAACAACAGAATGGGAAAGACTAGAGATCTCTTCAAGAAAATTAGAGATACCAAGGGAACATTCCATGCAAAGATGGGCTTGATAAAGGACAGAAATGGTATGGACCTAACAGAAGGAGAAGATATTAAGAAGAGGTGGAAAGAATGCACAGAAAAACTGTACAAAAAAGATCTTCACAACCCATATAATCACAATGGTGTGATCACTCACCTAGAGCCAGTCATCCTGGAATGTGAAGTCAAGTGGGCCTTAGGAAGCATCACTATGAACAAAGCTAGTGGAGGTGATGGAATTCCAGTTAAGCTATTTCAAATCCTGAAAGATGATGCTGTGAAAGTGCTGCACTCAATATGCCAGAATTTGGAAAACTCAGCAGTGTCCACAGGACTGGGAAAAGGCAGTTTTCATCCCAAACCCAAAGAAAGGCAATGCCAAAGAATGCTCAAACTACCACACAATTGCATTCATCTCACACGCTAGTAAAGTAATGCTCAAAATTCTCCAAGCCAGGCTTCAGCAATACGTGAACCATGAAATTCCAGATGTTCAAGCTGGTTTTAGAAAAAGCAGAGGAACCAGAGATAAAATTGCCAACATCTGCTGGATCATCGAAAAAGCAAGAGAGTTCCAGAAAAACATCTATTTCTGCTTTATTGACTATGCCAAAGCCTTTGACTTTGTGGATCACAATAAACTGTGGAAAATTCTGAAAGAGATGAGAATACCAGACCACCTGACCTGCCTCTTGAGAAACCTATATGCAGGTCAGGAAGCAACAGTTAGAACTGGACATGGAACAATAGACTGGTTCCAAATAGGAAAAGGAGTGCGTCAAGGCTGTATGTTGTCACCCTGCTTACTTAACTTATATGCAGAGTACATCATGATAAAGGCTGGACTGGAAGAAACACAAGCTGGAATCAAGATTGCCAGGAGAAATATCGATAAATTCAGATATGCAGATGACACCACCCTTATGGCAGAAAGTGAAGAGGAACTAAAAAGCCTCTTGATGAAAGTGAAAGTGGAGAGTGAAAAAGTTGGCTTAAAGCTCAACATTCAGAAAATGAAGATCATGGCATCCGGTCCCATCATTTCATGGGAAATAGATGGGGAAACAGTGGAAACTTGTCAGACTTTATTTTTCTGGGCTCCAAAATCACTGCAGATGGTGATTGCAGCCATGAAATTAAAAGACATTTACTCCTTGGAAGGAAAGTTATGACCAACCTAGATAGCATATTGAAAAGCAGAGACATTACTTTGCCAACAAAGGTCTTTGCCCACAAAGGTCCGTCTAGTCAGGGCTATGGTTTTTCCTGTCATGTATGGATGTGAGAGTTGGACTGTGAAGAAGGCTGAGCACCGAAGAATTGATGCTTTTGAACTGTGGTGTTGGAGAAGACTCTTGAGAGTCCCTTGGACTGCAAGGAGATCCACCCAGTCCATTCTGAAGGAGACCAGCCCTGGGATTTCTTTGGAGGGAATGATGCTGAAGCTGAAACTCCAGTACTTTGGCCACCTCATGCGAAGAGCTGACTCATTGGAAAAGACTCTGATGCTGGGAGTGATTGGGGGCAGGAGGAGAAGGGAATACCAGAGGATGAGATGGCTGGATGGCATCACTGACTCTATGGACTTGAGTCTGAATGAACTCCGGGAGTTTGTGATGGACAGGGAGGCCTGGCGTGCTGCGATTCATGGGGTCACAAAGAGTTGGACATGACTGAGCGACTGAACTGAACTGAGGGCATGAATAGGGGGTGCAATTTTGGGACCATGAGTATATGAATAGCATTTCTGGGTGTTTTTCTTTGGCTGCACCTTGTGGCTTGCGGGATCTTAGTTCCCCAACCCACGACTGACCTGGGGCTCTTAATGGTGAAAGTTGGAGACTTAACCACTGGACCACCAAGGAATTCCCTGGATGGAATTTTAAACTGTCATCCTAGTTGAGATAACTAAAGTGTAGACTTATATAGGGAAGACAAAATAAATGAGTAATGAGTCCTGAGTCACTCTCTCTAGAAATTCATCTTGTGAGGAGTTTGGGCCTCACCATGTGCAGAGGCAAATCAATTAGTCTAGTTAGGAGACAGAAACCACACCCAGTTACCTGATCAGGGAAAAGGTACTATATTTTATATATATATTATATATAGTAATTGTTATCAAGTAGAGGTGGTTGGGCTTCTCTAGTGGCTCAGAGGTAAAAGAATCCACTTGCATGGCAGGAGATGCAGGTGTGTGGGGTCGATACCTGGGTCAGGAAGATCCTCTGGAGAGGGAAATGGAAACCCCCTCCAGTATTCTTGCCTGGAAAATCCCTTGGACAGAGGAGCCTGGTGGGCTACAGTCCATGGGGTCTCAAAGAGTCTGACATGACTTAGCAACTAAAGTAACACCACCAGCCCATAGGTGGTTAGCCACTTAAAGAGGGGAAAGAGGATTTTGAAGAGTCCCAGGAGTAGAAGGTGCAGGCAAGCACCTGGAGGCTAAGAGAAGGAGTTTAGGGCCAGGAGAGGGTCCCTTTCCCTACTGCTGAGGTTTAGACCTTTTCCAAAAGGTTGAAATCACTACAGAAACATGGAGCCTGTAAGTAGCAAACAGGTGATGGATGGTGTTGGAGGGAGCTGGAATGCTCACAAGAGACCTTGGTGAAGAGTGTGTGGTCTGGGGGTGGAGCTGGAGCTTGTCCACAAGGATCACCAGGGGGACACCCACAGGGGACGTTAACAATGGAGGGTCACAACCAGGGAATGTCTTCCTACCGCTCTCAGCCCAGTTTCAGCTCAGTGGTACCAGTGTCACCCCAATACCATCTAGGAAAAGCCCAGCATCTCACCAGCTGTCGATGGAGAACTGTTTACAGCTGTCCTCCCAGCCAACAGACAGCAGACACTGACAATTATGGAAGTGATCCAAATTGTCTGTTCATCCCAATTAAGCCTCCAGATGACTGCAGCCTCCGCAGACATCTGACAGCATCTGCATAAGAGACTGTCAGCAAGAAGAATCTAGCTCAGACGAGTCAATCAGAGCCATGAGAGTGAGTTGTGGAGGGATGTCAGTACATTTTGGGGTGGTTTGTTACATAGCAGTCAAAAGCAGAAATACAGACCAATGGAACAAGATAGAAAGCTTAAAAATAAACCCGTGCGCCTTTGGTCACCTTATCTTTGACAAAGGAGGCAAGAATACACAATGGAGAAAAAGACAGCCTCTGTGATAAGTGGTGCTGGGAAAACTGGACAGCTGCATGTAAAAGAAGGAAATTAGAACACTTCCTAACACCATACACAAAAATAAACTTAAAGACTTAAACATAAGGCCAGAAACTATAAACCTCTGAAAGGAAAACATAGGCAGGACACTCTACGACATAAATTGTAGCTAGATTCTCTCCGAACCACCTCCTGGATTAATGCAAATAAAAGCAATAATAAACAAATGGGACCTAATCAAACTTAAAAAGCTTTTGCACAGCAATCAATAACTGGATGAGAGGGAGATGCTAACTTTATAGAAGGCTGCTGGAAACCCATTTTAGACAAACGCTGAGCAGAAATGCTCATTCAGCTTCATTATGTAATACAAAGAAACAGAGAAATGAGAGTAGACAGCTGGGGAAAGAAACTAGCCTGGTGGGACAGAGGAGGGACTCTCTTCCTCATGACATCACCTTCTCTTGTTTCTGTTCCTGATTGTCTAACACTGTCTCTCATTCTCCTCTGTGGCCCACCCTCCCCTAACACTGACAGGAGACACACCCTCAGGGAACAGATGACTGCTTCTTCCTTACCTACACTCTCATGATAGGCAACCTCACGTGTTCCATACTGTGAAACAGAATCTATACATTTAATTTTTTTTAATGTTTTATTTATTTATTTATGTGGCTGCATCAGGATCTTTTGTTGTGGGACACAAGACCTTTTGTTCTGGCATGCAGATTCTTTGTGCCAGAGGGCTCAGGGGTTGTGGCCCAAGGGCTTAGTGCTCCAAGGCATATGGGATCACAGTTCCCTAACCAAGGATGTGCCTAGTTCCCTGCACTGGAAGGTGGATTCTCAACCATTGGATCACCAAGGAAGTCCCAGAACCTAAATGTTTATAATAATTTACATCTCCAGTATCAACTTTTTCCTGATCTGCAGACACATATATCCGACCCCATGTTTAACACTTACACTTGTTTTGCCCAAATTGTTTATGAATAAAATTAAAGTCACACGCTCCCTTGGCAAATATCCTTCTCTGCTGGCTGTGTCTCAGAGAATGTTCCAGCGTGTTCTCAGTTGCCCAAGCCAGAACTGTGGAAAGGGTCTTTTATACATCTCTCTCTTGCATCTTGGAGAAGGCAATGGCAACCCACTCCAGTACTCTTGCCTAGAAAATGGATGGAGGAAATGAAAATGCTCCTCCTGCCATGGACGGAGGAGCCTGGTAGGCTGCAGTCCAAGGGGTCGCTAAGAGTCAAACATGACTGAGCGACTTCACTTTCACTTTTCACTTTCATGCATTGGAGAAGGAAATGGCAACCCACTCCAGTGTTCTTGCCTGGAGAATCCCAGAGACGGTGGGGCCTGGTGGGCTGCGGTCTATGGGGTGGCACAGAGTTGGACACAACTGAAGTGACTTAGCAGCTCTTGCATCTTTCACATCCAATCAATTACCAAGTCCAGATGGATTCTACCTTTTAGTATCTCTCCAATCTCTTATCTCCATTTTTACTACAATTATCCAAATCTAAAATACTTTCATCTCAGGACTTCCTTGCTGGTCCAGAGATAAGAACTCGCCTTCCTAGGCAGAGGACATGGATTCAGTCCCCAGTTAGGGACGTGATATACCACATGCTGTGGGGCACACATGTGGCAACTAGAGGAAGCCTGTACACAGCAACAGAGAGTCTGTGCACGGCAACAAAGACCTAGTGCAAACAAAAATTCAATGGAATGCTTTCCTCTTTGCCTCTCCTGCCTTGATAATTTCCCAAATATTCTATTCATATTCTCTATGGCCCCAATTGTAATCCAGTCTGTACACAGCCTGCCACTGTTGTCTCTAGAAATCACAAATATGAAGGTGTTTTACCCTGTTAAAGGCCCTGAGGTGACTTTCCATTGCTTTGTGGACAGTTCTAGTATGACCTAAGTGGATTGTAAGGTTTTCCGCTTCAGGATTTCTCAGTTCCTGACATCTGATTGATCTTTATACACTAGCATCCTTTCAGTTCTTTCAAATCTTTCTTGCCTGAGACACCAGTATAGATCAGACCAGTTACCCAATCCAGAGTAGGTTAGGTATTTTTAATTGATCTAGAGTGTTTGAATTGTGGTGTTGGAGAAGACTTTTGAGAGTCCCCTGGACTGCAAGAAGATCAAAACAGTCATTGCTAAGGGAAATCCACCCTGAATATTCACTGGAAGGACTGATGTTGAAAGTGAATCTCCAGTACTTTGACCACCTGACATGAAAAGCCGACTCATTGGAAAATACCCTGATGCTAGGAAAGATTGAGGGTAGGAGGATAAGAAGGTGGCAGAGGATAAGAGGGTTGAATGGCATCACTGACTCAGTGGATATGAGTCTGAACAAAATCTGGGAGATAGTGAGGACAGGGATGCCTGGTATGCTGCACTCCATGGAGTCAGAGTTGGACATGCTTCAGCAGCCGAACAAAAACAACACAGAGTATTCTTCTCATATCTGTTTATGAATTCATTCCAGTTTCAACTAACTATACTCATTGGCTTTTCTGCTAGACTGAAAACTCCATGAAGTTTCCAGGAAAGTCTGTATTAGTCTTAACTGCATCTCCAGTGCCTTGTATAGTACCTAGAACTGACTAGAGAATTCAAGACTAACTGCTGAATTAAATAAATAAGGGCCTAAAATCATGAGAATTTAAGTTTTGTCCTCCAGTTGCTATTTCAGACGGTGTGCCATGTGCCCATTTAAATGAAAATTCCATTTAGCTTTTCAATGGGCATAGTGATTTCTATTTATACTAAGTATGAGGAGAGCTCAAAAATTCCATCTTTGGTGAAAAGAACTCAAATAAGAATCTGAAACTTCTTACTGTGAGGCTAGAATAAGGCCCTTGCTGCAGCAGAGCACAAGTTTATTGTCTCAGAAATTCTGTTCATTAAGCTTCACTGAAATAATATTATTCTCTTCTTTCAAAGTATGATACCAATTATTAAACATAGAAGAAGTGAAGGAAATATAAAAAAATTATCACTAGACAAAAGTAATAGCAATAATTGTGCAGATAAGAATCCTTGATAAATGCTAAAATTAGTAGGCAAAAGTATGTAATGAAAAAGATACTTGTATGTTGGGGGAGAATGGATACATGTATATCCATGGCTGAGTCTCGTTGCTGTCCACCTGAAACTATCACAACATTGTTAATCAGCTAAACATAAAATAAACTCCAACATAAAATAAAAAGATTTTAAAAAGAATATGCACCTAAAAACATGTGGGGAAATTATAGAGGTGTGTGAACATATTAACTACTAAAAATAGTGTATCATTTAAAAATATATTTGTGTGAAAAGCTGCTCCAGGAGCAATATGTCATCAGGAAAATGCAAGTTAAAATAACAACAAGATATCGCATTAAAATGCTTCAAATCTGGAACACTAACATCATCAAATGATGGTGAGGATGCTGAGCAACAGAAACTCTTATCCATTGCTGGTAAGAAAGCAAAATGGTAGAGCCACTTTGGAAGACAGTCCTACAGTTTCTGAAAAAACTAAACATACTCTTACTGTGTGATCCAGAAACTACCCTCCTTGGTATTTACCCCAAAACACTGAAAACTCATGTCCACACAAAAGTGTATATGCTGATGTTTACGGCAGTTTTATTCACAATTGCCCAAACTTGGAAGCAGCCAAGATGTCCTTCAGTAGGTGAATAGATAAATAATGTGTGGTACATCAAGACAAAGGTACTATTATTCGGTAGTAAGAAATAAGCTATCAAGCCATGAAAAGACATGGAGGAACATTCAGTTCAGTTCAGTTCAGTTGCTCAGTCATGTCCGACTCTTTGTGACCCCATGAATCACAGCACGCCAGGCCTCCCTGTCCATCACAAACTCCCGGAGTTCACTCAGACTCAAGTCCATCGAGTCAGTGATGCCATCCAGCCATCTCATCCTCTGGCGTCCCCTTCTCCTCCTGTCCCCAATCCCTCCCAGAATCAGAGTCTTTTCCAATGAGTCAACTCTTCACATGAGGTGGCCAAAGTACTGGAGTTTCAGCTTCAGCATCAGTCCTTCCAAAGAACACCCAGGGCTGATCTCCTTCAGAATGGACTGGTTGGACTTCCTTGCAGTCGAAGGGACTCTCAAGAGTCTTCTCCAACACCACAGTTCAAAAGCATCAATTCTTCGGCACTCAACCTTCTTCACAGTCCAACTCTCACATCCATACATGATCACTGGAAAAACCATAGCCTTGACTAGACGAACCTTTGTTGGCAAAGTAATATCTCTGCTTTTGAATATGCTATCTAGGTTGGTCATAACTTTTCTTCCAAGGAGTAAGCATAGGAGTAAGCGTCTTTTAATTTCATGGCTGCAATCACCATCTGCAGTGATTTTGGAGCCCAGAAAAATAAAGTCTGACACTGTTTCCACTGTTTCCCCATCTATTTCCCATGAAGTGATGGGACCAGATGCCATGATCTTCGTTCTCTGAATGTTGAGCTTTAAGCCAACTTTTTCACTCTCCACTTTCACTTTCATCAAGAGGCTTTTTATTTCCTCTTCACTTTCTGCCATAAGGGTGGTGTCATCTGCATATCTGAGGTTATTGATATTTCTCCTGGCAATCCTGATTCCAGCCTCTTGAGAAACCTATATGCAGGTCAGGAAGCAACCGTTAGAACTGGACATGGGACAACAGACTGGTTCCAAATAGGAAAAGGAGTATGTCAAGGCTGTATATTGTAACCCTGCTTATTTAACTTCTATGCAGAGTACATCCTGAGAAACGCTGGTCTGGAAGAAGCACAAGCTGCAATCAAGATTGCCGGGAGGAACATTAGATCCATATTAATAAGTGAAAGATGTCAACCTGAAAAAGTTACATAATACGTGATTCCAGCTACACTCTGCAAAAGGCAAAACTAAGGAGACAGTAAACAGATCAGTGGTTGTCAGGGGTTAAGTGGAAGAGGGGTGAATAGGAGAGCATGGTGGATTTTTAGGGCAGTGAAATTAGTCTGCATAATACTATAATGTTAGATACATGTTGTTATACATTTGTCCAAACCCACAATGTACAAGCCCAAGAAAGAACCCTAATGGATTTTGAGTGATTAAGATGTTTCAATGTATGTTCATTGACTGCAACAAATGTATCACTCTGGTAGGGGAGGCTGCCAAGGCGGGAGACTAGGCATATGCTGGGCAGGGCATATATGGGAAATCTCTGCACCTTCTCCACCATGTTGTTGTGAACCTAAAACTTCTCTAAAAATATAGCTTTTTTGTTTTTTAAAGGAAAAGGATATTTGTGTTATCTCACAGTCTTTCTTCATAACCTCTTCATTAATTACAATGGGAAACAGAGTAACTTTACAATCCTGAAAGACACCAGGGTAACCAATCCATCAAGCTTTATGTATCATCAGTAATCAGACATATCACTATAGTGTGCCCCAGCTGATGCACTGAGAAGGAACCAGCATCACTTTTGTGTCATCCTTGCCCAAAATGAATACTCTCCATCTCTTATGCCTAACATGAGGAAATATCAGACAAACTCAAATTGAAAGGTATTCTACAAAATAAATGACCAGTACTCTTTGAAGATGACAAGGTAGTGAAGGGAAAGAAAGACTCTGGAACTGCCATCGATTAGAGAAGTCAACAGTGAAATTCAATATGGGATCCTAAATTGGATCCTCCAGTAGAAAAAGGACACAGTGGGACAACCAGAGACATTGAAATGAATTATGTATGTTAGTTAATAGTATAATATCAATGTTGATTTCCTGGTTTCAATAATTGTACTGTTGATATGAAAGAAGTTAGCATTTGAGGAAGCTGGGTGACAGGTATATGAGAACTTGCTCTATTATTTTTGCAACTACTCTGTAAACCTAAAATTACTTAAAAAGAAAAAAGTGTTTAACAAATCTTTTTAGTTAGGCTGATGAATTAAGATTCTTTTGTCTGACATCTTCAAATACCTAGAATCTCTTTCAGATTCTCTATATCAGAGTTTTTCCCTTTTCTAGCCTAGATTTTCCACTTAAATGCACTCATCTGCTTTTTCTAAATTTTATCCATGCTTCTTCTTCTGATGTATAGCTTCTCATATTTCAATTGCCCTCTAATTTACACCCTACTGAGAGACGCTTTTGATTTATAGATGATCAATTTCCTTCTACATGGAGATATGAAGTCTGCCTTTATCCTTACTCATGATACACCCAAGTGCCTATGGGTGAACTCATCAAAGACTTGGATGATTATTTCTCTATGTGTAGTCTTTGAGGGTTTTTCGCTTTTTTGTTGTTGTTAAATAATCATGTGAAGTTTTTAATCTCAAAATTTGAATCCCAAGAACAAAACAAGTCCAGGCTGGTATCCTGACCTTTGATATAGCAGCTTTCACCAAGGAATGCAAAGCATTTTATGGCATTGGATTCTGGTAATTAAGCCTGGCGTGTTGGGCAAGTCTTGTAAGGCTTATTTTTATGAAGGGATAAAATACTGAGCCCAGAACTCGGGTGTTTCATCCAACACTTACAACAAGCTGGCAGCCAGAGAGGTGGTGCAGTCTGTCCTCTGACCTTCATTTTCCTGCCTTCAGTAAGAGCTCCAACCATTCTCCCTTTATTTTGAGACTTCTTATCTACAGGTTGATATACCAGAGACTAAGGATTCTGAGGAGTCAGCGAGAGGTCTTGGCCCCACCTTGTCTCCCGGCTGCAGTTGAATGAGAGAGGGAGCAAGGTCATGGATTTGCTGGTCACTTGCTCTGTACGGCTCAGTACCTCTACTCAGAAAGTAGGCTTTCAATTCATGTTTGAAGCTGTTTGTTCTTGTTCTCAAGGAGACAGGCTATTTTTCTTTTCTCTTCTTTGGTGAAGTGCACTATATTATAGGCACTACTTCAAAGGGAATAGTTGGACCAGGCTACACTGAAAAATCCCTAGTAACCTGCCATAAATTTAAAACTTTTTAGTACAGTCAATATTTTTCAAATGCTAAAGATAGGAAATATGGTGATTAAAAACAGAAAATTCATCAAATGTATTCCTCAAGGAGAATTTTTGCCTTCTTTCTCCTCTTAGCGTCTTATTCTAAAGACTCCTTCTTATCTTAAAAATACTGACCTTAAGAGTGAGCCAGTAGGATCTAGCTCCAGATTGAAGAGTTGAATATTCAGAGTGAGAATCCTTGGATACATAGCTGGATAGATCTAACTTTGTGCATTTTGTATCAGTTGAGTGTACTGAACTCTTCTAGGAAAACTATGAAGGATTCTGAGACTCCAGATGTTGCAACGTAACAACTTCAAGGTGAATTCCTTCTAATTTTCAAGTAAAAGGTTAAAATTTCCATTGACCAAGACAAAGTGTTTAGGAATGAATAAAATCTATAAGATGACCTTTGCAGAGATGTAGTTTCTTCAATCCAGACCAAGTGGATTAAGGTTGCATAAGAATTACCCAACAATCTTGCTAAAAAATATAGATCCTTTTACTCCAGTTTTTGATGTCCCAATTCAGTGATGCACAGCCAGACTAGGAAAGCACCATCTTGAAGAATACAAAGACTGAGTCAGGCTAGAGATTTATAAGTTTGGAAAACAACTCTTATTTATTCATCCTTTCATTTATCCACCCACCCATCTGTCCATTCAAGGTATGTTTATTAAATCTCCCTATATGAACAGCTACTATATATTAGTTATAGAAGGATATGCCAGGTGCATAATTACAATCACTTTCTAAAAGGGCATCCAATTAGAGAAGATGTACAAAAAAATCCCATGGATGGAGGAGCCTGGTGGGCTACAATCCATGGGGTTGCTAAGAGTCAGACACGACTGAACGGCTTCACTTTCACTTTTCACTTTTCACTTTCATGCACTGGAGAAGGAAATGGCAACCCATTCCAGTGTTCTTGCCTGGAGAATCCCAGGGACAGGGTAGCCTGGTGGGCTGCCGTCTATGGGGTCGCACAGGGTCGGACACGACTGAAGTGACACAGCAGCAGCAGCAGCACAATAGAATAGGCAATTATGTTGTGTTCTATTAAATGGAAAATTGGGGGGCATGCACATAGGGAAATGGAGCTCATAAAAAACAGCACTGAATCCAGAATTGAGGAGTTGAAGAAAATGGCTAAGAGGAAGTAAATTCTCACGTCGGTTTTAAAGGGCAGCTGCAATTAAATGAGTGAAAAAAAAATTGGGAAAGAGGAATGAGATGAGGGAAAAGTGTGTGCCAAGTCCCCAGGAGAGAAAAGAACAAGATGGACAGATTTCCAGTAGCTTAATACAGCAGGAGTACAAGAAGGACATGAGGAAATTGGTGAGGGGTAAGACTGGAGAGTTAAGAAGAGTATGTCATGAGAGACTTCCCTGGTGGTCAAGTGGCTAGGACTCTGTGCTCCCAATGCAGGGGGCTGGGATTTGATCCCTGATTGGGGAACTAGATTTCACATGCCACAGTTAATAAGAGTTCTCAATGATTGGGGAACTAGATCTCATGCCACAGCCATAGTTCTTGCGCTCCAGTGAAGACCTGGTGCAGCCAAATACATAAATAGATAAAAATAATAAAGATTTTTTAAAAAAGAATAGGTCGTGAAAGGCTCTATGGTAATTGCATGTGACAATTTATCTGGGGCATCCTGGCTCATGCCTGCTGTCCCAGATTAATTTTAATAGACTCTCACTCTCAAAAAATTATGCATTTTATGGCTGGGTATTATATTGGGTGATTGGACCACTAATAGCTAATGCCAAGAAGTCTGCCCTTTTGGTCAGGGGGACATTTTATCCTTCAAGGGTTTCAGAAGGACAGTGAATAGATCAGATTTCTGGTTCAACAGTTTCACTCTGGGTGAAGAATAGAGACTAGATTGAAGAAGGGCAGAATTGGAGTCAAGGACATTGTTTGGTGGGAAGTTGTAAAACCCTGGCAAGAGCTGATCGTGGGTTGAACAAGATGATGGTGGTGGGAGTGAGCAGAAAGGAATGAATTCCTCAAATACTAACACTCAGACTGCACTTACAAGTTCACATGTGATCTTGAGCAAGTTCACCCAGCACGTATCCTATGAGGCACTTGATAATGATTTCCCTTTTCCTGTTAACCAAGCTCCTCATCCCCAGCACACACTGCCCAGGTCCACCTCCCATGGTCAGCTCTCCATTTTCTCAAATTAGGTGACCTTAATCGTATTCCCAATTTCTGGTTCCTCTATCCTCCACTTCACATTCCTTTAATGCCCAAATATCAAGTGAATGTCTCCAAGAACAGCCTGATTTCTTGGAAGATATGCTTAAGATGTATAGTTGCTTGAAGAATGCACATATTCATTAAAACAACAATAGCAACAACAGAAGCTCCACCAGGTTTTAACCTAAAATTATATGTCTTGTAGACTACACATTTAAGATGTGTGATCTATGAACACTGTAGCTGCATATTCAGGATTTCCTAAAAAAGTTCTATCACTTGTCCCAGTGTTTTGGTTTAGAAAACATGGTGTCTTTGAAGACAGATAGTGGTTTTTAAAAATCAGCTTCACCCTCCATCATGAACATCTCTTCTCCACCACTCTTCTTTCCTTCCTTCATTTTTTGTCAATGTCTTTTTTTTTTCCCTCACTTTCCCCTTCCCCTCCTGTGTGCACATTTGTCTCTAATCTCACCCCTGGAGACTTTGACCTCTTTTCATTTCAGTTCAGTTAAGTTGCTCAGTCATGTCTGACTCTTTGCGACCCCTTGGACTGCAGCACGCCAGGCTTCCTTGTCCATCACCGACTCCCAAAACTTGCTCAAACTCATGTCCATCAAGTTGGTGATGCCATCCAACAATCTCATCCTCTGTCATCCCCTTCTCCTCCCAGCTGCAATCTTTCCCAGCATCAGGGTCTTTTCCAATGAGTCAGTTCTTCACATCAGGTGGCCAAAGTATTGGAGTTTCAGCTTCAGCATCAGTCCTTCCAATGAATATTCAGAAAGGATTTCCTTTAGAATTGACTGGTTTGAGAGTCCAAGGGACTCTCAAGAGTCTTCTCCAACACCACAGTTCAAAAGCATCAATTCTTCGGCACTCAGCTTTCTTCACAGTCCAACTCTCACATCCATACAACACCACAGGAAAAACCATAGCTTTGACTAGACAAATCTTTGTTGGCAAAGTAATGTCTCTGCTTTTTAATATGGTGTCCAGGTTGATCATAGTTTTTCTTCCAAGGAGCAAGCATCTTTTAATTTCATGGCTGCAGTCACCATCTGCAGTGATTTTAGAACCTGAAAAAATAAAGTCTGTCACTGATTCCATTGTTTCCCTATCTATTTGCCATGAAGTGATGGGACCAGATGCCATGATCTTTGTTTTTTGAATGTTGAATTGTAAACCAGCTTTTTCACTCTCCTCTCACCTTCATCAAGAGGCTCTTTAGTTCGTCTTCACTTTCTCCATTAGAGTGGTGTCATCTGCATGTCTGAGCTTATGGATATTTCTCACAGCAATCTTGATTCCAGCTTGTGCTTCATCCAGCCTGGCATTTTGCATGATGTGCTCTGCATATAAGTTAAATAAGCAGGATGAAAATATTCAGCTGTCATGTATTCCTTTCCTAATTTGGAACCAGCCTGTTGTTCCATGTCTGGTTCTAACTATTGCTTCTTGACTTGCATACAGATTTCTCAGGAGGGCAGGTTAGGTGGTTTGGTATTCCCATCTCTTCAAGAATTTTTCACAGTTTGTTATGATCCACACAAAGGCTTTGGCATGACCAATAAAGCAGAAGTAGATGTTTTTCTGTAACTCTCTTGCTTTTATGATGATCCAGCAGATGTTGGCAATTTGATCTCTGGTTCTTCTGTCTTTTCTAAATCCTGATTGAATATCTGGAAGTTCTTGGTTCATATACTATTGAAGCTGGTTTCAAGAATTTTGAGCATTACTTTGCTAGCCTGTGAGATGAGTGTAATTTTGCTGTAGCTTGAGCATTCTTTGGCATTGCCTTTCTTTGTAAATATACAATATTTGTTTTTCTCTTTCTGACTTATTTCACTCTGTTTGACAGACTTTAGATTCATTCCCATCTCTAGAAATGACCCAATTTCATTCCTTTTTTATGGCTGAGTAATATTCCATTGTATACATGTACCACATCTTTTTTATCCATTCTGCTTTACTATCCTTTGTAACCCAGTTCCTCTCCACCAAGGTAGACTTTTACCCAAGTCAGTCCCTTTCCTGCAGAATGACACAATCCCCCTTTCACTGTGTTTATACTGAGACTTTACCCCTTAAACTTTTGTGTCTGAGTTGACTTTGCTGAATTTAATATCCATCTTCTCCATGAAATGCTTTCATTTCCTACTCTAGCCTGGAGTTAGCACACTTCTTTCCCACCTCCTCCCAATTTCTTTAATGCCAATGATTCAACTCTCTTTCTATAGTATACAATTATGCTTTATACTGCAATAAAACTTTGCTATGCATGCATCCCTGATCTTACCAACTAGGCTGTCAGTTCCTGGTCGGGAAATTTTTGTCTTACATGTTCTTATATTACTCACCAAAGCCAGCATAAACTTTACACACAATTAAATATTTTTAATTATATAAGAAATAGAAAGACTAGCTCCTTATTATCTCTTTCTTTTAGATTTTTTTTTTCAGTTGGCTTCCAGATATCATTGATATTCTGGTCTCTTAGCAATAAGCTTTTGTCATTTAGTCACTAAGTCATGTCCAACTCTTTGCAACCCAAGGACTGTAGCCCACCAGGCTCCTCTGTCCATGGGATTTCCCAGGCAAGAGTACTGGACTGGGTTGCTGTTTCCTTCTCTAGTGGATCTTTCCAACCCAGGGGTGGAACCTGTATCTCCTGCTTGGCAGGTGGATTCTTTACCACTGAGACACCTGGTAGCCCAGGTATAAGTCACTGTGGTATAAGTCACTGTGGTATAAGTCATGAGAATTCCTGGTTATACCTTGTGGTATTTGTTGTTGCTATTGTTCAGTCACTGAGTCACGTCCAACTCTTTGCGACCCCATGGACTACAGGATACCAGGCTTCCTTGTCCTTCACCATCTCCCGGAGGTTGCTCAAACTCAAGTCCATCGAGTTGGTGATGCCATTCAACCTTCTTGTCCTCTGTCTTCCCCTTCTCCTCCTGCCTTCAATCTTTCCCAACATCAGGGTCTTTTCTAATGAGTCATCTCTTCCCATCAGGTGGCCAAAGTACTGGAGCTTCAGCTTTAGCATCAGTTCTTCCAATGAATATTCAGGATTGATTTCCTTTAGGATTGACTGGTGTGATCTCTTTGCAGTCCAAGGGACTCTCAAGAGTCTTCTCCAACACCACAGTTCAAAAGCATCGATTCTTTGGTGCTCAGCTTTCTTTAAGGTCCAACTCTAACATCAATACGTGACTACTGGAAAAACCATAGCTTTGACAATACGGACATTTGTTGATAAAGTAATGTCTGCTTTTTAATACACTGTCTAGGTTTGTCATGGTTTTTCTTCCAAGGAACAAGCGTCTTTCAATTTCATGGCTGCAGCCACCATCTGCAGTGATTTTGGAGCCCAGGAAAATAAAGTCTGTCACTGTTTTCATTGCTGTTTCCATTATACCCAGTGGTATAAGTCATCAGAATTCCTGGTTTGGAACCCTGGGAGAGGTTAGTTTCTCCCATAGAAAATGGGGATATGAAATACTGTTATACTTGTCCTTTTAATTGTCAGAAAGTCAAATGTAACAATATATTGTGGTTTACATTGAATTTATTTTGTAAGTACATATAGATGGAGAAGTCAGTTAATATGTTTTTTAAAATAATTGACTTCATCATGGACAATATCCAATCTGATATCCTTCTTGTTTTCCATTGCTACTGGGTCACTTTTCCTCTGGGCAATAGGTATTTGTCCTTAAACCTGGGGTAACCTATACAACTGGTTCATCCCTAAATGAAAGTCTCAGGGAAAAATCATCAAACTCATTCTAGTAGAACTCTATATACTAGATTTCCCCTCACTTGTAGAGGTAACTGAAAAGTACATGGTCATTGGTGAAACAATTCATTGTGATGTATTCATCTTTTTAGATTAAGCTGTGAGACACAAGTTCATGGTAGGTGCTATGTTTCTTAATGGAACATAGTGGAACTTAATAGAAGCTAAATAAGTAAAGAAATGTCTTCTTCCTTCTACTGTATATATGTTAGCTCATATTTAAGCACATTAACCTTCCCCTTCTACAAACAAGTCTTTAGGTGAAGGGGAAGTCTTCACCTAAAAGAGGCATATTTGTTCTATTTCATCTTTCCTTCCTTTACCCTGTCATTCACCTCACAAATATTTATTGTTTGAACATTACATGGCAGGCACTATTTGAGGCTTTGGAGATACAGAAGCGAACAAAAAGAAAATTATCTCTAGAAGCAGAGACAGTAAAACAAAGAAATAAAATAGTACAATGGTTATAATAGCTATGTAGGATGTTAACAGGGTGATGTAAGAGAGAGAATAACAGGGTGTGGGCTACATGAGATGGGATGAGCAGAGGTCATTCTGAGAACAGCATATGGACTAATTTGCAAAGAGTTGTGGAAAGACTCTTTGGGGGCAGTGAGAATGGTTAGTGCAAAGGCCCTGAGGTATGAGAGAGCTTGACAAGTTCAAGATACTGAAAGGAGGATGATATACAGGTGAATAGGAGTGAAAAGGTAGAGAGTGGCATGGATTCAAGTTGAAGAAGTAAGTGGCCAAAACCAGAAGTGAGAACAGAAATGAGCAGGCAACTGATGAAAGGAATAAAGTCCCTAAGTAACCCATGTCTTAGTCTCCAAAGCCTGAAACCAGCTTGGAACCTTTGGCTCACCTCATCTGAGCAGTGGTGTATGAGTTGTCTTCTCTAATTCGGACTTTCTTCTGTTGATTTTACTTAGGAAAATTCCTGGTTGGGAGGTCATGGGGAGACACTTTCCATATGCAAATAAAATAATTATTCAAGAAAAATGGCCTAATGTAGTGTAGACAAGTAAGTGAAATATTATCCATCCTCCTGTGGGGTTTCTTAGAAATCAACATGTTTCCCTTTGATTTATAAACTCATGGATTTGAAAGCAAGTTTAATCTGGAAAGTTCTCATTCATTTACATTCAGCATGACATTTGCTTACAGTGGTTTGAAGTTTAAGAAACCCCTTGAGATTTATTTATTTTAAAAAGCAACCATTAAAATTTTAAAAGCCCTTTTAGCTCTTTTCATTCTTAAGAACAGGAAATTACGATTTTTATAAACACAAACAGAAAAGTCTGATGCTAGAGTTCAGTTTGCAACATAAAAAGTAATGGTGGTGGTGTCAGTTTCAAATTAGGCAAATAGATTCACACTTCCTTGGTTTGATGAGAAAAATCAGACTTTGGTAAAATGAGGAATGGGTGTCTTTTATGTAGAGTAGCAAACTATAGCAGGATATCGAGAGTTTAACTGCTTATTTTCTCACTTCACCTCAGCTCAGTGAGTTACTGAATTTCAGAGATTCCAGAAATACCAGACCTTTAGGAAAAAATTATTCAATTATAAATTGACAGTGTTTGAAGAGATTTTATAAAAGGTCATTTTATTGGTTAAGGCATTCTGAGTTGCTAGTGACAGATAATCCATCCACACTGGGCTTAAACAAAAGAAGAAATTATCTTATGTGACTGAAGCAGTCAGAGGTAAAGGGGGTTTCAAGCAGGGAAGAAATTAAGAGACTCAAAAAATGTCATCAAAACTCCGGGTCCTTCTGCCTTTAAGCTTTGGCTTCCCCTTTCGGCTTCATGTAATACCAAGGTGGCTTTAAGTAAACTGAAGCCATATATTCTTTCTCGGTTTCCATTGAAATCCCATGGAGGATTGCCAAGACACACTGGCCGGTTTCTCAGTAATTGTTTCAAGACTCCCCGCATCTCTGATTGGGTCAGGAGTTCATTTCTGAGCCAATCACTGCACTTGAGGAGTCTGATTCGCTGACTGGCCTGGCTCCAGAATTACGAGTTACCGATGGATCTAGGGATTTGAATGAATTTTGCTTGAACCACAGGGATTAGAGGTAGAGAGGCGATATTCCAGAGGAAAAACTGGAGAGTCAAACAAATCATCCAACAGAGCCAAACAAAAATGTCCACCCTAGAACCTTCTGCACCCGTTCATCTGATGCTTGAGTCCCTTGAATTGGGAAAGTGGAATAGCAGCCTGGATCCAAGTCCTAGCTTTGCTATAACTTACCTGGCTGATGGGGCCCCGTTGCTTCAGTTCTCTTCACCTCAGGATCCTTGTTTCTAAAAGGCAGGGGTTGAACTTGATGCTGTCTCCGAGTTCTCTTCCAGCTCTGAAATGGTAATGATCTCAAGCTTGCCAAATGAGAATGGGAAGATTCTTTTGGCCTAAGATTTCATGGAAAAGCAAACGGAAGCAGCCCCAGGTGCAGGGCAGAAAAAGGAGCCAGCAGACCCCGGGCCATGGAGCGAAGGAAGCAAAGAGAATGCCCTGGGGAGCGGGGTCAACTCTGGGACAGGACATCTCTCTGCAAGCTAAGGAGCACCCTCCAGTCTCTGCTGAGTACTCTGGGAGTGAGTGTACTGGAGCAGCGGAGATAGTTGCCATAGAGAGGGATAAATAGACTGTTGTTTGGTGCAATAACTTGGATTCTGCCAGGAAGTTTCACACTCAAAATAAATATTATATATGGCTCCCATCGGCAGTGCCTAATCCGGAAAGGAAAAAAAAATGTATATTTTAGGAGGTGTTTTAATAAAGTGCTATGATTCTAGATGTTCATGACTTCCCATATAAAATCCCTGAAGTCATATATGTTTTGGAATCCAATTTTTTAGCTTTTGAAAAACAAATATGGAACATGTACCATATATTACCAAAAGTGGGATATAGTGTAGCAGCCTCTAGTCACCAAGTCAATATTTCTACAGTAAAACTTACTAATGTTCACATTGAGAGGTAAATAAAGACTAAAAATAGTCTCCTATTAGGTCAGGTCAGATGTCTGAGAAACAACAACAACACTGTTTTAAGGTTTCTTTGGATTTCAGAGTTATGGATAAAGCACTGCGGACTTATAAGTGCCAGAGCTGAGTAAGATTATTTTGGAAAAGATAAAAAGAGACGAAATATGGAATATTAGCTTTAAAATGACATTACTTTTATTTATTAATCAGGGACATAGAATTTACATCCTTGTCTTTTTCATCTGTGTTAGTCTCTAGTAGGTGTTCAGTAACTCTTTGTGAAATGAATATTGGCTGTGTTCTCACCGTTATCCCAAATTCTCCACTGAATGTGTGTGTGCTCAGTCATGTCTGACTCTTCAGGAGCCCTGTGGACTGTAGCCTGCCAGTCTCCTCTGTCCATGGGGATTTCCAGGCAAGAATATTGGAGGTGGGTTGCCATGTCCTACTTCAGGGGATCTTCCCGACCCAGGGATCAAATCCTCCTCTCTTGCATCTCCTGCATTGGCAGGTGGATTCTTTACCATTGCGCCACCGGGGAAGCCCTGCCCCAATCCTAGGAACTGCTTATAGTTCTCCCAACATGCTCAAGCCATCTTCCCGTGTTCCTTGCCCATGGTGTCCTCACTTTCTAAAGCTGCCCATCCCCTCAAATGCCTCACTAACTTACATTTGTGATTCAGATTCAGTTCAGACCCCTGTTCCTTTAGGAAGTTGTTCTGATCATGCCCAGCTGGGCCCTCCTCTGTATACCTATAGTGAGCACTCTGTTTATGATCCTATTACAACATACTTTATAATGTCTATATTCTTGCATGGGATTGTTAGATTTCTATGAGCAGAGGCCAAGAAATTCATATCCTATTACCTAGAAAAACTCATAATATCCTGCAATAAATTTTTAGTGAAAGAATACACACACACACACACACACAAACTCACACATCCCACATATTAAGGGATGAATATTGGTGAATGAATATACACACACAAACATATATGCACACTCACATCCCACATAAAATTCAATATGTCCTTTTACTTTTCCAAAATGTAAAATATTGGCCCATGAAATCTAGGAAATGTTTTTTTGCCTTTTCATGACTCAAATGACTAGTATATCATTCAGCGTAGGCAGGGTTATCTTTCAGTAAAAACCAATCTGGAATCTTGGAGGCCACCTGGCCCCTAAGCGGCTCAACCCCCTTATGTGCGCAAGTCATAAAACATCTGGAGTATGTGAGGACCAGCAGAATTTCAGCTATGAAGACGTTTAGTTTACTGTCTACACTTAGAATGAGATTTATGAGTAAAAACACACAGTTTATTATCACATGTTGTGATTTTTAAAAAGCAACTTCTAGATCAATATCAATTTGTTTTATTCTACTTCTTCTATGTCAGCTTCTAAAGCCTTGATTCTCTCAGTCTTTACATCTTTTTAAAAAATTTTTATTTCATATAGGAGTAGAGTTGATTAACAATGTTGTACGAATTTCAGGAGTAAAGTGATTCAGTTTATACATATATATGTATCTTTTCTTTTTCAGATTCCTTTCCCATTTAGCTTGTTACAGAATACTGAGCAGAGTTCCCTGTGCTACACAATAGGCTCTTGTTGATTATCCACTGTATGCTATATTTAAAATGGATAACCAACAAGGACTTACTGTATAGCACGGGGAACTCTGCTCAATGTTATGTGGCAGCTTGGACAGGGAAGGGGTTTGGAGGAGAAGGGAAACATGTATATATGTATGGCTGAGTCTCTTTGCTGTTCACCTAAAACTATTGCAGCATTGTTAACTGACCATATCCCTATACAAATTAGGAAGTTCAAAAGAAAAAAAGAATAAATAAATATAGCAGTGTGTACATGTCCATCCCAGATCGCAATCTGTCGCTTCCTGGACCACCACATACCCAGTCATCTAAGGAGTCCTTCCCTCCTTCCTCTTCCTGCTCTTAACACCCTAACCATCACCTCTGTGTGTCTGGGTTACAGCACTAGCTTCCTGAGTATCCTGTGTCCTACTTCAACCCGTCTCTACACCTCACAGCTAGAATAATCCTATTAAAACATTCTTAGGTGTGTCAGTGTTTCTCCAGAGTTTACAGAATAAAGTATCAAAGTTATAGCTTAATATTCAAGGCCTGTTATCATTTGTCCATGACCTCCACTCTGACCTCACTTTCTCATTATCTCCTCTGAAAGCCTTTGGCTCATGTGCAGGGGCCCTCCTTGAGTCTCTGTGCCTTATCTAGCCTGGCTTAATGACAGTTCTTATCTCTTAGGGTTGTCATTAAGATTGAATGAAACAATGCATTATAAAGCTCCTAGCACACTGCCCTATGGTACAGTTGGCTCTTGATATTACTGTGGCACATGGTTAAAAATATATATGACAGGGACTTCCCTGGTGGCTCAGACGGTAAAGCATCTGCCTACAATGCAGGAGACCCAGGTTCAGTCCCTGGGTCAGGAAGATCTCCTGGAGAAGGAAATGGCAACCCACTCCAGTACCCTTGCCTAGAAAATCCGATGGACGGAGAAGCCTGGTAGGCTACAGTCCATGGGGTCGCAAAGAGTCAGACATGACGGAGCGACTTCACTTTCACTTCCCTGGCAGTCCAGTAGTTAAGACTTTGCCTTCAGTTACAGGGGCATTGGATTTGGTTCCTGGTGGGGGAGCTAAGATTCCCCCATGACTTGTGGCCAAAAAACCAAAACAAACAGAAACAGAAACAATATTGTACCAAGTTAAATAAAGACTTTAAAAACGGTCCACATCAAAACAACTCTTTAAAAATACACAGGACACCTCTGTGACTCTGATCAGCAATGCCTTTTTAATTATGAGTGTCCGCGTCCTGTGCCAGTGCATCCCTCACTCATTATCACCCTGAGCACAGAGAGCATTCTAACCAGCACACACATGCCAGTCATTCACATCTGAAAACTATATAAATAGTTCTAACTTAGTGCTTTGCGGTGCATAGTTCCAGTTCCCATCATTCAAATGATGGCATGACACTGTAGTCCTCAGTCTCATGGAGTTTCACTGTGACTGCCAACAGTTAAGCAGCCACTCAAAAGAGTAACCATTTTCAACATCAAAGAATTTGCTTTTTTAGCTGCCAGGGATGGAGTGTTATAAATCCACTATGCTGTGTAGTTTTTTTTTTTTTAATTGAAGTATAGTTGATTTACAATGTTTCAGGTACAGCAAAGTAATTCAGTTATACATATTAATATGAATATGTATATATTAATATACATATATTAGTTTCTTTTCTATTATAGGTTATGAGAAGATATTATATATAGTTCTTTTGCTAAACAGTAGAAACTGTTGTTTGTCTATTTTATATATAGTGATATTTATCTGTTAATACCAGACTTGTAATTTATCACTACCCCTCCTTCCCAGTTTGGTAACCATAAGTTTGTTTTTTATGTCTGTAGGTCTGTTTTATAAATTAGTTCATTTTATCATTTGTTTTAGATTCCACCTATAAGTTATATCATCTGATATTCATCTTTGTCCATCTTCACTTAATACGATAATCTCTAGGTCCCTCCACGTTGCTGCAAGTGATGTTATTTCATTCTTTTTCATAACTGAGTAATATTGATATATATATATATATGAATTATATATATATATAAAATATATAGTTATATATTTTATAACTATAAAATATATCTTCCCTGGTGGCTCAGACGGTAAAGAATCTGCAATGTGGGAGACCTGGGTTTGATCCCTGGGTTGGGAAGATCCCCTGGAGGAGGGCATGGCAACCCACTCCAGTATTCTTGCCTGGAGAATCCCCATGGGCAGAGGAGCATGGTGGGCTACAGTGCATGTAGTCACAAAGAGTCAGACACGACTGAATGACTGAGCACAGCACATATATATATATATATATATATATATATATATATAGTACATGTCTTCTATATATATGTGTATACATATATATCAGTTCAGTCACTCAGTCATGTCCGACTGTCTGTGACCCCATGGACTGCAGCACGCCAGGGTTCCCGGTCCATTGCCAACTCCCGGAACTTGCTCAAACTCATGTCCATCAAGTTGGTGATGCCATCCAACCATCTCATCCTCTGTTGTCCCCTTCTCTTCCTGCCTTCAATCTTTCCCAGCATCAGGGTCTTTTCCAATAAGTCAGTTCTTTACGTAGGTGGCCAAAGTACTGGAGCTTCAGCTTCAGCATTACTCCTTCCAAAGAATATTAAGGATTGATTTGCTTTAGGATTGACTGGTTTGATCTCCTTACTGTCCAAGGGACTCTCAAGAGTCAGCTCCAACACCACAGTTCAAAAGCATCAATTCTTTGGTGCTCAGCTTTCTTTATAGTCCAACTCTCACATCCATACATGACCACTGGAAAAACCAGAGCTTTGACTAAAAGCTATATATGTATATATTATTATATATATACACCATATATATATATATATATATATATATTATATATATCTTCTGTGTCCATTTATCTGCTGATGGACACAGATTACTTCCATGTCTTAGTTATTGTAACAAGTGCTGCAATGAACACTGGAGTACATGTATCTTTTCAAGTTAAAGTTTTTGTCTTTTCCAGATATATGCCCAAGAGTGGGATCTCTGGAGAACGCTGTGTAGTATTAAGGTTGTCAAGGATGTCATACCAGCCACTGGTTTACTTGCTGAGAATAGGGGTCGGCCACTTGTTGGCTGTTTATAAATGTTCCCTTATTTAAATTGCCTGAAATCAGACTATAAAAACAATGCTGTACTGAAGCAAGAGTGCTGGACTAGAAATCTGAAAATCTGTCTACTGAGACCTATTTAGAGCTAATGGTGTAATCCATTAGCATCCGTTTATTTCTCAGTAGAACGTGAATAATATCTGTCTTCTTAGAAGACTGTTGTGAATAACAAATTACACTTGTGAAAATGTCTTGTTTAAATTGATAGTTTGATTTCTGTCTGCAATTTGCATCTATAAAACATAGTGTAATATTCAAAGCATGTAAGAAAAGATTTTCATTAACTCTGTGGTATTTGCTGAAATCATTGTTTCTTTAGGACCAAATTTGGTTCCTTTCTCAGAGGTAAGTAACTATAACACTGAGTCAACTGCAAGCAAGTTTTGAGAAGGTTTCTCATTATTATTTCTTATGACTTTTGCTGTTGGTTTTCCTGAAGGAAAAGAAGGCATATGGAAGAAAGGGACTTAATAGAGGATAGGAAATTTGAGAAATGTGATTATTGGGGAGTGGATGAAAAGAAAATTTGAATTTTTCTCCTTAATATTGAAAACTGAGTTGTTTGATTAAAAAGAAAATGATTTATTTGGGCTAATATCTGTGTTACCAGAGTAACGCAAAGACTCCATTACCCCCTGGAGGAATGTCATGGGTCAGTTCATAACAGCAACAAAAACAGCAGCAGCAGCAGCAGCAGCAGCTCCTGAGCCAATTCTTGTTGTTGTTGTTCAGTCGCCAAGTCGTGTCCAACTCTCTACGACCCCATGGACTGCACCACACCAGGCTTCCCTGTCCTTCACCATCTCCTGGAGCTTGCTCAAACTTGTGTCCATTGAGTCAGTGATACCATCCAACCATCTCTCATCCTCTGAAACCCCTTCCTCCTCCTGCCCTCAGTCTTTCCTAGCATCAGGGCCTTTTCCATTAACAGACTAGCCTTCAATCTCCCAGTAGAGCCAAAATAGAAAACAAGTTCTACCTGGCTCTCAACTCTATTTCTTTCATGGCACCACCCCACAAAGCTGGTTGTGAAAATAACTGTGACTTCAATCACGGAGGCCAAAGACTGAAAGAGAGGTGACTACAAGATGTAGCATTTTTTTCTTTTTACTTTGATTATTACATGACAAGCATGATGGCTTTAAAGTGTGTTGCTATTAATAATTCAATCACCATTAAGGTTGTAAGTGAAGACTGACAGCAGTGCCCATCTTCAGTAGAAGGAGCTACCAAGTTTTGCAAATGGGGAAATCTGTGACTATGTTCCCAAATTGTATTTTGATTAACAACAAAAGATATTGAAAGGTGTTTGAAAAAATGACTTTTAATTGTAATGTAATGACTGTCTCAAGAACATGAAAGTGCTGACGTTTTTCGCGTCTCCCCTCACTCCTCCTGGTGGCTCAGACGATAAAGAAACCGCCTACAATTCAGGGGACCCCGGTTCAACCCCTGGGTCGGGAAAATTCCATGGAGGAGGGCATGGCAACCCACTCCAGTATTCTTACCTGGGAAATCCCATGGACAGAGGAGCCTGGCAGGCTACAGTCCATGGGGTCACAAAGAGTCGGACAAGACTGAGCAACTAACAACTCTCACCCTTCCACGCCCAAGTGGAAACAGGCATTATGATTACATTTATTGCTATCTGTGTTTTTAATGATTAAGTTTTGGCTTAGTGACTTAAAAGGAGCCAAACTCTCATCCCTTACTTAGGACAGAATGCTACATATGGCCTTAAACTGTGGGTTTACATATAACCCTGAGGCAAGGGACTCAAGAGCAGATCATGTTAAAATGGAAAATCTTTCTGGTTTTCCACTCTCGAGTAGCTACCTATCCTCTCTAAGCTGTGCTCATACTGCCCTCTCCTGGTTGGATGGAAGAACAGCTAAAAGAAAAGTGAATGTGGGTTTCAGCATTGAATGCTCTTCGATTAATCTGAATTTAATCGAAATGGAAATTACCAAGTAGTCAAGAGAGGAAAACAACGGGACAGAAAAAGGATTCTCATTTGTGACTTTGCAGTGTGAGTACAAACCCAGACTAAGCATATTTCATGAAAAAACACCCCAACCAAAGTCTTGCTTTAGGGTCATTTGATCAGTAGGGTTGTCCCACAGCTATCAATCGTGAGTGACCAGAGCTCATCTGAGTTCTGGAGAGATTTGCCTCAGGTGCACTAAATTGTAGGACAGGATTCAGTGGAGACATGCAACCCATGTTGCATTTGTTTTCATACACTTCATAGCTTGGTGCCCTTTGTTGAACCCTGACGGCAGATGAAAAGACTGATCGCAGGCTGGAGTGCAAAAACAGAGGCAGCTGGACATCTGTGGGAAATGTCTGTGTCTTGTTGTAAAGCACTCTAGCATTTCTCCAGTGTTTATCAACCAAGTGCATGGCCGTGATAAAACCTAAAAGTATAAATTTGCCCAACTCTTTGCACTCGGTTCAGAATTGTCAAATGTGTTCAGTTTCAATACTTCCTGGCTTCTTGGGTCATATCGCTTGGGTTGGAAATGTCACATGACATTAAACAAATCCTCACGTTTCAATGACCTTAGTTTTCACATCTGGAAAATGGCAATCATAAGGGTATGTCTAGGGGTTTCGGGAGGGTGTGATACATCTAATGTTCTTGGATCAGTGACTGTGTGTGCTCATTTGCTAAGTCGTATCTGACTCTTTTGTGACCCCATGGACTATAGCTTGCCAGGCTCCTCTGTCTATGGAATTTTCCAGGCAAGAATATTGGAGCAGGTTGCCATTTTCTACTCCAGGGGATCTTCCTGACCCAGGGATTGAAACTGCGTCTCTTGTGTCTCCTGTATTGGCAGGCAGATTCTTTACCACTGTGCCACCTGGGAAGCCTGGATCAGTGACTAGCATCCAGTAAATGTTCAATAAATGTTAGCTGTCTGCGACCCCTGCAGCACGCCAGGCCTCCCTGTCCATCCTGGAGTTTACTCAAACTCAGGTCCATTGAGTTAGTGATGCCATCCAACCATCTCATTCTATGTCATCCCCTTCTCCTCCTGCCTTCAATGATGCTGATCTTTCCCAGCATCAGGGTCTTTTTCTAAGGAGTCAGTTCTTCACATCAGGTGGCCAAAGTATTGGAGTTTCAGCTTCAACATCAGTCTTTCCAATGAATATTCAGGACTGATTTCCTGGAGGATGGACTAGTTGGATCTCCTTGCAGTCCAAGGGACTCTCAAGAGTCTTCCCCAACACCACAGTTCAAAAGCATCAATTCTTCGGCACTCAGCTTTCTTTTCAGTCCAACTCTCACATCCATACATGACTACTGGAAAAGCCATAGCTTTGACTAGAGGGACCTTTGTTGGCAAGGTAATGTCTCTGCTTTTTAATATGCTGTCTAGTTGGTCATAACTTTTCTTCCAAGGAGTAAGCTTGTAGTAAGGAGTGGTTTTAGAAAAGGCATAGGAACCAGAGATCAAATTGCCAACATCCATTGGATCATCAAAAAAGCAAGAGAGTTCCAGAAAATCATCTATTTCTGCTTTATTGACTATGCCAAAGACTTTGATTGTGTGGATCACAACAAACTGTGGAAAATTCTTCATGAGATGGGAATACCAGACCACCCAACCTGGCTGTTGAGAAATCCATATGCAGGTCAGGAAGCAACAGTTAGAACTGGACATGGAACAACAGACTGGTTCCAAATAGGAAAAGGAGTATGTCGAGGCTGTATATTGTCACCCTGCTTATTTAACTTATATGCAGGGTACATCCTGAGAAATGCTGGGCTAGATGAAGCACAAGCTGGAATCAAGATTGCCAGGAGAAATATCAATAACCTCAGATATGCAGATGACACCACCCTTATGGAAGAAAGAGAATAACTAAAGAGCCCCTTGATGAAAGTGAAAGAGGAGAGTGAAAAAGTTGGTTTAAAGCTCAACATTCAGAAAACTAGGATCATGGCATCCAGTCCTATCACTGCATGGCAAATAGATGGGGAAACAGTGGAAACAGTGGCAGACTTTATTTTGGGGGGCTCCAAAATCACTGCAAATGGTGACTGCAGCCATGAAATTAAAAGATGCTTACTCACTGAGATTAACATATCTAACATTCAGAAAATTTAAAAAAAGGAAAAATGCACATTCAAAATGGCCAGGCAATGATAAGTACAACTCAAGGGCTTTGCTCACTGCCTATGGACAGGAAGTCAACCCATATTTGCTTCCCTTTCATTTTAACATCATTCCAGTAGCTTAAATTAAAGAAGACTTGGTACTTGATTATACCACCTTTCAGATGTGCACCTTGATTCTTGACTCTGTTGGCAAAAATTGAAAAGGGAGAGGGATTCCTGGTCATTCCTCATTTCAGAAACAATATACAAAATCTTTGTGGATTAAGTGAGGTTACCATGTTAGAATACCAGGCCACCAGAAGCCGGCAGCTGATCAGAGGGTTATGAGAGTGAGTTGGTAGAAAGAGAAAAAGGAGGTGGATTTTAAAAATAGGACCCATGTCTTTGATTGCAGGGGATGCACGGCTGTATGTTCCTGAAAGGAAGCACTAAAATCCTCAGACTAAAGTGATACAGCCAAGACTTTGGGACAAACTCACTCAGGGCAACTGGGGAAACTTCAATGCTTGCTTGAGGCAGAAAAAAATTCTAGGGGTGAAGAAAGAGAAATTATGAGAAATTAGCTGGGCGGGTGCAATTTTTCAAGTGGACATAAGCCTCTTGGGACAGAGCCCAAACTCCTTAGCGTGACACAGAAGGACCTTCATAATGGGAGACTAAATCTAGACAGCATATTAGAAAGCAGAGACATCACTTTGCTGACAACAGTCCATTTAGTCAAAGCTTTGGTTTCAGTAGTCATATACAGATTTGAGAGTTGGACCATCAAGAAGGCTGAGGACTGAATAATTGATGCTTTCGAAATGTGGTGTTGGAGAAGACTCTTGAGAGTCCCTTGGACAGCAAGGATATCAAAGTAGTCAGTCCTAAAGGAAAGCAACCCTGAATATTCATTGGAGGGACTAATGCTGAAACTGAAGCTCCAATACTTCTGCCACGTGATGCTCCACCACCTAATTAGAAAAGACCTTGATGCTGGGAAAGGTTGAAGGCAGGAAGACAAGGGGACGGAAGAGGATGAAACGGTTGAATGGCATCACCGATTCAATGGACATGAGTTTGAGCAAGCTCTAGGAGATGGTGATGGACAGGGAAGCCAGGCATGCTGCATTCCATGGGGTCACAGAGAGTCAGACACGATTTAGGGACTGAACAACGAATACTAACAACTCCAGCATCATCCCTGAATCTGTCACCATGACACATTCCAAGCTGTCACTATCACACATTCCAAGCTGACTCCACAGGGAACCACTTTGCTTCCTGAACACAGTATCTCTTTTTCTGAGCCTTTACATAAGTGAGTCTGATACTAAGCAATACCCTGTGGGGCTCCTGGGCACAAAAGCCTTTCTGTGTCTCCCATTTCTTGATGACAGGAAATAGGCTTCATTCAGCCTTCATGACCTTCCCTGAGTTCCAATGGGCAGGTTCAAACAGCTGTTAATTAGGGAAGGGAGGGGATGCAGAGACAAGGGAGGAACAGTCAAGGAACCATAGTGCAGCCTTGGGGCAGGGTCCTGGTTCCCCCTCAAGCAATATACATAACAATATCTTTGAGCTGTTTTGCAGATACTGAATCCTCCACCAGGTAATGGCAACCCACTCCGGTACTCTTGCCTGGAAAATCCCATGGACGGGAAGCCTGGTAGGCTACAGTCCATGGGGTCGCAAAGAGTCAGACATGACTGAGCAACTTCACTTTCCTTTTCCCTTCCACCAGGTAGGAGAAACTAAGGGTGTGCTGCCTACTAGCACATAGATCCTAGCTCCCAGGCTACCAGGAGGTTGATGCTGACTCCCACTTACCTTACTGCTGCTGCTAAGCCACTTCAGTTGTGTCCGACTCTGTTCGACCACTTATCTTACCACCAACAAATCAGAAGACTGTCCCTGAGCTGATCATGCCCTCTTTGAACCATTACTGTATCATTTCTCACTACTTTCTCCAGGAACACACAGTCTTTGAGGACATTAGCCCACTGTGATCCTCTTTGCCTGGCAAAGCAATAAAGCTATTCCTTTTTACTTCACGCGAAACTCTGTCTCTGAGATTTAGCTCAGTGTCGCGGTACAGAGGCTAGATTCAGTTTCGGTCCCCTCTGCCTGGAATGCCCGTCTCCTTACTGTCTTGATACTTTCTTGTGTGTGTGTTAATCGCTCAGTCCTGTCCAACTCTGCGACCCAATGGACTGTAGCCCATCAGGCTCCTCTGTTCGTGGAATTCTCCAGGCAAGAATACTGGAGTGGGTAGCCTTTTCCTTCTCCAGGGGATCTTTCCAACCAGCTCTAATTCATCCTATAGATCCCTTATATATATCAGTTCTACCAAGAAGCACACTTCTCCCTTCTACAACCTTCCCTCATGCTTCCATAGCGTTCTAGGCTTATCTCTAAAATCAGCTTTTTCTATCTTTATTAGTTCAGTCAGTAAAGAATCTGCCTGCAATGCAGGAGACCCGGGCTTGATTCCTGGGTTGGGAAGATCCCCTGGAGAAGGAAATGGCAACCCACTCCAGTGTTATTGCCCAAAGAATCCCATGGACAGAGGAGCCTGGCAGGCTACAGTCCATGGGGTCGCAAGAGTCGGACACAACTTAGTGGCTAAAGAGAGAGAGAGAGAATTGTACATTAATTTACAGATCCCCTCCTTATGGACAGTTACTGGGTCTTATTCATCATCGTGGTTTCATCTCTTCCACAATTCTTGTCCTAAAATAGGTTATCAGTACATAGTTTGAATAATTGAAAAGACTCTCTTACTTTCCTTAGGAACAATCCAGAATTTCTACTTGAGAAGTTCTCACTTAGTGGCTGATTTTACCTTAGTCGTAAGGTCACCCTTAGGGCATTGCTTAAGGACATGGCAAGACTTTAAAAGCCCTGAAATCAGCAACCACTCTAGAATTCTTTTCTTTTACTTTTAAGAATCTCCACCAATGTATAATTTATCATTATTTGTGTACAACAACTGCCCTGAAGCAAGCTGACATTTTAGCTTTAAATGCAACCAGTGATATACTAAGGAGAAGACAATGGCACCCCACTCCAGTACTCTTGCCTGGAAAATCCCATGGATGGAGGAGCCTGGTGGGCTGCAGTCCATGGGGTCGCTAAGAGTCGGACAAGACTCAGCAACTTCACTTTCACTTTTCATTTTCATGCATTGGAGAAGGCAATGGCAACCCACTCCAGTGTTCTTGCCTGGAGAATCCCAGGGATGGGGGAGCCTGGTTGGCTGCCATCTATGGGGTCGCACAGAGTCGGACACGACTGAAGCGACTTAGCAGCAGCAGTAGCAGCAGCAGCAGCAGCAGCAGCAGCAGCAGCGATATACTAAAGCATTTTATATTCTGAAAATACGTGGTCCAAATACATGACGACTGAATGCAGAACTATCTGCAACATGAAGGGGTTTGACTGATTCGCCTGGTGGTGCTTAAAATATCTTGGAGGCCTTCACACTCATTGTCCAATTAGACTCTTACAACAGTCCCTTACAGGCCCAGACTGCAATTTCCAATCTTCTAGAGAAGGAAATTATGATCGCTGTATAGTTTTCCCAGGTTTATTCAGTAAACAGGTGGATTCCAGAGTTGACAGTCCTTACCATTTCTAACTTGGAGCTTGCATCTGAACTCTAGATTTGTACATGCAATCGCTTCTCAACATGGGCACCTAAGGAATCTTAAACTCAAAAACAAATTTGAAGGACTTTCCTTGGTGGTGATTAAGATTCCATACTTCCAACACAAGGGACACAGGTTCGATTCCTGGTTGGGGAAGTGGGTCCCACGTGCCGCAACTAAGAGTTTGTATACTGCAACTAAAGATCCCAAGTGCTGCAACTAAGACCTGGTGCAGTCAAACTAATTAATTAATTAAAATTTAAACAAACAAAGCAAACTTCACATGTCTGTATGCGTTGAATTGTGTCCCCTCACCGAAAAAAATTATATTCAAGTTCTAACCTCCAGTACCTTGAATGTGACCTTATTTGCAAATAGACTCTTTGCAGATGCAATCACTGAAGCAAGGTCATTAAAGTGGGTCCTAATCCAATGTGATTGTGTCTTTTTAAGAGACAAACTCAGATAGAATGCCATGAAATGACAGACACAGAGACTGGAGTGATGCAGTTGTAAGGCAAGGAACCTCAAGGATTGCCAGTCACTGCCAGAAACTAGGGAGAGGCAAGAAAGAACTCTATCAGAGTCTGAGAGAGAGCAGGGTCCCGCCAACACCTTGATATCAAGCTTCCAGAATGTGGAAGCAAATATGTTTCTGCTGTTTTAAGTCACCACTTTGTGGTACTCTAATACAGCAGCCTTAAAAAACTAATACAATATCTAAAGCCTAACTTTTGAATCTTTTTTAAACCACTTCCTCCCGTCAGTTCAGTTCAGTTCAGCCGCTCAGTCGTGTCTGACTCTGTGACGCCATAGACTGCAGCATGCCAGGCTTCCCTGTCCATTGCCAACTCCTGAAGCATACTCAAACTCATGTCCATCACATCAGTGATGCCATGCAACCGTCTCATCCTCTGTCATCCCCTTGTCCTCTCACCTTCCATCTTTCCCAGCATCAGGGTCTTTTCCATTGAGTCAGTTCTTCACATCAGGTGGCCAAAGTATTGGAGTTTCAGCTTCAACATCAGTCCTTCCAGTGAATATTCAGGACTGATTTTCTTTAGGATGGACTGGTTGGATATCCTTGCTGTCCAAGGGACTCTCAAGAGTCTTCTCCAACACCACATTTCAAAAGCATCAGTTCTTTGGCACTCAGCTTTTTTTATAGTCCAACTTCCTCCTACAGTTTCTTGCAAAGCAGTAAATGGCAACTCCATCTTTTATCTCTGTTGTTTTCCTCTTGCTCACACTCCAAACCCAGTCCATCCACACACTCTTCTGGCTTTACCTTCACAGCATGCCTAGAGTCCAACCACTTATCACCACCTCCACTGCTGCCCCTCTGATCTGACCACCAGCATCTCTCTCACCTGGTTTATTGCAACAGCCTCTTAATGTACACGTTCTTCCACCTTTGTTCCTCTACAGCCTGTTCTCAGCCCAGCAACCCACATGGTCTTGCTAAAACCTAAGTCAAATCATACCGCCTTCTGCTCACAACCCTTCAATGGCTTCCCAACAAACACAGAAAAAGGTAGAGTTCTTTCAGGTAAATACAAGACCCTATATGAGCTGCCGGAGAAGGCAAAGGCACCCCATTCCAGTACTCTTGGTTGGAAAATCCCATGGACGGAGGAGCCTTGTAGGCTGCAGTCCATGAGGTCGCTAAGAGTTGGACACGACTGAGCGACTTCACTTTCAACTTTCACTTTCATTCACTGGAGAAGGAAATGGCAACCCACTCCAGTGTTCTTGCCTGGAGAATCCCAGGGATGGCGGAGCCTGGTGGACTGCCGTCTATGGGCTCGCACAGAGTCAGACACGACTGAAGCGACTTAGCAGCAGCAGCATATGAGCTGCATCTGCCGGCACTGCTTCCTGCTTCATGTCACCAGACTCCTCCTGTCCACTTCTCTCTGGCTCTGCTAGCCACTAGCTTGATCCTGGATCACAACAGGCATGCTCTGAACTCAGTCCTCTGGAGAGATTGTCCAAGTCCCTAAAGGCTTTTCTCTTAGTCACCTGCTTGCATCCATCACCCAACTTCAGGATTCTGCTCCTTGCCTCTAAGCTTCCCTACCCAATTTATTTAAAATAACTGTATGTCCAATGATTTTCCTATACCCTTTACCTTGTTTCATTTATCTCATTAGCACTGACGAATATCTAACCTTTCATACAGGTGCTTTGCATCTGTTTACTGCCTCTCTCCTCACAGTACAATGTAAACCCTATGAGGATAATAGCATTGCTTTCTTCCTTGTCTCTGTAGCATCTAGAATCATAGCTGACATGTAAAGGAATTCAATAAATGTTTGTTGAATAAATGGATAATAAAGTCTCTTAAGTCAGTCTGCTACTTTTCCCATTTATTCAAATGACAGAAAAAGAAATCCAGTGTCAATGACATAAATGACTAAACGAGATTAGCTTTTATAAAACTAGTGAATATACTCAACACACTAACAATTTATTTGCATTCCCATGAATTAACCACCATAAAATATTTAAACAATTTAAATACCTTGTCAGACTTACCTGAAATGGCCAATAGATTCAAAAGTGGAGGAGGAGAAAGAAAAGAGATAAGAAAGAGGCAGGAGGAGGACTTTTATAGTTTATCAAGATAAGAGTGTGCACTATCAAAACAAAAAGAATGAATACTATTAGTAGTTTTAAAACTGAATGGTTTCGGTGACATAGAATTGGCTGAAGGAGATTGAGGCTAATTTAGGGAAGCCCTTACATCTTTCTGGGCTTCCCCGATAACTCAGTTGGTAAAGAATCTTCCTGCAATGCAGGAGACCCCAGTTCCATTCCTGGGTTGGGAAGATCCACTGGAGAAGGGATAGGCTACCCACTCCAGTATTCTGGCCTGGAGAATTCCCAAAGAGAATGACTGAGCAACTTATACTTTCACTTTACATCTTTCCTGTACTCTGTTTTAGTGAGTCATCTGGATTTCTTTTCTGTTTGGAAACCAGATCTATTCAAATCTTTGGATAAAAAACATGCTATGATTAGTTATTGGAATCTAAACAAATTTGGCAGTGATACTTTAGAGTGAAATAGTGCCTTTTTTTGGATTAGTGGTGAGCACATATTAAATTTTATAAGAATAGTAAATGGTGCCGATAAAATAAAAACCGTAGATTCCTTGCTGCTGCTAAGTCACTTCAGTCGTGTCTGACTCTGTGCGACCCCATAGATGGCAGCCCACCAGGCTCCCCCGTCCCTGGGATTCTCCAGGCAAGAACACTGGAGTGGGTTGCCATTTCCTTCTCCAATGCATGAAAGTGAAAAGTGAAAGTGAAGCTGCTCAGTCATGTCCAACTTGCAGCGACCCCAGGGACTGCAGTCTTCCAGGCTCCTCCATCCATGGGATTTTCCAGGCAAGAGTACTGGAGTGGGGTGCCATTGCCTTCTCCGGTAGACTCCTTACTAGGTAAATATAATGTCCCTAACATAGGAGGATGTCTCCATGGAGAGGAATACTCTGGGTGATGTGATAACTCAGGTCTTTGAAAACACAGAGGAAATGACATATAAGATTATAAACACAGTGAGAATAACACAGCTAAAGAGCACACTCAAGATCTGGCGGGTTTACTGAATCGCAAAGGATTCTCTACCAAGGCAAATCTGCGATGCTAAATTCAGCATCCTGAGGAGGAAAGCCTGGGCCCTTGAAACATGGGATGGGGATGGAATATGTGTGCATGTGTAGTCATGTCCAACTCTTTTCGAACCCACGGACTGTAACCCACGAGTCTCCTCTATCCATGGGGATTCTCCAGGCAAGAATACTGGAGTGGGTTGCCATTTCCTACTCCAGGGGATCTTCCTGACCAAGGGATCAAACCCAGTCTCCAGCTTCTCTGCATCGACAGGAGGGTTCTTTACCACTGTGCCACCTGGGAAGCCCAGATATTGTCGAAGACTGTGGCTCTCTAGAATTCCCTGAAACACTTGGAGCTTTAGAGGTAATTCATCCCTCATCCTCCTTATTAAAAGTTAGTACTGATAGTGAGAGGGCAATTCTGGGAGCCCTGGAGGCGCATAGGAAGAGGCTCAAAGGAAGCATTGCTCTTTGTGAGGCATGTGTGTCCTGGGATCAAGGCTTACTAGAAACTTCTTTTTTTGCATTTGGCCTGTGCGGTGGGACTGATTGCTGTGGGGGTAGGGACCCACCTCGTCCTGAATTTATTTAAAAAAAATAAAAAAAAATAAAATAAAAGTTAGTACTTTCCCCTGCAGAAAGAAAAGAGAGGGGAAAGAAACTCTTCTCCAGGACATGTCCCCACCTTTCTACTGAACACCTCCCTCAGAATAGCCCTGCTGAATTCATGTTGGGTCTGATAAAAAAATAAAAAAGAAAGAAAGAGATTATACTCCAAGACAGTTGCAAAAATTAACTAGCATTTTATTCACAGGAGCAGGGGAGTACCAATGGAATTAGATCTTAAGGATGCTTGATCAAGAAAAGAAGAACATAAGAGCGAGTAAGAAAATTCCTTAACTCCAGGGGACAGTGCAGACCCCTCAGAGATGAGGGTTTGGGTCACAACACCGGGGACGTGAAAGATCTGAAAAGGAAGGTGCAAGGTAGATAATCACAGAGAGATTACGAGTGTCAGTTATGGCTCCAAGTCCACCTACAGTAATGAGGCTAGTAGTTTGGTGTAACGTCCCTGATGTAATTCTTCTCAGAGGCCCACAGGAACCCTGGAGGAGTGGCTCCATGACACACGTGGAGAAGTGGACTTGTATGACACACAGAGCAGCAAGTGGCAGTAACCAAGAGTGCCGTGCAGAGCTGCAACAAGGACCCACCCTCCGGGAGTGCAGGCACCTGACAACCTCCGGGTGCAGATGCCTTCCATCTTCCTTCATCTTTTCAGTCAGCGAGCTGAGGTCATAGTCTTTCTGGGCAACCCGCAGCCAGTGACTGAGCACGGTGTAGGCATAAGGGCTCATCTCTTCTAGCTAGTGTGGGATGCCTCTATGGTGCTGGAGCTCCCTGCTGAGTTGGTTGAGTCTTTCTCAGAGCTAGAACACAACCTGGAACTCTTCCTGACTACTTTTTCCCCCCTTTCCTCTTGACCTTTCATAGCATTACTTCCAATAAATTGCTTGAACTTTTAACTCTATCTTGGGTTCTTGATTCCCAAGGACCTACTGCCACAGGTTTGTAACTCTGCTCACCATTGACAGATGAGGAATAGGCTTGGATAAATGGACTCACCTCAAATCATACAGCTCTTAATGGAATATTATTTCCTATTTAAATGTTTATTTAGTTTCATGCTGAATAATATCCATGAAACCATACCTTTTATATGCAAATTATATTTTCCTAATTCACACTGAGGGCTTCCCTGGTGGCTCAATTTCTGCCTGCAATACAGGAAACATGAGAGATGTGGGTTTGATCCCTGGTTTGGGAAGATCCCCTGGAGAAGGGAATGGCTATCCACTCCAGTATTCTTGCCTGGAGAATCTCCTGGACAGAGGAGCCTGGCAGGCTATAGTCCATGGGGTTGTAGAGTCTGACACAACTGAAGCAACTTAAGACGCAAGCATAATCCATGTTGAAAGTATGACTATATATTAAAAAAACAAAAACAAAAAACTGAGGCAACTCTCACTCATTTTACATTGGAAAAGAGCCCTAATATATCCATGTGCTGAGAATTTATTTGTTCTTAAAAGTTTGTTTGGCCAAGAGTTGATTTCTGAGATTTAGACAACTTTTTCACTCAAAAGAAATGGAGGAGCTGTCATCTCACCAGGAATCTAAAGCCAAGGTATTGTTAAAGTCAAAGCCTTGTGGCCACCAGACCCTAAAATAGACATCTTCTCTTACCAAAATGTGTGTCTAAATAAGACATTAATTTAACACTTCTGTCAAACAAAATATAATATTTTAACTATTTTTTTTAATTTAAAATTAAAATGCTTAGGGAATTTCCTAGGGGTCCAGTGATTAGGACTCTGTGCTTTCACTGCTGAGGGCCAGTGTTTGATCTCTGGTCAGGGAACTAAGGTCTCAGAAGTCATGAGGCAGCCAAAAAAGAAAAAAATTAAAATGCTTTACTAATACTTAAAATAGGTTGACACTAGTTCATACATTTTATATGCTAAATAGGGTTCAGTTCAGTTCAGTTCAGTCGCTCAGTTGTGTCCAACTCTTTGCGACCCCATGAATCACAGCACGCCAGGCCTCCCTGTCCATCACCAACTCCCGGACTTCACTCAAACTCAAGTCCATCGAGTTGGTGATGCCATCCAGCCATCTCATCCTCTGTCGTCCCCTTTTCCTCCTGCCCCAATCCCTCCCAGCATCAGAGTCTTTTCCAATGAGTCAACTCTTCGCATGAGGTAGCCAAAGTACTGGAGTTTCAGCTCCAGCATAATTCCTTCCAAAGAATACCCAGGGCTGATCTCCTTTAGAACGGACTGGTTGGATCTCCTTGCAGTCCAAGGGACTCTCAAGAGTCTTCTCCAGCACCACAGTTCAAAAGCATCAATTCTTAAGTGCTCAGCTTTCTTCACAGTCCAACTCTCGCATCCATACACGACCACTGGAAAAACCATAGCCTTGACTAGATGGACCTTTGTTGGCAAAGTAATGTCTCTGCTTTTCAATATGCTATCTAGGTTGGTCATAACTTTTTTTCCAAGGGTACGTATGTTCAAAAATTGAGACAACTGTTAAACAGCCTAAAAGTATCAAATCTTTATTCAATTGCTGTTAAATACTTTATATACTTATATATGTAAATAAATGAGTTTACTCCACTTTAAAAAAATTTCCATACAAAAACTGCAGTGTATTCAGCAAGATGGCATACTTAAAAATCAATAGCAAGTAGAATTTCATAAAAAGGCAACGCGGCCCAGGATACTGATGCATCAGAACATCATTGGGTCAGCTAAACTGTACCTTGACTCAGGATATCAGGCCTACTTAGGTTGGCGCATTAAACTGAATACAGGGAATCCAACAACATCCTTCATCTAGAATACCTCTCATAAATACATACCCAAGGATAAACCTTGGAGTTGGGAGACATGGAAAATCAAAATGCCACCTTATAGATACCTCTACCTCTTGTTAGGTTTACAACAGTAACTCTCATAATTTCTGGCCAACACTACTAGCCAGAGCCCTCCACTCCAATCATTTATAGAAAAATGACAGTCTTTTTAACAATTAATTCTTAGTTCTCATGATACTTTCAGGATTATTTAAGTCAGTTGAGTGTACAGTTATATCTTTAGTCATGAAAATGTTTGAATACAAATTTAATGAGTTTATGTGAAATGCTAAATTTTTATTATTACAGTTTCTCTGCTATAGAAGACTGATTATACAACATTTTGGTTATATACATACATTTAATTAGTACATGACCTGTAAGGTTAGGCTTCACCCGAAATACATCCAGAACTAGGTGAAAAACATACCAGAAATTTTCAAATGCTGGTAAGATCAATTTTTATAGAACATATTGATAGAATACAAGAGTAAGTTATTGTCATTAATATTCATTCTCTAACTCAGTATATAATTACCAAGTACCTGCTCTTTGCTATGCTCTATTCTAGGCACCAGAGATAAAGCGCTAAACAAAAATATTCCTCTCCATAAGCCTTACACTCCAGTGGAGAAGAGGAGAAACAAAATAAACAAAATATGTGCTATATGTTGAAAATCCATATCATAAGTGCCATGGAGAAAATGCAGGAAAGAACAGGAGTGCTGGTGTGAGATTCAAGCTTAAACTCAGTTCTCAGGGAGGGCCTGCAAAGGTGACAGCTGCAAAGGTGAGACCCAAAGAGAGTGAGAAAGCAAGCCATGAAGACTTGACAAAAGAAGGCTCCAGAGAGAGGAACTTATTTACCTGTTGCTCAGGGTACAGCCTAATACATGCTCACTCGAAAAAGCTGAACTTTCAAAATACTATATATATATATATATATATATATATATATATATATATATATTCACCTGTCTCCAAAACCCTGGACCCTTCTCCCATGAATACATTCAGCTCCCATGAATACATTCAGCTGCCACCTGCAAAGCTGGATCACTTAGTGACAAACTTGAAGCATGATGTTGAGGATAGAACCTTCCATGATGATGACTTAGAATTCCAGATTCTGGCATATGCAGAGATGCATATTCATACTTCATGTGTAAAGGTTGAATGGTGTATCTCAGACTAGAAAACCTTTCTAATGTCAGTTCCAGGGGTGATCAAAAAGCCAGGTCAATTTAAGACTTGATGAATGAGGGCTAAACTGATATAAGGCAATGGAATGACTGAAGCCCCGAGTCCAGAACCAGAATGAATGGACCAGAGCAATATTCAGGTTGTCTGGATAACTTTGCAGACCACAGTTGCTTCACTTTTTCCCCCACTATGTAACTTTGGTCTAAGTTCTTACAGCTAAACTCGTGAACCCTTGGTTGTGACCAAAAAAAAAAAAAAAAGTTCTAGAAGGTAACATCTAAAATAAGCAGTTTTGTGTGTTAAGCATTCTAAAATCTTTGAAAGGCTGCTGCTACTGCTGCTAAGTCGCTTCAGTCGTGTCCCACTCTGTGCGACCCCATAGACAGCAGCCCACCAGGCTCCCCTATCCCTGGGATTCTCCAGGCAAGAACACCGGAGTGGGTTGCCATTTCCTTCTCCAATGCATGAAAGTGAAAAGTGAAAGTGAAGCCACTCAGTCGTGTCTGACTTGCAGCGACCCCAGGGACTGCAGCCTACCAGGCTCCTCCATCCATGGGATTTTCCAGGCAAGAGTACTGGAGTGGGGTGCCATTGCCTTCTCCGATATTTTGATATACTGGGTATTAGAACATGTGAACATATGAATCTGAGGGGAAAGAGTCATATTTTTGGTTATACAAAATTTGTAAAATCTGGGAGGACTAAGGGATCAACAACCATAACGAACCTGGACTTTGCAGCCAGACTGAGGTTTACATACCAGCTTTCCCACTTGATAGGCACATGACCCTGGGTGTTTCTTATGGTCTGTGTTTTGGCTCCCTTGTCTTTGAAATGTGACAATAATATCTACTGCATAGAGTTGTTACAATGAGGATTAAATTAGTTAATATTTGAAAAAAATGTTCAGAACACTGCCTGGCATATATTAAGCCTATATAAATGCTTTTAAAATAAAATAAAGTGTAATTTAAGCTTCCTTTATAATACTTCCCTAGTGGGTCAGACAGTAAAGTGTCTGTCTACAATGCAGGAGACCTGGGTTCGATCCCTGGGTCGGGAAGATCTCCTGGAGAAGGAAATGGCAACCCACTCCAGTACTCTTGCTTGGAAAATCCCATGGATGGAGGAGCCTGGTAGGCTACAGTCCACAGGGTTGCAAAGAGTTGGACACAACTGAGTGACTTCACTTCACTTCACTTATAAAACTTTCAAAGAGTTACCTCTTAAATCTTCACCAAAAATAAAAATAAAAAAGACTTGCTGGCAAAGACTGTCTTTTACATAGAAATGTTTAAAGCAGAACTCTGATATATTATGAGTCTAGAAGCTCCAAATCTGTCAAGTTTATATCAAATCTTTAACTGAATTTCAAAGTGAATTGTATAAAAAATAGATGACCCCCAAAGATTATCAAATGAATACTTTATTAGAGTCATAACACTTATAAAATAAATTTATTTTCATCATGGAGTTACCAGATTTTAAGACCAACCAACACGTTCTCATTTTTACGGCTAAGGTATACAAAGAAATTCTCAAATGCTATAATTTTTGTTCAGTGCTTTGTCAGTCAACTCCCAAATCTAGATCATGATTTATCTACAATTCTAAGTATTCACAGTTAAATGACTTCTAGGCTTGGTTCTTTATGATCGAGAAGCAATCCATTTATAAAAGTGCCACCAAGGCAGTTTCATGAAATCATTTAATTTAATGCCACCAAGCAGCATGGACCTGTTATACCTTGGAAATAAAAATAGAATCTCACGACTAAATCTAGCAGACTTTTAACAATTCCAGCCGGAATGGATGATATATCCTTATGGCACATTTATGACTTTGTAATAGACCATTTATAATACAGGTTTAAGTGTGTGGTATGGAACTGGAAAAACCAAGGAAGTTGGATTTTTATAGAAAAGCTATGATAAAGTCACAAGACTGGTTTCCTCTTGCCACATATTAAATATACCTTTTATCTTTACGGTTACATCACAAACCAAACCCTAATAAGATTCCTCTTCCTAAGGGATTGTTACATAAACAGCATTTGATCACTGAGCATTGATTATGCTGCTCATTCAGGATTGTTCCATGTTCCACGAACTCTAACTGCTCAATTTATACATGGCACTTGTAGGGGATGATTCAACCAAAATACAAAGGGCTGAAAGTATAAAACAATCAAAAGCCCTCTTTTCCCAGAGGTAGCCCTCTTGGGGCAAGAGATAAGTATCTCATTTGGACAGGTGGTGTGAGCTGGGGCCTAACTCTAACTTGTTCTCAAGCCATTTTGGCACTTTGTCATGACCAGGGTCTCTGAGGTGGGTTAAAATACTTTTCTGTGCTATTCAGCCAGAGATAGCTTTTGTGACCACTGTTGCTTGAAAACTGAGTCTGTGTATTTCTTACCAGTGCAAAACAACATAGGACTATTCTCTAGATGAGAATCTACAACTTTAAGTTACATCTCATGTTCTGTGTGAATTTAACTTAGAGTCATGTAAAAGAATTAGAAGTAAAAAGTTTACCCTTTGGAGAGCTCTATTGGGTAAAGCCTCAGATATCCACATAAAAATACTCACCTATTCATGCACAGGACAAACAGCTGCTATTTGAAGCATAAATAAACCCAAAGTAAAACATCAGGTACTGTATACCCATTTCAGGAGTGGCTTAGGGGTCTCTGGGGCTCTCGTTTTAAGAATGCCAGGTAAGCATTTTGCTCAGTTGTTAGGAAAACACTTAGGTGGATTAAGCCACTAGGGTTCACTTCATAAATTACTTTTTCTTGTACTCAAGACTCTGCTTGAATTAGCTTGAGATGCTATAGCTGCTTCAAGGGTAAGTGTTTGACCATTAACCCAAAGGCAATGTGATTATTGAATGAGACTAAATATTATGTGGCTCGTCAAATTCACTTTAGACCTTTGAGGATCAGTTCAATAAAATACAAAACCCATAACCAAGGTTTTAAACCAGAGGTCAACATACGACAGCCTGTATCCCACAGGCCAAGTCCAGCCTGCTGCTGGTTTTTGTAAATAAAGATTTATTGGAACATACAGCTACACTCACTCATTTCATATTGTCTGTGGCTGTTTTCATAGTAACAGCAGACGTGAGTACTTGTGACAGAGACTGTGTGGCTCACAAAGCCTAAAATATTTACTATCTGTACATTTAGAGAAAAAGAATGCTGATCTCCATTTTACACTAAAACACAGAGTTCGGCGGGAATCTTATTTTAAATGTGTTTTTCTTCGGGAGTTTTAGTTACCTATTAAAATTAAGGTTCAGGTGATTTGGCAACTAAATACAAGAGATACCCCTTTTTCATGAATGACGTCTATGTATTTTATGGATGTAAAGGGAAATTTTTTTTAAAAATGAGAAAAAAAGAGAGAGATAAATGTAAAACTAAAGGCCATTTCTCTGTTTAACATCATAATAAAATTTCCATCCATGAAATGAACCAAACTTATACTTAGATTCTCTCTGTATACCAAACAATTATTTGAGGGATATTGTTATATCTGAACAAAACGGTACCCAAATTGATCAAGACATAAAAAGTACACAAATGAAACTAACACACAAGCAGTTCGTCTTTAAGGAGTGTTACGGTCGCCATCTTCGTAAAGCCAGCCCCAAACTGCAACCATAACAAGCTGTCGTCACAAAGGCAAAAATCTAAGAAAGAAGAAACAAAAATTCTTATCAGATTTATAACACTGACTTTAAGAAATCATTTGTCCAAAGGAACAACTGTCTGAAAACTGATCAGCCTCCTTAAAGATACTTCAACACTTAAGAAAACTAAATCACTAAGATGATTTAGATTCATCTTTTTTTTTTTTTCTTGGATGACTTTAGCCCCTCATACCATTAACCCCTTCTTTTAAACATTCTAGCCCCTAATAATGGGATATCATTTGTGGACAGCCTTGGGTTGAGCTTTTGTTCACACACTGGACTCACTTGTTAGGCACTGGTGAGACCCCTAACATGGTGCATATTCAAAACTTCATGATGAGATGTCTACCTGCACAGTGATCTCACAGCCACACACAGTGCAGCTCTCAGGGCCCGAGGATGGAGCAGATTATTTCTGTGACAATGGAAGTGACTGTAGAGCTAAACAGAGAAAACCCACAGGAATGAATCATCAGGTTGGCGTGGGAGATAGTTCTCAAATGTGCATGAGTTCTGAATTACTGTCCTTCGTATTCAAAAAGGATTTTTTTAGCATCAACTATGAATGCATCGGTACATTTGGTACATACAGACAAGTAACAGGCATTGTCCTCACCCTTCTGGGGTTTATAATCCACAGAAAACTCCCCAAACCATTAAATATGTTAAAACATTATGATGTAGCACAGGAATCCTTTTTCCAGGAAACCAGAGCTCTGAGAAGGAATATCAGATCCACGTACGAAACATTTTTACAGTGTAATTACCATGCTGCTACTTTCCCCACCCTTCTTCCGCTGGTTGTCTCTCAGATACAGCTCTCTTTTTTAAGGAAACTTTCCTAGCGTACAGTTGCTTTCCAATGCTGTGTTAGTTTCTAGCGCACAGCAAAGTGAATCAGGAATACATTCACATACATATCTTACATCTCTCATCTAGACATTTCTTTTCTGTTGAAAGAGAAAGACCACTTTATTTTAAAGTACAAATGTGAATATTTACTTAGAACATGAAAAGAAATCACAACCGCCATGAATTCTGAAAAGCTGACAAATGTCACAAATATTCCAAATCGAAAACAACTTTGTTTTACTATCTGCCTGATAACATCTTACTTCTGAGGACCCACTTTCTTTGCTATCCTTTCACAAGACTATTTCAGAAGACAATAGCATGAGAGAGATTTTGTAATCTTGGATAAAATCCACTGTTTCTTCTTTGATGATTGATTAAAATTTGTTTTGTTTTGTTTCGATAACAACAAAAGTTTCTCTCGGTTTTATACGTATTTGTAGTAACATGAAAACTGTGCAGGTTTGTCAAATTTGAGAAACTCTCTATCATATTTCATACATGATTTATAAAATTTCAGGATATTTCAAAATTTCTTGAGGAATGATGCTCTTAAACCATAAATCTCAAAGTGTAAATCTTACCGCACTTTGAGTTGCTCATGTGTAGTTACAATTGCCCTCCATGTCTTCCTTGTACTGGCAGATGATGAAATTCACATTACCCCCATTGAATTCTGGGGGCCTTTATGCAAGTGGTTCCCTTAGTTCTATTTATAATACTGCTCTAATGTTTGCACGGAATTTCTGATAAGTTCCATCTCAAATGATTCTCATAAAAAAAAAAAGCCTGGTGCATTTTTTATTTTATGTCACGTATACAACTGCCAGGAGGGAGTTTCTGTTTTGACCAGGAGTCCACTTACATTTTTGTGCATCAGTTGATCTGATCTGCAAGGTGCTTCCCCTTGTTGTGAGTCAGTTCATCAGCTCAGTGGATTTCCCTCACCACTCTGGGCTGACTGGTCCCTGCATGAATGACTACTTTTGATATCTATTACTAGTGAAAAGGAGTTCTCTCTAAGGCAGAGGTCACCAACCTCCAGGATCTAATGCCTGATGATCTGAGGTGGAACCGATGAGAACAGAAATAACAGAAATAAAGTGCACAGTAAATGCACCACGAATGTGATGTGCTTGAATCATCCTGAGACCATCCCCTGCACCCCTGGGCCGTGAAAACACTGTCTTCCACAGAACTAGTCCCTGGTGCCAGAAAGGCTGGATGGAGACTGCTGCTCTAAGGTATACTGAAATGAAAAGTGAGGGACTCAGTAGAACATCACAAATGAATAGCTCATGCACTTAAGTGTTATTAAAACTCAGAAACTAAAGATTTACGTGTATGGGTAAAATGGGGGTTAATGCAGAACTTAAAGCATGGAGAAGTTTACTAAGGCAGCTTCACTTAGGCAGAAAAAGGGAAGGACAAATCTGTGTCTGTGACAAAGACCACGTCTGAAGCTACATGGAGTAGAAAGCACAATTAATTCTTTGCACAATGTAGACTTTGTTGCGCAAGGCCAACCACTAGCACTCATGTAGGTACGGTCTTATATAAATGTCAACCTCCTGGTGCTTCAGTTTCATCATCCACAGCACTGGGGTAATGACAGTACTTGGCTTGGTTCATAAGGTTAACTGTACAGATAAACAGCTATTATATGTTTAATGCTGCTGGCTATTATTAAAGAAAACTACTGTTGCCAGAGGAGTTTCTTAGAGACCTTGATGGGGGAGGGGAAGCGTGGGTAAACCGTGTTCACCCCACACTTACTGTGGCTGCCACGTTTATGTTATACTGGTTATCACTCAGGAGTGGCTGCACGGTCATGGTTCTATTGCAGCGTAGGTCGTGCAGCGACGTGGTGGCTGCCTCCAGCAAAAAGGCTCCAAAGTAGAATACGAAGACTGTAAAATGGTAAGCGAAGTCCTGAAACAGGATGGAAAAGAGAGTCATCTGCCAGTAAAGACAATAAGCTTTTCCAAGAGTTTCTTATTTCGAACCAAGTTTAGGTTCAGGAAAAACAGAACCTTTAATCAAACAGTCTTTAACCACATTGGCCATTTCTTTTGGCTCCCTTAGCAATGTCAAGCTGTTAGAATCCCAAGGAAAATCAACCAACTCGTTGTAATTGGCACAGTGGCAAACCTTCGGATAGACTGAATTTTATAAAATACATAATTCAGTTTAGATAAGGCACCACAGAATTCCTGTCCTTAAAATTCAAGTAAAACAGCATTTACATTATATCTTGTTAGAGTAATTATATAACTATATATAATAACATACACAAATTTCATAATTAAGTTTTTATTTTTGAGCAGTTTTTATTTTTATTCATTAGATTGCCGTTCCATACACTGAAAGATATAGAATATCTATGAAATCATTGAATTCAATACCATATCTCTAGACATTTTAAAAAGCAAAATAAATATATACTTCTACAAAAAGTAGAGGAAGTTTTCATGCAAAACTCAACAGTTATTAAGTTATTTTATCTGTCACTGGCATTAATGTGACACATAACTATTAAAATTCCCATTGTCTAACCTGACTCAATGTACCATCAACACACTGCTGGGTATTTTTGTTAACAATTTCTATAGCAGGCACTTCACATTTATTATTAATCACCCTTACAACCACCATTTATTATTTCCATTTAACAAACAAGGAATTTCCTCTTCTTTTTTTGGTGAAGTGATGAAATGACTGTCCCAAAGCCCCACAAAGCTGAACTTCTGAAGGGAGACCTCAAACCTACACCAGTCTGTCTGATTCCAAAGTCCATTTGCTTTCTTTTCTATCAAACTGTTCTTGATACAACTATAGTACAAAAAAAAAAAAAGGAACACTGCATGGCTTTTATGTAAATGCCCATTCAGCAAGCAAAACTGTCCAGAGAAATTGTTTTTATTCTCCCTAGAATAATAAGGATGAAGTTAACTAACTAGGAGTGAGAATAACCAAAGTACAATGGTAAAAATGCTTTCTACTTAACACTTCTCATTTATAAATTGACCCACCAGTGCCTTCAAAAGATGTAAGAAAAAAGTTATATAATATACTAGCCACATGTCTAATCTATAGGAGAAATGCTTAAACATTTACATGTGCTTAGTCAATAAATGTTCACTGATGAAGGTCAAAATCCAATGTCACTACTTTGAGAGAGAAAATGCAATAGTTGGGTCTTACTTAAGGTAGTAATGAAGACTGAGAGAAAAATACATTTCAGACCATTCAGACTCATCTAATTTACCAAAGGGGACTCTCAGGAATAGCTCATTTCATCCCAAAAGGAATGGGAAGAGTTGGATGACATGGCCTGAAACTCTTGGGATGATGTGGTCTTTGCCTTCTTTGCCAGCCTCATCTGATGTCACCATCTTTCCCCTTTGAACATCAGCCATGCTGGTCTCATTTTGGTCCCAAGGAATCACTCTGTACCTCAAGATTGATACTCTTTACACGTGGCAATCTCTCTGACTGAGTCTTCCCACAACCAATGACCACGTGCCCCTACCCTCCAGCCCTCTACACACACACACACACACACACACACACACACACACACACACACACACCCTCCAGCCCTCTACACACACACACACACACACACACACACACACACACACACACACACACACACACACACACCACTGTTCCATTCCTGCCTAATTTTGCCTCCTCCCTCCTTGGGCTTCCCTGATGGCTCAGCAAGTAAAGAATCCACCTGCAATGTAGGAGGCACAGATTCATTCCCTGGGGTGGGAAGATCCCCTGGAGAAGGGCATGGTAACCCACTCCAGTATTCTTGTCTGGAAAATTCCATGAACAGAGGAGCCTGGCAGGAGTCCATGGGGTTGCAAATAGTCAGACACAACTAAGCACATGGCACATATACTCCTTTACAGGGGCATCAGAACCGAGTTGTGGCAAAGGCTTTCAGATCCAATCCTGTATCCTCCCCCAACATCTTTCATAGGTGTTACCATCCAATAAACTTCCTGCACGTTCAGCTGTGTATGGCTTGGGTCATACCATCCCATCCTTCATATTAGCCTTAGGGTCCCATGTACCGCAAAGTATGCGTTTCCCAGGTGGTGCTAAGGATAAAGAACCTGTCTGCCAATGCAGGAGACTTAAGAGACGTGGGTCCAATCCCTGGGTGGGGAAGATCCCCTGGAGAAGGAAATGGCAACCCATTCCAGGATTCTTGCTTAGAGAATCCCATGGACAGAGGAGCCTAGTGGGCTATAATCCATGGGGTCACAAAGAGCTGGACATGACTGAAGTGACTCAGCATAAAAGTACCCTAAAATGTAAGAGGAACTCATGGCAACAGTGGTGAGAAAATCACTATGTCAGCTCCCGGAGTTATAGAATCAGGCATGTCACCTGTATTGGGGAATTACACATCTTGGAAAAGCATCTCCTGGTGTCCCCCTGGGCCCTTGTAGGGAAGGAACACTTGATCTTGAGACAACAAAAGATAAAGTATCCAGAACTGCCCATTATGAATGATGTTCTCTCAAAGCCACTAACTCATAGTCACAACACTGCTTCTTCAGGTGGGAAGGGGACATCAGAGTTCAAACTGAGCTGGGCTAGTGGGCCTGAGTCTGTTGTGTGAGCAGGTGGCCCAGGCCCCCATGTCACCCACCAGAATGGGACTGCCCTCCTCCCTCAGCCCAAGCCTATAGCCACATAAGGGAGGAGATCCCCAGGGTCCAGATGAAGGGGAAGAAAAACACCTAAGCTTGTTTCTCATGATGGGCTGTCACAAGGCGAAAAGGGATAGCAGCTGTATTGAGTTCAGTTCAGTCACTCAGTCGTGTCCAACTCTTTGTGACCCCGCGAATCGCAGTAGGCCAGGCCTCCCTGTCCATCACCATCTCCCAGAGTCCACTCAAACTCATGTCCATCGAGTTGGTGATGCCATCCAGCCATCTCATCTTCTGTCGCCCCCTTCTCCTCCTGCTCCCAATCCCTCCCAGCATCAGAGTCTTTACCAATGAGTCAACTCTTTGCATAAGGTGGCCAAGGTACTGGAGTTCCAGCTTCAGCATCATTCCTTCCAAAGAACACCCAGGACTGATCTCCTCTAGAATGGACTGGTTGGATCTCCTTGCAGTCCAAGGGACTCTCAAGAGTTTTCTCCAACACCACAGTTCAAAAGCATCAATTCTTCAGCGCTCAGCCTTCTTCACAGTCCAACTCTTGCATCCATACATGACCACTGGAAAAACCATAGCCTTGACTAGACGGACCTTTGTTGGCAAAGTAATGTCTCTGCTTTTCAATATGCTATCTAGGTTGGACATAACTTTTCTTCCAAGGAGTAGGCGTCTTTTAATTTCATGACTGCAATCACCATCTGCAGTGATTTTGGAGCCCAAAAAAATAAAGTCTGACACTGTTTCCACTGTTTCCCCATCTATTTCCCATGAAGTGATGGGACCAGATGCCATGATCTTTGTTTTCTGAATGTTGAGCTTTAAGCCAACTTTTTCACTCTCCACTTTCACCTTCATCAAGAGGCTTTTTAGTTCCTCTTCACTTTCTGCCATAAGGGTGGTGTCATCTGCATATCTGAGGTTATTGATATTTCTCCCGGCAATCTTGATTCTAGCTTGTGCTTCCACCAGTCCAGCGTTTCTCATGATGTACTCTGCATATAAGTTAAATAAGCAGGGTGACAATATGCTTTAGAGACACGTTAAGAGCTGGCTGTGGAAGAGCAGTTAGGGAACGTCTTCCTAATGGATGGAACTCTGAGTGGTGCAGCACGTCATACACTTTGTTAAGAAAGCAAAGTGGCCCAACGTGAGAACCCACAGAGACTCATCCGCAGTGGGGAAAGGTCTGGCAAGCTGGTCAGGGCCCTGGAAAATAAAAGTTCAGAGACAAGGAAGAATGGAGCAGCGAGATGGACATACGGGATTAAGCATGAAATGTGAAGTGTGACCTTTCTTTTATGTGGTCACATCCACTAGAAGCATCCATATGGAAGATGACCTGGCCATTTGATGCAACCAATTAAAAAGCAAGGGACATTACTTAGCCAACAAACATCCATCTAGTCAAAGCTATAGTTTTCTAGTAGTCACATATGGATGTGAGAGTTGGACTATAAAGAAAACTAAGTGCCAAAGATTTGATGCTTTTGAACTGTGGTGTTGGAGAAGACTTTTGAGAATCCCTTGGACTGTAAGGAGACCAAACCAGTCAATCCTCAAGGAAATTAGTCCTGAATATTCTTTGGAAGGACTGATGCTGAAACTGAAACTCCCATACTGATGGGAAGAACCGACTCCTTAGAAAAGACCCTGCTGGGGAAGACTGAAGGCAGGAGAAGGGGATGACAGAGAATGAGATGGTTGGATGCATCACCGACTCGATGGACATGAGCTTGAACAAGCTCAAGGAATTGGTGATGGAGTCCTAGTGTGCTGCAGTCCATGGGATAGCAAAGAGTTGGATACAACTGAGCGACTGAACTCACTGATCTGGTTCCTGGCATTTTGGGTACATGAACAGAGTGGCCATGGCTGGGGAGGCGCGTCTATGTCATGGCCCAATAGTGCGGACTCCCAACAGCCAAAGCTGACAAGCCTCTTATCCGTATACTTCAGAAGCCAGAAAGAATGAAAACCACAATCACAGAAAACTAACCAAACTGATCACAAGGATCACAGCCTTGTCTAACTCAATGAAACTACGAGCCATGCCATGTAGGGCCACTCAAGACAGATGGGTCACAGTGGAGAGTTCTGACAAAACGTGGTCCACTGGAGAAGGGAATGGAACACCACTTTAGCATTCTTTCCTTGAGAACCCCATGAACAGTATGAAAAGCTGACCTACCTCTTGCCTTTTCTGAATGTTGAATGTGCCAGCAACAGAGACTGATTCTGAGACCCTGACATGGTGCTTTTCTCACCTGGTATCAAACTGATGAAACTCAGTTCCCATCTTCCTGGGAGGCATAAAGTTTCATTCTCACAAAATGGACACTCACTGTGAGTATGGATTTGCTTTTCCTCTCTGCAGAACCTCTGCCACTACCACTGTCCAGGGACTTACAGAATATGCCTGATTTATCAGCATCCACTCAATACATCTGACCAAGGGATTAACTTCTCAGCAGAGGATGAGTGGGAATGGGCCCACAACCCTGAGTTGTATCCTATCCTGCACCATCTAGGACCCGCTGGCCTGACAGCATGCTGGGATGGCTGGCTGAAGGCACAGCCTGGAGGAACCACCCTGTGAGGATGTGTGGCCATACTTCAGGATGCAGTAGATACAATGAAGAAGAGTTTTCAACATGGCATCGTATCCCCACTGGAAGAGTGGGAACCAAGGGTGGAAGGAGTTTCTCCTCTTACCATCGTCACTCCCAGTGATCTCGTGAAAGACTTTTTTAACTGCTGTCCCTGCACTCTGGACTCTGCATGATCAGAGGTCCCACCCCGAGGGGTGTACTCTTGCTAGAGGATCCAGCAAGCAGCCCATTGACTGTGAGCTATGACTGCTACCTGTGTGCTTTGGTTCTTTGTGCTCAGGGGTCAAAAGGTGAGAGAGGAGGGGTCACCATCTTGACAAGAGTAGGTGTGGCTGCTGATACCCAGGAGGGCGGGAAGGAGTCTGTGTGGAACTTGGGCGCTCTACTCAGGGTCCTATTAGAACCCTCTTGCCCAAGTGTGAGTAAAATGGAGCAACACTGGCCTGAAAAGGATATAGTTACCAGAGGGGTTACAGTCCTTCAGGCAGAAGGGATTGGATTATACCACCAGGTAAACCGCAGAGACCAGCAGATGTGAAGTGGTGAGCAAGAGGAGTTTAAAATGGTCAACAGAGCCGGGGAGGTGACCGAGACCAGTTGTGGCTCTGAGACCAACTCAGTCAGAGGGGCTGCAGTTTGTCTCTGTAGCCTCTCTAAGTTCTGCTTCAGGAAGAGAGGTACACTGGGACCTTGGAGGAGCAACGCCCCACACATATATGGTGGAGTGGATCCACGGGCTGCAAGAAGTCTGGGGCATCTTCAGATGCACGTGTGTCCCTTCTAGACATAGCCTGATGTTCCACTGTGAGGACCATAGTCAGCTGACAGCTTTGGCTTCAGTGGATTTGGGATCTACTGCTGAGACTGGGCTAAGCCCATGTTCTTTGGCAGCCCACAGCCAGTGATGGTGCAGCGTGGACACTGACACCTGGCCACTTTCACCCAACACAAGAGTCTGAAAGGGAAGGCTGTGCTCTGAAGCTTCACACTAGGCTGGCGAGGACTTGGTCACACTCTAAGACTTCTTTGCTTTATCTTACTTCCTTCTTTTAAAGGTGTTGCCTCCTCCCCTTTCCCTCAAAAAACAAAACAAAACAAAACAAAACCCACACAAAAAAACTCTTGTACTTCAAAATCCATCTTAGAATCCATGTCCCGGTGGCCTGGAGATGACATATATATATATATATATATATATATATGCACTATTCTCATTCCCTTTTTGGCCATTAACATAATTATAATTATTGCATCAGGCTTCCAGGTGGCTCAGTGGTAAAGACTCCGCTTGCCAATGCAAGAGATGCAGGTTTGATCCCTGGATTGGGAAGATCCCCTGGAGAAGGGATAGGCTACCCACTCTAGTATTCTTGGGCTTCCCTGGTGGCTCAGCTGGTAAAGAATCCTCCTGCAATGCAGGAAACCAGGGTTCGATCCCTGGGTTGGGAAGATTCCTTGGAGAAGGGAAAGGCTACCCACTCCAGTATTCTGGCCTGGAGAGGTCCATGGACTGTAGAGTCCCTAGGGTCACAAAGAGTTGGACACTGCTGAGTGACTTTCATTTTCCAGTATTATAGCCAGGAAAATTTCATGGACAGAGGAGCCTGGCAGGCTGCAGGCTGCTGCTGCTGCTAAGTCGCTTCAGTCGTGTCCGACTCTGTGTGACCCCATAGACGGCAGCCCACTAGGCTCCTCTGTCCCTGGGATTCTCCAGGCAAGAATACTGGAGTGGGTTGCCATTTCCTTCTCCAATGCATGAAAGTGAAAAGTGAAAGTGAAGTTGCTCAGTCGTGCCCGACTCTTAGCGACCCCATGGACTGGAGCCTACCATGGACTGGAGCCTACCAGGCTCCTCTGTCCATGGGATTTTCCAGGCTGCAGTCCATGGGGTTGCAAAAGAGTTGGATGTGACTGAGCAACTGAGTACAGATACAATTCTTGCATCAGTTGTATAATCATTTCCTCACTGCTACTGTCCACTCCAACAAACTCTCTGAGAGCCACTCCCAGTCCTATCTTGTTCCCCATATTTCAAGAGACTTAGGAAGGATCAGGTACATCCTAGGTGCTCAGTATATCTCCCTCCACCCTTGCCTGGAGAGCCACACCTGTGTTTATATTTGGCCACTCTGGATATCTTATTCCAGTTCCTGCTCTGTGTGGGATGTGTGCACGAAGGTCTTCCACAATTTCACTCATTGTTTTGGACAATGAATGTTATTTATTCTAAGCCAGAGGGTCTCAAAAGTGAGTGTGCATCAGAAGCACTTGAAAAGTTTGTTAAAACACAGACTACTGGGCCCCAACCCCAGAATTTCTGACTTAGATGTCTGGGTGGAACCTGAGAATCTGCATTCCTAATACGTTCCCAGGTGATGACAGTGCTGTGGGGCAGGGACCACCCTTTGAGGACCACGTGCCTGAAGCCTTGGCACTCCTCTGTTAGCGGAGGAGCCCATCCCCTTTCTGAGTTTTCTTCACATACTTTTGCTTCTCTGCCAATCTTCCCAACACTCACACACCATAAAATGTAGCTCATCTGCCTTCACCACCAGTAAACTCAGGCTCAGCTACAGCCTGAATCTTTTCAGCAGCAAGTTATTCTCTCCTACAATCTTATCTCCAGACCATGTTTTGCTTCTTGGCTCAGGATCAAACTTTCACTAACTATTAAAAAAGAAAAAACTACACTGTATATAGAGGGATCTTCTTTTACACAATGGCAGCATGAAAAAAGGATAATAGTCACTCTGAGCTTTAATTTCCTCATTTGTAAAAATGAGGACAATGCTAGTTTCCCATAAGGTCAAACAGGCAAATGAATGTGACAACAGAAAACAAAGCTCAGGACACTTTAAGACATCAAGTGATTTCCACACTAGGCAAATGATCATGTGTGTGCCAGCTACATATTGAGGAATAAAGGGAAACCCCTTTAAAATTGTACAGGACCTTTTTTGGGGGGGATATCTTTTATTTCTCTAACATACATCTTTCCTTACCACTCCACCTCTCAAAAAAGGGAAAATAAATGTGATATCTCTTGTTTAAAGCTAGGTGAAATGACACCACCCTTATGGCAGAAACTGAAGAGGAACTAAAGAGCCTCTTGATGAAAGTGAAAGAGGAGAGAGAAAAAGCTGGCTTAAAACTCAACATTCAGAAAACTAAGACCATGGCATCTGGTCCCATCACTTCACGACAAATAGATGGGGAAACAATGGAAACAGTGAGAGACTTTGTTTTCTTGGGCTCCAAAATCACGGCAGATGGTGACTGCAGCCATGAAATTAAAAGATATTTGCTCCTTGGAAGAAAAGCTATGACCAACTTAGACAGCATGTTACAAAGCAGAGACATTACTTTACAAACAAAGGTCCGTCTAGTTGAAGCCATGGTTTTTCCAGTGGTCATGTATGGATGTGAGAGTTGGACTAGAAAGAAAGCTGAGCACCGAAGAATTGATGTTTTTGAACTGTGGTGTTGGAGAAGACTCTGGAGAGTCCCTTGGACTGCAAGGAGATCCAACCAGTCAATCCTCCAGGAAATCAGTCCTGAATATTCATTGGGAGGACTGATGCTGAAGTTCCAATATTTTGGCTAAATGATGTGAAGAACTGACTCCTTGGAAAAAACCCTGATGCTGGGAAGGATTGAAGGCAGGAGGAGAAGGGGATGACAGAGGATGAGATGGCTGGATGGCATCACCAACTTGATGGACATGAGTTTGAGCAAGTCCCTGTGGACTGCACACCAGGACAAGGAAGCCTGGTGTGCAGTCCACAGGGTTGCAAAGAGTCGGACATGACTGAGCGACTGATCTGAACTGAACTGAAATGGTATTATTACTTCTCCATCAAATACAATAAGAAAAACCATCTCAAAATTAAAATCTGCTTCTTTCCCCAAGTTAGAAGGGGGCAAGTTATTAGCACTTACTATATGTTTTTGTGTGTGTGTGTGTGTATGTGTGTGTTCTCTGTCCTGTCTGACTCTTTGTGACCCCGTGGACTGTAGCCTGCCAGGCTCCTTTGTCCATGGGCTTTTCCAGGCAGGAATACTGGAATGGATTGAAACTTCCTCCCAGAGATCTTCCTGACTCAGGGATTGAACCTGCATCTCCTGCATTGGCAGGCAGATTCTTTACCACTGGCACCACCTGGGAAGCCCAACATATGTTATCACATAGGATATTTTTATTTCACCATTTATACCAACACTAGAAAAAATACTGAGAAAAAAAGTCATGACTGAAGACATCAGTCATGAATGCTAATTAAATCTCGTATCAGTAAAAACTAGAAGCTATACATATTGTAGGTAACATCCCACAATGAACAGTTCTAGAAAATAATTTATCAAAATGCATTCCTACTTCCTTCATGCATGGCATACAGGTGACAGACATTAAACAATTATCATGGGGGGAACCAATAATTTTTTAAGCAATTAATGTTTAACAACTCCAGAAGGCAGCAATTAAAAATTGTTACCATCTGGTGACAACTGCATGATACGCATGGCTCAAAAATTCTCCTGGCTGAGTGTACAAAATAAATTACAAAACCTATCAAAAGCAACCATGTGGTCAGAAATGACTAAGAATGCAGAAAATCACAAAAGAAGGGGGAAAGGGTGCCCTTTCTAAATACTATGTAAGCATATAAGCAAATTTCTTGAAGGCAAGAGTTGGCTTTTTGAAACTATACCCACTATATGACAAGACAGTACTAATAAGCTCCATAAAGTGTACTGTGTGTTGCTGTCCCCAGCTTTCTCTCAGTAAAAGTGGACTACTCTAACTAAAAACCCATAGGATGAACTCTGCAGGTGACCTATGGAACAGACTGGTCATTTCAACTGCTCCTTTAATGAAGTGGGCATAATAAAAAAAAAAAAAACATGCTTTATTGTATGAACACCAGATACAATGCAACAAAAACTGTGAAGAAATACAAGTTTAGAAAACCTAATTAAACCTAATAAATTTAGAAAAAATATTAATGCTTGGGCTCAATACCAAAAATAAGGCTCAATATGAGCAAAAGAGAAAAAGAGGATATGAACGTACATCTAATAAAACCAGGAGTGATATTAGAAACATATTTTAACAATTGGTAAGACATGTGCCTCAACCAGTTAGAGAGAATGCTGAGCATTGCAGGATCCTGGAGACTCACTACTTTTCCAAATATTGACTCATTACTTGCAGGGCTATTAGGAGGTCCAGGAAGGTCCCAAAGAAAGGGTCAGGTTATGGGGATTAGGAAGAGGCAGTAGGTTGGGGCAAAATCTATATATTAATTTAGTACCAAAGTACCAGTAGAGCTGTTCTGCTGGTACATACTGGCCAAGTACTATCTTCAAGTCTGATATTAAAAGAGCTTGGTAGCACTCTCCAACATGAAGGATTGACTGATTCATTCATATGTTATTGAAAGAAAGTCAGGCATTTAGAAAAAGGCAATAAGCATCTATAATATTTATAACTTAAATGGGGATTTTTGATCTTCATCACTTGAACAATAATTAGAAATCTTTTCTCATCATTAATGAGAATCAAGGCAAACATGAGAAATACATTGTGTCAGCAACCTAAGAAATAGGACTTCGTAAGTTTCAAACTGCAAGCCTCAACACATTTAAGGAGTTCGATGATTTACTGATCACTTACTATAAATCAGACACAAAGCTGAACGCTTAACAATACATGGATTCCATTGTTTCTTAACAACATCTGGTGAGGCTGGTATTATTATTATCATTTTACAGAGGAAGAAATGAGGCTCAGTATTTTGCCCAAGGCTACTTGGTTAGTAAGCAGACCCAACTAATCTCAAAGCCTGGGCAGGATTATAACCAGTGCACTACACGTCCTCCTTAGCTGGCCCTGGCTGACTGAATGGGCAGTCACATTTGCTAGACTTCACTGCTGATAACATCTGAGATGATGCTCCTCAGTATGGTCTATAAATAAGTCAAGAACAGATATTTTTTCTTGATGCTGAATAAAACACTACCACACATAAAAGAAAATATAAAGCCTGACTGAAGGTCTGATTTAAGTTTCTAACTGCCAAAGTGTGAAAGAACCTAGCGGGGGTTCTTCATGAACCTTATTAAACTGATCACCGATGGACTGCCTTTCATGCTCCACTGGGCCATGGACAGATAACCCCAGAGAATGAATGACCACAAGCATGAAAGAGATTTGACTACATGATACGAGAAAAAGGAAATGTAAGTTGACCCAATATAATGGTATCGTAATTTTTAAAATGGTGTCAATTGCAAATTCATTTCTTAAAATGTATCTACTCTTGCTAATCTAGGACAGACATTGAAAATAAATGTAAAATATCCCCTTGACTTTTCTAAGTTATCTGAAGAGTAGAATACAGAGCTACTTGTTTTCTGAAAAGAATATATGTATTTGGTATCTGAAGCAGGAATCAATGGAAAACTTTAAGATATATGGCACAGCATCCATCTCCCAAATGCATCTGTTCAATAGTTCAATAACTGTAATGTGATTCATTTGTTGTGTGAAATAAAATCGTCTTTGCATAAAGGTCATCTAACTCATAAGGGAGTAACAGAGAGATGGTTGAGGTATGTCAACGCTGGAATTGCACAAACTGGGACCCTGCTGTCCAGTTGGGCCGGCCGCATGGCAACACAGCAGCCGCTGTGCTCTGACCTCTTCTCTCCCATTAGAGGCAATGGATAGAACCAGAGATCTGGCATCTCAGGACAAAACAAGATACTCATAAGTTTCTCGCATTTTCCAGAAAGAGACATAAAGATCCCTTACCAGGAAATTCCAATTGGCATTAATCTGAGTCACCACGCCAGAGAGGAACACGCCCAGGAAGAGAAGGGAACAGACGAAAGCTGTCACAGACACGAACATGACCCATCCTTGCAACAGAGGTAGAGGAACATTGGAGGAGGCGACTAGGATCCACACGAGTCCTCCGAACACCTGCAGGGGAAAAGAAACACAGTGACAGACTTGGGCACAGAACTGGACATGCCTGCATCAGGCTTCCTCGCTGTCTTAGCTCCTCCCCAGACCCCTGCATGTGTTCCTGCAACCCCGCCAGTGACTTGTCTCCATCATTACTGGAGATGCCTTCTCTCAGCTGCAAGCAAGAGCTTCTGCTCTGAGGCCTGATCCGACTCCACACCTATTTCTGAACCCGCCTTTCTGCTGGACTCTTGTCCTCAGTCTATGACCAGGTTCAGCATGCTTTCACCATCTAAAAGTGTTTTCCTTTAAAAGAATTTGAAAAAGAATAAATATATGTATGTGTATTATATAACTGAATGACTTCGCTATACACTGAAACACAACATTGTTAATCAACTATGCTCAAAAAAAAAAAAAAATTAAGCATTTTCCTTTGGCTTTGCTGCCTCTCTAGTTTCCTCTCTAAGAATTTCTTTTCAATTCACCGTTTTTACAAATCTATCTCTCCACCTCCTCTCCTTATTACCATCTACTGGCTTCTGCTCTCGCCACTTTCTCGGAGAGTCTATTAGCAAAGATCAGCCATAAATTTCCAACCTGTCACTTCTCATGGCCATGCTTCAGTCCTTATCATGACCTATTCACATAGGTGAGATTTGCCAATACGTGGTGACTCAGATGGTAAAGAACCTGCCTACAATGCAGGAGACCTGGGTTTGATCCCTGGGTTGGGAAGATCCCCTGGGAGGGAACAGCTACCCACTACAATATTCCTGCCTGGAGAATTCCATGGACAGAGGAGCCTGGTGGGCTATAGTCAGTCCATAGCGTCACAAAGAGTTGGACATGACTGAACGACTAATGCTAACTGAATAGCTGTAGTACTGTACATGATTGGAGAAGGAAACGACAACCCACTCCAGTATTCTTGCCTGAAGAATCCCATGGACAGAGAAGCCTGGCAGGCTACAGTCCATGGGGTCAAAAGAGTTGGACACGACTCAGCAACTAAACCACCACCGCTGTACATGATAGAAAACGATGAAATCTTATGTGTTGGACATAATAAGTACTTTAGGTATTTCTACACCTAATATTCAATAAATACCTATGTCTGGCACTGTGTTGGGTGAAAGGCATAAAACGGTAAACAATGGTCTCAGCCATCACAGAGGTCATAGTGTCTTATAGTAAAGGAAATTAAGTAAGTCTCTCAAATGCTGCTTCATGTGTGGCACAATTGGGCAAATGCTGGGTGCTAAATCCAGATGTGAAAGTCAGAAAACACTGCCTAAAAGCAACAACTCAAAGGACAGTGCAAGGGAGAAGGGCAGAGGGCAGAGGGTTTCAGGGCAGGAGGTAAACCTTGACATGATTTGGGGCAGGGGGGCAGAGGGGCTGAGAAACAGCCTGGCAGAGCTGAAAGGCAGAGCTCCGGGTGATGGAGCAGCAGGCTGGGACGTGACAGCAAAAGAACGGATGAAGAAAATACGCAGATTTATGGCTGGGGCAGGTAGCAGTGAGTGAGAAAACAGAGGAGGAGGAGGAGTTAGCAGGTGAAGACAGTTTTATGAATCTGACAGCAACAGTCTCCTCCATGCTACCACCAAAGAGATAAAGACTAGGGACTCTCCTAGTGGTCCAGTGGTTAAAACACCTCCCTGGTTGGGGACCTAAGATCCCACATGTCATGCAGCCAACAAAAAGAGAGAGTGTGAGATAAAGGCTACACATCCTTTACAGGGTGTTCCAGGCCCTTTATGAGCTAACCTGTCTTTTCCATACTTGTCTCTTGCCACTAAGCCCCTCACATCTTACATTATAGAAAAAGAAATGTACAGTCCAGAGACAAAGCTCTTTCACAGTTGAGTGGCCTGACTTATCTTGGCCCAGAATATTGTTCCTTCCCTATGTGTTTCTGAGAAACTCCCATGCATAGCTCACCATGGATAGCACATCAACCAGAAGGCCTTTCCTGAGTTCCATCCCACACTCAGGCCATCTTCCAGCCCTCTGGGCAAACTCCCTATTGTGGATTTGTTACATGGATGAGAAACATGTATTAATAATTAATGCCCCTGGCTTTCAGACCAACTTAACTACTAGACCTTCTTGGCAGCAGGCTGTCTTATATGCCTCTGTATCTAGTATCATTTATTTATCTACAAGTTAATTCTTGCCTAACTCTCGGTCAGGCATTGTGTCATATCTGGCAATGAAAACCTAGGTTATGGAAGTATCCTGGAGACACAAATAGGTAAGTGGGAATCAATCCCCAGCTCCACACACAATACCACAATATAGGTGACGTCATAGAAGCAGGTTATGTCTGGCGTATGGCAGGCTGTTAGATATTTGCTTCGTGAACAAACAAGCTCTTATTTCCCATGGGAGAACAAGCGGAGCACCAAGTATTAAAAAAACAATAATCATGTGTATCTTGCTAGATAATATCCAACTTGCTCATTAGAAGTTAAAAATACAAGTATTAATTCGTTTCTTAAAAAAAAAAAAAAAAGAGGCCCACACAATTCATTAGTACTTTGAAAAACATTTTGGAAAGCCTAAGTTATCACTTGAACAACAATAATGAAAGAGCCAGTCTAATAAATTGATAATAATGTTGTTATATCTCAAGTCCTAATTCCAAACGAAACATGAACAATCAACCCGGAAAGTTTTATGAAGTAAATCTAAGTCATGAATATTAATATATATTTTAAAATATATAACCATAACCTTAGTAGCTATGAAAGAAACAGTGTTCCTGGTAAAAGATTCTCTGCTCTTTCTTACTGTTTAATACATATTTGAAGGTGATAAGATCTTCCATTTTTTCTTTTTTCTCAGCCTCTTCTTCTTGGTACATTGTTCTTACTCTCCCCCCAACAAATAAGCAACATTATTTTAAATACTACTTAAGAAATATACATCACTACTGAATATCTATTAATTCAAGAATCATTTTTGAGACTCCAGGTGTCAAAATAAAGAATAATAAAGAACAACCTGCCACTGTCCATTGGGGACAAGCAGACTCAGAAGGATAAGCATCATTATACGATACAAATGTTATGATCACGTGACACCTCTAAAGAAGATGCTATATGATGTCTTGGAATTAAGCATAACATGTAATAAACCTGGACTGGACCTCAAACTGGCCAGCCTCAAATCTGCTGCCAAGCACTGTAGAAGGACACTGAGAAAAAAGGTGGAAAAAAAAAAGGCAAGGTTCTGTCTCCAGGAGCGCTCAATAAGGGAGAAATAGACACCATCAAATCTGATTCAGGAGCAGATTGTGGTGAGTGCTATAAAAAGAGCTCAACGCTGTGTGCTCCGGGAGATGGGGAGAGGGAAGAAGGAGCAGAAGGGGAAGAATGCAGAAGGCAGGCTGGGGAGGCAGGCCCTGAAGCAGGCTTTCAAGGCAGATGAGGGCTGTGACCAGGGATGCTAACGTGACACAGTAGAGATGAACTGTCCTTGTCAGACCCGAAACTACTGTCCTTCCCATACCTCAAAGGCTAGGAAAGGGAACTAAGTGTGTATATGAGAAGAGAACAGACTTGCGTTCCTGTCTGTGATGTGGGTATGGCTGGAAAGAGGGGAGGGGAGGCAGGAAGGTGTATGAATGCCTTCCCCTCTGCCCCCACAAATGGTTTTGCACGCATGCGCATGCACACACACCCACACTCTACATCCTCAGATCAGAGATTCTGTGAAACCCAGATTTAAGTCTTGCTCACTGCAGTAGACAGAGGATGGGCCAGAGAAGAGAATTAAGCCACTCTGGAGATCCACCTTTCTCGTTGCAAGACTGTCACATTGGTGAACAGGTCCATAGGGCCTTGACACAGTATTTCTCCTTACTCCACAATACACTACCTCTTCTTTTTGCCAAAAGCTACTTTTCTCCTGAGCATCCAAATCTGGCTCCAACTTTAAAAAAAACTGAGCCTTTACTAACATTACCAATGTTGAGTATATTCTCTTCACCTGATTCTAGGCATTCCTAAGTTCAGAATATTTACCAGCCACGTTAATTATCAGCATCCTTATTCAGAAGACGTGACTCTGGAGGAAGCTTTGTTTTTAGAAGTGAAAAGCAGAACACAAAAATGGTTAAAATCCGAGGGAGAACAGTCGATAACATCTTGCAGCAACTGGAGCATGCACGTGGCCTGAAGAAGCGGGGAATGCCAGTTCACTGGTGGTGTGTGTGCCTTGGATCTGAGTCCACTTCTGACCTCTTGTCTATTATGGCCTTCCACCACTCTCTGGTGTCCTAAAAAGTCTGATAATTACATACAAGACTCCTTAAGGCACCACCTTTTGAAATTTCTTCCAGGAATAAAGTCAGGGCTCATGACTTTGAATCTCAGCCCTGACAAGAAGACAATCCGACTTCCAGGTAATGCAAAAGTAAATAACCTCTTCAAGCAGGTATCGGTCTTCCCCTCTTACCCCTTGCCTCCTGAGCTCAAATTTAAGTGTACTTGGCATGCACCTTAAGTGCTCAAATACACCCCGAGTTGCAGTGACTAAGTTGCTACCCATTCCTAAACCCAGGGGTCTCCTTTGTGGCTTAGTGTATGCTCATCACTTCAGATTGGCTCCTACAGGCCAGAGGGTGTGACCTGGCTGAAGCCTTGCCATAAGAAAACCAGGCAAGCATTCATCCACACATCACACCAAACTGAACCCTCACAGTTGGAGCTAAAACATGTTTTCACTAGAAACTGTGGACAGACAAAAATACGTAACCCCACGGGAAACCATGGTCTTGAGTAACTGATAATTCTGGCTGCATGGATTACAGGCTTCTCAACTTGGTTCCTATTTGGATGGCCTTCCTATGTCCCCAAAGGATGCCTTTTGCAAACACCCTTTTTCTTTTCAAATGTCACTTATTTCCTAACAGCGTGCTTTTAAACATGCCCTCCGACAACTTAGCTAATAATTTCCAAACCACTTTGACACCTTCATCTTAGTATACTCTTATTATTCACTAAATAAACAGGCCAATTTCTATGCTGACCTATTTTCGGTCAATATTTGGAATGAGACCAGGAAAAGGTAAGTGAAGCTGAAGGTATGAAGGGCTGGTCAGACTGCCCCTAAGGAGAAACACTTCAATACTGTGAACTTTCTGTATGTAATGCATAACCCTCTCTTTCCAATTTCCCTACTATTTACATATTGGACATTTCATCACTTTATATCAGTGGAATGAAAAAACCAGAATGCCTAGAGGAAAAAAACGTCTCCCAACCTGGCTTACATATGAGGTTAAAGCTGATGAGGCTAAGAGAAATATGAGCTAGTATTTACCTAGCTCTTGTGTTCCAAGCACTGTTCTGAGGGTTTTATTTGTACCAACTTAAGCCTTACAAACACTGAGAGATAAGCACTATTATTATTCCCATTTTATAGATAAGCTATTCAAGATAGAGTCATTAATAACTTTCTCTAAATCATACAGTTAATAAATATTAGTCCTGGGATCTGAACTTATACTCTTAACATTATGCTATTCCAGCCCCCAAAAGTCTAATGTTTATTCCAGAGCAGAGTTTTTGTAATTTGGCCATGGATTGGCTTGGGGGAAAGGGCCAGACTGATTCTCCAAAATCATATCAAATTGTGTAGGTAAGTGCATATACATTTTTTCTGTATACAGTCTTCTGTATACAGTCATATATAGTCTTCAATGTCCATCAGAATCACAAAGGGGTTTGAGGCCCTCCAAAAGTTCAGAACACCTTATCTTCTTGATAATCTCTCCTATTTCAATGGATGCCGACCAATCGGGTTCCTGCACATGAAACAATATGGTTAAAGGACGTTTAACATGTTCAGACTATTTATCTTCTAGTGACTAGATCACCTATAACTCTGTTTTATATACAACATGTGTTCCAAAGAATGTTTTTAAGTGGAATATACTTCAGTCAACAGATACAATAACTGATAGATGTATTTACAAGGCAGCCCATAAAAGTGCAAAGTCATTCACGACATGACTGCAGTCCAGTGGAGATAGCACGGGGGAGACTCCTGTCAGCCTCTCCAAGCTCACCCTCTCCCCTGCGGTGCTCCTTTCCCTGCTGCTCTCTCTCTGCACTGCAGCCTCTGCCTTTCTTCCCCTGCATACAAAGAGGCCATCACACTGGTCCATGCTTCTGCCCAGCATGCTGCCTTGAGACTTTTTGTTGGATAACAAAACTCTGCTACCAAGTCTTAACAGAAAGACTTCCCTGAATGGTTGAAATCAGAGGCTCGCATGCATGTTTTGCCCACTGGATTGTGAGGTCAGAGTCGGCCACATTGCCTAAACATCTCTGTATGCTCAGAACCCAGGCCAGCACTTTATACTGAGGATGCTCAATTGCATTCTCTTTGAAATGAAGGAAACTCACCAGTGTGTTTAATAGATGGTTCTAGAGGACATTGCTCCAGAGGAGCAGCTTGAGACGCTGGGAACACACTGCTGTCTGGAGCTTGGCTCATTCCTTGGTACATGGTGGGTGTTCAAAAATAGGCATGAAGACTTGGGAAGCAGGAACATGTCCTTCTCAAATTTTAAGTTATTATTGGCAACACCCACAGCCTCGTACAAGATCTTAGGAGCCTAGGGTGGCAAGTTATGGGGAAGCTGGCACCTTTTGAAATCTAGCTCATGATACCTCTTTCAATCTTCTTTCTAATTCTTCATTTGAGCCCAAGATTTTATTCAGTTTACCTATTCTACTGCAATGGCCATGGGACGAGTGACCAAAGTAGTGCCTGTCTTGTGCCTTGCCCCATCTACCCTGGCTCCTCTCCATCAATCACCATCTGCCTTCTCACCATGCTGATTTCCATTCAAACTGTTCCTGGACTAGCCCTGGTACAGTTCTCAGAAGCAAACATTGTCAAGGTGTTTCGTTTGTTTTGTTTTTAATCGGGGAAAAAAAGGACAAATTCTGAGAAGCAACAAGAAATGACATCTACAGAAAAGACCTAATGCAAATGAGGATTTGCTATTTCAATTTACATTTGAAAGATTTAAAAATACATTTGACAGTGTCATCAAGAATTAGACTTTTTCCTTGTCCATCTGACCTAAACTTCCATTTTGGTTTCTCAAATAGCTGTTGCTGCTGCTGCTGCTGCTGCTAAGTCGCCCCAGTGGTGTCCGACTCTGTGCAACCCCATAGACGGCAGCCCACCAGGCTCCGCCGTCCCTGGGATTCTCCAGGTAAAAATACTGGAGTGGGTTGCCATTTACTAACCCTAAAATGGAAAGCCCATATTATAGGGAAGATGTATGTTCTGGCTCTTTTTTATTCTTATTTATAATTTCCCTTGATTTTTAAAATCTGTTTTTCATATGTTTATAGGTAGCAAGTTATCCTCCAGGTTAAAATGTTCATGCAGAAATACCAATGCTTTAGCATCAACAAGGACTGTACAAGTCATTGCCTCTTATCTTTCTTTTTATCCCCCTTCTTCTGAAAGCTATTACACAAAAGTTAGGAATGTCATCTCTGGTGACTATTCAAGGGCATGGCCCTTTTCATATAAAATAGGACACAGGAAAGTCAAGTAAACTATAAGCTCCTGAAGAAGAGTCATGACATTTTAGATGTTGGGCAATAATAAGTGCTGGAGAAGGTGTGGAGAAAAAGGAACACTCCTACCCTGTTGTTGGGAATGTAAATTGGTACATCCACCATGGAGAACAGAATGGAGGTTCCTTAAAAAACTAAAAATAGTGATACCATATAATCTAGCCATCCTACTCCTGGACAAATATCCTGAGAAAACCATATTTTGAAAAGATAAATGCACCCAAATATTCATTGCAGTATTATCAACAATCGCTAAGACACGGAATCTGTGTTCATTGACAGACAAATGGATAAAGAAGATGTGGTTAATACACACAATGGACTCAGCCATAAAAAGAATAAAATAATGCCATTTGCAGCAACATGGATGGACCTAGAGGTGATCGTACTAAGTGACGTAAGCCAGAAAGAGAAAGATGAGTATCACATGATACTGCTTATATGTGGAATCTCAAAAACGCTAAAAATGAACTTACTTACAAAACAGAAATGGACTCACAGATGTAGAAAACAAACTTATGGTTACCAAATGGGAAAGTGTGGAAGGATAAATTAGGAGATTGGGATTAAAATATATATACTACTATACAAAACAGAGCATCAATAAGGACCTACTGCATAGCACAGGGAACTATACTCAATATCCTGTAATAACCTATAATGAAAGAGAATGTAAAAAAAAATATGTACACTGATATATGGAGAAGGACATGGCAACACACTCCACAATTCTTGCCTGGGAAATCCCATGGACAGAGAAGCTGATGTGCTACAGTCCATGGGGTCACAAAGAGTTGGCTATGACTTAGTGAGTAAACAACAGCAACAATACTTATATATATGTATAACTGAATCACTTTGCTGTTTGTATGAAACTAACACAACACTGTAAATCAACTATCTATATTTCAGTAAAAAATTTTTTTGTTTCCTCTCCAATGTTTTATTATAAAAAAAAATCATAAAGAAAAGAAGACTGAATTTTACAGTGAATACTTACAGCACCTAGATTTTTCCATTTAGTTTTTACTATTTTCTTTTCTTATTTTTTTTTAATTATGAAAGTATGATAACACATTTACAGGAGACTTGGAAGATACAGAACAAGGTTACATATAGTTCCACTATATATATATATATATATCAATTATTTTTTAAGTAGATAAATTAAGATTTTTAGTTGGAATTTCAATATCAAACTCTCAAAAATTAATAGCAAGAATATACAGAGAAGCAGAAGAATATAACAGACTGAAAAGCACTGTGAATGAATTCTATATGAAGAGTTATACAATTTTCACACAACAATATAAATAAAATTTTTTTTAATAAAATGTTTCCTTTCTTCTAGAAAGAAATTGGACAAGCCCCAAGCATCCAGTATTGCACATCGAACCTGGACTGGTGACTCGTTTCATACATGATATTATACATGTTTAATGCCATTATCCCAAATCTTCCCACCCTCTCCCTCTCCCACAGAGTCCATCAGTGTCTCTTTTGCTGTCTCGTATACAGGGTTATTGTTACCATCTTTCTAAATTCCATATATATGTGTTAGTATACTGTATTGGTGTTTTTCTTTCTGGCTTACTTCACTCTGTATAATAGGCTCCAGTTTCATCCATCTCATTAGAACTGATTCAAATGAATTCTTTTTAATGGCTGAGTAATACTCCATCGTGTATATGTACCATAGCTTTCTTACCCATTTATCTGCTGTTGGGGCTGGTGCACTGGGATGACCCAGAGGGATGGTATGGGGAGGGAGGAGGGAGGAGGGTTCAGGATGGGGAACACATGTATACCTGTGGCGGATTCATTTTGATATTTGGCAAAACCAATACAATATTGTAAAGTTTAAAAATAAAATAAAATTAAAAAAAATAAAAACAACTAACTTGTTATAAAAAAAAAAAAAGAAATTGGACAAGACTTTGAGCAGGCATACTTCAAAGCTGCCCTTCCCAGCTCCAGACAGTTTCTCTGAAATATTTTCACACACTCTTCAATGTGTCCTACAGAACAATCACACAGCGTTTGTTAAGTACTGCACATGCGTGGTATTGGGTACACCAGCCTGGCTCCTGTCCCCTGTCATTACACAGTCTTTCCTCTTCAGTTGTATCAATGCAGACACACTCTGTCCCCGGCTCCTGCCACTAGGTACAACATTTCTATCGGACTCCACAAGACAAATCTCTCCTTTACCTTTTCCTTTGGAGCTCAAGGTCAAGGTTTTCAGCAACTTGGTTTAAAGTTTCCCATATTTCAGTTCTTCATATTTCTTAGGGAGCTGCCAATCAGGGCAAATGACTGCTGAAAATAATCTTTGGCAGGGGCTTTTTTTTTTCTCTTATGAAGTTTTAAAGACTCCTTTCTCATGGATAGAGATTCTCAACTCAGAGGCAAAGGAAAAATCTTACCTAAGAATTAAAATCCTTTTAACACAATGGCACCCCACTCCAGCACTCTTGCCTGGAAAATCCCATGGACGGAGGAGTCTGGAAGGCTGCAGTCCATGGGGTCATTGAGGGTTGTACATGGCTGAGTGACTTCACTTTCACTTTTCACTTTCATGCACTGGAGAAGGAAATGGCAACCCACTCCAGTGTTCTTGCCTGGAGAATCCCAGGGACAGGGAAGCCTGGTGGGCTGCCGTCTATGGGGTCGCACAGAGTCGGACACTACTGAAGTGACTTAGCACCTACACAGGGAAATATACTCACAGATAGCCCCATCTTCACCACTGCAGACACACAACGTCCCTTTGCAACCATTATCTATTTTCTGGGCAAGAGAGGAAAACTCTACACAGTGAAACATTTATGTGTTAGTCCATCTACAGTCAAAGCTGTGGGTTGAAAATAACCTGAAATCCTTGTCATAAATTTATCTGCATGACTGCACATGCCTGCTGCATAAGCCCATCCCTCCCCATCATCCTTTCATTAACATTTTGTTTTTCTGGTATAATTCCTCTGTGTTATATATTATACTCAAGTTTGGTCTAGGATCATTTCAGGCCACGTCACAACTTTACATCATGGTTGACCTTCTAAACATCAAGTCTCTGTCTCTTCTCTGCTTCTTTTCTTTGTCATACTTCTGGTTTGCATTATCCCTCATCCAAACTACTGCAGTAAGCCCCTTAGCTATCATCCCTGCCTTCAATCTCTCTGCATTATGACCAACCTTCACTACTCAAAGATTTCTACAACACAAGTCTGATCAAGTTTATCTCTGTCCTTCAGCAGCTCCCCATCACAGACAGAATAAATGTTATGCCTTGGCTGACCATTTCTCAGCAAACCACATCTTGAACTCTACCTGCCCTTTTTCCTTCCCTGCCACCTTCCCATGAGTCATGTAAAAAAACAAACATTGAAAAACACTAATTGTTGCCAGGACCTCTATGCCATGGTCTTTCTTGTCTCTGGGGTTTGCACATATTCTCGTTTCTATCTGGAATTCTCTTTCCCATTTTTTTTCTGTCTATTGAACCTCTACGCATACTTTCAGATTAAACTCAAACGTCACCGTCCCATTGAAGCTGCCTTATATGACCTTCCCAGTGGCCAGATGTACTCCACCCTGTTTTTAAACAGTACTTTTCATAGACCAATTTTATCACTTCAAACATAGCATTATAATTCTCTCCCGGCTTGTACTTCACTGTATAGGAATTTCTTTTAAGAGAAGGAGTTATGTTAATTGTCCTATTTTCAGGGCATAAAAGAAGGTGTGATACATAGCTAGTTCTTAATCATTTGTGGAATACATGAAAATTATTGTGGCATCCTAAACACTGCAGTTGGAAGCCTATGAATAAGAGTCCTAGACTATCTCACATAAAGAGAGATGTTCAGGATTATCCTGGGGGAGTGCAGATGGTTTCCTAAACACTGAAACTGTGAGTTTCAGTGGATGACGATGGATGGCATCACTGATTCGATGGATGTGAGTCTGAGTGAACTCCAGGAGTTGGTGATGGACAGGGAGGCCTGGCGTGCTGCGATTCATGGGGTTGCAAAGAGTCGGACACGACTGACTGACTGGACTGAACTGAACTGAACTGAAACTGTGAAACACACTGAGTACGATAACGACCTTTACTATTTTCCATGTGTAATACATTCGTACTTCTGATCTTCTTGTGCATTATATTAATACAAGACAAGCTCATTAAGGACAAGAACCGAAAACAGCTTGCTCAGCCCAAAAGTTCAGATGCTCCAATGGCATCTTCCTAAACAGACCTGCCTAGAGAGTGTTTTGCCTATAGTTCACTTTCCATGGTTGAGTCTTTATTCCCTGAATGGTAGTTATTTGGGGACATATCCTCTCAACCAGGTTACAAGCTCTTTCAGATGAGGCAGGGTCTAAACATCTTTGTTCCTAGAATGATGTCTTGTACACAATAGATATTCACTAATTACCTGGTGAATAATTTGGAAAACATTAATTCAGGAACCACTGAATCAAAGCATTAGATTTTGAAAATGATAACTTTTGAAGGGTTCCCATCTTAAACTAAAAAGCTTTGCTTTGCAAAACTAACTTAGTATTAAACTCTTCATAGCAAGCACATGTTGGTAAGTACAGCTGAGTGCAAAATGCCAGAGGAGGACGACTTAGGTGTCTAAGAGTTGCACTATCTCCACCTGGGAACCCAGCACTATAAACTACTTTACCTGGTGCATGGAGGCTGACAATACCTGTATCTTTTGAGTTATCTCCCCAACAACTGCCTTACACTTGAGAGACTGTGAATATGGTATAATAAGGTGAATTGAAATAAAATTATCGGAGCAAAGTTACTGCTTAGTGTGAGACATGAACTCCAAGATCATGGTTTCATCAATGATTGATAGTCCAGCCCATCTTTGTCAGGTTTGGTTTTCAAGTGTTCAGTTTTGACAGCACTGGACATAAAGAAATTGCAAGGACAGGTAGATCTGATAAAAGGTCAAAATTAAGGGGTCTGGGCATATTTAGAAACCTCTCAGGAGCTCAAATAAGGCCTCCCCAGAAAGGAGATCATCAGTGTTTAGAACTACTTCTCACATTAATTTACAGAGAAATTTCTGAAGAGGAGCCATGGGAGACTCAACAATTTCAAGGGATCAGAACATTAGAGGGAAATTAAGAAATCAAGGACCAAGGGTGCTTTAAAAATGTCTCCTTTGCTCATGTCTGTCCACACCTTCTCAGTGTGGACTTTCTAGATAGGAAGAGGGGACCAAGGTGGTCTCCATCTCAGCGCTCTTAAAGCACATAATCCAACAGCACTACGTGGTACATGATGAGGGTCAAGAAGGAGCTATACTTTGGTTCCAATGTGGTCTCTGCTTTCTCTAAGGTCACCAATTCCACTGAAATATTTTAGTCCTTTTATTTTTCATGGGTTGGGTTGGGAAGGAGGGATGTTGCTATCACGTGAAAGGTAATGGGGGGCTCAGATTTAAACCTATCAAGATATTTGGCCATAACAAGTGAAAATTAAATGCAAGTGGCTTTCGGAAGTGATGACGTTCTATCTAGATAAGGACCCTAGAAGTGCTTGTGGGATACGAAGCCAGAGGAAATGAAGAGACAAGAGGAAAGAGACTGGATATTTCTTGGATTGAAATATCCAGAAGTCTGGGACTTCTCCTGGAATGGAGTGAAGCAAAAGTTCTAGCAGGGAGAGAGGCTTCTTGTCAACAGAGTCCCATAAAGGTCTCCCTTGGTGGTTCTCAGCCAAGACTGCATTAGTACCTCTGAGGAGATTTTGAAAAACCTCATGGACTTGAGGTGCTCCCCTAGAGAGTCTGATTTAATTAGTCTGGCCTAGGGACTATTTTGATAATCTGCCTGAGCAATTAAGTATGGCGGGAGTTGAGAACCACTGGGTTAGATAAATAAAGAGGATACTGGGGTGGGAGAGAGGAAATAGAATAAATCATTTTCCACTTTTTTCCCTCAGAATTAAGCAGAGTTTCCAGAAAGTGTCACATAAACTCAGGTGGTTCTTGAGATGGCATGTGATTTGATAGCACAGGGATAAGCCTTCTTTGCATATATATACATATATTTATGTCACATATGGTTACATATACATGTACCTGCTCTGCTCTGCTAAGTCATTTCATTCTTGTCCAACCCTTTGTGACCCCATGGACTGTAGCCTGCCAGGTTCCCCTGTTCACAGGATTCTTTGGCAAGAATACTGTAATGGGTTGCCGTGCCCTCCTCCAGGGGATGCTCCCAAGCCAGGGATTGAATTTACATCTCCTACATTGGCAGGCAGGTTCTTTACCACTAGCACCACCTGGGAAGCCTGTATATACATACATATGCATATATTTACAAGTATCTATTTGAATAAATATTAGAAAAATATAACCAGCATATCACATTTGAGAATTCATGTTTTTAATGCTTAGGATGAGGGTACGATAAGGTTCTGAAGTGCAGAAGGTAAATGCATTTAAGTGCACAATCTGAAAATTCTAGAACAAGTGGATATGGCAAAAATTTCTGACAGAGGTATGCAAACAACTGGAGTTTGAAGAATAGCAAACTCAATTGGCTCAAAACCTGTGAATTCTTTCTTGCCAGGCCTCACTGGTCTACACTGTCTCCCTTGGCCTAGCGGTGCAGACCGCACAAAGCCACCCTTTCCCGGCTCTTCTCACCTGGATGCCCGTCCCTCATCCCAAGGTATTCAGATACTTCCAAACCGGGCACAGACTCAAATCGGCCTCTTCCAGCCTCGTAGTCACGATCCGATTACTGATGTTAAAGCCTGAAACTTGTCTCCTTTTTCAGATTCAAATCTGAGCTAAAACCTAACTTAGGGTGCCTTAGCACAATAGGGCGGAAAACCAATGCTCACCAGGCGTCCCAGCCCCGCAAGCACAAAAGTGAAACCGAAGCGACCCAAATCCAGGTTATGCAAGCGCAAAGGAGGGGGTTGAGGGGACGAAAGGAAAACTCCCCAAAGCGAGCAAACAAATCCCGCCTGCAGAAAAGGCGCCGACTCGCGAACGTTCCCCTCTGTATTTGCCGTTCTCAGGGCATGATGCAACCCCAGGTTGCCTAATTTATATTTGCACATTTTTCCTAGCGAGCTTCAAAACCTCCCAACTCCATAAAATGACGTTTTAAAAGTTCAAGTCTGCAGCCCAAAAAGCCTGCATGACAGGCCGGATAACTCGACGGTCACCTAAGCCCAAGGAACTGGGCTGAGTCTCAAAGGTAGACGAGGAAGGGAGAGGCGCAAAGGCAGGCAGCTAGGAACTTGACAGCCACGTCTGTACCTTTCCCCTACCAGCCTCAGTTCACTGGATTAGCTACTGCCAAGGGCAACCGTCTGTGCTTCACCTTTCCCCTGCTCTGCTTCTTGAGCCCTGCTCCTCTCCGGATCCAAAGGGCGCTCAGAGTGGCAAAACGAGAAAACTAAAACCCCCCAAAAAAGTGCCCAGGTCTTTAGCCTTCCTCCTCCTCTTTCTGGTACCTCCCGCTCCCGCTTTCCACATCCTGGCGGCCTCCTGGTCACTCAGTCATCGGCTACACCTTGCACCACCCAATAAAATGGCAGGTAGCAACAGGCGAGGCCTCCAGCCCCGCGCGCCTCCCACCCCGGGCAAGCCTCCTGGAGTCTCCGACGGTACCCCCAAACCCAAATAGCCCGTCTACTCTTCAAGTCCCCAATCCTCGGCCCCGCGAGGCCTCCTGATCGCTCTCCCGGGACCATTTCTGTCGCCAGCGGAGGAGCAGGTTGCCGCGTAACAGGTGCCAGGCGAGAGGGCCCGGGCGGTGGCGCCGCCGCCCAGATGCGGGCTGCGCTGGGCACCGGGAAGACCCCGGTAGGAGCGCCGGAGGAGGCCACGTCGGGGGGACGGGAGCCGGGGTACCACGCAGAGGGAGACAGCTCCCGGGGTTCAGGATGCGGCCGCCCGTCCTCGCCACCCAGGGCGCAACCCTCGCCCAGGCTGCCCCACTTACAATCTCCAGGCACACGAAGGCGCCCGAGTAGGTCCGCAGGATGTCGGGGCCGGCGGGCAGGGTGACCCGCGGCGCGGGGAAGGACATGGCGGGATTCGGGGGCGGCGGAACTGGTGCTCCGCCGGCCGACATGCTGCCGCTGCTGCGTCTCCGCGCGCCGCCACCTCCCTCCGCCCGCCTCCGCCTCCCGGGCTCCCGCCGCCGCCGCCGCTCGGGCCCGCCGGGTCCTGGCGCGCCGCTCGGGAGGGAGGGGGGCGTGGCCGCGCCGTCCTCGGCCAGGCCGGGCCCCGCCCCGTCACGTGGGCCCAGGTGAGCGCGCCTCCGCCACTGCGCCTGCGCGGGTCACGTGCACAGGTGCGGCGGCCACCTGGCCCGATTCTTCCGGCGCCCGTTCTCCCGGTCCCCTGTGCCACCCAGCGGCCAGCGCTCCTGGCTCCACTTCCCTACTCTTTATTTGCTCCCCTTAGTCTCCCTCCCCGTAGTTTCCACCTGTTTTCTTTCACCTGTCCCCCCAACTCTCACAGCTTCCCTATCCCACTTTCCTCAATGTAACTACAAATCAGGTCTTAGAGCTGCGACTCAAGGTAAAATCAAGGTCATCAGTCACACCTAAAAAAGGGAGTGGATCAATTTTAAATGGGACTCTTGTGGGATTTTAAAAACACCACTAGGACATTGTCGCCTGGTGGAGTCAGATGGGTCAGCGCCAACATCTGTTGGCGATGGATGTCGGGCAGGGAACCAGCTGCTTTGCATGCCAGTGATGTGCTCATCTGTGGAATGGGGTTGAGGTTATCTGCTCTATATGGATGTCTGAATTACATGATACAACATGAAAATAGTAAACTCCAGGTAAGCGCTCTTTAAATGGTAGCTGGTAGGATGATGACTATTTTTCTAATTTTTACATATGCACACATCACACTGTTCTGTAGACATGAAATTGCATAAGTTATATTTTCCACATAAAGCTTTACTTATTGGTTTCACCTGACTGAAACTTATGAATTGCTGTTTTTTTAAAAACTATTCATTTATTTATTTGGCTGCACCAGGTCCCAGTAGCAACCCACTCCAGTACTCTTGCCTGGAGAATCCCATGGACAGGGGAGCCTGGTGGGCTGCAGTCCATGGGGTCGCTAAGAGTTGGACACGACTGAGCGACTTCACTTTCACTTTTCACTTTCATGCATTGGAGAAGGAAATGGCAACGCATTCCAGTGTTCTTGCCTGGAGAATCCCAGGGACAGGGGAGCCTAGTGGGCTGCTGTCTCTGGGGTCACACAGAGTCGGACACAACTGAAGCGACTTAGCAGCAGCAGCAGCAGGTCCCATTTGGGGCACCCGGGATCTTTCCTGCATCATGCAGGAACTTTCCTTGTTTTGCAGGAAATCTGTAGTTGCCCCAGGAGGTCTTATTTGCTGCAGAGTCATGTGGGATCTTAGTTCCTCCACCAGAGATCAAACCTAGGCCCCCTGTGTTACAAGGTGGCTTCTTAAACACTGGACCGCCAGAGAAGACCCTGCTGTTTTCTTTTAAACACTTAGAAGGATTTTTTTTTTTTTTTTTTTAAGATTCTATGTATGGTTTGAATTCCCTGCCCCAATTTATCTCCATTTTATATTTGGCCTTTATGTCAATATTTTATAAGTAAAATAAATGAGAGGAGATAAATTTTCTCAAAGATCAGCTGAAGATAAGCAAAGCTACACACAGCAACATACAAACACATGTTGAGCAGGCTGAAAAAGTATTAGGCAAGATCATCAGACACTAATTGAATACTAATCTTGTCTGTCAGGTTTAGCCTTTGAGGAACCGTGTTTAATTGTATGCATTGGTCATCAGATTTTAGTCATTCTATCTCTTTATTATACTAATAAGCGAAACTCATAGGTGTGGTGGCAGCATCAGAGTAGAAACCATAAAACAGGGTGTGAGTGAAACCTTTTGTGTAGATCTTTTATCTTCCCACCTCTTCATGTCATCACTTCCTGATACTTAATGTGTGGCATTTATCTAATAGGAAATTTCGTTGGTTTGATCAATGAACCCGCTTTGAGTTTTCAGGCTCAGGCTGTCAGGGAATGATCTTTCATGATTGTTTTATTTTATTTACTGCCAAACAGCTCTCAGTAAACACTTCAAGTATGTCCAAAAGGAAGACCTCTTCAAATTATTCATCATGAGGATGTGCAGCTATAGTGATGGACCCCCAAAATTTCAATGAATAAGCATAAAATTGGAAACGACTCTGATGCTGGGAAAGACTGAGGGCAGGAGGAGAAGGCATCATTGACTCAATGGATGTGAGTTTAAGCAAACTCCAGGAGATGGTGAAGAACAGGGAAACCTGGGGTGCTGCAGCCCATGGCGTCGCAAAGAGTCGGACACAAATGAGTGAACAATAACAAAGCATAAAATGACTTTAAAGTTTCCAATATGCTCAGTGACTTAGAAGAGAGTCTTGATTGTGCTTGTTTAAAATTATCACCAAGGGGAAAACGTCATTGTGTCTCTTCTAGCACCCTCCTTGCTGTTCCATGCATCCCCTGCCATCCTGGACTATACCTGCTTTCTTCCTGCTTCCTCAATGACAAGCGGAATGAAAAATACATCATTGAGACCTCTTCTATTATTGTGACATATTATTTGTTAAAAAATGGATTCCTCCCTAGAATGGTTTTCTTCCCTCATGACCATGACCATGATCTGTTTACTCTTGATGACACCAGTTTCCTTCTAATGAAGGCAGCAGCTTTGGAAGCAAAGACAAGCACTCATCTCACCCCGGCCCCTCATCACTCTCTTCCTCCATACAGTTGACTGTGAGCTCTTCACACCTTCACTTTTCTGTTTTTCCGCATCCTGTTTCCCTGGTTTACTGATCCTCAACATCACCTTTACCTTGCTCACAGACTTCTTTTAGACCCCATGTTTTGGGATGTTATCCTTCACATTCATGACACTTTCAACAATTTTTTGCCTTACAACTTCTTGCTATCTTCAATGAGCTGAACCACACCTGAATCACACCTGGACCACCTTATTGCTTGGAATTTCACTCCTCTGTTTTCTTGAAGGTTGACATCTTCCATCCATCTGTCTTCTTTGTTTCTCAGTCCATTGACCTCTGGCCTTTCACTCCCTCCTAACTCTCTCATTTCTGGCTTCCCTATCCATCTCGTGCTTATGGGAAGGTATTTTAGAGATGCTTGTGCTCGTCTCACATGTTGCCTCCCATTTTGTACTTTACTATAAATTTATCCACATGGCCATATATCCTGCTGTGTAGGTTAAACCTATCAGCTGCATCTGCTCTCAGATTCTACTCTTAAGACTTGTGTTTCCATTATTAATTCATGTTATTTCGTCAGGGATTCCGAGGTGTCAATTTCTTCCACTGCCCCTCCCCCACTTCTCTCACTTATTATCCCATAGCTTCTTTCACTGTCTCCCATCTCTGTGCTTGGCACACGTGGACAATATGTTCAAAGTATGAAAACAAATTTAAGCCATTGCAACCTTCCCTACTTTCTCCTGCTTTACAAGGAGTTTTAGGATCTCTAACCAGTAATACTTGTTTCACAGGAAGCAGGACCATCCATCTATCCAGTTATCCAAGACAAACAGCAGGGTTTGTTTCCCTTGGTAGTCACATATTTAACCAGTTACAAGGTCTGGCAGTTCTACCATCTTATTCTCTAATAGTCATCTTTCCCTCTCTTGCATTTTCTACACTGCTCTCAGAATCATATCTAAACACAAAATTGATTGCAGTCATACCTCTACTTAAAACTCCTTCAGGATCCTCTACTGTCTCAGGGTCCATTTGAAATACCCCAGAATGCATTCAAGGTTTTTCTGGGATGTAGCTTCTGACGCATTCTCTGTCCTCCACCAGCTTTATTAATCCACCTACAGTTCCAAAAATTCTCTTGCCACCAGATCTTTACACATTCTCTTCCTTCTAGAGGAACAGCCGTTCTTCTTACCACTCCTCTGCTGCTGCTGCTGCTAAGTCACTTCAGTCGTGTCCAACTCTGTGTGACCCCAGAGATGGCAGCCCACTAGGCTCCCCCATCCCTGGGATTCTCCAGGCAAGAACACTGGAATGGGTTGCCATTTCCTTCTCCAATGCATGAAAGTGAAACGTGAAAGTGAAGTCGCTCAGTCGTGTCCGACTCTTAGCGACCCCATGGACTGCAGCCTACCAGGCTCCTCCATCCATGGGATTTTCCAGGCAAGAGTCCTGGAGTGGGGTGCCATTGCCTTCTCCATATCACTCCTCTACTCCATAACTATTTTCAGGATAGTTCCTTTGGGTCCTAAGAGCCAATTCATTATGGCAGCATTTCTCTGGCTATTGAAGATTAGGTAGGATCACCTCCCATCTGTGTTTCCCTAACCTGTTGTGCTTACTGCACTTAAAACTCTTACTTCACTAAATGGATATTGCTTATCTCATATTCCTTAGCTAGTGTTATGAAACAGGATACAAAACATTGAAAAGTTCAGTGGAAGCACCAAGAGACAAGGCACCCATCTCTCACTTCTATCAAGAATAAGAAAGCTCAGGAATGAGGATTTGGAAAGAGTGATTTGGGGAATTCATGCTGGGAGCCGCATTGCACTCTATCCCTCCTCCATCGCCTCTCCCAGCACGCAGGAAGTAGGTGAGCTTTATTCACATTACATAACAGGGGCTCAAGTAATATCAGCTGACCACGTAAACTCTGCATCTACATTTCTCTGCTTCATAACCATTACTCTCCCCCCTATTTTCCTGTTTCAAAAGAAGCATTTCTATCTCTATCACAGCTTTTCATTATTTCCCCTTTGTAATTCATTTAGGGAATTAATCCATTAATTTTCTCTTCTTTCTCTTCAGTTTTCAGTTTCTACTTTACACTTGATCTTTCTCCATCTATGAAGATATCCAAATTTCCCTCATCATCAAAACAGCAACAACACTTGACTTCTGCCCCTGAAAGAATAACCAGGACTGGATTTACCTTCCTGGCTTAAACAGCTAAAAACCAAACAAAATATGTGAAACACAGGTTTTCAGACATTGCATATCAAGTCATGCAGAATAGTGAGCCCGAGAGATGGGAAAGAAATGACAGGAGCCCTGTAATTTTCCCAGCTTATTGACTTTCCAGCAAAGGGGAAGAAAGACCCTGGTGAAGTACAGCTGTCTCTATCATCTCTATGAGTTGAGTTGGTACATCTGAGAATTTGAAGGGAGGGAGGTGCAGAGAGAACTAGGGTTCACAGAGCACTAAAGAGGAAAGAGTTGCATATAGAAAACGCTTAGAAGGTCAGCAAAGGGTCCCCTTAAATCTTCAGACGAATATTTATCAGCAAATAAAAGTAACTTATCTGAGTTGAAGGAAGAAGCATTCCAAAGGAGCAGAGGATTAATCTCAGGAATTCACACAGGGACAGGAATAGTTTATGTGTCCACAATCCAGAGTGTAATGTTGCCTAATTAATGGCTTAGTGGTATAGAATCTGCCTGCCAATGGAGGAGATACAGGTTCTACCCGTGGGTTGGGAAGATCCCCTGGAGCAGAAAATGGCAACCCACTCCATTATCCTTGCCTGGAGAATCCCATGGACAGAAGAGCCGACAGTCAGTGGGGTTGTACGAAGTCGGACATGACTGCATGACTGAGCATGCATGGATAGAGTATTCTGATAAGCGTTGCCTTAGTACTGGGGCAAAGTCAACTTTAGACAGCAGGCTGCTCTGGTCTTCCCTTACAAAGATTTTTAAAAAGCCTCAAAATGCTCAGACCATTTTCAATTAGCTGAATCACAGACCAAGCAAAAATATTGAGGAATACAAAATGTCCAGTACCCAATAAGATAAGGTTCACAATGTCTGGCATCCAATTAAAAATTACCAGGCATGCAAAGAAGCGAAAAATTTGAATCATAATGAAGATAGCAATCAACCACAATCAACAGACCAAGAAATGATATAGATGACTGTGTTGTGGAAAAAACATTGGCAGTTATTATAAATGTATTCCATATTTTTAAAAATATAGAATGAAATTGAGCATGTCATGTAAAAAGGACCCAGGTTGAACCTCTAGACATGGTATCAATGTCTGAGATGAAAAAAAAAGAAATTCTGCAGAGGATTAGCACTGGGTCAAACACAGAAGAAAATATCAGTTAAAATGAAGACAGAAAATAAAATGGAAACATATAGAGCAAAAAAAAAAAGACTAAAAAAGTGAACAACATAGTGAGTAGTGGGATATTTGCAAATGTTTTACTATACCTGTAATTACAGTTTCAGAAGGAGGAGAGAGAAAAAAATTTTATAGAAACAATAGCTGAAATTTTTCCAAATTTTAGCTAAACTATATCCACAGATCTAATTCATTCAGTGAACCTCAGGAATTAAAAACATGAAAAAATCCACAAGAAAGACACATCTTAATCAAATTTCTTACAAACAATACTAAAATTTTCAAAGTAACCAGTATAAAAGACACATGACATGCAGAGAAACAAAGAATGCAACAAACATCTCATTGGAAACAATGCAAGCAAGGAGTAGAACAGCACTTACAAACTACTAGGAGAAAAAAAGAAAAGGAAAAACTGTCAACCTAAAATTCTGTTTGCAGAAAAATGCCTTTCAATAATATAATAAGCACATCATAATAAAAGCAATCAGAAGACAACTTGGGAGCTATATTAATATCATACTAAATAGGTTTCAATGCCAAAATTTTTTACCAGAACTGTTATTTACCAGAGTGTTATTTAATAATGATAGAAGAGTCATTTTATTATGAGGACTTAAAAACTCCTAGTATTTGTGCACTTTATAACAGAGTTTTGAAAATAAGTGATACGAAAATAATAGAATACAAGGAGAAATAGAGAAATCCACAATTAGAGTCAGCTGTCTCATTACTCCTCTCTCAATAATAGATGGATACATTAAATTCTTGGAGAAGGAAATGGCAATCCACTCCAGTATGCTTGCCTGGAGAATCCCATAGACAGAGGAGCCTCACTGATGACAGTCCATGGGGTTGCAAAGAGTCTGACACAACTGATAGATCAACACACATATTAAATTCTAGGTAAACCACAAATTTCTCATAACTCTGATTATTCCAACTTCTGTGTCTTTGTTCATGCTTCCAATTGTCCAGCCCCTAGAATAATCCCTCTACAACCTCTGAATCTATATTTCAAGGTTCTTCCTGAAAGTCACATCTTCACAATGCCTTCAGTTCTTTTTTTGATCTAAATCATAAGGCTATTAAAAGCAAAAATGTCTTTTCAGGGTTCTAAATTGCAAGTAGCAGAAAATGAACCTGACTTAAACAGAAATGTAATTTATTACATTACACATGAAAAGACAGGAGGTAGTTTATAGATTTGGCAGGACATTTGGGAAGCCAAGCTCAGAAACCGGATGGGAATAACGGTGCGTGGTTTCCCTGGTGGCTCAGATGGTAAAGAATCCTCCTGCAATGCAGGAGACTGGTCTGATCCCTGGGTTGGGAAGATCCCCTGGAGGAGGGCATGGCAACCCACTCCAGTATTCTTGCCTGGAGAATCCCATGGACTGAGGAGACAGTCGGTCGGGCTGTGGTCCACAGGGTCACAAAGAGTTGAACATGACTAAAGTGACTTAGCATGCATGCACATGGCCCAAATTAAGCTACAAAACTAGTCTAATGAGGGGGCACTACTTGCAACTCCACCAATCACTGGAATCCATGACTTGGCACTGCTTACATTGGCAGAACTGGATCAAGGATTCTATATCAGCCCAGTGCTGTTGATGCCTCTGTGATCCCTCATAACTGAATGTCAGCCAGTCTCACCACTTTGGAATAAACCTTTCTAAAAAATATTTATTTATTTGTTTATTGGCTGTGCTGGGTCTTTGTTGCTGCACAGGGACTTTCTCTAGTTGCAGAGCGGGAACTACTCTCTGGTTGAGGTGCATGGGCTTCTTGTTGAGGTGGCTTCCCTTATTGTGAAGCACAGGCATGAGGCCTTCAGGAGTTGCAGTTTCCGGACTCTAGAGCGCAGGCTCAGCAGTGTCCTCAGCATGTGCAGTCTTCCAAGACCAGGGATGGAACTGGTGTCCCTTGCATTGCAAGGTGAATTCTTAGCCACTGGACCACTAGGGAAGTCCTGGAATAAATCTTCTTTTGTTTATGCTTCTTTGAGTTATTAGCTTCTCATTTGAACCTGGAAGGTGTATCTAATTTGCTAAACCTAGCACATTCATCTGCACTGTAGATGAAAGGAAATCTAAGAACGTGTCTTCTTTTAGCCCTCCACCATGGAAATAAGCTTTCTTTCTCACTATATCTTGTACTTTGGGAAACTGACCAAATAAGGAATTGGTCCCTCCACAGCACAGCCAAAAAGATCTTGATAAATGCTTTCTCTATATATTGAGCATATGTAAGATAATAACAGTCCATGGGGTTCGCTAGGAGTCGGACACGACTGAACGACTTCACTTTCACTTTTCACTTTCATGCATTGGAGAAGGAAATGGCAACCCACTCCAGTGTTCTTGCCTGGAGAATCCCAGGGACAGGGGAGCCTGGTGGGCTGCCGTCTATGGGGTCGCACAGAGTAGGACACGACTGAAGCGACTTAGCAGCAGCAGCATGATAATAACAGAGTCTTCTAATGAGAGAAGAAGTTGGGGAAAGTGACCTTCATTCAAGAAGGAGCTTGGTGTTCAGAAATGGAGTGAAATCAGTGGACTTTGAGATGAAGCCTGGGAGTTAGGTAAAGGTTTGGTTTCTTTCTAGAGCCTTCTACGTCATGTTTAAGCCTATGAACTTTATCCTAATGACCCGATAAGCACAGTGCAAGGTTAGGGTGTGGGACTGAACTTATGAAACACAAGCTTTAAAAAGATAACTCAGGTAAGGAATAAACTGACACTCAAGTGCTAAAACCATCCAACAAGTCTGAGAGAGCAGTGGGGTGAGGAAGTAAAATTAGAAACTTCCAAGCAGAGACTTGCTTGTCTTGAGCAAATCAATTAACTTTCCTGATGCTCACTCCTCATCCATAAAATGGAGGTTATTTTCCTGTATTTCTCTACCTTCTAGGTTATCGTGAGGTAAGATGAAATATAAGATAAGATTTCGAATTGTAGAATGCTCACAAATGTGATGTTCTGAAAAATATTTAGTGAGTGCTCAATTATTTTGCTAAGCGTGGTGGAAGGTATACAAATTTATTAAACTTAGAGGAAAATATTTTAATTTTACATTTTAAAGAATGTTTCTTATTATCATTAGTCCCTAGTCTCTATATTTTTAACTACACTTCTATAGAGAGGCAGTATTATTCTGCAGATTGGCTAATATATGTGGATCATTTATTGTAGTAACTATCACAAAGTAAGTACCTGATAAGTATTAAACATCATTAGTAATACATCATTAGTAATACATCATAGAAATTATTCCTGAAAAGGATGTGTGTGTGTGTATTTATATACATATATGGGCTTCCCTCGTGACTCAGATGGTTAAGAATCTTCTTGCAATGCAGGAATCCCAGGCTTGATCCCTGAGTTGGGAAGATTCCCTGGAGAAGGGAATGGCTATCCACTCCAGTATTATTGCCTGGAGAATTCCATGGACAGAGGGGCCTGGCAGGCTACAGTCATGGGGTTGTAAAGAGTCAGAGACACTACTGAGTGACTAACACTAACACTTAAAATGCACACACACACACATATATATATTTGATATTGGTTCTTCATTTTGATAATTGTTTAAAGTTATCCAATAGAAAATGACTTTACAATCTACAGAGCAAAGGATTGGTATTTATAAAGACAGAAAAGAGTAGTGTTGCCAATATTTTACAAAAAAAAAAAAATCCAATAAAACCATTTTGGATAGCCAATTTTGCATTGAGTACCTCATCACACAGGAAAGGGAATGGAATCTTTCCCCAGATAATTTGTACTTTCAATGTTCTTCAAATCTTATACATAATCAGATCTGATTTTACTAAAAATTATCCAATGATAGATATCACCTGTTAAGCTAATTTTCCTCCAGTTACCACACATATAAAGGCATAGCCCTTTGAAAGCTCGTAGTAGAAATCAGTAGCTTGTGGTTTCTAAGGAGGCAAACAGATATGTACCAAAATACATTTTTTGAAGTGAGAAAAAAATTGACAGAAAAGTTAGATAACACAACAAATATTTGGCATGTGTTGTACTTACTGGAAAAGATCAGTTTTCATTCCAATCCCAAAGAAAGGCAATGCCAAAGAATGCTCAAACTACTGCACAATTGCACTCATCTCACACGCTAGTAAAGTAATGCTCAAAATTCTCCAAGCCAGGCTTCAGCAATACGTGAACCATGAACTTCCTGATGTTCAAGCTGGTTTTAGAAAAGGCAGAGGAACCAGAGATCAAATTGCCAACATCCGCTGGATCATGGAAAAAGCAAAAGAGTTCCAGAAAAACATCTATTTCTGCTTTCTTGACTATGCCAAAGCCTTTGACTGTGTGGATCACAATAAACTGTGGAAAATTCTTCAAGAGATGGGAATACCAGACCGCCTGATCTGCCTCTTGAGAAATTTGTATGCAGGTCAGGAAGCAACAGTTAGAACTGGACATGGAACAACAGACTGGTTCCAAATAGGAAAAGGAGTACGTCAGGGCTGTATATTGTCACCCTGCTTATTTAACACCCTGCAGAGTACATCATGAGACACGCTGGACTGGAAGAAACACAAGCTGGAATCAAGATTGCCGGGAGAAATATCAATAACCTCAGATATGCAGATGACACCACCCTTATGGCAGAAAGTGAAGAGGAACTAAAAAGCCTCTTGATGAAAGTGAAAGTGGAGAGTGAAAAAGTTGGCTTAAAGCTCAACATTCAGAAAACGAAGATCATGGCATCCGGTCCCATCACTTCATGGGAAATAGATGGGGAAACAGTGGAAACAGTGTCAGACTTTATTTTGGGGGGCTCCAAAATCACTGCAGATGGTGACTGCAGCCATGAAATGAAAAGACGCTTACTCTTACTCCTTGGAAGAAAAGTTATGATCAACCTAGATGGCATATTGAAAAGCAGAGACATTACTTTGCCAACAAAGGTCCATCTAGTCAAGGCTATGGTTTTTCCAGTGGTCATGTATGGATGTGAGAGTTGTAAGAGACTGTAAAGAAAGCTGAGCACCAAAGAATTGATGCTTTTGAACTGTGATGTTGGAGAAGACTCTTGAGAGTCCCTTGGACTGCAAGGAGATCCAACCAGTCCATTCTGAAGGAGATCAGCCCTGGGATTTCTTTGGAAGGAATGATGCTAAAGCTGAAACTCCAATACTTTGGCCACCTCATGCGAAGAGTTGACTCATTGGAAAAGACTCTGATACTGGGAGGGATTGGGGGCAAGAAGAGAAGGGGACTCCAGAGGATGAGATGGCTGGATGGCATCACTGATTCAATGGATGTGAGTCTGGGTGAACTCCGGGAGTTGATGATGGACAGGGAGGCCTGGTGTGCTGCAATTCATGGGGTCACAAAGAGCCGAACACGACTGAGCGGCTGAACTGAACTGAGTTGAACTGTACTTACTACCCAGCACTCATGACAGACATCAATGATAAATCAGCCCTCTTTCCCTTGGAACAGCTGGCACTCTGAAAAAAATAAATATTTTATTCTTGTTCTAGGTGTTGATAAAAGGGTATTAATTTGCTAATAATCATTCTGGTAGAAGGATGAGATATACCAGAATGATTAGGAAATAGTTGGCCGAAGACCTTTTTTCTTTAAAGAAATATCCTTGAATTTCCATCTAACAGTGACTAATTGATGTGTTGATGAACTTATCTTTTACATTCCTAGAATCTCTCACATTCCTGGCTTATGTCAATGAGTTGTTGTTGTTGTTTAGTCGTTAAATTTTGTCTGACTCTTTACGACCTCAAGGATTGCAACATACCAGGCTTCCTTGTCCTTCACCATCTCCTGGAGTTTGTTCAAACTCATCTCCATTGAGTTAGTGATGCCATCCAACCATCTCATCCTCTGTTGTCCCCTTTTCCTCCTGCCTTCAATCTTTTCCAGCATCAGGGTCTTTTCCAATAAGTCAGTTCTTAAATGAGAAATAAGGATAAATGAGTCCAAGAATAGTCCCTTGCAGACTAGCTTCCCAGAAAAGGATCTGGCTGTCTGTAAACTGCCTGGTATCTGGCCATGGCTCAGTTCTCTGGGTGAGCAAATCTAGTCAAAAGTAAGGCTTGGACTTCAACCTTTGGTTGAAGGACTGATGCTTTTCCAGGCATAAACCTTGATGTTGAAAGTCCTACTGCTAGTTTGGTGTATCATCTAACTGGAACTGTAAGGTCTGCACCCCAGCACCAAGGCAAATGGTAACCGGTGAGTCTGCAGAAGAAACCAGATGTGATCTAAACATCTCACATCTTGTGAATGCTAAACGGGTAGGATACAGCTGAAGTTCAGTTTCTGCCATACTACATCATGGAATCATACCAGGAAAGAACCAGTACTTAAAAGTTAAAAATGTGTAAAAGCCAGTGCTATCCATGCAGCTTACAAGCTCATGGTTTAGGGTCATCAAAGTCATGTATCTGGACTTGTTAAATGAATAAAACAACTGGGAACCTATATATTTGCTACTAATTCTATACCTAATAGTTTTTCCTAGTGAATACTTTCTAGTTCATGTGTTTGTGGGGTACAAGTGAGTAGAGAGGTATGTATGTATATGTGTGTGTATATAACATTTGCTCTAGTATTAAAAATGTTAAGTATACCTCTATGTAAATTTTTAAATTTGGTTTCTTTCCTTTTTAATATGAGATCAAACATTGAAGGTTTAAAAACTAAGAATATAGAAAGAAGAGAGAATTTCAGAAAAAAAACAGGTTTTTGTTTGAAGTGAGATAGGGTAAATGCAGAGATCAGTGTTCTGGCTTTAAACGCATCTTCCCTGTCCATGCCTAGGATCTGCCTTATAAAACCTTCTAATCTACTTACTTCAGTCCATTTCTGTAGTTTCACCCCCACCCAATTCTTTACAGATTCTTGCTTTGTTTGCTTTTCTAAGTTCTCATCTCAATAGCTCCTAGCCAAGATCCTGATTTCTCTCTACCTAGCTTCTTTAGAATGACAACCTGTTTAGATCACATCTGGTTTCTTCTGCAGACTCACCTGTTACCACTTTGCTCTGCTCCACACAACAGCTTGAGCGCCTCGCTCCAAAAGCGGGCTTTTTTCAACATGACTCCATTTCCATCCAAGGCAGAGGGGAGCTTCGATTTATAGTGCATGCTGATTTCCATGGTGCAAATATTTCCGCCATGGTCAATTTCAAACTACCAATATGAGATCACTGAAAGTGGAGTTATAAAGAGATGTACAGCAGTAGGTAGTATATTCTTTGTACATATCTAATAGGTGGAGATAACCCCAAAAGCTTAGATAACAAAAGACTGCCAAATAATTAGGTAATATTGAGTATTTGTTATCTGTATTTTGGGTATAATTTATCTACCTGTACATTTATACAAGTTAAATTTTAATGATGGTTGTGTACAATAAGCAGCTTGCAAGTTTCTTAAAAATTTGAGTCAGCTCTGATGAGCAGGACACCCTTACTTCCAGAACAATACTGCTTCTATCCCATCATTCAGCAAGAGGCAAGAGAAGCAGGTGGTTTCAGGACAGGAAGTGCTCAGAATAAATCATGATAGATTATCCCCCACACTTAAATTTTCTTGAAGGTCTGTCTGATAACACTACCCATACTCACACGCACACTAATATATGCTCATAGGAATCAAGAGGCAGAATTGGTCACGTTTTTGTAGCCCTGGATTGAAACTCTCATTTCTACTCTCCTCTAGCTGCTTTAAGTAAGTACACCCTGTCCACTGAACCATTAATGGTGCTAAAAATGTGCTTTATACCTTATTCCTAAGTCCCACCACAAATTGGAGCTGTAAGGGCTTGGTTGATCTTTTCATTCTGTGAATGGACGTTAGTGCCGATATCCTGAATGAGGACTTCCCCGGTGGCTCAGCCGTAAAGAATCCATCTGTAATGCAGGAGATGAGGGTTCGATCCCTGGGTCAGGAATATCCCTTGGAGGAGGGCCTGGTAACCCACTCCAGTATTCTTGCCTGGAGAATCCCGTGGACAGAGCCTGGCAGGCTACCGTCCATAGGGTCGCAAGAGTCAGACACAACTGAAGCGACTAAGCATGCACTCAGGCACACATCTACATCCTGAATGAAACTGCTTAGCATTTCACATTTTTCTACAAATGTGTATGAAAGTGTATTCTTTCCAAATTCATATTAAAATATATTAAAATGGTTTTTCTACAACTTTCTTTATTTCCAAGTACTTTCTTCTCTGTTGAGCTAAGCATTGCCTTAAAGAATCTACAATACTATATTAAAAGAGCCTAGGAGACTTCCCTGGTGATAGAGTAGTTAAGACTTCAAGCTTCCATTGCAGGGGGCATGGGTTCAATTCCTGGTTGGGGAACTAAGCTCCCACATGCTGCACAGAGCAGCCAAAAGAGAAAAAAAAAAAAAAGAACCTAGGAGTGCTATAATGTTAACTTTAAACTACAATGATAAATGCATATATTTACCCTCCTTGTGTAAACGTTCCCTGCAGCCTTTATGTGTATTGTCTTTATCAACCTTCGGGGTTTTCTAAATAGTTTACAGTCAGTATAATCATTAGATAGCAGACGTCTTTTTAATTAAACATATTTCATTACAATAATTAGTCTGCTGTGTACTCATTAAGTAGAATTATCTATCATTTTGTTCTAAACATTGAATTTGTTTCACAGCCTTAAACTGTCTCAGGGATCCTCCCACGCCAAGAACTTATTAACCTCAATTCCAAGGCATCCTCATTTGAACATTAATGAGCTCAGTTTTGTTTTTTTTTTTTCCCCTTTGGAGTCACCAGTATTACCCTAAAAGCAGTTTCACTCACTCCTTTTTGTTTAAATGACAGTTTAGCTCTGCAGTTTTATAGAAACTGATTTTTCAACTGCTGTTACTAATGGATGTCAAAATACCAAATGTATACTGTTGAGAAAATGTACACATGTATATATGTTTTCAATTGCACACAAGTGACATTTTGATACCCACCAGTGAAAAGAGTTGAAAAATCAGTTTCTATGAAGTTTTGGAGTTAAATACTCTATATAAGCTGAGTATCTAGTATCTGAGTATCTAGTAACTAGTATGTAACTAGTTACATAGTTTGCATGTATGTGAAATATAATGTTTGAAATTCACATTTTATATTATATAAGCTATATAGTCTATATTTATATGTATATATGATATATACTAGATGTTCATAATGGGCTTCCCTGGTGGCTCAGACGGTAATGGATCTACCTGTAATGCAGGAGACCTGGGTTCGATCCCTGGGTTGGAAAGATCCCCTGGAGAAGAGCATGGCAACCCACTCCAGTATTCTTGCCTGGAGAATTCCATGGACAGAGGAGCCTGGCGGGCCCCGGTCCATGGGATTGCAAAGAGCTGGACACTGCTGAGTGACTAACACACTTTCACTTTTCACTGCTTATCAGGAGCGTCACTTGGAGCAAGTACCTTTACCTCTTTGTGTCACAGTTTCTATTCCTGTTGAAAAGGAATAATAATAACACCTTCCTCCTGATGTCAGAATGAGTGTTAGTGTTTAATCAGAGAGGAGAACCCAATGAGTGATGATTAAAGGCTACATTGCAGGAACTCAACCTTATACACTGTGGGAAGAATCTGGGGAGTAAAGGTTAGGAAAAAGTTTTTAACCATCTTCCCGGGCCTGGGTGAATGAGCAGGAGATTTCCAGAAGCTAGACACCTCCAACTGTGTAGAAGTCTATAGAGGCTGTTGTCTCTTGTGACGGCTGCCTCTGTGAGTTCTCAGGAGAGACCCTGGAGGTAGGCCTATATATTAAGAATTATAAAGTGCAGAATGCCCAGTTAAATTTGAATTTCAGATAAACAACAAATAATTTGGGGGGTACAAGTGTGTCCCAAATACTGCATGGGACATACTTAAACACCTTTTAAAAATTGCTGCTTATATGAAATCCAAATTCATCTCAATGTCTCTGTATCTTTATTTGCTGAATCTGGTAACCTTAGGCTTAGGTCACTTTTGGTCAGCAGGGGCAGCAGTTGGGATGGAGAACTGGACATGGAAGAGGGGGAATCAAGAATAAACTGGAAACTACCAACACCTTTGCCCCTGCCTCTCATCACCTCTAACCAATGATGACAGAGCACAGTGGCTGCTGCTTCACTTCAGTCTCACCAAATCTCACCCAAATCTTTCCTGTAACCAATCTTGACCTGGAACTATACAAGGGAGGGACTCCAGGAAATCAAGTTCCAGCTTAGCTAAAATTGACCAAAATTCCACGTTGTGGAGTAAATGAATTCTCAGGCAGCGCCTATGCATGATACACACAAAGAATACTAGGAGGCATTCTTACAGGTGCTGTTGTCTTAGCAAGTCTGCCAGATGGCACCTTGGGCTGAGAAGGGGCATGGAATTTGGTGAAGAGCTGTGAATAAGAAGGAAGATGTGGAGCTTACTATCAACCCACAAAAAGTTTCTTTACTGAGACAAAAGACAGCTGCCTTATGAGGATAAAAAGGAACTCTTTCCAGGCAGTAGATAGCTTCTCCCAGATGGCCCGGGGCCTAAAGGGCAGGCCAGGGAAGAGTATGATAACCCTGGGCTCTTGGCCGCTGGTGCCTTTGGTCCTGTCTTGATGATTGCTGTTGTAATGACTACTGGACACTTTAACCTTGGTGGTGCCTTATAATCCTTTCAGTGCAGACAGAAGTGTTTGAAAATGGGCTGGGAAGAGGTCGTGCAGCACTGTTTTACATACATGCTCCTAGACATGGGGACTCCTGGCAGCCGGGCAAGAGACAGATGCTACCTGAGCACCTTACTACCTCGGTCCTTGCAGGACCATTTGGCATCCGTTGTCCCTCTTTCTAGTATCAGCAGCCTAATTTTGCTTTTAAGGAGCTGCCTTTCAGTCATCCATATAAAGATTGATGTTCCTTGGCTCGGGAGTGACCATGTGATCCACAATTGCCCAACCTGATGTGTGCTTCCTGGCATAAAGACCATCACCAATGACAACAGAAAGCAGGATTTGATTTTCACCATCAACAAAACTATGACTAGACCATCATAATTTTCTGCCACCTAGATCCTTTTTAAAAAAAAATATATTGAAGTATATTTAATTTACAATGTTGTGTTAATTTCTTCACAAAGTGACTCAGTTATACACTGCTGTTTTTGTTCAGTTGCTAAGTTGTGTCTGACTCTTTGAGACTCTGGACTACAGCTCGCTAGGCTTCCCTGTTCTTCCCTATCTCCCAGAGTTTGCTCAAACTCATGTCCATTGAGTCGGTGAGGCCACCCAACCATCTCTTTCTCTGTTGCCACCTTTTCCTGCCTTCAATCTTTTCCAGCATCAGGGTCTTTTCCAGTGAGTCTATTCTTCTCATCAGGTGGCCAAAGTATTGGAGTTCCAGTTTCAGCATCAGTTCTTCCAATGAATTTTCAGGGTTGATTTCCTTTAGGATTGACTGGTTTGATCTCCTTACTGTCCAAGGAACTCTCAAGAGTCTTTTCTAGCACCACAGTTCAAAAGTATCAGTTCTTCAGTGCTCAGCCTTTATGGTCCAACTATCACATCCGTATATGGTGACTACTGGAAAAACCATAGCTTTGAATATACAGACCTTTGTAGGCAAAGTAATGTATCTTCTTTTTCATATTCTTTCCCATTATGCTTTGTCATAGAAAATTGTTCCCTGTGCTATACAGTATGACCTGTTGTTTATCCATCTTATATATAATAGTTTGCCTCTGCTTATCCAAAACTCCCAATTCCTTCCCTTCCCTACTGCAGCCATGGGTCTGTTCTCTATGAGGCTGCTGTTTTTTTGTTTGTCTGTTTAAATTTTTATTTATTTAATTTTTTAAATTGCACTGGGTGTTCGCTGCTATGCAGCAGTGTGCAGTCTTCTCATTGCAGTTGCTTCTCTTGTTGCAAAGCATGGGCTCTAAGGATGTGGGCTCAGTAGTCGTTGCTCACAGGCTTAGTTACCTCAAGGCATGTGGGATCTTCCTGAAGCAGGGATTGAACCTGTGTCTCCTGCCTTGGTGGGTGGATTCTCAACCACTGGACCACCAGGGAAGCTCTGAGGCTGTTTTTGTTTAATGGATGTGTTGATTTGTATCTCAGATACAATCTGAGAAAGATCACACAGATCTTTCTCTGTGTGAGTTACCTCACTTAGTATGATAATCTCTGGGTCCATTCATGGTGCTGCAAAAGTCATTACTTCACTCTTTTTAATGGCCATGTGGAAGCCTGACGTGCTACAGTCCATGGGGTCACAGAGTTGGACACGACTGAGTGACTGAACTGAACTGAATGGCCAAATAACACCACCGGTACTTTTTTTTTTCTTCGCTGCATGACTTGTAGGATCTTAGTTCCTTGACCAGGGATTGAACTCATGCCCCCTGCAGTGGAAGCATGGAATCCTATCCACTGGACTGTGAGGGAAGTCCTGGAACAGCCCCACTTTTGACTGTTTGGCGTGCCTTTTCCCCTTTTGGTATTAGGTGATTACATTTTCTTTAATGAGGTATATGTTTCCAATCTCAGTCCATGTAGCTTGGGCGAGGATAATACCATTCTTACCTCCAATGTTAAAAATGTGGCGGAAGCTTAGGCAATCTTCATATTTCATTCATAGCTCAAATCAGCCCTTTGAGGTTCAGTTTTGTGATTCCTATTGGAATGTATGGGAAAGAGAAAACTTGCTTTCACTGGATTTACCTCTAAAGATCCTGTGAACCCGGATGCGCCTGGGACCATCTTATGGAACTAGAAGGTGTGAAAGCAAAAACAAAGAAGTAAGTGGTCTATAATGAGCAGAGAGAATGCATCATAATTTGAGCTTTTGGGTCCAGTTTTCAGTTAAAAGGGTCAATTCATTTCCTCCTCTCGAGTAGGTTTCGGTTGTGCACACATTTAACACAGGCAAAGCCAAGCCTGGTGCCTAAGCGATTTGACTGGTGAAGACACAGTGAACCACTTTTAGAATTAGACAGCTTATTACCTACACAGAGAGCAATTGGAAGAGTAAGCCAAAAGTCTTTGTAAGAGTAAGCTACACCAGTCTTTGTCCCACACACCAAAAAAAAGTAAAATGTTACTCTCTCAGTTGTGTCTGACTCTTTCGTAACCCCATGGACTGCAGCCCACCAGGTTCCTCTGTCCATGGGATTCTCCAGGCAAGAATACTGGAGTGGATTGCCATTTCCTTCTCCAGGGGATCTTCCTGACCCAGAAATCAAATTCAAGTCTCCTATATTGCAGGCAGATTCTTTACCATCTGAGACACCAGGGAAGCCCCACACATGAGAAAGGATGACATGGAAGCAAAAGGAGCCAGATGAATGAAACCCAAGTTGTGAAATACACTGTTGCTGAAGAGCCCATTCTAGTTGGCAACTATTGAGTTTTCTATGCTGCATCTCAGTTCTGAGGAGACTGGAGCAAAAGTCTTACACTTCATCCGAAGCCCGGGAGGCAAGGAGGGAGATAGGAAGGCAGGCGGTCCATGGCCTTATAGCTGTTTCTTACAGACCTTTCATCCCCTCGTGTACCTGGGGAAGCACAAGTTCTTCTGCCAAGACTCAGATAAGCCATGACTTGAGCCTTTGCCTCTGTGGAGGCATGCTAGGTGTCCAGGGCACCAGGATGAACTGTTCCCTCAAATGTCCATCTTCTGTTTTGGACATTTGTCCTTGTTTTTGTCTACAGTGCAGGAATCTCCTTCCTAAAGTCAGGACTTCTTCCCTCCTTGAAAAAGAGACCATCTCCCATTACGGAAGTTATCAATGTTAGATGCTTTCTAAAGTCCTTTGCAGTTGGGATTAAGCAAGTTACATACCATCTATCACCTATCACATGCTCTCATTTCCAACTTTGACAAAGAACAAGTGTCAAAATGAAGCTGAGACCCCATAGAATCTATCCTGATAAGAGTCACCATTTCTATAGCATAAATATTGAACTTGCAGTGGCTGCAGTGGAAGCTTTCATCATGGGAAGCAAAGGGCAGTGACCCAGACCAATGGAGGCAGGAGAAATGTCTTCATCACATATTTAGAATGATTTTCACTGTCATTTTGGGTGCATCACTTGCCACCTTTATCTTTGGACTCTCCTGGAGATTTAGTGAATTACTCAGTATCCTTTAAGAAAACCATTTTATATTTAAAATAGTTAAAGTATTTTTTTCTCAATGGCATATAGGGTCCTTAAATGATACATCCTCTAACACAAAATTTCTACAGCTAACCTGCCACCTTCCATTTTCCATTGATAGTACTCAGGCAGCCCATCCATCCATCCATCCATCATTAAGCCATCTTAATATGTGTCTTGGTTATCAAATACCTCAATATCTAAAGAAATGCAATTCTAGTGATGGCATCTCAGGTTTCAAGATTGAAATTGTGTTTGACTAAAAATGATGCACATTTGGAGGCAGTATGGAGCATACATTATATGGAACACATATTAGAGCAGAAAAAAAATCATTCATAATCCTGTCAGGCAATACTTTTATTTTTTCTTTCCTATCACTTTTTTTTCATACCAATCAAGGAAATTTAATATTTTCTTTGAATTACATACCACATAGACGCTATAGCAATTTTTTAACACTCATAATTGAGTTTGTATTTCTTAATAAGAACAGCTACTTTGACTTATTCTCCAGCATTTTTCTATGCTGTTTGAGATTTTGCAAAGTTCTTTTGCTTATTCCAGTCACTTTTTGATGCTTATTTTCACAGTACTGATAATAGCATCTCAAGAGCTTCTTTTTCCTTTTATAAAATATAACCATTTCTCATAGTATTTAGAAAACTAATTGGAGGTTACTTTGCCTATTGTGGTTTATAGGCTGTTTTCAGTATTGCATTATTGTAAATACCTCATGTTTTGAATATATTTGTTCATAAAATATTTTTATGTTTCAGGTGAGTTTCTTAGCATGTATTCAGCCCAGATATAACTGCTCTTAACTTTTTCTTCTTCCAGTGACCTTGGGAAGTAATGATGGATTTGCCCCTTACTTGCAGACAGCATGCCTGATATAAGTGGGACAGGATTTTTACAGCCAGAGATTTATTCTTCCAGGTCACATTTATCTTTTCTGGAAGACGATGTCTCATCCCAACACCCTTGTCAGTAACGGTAGCCCAGCATTGCTGTTGCTGTTGTTTGTTATTGCAAAATGGCTTCCTCTTTTCTTTGCATCGTGGGTGGCATTACTTGATTTTCTTGTTGATGCATATTTTATTGGCTGCTTGTTTCTTAATGTGTGTACATTTCCCCTTTACATTGTACATTTAAAAATGCCTCTTGTAGGCATATCGAACTTCTGACCTTACCAAGCTTCATATTTTGTATGAAGCTAAAGAAGGGATGTACTGGATGCCTTAGAAGTGTATTGGTCTCTTTAAAGCAGGGGTCACACATTAGCTTATCATGAGTTGTAAAGGCCCATAGACATGTTTGCCATGAAATATGTAAACAAAAGCAAATCACCAATGTTTAAAAAGTGTGAGATTTTATTTACAAGTTCATATTTCAGCTTCCTCTCTGAAAAAAAAAAATTCTTATGATCTGGGAACACTGAGTCCACATTTTTTTAAAACGTTTAGACTGTTGCCTGCACATAATAGCTGCTTAAGACACATTGGGTGTCATTATTAACTGCCTGGTCCTGTAGCGGTTGAGTCTGCAACCTTGTTTTAGAATCTCTAAATCTGGCTTGAACATCCCTCACTGATGCAGTATGTTCAAAACAGAATGAAGATTTCCTTGTGGGAATTTTCACTTTCTTCTCAATAGAACCTCATTGAGAAAGGTGGTCTTCCCCATCACCCACAGACAGACAGACATACACACACACTACCACCACCACCACACCAGGTGTCAAGATGGATACTACTACAATACTGGAGAGAGTTAGGGATCTCTGAGCAATGTCTTTTCAGCTAGACAGCCCAACAACTGCTGCCCTTAGATTAAGGGAAATCCAAAGGCAGAGTGTTTATTTTTATTCTTCCTTTACATAGAATGGTGGTCTCTTATGGAAGGATAATCCCTTTTATTTCTCTAGATTCCACCTCCTCTTACACCTTCCTCAGTCAATTTTTTTTTTAACCACAACCACTCTTTTGTATTTTCCCCTCCTATTATTTCATTTCCTTTAGCTCAAACTCCTCTGAGTTATATTGTGGGTTTTTTTTTTTTTTTCCCTCTTCACAGCTAGACTTTTTAAGAAAGAGATCTATACTCATTGTTTACACATTCCTTATGTTGGCTCTCTCCCAACTCAGATTGAAGTTGTTCAAGCCAAGGTCACTAGTTACCTCCTAGGTGTGAAATCTAATGCTGTTTTCCTTTCCATTTTTTTTTCAAATTGTATTTCTTTTTGTGTTTATTTTTTATTGTGCTGGGTCTTCCTCGCTGCATGGGCTTTTGTCTAGTTGCAGCAAATGGGGGCTACTCTCTAGTTGCAGTGTGCAGGCTTCTCATTGCAGTGGACTCTTCTGTTGCTCAGCACAGACTCTTGGGCACTTGGGCTTCACTAATTGTGGCTCCCAGGCTCTAGAGCACAGATTCAATAGCTGTGGTGCATGAGCTTAGTTGCCCTGCGGCCTGTGGCATCTACCAGGATCAGGGATCGAACCTATGTCTCCTTCATTGACAGATGGATTTCTTTACCACTGAGCCACCAGGGAAGCTCCTCTATTTTTAATATAATACCTTTCTTAAGATATAAATCGTATCTCTCACATTTTACCTAAAGTATGCCATGGAATTGTTCTTAGGATACTCAAAGAATCCTTCAATCATTACCACAATCACTTTTAGACCATTTTCATTGTCTCAAAAAGAAATTTCATACCTGTAAGCTTCCACCCCACCTCCTGCCCAGCCTCAGACAACCACTAATCTATATTTTCTCATCTGTATATATTTACTGATTCTGGACACTGGATGAAAATGGAATCATCAATATGACCTTTGCAACTGGCTTCTTTAATTTAGTATAACATAGCCAAGTTTCAAACATGTAGTAGTATATAGAATCAGTGTGTGTGTGTGTGTGTGTGTGTGTGTGTGTGAGTACTCAGTTGTGTCTGGCTCTTTGCAGCCTCATGGACTGTAGTCCGCCAGGCTCCTCTGTCCATGGGATTTTCCAGGCAAGAATACTGGAGCAGGGGGCCATTTGCTACTCCAGGAGATCTTTTCGACCCAGGGGTTGAAACTGCATTTCTTGTGTCTCCTTCATTGGCACACAGATTCTTAACCACTAGCACCAGCTGGGAAGGCCATAGTATCAGTGCTTCATTTGTTTATATAACTGGTTACTATTCCATTGAATGGAAATATGCCACATATTGTGCATTTATTTATTAGATGACAAGCATTTGAGTTGTTTCTACTCAATGAGTCTATTGTGAATCAATCTATTAAGAATAATGTTCCTATGATCATTTGCATGCAGTTTTTCATGTGGATATATTTTTTTAATTCTCTTGGGTTTTGGTGAATTTTTAATTTGTATCTTTCATCTCTAGAAATTCCGTTTGGTTCTTGAATGTATTTTCCAGTTTTCTTCTTTCATGTTTATGTTTTAACTTTAGGTCCTTGAGCATATTGAACATATCTACGGTAGCTATTGTCTGCTAATGTCACCGCCTTTATCATTTCTATGTTTCAATTGATAGACACCTACTTATAGGTTACATATTTCTGCTCCTTGGCATGGCTACTAATGTTTGCTGGGTGGTGGACATTTTAAGTGTTATATCATTGTCTAGATTTTGTTTCATTTTCCTTTTCATGTGGCAGGTAGTTCTTACTTGTAGATGGATTTTATACTTTTCAGGCTTATTGGTCAGTCTTGCTACAATGAGTTTAGAGTAGCTTTTTCTCTAGTTCAACTTTAATCTTAACAACTCAAATACAACCCTCCTGGAGTCTCTACTGAATGCCTTAGTTATTATCATAGTGTGGTTCTTTGAACCAGCAATGTGGGCATCATCTTATTCGTGATAATAGTAGGTCTAGTCCCACTCTAGACCTACTGAATCAGAAGCTCTGGGGTTGAGGCCCAGTTATCTGTGTTTTAACAGGTGCTCTGGTGCATTCTAATGTCTGACAACCATTATACCAGAGCAATCCTTCTCAACGCATTTTCTGATTCAGTAGTCTGGATAATGTCTAAGATTATAAAGTTTTGACAGGCTCTTAGATACCGGTGTTGCTGCTGAGCCTCTGATCTCAGTTTGAATAGCAAGGGCCTAAAAACCTTGCTTTCAGCCAAGGAGTCCAATTTCAATGTCACAAGAGTGTTTCCTTTTTAAGTATCTACATAATGATAAGCAATCTATTCATGAATTTCTATATTGAGGCTACAAAAATAGGAGCCTTACTGGATAAGTGAAAGTGAAAGCCACTTGGTCGTGTCTGACTCTTTATGGCCCCTTGGTCTATACAGTCTGTGGGAATTCTCCAGGCCAGAATATTAAGGGAAGCACACTGATTGAAACCACCTACACTGGCCAGGCACCATAGTAACCATTTGCATGAGTTGTTTTATGACAGGATGTTCTGGTAAGGAACATGGAACTAATAAGCCACCACCAACTGGAAGAGTTCCGGAAAGCTCAAAAGGAGACACCACATGTCCGACCACCTCCCAGAATCCTTCTCTCTGGCATCCATCTTGGCTGAACAAGGTGTGCACCACCAGGAAGGACTCTGAGTCAGAATGATTGGCTAAAGACAACCCGGAAACTAATCCCATCACCATAAAACCCGAGACTGCAAGCCATGTGACAGAGCTGTACTCCTGGGTTCCCTTACCCTACTGCTGTCCACCCGGGTGCCCTTTCCCAATAAAATCTCTTGCTTTGTCAGCAGATGTGTCTCCTCAGACAATTCATTTCTGAGTGTCAGACAAGAGCCCAGTTTCAGGCCCTGGAAGGGGTTCCCTTTCCTGCAACAAGAATACTGGAGTGAGTAGCCCTTACCTTCTCCAGGGGATCGTCCCAACCCAGGGATCGAACCCAGGTCTCCCTCATTGCGAGCAGATTCTTTCCCAGCTGAGCCACAAGGGAAGCCCATTACTGGATATATCCAGTAATATACTGGTAGCATATTACTGGATATGCAACCCATAAAAATATGTATTTTTAGGTGGAAATAGAGTAGGTATTTCTTTTAATTCCTAAATCTAAGTGCAAATAGGATAAAGACATTGAACTGGTAATAAGGATAAAATGTTATTTGCTAAAAATTTTTATATTCTAGATACTGCCTAATTCTTTAAATCCTGACATTAACCTGAAGAGGTCAATATCATTATTTTTACTTTTTTATATTTCCTACTTTAATCCCTCCAATGGAAACTCAGATTAAACTACTCATTTGATGCCATCCAGGATTGTCAAAGACTTCCCTGGTGGCTCAGACGGTAAAGCATCTGTCTACAATGTGGGAGACCCAGGTTCGATCCCTGGGTGGGGAAGATCTCCTGGAGAAGAAAATGGCAACCCATTCCAGTATTCTTGCCCAGAAAATCCCATGGATGGAGGAGCCTGGTAGGTTACAGTCCATGGGGTCACAAAGAGTCGGACACAACTGAGCTTTCACTTTCAGGACTATAAAGTTCAAATCCCAATACTACAGTGTTTTTGTCTGTTGTTTTGCTTTAGTGTTTTAGTTTGAATGCAATATTAAAGTGAAAAAAAAAGAACCAATGAACTTCCTATGTGTTAAATTATCGTGATTATTACAATAAATCTAAATTAAACATGGATTCCATGTAATGCCATCCCACAGACTGCGTGTACTGCTCTGCGTTCATGTTGGCCAGTTTTAAACAAGATTTCCATTACCTCAAAAAGTCATGTACTGGCACAAGTATTGTATTATTTTCTTTATATTAACCAGCAGAACAATGCCTCTGTTTTAATAAGTAGGAGGTTAATCTTGGCAAATAAAGGAAAGACTTTGAAAGGACAGGCAAAAACTGGAGCTTTGTATACTGTGGTTAAAGCTATGTCACCTCTGTTTCAAAGTCAGGACACCATGGTTGGTAAATTGAAGTGGTTCAGTGAGGGCTCCAGTGAAGGAAGACGTGGGTTTACCCAGTGTGCACGGCAGCACACTCACTCTCTTTTTCTCTTTCTCTCTCTATCTTGTTTAAACACAGGCAAAACTCTATTCTGAAACACAGATTTAAACTCTGTTCTCTGCAGCAGTTATTCTTCTGTAGCCTGAAGTATGAGATTTCATGATTAATATCTTGGATAAGAAAACAAATTATTATTAGTTAAAAAGTTAAAAAAAAAAAGCGAACCAGAACTGTGCTTTCTAGTTTTAGCTATTACATACTGAATTTTACATCTTGGGTAAATGCCACTGGAAAGACTTTCTCCCTTTATAAAAATCATTCAAACTAATTTTTTTTTCTTTTTTTGTAACTGAAACTCTTTCTTAAATCTCGTTCCTTAAATCTCCAGTATGAATGGCTTGAGGTGAAAGATGTCCTAAACAGATGATCCCCTGAAGATTTTTTTGTAGAAATGTGATTCACATTCTCTTCCTCCCTCCCTGTCGCCCCACCCATAAACTTTAGCCTGTTCTTACCTGAGGATAAAAGGCAGGCTAAATGGCCATTCAGAGATCTCATAGCCTTGTGATACTGTAACTATCTTCTTGGGCCAAATTTATACATAAACCAGATTTCACTGTCTGGGTATTCAGCTTGTAAGAAGTAACTGGGTCTAATCATATCCTACGTCCTTAATCAAAACAGAGAGCTTCAGTGTCACATCACAAAGCTCTTTACAACTTAATTTAGAAAAATAAGGCAATATTATTTTCTACATGCTCAGTGGTAGGAGCTGGTGGAAACAGAGATGTTTCTAAGGATGTCTCTTGTTAGGGGTGAGATGAAAAGGACTGGCAGGCCTTGGGTTGGAGAGCCCTATAGATGCTTGGCAACCTGGAGGAAACTGGGTTCTGCCTGGGTGGTGCTTGGCAGGTGGGGCTTTGAGGGGACAGAGAGGAGGTGAAACACTGGAATATGGGTAGCCCAGAGTTGGGCATAACCCAAGGAGGAAACAAGGTATACCCAGGTGAACAGTTAGGACTCAGGAGGCTAGATACCCGAGGGCAAATTAATATGAGAACTCCAGAGTCTGAGCCGGTAGGTAGTCATAAACTGAGAATGCCACACGGAAGCAAAGCCAGGGAACCAGAAACTTGGCAAGCTGTGTGAGCACTGGCATCAGTAACTAAAGACCTCAGTCACAGGAGTGGAGCCCTGTTTATGATGTAGTTGGAAAGGCATGAGCTGAAAGAATCTGACCTCAAATCCCTCCCCACCACACCCTGTGACCCTGAACTTGTAGCCCAGTGCCCCAGTGTCCCGCACTGTGAAAGGAGAAATGAATCACCGTATAGTCCAATCTCTAACGTGCAGTTTAGGGACTTTACCTGCCTCACAGGGTTGCTAAGAACAAAATGAATGTAGTAAAGGGATCAGGAAATACCTAACATGCCTTGAACAGGTGTTCTGTAAACACAAGTCCCTCTTTCTTCCTTTCAGTGATGATCTTCCATATTTACTTTCACCTGGGGCTGGTGACAAGGGATGAATGATGAGAGCAAGTAAAGGCTAGTGATTCATGCAGCTTGAAAGGGAGTGAGAAGCAGGAGAGACAGACTAATGCTGACACAGGGCTGGGGATTCGTTGGGGGAGGTGGTGTATTTAAATTGTTGATAACTTTCAGAAGCAAGTTCTAGCTGGAAAGTCCTGTTAGGACAGGATGATGGAGGGATATTTTCTATTTTGAATTAAAATAACTTCCTGCTTAAAAAAGAATCCTGATCTGTTTCTGCTTGTGGTCACTTGACTTTATCTCGATGGTCAGTGAACTTTCTTCTAGGAGGAGATGACAGTCTGGTGGGAACTGTGTATGTATCCATGTGCAGTGGCTGAGATGGAGAGATGGAGGGATCATCTTGAAGATGTTTTTGCAAAGCAAATCTACTGTCTTTACTTACATAGTGTGTTGCTGAGGGTGGTTTTTCAAAGGGAGGAGAGAGTTTAAAGAAGATAACTTTCCACTACAAAAAGTTGTTCTAAAATTAAATTCTGATGATGCTCTTCCCTTGGTTATAACCCTCAGTGACCCAACCTCCCCTCCTTCCCACACTGGTGCCCCAAGGATAAATTCCAAACTCCTTAATATGACAGATAAACCTTCACGATCTATCCTTATTATGCTCTGTGGCCTCATCGGTCACTTCTCCACCTCCCGCCCACTAGCTTAAATCTGAACTAAACTATTTAAGATTCCAATAGTATCCCATGTTCTCTCCACATCCTTATAAGTGGTATTCATACTACATGTAATATTTTTCTGCTTTACTCTGTTTATCTTTAAACTCCTGCTTGTGCTCTACATCCTAGTTTGAAAGTCACTTCTTCCAAAAAGTCACCCCGAATCCCTTAAGACTAAAACCAACTGTTCTCTTCACCACACGTGTCTATAGTACCCTATGTTTATTCCTATTGCAGTAATAAATAAATAAATCATATTGTGTGGTAATTACCTAAACACTAATTTTTCTCTCCCACAAAGCTGTGGATGCTTAAGGGACAAGAACTGCCTGGTCAACCCCATACTAGGAGCACCTGAAAGATAGTAGATATTCAGTAAACACTTGTTACATAAATAAAAGAATGAACTGAATGTGAACAAAAAATTTCCTAACAACAACAAAAATAATCCAAAGCAATTTTAGTGCTAATAAAGCACATACTGGAATATCAGTGGCTCTTGAGGAAAACTGATTTAAAGTTATGCAGTGGCACATGAAGATGCTCAACATGCTAATGATCATGCTTCATGTCTGCTTAGTTGATCAGTCATGCCCAACTCTTTGTGACTCTGCGGCCTGCCAGGTTCCTCTGTCCATGGAATTTTCCAGGCAAGAGTACTGGAGTAAGTTGCCATTTCCTCCTCCAGGGAATCTTCCCAGTCCAGGGATAGAACCCATGTATCCCGTGTCTCCTGCATTGGGAGGTAGATTCTTTACCACTGAGCCACTAATTATCAGAGAAATGCAAATCATGTGATCCAACCTATTAGGTTCTTAATAAAGATTGTTGAATTTACACATTAAGGGAAAGAGGTTTTTTTAAGTCTCAGTGGCTGGGCCTGAGTCCAGTTGCCCCCTCTTGCTGTTCCCTAATCAGAAAAGCCAGAAAGATCACATGGGTGAGCAAGTCCCACTGCTAGAAGTCACTTTTCCTGTATTTTCTTGCTCTGTAAATTTAAAAGCTACAATCAATTATGGAATGTGAGCAAACGCCTAAGACAAAGACCAGAAACCTTGATCTCATAAAGTGTTTTGCAGGAATTTGCTAAGCAATCCTGGCAACAGCCCTGCAAGTAGATGCTATTTTATTCTCACTTTACAGACAAGGAAATTGAGACAGAGAGTTGAAGTAACTTGCCCAGAGTCGTGTTTCTTGAGAGTGGCAGTGCAGGGATTCAAGCTCAGTGTGACTCCAAAGCCCACCCTCCATGCCTTTGAGAGGCACCAGGTGGAGGAAACACTGGTAGCACAAGATAACATGTGAGAAACACGTGTGTGACCTCCTGCCCTTGCTGGGATGGGTGTCTCTGAGTCCTGGCATGCTAAGGAGGGGTAAGGTCTTAAAAAGGATTGCCTAGTACAGCTGAGCACGGTGAGCCCCATTATTGGTGAAAAAACATAATGCTGCTGCTAACTTCCTCCTGCAAAATAGTGAGTTCAAGTTTTCTGCAAGCATAGGAGCTAATATTTATTGCCATAAAACTGACATTTTATAAACCTGTAAGTTTAAACAGTTTAGAAAGTTCAGAGAAAAGAGGAGCCAAGGAGAACGGGTCTGTTTGAAAATAAAATAATTGCATACAAAACTCCTTGAAGTACTCATCTATTAGGGTGAAACTAAGAAATGTCAATGAGCAAACTCCTGGAGACGGTGCAAGACAAGGGAACCTGGTGTCCTGCAGTCCACAGGGTCGCAAAGAGTCAGACACGACTTAGCAACAGAACAACAACACCAACAAAAAGCAATGTAAACTATTATTGTGTCAACATCCATAATTTTATTAGGATAATTTTACTTGATATGTTTATTTGTGTCTCAGACTTATTAAGGTATAATTGACAAATAAAATTGCACATATTAAAGGTGTACAATGTGGTGATTTGATATATTATAATTGTGAAATGATTACCACAATCAAATTAACTAACACATCCATCACTTCATAGAGGTACCTTTTTTATTTTCATGGTGAGAACATTTAAGATCAAGTCTCTTAGCGAATTTCAAGTGTAGAGTACAGTATTATTAACTCTAGGTACCATGTTGTACATTAGATCTCAAGAGTCTATTCATTATATAGTCAAAATTTTGTACCCTTTGACTAACATCTCTCTATTCTCCCGACCCTCAGCCCCTGGTGACTACAATTCTAGCTTGTTTCTATGCTATTGACTTTTTAGAGTCCACAAATAAGTGATATTGTATACTATAGGTCTTTCTTTGTCTGACTTACAATAACTAAATTTTCATATTTTTATATTGCAGACAATTTCCTGAGAGTTATCATTTTGCAAAATCAAACAAGGTCTAGCAAAAATATAATCAATGGGTTTTAAATAATAACAATGGTAGATATAACATTGCCTTACTGGCAGCTTGAGTGTGCTAATTCAGAACTCTGGGGTTTTGTTATAAAAAGGCTGTTAATCTAGTCTTCTGAAACTAACAACATGATGCTGCTGTGTGTCTCATTGCAAACCTTTGAAGATACAAATGTCTAAGATTTTTTTCTGTTGTATTTAGTTGACTTTCTAAATATCAAGAGAAACAGTTTACAAGGCAAATGAATGACGCCAAAGGTAAAGGAATCTGCTGTGTTTCATCTCGTGGTGTGTTTTACCAAGGAGTAATATCCTTTTTATGACTGAGGAAGCACTGGTGTTCAAACTCTCATTGTGGTGTCCACTTGCAATTTCCTTCTTTATCATTCCAGAAAAGAGACAGACAGTGAGGGGCACTCAGGACCCTCATTTACTCTATGCGTAACACCGCAGGTTAAATGGAACTTCTGATTCAATTTTGTCAGATATGGTATTTGTTGAAAGTCAGCTATTTATGAAACAGATTGAGAGTTGCTGCAAACAGCTAGAGCTGTTGATTGATTGCTATTATTCAACCTCTTCTCCTGGAGCCCATCAAAAGTCAAAAGGACTGGCTGTGAACACGTATACCTGGAGGCTGGGTAAAAAGAACTTAGTCAGAGGTGTGCTTCCATGGACCCAAGTCCCTGCTCAGGAATTCACTCGAATGAATGAGTTTGGTAAATATGTACTGTGTAACTATTTTGTGCCTATCTCAAAACACAAGTGCCAAATAATTCATTCAGTGGGCACGCAATGTGTATTTATAGAACTCCTGTCATATGCCAGGCACTGTTGAGTGTAGGGCATTCCATATACAGCAATAGAATTTGCTTCAAAAGATCCACAAGATAACAAGTGCAACAAAGAGGTGACAGCAAAATGAGTCAATAACGGGGGTAGATACCAGACAGCAGAGCCTTGGGCAGTTCAGTGTTCAGCAGGAGTATCTTGGGAGTTTCCCTCACCCGTCTTATAAATGGTTCCTTTCTTCATCTGTTCTCAAATGTCTCCCTGTGTGCTGCTGACACCCAGATGGTACAGTCCTAAAATTACCAGGTAAAGTGGAATCTTCTGCTGACCTAAAGCCAACTGTTGTTGGCTTATGCCTCTGAATGGAGGTTAATTGACAGCATCGCTAACAGGACTGAGGCCATGTGTGAGGGTCTGAAATACCATCCAAGTCTACAGGATTAGAAAAGAGCATCTCAACAGTGTGGCTTTCTCAAAAATAAAAGAATACATTTTGGAAGGGAATGAAGTATGTAAACAGGCTCCATGCTTGAGGGGTAATCGGAATTTGACATACCTGATGGCTGAAAACAGAATTTGCAGCAAGATGCCTCTCTTCGATAGCCCTTTGAAGAGCTGAGCTCAGTCAGGCACTAGACATTTAGATATTTCTTCTTCTGATCCCCCTCAGGTGGTTTCTGCCAGATATGCTGCGGGAATGTGGTCCTGACATTCTCCCAAATAGGAATCCAAAAAAGTGTGGGGAGCACTGCTTATCTTCCTTTTCCATTGTTTTCCTTCAGTGGAGAGTTGAAGCTCACTAGAATATAAAGCAGTTTAATTCAAATAGAAGAGTTCAACTTTTGCCAGGAATTTGGCTTAAGTCACTTGAATCCACATGGATATTTATACAAATCCAAAAACTATTGAAGCAAAACTGCCAGGCTTTGAATTACCTTAGGCAGAAGCAATTATTTATTTTTTGTTTCGTCTTCAGCACACAGCGCAGACCTTCATACAAAAACTCAACAAACATTTATTTAACGAATGAGCAAATTCAGGACTAAAAGAATAAGAATACAGACAAAAGTAAATTAGAATAAATTTCTTTGTATTTCTGCACATTTTTTAAAGTAGACATAGGTGGCTCAGATGAGAAAGAATCTGCCTCCAATGTGGGAGACCTGGGTTTGATCCAAGTTGGGAAGATCCCGTGGAGAAGGGAATGGCAACCCTACTCCAGTATTCTTGCCTGGAGAACCCCATGTACAGAGGAGCCTGACGGACTACAGTTGATGGGGTCCCAAAGAGTCTGACACAACTGAGTGATCGACACTTTCACTTTCACAAGAAAGTAGCAGGTAAGAGTGTTTTCCCTTAAAGTAATTGCCTTTGGGTCAGGGTGAGTAGTAGGCAAAGACATTTCAACAACAATGGCACCCCACTCCAGTACTCTTGCCTGGAAAATCCCATGGACGGAGGAGCCTGGTAGGTTGCAGTCCATGGGGTCGCTAGGAGTCAGACATGACTGAGCGACTTCACCTTAGCTTTTCACTTTCATGCATTGGAGAAAGAAATGGCAACCCATTCCAGTGTTCTTGCCTGGAGAATCCCAGGGACAGGGGAGCCTGGTGGGCTGCCGTCTATGGGGTCGCACAGAGTTGGACACGACTGAAGTGACTTAGCATAGCATAGCACTGGCGAAGTGGTAAAGAATCTGCCTGCCCATGCAGGAGACACAAGAAATCCAAGTTCAATCCCTGGGAATAGGAAATGGCCACCCACTACACACACACACACACACACACTGCTGTTTATATACCACTTTTAGAGTCAGTCACACATTCTCTTGCTGCTGCTGTTGTTGTTTAGTCACTAAGTCATGTCTGATCCTTTGCAACGCTATGGACTATAGCCTGCCAGGCTTCTCTGTCCATGGGGTTTTCCAGTCCAGAATACTGAAGCGGGTTGTCATTTCCTTCTTCAGGAGATCTTCCCCACCAGGAATCAAACCTGCAGATCCTGCAGGAGTATTCTTTACCACTGAGCTGCCTAGGAAGCCCACACAGGCACTCCTAGAGAGTGGCAAATCTTCATCATTTGGGAAAGGATTTAATTTTTTTTGAAGCTGGTAAAAGTTATACAGAGTCACGTTTTGTATGTAAGATGAAAAATCAAAGTAGGTCATACTATATATCAGTTCAGTTCAGTCGCTCAGTCATGTCCGACTCTTTGCGACCCCATGAATTGCAGCACGCCAGGCCTTCCTGTCCATCACCATCTCCTGGAGTTCACTCAAACTCATGTCCATAGAGTCAGTGATGCCATCTAGCCATCTCATCCTCTGTCGTCCACTCTTCCTCCTGCCCCAATCCCTCCCAGCATCAGAGTCTTTTGCAATGAGTCAACTCTTCACATGAGGTGGTACTATATATATATGTATGTATATATTTTACATCTATATATGTATCTACTTATAAATATACACACAAAATATATGTATATATAAATAAAGTGTGAGTACAAAGTAATGAAATATCTTTTTATTTTTATTTTTCTTGATGACACTCAAATATGCTTGGAAAGCATCAGATTTCAAAGTATGGCAATTCCACAAATATTCTGAGCAATGACAACTTGAAAAAATGAGTATGTAGTTTTGCAACATGATTACTGTAAAGAAAAACAATCTTTTGAATATTTAGTTTCTACCCTGTTCATTGAAGAAGTGGTACTATACAAGGCCTGATACTTAGCATTCAATACAAACTAGTTGCATGAAATGAAAGTATCATTTCCTTATAACTGTACCTCAGTTTTCCCTCCCTCTCTCTCCCTTCCTTCCTCCCTTCCGTCCCTCTCTGGATCTCTTGCACAATTCACGGCACCCTCTCATTACTGGTCTATGGGACTTTAATTTTTAAAAGTATTACTTTAACATTTTCCCATTATTTCAGATCTCCACTAATATTTCTTACCCATCCTCTTTTGTACCTTTTTGAGTACATTAGCTTATATTTTCAGATATATTTGTGTCTATGAAACTGCTTAGTGTTGTATGGTGAGATACATTTTTTTCTCTACTTTTTACTCAATATTATGTTTTTAACATACTGTCCTGTTGCCAGATATGTCTCCCAGGCATTGCTTTTAACTCTTGCATGGCATCCCTTTGCACCTGGTGATGGATACCCAAGTTTCCTTCAATTCCCTGCTACATGTTCCCTTATGGAACTATGGATGACTTTTGTCTCTGGGTACCAATAAATTAGGTTACAAATTCAATTCCATGGTGCTGTCAGATTTCCCTTCAAACTATACTACAATGTACTCCAACAAATAAGGCCTGTGAGTCCCTGTTTCCTTTCTTGAAATGATAGCTTCATTTGGAATTATCTTTTTCATTTTCACCAACCCAGTGGATGTAAAATAGTTCCTATTAGCATTTTAAGTTGCATTACTCATAGCACTAGTGGGCTGAAGCATGTCTTCAGATGCTTATGATCCACTTGGGGCTCCTCTTCTGAATATTGTGTTTTTATTTTTGCCTCCTCCCACCACTTAGACCCATGCCTATCATCTTGTTGATTTACCAGAGTTCCATATACATTCTAAGTTTTTTTTCTAATAATCTGAATCTATATTTATTCTTTTCTAAGTAATTCAAACCCTGTGACCTTCTGGTTTTCCCTAGACTATTGGATTATTTGAAATCAATGATGCTAATTAAAAATATATCATAAGAGTTTTCATGCTTCAAGGCTTTTGAGTCTCATCCTTTTTAATGTGTGTTCCCAATAAGTGTATTCTGTAGGGAACTTCTGCCACTGATGCAGATTTCTTTCTGATCACTGAATTCTGTTTTCTGATTACAGATCTCATCAAAGGTACTAATAAACTTAGGACTGGCTAGCAGATGAATCCTTCAGTCCTAAAGACTGAAGGCTGAAATACCAAATAAATCACAACACCTAAAGCAAACAGTCCCAATGTTTATTGAGTTTAGATTACTCTGTTTACATACATTTTTTTTCTAGCACCATATATTAAAAACTGCTTTTTTATTTCAAAGTAGATTACATTTAAGGAGATTAGTAATATAAAAAGAAATTTCTTCTAAGAGTACTTTGCCCTTATCTCCTAAAATAAACAAAGAATTGAAGATTAACTGATTGCAACAGAAGACCTAGATCATCTCTAGGTAAGTAATGATGAGGATATTTCATGAAAAATAAGTGTCAGTGTAGCAGTAGTTCCTTATACTGATTTCCTTTTTATTTTTATGTTTTTTAGCCAACAGATTATTCTAAATTCAGTAACCTTGGTTGCATATAGTAGTGCTCATGCAGAATGAACTTATCAATTTAATTAACATAGAACATAAGCGTACCCAACTGTGGACTGGAGTTAAGACTTAGACTGGAATTTCAGCCCCTTGTCATCTGGCTTCTAATTCAGTCTTTGGATTTTACCTCTCACAACCTTCTCATACATTCCAAATTGAACTGGACACTTGAAAATTTGTTGAACGCTCCAGTACATTTCCACTTTTCTGCTCTTGATCCTGTAACATCCTCTTCTGGCAGTTCCCTTCTTTCATGCTGAAATCGTCCCCATCCCTGAGGGCTCAGAAAGCTGCCCAGTGGCCAGTTCTCAGTGATGTCATCTCACCGCCCCCAGATGTATCCTCCTTTTTCTGTTAAATCCCATCACATTTAAAACATGCCTCCCATGTGGCATTTTAAAAATACTCTATTTCCTAAAATTCTGCATGTTGGGGTGTTTGCATCTGTTAGCAGACTAGAATTTAAACTCCACAAGGGTAGAGCTTGGGTCTTGTTGATCTCCAGCCCCAGCAATGCCTAGCTTAGTGTCTTTCATAATTAATTGTTATTGTTCAGTGACTAAATCATGTCCGACTTTGTGACCCCATGAACTGCAGCACGTCAGGCTTCCCTATCCTTCATCGTCTCCCTCAGTTTGTTCAAACTCATGTCCATTGAATTGATGGTGCCATCCAACCATCTCATCCTCTATTGCCCTCATCTCCTCATGCCCTCAGTCTTTCCCAACATCAAGGTCTTTTCCAATGAGTGGGCTCTTTGCATTAGGTGGCCAAAGTATTAGAGCTTCAGCTTCAGCATCAGTCTTTCCAAAGAATATTCAGGGTTAATTTCCTTTAGAATTGACTGGTTTTATGTCCTTGCTGTCCAAGGGACTCTCAAAAGTCTCCAGCGTCACAGTTCGAAAGCATCAATTCTATGGTACTCAACCTTCTTTGGCCACCTGATGCAAAGAACTGACTTATTTGAAAAGACCCTGATGCTGGGAAAGATTGAGGGCAGGAGAAAAAGGGGACAACAGAGGATGAGATGGTTGGATGGCATCACCAACTCAATGGACATAAACTCTGGGAGTTGGTGATGGACAGGGAGGCCTGGCATGCTACAGTCCATGGGGTCACAGAGTCTGTCATAACTGAGTGACTGAACTGAATTGAACTGAACAACCTTCTTTATGGTCCAACTCTCATATCTGTTTGTGACTACTGGGAAAACCATAACTTTGACTATATGATTGTCAACTTGGTTGACAAATGATTAATTATATTTAATTATTGAATATTAAATGTCTAGGAGATCAATGAACTGTTAAAAATATTGCACCAAGGGTGAGAAAGAAATTGCTTCATATTGACAATGGATCAAGGATGAGTGGCAGTGAAATCAACAAAGCCTGGGAAAGCCGAGACAAACCTTGTCAGTTCACATCCCTGCTCCACTGTTTAGAAGGTTGCCTTCCTCGACCAGATGGTTTAACCACTTCATTTCCTCATTTGTATAACAGAGATAATAATATCAGCCACCAAGATGGTCTCAGTTCAGTTCAACACATCACCAACTCCCGGAGTCCACCCAAACCCATGTCCGTTGAGTTGGTGATGCCATCTAACCATCTCATCCTCTGTCGTCCCTGTCTCCTCCTGCCCTCAATCTTTTCCAGATGGCCTCAGTTAGGATTAAATAAGTTAATAATTTAAGCATAAAATCAAAAAGTTTCCCTGAATGTCTATACATTCATTTACATGTCAGTTGAAGTGAAGTGAAGTGGCTCAGTCGTGTCCGACTCTTTGCGACCCCATGGACTGTAGCCTACCAGGCTCCTCCATCCATGGGATCTTCCAGGCAAGAGTATTATCATTCAGTATTAATTTATTTGTCTGGGAATGGAGAATGGAGATGCCTCACTTTAGGATTTGTTGGGGGAGGAATGAAAGATTATAGAAGACATTTTTGGAACTTAGCTGGTACTCAAAAAGTGTGAATTCTTCTACAATTTTTTTTCTGATTAATTTTCTTTTCCTGTAGTCACCTCAACCTTAAGAAACCTTTGATACAAGCTAAAAGCAAGGGTTAATGGGTAATACAGGAAAACGAATAGATCTGAAGATAACATGCAAAATAGATATCTACCCCAATGAATTATCATTGCCTTGTCTGTCCAGTCATCTTTTCTTCCTTCTGGAAATTATTTCTCCTTCTTTATTCCCTCCTGGGAGATAATATTTATCTATTTTTGGCTATCTAGTCGGAGAAGGCAATGGCACCCCACTCCAGCACTCTTGCCTGGAAAATCCCATGGACGGAGAAGCCTGGTGGGCTACAGTCCATGGGGTCGCAGAGGGTCGGACACGACTGAGCGACTTCCCTTTCACTTTTCACTTTCCTGCATTGGAGAAGGAAATGGCAATCCACTCCAGTGTTCTTGCCTGGAGAATCCCAGGGATGGGGGAGCCTGGTGGGCTGCCATCTATGGGGTCGCACAGAGTCGGACACTACTGAAGAGACTTAGCAGCAGCAGCAGCAGCAGCAGCAGCAGCAGCCATCTAGTTGGAATGGTAGCTGCCACTCCCAGCCACACAGAATGATCAAAATGAGTCAATAAAACATGAGTGACAACACTCATAGACTGACCTTAGCTGATTGGTCTGGGAGTGAGGGCTTCCCGGGTGGTGCAGTCGTGAAGAATCCACCTACCAAAGCAGGAGAAGCAGCTTCAATCCGTGGGTGGGGAAGATGCCCCGGAGAAAGAAACGGCAACCCATGCCAGTATTCTTGCCTAGGAAATACCATGGACAGAGGAGCCTAGTGAACTACAGACCATGGGGTCACAAAAGAGACTAAACAATAGAGAAGCAATATTTATTATACAGATACTGATGCTCAGATACAGATACAAAGATACTCCAATCAAAGGTGACTGTGACTCCACTTTCAATGAAAAGAGTGCTTGCTGTTAAATGGATGATATGGATATGGACAGAATGTTATCCCACTTAAGCTAATAATTTCATTGAGAAGAGAGACAATACTCAAATGACAGAGTTCTAATTCTCCATGTGTATTGTCTCTTGGTTCAATGTAGTTCCTTCTGGATCATGAGAGAGGCTCTCAAGTCAAGGGAAAAAGTCATAGTGAAGTTATGTTCCCACTTTTAGAATATTAGGCATGTAAAAGCCTAAATTTACAAGGCCATCATTTTTCTACAGTGAAGGGATTCTTTATTCTGCAAAAGATTTACCACACCATTTCTTTAATCAATAAAATCTCTTTCCAAAATAGTTAAATATGTAACATTTCAGGATATGCACATCTTACATGAAGAAAGACAAAACTATAAGCACAATAAATTGTCCAGTGTATTTAATCTTGCAAGGTTTAGCCTAATATAGATGATACATGAGAGTTCAAAGGTTGGACTCAAACCCATCCCATTGCAGATGAGATAAATATACTTTATTATTTTAACAGTTCTCAGATTCTCTCATACCTACCATCAAGAGAAAAACATTGTAAGCTCTTTAGAACTCAACATAAAAAGTCATAGATTCATTAATACTATGGCAAGGACTACTGTATGGAAAATAATAATCACCATTCTTAGATGAATATCCTTTATAACAGAAAGCATGTTCTCATTTATAATCTTAAAGGAATCTTACAGCAAATCATTTGAAGTAGGTATCATAGCCTTTTTAAGAATTATAAAATTGAAACCAGAACATTAAATGACTTGTCCAAGATTACACATGGAAGTGGTATATGAGAGAGATAGGATCCTCATCCTTTTTTTAAAAAAAGTGAAAGTACAGCTGGCATACATTTTATGTTAGTTTCAGATGTACAACATAGTGATTCAACATTTAAATACATTATAAAATGGTAGGATAAGTCTAGTAATCATCTCTCCTCACACAAAGTTATTACAGTATTATCAACATATGTGAGGGAATGCTCAGTCGCTCAGTCACATCTGAGTCTTTGGGACTCTGTGGATTGTAGCCTGCCATTCTCCCCTGTCAACAGGATTTCCCAGGTGAGAATGCTGGAGCAGGTTGTCATTTCCTTTTCCAATCAACCACATCTTTGATGCTGTATATTACATCCTGTGACTTATTTATTTAAAACAGGAAGTTTGTACCTCTTGATCCCCTTTACTTATCTCCCTCAACCTCCCAAGGCCCTCTCCTCTAGCACACCAGGTTGTTTTCAGTATCTAAGAGTCTGTTTTTCATTTTGTTGTGTTTATCCTTTTTTTTTTATTAATTTATTTTTTATTGAAGGACAATTGCTTTACAGAATTTTGCTGTTTTCTGTCAAACCTCAATATGAATCAGCCATAGGTATACATATATCCACTCCCTTTTGAAACTCCTTCCCATCTCCCTCCCCATTCCAACCCTCTAGGTTGATACAGAGCTCCTGTTTGAGTTTCCTGAGCCATACAGCAAATCCCCACTGGCTATCTATTTTACATATGGTAATGGAGAAGGCGATGGCACCCTACTCCAGTACTCTTGCCTGGAAAATCCCATGGACAGAGGAGCCTGGTAGACTGCAGTCCATGGGGTCCCGAAGAGTCGGACACGACACAGTGACTTCACTTTCACTTTTCACTTTCATGCTTTGGAGAAGGAAATGGCCACCCACTCCAGTGTTCTTGCCTGGAGAATCCCAGGGATGGGGAAGCCTGGTGGGCTGCCGTCTATGGGGGTGCACAGAGTCAGACATGACTGAAGTGACTTAGCAGCAGCAGCAGCAGCAATGTGAGTTTCCATGTTACTCTTTCCATACATCTCACCCTCCCCTCCCCTCCCCCCATGTCCATAAGTCTATTCTCCATGTCTGTTTCTCCACTGTTGCTCCGTAAATAAATTCTTCAGTACCATTTTTCTAGATTCCATATATATGTGTTAGAATATGGTGTTTATCTTTCTCCTTCTGACTCACTTCACTCTGTATAACAGGTTCTAGGTTCATCCACCTCATTAGAACTGACTCAAATACATTCCTTTTTATGGCTGAGTAATATTCCATTCTGTTGGCTTAAAGCTCAACATTCAGAAAACGAAGATCATGGCATCTGGTCCCATCACTTCATGGGAAATAGATGGGGAAACAGTGGAAACAGTGTCAGACTTTATTTTGGGGGGCTCCAAAATCACTGCAGATGGTGACTGCAGCTATGAAATTAAAAGATGCTTACTCCTTGGAAGGAAAGTTATGACCAACCTAGATAGCATATTGAAAAGCAGAAGCATTACTTTGCCAACAAAGGTCCATCTAGTCAAGGCTATGGTTTTTCAAGTGATCATGTATGGATGTGAGAGTTGGACTGTGAAGAAAGCTGAGCACCGAAGAATTGATGCTTTTGAACTGTGGTGTTGGAGAAGACTCTGGAGAGTCCCTTGGACTGCAAAGAGATCCAACCAGTCCATTCTAAAGGAGATCAGCCCTGGGATTTCTTTGGAAGGAATGATGCTAAAGCTAAAACTCCAGTACTTTGGCCACGTCATGTGAAGTTGACTCATTGGAAAAGACTCTGATGCTGGGAGGGATTGGGGGCAGGAGGAGAAGGGGACGACAGAGGATGAGATGGCTGGATGGCATCACCGACTCGATGGACTTAAGTTTGAGTGAACTCCGGGAGTTGGTGATGGACAGGGAGGCCTGGTGTGCCGAGATTCATGGGGTCGCAAAGAGTCAGACACGACTGAGCGACTGAACTGAACTAATATTCCATTGTGTACATATACCACAACTTCTTCATCCATTCATTTGTCAGTGGACATCTAGGTTGCCTCTACATTCTAGCTATTGTAAATAGTGCTGCAATAAACAATGGGATACATGAGTCTCTTTCAATTTTGGTTTTCTCAGGGTATATGCCTAGGGGTGGGATTGCTGGGTCATATGGTGATTTTATTCTTAGTTTTTTAATATTCATTTGTTTTTGTTTCTTGTCACCATTTTGCTTTGCAGTACGATACATCTGCTTCACAGCAAAAGACCTTATCTATCCTTGAATGCGGAGAAGGCAGTGGCAACCAAATCCAGTACTCTTGCCTGGAAAATCCCATGGACGGAGGAGTCTGGTAGGCTGCAGTCCACGGGGTCGCTAAGAGTTGGACACGACTGAGCAACTTCACTTTCACTTTTCCCTTTCATGCATTGGAGAAGGAAATGGCAACCCACTCCAGTGTTCTTGCCTGGAGAATCCCAAGGACAGAGGAGCCTAGTGGGCTGCTGTCTATGGGGTTGCACAGAGTCGGATACGACTGAAGCAACTTAGCAGCAGCAGTCCTTGAATGAGCTGTCTAAGATATCTTACAAATGACAGTAACAACTTCCTCTTAAGGCAGTTTCCTGTTTTTCAAGCATGATACTGCATAATTGGCAGAGGACTGAAATTCTTGAAAACTGTTCAGAAATCAAATGCCAAAATCCATTCAGGCAGTTTCTCTATGACCTGACACTAAACTGTTTCTGGCTCTAATTCTGCTGTCAGATAACTGAAAGACATGCTCCAGTTTTTAACTACTACTATTTGTCTGTGTTAAACTTATTTAGGAAAATTTATTTATTCTACAAACAGCTGAACTGTGCTAAAGTAGAGTAGAACTTTTGGTTGTTAGTTTTGTACAAATAGGTTAAAGAATGTAATGTCAACCTCCATAAAGTGATCCAGAGTCAAAACCATCCCAATTAGAATCATGGTAGGATCATTTGAAAACAAATTTACAAGCTGATTTGTAAAGATTTTGTGAAATTGCAAAGGACAGGGAATTGTTAAAATGAGCTTGAAAAAGGATAAATCAACAATTTAATTTGTACTTAAATATTTGGATAGTTTCCCATTTTAAAGAGGTTTTATTACATTTTAGAGGTTTATATATGTATAAACCTATAATGTATAAAAATATATATATTTTTGTGAATCTGAGAGATATGTAGCCATTATTTTTATTGCAATATGTTTGCTCTATTGAGCACATCCTAGGCTAAAAATTCATTTGAGAGAAAGGATAATTGCATAGGATAATGAGATTGTTTTGTTTTAACCGATGAATAGATTTGGGAAAGAACAAAATATTACACCCTTCATTGAACTAAAACACTTTTTTGGATCAATCAAACGTATTAAGGAAAGCTTACATGTGCTTATAATTTCAGGCAAGAAAAAAGATTAGAAAATAGTTGATTATCTGGGTTCTATAATAAACAACTAGAAAAAATTCTTCTCTAGTCAACCAGTTCAGCATATTACTTCTTTTCTCCAAATGGAAAGTTTTAATTATGTGTTAAAACACTGTTTGTATCAGGAATGACTAACATTAGGTTTAACATTTTCTCATTGTGGTTTTATATACAAATTTACAAGTGGAAAAAGTAAAAGGAAAGAGTCACTTTACACTAGAGATTTTTGAAGGGCCCAAAGCTTTAAGTGGCTTCCCTGGTGGCTCAGTGGTAAGGAATCTACCAGCCAATGCAGAAGACACTAGAGACATGGGTTTGATCCCTGGGTTGGGAAGATTCCCTGGAGGAGGAAATGGCAACCCACTGCAGTATTCCTGCTGGGATACTCCCATGGACAGAGGAGCCTCGTGGGCTACAGTCCAGACTGAGCAACTGAGCACACACAAAGCATTGAGCAGCCATTATTAATCTTCAAAATCTATATTAACTCAATTGTATTAATGATGCTGACATTCAGAGAATCCCTTAGTACGTATGTTCAATCTTCAGTTAATTTGAATCTATGAAAAGATAATGGGTTTTCTGAATAATCCTGTTGCAATAGTTGCTTCCATCTTAAAATCAGATAACGTCAGTTGAGGCCTTTTTCTTCAAGTATATATGCACGAGACATTTAATTTATTTCTTCATTTAAATTTGTTATTTACAGGACAAATTTTGCAGTAAGAATTTCATGCTTGGAAAAGTCCTCTTGAAATAACTGCTTGTTTTGCTTAATTTACAGTGTTGCAATATGCAGTCAACTTTTCAATAAATACCATATTAACAGGAAAATTATTCACATGTGGGCTCATATTAAAGTAGGAAAATCCAAGCCTTTCATATACTGTACCAAACGCTGTGTCACAATATTAAGTCAATAAAGCATCATACCTGCGCATGCTTGAAATATAGGTATTTATAAAAAAATTTTTTTTCCAGACATCTGGCCTGTATTCATGGCCTTAGGGAAAGTGTCTCTCAAGGGAAACCAACCAGGGTTGGCACTTTATCCTGTCTTGGAATAAGATATTTGTGGGTTGGATTCCAAATGTTATTTAAGTTGCCTAGCTACCACATCTCAATAAAAGGAGAAATTGAAAATTGTTACAGAATTGGCCATGAAGCAAATTACCATGGCCTTTTTTGACAGATGGGTTGTAGGGAGTTTTCCATTTTCACCTACCATATTTCCTTTTATTGAGACCGACCATGAGCAAATGCTAAGGTTAATAGTCTTCCACTGCTCCTGAATCACATCAAGTTTCAGTAGCTCTCAGGTGCTCATGAACTGGAAGAGAATTACAAAGTCAAATATTTTTGAGCCCTGATAGCATATGTTGTAGGCATATATAGTATCTGATCTGAGGAAGTGGTGATGGTGAGGAAGAATTTCCCTGAGGAGGCAATCATTAATCTGGAACCGGATAAGTGTGTTAGCACTGAAAAGAGCAAGAGCCCCAAGCAACTGGCTGTGTGATGACTCAAGGACAAAAGCTTCGTGTGTTCAAGGGTCTCAAGAAAGCTTAACTGAGCTGAAAAGAAGACAACTGTATGAGAAAAGCAAGAAGTAAGTCTAGGCCAATTATTACAAGGTCTTAAAATAATATTAAGGAGTTTGGGCTTTATCCCGAAGACAATAGAAAGTTAATAAAGGACCTTAACAGAGGAACTTAATGAATTATGATTATGGTTTTCAAGAGATCCTACAGCTATGATGATAATGGAGCATGGATTCTGCAATATTAGATGTAGGAGACCAATTAGAAAACTACTGTACATTTATTGTAATTTCAGACAAAAGATAATGGAGATATATATTAGGGTGGTGCCACCAGAGATGGAAGAAAGGAGATGGATTCAGGGGGCTATTTTAGAGGTAGAAATGGATAACTGGCTGTGCGATGTGATAAAGAGAAGGTAGGCATCAAGGATGAATACATATTCTCATGCATGATCATGAAAAACAGAGGAGGAGTAGGAATATTTTTCTGGGAAGTAGAGCTTTGGATGCTGTAAGATGTCTAAACAGAAAGGTTGCATGTGCCCAGAGAAATAGAAGAAAAAAATCAAAAGCAGAGGTATCAGGGAAGCCAAAGGAAATGATGGTTTCAAGAAAGACAAAATGTCTCTGTTGAATGAGGCTAAGAGACAAGAAGAAATGAGGACTGAAAAGTATACTTTAGTAATGTTTACTTTTAAAAGTATACTTTTAAGTAATGTTTAAATTATTAGTGACCAGGTAAGAACAATTTTAGTGAAATGGTAAAAGAAGAAGATTAAGTGGGTAATGAAAAGAGAAACCAAAGAGAATGAATATAGACAACTCTGAAATTTTGTTGTGGAAAGGAAAATAATTAGGACAGTAACTAGAAGGGTTGTTAGTCTTGATGGTGGAATACATACATACTACATGCATGCATACATACATACATGTATAGAACAAGTGCATATATTTGACAAATGATGGAGATGACTAAACATGCTAGGTTCCTAAGAAGGTCATTAATATGATTAAAGGAGAACAATTGTGGAGTCGACGAGTATTTATAGATTTCTAGACTGGAAATTGAGACAAATTTCATCTGATGGCTTCTCTTTTTTGGATAATTTGGAAGATTACTTGAGATCATCTGCTGAGAGGGACTGAGGATAAGGACACAAGAAATGCTTGAAAAGAATAGAAAAAGAACTATTGTAAGGTGTGCACAATGAATATCATAATAGGGTAGAGTTTTCAATCCATACTAAGGGCTCAGCTGAGAATGCTGAGTATATATTGATAAGGATGTCAGTTTGCCCAATAATGGGGTTTTCCCCAGGAGTACTCATCAACCTAGTTTGTTGTTATTATTGTTTCTTTGCTAAGTCATGTCTGATTCTTTGGGACCGCATGGATTGTAGCCTGCCAGGCTTCTCTGTCTGTGGGACTTCCCAGGCAAGAATACTGGAGTGGGTTGCCATTTCCTCCTCCAGGGGATCTTCCTAACCCAGGGATTGAACCTGTGTCTCCTGCCTTGGCTGGCAGATTCTTTACTGCTGAGCCACCAGAGAGGACCCTCATCACCCTAAGTGTAGTCACAAAAGCGATAGATAACTAGGTTCTTGGCTGTTGGTTGGCTACCTGCCATGGAGGAGCAATCAAAGGACAGAAAGCAGGAGAGTTTAGGATCTTAGTATGGCATACCATAAAATCAAAATGAATGGGAATAAAACGAAAGAAGTTAACTCTAGGAAAGATGGCATACCTGATTTATTTCCCATCACAACACACACACACATCTTCATCTTGTTTATTCTCCTTTAATATTGATGATACTTGCCTTTCAATATGCATCAATTCCTCTGTGTGTTATGAAACATTAATAAATTCCTTTAATTTTTCTCATTCCACACCCCTCCTCTTGAAGTATAATATTCTTTATGGCAAGGGATTTAAAATTTTTATCTGCTTGTACACTGTTGCGGTCCATTATTTTCCTAGACCATAGCAGTCTGTGAGGTGCTAATGTGGTCACATTAACTGTACAAAAACAAACATTTTCTTTTGTCCCAGTCCCCTTTCAGGACCTGGGACTCTCCCATCTTTTCTGGAAGTCCCTGAGGGTATTTTGCATATTCTCTTAGTCACTTTGGCCAAAGGTTCCAGCCATTCAGGAAAAGAAAACAAATACCAAGTATGCTATTTCCTGTTTCTTTGAGAACAATAATGCTACCTCTATATCTTGCTCCTCCCTCCTTCAGATTTTGTAGTCTTGGTTCTGAATACAATAAGGGCTCCCCTCTGCATACTAATTTACTCAAGGTAGTAAGAAAGGGGCTGAAACCTTAAGGGTAAAAAAGCTTCATTAGATTTTGTGTACCATGGGAAAATTTTCTATGTTCTATGCTGAGAAAGTTTTCTCTCTAGAGATATAACCAAGTAGCTTTCTCTACTTGGCATGTGGCTCAATTCTCTTTTGTTATTACCATAACATTTTCCCTAGCAGATTGTTCTTGTTATGCAAAGAATTTGTATTCGGTACATCAACCAATGTAGACCTATGAAAGAACTGGTCCCCATGCTCAAAATTCCATAATCAAAACCTAGGATTTCCCTACGTATTTCTTTCTATTTACCCATCAGCCAGGAGAATCGGCATTTCCCTTATGTTCTCAGTTCTTTCTAAGCAAATCTATGAAAAGCCCCCTTATATGCAGACACCAATCCCAAACCAATGCAATAGTGAGCCATTTGTCCGTACTTCTCTGTGAATCTTGAAATTTTCTTTTTCTTTTTTTTCTATTGTTCCTCTTCTCTATCCTGAGTGATCTCTGATTTTAACTAGCTCTCGTGATCCATGGCTTATAGCCAATTGGCTCATCTGGATTTTTGGTGGAGCTGTCTTTATGTTCATTGCTTGGCTCTGACTTTTCATAGTTAATTTGTGAATATGATGGGCTTCTCTAGTTGCTCAGACAGTAAAGAATGTGCCTGCAATGCAGGAGACCCAGGTTCAATCCCTGGGTCAGTAAGACACGCTGGAGAAGAAAATGGCTAACCACTCCAGTATTCTTGCCTGGAGAATTCCATGGACAGAGGATCCTCTCAGGCTACAGTCTATGGGTTCATAAAAAGTCTGACATGACTGAGTAACACATTCAGTTTTCATGGACAGGATAATACGATTTAGATGGGAAAGAAATTTCTCCCTTATTTGTGTCTCAATAATATTGTCCACAGATTTATTTTTTGAGACCATCCAGAAAGGGTATGAAGAATAGAGTGGAAGGTTGTGTGGGTGCGTGGATGAGTGAATCACTTTTAGTATCTTGGGAAGTTTTAGCTTGTAGAGTTTCTACTGATGATTGCTAAAATCACATTAAAACCATCATTCCTAAGACTTAAACTCGAAAATGTATGATATTTTAATATAACAGCTCTGTAGGGAATTTTTAAAGAACTGTGCCTTTTGCTAATACAAAATGCATGATCTCTCTTGTTACTGAGATTGTGAGATTGTTGTAGCCATGCATTCCAGGAAACAAACTCGCTCAGAAGGACAATGCAGATAGTGGAGTGCAGTTTATTACAAGGCGGGCCCAAGGCAGAGTCTCCTCTTAGCCAAGGACCCCGACCAGTTTTTGTGAAAACCTTATACACCTTAAGTGTACATGGATAAACCCGCCTCCCCAAATTCCCTGAAGTTAATCTGAAAAGGAAGATACAATGAAAGGAAAAAGAACGATACAATCAAAGTTAACCCGTGATTCATATGCCTTAACCCTAGGTAGTTAACAGTGGACAATTGTCAATAGGCATGTAGTCATACCCCAATGTGGAGAAGGCAATGGCAAACCTACTCTAGTCCTCTTGCCTGGAAAATCCTACTGGCAGAGGAGCCTGGTAGGCTGCAGTCCACCAGGTCCCTAAGAGTCGGACATGACTGAGCAACTTCACTTTCACTTTTCACTTTCATGCATTGGAGAAGGAAATGGCAACCCACTCCAGTGTTGTTGCCTGGAGAATCCCACGGACAGAGGAGCCTGGTAGGCTGCTGTCTATGGGGTTGCACAGAGTCGGACACTACTGAAGCGACTTAGCAGCAGCAGCAGCAGCATACCCCAATCAGTTCAGTTCGGTTGCTCAGTGGTGCCCAACTCTTTGTGACCCCATGGACCACAGCACATCAGGCCTCCCTGTCTATCACCAACTCCCGGAGTTCACCCATCCACTGAGTCGATGATGCCATCCAACAATCTCATCTTCTGTCGTCCCCTTCTCCTCCTACCCTCAATCTTTCCCAGCATCAGGGGCTTTTCAAATGAGTCAGCTCTTTGCATTAGGTGGCCAAAGTATTGGAGTTTCAGCTTCAACATCAGTCCTTCCAATGAACACCCAGGACTGATCTCCTTTAAGATGGACTGGTTGGATCTCCTTGCAGTCCAAGGGACTCTCAACAGTCTTCTCCAACAAAAAGCATAAGTTCTTCGGTACTCAGTTTTCTTTATAGTTGAACTCTGACATCCATACATGACCACTGGAAAAACCATATCCTTGACTAGATCGACCTGTGTTGACAAAGTAATGTCTCTGCTTTCTAAATAAGCTGTCTAGGCTGGTCATAACTTTCCTTCCAAGGAGTAAGCATCTTTTAATTTCATGGCTGTAGTCACCATCTGCAGTGATTTTGGAACCCCAAAAAATAAATCAGCCACTGTTGCCACTGATTCCCCATTGATTTGCCATGAAGTGATGGGACCTGATGCCATGATCTTAGTTTTCTGAACTTTGAGTTTTAAGCCAACTTTTTCACTCTTCTCTTTCACTTTCATCAAGAGGCTCTTTAGTTCTTCTTCACTTTCTGTCATAAGGGTCGTGTCATCTGCATGTCTGAGGTTACTGATATTTCTCACAGCAATCTTGATTCCAGCTTGTGCTTCCTCCAGCCCAGCGTTTCTCATGATGTACTCTGCAGATAAGTTAAATAAGCAGGGTGACAGTATACAGCCTTGACGTACTTCTTTTCCTATTTGGAACCAGTCTGTTTTTCCATGTCCAGTTCTAACTGTTGCTTCCTGATCTGTATACAGATTTCTCAAGAGACAGGTCAAGTGGTCTGGTATTCCCACCACGTGAAGAATTTTCCACAGTTTATTGTGATCCACACAGTCAAAGGCCTTGGCGTAGTCAATAAAGCAGAAATTGATGGTTTTTCTGGAACTCTCTTGCTTTTTTGATGATCCAGTGGATGTTGGCAATTTGATCTCTGGTTCCTCTATCTTTTCTAAAACCAGCTTGAACATCTGAAAGTTCATGGTTCACATATTGCCGAAGCATGGCTTGGAGGATTTTGAGCATTACTTTACTAGTGTGTGAGATGAGTGCAATTGTGAGTAGGTTGAGCATTCTTTGGCATTGCCTTTCTTTGGGATTGGAATGAAAACTAACCTTTTCCAGTCCTGTGGCTACTGCTGAGATTTCCAAATTTGCTGACATATTGAGTGCAGCACTTTCACAGCATCATCTTTTAGGATTTGAAATAGCTCAACTGGAATTCCATCACCTCCACTAGCTTTGTTCGTAGTGATGCTTCCTAAGACCTACTTGAGTTCACATTCCAGGATGTCTGGCTCTAGGTGAGTGATCACACCATCGTGATTATCTGGGTAGTAAAGATCTTTTTGTGTACAGTTCTTTTGTGTATTCTTGCCACCCCAATAAGCATAATGAAATGTATGATTCTACATAGTTACACAGATAATTAGGGTATTCTTTTAGGTGATGAAAAGTGTAGGTATGAGCCATGGGGTTCTTCCTTCTGGGGGCCTGGTTTTCCACTTGGTATGTCATTTCCATAGATACTGGGCATATAGCTCAAAGTCCACAGTCTGGCCCAAGATGGAGTCCTGCTTTCATGATATAGCCTGTTCTGTTTCCTCCTTCAAGATAATATGAATTGCTCTATTGCCTAGAAAAGAGTCCTGACAGACAATGGCAGGGAGGGAAATCAGAAGAATCCATTTCCTCCCTCTGTTTTACTCAGAACAGTTTTTGTTAAGTGTATTCAAAAGTCGTATCCAAGTTTCAGAATCCACATTGCTTAGTAATTTCAATTACTCACAACAAGATATATATGAAACACATGTAATCTTAAGCTCCCTTTATAATGGAAGAATTCCAGCTAAGAGATGTAGAGAGAATGGGAAAATAATAGAAAGCACAATTTTTATATTTCTTAATTAGGTAAAAGAAGGCTCACATTTGATTTGCTTCAGCTCCTCAGAACCTGTAGTTCTCACAGAGTCTCAGGGCCAGGAATCACCTGGTTAACTGAGTAGACTGAGGTGGCTTGATTCTAATGTCATCACTTTCTACCCATGTGACCATCCAGGAAAGAAATACCACCAGAAATCTTAATTTCCAGTTTTCTTATCTGTAAAATATTGCTATGAATAGTATTGATCTCTCAGTAGGATTAAATTATCTATGACCTAAAGTGTATAACCTGTATTAACAAAAAAATCACCTACTCTAACAGACCCTAATTTGACACTCACTTTGTCACTTTGACACTCTGCTGCTGCTGCTAATTTGCTTCAGTTGTGTCGGACTCTGTGTGACCCCATAGACAGCAGCCCACCAGGCTCCCCCATCCGTGGGATTCTCCAGGCAAGAACACTGGAGTGGGTTGCCATTTCCTTCTCCAATGCATGAAAGTGAAAGTGAAGTCGCTCAGTTGTGACTGACTCTTAGTAACCCCATGGACTGCAGCCTACCAGGCTCCTCCATCCATGGGATTTTCCAGGCAAGAGGACTGCAGTGGGGTGCCATTGCCTTCTCTGAGACCTCACTCTAGGTGCTAGAAATAGAAAATGGACAAGAAGAACCTCTGGCTTCATGCAGCTTAACTTTTGATGGTGGGAAGACACCAAATACAGTGCAGAGGCAAATTAACAATTGATTACAAGTTATAATAATTGGCGGGAATAAAGTAACTCTCCCATTCTTGTAACCTGGAAGGGTTAATTTTGAATTTATACTGGATCTGCTTCTGTGACTTTAACTCTTTTTGTTATTATAAGCATGCATAATGGTCATCTGATGCGAACAGATGACTCATTGGAAAAGTCCCTGATGCTAGGAAAGATTGAGGGCAGAAGGAAAAGAGGGAGTCAGAGGATGAGATGGCTGGATGGCATCACCAATGCAATGAACACGAACTTGGGCAAACTCTGGGAGATGATGAGGGACAGGGTGGACTGGTGTGCTGTAGTCCATGGGTTTGCAAAAAGTAGGACATGACTGGGTGAGTGAGCAACAGGACCAACAATGGCCTACCTCAGGGATATAGCCTGACCCTGCCTACCTGTGAAAGAATGTGAATCCTCTGTGTGACAAATGGTGCATCGCCCTGCCTCTCCTCAGCAGCTTACCAGTGCTGCCCAGAAATTCACATTTGGGGAAGCCAGAATGACAGATAGATATGAAAACTTTGTTGATATGACAGAGAATATTTCATTTCACACCACCCGTGAAATGACTGAAAGGAAGTGGAACTAACACATCCCCTTACCCGAGGCTTGTCATTCTAGGAGATGATTGCAGGAATTAAATGGTATTTTAAATTTTGTTTCCTTACCTCCTCCCATACCTCTCTGATCCGTAAAAGAATCAGACATGTAGGCTCCAACAAGATGGTTATTTTGAGGTGCTAGCCTGCTATCTTTTTGGCTAGCTGGCTCCAGAATAAAGTCCCTTCCTGATCCCAACATCTCATCTCCAATTCATTGACTTACCTTGTGGTGAGCAGAGCAAACTTGGACTTGGTAATAGTCTAAGTAGAGTGATCAGGGAAGGTGCCTCTGAGGAGATGACATTTCAACAATGCAAGAAGATGTGGAATCTTTGGCAGAACATGGAATGTTTGTGTGAGGATCCTAAAGCCTAAAGCTTCCTTTTGGAACCTGCTGTAGATTGAATATGTCTGCCCCTAAATTCATATGTTGACAGCTAACCCTCAATGTGATGATATTAAGAGGCAGGGAACCTTTGGAAGGTGATTAGGTCATAAGGGTGGAGCCCTCATGAATGAAATTAGGACCTTAACAAAGACCCCAGGGATTTTACTCATCCCTTCTGCCATATAAGGACACGGTGAAAACACAGCTGTATTTGAATAAGGAAGTGGACCCTCACCAGACACAGACTCTGTGGGGGTCTTGATACTGGACTTTCCAGACTCCAGGACTGGGAGAAATAAATTTCTGCTGTTTACATGCTACCCGATCCATGGTGTTTTTATTATAACAGCCTGAATAGACTAGAATAGTCAATTCTTTAGAAAATCAACCTTGAATATTCTTTGGAAGGACTGATGCTGAAGCTGAAACTCCAATACTTTGACTACCTGATGCAAAGAGCTGACTCACTGGAAAAGACCCCAATGCTGGGAAAGATTGAAGGCAGAAGAAGGGGACGACAGAGGATGAGATTGGATGACATCACCAACTCAATGGACATGAGTTTGAGCAAACTCTGGGAGACAGAGAAGGACAAGGAAGTCTGGAAGTCTGGCACCCTGCAGACCATGGTGTCTCAAAGAATCGGACACAACTTAGCAACTGAACAACAACAAAGAACCCATGGAGATAAAGCCAGCAGTGAGTCAATGAGCAGCAGACAATGAAGGGGCAGGGGGAAAATGAGAAAATGAGCATAAAATGAGTCTGAAAGGATAGGCAAAGCCAGATCAGTCAGGGTATTTCAGGGCCAGGGTTAGAAATTCAGATTTTGTTCCAAGTGCCGCAGGAAGCTAATGCTGGGTTTTGAAACAGATAAGTGACCCCAAGGTGTGTTTTACGTATACTTTCAATGTTGAATGGATTTAGAGTGAGAAAGAGTGAGAGGATCTGTTTGGGGGCTGTTGAGTGATCCAGGAAAGAAGCAATGGTGGTCTGGGCTAAGATAGGTGGAATGAAGGTGGAGAGAAAGACATGGATTCCACACCTACTTATGACAGGATAAAAAGGACTTGGTGGAGTGACATAAAAAGCACTCATGCTTACAACCTAGGATCGCGGCTGATTCACTGGTAGGGTGGTCACACCATTTACAGAGTTGAGGAGAGGACAGGAGGAAGGGGGACAGATTTGGGAAATAACCAAATCAAGTAAGCAATCTTTTCTTTATGTTCTTCAATTATGATTTTGTTCTCGGCCCCCCGCACCCCCCAACCTTTGACTGTGACGTGCAGGCATGCAGGATCTTAGTTCCCTGTTCAGGGATCAACCCTTGCCCCCTGTAGAGGGAAGCTTGAAGTTAAAACTTCTGGTCCACCAGAGAATTCTCCTCAAGTCCACAGTTCCTTTTAAGACATACTAAATTTGAGATGTCTCTGAGACAATCAAGCACAGCTACTCTATCCCAGCCTGGGAATAAACAAATATCATTTTATTTTTTAATAATAACTTTGATATCTTAGTGAATAAAATTGTTTTGTATGGAGTTTTTCCTTAGCAATTCTTAATTAAGAACCCACCATAATCATAAGTGACTATTCAAAGATTTGAGGATTCTATTTTGGCTAATATAATTTTATCATGATTAAATTCAGTGTATTAAATAATCTCAAAATCTGTTAACTTTTGAAAAGCATGATTTAAAAAATATATAAGTATAAAAAATATATAAATATGAAACCTTTTGTGGCCAAATTGAAATAGAGATCTTGGGTAGCCAAATTGAAATAGACACTCAGTTCATTTAGTTAGCACTATCAGTGAATAAAATTGTTCAACTTTGACAGCCAAATGATGGCTTCCCAGTTTTCATCTTAGTTATATGAATGGAAAACACCATTCTTGGATTCAGTTAACGTGTTTGTTTTAGGTTCTGAATTACTTTAACAGTAGCATTTTTGAAAAAGCAAATGGTATAATATCTTTCCCTTGTGTCCTGAAGAATTTAATCTAAATTAGTTTAAAAACAGGTATTCATTTACACTGTCACCTAAAAATATAGATACAAGGCCCCAATGTGAAATAACTCAAAGTTATGGTTCCCTCAGCAATTATAAATTGTTTCTGTTCACTGACGTTTCTAGTACAATTAGGCTAGAATGTGATGCTACAAAGTGAAATGATTGCTGGAGGGATTGTAACTGAGAACTGAATGGTTAGAAGGTTTGCTTTTCTTTATTATTTAAATAATATAAGGCATCGAATTTTCTTATTGCTTTTTCAAATAGTGAGATAAATAAAGTGTATTACTTAAAGTGTATTCCTTGTCAAAAGATCAAATTCTTGGTTTGAGCACTAATTAGTTCATATACTATTCCTAGCAGAGTGCTGGGCATACATGAGAAAAACAAGGCATATTTTTTTAAATTTGGCTAACTTGAACCTGGTCATGCGTAAGAAGCGTGACCACCTGTCTCAGCTGGCTTGGGACTGAGAGGGATTTTCAGCATATAGGATTTCAATTCTAAAACTGAAGTTTCCTTGGGAAAACCTGGAAGAGTTGTTCACCCTTTAAGGAATCTGGTTAATCATGGCCTTTGGAGTAGGAGGTGGGGTCGGGGGTGAGGGGAGTGTTGTCTTTGTTGTTTTGTTTAGTCGCTAAGTCATGACCGACTCTTTGGTGACCCCACAGACTGCAGCCCGCTAGGCACCTCTGTCCGTGGGATTTCCCAGGCAAGAACACTGGAGTAGGTTGCCCTTTCCTTCTCCAGGGGATCTTCTTGACCCAGGGATCGAACCTGAATCTCCTGCACTGGCAGGTGTGTTCTTTACCACTGAGCCACCAGGGAAGCCCCAGTGTTATTTTTGCATACAGATATATATATTTTTTAATTTATAATTCCCCAGCAAGAACCAAAAATCAGTAAAAGTAATTAAAATTGAATCTGCTGATCTTAAGACTAAAAAATATAGATCTTAAAAAATATCTAATAGACTTTTATTTGTCCTTTGAAAGACATGTTTCAAGCTGGAACTGTGTCTATTCACTTTATTCTTGACATTTAATATTAATGTCTACAATAGGTACTTTATATACATTGATTTAACTCAGTGGTGATTTGTCTAGAAAATGAAAGAGAAGAATGACACCACAATGTAAGCTGCCTTTCCTCCTCCAGGCCCCTGACTCTTAGATTCCTATGAAAAGGGAAAATGACGATAACCTATGCTTTATAAAATTTATCTTGGGGGGGTGGAAATATGAGAAATTTCCAGTTCCAAGGCTGACACAGAAAATTTTATGAACCAGGATGCAATCTCTTGGTAATAAAACTAAATTTTTAGAGCCAGAGTTTTCTGTGTTGCTATAACAAAGTCAAATTTTAAACCCACTTTTTTCCAATTGAATCATTCTTGAATGTATTTTTTCAACATTTAACTGAAGCATTAGATATGTAGATTTTAATGAAACCCAAAATTAAAGAAAACATTTGCTTCCTGCTTCTTTTCATTAAATGTTTTAAAAATAAATAAAACCAATCAAACCAGTTCATCTACATTCTTGGTAAAGCATTACCTGTTTCTTGACACAAGGAAGTAAAAATACACAATACACATATAAAGAAGTCTTGGATCAAGGCCATGTACCTTACTACTTGTGTTGGCCTTTGAGATCAAAGATCAAAAACCTCTCTTAATCTAATGATTAATCATGCATCATTAAGTATGACCAATCATGCTGTTGATTCAATGGAAATGCTAATTACACATATGCACACAAGTAAAGTTTGAGTGTAAACGGGAAAAGGAACAATTTGGAGATGTTTGTGGGTCATCTCTTCATGGCATTTAAGCGTGGGAATAAATGAAAACTGTCACATGAGAGAATTAGGTGTGGGGTGCCAAGTAACAGGTGCGGTGTTTACCGTCAGCAGAAGGTGGAGCTTCCAGTGCTGCGCAGATTTCTCTGAAGAGTGGTGGAATAAGCAATTTCTCACCATGTCAATTGTATCCTAACTTTTACAAAATTGAACACATTTAATAGTGGCAGATATTCTTGAATTATTGGAAATAGTTGTGTCAATAATAGGTGTCTTGTTAAGACAGAAATATACTTGCTAGTAGTTTTTCATGCCTGCCTCCCAGCACACATACATATACACATCTTTTTTGCCCTTTTATATAAGAACTCTGCATTTAAAGACATGTCTGACTCAAGGTACTCATATTTGGGAATTTTAATTAAACTAATCTGAGTTTTTGGTGGCAATTTGTAATGCATTTAAAGAGGTTTTGATGTGCTATGGGCTGTTGCTGCTGCTAAGTCACTTCAGTCGTGTCCGACTCTGTGTGACCCCATAGACGGCAGCCCACCAGCCTCCCCCATCCCTGGGATTCTCCAGGCAAGAACACTGGAGTGGGTTGCCATTGCCTTCTCCAATGCATGAAAGTGAAAAGTGAAAGTGAAGTCGCTCAGTTGTGTCCAACCCTCAGCAACCCCACGGACTGCAGCCTACCAGGCTCCTCCATCCATGGGATTTTCCAGGCAAGAGTACTGGAGTGGGGTGCCATCGCCTATGGGCTGTTAGAATAAGCCAATTCTGAAAATATGTAAAAGAAAAGGTATTAGTTGCTAATGCTTTTGTAACAAATTCGGTGCCAAGAAGCAACATAAATTTATTATTTTAAACTTCTGAAAAGCAGAAGTGAAAACATACGTTTATGAACTTTGTAAAACATGATCAGAGTAGGTTTTTTTCATAATAGCCTCAAGTTAAAAACCCTTTGAATATTTACCAGTAGTTGAATGGATAAGCAAATTGTGATATTACTCAGTAATGTATTTATATACACAGCTACATGGATAAGTCTCCAAAATATTGTGGTGTCAAAAGAAGTGGGACAAAAAAGAATACATTCTGCAGGCTTCCATTTATAGAAAGTTCTAGAATAGGCAAAAGTAATCCATGTCCATAAAAATCAAAACAGGGATTGCCATGAGTTGAAGGCATTGATTGGAAAGAAACATGAGGAAGGTTTCTGGGGTGACAGAGCCACTCCAAACCTTATTGGGTATGTGGGTATACTCACGAGCCAAAACTCAATGAATTGTGCTTTTAAATGAGTGAATTTTACTGTATCATAGTTTTACATTAATAAGTAAATCAAAATAATAACACAAAGTAAATATACAGCATTATTCTAATTTTATTTTAAATAATGTGAGCATACTTTATGCTTTCCACAAATAAATTACTAGAAGTAAATAAGCTGATTTATAAACAAAGGAGATTGTCAAGTGGTAAAATCATTTATTTTTTTGTTTCTTTACACTTCCAATATTTTCTCTATTCATTTTTTGTAATAAGGTCATTTAATAAGTAGTGCAATCACACAAACAGCAGATCTATGGTTAGACTGTCATTTTGGGGTCCTATTTTACATTTATTTTATTTATGTGTTATTTATTGATAGCACTAATTATACTAAATTTATTTATTTACATTATCTTATATGTTTATATATATTGTGCTTTATTTATTTTGTTGTATTTATATTTTAATTGCTCATTTATATAATATAGTTTTACTTTAAAATGTTTATTGTATTTAGTTATTATTTTATTCAAATAATGTTTATTGGAATACAAACATAATTCATTAGCATGGAAATTGTTCAGTAATTAAGATTAAATATTAAAGAGTCTCTTGAAGAAGTCAAGCTTTGGTCTTGGAAGCATGATGGAACTCTTTAAATCTGGTTATTTCTAGGCTTCCTCTCCTTGATTTCCTATCTTTTTTTTCTACTCTGTGTATCATTTTGAGTGTTTAATCACTTTAAATAATTGCCTCACCCCCAATGGCACCCCACTCCAGCACTCTTGCCTGGAAAATCCCATGGACGGAGGAGCCTGGTAGGCTGAAGTCCATGGGGTCGCTGAGGGTCGGACATGACCGAGCAACTTCACTTTCACTTTTCACTTTCATGCATTGGAGAAGGAAATGGCAACCCACTCCAGTGTTCTTGCCTGGAGAATCCCAGGGACGGGGGAGGCTGGTGGGCTGCCGTCTATGGGGTCACACAGAGTCGGACACGACTGACGTGACTTAGCAGCAGTAGTAGCAGCAAGCTGACAATTCCCAATATCTTTTTCTATAGGGTTAATCTCTCTGAGTTTCACTCCTACATGATTATCTGCCTTCTGAGTATCTCCAACTGAAGGCAATTACCTCAAATTCAAGATTTTCCTACTAGACATAATTAACAAACCAGTTTTCTAAATCTTCATGCATTTAGGGGGCACATTTTTTCATAACTTAACCAGGAACCTAAGGATTTTCTTTGTCCCTTTACCATTACATCTAATGGATGCTAAGTTCTGGCCAAGCAGTCTCCTAAGTAGCTCTCGCCTTTGCCTCTTCCTTTTCAGATCCATGGTCACACATGGCTTCAGTCTGGCCTCTTATTAGCTCAAGCCTGACCAAGGTCAGTAGTAACCTGCTGATGTATTTGTCTACTTCCACCTCAAGATTTACAGTAATTGCACTTGGGCCAGTTGCTCATGTGCCCTTAGCAAATGCAACCCAACTTCCAAAGAGTTTGGGCTTCCCAAGTAGCTCAACTTCCCGACTTCCCTGGTGGCTCAGACGGTAAAGCCACTGTCTATAATGCAGGAGACCCGGGTTCGATCTCTGGGTTGGGAAGATCCCCTGGAGAAGGAAATGGCAATCCGTTCCAGGACTATTGCCTGGAAAATCTCATGGACAGGGGATCCTGGTAGGCTACAGTCCATGGGGTCGCAAAGAGCCGGACACGACTGAGCGACTTCACTATAAGCAGCTTGAACAGTAGAGAGTCCGCCTACCATGGAGATCTGGGTTCGATGTCTAGGTCAGGAAGATCCCCTGGAGAAGGGCATGGCAACCCACTCCAGTATTCTTGCCTGCAGAATCCCATGGACAGAGAAGCCTAGTGTGCTACAGTCCGTGGGGTCGCAAAGAGTTGGACACAATTGAGCGACTAACACTTCCAAAGAGTTTACAGAGCAGTGAAACCGTATGCGTGATAGAGTCAATCCGCCTGTATTCAGATGAAGCTCTAGCACTTGCTCTGTGTAACCTGGGATAGGTTATTAACTTCCCCTTTCTCGGCCTCCTGATGAGGAAGTAATAACACCATCAAAGAGCAGTTAGGAACAGCAATGGGATAATTCAATGAAATACCTGGCTTATGTAAATAATGTGATACCTGGCTTATGTAAAGAGATAAATAACTTATATTTTACATAAATATGAATTTTTAATATAAACACATATTTAAATATATATGTGTAAATTACATTTTTATAAAGTATAATTGCTTTACAATGTTGTGTTAGTTTTTGCTGTACAATGAAATGAATTAGCCATACGTATTGGGGGCAGGAGGAGAAGGGGATGACAGAGGATGAGATGGCTGGATGGTATCACTGACTCGATGGACGTGAGTCTCAGTGAACTCCGGGAGTTGGTGATGTACAGGGAGGCCTGGCGTGCTGAGATTCATGGGGTCGCAAAGAGTCGGACATGACTGAGCGACTGATCTGATCTGATCTGATACATATTTTGAACTATGGTGTTGGAGAAGACTGTTGAAAGTTCCTTGGACTACAAGGAGATCCAAACAGTCCATCCTAAAGGAGATCAGTCCTGAATATTCATTGGGAGGACTGATGCTGAAGCTGAAACTCCAATACTTTGGCTACCTGATGTGAAGAGCTGACTCATTTGAAAAGACTCTGATGCTAGGAAAGTTGGAAGGCAGGAGAAGAAGGGGATGACAGAGGATGAGATGGTTGGATGGCATCACCAATGCGATGGACATGAGTTTGAGTAAGCTCCGGGAGTTGGTGATGGACAGGGAAGCCTGACGTGCTGCAGTCCATGGGGTCGCAAAGAGTCAGACACGACTGAGTGACTAAACTGATACATATATCTGAGGAGGGCATGGCAACCCACTCCTGTGTTCTTGCCGGGAGAATCCCCATAGACAGCCTGATGTGCTGCAGTCCATGGGGTCGCAAAGAGTCAGACATGACTGAGTGACTAAGGACAGCACATACATATGTCCCCTCACTCCCTCACTCCCTCTGTAACCTCCTTCCCACCACCCCCATCCCACCTTTCTAGGTCATCACAGAGCCCTGAGTTGCGCTCCCTGTGCTATACGGCAGCTTCCCACTAGCTATCTATTTTACACATGGTAGTGTACACATGTCAGTCCTAATCTCCCAAGTTGTCTTACCCTCCCCTTCCTCCCCTGTCATACAGAGTAAAGTAAGTCAGAAAGAGAAATATAATGTATTTGAACAAATATGTATGGAATCTAGAAAGATGGTACAGATGAGCCTGTTTGCAGAGCAGGAATAGAAATGCAGACATAAATTACATTCACTGTCTAAATGATAACTCTCTCTGCAAGCTGCATATAAAGCTGTGCAGACAGACTTGCGGCATTGATAAAACTTCTTCAGCTTGTATGTTAGGCATCTCAGGACATAATTTCAATTTTACATCAAGATAAACTTAGTTTCCACTTCATAAAGAGCAATGGAAAGGTCCACCTTGCAATATCTTGGCCTGTGATAAGATCTTTTATTTTCCATCTGTTCTGGGCTCCAAAATCATTGCAGATGGTGATTGTAGCCATGAAATTAAAAGACGCTTACTTCCTTGGAAGGAAAGTTATGACCAACCTAGACAACATATTAAAAAGCAGAGACATTACTTTGTCAACAAAGGTCCGTCTAGTCAAGGCTATGGTTTTTCCCGTGGTCATATATGGATGTGAGAGTTGGACTATAAAGAAAGCTAAGCGCCGAAGAATTGATGCTTTTGAACTGTGGTGTTGGAGAAGACTGTTGAGAGTCCCTTGGACTGCAAGGAGATCCAACCAGTCCATTCTGAAGGAGATCAGCCCTGGGATTTCTTTGGAAGGAATGATGCTAAAGCTGAAAGTCCAGTACTTTGGCCACCTCATGTGAAGAGTTGACTCATTGGAAGACTCTGACGCTGGGAGGGATTGGGGGCAGGATGAGAAGGGGACGCCAGAGGATGAGATGGCTGGATGGCATCACCACTCAGTGGACATGAGTTTGGGTGGACTCCGGGAGTTGGTGATGGACAGGGAGGCCTGGCATGCAGTGGTTCATGGGGTCTCAAAGAGTCAGACACGACTGAGCAACTGAACTGATGGCTAAATTTAGCTTGATTCTGTGGAATCTTTAGTATACACAAAGTCTCAGAATACTTGGTGCGATTTGCCATTTTCTGTTTACTTAGTCATTCTGTTTACTCTGTCTGCTCTGTGCAATACAAAAAGCAAGCCTGAAGTGAAAAAGGATGAGTGACCTATGGAACATACTGCAGTGTATATACTGCACAACTTCACCCGGTTAAACTGGCTTTTCTTCCTGCATTAGGTGACATAACCTAGTTTATAGCTGAGTGGTCTTTATTGATGTATACTTAATAGGATTGATCAGGAACTAATTAACTACCTTTCTTTCTTCTCTTTCCTTCCCCCACACCCCCACTGTGGTCATATAAGAAGCTGGTCGAACTGTAAAGATGACATTGTTTTCCATTTATTTTATAGTGTCTGTAGAATTACACTGTTTCTTTCTCTGTAAAAGAGGATAAAATTATACTTACCTAGTAGAACAGTTGTGAGGATTAAATTAATTCATACATGTCAAGCACATAGCTTCTGGTACATAGTAAGGGCTTGATAAACATTTATCTATACTATTATTGCTATTATTTTTATTACATTCTCAGCATTCAAAGTCTATGATAATCTAGAAATGACATCAAAACAGATACATGCAATACATACTTATATATCAATATCAAAACCAAACACATGTATGAAATATATGAAAGATTTTAGTTAATTTCCTTTGATGTAGGTTTAATTTCCTTTGCATGTTGAAATGTCTCATTATACTTTCAATAAGTGGTTGGAAGAGCTTCTATGTGACTTTACCTTTCCATTTTGTTCTTTTCAACTGATATTTATTGGATTATTATGTGGCAGATGCTTTTGTGTGCATTGGACATCAAGTGGAAAACAGTACTAATACATCCCTACTCTGATAGGGTTTAGAGTCTAGCAGTGAGTATATTTATTAAACAAAATATTCCAAGTTTGGTTAATTATGTTTGGGGAAATACTATGGGAAGGTATAACTGTCATCCACTGATATTTTAGTCTTCAGACAATGAATAAAGTGAGCTATTTAATTCATTTTAATAATAGTTTCTCGGACTATATATCCTAAATAAGTAAACCTTTGCTCATTTTGCCTAAATTATTTTAAAACCAGACCTTTGTGAGCAGTGGACTTATCCTGGTAATCAGACATTTAATAGCTTAGAATAAATAAACAAAGATTTTGAACCAAGTTATTGACAAAATCAGAGTGTACAAAGTTAATAAAAGAAATTTAGGCAAAAATTCCTCAGCAGTAAATAATACTTTTGAACAATCAGTGCATTGAATGAATGAATAAATGAATTCAGCAAACAGAACAGAAATTTAGTTCTGAATGTAAAATTCTGAAATATATTCTTTAATTTCAGATTGATTCCACAAATTGACTATAAATTTTGGCAGGTCATATTTTATCTCTTTTAAAGATAAAGATTGTTGCCCTTTTAAAACAAAATAATTAAGAGAAGTAAAATTGTATACTTTAAGTTTATAAACTACATTAACTCTTTTAAATTAAAGTAGGTAATAAATGAGATAATGTTATAAAATTTTATGTTTCAGTTTTATCTGACACTTAAAAGAGCTATGTTGATCAATACTGCAAACATAAACAAACCTTAGATATCATAATGTGTATTGTATTCTTCAAAGAAACTACATCCCTCTTCAAGGCAGAGACTATCTTTTTAACCCAATTAAATTAAAGACTATAAACATCTTTGCAAAGAACAAAGGTTTCTATCTATAATTAAACAACCAGTGAATAATTGTTTCCTGGTATATTTATCTATATATTCATGCATAGGTATACCTCTATAGCCAGGCAACCAGTCATTTAAGTTTTTGCAAGGGTAACAGTCATTCTTTCAATAAGCCTTTTTTTGAGCATCTGCTATGTGCAATGCTGGGATAGACGTTGAAAAAAGACAAAATAAACAAAATTGGTCCCTGTTTTCCATAGGCCATGATTATTATCTAAAGATCATTCTGTAGATATAAATTTTGTTAATCATTTGTTTGCTTGAAGGCACTAATTTTCTTTACAGAAACCATTTGGTTCATGTAATTTGGAAATACCATAGAATATAGTGTGAACTGAATATTTCTTGAAATAATTTTCAGCCTTTGTATTGAAATTCTTTTATATTCTGAAATTTCAGAATTTGAAGTTTTGGACTTCCATTAGTCTAAAATTTTTGTGTCAAAGTTTTTGTCTTGATCTCTTTCTTACTCTCACTCACTTTGCTACATCCTCAAGTATACACATATAGTTAGAATTTTCTATTTTTAAATCATTAACCAACAGCCCCCTTCCTTCTTTATACCATATACTTTCTTATTCTCTGTGTGTTTGCATATGTGTGTGTTTACATATCACACACAGTATTATTACTTTAACATCAAACATGAGACTACCGCTGTATGTAGGGCACAGTGAGATACACAAAAATGAAAAAGAGAGAAAGAGGTGAGTGGGGTGGGATGGGAAGAAATTCTACTCATTGAGAATCCAAAATAGCTGGCAAATTAAGCACAGCTTAGAGAGCCAATGAATCTACTATCAGGTTCATTTATTTTAATTCTTTAAGAAACCACCAAGTTTGATCACAATTTGGTTTTCAATCCAGATTTGATGTCTGCTTGCTTATGGCTTATAATTTTATTTTTCCCCTTCTTTTTTGTTTCTTCCTGGTCATTCACATTCATTCCTCTTCCTTCTGTTAACCCCAATTTTCATCCTTAATAGAAGGCAGTAATTGTGGGATATTTATCAGGTTTCTCTGATCTTCCTGAGCCAAGAGGGATCTAAAGTCTCAAAGACTGAAATCCAAATTAGCATAAAAGAGTCATACTAGAATGCAGGAAGATTCTAGCTTTTATACTTTATATCAGAGAAAGAATTGGTAACAATGTATTTTTATGTGCTAAATTAAGTGATTATCTTTATGAGTTATTCCCACTCTTTCCTGGTGTAGGTGGCTTCCTCCATTAAAAAAGGAAAGATGTCTGTGACAACTCCAGTTTCCATCACCTTTATTATTTGTAATCCCAGAGGAAGAAAGATACTTCATATCTTCCATTATCCATATGTTAAATCTCAACAAAAAGTGATTGGCTTGTGCTTGAGCCACATTCTTGAATCAATCACAGTGATTAGGAAAAGAAGTTTATTTGCTTGGCCAGCTTAGAGCATGTTCCCACCCACAGAGGGACAGAGATAGAGTAACATGTTTACCAGTCCCTGCTACAGCCACTTGGAAAAAGAAATATTGAGCAAATAATCAATATCCATTATAGGGAGCATTCCAGGGCACTATTTTCTTATAGACCTGGCTCTATTTGTCATATTAGACACAAAAATTCTACATTAAATAAGTGCTGCTAACTGCTAAGTCACTTTAGTCCTGTCCGACTCTGTGCGACCCCATAGATGGCAGCCCACCAGGCTCCCCCGTCCCTGGGATTCTCCAGGCAAGAACACTGGAGTGGGTTGCCATTGCCTTCTCCAATGCATGAAAGTGAAAAGTGAAAGGGAAGTTGCTCAGTCGTGTCTGACCCTCAGCGACCTCATGGACTGCAGCCTTCCAGGCTCCTCCATCCATGGGATTTTCCAGGCAAGAGTACTGGAGTGGGGTGCCATTGCCTATCATGTGTCAAAAGCCCATTGTTCAGACATGTAACTTTGTCTAAATGATACATGGTAAATTGTTACCCTGAGTGTAGGTTGACTTTTTTTTTAAGCATGTCTGTTGCTGCTGCTAAGTCACTTCAGTCGTGTCCAACTCTGTGCGATCCCATAGATGGCAGCCCACTAGGCTCCCCCGTCCCTGGGATTCTCCAGGCAAGAACACTGGAGTGGGTTGTCATTTCCTTCTCGAATGCATAAAAGTGAAAAGTGAAAGTGAAGTCGCTCAGTGGTGTCCGACCCTCAGCGACCCCATGGACTGCAGCCTTCCAGGCTCTTCTGTCCATGGGGTTTTCCAGGCAAGAGTACTGGAGTGGGGTGCCATTGCCTTCTCCGAAGCATGTCTGTTAATAGTGCCTAAGGATGACAAGTTGCAACATAAAAACAAGGAACATGAAATCTAGATCATGTAAGAGCAGAATCATGTTAACAGCAGTGCAGTCTATTTTAAATCCATTAGAAAAGCTTCAGTAGGTACCAGTAATGAGTTTTAAAATACCCAGGTCAGAAATACCAAGCAAGCTGCTAGTTCATGACACAGGATTCATTAATCATTGACACTGCCTGCAAAACTAGGCTGTTAAAATGGACCAAACAGGCAGTTGGAGGAGATGCCGATCCATGAAATTTTCAGACATGAGGATTGCACAGAAATTAACCATCATTGACAGCTTTGATAAGAAACTGAAGACTGTTGATATTGTAAGAAAAGATTAGATAAAATGACTTGAAATATTCTAGCCAGACAAATGTTTCTCCATTTAAGATATCAGAGTAAAACAACCAGAAGCTTAGCAACTAGAAGCTCTCTTCCTTGCCTTTTCAATCCTATTTGCTGGTTTCACTGATGTACTTCATCACTTGTTAAATTACAATGACCCATTGCACTGAATTCTTGCAGAGAGTGGACATCTGGGTTAGCCTGCCTGCTTCAATTATCACCTGTTAATATGTGTGCTTACTAAGAGGCAAGTGTGTTTGCTTCCAAACTTGTTTCACCAGGTCACATTACTATAATAAAATAATTCAATATCAATGAACAGAGGTAAGTAATATTTACAGTAAAAGAGGGCTGTTTCTATGAAGATTAAGTTAAATCCACTGTAAATTCTTGACTAACATAACTTCCCAGAAAAAATGCTGTATAAATAGGTGAGTGTACCCTTTATGAAAGTGTACCCTTTATGGCTGTGGTGACTACCTTGGTTGCCACTTCAGAATCATTTTCCTTCATTTTCCACTTGGGGTATCTTCATATGCTCCCTTCTAATTCACTCTCTTTCTTCTTTTTCCAACTTCTTATTTTCTGCAAGAAGCTGAACAGCCTCTCTCCAGCTTCCAAGTGCTTTGGGCGAATGAGAAACACTGGCAGGAGTTCCAAGGGAGGGAGACTTTGAGTATTTATGGCCCTTAACCCTTCCCTGTGGGGTCACAGTGGGTTTCATAAGTCCCTGGAACTAAGTTCTCATTTTTTTTAATTTTAATTTTTTGGGCACATAGTTGATTCACAATGTTGTGTTAGTTTCAGGTGTACAGCAAAATGATTCAGATATATATGTATATATATATATATATATATTCATTCTTTTTTAGATTCTTTTCTCATATAGGTTATCACAGAATATTGAGTGGAGTTTCCTGTGCTATACAGCATGTCCTTGTTGGTTATTCATCTTATACATATTAGTGTGCCTGTGTTCATCTCAAGCTCCTGGCTTATCCTTCCTCTCACATTTTTCCCTTTCTCTGACTTACTTCACTTAGTATGATAATCTCTAGTCCATTCATGCTGCTGCAAATGGCATTATGTCATTCTTTTTTATGGCTGAGTAATATTCCATTGTATACACACACATCTTCTTTATCCATTCATCTGATGATGGGCCTAAGTTCTTATTTTCTTATACGTAGGCTCCTCTCTCACTTCCCATAGTTATTTTTTATTCTTTCCATTCAGACCTGTAGGTGGGAACTGTGCTCAATTTTTACCAGCCCTAGTGTAATCTATTATCCCTTCGTTTCCCCACACTGCCCACAATTTTGTTAGTAGTTCCTTTTTTTCTGAACATTAAAAAAAGTATTTATTTTTAAATCTTTGGCCGCACCAGGTCCTCATGCCTGCATGTGGGCTTTTCTCTAGCTGCAGAGTGGGAGCTGCTCTCCACCGTGGTGCAGACTTCTCATCGTGGTGGCCTCTTGTGGTCGAGCGCAGGCTCTAGGCATGCAGGATCCAGTAGTTGTTGACCAGAGGCTTAGTCGCCCTGCCACATGAGGTCTTAATTCTTGGAGCAGGGTTCAAACCTGTGTCCTCTGCATTGGCAGGCAGATTCTCAATCACTGGGTCACCAGGGAAGTCCCTGTAGTCCCTTTTTAAAACTCACCTTGACTTAGCCATTTTGCGTGTACCAGCGGTTTCCCGCCAGCATCCTGCCTGAAATGCTGGAGGAGGATAAAGAATCTGGGTGCTGGCACGAGATCTCCTGGATGCAGATCTTTGCTTCATTTCCTGTGTTAGTGAAGAAAAGTAGAGCATCTATAGCACCTTCTCAAACTCCAACTTCTAATTTATTAAAATGTAGATAATAATGAATTCTACTCCACAGGCACACAATCTTCTACCACCAGGTGGAAAATCAATTATTTAGAGCTTTTTTGTTTAACTCCATATCTGGCACATAAGAACTGCTTATTAACTTTTGGTAAATAAACTGTTTTATAAATAAAAGACAATATTTTCTCATTCACATTCGATTCCTGGTGACTTTGGCAGTCATTAATCAGATAATTCCTTTACAGCCTTCAGGAGGAGTATTTCTTACGTGAGTATCAAATTAGGCCCATCTGAAGAATTTTCACGAGTGTCTTATCCTATTGGCTCAACACACAATCTAAAACAAATCTTGCGAAATTGAAATGAGCTTAAAATAGGACACAGAATGAGAGGCGTGCGTTATTTTGGACTTACAGCCACACGGGCTGGGATTTTTAAATATCTGTCTTTCTAGTCAAATCAACTTATTATAAAACGGCTCCTTTGCTAATTATCTTGGTGTGCTCTGTACTGACATTTCAACAGCTTGCTATGTAACACTTTTATATAACCTTACATAGCACTTACTGTGTGCCAGGCTTGCTCTAATTACTTTATGTATATAAACCTATGACCCTCTGATGTAGTTACCCTTTCACAATCCCCATTTTACATGGAAAGAAACTGAAGCACATGGAGGTTAAGTAACTTGCTTAATGTCCCATGACAATACACAGTAACATCAGGGTCATTATACTTAACTACCAGTTTGTATTCGCAGGCAGCAGAGAAAATGGTATGTGTTTACTTCATTTTCCTCTTCCAACACACAGAAAGGCTTCATTTGCTAGATTGCCTTGCAACTAGATAGGGCAAAATATGACTGAGTTCTAGCTAGAAGAATGTAGGCAATAATGATATGAACTTCCTTCCAGGCATGGCCTTTAAAGTAATTTTCTGCAGTCTTTCAGATCTCTCTCTCTCCTTTGTGGCAACTAGGAAGCTAGTGGTTCTACATAGGGCCACCAAGAGATGGAGAAGTACTCCCCAGTCTATTTTTAAGGGTCATATGAATGAGAAATAAACATTTGGTGCATTAAATCCCTAAGAATTGAGAGTGCATTTACTTAGACATACCTCAGTGTATCCTGACCAGTAAAGGAATTGGTATTTTGAATCAGACCACTTTAAATAAGTTATAATATGTGACATTGGCTTCATTATTAGGCATCAAGAAGATCCATGTCACAGGCTGGGATTATGAGAAACTAGCTATTCTATTTATACTGTAGAAGAGCAGCTGGAAAAAACTGTACTTCTAGTAACTCCAGAGACAGAATAAGCGCCTTTAACTTGTTAGCTTTAGGAGAAATGGATGCATAAGATGAGAACACTAGTGTCTATTGGCTATTACTGGCTGCCTTTGGCAAGGTTATTATGCAAAAAAATCTGACAGCAACTAGCCAGTATGTAAGTAGAATTGAAAGAGAGTAGCATGCAGAAATTGAGTTCTTGCCATGTCAGAAGGCTTCCAAAAATTAAAGAAGATGCTCCTTTCTTTTAGTTTATTTTCAGAACTGCCATCTTTTAGTAATTTGCCAAAATGACCAGCACAAAGGGAAAGGCGTTCCCACTACACATTCTCTAGGCCTTCTAGAAAACTTGGAGTTGTTCCTTTGGCTACATACAGGTGAATCTACAAGAAAGGTGTTATTGTAGATATCAAGGGAATAGACATTTTTCAAAAAGGAATGTCCGACAAATGCTACCGTGGCAAAACGAGAAGAGTCTACAATGTCACCCAGCATGCTGTTGACATTATTGTAAACAAACAAGTTAAGGGCAAGTTTCCTGCCAAGAGAATTAATGTGCCTTCCAAGGCTATTAAGCACTCTAAGAGCAGAGAAAACTTCCTGAAACGTGTGAAGGAAAATGATCAGAAAAAGAAGGAAGCTAAAGAGAAAGGCACTTTGGTTCAATTGAGGCACCAGCCTGCCCTACCCAGAGAAGCATACTTCATGAGAACGAATGGAAAGGAACTTGAGTTCAAGTTGAAGCCTATCCATATGAATTCACGGCGTGATGGGTGTAAAAAAGATAGAGGACCTGGACTGTAAAAAAAAAAAAAAAAAAGATGTGATGCTAGAAGACATTCAATAAAAGGTTTAATAAAACTTCTCAGTTGAAATAAAGTAATCTGGGCAAAGACAGATGAAGACTGTAGACTTTCCTAGCACTGCCCCAGAGAGTCTCCAAGAGAGGGAATGGGACAGGCACAAAGCAAGCAAACAGAGAAATACATCAGGTTGGAAAATTCTTCCTATCAGAGAATTATGTGTGTGGTTGCTGGCACATGGAACCTAGAGCAAGAAGAGGAGAAGACTACTTATTTTGAAAGGAATTGTATTCCTGAAGAGATCACAACTCTGGCTTTTAAAAATTCCTTTGGATGAGACCTGACACAATCCTTTGGTCCCAAACTTTGGAAGAAGAGTCAAGCCTCAAAGGGGCTTCCCAGGTGGCGCTAGTGGTAAGGAACCCACCTGACAAAGCAGGAGACATAAGAGATGCAGTTTCAATCCCTAGGTCAGGAAGATCACCTGGAGGAGGGCATGGAAACCCGCTTCAGCATTCTTGCCTGGAGAATCCCATGGACAGAGAAACCTACAGAGGCTACAGTCCATAGGATAGCAAAGAGTGGGACATGACTGAAGCGACTTAGCATGCACATGCACACAAGTATCAAAAGCTATTTAACCCTGAAAGAAGGCATGGTCTTTAACACCCGCATCAGTACAGGCCAAGGAGAACCATGAACAAGAAGGAACTTCCCTGGTGATAGAAACAGGGGTGCTAAAGATCAATGGTCAAATGTATTCCCTGTCGGACCAGAAAGAGTGGTATGTCAGCAGAATAAAAGACCACACATGCACTTATTCTTGTAGCTGGAACAGCTATAGATTCTCAAATTGACTGATGGTGCTGTCAAATTGCCAGGTATAATGTGTCAACTTAGCAGCCATATGTTTTTTTAAATCACAGAAAAAGCCTTTCTCACCTTGAAAATGTCAACTTGCTAAAAAAAAAAAAAAAAAGATACATAGGACCATAATGAAATGCCTCATGGTCATTGCCATAATTGCTAGTTCTTCATTTAGGAAATGTCTGGTAATTGTAAAAATATTCAGGGCAATTAAAATTTCAGTGAGTGTGAAAGTGATCCTGCACAATCAAATTGATTTCCAGCTGGCAATCACACCCCCATGGTCTTACCCAAGTTGGGTTTCTGTGTGAGGCAATAACATACCCCTGCTTATTGGACCAAGATATTTCTAGCAGTGTGCCAAAGAGGTCCAGCGCAAAGGAGAAATATGGTCCGTGTTTCTCTACTGCCTGAAACAGCCAGTAGGCATATTGTTTTATATTAAAATAAACATACTGTATTGTAGATGAGATTGCAGCATTGAGATGAATTTTTGAGATGAGATATGGAAGTGCAAATACATTTATTTTTGCAGCATTGGCAAACTTCAGCTTCCATGGGCTGACTCACTTGGCAGAGACAAGCCTGCCTGCCTTCGTTAACTGAGAAACTGGGAGGCGAGGATGAACAGAAGGGGAGAATGGCTGTAGGAGGCAATTTACAATTTAGCAGGATGGATATTGGTGCCTCCTTAGATATTTATATCAAAAATCCCAGTGGTCTTAACTCACTGGATACGAGAGCAAAATTCAGGTCTAGGACTTTCAAGGATGCATGTTCCTTACAAGTAATTGGGGTTGATTATGATGGATGATGTCTCCTGGGCAAAATGAAGGTGGAGCAATGGCACACCTAGGTCCTTTATCCCTCTTCATTTCTTTCCCTTCTTTCTATTCAGGCCTTCAATTCTAATCAACACAATTCAAAACAGTATTACTCCATACAAAGATAGATGCATTTCTAGATAGGTAGATGATTAGAGAAATCAAAATATAGAAAGAAAAAAGAGAGACATAGAAAGAGAGAGATTCCATGAGTTACTGGAATTGTTACTTACTCCTTCCCCATTCCACCTGTTCTCCTGCCTTAGTGCCGGGACAGACCAAAACCAAGCTCTGTGGGGACAATGGGATCTTGTGCCACAGCCAGCAGGACACACTGTATTTTCGCTGGGGTTGGTGAAGAGGAAGAATGAGAGTCTACATGAGGCTGACAAGTGGCCAGCATCCCATCAAGGCTTGAGAGTCTGTAAGGACATAAAGACAAGAACCCAGAAAAGGCAAAATCCTTGCAGGACTTGGATCCAGATGAATCACAATGTAGCAACAGCCCCGTGTTTCCCACTTTCTTCCCCTGCTTCAGTCGGTCTGAGTTGAGTTGCTCTTTCTTGCTGTTTAAATATTCTGGCCTTGGCATTGACATGTACACACTGCTGTGTTTAAAATGCATAACCAAGAGGGATCTACTGTAGAGCAAAGGGAACTCTGCTCAATGCTCTGTGGCAGCATAGCATGTGGGTGGGAGAGGAGTTTGGGGGAGAATGGATACACGTATGTATATGTATGCTCAGTCGCTCAGTCATGTCTGACTCTTTGCAATCTCATGGACTGTATGTAGACTGTCAGGCTCCTCTGTCCATGGGATTTTCCAGGCAAGAATACTGTAGTGGGTTGCCATTTCCTTCTCCAGGGGATCTTCCTGACCTAGGGATTGAACCTTTGTCTTCTGCACTGCCAGGCTGATTCTGTACCACTGTGCCACCTGGGAAATCCGCGTATGTGTATGGCTGGGTCACTTTGCAGTGCACTTGAAACTGTCACACCATTGGTAATTGAGTATACTCCAATATAAAATAAAAAGTCAAAAAAATATTCTGGCCTGAAGCAGTACAAAGGGAGAGCTCTAAGCCCAGAAGTAGTGGTGCAGAGGGAATGTGGAAACACACTCTTTGCACGAATGACTTTTGCTTGATTGAGTTGACTCTGACTGAGAATAAAATTTGAGTCTTTCTTTATGTGTTGTTATGATTAGAATTAAAATAGACTCATGATAACCAATTTATTGGTAACTTTTTGAAGAATTTAAACATAAAGCTGTAAATACACATTTTCGTTTCTTACATATGATGCCCATGATAGCAAAGAATTTCAGGGTCTTGTGGAAACATTTTTTTAAAGTTCTCAAGGATTGGGGATCACAAGAGTGTGCTTAGACGTGAGATGATAGAATATGCAGATATGGATGGCATAGTTGAATTCCATCTGACCCTTTTGCATTGGCTATTTAAAAACTCCTAAAGTTTCAAGCTGGTTTTACAAAAGGCAGAGGAGCCAGAGATCAAATTGCCAACATCTGCTGGATCATGGAAAAAGCAAGAGAGTTCCAGAAAAACATCTATTTCTGCTTTCTTGACTATGCCAAAGCCTTAGACTGTGTGGATAACAATAAACTGTGGAAAATCCTGAAAGAGATGGGAATACCAGACCACCTGATCAGCCTCTTGAGAAATCTGTATGCAGGTCAGGAAGCAACAGTTAGAACTGGACATGGAACAACAGACTGGTTCCAAAAAGGAAAAGGAGTACGTCAAGGCTGTATATTGTCACCCTGCTTATTTAACTTCTATGCAGAGTACATCATGAGAAATGCTGGACTGGAAGAAGCACAAGCTGGAATCAAGATTGCCGGGAGAAATATCAATAACCTCAGATGTGCAGATGACACCACTCTTATGGCAGAAAGTGAAGAGGAACTAAAAAGCCTCTTGATGCAAGTGAAAGTGGAGAGTGAAAAAGTTGACTTAAAGCTCAACATTCAGAAAACGAAGATCATGGCATCTGGTTCCATCACGTCATGGGAAATAGATGGGGAAACAGTGGAAACAGTGTCAGACTTTATTTTGGGGGGCTCCAAAATCACTGCAGATGGTGACTGCAGCCATGAAATTAAAAGACGCTTACTCCTTGGAAGGAAAGTTATGACCAACCTGGATAGCGTATTCAAAAGCAGAGACATTACTTTGCCAACAAAGGTTCATCTAGTCAAGGCTATGGTTTTTCCTGTGGTCATGTATGGATGTGAGAGTTGGACTGTGAAGAAAGCTGAGCGCCGAAGAATTGATGCTTTTGAACTGTGGTGTTGGAGAAGACTCCTGAGAATCCCTTGGACTGCAAGGAGATCCAACCAGTCCATTCTGAAGGAGATCAGCCCTGGGATTTCTTTTGAAGGAATGATGCTAAAGCTGAAACTCCAGTACTTTGGCCATCTCATGTGAAGAGTTGACTCATTGGAAAAGTCTCTGATGCTAGGAGGGATTGGGGGCAGGAGGAGAAGGGGACAACAAAGGATAAGATGGCTGGATGGCATCACTGACTCGATGGACGTGAATCTGAGTGAACTCCGGGAGTTGGTGATGGACAGGGAAGCCTGGCGTGCTGCGATTCATGGGGCCGCTAAGAGTCAGACACGACTGAGTGACTGAACTGAACTGAACTGAAAGTTAGAAATATCTTTTAGTCCCCTTTGCATCTGCTAAAACCAGCTCTGTAGACTTAGTAGTTCTTTCTTCTCCTAAAAATAAATCTGTAAACATTTTGTGAAAACTCCCTATAACCAACTCTACCATTTTAGAGAGGGTCTCCTACCCTCACCATTTTTCACTGAAACTTTCCTGTTTCATCCTGGGTTCAAGTCCCATTGCCTCACATCTGGTATCTACCAATCTACTCATCTCTGTATTCTGATGCTTTGTCAGGACTCTCTCTATTAATCCTGGCTCTCCATTGCTTGCTGCCTTTCTAATTTTAATGGCCTTCCAAATTCCTTATCATATCCTAGTTTCTGGATGCCCTAATAGGCATTGTCAGCCTCCGCTTCCTGAAGAAGAGATCTTGGACTCTGGTCTCTCTGATGGATTATTTTGTTTGACCTTCAACTCCATCTTTACTTGGCTCCACCATGGGTAGAGTCTAGAGAGGTTGAATTTTTTAGCCTACAACAGCTGATCCTTTACCCTGGTTTCTGGTTGGGATCAGCAATGGGAAGCACTTGTGGGTTAGTAGGGAGCAGTAGGAGATGCTAGCCAGCTACTGATCTGTTGGTTTCCCTCCCCACCTGGCAGAAGGTTGCTTTCCTACCTGTAAGCCACGGTTCCTCTTGGATCGCTCTCCCATGAGCTCTCTCCAGGTCTGGTAATCCATCAGCCCTGCAGGCATGGCTGTTACTGCCCTCCATGTTTCATCACCTCTTGGTGGTTTCTCTTAACTGCCCATGTGCATGCATGCTCAGTCACTTCAGTCTTAACTCTGCCTACACCTTTGTAAAAGTTCCCCTTTTCAAGTCTTCACAATTACCTCATTTACATATTCCATCTCTTTCCCATAAGGACCCTGAATAAAACACTCCTTGTTTCTAAAATACTGCTCTGAACATAGTAGGACCAAAGTACACCAGGAGACCTTGAACTCTCCTCCTGAATTGGCCCTTTATAAAGTAGCTACTGAGCAAACATGTTGTTGTTGCTTAGTCGCTAGGGCATGCCCAGCTCTTGAAAACCCATGGACTGTAGTCCGCCAGGCTCCTCTGTCCATGGGATTTCCCAGGCAAGAATACTGGAGTGGGTTGCCATTTCTTTCTCCAGGGGATCTTCTCAATCCAAGTATCAGACTCATATCTCTTGTATTGGCAGGCAGATTCTTTACCACTGAACCACTGGGAAGTCCTGCCCCACTATATACATCACAGTAATAAAAGAGGAAGGCAGGGAATAGGTTTTTCCAGGCTAGAATACTATTTCTACAGCAGTGGGACCTGAATGCTTTCAGAGTCCCCCAAAATGACTAGACATCCTCACTAGGGGGGACCCACATGCCCATGCTTCCCTCCAGCAGCACTCACAGTGCCCTTTAAGATGACCCCTGAGCACTCCATCTTCCTGCCACACTGCATCCCACAGTCCCATCACTCCAGCCCAGGGAACCCTAGTTACCTCATTTTCCCTCCTCTAGGTCAAAGCAGTTGCTTCTTAAGGTTCTTTCAGGAACTTCATCATGTTTGACTTTCAGTGTTTTCCACCAGATCCCCCTGGAACGCTCTGTCTCTATTAGAGTCACTTCCTTTATGTGAGGCTGTAATTTTCCTTGCCTTCTGAAGGACAGAAAAAAAGAGTAGTCTCCAAAACTCTTGAAATATCCATTTGTTCTTTTTGAGGTACAGACAATATGTTCCTAAGTTCCAAACCAAGTCATGACTGATGGAGTTGTTGTAAAACAGGAGTATTTTTGTACAGTTTTTCCTCTTCTCCACACATCCATCAATACATGTGTTGTATACGCTGACAACATGCCCAGAAAAACTGATTTCTGAAGGTTTTATCTAGAACTTAACTAGCAAAGTCATAGAAGAAACTCTAGACTTTCCAAATATGCTAATTACATGGTAAGATGGAACAGTGCAGTGATTTAGCAATGAAAGCACTGGACTGAATTGCCTGCAATAAATCCTAGCTGGGACCTTAGGGGTGCTCTGTAATCTCTGGGCCTCTATTTACTCATAGGTAAAATGGAGATGGTAATAGCGTGTGCCATAGAAGGTTGATTTGTGGATTAAATTGAAACCACATGTAAAATGCTTAACATAGCATTCAAATTACTTTAGTTAGTACTGTACTATTATTTTGATTGATAATGTCCAGTTTCCATTCTTGATTTGATTGTTTCAACTCTCTTCTGCTGGAAAACTTCCTGAAAAATATTACCTATATATACCACCTCTGGGGCTTCTCAGGTAGTACTAGTGGTAAAGAACCTGCCTGCCAAGGCAGGAGACATAGGAGATGAAGGTTCGATTCCTGGGTCAGGAATATCCCCTAGAGGAGGAAAGGGCAACCCACTCCAGTATTCTTGCCTGGAGAATCCCATGGACAGAGGAGCCTGGCAAGTGACAGTCCACAGGGTCACAAAGAATTGGACACTACTGGATCGACTACTGGAACAAAGCTAGTGGAGGTGATGGAATTCCAGTGGAGCTATTTCAAATCCTAAAAGATGATGCTGTGAAAGTGCTGCACTCAACATGCCAGCAAATTTGGAAAACTCAGCAGTGGCCACAGGACTGGAAAAGGTCAGTTTTCATTCCAATCCCAAAGAATGGCAATGCCAAAGAATGCTCAAACTACCGCACAATTACACTCATCTCACACGCTAGTAAAGTAATGCTCAAAATTCTCCAAGCCAGGCTTCAGCAATACATGAACCATGAACTTCCTGATGTTCAAGCTGGTTTTAGAAAAGGCAGAGGAGCCAGAGACCAAATTGCCAACATCCGCTGGATCATGGAAAAAGCAAAAGAGTTCCAGAAAAACATCTATTTCTGCTTTATTGACTATGCCAAAGCCTTTGACTGTGTGGATCACAATAAACTGTAGGAAATTTTGAAAGAGATGGGAATACCAGACCACCTGACCTGCCTCTTGAGAAATCTGTATGCAGGTCAGGAAGCAACAGTTAGAACTTGACATGGAATGACAGACTGGTTCCAAATAGGAAAAGGAGTACGTCAAGGCTGTATATTGTCAGCCTGCTTATTTAACTTATATGCAGAGTACATCATGAGAAACGCTGGACTGGAAGAAGCACAAGCTGGAATCAAGATTGCCGGGAGAAATATCAATAACCTCAGATATGCAGATGACACCACTCTTATGGCAGAAAGTGAAGAACTAAAGAGCCTCTTGATGAAGGTGAAAGAGGAGAGTAAAAAAGTTGGCTTAAAACTCAACATTCAGAAAACAAAGGTCATGGCATCCGGTCCCATCACTTCATGGGAAATAGATGGGGAAACAGTGGAAACAGTGTCAGACTTTATTTTGGGGGGCTCCAAAATCACTGCAGATGGTGACTGCAGCCATGAAATGAAAAGACGCTTACTCTTACTCCTTGGAAGAAAAGTTATGATCAACCTAGATAGCATATTGAAAAGCAGAGACATTACTTTGCCAACAAAGGTCCATCTAGTCAAGGCTATGGTTTTTCCTGTGGTCATGTATGGATGTGAGAGTTGTGAGAGACTGTAAAGAAAGCCGAGCGCCGAAGAATTGATGCTTTTGAACTGTGGTGTTGGAGAAGACTGTTGAGAGTCCCTTGGACTGCAAGGAGATCCAACCAGTCCATTCTGAAGGAGATCAGCCCTGGGATTTCTTTGGAAGGAATGATGCTAAAGCTGAAACTCCAGTACTTTGGCCACCTCATGCGCAGAGTTGACTCATTGGAAAAGACTCTGATGCTGGGAGGGATTGGGGGCAGGAGGAGAAGGGGAAAACAGAGGATGAGATGGCTGGATGGCATCACTGACTCGATGGACGTGAGTCTGAGTGAACTCCAGGAGTTGGTGATGGACAGGGAGGCCGCGCGTGCTGCGATTCATGGGGTTGCAATGAGTCGGACACGACTGAGCGACTGAACTAATCTGAACTGAACTGGAGCGACTTAGCATGCACACACGCATATTATCTCTACTTCTTTGCAGTCCATTACCCTCTAAACCCAACTCTACTTTACCTCCTGATTCTCTTGTCATGTTGAGATTTCTTTTGCTAAGTTCTTTTAGGACTTCATGTTGACCAGTCCAACAGGTACTTGTTAATGGTTTGTTTTTGAGCTCTCATAGACTTTGAATAAAGTTGACGCTCCCTTCTTGAAATGTTCCTGAGTCTACTACTATTCTCTGTCTACTCTTTAGCAATGTATCCTGAGAAACCTACCCCTATCCTTCTCCCTAACCTTTAAATAATAGATTAACTCAGATCTCATGTTTGGGATATCTGGTCTCCTTACTCAACATTGTAACCCAAAGCAACCTACCTCATTTCTGTACCTTCAAATCCCACCTCTATGTCCAGGATAGCTGTGGGGAACTCTGGTCAGGACTCCCCATGAAAAGTCTCTAAAATAACATGAATGGGAAATGTCTATGTGCTATGATACAGACTCAAGTAAAGTGAACTTTTAAAATTGCTAGCATAGAATTTCAAATTCTGGAACCTACTCTTTAGGCATATATGATGTGGCTTCCTGATTTGCAGAATTATTGTCATATAATAACATAAATTGTTTTTGACAAGGACTTTCGAAGAGAAGGAAGCTTGATTTGCTCAGGACTTCTCATAGTATAGTACTCTCCTCATGTGGGGTGCTGAGTATTACCAGTATTTTGAGTGAATCTTAGTGAGAAATGAAAAAGGAAACTTATTCAGATGTATAATTTGGTGGATAACACTCTTGCTAATTAATAAAGCATTGATGATTTTTATTTCTTCAGTCCTTGAATTCATCCTTGATTTCTTTGATCTAAGCTTAAGACATTTAGCATCATGAGCTGGATGGTAAAATTGATCGAATAGCTTATATGGGAGAAAAAGAAACAAGGAGAATACAGCAGACTAGGTTAAGGCTAAGCCTAATACCAGGTGATAAAAGAATCAAAGTCTTATTTTGCATAGTCCGTTAATGAGAAAAAAAGAATTTATGCTTCATTCAAAAGGAGGTAGATGAGAGACTAACTCTTCCTTATTGTCCTAGGATAGTTGGAGAGGTCAAGTTTAGCAGAAAGATGGGATGCTGAGAATGTGAACATGGAGACAGAAAACAGAAGCTACATCTTCAAAAATGACAGTGCGTGAAGCTGCTGATTACGTAGGTCACAGGACCGCGGCCAGAAACCTCAATGCCTACAAAATATCTTGAAGTTAGAGGTACTTGATTTTAAACATGAGACTTCTGAGAAGCCGTGGAAGAGCTGAGATACAGAAAATGATAAAACATGACAAAGTCTCAAAGGTTTAATTCCTTGAGGTTTTTAAAGTCCAGTGAGTCTCAGGTTCTTTTGCTGCTTGCCATTGAATATTTTCCACATTATCTTTTACCACACCAAATAGCCTCAGCCAAGGTCATCCAGTAGAAGCATGGTGAGAAGTGTTTGTGACCCCAAGCTACACAGTATATCAGTAAAAATGACATTCTTCTATGACAAATATTTCCCAAAGCTGTGATACCAGTTAGAATCGATTTGTCTGGTTCTGGTGAGGTGAAGTGGACTTTATTGAACTTGAAGGGAGGGAGATTCTCTAGATCAAATGCTTATCCAAAGATCTCTTATGGATGCTGAGCACAGAAACATAATGAAGGTGCGGTTACTTCCAGAGATCTTTGCACAAAATAAAGTGGAATTGCCTTTTACTCTTCATCACTGGGTGTCAATGGAAGAAGCCAAGTTAAGAATAAAGGAACTAAGGAATTCTAACCCAGGTAACTATGTGATACTTATACTTCTGCCAAGAGTGAGGATGTTTTCCAACAACTCTGGCTAGGAGTTCTCAGGAATTCATAAGCCATCACAACTATGTTACATGTAAGATTTCAGAATCCCAAGTATGCAAATTATTTAGGAGTGATTATAAAGTTTGACAGTAAAGATTTCCAGTGGAAGAAGTTTACATACCAGGACCCAGATATCATGTTATTTCTGTCCAAATGGACCTGAGGCTTTGTGGTGATCAAAGGAATACATCCCCCCCTTTTTTTTTCTTGCACAATTTCACTCTGTGCCTACCATCTTGATAATCCATACAGGCATGAATTGGTGAGACCTGGATATTAGTTCATACTGAGCTGTTGAATTTTTTAAAATTTCTTTTTGGTTGTGCTGGGCTTCCTTGTTGCTGTGCGTGGGCTTTCTCTAGCTGTGGCGCTCGGGCTTCTCAGTGCAGCAGCTTCTCTCGTTGTGTAGTATGGGCTCCCAGGTGTGCAGGCCTCAGTACTTGTGGCACGTGGGCTCAGTTGCCCCTTGGCATGTGGGATTTTCCCAGGCCAGGAATTGAACCTGTGTGCCCTGTGTTGGCAGGCAGGTTCTCAACCACTGGACCACTAGGGAAGCTCTGAGCTCTTGAATTTTTGAAAATATAAGAATGAGGAAAACTTAAAACACAACATTTTAAAAGGAGAAGTCATGTAATGCTCCATCCCACCCCCAATAATATAGGAAATTATATGAAGAAAGAAGAGCTTAGGAATTTTTTTCTTTTACACATTCAAAGATGGAGACACAAACATATGTATTTATTCCCTGCCCTACATTTTTTATAAAATCTCTCTGTGCAAGGGTGTTTAGGGTTAGAAAACTCAGAAAAATATTTTCAAGCTTCTCAAAAAAAAAACTGTGTTTTTTGATATTTCACTGCAGTGTCTCAAAATGTATTTTTGGATTTCCTTTTTCTCAAATGTAGAGGCCAATATTTTGGACTGTGTTGGAAATAGCTTCCTGTGTTGGCTCACTGTATTCGTTAAGTCCTAAGGTCCTTTAGGGCAAAGATAATATCTTGGTTTTGTGGATGAGAGAACTTTGGGGCTTGTAAGTGCCTGTACAAAAATCCTTCATTCTTCCCAGAGATTGAGTCCCTGAAATGTACCAATGTCAGCAGAATCAAAGATAAGATCAGAAAAACCAGGGAGCTTGGGGAAATATATTCTGAAACATATTATTATTTTAAACATAAACATTTCCAGAAAACGTCTATGTGTAAAAACACATATACTTCTTCTGGTAAGATTTCTTCAGAATCATCTTCTCTGAGTTGATTCAGGAAATATACATATGAAATTGTGATCTCCTAGGAAAGAGTCTCCCACAATTATCCATTATATGTGCTATATTTCTTTTTTATATATTAATCTTTTTATTGGAATATATTAATAATTGGTTTACAGTCTTGTGTTAGTTTTTGCTGTGCAACATCGTGAATCAGCCATATGTGTACATATATATCCCCTCCCTACCACCCAACTCCCATCCCATTTTCTACACTTCTTAGTAAAAATATTCACCTAGATTTTATTGGATTTAAGTTGAATGTGTTTTGTAATTATGTCTCCACTTATCTCATTTTCTCAAGACTTAGGAAATGTTTCTGTATCTTGGCTTTTCACATACTGTGATGGAGCTTATGATTACTCTTCGCAACTGACATTCTATAAACATATCAGGGGATGGGTTGTATACAATCTTCATCTCCATCACCTCCCCCCAAAGCCCACAACCAGATTTGTACAAAGAATAAGGCTTACTTAACTCTTGATAAATTAGCCTGTGTAAGGGTTTTAAAGTGAAAAATACATCAGCCAAAGTGTTATATAGATTTTAAAATTGTATGGACACAGTTTGATCTCTTATTTTCCAGCTGCAGATGCCAACATGGTGATTAATTCAAGGTAACCGTACTCACATTTTAATAAATTATAAAATGTCTGATTCACTTCTCCCTTCTTCCTACCTGTCTTTATTATGAAAGTGACAATCTGTGGCAAATCTGGGTTTCATTGAATTTTGGTGTAGGTCACCAGAAGAAAATAATGTGGAGGAATGTTTATCAGGGGTCAATGTTCATCCAAGCACAGACACAAGGATATATTCTGTCTTGTAAAAAAGTGGTGTGGGTGGGTATACCCAATGATGCAGGAACTTCTTGTTCACATCAAAATTAGTCAGCCTACAGGAATGTAAAAATGTATTTGAAGAAATATGTTAATGTTGCTCTTCAAGAAATGGTACTGTGGTACTTTTATCAAAAAAGTTTCCTTGTCCGACTTGTTTCAGTATAATTTTGAAGAGGTGTTACATTGAAGAGGAAGTAGGAGTAAAAATAGAATAGGTTTATATATTCCACCCCCAACAATGGATTAACTTTTCGGCTTTATTATGGTAGCGTTGATGTTCCATGAGCCAGAGGAGAGTTCTGTTCATGAGGCTGGGAATCTGATCTGTCTTCATTTTCATTGTGCCTCTAGCCCTCATATCATAGTAAACGCTCAAGTATATTTGGTGAATTAATGAGTTAGTGAGCTCTACTCTCCACCTAAGTCAGTTGTTCACAGTTGTTCATGTATGTTTTAACACATCTGGACTCTGACCTGGACTTCATCCCACTGGCATTGGACACCTGCCTTGAACCCACTCAATGAGGTCTTACCAAACCACTGACCTCTTAATAGCCTCCTCCCTTGGAGTTTAATCCTGTCCACCATATACCTTCTCCTAAACTGGGTTGGCCAAGAAGCTCATTCAGGGTTTTTGTAACACCTTACAGAAAAACCCAAAAGAACTACTTAGCCAATCCAATAAATAGATTATTTATAATTGAGATTCTCACATGATTTTGAATCTCAGTTCTACTCTTTATCTGTGCCTCTAATGCCTCACCAACAAAATCTGAACTCACTGGGTGTAGGGCATAACATCTAGGTTTAGAGACATGTGCAAAACTTGATATTCACCTTAGTAACCAGTGCCATAGTGAGCACAGTTCTCCTGCCCTGATTTGTATTTTCATTAAGAGCCTGCCCTAGCTTGTCTCAGGGCCAGGCCTTTCAGAGTTATAAACAGCAGAAAGACAGATGGACATCAGAGGGAAGTATTTTAGTTCACTGTAAGAAAAAGAATTCAAATGGGGTTAGCAAATTACTAAAACCCTTCGGATATGGACTTTATGGCCATCTGTTGGGGGGCAGTAAAAGAAAGTCTCATATAAAAAAATGTATGTATACCATAACTGCGGCAACTGCAGTGGGTACTGCTATTTTGTTAACTTTTCTTATTCCATAGCTGTTTTATGTCTCCAGGTATGCAATCCAGAGAGCTAAAAATTAATTGGTTAATAACAATCAAAGCAGTTCATATTTGGGCAACATACGTCTTAGCAGGAAAAAATACATTTTTTTTTAATACCAGTAGTTTTTATGGGTGAATTATCCAAACTGTAATCAATGTTGGTTATATGTGTCTCAACACAGGACCTTTTTATTGTGTTTAGGCGATGACTCTGGACATAAGCTCTTTCCTCTTGCCTAGTTATAGAATGTGTTGCTTTGAGAAGGCAGTGTTGTGCAGCTGTGAATAAATTTTTAATTTTCATCCCCTGGAACCTTTGTGTCATCCTTGGGAAATGCCCAGCTATATTCCTAAAAAGTTGAATCAATAGTTATCTTTTGAGAATGAAATTTATTTTAAATGCTATTTAAGGGAATGCTCTACTGAATTATGTTATGGGACAAATAATTGCTTGCTCATTTTATATTTTTATATTGGAGTATAGCCGATTAACAACGTTGTGCAGTTCAGGTGGACAGCAAAGAGACTCAGCCATACATATACACGTATCCATTCTCCCCCAAGCTCCTCTCCCATTCAGGGTGCCACATAACTTGAGCAGAGTTCCCTTTGCTATACAGTAAGTAGGTCCTTGTTGGTTATCCATTTTAAATACAGCATTGTGTATCTGTCCACCCCAAACTCCCTAACTGTCCCTCCCCCTATCCTTTCCCCACCCTGGCAACCGTAAGTTCATTCTCTATGTCTGTGAGTCTGTTTCTATTTTCTAAATAAGTTCATTTGTATCATGCCTTTAAGATATTTGTTTTGCTTTCCCTATAGTTATCCCTGTAAGTTATCTGTAAGACTATAGTGATGCTGCACTGTCACCTCCTCAACTTTAATGACATGTGTGCTGCTGCTGCTGCTGCTAAGTCGCTTCAGTCATGTCTGACTCTGTGCGACCCCACAGACAGCAGCCCACTAGGCTCCTCTGTCCCTGGGATTCTCCAGGCAAGAATACTGGAGTGGGTTGCCATTTCCTTCTCCAATGCAGGAAAGTGAAAAGTGAAAGTGAAGTCGCTTAGTCGTGCCCCACTCTTAGCAACCCCATGGACTACAGACTACCAGGCTCCTCCGTCCATGGGATTTTCCAGGCAAGAGTACTGGAGTGGTTGCCATTGCCTTCTCCGAATGACATGTGTAGACATTCTCAAATTTAAAGAGAAACCTGCTAGAACCATATCTGTAACACACATTTCTGAACTGCTAGCATCTCTGTTAATTAGCCCTGATCTTTAACTTTGGAAAGTAATCAAGAGAGATTATCTGAACCTCTGTTATCACAAGAGAATCATGGATGAAATTCCATTCAAAATAAGAGTAAAATCAGGAGAGAACACTGGATTGAGAGCTTTAATCAGCAGGCTGGAGTTCTGCTTTTCTCACATATTGATTTTGGTAAATTGCTTGGCTTCCTTGGACCTCAGTATTCTCTTTGGGAAGATGGCATTAAAAATGTCTGCCCTTCATACTTAGAGTTTATCAGGATTACTTGGAAAATAAATATGTGAGGGCATTTATTTTGTAAGCACAAAGTAAGTTTCACCACAAATCTAATCAAGTATGTGGTGTCTTCGAAATTTCTCCCAGGCAAGATTGCAGGATAAATCCTATTTACTGAAACTCTGTCATCTTCTCTTGGAAGTATGGCAGCAAAGATGAGTCATTAAGAGAAATGTTGTTATTATTACAAAGATCATAAGAGAAATAAGAATAGAGTTGACAGTACACATAATTAATATTCACACTTAGGGGAGCTTAGAACAACTCAGAATATGGGTCCTGATGTAAGCTGCCTGTCAGCACTGTTTGGTGTCTGTTCCCTCTCTATTTTCTTATCCTGGAAGTCATCCCTGGTGGATCATTCGGTAGAGAGTCTGCCTGCAATACAGGAAACCAAGGTTCGATCCCTGGGTCAGGAAGATCCCCTGGAGGAGGACATGGCAACCCACTCCAGTATTCTTGCCTGGAGAATCCCATGGACAGAGGAGCCTGGTGGGCTACACACCTGGTGGGTGTGACCTCATGGGGGTCACACGAGCTGGACACGACTTGGCGACTAAACCTACCTACCAAAGTATTTCTAGACTCTTGTTCCTTGAGCTCTTGGCTGGCATTCTACTCAAGGATCCTGACTTTGATCTAACGTCTCGCTCTGTAATTCTGATTTAATTGCTCTGCCTTCAAAATATGCCATATTCTCAAAAGTCTGAATCCATAACTAGTTTATTAACCTGATGAATGATAAACATTGACCAAATTCCTGTTATTGAGCTGAATTGAATGTGGTATAAATGGCTGGCCTTGACTTTGGAGCTGAATTGAGTGTGGTATAAATGGGCGACCTTGACTTTGACATCACTGTGTCCTAATGACCTACTATATAGTTAGAACCTTCAGAACTTTTCTTCAGAGGTGAGAAGTGGAGAGGTCACAGTTTTGTCTAGCAGACTGTTTTATATGACTTAGAATTTAGATTAAGAATCATGAGTCACCATCTTTTAAAAATAGAAGACTATCTCACAAATTTCCAGCTTTCTGACTTCTCTTAAATATCAGATCATGTAGTGGCACTGGGTCCTTCATGGCAAAAACAGCAACGACTAAAGCAGTTTCTTTAGGAGGGCAGTCTGTGTTCATTGTACCAGGGTCCGCACCTGTACCATGTCATTTATTTATGTCATCTGTGTGGCCCCTGTAGGACCTGAGTTTGTGACCCTTGAAACATTCACAGAAATAACCTAATTAAATCCATTCTCCTAACCAGTTAGTCATGGATGAAATCATGAACAGATGGTTTAAGGTGAACATATGTTGTTGATCTGTTTCTCTTACTTCATTAACTATTTTGCCAGCATTTTAAACAGTCTAATTATATGTCACAAACTACAACAGGAGCAGCAGTTTACAAGGGGATAATCTAGGGTTTGGCTGAACTTTTATTTTTAAATTTCAAATGAGAGCTGCTTTGAGGTTTGATCTGCAGTTCAAAGTAGAATTTTACCAGTTTAGTATTATAATATAGGTGAGTCTTAGGCATGTTCCAAATGCCATACTTGACACACTGTTGTGATGTCATGGGAGAAATGTCATAGGAAATGACATCATAGGAAATGACATCATAGGAAATGACATCTTGTGATATCATAGGAAAGCACCACTGATGTGAGGTTTTTACAACATACAGTTACACAGAATAAAGCACCTGCCGTGAAATGTCACCATGAGTGATATATTAGAGGCAAAGACCTTAGAGACATGATGTTAGTAGCACTGTGAAGTTTCCAGAGTTCTCTGAAGGCTTCACAAACTCTTTCCCTCATTCTCCATGCCCAAGAGAAGGAAAGTTGCTATGGATAAACCTAAGATGAGGAAAAAATGGAGACATATTAATAGAAGGAGGTCATCTTAGCACAAGAGTATAAATGATACTGTTTGGGAACTAGCCTTTTCTCTTTGGGGAGGGTTCTTTCTTGGGCGGGGCTGTATAGTTGCTTTGCAACGTTGTGTTAGTTTCTGCTACACCACCAAGTACATCAGCTATAGTATACATACATCCCCTATCTTTTGGAACCCCCTCCCTCTCCCCCACCCTACCTTTCCAGGTCACCATAGAGCACCGAGCTGAACCTCCTGTGCCATACAGCTGCTTCCCACTAGCTATATGTTTTACACATGGCAGTGCAAGTACATCAACCCACATCTCCCAGTTCTTCCTCACTCCCTCTTCCCCATTTCCACATGACTGTTCACCACATCTGCATCTCTGTTCCTGCCCTACAAATAGATTCATCTGTACCATTTTTCTAGATTCCACATACATGCATTAATATACAATATTTGTTTCTCTTTTTATCTTTTCAATTTCTAGAGTTCCCTTTTCCTCAGATCAGAGGGTTAATATCTGGAAGCCTGGGATTAAGTTGTGGGTGTACATAAAGGCGGCCCATGTTTGGTATACTTCAGTGAAGGCTGTCAATCAGAAGCATAAAATTTAACTATATGATTCCACATGGCCTAGAATAGGTCACTAGGCTAGAAGGTCCTCATATAGAGGTGTAAGGTTAAAGTATTTCTATGCCTGTGCAAACAGAGGACCTTGCGAGTGTGGCTATGGCCGTGGTGGGTGACTGGTCAAAGAACTGGGGACCTTGGGTTCAAAGACAGATAATACCTTGACATTACTAATAGAAGCCTTCTCATATATCTGGCTTTGAGCCTAGTCATCAACCCACTGTTCAATTCATCATCCACTGGGCCATATAGACAGTGGTTCAGGGCCTTAGAGAGAATCAACATAGCAAATGTCAAGAGAACATTCCATTTGAGAAGTAGACAGCCATCTCCTATACAATGAGTGATTCACGTTCTCTCTTGGGACACCTAACCTGGTGAGCTACTGAATCAATAACATACCATGTATGAAAATGATCAAAATCATCATGGATAAGCATGGCGATGAAGATCCCAAAGTTTAGTCTAGCATTTCTCACTTGGCTGGAGTCAGAATGAATGTAGTATAATTAGAAAAGGATGGATAAAAATAACAGCGACGATAGTCCCAGGGAAATGACGAATGTGTAGGGTGAGGGACGTTACTTTTTCTTCTTGATGAATTCACAGACAAAGTACATGGTAAGATGGCACTCGGTATCATTCCATCTGCCTGAGCTCAGCATCTCCACACAGTCCTCGTGGCCATAGGGGTCGCTGGGCTCACCCTCCTTCCAGTTGCTGTAGTTCTGCAGGGGAGTGTTATCTGTGAACACATACTGACCCTCCCTCTCCAGGTCGTTCACCCCGATGAACACCCGGAAGAAGCCACTCTTGGAGACGTAGTCAGCCAGCAGCGTGTTGGCAGCTTCGTCCTTGGGCATGGCTAGCATTCCACCCCGGATGCGGCAGTGGGTCAGGGATTCCCTGTAGTTCTTCTCCTCCTGCACGATGTAGTAGAATTTCTCTTCGGTTTCCCTAATCCCTGCTATGACTTTGCAGTGAGGAAAAGAAGAACGTGATTATCTGTCTCAAACAGAGAAAAGCTAAGTATATAATATTGCTAGATTTAAATAAATTTATTCAAGATTTAACAATTCTTTTGCCTATCATGAAGTAGGCACTGCTTCAGTGTTTTGTCCACCTTTGTAGCTGTCTGATAAAGAACCAATTCCTGTCACTGGCCCTCCCCTGTCTTTCCTCCTTTACTTCCCACACAGTGTGAAGCAGAGAGCTGTTTGGACAAAGATATGTTATATGAACTGTCACCCAGCTCGTCTCAGATAATCTTTCCCCCCTAATGTATGCTTTTTCCACCCTTATAGTTCCATGAGCACACCCTTCCCTCTTCCCCTTCCATGCCTTTCATGCCTGGAAAGTCTTCTTGGTGCTTAATCTGGCAAATTCCTACCCATCCTTCAGATTTCAGTCAAAATGCTTTCTCCTATAAGAGCCTTTCCAATGCCCCTGGACAGAGACAGGTGCTGTTGTGCTTTCTCCCCTGTGTTCCCACTGACCCCTTTACTTCATAGCACTCGACACATTTTAGCCTAATTGTGTATCTCTTAAGCTTGTGAACATCTTAAGGCCCAAGACCATGTCCTTGTCACTCTGTAGTCTCAGTGCCTGCAACAGTGCAGGATAGTGGTAAAGGCTTATTGGACTGATACAGAAATAATATAGAATTTCATCCACTTCTGGCCAGGTTCCCAGACTGTGAATATATGCATCAACTGAGATGGTCTGTACTTCACTCCTGGACTGCAAGGAGATCAAATCAGTCAATCCTAAAGGAAATCAATCCTGAATATTCATTGGAAGGACTGATGCTGAAGCTGAAGCTCTAATACTTTGAACACCTGATGTGAAGAGCTGACTCATTGGAAAAGACCCTGAGAATGGGAAAGATTGAAGGCAAGAGGAGAAGGGGGCCATAGAGAATGAGATGGTTGGATGACATCAGTGAATCCACGGACATGAGTTTGAGCAAGCTGTGGGAGACAGTGAAGGACAGGGAAGACTGGTGTGCTGCAGTCCATGGGGTCTCAAGGCACTGGACAGGACTTAGCAAACTGAACAACAACACATAATTCACTTCAGGTACATAAAATAGATTGAGCTTCTGAGTAAGATTCAGGAGAGAATTAGGAAGTCAGTATCATCCCAAGACCATGATATGCTATATATGTTTTGGGCTTTGTGGTTCAAGCACACACAAACACATATATATGTATATATACCCTTAAGGGCCTATAAGTTAAAATTCACAAATAAAACTATGAGAACTCAAATGTTAAGAACTATAGCACTATGTTAAACCTCTGGAGTTTGGTTTATTCATTGGGGTCAAAGTCAGGTCAGAGGCAGCATCTGTACAGGTTATAACCAGAGTTATAACTGAGGGTTAATTAATATCAAACATTTCCTATGCCTCTAGTATTACAAGATGAGGATGGACACAAGGCAGCATTTGTGTGCCTCTATTAATGTAAGTAAATACTCCTGGATTATAATATTTCTGTACCATTGTATGGAAAACCCCAAATAAACTTTTTGGCCAAGCCAATAAATAAAAGTACAACAAAGTGAAAATAGTTGTAACAGCAACTAGAACAGCTCCCTGATTCATACTGTCTCAGGAGCGAGCACATAAGCCCCACTTTAAGGGTTTTACTGCTAACCATCCTGGGGAAATACGAGAGAAAACAAAAAGGGCTAACGTGGACTAGCACAGTTTAGAGAAATGCATGATGTTCTCACTGACTTGTACTGAGGGCAGAGGAGTCAGTGAATTCAAATCCTTGTATTCAAATCCTTCCTCCACTGCTCATTAGCGTGTATCTATGGGCAAGGTAATCTCTCTAAACTTCAGTCTAATCATAAAAATTAGTATTATTGCAAGTAATCAACAAAGCAACTACTGTTTTCATGACTATTTTTATTTTCTAAGATGCTGGTTGTTGGGCTCTTGTTGTCTCTTTTTTTCTTAAGGCCCAGGTACTCAAACTCTGCCTTTTCTCCCTCCCCCTCTGTCACTAAAATCCCCTTTTCTACCTATAGGAATGGACATATGTATGTCCACAGGACCTGAAGTATACTAGAGTAAGTGGATAATCAGGATTCTAAGAGAGCTATAAACTGGAGACACTCTCTCAATAATCCTTTGCCCAAACTAAGTTAGTTTCTGCTAGGGATATTGGAATTGCAGTGGTTTGTTTGTTTTTGTTTCTTTAAGAAAAAGATTGTTTTATTTTTAAATTTGCATTTATTTATTTATTTAGGTCATGTGACATTCAAGATCTTGGTTCCTCAGCCAGAGAAAGAAACCATGCCCCTTGCAGTGGAAGGGTAGAGCCCTAACCACTAGACAGCCAGGAAAATCCCAGAATTGCCATGTTGAAGGAGATAGATCCATGGATAAATACCACAAAGCAAATGAGAATAGACTCACCATTCTTAACAAACTTCATTGAAGTCTTAAGGCGAGCCACACTGATGTCTAGCTGTCCAACAACTTTTCGGTATCTTCCACAATCACAGACAGTACCTTTTAAATGACAAAGCTGTCAATTCATGTTGATGCCCATGAAGAATGGATAAGAGAGGCAATTGCTCTCTTCCCAATATTTACTGTCTTTTTCTAGTCTAGCTATGTCTTTCTGTGAATGGTGATGCTTTTTGTCTTTTACTAAAGACAAGGTTTCCAATATACAGGAATTCTGAATACATCTTTTACAATAATTTGAAGGAGTTAAAAGAGAGTTCTAAACCAGTTTTTTAAAAAGAACAGTAAATGTGACGAACCACTGCTCACATATTGGGAATCATTTGGCATTTTTGTTGAACACAGAATGTACCTCTACAGTCTCAGAATAAAATCTTTACAGTGTTTTAAAAACATATTTCTAGTTTTCTCTTGTGTTACTGTATTGTTAGTTGGGAGAAACCTTTCATGACAAAATTAATGTTAATTCTGATTATCCATTTGGAGTATAGCTTAATGTTTCGAGACTAAGTTTAAATCTTGTGAATAGATTCATCTTATAATTTTAAGAGCAAGTTGTCCCATTTGTGGATTAACTATGATTTTAATTTCTGCCACTAGTTCCCCTTCACTCATTTACCTTTTCAATCACCTACTGATAATGTGGCTGAGAAAAAGCTGTAAGGAAAATGATGTAAAGTAAATGCTTCTTTTTTCCTATTTAACTATGCTTCATGTCAACATTTCCATTTGCTTTTTTATCCGATGGTTGAAAAGCAAAATGAATTTTACTAGCCAAAGGGGGGGAAAATCTGTGGCTTTATTTATCCATATTCACAGTTAAATATAAGGAATTTAAAACAGTTCTTAGGCTTCTCTACATCTTTATGGATAAGGGCTTCCCAGGTGGTTCAGTGGTAGAGAATCCACTTGCCAATGAAGGAGATGCAAAAGATGTGGGTTTGATCCCTTGGGTAGGGAAGATCCCCTGGAGGAGGAAATGGCAACCCACTCCAGTATTCTTGCTGGGAAAATCCCATGGACAGAGAAGCTTGGCAGGCTACAGTCCATGGGGTCACAAAGAGTCTGATATGACTGAGCAACTAAGCACGCATGCGCTCACACCTTTACGGATAGAAATAATAGAAGCTCACCAGGAATGGGCTACTTTCTTTCCCTGCATCAAGCACTGGAAAGAGTCCTCTTTTCAGTATCAGGGAGAGGCTTCCGGACCACTGATGCATGTTCTGTAACCGCCAGGACTCTGTCCATCAGGCCAGTTTGCTGGTGACAAAATGCTTGGCCAGTGTTTGGTTGAGACTCTGGTGAAAGGCTGAGCCTATTGCTGGTCCTATTGCTGAGGCCCTTGTGGATTTTCCTCTTGGTCTAGGGGGATGAGGGCTGCTTCCTGATGTACTAGAATTGCTACCTCAAGCAAGCGTGGCAGAGGTGGAATGAACCACCGTCCTTCCACCCCTTCCACAGGGCCTGAAAAGTCACCACTGGAGAGAGAGGAGAATTTCCTTCCTTCCTTCCCTCTGGCCCAAGGAAAAGGAGGTTAATCACACTGAACAGACTATTGTTCTTCTATTAAATATATTTATTTTTGAGACAAATAGTTTTGTAATGATGTTAAAAATTAAAAAGAAAAGCAACCTGAATATCTATCAACAGAGGAATGGATAAAGAAAATGTGGCTGATTCATTTTGCTGTACAGTAGAAACTAATACAACATTGTAAAGCAACCACACTACAATAAAAATTAATTTAAAAAAGAAAAAATGAGCATATTATACCTGCTTTGCCTTTTCCACCAGGTATTCCAGGCAAACCCTTTTCCCCTTTGTCACCTGAAGAAAAACAATAGCCATGAAAAGAACAACTAAATAAAATAGTACTATTAAGGAGTAGAATTAAATGCATAAAATATAATGAAATATAATTATATCAGGCAGACAATATATTACGTACCTAAAATAAGAAGAAAGAGGTTTTAAACTTCATTTGTAGTATCTCCAAGTAATATTTACTAATATTATAAAAATAATTTGGTTTTGAGTTGGCTGCACAGGTATAACTAATCAAATAAGTCATAATTTAATTAGATGGAATACAGAATTCCAGCTGAATGTATAAACATTTAATTTTGTGTCATTTATGCCACTAACATGTTTTTATAATGTGGCCTTCTAGGCACAGCTAATACAATATTCTGCATGTTTTTAATTTTTAAAGTTCCATTGCTTTACATATCTGAATCAATTGATTAGCATAACACAGTGTCTGTGTATTTATTATATTATGCCCCTAAGTTCTTCCATGTGGCTTTGCCCTTGGATTTTCAAAAACATATATTGTGCTTTTTCAATTTAATTCAACAAATACATACTATTTACTTACTCTATGAAAGACAAAACATTTGCTTGGTACTTTGAAAAGAGATAAAGAGAGACAAGATTAAACTTTTGGCTTGAAAGAATTTATGCTTTTTGGAAGAGATGTGATGTATGCAAATACTGATAATATTAAGTTGTGTCAAAAATCTTATTCTGAAATATCAACCTTGATAATTTTCCTTTCTGCTCTTTTTTTTATGTGACCTTTTTCTTAATCAGAGACGTCGACAAAATAAATTTGAGAATCAGAATTGTTAAAGCAGAGAGAAAAAAAAGTTGACTTTTTTCAACTTCAAAATAGGCTCTTGAAGTCCACATCAGACACAATAATTGAAAGCAAAAGCTTTTGATTTATAAGAGGAAATGTTTGGCTGAACTTTGGGGGAATCAAAAGAGAAGATCCTGATAGAAGTAAAATAGAGCTTATGCTTCAGTGGAGATCTGGAAAAAGAATAAGAAAAAATTCAGGGAGATAAATACAGGATGATAGTCATACAGGCTAAAGAAGAGTATGAGGTTTACTCTTGTAGGACAATGATATGGCCAGGAATTGGGTAAATAACGGAGGGGACAATGTAAAGGGGAATGGAGTCAGCATTGAGGTTCTGCCTAATTCCTTCCTTTCCCAACAAAAAGGGAAAACTGAAAGGATCCCCCATATTGCCTGTCCATTAGCTATTCTGTCTTTGCTGATCACTTTTCATTAAGAGTCCTGTGCTTGTTGATCATTGATCATCCAGAAATTCATGCTGACCGGGGCATCAAGGATTTGCTGAGCCTTTCCTAATTGACTCACATGGATGCTTTTCTTTACAGTGATGCCAGACCTTCAGGAGCTCCCCAGATAAAAGGAGGGGGCTCCTTGAAACTCTGAATGTAATTTGAGTATGCACTGGAATGTCTCTGAACCTTGGGCTTAGATGAAATGAGACCATGGTGAAATCTATGACAATGGAATGTGGTAAATATTGTAAGAGATACCATGTACAGAGATAACATACTCTGTCCAATGTTAGAGGGAGCTGGCAGAGATAGTGCTCCAGCTGGAGGAATGGAGGAAGGCTCTCCTGAGGTGATGGTGCTGGAGTTTCAGCAGGTGGAGGTGGGAGGCAGGTAGTAGATCCCGTACAGCAGTAGTTGGGAAAGAAGCATAAAAGTATGCCAAGCATCCTGATAAGGAAGATTGATCTGGACACATCAGATCTGTGTCCTGAAAACTCCTCATTTCTCTTATGTGTAAACTGGAAAAGATAAGACTGGATTTGAGACAATGTTAATGGAAGAAAGGGAATATATGTTTGCTGAGTGCCAATCATTTGTCAAGTATTGTTTGGATACTTTAGAGGTATTGTTATATGAAATCCAATGAGCTATGTGCTATCATTATCTTTATTCTAACAACTGAAGAAATTGAGAGGAAGGCAAAATGAATGACTCAAGGACATCCAACAATTCAAAAGCAGTGCTGCTATTAAAACCCAACCACTTCTGACTTCCCAGATTGCGGTACTTTTCAAGTAATTTAACCAACAATATAATGAAGGGAAGCAAAATCTTCAAAAAGAGCTCTAATGTTGAAAGTAATATAAGTCTTATCATCACCAAAAACAGTATGGATTTGAAAGATCATATGAATCTGGCTTCATATTTTAATTTAAAAATAGTTTATTTTCTTTATGTGTGAATCTCTTTCAATTCAACATGAGTTGAAAACTGATTCTAGCTCTGCTATGATCCTAGTTCTGGTCTAAGTCCAATAATAAACATTTAAAAAGTATTCATAAAGTATTTGCTTTAGAAAATTTTAGGCTTTTGGAGAACTTCGCTGGTAGTCCAGTGGTTGGGACTCCATGCTTTCACTGCTGAGGATGCTGGTTCAATCCCTAGTTGAGGAAGTAGGATCCCACAGGCTGTGCAGCACGGCCAAAATGTTAGGTTTTTAAGGAAAACAAAGAGCACATAAGAGACCAAGGAGATGAGACACTAGCTCTATTACTCCCTAACAGAGAGAAAAGAAATGTCTGGTGGGTATTCAAAGAAGGCAAAGATGACTGCGGATCAGAGTAGGAAAGGAAGGCTTCTTTGAAACAGCAGCCTTTAACTGGATGTTAACAATGTAGAGAATAGATTCTTGAATTGATACATGGACTTTTTCTGAGAAGATGTAAGCACTGTGACTATGTTCCAGTATTTTGACATGAATTCTTTTCCTTTTTTTAACAGATGGGGAAGTCAAAACAGTATGGTGGAGTGAAAAACCGCAGAAGTCTGAACAACCAGGGTTTGAATACTGACTCTGCGTCTTACTAGCTAAACATGGACCAGTTACTTAATTCCTTTAAATTTCCATTTCTTCATTTTTAAAGTGGAATGATGGTGCCTAAAGTCATAAGAAGGATAAATTAGACAATGTCATGGGATTAGGTCTGTGCTTGACTTGTAGAGGGTATTTAACCAACGTTTGCTTCCATGCACTAAATCAGAGTTACAGTAACGGAAAGCGTGCCAAGTAGTTAGCCAGTTCATGGTGGATGTGAGCTCATTGAGTCTATTTCCCCAAAATGAAATCTGGTTTAAAGCCACATATAAAAATTAATTTTTGACCCATAAGTGAGAACACCTCTGTATTAACTGTCTTAAGGTTGAAGAATCAGAGGTTGCATTTAAACAAACAAAACACTGTGATACTGTCACTGTAAAAGGATTATCGACCTTAAATAAAAGCATCTATTTTGCTATGAGATTGAATTTACCTATACTAAATCATCCTTTCCTATTCCTGAAATGAAATATTGACATCCAGAAAGCTACCTTCTCCATTCAAGTGACAACATTAAGGTCAGCCCAGAAAGTTGAGATTAATCTGAGTCAGTGAAAAATTTAGAAGGACCAGCGACAAAATGAGGACAATAAATTTCAAAGTACAGATTAAAAATGAAATTAATCCAGGTGAGCCAGAACACTGAACCTCCATTTTCAAAAATATTCCAGGACATGCTCATAAATTTTCAAGGCATATCTCTGGAGGAGAAAAAAACTTAGCCAGTATTGAAAACTAATGTTAAGGGAAAGTAGTAGCTAACAGAAATAAAGAGTAGAAAAGAGAGTCACATCATAGGAAATGACATATATCATTTATTTTTTCATTCTTAATGCAATAAACATTTAGTTTCTCCTTTATAGTAGACATTAGAATAAAATGATTAAAAAGCAGGATTTCCCCAATACAACTTATATGTATTTAAACAAATAGATCTGATATAGCTTCCGTTCATTTCCTCCAGAAATTCATAGCCTGTTGAATGACAGACAAGTTAACAAGGCATAGTGATAATACAGTGATAGGTGTGCACTAGGTGCATATATATAAGAGTTTGAATAAGGAATTGGCCTGAAGAAGATCAGATCAGTTCAGTTCAGCCGCTCAGTCGTGGCCGACTCTTTGCGACCCCATGAATCGCAGCACGCCAGGCCTCTCTGTCCATCACCAACTCCTGGAGTTCACTCAGACTCACGTCCATCGAGTCAGTGATGCCATCCAGCCATCTCATCCTCTGTCGTCCCCTTCTCCTCTTGCCCTCAATCCCTCTCAGTATCAGAGTCTTTTCCAATGAGTCAACTCTTCACATGAGGTGGCCAAAGTACTGGAGTTTCAGTTTTAGCATCATTGCTTCCAAAGAAATCCCAGGGCTGATCTCCTTCAGAATGGACTGGTTGGATCTCCTTACAGTCCAAGGGACTCTCAAGAGTCTTCTCCAACACCACAGTTCAAAATCATCAATTCTTTGGCGCTCAGCCTTCTTCACAGTCCAACTCTCACATCCATACATGACCACAGGGAAAACCATAGCCTTGACCAGACGAACCTTTGTTGGCAAAGTAATGTCTCTGCTTTTGAATATGCTATCTAGGTTGGTCATAACTTTCCTTCCAAGGAGTGAGCATCTTTTAACCCTATCCGTTCCAGACTGCTGCTTCTCCAATATTTGGAACTTCATCCATTTTGAGGCTCAGATAATCATAGTACAGTTTTCGACCTTCCCCTTGTCTCTGTTGTTTACCACCCTCTCTTCAAGAGTTATCTAGTCTTAATCTATGGAAGGATTAAGACTTGGCTCAAAGTCATGAACTTCAACTCTCCTGGTTGGAGTCTCATCTAGATTTGACATATCTAAATCTAGGAAAGTTCAACATCTAGAATAATTCACTGAAAAATGAAGGTCTTGAATTTTGGATGTGTTCACTGCAATAACTTAGTTTCCCCCTCTACTTCTGCTCATCTCTAGGGAAATACTTGAGATCTTAACCTTATATAATGTGATTGCATCTCAGAAATCTTGAAGTCCAACATCCCATACTCTAGTTACACCTTTCCATCCCTTAAACATTTGTTAAGTGAAGCTGATATAACCAGAGGCAGATTCATGATGATTTTATCCAAAGCTTATACAATTTGAGGAGACTTTTTAAAAAAAATACCAAATTCCAAATTAAAAAGTACTGATAAAAATCAACACATTATAAGAAAAGAAATAAAACTAAATGACTAAATTTTACAAGTAGTCAAGTGCCACATTACAAAATTCACTTAAAAATGTAACATTTTAATTAATAAATGAATTTTGTGCATCTACAATTGTTCTTTTCATATATAATATGCTGTGTATGTTTGGCTGCATTCATATTCATCCACTTGACCTAGCAATATTTATTGATAGGTGTCTCATTTCCCATTTCAAAATATCACCTTTGCATAACTCAAGTTTGGGGTCTGTTTCTGCGTTGTTTATTTCTTTCCACTGGTCTATTTGTCTCTGCACTAAATCAACATTATTGTAATTGCTTAGCTTTATAATAAATGCTTAAATTTATTAAACATTAATTTATAACATTTATTTGATTTAAATCTTTCACTTTTGTCTTTATTTTTCAAGATAGTCTTTGGGTATCCATGGTCCTTTTCATTTCCATATAAATTTTGAATTGGCTTATCAGATACCAAGAGAACTACTTCTGGGATGTTAATTGAGAGAAGACTGAAACTACAGATCAAATTTGGGACATCTTAACACTATGTCTAAGGGATATGTTAAGGGATGGAAAGGTGTAACTAGAGTATGGGATGTTGGACTTCAAGATTTCTGAGATGCAATCACATTATATAAGGTTAACATAGATTGAGTCTCCTAATCTATGAATGTAGCTTTACTTCCATCTCCTTAGATAATCTTTAATTTCTCTCATTATAATCATGTAGTGTTTGTTGTAGAGAGCTTATACATCTTTTGTTAGATTTATTTCTAGATATTTGCTATAATAAAGGGAATCTTTTTAATTTTTTTAAAGTTTTTAAAATTGTTTCTAGTACTTAGTAACAAAAATTGATTTTTGTAAATTAAAGCTCTGCCTGCATGTTTAGTCATGTCCAACTCCCACCAGGCTCCTCTGTCCTTGGGATTCTCCAGGCAAGGATACTGGAGTGGCTTGTCATCCCTCCTCCAGGGGATCTTTTTTGCCAGGGACTGAACTTGCATCTCCTTCAGCTCCTGCATTGGCAGGTGGATTCTTACCATAGCACCACCTGGGAAGCCCCTTGTTAAGCTATCTTTAAAAACAATACAAATAGCTTATCTGTAGATTCTTTTGATTTTTCTGGGTATGTTACATGATCAGGAAATAATCACCTTCTTAATCACCTTCTTATTTCTCCATTTCCAACTATTGTGATTCTTATCTCTTATTCTGGCATTTTTCCTCTGGCTAGACCCTCTTCTATAATGTTGACTAGACTTGATGAGGGCTATACTTATCTCATTTCCATTATCAGGAGAGCAGTGTTCAATATTTCACTACCAAATATTATTTTTAAATAATTTTTCATTGATGCTATTCCTTTTTATTCCTTTTCATATTAAATGTTCCCCTTGATTTTGTTTGCTAAAATTAAAAAAAAAATTAATGGGCATGTGTTGACTATTTTATTCAGAATTTCATAAGTTCTAACTGGAGGTTCTTATTTTTGAAATGAAAAATAAAAGAGTCCCATTTCCTGGGCCACTCATCTCTGGCAGACTTTGAACACCAATTAAGTCTGAGCAACTTTCTGCTCGAGTCTCTTGGTCCTTTACTGCCTCACATGTGAATCTGTAAATAAGGAAAAATGGATCAGGATGTAGAGCCTACCTTAGTGCCGTCCCCTTCTTCTCCAGATCACAGCCCCTAAAGTCTATTCAATTTGGTTGCCCTCTCATGCCTTCAAATATGTTTGTTTGTTTGTTTTTGACTCAACTAGTCATTCTTAGCAGAAGGATTCATGCAGGTGAATCTCTCATAGCCTGTAGCAGAAATCTGAATTTTGTCTTTGTTATAAACAATGTAAGTCATTTTTCTCACCTCACAACTTATTATTGATGGTGTATGCAAATTAAGAATATTGTCAAACTTGAAAATACCTCTGTAAAGTCTTGTTCACATATGAGCTGTTAGATTTGAAAATTTTTCCACTGATGAACAATGCCCGGTACATTTCATACCCTGTTTCTTTTGTACAACCTACACATTTCTTGGGCTGGATGCCCTGGACATATTCCTGTGATGATCTGACCTCTGCCCCTGCACTTTTCCATCATGACTTTGGATACATCTGCACGGTAGGTGGTAGAAGTATTCCTGGAAGCCATTCCTACATCAGAATTGTTAGCAGGAGCTTAACTGTACGTGGAAGTGACTACAAACTACAGAGATATATTCCATTAAGTCCAAATGAAATATTTCCTCTATTCAAGTTCTTCTTAACTAGCTCCCAAAACACTTGTATCCATTCCAAAAACTGATACAAGGAGAAGTATGATGGAAGAAAGTTGGATTAGAAGACAGGACTCTTTTTTTTTAAGCTGTTATTGTCTTTATTTTGTCCATGAGGGAACTGAAGCACAGATAGATTAAGAAATGTACACAAGGTCAAATATATACAAGAAAGACCCTGAGTGGATTGAAACCCAATCATTCTGATTTCGAACCTCAAGAGCTTAAATACTGTGCTGTATGACAAACCAAATAATCCATGGTAGAAGATGTTCATAGCTTAATGGATGATCAAGCTCAGGCTGGGAGCACAAAAGAAAGGAGGGGTTCAGGAAAAGCCTTATCAAGAAGTCTATTTTTCTATGGTTTCAAAGAATGAGAGGTATTTTGACTGACAGTGATGGACAAAGAGGTGTCGAGGGGTAGAAAATTGTCTGAGTAAAGGCAGAGGGCAGGAGAAGACACCATGACGTGTCGGGGAAACAGCAAAAGGAGACAGTACTCTTAATCCATACATTCCAGTGGGGACAGAATCACCTCACAGACCAACAGGCAGTGCAGCAGGGGTGAAACATCTTACTCTTTTGAAATTTATAAAGTAGAAATATACACAAACTACATAACGTGGTCCACTGGTGGGAACTTTTTGGAGATTCGCAACAATTTGAAAAAACTCACATATAAACTGCATAGACTAGACATACGAAAAAAATTAAGATGAAGGTATGTCATGAATACATAAAATGTATGCATTAAATAGAATAGATATACCATAAAATATCTACAAATTGATTATAGAAAGTTAATATTTATCAAAACTTCCATACACAATCGCAGACCATACATGGTGCCATTCCCAGCTATGAGAAATGTAAACATAATGATGCAGTATTAAATCATAACTGTATAAATTTAACTAGAGTAAATACTGTTCCAACAACACAAGAGAAGACTCTACACATGGACATCACCAGATGGTCAACAAAAAATCAGATTGTTTATATTCTTTGCAGCCAAAGATGGAGAAGCTCTATACAGTCAGCAAAAACAAGACTGGGAGCTGACTGTGGCTCGGATCATGAACTCCTTATTGCCAAATTCAGACTTAAATTGAAGAAAGTAGGGAAAACCACTAGACCATTCAGGTATGACCTAAATCAAATCCCTTATGATTATACAGTGCAAGTGAGAAATAGATTTAAGGGCCTAGAATGATAGAGTGCCTGATGAACTACAGACGGAGGTTAGTGACATTGTACAGGAGACAGGGATCAAGACCATCCCCATGGAAAAGAAATGCAAAAAAGCAAATTGGCTGTCTGGGGAGGCCTTACAAATAGCTGTGAAAAGAAGAGAAGTGAAAAGCAAAGGAGAAAAGGAAACATATAAGCATCTGAATGCAAAGTTCCAAAGAATAGCAAGGAAAGATAAGAAAGCTTTCCTCAGTAATCAATGCAAAGAAATAGAGGAAAACAACAGAATGGGAAAGACTAAAGATCTCTTCAAGAAACTTAGAGATACCCAGGGAACATTTCATGCAAAGATGGGCTCGATAAAGGACAGAAATGGTATGGACTGAACAGAAGCAGAAGATATTAAGAAGAGGTGGCAAGAATACACAGAAGAACTGTACAAAAAAGAGCTTCATGACCAAGATAATCATGATGGTGTGATCATTCACCTAGAGCCAGACATCCAGGAATGTGAACTCAAGCAGGCCTTAGAAAGCATCACTACAAACAAAGCTAGTGGAGGTGATGGAATTCCAGTGGAGCTATTTCAAATCCTCAAAGATGATGCTGTGAAAGTGCTGCACTCAATATGTCAGCAAATTTGGAAAACTCAGCAGTGGCCACAGGACTAGAAAAGGTCAGTTTTCATTCCAATCCCAAAGAAAGGCAATGCCAAAGAATGCTCAAACTACTGCACAATTGCACTCATCTCACATGCTAGTAAAGTAATGCTCAAAATTCTCCAAGCCAGGCTTCAGCAATATGTGAACCGTGAACTTCCTGATGTGCAAGCTGGTTTTAGAAAAGGCAGAGGAACCAGAGATCAAATTGCCAACATCTGCTGGATCATTGAAAAAGCAAGAGAGTTCCAGAAAAACATCTGTTTCTGGTTTATTGACTATGCCAAAGCCTTTGACTGTGTGGATCACAATGAACTGTGCAAAATTCTGAAAAAGATGGGAATACCAGACCACCTGACCTGCCTCTTGAGAAACCTATATGCAGGTCGCGAAGCAACAGTTAGAACTGGACATGGAACAACAGACTGGTTCCAGATAGGAAAAGGAGTATGTCAAGGCTGTATATTGTCACCCTGCTTATTTAGCTTCTATGCAGAGTACATCATGAGAAATGCTGGAATGGAAGAAGCACCAGCTGGAATCAAGATTGCCAGGAGAAATATCAATAACCTCAGATATGCAGATGACACCACCCTTATGGCAGAAAGTGAAGAGGAACTAAAAAGCCTCTTGATGAAAGTGAAAGAGGAAATTGAAAAAGTTGGCTTTAACGTTCAGAAAACGAAGATCATGGCATCTGGTCCCATCACTTCATGGGAAATAGATTTGGGGCTCCAAAATCACTGCAGATGGTGACTGCAGCCATGAAATCAAAAGACGCTTACTCCTTGGAAGGAAAGTTATGACCAACCTAGATAGCATATTCAAAAGCAGAGACATTACTTTGCCAACAAAGGTTCATCTAGTCAAGGCTATGGTTTTTCCTGTGGTCATGTATGGATGTGAGAGTTGGACTGTGAAGAAAGCTGAGCGCCGAAGAATTGATGTTTTTGAACTGTGGTGTTGGAGAAGACTCTTGAGAGTCCCTTGGACTGCAAGGAGATCTAACCAGTCCATTCTAAAGGAAATCAGTCCTGGGTGTTCTTTGGAAGGAATGATGCTAAAGCTGAAACTCCAGTACTTTGGCCACCTCATGCGAAGAATTGACTCATTGGAAAAGGCTCTGATGCTGGGAGGGATTGGGAGCAGGAGGAGAAGGGGACAACAGAGGATGAGATGGCTGGATGGCATCACCGACTCAATGGATGTGAGTTTGAGTGAACTCCAGGAGTTGGTGATGGACAGGGAGGCCTGGGGTGCTGCAATTCATGGGGTCTCAAAGAGTCAGACACTACTGAGCGACTGAACTGAACTGAACTGAAATACTGTACTAAGGTATAGTTTCGTAGCCACCTCCCACTACTATTGTGTGAGCTCAAGTGTTGCAAGTGTCTGCTTAAAATGCTCCTCTGATGCAATTTATCTCCATTGGAGCAGTTGGTAGGTTCAAGCAAATTGTGTATCCAAGTAAAAAGTGATCACTCTGCATCTTCAAACCAATAATACAATGTCTGTATGAATTGGTAAATATCAGAAGCAGTAAGAACCAGCTACCGTTGCGGGGCTTTAGGAAAAGAAGATAAGAATGCTGAGATAATAAACAGAAGGCCATCTCCGTTTTACATAATAGTGAAGCAGGAATGTGCAGGATCAAAATATGAGTGAAAACAAAAGGATGTAGATATATACACTTCAGATTCCTACTCTGTTAACAGATCTCAGACATAGAATTATTATTATTCCACTCCAATTAAAATACAGTATTATACTGTTCTTGGCTATCTTGATTTTTATGAATGATTGTTTTCTACAACCGAATGTGCTTCATGGTCATGACACCCATTTTAATGATATAAAGCATTATAACCAGTAGGTCTCAGGAGACATTTCTATGTAGAGTTTAACTGAACTTTATATTTGACTCTGTCCTTGAATTTCAATTGAATTTTGCTCAAGGCCTTTTTGTAAAGACACATTGCTTACATATGGAAGAAAGAGCCAAGCTAGGAAGAGAGAACTCATATTTTAAAAGAAAGAAAAAGGGTCATTTTTGCGATACAGAACATTTCAAAATAGATTAAGGGTAGGTTCCATCTGCTTTAAATTGCTACTGGAGAATGGTAGAATACAGCTTACCCTTCTTGCCAATGGGCCCAGTCTTGCCAATATTGCCTTGATCTCCTACATCACCCAGTTCTCCCTTAACTCCTGAAAAGCAAAATGTGTCATCTTTATATCTTAAGGTTTTATCTTCCTTTTAATGATATGCTTAACATATGATATTCACTTGAAGGAAATACTTAAAAGTGCATTCTTCTATCTGCAATATATAATGTATATTCTTTGCTATATCACCTATTTTAATAGCATTATAATGTATGCACTAAAATTAAAGTGTGAGTGAGTATGACTCCTGGGTTTGATGATATTAAAATGCTTACAGAGTCAATATTTCTAAAGAACTTGAGCAGAGGATGTTTAATCTAAAGGTCAGATAAAGGACTGAGTGAAAAAATTATTGTATTTTATTCTAATTCTATTCCTCCTGAGATCCATTTTAGCTTCATGGGATTCTATTTCCTCACTACCTTAAAATAAGATTTGACTATCTTACCATTTTTTTAAAAAGGGAGCAAATGCACAATAATAAAACCTAATAATCAAAGGAACATCAAAGATTGTTCCACCATATTTTTATTTTTAAAAAATATATATATATAATCAGGAATTCCTGAGTTCCTACAAAATTATTATTAATTTGGGTTTTTAATCTGTGATTATCTAAAAAATAGTTACCAGTTGTAAAGCTGTCTATATGTGAGAATAATTCTGCAGTTGATTGTACATATTTCTTCCCAATCCAGGGATCTGATCATGTCTCTTACATTTCCTGCATTGGCAGGTGAGTTCTTTACCACCGGCAGCACCAGGGAAGCCTATTTTCAGACTAAGAAGAGTTTAAGTCAGCATTTCTCAAACTGAGGCCTCAAAAGCCAAGAGTCTGCTTCTCTTTAAATTACTGAAGATATGAAAATCAGTGGTCCAGGGCCACCACCTTGCAGCAGTTGGCAAGGAACGGTTCTAGCATTCAGGACACACACACACACATCACAATGCAGAAGCTGTATTTTGTCAAGGTTAAGTCTTGTCTTGTGATGAAAACATTCACAAAAATCCTTTGTGTTATTCTCATTTTCTTTGCTTGTATCTCTCCATGAATACCCCACCACTTGCTGGGAGATCTTGGGGAAAAGTGAGTAAATCCATGGATCAGACAGTTCTTTCTGTTCTTTCTTATCTTCCTCCTCACACTCTAAACCAGAGCTGCTTAGTGTGGCTTCTGAGAAGAGACACAGCAATTAACAAAGCTGTATTTCTAACACTAATGGTTTCTCAGATAGTCCCAGAGACTGCTATGCTCCAGAATTCCCAGGGTGTTCCTCTTTCATCGGCCCTAACGACGCAGCCTGAGAACTGTGTCTGAGTCTTGCTGACAAGCAATCTCATGGGAACTCTCTGGTTGTGACTAAATTCACATGTGAAATACAGTTCATGACTCTTTGGAGCAGAGGGTGTTATGGAAGCTGCTAAACTCCCAGGCCAAGTCCTGTATAGAGAAAAGTGTCAAAGTCACGTCGGGTCACCTACCTTTTGGCCCCATGCGTCCCACTTTGCCAAGCTTTCCCTCCTCTCCTGGATCTCCTTTTTCACCATCATCTCCTTTTGAAATGAAAAATGAATGAGTGGAGTAGCTCAAATAGTAACATAAGCACAGATTCCCCAGGAGAAACTGAACGTGGTTAGAATTCATCTCTCAGCTCAGTGCTTGCCTTACAGCTTCAAGGTGATTATGCCTAATAGGTACACGTGAACTAGACACTCAGAGATAGAGAAGACACTCCTGTTAACTTTTTTCTTTCACTTTTCCCTTGTTGTTGGAGGAGGTAATCAAGAGGTGACCGTTGGTTGACCAGCAAGCTAGACCCTAGCTCCTCACCCTCTCCCTTGTCCGTGGAATGTACATTCCAGCCTGTTTGCATAGCTCAAGCCATTTCAAGGATGCAGCCTTGAGACAATAACGTGTTGAAATCACCAAGGCTGAAAACATGACTGAGCCCAGTTAAGACATCTATGTAAATAAACCTTTAAAATTCTGGTGGGTGAGTGCAGAGATCTACTTGTCTTAAGGCTGCTCAAGACGAATCTTGAAACTTTCGTTGTTTATGAAACATTCCACCCACCAATTTGGAGTGCGCTGCCTTTCTTTTTCATTCCTTGCCCTCCTTGTATGGGGACATGTTCAAATTTCACTGAGGAAATTCCCCAAATTGCAAACCAACACACATCCAACTTGGTATTTAAAGAAATATCCTTGTTGGTAAAACCCTGAGAAGTTTGCTTGGCCTGGAAAATCTTTATTCTTGCTGGAGAATCTGGCAAATTATGGAAGCATGTGCATGTATATACATCCATATACATGCATATCAATGTATTATATGTATAAATATATGTATTTATATATTTTATATATTTATATATATATAAATATATATTATTTATTTATTTATATATTTTATATATAAAAATATATATAAATATATATAATTTATATATATACATAAATTGTGTAATTGTGTAATTGTGTGATATATATATTTATATATTTTATATATTTATATATATATATAAATATATTTTTTAAATTTATTTATATATTATATATATATATATAAACATATATATATATTCAATATATATATACATAAATTGTGTAATTGTGTAATTTTTTTATTTATTTATATATTATATATATATATTCAATATATATATACATAAATTGTGTAATTGTGTAAATATTTTTTATTTATTTATATATTATATATATATATATATATTCTATATATATACATAAATTGTGTAATTGTGTAATATATATATATAAATATATATAATTTATATATATATAAATTGTGTAATATGTGTATATGTGTCCATGCTCAGTTGTGTCCATCTGGAAAGCCCATATATATTTACTGCTCTCTGACTTGAGAATCACAGATGCTTAAGAATCCCAAAATCATAGGCATGGACCTAGAAGGTAAGAACAGAAAACTAGCCAGGAGTGGGGAACAGCTGCAAAGCAGGTCAGTGTGAGCAGTGACCATTCTAGTCACAGGTGGGTCGAGCTCTAGCAGTTCACCAGTCAACAAGGACTGAATGAGTGGTTTGGTGGAAGGTGTCCTAAACTGTGACCCAGGAATCCTGACTTTATGTCGTGTTAGTCACTGATGGGTTAAGCAAATTTGCAAAAGTCAGTGACTGAGCTTATTGGCTTTGGTATGAGATCAATCTGGAGTTTCTCAGCTGTAGTATTCAGTATCTGGAGAAAGTTGAATATGTGACTTCATTTTATGAGCCTCATTTTTGTCTTCTATTAATGGAACTAATAACATCTAGTAAAGAAGGCTCCTGAGAAATTTAAGTTAGATACTATGTGTAAAAGGAGTGCTTCCCTGGTAGTCAACAGTAAAGAATCTGTCTGCCAATTCAGGAAATGCAGGTTATATCCCTGGGTTGGAAAGATCCCCTAGAGAAGGGAATGGCCACCCACTCCAGTACTCTTGCCTGGAAAATCCCATGGACAGAGGAACCTGGCAGGCTATAGTCCATGGGGCCAAAAAAGAATCAGACACAACTTAGCAACTAAACAACAAAAATGCAGAAAAGACTGAAACATTGCGTACACCTGAAACTAACACGACATTGTTAATCAACTATTCTCCAGTATATAATAAAAAATTTAAAAAGACCCAGAATGTAATGATGCTTAGAAGTGGTGGTGGCTTTTGTTCTTTCCTTTATAGTTCAGTTTCACCACCCTTCAAGTGGGGATAATCACCGTCCTCCTCAACTCTCCCAGTGTATTAGGATCAACAAGGAAGGCATGTGAATCTGCTTTGAAAATAAAAAGCACAACCCACAATATTATTAAGACCAGCTACCTGCCTTATCACCACAGCAATCTCAGGACAGGAAGGAGTCCTGGTCATCTCCAGTGGAAAGTGGTAGATAAGAGACTTCAAAAAACAAAAATGAAATTCCTGGGATTAGATTAGATTAGTGTGGGAGAGAGAATGTTGAGACATTTATTTATCCAGAAAAAGCAAAATCAGCCATTCTCTAATTTTTTTCTGAGAACAGAATGTTTAAATGAAAGCATAGCAAAGTACGGAACAGGTTAGATTTCCAGATCATGGGACTGGTCAGGCACTGGAACCCTGCACACATGAAACTCTAGTATCTCCTTCAGGGGAAGGCTTTCAGAAAAAAATTCACAGGTGATTAGTGTGATTAGGCCAGTGACATGACGTGGATGAACTAGATGGCATTTCTCTAGCTACAGTTATTAGTGAACGTTTATTGAGCAATTATAATGTGTGCCAGCACTATGCTAATGTGCTCATCACAGCAATTCTAGGAGACAGAAAGGATTGCTGCTCCATTTTATGGATGGAAAAACTGAGACTCACTGAGATTAAGTTGTGACCCTATTGCCATAGAACTTGTGAGTGGCAGAACTAGGATTCAACAATACGTCTGTCTCTGGCCCTCTGGATCCCTACTAAAAAAAATTTGTCCCTTCTGCTCTGCTGCTGCTGCTAAGTCGCTTCAGTCATGTCTGAGTCTGTGCGACCCCATAGACAGCAGCCCATCAGGCTCCCCCGTCCCTGGGATTCTCCAGGCAAGAACACCGGAGTGGGTTGCCATTTCCTTCTCCAATGCATGAAAGTGAAAAGTGAAAGTGAAGTCGCTCAATCGTGTCCGACCCTCAGCGACCCCATGGACTGCAGCCTACCAGGCTCCTCTGTCCATAGGATTTTTCCAGGCAAGAGTACTGGAGTGGGTTGCCGTTGCTTTCTCCACCCTTCCACTCTAGAATTGTGCAGTTCTTAGCAGATTGTGGATTTTATAGAAGTTGACGCTGCACCAGATTTTTCAAGGAGAACAGGGGAGATGCAGAAAGTGAATTTTTTGTTCCTCTTTAAGTAAGAAAGAGAGTGGGGAAGACAAAACCAGCTCAATGTCTCAGTGACTTAATTCATAGGGAATGTATCCTTGAGGCAATTTACTATAAGTGAGATCTGGCTCTGCCACTCATGAGCTGAGGGACCTCTGGAAGCCCTTGACCTTGGACCTTGTTTCACTCATTTGTAGAATGCCAGAATAATGCCCTTTTCAGAGAGTTTTGGTTCAGGTAAAATTAGAAAAGTATTTCCTTCAGGAAGCTCTCTCTGACTCCCGCAGGCTGTACTAAATTCTCCTTAAAGTACCACCTTCTATGCATCTGTTCATCCATGCTGTGTGTTTATCTGTTTATCCTTTATACTCGTCTGTGACCTGTGGGATCCCTGGGGTCTTGAGTGATTCTTCCAGTACCCCCAAAACTTAGCAAAGTGCTTGACTCTGGAGCTTAATAAATATAGTTGAACCGGATATGTTTTATGAGCCATAAAACAAATAGAGTGATAATGTTTATTGAATATTAAGCACCAAAGAGTTCCTAGTCCTAGACCTGCATTCTGTCATTTGAGCTCCACAACAACCTCTGAGATGGATATCTCCCTTTTACAGAAGAGAAAATGAGGTCAAAAAGAGGTTAAATAACTTCCCAAGGTCACATCGATCATAAGTAATAAAGCTAGAATTCAAACCAGGGGAAAATGCCTTCAAAACAAATGTTCTGAACAATGTGTATGATTGGGAACAAATTTCTGTTCCAACATTTCTGGGTCTGGGGATTGTTATTCCGAAACAATGAGGCTTCCTTGATGGCTCAGTGGTGAATAATCCGTCTGTCAATGCAGGAGGGAGAAGGAAACGACAACCCACTCCAGTGTTCTTGCCTGCAGAATCCCGGGGACAGTGGAGCCTGGTGGGCTGCCGTCTATGGGGTCGCACAGGGTCAGACATGACTGAAGCAATTTAGCAGCACCAGCAGCAATGCAGGAGATGCAGGAGATGCTGGTTCAATTCCTGGGTTGGGAAAATCCCCTGGAGAAGGAAATGGCAACCCACTCCAGTATTCTTGCCTGAAAAATCTCATGGACAGAGGAGCCTGGCAGGCTATAGTCCCTGCAATCGCAAAAGAGTTGCGCATGACTTGGTGACTAAACAACAATTCTGCACAATTAGACCAAAGATGCATGTCTGGCTCACCAAAAGGCAAGATCAAACGCAGGCAGGTGTGTGCTTTTCTGAATCATAAAACCACACTAATAGGAATTATTAGTGCCATGATTATTTCTCCTCTCTCCCTTCTTGTAAGCTTTCCCATTCATTTTCAAGCAAGTACTTAACTGGAGGCAGCCAGATGAGTGACTTAGTCATCTGCTGCTCCCTGGTGGTTGCTGATAGAGACCTGGGAGGGTGAAAATAGGATTATTATCCTTTTGACCTGTATGCCTGAATCCCCGCCTGGTGGTGAGAGTGCTGCTGGCTGCTATGAAGTAAACAACTTGTCCCCTTGCCTTGAGCTTGGGCTCCAGCTTCATTTGATCTTTGGGACTTGTTTTAATGAGAACAGAAGAGAAGCATAAAAGCAAGCTTTGGAAAGGATCCCCACATGGCTCACAGTTGTCTGCTTTTATCCTCTTGGCAATATTTCATTGGATTAGTAGGGCAATTTAGACTTACTTTCCTTCTTTTAAAAATAGCCACTTTACATTTAAAAATTAAATGAAAAGCTATCAACTGTAATGAACTCATTTCAATTTTACAAAAATGATTTGTTTCAGCCCCCCGCCCCAGGCCACCAGCTTGCTGAGGTAATCTCTCCAGCATAATTCCAGCAGAGCACACAGTTGAGCAATTTTTCTTTAGGTACAATTTTTTTTTCCCCAACAAGCAAAAAGTCTTTTAAAATTAAATTCTAGTTTGAAATGAAGTAGCTGAGCCTAGGTCATTACCCCCTGCTCAAAGGAAGTAATTATTAAAAATTAGAGAATTCGTTTTGTAAATGCTAAAGAAAATTCACAGGAAGTTTTGTACTTTTTCCACTGCCAGAATAATGTTATATATGATGGGGGTGGGGATGGGGGACATTAACAGTCTTTCTCCTGGTTTCAGGATGATTCAAGGGCATTACATGTATTCCTAATATTACTACATCAGCTCCACCTCAGATCATCAGGCATTAGATCTCAGAGGTTGGGGACCCCTGGTCTAAATGGTTTTATACTTGAACTGGTACCGATTGGTTAATGGGAGCCAATAAGAGAAGATTATCTTTAGATATATAAATATATTTCTTTAAGGAAAAGATTAAAGATAATATTAAATATTATTATTAAAGATTATCTTTAATTTAAAACCAGGCATGACTTGCTGATTCCCCCAAAGATAGCACTGGGGGATAGTGTAGTGAGATTACAGATCTATGGTGACATTTTTTATCACAGCACTCTTTCTTCATTTGAGATTCTAAGGGGCAATTTTCTTCATTTTTTTTTTTTTTAAATGAGCAGGTATGATTTCTAAAAAACAGTATTTTCCCCATCTTCATGGCCGGGAGGCATGCTATCTGTGGATAAGGGAGATCCTGACCTTGGTCAACCTTGCTTAAGAAAAATAAACAATATGTTTCTCCATGATTAGTAAAGAGATGGCGGTAGCACACAGGTTCTCTAAGATATCTTTCTGAGATGCTTCCCTAACATTACGTCACTTCCTTATGATGAATGTGCATGAAATAAGAGCATTCTTGTAAACAGCCAACACTTTTCCTAACACATTTAAAATGTTCACAGGGACCTCCTTGCTGGTCCAGTGTTTAAGAATCTGCCTTGCAATGCAGGGAACATGGGTTTGATCCTTGGTGGGCAACCTAAGATTCCACATGCCACAGAGAAACTAAGCCCGTGCACCACAACTAGAGAATTCATGCACCACATCGAATATCCTGCTTGCAGCAACGAAGACCTGAATACAGTCAAATAAATAAATAAATACTAAAACATTCACAAAATATTGCTTGTACCTGTCCAGAGGAGGAATATGGTTACAAAAGAACCATGTTCAGGAAACTGCATGCCTTCAAGGAGAAAAGCTGTCCCAGGGAGAATCTTACATGAAAGGTAACAGCTTTTGATCAAGGTGAAATTTTCAAGGGGCTCAGTCTTAAGAACCATGTCTATTCAAGTTGAATGTAGCAATGGGGCCATCATTTAGGTTTCCTCCAGAAGCTTGATGCAATGGATAGAACAGGAGTTTCATAGTCTATTATGGGCTGAATTGTATCCTTTCTCCAAAATTAAGTGAGCACTGAAGAACTGATGCTTTCAATTGTGGTCTTGGAGAAGACTCTTGAGTCCCTTGGACTGCAAGGAGATCAAACCAGTCAGTCCTAAAGGAAATCAACCCTGAATATTAACTGGAAGGACTGATTCTGAAGCTGAAGCTCTAATACTTTGGCCACCTGATGCGAAGAGCCAACTCATTGGAAAAGACCCTTATGGTGGGAAAACTGAAGGCAAAAGAAGGGGGCAGCAGAAGATGAGACAGTTAGATAGCATCAGCAACTCAGTGGACATGAATTTGAGCAAACTCTGGGAGATAGTGGAGGACAGAAGAGCCTGGTGTGCTGCAGTCCATGAGGTCACAAAGAGTTGGACATGACTTAGAGACTGAACAACAACCATAACCCCAGAATCCATATGTTCAAGCCCTACATAGCACTTTAGAATGGGACTGTATTTGGAGATAAGGCCTTTAAAAAGGTGGTTCACTTAAATTGTGGCTTTTAGGGCAGTCAATCTAATCTGATTGGTGTCCTTATGAGAAGAGAAACTTGAACACACAAAGGAATATGAGGGATACTTGTGCTCATCCCTGACAAGGCTATGTAAGGACACAGTGAGAAGACAGCCATCTGTAAGCCAACGAAAGGGGTCTTGGCTAAAAGAGACTAAATCTGCCAACTCTTTGTCCTTGGACTTCCAGTCTCCAGAATGGTAAGACAATAAATTTCTGTTGCTCAAGCAACCTAGTTTGTGGTATTTTGTTATTGCAGTCCTAGCAAACTATTGGAGAAGGCAATGGCACCCCACTCCAGTACTCTTGCCTGGAAAAATCCCATGGATGGAGGAGCCTGGTAGACTGCAGTCCATGGGGTCGCTAAGAGTCGGACACGACTGTGTAACTTTCAAGTAGACAACCTGAGCGACTTCACTTTCACTTTCACTTTCATGCATTGGAGAAGGAAATGGCAACCCACTCCAGTGTTCTTGCCTGGAGAATCCCAGGGACAGGGGAGCCTGGTGGGCTGCCGTCTATGGGGTCGCACAGAGTCGGACACGACTGAAGCGACTTAGCAGCAGCAGCAGCAGCAGCAAACTATTAATAAATCATAGTCATGTGGGATCTAGTTCCCTGACCAGGGATGGAACCCCGGTCCCCAGCACCACTAGACCACCAGGGAAGTCCTCGTTCCTCCTTTCTGTCTCCCATCTTGATGCTTATTTTTTCTCACATCCATCCTTTCTTTTTCCTTCCATTTCTACTGCTGTTATTTTACCTCTTCCTGTCCTCATACACTAACCTTGCAAGTGAGCACTAAATGGTCTCCACAGTCTTTTATTCCCTGGTGATTCCAAGTGCCTAGAACTGTGTCTTTTCAATACATAGTTGTTGAAATACTGGTTTCTTTGACACTGAACTTCAGTTTTTCAAACCACTGTGCAAACTTAATCTTTATAAAATCACATTTTCATTATAAAACTGCCCTATTCAAAACATTTCAGCAGTTCCTCTGTGTTTCTAGGTCAGGTCCAAACTAATTAGTCTAGTGTTTGGACTTTCACAGACTGGCAGGAGTAGAACTTTCTGGCATTATTTTTTGACACTGACCTGTATAACCTTCTATTCCTGCCCAATGTGTCTGTTCATTGTTCATTAAATGTCTTTCAATGTGTGTCTCCATTGAAAGGCACAAGTATTTCTCTCTATTTGAAATTCATCTCCTAGGAAAAAGTTATAAAATAAAAGACTTATATGACTATATGAGAAATTTAAAGTTTTTATATGATAAAAGATGCCACATAAATATATAAAGTTTACCAACAAAAATATGATAACAAAAAAATCAAACACTAAGACATAAAAACAATATTTTTATCATACAAAAAGTTTTTGCAAATCACTTTCCAAAAAAGACAATAAATGAAATTAAAAGATTAAAATATAATCTAAAAATATTAACAGCAAATGATGGATGAAAATGTCCAGATTCCCTATTAGTCATAAAAACATATATCTGTGTAAATGTCTGTATCATATTTTGCCATCAGATTTAGTAATAATTTCAAAAGATTAATTGTATCTGAAGGTACCAGAGAGAGAAAACAAGGTCATTGTTTTTGGCAACATAAATTGTTACAACACTTTTGGAAAATAATCTATCGATAATGATTAAAATAAAAAATCCATACACTCTACCTTGAAAGGAAAATGAAAGTGTTAGTTGCTCAGTCACATCTGACTCTCTACGACCCCATGGACTCTAGCCCACCAGGCTCCTCTGTCCATGGAATTCTCCAGGCAAGAATACTGGAGTGGTTTGCCATTTCCTTCTCTGGGGGAATCTCCCTGACCCAGGGATGGAACCCGAGTCTTCTGCATTGTAGGCAGATTCTTCACCATTTGAACCACCAGGGATAGGAAACCTATTTTATGGGAATAACTATAAGAACAAATGTATGTCTGTATATATGCCTGCAGTGGTAAAAACAAAAAGCCATTAACAATCTGAAAGTTTATCATCATGAGACTAATGAAAATATGAGGAATGTTATGCAACTACTAAAAATAATGAAAGATCCCTGAATTAAGGAGTGAACTCCATGTTCTATTATCTGAAGAATGCCTTTTGGAAAGTCAGATGCACATGATCCGATTCAGAAGAAAGAACAAATAAACAGAAAAAATACAGAGAAAAGTTAATATCAAGCTATTAATGATGGTTACATGAGAGAATTGGATCTGAAAAGGAAGCCACAGTGAAAAGAGAGATCATTAGCTTTTTCTTTATGCATCTTTATTTTATACACATTTATACATGTTATATGTTACAACAAGCTTGAATTACTCTTGCAATTAAAAAAATAAATTGCAAATAATATAAAGGAATCATAGCCCTTTTCTCCTTTTATAAATCCTACCCATAAGTCTTGTCTCAAATTAAATTCTAAATTCTCTGAATTTATTGATGGAATTATTTCCTTGGAAACTCACCATCTGGTTCCTTGTTACTACTTTCTAATTGCTGCCTTGAAGTATTATTTTTAAATGCATTGTTATTTAAATTAAGAGTGTAAGTTCTTTGTGATAGGGGCAGACATTCTACACTTTGTTCTCAAGAGTTGTTCAGAACTGCACAATGTGCTCACTCATTCATTGCTTGAACACATATTTATTGAGTTTCTACCAGTTCCCAAGTTCTGGGCTGGATCCTAAGGATACAACACTGCCCCAGGCAAAACATGATCTAAGACTAAAAGTTTAGTAGGAAGAAGGCACCAAGCAAGGTCCTTTAACTGTCATGAAGTTATAAAAGGGAAATTACTGTGTATTTTGTTGGCAACTGACACAACTGAAGCGACTTAGCAGCAGCAGCAGCAACAATGATGTTGGAGAAGGCAATGGCACCCCATTCCAGTACTCTTGCCTGGAAAATCCTGTGGGTGGAGGAGCCTGGTAGGCTGCAGTCCATGGGGTCGCTAAGAGTCGGACATGACTGAGCGACTTCATTTTCACTTTTCACTTTCATGCATTGGAGAAGGAAATGGCAACCCACTCCAGTGTTCTTGCCTGGAGAATCCCAGGGACGGCGGAGCCTGGTGGGATGTCGTCTATGGGGTCGCACAGAGTCAGACAGGACTGAAGCGACTTAGCAGCAGCAACAATGATGTAGGGGTAAGGAGACTAGGGCCTTCCCTGATGGCTTAGCAGTAAAGAATCTCTCTGAAATGCGGGAGACACAGGAGATGTACAAGACATGGGTTCGATCTCTGGTTTGGGAAGATGCCCTGGAGAAGGAAATAGCAAACAACTCCACTATTCTTGCCTGGGAAATCGTATGGACAGAGGATCCTGGTGGGCTACAATCGATGGGGTCGATAAAGGATTAGACACGACCTGGTGACTAAACAACAACAAAAGAGACTCGGCTTTTATTCATCTGTACTGCTCTTTCCTCTGATGACAAAATAACCTATCAAATAAGAAAATAAAATGGAAGTGCTTTTCCTCTATTAATACACTAAACAATTGCAAGGTAATACTGGAATAGGTAGCCATTCCCTTTGTCAGGGGATCATCCCAGCTCAGGGATCCAACCCAGATCTCCTGCATTGCAGGTAGATTCTTTATCATCTGAGCTACGTGGAAAGTCCTTAAGGAGATACCTGTAATGTACTAGGGGCTTCCCTGATGGCTCCGTGGTAAAGAATCCGCCTGCAGAGCAGGAAATGCCAGTTCGAGCCCTCCATCAGGAAGATCCCCTGGAGGACAGCAGGGTAACCCATTCCAGTATCCTTGCCTGGAGAGTCCCAAGAACAGAGTGGCCTGGTGGGCTACAGTCCATAGGGTGGCAAAGAGTCAGACATGACTGAAGCACCTGAGCACGCATGCATATTGTATGAACTTATCTACTAATGATATCAACGTTAATAATGATAACAGCTAATGTTTATTGGGTGCTTACTATGGGCCAAGCCGGGATGTTAATATGCGTGGCCACGACGTCAACCAGTCTCTTCACTGTGTTTCATCAACTCCGAGAACCATAAACTTCATTTCTCCTTTACCTCACCCGTGTATAACCTAGCAAAGTAAAAGGAGATTCTCAAGAATCCTACAATCTTTCTTACTTGAAATACAAAGCACCTATCCTTTGTTTTCAGGCTTATCTACCTTAAAAAGATTTCCTCCTTGGAACCTTCAAGTCTTTTGCAGTCACTGCATGTCTGAGTAACAAGGAGGAAAACAACAGCAACTAACATTATCCTTAATGTCAAATACAACATTAAGCTTTGTGGGACAGCTTTTCTTCTGCCTGAACATACATTCAATATTTAAACGCACTCATAGCCAAGTCAGTAGAAACAAATGCAAGGAGGGTGTATCCAATCTGTCTAGACTGTGTGGTGACCCACAATGCAATGCAGTGGTGAAGAACAGGGCATGGGGGATCAGCACTCACAGGCTGTGAGAACTTAGCAACCCGCATCAACTCTTTCAGCCTCGGTTTCCTCAGTAAATCAGAACAGTGAAATATCTTCCTCAGATGCTGTGGAGATGAGTAAAGTGATGATACCTGCAAGGGCCACGTGGTACTGGAATGCAGTGAGTACTCGAGAAATATTACTGGGTTGGTAAAAAACATCATTGGGTTTTTTCATAAGATGTTATCAGATCAGATCAGATCAGTCACTCAGTCGTGTCCCCGACTCTTTTCGACCCCATGAATCGCAGCACGCCAGGCCTCCCTGTCCATCACCAACTCCCGGAGTTCACTGAGACTCGCCTCCATCGAGTCAGTGATCCCATCCAGCCATCTCCTCCTCTGTCGTCCCCTTCTCCTCCTGCCCCCAATCCCTCCCAGCATCACAGTCTTTTCCAATGAGTCAACTCTTCGCATGAGGTGGCCAAAGTACTGGAGTTTCAGCTTTAGCATCATTCCTTCCAAAGAAATCCCAGGGCTGATCTCCTTCAGAATGGACTGGTTGGATCTCCTTGCAGTCCAAGGGACTCTCAAGAGTCTTCTCCAACACCACAGTTCAAAAGCATCAATTCTTCGGCGCTCAGCCTTCTTCACAGTCCAACTCTCACATCCATACATGACCACAGGAAAAACCATAGCCTTGACTAGACGAATCTTTGTTGGCAAAGTAATGTCTCTGCTTTTGAATATGCTGTCTAGGTTGGTCATACTTTCCTTCCAAGGAGTAAGCGCCTTTTAATTTCATGGCTGCAATCACCATCTGCAGTGATTTTGGCGCCCAGAAAAATAAAGTCTGACACTGTTTCCACTGTTTCCCCATCTATTTCCCATGAAGTGATGGGACCAGATACCATGATCTTCATTTTTTGAATGTTGAGCTTTAAGCCAACTTTTTCACTCTCTACTTTCACTTTCATCAAGAGGCTTTTTAGTTCCTCTTCACTTTCTGCCATAAGGGTGGTGTCATCTGCATATCTGAGGTTATTGATATTTCTCCCAGCAATCTTGATTCCAGCTTGTGTTTCTTCCAGTCCAGCGTTTCTCATGATGTACTCTGCATATAAGTTAAATAAACAGGGTGACAATATACAGCCTTGACATACTCCTTTTCCTATTTGGAACCAGACTGTTGTTCCATGTCCAGTTCTAACTGTTGCTTCCTGAACTGCATACAAATTTCTCAAGAGGCAGATCAGGTGGTCTGGTATTCCCATCTCTTTCAGAATTTTCCATAGTTGATTGTGATCCACAGTCAAAGGCTTTGGCATAGTCAAGAAAGCAGAAATAGATGTTTTTCTGGAACTCTCTTGCTTTTTCCATGATCCAGCAGATGTTGGCAATTTGATCTCTGGTTCCTCTGCCTTTTCTAAAACCAGCTTGAACATCTGGAAGTTCACGGTTCATGTATTGCTGAAGCCTGGCTTGGAGAATTTTGAGCATTACCTTACTAGCATGTGAGATGAGTGCAATTGTGTGGTAGTTTGAGCATTCTTTGGCATTGCCTTTCTTTTGGATTGGAATGAAAACTGACCTTTTCCAGTCCTGTGGACACTGCTGAGTTTTCCAAATTTGCTGGCATATTGAGTGCAGCACTTTCACAGCATCATCTTTCAGGATTTGAAATAGCTCAACTGGAATTCTATCACCTCCACTAGTTTTGTTCATAGAGATGCTTCCTGAGGTCCATTTGACTTCACATTCCAGGATGTCTGGATATAGGTGAGTGATCACACCATTGTGATTATCTTGGTCATGAAGCTCTTTTTTGTACAGTTCTTCTGTGTATTCTTGCGATCTCTTCTTAATATCTTCTGCTTCTTTTAGGTCCATACCATTTCTGTCCTTTATCAAGCCCATCTTTGCATGAAATGTTCCTTTGCTATCTCTGATTTTCTTGAAGAGATCTCTAGTCTTTCCCATTCTGTTGTTTTCCTCTATTTCTTTGCATTGATCGCTGAAGAAAGCTTTCTTATCTCTTCTTGCTATTCTTTGGAACTCTGCATTCAGATGTTTATATCTTACCTTTTCTCCTTTGCCTTTAGCTTCTCTTCTTTTCACAGCTATTTGTAAGGCCTCCCCAGACAGCCATTTTGCTTTTTTGCATTTCTTTTCTATGGGAATGGTCTCGATCCCTGTCTACTGTACAATGTCACAAACCTCATTCCATAGTTCATCAGGCACTCTATCTATCAGATCTAGGCCCTTAAATCTATTTCTCACTTGCACTGTATAATCATAAGGGATTTGATTTAGGTCATACCTGAATGGTAGTGGTTTTCCCTACTTTCTTCAATTTAAGTCTGAATTTGGCAATAAGGAGTTCATGGTCTGAGCCACAGTCAGCTCCTGGTCTTGTTTTTGCTGACTGTATAGAGCTTCTCCATCTCTGGTTGCAAAGAATATAATCAATCTGATTTCGGTGTTGAGCATCTGGTGATGTCCATGTATAGAGTCTTCTCTTGTGTTGTTGGAAGAGGGTGTTTGTTATGACCAGTGCATTTTCTTGGCAAAACTCTAGTTTTTGCCCTGCTTCATTCCATATTCCAAGGCCAAATTTGCCTGTTACTCCAGGTGTTTCTTGACTTCCTACTTTTGCATTCCAGTCCCCTATAATGAAAAGGACATCTTTTTTGGGTGTTAGTTCTAAAAGGTCTTGTAGGTCTTCACAGAACATAAGATGTTATACAAACACTCAAATGAAAGTTTTGTTCGGTGAACCCAGTGCATTATGATAGGCCCCTAGAATTTCTAGCCATTAGAAGAATTAGAGGGATACAAATTTTGTAATTACCTATAAGGGAAAAGAATCTAAAAAAATACATATATATATATATATATATATATATATATATATAAAACTGAATCACTTTGAAATTAACCTGAAACTAGCACAACACTGTAAATCAACTATACTTCAAATTTAAAAAATAAAATAGAATGAGAACCCCCCTCAAAAAAAATGTGAAAAAAAGAAAAAGAAATTACAGCAATAGAAAGAGTAGCCAAAGGGAAGCAATGTCCCTCTCAACTCACACCTTGGTCATGCTAGTTTCCAATGCCCTGGGTGATATGTATTTTTGCTTCCAGAGATCTGTGTTTCTGGCATTGAAATGTTTACAAACCCTATAGATGGAACATACAATATCTTGTCTAAAGTTCATTCCAGTACATAATGGGGGCTGAAGCAAATTTAAAGAAAAACAGTAGTAGTGTTATTATTGTGTAAGTCATAACTGTTACTATATAAATGAACAGCCCAATCCGTGGATATCCAAATTGTCTGTGAGAAAGGCAGTCCTCCCTGCTGACTCTCACTGAAAAAGACCAAAAGTTACTGAGCAGGACCCATTGGGCCTTCCTAGGACAGGTCTTCCCCTACCTATATCCTTTGCTTTAGCTCGTCTCTGAAGTACCTAGATAATGGTATCTGATGCACATTTCCTGAGTTTTTTTGCAGATGTGAAAACCCCCACCAAATGAAGATGTTCACTACTTGATGACCATGAGCACATAGCTCCCAGGCCTCCTGGAGCCTAAAGACTATAAAATTAACCCCTGTGACACCACCCTGTTATTGCATCATCAGCCAGTCAGAGACTTGTAGACAAGCAGATCAGGTACCCTGTGGACCCCACCACCAACACACCTCACATAGCTTTTAAAAATGCTTTGCTGAAACCCTTCTGGGAGCACGAGGCTTTTTGGGTCGTGAGGAACCTCATCTCCTTGCACGGCCCTGCAGGAAATATGTCTCTGCTTCCAAACCCCGACGTTTCAGTTCGTTTGACCACACTGTGTGTCGGGTGCATGAACTTGGTTAACAAAAATAGAATAACTAAGAGTAAAGACTGTAGGTCATGTGATTAGCTTCTATAGAGAGGAAATGCCTAAAAATTATTTAGGATCTCTGTTTTCAACTGCCTATTGCATTTTTACATCTGGATGTTCACAGGCAACTCAAAGAGAATTTGGAGCTCAGTATAATCTGCCAATTTTCTTTTGAAATATACACCCCCTTCACCCTCTCCCAACAGCTCTAATGTATGCCTTCTTTTTAATTTATGTTCCACCAGGACCTTCTCACATCCTTCAATCTATTGCCAGCCCTTCCAAGAGATTTATCTGCCTGAAAAACAAGATGTGATTTATGTCATTCTCCTACTCAAAAACTTCCATTGGCTCCTTAGGTTTAAACTATCATTTCATTGGTCAGACCTGATAAATATCACTACTTTTACAGAACAGCTGTGAAAACTTAAAAGAAAAAGAGAAGGAGAGAGAAAAGAAGAAAAAAGAAAACCCAAAGTACAATGAAAATTAGATTAACAAAGCATAATGAAGCATATGAATATTTACATAGAAATCATTGGAGCTAGGACAGGGAAAATAATTCTGTCTTCTACTTTATTAAAATATCAATCTTATTTACCTAAATGGAGGTAGAATAACACTTAACTCTTCCTCCACTGGATACCACTTTTCTAAGACTAGGTCTCTGATGACCAGAAAATTGAGTCAATAATTTTGTTACATTGTGATATTTTTTTTGACAGGGAAGAGTACTGCATCCTAACCTCCCACCCCTACTCATATTTCTAATTTCAAAAAGTAAGGCAGAAAGAGATGGAGAAGGATGGGCAACGGAATGAAGTATTTTCGTAGATTCTGTTCCCAGTAAAAAAAAAACTTTTCGGAAGATGCAGAAACACCTTGGCTGCCATGAATGCTGAACATTTTAGTTTTGCACACACTCATTTGTTGAGAGTTGAAATATGAGTCAGTCAGAAAGAGGGAGCAGAAAAGTGTGCCATTTTTGTATGGTTGAACAACACCAAAATAACACCAACATGGTATTATTGCTTCCCGTGATCATCAGAAGAGGATGATATAGATAATACAGATCTAGATCTAGATATTGTTGACTAAAAAAATATGTACAACCTAAAAGTTGAGTTATGTTTTATTCAGCGGAAATGTTTAGTACTTCAAGTCCAAGAGGAAGGTAGTATCTCAAGTAACTTTGAGAGAACTGCTTCGAGAAGTAAGCAGGGAGCTAGGATATATAGGAGTTTTGCAACAAAGGGCAGCTAGTTGGAACAAAAGATTACTGTTAATTAAAAAAAAAAAACTAGATACCCCATTGAATTCAACACTTTTCTATGTATGGGCGAATGCAAGAGTCGGGGCTCACTGAAATAATTTCTTTGATGTGTACCTCAGTTATCTGGGCCAGTATCCTGTGTTCTCACATCCTGAGTTTTCTCAGGGCTCATGTAGGGAGTGGCTGCAGTCTGATCACTACTGTTTGCTATGCTAAATCACTTCAGTTGTGTCTCTCTCTTTGCGACCCTATGGACCATAGCCTGCCAGTCTCCTCTGTCCATGGGATTCTCCAGGCATGAATACTGGAGTGGGTTGCCATACCCTCCTCCAGGGGATCTATTCCATGTCTCTTAGTCTCCTGCGTTGGCAGGCAGGTTCTTTACAGGTGGCACTTTACCACTAGTGCCACCTGGGAAGCCCCTGATGGCTGCTAGATGAAAGGTATTCTTCATTTCCTTTCTGAGTTCCCTCAGGGCTCACTGGTTGATCCTCGGAAGTGGCTGCTATCACTGACGACTATGACATCTTTTGTTTACTGATATGGCAGGCAATATTTTATTTCTCAATATATATACATATATATGTTTATATATGTACATATATATGTACGTATACATATATATATACACACACACCATCATATATTAAGTGTGTGTGTGTATGCTCAGTCATGTTCAGCATTTTTTTGCAACCCTAAGGACTAAGACCACCTGTTCCTCTGTCCACAGGATTTTCCAGGCAAGAATACTGGAGTGGGTTGCCATTTCCTACTCTGGGAGATCTTCCCAATCCAGGGATTGAACCTGAGTCTCTTGCATTTCCTGCATTGGCAGGTATATTCTTTACCACTGAGCTGCCTGGGAATATATATTAATAAAAGTGGCCCATTTTAGCAAAAGTATAATATCCCCTTAGGAGTACTCTCATCTAGGAAAGCAGGTCATATCCCTCGCCTTTGCACACTCTGTGTGAGCTTTATTTCAATGAATTTGATCTCTGTCTATGGTCTATCACTGGCTTTGCCCCGAGATCATTGGTCACATTGTCCAGCCTTGCTCTTCAAGCGCTAGGGCAGCACTGATAAAAATAGATCGAGAGACCCTCCTTTTTGGTATATCAAAGCCTTCCAATCTCTGCGGACTTTCATTTTGGTCTGTTGCACGTTGCCACACTTGCTGCCTCACTCCTTCTCCCAACTTCCTATTGGACATATGGGCCTCTTCCTTTTGGTTGTCTGGTCATATGGTCACTCAGCATGTGGTCTGATGAAAGAGAGGTGACTTTGTCATAGCTCTGAATATCAAAATCTTTTTCTAGATATCTGTTCATCTCAGGCCAGGCAGAATGAGAAAAGGGATATTTCCACCCATATCAGCAAAGAAAGGATGTTACAGTCAACAGTGACTGCAAGTCACCACTGATGGTGAGTGCTGAGGGAACTTAGGAAGGAAAGAATATCTGCCATTTAGCAGCCACCAGGAGAAGACAATGGCAACCCACTCCAGTACTCTTGCCTGGAAAATACCATGGAAGGAGGAGCCTGGTAGGCTTCAGTCCATGGGGTTGTGAAGAGTCAGACACAACTGAGTGACTTCACTTCCACTTTTCACTTTCATGCATTGGAGAAGGAAATGGCAACCCACTCCAGTGTTCTTGCCTGGAGAATCCCAGGGACAGCAGAGCCTGGTGGGCTGCCGTCTATGGGGTCGCACAGAGTCGGACATGACTGAAGTGACTTAGCAGCAACAGCCACCAGACTACAGCCAATACCCAAACCAGATTGATTCATTTTTTGCAGCCAAAGATGGAAAAGCTCTAAATAGTCAGCAAAAACAAGACCAGGAGCAGACTGTGGCTCAGATCATGAACTCCTTATTGCCAAATTCAGACTTAAATTGAAGAGTGTAGGGAAAACCAATAGACTATTCAGGTATGACCTAAATCAAACCCCTTATGACTATACAGTAGAAGTGAGAAATAGATTTAAGGGCCTAGATCTGATAGAGTGCCTGATGAACTATGGAATGAGGTTCGTGACATTGTACAGGAGACAGGGATCAAGATTCAAGGGATTAGATCTGATAGAGTGTCTGAAGAACTATGTACACTGTACAGGAGGCAGTGATCAAGACCATCCCCAAGAAAAAGAAATGCAAAAAGGCAAAATGGCTGTCTGAGGAGGCCTTACAAATAGCTGTGAAAGGAAGAGAAGCTAAAGGCAAAGGAGAAAAGGAAAGACATACCCATTTGAATGCAGAGTTCCAAAGAATAGCAAGGAAAGATAAGAAAGCCTTCCTCAGTGATCAGTGCAAAGAAATGTAGGAAAACAGTAGAATGGGAAAGACTAAAGATCTCTTCAAGAAAATTAGAGATACCAAGGGAACATTTCATGCAAAGATGGGCTCGATAAAGGACAGAAATGGTATGGACCTAAAAGAAGCAGAAGATATTATGAAGAGGTGGTAAGAATACACAGAAGAACTATAGCAAAAAGATCTTAATGACCCAGATAACCATGACAGTGTGATCACTCACCTAGAGCCAGACATCCTGGAATGTGAAGTCAAGTGGGCCTTAGGAAGCATCACTATGAACAAAGCTAGTGGAGGTAATGGAATTCCAGTTGAGCTATTTCAAATCCTAAAAGATGATGCTGTGAAAGTGCTGCACTCAATATGCCAGCAAATCTGGAGAACTCAGCAGTGTCCACAGGACTGGAAAGGGTCAGTTTTCTTTCCAGTCCCCAAGAAGGGCAATGCCAAAGAATGTTCAAATTACTGCACAATTGCACCCATCTCACGCTGTGAAAGTGCTGCACTCAATATGCCAGCAAATCTGGAGAACTCAGCAGTGTCCACAGGACTGGAAAGGGTCAGTTTTCTTTCCAGTCCCCAAGAAGGGCAATGCCAAAGAATGTTCAAATTACTGCACAATTGCACCCATCTCACATGCTAGCAAAGCAATGCTCAAAATTCTCTAAGCCAGGCTTCAACAGTACATGAACTGTGAACTTCCAGATGGTCAAGATGGATTTAGAAAAGGCAGAAGAACCAGAGATAGAATTGCCAACATCAGCTGGATCATGGAAAAAGCAAGAGAGTTTCAGAAAAACATCTACTTCTGCTTTATTGACTTTGCCAAAGGCTTTGACTGTGTGGATCACAATCAACTGTGGAAAATTCTGAAAGAGATTGGAATACCAGACCACCTAACCTGCTTCCTGAGAAATGCAGAAATGTATGCAGATCAGGAAGCAACAGTTAGAACTGGACATGGAACAACAGACTGGTTCCAAATCAGGAAAGGAGTACATCAAGGCTGTATATTGTCACCCTGCTTATTTAACTTCTATGCAGAGTACATCATGACAAATGCTGGGCTGGATGAAGCACCAGCTGGAATCAAGAATCCCAGGAGAAATATCAATAACCTCAGATATGCAGATGACACCACCTTTATGGCAGAAAGCAAAGAAGAACTAAAGAGCCTCTTGATGTAAATGAAAGAGGAGAGTGAAAAAGTTGGCTTAAAACTCAACATTCAGAAAACTAAGATCATGGCATCTGGTCCCATCACTTCATGGCAAATAAATGGGGCAACAGTGGAAACGGTGAGAGACTTTATTTTTTTGTGGGGGGGGGGTTCCAAAATCACTGCAGATGGTGACTGCATTCATGAAATGAAAAGACACTTGCTCCTTGGAAGAAAAGTTATGACCAACCTAGACAGCATATTAAAAAGCAGAGACATCACTTTGCCAACAACAGTCCGTCTAGTTAAGGCTATGGTTTTTCCAGTGGTCATGTATGAATGTGAGAGTTGGACTATAAAGAAAGCTGAGTGCTGAAGAATTGATGCTTTTGAACTGTGGTGTAGAAGAAGACTCTTGAGAGTCCCTTGGACTGCAAGAAGATCAAACCAGTCCATCCTAAAGGAAATCAGTCCTAAATATTAATTGGAAGGACTGATGCTGAAGCTGAAACTCCAATACTTTGGCCACATGATGTGAAGTACTACTGGTTGGAAAAGACCCTGATGCTGGGAAAGATTGAAGGTGGCAGAAGAAGGGGACAACAGAGGATGAGATGGTTGGATGCCATCACCGACGCGACGGACATGAGTTTGAGCAGGCTTCGGGTGTTGGTGTTGGTGTTGGACAGGGAAGACTGGCCTGCTGCAGTTCATGGGGTCACAAAGAGTTGGACAGGATTGAGCGACTGAATTGAACTTAACTGTGACTACAGCCACTCCTTAAGAAAACTCACCTCAGGATGAGTTTTCACTCCAGATATGAAAACAAAGACCACTGGCTCCAGGTAGCTGAGATGCATATCAAAGGAACAGTTTCTGAAGTGATAAATTCCTTAACTTGAGATATCTGGTTTTCCTTTAATTAACAATAGTCTTTTGATGTTCAGACTACCTGCCCTTTGTTGCAAAACTTCTATATAACCTGACTGCCCCCATCACCTCCTCAGAGCAGTTCTTTCAAGGTTACTTGAGATGCTCCCTTCCTGGCTTGAAGTCCTAAAAATTCCCACTGAATAAAACATAGCTCTCAACTTTTAGGTTGTGAATACTTTTTAAGTCAACAAGAACACATCATGTGAATTATTTTTGACGCAACTGATATTGTAATGTCTTATATGTATACCCATCCTGGGTGATATGTCAAATAAATGACCTTCAAAAGGATCATAAGCTTTAGTTTCCTTCTCTTTAAATAGAGATAATGATTCCTATAGCATGTCAGTGGAGCCAAAGCAAAATAATGGATAAACCTTTGTGAATTCTAAAAACTCATATTCATATAATTTATTTCATAGATACAACTATTTTCAAGAGACTTGGTGTTTTTAGATCAAGAATAGCCATGATAAAAAATTTGAAAACAATTAAATTATTCAGATGCTACTTCACTTGAGTCTCTGAGTGTCAGATTTTAATCACATATATTTATAACTCCTTCATAAAAGAGTAGAGAAAACTGTAAAGTATAATTTAAAGGATTCTAGAAAATTATAGAATATTACAGATCAAATAACAGTACAAAAACCAGACACACTGGTTATCAGTTGGAATATCCTATAAAGATGTGGAGGTACCAAATAAAACCATTTCTAACAGAATTAGAAAGTGTTCAGAAGTTGAATTTCATAAGTACAAATAAAAAGTTAGATCTAAGTTGTATCTGGCATATATATATAGCTAATGACCTAAGACCATCAGAAATGCCTGCCCAGGGCACAGACTGTGGCTATAGGAAAATGGTTCTTAAAGGAAAAAAAAGAAGAAAAACCCAGGAATATCATTTTCATTCTCCCTTGGATTTTGCTAATCTATGATTTTCTAATACTTAAAGAGTCCTTGATAGTGTGTTAGGGATAGTGCTAAGCGCTTTATGTGGCTTAACTCATTTCTCCTCATCACAGTCCTATGAAGCAGTCATGCCACCATCAACCCATCTTACAGATAAAAAGACTGAGGCTTGGTTTTTTATGTCTTTATTCATTTAATCCTACTACATTCCTGGGGAGTATTTACACTATTATTCCTATTTAACTGACAAGAAGCCCCAGGTTCAGTTGGAGTTAGGAAAAAGAAGCCACATTAACAAAGAGAAAGGGTGGACTCAAGTTTGTGAACTTTGATAAATGAAAGTTTACTTTGCAGTGAGACTAAAATAGGCAGGAAATGGCAGCAAGCAGCAGAAGTGGGTAGTGGATATCCTTTTCCCTGGTAGATTTCTGTCTGTAGAGCCAAGGTTACCACCTATGAGCCTTTGTTTAGGAATGTGGGGAGAGGCTTATGGTGACTAGTAACAGCAGTGGTTCGGTTCAGTTCAGTTCAGTCACTCAGTTGTGTCTGACTCTGTGACCCCATGAACTGCAGCATGCCAGGCCTTCCTGTCCATCACCAGCTCCTGGAGTTTACTCAAACTCGTGTCCATTGAGTCGGTGATGCCATACAACCATCTCATCCTCTGTTGTCCCTTTCTCCTCCAGCCTTCAATCTTTCCCAGCATCAGGGTCTCTTCAAATGAGTCAGTTCTTTGCATCAGGTGGCAAAGTATTGGAGTTTCAGCTCCAGCATCAGTCCTTCCAGTGCATATTCAGGACTGATCTCCTTTAGGATGGGTTGGTAGGATCTCCTTGCAGTCCAAGGGACTCACAAGAGTCTTCTCCAACACCACAGTTCAAAACCATCAATTCTTCAGCACTCAGCTTTCTTTATAGTCCAACTCTCACATCTATACATGACTACTGGAAAAACCATAGCTTCGACTATATTGACCTTTGTTGGCAAAGTAATGTCTCTGCTTTTTAATATGCTGTCTAGGTTGGTCATAACTTTCCTTTCAAAGAGTAAGCGTCTTTTGATTTCATGGCTGCAGTCACCATCTGCAGTGATTTTGGAGCCCCCAAAAATAAAGTCAGCCATTATTTCCACTGTTTCCACATCTATTTGCCATGAAGTGATGGGACCAGATATCATGATCTTAGTTTTCTGAATGTTGAGCTGTGGGAGCTCATGAAAAAAAATAAATAAATAAATAAAATGATAGCTGAGCTCTATGCTATGCTATGCTAAGTCACTTCATTCGTATCTGACTCTGTGCGACCCCATAGACGGCAGCCCACCAGGCTCCCCCATCCCTGGGATTCTCCAGGCAAGAACACTGGAGTGGGTTGCCATTTCCTTCTCCAATGCATGAAAGTGAAGAGAGAAAGTGAAGTTGCTCAGTCGTGTCCGACTCTTAGCGACCCCATGGACTGCAGCCTACCAGGCTCCTCCGTCCATGGGATTTTCCAGGCAAGAGTACTGGAGTGGGGTGCCATTGAGCTCTATGCTAAACACGTCTTAATTTTCAGATTAAGCATTTGAGATTGACAATATAATTATCTCCATTTAGAAAACAGGGACACCAAGGCTGATAAATGTTGTTTGTTGTTGTTTTAGTCGCTAAGTTGTGTCTGACTTTTGCGACACCATGGACTGTAGCCTGCCAGGCTCCTCTGTCCATGTGATTTCCCAGGCAAGAATACTGGAGTGGGTTGTCATTTCTTTCTCCAGGGGCTTTTCCTGACCCAATAATCAAATCTGTCCTGCATTGGCAGGCCGGTTCTTTACCACTGAGCCACCAGGGAACTCCAGATATGTAAGTGACAGAGGTCAAATTAAAAAAAACATATATTCTATCTTCAAAGTGCATGATCTTTATCAACATGTGAGTTTTTATTACTACAGTCCCTAGTAATGATTGATATATAGCCAACTTATTATGTAAGCAAGTTGTAGGAAAAAATGGCATAGGTCGTACATAAAACTTTATTAAATGAAACAAACTATTTTTTTTTGTCATTACCTACTGACTCATCTTTGTCCACGCTTTGATTGACTAAAGTTTTATTCTTCCTGTCCTGACCTAACCTTGAACTCTTTTCTTGACATCTATTCAAAGGGAAAAGGAGAGGGGAAAGAATGGTTCAGAACACCCACATACTGGAATATAAAGTTGAAAAAGCCAAGCCACTTAAAATTTTGGTCCGTCCTCATGCATAGCATACATATTAACACTCTTAATGAAAGACTGTAGTGAATTAATATAATTAATATAAAGGTTTTAGGAAAATACCTACTTGCTTAACCTCTCTGATAAAGTCACCAGAAAGAACTCAGCAGCTTAATCTGTATCAAGGTGACCGAGCTAAAACAATTCTGTACCATGTTTATACACTGACCTCCTTTCCTAATGTTAATTTATACCTCCAAGGGAAGGATCATTTCATGCCTAATGAGGATGACAAAACGTGAGGACAATGATATAACACGGTGAAATGGAACAATGTTTACTGGTTGGGAATCTGGAAGATGACTGTTAGCTCTGCCGTCAATGAGCAGCTGTGTGACCTAGAACAAGTTACTTTATGTCTCTGGGCTTCAGTTTTCACAAATGTGAAAATAACGGGGGTTAAATTAAGTAATCTGGAGTTACTTTAAAAGGTAGTTACACTTCCAATCAGAGTGTGAAAGTAACCCAGATACTGCTGGGCATACTGGCCATCTGTTTGGAAACTGAAAACACTCTTGAAAAATAACTCATGTGTCAATTGCTGGGATCCAGGGCCATGTTCAGAAAAATAGTGAGTGGCCAGATGAAGTCCAAATCCTAGAGGTAAGGGGTTTGCTGAGAAAGAAATTATCCCAAAGAAAGAGGTTTATATACTGGCAAAGCCATGTGATCTCATAGTGTCTGGCACTCAAAGATTAGTGCTCTCGTCCACCCACGCATGGGCTCCATAGGGATGGATAGGATTTTTAAGCCAAAACTTAAGTATAATAGCTATTTCATCCTGCCCTGTAAAATCCTCTGATGTCTTCAACACTGGTTGGGACCCCTCCAGCTGATTAGATGGTTTAGCACTATGACTGGAACGTGGAGTCCAATTGGGATTGAATTGAGTTCCAACCCACCACCTTCCAACTGTGTGACCTTAGGCTAGTGACTTAATAGTTATGAACCTGTTTCTTCATCTCTCAAATGAGAATTATGTCTCCTCTCTCAAAGTCTATTGAGAGAGTTTAACTTAAAAATTGCTGGAAAGCATTCAAGCAGCGCCTTGCCAGTGGCATCTGTTCAATGTGTGCTGGTTACTATTGCTACCACCATGACTGAGACTGCCATTACAGTCAAGCTGAAGAGGAGAGAGCCTTTCTTGGCTGCTTGAGTTCATCACAGGCCACAAGTGTGGATTGATGATCATTACTTGTAAATTTGCAGTGTCCTCAGAAGCAAAGGGAAGCCTTCCTTACTGAGTGAAGTGTCATTGAGTTAGTGGTCAGGCCAGGCAACACAGGGGCACCAGGGGAGCTGTGCACTGCTGTGCTTACAGTGGCCACTGGTGGGAAAGTTCTTTAAGTACTGAAGGGGTGAAATGACAGCGCCTTCCAAGAGCAGTTTTTTTTTTTTTTTGAAGCATTGCACAACTTATGGGGGAATCTGCAGCATATCCCTGGAAAGTATTTTCAAGGAACTGTCAGGGGATCTTGGAAAATCTGGGTTCATTCATTGTGTCAAAAGGGAAGCCCCAGTGACTCAGTGGTAAAGAATCTGCCTGCTAATGCAGGAGACACACAACAAGCTCAGGTTCAATCCCTCGATCGGGAAGATCCTCTGGAGTAGGAAACGGCAACCCACTCCAATATTCTTGACTGGGAAATCCCATGGACAGAGGAGCCTGACAGGCTACAGTCCAAGGGGTTGCAAATGAGTTGAACATGACTTAGCAACTAAAAAACAATTGCATCAAAAATATTTACTGAGCCATCACTATGTGTCAGGAATTCTTCTAGGGTCTCTGCCATCATGAAACTTTCATTCTAGGACTGACAGTATGTATATAAATAGCAATCAGTCTGTGAAAATAATAAAATGTCTTGGAAACTATGACAGAGAGTACAGGGGTCTTCAGGCAGGGCCCCACTGTGCAGATGGCACTGGAGCTAAAACCAAAAACGAGAAGAAGGAACTCTCCTTGGGAAGATTTGGAGCAAGTTTGGGTCAGACAAAAGGAACATCAAGTGCAAAGATCCTGGGTTGGGAATGAGAGACAAAGCAAGGAAGGCTGCAGCAAACAAGTGGGCAAGTAGTATGAGGTGGGAGAAGTTGGGAGAAGCCAGATGGATCCAAAGGACCTCTGAGTCCACATAGACACACACACACACACACGCACACACACACACACACACACACACACACAAATGTCTTTGAAAGAAAAGCCTCCTAAACTAAAAGCCAAAATAAGCAGTAGGGTAAAATACCATTCTAAATATAATTTCTAAACAGACAAATGAAGTGATGGAGTTCATTATCAGAGAGGCGGGTCATCACATTTAGCATGTAGTACAGTACAATGCTGGACTGTGAGGTTGCATAAACTCCATGTTTTGAGGCAGGGTCCTACTCATTTCTTATCAAAAAGGGGTCAGTGGGCTGTGTTTTCAAACATTATTCTAATAGAAACTAGTAGACGTCACAGAATGACCATGGACCCATACTAGAAGGTCAGGGGTCAAGCTCAAATTGCATGACTATAACATCTTAAGTGGAAGACCTTGGAAACTCCACTTGACCTCATTGAGAGTATTTGTTTATCCTTGCTTTTGCACTGTGGTGTTGGAGAAGACTCTTGAGAGTCCCTTGGACTGCAAGGAGATCCAACCAGTCCATTCTGGAGGAGATCAGCCCTGGGATTTCTTTGGAAGGAATGATGCTAAAGCTGAAACTCCAGTACTTTGGCCACTTCATGCGAAGAGTTGACTCATTGGAAAAGACTCTGATGCTGGGAGGGATTAGGGGCAGGAGGAGAAGGGGATGACAGAGGATGAGATGGCTGGATGGCATCACTGACTTGATGGACGTGAGTCTGGGTGAACTCCGGGAGTTGGTGATGGACAGGGAGGCCTGGCGTGCTGTGATTCATGGGGTCGCAAAGAGTCGGACACGACTGAGCGACTGAACTGAACTGAACTGAGGTTTAAAATAATTGCTACCACATAAGTCAATTATAGGGTTTCCTTCATAACTCAGTCAGTAAAGAGTCTGCCTGCAATACAGGAGACCCAGGTTTGATTCCTGGGTTGGGAAGATCCCCTGGAGAAGGAAATGGCAACTCCAGTATTCTTGCCTGGAGAAATCCATGAACAGAGGAGCCTGGCAGCTACAGTCTATGGGGTCGCAAGAGTTGGACATGACTGAGCGACTAAACCCAGGCTGTGAAAATTAAACAAGATAGCGAAGGACAGGGAAACCTGGCATGCTACAGTCCATGGGGTCAAAAAGAGCCAATCAGGACTTACTTATCACCCAAATATTTCTTAGTGGTTTTACGTTTCTTTTTTAACATTTCTTATTAAAATTTCTTGTCGTGGGAAGATTTGGGAGAATGACATTGTAACATGTAAAATATCATGTAAGAAACGAGTTGCCAGTCCAGGTTCGATGCACGATACTGGATGCTTGGGGCTAGTGCACTGGGACGACCCAGAGGGAGGGTATGGGGAGGGAGGAGGGAGGAGGGGTCAGGATGGGGAACACATGTATACCTGTGGTGGATTCATTTTGATATTTGGCAAAACTAATACAATTATGTAAAGTTTAAAAATAAAATAAAATTAAAAAAAGAAAAAAAAAAAAAATTTCTTGTCATTGCTGTTTTGAAGTAAAACCACTAGAGGTCAGAATTTCACGTAAATTGTTTAAGGAAACCACCAACGTTGGGGGAAAAAAGAATGTCTACTAAGCAGCATAAAATAATAAATTTAAGGTGAAGAAAGAAAAATAAAAATGGCTTTCAACAAATAATTTTTGATAACTAGAGCAATACTCATTCTCAAAACTGCTATTCAATGGACTTAGCCAAATAGGAAGAAGAGGGAAAGACAAACAGAATTTGTTAAGTATCTGTTCTCGACACCGATACAGTTTAAGGTTCACATTGATTATCTGATGTTATTCTTAAAACATGTCTGCCATGAAACTCATTTTGCAAATAAAGAAACTAAAGTATAGACAGATGTGATATCATCCTGAATGAAGATCAAGCAGGTACAATCCAATGTTTTCCACTAAGTCAAGTTTGTGAAATAGTGCAGGAAAAAATGGTGTCTCTGTGTTAGATAACATACTATATGACAGATTAACATTAACAGTTTTCTGTTTGCCATTCTATATATTTTTATTTAATTCCAAGTCTCCTAAATGAATCTAGGGAAAGTTCCTTTTGTTGTCTGTTTCTCAGAGTATTTAGAAGTTTCTGAGCACAGTGCTGATAAATATGGTATTGAGATGATTAGCCATGAAGAAAAACATAGACCAGCTTGCTTTTAGGAAAAATATTTTGAACAAGGGCAATAATCTAGTTCTTTAAAAATGTTTACTTAGCCATCAAACCTTTCTTTTTTGTCATTTTGTAGAGATAAATATATAAATCTGCCTTATTCAGGGGTGGGGAAGACTATCATCACGTTCATAAGAGGATGAAGCAGTCTATATCTTGAGGGAAGACAAAAATCATTTTTGTGTTTTGGGGTATCCACAATGTCTAGCACAGGACACAGAGCAGAGGTAGGGCAGTGATGAATAGGCTCTTGATGCTATACGTGTTGTGCACATAGAGGCAATTTGCAAATAAAAATATGAGTTACGTGGGTCCTGACCCCAAGAGTTTTTAAGCTAACACCAGTTTGAAATGTAGGTACAAGCTTTTTCCTTAGCTTGAAACCTTTAGCATTGTACATGATGCCTGGGTTCCCTGGTGGCTCAGACAGTAAAGCATCTGCCTACTATACGGGAAACCCGGGTTCGATCCCTGGGTTGGGAAGATGCCCTGGAGAAGGAAATGGCACCCCACTCCAGTACTCTTGCCTGGAAAATCCCATGGACAGAGGAGCCTGGTAGGCTGCAGTCCATGGGGTTGCAAAGAATCGGACATGACTGAGCGACTTCACTTCACTGATGCCTGGGACTTAGTAGGTATTCAGTATGCTCCAGAATCTTGGAATCACTTTAATAAGAATTTCTTTAATAAGAAATGTGGAATCCATTTGATGCCAAGTCCCTGGGCTCTAGGGGAAGAAGAAATTGTACCAAGTCCATAACAGACTTAGTTCTGGAATCTGGGGTTCTTAAGGGGTCCTTTCCAAGTCTTTCTTCCCTGGGAGCACTCACTTCTTCCTTCTGTCACATTCTCACTTGTAATCATCTCATAATTTCTACATACACTCAGGAAGAGAGTTAAAGGGGTTTCCACTGTTTGGAGTCTTAAGAGAGTTGCTAATGGGAAGGGAAAAGTTTTGTGTTAAATTAAAAAAATGAGAGTTGGAAGATTCATGTGGACACTATGCTGGTATCCAACACATATTAATTGCTCTCTGCTTTCCCTCTTAAATTATTTACCATTTCATTGCTCATGACACTGATATATATATATATGAAAAATGTAAAAGTGTTAGTTACTCAGCTGTGTCTGACTATTTGCAATCCCATGGACTGTAGCCCACCAGGCTCCTCTGTCCATGGAATTCAACTGGAGTGAGTTGCCATGCCCTTCTCCAAGGGATCCTCCCAACCCAGGAATCGAACCCAGATCTCCTACATTACAGGCAGATTCTTTATCATCTGAGGCATCAGGAAACCATATATATATATAATTTAATGCATCTCTTGTACATAAAATAGTGCTTAGCACATTCAATATATGTTGGCTGAGTTGAAATGACTAGAATCATTGAATTGGAGTACACTGTCTTTTGGACATTATTTTAACAATACTTTGTCCATTCTTCCTCCAGTTTGAAAGTTGCAGTTTCTCTGTAAGGAAAACTGCTTAACATTTCTATTCTCAAATGGATTCTCCCTTTGAAGGGACAGAAACATTTTAATTTTCCTCTATTCTGTGGAAAGTCCAGTAATGGTTTTAAGTAAATACTTTGTTTCTGACTGAAACTTTCTTTTCTGAACATTGACCCTCGCATTATTCATTTATTCACCCAAGAAATTATTTGGAAGCCCCAAGGTCTCATTGTTCTTCCTTGCATTTATTTTATGGTATCAAAGGTTAAAACTTAGATTGCAATCTTAGGAGGAAATTAATTCACTGATTAAGAAAAATGCATTTTAAGCAATACACATTTAAATCACTGACAAGCACAGGGCGATGTTTTTCTGTTGTGTCTGTGTGTGTGTTTTTAAGACCTTTTTTTCAACTTAAAATTTTAAGTAGCTGCAATTCTTCCACCCTCTAGCCTGGAGAAACAGAGCATGAATTACTAACGAAGGAGCACCGATCTGTACTGCAGTGACCACTTCCAGAACAAAAGGGTCAGAGCTGAAACCAAGAAAACAGGAGCATTTTTTAATCAACCAGGTGCTTGAAGCACATTTGGACCTTGGCCCTACTTGAAAAAAAAAAATTCCAATATTCTATCGTCCTTTTGTTGAAGGCTCTTGGCCCTAAAGTCTCCACTTGCAAATAAAGAAATGCTTATTTCTATACTATCTCCAATCCTTTATTTGTTTTATTTTTATTATTTATTTTTTTTGGAGGGGGTTGTTTGGTTTCGAAGAACATAGAAGTATAATTATAAACATACTGATCTTTCAACATTTACAATAAACAGTATTTGGAAAAAGCAGGCTACAAGAAAAAGGGGAAACATGTCTGATGTCTGTTATGCAACTACTATGTTCCAGACATTAAATATTTTTTTGCAAATATTACTTTATTTAATCATTACTCCAGTGGTGAGTGGAGAGGATGATAACACTTTCCCCCGCTCCTAATACGAAAGAGCTTAGGTTCAGAGAGTTAAAACTTTTCCTAAAGAGCATGTAGCTAGAAAGAAACGAAACAGAAATTTTCAGCTTGGTCCATGTCTCACTAAGGTAATTTTTTCTGTTATCCAACACTTCTCAAAATGGACCACACACTTTGATTATGACTGTAGAAAAATATGATTAATAGGGGACACAAGTTTAAGAGACATGGAAGAAATAAAAACAATATGCTGAGATGACAGTGCCATTTTCCTTTTTTGGCATTTTTTTTTTCTTACTGCCACCTCCAATTCTTGATGGACCCCTCTTCATTGGAACCCAGGAGTCCATTAATTTATGAAATGTATAAAAGAATTAAAGTTTACTGAGCTTTTGTCTAGTAGCTTTACCAGAATCAGTATGAGAAAACAGTTGGAGTAAAAACAGTCCATGAATAGAGATGTTATTAACAAAAGGAATCCTGTCTGTGTATCCCCCCTGGAGCTGCAAGGAAGGCGGAATATCCCCCTGTCCCAGGTGAATTCTATCACATCCCTGTCCCAGGCTTCCACTCCCTCCTGGGGTTCTCTTACTTAACATCAAGGGAGTACCAGGACATTGATTTTCCTAAAATAGAAGGAGAGTAGAACTCTAGGGGGGAGAGTAGAAAACTCTAGGGAGGAGAGTTAGAGAAAGTGGGAGCTAGAGTGGCACTGAGCGATGAAGTAAGAGAGCTTACTTATTAGATGGGAAAATTTCACTTTTTTTCTTTCCTCACCTTTGGGTCCTGGTGAAATGGTGTGTGTGGCACAGACTTCAGTCGTAGGACGACTGTCGAGGTCCAGACCCAGACTCTGAATTTGCAAAAGAAAGAGCACCAGGAGAATGAACTGGTTTCTTCGAACTTGGGCTCCAAAGCCACCCATTGCTGCGGTTTCCTCAAAAAAGGGCTGCCTCAAAGTGCCAAATAAACAGTTCGATTTTTAATGAAAACTTCTTCTTTGGGGAAGAAAGGGAAATATCTGGAACACACATTCCAAAAAGGGCTGTAAAGACAGGAAGGAAGCATATCTTAGGTTGTTTATTTTCTCAGTGTTCCAAATGAGCCGTACATTTTCCAGACTATTTACTTTCAAGTGACAAGAGTTTATTGAAAATTATCTCTGAACTAAACACTCAAGTGTGCAGGTCAGTAGAAACACTCCAGAAAATAGAACAGATATACCTTTGGCTTAGTACATGAATGGATAATTTAATGCCCAAATTGCACTTAAATGTTGGGGTTCCAGAAAGACTGAGCCAGAGATTTTATGAATTACCTACATATTATATAATCATTGTGCATGGCTTTGAGCTTTTTAACAAGGAAATATTCATTACCTGTTTCTGGTGTCAGTTGAACACTAATACTCTTACTGCTCTCCATAAGCTTATTTCCTTCTCTTGCTACAAAGAATTGTCTTGGGGTTAAACCCCAAAGGAAAGAACACCACTTACTGCAAAGCAATTAGGCAATAAGTATCAAGAATGTTAAAAATATGTATAGCCTTTGCCCTAGTAACTGGCCTTCTGGTACACTGCCTTAAAGAAATACTGTGAAATGTGGACAAAGCTTTGATTAAAAGATGTGGCCAAAGCAGGAAGGGGCATCAACTGCCTAATGACATATTGTTGTTGTTTAGTAGCTAAGTCATGTCTGACTCTTTTGTGACCCCGTGGACTGTAGCCCACCAGGATCCTCTGTCCATGGGATTTCCCAGGAAAGAATACTGGAGTGAGTTGCCATTTCCTTCTCCAGGGGATCTTCCTGACTCAGAGATCAAACTTGTGTCTCCTGCATTGGCAGGCAGATTCTTTACCACTGAGTCAATGATATGTTGCTGCTGCTGCTAAGTCGCTTCAGTCGTGTCCGACTCTGTGTGATCCCATAGATGGCAGCCCACCAGGTTCCTCCTTCCCCGGGATTCTCCAGGCAAGAACAGTGGAGTGGGTTGCCAGTTCCTTCTCCAGTGCATGGAAGTTCATGAAAAGTGAAAGTGAAGTCGCTCAGTTGTGTCCGACCCTCTGCGACCACGTGGACTGCAGCCTACCAGGCTCCTCTGTCCGTGGGATTTTTCCAGGCAAGAGTACTGGAGTGGGGTGCCATTGCCTTCTCCGCAATGATATGTTAAGGGTTGCCAAATCATAGTACATACAAATGTGTGAGCGTGCAACATGACAATTTTATTAAAAGAAGGAAATGGCGACCCACTCCAGTATTCTTGCCTGGGAAATCTGATGGGCATAGGAGCCTGATGGGTTGCAGTCCATGTGGTCACAAAGAATCAGATACAACTGAGCTACTAAACAACAATTATGGAGGCTAGAAATCTGAGTTCAAGGCATTGGCAAAGCATGCCTCTTCTAAAGACACCAAGAGAGGATCAGTTCCAGGCTCTCTCATAACCCCTGGTAGTGCCCCAAGGCGCTACAGTATGAGGTCTTGGGAGTAGGACTTCAACATAGGATTTTTCTATTTTGGCCTACTGCTACTGCTAAGTCGCTTCAGTTGTGTCCGACTCTGTGCGACCCCATAGACGGCAGCTCACTAGACTCCTCTGTCCCTGGGATTCTCCAGGCAAGAATACTGGAATGGGTTGCCATTTCCTTCTCCAATTTTTTTGGCCTGAGGAGACTCAATTCAACGCATAACAACAGACTAGTACTATGACTAGACTTATCTTTTCATAAGTCATACAGGGAAAGGGAGGGAAAGGAACTGGCATTGTTTGAATAGTCATTATGTGCAAAGATAGCCTTGGTCTCTTAACTTGCTTATTTTCTTTAAACCTGAAGATAGCCCTGTGGAATAGATAGTAATTCCCTTGCTTTGAAGCTCAGAAAAGTTGAGCAGTTTTCCCAAGGCCTCTGTGATGGTTGCTTTTAGGAGTCGACTGGATCATGGGAGCCAGACCCTCGGCTATACAGTTTTTCTGGGCATGTCTGTGAGAATGTTTCCAGATGAGCTTAGCATTTGAACTGGTAGACTGAGTAAACCAGTTTGGCCTCCCCAAAAGAGGGGCTCTCATCCAATTCTTTGAGTGCCTGAGTACAACAAAAAGACAGAGAAAGGAAGAATTTGCTCTTTGCCTGAGTGACAGAACTGGGACTGATGTTGTCCTACACTTGGACTAGAACTTACAGCATCATTTATGCTGGTTCTAGAGCCTTTGGACTGGGACAGGTATTTATATCATTGTCTTCCTCAATTCTCAAGGTCTTCGGGCTTAGCCTGAAGGTATGCCACTAGCTTTCCCAGGTCTCCAGCTTGCAAATGGTAGATCATGAGACTTTACATCCTTCACAATCATGTAAGCAAGTTTCATCTAATAGATCTCTTTCTTGAGGTATAGATATGCATATCTATAGATATGGGCATATACAGAGGTATATGCTGAAGAATGTACAGAATGAAGCAGGGCAAAGGCTAATGGAGTTTTGCCAAGAAAACGCATTGGTCATAGCAAACACCCTCTTCCAACAACACAATAGAAGACTCTACACATGGACATCACCAGATGGTCAACACCGAAATCAGATTGATTATATTCTTTGCAGCCAAAGATGTAGAAGCTCTATACAGTCAGCAAAAACAAGACCGGGAGCAGACTGTGGCTCAGATCATGAACTCCTTATTACCAAATTCAGACTTAAATTGAAGAAAGTAGGGAAAACCACTAGACCATTCAGGTATGACTTAAATCAAATCCCTTATGATTATACAGTGGAGGTGAGAAATAGATTCAAGGGATTAGATTTGATAGAGTGCCTGAAGAACTATGGACGGGGGTTCATGACATTGTACGGGAGACAGGGATCAAGACCATTCCCAAGGAAAAGAAATGCAAAAAGCAAAATGGCTGCCTGAGGAGGCCTTACAAATAGCTGTGAAAAGAAGAGAAGCTAAAAGCAAAGGAGAAAAGGAAAGATATATCCATTTGAATGCAGAGCTCCAAAGAATAGCAAGGAAAGATAAGAAAGCCTTCCTCAGTGATCAATGCAAAGAAATAGAGGAAAACAATAGAATGGGAAAGACTAGAGATTTCTTCAAGAAAATGAGAGATACCAAGGGAACATTCCATGCAAAAATGGGCTCGATAAAGGACAGAAATGGTAGGGACCTAACAGAAGCAGAAGATACTAAGAAGAGGTGGCAAGAATACACAGAAGAACTGTACAAAAAAGATCTTCATGACCAGATAACCACGATAGTATGATCACTGACCTAGAGCCGGACATCCTGGAATGTGAAGTCAAGTGGGCCTTTGGAAGCATCACTATGAACAAAGCTAATGGAGGTGATGCAATTGCAGTTGAGCTATCTCAAATCCTTAAAAAAAGATGCTGTGAAAGTGCTGCACTCAATATGCCAGCAAATCTGGAAAACTCAGCAGTGTCCACAGGACTGGAAAAGGTCAATTTTCATTCCAATCCCAAAGAAAGGCAATGCCAAAGAACACTCAAACTACTGCACAGTTGCACTTAGCTCACACGCTAGTAAAATAATGTTCAAAATTCTCCAAGCCAGGCTTCAACAGTATGTGAACTATGAACTTCCAGATTTTCAAGCTGGTTTCAGAAAAGGCAGAGGAACCAGAGATTAAATTGCCAACATCTGTTGAAACATCAAAAAAGCAAGAGAGTTCCAGGAAAACATCTACTTCTGCTTTATTGACTATGCCAAATCCTTTGACTATATGGATCACAATAAACTGTGGAAAATTCTGAAAGAGATGGGCATATCAGACCACTTGACCTCCTTCCTGAGAAATCTGTAGGCAGGTCAGGAAGCAACAGTTAGAACTGGACATGGAACAACAGACTGATTCCAAATAAGGAAAGGAGTACATCAAGGCTGTATATTGTCACCCTGCTTATTTAACTTATATGCAGAATACATCATGAGAAATGCTGGACTGGATGAAGCACAAGCTGGAATCAAGAATTCTGGGAAAAATATCAATAACCTCAGATATGCAGATGACACCACCCTTACGGTAGAAAGCAAAAAAGAACTAAAGATCTTCTTGATGAAAGTGAAAAAGGAGACTGAAAAAGTTGGCTTAAAACTCAACATTCAGAAAACTAAGATCATGGCATCTGGTCCCATCACTTCATGGCAAATAGATGGGGAAACAGTGAGAGACTTTTTTAGGGTGGGGCTCCAAAATCACTGCAGATGGTGACTACAGCCATGAAATGAAAAGACGCTTACTCCTTGGAAGAAAAGTTATGACCAACCTAGACAGCTGCCATCTATGGGGTCGCACAGAGTCAGACACGACTGAAGTGACTTAGCAACAGCAGCAGACAGCATATTCAAAAGCAGAGACATTACTTTGCCAACAAAGGTCCATCTAGCCAAGGCTATGGTTTTTCCAGTAGTCATTTATGGATGTGAGAGTTTGACTATAAAGCAAGCTGAGTGCTGAAGAACTGATGCTTTTGAATTGAGGTGTTGGAGAAGACTCTTAGGAGTCCTTTGGACTGCAAGGAGATCCAACCAGTCCATCCTAAAGGAAATCAGCCCTGAATATTCATTGGAAGGACTGATGCTGAAGCCAAAACTCCAATACTTTGGCCACCTGATGAGAACTGACTCATTGGAAAAGACCCTGATGCTCGGAAAAATTGAAGACTGGAGGAGAAGGGGACGACAGAGGATTAGATGGTTGGATGGCATCACTGACTCAATGGACATGAGTCTGAGTAAACTCCAGGATTTGGTGATGGACAAGGGAGGCCTGGCATGCTGCAGTCCATGGGGTCGCGAAGAGTCGGACATGACTGAGTGACTGAACTGAACTGATATATACGGGCTTCCCAGGTGGCTCTATGGTAAAGAATCCATCTGCCAAGCAGGAGACATGGGTTCAATCCCTGTGTTGGGAAGATCCCTTGAAGGAGGAAATGGTCTGGAGAAATTCTATGTATAGAGGAGCTGGGCGGGCTACAGTCCATGGGGTCACAAAGAGCTGGACTTAGCGACTAAAACAACAACAATAATACTGATATATACAGACAGATATAAACACAAAGATACAGATAAGATATAGATAGATAAAGATATATCCTGTTGGTTCTATTTCTCTGGAGACCCTATAGTCCCCATTGAAAAGGGGACAAAAGAAATTCAAATACAAATTATGTCTAAAAATTTCTGCTTTAAAATGCTATTTTCATTCCATAAAGCTGAATATTCTCTAGCTTTGAAAGTGCATTCATTTTCATACATGCTTAAAATGTCCAAAGTGGATGCATTTGTCAAGTTAACTGTGATAGGAAAATGGAATTAATAGAATGACGTTAGAAGCCTCAAATTTCACATCTGTCATAACCAGATGTATGACACAGAGCAAATCACTTAACTGCAATTGCCTCAAGGCATATAAAGTGAGTGTGGACTTGATATTTAATGTACCTTCTGAATTCTATGATTCTTTGAAAATAGGTGTTCTTTAAGCTATTTAGACTATTCTAAATCTATTTCACTTCTTTCATTTCTTTTTTAAGCACTGCCTGGCACACAATGAAAATGCATTCATTACATCTATATACAGAGATCCACTGGTAACAGTTTAAAGCAATAGTCCTTAGTATTTTTCCTTGAATGCCCTATTCCTGCTTCTTTCCAACATTTTTTTAAAAAACTCACCAGTGCATATAATATCTTTCCATATTAATGAATAGACTATCATATCAAAATTTGAATTAGTTCCGATTATTCATCACACATTTTATATATAAAATGTGATTTAGTCAATCAATGCCCTATTGTTGGGAATTGGAACTTTCTAATATTATAATATTGTGATAAACATCTTTAGAGCTCAAACTGTGTTCTTATTCTTTTTGATCTTGTAGAAGATGAATGTATGTGACTTGGTAACTCACTGAATGCTGAGAGCAAGAGACAAAGAGAAATTTCTAAAAAATAATTCATATATTGTCATCACATTGTTCTGTTCTTTCTCATGGAGTCTATGGTCTCCAGATTGATTTCTTTCTAATCTGGCTTGGAAATTATAGTTTGCTTTTCCCCTCACTGATAAATATGGGAGATTATAAATAGGTGGATATTCAAAGAAGAGGACTTTCATAGACTAGAGAGAACTGCTCTACTTTCAGCTATGATTTACCAAGAAATGTGATCTTAAAAAACACTTTTCAGTTTTAATCTGGATGACAAGAAAAACACTGCTGCCACTAAGAAACCCTGGTTATGGAAAAAATAATTCTGAAAGGAAAATAATGAGGCTGGCTAAGTTTAAAGGTCAGGGAAATAACAGGATGGAGATCACAAGGCAGGCATTTTGGAATGCAGGTTATGATTCCAGGAGAAAGTCTAGAATTTGAGATTTCAATTGGAGAGTGAAAAGAATGGAGATTATAGATAAAAGTGGAATTTTGAGTGAGAAAAGAAGTTCAAGAGTATGAATGCCAAGAGATTCTAAGTTCAGGGGATCAGAAGGTGAAAGGAGGGTTAGCAAACAGATCAAAGAGGGAGCAAAATGTCAAGGAAGCCAAAGGACAAGAAAGTCTAGGTGTATAATTGGTCCCAATGAATGCACGGAAGCATAAGATGAAGGCTGAGATAAGCCATGGGATTTAGAAGTCAGTAATTTATAAATAGCACCTTATGAATGAAAGAGATCACTTGGTAGAGAGATTTCATCAAGATGACAGAAAAGGAGTGACAAGGAGTCCTATGACCACTGGGAAAGTCATTATTGAAAAGTCACAATCATAAGAAAACTATAATAATACAACTTTAGTGACATATATTTCTCCTGCTTACTTACCTTCAACATCTAAAAACATGCTGTATCAGTTCTCCTTAAGAGTTCTAAACAGTGCTTAAACCAGAGTGCTATTAAAAATTAAATGTTGTGATGAGTGAGAAATGGAATCTAGAATAATTTACTATATAATCTGTCAATGAAGAAAAGAAAAATAATGTAAAGAAGGTACTAATGAAACCACATTTGTGAACCCATTTCAACCACATTTAAAGTTGTGAGCCTGTCACTATTGTTTAAAAATTTTGTACAGGTTCCCTGATAACCCAGTAAATATGGAATGAATGAATGACAGAAATTTTAAAAGGGGAGAGAGGATTGAATAAATGAAAGGAAGTCATCAGATGATGTTAAATGTATTTCTTGTGAAAAATATCTGTTGCTTGCTTGAAAAATATTGAGATATAAGAAGTAATTCTCCATTATTTAGAAAATGAAGTCAGAAGTTGAAGTACAAGTCAACTCTGCCTTTTCTTTAAAACATAGTTCTGAAATAAACAATAAATCAATCAAGTTTTCAGTTCAAATAAAATTAGAAGAGGTTAGATGGAGCTAGTAGTAAAGAATCCACCTGCCAATGCAAGAGAAACAAGGGATGCGAGTTCGATCCCTGAGTCAGAAAGATCCCCTGGAAGATGACATGGCAACTTACTCCAATATTCTTGTCTGGAAAACTCCATGGACAGAGGAGCCTGGCAAGCTATAGTCCACAGGGCCGCAAAGAGTTGAACAAGACCAAGTGTGTGCACACGCGCATGTGCATGCGCACACACACAACAATGAATCTAAAAAGACAAGAATTAGTGACTCATTTATGAAATTGTCCTGTGATCCCACATTTTCCTGAATTTTTCATCTTCCATTTCCCAAGGCATTTGAAATTGTAGGCTTAAGATTTATTCTTGTCCAAAATGACATACCACTGAAGTGAATAACAAGTGGTATTTCACCCCCTTCCCTCTCTTCTACCCATTTTTCACGGTGAATGGTGACCCCATAAAAAATTTGTGCACATTTCAATGCCCCAACCCTGTGAATGTGATCTTAGTTGGCAAAAGGGTCTTTGTAGATGTAATTAAGTTAAAGATCTCAAGATAAATTATCTGGATTATCCATGTGTTGTGTTAGTCATGTCCAACTCTTTGCGACCTCATAGACTGTAGCCCACCAGGCTCCTCTGTCCATGGAATTCTCCAGGCGAGAATTCTAGAGTAGGTTGCCATTTCTTTCTCCAAGAGGTCTTCCCAACCCAGGGAGGGAACCCGGGTCTCCTGCATTGACGGTAGATTCTTTACTGTCTAAACCACCAGGAAAGCAAATTATCTGGATTATCTGGGTGGTCCTTAAATCCAATAACAAGTGTCTTTATAAGAGACACTAAGAGGAGACACAGGGACAAAAGGAGAAGGTCACATGAGGACAGAGGCAGAGGTTGAAATTATGCAGCCACGCTCAGGAACCCCTGGAGCTACCAAAAACTAAAAGAATGTAGGAACCACTGTTTGCCTAGAGCCTTCAGAAGGAGCTCAGGCCTGCATCTCAATTTCATACTCTGACCTTCATGCTACTGCTACTGCTAAGTCACTTCAGTCGTGTCCGACTCTGTGCAACCCCATAGATGGCAGCCCACCAGGTTCCCCCGTCCCTGGGATTCTCCAGGCAAGAACACTGGAGTGGGTTGCCATTTCCTTCTCCAATGCAGGAAAGTGAAAAGTGAAAGTGAAGTCGCTCAGTCATGTCCGACCCTCAGCGACTCCATGGACTGCAGCCTTCCAGGCTCCTCCGTCCATGGGATTTTCTAGGCAAGAGTACTGGAGTGGGGTGCCATTGCCTTCTCCTCTGACCTTCATAGTTGTGAGATAATAAATTTGTGTTATTTTAAGACACCAACTCTGTGTTAGCTTGTTACAGCAGGCCTAGGAAACTAAGATACCATTCTTGTGATATTCGTTCCCAGTTACTGGGAAGGAAAAACATAATATACATGTACTTGGTGCCTGACAGAGACAGTGTAACATCTGTTCTTGTGTATTTTAATTATTGTGCATCCAGCTTAGATGCTATCTGGAGGGAAATGAAAAACAGAATATGAAACAAGCATATCCCAAGGCTGAAGTGTTTTACTAGTTAAAACAGGAGAACAACAAAATGACAACCTCATCTCCTGAAGGAATTTCCTGACAAGGTGACATAACTCAACTCTGGACTTGGTTTGGTCTTTGTCCATTCCCATATAAGCATCTTATTTGCTTAAAATTCTCTCTTGTAAGTTAATTTAATTGTTTGAAGTTTGTAAAAAAAATAGAAGTTATTAGAAAGGCTTTTAAAATGACATATTTAGAAAGCAAAATGCTAACAGACATTCATAAAATTATTTTTTTATATTTTAAGTCATATTTATAAAAGCACATCTTAAAAAAATCAAATTGTTTTAATAGGTTTATGAGATAAAACACAATCCTCCTACTATTCTTGCCCTAATCTTTATTCTTGCTCCTGTGAGGACATTATTATAGTCATTTCTTCTTCTTTTATCTTTTCCATATTTTTAAGCAAAAAATTTATACTGGTATTCTTGAGTTTTATTTTTTCAATTAAATTGACTTAATTGGAAAGTGGAGATTTCTTTCTCTTTCATCCTTAGTCCTATGTCTTCTTCCACATGTTTCATTTATTTCTCTTTATAATTTAATATTATCATTTAATACAATATTCAGTGTATTATCATGACTGTAACAATTATTCATAGCTGAATCACATGGTGCATTATGATGACATTTTGTTTCCTGAACTAATTTTGTTCTCACAATATTTAATAACTGTGTTGTTTTCTTTTAAATGGCTTTCTATGTACCAACCCTATAATAACTACTCATTCTTTGAGATTTGTCAGTTCTGTGTAAAGTGTAAAATATTCAAAATATTCAACTAGTTTCCACTATTTTTCTTAGAAATACTTCTTCCTCTGCTTTTCTTAGAAATGCCTCAAGATACTTGTACCGTCTAGACTGAATGTTATTTAGGCTGAGGTAGAGCTTTCATTTTGGGACTTTTCTTCACTGTCTAAGAACATGTATTACCACTTCTTTTCCTGTGTCCACACTTTTTCCCTTGGTTTTATCCTTCACCTTGTGTTGTATTTTCCTGAAAAAGAATGAAGCTGTAGATACACTTTTCAGATGCTGCATGTCTGAAAATGTAATAATTCTATCTCCAAATTACGTTGTATTTTGGCTGGGTATAGAACTCTGGGTTGGAAGTAATTTCACCATGACATGTAAAAGCATCATTCTAATTTCTTCTAGCTTCCAGTATTGCTATTAAGAGCTTTGATGTCGTTCAAATTGTCTACTCTTTGTACAGAATATTGTTTTCATTTTAGGAGCATTTCTTTATCTACTGAAATTTCAGTAGTATGTCCTTAATTTGAGCCTTTTTGCATTCACCGCTCTGCATTATCTGTAGTCACTTTTCTATTGCTTCTTCTTTTCTGTAGAATCTATCATAATAGATTATTATTATTATTTGTATTCTATTATTGCTATTTTGGTGATATTCTGGAGGAAATAGAATATAAATACGTAGATTCAAGCTGCCATATGGACTCAGATACTCCAAAGATTACCTTATCATATAGTTTCAAGCAACTCCTTCAGGCAGATGTCCTAAGGTGAGACTCAATGAGCATATTCTTTCCCCTAAAAATTAGTCTTGGGGAGGATATGGCTACAGGAAGAGAGTAGAGCATCCTTTTCACATAACATGTATGAAACTAAACAAAATTATTAAAAATAAACTATTTCAGAGTTCCGAAAATTGACCAAAGCAGATAATAAGTGTAGAAACATTTATTCTTGAAAAGCTGTCATAGCTTTGTATAAGAACAATGAACGTACGAGTCCTTCATGTGTGATGCCAATTCCATCTTTCCTCTATGTAAGATTATGAGCACAGTAGTTTTATCAGTAAAAGGAAGTCCCCAAAATCCAGCAACTTTGCTGCCACAGACAGACTTAATATGGAACAATGTATGTGAAACATACTTATACATTAATGTAACCAACTCGTGAGTACAGAAATAAATTTTCACACTGATTGTTAGCCAAAGTACCAAGGCAATTCAGTGAGGAAAGTGATAGTATTTTTTAACAAATGATGTTGCAGGGAAAATTGAATTGCTACACAAAAAGAACTTAGAACCACATCTCACATTGTACTCAAAAATTAACTCAAAACAGACCAAAAACTGCAATATAAGGGACAAAACTATAAAACTTATAGAAGAAAACATAAAATAAGATACTTGTGACCTTGAGTTAGGCAAAAATTTCTTAGATATTATACCAAAGCCATGGCCCACAAAAATTGATAAATTATATTACTTTCAAATTTAAAACATTTGTACTTAAGCACACATATACATCATTAAGAATAAATAGACAAGTCACACATTGGAAGAAAGTATTTGCAAACCATATATTTAATAAAGGACTAGTAAAAAACTGAATAATAAAATGCAACTGACTAAATAAAAAAGCATGAGCTAAATAACTGAGCAAACATCATCACCGACTCCAATGGACATGAGTTTGAGCAAACTCTGGGAGATGGTGATGGAGACGGAAGCCTGGCGCGCTGCAGACCATGGGGTCACAAAGAGTAAGACACAACTGAGTGACTGAACTGAACTGACATTTGTACAAAGACAGTAAATAGCTAATATAGGTATGGAAAGATGCCCAATGTCATTACTCCTTAAGTTCCAATGAGATACCATTAGCCACAGATTAGACTAGTCATAACAATAAACCAAGTGATAGTTAAGTGTTGGCTAGGATGTAATAAACTGGAACCCTCCTTCTTTATTGGTAGGGATGTAAATGGTACAGTCACTTTGGAAAACAGTTTGGAAGTTTCTTTAAAAGTTAAATATAAACTTAAAATATAAGCTAGCAATTCAACTCTTTGATAGATTTCCAACAGAAATTAAAATATATGTCCATACAAGTACTTGTACATGAATGTTCATAACAGTGTTATTCATAATAATCAAAAATTGGAAATAAGACAAATGTCCATCAAGCAGTGGATAGATTTTGTCCATCAAGTAGTGTACGCATACAATGGATCAATAATGTCAGGAACAAACTACTGATACATGTAACAACATAGATGATGGTGCCTCTCCAAGTGATCCTTAAGTAGAGGAACCCAGGGGCTTCCCTGGTGGCTCAATGGTATAGAGCCCGCCTGCCAATGCAGGAGACATGGGTTTTATCCTTGGGTCTGGAAGATCCCTGGTAAAAGGAATGGCAACACATTCCAGTATTCACACTTGGGAAATTCCACAGAGGAGCCTGGTGGGTTACAGTTCATGATGTCGCAAAGGGTTGGACAAGACTTAGTGACTGAGCATGCAAGCAGAGGAAACCAGACAAAAATTCCTACATATTATATTATTCCTTTTCCATGAAATTTCTAGGATTGGCAAGATTTCCAAGATAGAAAGCAGATGAGTAGTTGCCTAAGGCTGGGGGTGGAAGCAGAAATTGATTTCGCATGGACACAAAGGAACTTTGGGAAGTGATGGCTCTGTTATAAACTTGTGTTACAGTTGCAGTTGCACAACTACATAAATACATAAAAATCCCAACTCCTCACTTACAACCGGCTAATAGTATGGTACATAATTTATACCTCCCTAAAACTTAAAAAAATCACACAGAAGTGAAAAACAACTAACGTTAAAATTACCTTCCAAACTCTTGAAATGTTTTAATTCTCAAGAAGTGTTTGTAAGCCTAGAATACATCAATTAGAAAATTTTGCCTCTGCTGCCACTTTGGAAATCAGTTCTGGTAGATTCAGTCTTAAAACTGCTGCCATGTTAGCCCCTAGTGTCTTTATGTGATGCTTTTTCAATCAAAGGAATCAATAAAAAACAGTAACCAGAGAAAAGAAAAAACTTAATATATTACAAATTACTAAATTCTATTATTTAAATAAATCTGAGTATAAACTTAATTACAAAAATTAATTACACCAAAGAGCATGAGTATCCCCAACCATTTGCTTACAGATCAATACCTTCTTCTGGTTCTAATGTGTCTTAAGGCAAGTTTCTGATTTTCATTATTTTGTTCTGTGATTAATTATACACTGCAATTTCTTGAATAATATTGGATGAATTAGAATGGGTAATTATATGGGCACATAATGATAGGGGTTTGAGTTTTAATGATAGATATGTGTGACACAAATGCATTTATTCACCTACTGATTCAACAACTGTGTATTATTTATCAGATACTGTAGTATAATATCTGGAATTATTTGTCAGATATTATAGTTTAATATCTGTGTCCATAGGCACAGAGTTTTCCTTAGGGAATTCATTATCTTTTGAGGAAGAAGGAGAAATTTAAAAAATACTTGCCAGTTTAAGTTATTTCTTAAATTTTTTCCCATTCTGATAAGGACAAACACCAGGTATCCAGTTGTCATGGAGACTTAGATGAGAGCGACTTGACTTAAGTTTGGTAGATTAGAAAAATTTCCTTTAGTTGATGTTTCCTAAGCAGGTTTTGGAAACTTTATTGGAATCAGACAAATAAAGCTGAGAAGGGATAAAATGAAAACAGCTTCCATAGACAGAGTAGTATATGCCAAGACTCGGTTGAGAGATAGAAAGATATGTGTGGGGAACTGAAAGTAGTTGACTGAGGCTAGAGTTTGGAACTTGATTGGATGGATGAGGCTCAAGCTGAAGGTAAGGACTAGATCTGAAGGACATTATAGGTGTTGCTTAGGAGTTTGGAAAAGATACTAAAGGCAGTGGACGTGCAAGAAAGGTTTTAAGAAAGGGGATGCTGTTGCTGGATCTGAAAATCAGAATATGAGAGATATGTCAGAGGTAGACCTTCATTAATAGAAACAAAAAACAATGGTTTATTTGCTTAACAATATAAGTGTTAGTCACTCAGTGACTGACTCTTTGCAACCCCACCAGGCTCCTCTGTCCATGAGATTTTCCAGGCAAGGATACTGGAGTGGGTTGTCATTTCCTTCTCCAGGGGATCTTCCCAACCCAGGGATCAAACCCGGGTCTCCTGCACTGCAGGCAGATTCTTTACCGAGTGAGCTACAAGGGAAGCCCACTTAACAAGATAGGTGATGGGTTTTTCAGTTTGCTTGTTGTTGTTGTTATTGTTGTTGTTTTTTCCCCAAATCTGAAAGCAGAGAATCCTAATCTTATTGATCACATAGTAGTACCATGCTATCTATCGTCAGGGACCAAGACTTCTATTCTCTGGCTTCACTATATTTTCATGTGGCTTTTCTCCTCATAGTCACAAAAAAGCTGCCATAATTTCAAACATTGCACCTACATTCTAGGCAGGATGACCAAGGGCTGAGATAATTAGACAGCTCGATAGTCATCTTTTCAAAGAATTATCTCCGGGATAATTCTTTGAAAAGATGACTATCGAGCTGTCTAATTAGGAAGTCAAGAAACACCTGGAGTAACAGGCAAATTTGGCCTTGGAATACAGAATGAAGCAGGGCAAAGACTAATAGAGTTTTGCCAAGAAAATGCACTGGTCATAACAAACACCCTCTTCCAACAACACAAGAGAAGACTCTATACATGAACATCACCAGATGGTCAACACTGAAATCAGATTATATTCTTTGCAGCCAAAGATGGAGAAGCTCTATACAGTCAGCAAAAACAAGACCAGGAGCTGACCGTGGCTCAGACCATGAACTCCTTATTGCCAAATTCAGACTTAAATTGAAGAAAGTAGGGAAAACCAATAGACCATTCAGGTATGACCTAAATCAAATCCCTTATGATTATACAGTGCAAGTGAGAAATAGATTTAAGGGCCTAGATCTGATAGATAGAGTGCCCGATGAACTATGGACTGAGGTTCGTGACATTGTACAGGAGACAGGGATCAAGACCATTCCCATAGAAAAGAAATGAAAAAAGCAAAATGGCTGTCTGAGGAGGCCTTACAAATAGCTGTGAAAAGAAGAGAAGCAAAAAGCAAAGGAGAAAAGGAAAGATATAAACATCTGAATGTAGAGTTCCAAGGAATAGCAAGAAGAGATAAGAAAGGCTTCTTAGGTGATCAATGCAAAGAAATAGAGGAAAACAACAGAATGGGAAAGACTAGGGATCTCTTCAAGAAAATCAGAGATACCAAAGGAACATTTCATGCAAAGATGAGCTCGATAAAAGACAGAAATGGTATGGACCTAACAGAAGCAGAAGATATTAAGAAGAGATGGCAAGAATACACAGAAGAACTGTACAAAAAAGATCTTCACGACCAAGATAATCACGATGGTGTGATCACTGACCTAGAGCCAGGCATCCTGGAATGTAAAGTCAAGTGGGCCTTAGAAAGCATCACTACAAACAAAGCTAGTGGAGGTGATGGAATTCCAGTGGAGCTATTCCAAATCCTGAAAGATGATGCTGTGAAAGTGCTGCACTCAATATGTTAGCAAATGTGGAAAACTCAGCAGTGGCCACAGGACTGGAAAAGGTCAGTGTTCATTCCAACCCCAAAGAAAGGCAGTGCCAAAGAATACTCAAACTACCACACAATTGCACTCATCTCACACACTAGCAAAGTAATGCTCAAAATCCTCCAAGCCAGGCTTCAACAATACATGAACCAAGAACTTCCAGATGAGCAAGCTGGATTTATAAAAGGCAGAGGAACCAGAGATCAAATTTCCAACATCTGCTGGATCATGGAAGAAGCAAGAGAGTTCCAGAAAAACATCTATTTCTGCTTTCTTGACTATGCCAAAGCCTTTGACTGTGTGGATCACAATCAACTGTGGAAAATTCTGAAAGAAATGGGAATACCAGACCACCTGACCTGCCTCTTGAGAAACCTATGTGCAGGTCAGGAAGCAACAGTTAGAACTGGACATGGAACAACAGACTGGTTCCAAATAGGAAAAGGGGTACGTCAAGGCTGTATATTGTCACCCTGTTTATTTAACTTATATGCAGAGTACATCATGAGAAACACTGGACTGGAAAAAACACAAGCTGGAATCAAGATTGTCGGGAGAAATATCAATAACCTCAGATATGCAGATGACACCACCCTTATGGCAGAAAGTGAAGAGGAACTCAAAAGCCTCTTGATGAAAGTGAAAGTGGAGAGTGAAAAAGTTGGCTTAAAGCTCAACATTCAGAAAACGAAGATCATGGCATCTGGTCCCACCACTTCATGGGAAATAGATGGGGAAACAGTGGAAACAGTGTCAGACTTTATTTTTCTGGGCTCCAAAATCACTGCAGATGGTGACTGCAGCCATGAAATTAAAAGACGCTTACTCCTTGGAAGAAAAGTTATGACCAACCTAGGTACCATATTCAAAAGCAGAGATATTACTTTGCCAACAAAGATTCGTCTAGTCAAGGCTATGGTTTTTCCTGTGGTCATGTATGGATGTGAGAGTTGGACTGTAAAGAAGGCTGAGTGCTGAAGAATTGATGCTTTTGAACTGTGGTGTTGGAGAAGACTGTTGAGAGTCCCTTGGACTGCAAGGAGATCCAACAGTCCATTCTGAAGGAGATCAGCCCTGGGATTTCTTTGGAAGAAATGATGCTAAAGTTGAAACTCCAATACTTTGGCCATCTCATGCGAAGAGTTGACTCATTGGAAAAGACTGTGATGCTGGGAGGGATTGGGGGCAGGAGGAGAAGGGGACGCCAGAGGATGAGATGGCTGGATGGCATCACTGACTCAATTGACGTGAGTCTGAGTGAACTCCGGGAGTTGGTGATGGACAGGGAGGCCTGGCGTGCTGCGATTCATGGGGTCGCAAAGAGTCGGACACGACTGAGCGACTGATATGATCTGATCCCGGAGAACTTCTGGGGTGAAATCCTCTTACAGCTCATTGGCCAGGATTATGTCCCTGTGCTATCAGCAAGGGAGGCTAAGAGATCAAATAGTTTGATTAGGTAGATCAGGGCTTTGGAAGCAAGAATAGATATAAAGTGAAGCAAATGGATAAAAAAAGAAAGTGAAAGTAACAAGACATACTGATTGTTTGGAAATGGAGGGCAAGGGAGAGGAAGGGGTCAGGGAAATTCCCAGGTTACTGGTTTGAACAGTTGGAAGTGATGTCATTTACTGAGACAAGAAATGCAAATTTCAAGAAAAGACGAAAAATTAAAATTTGAATATGTTAGTTCAACATCCTTGTGGAATATTCAAGGTGTGGTATTGGATGGCCCCAAAGAAATCTCAGCCAGAGGTACAGATTTGAAAGTCATCCACATATAGGTTGTAATTAAAGTCATCAGAGTGGATGAGGTCTTGAAAGAATAGGAAGTGATATGCAAAGATTATCAATGTAGAATAAAGGAAGAATCAATAAAATTTGGTAGCTTGTCAAATCCATATAAAAGAAGAAAGTTCAGATTTTATAACTAAGAGATTCATTCTTTTGGCAGTATGAAAGGGAAATTAATACTTTGTGCACTTCTTTTTCCTTTTTGACATGGCATTTTTTTTCTTTGTAGTTAGCTCAAATACATGATCTCTTTTAAATTGCTTTATGCTCTCTAGGAAAAATAGATGATTAGACTGAATATTTCTAACAGAAACTGTGTTAAACAAGAATGGTGACTTGACATTTAAAAAGCCTGCACCCAACTTTCAATTTTATTACAGATTTTGTCTCTGGGAAGATGATCTCTTGTGCCACATCATATTTCTCAAATGTGAAGACCAAGATCCATGCTCTGCTTATGGAGATGGGTCAAACAAAGGTTCATTGTACCTGAGTTCCCTGGAGACAGCCACTAAACAGATACAGGCTGAATTACTAAAGGGCATCTTTGCCTTTCTCATCATTGTGTATAGAGGTCAGGGATGAACATTCTTCAGGGTAATTGCTGTTGACCACTTCTTTTGCCCTTTGCTTCTGAGAAGCCACAGCAACAAGGTCTCCATACAGACTGAAGAGCATCTGGTTGACCTGCTCTATTTGCTTGACATTCAATACGGAGAAGTCAAGAGAGATCATCAGGCATTTGTTGAACTGATGAAATCCAGAATATCACCCATTCCTGGGAAAAAATATTTCCTGCATTATAGAGATAAATATTTACTTCAGCTCTGCTGGGAAACATGTGCCTAATAAAAGAAATGTTCCTTTTTTAATGGTCTGTTTATATTGCAGAGATTTCACATTATGAAATTTGGTCACTTACATCATATATAATTTTCATCACATATTTTCACAAAATACTTCTGAGAAGACCTAAACTTAGTAGTCAAGCAAATACCTCATAACAGACATAGATACAGAAGTCTTTTACTCCTATTACTTTTTCTTCTGCAGGATCGAAAAATCTCACAAGGACATGTCACAATGTATACAACACCAAGGAAAGATGTTGGTTGAAAGTGAGCATTTTGTTGCTACAATATTTTTAAACAAGTTAACTTCAGAGGCAGACTATATCAGAGAAAACAGCAGCCAGAATTTAGGGACTCCCAGAAATAATGTGTGTGCTTCCAGACACCATGGGAATATGTACATCGGTTAATGTGTTATGATATCTGGGCCACACCATTGAACTCAACTCAATTTTGGTTTTGTTTCAATACTTCAACCCCAGGTCCATGGTATCTCTGTTAAGTGGCTCCTTGCCTGTTGCATGCTGCCTCTATGAATATGTTTAGTACATTTAGTTTAAAATACAAGCATTATCATATGACTTGTTGGCAATCTATTGCTATGGAAGAGTTTCCTTGACAAAAAAAATCACATTCACTAATTGCATTCTTAAATTATTTCAAGTCAGTCAACTAAATTGAGACTGAAGGGAAGACTATATGCCATTGTGTAAGTTCAAGTGTGTGCAATCCATCATACGAGGGAATTTAATCTCATGTTATACTACCTGCAGTCCTGAGTGGTTGGCAATTACTGCACTTTGCAAGTAGGGAACTTTAGAAGTTCCTTGAGTAACTTACCCAAGGTTTCAGGGAAAAGTGGTGGAGGCAGGGTTCAAACCCTGACTGCTACTGCAAAACACCTGCTAAGAACAACTGCTTTTGTTGTTCTTTAGTCCCTACGTCATGTCTGACTCTTCTGCAGCCCCGTGGACTGCAGCCTGCTAGGGTCCTCTTTCCATGGGATTTTCCAGGCAAGAATACCCAAGTGCTGAGGATAAAAGAGGGTGAGTATTTTTGAGCACATCAAACAACTTAAACTTGACTATAAGGGACTCATCTTCTTCAAAATTCTCTAGCCAATAACATACTAGGAATTTCCCCTTTGTCACCTTCTCTCCAGCATTTCCTTCTCTACATTTTCCTCTAGAAATTTACCTTTGAGGGACTGCCCTGTGTTGGTCCAGTAGTTAAGACTCTGTGCTCCCAATAGAGGGGGCCTGAGTTCCCAGGAGCTGCAACTAAGACCTCATGCAGCCAGATAAATAAAAATAAATTAATTAAAAAGAAATTTGCCTTTGATCTTCTCTTCTTGGTTCTATGTATCCTCACTCTCCCTCCTTCTCGGGCTGCCAACGTTTCTCCAAAACCATTTTTTGTTGCATTTTGCAAATATTTTTTGCTTTCTCATTGTGTGCCTTCCACTAAAATTTCCCAATAATCTAACATAAAATACCCTTTTTAAAGATACATACCACCACCAGCAACATTTTTTCAATTAAATTAAAATTGATAGAAAATACACCAGATGCCATATTTATTTTTCTCTCCTCTGAAAATGAAATGGACACAAAAATAACATCAACTGACCTTGGGAGAGAGCATAGCTTGATTTGCTATTTGTAATTTGTTCCACAGATATTATATTAAACTGAGAATCTTATTAACTCTGTGAGTAAACAAGACTCAGAGAGACTTTAGGAGACATAATAAATTTGTTTAACCAATAAGTACCTCAACCAGAACTCGAGTTCAGATCTTAGAAATTAACGTGAGTAATGATAGCCTTGGAGCTCTAGAAATTTAATGATATAATGCCTTGAGTAATGGAAAGACTTGATTTTTTTTTAACTTAAAATACTCACCTGGCAGAGAAGACTTGTAAGGAGCTCTCAGAATTACACCTGCTTGCATGTGTGCTCAGTCGTGCCTGACTCGTTGCAACCCCATGGACTGTAGCCTGCCAGGCTCCTCTGTCCATGGGATTTCCCATGCTAAAATACAGGAGAAGAAAGAAATTGCCATTTCTTTCGCCAGGGTATCTTCCTGACTCAGAGATTGAACCTGCATCTCCTGTTTCTCCTGCCTTGCAGGCAGATTTTTTACCACTGAGCCACTGCGGATACCCAGAATTATACCTAAGTGACATTAATATGACCTCTATGAGAGATCAGTATATGCACAGACCTGTTGCTACTATTTCCATAATTTGTCTAACTTCTGACGTCCTATTTAAAAAATGCATGCATTTTGCTAGCTCTAAGCTAAAACTGTGGAATGTTGCTAGGAACATGTTGGCTTAAACCAAGTCAAATGAACTTTGGCTAAGAATGATAAACTTCAATTGTTTCGATAATGTTGTAGATGGAAATAATTATAGCAACGTTGCCATCCTGGTATATTTCCCATCAGCTCTTCAAAGAATGACAAAGTTACCCCAGAAAGGTCTTTATTTTGGGGAGTACTGAATACTTTTGTTATCTCTTTTGATGCTTAGAACACTAAAATAATACTTTTATCTTTCCCATTTGACATGTGACAAAACTGAGGCACAGAGTATTTAAGTGACTTGCTTAATATCACTTAGACATTGAGGTGCAGAGATGGGATTCAAGTACAGGATCCAAAAGCTGTACTTGAGCTGAGCCAGAGCATTTCCATGCTCTGCCACTGGATTCAGAATCTGTACCTTTACAGTTGGCCATATTGCTTCCATATATTGAGCAATGTACACATTATACGTTAGAGAAACTGACAACTTATATAATGTAATCACGGTCTAAAAGGAGGAGGATGTTGCTGCTTCTATTATTATTATCTTTTTTTTTTTTTTTTTTTTTCTGCTCAGGCTGGGGAATAAATGTCACTGTTTTATCTACTATGATGTTGTCAGTCCCTCAGTCGTGTCTGACTCTGTGACCCCATGGACTTCAGCATGCCAGGCCTCCCTGTCCTCCACTATCTCTTGGAGTTTTCTCAAGTTCATGTCCATTGAATGTATTATCTACTGTACATTCATCTATTTATTCAAGCATTGATGAATCTTCAAATGGATATTTATTTCACTCCATCTGTGTGCCAGGCACTTTTGCTTGTGATCAAGGCCCAGACTTTCTGAGTTGGATACTTTAATTGATGTTGTAAAACATGGACAGCAGTTTCATTAGGCTCATGATCTCTATCTTCCTCTTAAAAATCTGATTTTATAAGTGGAGTAACAGAGGCTCAGGAAGGCCAAGAGGCTTGCCTTCAGCCAGATGGGTGGGTGGGACATAACAAGGATTTGAATTCAGATCTGATTTGCTATCTAGGTACTTATCTCACTACATCACTAAAAAGGAAAAATGTTTCAGTAATCCAAGTACCACCTAAAACAGTAATCTGGAAAGAGCAATGAATGAGTTACATTACTTATAATTTGTGCTATGGATGTGAGAGTTGGAGTATAAAGAAAGCTGAGTGCTGAAGAACTGATGCTTTTGAACTGTGGTGTTGGAGAAGACTTTTGAGTGTCCCTTGGACTGCAAGGAGATCCAACCAGTCCATCCTAAAGGAGATCAGTCCTGGGTGTTCATTGGAAGGACTGATGTTGAAACTGAAATTCCAATACTTTGGCCACCTGATGTGAAGAACTGACTCATTGGAAAGACCCTGATGCTGGGAAAGATTAAGGGCAGGAGGAGAAGGGGATGACAGAGGATGAGATGGTTGGATGGCATCACCAACTCAACGGACATGAGTTCGGGTAAACTCTGGGAGTTGGTGATGGACAGGGAGGCCTGGCGTGCTGCAGTCCATGGAGTCGAAGAGTCAGACACAACTGAGCGATTGAACTGAACTGAACTGTGCTCTTATTTCTACTTCATTTTTAATAATTAATTAAGCTTTAGATTTCATTACAGACTCTTATGATTCATAAGTAAATGAAAAAAATTTTTAAAAATTTGCAGCCCTTATCCCTCTAACTTGAAAAATGGGTTTCAGTCTACAGCTGTAAAGGACATGGGTATTTCACTCAAACACTTAAACTTTGGAAAAAGGATGGAAGTAGGATTTATTCATTTTGAAAAAGCAAATAGCTCTCACTCTTGCTCTGTTTCATCTTTAGCCTAACTGTTTATTGATACTTTAACTTTTCTTGTTGGTAGTGGGACTCAGAATATTTTAGATATCAGATCAGATCGGATCAGTCACTCAGTCGTGTCCGACTCTTTGCGACCCCATGAATCGCAGCACGCCAGGCCTCCCTGTCCATCACCAACTCCCGGAGTTCACTCAGACTCACGTCCATCGAGTCAGTGATGCCATCCAGCCATCTCATCCTCTGGCGTCCCCTTCTCCTCTTGTCTCCAATCCCTCCCAGCATCAGAGTCTTTTCCAATGAGTCAACTCTTCACATGAGGTGGCCAAAGTACTGGAATTTCAGCTTTAGCTTCATTCCTTCCAAAGAAATCCCAGGGCTGATCTCCTTCAGAATGGACTGGTTGGATCTCCTTGCAGTCCAAGGGACTCTCAAGAGCCTTCTCCAACACCACAGTTCAAAAGCATCAATTCTTTGGCGCTCAGCTTTCTTCACAGTCCAACTCTCACATCCATACATGACCACAGGGAAAACCACAGCCTTGACTAGACGAAACTTTGTTGGCAAAGTAATGCCTCTGCTTTTGAATACGCTATCTAGGTTGGTCATAACCTTCCTTCCAAGGGGTAAGCGTCTTTTAATTTCATCACTGCAGTCACCATCTGCAGTGATTTTGGAGCCCCCCAAAATAAAGTCTGACACTGTTTCCACTGTTTCCCCATCTATTTCCCATGAAGTGATGGGATCGGATGCCATTCGTTTTCTGAATGTTGAGCTTTAAGCCAACTTTTTCACTCTTCACTTTCACTTTCATCAAGAGGCTTTTTAGTTCCTCTTCACTTTCTGCCATAAGGGTGGTGTCATCTGCATGTCTGAGGTTATTGAGATTTCTCCCGGCAATCTTGATTCCAGCTTGTGTTTCTTTCAGTCTAGCATTTCTCATGATGTACTCTGCATATAAGTTAAATAAACAGGGTGACAATATATGGCCTTGACGTACTCCTTTTCACTGTAAGAGTGATGGAAAGATCACAGCTACCTGACCAACATAGGCAGCAAGCTCCTGACTTGGTCCTGTTTTTCCCATTTTATAAACAAGTCAGTAAATCCAGGATAGAATCACTCAGATATGCTTCCATAGTGGCAAAGGATTGCTTGGTATCTAGTGACCTGGATATGAACTGATTTATTGTCTTTTTATCTCCAAAAAAATTTTTTTTCACATGAGTCTTAGAATTATACAATATTTTTTTTTCATTGTCTTAAAAAGTATAAGCTGTTGTATTAGAGTAAAATAAATTATCACATCAAAAATTATAAAATGTTTTTCCTGAGGAATAAAACAGACATCCAGACATTTAATCAGACTATGTGTATGCTAAGTTGCTCAGTCATGTCCAACTCTTTGCAACTCCATGGACTATAGACTGCCAGGCTCCTCTGTCCATGAGGATTCTCCAGGCAAGAATACTAGAGTGGGTTGCCATGCCCTCCTCCAGGGGATCTTCCCAACCAGGGATTGAACCCTGAACCCAGGTCTCCCACATTGCAGGTGGATTCTTTATCATCTGAGACACCAGTGTGTCTATATTTTTCTTGTATCCTCTATCTGATGATTTATAAGCTTCTCTTGGATAGAAAATCTCTTTACTAACTTCTGAAGAAATCATATCACTTTAAGGCTGTCATAAAATGATTTCAAGAGATAATGCTGAGTTTATAATTAAATCAGTACTTCACAGGCCAAGTAAACTTTCTTATTTTTCCTTGACATCCAGTAAAATATTAAAAAGAAGATCAGTTATGTTCTGATTACCGTAGAAATTCTTAGAAATTATGTGACAAGCAATCTGAAATAGAATGCTTTCCTTTTAGTAATCCAGCAAAATAAAATAGCTAAGACTTACGAAGTGCTGGGGAACATTCACTTTTACAAGTGCTTTACATGTATGAACTAGATGCTCCCCAAAAGCCAAGTAGATATGCACTATTCTTACCAGGAAGCAGGTATTTAGAAGTTAAGTGGCTTGCCCAAGGTTTCACGGCTAGTAATCATCATTTGAACTATGAGTAGAGGCAATCAGTTTCAGAGTTGCAACTTCAGCCTTGAAAGCCAGTTTGTCTCTCCAAGCAAAAGCTAATTCAACCACACTGACAGTGTATTTCTGAAAAATGGGGGAAACTGAATTTTTAGATAATTGAATTTTCGGATCATTGATGGAGACAGACAGGAGTGCTAGAAGTTATAGCATGGTTCTTTTCCAGACGCAGCCAGTGCTGAGATGGCTTTTTGTTTCTTCTTCAGGGTCAATTATACAGCTCCTATAATTGGTATTAAAAGAAAATTCCTTTGATTCATCAAGAATTTATGAGTACTGACTCTGCCATGTACTTGCCTAAGCACTGGAGACAGTACAGTAAGACTCAGTCTTTGAACTTGAGAATATTTCTTTGTTAAAAAACTAATTTAAAAAAACAAGCCAAACTTAAAAAATTCGATTATGCTGTTCTTGTGGCTTAGTAAATAAGGATGCTTTTAAAAATTATCTCTTTCTTTGATGATTGAGTATAGAGCATTAGGAGTTACCGTGTGGAATGATGACTCATTCTACAGTAGACAGGTTTATGTATGGAGATAGATTAAATTTGTTCCAACTCTAGAATTTATCTTGAAAATCATATTTTGCTAACATCTATGAGATAAGCTTGTTTTCCCGACATGCTTTTTAAATAAGAGGATAATTCAGACTTTCCACTTATTTGCATTATTGCTGAGAGCTGTGTTTTATTAATTGGATTTTTACTGTAATTGGCATGACACCTTTGACATTGGACTTTCAAGGCCATCTGTTTTCTCCTATTAGTTTTTCTTTATACTATGTAATCACATTCCTACAGAAAAATGTAGAAAACTGGAGGGCTTTAGTTCAGAAATAAAACAATACCTCTCGGGGGGTTTATGTTTAAAAGAGTAAATATATATCCTTATTTGCACATTTTTCAGAGAAGAAACATCTCCATTCCAGCTGATGGCAGGGGGCGGGGTGTTGAAAAACCTGCATCTGAATAGTACATGTATATTAGTCCTCTAAAAAGACAGAAGTAGAAATGCCACTATTAAGAGCTGGAAAGTGAAAGTCCAAATTTCACTTTGAGCATTAGTCTCTCTACCTTTGTGCTTCCTGATCCCTATAATTTAAATGAAGCTTCCTTGCTGGTGTATCAGTGCAAGAAAGACTCTCTTAACTTGATCTGGAAGGCTAATGGCTGGATGTGACACAGTATATGTTGTAACATACTCTTGGTTACTGAGTACACACAGAGGCTTGAGACAGCTGGCCATGGCCACACTTCTGGCTTGGAGTCACGCCCTGAACTTCCACAGTTGAAAAGAGTCCATGCTTCTCTAGCTGCCTGATCCATTACCCATGTGGAATTAGAGCCAAAGTGGTAAACCAGTTTCACCAAAGCTCAGATGGACCCAAGATGTTTACCTTGTACACTGCTCCATGTACTCTTTTATTTGAAAGTGGTTGCTTCTCTGTGATAATGATGTACTGTTTCTTTTGAGAAGGTACCCATTAATAACGTGTTGGTATATATTCCTCCTCACACACATTTTTGAGTAGAGTCCAAAGTAGAAGAGCCAGATTACTTAGAACTAAGTCAACTAAGCTAAGATTTCCTAAGGGAATGCTCTTCCCAAGACCTCATCACATTCTTTGCTGAATTCTTGACATGCAAGTTCATGCTGGTTACTTCACATGAAAGCTAAATGTGGGGAAGAAAATTCTATGGTTCAATATGTGGTAAAGCCATTGACTAACTCATAAGGCCATAGGAAGACAGTCTATAGCTCAATATCAGGTCTAAATGAAATAAAATTTATTTCTAAATAAGCAACAACATTCATAACCTTCTCCAGGGGATCTTCCCAATCCAGGGATAGAACGTGGGTATCCTGCATTGCAGGCAGATTCTTTACCATCTGAGCCACCAGGGAAGCCCCAGATAAAGGAGAAGAGCGTGGCAGAGAATGAGATGGCTAGATAGCATCACCAACTCAAGGGCATGAATTTGAGCACACTCGGGGAAGCCCTATGCCCTAGTGGCTCAGGTGGTAAAGAATCTGCCTGCAATGCAGGAGACCCAGGTTTGATCCCTGAGTCAGGAAGATCTCCTGAAGAAGGGAATGGCAACCCACTCCAGTATTCTTTCCTGGAGAATCCCATGGACAGAGGAGCCTGGCGGTCTATGGGCTGCAAAGAGTCGGACATGACTGAGTGAGGTTGCAAAGAGCTGTACTCTTCACTTGGAGTAACTTTCATTTCACTAGGAGAACAAAGGAGCCTGGAGTGCTACAATCCATGAGGTTGCAAAGAGTCCGATCTAAGTTAGTGACTGAACAACAACAACAAAACCACAATAAAACAGATACAATACCACGTAAAACTCAGGAAAGTCTAATTGTAAAATTACAATTGTTTGAAAATTAAGGCATCTTTCATGTTTAGAAGAATTCCAACATCTCTAGCTTCAATATAGAGACTGGATGTGTTGAGTGAATAGTTTGAACTATCTATTGTTTCTTTAAGTGGTACCATTAAAAGGATGGGTTGGCCAATATAAAATATGGGCAAAGCAACTGTTGAAATAAGACGAGGCTAATATTTAATCTGAATGATAAATTCATGTCAAGAATTCCAATTTACTGTACATCAACGGACTTATGATAATCACCATTAATCATACTGTTTCTGAAAGAGTCCATTATAATCTGTACAGAGCCATCAACAAAGCAAAAGCAAGGCTAAAATGAAAAGAGTTTGCCAGAATGAAGGCTGCAGAATCTAAACAAGGATCAGTGACACATGTTGGGTAGGATAAATCTACAAATAGCTTGGGGCCAGACATCAGACATTATTTGAAATGACAAACTTCACATTAACTAAAAGAAAAAAAAGAAGATCACAGATGGAGACAGACAGTGGTGCTAAAAGTTATACAACTGCATGATTCACTTCCAGAAGAAATCAATGTTGAGATGACTTTTTTCCTCCTTCAGAACCAATAATGAGCCTCCTATAATTAGGTAAACTTTCTACGTCCTATCAAAACAAACTGTTAAGCCACAGAGAGGCCACTGACACATCTGCCGCTCAACCAAAGCTATAGTATTTTAATCTAAGTACAATGCAAAGATGCATGAGTCAATCTACCGTAAATTTTCAGCAAATAGTATGTGTCATTGGAAATAACTTTTGCTTTTCCAAAGACCGTAGATTTATTCTGTAGGAGTTTTAGAAACAAGCAACAATAATTTTAGCAAAAGCAATTCCCTGCGTTCACTAAACCATAACTGTCTGAAACTAGTTATTTCTAGAATTACACAGAACCAAAATAGCAAACATGTAAACAGAGAGCTATGGGTTAGAATTCATCAAACTGAGGTGGGGGGTGGGGGGGAGTTTTGAATTTTAAGGTATAAAATATCACAGCTGTTAACTATTTATAGTTGCCCAGTTTTAATGCATGATACAAACACTAATTAAAAACATTCTCCATAAATAGAAAACCAATTTGCTGTGTGTGCAGAGTGAATGATACAATCAACTTTCCCAGCTATCAGTTTTCTCTTCAAACAGGCGGTCAAAAAGTAATTGACCTTTGGACTTCTCATTAAAACTCAGCAATGGAGTTCAGAAAAAATGAAGCTGGGTCTATTCATGCCATCAAATGAGGTTATAGCATATCTAATCCTATTGTTTCAGTTTTCCCTATTGTCATCATGAGTTGCTGGGCCAAATTCTAAGCCAACTGGGGAGAAAAAGCAGAGTTGAGCCGATTGGTCATGCCACATTTTATCCACTCCTTGTATACAGGTAGAGCCTTCGTTTGCCACTGAGCTAAAAAGATAAAAACATGAAACATGCAATGACATCCCAGGACACTGGGATGGAGAGATGGACCCCTATTGTTCTGAACTCACGTTGTTTTATGTTGTTGCTGTTTTTAAGATTATTTTTTTTTCTTTAATGCATATCATTTTAAAAGTCTTTATTGAATTTGTTACAGTAACAAATTCTGTTGTTTACATACTATTTTTTTGTCTATGAGGCACGTGGAATCTTAGCTCCCCCATCAGGGATCAAACTTTCACTCTCTGTATTGGAAGGTGAAATCTGAAACATTGGCCTACCAACATGACCTTAAGTTGTTAGGTTGTGGTAAGTTGTATTAATGCCCAAGGCAAATTCCAGATGGAGAAATTCTTTGTGGTTCTCATTTTCTGAAATTTCTGAGGAAATTTCATCAAGAGCTTGAGGCAAATTGGTGATGGTGATGGTGGAGGCGGGGGTGGCTGTATGAGTAATAATTTTTCCTGAGAAATGATAAAATCATGAAAGCTAATTAACAAATCCATGGGAGTCTAAAATTGGAGCTAGAAAGAAAACAAAGAGTCTCATCGAGTCATTTTACTTTATAAACAATGGAAATGATAAGATCCAGAGATTTAGAGTAATAAGCCTCAGGTTACATTTTGCTGAAACATGAGTTTGGGTCTCAATGTGTTTGGGTCCCAGCTGTGTTTTTTCAGTCACAGCATAGCTTTACTACTCTTTCATGTGTGTTTGTTTGTTAAAAAAAAAAAAAAATAAAAACAGAACCAAAATTCTCATTGAAGACATCTTGCAAAGCTACATGTACATGCTTGGGTCTTTCTGGTAGTGGTTAGTTCTACTCTGGGCTTTCCAGGTGGCTCAGTGGTAAAGAATCCACCTGCCAATGCAAAAGACGCAGGAGATGCAGGTTCCGTCCCTAGGTTGGAAAGATCCTCTGGAGTAGGAAATGGCAACCCACTACAGTATTCTTGTATGGGAAATTCCATGGACAGAGGAGCCTGGTGGACTACAGTCCATGGGGTCGAAAAGAGTCAGACACAACTGAGTGACTGAGCACAGCTTTACTATGGCCATTGTGTGTGACCTTGCTCATTTTCAAGCACACAGTATTTCCCATCCCCCAGCCTCTTTTCAATCCCAAACGCTTATAATAGCTTGTGTATACTTCCTTACGGAAGGCCAAGTTAGAATGTACCTTCAGGTTCTTTGCAAGTAAAATGTGACTCTTCACATTCAACAAGAAACTTGTGCCTTCATTAAGGTGACCATAGAAATTATCTTCTAAATCACACAATTATGAGAGCAAATGGGGGACTATTGATGATTACAACAGGACAACAGATGCAGACTGAACTACTCTGGACAAACTAGGATATGTGATCTCCCTAGTTTGAGTGTTTCCAATATCCACAATAGTAAAAATTCCCCTGTACAGGTATTTGTTCTAACTTTTTTCTTAAGACTTGTTTTTGTTGACTTATTTTGAAAGGCAGCATTATATAGTGGAAAGGTAAAAGGAAATAGAAAGAAGATATGGTGGTCTCACTTCTAAGTGTGAGATTTTCAAAGAATCATCATCCTCTCTTGGGTTCAGTATTTGCATCTGACTAAGTCACTATGGGGCTTCCCAGGTGGCTCTAGTGGTAAAGAACCTGCCTGCCTAGGCAGCAGACGTAAGAGATGCAGGTTTGACCCTGGGTCGGGAAGATCACCAGGAGAAGGGCATGGAAACTCACTCTAGCATTCTTGCCTAGAGAATCTCTTCCCTTGGAATCCTCTTCATTTGGATAGAGGAACCTGGTGGGCTACAGTCCATAGGGTCACAAAGAGTTGGACACGACTGAAGTGACTTAGCACACATGCAAGTTACTATTAAGTCTTCTTCTAGCCCTAATGCTCTAGGATTTCTATGCCCCTCAAATTTCTATTTGCATTTCCATATGCGTATATGAAAATAGAGACCAATTATGAAAATAATATGAAGTTTCAATAAATATCAGATAAGAAAACAAACAGAATTTGAGTCTGGAATATACTGTTGGTAATGTTATCTCTGAAAAAAAAAAGAGCAAGACTGTTTATCTATATTGAAAGTCACACCCATACATCAACATGAATCCGCCACAGGTATACACGTGTTCATGTTGATGTATGGCAAGACCAATACAATATTGTAAAGTAATTAACCTCCAATTAAAATAAATAAATTTATATTTTTTAAAAAAAGAGAAAAAAAATGAAAGTCACACCCAGACACATAATGTCACAGCAACTTGGTAGTTCAGCACAGACAGGAAATGTTTTTTTCATGTGTGTTTTTGGCAAAACTCTACGGCTTAGGATACTGGTGGGGTTTTTTGTTATAACAGTCTTTCATGTGGGAAAGTCACATTAGACGCTGTCTGGTTGCTCTTGGTTACGAAGACTTTTCCTATTTGACTCACCTTCAATTTTTAGGTAAATTCTCTGGCTTCCTGCTATTGTTTCTGGGTGTCTGCAAGTTTTTGTGTCATTTGAAAGTCTGGGTGATAAAAGTGTTACATGGTCCACGTAACTTCAGAGGTGTAAATTATTAAAAACAGAAAAGTGGTTGGATAAGAAACAGAAACAAAATTTATCACAAATTCTAGATCCTTATCTAGTTTAATAAATCTCCCCTTTTAAATTAGAAGTGATAAGCTTTATCTACCTTCTGCATATGCCACAGGCACAATTTGGTATATTGTTTTGACTTTCCATATTGCTTGTCTGAATTCTAACATTTCAAAACTTCCTCAAGTCATCTTGCTGACCCTGGGAGACAAATACAAATATAGTTTCTCTCTTCTGTTATGACTCTTAGTTATAAATTTTAGGTGCAAGATTGCTTCTTCATTTGATTACTATGATGCATTCCTACCCAAGCTGCAGTATAAAGAATAGTTTTTTAAAGAGCTTATTGAGCTTTGATATTAATAATGTGCTAAACATTTTCTACACACAATCTCAACAAATTCTCAAAATGATCCACTACATAAAATGAGGGTCAGAAAGATTAATTACTCAACCAAGTTTGCACAGCTAGTAAGTGGCAAAGCCAGGATTCAAACACAAGTATATCTGAAATCCAAGGCTTCCCTGGTGGCTCAGTGGTAAAGAATCTGCCTGCTAATACAGGAGAGGTGGGAAATGTGGGTTTGATAGCTGGGCCAAGAAAATCCCCTGGAGAAGGAAATTACCACCTACTCCAGTATTCTTGCCTGGGAAATCCCATGGACAGATGGGTTTGGCAGGCTACAGTCCATGGGGGCATAAAAGACTAAAGTCTTTTTAGTGACATTAAAGACTTTTTAGCGACATTAAAGACTGTTTAGTGACTAAACGGCAACAATATCTGAAATCCAAGCCCTGTGTTTTTAACAACTACAGTGTCACCTCAGGGTATATCATGGGATAACAACCTTCCTCTTTACATTTGCACAAAGTCTCATGTTTTTAACACTCTTACTAGCACATCCATTTAGCTTATTTGATCCTAATGGTGTTTTATGGGGGCAGCACAGAAGGGTAGATGCTAGGTTCATTTTACAAATGAGGATGCTCAGAGAGGATGGTCCAGCAGCACAGAGCCAGCAAGTTGTAGTGCTGGCAACTGAGCTTGTGTCTCTGAGCGGCTGCCCCAGTGAAAATTCCATAAAACCAGGGTTATTTCTTGAAAAGACTTTTTAAAACGTTAAAACCTTAAAAAAACAAAAGTTCAAACGTATCACAAATAAGGAATGACTATCATATTGATCACAAAGTTTGGTTTCCCTTCTTGCCTATTTCACATCTCAACCATTGTCTGGCCAGTTTGAATTTGTGACAACACCAGTCAATAATGGTAGTTAGTCGTGTCTGACCCTCAGCGACCCCATGGACTGGTAGGCTGCAGTCCATGGGGTCGCTGAGGGTCGGACACGACTGAGCGACTTCACTTTCACTGTTCACTTTCATGCATTGGAGAAGGAAATGGCAACCCACTCCGGTGTTCTTGCCTGGAGAATCCCAGGGACGGGAGAGCCTGGTGGGCTGCTGTCTATGGGGTCGCACCGAGTTGGACACGACTGAAGCGACTTAGCAGCAGTAGCAGCAGCAGCAGTGTAACTCAGACCTCTATGACTCTCTCTGAATTGTCATGCAATTCCTTATATTAACTAGTCTGTTTTTCCTACCAAGTTCTGATGTTAAGTACAAAAACCATTTTTTATAGGTCTTCCCTGTAGAGTGGGTGTCCACTAAAAGTTTGCTGAATAAAAAGCACAAGGTGTTATTGTTAAGAGATGTAATAATACCATTTACTGAGTTTTAATCATTTTTTCTCTAAATATGGATTTAGCTGGGAGTCACAGTTGTTTTTTCTTAAAATTTTATTTATTTTTGCTCGTGCTGGGTCTTTGTTGCTTCACAGGCTTTTCTCCTGGTAGTGGAGAGTGAGGGCCGCTCTCTAGTGAGGTGCATGGGTTTCTCATCGCCGTGGCTTCTCTTGTTGCAGAGCACAGGCTTTAGGGGCAAGGGCTTCAGTAGTTGTGGTGCACAGGCTTAGTTGCTCTGCAGTATGTGGGATCTGCCCAGAGCAGGGATTGAACTTGTGTCCCCTGCATTAGCAGGCAGATTCTTAACCACTAGACCACCAGGGAAGTCCCTTTAATCTGTAATATATACCAATCACTCTTCAAAGGACTTTAGGTACATGAAAATATTGATTCCTAACATCTATCTTATTTCACCTCAATCTCACAGGTACAGAAAATGACATACAAAGAATTCAAACAGTTTGCCAAAGTCATATTATAAGTAAGAGGCAAGGTAAAAATTTGAACCCAGTTGGCATAGTTTAGGAAAAGGAAGATTTCAAACTTATTAGCACTTAGCAAATGCTATTAGGTGGTATTCTTTTAGTCTTGGATCCATTTCATCAAAATGATGAAAATGCATTCTTATTGTGTTTTGCTACTGAACGGATGTACTGAAGGAAATGCCATTAAAAAAAAATACACCTTCAGATTTTCCTACAAGAATGAAATGGTACTCCATCATTTGGAGATCAGACTGGAAAAAAGAAGTGCTGTTTCAGCAGATTCTCTGCTGAGGATCTGACAACAAGAGCCAAAAATAGTTGGTACTAGATAATAGCATGGGCTTGGGAGCAAGACAAATAGGTTTAAGACCCAGCTCCATCCATGTTAGGGGCCAAATTCCATAGACGTCCACTCTGACAAGGATTTGCATGCCCCTTTGACATGGTGCCAAACTAGCTGTGACGTTTCGCAGGTTACGTCTGGGCACACAAAGCACAACCCCATGTGTCTGGAAATTATTTTGTGTTAGCTATTCTCCATTTGCCCCTGTTATTTTTTTCCTGGGGGAAAATCCAAGAAAAAAAAATCCCACTGTCCCTTTTAGACCAGATTAGAGTCTCACTTGTCCTCTAGTTTCTGGGTTTGAATTTGCCAAATCGCTGAGCATCATCAGCTGGCATTCAGGAGGTGGGGAGGGAGAGAAGTAGAGGTGTTCCCTCCACACTCCCCCTGTAGGGCCAGAGTCTGACACTGGCTCTCTCGTATCAATAGTCACAGCTCCTGTTGAATGACTCTCTTGCATACAGTTAAAACTCTTCCTCTTGTGGATCCCAAAACCCAGCTCCTCTTTCTGATGCTTCCCCTCTGTTGATAATCCTTAGTGCTTCTTCATCTCTTACTGGCTCCTTTAATTCTGTCCATACCTCTCTGTAAATAGCCCTTTCATCAAATTTTCTTTGCTCAAAGCTTTGAACGTACATCTTCCTGCTAAAGATGACTAATATATCCCTTATCAGTATGGAAATTCTTGTTAGGGATTTAAACGAAGCGGAGACCCACAGCATGGCTTCCTTGGTGACTTGGTGGTAAGGAAGCTGCCTGCCAATGCAGATACATAAGAGACTCAGGTTCTATCCCTGGGTTGGGAAGACATAAGAGACATGAGAGACTCGGGTTCGATCCCTGGGTTGGGAAGATACCCTGGAGTAGAAAATGGCAACCCACTCCAGTATTCTTGCCTGGAGAATCCCATGGATAGAGGAGCCTGGTGGATTACAGTTCATGGGGTCACAAAAGAGTCAGACATGGCTTAGCGAATAAACAACGACAGCAACAGAGACCCACAGCATGTGTATTTCACTACATGCTTCCTGTTGACTTTCTTCTTTCTCCCCACGTGCTCTAGGATGAATGGGCTTTTGCTCTTCCCTTTGTGGTAACTATATCCCTTAGATCATATTCTGAACTTCACTCCACATGGTTTAATCTTCCACCTTGATATTAAAAGATATTAAGGAACTGAGAACATCTTTTTCTCCTTCGAGAATGTCTGCTTTTAAGACTACTACTATGCTAGGTCCCCCAAAACAAAAACAAAATAATAGTTAATTTCAGAATCAAGCCTAACTAATGATGTAATTTTTGTGGTTGGTATTTGCTTTCTTCTTTCTGGTGTTTCATGCATCATGACTTGGAGTTGTCATAAAGAAACAAAATTTACCAGGAAGAAAATAGTAGAATCCATTCACTGGATAGTTTAATATTATATATATTGCCTGGGCCAGAGGCAGAAGATTTCTTAGAAGTCCACTAACCCCATCTCTTGTTTTACAGATATGCTATGCTATGCTATGCTAAGTCACTTATTGGTAAAGAATCTGCCTGCAATGCAGGAGACCTGGAATAGTTCCCTGGGTTGGGAAGGTTCCCTGGAGATGGGAATGGCTACCCACTCCAGTATTCTTGCCTGGGAAATCCCATGGACAGAGGAGCCTGGGGGGCTACAGTCCATGGGGTCGCCGAGTCAGACACGAATGAAATGATGTAACATGCATGCACACAGGGATCATGCACAGACAACAGGTACATAACAAGAAATCAGACAACTCACAGGTCCTTTCCTCTGAGGTCTTATAATATAAAGAAAGAGTCAGGAAGTTAAATCACATGCATTTGTATAACTGAATTACTTTGCTATACAAACACAACATTTGCTGAAACTAACACAACATTGTAAATCAACTATTCTCCAGTATAGAATAAAAATTAAATAAAAAAAAAAAGAAAGTTAAATCAGCATTAACATTGACATAGGGAAAGCACTACCCATTAGAAGGGCAGGGTGCCAAGGATGCCCTGGCAGGGTGAGCGACCCCAGGAGGGGTCAGGAATGGCCTCTGTGGAAGCTGCTGTTTCAAGCAGAAAACTGAAGGGTGAGCAGAGGGAACTGACCTTGGGAATGTGAGTGGAATTGGAAGTTGGGGCACAATAGAAATAAACAGAAGGAAGTGCATGTTCCAGAATTAAAAAAGAAAGCCTTGGTGAAGCAAAAAGAAGGTTCTGTCTACATGACTGGAATAAAGGCTTTAGAGAGAGCATGGTGAGGGAAGGGGCAATTAAGGTGAACAGGGACAGGGGGACAATGCTATGCATGCCACACACTGTGACTCCTGAGCCTTTAGAAACAGAATTTGGGTGATATAATTTAATGCTATTAGTAAGACTGCTACAATTGCACATATTTAATTTTACATATAGTGTCATTTTATATAATTTTAATGTATATTTTTCATGTTATAATTTTATGTATAATACTTAGATGGTCATGTAAAACTGAAAAGAACTTGAAGAAAGCTAATGTAGCAGCATCTGATAAGGTTGGGAAATAATCCTGGTGTGTTTATTAAATTGTGTGGACAGGTTAACTCAAGAACAAAATATCGATGATTAATCTAAAGGCCCACAAAGATGGATCACAAGATTCATGAATGAATGGGAATGAGGGTATAACACTATCATTTCAACACAAACATCCATTGATTCAAATTTTATACATTCCTGAAACAAGTTTACCAGCTTATGTAGAAAAGAGGGGCGTGAATGTACATAAATTCCTATGGTATTGTGTTCAGTTGTTCATTTGATATAGTACTAAGATTGGGACTTCCCTGGTGGTCCAGTGGTTTAAGACCTGAGCTTCCACTGCAGGGAGCATGGGTTCGAATCCTGGTTAGGGAACTAAGATCCCTCGTGCCGTGTGGAGTGGCCAAAAAATAAATACAGAAAATTAAGCAGTACTAGGATTAAGTTTCCACATCTCATGGAAAGGAAAGTTTAATGGAAGAATGTTGATTCCCATCATGCCATGAATTTTTCTAAAATTACAAGGTCTTTAAATGCCCCCATTTGAATCCACGGTCCCATCCTTTGACTTTAACCACAGCACAGCTTTTGGTACCCTTAAGGGAAAAGAGGGTGATAGAAGTGGGAAAGCTAGTATTTCTTCATGTCAGTGAACTTACTATGTACATAAACCTGTTACATTCTCTCAGCAACCTCAGAGAAGTTGAATAACTCAAGAAGTTGATAACTCAAGGTTATCAAGCTAGAAATGGCAAAACTGTGATGTGAGCTCCAGTTGGTCTCATATTAAAGCCCAAATCTTACCATGGTCATTTTCATGCTCTCTGTTCAGTAGCAGAAAAGAGTGAGAATTAACTTTCTTGCTGTATCTCTGAAGTCTAGGGATGTGTCCAGAAGAGCCTAGAAAAGGAAAGAACGGTTGACCTGAATAAATTAAGCTTCTAATTATTGAGCACCTATTAAATGCCAAGATTCATGTTGTGGATTTCATGATGAAAAAGACAGGGTTTGAAACTTCAGGCAGCTAGACAACAAAATTTATATTTAATACAGTCATTCAAGAGGAAAACAATACAGTTCAATGTGATCACTGCCTTAATGGAATGAGTGTCAATTAGATTCAAAGATTTCCAAGAATAATAATCTAGATGTACACAGGCAAAAGAAATCTCTATCAAGGAAGTTCATACTGTGAACAGATGTTTGGGATGATCAATTGAGAGTTCAGAACCCTTTGTGGACTGAGGATCTAATGTACATTGTGGTAACTATAGTAACTATGGAAGGTGATGAATTGTGTCAATTAATTCGACTGTGGTAACAATGTCCCAAATCATCTCATTGTACTTGCTAAATATACACAATTTTGTTTGTCAATTTAATCTCAATAAACCTGAAGGGGAAAAAAACACTTTGGAAAAAGTAGGAATGGAAACCTCTCATCACCTCGAATGCTGTTTATATGTCTGTAATTATTCCCGTCAACTATGCTGTGTGGGCTTCCCTGATGGCTCATCTGGTGAAGAATCTGCCTGCAATGCAAGAGACAGAGGAGATGTGTGTTTGATCGCTGGGTGGGGAAGATCCCCTGGAGGAGGGCATGGCAACCCACTCCAGTATTCTTGGCTAGAGAATCCCATGGACAGAGGAGCCTGGCGGGCTACAGTCCATAGGGTGGCAAAGAGTCAGCCACAACTGAGCAATTCTGCACACACATACATGCTCTGTGTATGAGTGAAATCCTGTACCCTGGACCTCATCATATAGGTAAGTCCCTTGGAAGAACCAAGCTGGTATGACTTCAATTCTAGGGTTGGCCTCTCATGAAAGTAGGAGAGGCCCACCATTCTCTAGAAGACAATTTCCCACCACGAGTCCTAGGAAATGAAAATGAAGAAGCTGGCTTAAATAACATTATAAAATGTCAAGTTCAGAAATAAGAAACTTTTTTCTGGCATTTATTTGCCCAACTACTAGTTATTAAGTGCTTCATCTGTGCCACGCATTGTTCTGGGTTCTGCTAAAAGTGTGATGAATAAGTTAGATATGGTCCCTCCCCATAGATGATTCACAAAATAAAATATTTGGTTAATAAGAAGATATACTGTACAAAAAAAAAGACTCTGCCCCTAGATATGTGCTGAGTTTGTATAGGTCCTTATCTGGTTTGGGATGAGTCATTCTCGAAATCAGTAGTGATAGAAATCATCTTTATGTTGGGGTGATTTTAATTTTTTGCCCTATTCAGATCTATTTTTCACTCTTTTGTAAATTTATTTTTATTGTAGTATAGTTGATTTACAATGTTGTAAATTGTTTACAATGGTTAATTTTAACAATGCTGTAAATAATTTACAATTGTTCATTGTAATTTATAATTGTTCAACTTACATTGTTTACAATTGTTAATTCCTGTTATACAGCAAAGTCATTTGGTCATATATATCAGATCAGATCAGATCAGTCGCTCTGTCGTGTCCGACTCTTTGCGACCCCATGAATCGCAGCATGCCAGGCCTATATATATATATATATATATATATATATATACCCATTCATTTTTTAATATTCTTTGCCTTTAAGGTTTGTCATAGGATATTTTTTAATTGGAATGTAATTGCTTTACAGTGTTGTGTTCGTTTCTGCTGTACAACAACATCAATCAGCTATAAGTATACATATATCCCCTTCCTCTAGAGCCTCCCTCCCACGCCCCCAACTCCATCCCTCTAGACCATCACAGAGCACCATGCTGAGCTTCCTTGACATGTAAACACTACCATGCATAAAATAGATAGGTAGTGGGAAGCTGCTGTATTCTTCATCCTTTATAACCATCCTGTTTGCCTTGTGAAATTGACTGGTATGGACCCCAGTGAAGAGCATGGGCTTTGGCTTCTGCTTCACTAAGCCAATGGGACCCCTGTCCCCAGGAAACTGTGGGAAAGGGGACCCTCATGATGCCTTGACCCTCAACATATGGCCATGTACCACTCCTCTCAAGGTGAACTTCTCTATGTGACTTCCCTGAAGTCCAATATCTGCTCCCTCCTCTCCATTATGCCTCAGAGGTTATATCTCAGCCACTATTTACCACCTGCAGATTACTGCATGATTCCATGGGTTTCCCGTCTATCCACTTGCATCATTACAAAAAGTTCTTTGTAAATGACTCATCCTTAAATTATTCTCATTTGAGTGGGTGTTCTATTCCCTGCTGGGACCCTGACTAACACCTTTGTTGTATCCAAGTTTCTATTCTTTATTTACTTATTTTGCTTACATCGATTGATACCACACCCTCAGCCTGGTATAGAGGATGACACACACAGACAATAGAATACCTGCCTAAAACAAGCGCTCACACATACTCTTAGTAGGAACTTTATTAATCTGTCAAAATTTAAGATGCACTGATCCAAGAAATGCCATGTAAGGAATTTATCCTCTCCATTACAGCAGTATTTGCAACAACAAGATACAGAAATCACTAGTTAGCTATATTATGGTACATTCAAACAATAGAATGACTTGCAAATATTAAAAAGAATGCAAAGATCTATATATAATAATATTGAAATGTCTCCAAGAAATGTTAAGAGAGAAATCAAAGTACTCTATAGTATTTTATATTTCTATTTGGGTAAAATACACAATATAGTGTATCTGCTACATGAGTGGGTCTACACATAAAATTCGGTTTTGTATTTTTTTGGACTTATACAAAAAGAAATTTTGAAAGGGATATGAAGAGATAGGAAAACAAGACTGTTACTTCATATTCGTTTAGCTTTCTGTATCTTTTATTTAAGAAAAAAACAAGGGCTTGAATTAATTTTTTTTAAGTAACGTAAAAAAAATAGAGATGTAATTTCAACCCGCTGTTTTGCTTCGCTTAATGGAGGAGTTCCGAAATAGTAGTCAGAGGAAATAAAATGACTCCCTAAAACAAATTTACAAGAAACAACATCAGTACATTAAACAATATCACTTGTGAAATATGAAATGGCAACATTTTACTCCGCTTATTTCACATGAAAATCTATTGAAACTGACTTCAAAGGCTGAACCACATGTCCTTGACAGCCACCAAGGGCCTTTTAACATAACCTCTGCCTGGTTCCTCTCTTATTATTTTTGCAATACAATTATAACTGAAAGTCCCCAAACCTTGTAATTGTCAACTAACTTTTGGAAAATGTGAATGGTTGACCATAGATTTAATGGGAAGGCCCCTCCTACACTCTCTGAACTTTGTGGTGGTCTTTGGGTACAAAATGACCCAGCTGCAGCAATCCTCAAAGATGAGCCAAAGGAGAAAATAATTGTCTTTTCAAAAAGGGTTTCTCTCTGGACATCAAAGATCTCAGAGAAGGAATCTGTATAATATTATTTCCTTTTCCCAGAATTTATTGGCATCTATCCAAGAGTTTTCACTGAAAATTAACATCCTCCTGGATACAGATAGGTTTGATATCTGAGCTCAGCTGGGTCACCCCATTTTTGTGTGAAGTACAATAATATTTTGTCCATGCCTCGGGCACTCTTATTAATCCAGCACAGTTTCATATCTCTTCTTCCTGTTTCTGCTTTTCAAAAATAATCACAACAAACTAGAGATAGCAGATATTCCTGAAAGTACAAAATAATAGCTAATGCACATACAAAGCCATTGTGAGCTTTAATTTCATTCTAGGAGAATACAGATCATGAGCATTATAATTTCTGATAGATACTTCCATGCACGCAAGCACATTACTTTAATTATTTTCCATTCTGCTTGCTTATTGACACTATCTGCTGTGATTGTTACTCATGTGTGCTGTAAAGAGGCTAAATAAACAAGGTTAAAGAAAATATTTTGTAGGATATCTTGCCCAATGAACAGGGAATTATATATTATTAGTATTCTGCTAACTCAATCCCGTGGATGGAGGAGCCTGGTAGGCTGTAGTCCATGGGGTCGCTAAGAGTCGGACACGACTGAGCAACTTCCTTTTCACTTTACACTTTCATACATTGGAGAAGGAAATGGCAACCCACTCCAGTGTTCTTGCCTGGAGAATCCCAGGGGCAGGGGAGCCTGGTAGGCTTCTGTCTATGGGGTCGCACAGAGTCGGACACGACTGAAGCAACTTAGCAGCAGTAGCAGCAGCAACTCTGTGAGAGTTGGACTGTTAAGAAAGCTGAGCACCGAAGAATTGATGCTTTTGAACTGTGGTGTTGGAGAAGACTCTTGAGAGTCCCTTGGACTGCAAGGAGATCCAACCAGTCCATTCTAAAGGAGATCAGTCCTGGGTGTTCATTGATAGGACTGATGTTGAAGCTGAAACTCCAGTACTTTGGCCACCTGATGCGAAGAGCTGACTCATTTGAAAAGACCCTGATGCTGGGAAAGATTGAGGGGAGGAGGAGAAGAGGACAACAGAGGATGAGATGGTTGGATGGCATCAATGACTCAATGGACATGGGTTTGGGTAGACTCCGGCAGTTGGTGATGGACAGGGAGGCCTGGCGTGCTGTGGTTCATGGGATCACAAAGAGTTGGACACGACTGAGCAACTGAACTGAACTGAACTCAAAATACTAGTCTTTGCTATTTTTGAATAATGCAGTTAGTTCTCATCTGTTAAATTATAGGCACGCACTGGACTAAGTACATTACATGTATTATTGCCTTTCAACTTCATGATAATCTTTGAAACAAAGATTTCGATTCCTATTTTACAAATGAGAAGTGGAAGTTCAGGAATATTATCTGGGATTGACATAACTAATAAATGGCAGAGCCAGTGCTTGTTTTCAATGTACATGTCTTTTCTTCTAAAACCCAAGAGTAGGATTAACTTTTTTTTTGCATGCTCAGTCACTCAATTGTGTCCAATTCTTTGCAATCCCATGGACTGTAGCTTGCCAGACTCCTCTGTCCATGGAATTTTCCAGGCAAGAGTACTAGAGTCAGTTGCCATTTCCTACTCCAGCGGATCTTCCTAACCCAATGATCCAACAGGCAATTCTTGCATCTCCTGCCTTGACAGGCAGATTCTTTACCACTGCGCCGCCTGGGAAGCCCTAACTTTGTAGTTAGCACTTAGTACTACTGTAGTTTAGAAGGACTTTCCTGCTACCAAAATGAATCAGCAGTTCATATCCCAAAGTTAAAAAACCAAAGTTAGAAACTTCTGATATTTCTACTCACCTACTTTTCTGCCCCTATCTGTGGTTTGAAAAAGACCCTTCTATGGGTTTTCCTGGAAATATTCAGACTCTCCAAACCTCTACTTAGAGGGGTTTTTATTGTCCCATATTTGGGCAACAGAACTACAAAGAAAGAGAGATGACAAAATTTAAGCAAATGCATCACAAAAAGTCCCTTTCTGGAGACTCACAGACTTAGAAAATGAACTTATGGTTGCCGAGGTGGGGGGTGGGGGGTGGGGAGGGACAGTCAGGGAGTTTGGGCTTGACATGTACACACTGCTATATTTAAAATGGATAACCAACAAGGACCTACTGTAGAGCACAGGGAACTCTGCTCAGTGTTATGTGGCAGCCTGGATGGGAGGGCAGTCTGGGGGAGAATGGATACTTGTATATGTACGACTGAGTCCCTTCACTGTTCCCCTGAAACTATCACAACATTGTTAGTCAGCTCTACCTCAATATAAAATAAAGATTAAAAAAAAGATGATATTAGTAGTTGGACAGAGCATAAAAGACAAGGAGATACTGAGTACACCTTTCTCTCTCAGTTAGTACAAAATAATGAATAAAAATATCTTTCTGTGTAATATATTTCAATACAAGATATGATCAGAATAAAATATTGAAATATATTTAAAAAATCCCTTTCTGAATTGTTTTAAAACACAGACCATGGAAGAGAAGACCTTTGTTTACAAGAGAATGAGATTTTCCTTTTCCAGAGAAATTCCTCTCACTACTTTGCCTATAAACAAAGGGCAATAATCTAATGTCTCAGGCTGAGTACAAAACCACAGCCACGGGAATCTTGGAAAGGGCTTTTAATATATGCAAGGATTAAACTAATGGCCACACTGATTAGGCAATGCCATGTGTTCCTTTTGGTGACGTGCCTACCCTCTGGGTAGATTGTGTGGATCAGTTACCATATCCCTTTGAGCTCAGAGTCACTCTCAGGATGAATACTCCATTATACAATCCAAACCACAGAACACAAAGCTTGAAGGGGCTACAGAGGTCTTTAATTTCAACTTTTCCAATTTCTCCCTGCCCTAGCAACCCATCCCTCAACTCATGTTTTACAGACGAAGGGTGGCATGACTACTGCCTTGCCAATAAATAGCTAAATTAGGACTCTAAACCAAATCTCTGAATTCCTGACCCTCTGCTCATCCCACAACACGAGAGGACTTCATTTTGAATCCTGGCTAGCATCTTAACAGTGGGCGAGCAAACTCTCTAAATCTCAAATTTCCCCATCTGTAAAGTGGGAACAATGGTATACTTGTCTTATAGGCTTGTTCTGTGACGACTGTGAAGAGGTTAATGCTGTGCTTGATACATGTTAAGTGCCAAGTTAATATGTCATCATCATCATCATCATCATTAATATAATGTTCTCAAGTCAAAGTCTATTCTCTAAGATGTGATACACATATAGGTTTTAAAATTACATTTACCCTCTGAATGCTCAATTGTCGTTGTAAGTTGAATTAAGGTCAAGTATAACATAATATGGGCTTCCCAGGTGGCTCAGTGGGTAAAGAATCCACCTGCAATGAAGAAGATGAAGGTTTTCTCCCTGGGTCGAACCCCTGGAGGAGAGCATGGCAGGCCACTCTAGTATTTTTACTCTTGGAGGATCCCATGGACAAAGGAGTCTGGTGGACTATAGTCCAAGGTATTGCAAAGAGTCAGACTGAGGTGACTGAGCATGCATGCACATAATGTAACATATATGAAATACATAATTTTTCTTCCTGTTTACTCTTCTTTTGGATTAACTTCTAACTGATCAAGGAGAAAAGGTCTGCAGTAAGACACATGAGAATGGGAAGTCCCTCTGTAAATGGTTTTGCTCTCATCTACTTAACCATCTCCTTCAACTGCATGTCCCATGACAGTCATCAGCATCACTATTCACTAATTGATATGCTATGTCAGAAATATGGTGATCGTTTCCTTTTTAAATTAATTTTAATTGGTATACAGTTGATGTATAATGTTGCATGATCTTCTTCAACTACTACTTTTCTACATTTTCATCCAACACTTCAAGCTAATCAGTGACTTAGTCCTGTAAGTCTTATTACTCTTATCCGTACATAATTTACCCTATCGCTCCAGCTTCATCGTAATGACATAAATGTTGACCCTCATCATTTATCATTTGAATTATTTAAGAATCTCCTATTGCTCCCCACTCCCCATTTTCCATGCTACAGCCAGAGGTATCACTCTAAAACAAAACAAAACAAAGATCATGTTTCTGTTTTGTCAAAAAACATTCATGGACCCCAAATGTCCACAGAATAAAGCCTAAACTCTTCCACAAGACATATAAGACAAAAAGCCCTCTTCAACTTCAATTCCCAACTATTTTGACCTCAAATGCTGAAATACTTGTAGTTTCCCAAACATGCCAAGATTTCTGGCCTTTCTTCTAATCATGCTCTTCTCATGACACTATCTAGTTTGATGATTAACTTCTTTTTACCATTCAAAACTCATTTCAGGTTATTCCTCCCTGAAGGCAGCTTCCTCTGTATTTGACAGACCTCACTCCCCAGGTCTCATTGCTGTGAATTTCATATGCCTCTATTATTATACTGTTTTGGAATTTTTTACTTGTCTTGCTCCTCCACTAATTGGAAATTTCCTGGCTAGAGGGTGTTTTCTTCTTATTGGTACCTTCATGTCTATCCTAATATCTGGCAGAGAGTAAGCACTCAATTGATTAGTTTTCATCAGTAAGAATCTCCTAGATCCTTGTGATTGATAATCAGTTATTTCTACATGATATTGCATTTGGTTTACATATTTTAGAGATGGAACGCTGGATGAAGCTCCATGTACCATTGGCTGTGGAGTGACTTCTCACAACCATAAAACAGGGTGTGCACAACCACAACTCCAGAGACCTTTAATCTGGTCTGGAATATGATGCAACACTGGCACCACCCTCTGTCTTTCTTTCCAAAGAATACACTGGACCTTTAAATATGGTTTCCATCTGTGATGATTAGAACCCAACATGATGCGATGCTCTCTCACAACTTCCATCCTTCCATCCCAGAGTCATCAGTGGAATTTTGAAATCTTCATATAAAATACAGGATGAATAATTATAAATACTTTTATACACAATAACTCAGAGTTGTGCATGAGTGGTAGGGTAGTCATTGTATTTAATATGAAGCACGGTCAATTTCACAGGCATGCCTTCACATGTTCAGAGTTTTCTGGCAATGTATTGATGTAAAGGACTGCATTTTCTCAAAAATTTCAAAACAATTATATAATAAGTACTGCTTATATTTATTCTAGGCTCATTACACATATTGACTTATTTGATTCTCCCAATAACCCCAGTGAAGGAACTACTATTATTATGTCTATCTTAGTGATAGAAATTGATGCTCAGAGATTTGTCTTTACTTTTTATTGTTTGTACCTAGTATTATTAGCATTCAAATAATTTTTGAATGAATGAATGAATACCATACTACCAATAATTAGTTACTGTGATTTTTATTCCTGTCATCAGGAAAAAATAATGTTTATCTACCTAAGATGACAAGACCACATATGAATTGACCTTTGAAATGACTTTCACTTTCTCAAAAAGAAGATTGTGGAGCATTCTCATTTTAAAATAGAGATAACAACTCCTTAAGTTTCTGTGTCATACACTTAACATTTCACTTTTTCCAAAAGTCTGTCCTTTACACTACTGTGAAATTTCAGTATGATATATGATACATATCAAACTTTTGCCTTAGCCATGTATCCAGCAGTTATTCATTTAATGTGCCAGACACTCTCCTAGATGTCATGGAAACCAAGATGTATAAGACAAGCTCCTTCTCTTGAGGGGCTTATAATTAAATGGAGGAAACATGTAGATAACCACATTAATACTCATATCTATTAATACTGTGTACATACTTAGTGTATTTTGTACACATTTTCTTATTTAATCTTGACAAGGAACTTCCAGGGTAAGCCAAGGAAATCAGGGGTATAATTGGTCCAAGATCACTTCATAATAAGGGTTGAATTAGGATTTAAACCTAGGACTGTCCAATCTCAGGGCTCATCATATGCCACTATGGACAGTAATGTTAAATACTTTAATCCAGAGACTGATGGAGAAGGCAGGATAACATAGAGGAGAGAGAAAGTAATTTTTCCACTGACAGAAAAGAAGATCTGTGTGTTTTTCTGCACTCATGTGTATGAGGCAGAGACAGCTTCCTAGAAAAGATTTTAGCTGTGGAGAGAAGTTAACTCACAAAGCAATTGGTTAAAGTCCCAGAGTTAAAAGTAATTAGCACAATATTGTAAATCAACTATACTTCAATAAAATTAATTAGCTCTTGCTGGGAAATGAGTTACATATAGTTAGTGTTAGTCACTCAGTTGTGTCCAACAACTCTTTTCAACCCTATGGACTGTAGGCCACCAGGCTCCTGAAATTCTCCAGGCAATAATACTAGAGTGGGTTGCCAGGCCCTTCTCCAGGGGAGCTTCCTGACCCTAGGATAGAAGCCAGGTCTCCTGCATTGCAAGCAGATTCTTTACCGTCTGAGCCACCAGGGAAGCCAGAGCTACACATAACGGAGTGGCAATAGAAAATGCGATTGTCTAAGAAACTTCTACTTCATCTTATGGGAAATGGGATTTTATGATAATTCAAATGGGATTTTAGGATAATTCAAATAATTGTATTTGAATTTGTATAAAAGATCATTATCTATCCCTAGAGGATTGTTTAAGAAGGAGAAAGATTGAGAGTAAAGATATCGGTCTAGACAATAGCAAATAAGGATCTAAACTAGGGAAGGAACATTGTTGAGGCTGGAGAACACATCACTAGTAGGATATTTAAAACAAAGAATCAATAGAATTCATGGATTGAATGTGGGCACACTTACAGTCTGGCAATCTATTGAATTTAGTCCTGTAGCACATTTATTTCTTTAGCTGTTTTGAGTGGCTATTGAATTTTAAACAATACCTGATTTTACCAGGCACTTACTATGTGCCAGATATAATTTTAAACCATCACAAAAACATGTGGTAGGTACTATCATTATTCCCATTATAGCTATAGAAAGTAAGACATAGAAAATTTAAATAACTTCCCTAAGGATATAGAGCTACTGTAATGCAAACTGTGAGGCTATGCCAAGACTTCCTGTTCCCTTTAGGAACAGAGCACATGGCTATAATGGCTGGCAGTATTGCTACTGAACAGCCCTCAGCTCCCAGTCCCATTCTAAGAAAGCCACATGGCCCAAAGCCATAATATCGTCCCCAGGGGAAGTCTAGGCGTCCCTGCTGGCTCAGATGGTAAAGAATCTGCCTGCAATTTGGGAGACATGGGTTTGATCCCTGGGTTGGGAAGATCCCCTGGAAGAGGGCATGGCAACCCACTCCAGTATTCTTGCCTGGAGAATCCCCACAGACAGAAGAGCCTGGCAGAGGTCCCAAAGAGTTGAATACAACTGAGCAACTAAGCACAGCACACAGCACAGGGGAAGCCTGCAACCAATAATTGGTAGAAACAGGGTTACAAAGCCTCTCCCAAGTTTGACAAAGTTCTGAAAGCCCATCCCATTCAGTTCAGTTCAGTCGCTCAGTCCTGTCTGACTCTTTGTGACCCCATGGACTATAGCATGCCAGGCTTCCCTGTCCATCACCAACTCCAGGAGCTTGCTCAAACTCATGTCGGTGATGTCATCCAACCATCTGATCCTCTATTGGCCCCTTCTCCTCCCACCTTCAAACTTTCTCAGCATCAGGGTCTTTTCCAATGAGTCAGTTCTTTGCATCAGGTGGCCAAAGCATTGGAGCTTCAGCTTCAGCATCAGTTCTTCCAATGAATATTCCGGATTGATTTCCTTTAGGATTGACTGGTTTGATTCTCCTTGAGAGATCAAGGGACTTTCAAGAGTCTTCTCCAACACCACAGTTCAAAAGTATCAGTTCTTTGGTGCTCAGCTTTCTTTATGGTCCAACTCTCACATCCATACATGACTACTGGAAAAAACATAGCTTTGACTAGACCAACCTTTGTAGGCAAAGTAATGCCTCTGCATTTTAATATGCTGTCTAGGTTTGTCATAGTTTTTCTTCCAAGGAGCAAGTGTCTTTTAATTTCAGACTGCAGTCACCATCTGCAGTGATTTTGGAGCCCAAGAAAATAAAGTCTCTCACTGTTTCCATTGTTTCCCCATCTATTTGCTGTGAAGTGATGGGGCTGGATGCCATGATCTTAGTTTTTTGAATGTTGAGTTTTAAGCCAGATTTTTCACTCTCCTCTTTCACTTTCATCAAGAGGCTCTTTTTAGTTCCTCTTCACTTTATTCCATAAGGGTATGGTCATCTGCATATCTGAAGTTATTGATATTTCTCCCAGTAATCTTGATTCCAGCTTGTGCTTCATCCAGCTTGATATTTCGCGTGACGTACTCTGCAAATAAGTTAAATAAGCAAGATGACAACATACATCCTTGGCATACTCCTTTCCCAATTTGGAACCAGTCTGTTGTTTCATGTCCCATTCTAACTGTTGCTTCTTGACTTGCATGGAGATTTCTCAGGGGGCAGGTAAGGTGGTCTTGTATTGTCATCTCTTGAAGAATTTTTCATAGTTTGTTGTGATCCACAAAGTCAAAGACTTTGGTATAGTCAATAAAGCAGAAGCAGATGTTTTTTCTGGAACTTTCTTGCTTTTTCTATGATCCAACAGATGTTGGCAACTTGATCTCTGTTTCTTCTGTAAATTTCTTTTCTAAATCCAACTTTAACATCTGGAAGTTCTCAGTTCATGTACTGTTGAAGCCTCACTTGGAGAATTTTGAGCATTACTTTGCTAGCTGATATGAGATCAGCTTCAGGCAACTCCACGAGTCTAGTTTGATAGGAGTCTACAGCTCTACTTTTCTTTTTGTCCGATGTTGCTTCCCTCCTTAACACCCACAGCTTTGATCTCAAGAGCACTCCTTAATAAACATCCTACACTGATCTTCATCTCAGAGTATCCTCTCAGGACTCTCTTCTAAACAGCCACCAAATGACAGGGATAGCACTGCAATTCAATTGGATTGGTTGTATTAGCCATGGTTTAAAACACTTTTCTATGTACCTCTGCAAAATCAAAGATCACAGGGCAATGTCCAGGACTGCAAAAAATGATTAATAAATGAGCACATAAATGAACACATTCTACTTTTTGTATTACTTCATGATGCAGAAAAGTCATTCAATAAAATTATTCTTGAAAAGAATAGAATTGAGAATATGCTGAACTATGTATTGTCAAAATCAAGAGAGGAGACTATTCCTCTAGTTGACTAGAAATAGGAACTAGTCAACTACATCAAGCACTAAGGAAAGACTAAATGGAATAAGGACTGATAAGTGTCCACTGACTCTGGCAATGGGATAGTTTGAGCAATCCAAGTGAAGTTTGTTGACATGATGTAAGCATGAACTATACTACTGTGTTATGGAAAGAACAGGATGATGAGAGAATGAACTGGAAGAACATAAGGTTGAGGAGTTATTGTAAACTATGCTCTCAAGGAGATTGGCTTTCAAGGGAGCCAGGATGGAGACTTGGTGTTTTCTAACATTGTTCATCTGTGAGGGTGAACTGAGTCTATGTCTGCTGTGTAAGCACAGGGATCCTGGAGTAATATCATTTGTAATAAGGTGGCACAGTGGTAAGGAATCTGCCTGCCAATGCAGGAGACGGAGGAGACATGGGTTCAATCCCTGGGTTGGGAAGATCCCCAGGAGTAGAAAATAGACAACTCACTCCAGTACTCTTGCTTGGAAAACCCCATGGACAGAGTAGCCTGGCGGGCTACAGTCCATAGGGTCGCAAAGAGTAGGACACGACTTAGCGACGGAACAGCAACAACAATGAATCTTAAGCAAACATCTGAGGTTCTATGAACAGTCATTCACATCACATCTTCTTTCTCAAGAACTGGAGGTTCCCAAAACTGAATCCTCAAATCCCACACTGTGATGTGGTCAAGCCGTGTGGTTGGTCACTTTGTGCCTGGTGCCCGTATTTGTCGATTTTTTGGAAGCCAAGTTTCAGGTAAGAAGTTCCTGACCTAAGGCCACAGGGGTGGGTGGCCTGGGGAAATAACCACAGAAAGTAGTTCCCACGAACCCACAGAGCACAGAAACCATGTTTGAAGTGCTGATGTTTGTGCTCATTTATTCCAGGCAGCGTGCAGTACCAAGCATTATGTAATAGAGGCAATAGCAGCTAAAACTTTAAAAAATAATCTCTGTGGTAAATTTGAAAACAAAATGCTGAAGCCTGGAACATTTCAGATTTTCCACTCAGTGGATTGAATTGCCAGATACTTCGGTATCACTTTCTCTCCATTTAGCTCTGGAAAGCAAAGATCAAATGCATGACCTCCCAATTTCCATGTTCTGGAAGGAATAGACACTGAAGCTGTGAAATGGAAACCAAGCTCTGAGACATGGTACTATGTAGATGCAAATATATGCTATTGAAGTTGTATGGATATCTTACAGAAAGTGGGATATTTTCTGTTAGTTATGATAATGCATGTAACTCCCAGCTTACTGAAACTCACTGTAACTGGGTTGAGAGATTATGTGTCAATGGTTTTGCCCAGATCTCTTGTGGCTTAAAATAAAAGAGTAGTGTGAGAAGTCTTAATTGATAAATTCTAAAATTCTCCCTCAATTTCCCTTTTAGACCATTTTAGCAGGTATAACTTTTAATCTCCAAACCTCTTAGCAAGAAATTTAATATTATTCTCTTTCAGTAAATCAGATGGCTTGTTCTCATCCTCCATCTTTCTGAAAAAAGTAAGAAAATGTAACCAGGCTTCAGTATGACACCTCCTCCTCAGTGTAATACAAGAATAATACAAGAACAGTGGCAGTCTCATGCCATCTAGGACATTCAGTTACCGACACTTTGCCCACTACCCTTACAACCAGGTGACTGTACAACGTTATAGATGTGTGTGTATGCACATTGTGTGTGTGTGTGTGTGCGTGTGTTTGTGTGTTGGAAGAGGAGGTGATTCTCCCCTAAGGGTTGAGCCTTAACAATCAGTGACCAGCATCCCAATCTATGTAGCCATTCCCATTTGTGGTCACTCATATAATCTAGGTCTTACAAAGGGTCCCCCTATTAAAGAAAACAAGTAAAACGCCATCTCCCCCAATTTCAAAAAGTGAAAGTGAAAGTTGCTAAGTCGTGTCTGACTCTGGGACCCCATGAACTGTAGCCCACCAGGTGGCCATGGAATTCTCCAGGCAAGAATACTGGAGTGGGCTGCCACTTCCTTCTCCAGGGGATCTTCCCAACTCATGGATTGAACCCTGGTCTCTCGCATTGCATGCAGATTCTTTACTGTCTGAGCCACCAGGGAAGCCCAATTTCTGGGGAAGCTTTAAAAATAATTTTAAAATGTTTTTTTCCTAATTTATTCCACTTCTATCTTTTCCAATTCCTGAAGCCTTTCTTCATAAAAGGTGAGACTCAAGGTCCCAAAGGATATTCTAAGAATGGGTGAGAAATAACTGGTTGGTAATCATCAACTCTGTCTTTTGTCAAAAGCTAATAATACAGGCCCCTACCCAACCAGAGGCATGGAAACACAAAGTTTAAAACACTTTCTTGAAATGGAAGCTCAAAAGAGTCACAGTTTTTTCTCATAGCAGCACAAATTTAATGTCTGAACTGTGCTATACACTCTTCACCTCCAAACCCTTATCATATTGGCATGTTTCTGACAAATGAGACTTCCCAGAAGGAATATGCATCCGTGTGAGGTTTTGACCTTCAGTGTCTGGCTCTGGATGAAAGCAGCTGGGAGTACACGACTGTCACATTCTCTCTTAAAACGAAAGCAGCAACAAAAATCCCACTCCTGCCTCTCAAATAGCTATTCCTCCAACTTCAAATGAATGTCTGTAACTGCAGCTTTCACCAAATGTCTTGACATCAAATTACTTGACTGAAAGATAAATACAGAATGGGATGTTGCTTTTGCTGAAAGATATAATGATTGAGATATACATTCTAACAGAAACATCATTGCTTTGTTTCACTAAATGTTATCCATTCTTTCCACACAACTAAAATTTAAAACCAGAATATTATCCAATTTTCATAGCAGTCACAAAGAGAGAACTAAGCTGAATAGTAAAATATGTAGAAACTGGGGGTTTTAAATCTGGAATATATAATCCCAGTTTTATTTCTGTTCATTAAATTCTATCCCACCATTCTACTTCTATAACTCGATCACTTGTTTCCTCCCATTTAAAAAATACTCTTTTCCCAGCTGTCTGCTTGTCTCTGAAGTGTTCCTCCAAAATACCACCCTCAAGAATATCTGGTCAGGAAGATCATCCATTTATTTATTCTCCAAATGGGATACATAAATGAAACAAATAGACATAAATCCTTGCATTCTTGGAATTGATAATGGGGGAAATGGATGGAAGACAGGCAATAAATAATAAACAGAATAAACAAGTAAAATATATGGCATACCACATGGTGATAAATGCTGCAGAAAAACATATAGCAGGATCAGCAGTACTAAGAAGCAGGAAGCGGGTGTGCAGTTTGTGATTTTAAATAGATAGGGTAGTTGGATGGACTTTCTTGAGACAACAATATTTAGGCAAAGGTTTGAAGCAGGTGCTAGTGCAAGGTGGGTGTCTGGGGGAAGAGCGTAGAGGAAAGCAGTTGCCTGAAGCAGAGCAGATGGCCAGTGCAAAGATCCTCAAGCAGGAAGTGCCTAACGAACAGGAGGAAGATCAAGGAATCCAGAGCTAACAAGGGAAAACTAATAGGGGATAATGTCACAGAGACAGAAGTTGGGTACGGAGGGCCTCCTGACAATTTCAGGATTTTGGCATTTACTCAGTGAGATGTAAATCACTGGAGTGCTGTTCTGAGATGTAAACCATCGGAGTGCTGTTTGTTTTTTTTTCTTTAGCCCTAGTCAATCACTGACTTGCATTACGCCTCTACTCATGTACTTTTTAAAAATATATATTTATTTTTAATTGAAGGATAATTGCTTTACAATACATTAGAGGGTTTTTAACAAAAGAATGTCATGATCCTTCTTGCTTTTTGGAAACATGACTCTGACTGCTGAGTTGGGAACAGACTGAGAAGGAAGCCACAGTGAGAAGGACTGGTTAGGAGGCTACTACAATAATCCAGGCAATAGGTGATTATAGCTCACATGAGGGTAGAAGAAGAGGAGGTGGGAAGAAGTTCTCACTTGACCACTTTTTAGATCTATTTTGAAGGAGGAGCCAAAAGAATGTCCTGAGAGATTGGACGTGGGGTGTGAAAAAAATGTCCGCCTTTCCCAATGTCAATACCCTGCGTGAAAGATAAACTCTGCTTTAACTTGCCCACCTCAAGCAGTTTCTTCTTTTTAGTGCTAAAATCTTTTTTTTAATTTAATTAAAAAGATTAAAAATTTGGCAGCACCATGCAGCATGTGAGATCTCAGGTCCCTAACCAGGAATCAAACCTGTGGCCCCTGCATTGGAAAAGCAAAGTCTTAAACACTGGACTGCCAGGGAAGTCCCTGAAATAGTTTATATATAACACTAACACTTCACGTACATTCTTCTATCTTTGCTGTTTCATCCCACACAGACATAGATGGGAAATAAAGTTTAAGGGGTTATAACTGTTTGACTCTAGGAGAGGCCCGTCTGTACGGAAGTCAGACACACAGAGTTTTTTTGTTTTTCATTTGCTCTCCTTAAAAAAAAACTGGCCAGCGATTAAATTTTCAAAGAACAAACAGAACCTGTACTCGGTTCACAATTTATGAGGCTGATCTAATTTATGAAGCTTATCAATTTATGAGGCTGTTGACAATTCCATCACAGTTCTGACAGTTACAGCTTTTATTTTTCTCCAAAACATCAAGATACTCTATTTGGGTGTTGCTGGGACAGAAGTGAGGGGAATCTTGGCATTTGAGCAAGATGATTGTCAGAGGAAGCAATAGTAACCATGAGATGGTCTTGCCCATTTCTGTCCCAAAGCCAGCTTTAAGGGTAATAATAATCAAGTACAGAGAGTGCTTCTCAGTGGACTGAGCTCTTTCCCATGCATCCACCTATGTAATCCTCCCTGCAACTGGTGGATTATGTGTTGTTGGCGGCATAGTACAGAGAAACATACTGTCTCATAAGATGTATATTGGTTTCCCCAGGTCATATCACTGGTAAATGACAGAGCTAGGTTCAAAACTGGGTTTAGAATTTAACTCTAGTCATGTTTCTACTATGTTGCATTGACAGATCTGGAAAGAGAAAGTAGACCAGAAAAGAACAATGTTATTTCACAATCTTGTTAAGGATGGGTCTTTCCAGGAACATAAGGGGGTGGTGTTCAACAAGCCTGTGGAATCTCTAAGGCCTTGACCTGAGATGCAGACTCACCCAGGACCAAACTCTGCCTATTCCATTTCCTTCCATATGGAAGCCTTCAGCCTCCACCAGCTCCAAAAGGAGTAATTCCTCCAGACCCTATGTTTTGATTGTAGAGGACAGTCATTTCCTGCCCCTAAACTCCTTAGGTGCATCCCAGGTGGTACTAGTGATAAAGATTCTGCCTGCCAATGCAGGAGATGCAAGAGACACAGGATCGATTCCTGGGTCAGGAAGATCCCCTAGAGATGGTAAAGGCAACCCATTCCAGTATTCATGCCTGGGAAATCCCATGGACAGAGGAGCCTGGTGGGCTACAGTCCCTGGGGTTGCAAAGAGTTGGACACAACTGAGTGATTGAGCACACAAACTCCTTAGAGAGTCCCCACCTTAGATATAATTGCTATTGTACTTCATCTGTGGGGACAAATGAGAGAACCTGTTTATGAAGTCTGCGGTGCTGCAAAGCCCTTCATGAAATGTTAAGTTCTGTTGGTATAAATCTGGAAATAATGTGATCCATGTCCCCTTGACAGGATAGAAGAATAAAAAGTCACCATCTGCCTGTCCCCAAAACAATATTAATGGGGCTAACACCATGGATTTAAATTGAGGCAGCTTCTAAAATTGGGGAAATAGAAGAAACAAAGTTCATTCCATCAGAAGTTTATTGATTTTCCAATTAACATTGAAAGTTTGCTTCTAACATTTTTGCTTACTAGCTCAGAAATGAAGTATGACTGTGGATAATAATTGACATGAATTGCTATATTCTGTATATCATCTGCAATGTCAAAATGACTGATAATGAGCAAGTTCTAGTTGTTTAAACACTCTACAACTGAAGTAGCATCATTAGAAAAGACAAAGATTGCACAGCCTGAGATTCTTGTGCATTTTTAATGATTCTAGCTTAAAACAAACCTACCAAAATATCGGTTCCTAGGTGAATTTGATTTAAACATACTCAAAAAGAAGATTATTCTCTTAAGAAGGACTGCTACTGCTGCTACTGCTAAGTCACTTCAGTCGTGTCCAATTCTGTGCGACCCCATAGACGGCAGCCAACCAGGCTCCCCCGCCCCTGGGATTCTCCAGGCAAGAACACTGGAGTGGGTTGCCATTTGCTTCTCCAATGCATGAAAGTGAAAAGTGAAAGTGAAGTCACTCAGTCGTGTCCAACTCAGCGACCCCACGGACTGCAGCCTACCAGGCTCTTCCATCCATGGGATTTTCCAGGCACGAGTACTGGAGTGGGTTGCTATTGCCTTCTCCAACTAGGTGCTTTTTAAAAAAGAAAACTTAATTAAGTACAGTTTTTTTAACCAATTCAAGATGCTAGCCTTTTAACCTTCAGATCTTTATAGGATGCTTATAATGAAGGGTAAAGCGTCTGCCTGCAATGCAGGAGACCTGGGTTCGATCCCTGGGTCAGGAAGATCCCCTGGAGAAGGAAATGGCAACCTACTCCAGTACTCTTGCCTGGAAAATCCCATGGACAGAGAAGCCTGGTAGACTACAGTCCATGGGAGCACAAAGAGTCAGACATGACTGAGTGACTTCACTTCACTTACAATGAAAAAGTGAAAAGAATGTTCACCGCTATACTGACATCCATGCCCAAGGTAACATTGGTAAATACTGAAATTATTTGCTAACTTTGGAGAAGGAAATGGCAACCCACTCCAATACATTTTGTCTGGAAAATCCCATGGACAGAGGAGCCTGGCAGGTTCCAGTCCATAGGGTCACGAAGAGTTGCGCACGACTGAGCAACTAACACTAACACTATGGGCTAACTTAGCTACTATTTTGTATTGTGACTGCACAGCTTCAGGGTACTAGGTTCCCCCATAACGGAAGAGATACTGTTAAGCTTAACTCTTAATCACAACCTTGGAGTTTAACACCTAGTATTTAACAAGCTCTGGGAGATGGTGAAGGACAAGGAAGCCTGGCACGCATGCTGCAGTCCATAGTGTCGAAAAGAGTCGGACATAACTGAGAGACTAAACAACAATTTAGCAACTTGTACTAGGTATCCGTGTGCATCTCTTAGGTAAACACAGTTACAAAACAAACCTAGAAACCATTATTGGAGTTTTTGAAAAAGTTAAAACCTTCTAAAATGTTTATTTGAGGAGGGAATTTTTAATTCATGTATTCAAAGCACTGAAAACAGTGCCTGGTAAACAGTTGGGTTCTCAATAAATATGTATTGACTGTTGGTTAAATGAATAAATGTTCTTTGTTTTGCACCAACATTTAATCATTTCAGCACATCTGAGTGCTTACCCTGTGCTAAGTAATATGCTAGATCCTAGGAAAGGTAGAACGAAGCATGAGGCAAAAGAACCAGAGACCCAGTTCAGGACTTTAAGTAGCTAGTGACCTAGTGTGCATGCGCAGTTGCTCAGTCGTGTCTGACTCTTTGTGACCCCACGGACTGTAGCTCTCCAGCTCTTCTGTCCATGGGATTCTCCAGGCAAGAATACTAGAATGGGTTGTCATTTCCTACTCCAAGGGATCTTTCCAACCCAGGGATTGAACCCTCATCTCCTGCATAAGCAGGCATCGTCTTTACCTCTAGCGCTATCCAGAAAACCTATAGAGTAGGATAAAAGGACATAAAGCAGCCAGACTATCAACCAGTGCTGTGTAATCATAGAACGGAAGGCTACTGCTGTCGCAGGAGGTCAGACAAGACTTCCAAGAGGATAGAATACTTGATTTCTGTATTGTAAGAGAGACACAGTAAGGAATGAATGAAACCTCACAGATCAATGATAACTCAGTTGCCTTTACTCTTTCTTTCTCCCCCCACCTTTCCCCGCCCCCCGCCCAAGGTCAATTCTTACCACTTTTTAAGAAGTCAGATAGCATGGTACTGAAATTTTAACTGGGTTGCTTAGCTTTATTAACAGTTTGCTTCTTGGGTTAAGCCTTCAAATGAACGTTAAGTGTTCAGTGCCAAGCACTGCCCGTGCCCAGTGTCGGGCGCTTGTCAGTGTAGGAGGCAGCACCATGCCTGCCCTAGAGGATCCCCCTCCTGTGTGTCATCTGTGTGTCCTCAGGTTGGAAAGACCTCCCCTCCCGCAGGAAAAAACTTTGAAGCTGGGACCTGATGAGTGAGAGTAGAAACAAACGGGGCGGCGAGGGAAAAAAAGAAAAAGAAAAGAAAAAACCAGGAGGGGGTGGAAAGTAGGGAAAGACCTTCCAGGAAGAGGGAGGAGCCTGTATGATGCCACCCATTCCCATAGGCTCCGAGGACCAATTTCTTGGGAGTCCTTAAAATGAATGGCTTCAGGAGCAAATGGAAAACAGGCTTTCCTGTCACTCCTCTCTCACCTGACCGTCTCCCGGGGGCCCTGGCACTGCGCTGACAGGCTGTCCAGACGGGCAACAGGGAACCCACTTTCCTTTTTCCGGCATTCTCCTCCCACTGACCCGGAAGTCACAAGCCGCAGGTTTCTTGGAACTGCGAATACTGTTTGAACTCCAGCTAAAACTGGAGATGTGTTTTGAGTCACATTATGCAAGCATATTTATACCATCTGTTTATGACCCTGACAGGTGGACACTATGATTCATTACTCATACTGCATGCTAAACATAGACTCTTGGAAAATCCTGAGCCCTGGAGAGTCACAGGGTACCGGTCAGTGTGCCCAAGGAGAAGGGAGTGGGAATCTTTTCTTAGGATTTTATAGTCTGTCAAATAAAATCCTTATCATGATGAAAATGTTTTTGAAAGTATTTTATACAGTGGATTAGGTAGATAAGGATGGAGGAAACAGAGTCACAAAATATATACTATTTTGACCGATTATGGAAGATATTCCTTTTCTGTGGGTTATGTGTATCTATACACAAGCACACAAATATTAAAGTATCAGAAAATATTTGGTAACTATGGGGTCAGAAACAAGTCATCTCTGTGTCAGAGGTGAGGATTTGGTTCTAAGACAATTACTTCTTTCTCTTCAGTAGAGTTTCTGTCTCACTTGGACTTAGCTCATGCTCTTTATCATCTTATGCAAGTATTTTCTTAGTTGCTTTTGTTGTTGTTTAATTTTTGTTGGACTTTAGTTTCTTTGCAATGTTGTGTTAGTTTCTGCTGTACAGCAAAGTGAATCAGCTATATGTATACATACATCCCCTCTTTTCTGGATTTCCTTCCCATTTAGGTTACCATAGAGCACTGAGTAGGGTTCCCAGTGCTATACAGTAGGTTCTCATTAGTTATCTATTTTATACATAATAGTGTATATATGTTGATCCCAACCTCCCAAGTCATCCCTGCCTTTTCCCTCCTTGATATCCATACATTTGTTCTCTATGTGCATGTCTCTATTTCTGCTTTGCAAATAAGTTCACCATTTATTATTATTATTTTAAATCATATTAGGACCCTTTTGACCACAACACACAGAGACCTAAATATGAAGCCACAAGATATATCCATCCTTTTGTTTTTAGGGACTATTCCCCCTACCTATAAATTAGGAAATCTACCATCACAAGCCAAGGCTGGTATCACTCCAGTGCTCTCTGTTTCAGCCAAACAAGCAAACTTTTAACAGCCTCATAAATAACAATAACTTTTAAAGTAGTTTCAATATGCAAGTAGCTCAAAGTCAAGCTATCTGATGGGGACCCTTCCCCTTGGGGAAACAGAAACATCCAAAAGAGTCAAGGAAGAAAGGACTCACTGCTGTATTCAATTAGTTGAGAAACCATCAAAGTAAATAAGGCAATACCTTCAAGAACACACAAAAAAAGAAGGCAGTGAAGTAGAACAGATTAAAAGAAAAAGGAGAAGTCTGTTTTAGCTACCAAGTGACCCCAAGGGCGAAGAATAATTTCTTCTTCAGGACAATTTTAGTAAAGGTCTCCTAGCAAGATGGCTCGGTGGAAACGATTTCTTTTCATGTCTGTGGAGAACTGATGAAGTTTGCAGGAAACACAGGCAGTTTAATTCCAAACAAAGTATAGTAGGTCAGTTAGAGGGAGCAACTTCAGAACACTTCTGTCCTCTCTTAGAATACTAATGGCTTTCAAAAGTCCCAGTGGTTATGAGGTAAGTCATTTACATCTTAAGAGACAGGTCAGAGGAAAACCTCCTTAACTCTGTATCAGTTCAAGATGGCTTTCACAGAAATCTCAGTTTTCTCAAATAGACGACTAATCATGCTCAGCCCACAAAATCACTTTTAGCCATAAATCCTTCGGTAACAATGTATTAAGTCCAAAAATCTGCCAGGATTTGTGTCAGACAGAAAAAATACCCAGATACACAAGGTCTCTGATTTCAAGAGTGAGAATGAGAAAAATATCATTAGATATTTATACAGCTATTAATATAAAATCACAGAAGTATGACTATAGGGTTGTAAAATCACCAAAGGGATAACTCTGTTTGGAAGATGCAACAAATAAGAGAACAAATCCTAAAAAATAAATCTCAGTAAGAGGTCCAGTGAATAGCTGAAAAATTTTCCCTCAATCACTACACATGTACCAGTGAAAGCCATGACTAATCAATCATTTATTTTGACAGAGCCTCAGCATCCCTCTCAACACAGCTGATTACCACCAAAAAGTCATAGCTACTGTGGACACTACTTGCCAATCTGGCTCAGTAAAAATGCAAGGAATTGTTATTTGTATAGTTCTGAGAGCAATTACTCATCTAAATTGCCCATTGCAAAAAGGTATCAGTTCAATCAATTATTTATAGGCCCCAAGACCAAACAGTGGAGGATATGCATTCATTCCTTAGCTTTGTGACTATGGCTAGACCTTACATCAAAATTTCTTTCCTTGTCAGAAATGGGAAAATACTTTGGAAGTATTAAATGTTCAATATAAAAGTATTTTTTATGACTACTTTGATAACTGAAGTGTTAAAACAACATAAGATGTGGATTACCATGATGACATCCCTCATAATACCAGTGGTACTGGCTTTAACTAATTTTTTCTTAGTACTCTGGGAAATCTCCCATGACATTACCCCTCCTCTTCAGCTTGCAAAGCCCAACATAAGTATAATACAGTGAAACTCCAAGGTATCCTTAAAGGGGGAAAGAAGTTTAAAATATAAGAGAGAAGAGGTGGAAGAGTTCCTGGGTAGTAGTGTAGTGACTTCAGAGCAAGGGTTTTAAAGCCAGATTATGTGTGTGTGCATCTTGCATCTGCCACTAACTGTGTGACACTGGGCAAGTCACTTACTTGCTCTGGTCTTCATTTCCTCATCTGTAAAGAGAGTCCTAAATGCAGTACTTGGGTACAATCTCAAAAATGACAAAATGGTCTCTGTTCGTTTCCAAGGCAAACCATTCAATACCACAGTAATCCAAGTCCATGCCCCGACCACTAACGCTGAAGAAGCTAAAGTTGAACAGTTCTATAAATACCTACAAGACCTTCTAAAACCTAACACCAAAAATAGATGTCCTTTTCATTACTGGGGACTGGAATGCAAATGTAGGAAGTCAAGAGATACCTGGAGTAACAGGCAAGTTTGGCCTTGGAGTACAAAATGAATCAGGGCAAAGGCTAACAAAGTTTTGCCAAGAGATCGCACTGGTCATAGTAAACATCTTCTTCCAACAACATGAGCGATGACTCTACACATGGACGTCACTGATGGTCAACACTGAAATCAGATTGATTATATTCTTTGCAGCCAAAGATGGAGAAGTTCTATACCGTCAGGAAAAACAAGACCAGGAGCTGACTTGGCTCAGATCATGAACTCCTTATTGCAAAATTCAGACTTAAATTGAAGAAAGTAGGGAAAACCACTACTTTCTTGGTCTAAGCCATTCAGGTAAGACCTAAATCAAATCCCTAACAATTATACAATGGAAGTGACAAATATATTCAGGGGATTAGATCTGATAGACACAGTGCTTGAAGAACTATGGACGGGGTTCATAACATTGTACAGAAGGCAGTGATCAAGACCAGTCCCAAGAAGAAGAAATGAAAAAATGCAAAATGGTTGTCTGAGGAGGCCTTACAAATAGCTGAGAAAAGAGAGACATGAAAGGCAAAGGAGATAAGGAAAGATAAACCCATCTGAATGCAGATTCCAAACAATAGCAAGGAGGGAAGTGAAAACCTTTCTCAGTGAACAATGCAAAGAAATAGAGGAAAACAATAGAATGGGAAAGACTGGAGGTCTCTTCAAGAAAATTAGAGAAACCAAGGGAACATTTCATGCAAAGATGGGCACAATAAAGGATAGAAATGGTATGGACCTAACAGAAGCAGAAGATATTAAGAGGAGGAGGAAAGAATACACAGAAAACTATACAGAAAAGATCTTAATGACCCAGATAACCATGATGGTGTAATCACTCATCTTGAGTCAGACATCCTGGACTGTGAAGTCAAGTGGGCCTTAAGAAGCATCACTATGAACAAAGCTAGTGGAAGTGATGGAATTCCAGCTGAGCTATTTCAAATCCTAAAAGATGATGCTGTGAAAGTGCTGCACTCAATATGCCAGCAAATTTGGAAAACTCAGCATTGGTTACAGGACTAAAAAGGTCAATTTTCATTCCAATTCCAAAGAAAGGCAAAGTCAAAGAATGTTCAAACTACCACACATTATACTCATCTCACATGCTAGCAAAGTAATGCTCAAAATTTTCTAAGCCAGGCTTCAACAGTACATGAACTGAGAACTTCCAGATATTCAAACAGGATTTAGAGAAGGCAGAAGAACCAGAGTTCCAATTGCCAACATCTGCTGGATCATCGAAAAAGCAAGGGCATTCCAGAAAAACATCTACTGCTGTTTTATTGACTATGCCAGCCTTTGACTGTGTGGATCACAACAAACTGTGGAAAATTCTTAAAGAAATGAGAATACCAAACCTCCTAACCTACCTCCTGAGAAATCTGTATGCAGGGCAAGAAGCAATAATTAGAACCAGACATGGAACAACAGACTGGTTCCAAACTGGGAAAGGAGTACATTAAGGCTGAATACTGTCACCCTACATATTTCACTTATATGCAGAGTACATCATGCAAAATGCCAGGCTGGATGAAGCACAAGCTGTAATCAAGATTGCTGGGAGAAATATCAATAACCTCAGACATGCAGATGACACCACTCTAATGGAGAAAGTGAAGAGGAACTAAAGAGCCTCTTGATGAAGGTGAAAGAGGAGAGTGAAAAACCTGGCTCACAATTCAGCATTCAAAAAATGAAGATCATGACACCTGGTCCCATCACTTCATGGCAAATAGATGGCGAAACAATGGAATCAATGACAGACTATTTTTTCAGGCTCTGAAATCACTGCAGATGGTGACTGCATTCATGAAATTAAAAGACGCTTGCTCCTTGGAAGAAAAACTATGACCAACCTAGACAGCATATTAAAAAGCAGAGACATTACTTTGCCTACAAAGATCTGTCTAGTCAAAGTCATGTATGAATGTGAGAGTTGGACCATAAGGAACTGATGTTTTGAACTGTGGTACTGGAGAAGACTCTTGAGAGCCCCTTGGACTGCAAGGAGATCAAACCAGTCAATCTTAAAGGAAATCAATTCTGAATATTTTTTGGAAGGATTGATGCTAAAGCTGAAGTTCAATACTTTGGCCACCTGATGCGAAGAACGGATTCATTGGAAAAGACCCTGATGCTGGGAAAGATTGAAGGCAGGAGGAGAAGGGGATGACAGAGGATGAGATGGTTGGATGGCATCACCAACTAGATGGACATGAGTTTGAGTAAGCTCTGGGAGTTGGTGATGGACAGGGAGGCCTGGTGTGCTGCAGTCCATGGGATCTCAGAGTCAGACACGACTGAGCAACTGAACTGAACTGAACTGAAATAGGAGATAAACTTTTATTCTCTAAACAGAAATTTATTGAGTGTCTGCTAAGTTCCATATCCTCAGTGGTGTGCAAATGCTTACCTCAACTCTCAGCAAACCCCAAATTTGTTCAGTTTAAGATTAACATTGTGATAGGGTGAACCCAAGAATAATCTGTGTTTCTTATGAAAAGAGTTTCCTAGCTGTGGGGTAAAGATCAAGACTGTTTACAAAATCTGTGATCTTAAAGATAAAATATTGTGTAAAAAGAAGTCACCTTTCCCTTTCTCTTTTCCTCTCTTCCTTCTTCTTCCCTCCCTTTCTCTTTCTTCCTTCCTTCAGTATTCTTTGAGAGTTTAGTATGCACTAGATTCTATAGTAGAAATCTGAAAACTTTGTATTATGGTGAATACCTCAGACATATTGATAGTTTTGATATTGCTCATAAATCCAGTGATTGTTGAGAAGACAACTTAAATGATCCTGTGAAAGCATAAATTGATCCACCACAGTAAAGCATTAAAGGTTAGTTTCCTAAATTTTAAGGCCTCCAGACTTGTTGTAATATTCTTCTCCATCAGAAAAGATATTATTGAGGATTAATCTCCAATATAAGTATAATATGAATTTATAAATCACGTAGAAGAACTCCTGTAATAATAATATATTGCTTATTAAAAATAATATATTGCTTATTAAAATAACTAACAATAAAGAAATGAGATAAAATAAATGATCTAGTATTTCTTTTTGTACTTCCAAGAATTTCTCTGTGCACACCTCTGGGGTTCTCATACCTTATGTAGAAGACACCTCTTCTATGGGATTTATCTTGACAAAAGAAGAATATATAACTATAAAACATGGGAAAATATTTTCTTTTTACTAGGCCAACATCTTGAGAAATATTTGGCCAATTTTACACTCTGCCATGCCAAATAAGACTTTACCACAGATACAATATGCAACAAAAATTTCTCAAAAAATGCAGTACATTTTCTTGAGATGTGTTACCTTTTAATTAAGAGCTGCTAAACCCACTTGCCAAATTCAACAGTAAAGCATAATGGTTAAGCACAAAATCTCTGGGGGCCAATTTCCTGGAATCAGATTTCAACACAACCATCATTGGACGTGTTACTTAAACTTTTTATGCCTCTATTTCATTTGTAAAAGGTAGAATGATAGTATGCCTATATCATGAAGTAGTTGTGAGGATTAGATAACTCCCCAGCACACACTATGTGCCCTAGAGTTACTTATTTTTTTTTAAACTAACTTTGATAAAGATAGCACTGAAAAGCTAAGCTTTCTTTACTTCATTTGTGAGTAAGTTGTTAAATTACTTTATAATCATCAAGCAAGAGCCAAAGCACAGCCTTCTTGAAGTGCGTTTAATCCTTAATCCACAGATAAGCAAATCAAAAGTGATTTACCCAACTTCTCAAAGGAATAGAGCAGGAAATCAAAGTCAGATCCCCATTTGTGCTGTGCCTCCTGAATCTGTCCTTTCTATAGGCTTTATTCTAGCTGCCCACAATCTGTTCTTAAGGGGGAAGGGATCTGCATGGGAGGTTCTGAGCCAGTGGTGCCCCCCTCCCTCCCTCGCTTGTCTGTGTTTTATTGAAATGAACCTCAAAGGTGAATTTTAAGGTTGAATGTTGGCAGGAGCATATATCAGGGTATGAAAGGCACTACCCTAAGGAGGCTATTGGAACACTATGTGTGTTTGTATTCAGGAATTCCAAGTTAGTGCTCAATAAGTTTGCTAATTAGATTTTACAAACTGACGCCACTTCTTTTCACTCTTGCTTAATTAGGTAGAAAGGAAGGAAGGAAAAAATGGAGGAAGGCAGGGAGGGAGGAAATGTCGAGTACCTATTATGTGCCAGATATTTAACCATCACAATTCAATGGAGGTGGGCATGGTATAGGAAGAAACTGAGGCTCAGAATGTTGAAGTAACTTTCTCAAGATCACAAAGATATTAAAAGACACAGCCAGGATTTATTATATAGTTGTGTAAGATCATCACACACACATCTGTCTTAATGCCTCCCATGAGACACCCACCATTGCCCAGGCATCCAGTTTTCTGGAAAGATTATCTCCCTGAATAAATGCAAACCTCTGAGCTATCATAGACCCAAAACTCAAGCACAAGCTGAATCTCAGTGACAAAAAATTACTCTTTTGATAATGATTCAGTCAATTTAGCTCTTCCCTGACCCTACAGAATTACATTTACTAGATTACTCATTTTCATGGAAATTATGAAGAATACTAATTCAGAGTAAACTGGGAAAATAGGAAGTTAAGAAGGGGGATGGCATTTGGGACTTTCCAGCCTCCTCAATGAGTTCCCAGAGGCACTCTTTCCCATACCTCTTCTACTCACACTGCTTGCGATTGACTTGAGTCACATTATCATAAAAATATCTTCCCAAAGAGTTCTCAGTTTAAAAAAATTATTGTGTTCCGTAATTCACTTAGAATTCATTGGTTTGCATTTTGAACTGCATTTTCCCATAGGATTAATGGTTTCAGTTTAGCTACCAAAACCTCTCTAACGTATAACATAGCTGAAATGTACTTAGTACCATACTGGTAAAGTGCAAATAATAGACTTGATAAGAAGATTCTTATAATTGCTAAAATTTAATAAATATGATCATAATAATTGCAACCTTGTATCAGGATCTGCATTTAACACAATCTCATGAAAATCTTTGAAGATATACCCCATTTTTATAAAGGAGAAAACTTTCTTGAGCCAGATTAAGTAATTAACAAAAAAACACATAATTACTCAATTTTCAGGATTTGAACTCAGATCTAATACAAATTTGATATTTCCAGTTCCTCAAACTCTCTGAATGTTAATGTAAGAAAAAAAAAAACTGGCATCAAAGGTAAGAAATTCAATTTTGCTTCCAGGTCTGTTGAAAATATGCTTTGGGCAAGTCCTTTGACTTCCCTGGACTTAATTCACTGGTGAGCTGAACAGTTTGGACAACTGGTCTTTAAATTTATCTCGACGATAAATTTCTCATCCCCTCTAAATGCAGCCCTTTTAAAAACTCTTTGTTCCAGAGCTAAAAATTTTAGAAACTTTTCTTCCTAGTCAATCAAAATATATCTCCCAATAATTTCCAAAAATTTTTCTCCTAGAACCATACTGAGTAAACCCATATGCCCTTCTGCATCCATCCAATCAGTACCAGCATTAGGGAACCCAGAAAGGCTATAGTTAAGTGGGTAGAAATGAAACGAAACTATTACAATTGATATTTACTTATTTGATACAGATATATCTGAGTTCAGTAGGAACATAGAGGAACTCTGTATGTCTGTCTGGAATATATTAGTGATGGTGTGGTAGGCTGTATTGAAGTATTAATAGAAATAAAGACTAATATCCTAGGGGCTTAACACAAATTTACTTTTCACTCAAGTAAATTTCAGTGTGGTTTGGTGATATTTCTATGAAACTCTCTCCCAAGTGATAAACTAGGAGCCAGGTTGCTTCCAACTTACAGTTTTGTCATCTTTGATCCTTCACTTATAACTACATAGACAAAAACAGAAAATGGAAAATCATGCATAAAGTTTTGTGGCTAGGGTTGTAAATCACTTTTATCACTTCTGATCACATTTCCCTGACAAGAACTCAGTCACATGGTCCTAGCTCCTTGCAATGCTGACTGGGAAATGTACTCTTTCAGTATTTCCACAGATCAAATTGTTTGGTGCTCAAATTGCATTATGTTTCTTATAAGAACTCAGGGAGTTTACATTGCAGAGTTGCAAATAAGTTAAGATTTGAAAAATGAGCAGGAGTTTTACAGATGATAAATCTGATGGAGGTGTTTGGGTTAAAAAGAAATTCCTGAGCAAAGATCTAGACAGACCCAAAGGAAGAACACGGCAGGTCCAGAGACCAGTATTTGTTACCTAAATATTTATTGGGTCCATATCATCCATCAGTTCCTTTGCTTAGTGCTGTACTTATCTTGGGAAAACTGGATGTCTCAGCAAGAGTTCTGTCTAAGACAAATCCTTGAGTGAAGATTCTGTATTTAGAAAGTGGTTCCCCAAAGCAAAAGTGAACACACGGGAAAGTGAAACAGAAAAGGAAGAGAAAAAAAAAAAAGAAAAGGAAGAGAAGCCAGTATGAGGTTGCATCTTCTAATTGGCTACTGATACAAGCAACATGTCACTTGAGCCTGAGGCTTGAAGACTTATGTGTCTCATAACTGCTCTAAGAAGATTTGAAGTTGTGCACAAAAGATGTCCAATAGCATCCTCTTCCAGCACCATCCACCTCTTATATTACTCAGATTCACTTTCGCCTTCCATTAGTCCAATCCAGGACAAAATTCCATTTCAAAGGTAGTTAGTTATTAAAAGTAGATTAAGGGTACAACTCCAGTTCCTGCTATTGTAACTGGTACCAGAGCACATGATTTTAATTCATTCTCTTACTCATATACTATCTGTTATGGGCTGAATGCTTACGTCCCCCCAAAACGTATGCACTGAATCTCTAGCCCTCAATGTGACTACATTTGGAGATAAGGCCTCTACAAGTAAGGTTAAATGAAGTCACAGGGTTAGGCCCTAATCTAGTAGGATTATAATTAAGAGAAACCAAGGAGCTTGCTCTCTCCCCCTCTTTCATCACCTGCACCAAGGAAAGGCCAGGTGAGCACACAATGAGAAGGAAACCATCTACAAGCCAGGAGGACAGCTTTCACCAGGAACACATGGACCACCACCTTGATCCTGAATTTCGCAGCTTCTAGAACTGAGAGAAACAGATTTCTGGTGTTTAAGTCATTTAGTCTCTGGATTTGATTATAGCAGCCTGAGAAAACTGACACAAGCTATTCCAAATCCTGAAAGATCATGCTGTGAAAGTGCTGAACTCAATATGCCAGCAAATTTGGAAAACTCAGCAGTGGCCACAGAACTGGAAAAGGTCAGTTTTCATTCCAATCCCAAAGAAAGGCAATGCCAAAGAATGCTCAAACTACCACACAATTGCACTCATCTCATATGATAGTAAAGTAATGCTCAAAATTCTCCAAGCCAGGCTTCAGCAATATGTGAACCGTGAACTTCCTGATGCTCAAGCTGGTTTCAGAAAAGGCAGAGGAACCAGAGATCAAAGAGCCAACATCTGCTGGATCATGGAAGAAGCAAGAGAGTTCCAGAAAAACATCTATTTCTGCTTTCTTGACTATGCCAAAGCCTTTGACTCTGTGGATCACAATCAACTGTGGAAAATTCTGAAAGAGATGGGAATACCAGACCACCTGATCTGCCTCTTAAGAAATCTGTATGCAGGTCAGGAAGCAACAGTTAGAACTGGACATGGAACAACAGATTGGTTCCAAATAGGAAAAGGAGTACGTCAAGGCTGTATATTGTCACCCTGTTTATTTAACTTCTATGCAGAGTACATCATGAGAAACGCTGGGCTGGAAGAAACACACACTGGAATCAAGATTGCCAGGAGAAATATCAATAACCTCAGATATGCAGATGACACCACCCTTATGGCAGAAAGTGAAGAGGAACTAAAAAGCCTCTTGATGAAAGTGAAAGTGGAGAGTGAAAAAGTTGGCTTAAAGCTCAACATTCAGAAAACGAAGATCATGGCATCCCGTCCCATCACTTCATGGGAAATAGATGGGGAAACAGTGGAAACAGTGTCAGACTTTATTTTCCTGGGTGCCAAAATCACTGCAGATGGTGACTGCAGCCATGAAATTAAAAGACGCTTACTCCTTGGAAGGAAAGTTATGACCAACCTAGATAGCATATTCAAAAGCAGAGACATTACTTTGCAAAAAAAAAGGTCCATCTGGTCAAGGCTATGGTTTTTTCTGTGGTCATGTATGGATGTGAGAGTTTGACTGTGAAGAAGGCTGAGCGCTGAAGAATTGATACTTTTGAACTGTGGTGTTGGAGAAGACTCTTGAGAGTCCCTTGGACTGCAAGGAGATCCAACCAGTCCATTCTGAAGGAGATCAGCCCTGGGATTTCTTTGGAAGGAATGATGCTAAAGCTGAAACTCCAGTACTTTGGCCACCTCATGTGAAGAGTTGACTCATTGGAAAAGACTCTGATGCTGGGAGGGATTGAGGGCAAGAGGAGAAGGGGACGACAGAGGATGAGATGGCTGGATGGAATCACAGACTCAATGGACGTGAGTCTGAGTGAACTCCGGGAGTTGGTGATGGACAGGGAGGCCTGGCGTGATTCATGGGTCGCAAAGAGTCGGACACGACTGAGCGACTGATCTGATCTGTTCTGATCTGATCCATTGAATATTTTCCTCGCCGGTTTTTGGTTGGTCTAGTGGTCTTCCATAGGAGTCAAGGTTGCTTGCCTAATGATACAGTCTAGACCTTCACTGCTGAGGACTTAGGACTCATGCCTTTGTTAGGTCATGGCCTGACATGACATACACTGGCCCATTCATCATAATCAGTGGATACAGAACCCCAAGTAAATAGTCCGGTTAATAAACACTCCAACTTACCTCCTCTGTATAGTAACAATGCTAGCTCCTTATGGAAACTATGATCAGTTACCCACACCAGTGCTATAATCATTTTCTCACTTGCTGGTTCACTAGCATGAAGATTCCAGAGTGACTAAAAGGTTACTCTAGCTTCACAAAGAGTAGAGCTCTTCCTTTTTCCTTTGGAGGTAAATCCTTTAGGAAAATAGTTCCTCAAGTCCATCAGAGTCCGAGCACAAATTTTACATGTGAATTTCAAAAAACAGTGCCTATTTTATGTCAATCTCTTGCTTCTTGGATTCATGTATTTCACCTGTTGCAGACACAGCAGCATCTCTTGATCCTTGGCTCAAATTATTCACTCTATTCTGATGATAATGCTGAAACCCTGAGGGCAATATTACTGAGCTGGCACATTAGTTGAGTGTTTAATAAGCATTTCCACTATTCTAACAGGCTTTTTGATGATTGAATCTAAAATAAGTAGATCCCACAGTTATGATGGTATTTTAAGCATTTTGTAAGCCTTTAATTGTGGTCCTAGTTGTAGCACTGAAGGCATAAAAGGCAAACCCATATCTTTATATACAGTAATTCCAGGAAAAATAAATGATCTCTCCCTCCAGGGTGGAAGAGGTTTGGTGCAATCAATCAGCACCAAGCTGACTGGTTTCACTGAGGGAGGAGCCCATTAATGGTGCTATCCACAAGTTAGAAGCATAGACTAGGGAAAAGTTGGTTGGTATGGGTGAAACACTGGATATATACAGTTCACTTTAGATATGTAGAGTTTGAAGAATGGGTTAGAAGTTTAGATTTATACATTCAGAAGATAATTGGGAATATCAGTATGGAGTTCAAGAGTGAGACCCTGGGCTGAGTAAGGTGGGGAATGAATAGCCTATAGATGGTCTACTCAGAATAAAAACTTCAGTCTCAGAGAGATTGCTATTCATTCCCGTAGTCCTCTCAAGGATAATTCTTGGCAACTGTAAAGGAAAAGGGAGAAGACTGAAACTGAAGCAACTTCAGTCTGTGACACTAGGAAAGGTGATATATTAAGAGGATTCTTGGGATTTTTACTCTTGTTTTCCCTGATCATATAGCTGAAGTTGCTAGAATAGATGGTGGGTATCAATGCTGAACCAGTACTTCATGTGGAAGAAACTATTTCCCTAAGGATCAGAAAAGTTCTCCACACTTACTTTTCCTGTAAATAACAATAACAGCTAACCACTTTTGAGTGCTTAATATATCAGCTATCATTTGAGTCTAGAACTTCTCTAAAAGTAGGCTGCTTGCTGTGATGGGTTATGGTTTGGTTGAACAAATGTTCTGGTTTTCCCAGTAATATTTTCAGTCTCATACTTCAGTAATATTTCAATCACCCAGTAATATTTCAGGGCCCTCCTTCCAGGTAGCTCAAATGGTAAAGAATCTGCCTGCAATGCAGAAGACCTGGCTTAAATCCCTGGGTCAGGAAGAAGGGTTAAATCCCTGGAGAAGGGCATGGCAACCCACTCCAGGATTATTGCCTAGAGAATCCCATGGACAGAGGAGCCTGGTGGGCTACAGTCCATGGGGTCACAAAGAGTCGGACACGACTGGGTGACTAACAGACATACCCACATTTCATTTTCTGCCTAGGGTACCAATCCGGGTGCTATTATTAATGTGCCCAATTTCATTCTCAGAAGTGTTGATATCTATATTATCCAGTCCTCCCAGTTATAAATATGATAAGATATCCAGTCCTCCTAGTTGTAAATATGGTAAGATATTGTTCCCTTCAAGGAGGCTAGACAGCTTACCACAGTTGGGAAACCCCAAGTTAGTATTCTCTGGCCTCATCCATTTGTCTTAGTGTGCTCGGCAATGTTACAATTTTTAATGTGTGCAACAATGTGAAAAAGGTAGAGAATCTGGGCAACTTGCTTGGTATTATCATCTCAATTTTAGAGGTAAGGATATGGCTTAAGTGGCACAACCAAGATCAAACTGGAAAAGAGAAGATAAAAATCCAGATCCCTCTAAATGATATCATCTTGCTTTCCAAGCATCCTAAAAAGGACATCCAGTTAATTCATCCTATGCTCAGGGATGCCAATCACATACTCATTCTGTTTATGCTGAAATCATTTTGGGACAATGATATGAGACTCTATTGGAAAGAGAAATACTTCTTACTTTTTGGAAATAATTGTGCCATTTGGGACCCAACCAAGTATTTCAGACAAGTATTAAAACCAGTGAGCTAGAATCTGATACAGAGTATAATTTATTCTGCATACAATTTACATTTATGTGGTTCCTGACTTTGAATCCTCACATCACACTGAAACACAGCTCTCTTGTCAAGCACAGTTTCAAAGTGACTCAGCAGGTAAAGAATCTGCTTGCATTGCAGGAGATGCAGGTTTGATCCCCAGGTCAGGAAGATTCCCTGGAGTAGGATATGGCAACCTACTCTAGTATTCTTGTTTGTTAAAATCCATGAACAGAGGAGCCTGGTGGGCTATACTCTATGGGATCACAAAGGGTCGGACATGACAGCATCCGTGCACAACTTATTTACAAGTAGTTGAAAAACACAATCTGATAAAGACTTCGACTTCTTCTCTCCATTGTAACTGGTAACACAAAGAGCTTTCCTGAATGTTTATCTATACATTTCAGTCACCAAAATAGTAATGATATTCTCTTTGTAGTAGCAAGAATATTTCTCTTTGCAAAGTGTAAGTTCAATTGGAACGAAGTGAGTGAAGAGAAAATTAAATCACATATGATTATGGAAAGAACTTTCCTGCCCTAACTCATCCAAAGTTACTCAGTTACTAAGTGGAAGAGTAGGGAATTAGAGCCAGATTTCAGTTCAGTTCAGTTCAGTCGCTCAGTTGTGTCCGACTCTTTGCAATCCCATGAATCACAGCACGCCAGGCCTCCCTGTCCATCACCATCTCCCGGAGTTCACCCAAACTGATGTCCATCGAGTCGGTGATGCCATCCAGCCATCTCATTCTCTGTCATCCCCTTCTCCTCCTGCCCCCAATCCCTCCCAGCATCAGGGTCTTTTCCAATTAGTCAACTCTTCACATGAGGTGGCCAAAGTATTGGAGTTTCAGCTTCAGCATCAGTCCTTCCAACGAACAACCAGGACTGATCTCCTTCAGAATGGACTGGTTGGATCTCCTTGCATTCCAAAGGACTCTCAAGAGTCTTCTCCAGCACCACAGTTCACAAGCATCAATTTTTCGTGAAAGAAAGCTCAGCTTTCTTCACAGTCCAACTCTCACATCGATACATGACCACTGGAAAAACCATAGCCTTGACTAGACGGACCTTTGTTGGCAAAGTAATAGCTCTGCTTTTGAATATGCTATCTAGGTTGGTCATAACTTTCCTTCCAAGGAATAAGCGTCTTTTAATTTCATGGCTGCAGTCACCATCTGTAGTGATTTTGGAGCCCCCCAAAATAAAGTCTGACACTGTTTCCACTGTTTCCCCGTCTATTTCCCATGCAGTGATGGGACCAGATGCCATGATCTTCGTTTTCTGAATATTGAGCTTTAAGCCAACTTTTTCACTCTCCTCTTTCACTTTCATCAAGAGGCTTTTTAGTTCCTCTTCACTTTCTGCCATAAGGGTGGTGTCGTCTACATACTGTACTCTTATTGAAATTTGTGCTTTCCTTTCAATGTCCTACTCCTCATTTCCTGGCCAAACTTTTCTACTATGATACTAATTTTTAAAAGCCTCAACTCCATCACCTAATGCATTCTGACTTAAGAGTAACCCCTAGGAAACCTGAGACCCCTGTGCCTCATTCACATGGAAGCTTTTTATTCTCCCTTATTCACTCAGGCTCAGGGTTGACAGGAAGAGCGGGGCTCTCCCCACGATCACAATGATCTGTAGGCCATGACTCTTCCACTCTTTTGTTAACATCTCGTATCCTGTGTGAATTCACCCATGTGAATTTCATGTGAACTTGTCATGGTCTTCACCACTCTCTCTGAATTCATGATTGGCTTCACCACAAAGCCCACTATCTTCCTCTCCACCACATTTCCTGCAATCATTCTTAACAGCCTCAACATTTCTATCTATCCATCACAGTGGTCTATACCCCACCTCAATTACATTCATATGAACATCCTTTCTGCCAAATAACTGGGCCATTTTGGAAACGTCCTATGATTCCAATTCACTTACTCTTAATATACACAATGAACCAGATCTCCATTACTTTCCTTCACCTCTTCTTTTTAAAAATTTTTTTCAGCTGCACCCTTGGGCATGTGGGACCTTAGTACCCAAATCAGAGATTGAACCTGTGCCCTGCACCCCAGCCCAACCACATCTGAAGGCAGAGTCTTAACCCCTGGGCTGCTGGGGAAGTCCCTCCCCTATCACTTTTAAAAACATCCATCACCCTCTTCTGCATTGTGCTCCCTTCCCTGCTTAGATCTCATCTTCAGAAGTGCTCTCACTTCCTTGCAAACACTTTTAAATCACTTTCCCCTCCTCTTTATCTTACTCTGCCATTCTTTGCCGGGTGAAACTCAAGCTTGATTAAACTCAGCTATCCTATTGCTCTGTGCTTGCACCTAAGAGGCTATATGTTGCTGGAAGAAAGGACACAGGTATGCTGATAGACCTCATTTTAATTTATGAACTCTGCAATGCCTGATAATCCTACCACACTTCTCCAGAAAAATTACTTCCCCATTCTCCACTCTAACACTCTTTTCTGATAGCCACCCTTTCCTTCTATCTCATTCTCAGCTGAAAACATTGCAGGATAATTTCCCCCAAAACAATCAGGAAAGAAACAATTTCATCTTCTTCTCTCTGATGCTAGCACTTCCTTCTGTTTGCCTCTTCTTCTTGCCATTGTCTTCTTTCTGTTTTAGTGGATCAGGTATCCTGCTCTCGTAGAAAGCCTTCCCCTTCATTGGTGCTCTGGAGGCCACAATATTCCCTTTCTTTACTGCACATCATTTTCTTCCTCACCACAGGATCATTCATATTTGCCTACAAATTTGCTGGTAGCTCATGGGCTTTCCTGGTGGTTCAGATGGTAAAGAATCTGCCTATAATGCAGGAGACCTGGGTTCGATCCCTGGGTTGGGAAATTCCTCTGGAGAATGAAATGGCAATCACTCCAATATTCTGGCCTGGAGAATTCCATGGACAGGCAGAGGAACCTAGTGGGTTACAGTCCTTGGGGTCGCAAAGAGTCAGACACAACTAAGCAACTAACTCACTTTCATGCCTTAATACTCATCTTTTAAAAAGACTGCATAATTCTTTTCAGTTTTCATTTTGGTATCTGCTCCATTTTAAAGAACCCTCTATACTCACTGCTTCCCCTTCCTCACATTCTATTTGTTCTTAGTGTGACTGTAACCGAACAGCCATTAACTGAAATAATTTTTTTCAGGGTCACCAACATCTTCCATCTTCCCAAAGTCAATGGCAAATTTTCTGTTCCCCCTTTTCTCAACATCTTAGTGAAGTGAAGTGAAATCGCTCAGTCGTGTCCGACTCTTTGTGACCCTGTGGACTGTAGCCTACCAGGCTTCTCCATCCATGGGATTCCCAGGCAAGAATACTGGGGTGGGTTACCATTTCCTTCTCCAAGAGATCTTCCTGACCCAGGGATCATACCTGGGTCTCCCACATTGGAGGCAGATGCTTTAACCTCTGAGCTACCAGGGAAGCTCCAACATCTCAGTAGGAGTCAACAAATCTGACTAATCTTATCTCTTAATTTCATTTTCAAGGTTTTTGAGACCATATTTATACAGTGTTTTTTCTCCCTTCTTGGGACATTCTTTTTCAATTTCCTTTACTGGCTCCTTCTCTTTTTTCAGATCTATAAATACAGGAAACTCTTAGGGCTCTGTCCTCAGCCTTTGTCTGTTCTCTAGAACACACATCCTGAGGCAATTTTAACTATTCCCATGGCTTCAAATGTCATCTGAATGCCGATTTTCCTCATACAAAGTACTGCAATTAATCTCGATGAATAAACAAATGAATGGCAAAAGGGCAATCATTTCCATAATCTTGTATGTATCTTGTATATGTCTTACTGTGTAACCTTGGGAAAATTACTTAATGCATTTATGCCTCAATTGGTAACATTACTTAATGTCTGGAGCTCTTATGAAAATTAAATGATAATGTACCCAAAGCACTTAGCCTAGTGCCTGACAAACAGGAAGCACTCAATAAATTCGAACACAACAATACATATTAGTTATATCAGGGATGGGCTATTATTTAGAAAACACAATTAAGCCAAACAAAACCAAGTTCTTAAATTTTCATCTCAAGATCATATTTACAAGAATATCACAATCACTTGGCATTTCAGGAACTTCTATTCATGAGCTTTTGTATTTAATTAAACTTTTTTTTCAGCCAAAGTGATGGTTTCATTGCTCCTCCACACATAACCAAAACCAACCTGTCCCCTCTATCACATATAAGAACGGAATCAACTGATGATGCTCATGGCCCATAGTTAACATAAAAAAATTAGTCATAAACTTTGAGTGTCACCATAAAATAAAACTAAACAAAAATATTGATAGGAAACTGCTTTAAAACGGGGAGGGAGGTGGGAGGGGGGTTCAGGATGGGGAACGCATGTACACCTGTGGTGGATTCATGTTGATGAATGGCAAAACCAATACAATATTGTAAAGTAAAAATAATAATAATAAATAAATGATAAATTGTTAAAAAAAAAAAGAATGGAATCAACTGAATAGACACTTAGGGTAGGTGTTAATTATTAAATACATACATGGGGTTGAAGTCTATCCACAATGGGAATAACTGGAATATTTACTCCCTTTGGGGAATATTAGCAAAAGGAAAACATAACTGATTTCTTTTAAATTCTTACAGTTTTATAGGGATGCAAACAATTTTTACCTACAATGTCTCATTTTATCTGTAAATTAGTCGTGTGAGGTGGCAGGAAGACTATAATTTATATCTTATAGTTGAAAACAGTGAGGTTAATTGACTCCCATGGTTTATAATTGGCAAATCCATACCTGGAAAAAAACAGGTCTTGATTGCTAGTCTGCTGAACATTCCAGCACTAGTTCTCAGTGCTTTGCCTCGGTAGATATTGTGATGAACTGATTTTATTATATGAAATAGAACAGGTTGTTTTTCACTTGGTAACACCAACCCCTCTATTTTATTGCCATCCAAAAGATTTCCTTAATACCCCTTGACTGAGAAGCTGCACTTATCTGTGCTTTAGTCTACTGTATATAACTTTAGAAACCATGAAATCTGGTACATTAACATTTGAGAGTTTCCATAAGGCAGAAGACACCCAGACACTCACCAGTTATAAAGCATGACCAATGAAGGAGAAAGGGGCATGACAAAAGCAGAGCCTACAGAGAGATTTCCTTACGAAGCCTAGAGTAGACAGCAGGTTCAGAATCACTCAGAGCCGGGTCTTCATCACCTTGTCATGGCATTTGAAGAAAAACAAACTTTTGAGTGTATTTTCTCAACTAAAACCAAGGACCCTAAAATCTAACTCACAGCATCATCATGAGGATTAGTGCCTAACATATTACTGCTGCTTAATAAGCATTTGTTCCTGCCTCAATTCCCACAAAAACCACTGGTTCATTTGGGTTAAAGACGTCACCCTGCAGGAAGAGGGAAGACCAGTTCCAACTGGGCATTTTATTACCAAGTGCAGCAGAGAGTAATTAAAATCAAATGTGTACCCTTGTTTTGTTCTTTGTTTTGAATGCATTCATCTTGTTTTTGAAAACCGTCAATTACAATGCAGGAAAAAAAGCTGTATGAAAGGTATTAGAATGTTTATATTCCTCAGCCTACTGAAAATGTCATTTTAAAAGTAAAAGTTTAAGAAAAATTTGATCGAGTTTAATTTGAAGAAATGAACTCTTAGACAAGTATTGCTTTGATTCTCTCAATGAGATTTTTGCTGATAAATGAACATAATCTCATGTATTATATACAGAGACTCCTTTAAAAATCTGCCATTAGCCTTTCAAAAATGTCATCTTTTACTCATCCACATCACGGTTTTTCTCCCTCAAATAGCCCCTAATTACTAGAAAGGAAAGAAGAAAAAGGACTAGGATATGAACTGTATTACTTTTCAGAATCTAGAAATCTGCTTAAGATGTATTTTCATAATTATAGCTTACACAGATATCCTGGAAGTAAAAGACACTGAGTATTTCTAATTATCTCATAGATTATCAAGTTAGAAGAGAAAATGGCCAAAATACTTAAATGAGCACCTTCTTGTGAGGATCAAACTGATTAAATAACCTTTATGAGCAAAAGAGAATTTCCACATTCACATCATAAATGGGTCTATTAACTTTTAAAAATCTTTTTATTTTGTATTGGGGTATAGTCTCTTAACTTTTAATATTGTTTTGAAGTTTGAACTCTTAAGCTGTAAAAGTTGTAAGTTTTAAAATGGTTTTACTCATAGCACATATAAATTACTTTTTGGTCAGAAAAGATATTTCAGATTTATTTCATAACAATCCAGCCACAGGGTGTTATTTTAGTCCCACTTAGCGGACAGCTAGAAAATGAATATCACAGATATAAGTAATCTGTCCAGGATATACTTCAAATAAGTGGAATGAATAGTTTGAACTTGAGCCTGGGTCTCTTGAGCCTACTTTGCCAGTGCTTTTCACTATTCACTTTGCTTTAGACTTACAAGACTTTGATTTGAGTCCCATATTAGTTGCTTCTGGGCAGTCAACTTTGTGTAAGTCAACTAACTTCTCTGAAGCTCAGGTATCTTTTTATAAATTTAATTTTATTTTTGGAGAAGACTCTTGAGAGTCCCTTGGACTGCAAGGAGATCCAACCAGTCCATTCTGAAGGAGATCAGCCCTGGGATTTCTTTGGAAGGAATGATACTAAAGCTGAAACTCCAGTACTTTGGCCACCTCATGTGAAGAGTTGACTCATTGGAAAAGACTCTGATGCTGGGAGGGTTTGGGGGCAGGAGGAGAAGGGGACGACAGAGGATGAGATGGCTGGATGGCATCACTGACTCAATGGACGTGAGTCTCAGTGAACTCCGGGAGTTGGTGACGGACAGGGAGGCCTGGTGTGCTGCGATTCATGGGGTCGCAAAGAATTGGACATGACTGAGCGACTGATCTGATCTGATTTTTCAATATTGTACAATTGTATTTGTCGATTGCATCTCAATATAGGGATGGTGGGAAACCTCATCTCATTCAGGTTCTTTCTTTATGTCTTCAGTTGTAGATCCTTTCTAGTAGGTTTTGGTCTTTTTCTTAGATGGTTATTCTGCAGATAGTTGTGATCTAGGTGTGCTCCTGAGAGGAGATGAATTCAGTGTCTTTCTATTTTGCCATTTTGTTAATGCAAAAAAAAGAAAAAGAAACAGCAACATACCCTCAGGTATCTTTCTTTTCAGGTGGGTAAAGTAACATCTAATTTCCTTTCAAGGCTTTAGAAAGAGCAAAGGACATAATGAATATTAAAACACTTCACAACAGATTTTAATATTCCCATTAAAAAGTCAAACAGTTATAGAGACTGACTGCCTGGCAAATGGAAATAACAAGACCCCTAGTGAGCCTCAGATATAAATATAGGTCTAAATTCTTATTTTTTCACTTCCTAGCTTTGTACCTGACCCACATTCCTTATTTTCTGAGGATCGCTTTCCTCACTTGTAAAACTGGCATACACAATAAGTGCTGCTCCATGATCTGTGCCCGATTTACTCCCTTTTAAACTGAAATAGTTATTATTCAGGTTTTATTATATTCTGGATATTTGTTTAAAGACAAATTTAATAGCTACTCAGCAAAGGCATACTTGCCTTCTTTGCTAGTGGTGGTGGTTTCGTCACTAATTCGAGTCCGACTCTTGTGACCTCATGGACTATAGCCCTCCAGGCTCCTCTGTCCATGGGATTTTCCAGGCAAGAATCCTGGAGTGGGTTGCCATTTCCTTCTCCAGGGGCTCTTTCTGATCTAGGGATTGAACCTGGGTCTCCTGCATTGCATGCAGATTCTTTGCTGAGCCACCAGGGAAGCCCTTCTTTAGTGTGATCAGATTTCATCTTGTAACTGCAAATCCCACCCTCACATTACAGACAGGTCTATCAGACTGAATAAAATAGAAGTAATTTATACCCTTTTCAGTGGAAAACAAAACACAACAAAAGCCTATCCTGAGATTCAAGCAGATGAGAGGAAGATTTGAGAGAGAAAAGAAAAGATCTGTATGAAAATGAAACTTTGGCCCAGCTGCCAAGCATACGGAGAAACACAGAGGTTTTGATCACTGGGTAAAGAGCAGACTGTGGGGATCCTTTCTGTGTGCAAAACAGTGCACTTGGACCACCTGGGAAGGTGTGAGGCTTAGACACCTGAGCCACAGGAATGACAGTGGCATTGAAAGATCTCAGAGAAGCTTGCTAATGCAAACTAGCTTTCCCTAAAGGCCCTGTTAAAAAGCCACCCATGGTCAAGTTTGAGCATCAAAATATCTATTTGCTTTCCTGGTTTCTGTATTATTTGATTCTCAAATTCCTTCTTGCAAAAGCAGCACATGTCCAAATAAAAATTCTGTAAATACAAGGGCAGCCAAGACTCATATCTTGCCATCACTCCCCCAAACTGCTCTTGAGAGGAACCTGGCACAACCCACCCACGAAATCTCCGGCTGAGACCCTGGCAGAAAACAGACTGCTTCACGCATTAGCAGCCCAGAGTTATTTTGGGTCTGCCACTTACCAGCAATGTGTGCTTGTGGGGGTCACTTAACCTTTCTGGGCTTCTGCTTCTTATCTATAAATCTACGAGGCTGGGCTGAAGACTGAATATCTGTCAGATCCTTCTTGTCCCAGTGTTCTCTGATCCAACTTATGAACCAATAATAAGGATTCCCAAACTAAAACAAAGTCAATGTTGCCTCCAATTTGGAATGCACTGACGTGATGTTACTAGATTTAGTGTATCTGTGGAGAGGGGAAAAAAAAAAAAAAACAGTTTACCGGCAGCCTGGGTGAGTCAAAAGGCCAAGCTATTTTTGGTAAAGACCACTAAACAGGCTTGGGCATTTATATGCACTTTCTCAGCAACAGGACACAGGCATCTTGCCCACATTCCAGGGAAAGACCTACCAACACCTTTGCTACAGTCCAGTAGTGAAATAAACGTACTTAGCTGAATAAGGACAACTCACAGTGAATGCTGGTTGTTGTTGTTGTTTTTTTTTTTTTGCAGTCTGCAAGTTGGTTATCTTGTCAAGCTGGTAGTCATCAGGTGGGACTCACAGCTTCAGTAGGGGAGTTAAGAAGCATTTCTGGACTACTTTTTTTTTTCCATTTGCCTATACTAAATTGAATTAAGAAGTCGTCACCTTATAAAGATTCCTGTGGTGAGGGCTAAGAAATACAGTGACCATCGTATATTGAGTTTGGGTGACAACTGTGTAAATGACAGGCCGACAAATGGTCTTTCTAGTACATAAGGATGATTAGGATAAAGAATATGTTTTCCTTTTATCATCAAAACTTTGAACATTTCAGGTAGTGCAGCTCTGATGGAGAGAGCTAACTCCAGGCTGTAAAGTATCATTTACTGATGCTAAGTAACCCGACTGGGTGGTGCATTTGGAAACCGCCAAGAGAATCAATTCTAAAAGTTCTCTTCACCAAGAAAACACTTCCCTTGTATCTATGTGAGCTGATGGATGATAAAACTTATGGTGATTAATTTTTCATAATAAGGTCAGTCAAGTCACAAAGCTATAAACATTCAACCTACACAGGGCTGTCTGTCAGGGATGACTCAGTAAAATTAAAAGGGAAAAAGGTTTATAAGGAAAATGTTTAATGAAAATTAATCAATTTTAAGAAAAAAAAAGTGCTAACACCCATAGTTAGCACGTTAATGAGGCAGCAGAATACGGCATTTAGAAGTGAGAATTTGAAAACCAGTGTTGAAATGTGAATTCCAGCTCTGTCTCTTTTATTCACTCTGACACCTTGGGCAAGAGATAGCCTCTGGGAGACTCAGTTTTCCTATCTGTATAATGGTGAGAATCACTGCACCTAATGTGAATATAAATACACATATGATGCAGTCAGCATACAGGCTAATGCATAAGCACTAAGTCAACACTATCAGCATTAATAATCTATTACAAAAGTAAACTTTGAATTATGCTTTGTATAATTATATACTTTGTATCTTTTGCATTAGGTATTGTGTTGTAAAAAGTTAACCAGATTTACCCTCAACTCTGATAAACATGACCCTCTGAAGACACAGGGGCTTGGTCAAGCCATCTTCCAACCACCAGGGAACTGAGAAAAGGAGGTGACACTGAGAAAACAGATGGAAGAAATGTAGAAAGAACAGTCAGGCTGCTAAAGCATTATTTATACTACAGTGTCATTTAGATTCTTGATCTAGGAAAAGAAACTTTAGTCTTGAAATGTTCAGTTGTGTAAGCTAAGGAGTTTCTCTATTTTAGTTGAGCAAGCTTGAGATGTATCTTATGCTACTTACAAAAAAAAAAAAAAAAAACCAAAAACAAACACCAAACCAATGCCTATTGGATCCTTGCTAAAAATGCAGTTTCCTTGACCTTCCAATCTTCAAGAGTGGTTCTAAGGAATTCAGAATCCTTAATGAAGTCCCCAAGTGATTCTCTTACAAAACCAGTGTTAGGGACTGAATCGTGTATCCCCCAAACTCAGTTATTGAAATCATCACTCCAAAATGGCAACCCACTCCAGTATTCTTGCCTGGAGAATCCCATGGGCAGAGGAGCCTGGCAGGCTATAGTCCTTGGGGTAGCAAGAGTCGGACACGACTTAACGACTAAACCAACCAACCAAACAGTACCTCAGATGACTGTATGTGAAGACAGGGTCTTTAAAGAGGTTTTAAAGTGAAATGAGGCCATTAGGGTGACCTCTTATTCAATACGATTGATGTCCTTATGAAAAGAGATCAGGACAATCAGGACACAAACATACAATGGGGAGACCACGTGAAGACACAGGAGAAGACCGCCACCTACAAGCCACAGAGGCCTCGGGAGAAATCAACTCTGATGATACCTCCATCTGCAATTGGACAAAATAAGCTGCTGCTGTTTAAGCCACCCAATTGGTGGTACTTTCTTACCATAGTCCTAGAAAATGAAGATAATCAGCTGTGGGAAACATCAATTCTGGAACTCCTCGCTCCATGTCAACATCTGGTTTCCAACCTTCCAGGCAAGCAGTCCCGCAGCCTTTGTTTAAATCTCCCTGCAAAGGGAATCCTCAAAATTCTAGTGTTACCCATCTCATCTTGGAACTGCTCAGTGTGAGAAAATCTTCCTTACTTTACACTGAAATTTATGTTATCATAACAGTTAAGCTTTCTAATGATAACACTGGGACACGCAAAGATTCTAAAGCAGTTTCAGAACAGTCAGAGAAAGCATTTTACTTGCTGAAAGTTGAATGCTATGCTTACTACTGACAGTATATTATTTGATTTGAATATTCTAGCTTTTAATTAACTTAGGATATTTGACAAATATTATTTGATTATAACTAGCACTCTCAATTTACTGATCATTCTGGATAAACAGAGTTTATCATAGTTTCTAAAATGAAAATATTATGTGTGAAGTTTTCTTCCCCAAGGCATTTTGGACATCTGAAGTGCAATCAACAAATGATGATAAAGTCTCAATAAGTTTGGCTGCATTGTCCTTTCTAAGGTCATATCCTTTAGCTTCAAAGGAAGTGCTTGCTGCATACAATTTCTACCTGCAGTCCGCAGGCTGCCTATTTCTATAAACCTATAGGTAATATTCCTGTCAGGAAGTAGTATTTTTACTGTTTTATTTAAAATAGTCCTATCAACTGTTTTACTGAAACAATGATTATTTTGGACAGGTTCTGCCCAGTGGAGTTGTTCAAACTGATTCAATTACCTGTGTAATTGACCTCCAAAGCTTTCCCATTTTAAAGAGGATATTTCTCATTTTAAAGCAGACACTGACGGTCAGGCTAAAGTTGAATAAAGGTCCTTTCACTTCAGTTGACTCTACTGAAACTCGTATTAATAGTGTAACAACAGTAATAATAATAACTAACATTTATTAACTGCTTACAGTGATTCTATAGTGGGCTTTATGCATATTGCCTTATTTAATGCAGTTACCCCTTGATAGAGGTTGTATGTGCTATCTGCATTTTACTGATGAATCTCAGAGAAGTTTTATGACTCCAAATCACACACTTCAGTAAGTAGCTGAACTAAGCTTCTTACCAAGCTTGCTTGGCTTTAAGGTCTTGCTCTCATTTACTGTGTGCATTCCACAAAGAAAATACACAGTCTGGGGAAAGAAAAATTTATCCTCTCAACAACGTCTGTATAACATCTGTAAAACAGGGATATTAACACTTGCCCCTTGAGACTGTTGTACAGATTAAATATGGATGCAATTTATTTCAGTATCTCACCCTAGTTCTTGGCAGACATTTCTTCAGTGTTTTATAAATGTCAATTTTCTCTTTTTCAGCAACTCTTGCCCATGTGTTTCCAGGGTACCGATCTGGGCCACGTGGGAAAATCTACAACTAGAAGGTACAGCTAATCCTGAGTTTCCTGAGTTTATATCCAAGTGTAAAGGCAAAAGACTGTGATATGAAACAGTTACAAAATAATCTATTTTAATGAGTGCTGAGAGCAGGGGCTTTGTAGTCAGAATGCACTTGATTTGCACTCTGTCTCCACCATTTCCACCCACCATTTGGAAAATCTGGGACTAGTTGCTTTCCCTCTCAAGGTCTGAGCATTCTTGTCTGTAGCACAAGGATCTACCTCACAAGGTTGATATGAGGATTTTAACAACTATTCTTCATTGGTGTTAATTTGTTCCAAGGAGGGCTGTGAGAAATGTGCTTATTGTATCTCACTCAATCCTTACAACAAGGATGAAATGCCCTCTAGTTCACGATTCTCGTGTTGAGATAATCAAGACACAGGGAGGTATATATTTGATGAATGTCACTTGAACAGTGTCATAGCTGGGGTGCTTTTTCAGGCAGTGTGGCTCTATAGCCCATTCTCCTAACATACTACACAACACTGACTTCTAGATTATAAATGATATATGAGATGTTTCAGAAATATTTCAAATGCTAAAAAACAGTTTATTATAAGTTGTTGTTTACTCACTAAGTCACGCCCACCTCTTTCACAGCCCCATGGAGTGTAACCTGCCAGGCTCCTCTGTCGATGGGATTTCTCAGGCAAGAATACTGGAGTGGGTTGCCATTTTCTTCTCAAGGGGATCTTCCTGACCCAGGGATCGAACCCATGTCTCCTGCATTGGCAGGCAAATTCTTTACCACTGAACCACCAGGTAAGCCCATTAATTTGTAAAAATAAAAACAAACTAATTAAGCAGCTCTTCTTTGGGCTGAAAGGAAAGAATAAAAGGTTGTCCAATTTGTGAGGATAATAATGGCTTTAAGCACAATGAATAGCATTATGCTTTTTTTTTATTCCCTAAAAGAAAGAAAGCCCCATGTCTATGAAGTTAATGACCTTTCCAGACTTTTTCAAGATTCTTGCTTCTTCATGTCATTTCAAAAGATAACTTCCAATTTGATGACTGTTCCCATTAGCTCTGGGCCACTTGGCTTGCTTTTTCTAACAAAGGTCCACAGATAAATTGTGCGTGGCGGATGTGATTTCCTTGAAGTTCTCAGTGGTCTAATCTGCCTTGATGTGGTTCCTTTCATGGTTTTACATGGCACTTGTGGGACATAAGTGGGCATAAGGCCAGCTGGGTTATATTGTGTCTATTTGTTTTCTCTTCAAAATGAAGATTGTGTTTAAATGAAAATTGTGTTCCAGGAACAAATTATTTCCCTTTGAAGCGCTATCTCCTAACATGACATTTGAAGGTTTTGTGGAGAGAAATAATTTGTGTTCTCATACAGTTCTTCATGTTAATTGTGCCCTTTCATTTACACTGCAGAAGGAGAAATTCAGACCCATCCTCCGTTCTTCAATATTAAGACAGGATCTACACAGAAAGGCTGGTAGTTTTAAAAAATCTTTTCCAGATTATATGAACTCTACACAAGCATACATATATACACACACACAAGTGTGTACATATATATACAAGAGGTAAGAAAAAACGTTTTTTCTCTTTTTCCCACTTCAATTCTCTTCCTCCTCCTAGGAGTATATTCTTCTCAGGTTTTTTGCTATATTTGCCTGCAATGCAGGAGACCTGGGTTCCATCCCTGGGTTGCAAAGATCCCCTGGAGAAGGGAAATGCTACCCACTCCAGACCTGGAGAATTCCATGGACTGTATAGTTCACGGGGTCCCAAAGAGTCAGACATCATGTTCTTTTTAATGATCTCAAATTCTTCAGTGTAGGTATAAGTTTGCTAATACATTTTTCTTTTTTAATCTATCATTTTCCCTCTAGTGTTTCAGAAGTTATATGTCCTGTTTCTAACTCCCATCCTGTTGCTGTCCTTATAGCTTTATAGTATGTACAGACATATCTCCTTTTATTACACTTTGCTTCATTGTGCTTCAGAGACATTGCATGTTTTTTTTTTTTTAATAGATTGAAGGTTTGTGGCAACCTTACATTGAGCAAGTCTGTCAGCAACATTTTGCCAACAGCATTATTTCATTATTGAAATAAGGTATGTTCAGTGTTTTTTTTTTAAGACATAATGCTATTCCATACTTAATGAATTACAGTATATCAGTATAATATAAAAGTAACTTTCACATGCACTGAGAAACCAAAAAATTCGTGTGACTTATTTTATTGTCATATTCACTTTATTGTGGCGGCCTGGAACTGAATCTCGAGGCAGTATCTCTGAAGTACATAGAGAGTATATGAAATCTATTACTACTTAGAGCTAGTCTGTGTATTTACCTTATGTATAAGAAAAGAAAAATTTTGCTTACATTTTATCCCTTGTCACATGCTACTAGCACACTGATACAATCTGAGAATTTTCAAGATTATGATTTTACTCATTGTTCCAAGATTTTCTTTGCCTTTAGTGTTCTGCAGCTTGAATATACTATGCCCATGTATGAAGGTGTTTTTGGTGTTTATCCTGCTTGGTATTCTAAGATTCCTGGATCTGTGGTTTGATATCTGTCACTAATATTAAAATTGTTACTGCAGCCATGAAAATTTAAAATGGTGACTGCAGCCATAAAATTAAAAGACTCTTGTTCCTTGGAAGAAAAGTTATGACCAGCCTAGACAGCATATTAAAAAGCAGAGACATTACCTTGCCAACAAAGGTCCCTGTAGTCAAAGCTATGGTTTTTCCAGTAGTCATGTATGGATGTGAGAGCTGGAACATAAAAAAGGCTGAGCACCAAAGAATTGATGCTTTTGAACTGTGGAGTTGGAAAAGGCACTTGAGAGTCCCTTGGACTGCAAGGAGATCCAACCAGTCAATCCTAAAGGAAATCAGTCCTGAATATTTATTGGAAGGTTGGATGTTGGATGTTGAAGCTGAAACTCCAATACTTTGGCCACCTGATGCAAAGAATTGACTCATTGGAAAAGACCCTGATGCTGGGAAAGATTGAAGGCAGGAGGAGAAGGGGACGACAGAGGATGAGATGGTTGGATGGCATCACCAACTCACTGGACATGAGTTTGAGCAAGCTTCAGGAGCTGGTGATGGACAGGAAAGCCTGGTGTGCCACAGTCCATGGGGTCACAGAGTCAGACATGACTGAGTGACTGAACAACAACAACTAATTTTAAAAAACTGTTGAGCATCATTTCTTCAAGTATCTCTTCTTCTCCATTCTCTTTTCCTTCTGCTTCTGATATTCCAGTTATGGGTATGTTGCATCTTTTGATATTGTTTGATGCATTCTGTTTTATGTATACTGCTCTGTTTTGTTCATTATTTTTTTCTCTTTGTATTTCAGTTTGGGAAATTTGAACTATTTTCAACTTCACTGATCCTTTCCTGAGCCGTGTCCAGTCTACTAATCAACCCATCAAACACAGTCTTCACTTTTGTTATTTTGTTTTTTATTTGTAGCATTTTCATTTGATTCTTTCTTAGGCGAGTCATCTCTGTGCTTACATTATCTACCTGTTCCTTCATACTGTCTACTTTTCCCATTAGAACCTTTAATGCAGTTCTTTAAAATTCCCTAATAGTCTGTCATATCTGACTCTGGAGTTTGCCATGTGACACTGGTTCTTTAATGGGTCCAAGAAAACTGGCTGATTTTTAGTTTGTTCAGCTTTTTCTTGTTGTAAGGGCAGAAATGTTGACTTCTAAGCTCTACCTCTTAGAGCTGAAATCAGAGCACTATTATTCTGAAGAAAATGTTTTACTGGTTTTGTTGCTTATAAATGTTTCTGATGAAATGCAGCTTGAAGTTTTTTTTAAAGTTTGTTGAAATATAACTTTAATAAACATTTCAGACAGAGTTTGCAGTGATAAATATTCCAAGTCTAGGCATGTCTTCCTCTGTCATTATTTTGCCATTTATGTGAATGATAATTGGTCTGGGCATTAAATTCAAGGCTCGTAATCTTTTTTCTCAGCATACTGAAGATACTGTTAAATGTTTTCTTGAGCCAGTTTTTAAAATGAGGATTCTATATCAATCTTTCTTGTTCCTTTGTAAGTCCCCTGTTTTTCTCTCTGGAAGCTTTTGGGATTTTCTCTTTATACATACATGGAGTTCTAAAGTTCCACTTAGAATATATATGTGTGGGTCTTCTTTTTTCCACTCTCCAGAAGCAGTTCCACAAGCAGTCCCATTGTTATCTAATGTAAGTCCATGTGCCTGATGCACAGTGAGGCCAAAAACAATACCAAAACATCAGAGTTTGGAGCAGAGAAAGGTTTATTGCAGGGCCATGCACGGAGACTGGTGGCTCAAGCCTTAAAAACCCCAAACTCCTCCCGAAAACTTTCAGCAAAGCACTTTTATAGGGAAGATGGCGGTGCAGGGGGTGGGGATGGGGTGTTAGTTGTTGCAAACATCTTGGTGTCACATCCTTTGTTCTTGCACTCAAGTCACAAGGTTCGGGAAACCTCAGCAAAACAAATGTTATTATCTGTTCTGACAAGAAAGGACAAAGGTCCCAAGGCTGAATTTTGCCTTCCAAGGTTCAGGCCTACAGAACATGGGACTTCTTAACTATTGTTCGGCAGTCCATATGTTCAGATGCCGCTCTTCAACTGCAGGGGGCGCAGGTTTGATCCCTGGTTGGGTAACTAAGATCCCAGACACCACGCTGCATGGCCGGAAAGATAAAGAAAAGGCAAGCCAGGCTGAGAGAAAACATATTGACAATACATATAGCTGAAAAAAGATTGGTATCTAGAATATATAAAGCATACTTACAACTCAAATACAAGCTGCAAATTAATTTTTTTAATGACCAAAAGATTTAGCCAGACACATCATTAAATTATATATATTTGAACAGTTAATAGGCACATGAAAAAAGGTTTAAAATGATTCATCATTAGATTTTGACTATGCAAATCAAAACTCCTACTGAAATGAGATGCCTAGCAACCACGAGAATAGCTCAAATTGAAAATACTGATGCCACCAAGTGGTGGCAAGAATTTGAAGCAACTAGAACTCTCATATAGTTCTGGTGGAAATGTGAAATCATACGGTCACTTTGAATGACAGTGTAGCGGTGTCCTACAAAGTCAGACACACACATTATATGAGCCAACAATTGTACTTCTAGGCGTTTACCTAAGAGGAATGAAAACATCTGACCACACTATGACTTCTACATGAATTTTCACAGCAGTATTTTTTTAGTAAAGATTAAAAAACCTAGAAACCACCCAAATATCCAATAGATAGTGAGCAGATGAATGTTGTGGTACATCCATACTACGAAATACAACTCAATCATAAACAGGAAGAAAATACTGATAAACAAAACAACAATGATGAAAATTAAACCATTATGTTGAAAGAAAGAAGCCAGACATGAAAGCGTATCTACTTTATAAGTTCTTATATATGAAGGTCTGTGTATATCACATCTAATCTTTACAGATAAGACAGAAAACAGATAAATGGTTGCCTGGGACCAGAATGGGGAGAATGACTGAAATGAAGCACAAGGAAACTTACATGGCTGATACATTAATATATGTTCTGTTTCTGTATGTGTATGTTCTATATCTTGATGCTTACATTATTATAGGTATTTATCAAAACTCATTCAACTGTACACTAAACTATATATAATTTGGTAGGTAGATTATACCTTAATAAAGCTGATTCAAATAAAAACAATCCTTGAGAACAAAAATAAAAATGCAAATAGTTATCTTGTGAAAGATGGAAATTTTTAGGAAAAATAAAATGCTTTTATACAGTATTTGACAGACATCCACATTTTAGATATGTATTAAACTGGTTCTGTGGACTCCTCAGATGATAAGAATGATCTTGGAAGAATATAAATAAAATGTCCTGAAAACTGGAAGTTTTTAAGTTTGATATTTGAGAACTTTCCAAATTTTCTGAATTGATAAGATGCTGAAGTCCTCTAATGTTTAGAAAGTGTTGATATCATCTTGATTTATTACAATTAATCTTATTTTAATTCCTTTGATAAAATTGATGTTTGTGATCTCCGTTGAAATATCTGAATTATGAAAGTAGAAATTAAAATTATGTTCAAATATTAATTATTAAAATAAGGAGAAAAGCAACAAACTGGGTTCTATCCTTGGCTCTATGTTACCTAGATATATGAACTTACAATGAGTCACCTCTATGCCACTCTAATTTGTAGTGTGTAAAATCCACGTGTGGCTTACATTTTTTGGCTCTTTCCACTAATTAAACCCCTCTATTAACTGCCCTAACTCAAGACTACAATTTTATGTTTGGCTCTAGAAGGATTTGTGTAACCATAAGAGGGCAGCATTCCATTTAAACAAATTCTTACACAATTTCCTGTAAGTGTTCAGTACACTACAATTACAGGCATTGAGATTGCCATAATATTCGCTAGTATTAACCCCCTTAGGATTATGTTAAGAAGAGTAATTTGTCGGTTTTAAGTATGAATACACAAATTTATCACATTTGTGTATCTCTATTTAAAGAGATATTTTCTATGGATTCTGTGTAAACTGCTATGTTCAGGGTTGCAACTATTTCAAAATCAGCATGCCTGTCCCACATCAAAATCACATTTCAGGAATAAGAGGTAAAGTGAGAAAATAAAAGAGGATAAGGAATCATTTATGGATGAGAATTTACTTGGATCTTATTCAGTGCTCAACACAATTTTAAAGTGGAAGATTTAGAAACTACTGTTAAGGCACTTAGACCATTTAAAGACACCGAATATGTATTCCTTAAACAATAAAAGATAATTGACAAAAAATAGATTCCATCACAGGGAAAGGTATTCTAATTTTCTGTATCAATGTTCCAACTGTTAGCAACTTTATCTACTTTATAAGCCCATCAGTTGATAGGAACAGAAGGCCATGGAGGCTTGCACAGCTCAAGATTACAGTAACAACTTCATGGTTTGTGGAACTAAACACCCTATCTCCTGGTCACTCATCTCAACCTGGGAATGTACCTTTTCTCTCTTCTTGGCCTTCAGTTCATCCTTCTGCTGCACAGTGTTGAATACCTTTTCACCATCTTAGAAAGCCACAATCATCTTTCATAGTTAGAGGAAAGGAATGTTCAGTGGTTTGGAAAGGAAAGGTCCAAGTGCAGGAACTCAAGGAACATTTACCATTTCTAGGTTACGTCTATGCCTACAGCACAAACTGTCACCCTCTTGGCTTACTAGGGATGTCTGAAGAATCAAATCAAAGAAGATTTGATTTACTTAAAATCACTCTTTTCATTACACTCATTAGTGTATATGGAGACGGAAATGGCAACCCATTCCAGTATTCTTGCCTGGAGTATTCTATGGACAGAAGAACCTGGTGGGCTACAGTCCATGAGGTCACAGAGTTGAACAGATTGAGTGACTAATACATAAGTGTATATGGCTTCTCACAATAATGGAGTGAATATTAGCAAATAACTAGTATGGCAAATCATACAAGAATCATCTTTTTTTTGAAAAGAACATTTATGCTTGAAATAGAGCCTTGCTTGGGCAAAATTATTAATGGATTACACAACAGAACTTACAAGTTGAGGGAATTTAGAAATGCTCTATAAGCTCACACCTTGCTACAAGACAAGAGGGAAGCCATGCCTAAAAATGAAAAAAAAAAAAAAAGTCATTTGATTATAAATGTTACTCTCATTTTACTATTTCATTTTAATATTTAAAATTTATTCCAATATAGTGTTAGCATGTTAATAAAAGGTAAATTGCTTTTATCCTGACCTACTGTTTTATTGTTTTGCCTCAGCTTTTATTATAGAATTGTTATTGCTATGGAAATGTTAACTTCCTGTTTGTATTTCTGGAGTCCTGAAGGGCATGGAAGTTGGCCAGTTTAAGCTTTATTAGGGAGCTACTGAGAGAAAAATGTCTGCAGCATTTTTGCTTTGTACTGCTGCATTTCACGAAATGAAAATCTGTCCATTAAATGTAAATTGTGTGGTCAATGCTATAGCAATGTCTCCCTTTTCTCCCAGTAAAACTCTATAAACCTTAAGCTCATTTAGGTTAATTATGAAGATTCACAATTGCTATATCTAAACCAATATGAACTTGAATCTAACCAGTCTCAAAATGTATATGCCTCTCTGGATTGCAGAGGAGAGTCATGGATAAGGTTGGGTAATCTTTTCAGATGTGCTTCATCACGGCTGCCACCTGTTGGAGGAAAGTCACAGTGGAGAGCTGAGACCTTGGCTTTCCAGGTTCATAAACCTGATTTTGTGAGTTTACCTAAATTTTAGCTCCAATGTTTTCTTATAAACAAGAACGTCACTTTACTGATTACTAAGGGAGATACAAAAAAAGTGGGAATGAACAACTCTAGTGATCAGATTGCTTATGCCCAATAGCTCTGCATTCACAGTCCTGCCTAGGAACAAAGTAATTAGAAAACTGACTGAGTGATAGAAAAGTTGCTTAATGAGATAGCAGTAAAGGGAAATGAAAGTCCTTAAAAGAATTCTCGTCTTAATTAAAGGAAGATACACCTCTCTGCGGGCTTCCCTGGAGGCTCAGATGGTAAAGAATCTGCCTGCAATGTAGGAAACCTGGGTTCCATCCCTGGGTCAGGAAGATCCTCTGGAGAATGGAATGGCTACCTACTCCAGTATTTTTGCCTGGAGAATTCCATGGACAGAGTAGTCAGACAAGTTACGAGCATGGGGTCACAAAGAGTTGGACATGACTGAGCGACTAACATATATACACACACACATTTCTGCAGTGATCAGAATATGGTAATACTTTGGTTTACTCTTTTTGATGATTACAGGATAGTTATTAGAAGAAATATGCACTCTTTTTTTTTTTCTTCTTTCTGTAGAGTTTGTATTTGTCCTAACAAAAGTGAAGTCACTCAGTCATGTCCGACTCTTTGAGATCCCGTGGACTGTAGTCTGCCAGGCTCCTCCATCCTCAGGATTTTCCAGGCAAGAATACTGTACTAGGTTACCATTTCCTTCTCCAGGGGATCTTTCTGACCCAAGGATAGAACCAGGGTCTCCCACATTGCAGGCAGACTCTTTACCATCTGAACCACCATCACCTATTGTCCTAACAAACTTCCCCTTTATTTAACCAAATGGGTCATTTTACATATACTGCATGAACAGAACAGACAGCATTTACTCCACATAGTTTTCATTTCAGTGGTGAAAAACAGACAATTAAATGTGGTATATAATATTTCATATGGTTAAAAAACAGTCTTAAAAATAAAAATAAAAAAGAGTAAGGAGGCAGAAAGCAATGAAGGAAGTGCTATTTTAGATAGTACAATCCAGAAAGGCCTCTCTAGAAACATAGAGAGTGGAGCAAAATGACATTGAATTAAGTGAAAGGCCAGCCATAGTTTTTCACATACCTGGGGGACTTAGTGACTAAACAACTGAGACCTTTCCAAAATTAAAATGTGGTATTCCAGTCCTACTTTCTGTAGGGGGCCACACTCAGCCTAACACTTATGCAGCTGCTCCTTTCCAAATGAAGGCTCAACATGGCTGAAGTTGACCTTATATCAAGTTGTTTCTGATAACAGTGGAAACAGAAAGACCAGTAGACAGCATGTGGGCATGCTCAGTTGCTCAATCACGTCCAGCTCTTTGGGACCCCATGAACTGTAGCCCACCGGACTCCTCTGTCCATGGAATTTTCCAGGCAAGAATACTGGAGTGGGCTGCCGTTCCCTTCTCCAGGGGATCTTCTCAACTGAGGGATTGAACCCATGGCTCCTGAGTCTTCTGCATTGGCAGGCAAATTCTCTAAAATTGAGCCATCTGGGAAGCCACTCTGTAGACAGAGATAATGCTAAATATGGCTTAATCTTTGGCCACAACAAAGTCAGACTCCATGCAAATCACAAAGAAAGATCAAAGACTATAAAGAGAAGGGGCTTTGGATCCAACACTTGAGCTCAAGTCATACCTGTGACAAGTACTATCTTTGTGATCATTAACCAAGATGCTTAATTTCTTTGTGCTTCACTTTATCTATAAGATTGGCATCATTGTAGTTCTCACTCATAAAATTTTTGGGAGGATAAAGAAAATAAATGATGGATGCAGTATATGATGCATGGAAAGGGCATTGTAACCCTCAGAGATATATAATGCTTTCTCCCAGATATAAAGAAGCAAAAGGAAGTAGTCAGTCATACTTGCTTTAGAAGGGAAAAAGTGTGAACACATAATGAAAGTCCACTAGGCCCTAGACACTGCTTAACATACATAATTATTGACCACCAATACGATGTCAGTATTTCAATTTCACAGGTAAGAAAACTGGGTCTCAGAGAGACCACACAGTTCACTCAAGATTGGGACTTCCCTGGCAGTCCAGTGGTTAAGACTCCGAGCTTCCATTGCAGGGGGTACAGGTTTGATCCCTGGGTGGAGAACTAAGATTCCACGTGTCATAATGAAGTAACATGAATTTCCAGATGATGTTTTTATTCCCCACACCATCAGTCCTGCTTAAGCTACTGCAAGAATACAGAAAAACTATGTATTTCATTTAAAACCACTCCTGGGCATAAAGAAGCAGCTCATCAACAGCTACTGTAGAGTCCTTCCCACTCCCTCTCTTGGTGAGGAGCCAAGAAGTGCACTCTGCTTGGTAGCATCCAGGACTGGGGCATCTCTGCCCAGCCCGAGGTGCTGACCGCTGGATTCAATGTGCAGCGGTGTTCCTCCTTGATTTTCAAAGTCCTGAACTGCCAACGCTCCTTCTCATGTGGGAGCGCACAGAACTGCAACAGGGACCTCTGCCTTCCCACCTTGGTGGAACAAGGGCCCACATCACAGAGCTCATGCCTGCTGCCAGGAACCCACTGAGAATCATCACCATGCTTCCCAAAACTGTCATTCGTTTCCAGAAAGGGAGTGAAATAAATAGCCTTTTGATTGGTTGCTTCTCAGCTTCTTCAGAAAGTTAACCTAAGGCTGCCTGGTGGGCTGCCATCTATGGGGTTGCACAGGGTCGGACATGACTGAAGAGACTTAGCAGCAGCAGCATACCCAGGTGGGTCTAACACACCCAGAGTGGATGGATGGTAGATCAGTATGGGAAACATTCGGCTTTATTTTGGTCTCAGGGGATGGCGGGGCTAGGCAGAGTGTGAGTGCATGTGATAGAATGAGGCATGACTTCCGTGTATGTGTGTGTGTGCTTAGTCACTTCAGTCATGTCCAACTCTTTGTGACTCTATGGACTGAAACCCGCCAGGCTTCTCTGTCCATGGAATTTTCCAGGCAAGAATACTGGAGGGGGTAGGCATTCCCTCCTCCAGGGGATCTTCCTGATACAGGGGTTGAACTCACATCTGCATCTTCTGTATTGCAGGTTGAGGAAGTCCCATTATTTCCATAAGAGGGCCATTTTGTTGGCTGCAATTGTAGCATCATGGGTCAGGGAACTCAGGGCAGAAGCACCAACAAAGGTGCCACAGCCCTGCAGGAATCACACTTCCCGGCTGCCCAGAACCAATGTCAACCAGCCTTCTTGCTGACGCACTACATGCATTCTTAATCTTTTTTGTTGGATGGCACAGCCCAAAATATTCATGACCTACCAGAAAAAAACACAATCTTTAATTAATCAAAACGGTAATTTCTAGGTGTCATTTTATAATACCTTGAAGCTGCTGCTGCTGCTGCTGTTGCATCACTTCAGTCGTGTCCGACTCTTTGTGACCCCATGGACTGCAGCCTACCAGGCTCCTCCATCCTTGGGATTTTCCAGGCAAGAATACTGGAGTGAGTTGCCGTTGCCTTCTCTTATAATACCTTAGGGTTTTACTAATACAATTAAAAGGGGCTCTGGCATTCTAAATGCTAATATAATTATTTAAATTAAATATGGATCCAAAATTTATAATACCTAGGACCTAAAACAAAATCCCACTATGGATCTCAGGCTTTAAAATAGTCTATCTATTAAACAAAAATGCTTTTATTTATAATTACTCATGTTTTCATTTTTTAAATCAAAGATATTAACTTCTAATCTGAATCCCTGAGCAGCCTGAGATAATGAAGAGTTGACATTGTCTGAATAACTATTTTATGTCAATGTATCAGCAAATACTTTATGTTTTTAATCTTATATGTAATACATAATTAAATCCCCAAAATACTACAGGTATTATTATTATACTTATTATAAGGAGAATAAACTTAGGTTCAGAGTGGTGACTTAATTTGATGTAGGTGACATAGCAGAGCAGAAATTTGAATCCAAAGAGTTGGTCTCTTAACCGTGATACTCTCTCTGTCAGTTACCAGTTTTGCCATACTGGTTAGCTATGCCTATAGTCAGGTTCAAGGGGTTGTCTATGCAGCCTTTGTTTTTCTATTTCTTTTCTTTTTCTTTTCTCTCTCTCTTTTTTTCTTCTTGAGAGTAAATTTATGATTTCCAACAGTGTGATGGTTTGAACCAGATCTGTACATCAGAATAACTCAAAAAAGAATTTTCAGGTATGTTTTTGACAGGCCCAACTGTAGAGCTTCTGATTTTGTGCACTAAGGCAAGTAGATGCCTGGGTGTAGGTAAAAGCTCCCTGTGTAAGTCTAACCTGGACTCCTGAGGAAGAACACTGCATCAGGTCTTATTAGACACTGGAAAAAAAAGGGCAGAAATTGCATCATTATCTTCAAGGACTTGGGCAAATACAGGAACTCCAAGTGGTGTTAGAAAACTGGTCAACAAAAGTATATAACAACTTCAGAAAGATTGTGAATCTAGTCTAGATGGAAAGAAAACTTTATAACAGAAATATGGTACCTTGCTTGACACATCACAGCAAACCCCATGAAAGATTTAAAGATGAATCAACCACCTATGATACTTTGCAGCCCCTTTTCCTGAGTTATCACATGCCTTTGCATCCATGAGTAGAAAATTAGGGTGGAGTGGAGCAAAAGAATAAAACTCTAGATTAAAAAAAAAAAAAAAAAAAACCTCCACTGGAAATACATTGTGGTTAGAGCTAAACAGTCCCAGTCATTTAAAAATGGAGCGACTGCTTCCAGGAGAGAGCAGTGCGAAATAACCCCATATATTTTATTCCTCTTTAATGCTTTCTGTTCTACAGACAAGCCCTCACAATTCTGCAAAAGGGTTTAGCCGGCTTAAAAAGACACGGTGAGAAGTCATTTCAAAGGATCAGTGTGTTTGACATGCTCAGACTAATTTTGCAGTCTCTCTGCATTATTTCATATGAATTATTTAAAATAATCTACAACCCACCAACACAATGACTTGTGCCTTCTTTCATTCTCTATTTAATGTTCTTGTTGTTGTTAAAGTCAGAAGACAACTTTTTGGCTTTCTGTTCTATTTATACTTCTGAGAAAGGCAAAGGAATTTTTTTTAATTGGAGGATAATTTCTTCATAAAGGAAGCTTTAAAAAAATGTTGATGTCTGTTTGTACATAGAGTTGATTTTTTTAAATGTCCTAATTTGGTGTCCTAATTTCGCTTCCTTGTTGTGTTTCCATGTGTAATCAACAGACACTAAGTACGTCATTGCTGCTGCTGCTGCTAAGTCGCTTCAGTCGTGTCCGACTCTGTGCGACCCCATAGAGGGCAGCCCACCAGGCTCCCCCGTCCCTGGGATTCTCCAGGCAAGAACACTGGAGTGGGTTGCCATTTCCTTCTCCAATGCATGAAAGTGAAAAGTGAAGTCACTCAGTCGTGTCCAACTCTTAGCAACCCCCTGGACTACAGCCCACCAGGCTCCTCCGTCCATGGGATTTTCCAGGCAAGAGTACTGGAGTGAGGTGCCATTGCCTTCTCCAAGTACGTCATTAGGACATACTAAATTTTTTCCATAGCCCTGGGGCCATCTTACACTCTGTTTTTTTCATTAGAGCCCCACACATGGTATTTTCAGTAAATTTTCAATTCTTAGGATGTGGTCTTTTTCCACTGAATACAAATTTTTCCCTGATTTGCTTCTAAATTATATAACTGTTGCTAAATTAGAGATTTAAAAAAAAAAAAAAACAAACAAAAAACATCACCACTATCTCTCTTGATGTTGAATTAGTATTTAATTTAGCCTACTAGTAGAAATGTCAACAGTCACCCATTCAAGTGACAAAATTAAAAATTTTTTTCAAGTCACGGTGTGGAAAGAATAACTGATTTTACTACTTAGTTGCAGGACCTGACATTGATTTTCCATTTCTATGACAATGATCCCACAATCAGCAAATATCAATTGAATGCCTACAATTCAGAAAGCAAAGGGCTGTGCCAGGGCCTGAGTTGGAGATCCATTAATAACTCTCTACTTCTTTTTTTTTTCCTGTTTTGAAGACAGTATTGGCAGCTTACCTGGCATCCACACCATTCCCCACTTCCTCCCTCACACACTCACTTCCTCCCAGCAGACAGAATCTGCCATCCAACATGGAGACTGAAAACACCAGGTACGTATTCTTCCAGCCTCCCTTGCGTTTGGAGTGCCAGTCATGGCCACAGCAAACTGAAGGGAAGTCTGCTGAGACTGGGTAAGAAACAGAGGAAACAGGGCAAGAAAAACATGGTTCTTCTCTCTGATTAAAAGGATTTTGAGAAAAGTTGCCCCCTTTCAGTTTTTTTTTTTTTTTTTAAGATACTGTTGTTTTAAAAAATGCTGAGGGATTAAGCAGCCATCTTGCAATCATGAGGCAAAAACTAAAGACCAGAAACCAATATCCTGAGAAAAAGACCAAGCACAAAAGAAAGAGATTGCATTCTCAATGCTATTTTGAGCCATTGTATTACACCTGGAATTTCCCTGCTCCTGCAATTTGTATTATGTGGGATAATAATTGCATTTTTTATTAATCCATCTTCAGTGGGGTAACCTGTATTTTGCAACTGAAGCCATCCCAACTAGTATGAAAGAAAAAGCGAAAGAGAAAGTCGCTCAGTCATGTCTGACTCTCTGTCCATGGAATTTCCAGGCCAGAATACTGGAGTTCGTAGACATTCCCTTTCAATCCCAGGTCTCCCACATTGCGGGCAGATTCTTTACAGTCTAGGCCACCAGGGAAGCCCCAGTCCCTCCCAACTAATATACCTGCTTCAAAATTTAACTGACACATTAATGCTCTATTAAACTTCCCTCAGTAGCATCTCGGACCCACTCTACAGCACCTCCCACCTCCAATCACCATCCATGTAAAACAAAATGACCCTTACTTTCAATTCCCATGATACCCTGGCATACAAATGCTCATTTTCTTACTTAGGTTTTCAAAGCTCCCTCATTCACTAGCTCTCAAATCCAATGCAACAGGTCTGACTGATGTAACCACTTGCCCCATCTGTTGGTGGCAGGCAGAATTAAATGTCTTTACTAAGAGAATCTGCTCACTCTGGGGTAGGACAATGATAGTAGCTGAAAGTTCAGAAGCAGAGGGAATTGTTTGTTCCCTTATATTGAAGCCATCAATCATCTCCTCCTCAAGATGGTAAGCATCTTAAATGAATGGATTATTTCTTTCTCTTCTTTCATCATAATTCCTCCAGTACCCTGCAGAAAGTTTAGCAGTTCAGCACATCATATCTCCTCAATAACTGTCAAAATGAGCTGATAATTATGAAATTTAAATGTTAAAAGCTCAATGACACCTTAGAGATTATCTAATATAACTTCCGAATTTCAGATGATGTATATAAAAAGAGCCTAAACTTAAAGGAGACTCAATAAATGATGGTATTTTTTTAATCATTTTACTCAGTAACTCTTCAACTGAATTCTAGTTGATATCCTATTTGTTTCTTTTAACTGTTGGACCCTTGCCTTGATATGCCAGCTCTGGGCTTCCCCAGCCCCGACCCCAGCTACCCCAATGACCTCCCATAGCACTCTATGCTCACCTTTAACATCTTCTGTTTCAACTTGTCACTTATCTGTTTTCCTTACTAGGTTGTAAATTCCTTGAACATGTGAACCCTGATTTATTTATATCTATCATATCCAGAATACAATGCTTAGAACCTAAAAGTTTCTTACAATATTTGTTGAGTGACTGTAAGAACAAATATATTTATGTTGGGAAAAGGGCCTTCCAAGAAAAGTTTTTATATAAGCCTTTGTGATATACACATTAGACATTCATCTATTCACTCAACAAAATTTTTATGGTTTTGTCTATGAGCAATTGATTCAGAGATTTGTCTATGAGCAACAGATTCAGAGATTACTGCTTCTTGGAATACATGGGTACATCCCATGGAATAAGTAGGTCTTTATTTATCTTGGCTTTTCCCAGCCAGCTAGTCAATCTCTACTATAGGTAGTTACTCATCCAGTTTGACTTGGACTTGCTGCTCCAGCAGTCCCTTCCATGGAAAGTTGTTAACTTTATGAGGTTCTAAAGAGACTGCAAATGTTTCTCAACACTTTTTTTATGGGAGCCAGAATTTACACACACCACTGCTCTGCGGAAGGGCTGTCTTTTTGGTAATGCAAAACAACAGGGGGCTGACTGGTTTGCCTGCCTCCTCCCTACAAGTGTGGCTTGGAGAGCATGAGGTCAGCTCTAGGCCCACAAGCTGACGTGCCAACTGGCAAAGTCATTTCTTTGGAAATCATTTAGCACTTTTTTAAAATTACTTAAGAACTGAGCAGGGCATTAAAAAATGTCCAAAACGAAACTCCCCATTGAAAGGTTGAGGTCTCTCTAAGCAAGAATAACCTATTCCCAACTTTGTGGGTCAAGAAACCATTAGAAAGAAATCATCGCAACTGCCCAAAGATGGTCTCGAGTCCAACCGCCAAGGTGCCAAAGCCAACATCATGTTGACGCAGACGGGTAGCCAGCCAGAAAAGGTAGCGCTCTGATGTTAGGCTCCCTCTGCTCCTTTAGCCTGGGAGTGAAGGGACGGGAAGAAGGGAGGAGAGGAAGGCAGGCCAAAAAATCAACAAGATGCAACATGTCTCATAGCCACGTCAGCCATGGCAGGGTCCTGTGATGCTGTTGACTAGTTTTAGCTTTATGGAGACAGAGCCAGCTTCTGTATCAGATGAGTCACTTGTAATCTTCCATCTTGGTACCTGCCCACAAGCCTCAAATAATCAAAAGGAACTGTTCTGGTAACAGTTGAAAATACCTTTTAGAACTTCCTTGGTGGCTCAGTGGGAAAGAATCTGCCTGCCAGTGCAGGAGACACGGGTTCGATCCCTGATCTGGGAAGATTCCATATATAGCGGAGCAACTAAGCCGGTGCACCACAGCTATTAAGCCTCTGCTCTAGAGCCGGGGACCCGCAACTGCTGAGACCCCGTGCCGCAACGTCTGAAGGCAGTGCACCCTAGAGCTTGCACTCTGCAACAAGAGAAACCACCATAGTGAGAAGCCTGTGCACCGCAGCTAGAGAGTAGCTCCAACTCTCTGCAATGAGAGAAAAGCCTGCACAGCAACAAAGACCCAGCACAAAAATAAATAAATAAAATTATTTTTTTAAAAAAGAAGAAAACACCTTACCATCAAATGATGGACAACAGCTTGAATTAAGCAGAAACAGCAAAATATAATGGAGCACAGAAGTTTTGAATCTACAGTTCAAGCTCCTGCTTTAACTTTGAGCTTATTTCTTGTTAACTCTGCCACCTTGGACTGGTCACTGGTCCTCTCTGAGTGCTACTTTCTTATTTTTTCTAATTTTCTAATAGAAATGCTAATTATGTTTTAACTTACCTACCTGTCAGTTATTGGTCAAAGGTTAAATGATTAAATGGTCTCATGATGCTCTCTTGATTTAAAAGAACTGTACAAGGTATTGCCTGGTGACCCAGTGGTTAGGACTCTGCCATGATCTTACTGCCAAGGCCTGGGATCAATCCCTACTTGGGGAACTAAGATCGAGCAAGCCACTGTGTGGCCAAAAATAAAGAAACACACAAATAAATACGTAGGAATTTTTAAAAAGAACTATAGAATGTTGGATTGTGTCTTATGGGTTACATGATAAAATAAGAGGTATGTTTAAAGTGAGCGTGACGATATAGGTACCTCTGTGTGTGTGCTCAGCTATGTCCAACTCTCTGTGACACTATGGACTGTAGCCCACCAGGCTCCTCTGTCCACAGTATTCTCCAGGCAAGAATACTGGAGTGGGTTGCCATTCCCTTCCCCAGGGATCTTTCTGACCCAGGGATCAAACCTGGGTATCCCACATTGCAGGCAGATTCTTTTATCATCCGAGCCACCAGGGAAGCCACCACCACCACCAACACATATCCACTCCTGCCTGCGTCTGGGCCTCCAGTAGCCTTGTTTTTTCTGCCTGGAACCCATTTCCTTCTCATCTCTGTCTCTGAAAGGCCTGCTTATTTCTCAAAGCCCTTCACTTTCAGGAAGACTTGCCAGGTAGCCAGACCTTCATCAGTCCCATTTCAATGTATCCTTCCTATGTGCTTGTCAACTTAAAATAGAGCCATAACCCAAAAGTTGAGAGTTATGTTTTATTCGGAGGAAACTTTTAGGACTTAAGCCCAGTAGGCAGCATCTTAAGTAGGCTTGAGAGAACTGCTCCAAGGAGGCAAGGGGAGGAGCCAGCTTATACAGAAATTTTGTAACAAAGGGCAGGTAGCCTGAACATCAACAGATAATTATTAATGAAAGGAAGCCAGATGTCCCAAGTGAAGGAATTTAGCACTTTTCTATTTATGGGAAGATGCAAGAGTCTGGGCTCACTGAAATCATTCCTTTCATATGCATCTCAGTTATCTGGGACCAGTTTCCTGCGTTTTCACACCCTGAGCTCCTTGGGCTCCCTGGAGGTAGTGGCTGCCGGACCTGCAGATAGGCTTCTCCTTCTGTGTGCCCTGGAGGGCTGGAATGGCTGAAGACCATGACATCCCTGTTTATTAATACGGTAGGAAATACTCCATTTCTCAGGCTAAACTCCTAAAGACTTCCCATTATGCTGCTGGACTTAGTCACTCAGTCATGTCAGACTCTTTGCGACCCCATGCACTACAGCCTGCCAGGCTCTTTTGTCCGTGGGGATTCTCCAGGCAAAAATACTAGAGTGGGTTGCCAGGCACTCCTCCAGGGGATCTTCCCAACCCAGGGATCAAACCCAGGTCTCCTGAATTGCAGGCAGATTCTTTTTTTTTTTTTTTTCAATTATTTATTTGAATTGGAGGTTAATTACTTTACAATATTATGGTTTTTGCCATACTGTCTTTATGCCTCTGACCTTCTGTGCCACTTCTTTTCTGTAATTATTTTAAAGCATGTGTAACAGTATAGGCCAAGCTCTGATTAAGAGACAGGCAATAAACTCCCAGAAGGCAAGGCTGACACCTGGACATCCATTTTCAGTAGGCTTCCCTCCACCCCTCCCTGATTTGACTGCCATGGATGCTGGGAGGTTTCCTGCTTATATCCAGTTTATACTTTTAAATAGGTGGTAACTGTAGCATGAACAGTCTTTGAAACTATAAAATCTCTCCATTCAATGGCCTAGACATCCGTGTCCACATAGCACCTGTTACAATCATTTTAAACTAATACATCAGTGAATTTGATGACAGAGGTGCTGATGTTTGTGGAAAGCTTACTGCTTGCCAGGCATTGTTCTTACATATATATCCCTATTTACTACTCAAAACACTCCTAAAAAATGAATACTGTTACAGCTTCTCCACTATGTAGATGAAAGAAGTGAGACCCAGAGAAATGGAAGGACACAGAGCAAGGCAGCAAAGATTCAGATGCAAAGAGTTCAGCCTCAGAACCATAGCTACACTCTGCTCTATTGCTTTTCATCTAAATGATTACTTTGGCTGCAAAACTGATCTTTATTCTATGCAATTCAGGAGACGCAGCAGACTGGAGTTTCATCCCTGAGTCGGGAAGATCCTCTGGAGAAGGAAATGGAAACCCACTCCATTATTCTTGCCTGAAAAATCCCATGGACAGAGGAGCCTGGTGGGCTACAATCCATGGGGTCACAAAGAGTAGGACATGACTGAGCAACTGAGCCCACGCACATGCACACACACACACACACACACACACACACACATGCATGCACTCACACACCCCTAGACCTTATCTTACTTGAGTTTAAAGGAAAAGCCACAAAAACCCCCTCTTCTACACTTCCCACTGTGCCTGCCCCTTGGGACTTCTGCTTTTGTGTTCCTTTCACCTCCCCAGCATCTAACAACCACTGAAGAAGCAGCAGGGCTTCCTTCAAATGTAAACTGTGGTAAGTACCAGGTTGTTTGGAGCCCACGGAGCTACTGAATCAGTCACTGTTCCCTGCTCCTGCTAACAAATATCTCTTTGAGATTCTCCAGTGACTCAATCACACAGCCCACACCTGCCAAGCAGAATCAGCTGCCCTGAGATCTGAGCTGAGCTGCGAGTACACAGTGTCAGAGGTCAAGCCCGTTTATAGACTCCGTCAGGACAGTGATGCACTAGTGAGAAGAAAACAAGCTTCATTTATGTAGTATTGAAAATTCAGGATGGGTAACCTAGACGAGAACCCAGGAAACATAAATATTGAAACATGACAAACAATGATACAACATTATTACTAACCAAGGTACAAACATCTCTTTAAAACGGAGCCGCAAAATGTTTCATCATATTCCAAATCGGTTTCCCTCCTGGAGTCACAGGCTATGAACCTTCTAAAACTGAATGCAAAATTCATGTGTTTACACTTTTTTTTTTTTTTTTTGTCCTGGAAGACCCACAGCTCTCATGAACTTGAAAGCCCCGGCCATGAAGCTACTCCTGCCAAGAAGGCTTTCTCCTGCTGTACAGTCTGTGGAGTTGGATCCACTCAGTCATGATCTCCGTTGTTGTTTAGTCGCTAAGTCATGTCTGACTCTTTGCAACCTGAAAGACTGCAGCACATCAGGCTTCCCTGTCCTTCACCATCTCCCTGAGTTTGCTTAAACTCATGTCCATTGAGTCGGTGATGCCATCCAACCATCTGTCCCCTCCTTCTCCTTTTGCCCTCAATCTTTCCCAGCATCAGGGTCTTTTCCAATGAGTCATTTCTTCGCATCAGGTGGCCAAAGTATTGGAGCTTCAGCTTCAGCATCAGTTCTTCCAATGAATATTCAGGGTTGATTTCCTTTAGCATTGACTGATTTGATCTTGCTGTCCAAGGGACTCTCAAGAGTCTTCTCCAGCATCACAATGCAAAAGCATCAGTTCTTTGGTGCTCAGCCTTCTTTGTGGTCCAACTCTCATATCCATACATGACTACTGGAAAAACCATAGCTTTGACTACATAGACCTTTGTGGGCAAAGTGATGTCTCTGGGTCTAGGGCCAACTTTCAGTTCCATTGTTAATGCAAGTACCTGTGCCTCACACATAGTTAAGCCAAACAAACTGAAATGTCAGAGTTTGGTACAGAAAAAGGTTTACTGAAGGGCAATGCAAGGAGATAGGAGGCTCATGCCCTAAAAACCCCTGAGCTCTCTGAAGGGTTTCAGCAAAATACTTTTAAAAGCCAGGTGGCAGGGAAGAAGAGAGCTCTATAGGGCCAGCTGGTGCACAATTCTCTGACTGGCTGATGGTGAGGTAAGACTGGTGTCACAGGGGTTAAAGTTATTAGTCCTTAAGCTCCATGAGGGCTGAGGCTATGTGCTCATGGTCATCAAGAAGTTAATATCTTCTATTTGGTTAGGGTTGGGGTGTGGTTTCACATCTGCAAAACAACTCATCAAATAATATTATCTGTTACCTAGGTATTTCAGAGAGGAGTTAAAACAGAGGATAAGTGGGGAGGCCTGTCTCTTCCCTGCCCCTCCCGCTGCCCCTTCCCTCCTGGTCTCGCTCAGACCTCATGCGTCCTTGTGATTTGGAACGCCACAGTTTAAAATCCTTTCTAATGTCCTAATTTATAAGAACAAGTGTGTCTTTGCCTCTACTGGAATGCCTCCCATCAGAAGCAACATGTCTTTTAAGAGAAAAAAAAAATCATAACAGTTAATGCCCTTCTTGTGCGTGTGCTCAGCCACTTCAGTCGTGTCTGACTCTGTGTGACCCTATGGATTGTAGCCTGCCAGGCTCCTCTGTCCATGGAGTTCTCCAGGCAACAATACTGGCCTGGGTTGCCATGCCCTTCTCACTAGGACCCAAAAGGTAACCTTGACTGTTCTCAGGTTCTACTGACTACATAATTCTTATTGACTACCATGTGGTACCTACAGAAATATGAACCTTCGAAGGCCATTTCACTTCACATACAGGAGGAGGAGGAGGACTGTAGTGACACAATTTGTAGATGAAACGATTTTTCACTTATACAGGTTTACATTCCTCCAGAGTCATATCCTATCCTCTCTCTCCTATTATTGTCTAAGCTATTCCCCATACACAGCTCTTTCTCTGCCACTCCCTTGTTCTGAATTCCTGTGTGTCTGAAATTTATTGTAGAATATTTTGGCACTGCGTGTATATAATGTGTTATATACACATTAGTCATGTTAATCTACCCTGTGCCTGTAGGCAGCTGACTTAACCAGGACTCCCACTTAGCAGAAAGTGAATTAGCATTTCAACAGAAAGTCCACATTCCAGGAATTCAGCTCTGTCCATCTTCCAGCAATACCAAAGACTTCTTACTCTGCATGCATAATGGTGGTAAAATGGGCTCTCACTGCTGAAATTATGGGTATTTAATCAGGGCATTGGCTAAAGCATGCATTCTCAGTGGGAGACATATGTTCCGCAAGTGGCAAAATTTATTTGGTGGGGGAAAGGTAAAAAAAAAAAAACAAACCCTGAAATATTGCAAGGGATTCATGTTCCAAAGCACAACCTCATGTGAAAACATCTTATGCCTTAGTATTTAATTTCTCTCTTTAAACTGAGTTATATTGACTTAAAAATTTCTCCTTTGGGAGTAATAATGAAAAATATGTGGAGAAACACGTAACTAAACTATTTTAACACCCTCTACAGACCTTCGTAGGAATACAGAATGTAGCCAATTCTTTGTCCTTTATTTTTAGGATCACTGAGTACCTTAAGCACTGACCTGGTCATATGTGACCTTTATTATGCTGAGGTATAGTCCTTCTCTGGGGATTCCTAGGTGGCACAGTGGTGAACAATTCGCCAGCCAAAGCAGGAAATGCAAGAGAGGAGAGTTTAATCCCTGGGTAGGGAAGATCCCCTAGAGAAGGAAATGGCATCCTACTTTAGTATTCTTGCCTGGAAAATCCCATGGACAGAGGAGCCTGGAGGGTTACAGTCCATGGGGTCACCTAGAGTTGGACATGAATGAAGCGAGAACCCATGCACATTCCTTCTATACCTAAGATACCAAGAGTTCTTATTATGAAAGGATATTGAATTTTGTCAAACTTTTTTCTGCATCTATTGAAATGATCATATAATTTTTATCCCTCTCACTCTGTTTATGCCCTGTATCATATTTATTGACTTGCATATGTTGAACCATTCTTCCAACCCAGGGATAAATCCCACCTAATCATGTTGGATCCTTTTAATGTGCTGTTGAATTTGGTTTGCTAGTATTTTGTTAAGGATTTTTGCATCTGTATTCATCAGGGATATTGGCCAGCAATTTTCTTTTCCTGTATTGTTGTCTGGCTTTGATTTCAGGGTAATGCTAGCCTCATAAAAAGAGTTTCAAAGTGCTCCTTTTGCTTCAAATTTTTGGATGAATTTGAGAAGGACTAGTATTATTTTGAACTGTGGTGTTGGAGAAGACTCTTGAGAGTCCCTTGGACTGCAAGGAGATCCAACCAGTCCATTCTGAAGGAGATCAGCCCTGGGATTTCTTTGGAAGGAATGATGCTAAAGCTGAAACTCCAGTACTTTGGCCACCTCATGCGAAGAGTTGACTCATTGGAAAAGACTCTGATGCTGGGAGGGATTGGGGGCAGGAGGAGAAGGGGATGACAGAGGATGAAGATGGCTGGATGGCATCACTGACTCGATGGACGTGAGTCTCAGTGAACTCTGGGAGTTGGTGTTGGACAGGGAGGCCTGGTATGCTACGATTCATGGGGTCGCAAAGAGTCGGACACTACTGAGCGACTGATCTGATCTGATCTGAGTATTATTTTTTCTTTAAATATTTGGCAGAATTCACCTGTGAAACCATCTGGCCCTGGGCTGTTATCTTTTGGGAGATTTTTGATTACTGATTTAATCTTCTTCCTGGTAACTGGTCTGTTCAGATTTTCCATTTTCCTAATTTTAGTCTTGATGGATTGTGTTTCTAAGATTTTTCATTTCTTCAAGTTTGGTCAGTTGGTTGGAATAAATTGTTCATAGTAGCCTCTTATCATCATTTGTATTTCTTTTGTATCAGTTGTTAGACTCAAGAGTGAAAGGTTAAGTCTTTCCTCTAAGATCAGAAACAAGACAAGGATGCCCATGCTCATCACTTCTATCCAGCTTAGTACCAAAAGTACCACAATTAGGCAGCAAACATAAATAAAAAGCATTCAAATTGGAAAGGAAGAAGTATAAAATGATCTTTGCTTGCAGATGGCATGATATTATATATAGAAAACCCTAAAGACTCCACCAAATAGCTGTTAGAACTAATGAATAAATTCAGTAAAACTGAAGAATACAGAATCAGCACACAAAATCAGTGCATTTTATATACTAACAATGAACTCTCTGAAACAGAAATTAAGAAGGAAATTGCTTTTACAATAGCATCAAAAACAACAAAATATTTAGATGTAAAATATTTTCAGTATCAATGCCCTAAATTTGATCCCTGAATTAATCCACTTCTGATGTTAAGAATACTTGTTTGCCTGCTGGAGGCATTGTTGCTACACCTTGTCACCGGCCCCTGCATGGTCTAGTCCTGTCCATCAGTCTGGGCACATATGGTCTAAATCTCTCTCTTACTCCCTTGGTTTTATCCCAGTCATATTTCTCATCTGGGTCACCACCCTTGTTCTTTGCTCTACCTGGAAGACTTTGACCCCTCACCCCCGCTCCCAGAATACACAATGTGTTCATCATCCCGTCGTCTGATCAGGAGTTATACATCCTGCTGCTGCTGGCAAGTCGCTTCAGTGCTGTACATCCTGAGAAAATCACAATTCAAAGAGACATATGTACTCCAATGATCTCTGCAGCACTATTTACAATAGCCAGGACATGGAAGCAACCCAGATGTCCATCAACAGATGGATGGATAAAAAAGATGTAGTACATATATACAATGGACTATTAATAGCTATAAAAGGAATGAGTTTGAGTCAGTTCCAATGAGGTGGGTGAACCTAGAGCTATTATACACAGTGAAGTAAGTCAGAAAGAGAAAAACAACTATCATATATTAATATATATATATATATATGGAATCTAGAAAAATGGTGCTGATGAACCTATTTGCAGGGAAGGAATGGCAACACAGACATAGAGAATGGACATGTGGACACAGTGGGGAAGGAGAGGGTAGGACAAATTGAGAAAGTAGCATTGACATATATACTCTAACATGTGTAAATAAAACAGATAAGTAGTGGGAGGCTGTTGTATAACACAGGGAGCCCAGCCTGGCATCTTGCAATGACCTGGAGGGGTGGAATGGGAGTGGGCAGGCAGGCTCAAAAAGGAGGGAATATATATATATATATGTGTGTGTGTGTGTGTGTGTGTGTGTGTGTGTGTGTGTCCCAGGTAGCACCTGTTATAAAGAACATGCCTGCCAATGCAGGTAGACATAAAAAGATGTGGGTTCGATCTTTTGGTCTGGAAGATCCCCTGGAGGAGGGCAAGGCCATCCATTCCAGTATTCTTGCCTGATGAATCCTATGGACAGAGGAGCTGGGCTGGCTACAGTCCATGGGGTCACGAAGAGTCGGATATGACTGAAGCGACTTAGCATTCATATGCATGCTATACGTATATATATAGTATATGCATGCTATATATATATATATATATAAATTATGATTCATTCACCAGCATATGGTAAAGGAATGATTCCCCAATTAAAAAATAAATAAATAAAAGAAGTTGCTTCTTTAAAGAGCTTTTCCCTAAGAAACTCAGCTAATGTAGCCCCTTTCTAGGCAAGTGCCATTATGCTAACTTGTATTATGGACTTCAACCCTCTTATCACTTTCTGAAACTGGCTTATCACATTCAAAGAGTTTATTTCCCAGTTTATTTCATTACTCTCTCTCCCCAACCTGACTGAAAGCTTCAGAAGTGTGGTTAACTATTTCTGTCTATAATGGGGGTACGGCATCTGGTACCTACTAGGTATTAAATACTTTATCACTTATCTGTTGAATAAATAAATGATAAAGTACTTTATTTGTACTGAAACCTGTTGCATTAACAGTGTCCCTTCAGCTGGGATATTAAACAACTTAATTTCCCTCTTTAGCTTAACAGTAACTTAGAGATAGTCCATGGGGTCGCTAAGAGTCAGACACGACCGAGCGACTTCACTTTCACTTTTCACTTTCATGCATTGGAGGAGGAAATGGCAACCCACTCCAGTGTTCTTGCCTGGAGAATCCCAGGGACGGTGGGGCCTGCTGGGCTGCCGTCTATGGGGTCGCACAGAGTCGGACATGACTGAAGAGACTTAGCAGCAGCAGCAGCAGAGATATTCCTTTAGGCTAAGCCTTTTCTAGGTAAACTCTCATTGCAGGAAGCAATTCTTTCTTGCAGGTTAGTTTCTCTGAAAATTATTACATCAAAATCTTTGTTTATAAAGGTTTGTTTTAGTTAAAGGAGAGGACTTTCCCAGGCTGAAGCACCTAATTGACTACTAAGAAAATAGTTCTAAGGATTCTTATCTCTCTTATTTTCATTTGCCAGGTGCAAACAAAATGAATGAGGGTTTGGGAGAGGGGCAGAATCTTTGAATTGACACTAGAGATGACCAAATTTCTTGAAGGATCTTAGAAGAGGAAACTGTGTAGGCATGCTGTATTTTCTAACACTTGTCTGATAGGAAGATATCACACATATTTGTTCAGAAGCCTTCAGGTGAGTGGTTGTTTGGATGTACATCCTTGTTTAATTAGGGAACCCATTTCGTGGGCCTGAGTAAACACTAGATGGTATCTAAGTTTCAGGAAACCCTGGGTGAAGTAACTGGAAGTATTGACAGACAGGTATGTCTCTTCCTCTAGCTGCAGAGGAACAACAGACACCATGTTTTGGTCTATTGAAATGCCTTTTTCTTTTCCCCCAACTTGCCCACTGAGAGTTACCATGAATTTGGCACCATCCTTGAAAATAATTTCAAAGAGAAAATTGTGATGGGTGTCGCATGTGCAGAAAGGCTTGATTTATGTTTTTTCTCTGTTTAAGAGGGCAGGGTATGCTATGCTATGTAACGTAATACAGCTCATCTATTAAGAACTTTTTCAAAACCTTGTTTATTTTGCTGCACCAGGGCTTAGTTGCAGCATCTGAGACCTTTTAGTTTCAGTATGTGAACTCTTAGTTGTGGCACGTGGGATCTAGTTCCCTGACCAGGGATCGAACCTAGGGCCCCTGCATCGGGAGCATGGAGACTTAGCCACTGAACCACCAGAGAATTCCCTCTATTAAGAACCTTTATCAAAGAATGTACAAAAATTTCCCCTGCTAGTATCTTGCCAACCTCATTCAGTCAGGGAAACCAGAATCTACAATCAGGTGATGTATTCAGAAAGAAATACAGACATAAAGTGAAACTGCCTGAACTATGGAAGTTATTTTCTTAAATTGAGTAGGAGAAAGAGAATCCCGAAAAGGAGGCAGAAAGAAATTTGAGGGTAAGAAAAACTATGACTTTACAGTTCTATATTCATGGCATTTATTGAGCACTATAGCAAGTACTGCAAAAGTCTAAATTCCCTTGAAAATTAAGCATGAGCTTATACACCCTAAAAGAGGGGAATAGAAATATGCTGCTATGGATTGAATTGTGTTCCCCCTTAAATTCATATCTTGAACTCCTAACCCTCAGTGCAACTCTATTTGGAGATAGGGCTTCTATGAGGGAAACAAGTTTAAACTAGGTCATAAAGGTGGAATCTATAGAACTGCTAACCTCATAAAAATAGGAAAAGAGACCTCTCTCCCTTTGAACACACACAGAGAAGAGGTCATGCTTTCACACAGCGAGATGCTGATCACCTGAAAGCCAGAAAAAAAGGACTCACCGTAATCTCAAACTCAAATTCAATATCAATCTCAATCTCAAACTCACCTCAACCTCAATCTCAAACTTCCAGTCTCCGAAACTGTGAGAAGTAAATGTCTGCTGTTAAAGCCACCCAGTCTATGGTATTTTGATAGGGCAGCCCGAGCTGACTGAGACAAATTTCCCACCTTGCACTTCTCTTGAAGGGCTAGCAGAAGTTGCTGAGCCCTGAATCATAAATGAGGTAGCTTTCTTTATAGAGCTTGAAAGACCAGACTTCCCTCTTAAAGTGCTCCCTCCAGTGCTACGTGACATGCATTACAGAGAGTAGTAGTCACTTATTTTAGGTACTCCTTCTTGCCCCAAACACACACCAAGTGGTGAGATTAATATTAAGAATTTGTAGTTGTTTAGTCGCTCAGTCGTGTCTGACTCTTTTGTGACCCCATGGACTGTAGCCCACCAGGCAGAGTCTCCTGTCCATGGGCATCTCCAGGCAAGAATACTGGAGTGGGTTGCCATTCCCTTCTCCAGGGGACCTTCCAGACCGAGGGATCAAACTCACGTCTCTTGTGTCTCCTGCAATGGCAGGCAGATTCTTTACCATTAGTGCAAAAAACAGGATATCTATCCATAAATATATGTCTTTATATGATCTGAACAATCATATAAAAACCATTGATAGTAGAAGCTTCTATAAATGGGCAGTGGAGGTCTGAAGCAAAATGGAAATTTACCCTCCATGGTATATGTATTAATACTATTTAAATTTTTACCGTAGGCAGGCATTTTAAAAAGCTTAAATTTAATTAACTTAATAAAACACTTTTCCATTTTTGCTGTGATTTTCTTAATTTAAGAAGGCTTTCTATTGTGCACTATGCTTGGATATGACCCTGAGGTTGGCAGGGTAAAGTTCAGAGAATTTCCACCCCACAGAAGCTATAATGATCATGTCACTCTCACGCTTAAACCCTCCAGAGCTTCCTTTCAATGTCTGAAGGAAGAATAGAATCAATTACACTTTGCAGCCTGACCACTGTCCACTCTCCTTTGCAGCCTCTTCCAGCCCAGGCAACATCTTGCTCTCTGCCATACCAGGCTTCCTCTAGTTCCTGGAAATCACACCTCACTTCCTCTTACCTCAAGGTCTGCTAACACATTGTTCTCCCTGTCCAAGGGCTATCTTCTCACTGCTAGTTAACATATGTGAGATGTGGCTTACAATCACACTGGCCCAGTAGCTCCTATTGTTATTTCTTTCCATGTACTTATAGATTTGAATATTTACATATTTGTGTGATTGATTTATGCTAGCTTTCAATGAAAGGGTTATTTTAACAAATGACTGACAATGTCGGAATCATTCTACTACTGAGTGGGAAACTGTAACTAGCCCTTAATGACTCCTGGTCTAATACTTTCAGATCTTTAAGAAATGGATGACCTACTGAAGCAGAAAGTGCTTCAGCTATATATAAACTTGCCTTTCTGGATGCTACTTTTTTAAACTTTTTATTTTGTATTGGAGTATAGCCAATGAACCGGAGAAGGCAATGGCACCCCACTCCAGTACTTTTGTCTAGAAAACTCCATAGACAGAGGAGCCTGGTAGGCTGCAGTCCATGGGGTTGCTAGAGTCGGACACGACTGAGCGACTTCACTTTCACTTTTCACTTTCATGCATTGGAGAAGGAAATGGCAACCCACGACAGTGTTCTTGCCTGGAGAATCCCAGGGACAGGGAAACCTGGTGGGCTGCCACCTATGGGGTCGCACAGAGTCGGACACAACTGAAGTGACTTAGCAGCAGTAGCAGCAGCAGCATAGCCAATGAACAATGTTAATGACAGTTCCAAGTGGACAGCAGAGGGACTCAGCCACACATATACAGGCATCCATTCTCCACCAAACTCCTCTCCCCTCCAGGCTGCTACATAACTTTGACCAGAGTTCCCTTGTACACTATTTTTAAAGTAAGTACATATCCATTTTCACACAGAGCCTATAACACCTTAAAACATTACTGTGCTGTGCTTAACCGCTTCAGTTGTGTCCGACTCTTTGCAACCCTATAGACTATAGCCCTATGGACTGTAACCAGGCTTCTCTGTCCGTGGGATTCTCCAGGCAAGAATACTGGAGTTGATTGCCATGGTTGGGAAGATCCCCTGGAGAAGGGCATGACAATCCAGTCCAGTAATAAAACATTAATAGCTAAAATTAATGTTTTGTCTAAAACATTAATAATTAAAATTATGTTTGTTAATGAAGAAGTGGGCAAACATTAATAAAATAAAATCAATAGGCTAACTACCTATTTCTCCTCTTTCTGTTCCATCTCCTATGAAACCAGAAAAAGATTTAGTAACAGCGAAACAACAAGGAATGAGTTCTTGTTCTTCTACTATTAACCTTTCCCATACACAACCTCAGAACTGTGTTTCCAGTTTCTATGTGTGGGAGCTTATGTGTAAGATGTTCTAGGCGTTCAATCAGTCTCTAGGGAACCCACCAGTTTGTCTTGATTCCCAAAGGACCAAATCAATCCCTGTCCTGAATTTCAGGCATTTCTGTTATAACGATGAATATAAATGGCCTCCTATAGCAGGTGCTTTGCTGTTGTGTTAAAGAGAGGAAGTATTTTCCTCAAGGGGGTCCCCAATATTCAGACACCATTTCTTTTTTTTTTTTTAATTTTATTTTATTTTTAAACTTTACATAATTGTATTAGTTTTGCTAAATATCAAAATGAATCCGCCACAGGCATACATGTGCTCCCCATCCTGAACCCTCCTCCCTCCTCCCTCCCCACACCATCCCTCTGGGTCGTCCCAGTGCACCAGCCCCAAGCATCCAGTATCGCGCATCGAACCTGGACTGGCAACTCGTTTCTTACATGATATTCTACATGTTTCAATGTCACTCTCCCAAATCTTCCCACCCCCTCCCTCTCCCACAGAGTCCATAAGACTGTTCTATACATCAGTGTCTCTTTTGCTGTCTCGTACACCAGGTTATTGTTACCATCTTTCTAAATTCCATATATATGTGTTAGTATACTGTATTTATGTTTTTCCTTCTGGCTTACTTCACTCTGTATAATAGGCTCCAGTTTCATCCATCTCATTAGAACTGATTCAAATGTATTCTTTTTAATGGCTGAGTAATACTCCATTGTGTATATGTACCACAGCTTTCTTATCCATTCATCTGCTGATGGACATCTAGGTTGCTTCCATGTCCTGGCTATTATAAACAGTGCTGCGATGAACATTGGGGTACACGTGTCTCTTTCCCTTCTGGTTTCCTCAGTGTGTATGCCCAGCAGTGGGATTGCTGGATCATAAGGCAGTTCTATTTCCAGTTTTTTAAGGAATCTCAACACTGTTCTCCATAGTGGCTGTACTAGTTTGCATTCCCACCAACAGTGTAAGAGGGTTCCCTTTTCTCCACACCCTCTCCAGCATTTATTATTTGTAGACTTTTGGATCGCAGCCATTCTGACTGGTCAGACACCATTTCTTAAAGCCACACCAGTGGCTGAAATGGAAGCAGGGACAATCATAAATGTGCACAATGAAAATGTGTTTCATTTGGTCACTGAAAATGGGACCAAACTCAGAACAGTTCAGGGAAGAGAAGATGATGGCTATCTGATGAGGTGTCACCTACAGTCAGCATCACACATCTCTGGTGATCAGAAAGAGAAGGTTAAATTTACCAGACACTCTGTTTCATGTCACCCTTGGCCCCTGCCAATGAAGGATCTGTCACGGGAAGATGGATGTAGTCTGTCCACCAAGCGAGTGTTCAGACATCGCCCCATGGATTCAGTTCTGAATCCCCGGGTCCCGTCCAGTCTAGACTGAAGATGGACTCCAGCTTCCAAGTGTTCAGGGCCTGCTGCTCACTGTAGTGGGTCCCTTGGGAAGAGCCAGGGGGATCGGCCAGACTGCTCCAGGAATATAACAAATGACGTGACTGCAAACTCAGAGTGTCTGTTTCCTGTCAGTGGGTGATTAATAAACAGCCCACGGTCAGGTCCCGAAAGGCACAATCAATACACTGTCTACTCTGTGACTCTATAAAAATGGGGCTTTTCTCAAGATGACAGCTAATTACACTTCCTCTCCTCCCTTCCCCAACACACACACACATACCAACCACCACCACCACCTCTATTACCATTATTCATCAAATAGTTAAAGGGAGGCCAGATGTGGAGCTAAAAGTTTTAAGCAGTATTGTAAGAAAATATATGATTCCTGCTCCCAGGAGCTTAGAGTCCAGACTCACCTGGTGCTTGTATAAATGTGCCTAAGAGCACCTCAGATAAGTATAACAATAATAGCTAGACTTAGTGAACACTTACTACACGTTAAACAGTGCGATGAGCACTTTACACGTTTTAGCCGATTTAATCCCTCTGAGGGTGGTATGATTTTTATTGTCACTATACCAAAAAAGAAATCAAACAGAAATACAAATAGGTTAGTTAAAATCTGGCTGAGGTAATAGAGCCAGAGTGCAGGAGATCTGGGGTTCAAGTCTAGGAGTCAGTCTGGCTCTAAAGCCTGGTATCTTATATGTACTCCCTGTGAACAATCATAGCTATAATTTAGTAAATGTTTCCTATCCAGGCAATGTGCTAGGTTATCTCATATGCATTTACTTATTGACTGCTCATGGTTAGTGATTAACCTCATTTATGCATTACTAATCTAATTTATGCATTACTTTTTAAAATGTTTTCATTTGTTCCATTCCACATTTCTGTAATAACTACTATTTTTAACTGATAGATTTTTAACTGAGTCATAAACACTTTCCCAGGGTTAACACTGCAGGACTCAGTCCTTGATCAGTTTTCTCCAGAGTTTGACTCCTGCATGTAAGCATTATACGACAGTTCAAGAAAAATGCCTTCAGGCAGTATCCCAGGTAGGCATCACCTCATAAAGACAATAATACTGCCATTTACTTAGTATTTTACAACTAACATTCAAATTTACCTGAGTCCCAGGGTCAGTCTAAGTGCTAGTAGCTCAGACTGTGGATGTCAAAGCTAAAGTTCAGAAGCTGAGAGGCAGGGCTGGAGTTAAACCATTTGGTCAGTACTCACTGACCTTTGTTCATTCACTAGTTCACTTAAGAAACCATCATGCTGTGGAGAAAGAAAGCTGAGTAAGACGCTCTGTCTTCTGTAATTCACAGTCGGAGCAGAAGAGCTGAATTTGTTCCCTCTAAATATTTTCTACTCGGTCTATGGACCCACTTTGACCTTCTGGTGGAAAGATGTTGGTTTGAAAGCGCAGATACTCTGATCCCTGCTGGTAATACTTGCCCCTGGGGGCCACTTTTTATTGCCTGGGATAGTTTGAGCCAGAGAGAATCACTTCATCTCTCTCTCCATGAACTCCGGTGAAAAGCAGAAACTGATCTTCTCAGGAGACAAGAATTGAGCACGTGGCCCTGATGGGGAGGCTGGCTTTGCAGTGGTTTTTTTCTCTTTTTTTCAGCCTCTGTAAGTGAAGAGCTCTGGTGGCAACCTAAGAACAAATCAGCAAACTGCAGGACCTCAGAAGGGGCCTACACTTTAGAAGTCATGGGGTCCAACTCTCACAAAAGCAGCTGGTGGGAGTGGATGGGGGATCCAAAAACCCTTTAGGCAGAGCCAACTTCCACCAAAAGCTTGGGGGCAATGGAAAGACCTGGAAGAGGCAACTTCAGAAGTTCAGTAGGTACCAATAACCTTTGGATGATGATGGTGTTGATAAAGACGATCAGTTCAGTTCAGTATAGCGGCGAATCCTACGGTGGTGTTTTTTCTGCCCTAGGCAAGAAGTTTGTCCTCTGCTGATTCTCTCTGGCTGAAACTACCCCAGGCAACAAAAGTGAGTGGGGAAAGGCATGGGCTTTCGAACCAGACATAAGTTAGAGAAGTTTCTTCTCCATCTGTGCAACCTTGGAGATTAATGACTGCAAACTCCCAGAAGAGCCTCTGAGCGCAGCGCGTGAATGAGAATACTTGTTATTGGGGATCTCAGAACCCCTGAGAAGCGGGTCAGACGAGAGCGGGGTGTAGTGTCTGGGGCGCACTGCAGGCTGCGCTGAGATCTTGGCTGGATCCGACGCTCAGGGTGGAGGAGCCCAGCACAGCGACTGCTCAGCGTGCGCCCAGTCCTCCCACCACTGGTCGCGGCTGCCAGGAGGCCGGCCGCTGGCGGGAAGGGGCCAGGAAACCTCAGAGCCGCACGGAGACAGCAGCTGCCTTGTTCTGCAGCTTTTTTTTTTTTTCGCCTCCCAGGGGCCAGACATCCCCGCCCCACCCCCTACTCCCACCTCTCGTGCCACTTCTTTCCGCCCTGGTTCTGAAAGTGTTAACCCCGGAGCGTTTCGCGCCTCCCCCTCCCGTCCCCCACCCCCCACCCCTACTCCCCGCCCGACTCCCGCCCAAGGTTCCTAAAAAAGAAAGGTGCAAAGTTTGGTCCAGATAGGGAATGAATGATCAAAGCCCAGCCGATACTTCCTGTTGCCGGGACACTATATATAAAGTGATGAGTGCACGGGCAGCCGAGACGCACCGTAGCGCTCGCCCCGCAGCCGCCGCCTCCGAGCGCCTGAGGTTTCCCGGGGACCACAATGAACAAGTTGCTGTGCTGCGCGCTCGTGGTAAGTTCCTGGCCCGGGACGCCGGCAGCGCTGCTCTGCGCGCCCGCGGAGGCTCCTCGCCTCCTGGTCTCCCGACCTGCCCGCCTGTTGATGGGGACAAAGCTCAACTTGCTCCCTTTCCCAGGAGAGATCTGGGGTCAGGTTGGAACAGGAGACCTCTTTCAAGCTGATTGTGCTTCTCCTAGGGTGTCCCTTTACACTGGAAAGTTCCTGCTGGGTTTATGAAGAAGAGCTCCTGACCATTTTTATTGGCATGATTTTTTTATACATTTTATTTATTGGCTTTCTTCATCTCAGATGGCTCCATACCATCTTTGCTTAACTTGGGCATCCTTGTTATTATTATTAGCGGTAATAATAGTATCAAAGTAATTTGAGAGATTATTCTTAATGCTAAGAATAATAATTCTTAAAACTACTGTAATTAGAATAAAATTTGGATGCAGTGAATATGACATCATTAGTGTCATATTAAGTGGCTTATTTGCCACTTAAGCAAATATTATAGGAAATTTTGAATAATTGGCACCAGAGAAAAGATCATACACACACACATATTTCTTATTGTGCAATTTAAAATTTTAATAACATTCTATTATTAAAATGGGACATTTCAATTTCAATGTAATGTGGAAAATACTGGTGAGATAATGTTAATTGGGTTACAAAATAGATTTAAATAATTGAGGTTCTGCACTCAATAGGGCTAAAAGTTATTTTAAATTTGGAAAAAGAAAGGAAATTTGGAAAAGAAAGGAATGTCTGTAATTTTTAGCTTCTTTTACTTAAATTTACATTTTGACCAATCAAGTTAATAAGATTTCTATGTAGATTATTCTGTGACCAATGACTTATTTCCTTTGAAACTAAAATGTAGACTGCATTGAGATATGAATCAGACATTCATGAAAGGACAGGAAAATCCATATTTAAGCCACATATGTGTTTTGAAAGTTGTTGCAGTAACTGCTTGAATGTGAATGTCCAACCCACTAAGAGTGAATGGAAGGCTAGCAAGTCCTCCAATTAGATCTTGGGATACACACACATGAATAAGTAAATAAACAGCAAAGTCACTAAAGGAAAGGTAGATTACTAAGAGGTCACACTTAAGCAAGCTAATCTTACATATAGGTACTATGTATACATATATGTGTATAAATATATTTGTATATATGTGGGTATATATTATATATATATATAATATAATTTCACTAATATGGAGAACTTTTAAAAAAGTGAACCCTTATTTAAAAAGGACACATATAAAGAACTGCACAAATCATAAGAACCTAATTAAGTTTCCGAAAGTGAATACTTGTAAGCCAGCACCCAGCTCAGACACCATCACATTACCAGCACCCCAGAAGCTTCCTGAGCTTCCTCCTTATCACCACGACAGTCATGGCCAGAGGAATCAACATTCTGACTTATAATGCCATCCATGAGTAAATGAACTTTATGTACTTTTTTGTGTCTGGCTGCTATCACTTAAGGTTCTACTGTGAGATCATCTCCAGTATTGGATGTACAAATGCCCATCCATTTCAGTGCTGTATAATATTCCATTACATGGCTATACCACAAATGACTTAATCATTCTAGGTTTTGGCTAGTATAAATAATTCTGCTATTAATATGGGGACACTTTTTTTCTTCCTAGGCTTTTGTATGCTGTCAAAGATTTGATTAATAATAAACATATTATCAGTAACTTTTAAATTTCATTATTTCCATTAAATAATATGTATATCTAATAATGGGCTTCCCTGGTGGCTCAGATGGTAAAGAATCTGTGTGCAATGCAGGAGACCTGGTTTTGATCCCTGGGTCAGGAAGATCCCCTGGAGAAAGGAATGGCTACCCACTCACTCCAGTATTCTAAGTGTTCCAAAATAATAAGTAGACAAATGTTTTGATATCTGGTCTGTATAAGGATGTAGATACGTATGTAGATAATACGATCTGAAGATGTTACAGCATTATCAAAAGAGAAACCTTTTATTGTGTCTTGAACCTAGTAAATACTTCAAATAGGAATGTGCTCCCTTTCCCTTCTGTAGCTTCTGAGATTGATTTTATTTTATAAATAAGTGAGAAAAGATACTTTGCAGTTACATATGAAGAGTCCAGATGCCCTTTCATAAACACCAAGAGGTAGTGCTAAGAACTGGAAGCATTACAGCTATTTAGTCCTTTGTACCAGGCAGGCCACTGGATACGAGACACAGAATGGAAAACATGGACACCATTTCTGTCCTCATGGACCGCACAGCAAAACGGAGAAGGCAGATACTGGAATGTCTAAATGAGAATAACAAAAGGGGAAGTACGAGGTGACTTGGGAATATAAAAGATCCTGCCTTCCAAGACCTTATAAAGGCAGCTGCTGTGCAGTGGTTATGAGTTTGGTTATTTGAGATCAAAATTCAAAATTCAAATACCAGTATTTTACTTGATAAAAGATGGTGGGCAATTTATATCTCTCTTGTGTTTTAGTTTTCTATAAAATAGAGATAATAATATGCACACGTGCAAGATAACCACACATAATATAGAGTTCCTATTCCACAGTAACACTAGCTTCTAGTCGACATTCTAGACCCAAGTGAATTATGTAAACAAAGTGCTGATGATGCTCAGAGATGGGGGAGAGATGGCCACCAACTATTACCTTGCAGGAGCAATAGAATGTTTATTATTCTCATTATACATTCCAAATGTTTCTTATTTGGAGATAAAATCAAGGCGTCCTGAATTTAAGAAGTGGAAGAAGATAAAATTGTGAGGCAAACTAGAATTCTAGATTCTTTTTGTGACAGCAGAGGATATGCTGGTAGGTAAGCATGAGAGGGTGTGGTCATTAGGACTAATGCCATAGTCGTGGGCTTTCTGAAATGCTCACTCATGTAGTTAGAGACCTGCTCTGCAAGGTGAGGTGGTGACATCACCAAGTCACTTCTTTCATGGTTGCTCAAGGAGCCTCCTGATGCTTTGGGAACATCCTAGTCTAGTCTTAGATTTTCACTGGTGGCTGAAACTTCCCATCAAGGAGCTCCAGAACTAGCCACTGACCTTCTCAAAGCGAAGGTCTAAATTAATGTTAAGATGCTAGGACTTGGGGTGGGGGATGGGGTGAAGCATTAGGAGGTAGTAAATTTTTTTTTTCGGGACAACTGCCTGATACATTGGTCCTCCTTATGTTTATTTTGGTTTCCTTGCCCTCCCCCAGTGGTTGAGTATATCTGTCTAGCCTTTTTGTTTGTTTGTTTAAGAGAATGATAACTTGAAGTTTCTAGGAGAATCTAACATACACTCCGCAGGAGTCCTGTACTTCTGTCTCTAGCAACCTCTCTGGCCTCTATCACCCATGAACCCTCAGCACAATTCCTAATTTCTATCTGGCCTTTAATTTTACTTCTTATTCCTAATTTCAATCTGGCCTTTAATTTTACTTCTTAGGTTAAAACCAATCTTAGGTTGTCAGATTCCACTGGTCAGGGAAGAAGGCGTTCTGTGACAGATGTTTTATCTACATAGTTTAGAAGGAGAGGTATATCAGAGTCTCTCAAAGGGGCACTAAACACACTCAAATATTCTTGTCCTCCTATCCACTCACTTGCCAGCTGGGTCTTGCTCTAAGCAACCCTCAGCCTCCCTGCCTGCATGTTCCCTTTCCATGAAGGCTTTCTGTGAGAAGCATTACCTTCAGTATCTCATTGACCAGAAGTACTTCATTCAACCTGAGTCTTTTCTTTGCAGCCCAGGAAAAAAAGGACAGTGAAGTATATTGCAGAGAAAGAGTACTTTCATTAAAAAAAATTATGTTTACATTATTCAAAGTCTTGCCTAATGACGCCTGGCTGCCCCTGATGTTTTTACTATGGAGCAGAGATGCCAACATTATCGGTGTATCTGTGTATCTTACCTTGTGGAGCAGTAGTTCTCCATCAGATCAGACTTCTTCCATGCGCTTATTAAATAAATCCTTTGTAACAACTCCCTTGGAGAAGGCAATGGCACCCCACTCCAGTACTCTTGCCTGGAAAATCCCATGGATGGAGGAGCCTGGTAGGCTGCAGTCCATGGGGTCTCGAAGGGTCGACTGAGCGACTTCACTTTCACTTTTCACTTTGATGCATTGGAGAAGGAAATGGCAACCCACTCCAGTGTTCTTGCCTGGACAATCCCAGGGACGGGGGAGCCTGGTGGGCTGCCATCTGTGGGGTCACACAGAGTTGGACACGACTGAAGGGACTTAGCAGCAGCAGCAGCAGCAACTCCCTGGCTCTCCTGAAATGAAATTGAGAGTGCTTATATTTTTACCTACATACAGAATTTTTTCAAATCAATATACTGGCATAACTATACTATGAAGGAGAAATAAAAAGAAAATGATTTATAATGAAATAAGCTTCACTAGAAGATTTAATGAAGTAATGATACATTAGCATCTTTATGTAGAACTGTCATGAACAGACCATGAGAAACAGATGAGAGCACGTGGGGTTCAAAACCATGATTGGCGTTGGCTTTGGGCTGTGATTTTTTGAAATGGTGAACAAATCTCGCTAAAGTTTTAAACAAAATACAACCCTCTTTCAGGCTTCCCAGATAGCACTAGTGGTAAAGAACCCGCCTGCCAATGCAGGAGACTAAGAGACGCGGGTTCGATCCCTGGGTTGGGAAGATCCCCTGGAGGAGGGCATGGCAACCCACTCTAGTATTCTTACCTGGAGAATCCCCATGGATACAGGAGCCTGGCAAAGTACAGTCCATAGAGTGGCAAAGAGTCGTAGATGACTGAAGCGACTTAGCATGCATGCATGCACAACCCTCTATCAAATTTTATGTTGTTAAATTCCTTGAAAATTCAATAGGCATAAAAATCTTACAACACACACACACAGGTCTACATATGTGTGTGTGTATATATATACACACATATATATGTATGTATGTGTGTGTGCTCAGTCACTCAGTTGTGTGCAACCCCATGGACTTTAGCCCACCAGGCTCCTCTGTCCATGGAATTTTCCAGGCAAGAGTACTAGAGTGGGTTGCCATTTCATACTTCAGAGGATCTTCTCGACCCAGGAATCAAATCCACTCTTCTTGCTTCTCCTGCATGGACAGGTGGACTCTTTACCACTGTGCCACCTGGGAAGCCCATATGTGTGCATATATATACACATATGTGTGTATATATATATATATATACACATACACACATGTGTGTTTATATTATATACACATATGTATATATATACGTGTGTTTGTGTATATATATATATGGAGTTTGAATCCAGGCTCATATAATATTTTTTTTTAGCTTAGATCACTTATACCATCATCAGTAGGACATTTGACAGTGTGTGTGGGATTTCCCTGGTGGTCTGGTGGTGAAGACTCTGTGCTTCCAACACAGGGGTAGAAAGTTCAGTCCTTGATGGGGGAACTAAGATCCCATATGCCAAATGGCACAGCCAAGAAAAAGAAAGTGTGTGGAATATGGGATTATTCTTGGTCACTGGGGCATCTAGCAGCACACAGAAACTGTGACAAGAGAAAATCCCACACAAATTTCCAGAACTTCTAGGGGATGGTACGACCCCTGTGGTAAACAAAATATGAACTCTTTGCAAACAGAGATTTTTTCCCAATTCATATTTATAGCCTCCAGGTCTCCACAGTGCCTGACACTAAATGTGTGTTTGCTGAGTCAAAGGAGCTACGATGAGATTTGCTGGGGTGTTTGTATAATGTACCAGCAGTTTCCATGGATATTCCAACAAAATGTAGCTTACTGTCAGAGATTTCACATGCTCATGTCAGCTTTGATCTCTTTCAAAATACAAATATAATGCCCTACCCACCTGACCAGTATTTTTCCTACTTATTTTTGTCCATTTCTACTGTGAAGGTACAATACCTTCATGGAGGTCCATTCTTAAGAGAGCAACAACAATGAACCAGACTTATATACTGACCCTTGCAGGTGCTACCTAACTGAATCCCCTTTCTGACCTTCCCATCGATGTTCATTTTTTGGTTTGATAAATGTGATACATTCTTAAAATATCCTAATGGAGATGTCAAATAGGCATTTGGATTCAAAAAGTTCAGAGAAGCCTGGACTGGAGATCAGAAAATCTGGGTCATGAGCAGAGAACGGGTTTTGAAAGCCATAGGAAAGGAGGATTTCACAGGGCAAGAGAGGAGGGCAGGACACAGCCCCAGAGTGCATTTCTGATACTGATAGGTTTAAAAAAAAATGCACATATGAACAGTACTAGCAGCCATGTTTAGAAAAGAAAACAAAAATCAAAATAAAACTTCACAACCCACAAGAGCAGGAACTAGTCAATCGGAAATCCTAGCAACATCTGTAAACTATCCATGCAAGAAGAAGGAGTGAGGTATAGCCAACTTGAAATACACATGGTATTTTTATGTGACATGTAATTAGTTTTAGGAACTCACTACCACAGAATATTTATTTTGGGGTAACTAGCATAGAAAGTCTAAAAAAAGAATTCTTTTAGACAGTTGTAAGGGATAAGAATAGTGTTACAACACATTAGGTAAGAAGCTGTGTGGTACCCACTCCCTCTCACATTTACCTGGCCTTGCTAAATGAATGTTCCAAAGGCCAGAACAGTCTACAGACACACTAAAATGGTTTCTTTCAACTACAAGGTGACATAACTTCCCAGGTGCTTGGGTAGTTTTTTTCAAGCCCAGTTTCTCAGAAGCACCTGAATCAGCCAGACCATAAATGGATAGAGGATACAGGAGGAAATGCAATGTCATTTCTGGAGCCCTTCTAAAAAAGTAATGTGCTCCCAAAAGTTCTGATTTATTACTTTCCTATTGAGATTTTTTTTTTAAATCCACCTCTTTTTATCATAGTTTTAATACAGTGAAAAACATTAATTTCCTAGAAGCATCTTCTATAAAATTAAAAAGAGTAGCCTTAGGATTCTTCACCTACATTTAGTCTGTACCTTGGAAGCATTTTCTATAACAGCCTCTTAAATAATCAACTATAAAACAGGAAAATCAGTGTCAAGATGAATATAGATTTAAAAGACAGTAATTCATCTAAGCTTTGTGACTGCCTTTGGTAAATTCAGTTTTCGTCTCTGGCCTTTGATCCCTAAACCTCTACTGCCATGTAATATTACTTTCTTGTTCAAAAACGTATTTTATTCTTAGAAAATATGGATATCAAGGCCCTATTCTTAAATTCCCTCTGGCATTCATACCACCATCATCACCACCAACAGAAGTAATTTAGGAAGTCATCTGTGAGGTGTAATGATAGTAAGACCTCCGCAACAGCAGTCAAGAAGCAAGAGATCTTATTCCTCAGTTTTGCCTTAGACTCTGAGGTCCAGTCTGTGACTTCATTTCTCTGGGTCTTTGCTCACCTTTAAAATAGGTGTGTTGTACCACATGATATCTGGAAGCTCTGCTATAATTTTATACTTTTGGCTTATCCCCCTGGGCCTCTCATAGTGTCCCATGCCAGAGCAAACCCAGCCCCAAACTATTGCCTGGCCTCTGCCAGTAGGCTGCAGGCACTGAAGCAGTTTGCACAGTGGAAAAAAAAAAAAAAAAATTACGTTTTTGTCATTAAAAATAAATTAAAATGTTTTATTATATATTGATACTATTTAAAATGCCAGACATACAAAAATCAAATGGACTTAGTTATCTATGAAAAAAAGCATACTAAAGAAAAATTTTTTAAATCTACTTTGTTGCAATTGTCAAAGTTCCTTGTGCCCAACTGGTTTCATTGATAAGAAATTCTGTTTAAGTGAAGGAGATCAAAAGAGGAAGCAGCTTTTTGAAATGTCACCTACTTTTAAGCAGTAAGAATTCTGTGTTTTAGGATCAGATTATTCTTTTAAGCTAAAAACTATTTTTTTTTTTTAATTCGGAAACAAGACCTTTTTGTCTTTAGCTAGCATAGAAGCCATTAATGTGCATATTTTCATATCCTACTTAGAAGCCCTATTCCCTTAGGACTTACTAAAGAGATGTAATTATGGTCACCAGCAATCTCTTTAGCCTCTTTGAGCAGAGTTTTCTTTGAATTTGTATTCACAAGGAAGCATTTCACCTTCAGGTGAAATAAGCATGTTAATGGGTAGATTGGCGTGACCATTAATACTGTGCTGGAATACTACATTGGGCTTCCCTGGTGGCTAGACGGTAAAGAATCTGCCTGGAATGGGGGAGACCTGGGTTTGATTCCTGGGTCAGGAAGATGCCCTGGAGAATGAATACTACGTGGGCTGAGAGACAGAATCCTCTGTTCCCACACTGTTTGCTGTCTCTTAATAGCCAGTAAAAGGGGAAAAAATCAACTAGATTGTGCTAAAATAATGGGTCAACTACAAAGTATGAGTGATGTTTACTGAACAATGATGTAGCTATTCCTGCTGTTTGTAAGCCTTCTCCCTTGTCCTACCTTCCAGAAACATGGTAACATTGTACCTTCCAGCTTTCTCTGGTGAGGAAGGAGGTGGATGTGATAGTTCTGGCAGATTTGTGAGTTTAAATGATACAAGTCACTTGTACATTAGAGCACCTCATTGCCTGTATATGACTCCCAACATTTTCTTTCCCAGCAAACCAACCTTGTTCCAGATATTAATTTTTATAAGATCCTAGGTCCTGGACAGAGAGGACAATGCTAACAGCCTTCATTTTCACAAAAACCCTCTGATGCAGAGACTGGAATCTGTTTTACAGGCAAGGAAATTAAGGTTCAGAGAAGTGAAGTAATTTTCCCTACGGTGACCTAGCTGAGGATTTTTTTTTTTTTTTCTCTCTCTCTAATAGGAGCTGAAATCTAGCAGTGGAGTCCAGTGAAAAATACTCACAAAGCAGAGGAAAGCCTCTGAGTTCCTTCAACCAGAGTTCTTTTCTCTGCTGGAGATACAAACGTCCTGGGATGGGACTCAGAGTCATATCCTTGGGCAAAGTGATCCCAGTGGATTTTTTAAATGCTTTTTTCACCTGCTCCTTCAGCTAGAGGAGGCCACTGTTGTTTTTCTTTCCTGATGAAATTAAATATCCCAGCTTCCTTACCGGACTTGAGTTCTAAGTCCAGACCCTTCAGGATAGAGAACATGAGGCAAACACTTTATAGTTTAGCTCCTTTATTAGAAACAGCAATCCTAGGGAAGCAGGGGCTAGCAAAAGAAGAGTAAGCAAAAAAGGAAGACAAATTTAAGCGGGTGCTTGACTGACTGAGAAGCTGCTGTTTTGTATAAAGTACAACAGACTGCTCAGTCTCACAGGACCATCTTCTAGAGAAGTTGTGTGAACTACTGCATTTCAGGACAGAAGAGCGAGGAATTTATTCACCAGGATAAATGATATAAATGATAGATAGATAGATGCATAGATATAGGATGAGGTGGCATGGATGGCTGTATGGACAGATGGACAAAATATAGATCTTCCAGAATTTTACATTGTGTCATAGGTGATCACTTAAATGCCTGTCTCCTTCCTAACACTGCAGGTCCCTAGCGAGAAGAGTCAATTGTTAAAGGCTTAGGTTCAGACAGGATTAGGTTTGAATCCTATCTTCAAAGTATACTAGCTCTGTGACTTTTGAGCAATCACTCAACTTCTTTGAGGCTCCGTTTCTTCATCTATAAAATGGGGATTAATACTATCATCTCAGAGGTGATTGGAGGGGTAGATGACAAGTGAAGTATAGAACTTACTATGTCATGATGTTATAATATACTATGCTATTATTATTCACCATGTCATCCAGTACTTCCAAAAGGATGTTTCACATTGTTGTAGGCACATGATAAACATCTACATGTTTAAGTCACATCCTGTTTTATTCTATTTCCATTTCTAGTTTCTATTTCATTTCCTAACCACCATGGCTGTTCTTTTCTAAATTTCTCTCTCCAGATGCCCTTAACCATATATTGATTGGGCTTCAATCTAAATCATCACCAACCAGAGTAATTCATAAGATGATGTGAACAAGGAATTATCTTCAAAGAAAGGTAGAAATAAAATGGGACTTAATAATTGATGTTCAAAAATATCAACATACTAAAATGTATTGCCAATTCTGAGTCCAAAGTGCCAGGAACTTTGTAGCTGGAAAATTCTGGAAAATTCTAGGGATGTCACCCTTGTGCTTGTCTGGTGGGCTTGAATGGATATAATTAAAAGGAAAATTGTGGCCAGCTCTGTTGTTGAGTTGAAATTTTCAAAATGGATGTTATATCCCAAATCTGGTGATTATGACCCAGCAATTCACCTGCAATGCAGGAGACACAGGAGACATGAATTCAATCTCTGGGTCAGGAAGATCCTGTGGAGAATTAAATGGCAACCCACTCCAGTATTCTTGCCTGAAAAATCCCATGGACAGAGGAGCCTGATGGGCTACAGTCCAGGAGATTGCAAACGGTTGGACACAACTGAATGAATGACTAAACAAATAAGCAAAGAGAAGAAATTAAGATCTGAGATTCAAAATGCGGGAGATGTCCACATATCTGCCTTGGAAAGTTTGACGTGTTTACTTGCATCACAAGTTCTTAGAGATTTTTCTCATTTATTTGTTAATCTAGCAAATGTTAATTATCTGTAAAACTCTGAAGCAGCAAAAGCACCAGAAGCAAATCTGCTCTGACAATTCTTGTAGATTCCAGACATAAACAAGGTACTGCTAATTAATTCTAAAAGCCTCCAAACAAACAACTAAAGGGAAAGTTCTTGAAGGGAACAACAACAAAACGCATTTAACGTTAAGTTTTACCTAGAGACAGTTCTTCAGCCTCACGGGAAGCAAAGAGTGTAAAGTCTGGCCCAGCGATTCATCTAATAAATCATAATTGTTCCTGTTTCCTTTCTCCTGTTTATGTAGCAAAAGCTGTTGGCAGCACATCAGTTCCTAATCGATGAATAGATTTAATGCATTTGCTCTGCATCCTTACCTAGAGACCTCATCCTGGCTGTTCTGGAAATGATTAAGCAGTGGCAGACCCTCAGGTAGAGAAATGGAAGCAGCAGATAAACCTCTCAAATGAGCCACCTGCTTTTCCCACATTTACCTTCAAAATAGAAGCTAAATACAAACAGAATGATCCATGCAAAATGCCAAGCAAAATGAAAGATGCTTAAAAAAAAAAAAAAAACTTCCTTTAGGCAAATTTTGTCATCACTATCATTTTACAGATAAGAAAGTTACAGATTTTGTGCTTGTCCTTGAAAACGCATCCTTTACCTGGAGGCTCTGTATGTGTCTATAGAATCACCAGCAATCCTAATTATACCTAGTAGGTATTCAATATCTACTGGATTGAATAAAATTAAAATATATATTGGATACTTTCTGTGTATAAGACACCATGAAAAAAGCAGGGAATGTGTCAGTCACTCAGTCATGTCCAACTCTTTGTGACCCCATGGACTGTAGCCTGCCAGTCTCCTCTGTCCATGGGATTCTCCAGACAAGAATGCTGGAGTGGGTAGCCATTCCCTTCTCTAGGGCACTTTCTGATCCAGGGATTGAATCCAGGTCTATTGCGTGACAGACTGATTCTTTACCCTATGAGCCACCAGGGAAGCCCATAAGACCTTATGCATGCTGCTTGCTAAGTCGCATCAGTTGTGTCTGACTCTTTGCAACTGTAACCCTCCAGGCTCCTCTGTCCATGGGGTTCTCTAGGCAAGAATAATGGAGTGGTGGCCATGCCCTCCTCCAGGGAATCTTCCCAACCCAGGGGTTGAACCCACATCTCTTACAACTCCTGCATTGCCAGGCAGGTTATTTACCACTAGCGCCACCTGGGAAGCCTGTAAGACAACCACGCTAAACATTTAAGGTATATGGAAACAAATCCTTTTCTATCTGAGCCCTTTAATCAAATCTGTGGAACTGCCTTTCGACCAAGTCAATGATACAAGTTGGGAAGATACTGGAACTGATTTTAAAAACGAGTCAGAGATGCTTTTTCTGAAAACAACTTAAGAATAGGATAAATAACTGACTGGGGCACATTTTAGGTTTGTGACTTCCTACTGAACAAGAGACTTCAAAATGTCTCCAAAAATGAATCTGATTCAAAATGTTCCCTATTTCCCACCTCCTGTGTAATTAGCATATGTAGTCATGACTCATTCTTGTCTGGAATCTTATTCTTTACCAAGTTTATTTGTGTCCCTTTACTCAATTGAAAACAATTGTATAGGAATAGATGAAATAAGAATTATCTCTTTTTAGAGCTAAGATAATGGCCAAGGGTTATTAAGCTGGTGGTTGAACTGAATTTGGAACCCTAATATGCAGGTTCCCAGCAAAGAGATCTGGTTAGTTCATATCAATCTAATGGATCTAAACCCTGTACATTTTTCATATCTTATTATTCATCATCCATTTAGCATTTTTCTTGAAACTTTCTGTAAAATCCCTACTCTTTTTTTCCTTCTTTTTTTTTCATCTCATCTTGCAAATGTTTGTAAAGTCCCAAAGGTTATATTTTAACATTTTTTTATGTATAAAATCCCTGGGTAATGCCATGCTACTTCTCTGTTTCTGGAACCATTTATGTGCTCATAACCCTGTGCTAAGTCACTTCAGTCGTGTCCAACTCTTTGCAACCCCATGGACTGTAGCCTACCAGGCTCCTCTGCCCATGGGATTCTCTAGGCAAGAATACTGGAGAGGGTTGCCATGCCCTCCTCCAAGGGATCTTCCTGACCCAGGGATTGAACTTGCATCTCTTTAAATCTGTGTCTTTAGCTGCATTTCTATCCTGAATACCTGATACATATATTTAAGTGTCTACTCGACATCATCACTTGAGTCTCATTGTTGGAGGACCCAGAACCAAATTCATTGTCTTCCTCCATAACTGCCTCTTTCTCCTGCTGTCAGTAATTAACAGCAACACCACATACCTAATAGTCATAATTCATGGGCATGTCCTCCTTTACTCTTTCTAGTACCTCCCTCCACGGGCAATTAGCTAACATATATCTATCTTTTCTCTCCTCCTTACTACTACCTCATTTCAGCTTCTCATTTCTGACCTGTTTCTCTATTGAGTCTTTTCTTGATCCTTTTTTTACCTTTGTTTTCCCTCTCATTGTTTTGCAGTGATTTGTGACTTTTTACACCAACAGAGGCTTTTGGATGAATTCTTGTAGGAAATAGGAACATTAACTTCCTCGGCTCTATTGTTCAGCAATATTTCCTGAGCATAGTAATTGTCTCAATAAGTGTTTGCTGAATGAATGAATAAATAAATAATTTAAGGATTGGAAGAAATAGGGAAGAGGCCACTATACCAGGTGTATGCTTAATTGCTTAGTCATGTCCGACTCTGCTATCCCATGGACTGCAGCCCTCCAGGCTTTTCTGTTCATGGGATTCTCCAGGCAAGAATACTGGAGTGGGTTGTCATGCCCTCCTCCAGAGGATCTTCCCAACCCAGGGATCGAACCCAGATCTCTAGCATCGCAGGTGAATTCTTTACTGTCTGAGCCTCCAGGGAAGCCCCATTATACCATAAGACTATAGAAAGTTAAATAAGCTAACCTTCATAGCAAAAGAGTTGTTTTTTTTTTTTTTTTAATAAGCTTTGTAGTTTATACTACAAGAGATCTTTAGGAAACTCACTGTGGTATATATCCTGAATGTTTCTTTTCTTGGCTAAGATGAATTGTAAAATATCATGGTTTCCAAATTGACCAGAAGTTTAGCTAACTCTGGTAGTCCTCAAATAGTTCTTTGCGGCAAAGATCATGACGAGGGATCACAAAAGGAACTCCCAAACCAAGTAGTTATTTCAAGCTTTGTGTGGGCTCCTTTTAATGAATTTTCCATAAACGGAAACCCACTGGGTCACTCGTGGTTCTTCATACCGGAGAATAAGCGCAGCAGCAGGGGACTGACTGCATTGCATCACGCAAAAGTAAACTTGATGGAGAAAGTATATTCCTGTATCCTTTAAGCAGCAAATACCGGTAGTCAGCTATACTGAAATCACGTGTCATCTAAGACATTTCCATATCAGTTACCTTGGACAGGTGCTAGTCTTAGCACAAAGAAAGAAACACCATCCATTCATGTGGACTTAAGGAAGGCACTGGGTGATCTCACTTCTATAATCTCCTAACACTATGCTCTTGAGTCTGAATGAAAAACTAGCATGTTAGGGCTATGCAATGTTAAAGGATTTGGTCAAAATATACTATTCTATGGCACATGCTCTGGGTTTTAATTCTGCTTCCACTAATTACTGTGACCTGGACTGGTTCCTCATTTACTTTTGTACTTTTGTAGCTGGTGGACAGATATAGAGTGGGAAGAGGAAGAAAGAAAAAATGGAGAGAAAATTCCATTTTAATGTTTCTTTATCATTATCACATGTAAAATAGACAGCCAGTGGAAATTTGCTGTGTGACACAGGGAGCTCAACCCAGTGCTCTGTGATAACATAGAGGGGTAGGATGGGGAGGGAAATGGGAGGGAGGTTTAGGAGGGAGGGGTCATATGTATACCTGTGGCTGATTCATGTTGATGTACAGCAGAAAACAACACAATATTGTAAATCAATTATCCTCCAATTTAAAAAAAAGTTAAGCATGAAAAAGCAGCTTCTTTTATAGGAAACTATAATATAGGACACTCTTATATAGGACACTTCAGGCTTCTGCAGAGACACCTATGCACAAGTCCTAGCTTTTGCAGATATTCATCAGTATTTATTCACTTCACACAAAAATTACTTTTGTACTCTTCTTAGACTTTAAATGTTATCAGCTGGCAAAGGACACAGAGCCAGTGTTAAGATGGACTGTCCTCCTTTGGCATATTTTTCATTGCTTTTCTAGAAAATGCAGAAGAAAGAGGGGATTGAGATGAAGAGGTTTATTAATTTTGCCAATCCTCTGTCAAGAATTGGTTCCAGAAATTCCATGCGGGAATTGAGGCTAACCAGAGATGGAGAGCTAAGCATCTAATTTTGGCCACACAGAGCTCTGTCTTTTTACCAAAGTGGAAAATTTTCAAGTAAATCACAGAGGCCCATAGAATTTGCTGAAAACAAGTCTGCAGTTCTTTAAGGCTTTCCAATTTTTAAAAATATATATGATAATTCCATGCGGTAGCCTAGGGGAAATGATCTTCACTATTATATAATTGCTCTCTAATCCTTAAGTCAACCTAATTTATTAATTTTTTTCCTCTGTGGATTCCTTTCACCTCAGCTTCCCTGTATTTTGAAGAAATGGCAACTAATTTCTTAAGCATGGTTTCAGAAAACCAACAGTGTCATGTCCAATTGCCTAGAAAAATACAAATTGCATCAGTATTCTCGGTCAGATCTTGTATTTGTGTGGCTGCTTCTAGTGAGGAACACATGCACCATCTGTGGGGTTTTCCCATTTCATCCTCATCTCTTCTTGGTAAGAGAGAAAAGAGTCAGCTAATGGGTAAATGAGCTGCGTTGTCATGGGAAGGGCAGGATGATGGGAAATCAGGCAGGGTTAAGTCTCAGGACTGCCAGCCCTACCAGGATGGGGCTCACTCAGCCACAGTAAGCAAGACAAATGTGTCCCTGTGGACCTCTGAGCTGGGCCTCTTGAAAAAACAGAACCCTCAAAAGTGGCTTTTCAGGAAATCAAAAGTGAACATCAAGACATAAAAAAATAAAAACATTTCTCATTGCTTTCATGTGTCTTTGCAAGTTGCATCAGGAATACTTCATTCCCTAGCGTTGAGGATGTTAGAAATAATTCAGCCAAACCCACACAAAGGGCCTTTCAGAAATATAGTACAATATTATTAGAATGACCAAGTAGCAACAAAGTTAGTTCATCTTGCTTCATTTCCTTCAAAAGATTGATCGTTATCTGTAATTATTTATTCCTTCACTTCTCTGTCTTCTCGCTAGACTGTGAGCAGTCTGAAGAGCATCCTTGTTTTGTGGGTCACCATATGCTAAGACCTTCTACAATGCCTGGTACACAGTGGGTGGTCAAGAGACATATGTTGAATGAATAGATTTCTGAAAGATACAGACCAAACCAGAGCTTTCACTCATTACTGGTCCATTTCTTTCTTCTACTGTTGACCCACTTTATCTTAGCCAATAAAAAGCCCCAGGGGAATTCAAGAACATCCTTTTCCCCAAAACCATTGGGTCATGAGAGTGTCTTGAAAATATCAAGGCAGCCCCAATTTTCCACTGTAGTTATCTTTTGTTGGTTAGCGGTCCTTTACATTATAGCACTCTGAAAACTGCTCTCAGTTAAAAGGTCTGTGGCCCTAGGGAAGATATTTTATTCAATTCTGGTTTATCAGCTCATATTAGGTCCAAACTGCCTTGTTGCTAGTCATATCTCAATAAGAAATGAGGGCATGTGTATATGCATGCTCAGTTGTGTCCCACTCTTTACGACCCCATGAACTGTAGCCCACCAGGCTCCTCTGTCCATGGAATTTTCCAGGCAAGAATAGTTGAATGGGTTGCCATTTCCTTCTCCAGGGGATCTTTCCAACCCAGGGATCAAACCCGCATCTCTTGCATCTCCTGTATTGGCAGGTGGATTCTATTGCTTATTAAAATGCCCAAATGCTTATGAAAAAGGCCTTTCTTTACCTCTGTCATTCCTCATTCAAAAAGGAGTGCTGTTTTCCTAGCTTGGCACACTTTCCTCCAGGTCAAAGGGTTTCTGTGAGATTTGCTGAGTTCTGCAAAGAAGAGAGTTTAGAAAAAATTATTGTGTTTAGCCTGTTGCTTCCCAAAAGTCTGAAAATAGTCAGTGTTGATCCCTGTACCAAAAACAAACAATAAAAGCCAAACAAACAACCCCTACACAGAAACAACACTTTTTCTCTTAATTAGTGTGAAGAACTACTTCAGTGTTCCCTTGAAGACCTTTTGAGATCTAGAATACAAGATAGAATACTCATTTGGAGCCACCTTCACAAGCAGGATTCTGGCCCACACAACTCTCTCTCTACTATGCACACACCTCTTTGGCCATTATGGATAGAAACTTCTGAAACCCTGCCTACTCCCTCAAGTTTTCCCCAATTAACCTCAAGAGAGGTGATCATTTCATTTTCTAGACATCAGTCACCTGTAAGATTCAAGACTACACTGATATTCTGGAGGAAATATCAGTCTTAAAATTTTAATAGTTTTCCAGCAGATTACCAGCTGCACAAAGATTACATCTTCTCATCAGCGCATTTCTGGTAAGCATGCAATACATATCTGCTGCATGAGTGAATGAATGACCAGAGTGAGTATAATCACCAACTGTTTACATACATGTGAAATCATTACAGCTTAGAACAGGAAAACTGAAAGAAAAATATCTGATCTTAAATATACTACTGTGACCATCACCCCATAATAAAGATTGTAATTTCTCCACCTTCCCCTCCATATTTCCAATCTTTTACTTGGCTCACTTTTTTACAACATTCATCTTCTAACACATAATTTATGTATAATTTGTTATTAAAATAAAGTCCATAAGACAGAGTTTGTTGACTATTTTATTCACTCCTGTATCCCAAATACCCAGAACAGAGCCTGGTACATAACTACCAACAAGTGAATAGGTGAAATAATATTTATTGTATATGGGTTCTACAGATGGGAATCATTGCAGGACATTTTTAAATCCTCAGTCCCATCTGAGGATTTAAAATTCAAAATTTTAAATTTAGAATTCACGTCTGTAGAATCAGAATTTTTAGGAATATAAATTCCAGGAATCTACATTTTTATCAAGGAGTCTAGGGATCCTGGTATAGCTATCCTGAGAATCTAGTTCACCTAACTCACTAGTTCACCCAACTCACTAATCTAATGATTATCCTAAACCCCAGGGAGATAAAGTATTACTCAAGGCACACAGGCTATTTAGCAGTGCATCTAAGTGTAATAATTTCTACTTGGATGAGCTTTCCACTCCAGCTATCTATAAGCTATGTTTTCCTAATATACTTTGCTGGTACTGCCATCATGGTCTTGGAGATTAATCTACGTAGAGGCAAGAGTTATGGCTTCTGAACTTGTTTTCTGTGGTCCTAGCTCCGCAGGCAGGAACAGCATGAGGTTCCAGGTAGTAAAGGACTCTGAGGTTAATGATGCTTTTGCACAGAAGAATCACCCCATTTCCATGCTAACATACCACTATTTCCCTTTCTTCTTCTAGTTCCTAGACATCTCCATTAAATGGACCACCCAGGAAACCTTTCCTCCAAAGTACCTTCATTATGACCCTGAGAGCTCTCGTCAGCTGATGTGTGACAAATGTCCTCCTGGCACCTTCCTGAAACAGCCCTGCACGGCAAGGCGGAAGACCGTGTGTGCCCCTTGTCCTGACCACTACTACACGGACACCTGGCACACCAGTGACGAGTGTCTGTACTGCAGCCCAGTGTGCAAGGAACTGCAGTATGTAAAGCAGGAGTGCAGTCGCACCCATAACCGCGTGTGTGAATGTGAGGAGGGGCGCTATCTGGAGCTGGAGTTCTGCTTGAAGCACAGGAGCTGTCCCCCTGGGTTCGGAGTGCTACACCCGGGTATGTACCAGCCAAGTTCATTAACATCACACAGAGTCAGGTAGTGGGGGAAGTTTAAGGGAACAAGTTGGTCCTGATGACATTACAGGATAGCAAATTACAAAGGTAATGGAATCTGCTAGGTATGTACTATGTGTCTGGATGGCTGCCAAAGAACCATTCCTCAGAGGAGCACTTTGCCACGACGGGCCAATTTAGTGACAAATCTCAAATGCAGCAAATCACTCTCTAATGAGATGTGTGATGGATTGCTCTTTCTTAAAGGGACACACTCTTAGTTGCACCATTCATAGCTGATCTATGTCTGTGTTTCACTTTGGCATGGACAGCCTCAGAGTGCAGTGCTTTTGGACAAACATCAGAAATGTTAATTGATACCAAGAGAGTAATTATGCTGATATTAATGAGGCTCTGGCGTGCAAACAGTGAGTAGTTATAATTAATTATATAAAAAGTGAGAATGGCTAGGGGAACTGCAGCTCATTATTAAAAATGAAGCTAGTTTTTCCTTTGGCAGGGGAGTTGAGTGTCTGGGAGGATAACGGCTATAGCAGCATCTCTTCTATGAAGCTGATTCTTTATCTTAGACAAAACAGACTGGCAAGCCAAGAGTAAGTACTTGTCTACAAACAAAGTACTTTCTCTTTTTGCATTTTGAAGAGCAGAGATTAAGGCCACTTTGCACTGAATTTTTTAAAGCTGCAATCCACCTTTTTTTTTTTTTTGCTACGTTCATGAAGTTTCAGTATCGTCTGCATGTTCTCCTGGCCTGGAAAAATTAAGAGTATTCACTCACTTTTCTGGAGGAAGCAGTATGGGTATAGATTCCAATTATTCAATTTGAATCAGTGTTTCTCAGTCTCAGCACTACTAACTTTGGGGGCTGAATAATTCTCTTCGTGGGCAGCAGTCCTGTGCATTGTAGCATGTTCAGCAGCATCCCTGGTCTTTAGCCACTAAATGCTAAAATAGTACTCTTTCCACTAAAGTGTCCCCTGGATGGCCAAATCACCCCTAGTTGACAACCATGGGTTCAGAGCATGTGAATTACTCGTAACCATTTTGACTTTCAGAAGTTGCAATATAGAGTCTAAATTATTATCAACATTTTAGGTTTCTGGAGAAGGAAATGGCAACCCACTCCAGTATTCTTCCCTGGAAAATCCCATGGACAGAAGAGCCTGGTAGGCTGCAGTACATGGGGTCACAAAGAGTCGGACACGAATTAAATATATTCAAAAACTGAACTATTAAGTGTCCTAAGTTCTGCATTTTATAAAATCAGTCACAGAGGGTGCAAATTGCATAACAGTTCCTTAAAATGCCTCTAGTATAAGTCTTTGAGGGAGAAATTGGTGACACTTCCTAATTTTTACTGGATGACAATTTGCGACTCAAAAGCTAACCCAAGTTGTAGAGTGAGAAGCCCATCCAACAGAAACAGATGCATTTAATTCCATTCAGTAATTTATATATGTAGGAAAATTCATTAAGCAGGGCATTGCAGTTTGGAAACTAGAAAGTTTTGAAAAATAATGGAAATAGTAAGAATTTTACTCATATAAGCATGAAAATCTGTTTGTAGAATGAAGTAAGCACGCAATCGAAGTCTTAGCACAAAGGTACACAGAGGTTTATTTATTTACTCACCTCTCTCTGCCTAAAATATAAAAAGTTTCCAGACCAAAGAGAAGGCAAGATTCTGCAGTTTTAGTCTAAAGAGTATTTAACATTCATTCTCTGTTGTTTTGAAGTCAGATTGCCTTGTCTTCAGATTTTACAGCTGACCTCTGAACAGCATAACATGGGTTTGAACCTCGTGGGTCCACTTCTATGCAAATTTTTTTCAATAATACTACAGTAATACCTGATCCCCGTTGTGTGAATCTGTGAATGCAGAACTCTGGCTATAGAAGGCTGACTATAAAGTTATAATGGGATTTTCCAATGCAAGGAGGTTGGGTCCTCTAACCCACCATTGTCCAAGGATCAACTGTAGTTAGTTCTATTAGTTGTATAATTCTTATATAATTGTTTATGCCTAGCATGGTGAATTCTCAACTGAAAAGCAAAATTCCTCTTGCCATTCTGTTTCACGTTTTGCCTACCAGATTATACTTTGGGTGTTTCTCTTGACATTAACAAGGCAAAATCATTTACTTAGATGGATACATCCTTTTATAAGAAGTTCTGTCAATCATGAGAGAGGGAAGCCCTTTACAGAAAGGTCATCACATAAAGCCTCCACATATATTAAGAAACTTTCCTTCTATAATTCTTGGATTCCTCTTGGTAAGGAACTTTAAAGGCTAAATTACCTGGAAGAGTGTCTTGTGCCTATGACCTTCTCATTGGAATGCAGAAGAACACCCAAGCCATCAACACGTATGTGAAGAATTAAAGATTCTTCTTTGTGCAGCTGACAAAGGGAGATTTGGATCCAGATGTCTAAGACCATTTATTCCCAGAATATTCACAATAAAATAATACCATGCAGTCCATGCCCAAATACCTCTGCTTATGATACTGTAGAATTTGGTGTGGAGTTGGATCCCCTTTAAGGAGAGGAGTATAGTAAGAAAATACTAAAAAAAAAAAAAAGAGAGACCTCTTTGTAAGGTGGTTCCTAAGATAATGTCACTGCAACCCTGGAAATGGCATTTAGCATGTTAAAATTTCATGCTTGGTCTCCCCTTTTCTTTTTTTCTGCCACCTTTTTGTCATTTTTATTGGTCAATGCATTATCAAACCCTTTAGAAAAGAAAGAAGCCAGAGGTGAAAATAAAACCAAATTCACTGTGCTCTTTTTCCCTTTTTTGGTAGAGAATGCAATGAAATGGGAGGTTAAAAGTTTTAATAAATGAAGTTTATTAACTTTCTCTAACTTTCATTTGTTTCTTTAGTATTTGGTATCTTGTGTCAGCCAGAATTGCCCTGGAATAGCTACATTTGAACACTGGAGTCTAAATCTGTTCAACTAGCTTACACTAGATGGAGGTATTTTCATATGCAAATACACTATAATGTATGATCTACTCAGGCATAGAGTCAAGGGTTTTAAAGATGTTTATTTTTAATAGCATCTTGGGTTGTTGACTGGTTCAAGTTTTCCTGCCAATGATTTCCCCAAATTTATCAAGTATCTTTCCACCATGAAAGAAAATGCCCTTTCAGTCACCCTTGCCTGAAATTTTAACGACTGTGCCCTTTTTAAACTCAACAGTTTAAGCAAATGGTATATCATCTTCCATTTATTATGTAACTGCAGGCTTACGCTTAAGTCCACAGTTAACTTTATTGCCACCTTCAAAAGTTTATTAAGATGTTGTAAATTTTTACTTCTTGGGGTTAGCACACTTACGAATTGCTTCACAATTAGGATTCAGAAAAGAAAGAACTTCTGTAGGAATCGATTGGGATTTAACGATGTGGCATACCACGGGTACTGATTTCAAAGAATGATATTACAGTGGTTACACAGCAGTTATTTTCATGATTTTCCAGGGATAATTGTGTGGAGAATATGGCTGACAACAAGATCTTCCTGACAACTTCAGCACAGGCAGGACTAATTGAATATCCTACCCTTCTTTTCTTCCCTCTCCCATTATGTGCTTTGTAGGTAACAACAGAACACATTTGTGTTTGTATTACAAGGAGGAAAGAATGCCTAAGGGGTTCACTGTAGAAGTTTTGTTCTGTCTAATGACGTGAAAAATGAAAATGCCTGAAGTTTCCTGCAACATAATAGTAGCAGTAAAAACCAAGTGAAAAGTCTTACCCCAACTCTGTTAAGATGGTTTCTGCTGTCGGAGTACTTGAGAACAATGTGCTAAACGGCTTGATATTTTTGTAGGAACCCCGGAGCGAAATACAGTTTGCAAAAGATGTCCAGATGGGTTCTTCTCGAATGAGACATCATCCAAAGCGCCCTGTAGAAAACACACGAATTGCAGTGCATTTGGGCTCCTGCTAACTCAGAAAGGAAATGCAACGCATGACAATATATGTTCTGGTAGCAGCGAATCATCGACTCACAAATGCGGAATAGGTAATTATGTTTCAAAATATCAATCTTCGTACCACCGCTGGGTTGAATACAAGACTCTCTGGTCCTTCTTAGTTAAACTTATATTTCCCCTTTCTTGAATTTTAACCAACTAAGACTATTCTCTGTGCATCATTGCTAAAGCCACAACTCAAAAATCTTTCAAAAAGTCTCCATCTTCCTATAATAGTGCTCCAAACCCTGACTTTCACACTTGAATCACGTTACCCACAGAAAAGGGGTGAAGTAAGATTATGTTGAAGGTCACATTATCAGAGTCCAAGTTGCAGAATGTTTTTAACCTATGCATTTTTATCACTTTTAAGCACATCTGTATTATTAGCCAAAGTATAAATTGGCAACTAAGAAGCCAAGTAATTGAGAGTACTTGGATCGGATTGTGTTAGTCGCTCAGTCGTGTCCAATTCTTTGCAATGCCACGGACCGTCCCAGCCCTCCAGGCTCCTCTGTCCATGGGATTTTCCGGGCAAGAATCCTGGACTGGGTTGCCATTTCCGTCTCCAGGGGATCTTCCCGACCCAAGGATCAAACCCAGGTCTCCCGCATTGCAGGTGGAGTCTTTACATCTGAGCCACGGTGATATAAATAGATGACAAATTAAAAAGGCAATACTGGCTTTGTTACCTGTGGTATTACTGCACCTATTGCACAGAAGTACTGAGTTCCTGTATATGTCTTAAACTCTATTCAGGAAGGGTCACTAGCTCCAAGTTCAAGGTATCTGAATGCACCCCATGTTGGTGATGACACTAATCAGGTTGGTATCCTCGTCTTGTCACTCCTGCCAGCACACTAGTCTCAGACCTCCTACCAAGGACTCATCACACCGAGGATAACTGACCTTTTAGTATTTAGTCAGCTTGACTCTCTTCAAACATCTTTTTGTGCAACATAGATGTATATAAAACATAGCAACGTGGATTGGGAGATTTAAGATTTAAGCCTGGTTCCAACATTTTTTCTGTTTTATAAAAATCTTAGCTAAGTCATTCATCCTGTCTGGTTTCTTATTAAATGATGGAATGTGGGGAGGGATGTTAAAAGGAGTGACATCTAACTTTAACATTCTCTTTAATCCATTTATAATTTTATTTATATCACTCTTTGAACACTTACTATTTGCCAGACACTTTTGCTATATGGGTTTTAATCTTTACAAAAACACTGTGAAGTTTGTTCAAGTTACTGTATGAACTTGAATGGCAGAGTCAGGATTCAAACCCAGACCTAATGAATCCAAACACAGACTCTTAATCCCTACGATAGACTAATGCTACCCAGACCCTCAGCTTATTGGACCTTTTTTCTAAATGACAAGTTTTTGTGTTTGATTTTTTTCCCACTTAATGTATGCTTATACTTCTGTATCCATCCTTGTTCCCAAAGATACTGTGTGTATGTGTGTGTGCAGAAAATAATATGCTATTTCAGGTTACTTTTCAGGCTTTCTTAAAGACAATGATTTGACACTGGCCTTGAAGTAACTTTTAGATACCAGCCAAGCCTTTAAAAGAATGTTTAACAGTTACTTTAAAATATGTTAATATTATATTAAGTAATAGAATTTTTGCTGTAATTTTTTATAGCAATACTATATTTTTATTAGACATTTAGTAAACTCTTCCCCTCCAAAATATTCTAAAAGAATATTTCATGGAACCGAGCTGGATTGGCAATCTGCCGTTAACATCAGGCAATAGAAGGTTGATTTTATTCAAATTTTTCATTTTAGCATGCAATATTCTGGAAAATGCAACTGTGTTGGTTTTTGTCCTTTTTTTCTCTATCTCCCTCTCCCTTTCCTTCTTCTTCTTCCTGTTATTATTATTATCCATTAGACATCCAAGATTCCAATTACTGAGTGAAAGTGAAAGTGTGAGTCGCTTAGTCATGTCCGACTCTTTGTGATCCCATGGACTGTAGGCCACCAGACTCTCCTGTTCTTGGGATTTTCCCAGGCAAGAATAATGGAGTGGGTTGCCATTCCCTTCTCCAGGGGATCTTCCCTACTGAGGGATTGAACCCAGGCTTCCTGCATTGCAGGCAGATTCTTTACCATCTAAGCCACCAGGGAAGCCCAAATTATTGAGTAAATCTTCTTAATCTTCCCACCTTCCTTTTAGACATGACCTTATGTGAGGAGGCGTTCTTCAGGTTTGCTGTTCCTACAAAGCTTACTCCGAACTGGCTCAGTGTCCTGGTAGACAATCTGCCTGGCACCAAAGTAAATGCAGAGAGCATAGAGAGGATAAAACAGCGACACAACTCACGAGAACAGACTTTCCAGCTGCTGAAGTTATGGAAGCATCAAAACAAAGACCAAGATATGGTCAAGAAGATCATCCAAGGTATGGTAGCCTGAACTAAACAACTCAAACAGAAATCAGAACACCTGCTCATCATACAACAGAAATGAGACTATGTACCTGTTTAATAGTTGTATGGATGCTGTTTCCCTTTGGGAATTATTGTTGGACTGAAATAGTTTTCAAATGATAGAGGAGAAGCTGTTCCTAGATCAGTCATGCGAGGTTTTATTTTCACCTACTCTACTCTCCAATTTTTCAACTGTCTCTCTGGAAGGAGAGAAAATACATTTCAAATGTAGGAATAAACCTCAGGAAATCTGACTCTGGATCCCTTAGTAGGTGTGCGAGCATCCTGTCTGATATATCTAGAAGTTCTTTAACTATTTTAGATCTTACCTCGCAGTTCTACCAAGAAACTATGTGGTATTTATCTGGTAATTCTCTCCAGAGAGAATCTAAGTGTCTAGGTATCCTCTCATTAATCCTCACAATACAGTCTATTTTAAAATTACCATTTTAATAGCACATGTCGTGAGGATTAATGAGATAAGTTCTTTAAAGTGTTTGAGCTTCTTGGAGAAAGGGGCTATTTAAATCCAAGTACTCTCATGTTTTAGTTTTGTAAAGAATCTCCTTTTGAGACTGTGTGTGTGTGTGTGTGTATTATGATGGGAGTGAATTAATACAGAAGGGAAAAGGGAGTAAGTTTCATCCAGAGTGTACTATAAGCTTTGGGATACACAGAAGAGAAAGTTCTGACTTGAATTAGCATTGGGAGGACATTCTGGAAAAAAATGGTTGGGGGGCTTTCATGATGCAATGTTAATGAGAAATCCATTCTACTCTTCACATGTAGTTAAATGATTGAGGAATCCTACACAACTCTAAAGCCTCAAACATCTGAAACTGAGGCAACAGATTTTAGGAGACTAACATCTTTGACAGTTGAATGCTTTCACTTGTGCAGAGTAAACTTGTCTTCTGTTTTTGGCAAACAAAATGTATTCTTTGAAAGTATAATTAGCCCTGAAGCAGAAAGAAAGGGAAGTAGAGAAACAGAGACAGTTAGAATTGGATGGGATCGAATTCCCTGTTTTATAAATGAAGACATTTTATCCCAGAAAGATGAAGGGACTTGCCTTAGGTCTTACAGATACTAAATGACTCATGTCATCAACAGAAACATTACTTACTCATCTATGTTTATGTCCTAGCTCATTACCAAAATATTCTCTAGGCCATGTGTATCCTACTGTTCTCTGGCCTCGTATTATTGGATTTTCAGATCTCCTGTGTGCTGATAATCCTCTGGTGCTATTTATTAAAGACTATTTGAAGCAACTAATTTTTCAAATAGCACATATATTGGTATCAATTAATGAAAGTTTATATTACAAAATAGCTAACTGTATTTTTTCTAAAATGTTACGCTTTTCATTTCTTCAGATTTTCTTAGAAAACTGAGAACAATGTGTCTCTAGTTTCTTACTGTTATTTTCCAAATGTGGGCTTTTCACAAAGCTCTGTTGGATGCCGAGAATACAGAAAGCATATTATTCTGTGGTAACACAAAATAATATTGAACTCAGTTCTCAGAAATAACTAGCGTGACCTGAGCCCTCCCTCAAAGGAAAGGAGGAGGTCGGCCTTTAAATTATGAAATGCTGGGGAACTCCCTTTTGCCTCGGGGTAGTTCTGTAGTGGCTTTAGATAGACTGTGTGAATGAATGTCTCTGTTTTTGCTTCATTCAGACATTGACCTCTGTGAAAACAGCGTGCGGAGGCACATTGGACACCTGAACCTCACCTTTGAGCAGCTTCTAAAGTTGATGGAAAGCTTGCCGGGGAAGAAAGTGACGACCGAAGACGTTGAGAAAACAGTGAAGACGTGCAAATCAAGTGAGCAACTCCTGAAGCTGCTCAGCCTGTGGAGGATAAAAAATGGCGACCAGGACACGCGCAAGGGCCTGCTGCACGCCCTAAAGCACTTGAAGACGTACCACTTCCCCAAGACTGTCATTCAGAGTCTCAAGAAGACCATCCGGTTCCTTCACAGCTTCACCATGTACAGGTTATATCGGAAGCTGTTTTTAGAAATGATAGGAAACCAGGTCCAGTCATTAAAGATAAGCTGCTTATAACCGGAAATGGTCACGGAGCTGTTTCCTCACGACGGACCAGATCTGATGAACGACTGTTTCTCAGGCGCTTGAGGAGGGAACAATGATTTCTTTCTCATCACCAAGGACTAGCTTTGACCCCAGGGCCCCAAAAGAAACTATGGTGTGGAGAAAGAACTCTTATCTCTCCCCCAAAGTATAATAAACCCCAAATAGTTTATCCAGCTGACACATCTGGTCCAGTATCTACTGCCTCTATTTTCTCTTGTTACTGCTTGCAGTAATTCAACTGGAAATAAGAAATGAGACTCCATTGTGTCTTACTAAATATCAGAATGTCTAATTTAAATAGCTTTGAGATTTCAGCTGTACTAGAGGCTTTTATTTAAAAGCCATTTTGTTTCTGTAAAAGTTACTAATATATCTGTAACACTATTATAGTATTTGCTATTTATATTCATTCAGATATAAGGTTTGTACATATTACCATCCTAAAGGGAAACTGTGTAAGACTTAATTTTAGAAAGAAAAATATATATATTCTGTTTATTATTATGATACATGAAAGAGATAAAAATATATATTTTTAACAGAATGTTTGTAGCATTTCCTAATATGTACTGCCATTCTTCCTGTGTTGAGTATTTTTGTAATATACTTTAACCTGTATAAGCTGTAATACCATTTTATAGAAAATGCATTATGTAGTCAATTGTTTAACGTTGGAAAGTGTATGAAATATAAATTATCTGAATATTAGATGCTCTGAGAAATTGAATGTACCTTATTTAAAAGATTTTATGTTTTTACTATATAAACAACATCATTAATTAAAGGTTTCAAATTATTTTTCATCGCTTCTCCTCTTGCTTTTATTTAAATGGCACATGAATGGATCTGAGGTTTCACGATTTTCCCTTTCTTTTATCATCAGGACCATCTGGGAACACTGTTAAAAATGCAGATTCCTGGGCCAATTTTTTGAGAAACTCTAGGGAGGAGGGCAGAAACCTGCATTTTTAACATGCTCCAATGTAGTTCTTACTACACATAAGTTGAAGAATTTCTGAAGTCAAGTTTAGTAAACAAACGACACGAGCCACTTATAACTGCTGCCACTAGCATCAAGAGACCAAACTATATAAGTTCTTTTGGTTGCCAGTAATGGACACTTGTGGGCTTCCCAGGTGGCTCAGTGGGTAAAGAAGCTGCCTGCCAATGCAGGAGACACAGGAGATATGGGTTCAATCCCTGGGCCAGGAAGATCCCCTGGAGGAGGGCATGGCAACCCATTCCAGTATTCTTACCTAGAGAATCCCATGAACAGAGGAGCCTTATGGGCTACAGTCCATAGGATCACAAAAAAGTCTGACATGACTGAAGTAACTGAGCAAGCAGGCACGCACTAGAAACTGGCACTATTTAATTTAAGAAAACATTAACTGGAAGGGTGATGTATTTGGTTGAATGGTACTCCCTGCCCAAATTATGTTTATACCATATTCTCCAGAATCTGTCAATGTGCTTTAGAAAAATCATCTGTCTTTGTACGTGTAATTAAGTTGTCTTGAGATGAGAAAATCATCCTTGATTATCCAGGTGGGCCCTACATGCAGTGGCAAGTGTCTTCATAAGAGACACAGAGCAGAAAGACAGAAGAAAAGACAATGTGCAGACAGAGGCAGAGATAGATGGGAGTGATGTGGTTTCAAGCCAAAAAGCCATAAGCGAGGGAAGAGAGGAGCACTTTCTCCCTGAGAACCTCTGTAGGGAGTACGTCCTGCTGACATCGTGAGTTTGGACTTCTGGCCTCCAGGACTATGAGAGAATTCACATCTGTTGTTTTAAGTCACCCAGTTTGTGGTAATTTGCCACAACAGCCATAGGTACTAATACAGGTTGTATCTAAGCCCCAGAAACAGTAGAATTAAGATAACACTGGGCCCCTGAGTGACAGAAGTTCCTACACTTTGTCTTAGTCTTATATTTCTGTATCTTTCAGTTCAAATTTCTAATTCATAGCAGAGAGACTCTGGTTGTTCAAATAGGGACTGGTGTAAATACACGGCCATTGAGGGTCTGTCTTCATCAGCTTCAGTTCCCAAGAAGGGGATATCACTGTGAATAGGGTCCACACCTCATCCTTTCACAGTCTGCATTTCTCTTTTCTGTCACTTTACTAAGATGTAGATGCAACACCTACATTACAGGTGAAACCTTAATGTAGGTCAAGCCTACCTTTGTGAAATCAGATCATTATGGCTGCTTTGACAGAAGGGTTACTGTTGTCTAGTCGCTAAGTTGTGTTGAACTCTTTCGTAATCCCATGGACTGTAACCCATCAGGCTCCTGGTTCATGGGATTTGCCAGGCAAGAATATTGGAGTGGTTTGCATTTCCTTCTCCAAGGGCCCATCCCAAGGACTGAACCCACATCTCCTGCACTGGCAGATGGATTCTTTACGACTAAGCCACCAGGGAAGCCCTTGACAGAGGGTAGATCCTGGTAAATGTCACACAAGCTCATAAATCTGGGGAAATAAATGGCAGAGGTAAAGTCAAGAGGCTCCAGCCTGGAGAATTAGAGTCCCAAGCTGCAATCCTGGGAGTGGAAAATGTGGAAATTAAGTGCTGAAGGCATAAGTAGGAGGACGGGGGTTAACTAACAGCCAGCATGTTGCCTTCAGAAGTTCCAGTTCCTCCACCAAAGTTCTTGTGCACAGAAAATGAAATGGCCTCATACACATCAGTTAAGTTTAAGAAACGCTTGGAAGTTTAATGGCATCAAGTATAAATCCTTTAAGTGCTAATTTGATTGGCTTCCTTGCCTGCTCTTTCGGGTTGAGTCTGCCTCAAGCCTCTCCTCCAAGGGAAATATATGTAAATTCATGTCAGTTTCTCTCTTTTTTTAACTTTTAATTTTGAAATAATTTTAGACTTACAGAATCATTGAAAATATTATATAAAATATCCCCAGTAAGCTATTTTGTAAAATGCACCTCAATTTCAGTCTATTTTCTCATGAACAGATGATATTATGGATTTGGGAGAAGAATATCACATAGGTAATTGTCCCGGTAGGCTACCGTCCATGGGGTCGCAAAGAGTCGGACACAACTAGACGACTTCACTTTCAATTTTCCTTCTTACATCATACCAGGGGCAAATGATATCAGCATGACTGCCATTGATATGAACCTTGATAAAAATGAATTTTTATATAAAATGTGACATATGTATTGAAGTCCCTTTCTTCTCCAGATATTCACTTGTTCCTATAGGATCTGTTGAAAAGACTAGCATTTCTTTATTTAATTGCCTTTGTGTCTTTGTTTCAAATCAGTCGATTATATTTCTGTGGGTATATTGCTGGACACCATTCTATTCCATTTATCTATCAGTCTGTCTTTTCACCAATACCACACAGTCTATTTTCTTCCAGTTTTGTTGAGATATAATCAACATACAACACTATATATAAGTTTAGGGTGTACAGCATAATGATTTGACTTATACATCATGAAATGATTATCCCAAGTGTAGTGAACACACATAATCTCACATAGATACAAAATAAAAAGGAAAATATATTTTTTCTTGTGATGAGAACTCTTAGGATTTACTCTTTCAACAACTTTCATATACAATATACAGTAGTGTTAATTATTTAATCATATTGTACATTGCATTCCCAGTGCTGTGCATGCTTAGTCGTTCAGTCATGTCCAACTCTTTGGGACCCCACAGACTATAGCCCGCCAGTCTCCTCTTTTCATGGGGATTCTTCAGGCAAGAATACTGGAGTAGGTTGCCATGCTCTCCTCCAAGGGATCTTCCCAATCCAGGGATCCAACCCAGGTCTCCTGCATTGCAGGCTGATTCTTTACCCTCTGAGCCACCAGGGAAGCCCAAGAATACTGGAGTGGGTAGCCTATCCCTTCTCCAGGGGATCTTCCTGATCCACGAATTGAACAGGGGCCTCCTGCATTGCAGGTGGATTTTTTACCAACTGAGATACCAGGTTAGACCTACATCCCTAGTACTTATTTATAATCGGGAGTTTCTACCTTTTGACAATTTTCAACCAATTCCCCGTCCCCCCACCTCTTACCCGCTGCTTCTGGTAGCCACAAATCTGATCTCTTTTCCTATGAATTTCTGTGTTTCTTTCTGAATTACAGTTAACTTACAACATGATATTAATTCCGGTGTACAACATAGAAATTGGATATTTCTGCACATTACAAAATGATCACCATGATAAGTCTAGTTATCATCTATCACCACACAAAGATATCACATTTTTAATGTTGTACACTTCGTTCCTGTGATTCATTTGTTTGGTAACTGGAAATATGACCTCTTAACTTCCCTCACCTATTTTATTCATCCCCATACTTCTCCCTCTGGCAACCACTTGTTAGTTCTCTGTGTCTATGACTCTGCTTCTGTTTTTTTGTTTGTTCATTTATTTTGTATTTTGCTGCTGCTGCTAAGTCGCTTCAGTCGTGTCCGACTCTGTGAGATCCCATAGACGGCAGCCCACCAGGCTCCCCCGTCCCTGGGATTCTCCAGGCAAGAACACTGGAGTGGGTTGCCATTTCCTTCTCCAATGCATGAAAGTGAAAAGTGAAAGTGAAGTCACTCAGTCGTTCCCGACTCTTAGCGACCCCATGGACTGCAGCCTACCAGGCTCCTCCGTCCATGGGATTTTCCAGGCAAGAGTACTGGAGTGGGGTGCCATTGCCTTCTCCGATTTTGTATTTTAGATGACATATATAAGTGAAATCATATGACATTTGTCTTTCTCTGTTTTAATTCACTTAGAATATTATCCTCTAGGCTCCTCTATGTTGTCACAAATGGTATGATTCCATTCTTCTTTATGGCTGGATAATATTTAATTGCATATATACACCACATCCTCTTTATCCGTTCATCTATGGACAGCACTTAGGTTGCTTCCATAGCTTGGCTATTTTAAACTATGCTGCGATAAGCATATGGTGCATATATCTTTTCATATTGGTGTTTTTGTTTTCTTCAGAAAACTATCCAGAAGTGAGATTGATGAATTGTATTGTAGTTCTGTTTTTAATTTTTTGCATACTTCTTTGCATAGTGGCTGCACCAATTTACATTCTCACCAATAGTGCACAAGGGTTCCCTTTCCTCCACATCCTTAAAACTTATTTGTTCTTTTGACGATAGCTATTCTGACTGGCTATCAAAACTCGTTGAAGTTTTGATTTTCATTTCCCTGATGATTATTAATGTTGAGCATCTTTTCATGTGTCTAATGGCCATCTGTATGTCTTTTTTGGAAAAACGTCTATCCAGGTTCTCTGTCCATTTTCTAACTGACTGGTTTTTTTAGAGGTTGAGTTGTATAAGTTCTTTGTGCACTTTTAAAATTAACCTCTCCAGCTCCACTGTCATGGGCACTGTTTTCCTTCTGCTAAAATTGTAAAGGAAGCCTTTCCATTAATCCAGTTAGTAACTGGGCTAGTTTTGTGATTTGTTGTTGTTGTTGCTAGGTTACATGCCATGAATCACAGATTTTCAAATCTCTATAGATACCTGTTTCTAAGGTGGCTGATGTACATCAAAGCAATGGCTGTAGGATCCTGAGTTTCTGGTGTTCCCTTTAGGTTGTGCCTCAAACTGGTTCTCTGTGCACATTCTTATTCCTCTAACAACCCTTGCCCAGAAATATTTTTGCTGTTGTCATTTGAAGTTTCATAGTTTCACAGTGCGGGGTGGGAGGTACAATTACCGTGTTATATTTTTTCTTTTCTCCTTCTTTTTATTTATTTATTTATTTTTGGTTTCACTGGGTCTTGGCTGCTGTGCTTTCTCTAGGTGCAGTGAGTAGGGGCTACTCTTCATTGCAATGTGCAGGCTTCTCATTGCAGTGGCCCCTCTTGTTGCAGAGCATGGGCTCTAGGGGTTCAGTAGTGGTGGCACACAGGCTTAGCTGTCCCACGGTTATTGGGATTTTCCTGGACTAGGGATTGAACCCATGTCCCCTGCATTGGCAGGCAGATTCCTTTTTTTTTTTTTTTTTTTAATTTTATTTTATTTTTAAACTTTACAATATTGTATTGGTTTTGCCAAATATCGAAATGAATCCGCCACAGGTATACATGTGTTCCCCATCCTGAACCCTCCTCCCTCCTCCCTCCCCATACCCTCCCTCTGGGTCATCCCATTGCACCAGCCCCAAGCATCCAGTGTCGCGCATCGAACCTGGACTGGCGACTCATTTCATACATGATATTATACATGTTTCAATGCCGTTCTCCCAAATCTTCCCACCCTCTCCCTCTCCCACAGAGTCCATAAGACTGTTCTATACATCAGTGTCTCTTTTGCTGTCTCGTATACAGGGTTATGGTTACCATCTTTCTAAATTCCATATATATGTGTTAGTATACTGTATTGGTGTTTTTCTTTCTGGCTTACTTCAGTCTGTATAATAGGCTCCAGTTTCATCCACCTCATTAGAACTGATTCAAATGTATTCTTTTTAATGGCTGAGTAATACTCCATTGTGTATATGTACCACAGCTTTCTTATCCATTCATTTGTTGATGGACATCTAGGTTGCTTCCATGTCCTGGCTGATTCAAATCAAGACAGTATGGTACTGGCACAAAGGCAGACAGATTCTTAACCATGGTCCCCAGGGAAGCCCATACCTGGTGGTGTTCACATTAAGGCCCGTAAACATGTCTGTGTCCCTGGGGTGTATGGCCTTCTCAATTTTCCTGCCCCTCCCCTGGCTGCAGTTCTGGGTTCAGTACTTAATTCTGTGCTTTGTCCCAAGAATAGACTTTTCCCTTCTCCTGTTCCCTTTCCTTAGCTATCAGGACACATCATTATCCCCCAAAGTCCATAGTTTGCCTTAGAGTTCACTCTTGGTGTTGTACATCCAAAGTTTGTTTGTTTGTTTGTTTTTAAGTCTGAGATTTGAATTTAGTTTGGTTCCTTTTCGTCATAAGTTTGAGAATGTCACTCACTCCAGCTCTCTACATCCTTCAGCTCTACCCATTCTTCCCAGGAGGAAGTCAAAATTTAGTCAATTTTGTTGTTTAAAGACTTAATGTGAAAGACTGGATGGGAGTTAAAACTATCCTCGTGAGTGCAGTCCCACTATCTCCTCTTGTCCATCTAGAAACTTACACAAGTTGTGAAGCAGTTTTAATGAATTAGTATAATGGGGAAAAAAGATTCAGGCCAAGGAACAATTTTGAAATCCTTATTCTACACTTGTCATGAAAAATTTCCTTGAAGTTTTAATCTACAAAACCATGTTTTTCTATCCTATCTATTTTATTAAGCATCTAATTCAATAGACTACCTTCAGTATTTTATTCATATGATGAAAATCTAATGTGTTAACTTATTGAAAAAATATTTGCATTCCAAATTAGAGTACTCAACACAATATACTTTATACCCAGGTTTACACAAGTTGCAAACCATCACTACTCTCAAGAGTGTAGACTTAGGTTGTTTTAATTTGCTAATTGTGAAACTGTCCCTGTCAAACAGAGAGGTATTTATATTCAGGTATAGAGATGAGTGTGAAAAAAAGGACCTTAAAGACAGAGAACTCTACACTCTTCTTTACCAATGCAGAGATAGCCCTGGAAGTGCATGCATGCTCAGTCACGTCCAACTCTTTGCAAGCCCATGGACTGTACCTCATCAGGCCCCTCTGTCCATGGAATTTTCCAGGCAAGCATAGTGGAGCAGGTTGCATTTCCTACTCTAGGAGATCTTCCTGACCCAGGGATGGAACCAAATCCCCTGCATCTGCTGCATTGGCAGGCAGATTCTTTACCACAGAGACACATGGGAAGCTCAGCCCTGGAAGTAGCTCCTTTCAAAATACTGAGAACATTTGAAGATGTTTCCCTAAGTGAGTGAAAGACGTTCAGTTGTGTCTGACTCTTTGTGATCCCATGGACTATACAGTCCATGGAGTTCTCCAGGCCAGAATACTGGTGTGGGTAGCCTTTCCTAAACTAATACCCACACTCACTGAGGGATAAACTTCTACCATGCTCTTTCCTTGATCAAAGTTCATAACAGTGGCGGTTATCAGTTCAATTAATATAAGTCGTTGATACTGAAAGCAACTGTATTCTCATTCTTTGACTTCCTTGCTGTTGTTTGCCAAATTCCTCTCTCTTCACATCTAAGCTAAGCTAACTAAGCTAAGCTAAGTCACTTCAGTCGTGTCCAACTCTGTGCAACCCCATAGACGGCAGCCCACCAGGCTCCCCTGTCCCTGGGATTCTCCAGGCAAGAACACTGGAGTGGGTTGCCATTTCCTTCTCCAATGCATGAAAGTGAAAAGTGAAAGTGAAGTCACTCAGTCATGTCTGACTCTTAGCGACCCCATGGACTGCAGCCTATCAGGCTCTTCCATCCATGGGATTTTCCAGGCAAGAGTACTGGAGTGGGGTGCCATTGCCTTCTCCGATAAAGTAGGGATTTAACAGTAATAATAGCCAGCAGCAATCATCTCTGTAATGGAGTTTAAATACATCTGTTCTGAGGATGGTTATAACCTATTAGGTAAGACAGGATATACACATGAAAGAGTAACTGTTAATACCAGACAGGATACCCTAAGTGCCAACTGAATTGTATAAACATGGCATAGTCATCACATGTCATCTTTGAAGCCCAGAGAAAGCCAAGAAGAAACAGTAACTTCAGTTAGGTCACGTAGCCACATCTAAGCAGAGAGAAAAGGTAGGATATTTGAGATATAAGAAATTGTACTACAAAAGTCATAGAAGCTGAAAGGTACATAATGTGTTGAAGAAACATTGTCTATACTTATGTTGTTTTATATAAAAATTCAAAGAGTAGCATTAAATGTGTTCATAGAAGTTTATTTAACCCTCTGTGTGCTAGCAATAGATACAATTGCTTGATTTACCCCCAAATCTTCATTTTAGTCTGATAAGCACCTCCTTCTTTTAAGGAACTGCTCTCTCCCACCCCACCCCAAACTCATCATGTAGTTCCAACGGGGGCTGATACTAATTCCTTCTCTGTCAACCTCTACACTTTCCCATTGCTATTCCAAGGTATTCAAAGAGATATATCTTCTTCAGGATTTATAATTTGAAATGACTTGAATATTTTTTTCTGTCCAATGAAATAACTATAAAAATGTAAATCTAAAGCCACTAGAGGTCACAGAGAAAGGGAGTGTCAACTACAAATTAGCATTTGCCATGAGCACTTGCCATCTACCTCTACAAGGATTAAATCAAGTGCTGCTGCAGATGCTGACTTTCAACACCCCCTTGAAAGGAGTTCAGGGTGGAGAGAAGAAATAAGGCACTCTGTGCTCTGGGAAAAACTGGCAGAACAAGTCTTCAGATAGTTAGATATTTTCAAGAGATGATTTTATGAGTCCAGTTCTCGTATCTCCTCATATCTAGAAAAGCACTAAAATCCTTCATGGTGTTGTCTGCTCCAGTGACTAGCAGTAACCTTTATGAGACTAGAAGTTTTCGGTAAAAAATATGTGCTTGATTGTATATACTCCCCCTTCACCAAAACCACATACATGCTGACCTCCCCACTGCCTCTTTGGAACAGTTTCTCAGAGCTATCTAAGAAGCTGTCTCCCAGACTATAATCCTCATTTTGCCCCAAATAAAACTTAACTCGAAACTCTCATGTTGTACACTTTTTAAGCTGGCAGAAGCTAACAGAGAGAACTAAGGAGAAAAGATAGGCAGAGAATCCTAATGATGTTTAAGCCCCTGGTTCTAGCCACATTTTTTCTTCCTGATACTTAGTTTTGTGAACCATTGACTTTTCCTTCTCCCTCAAGCCAGTTTCTGTCATTCATAAGCAGGAGTCCTTATTTAGGTCCCTAAACACCGGACAAAGTTGTTTGGATTTGAGGAGCTAACAGCAATGACTGTGAGTACTTATCCATCTGAGAATCTTTAGTTTTATAATATCTATATATAAACACAATAGGAGCCATTGAGGTTTAAGAAAGGTATTGATGCTTGCAAGGTAGCATTTCAAGATTATTCTGGCAGGAGTGTAGAGAATGGATTGGAGCAGAAATAGGCTAGAGACAATGAAAGCAGAAGAGTTGACTTATTAGAACAGTTTCAGCCATGAAGTAAATAGACAACACAGACTAGGGCTGGGAGCCCAGAATGGAAGAGGAGGTCACATTAAAGCATCTGCCATCTTTCCAAGAGTCATCAGAGGAACAGCACCATCTCTGGACACTTGGTTATGACTAATGGATTGAGATTCCTGGCTTTTTCCAAGTATTTAATACAAAATAAATCTCCCATTTCCTTGGGTTCTCTTGAGTCTTTTTCCAGGGAAATTCTACCTCATCTTTTGAGACACAAAAGCTTAAGTCATAATTCCACAAAAATCCTTCTAACACAAAGACGTCTTCCAAATTGACATTTCTGTAGCAATTTTGGTTTCTCATGACTCACTGATTTCAGACAAGAGAGGGTAAACAGGACAGATCATGCATGAAACCTGTGTCATCCTTGTGGAATCATAGGTTTCTAAGAGACAACAAGAGGTCATCTGTTCGCCTCTCATGTCGTGGTCCAGTCATTTCTAAACCATCCTAGGGAATGATGACCTCAAATTTAACCATTTTACAAGTAATCTTATTGCTTAGCGACTTACCTACAACATATACACATGGACCCACACTGCCAACAGAACACAATTCCAGGACTTAAGAGCTTTCACTCTGAAATTGAAACTGAGGAAAAAAAAAGGTTTCCTTAATAGAAATTCTTACTTAGAATTTTAGAGCAGGTGGGCCCTTCTAGATTGTTCTAACCTAGTGTTTATCAGAAATAATCTAATCATAAGTATCATGTGGGATGTTTATTCAAAATACACATTCCCAGCACACTTTCAGGATGATTTTGATTCCATGGGTTAGGAATTGATGCTAGAATTCTTACTGGGCAATTTTGGAAATGAGTGTATTCTAACCATTAAGGATCCCAATCAAATTGCACAGCTGGAAGAACTCAGAGCTCCTAAGACTCAGAACTCTACTACAATGCTCCTTTAACTTTGTGCTTCTCTTGATGAAATGGAAAACAACTAGCTTTCCCTCTCTGAGTACATTTAATCACTGTGTATGTATCTATCATTTCACTTATCAAAGGACAGTTCAACTACCTCTTGATACTGATGTTAATGGTAATAATAACAACAGCAATAATAATTATAATCTCTATCATTTATTACATGCTTTCCTGTTATCCCAAGATTTGTGTGTCCATTTAGGTTCCTAGAAAACAGTGTTATGTAAGTGAAGTAAGTCAGAAAGAGAAAAACAAATATCGTATAATATCCCTTATATGTGGAACCTAGAAAAATGGAACAGATGAACTTATTTTCAAAACAGAAACAAAGTCACAAATGTAGAGAAAAAACTTACCATTAGAAAGTTGGGGGAGGGAGGGAGGGATGAATTGGGAGATAGGGATTGACATATAGACACTACTCTGTATAAAATAGATAACTAATGAGAACCTACTGTATTAGTGCTGGGAACTCTACCCAATGCTCTGTGGTGACCTGAATGGAAAGGAAATATAAAAAAGAGTGGATATATATAAACATATAACTTATTCACTTTACTGTACAGCAGATAGTAACACAACATTGTAAAGCAGCTATACTTCAATAAAAAATAATTAAAAACTAAGATGAGAAAACGATGTTCTATAAAGCCAAAAGCCAGGAATTCCTTGATCCATCCTTGATTTGCTATTGCTTCTACACTGACCTTAGAACTCACAGGAAATGCCCTTTAAGAACTTGCTAGGAACACAGCCCTGCGCTTAAGCTCATAACAGACATCATCTTATTAAATCTCAACAACCTAATTCATTAACTCTCCCTAATCCACTTGTTATATCATTTCACTAGGTCCTCACAGCCCTAGCAGCTGACTTCCCCTGACATCCACCATTTTAAAAATTGAGACCTGTCTTATAACCTACTACATGGACTGGGTGTGTCAAAACTACCCCAAGTCCTCTACTTCCTACCACTGATCTATCTCGATTACACCTTTGGATTTTAGCTCAAGATGCCAAACACCACTCCTGAAATAGGATGACAGTAAGAGCCCAAAGTCATACTTTGAAAAACAAAATTCACTAGCCAGCAATCCAAGACTAATAGTTTTGTATGGAAACTTCCATCTGTTTTTTGTGGCACCTGGATCAGATTTTTCCTTCCTACCAGGAGAATATGCCACTCAAAAAACTCTGCCTTGGATGATGACATGATGTATTCTGCCATTAAGCACTCAAGGCAAGGAAAGCATCCAGGATTTGATTACTAAGAGGAGATGGCAAGAGAAGCAGCTTTGCTAAAGCCTCCAGAATAAATTTCCGTTTAAACCCAAACTATGAAGTTGAAACTGGGTATTAAAAAAACCTAAAGCCTGCAAACTCACACTTGGGTATAAGTTGTACTACATCTTTTCTTGATTATTTGAAAATAGCTTCTGTTGACTAAGCCACATTTAGAGAATAAAGAATTTCATAATAAAGTTTCTAGAAAACATAAACTTGATGGAATCTGAGAATAAATATAAGAGATGATTCCACTTCGAAATAAGTAGCCATCTTTCTCAGAAGCAGGCCCACGTGAGTTAATAAACCTTCAGTAAAGGAAAGGGGCTTTAAAGTAAGACACACCTGATTTTAAATATTTTTGGATTTTAATATTCAACATGTGTGTATATAATATTTTAGGAATTATATCAACAGTTTAACAATATTTATGATGACCATGTTTACTTCAATGGAATTATTCATTTTGTCTTAGTAATTGTTGTTCAGTTTAGCAACTAAGCTCAGTTGCTAACTTGCAACTCCAACTCTTTGCAACCCCACGGACTGCAGTACGCCAGGCTTCCCTGTCTTTCGCTGTCTCTTGGAGTTTGCTCGAACTCAGGTCCATGAAGTCGGTGGTGCCATCCAACCATCTCATTCTCTGTCGCCCCTTTCTCCTCTTGCCCTCAATCTTGTTTTAGTTAGTGCACACCAATTTTGTACTATCTGTCATCTTGTGTTCTTACTTTTAGCTCATTTCTTGATTAACTGAAGGATGTTTGAATAGGTGTAGTAGAATGCATGAAGTGTTGTATATTAAAAGGTTGTTTTCCCTTGTGTGATTATGTTAAAAAAAATAAGATCTTGTAGGTTCTGCAGCTTATTTTCAGTTTGAGGCTATTACAATAAAGCTTCTATGAATATTTGTGTAAAAAAATAAATAAATCCTGTCTCTTCTCTTAAGCAGTGTGATTGTTTTAGGGCTCAGCCTCTCTGTCTGCATAATGCATAGACTAAAACCTTAGAAACGTATCTGGATACCTCATGTAAATTTCTAACATGGTACATGGCAGAGCAAACAAATGTTTTTTAAAACTTCACACAAAGGATGGGTCCCAACCATTCTGTGTGATCATTTTGATCAGGGAAATGAAATCATTTGACCAGGGAAATGAGAAAGGATCATTCCTCCAGAAAACTATACTGATGATTTGGTTCAGGGTTGTAGCCACTTCACCCCCAAAATGGAAGGGAGGCAGGTCAAAAGAAGGCGGTTAAGGAGACACATAGGTACCCATAGGCCTGGATTTTATTTTGAGCCCTAGGCTTTCTGGGCTTCACTGAAGTTTTGGACTGCTTATGACAGTGCTGCCGTGCAGAGTATGGACACAGAACACCTGCAACTCAGATGGTTTGTGACAAATGCCATACACGCAACTGCAGGCACCATGGAGAGAGCAGATGCAAATACCGTGGAGATGTTCTCTGTTCATGTGCTCAGCAGAAATGGTGGACAATTATGGGAAGACTCTCTTTAAAATAAAACTCTACCCAGTCACTGACATCTGACAGGCTGAGTTAGCCTATTGCCACAAAGTCAGACAGGTCTTTGAGTGTTCAGGGAAGCCACATCAATCATTCTGACTTCCTTTTGATGAATCTGGATAAAAGAAAATCTCTCTCAAAGAATGATTCCAATTGGAAATAATCTTAAAGGACAGAAGAAAATAGCAATCACTGTGCATCTGTCTTTTGCCAAGATCTTATATTTTTATGTTCATTCCCTTAACGGCTTTACAAATTAGCCCTTAATATTCCCATTTGAAAGATAAAGGGCCATGGCCAAAAGAGAATAAGTTATATGCCCACTATTTCATAGCAAGGGAGTAACGGAGATAGATGTTAAGCTCCATTTTGTTTTTAAAACTCTTGATATTTCATTTTATCATACTGATCCAAAGACATTTGGAGAAGTCAGAGAGCAGTCAGTTAAGAATCAAGAAGTGGGCATTTAAAAGCTGTATTTAGTATTTCCTGCATTTTCTTGCCCTAGTGTGGAGGGCAAACTGGTTTCATGCAATTTTGAGTTTGGCTACAGATATTTATGTCATGTTTGTGTCTACTTATTCTGTTTCCACCCCAAGTGGGTGAACAGAAATTCTTTTTCAATTGATTGATTTTTGACTGCACTGGGTCTTTGTCGCTTGGGCTTTCTCTTTAGTTGCAGCAAGCGAGGGCTACTCTCTAGTTGTGGTGTGTGGGCTTCTCACTGCGGTGGCTTCTCTTATCACAGAGCACGGGCTCTAGGCGGGCAGGCTTCAGTAGTTGTAGCACATGGGCTTAGTTGCTCTGCAGTGTGTGAAATCCTCTTGGACCAGGGATTGAACACATGTCTCCTGCATTGGCAGGCAGATTCTTAACCACTGGACCACCAAGGAAGTCTTGAAATTCAGTTCTGATGTTAACTAGCCAGAGGCAGCACAGACCTCATAGATTATGAGGAAAGGTCCTCCACAAGACTGCCCTGGCTTCAGAGGCAGCCACTAGGCACACGTTTTAGGGAGTCCCCAGGCCACTCACACTTCTCACTGGCTATGAAGAATGGGTTCCTACAACCTCCTCAGGCTTGATAATTTGCCAGAATAACTTACGGAACTCAGGAAAGCACTGTACTTATGATCATAGTTTATTATAAAGGATACTCCTAGGGGCAAGATCTACAAGGGTCCTGGGAGGACCATGCCTTCTCCGTGTTGAATCAGATGCATCACCCTCTCAGCACATGAATAATGTGTTTACCAACTAGGCAGCTCCACTGTCCAGAGTTTTTATTGGGGTTTCATTACATGAGCAGGATTGATTGAACTCAGTTTCCAGCCCTCTTCCACGTCCCGGAGGTCAAGATAGCTCAAAGTTGCAATACTAATCAACATGGTTGGTTGATCTTACATCTAGCCTCTATGCTAAAATTATCTAGGAGTCTAACATTTGTAATTATATTGGGTTGGCCAAAAAGTACATTGGGTTTTTGGTAAGATGCTATGGAAAAACTCGAATGAACTTCTTGGGCAACCCACTATAAGCATAAAAATGATATTTTTCATCAGTTAGGTTAGTACAAAGATTTAGTCTCCCGGAAGAAAGGCCAGTAAAATTCTCTATTATATACCCTACCCTACCCGACCCTACTCTTCAAATTTGTTCTCTTTCCTAGCATCTCAATTCTGCCATGGGTACCATTAACCACCCTTTAAGCCTGCCACACCTAAAAACCTGAAGTTGTCTTTGACTCTGTCTTTCCTTTGTCCTTCTCTGGTAGGTTAATTTCCCTTGAGCTGGTTTTCTTTTCCAGGTTTCCTGGATTCATCCTCTCCTTTCCATTTCTACTACCAGCATTGCCACTGTCACTCAGAATTCAGACCCAAAGAAGCCTAAGTTGTCCAGCTTCCTGAATGATCTGCCTAGTTCCCTCTTCACTGACTTCAATCCTTCTTTCACAAAACTATCAGATCAATCTCTGCCAAACACCCCAGTAATTAACAGTAATTTGAGTCCCTTGTGGGCTTTCCTTGTGGTTCAGCTGGTAAAGAATCCGCCTGCAATGCGGGAGACCTGGGTTCTATCCCTGGGTTGGGAAGATCCCCTGGAGAAGGGAAAGGCTACCCACTCTAGTATTGTGACCTGGAGAATTCCATGGACAGTATAGTCCTTGGAGTCTCAAAGAGTCTGAAATGACTGAGTGTCTTTCACTTCACTTCATTTGAGTCACTTGTAATACTTTAAAAACTATTGATGTCTGGATCCCATTCTTAAGAGACATGGATTAAATTGGTCCTAGGTGTTAACCTGAGCAAAGGATTCTTTTTTGCTTTTTTTCACAAAGCTCCTCCAATGACTCTAATAAGGCAGCCAAGATTGGGAATTACTGCTGCAGTGAATTTAAAAAGAAGACGGCAGTCAAATTCAAGTTTTTTGGCTCCACTTCTAACTAGTGATCAGCTCTTGAGCTATTTAAACAATCACCTAGTATCTATGTTTATTTGCAAACTGGGAAGAATAATAATGCCTAATAGGGCGGTTAAGAACATTGAATGATATAATGCACGAAAAGTGTCTAGTGTAGCACATGACTCAGAGTGTGTTCCCAACCAATACTAGCTCTAAGAGTGTTTCATGGCCATTCACCTTATCTCAGAGACTACAAGCTACAGGGTTTGCCTGGGCATAACCAGCCCCTCTTTTTGTGGTCCTCAAAATAAACACTTGTTATTTGATGGATAGGAAACAAGCAAGTGTGGCCAAACCACATGATTGCAGCTCTTTGAGCCATAAATCTTATTTTATTTTTAGTATAGCTTTGTCATATCTTTGCTTTCCAAGTATCTTTAACCAGTGTAATCTGGATGCATGTTAGAATCATTCTGGAGGCTTTTTAAAAATACCAGGCCCAGGGCCTACCCCCCTAGAGATGTAAACTCAATTGGGACCCAGGCATCAGTGTTTTCTAGTTTTCCAGGTAATAGCAATACACGCCTACCCCCCTAGAGATGTAAACTCAATTGGGACCCAGGCATCAGTGTTTTCTAGTTTTCCAGGTAATAGCAATACACAGCAAGGGATGAGAATCTAGAACCTGGACTAAGAGTCTACAGTTGTGCTCTGGGTATAGCCACCTATCAGTAGCCACAGGAGACTGCTTCCAGGAACTCCACAGATGTCAAAATCCAAGGCTCTTCAAATCCCTTATAAGCATAATATGGCATAGCACATTTACCCCTTGGTGTCTGTGGGTCTGCATCCATGAATTCAACCAACAGTGCGATGGATTCAGCCAAACACAGATTAAAATCACACCTGGGGGACTTCCCTGGTGATCCAGTGGTAGGACTTTGCCTTCTAATGCAAGGGATATGAATTTTATCCCTGGTTGGGGAGCTAAGATACACACAAACCTCGTGGCCAAAAAACCCAAAACATAAAATAGAAGCAGCATTGTAACAAATTCAATAAAGACTTTAAAATGGTCCACATCAAAAAAAAAAAAAATATCTTTAAAAAATCGCAGTTGGTTGAATTAGTGGATGCAGAACCCTCCATAGGGCACTGACTGTACTTCTAATGCAAGCAGTAACAAATACCCGAGAATGCCATAGTGAGTCTATTGAGTGGCAGACAATGGAGTACAGGGAGAATAAAAGAGAGAAGGGATTAAAAAAAGAAGAAACAAGAAATAGATAAAGTAAGGAAAAGAAGATAATCAAGTACACCTATAAGGTATCTCTGGATTATTTATTGGCACTTACTGGCTTTCCTGGTGGCTCAGTGGTAAAGAATTTGCTTCCCAATGCAGGAGACGTGGATTCCTTCCCTGAGTTGGGAACATCCCCTGGAGAAGGAAATGGCAACCCACTCCAGTATTCTTGCCTGGGAAATCCCATGGACAGAGGAGCCTGGCAGGCTACAGTTCATGAGGTTGCAAAACAGTCAGATACAACTTAGCAACTAAGCAACAACAAAACAACAATAAGTGTCATGTAGTAACTATGATCTTCCACCTTAATTAGGTCCTTAAGGAGAGATGAGTATCTCATTAAGGAGAATCTCATTAGAGTGGAGACTCTGTGCTTCCTAGAGCATATACTCAAATTACATATCAGCAAGCCCGAATCTGACTTCTGCACAGATTTGTTCTGTGGCTACTCAGGTAGGTAGTATTGGAAGATGTGTTAAATAAAGACTAAGTTGAAAGTTTGGGGCTAGTCCTTAAACAGCCATAGAAAGGAAATTCCTTGCTCACCCTAGGTGGTACACTGTCACTATGGGGACTGCAAGGAATGTGAGTCAGAAATTACTTGAGTCAGAAATTACTCAAGAAAGTTACTCAATCTCCTAACATCCGGTGGCAAAGAGAGCAGCTAAGTGACCTCAAGGTGACTCCCAGGCATGAAGCAGTCAACAGCATCGGTCAGGTGGCCTTGCAGGGAATTTTCCTATATGCTACAAAGGGATCTATAGCAAAAATCACATCATAAGTTAAATTTTTATATCTTTTATAATTTTAAAATTCTTTCCCATTTATGAGTTCATTTGATTTTTTTTCCCCAGGGGAAAAAATACAAAAAAACTGTAAAACACATAGGTCAAATAATTACCCCCATACTTGAGATAAAGTATCAGGTAGTAAGTGACTGAGTTTTGCAGATAAAGGCTTCTGATCTTACCTCCTTTCTGGATGTGACCCTTTTTAAAGAAAAGGATAATCAGTCATGGCATAGATAATTCCAAAATAAGCTATAAATATTTTAAAATGAATTATCACTCTGTCATACAGAGTGAGGTAAGTCAGAAAGAGAAAAACAAATACATATTAATGCATATATGTATAATCTAGAAAAATGGTATAGATGATCTTACTTGCAAGGTAGAAATAGAGACACAGATGTAATGAACAAACATATGGACATATTTGGGGGAAAAGGGGTCAGAGGAATTAGGATTTACATATATGCACTATTGATATTATGTATAAAATAAATAACTAATGAGAACCTACTATGTAGTACAGGGAACTCTACTCAGTGTTCTGTGGTGACATAAACGGGAGGAAATCCAGAAAAGACAGGATAAATGTATACATATGGCTGATTCACTTTCCTATACAGTGGAAACTAACACAACATTGTAAAGCAACTATACTCCAATAAAAGTTAATTTAAAAGTGAAATATCCAGGTTCTGGAGGGAAAAAAAAAGCATCAGTAGGGCACCAATAGGCTCTATCTAAGAGAACTTCCTAGGAAATGTGAATTTGGAGAGGTATTTTGATACTGAATAACAGCAGTACTACCTTTCTGGGAAATGTAATTTCATATAAACAGCATTTTGCAAGCAGAAGGAAGTCATATATACATAGAAAACACACCACCATATACACGCTTCTGAAGTGAAAATGAAATCTCATTTGCCAAATGTCACTGTGTTAAAAGACACTTTCTTCATCATAGCTACTGATCGTTAAATATCTGAACGGCAGCACAATATGACTCTCGACACACATTAACCATCTAAACCTAACAACTCTCCTGTGAGATGGGTAATTATTACAAGAATGTTCTCAGATCACAACGAGGAGACTGAGGTGCCCCCAGTCAGAGCCCCGCAGCCGGTGGACCGCAGAGCCATGATTCAGACCCAGGTCTTTCTGACTCCGAGCTCATGCTTTTTCCGCTGTTCTATGCCATCTCCTCAAAGCCCATAATTAAGCAAAATAATATGCTCTTCACAAATGAAAAGATCTCAAGCACAAGAGTGATGAGACAACATTCGGTTGATGGGCTTCCAAATGTGCGGCGGATCCTTTTTCTGGAAACCGCATTTGGCTTCAGGGGCCTCAAGTCCAGACAGTTTTGGTGACGTAAGTCAAGGTCTCCGTGGCTGTTGGCCTTGAGTCTGAAATAGCTCTGAGCCCTCCTGTCCCGGGCGTCTCCCCTGAACCACCCCCTCCCCCGCAACCCTTCCCACCCCCCAACTCCCACCAAGCTCAGACCTGCCGCAGGACTTGCGAGTGGCTGAGGAGACAAGCTCGTGGGGTTGGAGACAAGGTACATTGTGATCTCCTTCCTCATGCCAGTAACTATTTCCAATGCTCTCACTCTCTCCAGAGCTTATTCTCAGCTCTGTAGGGCTTCGTGTTTGTTTGTTTTGCTTTCAGCTCTAAAAAGGACTCTTACCAGCAGTTGAAGACTTTAACAAAATTATTTGTCACTTAGAGCAATCCAGAGGGTGACTGAAAAGGAATGACGGACACTCTGCAAGGTGATGCTAGAGACCGGATTTTAAGTGTAAACTGCTGTGGTGTCTCCCCACTCTCATTCCTATCCACTGTGTTTGAGTCAAAGAGCGGATTCCCTCAGGTCTGAAAGTCAGTCAGCACACAGTACACCCAGGGCTCTCATCACACGCAACTCAATCTTACCGTCGAGTCCTCGTAATTCTGCAGGTGTGGTTTCTCTGTGTGTTGCCATCTCCCCTCAGTCTTCCTTGGTCCAGGTCGTGTCTTCCTGGGGACCTTATCCTTTTCCTACCAAGGTTTGGTTTCTGTTAAAAGGAAGCAATAAAAAGTAGTGAAAGGGGGCAATGGAATTAAAGTCCAAAGAACTCAGGCTCTGTTTACTTAGAAGGGGTGGCTATGGACTCTTCTTCTCATATATAAAGCAGAGATCATGCAATACTTGCCCTACATATCTCACAGACCTTTAGTAAGGATCAGAGAAAAAAGTAGATGAAAAAGAACTCAATAAATTAAAGGTAAATTCACTGGCCACTCCTGTGATTAGAGATTGTGCTTTAATAGACCTCCCTTTAAAAGAGGGAGGCAGAACTGGAAGTGAAGTATTATATGACATGAGGTGGTGAAGAAATGTACAGACTGTCATTGGGGCCTGGAGGAAGGAACTTGGTTGATGTCTGGGGACATGGGTGCCAGGTTCTAGAAAGAATCCAGAGAGGAAGTCAGATTTAAGCTTGGCCATGTAGGTTGAATGCTTTTTTCTGAGAAAGCAAAGGAGCAGAGGGCATTTCAGAAGACCAGCACATACAAACAGCCTCATGTGTTAATATATTTTTTGTATCCTTAGTGCCAGGGATGGGGGTGGACAACAACTGCTTTGAGGCAGAAAGTGAAATAAGAAGACCTTTTTCACTTTTTTAAGGGTGAAACATACGGCATTTTACTTAATTTTTTGACTCTCTATATATTTTGACTTTACATTTTGTTAAAGTAACATATTGTGAAACATTTAAATTCAAATAACTAGTGTCCTTTTTCCCATTTTTTTTTTAAACTGAGGTATAGTTGCTTTCTAATAATGTATTAGGCCAAGAGGCACATGAAAAGATGCTCAACATCACTAATTACTAATATTGTGCTGTGCTCAGTTGCTCAGTCGTGTCCAACTCTTTGTGATGCCATGGACTGTAGCCCACCGTGCTCCTCTGTCCGTGGAATTTTCCAGGCAAGAATACTAGAGTGGGTTGCCATTTCCTACTCTGGTTATTAATATTTAGTGAAATGCAAATCAAAACCACACTGAGGTATCACTTCACAGCGGTCAGAATGGCAATCATCAAAAAAATCTATAAACAATAAATGCTAGAGAGGATGTGGAGAAAAGAGAACCCTGCTACACTGTTGGTGCGAATGTAAATTCATACAACCACTATGAAGAACAGTATAGAGGTTCCTTAAAAAAAAAAAGGGAAAAAAAAGAAGCATTTTAAAAATATTTCAGGGGCAGAAGGGTGAGGTAAACATGAGAAAATTTAACTGCTATTGTTATTATTATCATGAGCGATTATCACCACATGAACCTTAATAGAGGCTGAATAATGACTGGTCCAGGGTTGGGTTATCCACCGCACAAAGAAAGAAAGTGAATCCTGGAGCAAGACCGGGAAGGGAAAGAGACGTTGGTCCTCATTTCAAGGTAAGGTGATACTCCTGAGTAGGAAAAAGCTTCCCTTCTAAGGCGGTAGAAAAGAAAATGAACCTGAGAATACAAAATTGACCTCTGAGCCTGAACTCAAAGGAGTCTAGAAAAGTTCAAGGACACTCTTCTGAATGTGCAGGGAGGATATCTTCTGACCCAGAAAGACGGTCACCAGTAGGAATGCAAGGAGACTCTTGGAAGGGACCCCAGAAGAAGAATGCACTTGGTTGTATTATCTCTGAGTCTTTGTATTAAATAGCAGTTGTACTTTCCCAGATTTTAATCCCCTTCAGTTATCCCTGAGACATCAGCCATGTCATGGAAACCTTATCAACTGGTCTCAGCTGTGCCGTAGTGAAATAAAATTGAAGCTTGTCCAAACTGGGATCATAACAATACAGAGAGAAGTGGTGAGAATAATGGTGAGCATTTATTGAGAATTTTCTATGTGCCAGGAATGAAGTGTTAGGAGCTTAAGGGGATACCTTATTTTCTCAAAATCTTGAGATTATAGAACTCTAATTATTCTCATTTTACAGGGAAGAAATTTAAGGTTTAGACTGGTTAAATAACTTGCCCAAATCACACATCTGAGATGTGGGGTTCTGTCTCTAGAGACAATTGTCTTTGCTACTACTCTTGATACTTCCCAGATGAGGCTCACAAGGAGGCTGGAGGCTTCAGTCCAAGGATGCAGTGGCCACAGCCAGCATGGAGTGGGTGGTGTCATGGGGAACTGAGATGGAGCAGCCATTGGGGTCTATTGCTGAATGATGGAGGGGCAGGCAATGACCCACATAAACACTGGAAATGAGAGAAGACAAGGCCTGGGGCTTCTCTGAGAACCAGTAGAAAGATCAGGGGGCCTTAAAATAAAGATCAAGTACCTGTTCATAATAATGAATAACATCAAGGGAGGAAACTGCAGCCTAACCTATGTGACTGTCTTTTATGCCTATAAGACAGTGAGGACTGAGGGACATCCAGGTTGTCATTACATGACAATGAGTAAGTGAACAAAGAAAAAGAGGAGACTATTAAGCAATGATGAACTGGCCCATAATCAAATTTCAAACTTGAAAATTTCTAAGCAAAGACTCTATTCTATATAGGTCTAAACAAATTTCACACTGAGAGCATGCTGTTTTCAGAGCTCTCTGACTTTATCTGCTGTTCTATTATCAACTCCACTGTTACTAATGGATTTTCTCTGAACTCAATATTTGGTGGTGTGAGGAAGAAACTGGTGGCAGCATCAGAAATTCCCTTAAAGGTAAATAACAACAAGGTCTACCCTAGAGGCCTCATAGTTATGACACTGCCTTCCAGACCAGTCCCATGGGGCCATAGGTGTCTCAGCCAAGGAGTCTTACTCTCTCATGATGAAGCTTCTCCATTTCCACCATCCCTGTAGAAAGTTCCACTGTTCACAGATGAATCCACCATTAGACTGTCTACAAATCAGGCAACACAACTGAATGTTAAGAGTGCTGCCACTCAAACTGTGAGAATGCAGATCATCGGCAAAAGAAGCATCTGGAAGCTTATTAGAAATGCAGACTGTCAGGCCCCACCCAAGACATGATGAATCAGAATCTCCATTTTAACAAGATCCCAGGTAATTTGTGTGACTGGCAAAATTAAGAAGCAGAACTTAAGATTGCCTGAGACCTTTAGGGACTTCCCTGGTGGTCCAGTGGCTAAGACTCCATGCTCACAATGCAGGGAGTCCGGGTTCAATCCCTGGTCAGGGAACTAGATCCCATGTGCTGCAACTGAGAGAGTTAATTCTTAGGTAGGTTGATAAGAAGTCTGGGTCCCTGAGAAGGAGAAAAGGGTCTGAGGCTCTCAAGGAGGAGAAAAGGACAAACTTTTTTCTACATTCCTTAGTCTTAGTCACATAATTTTTTTTTTTTTTTTTCCTTTAAGCCCAGAGCTGATGATTACACAACAAAACAAGTCATCTTAAACTCTGTAGATTCTCTGGAGAAGGAAATGGCAACCCACTCCAGTACTCTTGCCTGGAAAATCCCATGGATGGAAGAGCCTGGTAGGCTACAGTCTGTGGGGTTGCAAAGAGTTGGACATGACTGAGTGACTTCACCTTCACCTTCAAGGATTTTGTAACAACAATGTATCTTGCTTGAGGACTGTTTCTCCTTCTTAGGAACCTTCTGACTAATCCTGATATCTTTGGGAGTGAGTCTGGTAAGATCTTTCTATTACTAGTTCAAATCCTGTCATCTTAAAATGTAAATTGTGGGAGTGGGTCTGGTAAGACCTTTACAACCTTGAGACATTCTTTTGATTTACTGTAATAACCAATTGAAAAAGTATATAGCTCCCTTGCTAAGACTACTGAGAGGGGCACTTTCTGTCCCCCTTCTGATGTCTATGTCAGAAGCTTTTTCTGTCCTTCTGCCACACAAAAGCTCTGAGTAATCAAGCCTGGTCCCTGATCTTGAAGTTAAATCTTCAGAGATCACGAATCTGACATCATTCACCATAAGCTATCACAACTAAAGATCCTGCATGCCGCAACAAAGATCAAAGATCCCACATGCTGCAACTAAGAGCCAATGCAGCCAAAGAAAGAAAGAAAGAAGATTGCTTGCCATCTTTAACTATCAGACACCACATAGGATATAGTATCCATGTTAGATTAACTCAAGTAAGAGTTGGTGCCTCCCAATCAAGTAATGAATATACTAACTATTCACTTCTTCATGTGTCCCTGACTCTGCTAAGCACTGTTGGTGAAATAAACAAAATCCCCCAAAGCAAGAACAACAACAACAAAAGGCCAAGATAAGATTCCTGTTATGCATACTTAATTCTGTTGGAGAAGGAAAACCTGCATATGCTTAGAATGACCTTTCCAGAAAATTAAATCAGACTCTGTCACTGCCCTGCACAAAATAACTAGGGTTCCTCATGGCTAACTAGATGAAATCTAGACTCCTGCAGAGCATAAGAAGCCTGTTAGCAGCTTGGTGTACACCTTCCTTCCAGCTTTCTCCATGGTCACATCTCTCCCCCAGTGCTTTGCTTCTGTCACTGAACTTGGCGAGGGAATGTGTTGCCCCTCTAGTGTATTTCTATTATCAATTCTTTTTATGACTGTCTCATGGGTACAATATGGGCTTCCCTAGTGGCTCAGATGGTAAAGCATCTGTCTGCAATGCAGGAGACCCGGGTTTGATCCCTGTGTTGGGAAGATCCCCTGGAGAAGGAAATGGCAGCCCACTCCAGTATTCTTCTTGCCTGGAAAATCCCATGGACCCAGAGCTTGGTAGGCTACCATCCATGGGGGCGCAAAGAGTCGGACATAACTGAGCAACTTCACTTTCACTTTCTTTCACTTTCATGGGTACAAAGGTATCTGGTAAATGTCCAGTTGGAAGAAATGAAAATGGCTTAGGAAACAGCTATACGTCAACAATGCAACAGATCAGCATCACAGCCTCCAGCTCAGGCACACCTAAAAGCCCTGGCCCACGCTTAAGCCCTAGGCTTATCTGATAGCTCAGTTGGTAAAGAATCTGCCTGCAATGCAGGAGACCCAAGTTTGATTCCTGGGTTGGGAAGACCCCCTAGAGAAGGGAAAAGCTACCCACTCCAGTATTCTGACCTGGAGAATTCCATGGACTGTATAGTCCATGGGGTTGCAAGGAGTCAGACCCAGCTGAGTGACTTTCACATTTAAGTGCCCTAATCTTTTGCCCTGAGGCTTCTCCCAGGAATCGTCTGACCTGCCTGTGAAGTTCTGTAGGTGCTGGAGGCTCAATTCTCTTCTTGGGATATTCTTCCAAACCTCCTTCCTTTAGGAGACACCTACATATGGTTTGCATTTCGCTTCCAAGGTGACATCCTTTTTAAAATTATTTCCCCAATTAAGTTGTTACAGGGCTTCCCTGGTGGCTCAGAGGTTAAAGCGTCTGCCTGCAATGCAGGAGACCTGGGTTCGATCCCTGGGTCAGGAAGATCCCCTGGAGAAGGAAATGGCAACCCACTCCAGTATTCTTGCCTGGAGAATCCCATGGACAGAGGGTCCTGGTGAGCTACAGTCCACAGGGTGGCAAAGAGTCAGCATGACTGAGCGACTTCACTTGTTACAGAATATACAGAGTTCCCTGTGCTACAGAGTAGGTCCTTGGTGCCTATCCATTTTATATATGTGTGTAACATGTCAGTCCCCAACTCCCTAACTATCCCTTCCCCCCTTCCCCTCTCCATTCCCCCTTCCCGTAGCTCTGTTTTGTTCTCTAAGCCTGTAAGTCTGTTTCTGTTTTGCAGTTTGAAAAATAATAAACACATGTATATGTATAACAGAATCACTTGGTTGTACAGCTGAAACTAACACAACATTGTTAATTGATTAAATTCCAATATAAAATAAAAAGTTAAAAAACAAATGTGACATCCTCTAGAAAGCTTCTTCCCTTCCCAAGACTGAGCTGGACTTTCCCATCTCTGTGTTCTGACTTTGTGCTTATCTCTGTCTTAGATCTTATCTGGTTGATTGTTTATCTTTGCTTGCCTGTCTCTCCCACCTGATTATCACTTTTTCTAGGACAGAGTCTTGTCTTCTAACCCAGGAATAGAACCAGTGTGTTTCATTAATGCCTGCATTTTCAGTGTTCTGCAAAAACCTGGCACAAAATAGACTAGGGCTTCCCAACCCCTTCAAACTTATTATATCCAACCGTATGTCACCCCAAAATCCATATGCCTGCGCTTCGTCTCCCAATTCCTTTCCATAATTCTAGGATAGGAACCAGGTTTCCATATCTTTCATATGCTCCACAGATAATTCTGATATGCAACCAAGATTTATAAACAGTGCAGTAAGCCCCTTGTACCATTTGTTAGTAAAGGAATTATTCATCCTCTACTCCTAGGCATGATCCATTGCTTTTCTAGATAAACCTGAGGCGACTCCCTGACATACTCTTATTGGTTGAATTGCCTTGGTCCTTTCTGGCTAGATATCAGTTCAGTTCAGTCCTTCAGTCCTGTCTGACTCTTTGTGACACCATGGACTGCTGCACACCAGGCCTCCATGTCCATCACCAACTCCCAGAGCTTACTCAAACTCAAGTCCATTGAGTCGGTAATGACATCCAACAATCTTTCCTCTGTTGTCCCCTTTTCCTCCTGCTTTCAATCTTTCCCAGCATCAGGGTCTTTTCCAAGGAGTCAGTTCTTCGCATCAGGTAGCCGGAGTTTCAGCTTCAGCATCAGTCCTTCCAATGAATATTCAGGACTGATTTCCTTTAGGATGGACTGGTTAGATCTCCTTGCTGTACAAGGGACTCACAAGACTCTTCTCCAACAGCACAGTTCAAAAGCGTCAATTCTTCAGTGCTCAACATGCTTTATGGTCCAACTCTCACACCCATACATGACTACTGGAAAAACCATAGCTTTGACTAGATGGACTTTTGTCAGCAAAGTAATGTTTCTGCTTTTTAATATGCTGTCTAGGTTGGTCATAGCTTTTATTCCAAGGAGCAAACGTCTTTTAATTTCATGGCTGAAGTCACCACCTGCATTGATGTTGGAGACCAGGAAAATAAAGTCTCTCACTTTTTCCATTGTTTCCTTATCTATTTGCCATGAAGTGATGGGACTGGATGCCATGATCTTAGTTTTCTGAATGCTGAGTTGTAAGCCAGCTTTTTTACTCTCCTCTTTCACTTTCATTAAGAGGCTCTTTCATTCCTCTTCACTTTCTGCCATAACAGTTGTGTCATCTGCATATCTGGGGTTATTGATATTTCTCCAGGCAATCTTGATTCCAGCTTGTGTTTCATCCAGCACAGCATTTTCCATGATGTACTCTGCATATAAGTTAAATAAGAAGGGTGACAATATACAGCCTTGATGTACTCCTTTCCCAATTTCCCAAGTCTGTTTTTCCATGTCTGGTTCTAACTGTTGCTTCTTGACCTACATACGGATTTCTGCAGATGACACCACCCTTATGGCAGAAAGTGAAGAGGAACTAAAAAGACTCTTGATGAAAGTGAAAGAGGAGAGTGAAAAAGTTGACTTAAAGCTCAACATTCAGAAAACGAAGATCATGGCATCCGGTCCCATCCCTTCATGGGAAATATATGGGGAAACAGTGGAAACAGTGTCAGAGTTTATTTTTTGGGGCTCCAGAATCACTGCAGATGGTGACTGCAGCCATGAAATTAAAAGACGCTTACTCCTTGGAAGGAAAGTTATGACCAACCTAGACAGCATATTCAAAAGCAGAGACATTACTTTGCCAACAAAGGTCTGTCTAGTCAAGGCTATGGTTTTTCCAGTGGTTATGTATGGATGTGAGAGTTGGACTGTGAAGAAGGCTGAGCACTGAAGAATTGATGCTTTTGAACTGTGGTGTTGGAGAAGACTCTTGAGAGTCCCTTGGACTGCAAGGAGATCCAACCAGTCCATTCTAAAGGACATCAGCCCTGGGTGTTCTTTGGAAGGACTGATGCTAAAGCTGAAACTCCAGTACTTTGGCCACCTCATGAGAAGAGTTGACTCATTGGAAAAGACTGATGCTGGGAGGGATTGGGGGCAGGAGGAAAAGGGGACAACAGAGGATGAGATGGCTGGATGGCATCACCGACTCAATGGACGTGAGTTTGAGTGAACTCTGAGAGATGCTGATGGACAAGGAGGCCTGGCGTGCTGCAATTCATGGCATCGCAAAGAGTCAGACACGACTGAGCCACTGAACTGAACTGAACTGAGGAGGGAGGTAAGGTGGTCTGGTATTCCCATCTCTTGAAGAATTTTCCACAGTTTATTGTGATCCACACAGTCAAAGGCATTGGTGTAATCAATAAAGAAAGAATAAATGTTTTTTCTGGAATTCTCTTGCTTTCTTTATGATGCAATGGATATTGGCAATTTGATTTCTGGTTCCTCTGACTTTTCTAAAACCAGCTTGAACATCTAGAAGTTCACAGTTCATGTACTGTTGAAGCCTTGCTTGGAGAATTTTCAGCATTACTTTGCTAGTGTACGAGATGAATGCAATTCTGTGGTAGTCTGGACATTCTTTGGCATTGCCCTTCTTTGGGATTGGAATGAAAACTGATCTTTTCCAGTCCTTTGGCCACTGCTGAGTTTTCCAAATTTGCTGGCACATTGAATGCAGCACTTTCACAGCATCATCTTTCAGGATTTGAAATAGCTCAACTGGAATTCCATCACCTCCACTAGCTTTGTTTGTAGTGATGCCTCCACTTGACTTCACATTCCAGGATGTCTCATTCTATGTGAGTGATCACATAATCCTGGTTATCTGGGTCATGAATATCTTTTTTGTATAATTCTTCTGTGTTCTTGCCATCTCTTCTTAAAATCTTCTGCTTCTGTTAGGTCCATACCATTTCTGTCCTTTATTGTGCCCGTCTTTGCATGACATGTTCCCTTTGGTATCTCTAAGTTTCTTGAAGAGATCTCTAGTCTTTCCTATTCTATTGTTTCCTATATTTCTTTGCATTGATCACCCAGAAAGGCTTTCTTATCTCTCCTTGCTATTCTTTGGAACTCTGCATTCAAATGGGTATATATTTCCTTTTCTCCTTTGCTTCTTGCTTCTCTTCTTTTCTCAGCTATTTGTAAGCCCTCCTCAGACAGCCATTTTGCCTTTTTGCATTTCTTTTTCTTGGAGATAGTCTTGATCACTGCGTTCTGTACAATGTCACAAACCTCTGTCCATAGTTCTTAAGGCACTCTATCTATTATATCTAATCCTTTGAATTTATTGTTACTTCTACTGTATAATTGTAAGGGATTTGATTTAGGTCATACCTGAATAGTCTAGTGGTTTTCCCTACTTTCCTCAATTTAAGTCTGAATTTGGCAATAAGGAGTTCATGATTTGAGCCACAGTCAGCTCTGAGTCTCTTTTTTGCTGACTGTATAGAGCATCTCCATCTTTGGCTGCAAAGAATATAATCACTCTGATTTGTGTATTGATCAACTCATGATGTCCATGTGTAGAGTCTTCTCTTGTGTTGTTGGAAGAGAGTGTGTGCTCTGACTAGTGAATTCTCTTTGCAAAACTCTGTTAGCCTTTGCCGTGCTTTGTTTTGTACTCCAAGGCCAAATTTGCCTGTTACTCCAGGTATCTCTTGACTTCCTACTTTTGCATTCCAGTCCCCTATGATGAAAAGGACATTTTTTTGAGTGTTAGTTCTGGACAGCAAAATGGCTGTCTGGGGAGGCCTTACAAATAGCTGTGAAAAGAAGAGAAGCGAAAAGCAAAGGAGAAAAGGAAAGATATAAACATCTGAATGCAGAGTTCCAAAGAATAGCAAGAAGAGATAAGAAAGCCTTCCTCAGCGATCAATGCAAAGAAATAGAGGAAAACAACAGAATGGGAAAGACTAGGGATCTCTTCAAGAAAATCAGAGATACCAAAGGAACATTTCATGCAAAGATGGGCTCGATAAAGGACAGAAATGGTATGAACCTAACAGAAGCAGAAGATATTAAGAAGAGATGGCAAGAATATACAGAAGAACTGTACAAAAAAGATCTTCATGACCCAGATAATCACAATGGTGTGATCACTGACATAGAGCCAGACATCCTGGAATGCGAAGTCAAGTGGGCCTTAGAAAACATCACTACAAACAAAGCTAGTGGAGGTGATGGAATTCCAGTTGAGCCATTCCAAATCCTGAAAGATGATTCTGTGAAAGTGCTGCTTTCAATATGCCAGAAAATTTGGAAAACTCAGCAGTGGCCACAGGACTGGAAAAGGTCAGTTTTCATTCCAATCCCAAAGAAAGGCAATGCCAAAGAATGCTCAAACTACCGCACAACTGCATTCATCTCACACGCTAGTAAAGTAATGCTCAAAATTCTCCAAGCCAGGCTTCAGCAATATGTGAACCATGAACTTCCAGATGTTCAAGCTGGTTTTAGAAAAGGCAGAGGAACCAGAGATCAAATTGCCAACATCCGCTGGATCATGGAAAAAGCAAGAGAGTTCCAGAAAAGCATCTATTTCTGCTTTATTGACTATGCCAAAGCCTTTGACTGTGTGGATCACAATCAACTGTGGAAAATTCTGAAAGAGATGGGAATACCAGACCACCTGATTTGCCTCTTGAGAAATTTGTATGCAGGTCAGGAAGCAACAGTTAGAACTGAAAATGGAACAACTGACTGGTTCCAAATAGGAAAAGGAGTACGTCAAGGCTGTATATTGTTACCCTGCTTATTTAACTTATATGTGGAGTACATCATGAGAAACGCTGGGCTGGAAGAAACACAAGCTGGAATCAAGATTGCCAGGAGAAATATCAATAACCTCAGATACGCAGACGACACCACTCTTATGGCAGAAAGTGAAGAGGAACTAAAAAGCCTCTTGATGAAAGTGAAAGTGGAGAGTGAAAAAGTTGGCTTAAAGCTCAACATTCAGAAAATGAAGATCACGGCATCCAATCCCATCACTTCATGGGAAATAGATGGGGAAACAGTGGAAACAGTGTCAGACTTTATTTTTCTGGGCTCCAAAATCACTGCAGATGGTGACTGCAGCCATGAAATTAAAAGACGCTTACTCCTTGGAAGGAAAGTTATGACCAACCTAGATAGCATATTCAAAAGCAGAGCCATTACTTTGCCAACAAAGGTCCGTCTAGTCAAGGCTATGGTTTTTCCTGTGGTCATGTATGGATGTGAGAGTTGGACTGTGAAGAAGGCTGAGTGCCGAAGAATTGATGCTTTTGAACTGTGGTGTTGGAGAAGACTCTTGAGAGTCCCTTGGACTGCAAGGAGATCCAACCAGTCCATTCTGAAGGAGATCAGCCCTGGGATTTCTTTGGAAGGAATGATGCTAAAGCTGAAACTCCAGTACTTTGGCCACCTCATGCGAAGAGTTGACTCATTGGAAAAGACTGTGATGCTGGGAGGGATTGGGGGCAGGAGGAGAAGGGGACGACAGAGGATGAGATGGCTGGATGGCATCACTGACTCGATGGATGTGAGTCTCAGTGAACTCTGGGAGTTGGTAATGGACAGGGAGGCCTGGTGTGCTGCAATTCATGGGGTCACAAAGAGTCGGACACGACTGAGCGACTGATCTGATCTGATCTGGAAGGTTTTGTAGGTCTTCATAGAACCATTCAATTTCAACTTCTTCAGCATTAGTGGTTGGGATATAGACTTTGATTACTGTGATATTGAATGGTCTGCCTTAGAAACAAACAGAGATCACTCTGTCATTTTTGTGATTGCACCCAAGTACTGCATTTCAGGCTCTTTTGTTAACTATGAGGGCTACTCCATTTCTTCTAAGGAATTCTTGCCCACAGTGGTAGATATAATGGTCATCTGAATTAAATTCTTCCATTCCAGTCCATTTTATTTCACTGATTCTTAAAATTTAAATATTTACTCTTGTCATCCATTTCCTGTTTAACCACTTCTAATTTACCTTGATTCATGGACCTAACATTCCAGATTCCTATGCAATATTGGTCTTTACAGCATTGGACTTTACTTCCATCACCAGTCACATCCACACCCGGGCATTGCTTTTGCTTTGGCTCCATCTCTTCATTCTTTCTGGAGTTATTTCTCCACTCTTCTCCAGTAGCATATTGGGCACCTACAGACCTGGGGAGTTCATCTTTCAGTGTCCTATCTTTTTGCCATTTCGTACTGTGTATGGGGTTCTCAAGGCAAGAAAACTGAAGTGGTTTGCTATTCCCTTCTCCAGTGGACCACGTTTTGTCAGAGCTCTCCACCATGACTCGTCCATCTTGGGTGGGCCTACACGGTATGGCTCATAGTTTCACTGAGTTAGACAAAGCTGTGGTCCATGTCATCAGTTGATTAGTTTTCTGTGATTGTAATTTTCATTCTGTATGCCTTCTGAGGGATAAGGATAAGAGGTTTATGGAAGCTTTATGATGGGAGAGACTGACTGTGGGTGAAACTGGGTCTTATTCTGATGGGTGGGGCCATGCTCAGTAAATCTTTAACCCATTTTCTCTTGATGGGCAGGGCTCTGATCCCTACCTGTTGTTTGACCTGGAGACCAAACTACGGTGGAGGTAGTGAAGATAATAACCCAGAGAAATATCAATAACCTCAGATATGCAGATGACACCACCCTTATGGCAGAAAGCAAAGAAGAATTAAAGAGCCTCTTGATGAAAGTGAAAGAGGAGAGTGAAAGAGTTGGCTTAAAGCTCAACATTCAGAAAACTAAGATCTTGGCATCCGGTCCCATCACTTCATGGCAAATAGATGGGGAAACAATGGAAACAGTGAGAGACTTTATTTCTGGGGGCTCCAGAATCACTGCAGATGGTGACTGCAGCCATGAAATTAAAAGACGCTTGATCCTTGGAAGAAAAGCTATGACCAACCTAGACAGCATATTAAAAAGCAGAGACATTACTTTGCTGGCAAAGGTCCATCTAGTCAAAGCTATGGTTTTTCCAGTAGTCATGTATAGATGTAACAGTTGGACAATAAAGAAAGCTGAGCACCGAAGAATTGGTGCTTTTCAACTGTGGTTCTTCTGTGTATTCTTGCCACCTCTTCTTAATATCTTCTGCTTCCCTGATTATTTAACTTATATGCAGAGTACATCATGAGAAACACTGGGCTGGAAGAAGCATAAGCTGGAATCAAGATTGCCAGGAGAAATATCAATAACCTCAGATATGCAGATGACACCACCCTTATGGCAGAAAGTGAAGAGGAACTCAAAAGCCTCTTGATGAAAGTGAAAGTGGAGAGTGAAAAAGTTGGCTTAAAGCTCAACATTCAGAAAACAAAGATCATGGCATCTGGTCCCATCACTTCATGGGAAATAGATGGGGAAACAGTGGAAACAGTGTCAGACTTTATTTTTTGGGGGCTCCAGAATCACTGCAGATAGTGACTGCAGCCATGAAATTAAAAGACGCTTACTCCTTGGAAGAAAAGTTATGACCAACCTAGATAGCATATTCAAAAGCAGAGCCATTACTTTGCCAACAAAGGTCCGTCTAGTCAAGGCTATGGTTTTTCCAGTGGTCATGTATGGATGTGAGTGTTGGACTGTGAAGAAGGTTGAGTGCCGAAGAATTGATGCTTTTGAGCTGTGGTGTTGGAGAAGACTCTTGAGAGTCCCTTGGACTGCAAGGAGATCCAACCAGTCCATCCTAAAGGAAATCAGTCCTGAATATTCATCGGAAGGAATGATGCTGAAGCTGAAACTTCCATATTGGCCACGTGATGCGAAAAATTGACTCCTTGGAAAAGACCCTGATGCTGGGGAAGATTTAAGGCAGGAGAAGGGGAGAACAGAGGATGAGATGGTTGGATGTCATCACTGACTTGAAGGGCATGAGTTTGAATAAGCTCTGGGGGTTGGTGATGGACAGTGAAGCCTGGTGTGCTGCTGTCCATGGGATCCCAAAGAGTCAGATACAACTGAGTGACTGAATTGAGAGGCTTCTGTTGGAGAAGGAAATGGCAACCCACTGTAGTTCCTTGGCTGGAGATTCCCTTAGGCAGAGGAGCCTGGCAGGCTATAGTCCATAGATTGCAAAGAGTCTGACATGACTGAAGCGACTTAGCAGAGCCCTCCGTCGTTCCTCATGGTATTTCTAACAAAGAACTGCTGTACTATGTGGGAGGGACTCTCTTGGGAGTCCAGGTAAAGTTATTTCTAATTCTGTCTTAGCATGACTAATTACTATCAATAAAGGGAAGAACGAAAATGAAACGGAATATTTATTTGGTATCTATTTTGTGTCTGGTGCTTCGTACCTGCCCTTTCCGCAAATTACAACAGTTTCTTGTGTCATTCCTGCAACTTTTCCAGTGCTGGAAATTAAAGAAAGAGAGTTTAAATGATTCTTACAACTTGTATTTTTCCCCTCATGTTTTACTGCTTCTGTCCCTTCGCCTTAAGCTCTCTGGGCTCCAGTTTCTGTACCTGAAAATGAACAGATTGTTCAAGATAATGTCCTAGGCCTTTTTAGTTCTAAAATCAGTGAGTTTTTCTTGACAGTGAAGTTTCTCAGTCTTGAGGCAACTTCCTTTGTTGAAGCCTGTCTATTATCCAGTGCTACGTACCATTCAGTAGTAGCTAACTGAATGAAAGGACTGAATTTAAGCACCTAGATGGCTTTGGGTGTTAAGAAGGTTTGCTCGGACTTCTCTGAGCAAACCTTGCCTATTCCTGTTTCTTCACTATTGCCCGTGTTTTGTTCTCCACTTATCCAAATTCTATTCCATCTTCAAAGCACAGCTCATCCATGCAGGCTTCTCAAGCTGCCAATGAACCACTCAATAGGGTAAAAAGGATAGGATTATTCCAGTTGATCTAGGGATGGACTCAGTCCTACATAAACCTTGGGATGCTACATAATGAAGGAAGAACAGAATGGAGGAGAATTTAAAGAAAAAATGTTCCAAAATTGCTCTTCCCTGGAAACAAAGACCACATTACTGCCTTAGAAATAAAATGACTGGGATCTAATTTTAAAATCTACACCACCTCTAGTTTTTATGATTTCATAGACTCTTCACAACTGACCTCTGCTCTGCTGTCACATACCATAAATCTGTTTGTACACATCTCAGCCTTGAATAGTGGTAGAAGATTACAGGAGAAGACCAACTTTGTTTATTACATCTCTGCCTAAGGACATCCTGAAGAGGTCCAGGTCACTATGTGTGCAAGAAGAACCACCAGTGTATGGAAAGATTTATTCTTTTTAATGCATCTTTGTTCTTAGTAAGACAAGATGGAATCAGCATTGTGTAGCCACAGCCACAAAATTAAAATGCTTACTCCCATATATGTACATTATTACGATCTCTGACATTCAGCACAGATGATTAAGGAATGTGTATTCTTGCCTGGGAAATCCCATGGACAGAGGAGCCTGGTGGACTTCAGGCCATGGGGTCGCAAAGAGTCAGACATGACTGAGCAACTATAAACATTCTGGATCACTGTGACCTAAGAATCATAGTGATATACTGCTTCTGCTCCTTTTGTCCTCTGAAGGTTATCATTTACCAGTTGCTCACCTTTGTATCCCTGACACCTGGTACAATGATAAAATGAGTCATTCAATAAATATTTGTTGACCAAATCCAACAATCAATGGACTCAACTCTATTTTTTCTCTATTTTTCCCTAATATGACTCTGAAAATGTGTCATCATTATAATAAACACATTAATTTAAGGCTGGAAAATCTGAGTCATAAAATGGAAGAAACTTCTGTCCTCTGTGCTTTGCTAATGTTTCTGTAGTTATATTTGCAGATCATTTGTTTGTACATGCCTCTCTCCTTCACTGGACATGTGTTTTCTAAGGGAGGTGACTGTCTTACTCATCTGTGTATCATCAGCTTTCATTATAGTGTCCAGCACATAATACACTTTGTAGATGTTTATTAAATGAGTGAGTAAATATATTTCTGAAATAATAGCTGTGCCTACCTTGACTTTCCGCTCATCCCTATCCTAGATTTTTTTTTTTTCCTTAGAATTTTTAGATACTTCCTGTTGTATTTAGACAGGCAGCTTGTGGGAAATTTACAAGTAAAACCCTTGCTACAAAAAGGGATGTGATCTTTTTAAAACTGATGTCATCTTTTTAAAACTGTTTATTTTAAATCACAAAATTGTAAAGCTTGAAAGAACTTCATCAGCTTCAAATGCAAATAATATATTAAGAATCTTACCTACCAATAACATGAAATTGGTATGGTATCATTTTTATAAAGAATATATATGATAGATTAGAAAATGAAGACTTTGGAAAAAATATATGACCAATCATTACACAGGAGAAATTAAAGTGCAAGGAATCAGCATATAGAAAACACATTTCATACAAGCAAGTGGTAGGGATTGTGGGAGAATATGACCTCTTGTGCTCTGCTGACAGGAGTACAGACTGGTGATACCATTCTGAGAAGCCATCTAGCATTACTGGCTGCCTATGAATACATCCTAGAACCCAAGATCCTGAGTGAATAATCCAAAGAAATTCTCACACAGTCTCCATAGGAGCAAGTAAGAGTTTGGCAGGGAATCAGAGGCAACCATCAGCTAGAGCATGAAGAGGCAAAACATAATTCACAAACCCCAGGAAATTCAGTATGACAACAGAATTTACAGAGGAGATTTTCATATAGCAATATGATGGGTCTTAGAAACACAGTACTTAATGAGATACATGATACAAAACCATTTATGAAAGCTAATAATACATACACACAATACATATTTTGCAACCAACAAACCAAAACCAAAGCAGCCCACATCAAGGATGGTAACTTATTATGGAAAGAAAAGAAAAATATGGAATATAGTGATAAATGGGAATAAATAATTTTTTAAAATAAGAGGGAGTTCCCACAGCTCACAGATGTTAATGTCTCATCAACTGATCAATATGATCAACTTCCAATATATTGGAAGTCCAAAAGAAAAAATGAAAAGAAAAAAAAAAAAAAGCTAAAACGTGACAGTAATAACATTAATGCAAATTAAATCCATAAGATAAATTTCTCAATTAGAATAATGAAAGATTTATTTTACTTGAATAGTCTCATATTTGTCACTTATTCCAGATAAATAAAAATGGTTAGCACTGCTATTTAACTTCAATTCTAGATGTATAATTCAGTACAGTTAAGAAAAAAAGAAAGTTAAGGTAAAAAACTAGAAAGAAGGAATATTTATTATTTTATTGTATATTTGAAAAACTGAAGACAATTTAAAAATAATTTTTTCAATTTCTTGAAAGTTTTTTTTGTCATTTTTCTATTACAGATAAGTAATTTGGCCAGAAGTTTGGGCACAAATTTTATATCTAAAACTTAGTAGCCTTCCTAGATAGAATCAAATTAGTTGTTTTAAATAAAAATCACTTGATTCACAATAGGAAAAAAAAAAAAGCTTACATAACTTAACAGTTTGTGTTAGTTTCTCAGTCGTGTCCAACTCTTTGTGACCCCTTGGACACAAGTAGCTCACCAGGCTCCTCTGCCCATGAAATTCTCCAGGCAACAATATGGAGTGGGTTGCCATTTCCTTCTCCAGAGGATCTTCCTGACCCAGGGATCGAACCCAGGTCTCCCATACTGTAGGCAGATTTTTCACCATCTGAGCCACCAGGAATGCCAACTTACCAGTAGTCTTTACTATCTAAAGAAAACTGAGAATTTCTTCAGAGAGACAAAAAAGAGACTTGAGCAAATGTCAAGGCATACAGTGATCTTAGATGGAAATATCTGACAATTTTATAAAGCGGATTCTTTCCAAATCAACCTGTAAGTCTGGTGCAATTTTACCAAAAATAGCAACTCATTTATTTGTGAAACAAAAAGCTGATTTCAAAGTCAATGTAAAAGAATAACTAAGATTATCCAAGGTAATTCTACAAAAGAAGAATATTGAGAAGGGGCAAGCTTAAAAGATGTTAAAATGTTGCATAAGGCAAAATAATTTACAGAATATATTATAGATACATGAATTGATAGATACAGAGAACAAAAAAATAACTCAAAAAACCAGTCCCAAATGTATGTGGAGATTAAGCACATGGAAAAGATAACATGTAAAATCAGTGAAGAACAGAAAGTTTATTCAATCCATGGTATCAAAATAACTGGATGACCATCTGAAAGAAAAGTCTAATTAGATCAATAATATAACTAAAACAAAAATCATAAAAAGGAGAAGAAGAAACCATGGTAGCAATTTTTGATATATGATGTCTGAGTTGTAAATGTCTCCCCAAACACATTAAAAACATTCCCTGGTGGCTTAGATGGTAAAGAATCCGTCTGCAATGCAGGAGACCCAGGTTCCATCCTTGGGTTGGGAAGATCCCCTGGAGAAGTGAATGGCAACCCACTCCAGTATTCTTGCCTGGAGAATTCCATGGACAGAGGAGCCTATAGTCCATGGGTTTCAAAGAGTGAGACACAACTGAGTGACTAGCACTCTCACTTTCAATGAAACAAAAAGTGTGAAAATTTGACAGTAAAAGATTTTGGCATAGCAAAATTTATAATAATCAAAATAAAAATTCTCAAGGGCAAAATGAGAAAAACTATTTTCAACTTATATCTAAGAAAACAAGGGCCAATCTCCCTAATGTATAAAATAGTGCCCATAAATCACCAAGAAAAAAAATTAATAAAAAATTTTAAGGGTTTATAGAAAAAAAAAACACTAATCATATGAGGTTTTGTTCATCCTTACTAGAAAATAAGTGCAAATAAAATTACAGTGAGACACTGTTTTCACCCATCACATTATAAAATACATTAAAAAGTTGTTGATATATAAGTTATCCAGAATATAAGGCAACAGCCACTTTCCTACATTACTGGAGGGGAAGCAAATCCCTGATAGCTCAGTTGGTAAAGAATCTGCCTGCAATGCAGGAGACCCTGGTTTGATTCCTGGGTTGGGAAGATCCACTGGAGAAGGGATAGGCTACTCACTCCAGTATTCTTGGGCTTCCCCTGTGGCTCAGTTGGTAAAGAATCTGCCTGCCATGTGGGAGACCTGGGTTGGGAAGATCCCCTGGAGAAGGGAAAAGCTACCCATTCCAGTATTTTGACCTGGAGAATTCCATGGATTGTGTAGTCCATGGGGCCGCAAAAAGCCAGACATGACTGAGCGACTTTCACTTTTACCGGTAAATTTACTGTACCAGTACAACTTATCGGTAAAGCTATTGGAATTACAACTTCATGTATTTTTGACACAGAAAAACCATATTGCCCCGTGCTGAGCTGGGTGGAGGGGCTCTACAGCAGCTGCTAGTTCAGACTGCCAACTCTGCTCCTAGACAGGAGTATGCCAGGTCTTCTTAGTGGTCTAAGATAGACAAGACCAAAGTCACTCCTCGTGGCTGTCTCCTGAAAACTTGGTGTTTTGGATGTGTGATTTTCCTTTCCACAAGGAGAAATTTGGAGCTGGTATTTTTCCTCTGCTCACTCTGTGCTGATCTGGGAGGAGGGCTATAATAATTACTAGCCTAAAACCACCATCTCTGGTCTCAATGGTCTGAAGGTGGCTGGAGAAGGAAAAGGCAACCCAACTCCAGTATTCTTGCCTGGGAAATCCCATGGACAGAGAAGCCTGGCAGGCTACAGTCCATGCGGTCGCCATGAGTTGTACATGACTTAGCAACTAAACCACCGGAGTATTCCAGGTTCCATCAGCACCCTGAGACAAGCAAAACAGAAGCCAGGCTTCTGGGAAGCCCCCAGAGACGCTGGGTCATTAGGTGTCAGGTTCACCTCACTCCTTTCCCTGAAAAAGGCAGAGATCTTGGGGATTTCCTTCTGATCATATAGTGCTATGCTGGGGGTAGAAATTATACACAGAGGGTGTCTCAGATTTCCTTCTGACTTCAGTTTCCCTAGTTTCCTGCTTGCCAAGATTACATGAGCAACTGAGTGCACACACACACAAGGTTACCCACAGCTTTGAACCAGTTTCTGGATATCTCACAAAGGGATTTTTGTCCCCATGTCATGGTTGAATTAGGATGTTGGGTAAAAACAGAGCTTTCTGTTCTGTCATCTTACTGACATCACTCAATAATATACTTTTAACTTTTTTCTTTGTCTTAGAGATTCTCTGCACACAAAATAAGATTTGATGATTAAAGTTGATGTTGAATATAAAGCATTTGATGCAATGCAGACTTCAACAGAAGGTAGCCCTATTATTTTCATTTTGTGAAAAAAAAAAAAAAAAGCACAGAGGGTCCAAGGGATTAAGTGTAAAATAAGCAACAAGTCTTCCATAATGGATAGTATTGGACAACCAGACTTTAATACCTGACCTGGGACAAAAGACCATCGGGACTCTAGGAATAAATTTATGCTCATTTAGGCTTGCAGCCATTTTACTATATTATTTGTGTTCTCATAAAAGCAAAATAAAGATTAGGTAAAGTAAAAACCAAGTAATTTATCAGTTAAGTTAGTGGTAGGACTGATGCGAATTCAAAGGTTTGAAAATTATCTAATCACATTAGTTACCTATTGCTACATCACAAATTATAACAGATTTAGCAGCTTAAAAAAACATTTATTATCTCACAGCTTCTGTGGGTCAGGAATTTAGGCACAGCTTGGTTAGGTTGTCTGTTTCAGGGTCTTTCACAGGCATCAGCCAAGACATTTGTCCAGGGCTGCGGTCTCATCTGAAGGCTTGAATGAGAAATAATCCACTTCCAAGGTCACAGGCTTGTTGGCAAAATCCAGCTTGTCAAGGGTAATTGGACTGCAGACCTCTGTTCCCAGCTGGCTGTTAGCTAGAAGTATACCTCAGTTCCTTACCACATGAGCTTTCCTAAGATGGCAGTATGCAAATTGACATGGCAACAGAGATTCTGCTAGCAAGATGGAAGTCATAATTTTATGTCACCACTGCAGATGGTGATTGCAGCCATGAAATTAAAAGATGCTTACTCCTCAGAAGGAAAGTTATGACCAACCTAAATAGCATATTCAAAAGCAGAGACATTACTTTGCCAACAAAGGTCTGTCTAGTCAAGGCTATGGTTTTTCCAGTGGTCATGTATGGATGTGAGAGTTGGACTGTGAAGAAAGCTGAGCACTGAAGAGTTGATGATTTTGAACTGTGGTGTTGGAGAAGACTCTTGAGAGTCCATTGGACTGCAAGGACAGCCAACCAGTCTATTCTAAAGGAGATCAGTCCGGGGTGTTCATTGGAAGGATTAATGCTAAAGTTGAAACTCCAGTACTTTGGCCACCTCATGCGAAGAGTTGACTCATTGGAAAAGACTGTGATGCTGGGAGGGATTGGGGGCAGGAGGAGAAGGGGACGACAGAGGATGAGATGGCTGGATGGCATCACCAACTCAATGGACATGAGTTTGAGTGAACTCTGGGAGTTGGTCACGGACAGGGAGGCCTGGCGTGCTGTGATTCATGGGGTTGCAGTCGGACACGACTGAGTGACTGACCTGAACTGAACTGAACTGAATCACAAAAATGACATCTCAACATCTTCCCTCTATTCTAGGGATTAGTTAGAAACAAGTCACTAGACAAGCCCACATTCAACGGGTAGGGACTCCAAGAGGATGTGAATGAGAAGGAGATAAGGATTTCTGGGAGACATCTTAGAGCCCACCTGCCACACTAGTCAATTTTAAAACTCCTGGGGAACAAAAGAGACTAGGTAAACAGAAACATTCCCATTTGGCTCTTGGATATACTCTTAGACTCTTAACAGGAGATTTCCCTCACAAAATTAGCTTTTACTTACACAGATATATTCTGAGAATGTAGTGTGGCTCTAAAACTTTATGGGTAACAAAAAGAAGACAAGAAGGAAATCAAAGTTATCTATGACTAGTTAAATGGTTTAACTGCATAAAATCAGGAGATCCTATTTAATGTTGGCAGACCAATCTGAATAATGGATATCGACATACTTAATCCACCATATATGCATTGAGCATACTGTTTTGAATATAGTAAGGGCTAATATCTATTTGGAAAAAATAAAAGAGAATAGATTTAAATGTGTAGATTTCAATTATCCTTGCTGAGACTGTTCACACTTTAACTTTTACCAAGAGCCATTCTGCCTCTGCTTACAAATGTAATGAAAAATAATTTGTTCCTTAAAGTAGAAATAAAATTGACTATAAAAAATCAAACTCTGTGCTATTATTTCTCACTCCTAACAGAGCTGTGCTTATAAACTTTAAAGGGCTGTCTTCTTTCTAATCTGAGGGGAAGTTGAAGCCCACCAAATGGAAAATAAAGCTATATTCAACAGAAGCCAAGGAGTTAAGAAACTAGGTATGAAATTGTGCTTTCCTCATTACCTGCAATGCATGGTTGGGATCATTCAAAATAATGCCTGGAAATCTTCTACTAAAACAATCAGAAGGTAGGTTGGGAGTTTATGCTTTTTGACCAGGTCCACAACCCACATCTGCAACAGTGAATTTTAGTTAGGTATTATTCCAGAGAAGAGTTCCTATGCTGGTATTAAATCAGAAAAAAAGCAGTTCCACATTGCATTATTCATCATTCTGATATAAATGAAAATGGAATTGACTTAGAGTAGGAAACTACTTTACAGAAACGAGAGGGCTTCTACATAACCAGACTATCAGCCACAAGGTTCAGGCCAATTATTATAAAAATATATGTGATAAATGAATAACAATTTTATTTCTAAAGTACTATTTCCATAGTACTAATAAGGCAATGGTTTTCCTTGAACCACCTATGACTCCAATGCATTGCTTTTATTTTTGGTAAGAATGGGATAATATTAAAGAAGCCATTAAGAGTATAAATATATATAATCTTACCTAAAGTCTTGACTAGTTCCATTATACATTATATGTCTTTGTGACCTGCTTCCTGCTTTAAGTTTCTATTGTGCCTTCCCAAGCAAGACCCTAATCCTGGGAAAGATTGAAGGCAGGAGAAGAAGGGGATGACAGAGGATGAGATGGTTGGATGGCATCACCAACTCAATGGACATGAGTTTGAGTGAACTCCAGGAGTTGGTGATGGACAGGGAGGCCTGGCGTGCTGCAATCCATGGGGTCACAAAGAGTTGGACACAACTGAGCGACTGAACTGAACTGAAGCAAGCCATAATTGACCCTGAGTCAAGAATATAATTCAGATATGTGTAAATTTTCTTTTTAGAATGTATCAGAGAAATATTTCTGCCAATGAAGATTGAAAATCATGTATATTTTTAAGTATGCAAGAGAAATACCAGGAGAATTTTATCCTTATTGAGTAACTACTATGTCCCAAACATTCTTTTTTTAAACTTATATTCTCTCAATGAATGATCAGTCTTGCAAGTAAACTTTATTATCTCAGTTTGATAAATGAGGAAAGGGAAACTGTGAGACCATCGGGAAAAAACCAAGGGAAGAAAACTAACATTTGTGATCCAGTGACAACCAACATGAGGTATACTTTATATTTATTAATTAATTTAAACTTCATATACTCTTCCCCTTGTTACAGTTATAGAAACTTATGTTGGGAAATGTTAAATAATTTGCACAATATAATACACCCAGTAATTAATTAGATCTCATGTGGATCTAATTTCTTGTATTTTCCCCAAGTGTATCACAGTATTTAGGCATAAAATTCTTTATATGTAGCTTCTAGCAGAGGTACTGAAGAATTAAGATGGCTCCCTGCCACCTTAAGAGGGGAAGATTGCTATTTATAAAACTGTTGTGTTCCCCAGGAGAGAAAGGCATCTTGGAACATTTCCAGAATTAAATTTATCCATAATTAAACAAATTAAATTATTAAAAGTAAATATTAGAAGTATCTTCCTTGCCTCAACTGTATGTTCCAAAATAGGACCAGTTACCAAATCTACTCTATCATTTTCCCTTCTTTCTTTCTTTTTTCTAAAAGAAACTTAGAAACTTATTGAACACTTATCGCTTCATTATAATTTCTTTTTAACTCATCTATTTCTTGTTCTAGACTGCTGCTGCTGCTGCCAAGTCGCTTCAGTCGTGCCTGACTCTGTGCGACCCCATAGATGGCCTCCTACCAGGCTCCCCTGTCCCTGGGATTCTCCAGGCAAGAACACTGGAGTGGGTTGCCATTTCCTTATCCAATGCATGAAACTGAAAAGTGAAAGTGAAGTCACTCAGTCTTGTCCGACTCTTAGCGACCTCATGCACTGCAGCCTACCAGGCTCCTCCGTCCATGGGATTTTCCAAGCAAGAGTACTGGAGTGGGGTGCCATTGCCTTCTCCTGCTGCTACTGCTGCTAAGGCGCTTCAGTCATGTCTGACTTTGTTCGACACCATAGATGGCAGCCCACCAGGCTCCGCCCTCCCTGGGATTCTCCAAGCAAGAACAATGGAGTGGGTTGCCATTTCCTTCTCCAATGCATGAAAGTGAAAAGTGAAAGTGAAATCACTCAGTCGTGTCCGACTCTATGCGACCCCATAGACAGCAGCCTACCAGGCTCCTCCGTCCATGGGATTTTCCAGGCAAGAGTACTGGAGTAGAGTACTTCTCCTAGGAGTTCCTTAAAAGCAGATACCTTGATATAGGCCAGGTATCTAATTCCTGGCATTTAGTAGGTGTTCAATAAAAACCAAAAGGATGACTGACTAAATACAAAGCAATTAATTAATCAACAAACATATGCAGCAACAGGGTACCAAACCAGACTCATACTTAGTTCTAGCAAACCTCAGAATACTCTAGACTATGGCCTTCACACTGAATGTTATGTGATGCCACCAGGCTGCTTTGAGTTGTAGATTTCACCCGGCAGGTCCTCAGCCAGGATTCAGATAATTGAGTGTTGCCCACTTCTGTTCCACGACCATTCTAGATGTTCAGATCTTGATCTCCAATAGCTGAACAGAATACAGCCCCTCTGTTTATTTGGTTCTTTATCATGTATTTCTCCCACTTTTCCTTCATCCCTCTGTTCCAAACACATTTTATTTTGATGTTTCAAAAACACTTGATGTAGGCTTTCCTTCTGCTCACTAGAATTTTCAGAGACAATGTGCAGTGGTTAAGAGCATGAGTTTCAGATCAGACTGAGTGGCTTCAAGGCAGACAATCAAGGCAGACAATTTATTAATTAGCATGTGACCTTTAAAAAGCTACTTAGTACGTCCAAGTTTCAGGTTCTTATGAGTAAATAGGGATAAGAGAAGTATCTACCTCAGGGAGTCATCATGGAAATTATTTAAGATAATTTAGATGAACCAAATGTGACCATGAATATGACCATGGTTCCTGACACACTATTTTTTTAATAATAGAATGAGACTGAGAAAATGTCTTTTCATTTGGCTTTTCAATTTATAGGAATTAAAACCAAGAGAAATTTCTTTTACTCTTTAAGAAAGGAAAACTGACCCTTGAACAACATGTGGGTTAGGGGCACTAACCCTCTGCACCGATCCAAATCTGCGTATAACTTACAGTCAGCCCTTCGCATCCACAGTTCCTCTGTATCTGCAGTTCTGCATCCACAGATTCAACCAACTGCAGATCGTGTAAAATGATCATATTTACTATTGAAAAATCCATGTATAAGTGGACCCACACAGTTCAAACTTGTGTTGTTCAAGAGACAACTATGTTAATTGAATAGTCTAGTTGCAAGGACAAGAATATCTATGGTTTGGCTCAGCTTCAGATCATGAGCCCATCCTGGCCATGAGGATGACATGTTTTGGTGGTTAACCTGGGTCATATGGGGCTTCCTTGGTGGCTCAGAGGGTAAAGCGTCTGCCTGCAATGCGGGAGACCTGGGTTTGATCCCTGGGTAGGGAAGATGCCCTGGAGAAGGAAATGGCAACCCACTTCAGTATTCTTGCCTGGAAAATTCCATGGACAGAGGAGTCTAGTGGGCTACAGTCCATGGGGTCGCAAAGAGTTGGACAAGACTGAACGATTTCACTTTTATTTTCTTTCTGGGTCATATGACCTCCCCCAGGGGGCTGGGATGGGTGAGGGGGTAAAAAAAAGGGAGTACTGCCTTATCTGAACCACATGGATTGAGATTAGGCAGGGTGATGCTACCAGAATGAACTTTACAAGCTACACTGTGCATCCCTAAAGGACCAAACCAACCATGGATGACCAACACAGGATGATACTTCTAACCAAGAGAAGTGAAAGCTCCTCCAAATGCTTGCTTTCTCCTAAATTAAAATACAGAGATACAAAAGAGAAACAGCCAAATTCAAAGCCTATTCTAATTTAATTTGGAACCACAAAGGAACTTTTTTGCTCAAAAGGCCACAAAGTTGAGTCTAAGCACTGCAAGTGAAATGGACATCAGTAGATATCCAAGTAGGTTAATCAGGGATTTAATAGCCAGTTTGGCTAAGAGAATGTCTTTGTAAAAATTCTTTCTATCCCTCTTGTAAATTACTTAAATGCTTATTTTAAACTTTCCACTTTGCCTACAGGGACACAGTCTTGAAAAGCATAGCTCCCCAAATTTAAACTGTTCAGTTACCCCTAGGGGAGGTATGCAATAAGACAAAAGTTATGCAAATAAAATGATAAATTTTCCTATCTGTCTGTCCTGTTATAATTAATTAAGATCTTACGTATTTTCTTGTCTCAGGAAAGAATAAGCAAGAATAACAAATTTTAGAAAGAAATAAGTTGCCAATACTTCCTAATGTAGCTTTGTTTCAGAAACTTTTGTAAAAGTCCAATTGATGACAAGCTTCAAATATTACTTAAATCAGGCCATTTACCCATGAGTGTGTGTGTGAGTGTATATGTATTTGTTTCCTTTATTCTCTTCCCCCACATTTCTCTTAGTAAGAAATTTCCTCTCTCCATGGTCATCTATCACTCAAATTATCAAACAATGATGAATGAACATGATATTCAGACAATGTAACTTTGTTTCTTAAATAGAATGTCACATGAACCAGCAAATTTTTAAAATATTCACACATACAAAAGAGCAAATATGGAAGGTAATTATGGGGTCACAGAAAATCTGTTTTCTTTCAACTTTTTGTTTTTAAATGAAACATACATTTTTAGGTTATGAATTAAACTTGTGTGAAAATCTTGGGAAGATCATTAAAAAGGACATGAAATATGAAAATCTCCAGTAATAATGAACACAATTAAATAAATGGTCTTTCAGTTTCTCAATTCCTAAGTTAAGCACTGTGTACCAGGATTTAATATGAATAAGAAAAGCATAGAAACTGACACTTAGTCACACATGCAAAGAAATATCATTTACTTCTATTGTTCTTAAAATACAAATATTCAAGTGGGCAGTGCATCAGATTAAGTACACTGAAACATAGATTTATTTATGGCCACCAGAACTAAATAAAATTTTGGAGGAATAGAAGACAAGAAATGAAAACCTGGATTCAATCAGAGATGTTCCCAGTTCTGGGTTAGGCCTATTTTCTCTGGAAGTTCTACAAAGTTACAGCTAACATTAATTCTAAAATGTATCAAATGAAACAATGTATCACTAAAAGAAAACATCACTGGATATTGTAGACTACCTTTGGAAAAATGTTTTACAAAAACATACCTTAACCATTTAGCTTGGCCAAGTCCATTATTAAACAAAAATGTATCTGTCTCTCAACAAAAGTTGACTAACACTGGTAGCATTATATTCATATTGACCTCTTTCTTTCTAGTTCCAAAAGGAAATACTATCATCATGAGTTTACTTTCTTGAAAAAGGTTTTATCATTAGATTGTAACGACCAGTTTCCATCTTATTCCTTTCTTAAAGTTTCATTTATAATATAATGTATATAATATTAAGCCTGCACGCTCAGTTGCTCAGTTGCGTCTGACTCTTGCAGCCCTATGGACTATAGCCTGCCAGGTTCCTCTGTCCTTGGAATTTTCCAGCCAAGAATACTAGAATGGGTTACCATGCCCTCCTCCAGGGGATCTTCCTGATCCAGAGATCAAACCTGTGTCTCCTGCGACTTCTGAATTGCAGGGAGATTCTTTACCACTGAGCCACTGGGGAAGCCCATATTATATTATTGTGGTCATGCTGCTGCTAAGTCACTTCAGTCGTGTCCGACTCTGTGAGACCCCATAGACAGCAGCCCACCAAGCTCCCCCATCCCTGGGATTCTCCAGGCAAGAACACTGGAGTGGGTTGCCATTTCCTTCTCCAATGCATGAAAGTGAAAAGTGAAAGTGAAGTCGCTCAGTCGTGTCCGACTCTTAGCGACCCCATGGACTGCAGCCTACCAGGCTCCTCCGTCCGTGGGATTTTCCAGGCAAGAGTACTGGAGTGGGGTGCCATTGCCTTCTCCAATTGTGGTCATATGGTAGTTCTCTTTCCAATTTTTTAAGGAATCTCCACACTGTTCTCCATAGTGGCTGTACTAGTTTGCATTCCCACCAACAGTGTAAGAGGGTTCCCTTTTCTCCACACCCTCTCCAGCATTTATTGTTTGTAGACTTTTTGATAGCAGCCATTCTGACTGGCATGAAATGGTACCTCATTATGCTTTTGATTTGCATTTCTCTGATAATGAGTGATATTGAGCATCTTTTCATGTGTTTGTTAGCCATCTATATGTCTTCTCTGGAGAAATGTCTGTTAGTTCTTTGGCCCATTTTTTGATTGGGTCATTTATTTTTCTGATATTGAATTGCATGAGCTGCTTGTATATTTTTGAAATTAATTATTTGTCAGTTGCTTCATTTCCTATTATTTTCTCCCATTCTGTAGGCTGTCTTTTCACCTTGCTTATAGTTTCCTTTGTTGTGCAAAAGCTTTTAAGTTTAATTAGGTAGGTCCCATTTGTTTATTTTTGCTTTTATTTCCATTACCCTGGGAGGTGGGTCATGGAGGAACTTGCTGTGATTTACATCAGAGAGTGTTCTGCCTATGTTTTCCTCTAGGAGTTCTATAGTTTCTGGTCTTACATTTAGATCTTTATCCATTTTGAGTTTATTTTTGTGTATGATGTTAGAAAGTGTCCTAGTTTCGTTCTTTACAAGTGGTTGACCAGTTTTCCCAGCACCACTTGTTAAAGAGATGTCTTTTTTCCACTGTATATTTTTGCCTCCTTTGTCAAAGATAAGGTGTCCATAGGTCCATGGATTTATCTCTGGGCTTTCTATTTTGTTCCATTGATCTGTATTTCTATCTTTGTGCCAATACCATACTGTATGACTATACTCTTTAACACCAGAAAGATATAGCTTTAAAAAAAAATACCTCCAGTATTTTCTGCAATGAGATTAAAGTGTCAGTGAACATGTAACCAGGTAACCACTCTCCTGTGCATGTCACCCTGTACAAGCTTTTACGATTATACTTGTCATACTATGCTATAATTGTGTACTGTCAGTCTACACAATGAGGCTCTGACTCACTGGGATCTAAGGCAATGTTATACTCATTTTCGTGCTCAGTGGCAGATGACGCCTTTCCCTGCCTGTCTTTGCTGAGTCACTGCACTTGTCTTCTGTGCGTTCATGCTAAGTCACTTCAGTTGTGTTCAACTTTTTGCGACACTATGGACTGAAGCCCACTAGGCTTCTCTATGGGATTCTCCAGACAAGAATACTGGAGTGGGTTGCCATGCTCTCCTTCAGCTTTTGTGAATCTTGGCTGCTAAGGGGCTGTAGTTACCTTTCTCCAGAGAATTGTGTTTGACCTATAGAAACCCAGAAATGCCTATGAGCAGTGCCCTCATCAAATGACTGGATGATTCAAAGGTACAAAAGTCCAGTCCTTTGACTCAAAGTAGGACAAATCTCTGGTGTCATTCATACTCCAGAGCTCTCCTGGAGATCAGGCTGAAACTAGACTTAGCCAAACCCACATGGCTGCTTAGCTTCTTCCCCTATCCTAATCCACTTCCTTCACTTTCTTATAAGTTTCTCCTCAAACACTTCATCGGTAAACCACTTGCACAAGGGCTCCCACTTCAGGCTGTGCTTTTAGGAAATCTGACCTAAAACATGGCTCAAAGTGCACTGACTTCTATGACAAACTGACTTTTTCTCCTATTAAACTCTGAAACCTACCAGTACAGAAATGATGACATTCATCTTTTCATATCCAATACCTAATTCAGTGCCTGATGGATAATAAACACTTGAAAAGAAAAGTTTGTAAATTTGAATTAATAAGTAAACATATTTACTTCATTTCTTATTCTCATCTTGTAATAAACAGGTAAGTCCTAGGAAAAGAAAGAGATGCGTCTAAGGATCATCAATGCCATTATCATTTAATACCAGTGTTTCGCTAAGACTAAGCAAATATGAATTGTTGGTAGAAACAGTAAATTCTGAAGTAAGGGTGGGGGGGTGGGGAAGAAGCTCCTCTGCCAAATTCTATCCCTTCAGTTATTCAGATAATTAAACAGTGGTACCTCATCAACTGAACAGATTCATTAATAGTAGCTAATGACCATATATTAAAACAACATTTTCTTTTTTTTTTAAGCTTCCTCTGAGAATATTTTCCATTTGTCACTTTCATTCAACTCCAATATTAATCCATCATTAAACTGGCAAATATCAAGGCAATTCTAAAAAATAAAGATAGGGTATTTTTTTATTGTAGCACAGTGTATCACCAGAGATTAAAACAAATGTGGGCCTCTGGTCTCTGCTGTATCCTGTGCAAATGATCCTATTTCTCTTCACTAAGGAAGATGGATAAGATTCCACCAAATGAATCAGCAAGTTCATCTAGGAGGACAAGAACTCCCACATCAATCAAAAGCTCGTGAATATATCTAAATGAATCTGAAGGCAGAAGTTTCTTTATCGTTGTTGTTAAGACATTTCATTTCTTTTTTTTTGAAGCACATTATTAAAGAGGATTAAAAATGCTTTCTATGTATGTCTGATAAGACTAGTTTTTCACCATGTCTCAAATCTGCTGACACTGTATAAATCCAAGTAGAGACATAATCAGAGAGTACACAGTGGAATTAATGTCTAAAATATAGTTACTTTACTTTTACTACCCATTCTTTTTAGTGATATTTAAACACTGAGCTGTTGGAAACAAGGATTTTTACTTTAAAGGTGAAATATTAACTGCTCATGTATACTTCTTAATCTCTATGTACACAATATCCTTCAGTGACAGTTTTCAGGTTTATGAAAGCAATAGACATTTCAAAGAGGCTTCTTAAGTATAATATTGCTTTGTGTTAGTAACAAAAAATACTTTTGTTGGTTTGAAATACTTGATTTTGCTTAAGTTTTATTCTTCTTTCAGTTTATTAAAAAATCTTTTTTTATATATCCTTGTACTAATCCTTTTTAGTGTAGTTGACAGCCTGTTTTTGCTATTAGTTTTAGTATAATGTTATATTTGTTTTTTTCCTTTTTTTAAATTTATTTATTTTCCTTTTATTTATTTATTTTATTTTTTAAAATTTATTTATTTTAGTTGGAGGCTAATTACTTAAAAATATTGCAGTGGTTTTGCCATACATTGAAATGAATCAGCCATGGGCTTACATGATGTTCCCCATCTTACACCCACCTCCCACCTCCCTCCCCATCCCATCCCTCTGGATCATCCCAGTGCATCAGCCCTGAGCACCCTGTCTCATGCATTGAACCTGGACTGGTGATCTATTTAATATGATAATATACATGTTTCAATGCTATTCTCTCAGATCTTCTCACCCTAGCCTTCTCCCACAGTGTCCAGAAGACTGTTCTATACATCTGTGTCTCTTTTGCTGTCTCGTATATAGGGTTATTTTTACCATCTTTCTAAATTCCATATATATGTGTTAGTATACTGTATTGGTGTTTTTCTTTCTGGCTTACTTCACTCTGTATAATAGGCTCCAGTTTCATCCACCTCATTAGAACTGATTCAAATGTATGCTTTTTAATGGCTGAGTAGTATTCCATTGTGTGTATATACCACAGCTTTCTTATCCATTCATCTGCTGATGGACCTCTAGGTTGCTTCCATGTCCTTAATTTATTTTTTAATTGAAGGAAAATTCCTTTACAACGTTGTGTCAGTTTCTGAAGCCAAAAGTTTCTTGATCAGTGTTTCTGCTCCAGCATTTGTCTTACTAACAAAGTAGCAAGATTTCTATAGGCAGAAAATGGAAGGATACACTTAATATTCTACTTTTAATTCCTGTTACTAACAGATCATCTCAAAGTTTGGTCAAGACAGCATAAAAAAAGGGACTCTTCACAAATACACTTTGTTTAGAGGTAGCAAAAGCCTTCTGTTGAGAAAAGGCTTACTGGATTTCTGTTCCTCAAAATTGTGTCAAAAACTTGCATCAGATAGGTAAGATCCACCTCTCAACCCAACAGCCCCAAATTCCTACTGTTTCGAAGTGGATTAACCATTTGGGAACATTAGTATTTGGTCAGTTCCTCTGGGGAACTCCAGTCATCAACTGCATCTCAACGACAGAGTTATGACCCAAACAAATGAGGCTGGGAGTGAGGGGGAATAGGAATTCTAAAGAAAATTGGCCTTTCTAAAACTATGCTGAATAGTAGTGGTGAGAGTGGGCACCCTTGTCTTGTTCCTGACTTTAGGGGAAATGCTTTCAATTTTTCACATTGAGGATAATGTTTGCTGTGGGTTTATCATATATGGCTTTTATTATGTTGAGGTATGTTCCTTCTATGCCTGCTTTCTAGATAGGTTTTATCATAAATGGATGTTGAACTTTGTCAACCCATCTACTCTTTACAATAACTGTGAGAAGATTTTTATCTTTTTTATCATCATTTCATAAGTGATAAAACTTGGTTCTACAGGTGTTATTTTGGGGGGGGGAATGTAATTGACAATTTTTTATTGTCTTTGTTATTTATCTTTCTTCTGTATGATTTTTTTAAATTTAAATTTATGTATTTTAATTGGAAGCTAATTACTTTACAATACTGTATTGGTTCTGCCAATACAATTGGTTCTGCCATCAACATGAATCTGCCACAGGCGTACACGTGTTTCCCATCCTGAACCCCACTCCCACCTCTCTCCCCGTACCATCCCTCTGGGTCGTCCCAGTGCACCAGCCCCAAGCATCCTGTATTGAACCTGGACTGGCGATTCGTTTCTTATATGATATTATACATGTTTCAATGCCATTCCCCCAAATCATCCCACCCTCTCCCTCTCCCACAGAGTCCAAAAGACTGTTCTATACATCTGTGTCTTTTTTTCTGTCTCACATACACGGTTATCATTACCATCTTTCTAAATTCCATATATATGCGTTAGTATACTGTATTGGTGTTTTTCTTTCTGGCTTACTTCACTCTGTATAATAGGCTCCAGTTTTATCCATCTCATTAGAACTGATTCAAATGTATTCTTTTTAATGGCTGAGTAATACTCCATTGTGTATATGTACCACAGCTTTCTTATCCATTCATCTGCTGATGGACATCTAGGTTGCTACCATGTCCTGGCTATTATAAACAGTGCTGCGATGAACATTGGGGTACACGTGTCTCTTTCCCTTCTGGTTTCCTCAGTGTGTATGCCCAGCAGTGGGGTTGCTGGGTCATAAGGCAGTTCTATTTCCAGTTTTTTAAGGAATCTCCACACTGTTCTCCATAGTGGCTGTACTGGACATCTAGGTTGCTACCATGTCCTGGCTATTATAAACAGTGCTGCGATGAACATTGGGGTACACGTGTCTCTTTCCCTTCTGGTTTCCTCAGTGTGTATGCCCAGCAGTGGGATTGCTGGGTCATAAGGCAGTTCTATTTCCAGTTTTTTAAGGAATCTCCACACTGTTCTCCATAGTGGCTGTACTAGTTTGCATTCCCACCAACAGTGTAAGAAGGTTCCCTTTTCTCCACACCCTTTCCAGTATTTATTGCTTGCAGACATTTGGATAGCAGCCATTCTGACTGGCGTGAAATGGTACCTCATTGTGGTTTTGATTTACATTTCTCTGATAATGAGTGATGTTGAACATCTTTTCATGTGTTTGTTAGCCATCTGTATGTCTTCTTTGGAGAAATGTCTGTTTAGTTCTTGGGCCCATTTTTTGATTGGGTCATTTATTTTTCTGGAATTGAGCTGCAGGAGTTGCTTATATTATTTTTGAGATTAGTTCTTTGTCAGTTGCTTCATTTGCTATTATTTTTCTCCCATTCTGAAGGCTGTCTTTTCACCTTGCTTATAGTTTCCTTTGTTGTGCAGAAGCTTTTAATTTTAATTAGGTCCCATTTGTTTATTTTTGCTTTTATTTCCAATATTCTGGGAGGTGGGTCATAGAGGATCCTGCTGTGATTTATGTCAGTGAGTGTTTGGCCTATGTTCTCCTCTAAGAGTTTTATAGTTTCTGGTCTTATGTTTAGATATTTAATCCATTTTGAGTTTATTTTTGTGTATGGTGTTAGAAAGTGTTCTAGTTTCATTCTTTTACAAGTGGTTGACCAGTTTTCCCAGCACCACTTGTTAAAGAGATTGTCTTTTCTCCATTGTATATTCTTACCTCCTTTGTCAAAAATAAGGTGTCCATAGGTGCATGGCTTTATCTCTGGGCTTTCTCTTTTGTTCCATTGATCAATATTTCTGTCTTTGTGCCAGTACCATACTGTCTTGATGACTGTGGCTTTGTAGTAGAGCCTGAAGTCAGGCAAGTTGATTCCTCCAGTTCCCTTCTTCTTTCTCAAGATTGCTTTGGCTATTCGAGGTTTTTTGTATTTCCATACAAATTGTGAAATTATTTGTTCTAGTTCTGTGAAAAATACCATTGGTAGCTTGATAGGGATTGCACTGAATCTATAAATTGCTTTGGGTAGTGTACTCATTTTCACTATATTGATTCTTCTGATCCATGAACATGGTATATTTCTCCATCTATTAGTGTCCTCTTTGATTTCTTTCACCAGTGTTTCATAGTTTTCTATATATAGGTCTTTAGTTTCTTTATGTAGATATATTCCTAAGTATTTTTATTCTTTTTGTTGCAATGGTGGGTTCTACAGGTATTAAATAGCTTTTACAAAAGTCACATAGCTACTAAGTAGTAGAACTAGAATGCAAACTAAGGATTTTCTGTTACAAGGTCCACTACCTTTTGACTTCATCACTCTATGTCAGGTTATCTAGTATTTATGAAAGGTCTATTTTTTATACTTAGCTCTTGGCATCTCTGCAACTCACAAACTAAAAGGGAAGTTTTTGTGGACACTCTCTTTCTTAATAACACTAGTATTTATAATCCCATAATTCTTCTTCTATAGGACTCGCTATGCTAAATCGCCTCAGTTGTGTCCAACTCTTTGCCCCACAGTAGACTGTAGGCCACCAGGCTCTTCTTTCCATAGGATTCTCCAGGCAAGAATACTGGAGTGGATTGCCATGCTCTCCTCCAGGAGGTCTTCCCAACTCAGGGATCGAACCCAAGTTTCTTATGTCTCCTGCATTGGCAGGTGGGTTCTTTACCACTAGTGCCACCTGGGAAGCCCCATAGGACTTGCTAACTAACAACTAATGAAAGATTTGTTGTACGAATCAATTGTGTATGCTGAATAAGAGTGAGCATAGTCTTCTTTAAGGTTATCTAATGAGTTAGTCAAAGACAGTGAATGCTTTGAGGGCATGCTAAAACTATGCAGTGTGTCAGCAAATGAAGGCATTCCTGGATTAAGCAAAATATCAGGTACTCTCAGTGTTGCAAACAAACATCCATAGCAGACTTGCATGTTCATAGCACCTTGGCCTCTTAATCCCAGGGGGAAGTTCCAAAATTACTGCCCAGTCTTCTGAAGCAGGAAGAAAGGGAATGAGGCTGCATAGTCTACAGGGAGGTAGAGGGAAAAATGCATTGTTGTCTTCCGCTTCTTTTGTGAAGTGATGTATAAAGTTACCTACTAAGGGTGAAGGATGAGACAAAGATGGGGAGACTTAGAGTTGTAAAGGCTAAATGGGTTTGGATCCACTGTCTTGGGGAATGGGAAAAAGGATGAACAGGTGGCAAGGTTACTACAATACAGGGTCCATGAGGCCAAGGAATTTTTCTTCCTGGTATCTCCTTAGCATTTGCTCCTAGTAGGTGCTCAATAAATATTTGTGGAATGAGCAACCTCAGAAGAAATTCTTGTATTCATTTTATAAATGGCAGCATCCACAGAACAATTTTGGAAATAAATTCTATTAACAATATTTCAATGAAATTGCTATTATCTTACACCCTATCATCTATCTCTCATGTTCTTCATAATGCCAACCAAAGGGTCTTTGTGCAATTGAGATCTGGGCAAAATGGCTCAAATATGGATTCCAGGTATAAAGTGAAAGTGAAGTCGCTCAGTCATTTCCGACTGTTTGCGACCCCGTGGACTGTAGCCCACCACGCTCCTCTGTCCATGGGATTTTCCAGGCAAGAGTACTGGAGTGGGTTGCCATTTCAAGACTAGCCCAAAGATTACTTGTATATGATGGGTCTGGTTTTTGGCTTGGTGATGGTGAAGTGGTCTGTTAGTGTTGTAAGATGACTACATGTAGACAAGACTGAGGTCCTCTGGGAACATGGCGGACCATAGTTGCTTCCTTACCTCTCTCCCCTATAAGTGCTAACTGGCTATCTCTGAGCACCAGAGTTTCCCAGGTGCTGTACCTGAACTGTTTCTTTCCCCTTTGTTCCAGAGTTTCTTGGTACTCTGCTGGGAGCTGGCCTGAGGAGCTCCACCCATGGCAAAGGTCATGAGGGAGGAGGCTCGGCATACGCAAAGGCGGGATCGAGCCTCAGGAGTCCCCCTGGAAATTCTCGAGCATCTACCCCCAAAACCAGAGTCTGCCTACTTTCTGCTTTTTGCTCTCACCTACACCTCTGACTTTACAAGGGGCTGTCCCCCACTACCTCTCTCTGAAAAAAGAGTTAACTCTGAAAAAAGAGTTAATAATTCCTGGGTGTGACAGTGTTTCAACCTACAAACTCCCTACAAATCCTCTAGCCTGCCTGAATAGGTTTTTCCGGCCACATGTGATTGTTCAGAGCTTCCCAACTGTGAGAGGCATGAGATGTTCTAAACTGTCTAAATACAGATTCCTTTGAGCAGTTAAAAGATTGATTAGAAATTGTATTGGTGAAGGGTTTTTCACTTGTTGGGCCAATGTTTGCTGCTAAGTCTCCATATCCCTTATCTACTGTGTCCTTGGCAGTGTATTGATTGATATAACTGGTGTATAGAAATGTAAGTAGTAGTCTCAATGTTTGTAACCTTGGACCCTTGAGTTAATTCTTTTCTTGATTGAGCCCACCTCACCTTTGCCCTATAGGAATGCAACTTTATCTAATGCTTTTTGGAGGCTGGCGCCTGACTTTAGAATAATCACCTTTAGAGAAAAATAAGTTTCTTAAAATGTTAACAGGCCTCCTGGCCAGAAGATGATGTAAATCACCTAAACTTTTGCATATGATAAGTTTGAAAGCCTGGCTTCGATTAGGATCAGGGACTGCTGTCCTTGCATGACTCTACCCCTTCCCCCATTATCCTCTATGCACAACTTAAGGCATAAAACTACTTTGGAAAATAAAGTATGCCCTTTTTTGTTCACCGAAATTTGGTCTCCCCATGTTGTTCTTTCTTTCACCTTCTGGCTGAATTTTTCCTCTGAGGCGGGGAAGCTCGTCAAGCCTACTAATTTTGCCTGGGCTTCTAAGATTTGACCGAGGAGGCCTTAGTGTCTCCTCTCCTTCGGGAGAATGGGAGGACACATGCGGCCTTCGTAGGTGACGTAAATTCCCTGCTTTGGAATTTTATTCAGCCTCTTTTCTTCACTGAATTTCTTCACTGAGCTATCCTTATTTCACCACTCTTTACATCCTTAATTAACATTTAATTAAGCAGTTGTTTCCTGATCCTCGCCAACGCCGTCCCTGCTTCGAATTCCCTGGATCCACCAGGGCTGGACCCCGGCAGTACTCCCTCTGTCTTTCCTCACCCTTCAAGAGGAGCTTCTGCCAAGACTACAGAGGACTGGCTCATCCTGCTGCCAACAGCTGCCCATCAGTTTTGATGCTCTTTTTTCAGGAGGTTTTTAACTTCAACAGGAAACTACAGTACTCACTTGGCCTAGAGATGCTGCGTCATGATGGCTTTAGGTCTTGGAAACTACATCCTCCTTGGTCCCTATCTCATCAACTTTTCATGACCTTTGAACCATTAATTTACCGGTTCCTACGGGTATTCCACTTTTGCTCCTATCATGTGGAACTAGAAAAAATGGGGGAACATCTGTGTGATGCATTAGTCAAGGTTAAGCTTTCAAACTGTGTTTGCAAACCTGACAAAGCACTTTATAATCTCCATATGAAAGCCAAGTTTAAAGCAAAGATACTCAATCTGTATAAAATATACAAATGAGTAAATTATTTCTAATAGCATGACTTTCCATATTCCCCTTCAAAGCTGGACTGGGAAAAAATTACTTTGATTTTAAACAATAAATTCATTTTTCCAATATCCAGGATGCCTCACTAATCCATTTCAGGTTTTCATTATAATACAGATCTGCCCACATTTGTAAAATAAAAGATTCAGCTGCAGGAGAAATTAGGAAAAAAGCAAGAACTGCATTTCCGAGTAACATGGAAAAAGCATTAAACCAGAATTCATTTTAAACAAGTTTCTGCTAGACAGTGTGGGTTGAGTGTGATTACTAGTTCTGGGAACCCATTACAAAACAAATAAAAGTTAAACATTGCACTGGAAAATTGATACAGTGAGCTGAATTCATTTATCTATTGAACAGCAAATAAAGCTCAGTTTCGGCAGGGAGAGTTAGGATATCTGGGGAGAGGATTTTATCCCAAGGATGCAGGTTAAGAACAAGTTAGGTTAAGAAAAATAAAAGGTACAGAGATGGAATTTTACACAATCATTCAGAACATGGTGGATTTATACTATGTCAGTTTAGCTTAAGTGGAACTAACTTTCTTCAAAATTGCCTTCTCTGCATAGTTCCTGGTTAGCAATGAAGTATCAGCCACATTTTTTATCTTCAGGTCAGAGTAGACACTAAGGCTCCTTGCAGTCTACACACACTGTTGCTTATTGCTTGATGAGCATCTTGGGGTAAAATACCCTCCCGGAACTCCCCCTTCCAGATTCTCATTTGGCTTCTCTGGCTCCTGTGCCCTCTGCAGATTTAGATCCATGATGAAGGGCACTAGCTTTCCCTGCAAGATACCCCATCATCAACATTGCTGGTGTAAAGACCACCATGTTGGTCATGCAGGAGAGTGTCGCAGATTTTAGCCTGGCCTCCTGGCCCCAGTCAGCTTCCCAGGTTCCCACTTGAGCTCACTTCCCTCACTTCACACCCATCTTCCTTTTTAATTGCCCACCCTGAGGATTTCTGGCCCAACCATCAGACCCAGAAGAAAGCATCTCACATAATGGCTTAACCATGTTCCACAATTGTGCAAGGGGCCAAGCTACCATAATAAATCATTTATTGAGATATTAGCATATATTTCAGTGAAGTTGTGTTTCTCTGATCAAACTGACTGAAACACAGGGTGAGGTTATTTGAGTGGGGAAAGATTGAGGAACAAAATTAGATAAAGCATCTTTCATTTCTCAGAAGAAAGACAATGCCTTTGGCTAAGCTACTGTCACTGCAAAGTTCTCTGCAAAGCTCAACAAAAGTTTCTATTTAAGATCTCCATCTGTGTCCTGAGGGATGAAACAATTTACTAGCAAACTATTTTCTTGATGTTCAATATGTTCACATAATTTATCCATGTGATTGAAGTTACTAGACACTATACACACACTTTTAAATCATATACGATAGCTATATATTTATGTATATATTTCATATGTATTTATATTTATAGATACTATTTCAAATATCAATATAGTCAGTGTTTGACATGGTCTAAATAATATTGCCATTTTTAGTAGCAGGTGTTCAACACTTAAGATTTTGCTTTGCATACCACTTTTGATTTGTATTTTTACTATGACCTTAATTTTTTCCTCAAAATAATTTTGAGAAGTTAGAGAAGAGCCAGTAAATAACTGGGGTTTGGTATAGAAGAATAGAACAAATACCACTCTATAACTAGATCTTGCTTTATTTATTTTGTCTCAAACCTCCACCTGATGCCTCAGATTTATTAACTGAAGACCTGTTTTGTTATTTGTTCAATAATCATTGATGGTCAAATAAGGGCCAGACACAACATTAAAGATTAGGGTTAATGACTAATACATGGAATCTATCCACAATGAGGTGGTATAAGAGACAATAATGTAAAATAAAATTTCAACACAATACAGTTCTACTATAATGTGCAAATGTACAAGGATAACAGGGACCAATTCAACTGAGAGAATGAGCAAAGAAGGATTCATAAAGGAAGTGCTGCTTGAGTTAAGACTTGAAGGACAAGTAAAGTTTTTCAAAGTAAAAGTAAGAGTTAATAGCATATGCATAAAGTATATGCATGAAGTAGAATTACTCTTTAGAAATCATAATAGCTCGATGTATTAGAATATATATATATATATATATATATGAGAGAGATAACTCTATAACTAGACATGCACATGTATATATATACAGCCTGCCATGATGTAAGGCTGCAAAGAGTTGGACACGACTTAGCGACTGAACAATAAACAGTAAATTAGAATATAGAGAACAGGCAATGAAACTGGTAAGGAAGGCATAACTCAGTTCAAGAGAAACTTCTGGGGTCATGCTAAGGAATTTTGGTAACAGAGGTCATTAAATTTTTAAACTGGGAAAGAGTATGATTAAATAGCAGGTGTGATCTGACGCTCGTGTATGAAGAATGACTTAGAGGCAGTGGAGTGGCTTCTGGTTGCTCAAGCTTAATCGTCCAGGACTAGGATCCTGAGCTAGCCCAGATCACCAGGACCACCCTCCCTACCTGCTCCTCTGATTCTAGAAGTCAGGACCCTTAATGATTGGCCCTCCATTTACTGGACATTCCACCAAATGAATATTTTGCTCTGCCGTCTATTAGGTTTTCTGGCTCACATGCACTGACAGATATTTGGGTCACAGCCTGCCTGCCTCCCCTCAATGTCACATATGTTACATTGGGTTTCCGTTACTGCCGGTTCTATCCTGCTGGATCTTTGTCATTTCTGAATACCAACCCTTCTCCATTTGTTCCATCCCGGCCCCTCAAAGTTCAAATCTCAGCTTCTTGGGTTAGGCAGACATTTTCCTCCACTGACCTTGGATTCTTAGTAATCAGTTCTATCAGATAATCTTGACCTTGGCTAGTTTCACATATATGTAAAATAGGCCCTGTTTAACTCCTTATTCTGAATAAAATACTCAATTTGTGACTTGCATTCTGGACATGACAATGAGAGTAATAAATCATATCCAATTAAACCTATGTTTTATTACCCCATATATCAATTTTATGGAGAAGGCAATGGCACCCCACTCCAGTACTCTTGCCTAGAAAATTCCATGGATGGAGAAGCCTGGTAGGCTGCAGTCCATGGAGTCACTGAGGGTCGGACACGACTGAGCGACTTCACTTTCATGCATTGGAGAAGGAAATGGCAACCCACTCCAGTGTTCTTGCCTGGAGAATCCCAGGGACGGGGGAACCTGGTGGGCTGCCGTCTATGGGGTTGCACAGAGTTGGACAAGACTGAAGTGACTTAGCAGCGACTTAGCATATCAATTTTAAAGTTAAAAAAAAAAAAAGCACTTTTTGCTAATTACCATCTTTTCAAATTTAACTCTAAGTTCTTTTTTAAAAAAGAATCTTAAAGAGTGGCTATACTGAGATGTATTTGTAAAATTAATTCACTTTGCTGTACACTTGAAGGTAACAGTAATACAACATTGTAAATCAACTACACTATTAAACTATTCAACTACACTCATTAAAAGTGAGTAAATCAATGGAAAAACTACAATTACCTTTAGAACCAGAAAATATAGGGATGTATTATGTAGTAAGAAAAAGAGGCCACCAGAACATGCAAAAATTCAGTGTCTGATAGCTGGACAGCAGGATCCAAAACAATGATAAAAAAAATGTTTATCTCTTGATAATAAAACCCTTCTTATAGTAAACTAATTACAGTATGTTCAATATATCTGAAGAGTGTTACATTTTTAATATGTTTATGTGAATAAAATAGGAAAAAAAAGCAAGAATCAAACACTAGACCACAAAACTTCCAAGTATCATCTAGTTGCCAGGGAGGAAGTATGATATTTTAACAAAAAAAAAATTCCCAACGTATAATACCTAGAATTTTCATTTCAGCAATTGTCCCTTCAGTATTGAGACCCTTTGTCTGTTCCAGAGGGGTAATTGACAGGTAGAATTTTACCTGAAATCCCCTCAAGTTTCCAGTACTCTTGGTCACTTCCTCCTCAAAATTCTCCCTGTTACTAATCAATGACACTTCATCACAGCCTCAGTGTAAGTTTGAACAAAAAGAGCCATTTCCCAATGGTTGTAAAAATGAGGGAAGTTATACTGTATACAGTAGCAGAGGCTCAGAATTTTAGTGACATTTAAGATTGATTTCCCATCTTCTACAAATCAGTTAACTGAAAATTAGAGAAGTTAAGTTGTGCAGATTAGGATCAAAAGTGAGTCCAGGTTTATGAGGGCATTAAACTTGCACAATCTGGAAAGTCATCTTTTAAAAAAACAACATAACAATACAAAATTACATCCAGGACTTTGATTATGGGTCATGAAAGTGGGAGGTTAATATTCCAACCAGATCTAAATGAGATAATATCCAACTTAAAAAGGCAAAAGGCAAGTAAGGGTGGATCAACGCAGTCTCTGGAAGTGCAGGGAAGAAAAGAGGTATCAGGGACAACTGGACCAGAGACATGAACTTCACCAGGCTTGTTTCTGCCACTGTTCCTTTCTGTACGTTAGCCTTATTCCCTCTCACTGTGGACTGGCAGTATTCAGAAGCAGGGAAACATGGCTACTGATACCTAAGTTATATATCATAGAGCTTCAACTACTGCTGAGATGCCCACTCTGGGCCAAGCCAAACCATAGTGAAGGACCTTAATTGGTGCAGTTGGGTCCAAGTCAACTGTTGTCATAGAAGAAGAGTCATATAAACATGGGGCAATCCAGAAAGCAAAGTTTTCCCTAGTGGCTCAGTGGTAAAGAACCCGCCTGCCAATGCAAGAGACACGTTTTCCATCCCTAGGTTGGGAAGATCCCCTGGAGAAGGAAATAGCAACCCACTCCAGTATTCTTGCCTGGGAAAACCCATGGACAGAGGACTGTAATCCATGGAGTAGCAAAAGAGTCAGACACGACTTAGTGAGTACATAGCAACAACAAACCACTGGCACATGATCAGCACAAGGTAGGACCAGAGACAATGAGAACGTGGGAAGACAAACCACCACTCCATAAATGATGTCCTCAATGCCAAACAGCTAGAAGTGGTATATTCAGGATAATAATCTAAAGGTCTGTTTTCAGTTCAAGGATTATTTTTTCCCCTCTAACTAGTTATAGCAACTAATTAAACTAAAGAACTTAATTTTCCTGACTCAGAATTTTTGTTTTATTATCAGAAAATTAACAGAATATCAACACAAGACCAAATACAAAAATAAACATCATGTTTTCACTCAAAAGTCACACAAAGTTCTTCTGAATGGTCATTTTATGCATCAATTCTCATTAGAGATTTATTGATAGGAAATACAGGAAATCTATGTTACCTATGTATTAAGTAGTAACTCATCCTAGACACTGCCTTCTTTTTTTTTTTTACTGCTATTCTAATCTGATTTATTTACTTTTCTATTGCCTCTTTATCATAGCTATAGGATGCATGGAAAGTTTTAGTTGGTTGTGCCCTGAGATAAATGAAATATTATGAAATATCACTGTATAGTTCTTTGAAATGTAAACAGCATCACTACAGGCTATCACTTATTAAAGCTATATTTTTAGAACAAATAACATCTTATTAAACATTTCAGACCAAGAAGTTCCTGTATAAGGAAGTTGATATTGATTTGCATTTCCTAGTTAAGTCATTCTCTATCAATTTATATTTCTTTGCCCTGAACCAAGTGCTTCGATTATTGGAAAAATTAAAATGAGGGGAATTTTGACAAAATACATCACAAGAGAAAGAAAAACCCAGATCTTTTTTTCACTTTGCTGAGATGAGAAAAGATAGATTTATGGATTTCAGTTTTTAGTTCTCTCCTACCAGTAAGGCTTTCTCTGGGTTAGGCTGAGCCTCATGGCCTGTCTCACGGTGTGACCAGGTCCACAGTTGTTTCACTATGCTAGGTAGAGCAGAAAAAAATTCCAACTCACCAGTTGATTTTGTGAGTATGAAGGTAGAAAAACAAAATGAAGGGTTGTGGACACCACATCAAAATGAAGCCGTATGAACAATCTAAATGACTAAGAGCCCTATTGCCTCTCTTTGACATTTTAACCTCAGTTTTTTGATGCCATGGGCCTCTGGGTTCCATTTTTATGAATGCAAACATTTTATTCAGAATTATAACACTACTGAAAAATTTCTGTCTAGCAAGAACTCTGTAGGGTAAATATTATGCCAGTTTAATTTACTATTGTGGTTTAATTTATGATTGGATTTGCTATTCAGCACAGTTAAAACACTTTTATGTTTACTTTACTGAAATTATACTCATCAAGATCATTTTTCTGTAAACTGTACATTGTACATCTGATTTACTGGTCACTCATTTTGTCCATATCAAATGTGACTGATTATAGCTTCTACCCGGAGGACTTTTCTTTTACGGTTATTATAATAGGGGTTCTACAGCCCCACATTTAATTTACTTGAATTCAATTAGCTTGGCCAAAAATTAAAATACATCTAAGAGTTTCAGTGATTTTGAAAATCCACCCCAAGGGATTTTACACGTTAAAACTTTTTATACATGATGGGATAGAATTGAGCAGTGATTTTTCCAATTAGAAATTACGGAACTGGGATGTGGGCAAGGCGAGTACTGATGAGAAACAAGTTATTAACATGATCTCAAAATATCTCCCTACCAATTATAATTTATAAGAAGTACAATTTACTATGCAGTGGACAAGCAAAACAATGTCTTAACCAAGTGATGGAAATTACCATCAGGAATAAAGGGCAACCAGACATCATATGTCTACACATATGATAGTGTAAGAAGCACATGACATCATTTATTGAGCAATCACATCAAAAAAGTACATACTCAGAATCATATTATGAGAAAATACTGGGTAAACCAAATTGAAGGGCTGTCTGTAAAATAAGTGGCCTGTAATCTTCAAAATATCAAGGTCAGGAATGGCAAAAAGAAAGGCTAAGGAAGCATCCCAAATTAAATAAGATTTAAAAAAAAAAGAAAAACATGAAAACTAAGTATAATACTCAACCCTGGACTAGATTCTGTACTGGAGGAAAAACTGCTATGAGTGATATTATTGAGATAACTGATGAAGCTTTAAACGGACTATACATTTTATAAAATCAGTGCAGCAACAAGAAATTTTCCTGAAATTGAAAACTAGACTGTGATTATGTTAAAAAAATCTATTCTTGGGAAATACACACTGAAGTATTGAGTGATAAAGAATCATGATGAATGCAATCTTCTCTCAAATGGCTCAGAAAAAATCTGTGTGTGTGTATGTGTGTGTGTGTGTGTGTGTGTGTACGTATGGGTATGTGTGTGTGTGTATAGGTGTGTGTATTTATGGGTATGTGTGTGGCAAAGACAATAAAAAAGACAATGTGGCAAAATATTCAAAAGTAGTAACTCTGTGTAAAGATTATATAGTTGTTCTTTGTAATTTCCATAAAATTTTTCCTTAAATTGGAAAGTATTGCAAAATAGAGTTTTTCTTTTTCCTTTTTTTTTTAAAAAACAAAAACTATTTGAAGGTTTTAGAGAAACACTGACCAAAATCGGGGAAATTGTTTAAAATCTTAGGTAGAAAATAGAGAGGAGTTTTCACAAAATTGTGTATTGTAAACATTTGAATTACTTACTGATTGAGGTCCTTCTGTGGAATCGTATGCTGCATACAGTAGCCAGATATACATACACATTATTGCACTGTACCAAGAATCTTTGTACTCTGTATTGGTGGGCAATTTAGGGAATTTCCAGGGTAACTTTCACCATATGCGATTTTCAACTTATTTTCGAACTTGAAATCAGATTTTAAAATGTTACTTGACTGTATTTCCAGAAAGTCCAGTTTTTCTAGGTAAATTCTTACAGATCTAATTTTTGGTTTTGATGTGGACCATTTTAAAGTCTTTATTAAATTTATTACAATACTGATTCTGCTTTATGTTTTGTTTTGTTTTTTTTTTTCAGACACAGGCATGTGAGATCTTAGCTCCCCAACCAGGGATTGAACTTGCACTCCCTGCATTGGAAAGTGAAGTCTTAACCACTGAACCACCAGGGAAGTCCCACATCTCATCTGTTAAGGACGTAGTTTACACCATATTGGGATTTGTATTGATTTTTATTTCTGGCTCCAGTGTGATGAATGGTCTCCTTTTTCTCTCCAGATCTGTGTTTCATCCTTTGCTACCCTCCTCTGGATCTAGGAACTGTGTCCAGAGCTGCTGTGCCCTCTGGTTCCCAGATGGATGTAAAAAAGGGGAGACACTAGCAGGAGATGGGAAGGTGAGAGCTCAGGCCACTGGACATTTATTCCTGGGCTTACCCCAACCTGACCACTGAAGGCTGCTTTTCGCCACTGAGGTTTGCTCTTCAGTGAACAAACTGCTATCATATTGACTTGAACTGACAAGTGAAAGTTGCTCAGTCGTGTCTGACTCTTTGTGACACCATGGACTACACAGTCCATGGAATTCTCCAGGCCAGAATACTGGAGTGGGTAGCCTTTCCCTTCTCCAGGGGATCTTCCCAACTCAGGGATCAAACCCAGGTCTCCCACATCACAGGCAGATTCTTTACCAGCTGAGCCACAAGGGAAGCCCAAGAATACTGAAGTGAGTAGCCTATCCCTTCTCCAGGGGATCTTCCTGAGCCAGGAATTGAGCTGGGGTCTCCTGCACTGCAGGCAGATTCTTTACCAACTGAACTATCAGGGAAGCCCTGAACTGACAAGGTGATTGATTAATAATGGGCAACAGAGAAAATCTGTAAGAGGTACTGTGCTAATATGTATATCAGATCAGATCAGTCGCTCAGTCATGTCCGACTCTTTGTGACCCCATGAATCACAGCACGCCAGGCCTCCCTGTCCATCACCAACTCCCGGAGTTCACTCAGACTCACGTCCATCGAGTCAGTGATGCCATCCAGCCATCTCATCCTCTGTCATCCCCTTCTCCTCCTGCCCCCAATCCCTCCCAGCACCACAGTCTTTTCCAATGAGTCAACTCTTCACATGAGGTGGCCAAAGTACTGGAGTTTCAGCTTTAGCATCATTCCTTCCAAAGAAATCCCAGGGCTGATCTCCTTCAGAATAGACTGGTTGGATCTCCTTGCAGTCCAAGGGACTCTCAAGAGTCTTCTCCAACACCACAGTTCAAAAGCATCACTTCTTCAGCACTCAGCCTTCTTCACAGTCCAACTCTCACATCCATACATGACCACAGGAAAAACCATAGCCTTGACTAGACAGACCTTTGTTGGCAAAGTAATGTCTCTGCTTTTGAATATGGTATCTAGGTTGGTCATAACTTTCCTTCCAAGGAGTAAGCATCTTTTAATTTCATGGCTGCAGTCACCATCTGCAGTGATTTTGGAGCCCAGAAAAATAAAGTCTGACATTGTTTCTATACAAATGAATAAATGTTTATCCAAGTCATCATTGTCTTTATCAGTTAGGGTCCCAATAAGAAACAGATGGCACAGTCAAATGGGATAGTTGAAACAAGTTTGATAGATTATTGACAAGGGTACAGTTTGGGAAGAAAACCCAACCACAGGATGCTGAAGCACTTGGATGTGGCTAGGACCAGTGTGGAGCCTTTACTATCCTTGAAAAGCCTGAAAGGATGGGAGCTGAAAACAAAAGCCAGATACACCCACATAGCTCACAGTCTATATTAGCATGACTTGGCTATTTCTGGCAACTCAAGCTCAGGAAGATGAAGTTTCAAATAACTTTATTGCTTGTTTTAGGAATTTCCCGAAAGTCCATTCATCTTACTACCACACAGCTTGGCTTATCCTCACTTGAGTAAATCTTTCCTTCTTAAGATAACAGCTCCACCAAGTTTATCAAGCAGTTGTTCATTACTTAACTCAACTGAAAACCCTCATCTCATGGTGTCCACCAATCTCAAACTATTATATCATGAGTTTTGTCCCATGCTAATCGAGTCCTCACATTGCAAAGTCCACCTTAAATCAGACCTTTAAAACCTCATATATATTGGATTGGCCAAAAAGTTCTTTTGGGTTTTACCGTATGATGGTATGAAAAATCCGAATGAACTTTTGGGCCAACCCACTATCTGACTTTGTTCTCTCTCTTGCGAGTTGCTGCTAAGACTCTTATCAAAGTGGTATGTCTTAGTGATAAGCGAAACATTCAGCTTTGCTTTATCAACAGATTATTTTGGTAATACTTGGGGGAGTCAGTACTTGTCAAAGCCACTATTAGAAACTAGAACAAATGTTGTCACTATAAGAGACTGGCCACCCAACAGGAGCTGTGACCTCAGTGGAGAACTACAAACCAGAGGACGAGACGGAGTTTTGCGCCTGGATCTCTGACATGACCTACAGAATTGTCTCACTGACCTTTTGCAGTGATAGAAAACAAGAGATAGAAAACAGGAGGAATTAAACCACTCCAGCTAAATACTGAGACCCTAGCCCTGCCCTGGTTTTGAAAACTGCCCTTCTTTCTGCTTCTGTCTGGGTCTCATCTCCATCATGATAATCTACCTAGTGATTCAAACTTGCTTTATTCTTGGCAGTCCTACCTGGCAAGAATTGGAGACTTGACCATAAACCCTAACCAAGTACAAAGTTGGATACTGGATAACTCTTGTCTATTGCTGTTGGCCTGTGAAAATTTCCAATCCTGCCTCAGGTCTCTATCCTCTGGTGTTGCCGTTCAGTCACTCAGTTGTCTGACTCTTTGTGACCCCGTGGACTTCAGCACGCCAGGCTTCCCTGTTCTTCAGACTCTCCTGGAGTTTGCTCAAACTCATGTCCATTGAGTCAGTGATACCATGCAACCATCTCATCCTCTGTCACCCTCTTCTCCTCCTGCCCTCAATCTTTCCCGGCATCAGTGTCTTTTCTAGTGAGTCAGTTCTTTGCATTTGGTGGACAAAGTATCGGAGCTTCAGCATCAGTTCTTCCCATGAATATTTTGGATTTCCTTTAGGACTGACTGGTTTGATATCCTTGCTGTCCAAGGGTGTGTATGTGTTTCGAACCCCAGTGACACTGTCTAACTACAGCAACTCCCCTGCTGCTAAGCTCTTTGGTGTGGGGTCAGTCCCTTGAATATCTAATAGAAACTAAAAGAAAGGTCGTATGCTCACTCCTCCTATATTACACTCAAAAGCTTGAAAGAAAAAAATATCTTTAAAAGAAACAAAGCAAAGACTATAAATGGATGTCTAAATATATTTCCCAAACCTACAGAAACTCTCTGATCTTTCTCCTCTCTACGAAGATTACCATCATCTTTAATACACATTCCCCCGGAAACATCCGCAAGTGCTGTGCTGAATTATTTAGTATGATTTAGCATGCTATTTGTTCTGTGCTAGACCTGTTTGGAATGAAATGGAGAAAAGGACAGGAGACAGACACAGAGGAGCACAATTATAGGCAAATCACACTAGGTTTCATTCATCATTTTTTTGCTTTCATGCCAGGAACTATTTCAGTTCATTTATAATATGCATATTATATTCTTTCAAGGAGATACAAAAACTCATATAATACATATCTCAATACTTACAGAGATAAAAGTGACTCGACAGAAAAGACTATGTCACATGCAATTTCCCTGGCACTCTAAAGAAAGAGGGATAGGTTTTACCTAAAGGACATGTTATGAATCCCAGTGTATATATAAGAAATATGAAATCTTTCTTTAGATTTGGAGTCTACTCTGAAAGAGCCAAGTACAGGCATATCTTGGAGATATTGTGGAGTCAGTTCCAGACACCACAATAAAGTGAATATTACAATAAAGTCAGTCACATGAATTTTTGGTTTACCAGTGCATACAAAAGTTATGTTTAACTGTACTCTATTAGTGTGCAGCTGCATTATGCTAAAAGAACAATGTACGTATCTTAATTAAAGAACACTTTATTGCTAAAATATGCTATCCATCATCTGGGTCTTCTGCGAGTCATAACAGTAAAATCAAAGATCATTGATCACAGATCATTATAACAAATATAATAATAATAGTAATAATAATGTTTGAAATATTTTGAGATTACTGAAATGTGACACAGAGACACAAAGGGAGCAAATATCGTTGGAAAAATGACACAGAGGGACTTGCTCAATGCAGGCTGGCCACAAACCTTCAATTTGTGAAAAATAAAATATTTGCAAAACTGGGTAAAAGGAAGCAGCGGTAAAATGAGGTCTGTAACTGAAAAACTGGTATCATTTCAAGGACTCACGGGTTCCTCAAGTAATGCATTGCTGCGGAATAGCCTTCCTGCTGAGAATAGGTTTTTCATTTTCATTGAATAAATTACACACTCTGCAGTCTAATATAGTGACTAAAAGCTTTGGCTTTCATGTTAGAAAACCTAGGTTTAAATTCTAGCTCCTATTTTCACTAGCTCTGTGAGCTCTTAAAAATTAATTTATTTCATTACACCTTGGATACCTCAACTAAAAATGGGAATAAAGTCAGCATTTATTCATACAATTATTACAAAAACTAAGTGAAACAATACATTAAAGCCACAATGCACTACCTGCATATAGTAAGCACTCGGCGCTACTGTGTCATTCCAAGTTGCTGTTTTAATATTGAATTTGCACTGCAGAATGGCCAGTTTTCACCTTTACCCCTAGTATCGCCATTTAGATGACATCTAGTAACTCTTGGGAACTTCTTCCTACTCCACTATTGTTGTTCACTCACTAAGCCGTGTGTGACTCTTTGTGACCCCATGGACTGCAGCACACCAGGAACCTCTGTCCTCCTCTATCTTCCAGAATTTGCTCAAATTCATGCCCATTGAGTCAGTGATGCCATCCAACCATCTCATCCTCTGCCACCCCCTTCTCCTTTTGCCTTCAATTTTCCCCGGCATAACCCAGTAAGGATTTTCATTTGGAAGTTGCACCAGCACATCATAGATGCTGTGTCTGAAATGAAGCTTATTATCTTCCACCTAAAAAGAGTCCTAACTTACTGATTGTGTGAGAGTGGAAAAATTCCCTGTTCTCAAAGGTGGCTAGAGTCATAAATTTGAGGTCTGAAGACTAATGAAATTAGACAACAGAAGCATTGAACAGATCATTTTGAACAATGAGCTGATCTAGATCTATTGTGTAGAAGCACAAAAATTATATATTATATATATAAAAATTATAATCTGATCATCACTATGAGTCATCATACACAGTCGTCTCTCAGTATCTATGGGGGACTGGTTTCAGTACTTCTGCAGATACCAAAATTCATGGACACTCAAGTTCTTTACATAAAAATGATATAGTATTATATTTGCATATAACCTACACTCATCCTCCTATATACTTTAAAGCACCTCTAGATTATTTATAATGCCTAATACAATGTAAATGTTACATAAATAGCTGCCAGCATGCAACAAATTCAAGTTCTGTTTTTTGGAACTTTCTGGAATTTATACATATGTATATATTTTGATCCACTGTCCATTTAATCTGTGGATGCAGAACTCACAGATACAGAGTGCTGACTGAATGTATCATGACTGTAATCCTTAAAAAGGAAATAAAAAAATCAATTAAAAGTTTCTTCAAAAGGTCAATCCAATTTAGAAAAACAAATTGATCAACATTTAAATTTAAAGCCCTGAGTAAAATGTTCTTGCAGGTCTCTTAGAGTTATAAAAACAACCAAAACTCTTTATATTTATATGTTACTTTAAAGTTTACCATGAGCTTTCCCTTATATTAGCTTTTTAAGGTTAGGAAAGTATGATAAGTATTCTTGCCTTACATATGATAACTCAGAGACAGTACTTGAGATTGGACTATTAGGAAAGCCCAGTGTCATTGAGAAGGTACAGAAACCCAAGTGGAGTGCGGGACCAGGACTGCAACTCTCTGAAGGAAGAGAATTCCAGGGAGGGGGACAGCATGTATAAAGGCCCTGAGACGAAGCACACTTGATGTGGTAAAGAAACAGCAAGCAGGACCATAGGGCTAGAAGAGAGGCTGCCAGGAGCCCCATAATGTAAGGCTTTGTAGGCAACAGGGATAGCTCTGGAATCTTTTTCCTTTTCTTTTAAAATTTATATTTTAGCTGGACTACAATTGCTTTCCATTGTTGCATTAGTTTCTGCTGTACAACGCAGTAAATCAACTATATGTATACATATATCCCTTTCCTCTTGAGCCTCCCACCCTAGCCCCATCATACCCCCTAGGTCATCAGAGAGCACAGAGCTGAGCTCCCTGTGCTATACAGCAGGTTCCTGTTAGCTATCTGTTTCACACATGGTAGTGTATATATGTGGAGAAGGCAATGGCACCCCACTCCAGTACTCTTGCCTAGAAAATCCCATGGATGGAGGAGCCTGGTGGGCTGCAGTCCATGGGGTCGCTAAGAGTCAGGCACGACTGAGCGACTTCACTTTCACTTTTCACTTTCATGCATTGGAGAAGGAAATGGCAACCCACTCCAGCGTTCTTGCCTGGAGAATCCCAGGGACGGGGGAGCCTGGTGGGCTGCCGTCTATGGGGTCGCACAGAGTCGGACACGACTGAAGTGACTTAGCAGCAGCAGTGTATATATGGGCTTCCCTGGTAGCTCAGCTCATAAAGAATCCACCTGCAATGCAGGAGACCCCAGTTCAATTCCTAGGTTGGGAAGGTCCTCTGGAGAAGGGATAGGCTACCCACTTCAGTTTTTTTGGGCTTTCCTGGTGGCTCAGATGGTAAAGAGTCTGTCTGCAGAGCAGGAGACCTGGGTTTGATCCCTGAGTTGGAAAGATCCCCTGGAGGAGGGCATGGCTACCCATTCCAGTATTCTTGCCTGGAGAATCCCATGGACAGAGATGCCTGGTGGGCTGCAGTTCGTGGGGTTGCAAAGAGTCAGACACAACAGAGAAACTAAGCAAAGCACAGCACAGTTCATGTATATATGCCCATCCTACTCTCCCAAATCACTCCACCCTCCCCCTACTCCTGTGTCCAATGGAATCCTTACATTGTACCTTTTCAAAGATCTGTCAACTAGCAAGTTGCAAATCTGGGGCATGCCTTTGCCTATGCCGCTTCAAAATCTGAGATGGTAAAACTTAACAAGTGTTTCTTAGGTAGGCAGCTAAGACACTGGATGGCACCTTTAAGGACAAGACAAAAGCCCATCATTTTATCTCCACGACACCAGCATCCAGCATATCTACAACTGTCTGGTTGTAATTCTCCTAAGAAAGCAGTCCACAGGCTCAGGGCTTCCTCTATTCTTTCCGTTTGCTCTAAACTTGCTCATGAGGACATGAAGGCCAGCAGAGGGTTCACAGAAGATCTGGTACTTTCTACTTTAGCTACTTGTTCAAATTTAGTTCTAATCCTAACTGTTACACTCTTAGTTGTGACATAAGACAAGTCATTTCAGCTTTCGCTTTCCTCTCTCTGCAAAACAAAGATACTGATGCTATTGATATTTTCAAAGGGTGCTTTATCCCAGAAAAATGTGGTAATAACTATATAGCTGTTTTGGTCTCTTCTCCAGAGAGATGATATGTCAGCAAGTATTCGTTAAGCAATTCTATGTTCCCTGCTTGTGCTGGACACCGTGGAGCATAAAAAGAAGTAAAATGCCCAAGCCCAGACCACAGAGAACTCAAAATTCTCTTCAGGAAAAGAATATGTCTCCATAAGCAATGACTAAAGCCTAGGAATCTTAAAATGAAGAGAGAGACCACGATGATTTTGTCAGGTCCTGTCTGCCCTACTGCCTAATGGAGTTATCATAGGAAATAGCTGACACTGACTAGGCTCTGTGCTTCTGTGGATTAATAGGAGGCTTTGGTCTTCTTGTCCCCCTTGGGTGTGTGTGTGCTCAGTTGTGTCTGACTCTTTGTGACCCCATGGACTGTAGCCCACCAGGTTCCTGTGTCCATGAATGTTACAGGCGAGAATACTGGAGTGGGTTGCCATTCTCTTCTCCTGGGGATCTACCCCATCCAGGGACTGAACTTGCATCTCTTGCATCTCCTGTATTGGCAGCCGGCTTCTTTACCACTAGTGCCACCTGGGAAATCCCATGTCCCCCTTAAAAGGGTATAAGCTCTTTGTTTAAAAAAGGATCATATGGAGCTTTACAAAAAGAAAAAGGACATCAAGGTCATTTAGTCTCTTCAAGGACATCAGGAACATAGAGCATTTATGTTCTGTTTATCAACACAGATCGAGTGGCTGTTTTCTAGAGATTTCTGAGAAGAGCTCTGTATCCACCCTCACCTTCAAACTTTCCCACTGGCTCAACCAACGTGTATATAATTTCCACTTCGGGATCACATCTTTGGAATAAATATATTTTGTTTATTGAAAGTCCTTGTTAGAATTCAAACAACTGGGCTTCCCTGGTGGCTCAGCGGTAAAGACTCCACCTGCCAGTGCAGGAGACATGGGTTCCACCTTGATCCGGGAAGATCCCAGATGCCGTGTAGCAACTAAGCCCGTGTGCCACAGCTACTGAGCCTGTGCTCGAGAGCCTGGGAGCCACCACTACCGAGCCCAGGTGCCACATCTACGGAAGCCAGTGCACCCAAGAGCCCGAGCTCTGCAAGAGAGAGAAGCCACTGCAATGAGAAGCCCACAGACTGCAACTAGCTATTAGCCTCTGCTCTCTTCAACTAGAGAAAAGCCCATACAGAAACAAAGACCTGGCAAGCACAACCAAAAATAAATAAATAAATAAAATAAAAGACAAGGTAACCCACATTAACTGACTAGTTAATACATCATTTTCATGCCAAGGAAAAAGGCCTTGAAAGTGAAGTTGCTCAGTCATGTCCGACTCCTTGTGATCCCATGGACTGTAGCCTACCAGGTTCCTCCGTCCATGGGATTTTCCAGGCAAGAATAATGGAGTGGGTTACTATTTCCTTCTCCAGGAGATCTTTCTGACCCAGGGATTGAATCCAGATCTCCTGCATTGTAGGCAGACACTTTACCATCTGAGCCACCAGGGAAGCCCTTAGGAGAAAGGCCTTAGGAGACCATAAATACAAAAATTTTGAGAACAAAAGATAATGTCTGAGAGAACTGGGGCAAGAGAACCCAGAATCAGAGATGCTAAAACCTTCATGGGGCAAGATAAAAACATCTACAAGGTAGAGTGCTCAGAGGGGAAAATAAAATGTGACGGGAAGATAAAGCATGTAAAGCCAATTCTGGCAGCTTCCTGCTTTTGTCTAGGGTGGCTCTGATGTTCGAGAATGAGACTGAACAGCAGAAGAAACTGTGGGGACACCGCTTCAATGCCTCTACTTTACGTGTACAGAAAACACTATCTGGGCTATTTCAGTCACTTGCTTAAGTCCATTCAATGATACCCCAACCACTTTGATAAATTTTTTCAAAAAGTGGTGCTCTTGAGATTAGCCACTTTGGTAAGGGTTTTTGCAGATCCTATTTTCAAGACTTAAAAGCCCTGAATTAAAGTCCTGGAATTAAAGGTTTTTTTATTTTGGCTATGCTGAATGTTTATTTAAGAAAAGGCTATCAGACTGGGTTCAGATTGGGATTAGCATGCAAAGAAGCTTAAACCCCTGGCAGAGTACAACTCAAAAGTCAAAAAGCTCTCCTGGATCAGAGGTGGGTGCAATATGCAGACGCATTTCCTCTTTTCTTCCCACACTCTCATCTTAAAAATAATACCAGACAGTACTAGACATCAAAGACAGCCAGCTGAGACAGGAGGAAGTGACTGTTCAAACAGGAGGGATTCAGCAAGGTAAGTCCCTAAAAAATAAGGTCTGGTGATAAATGAAACAAAGCCACCACCCAGTTTATCAATGTCTCCAAAACATATGAACCCAGCCCACAAGCACCATGAAAGTTCTTCCTGTTAATGCTGGTACTTGATTCAGTCTGTCAATGAACAGTTCTTGATACAAACAGGTTAAAAACAAAATAAAAATATCCCACTTCTTTTTTTAAGCTCAAAGATAGGCATCATGGCACGATAAAAAAAAGAATAGTGTTTGAGTCACATAGCTCTGTTGTTTTCATTCTTGGCTCCCAGATAAAAGAAAGTGTATCATAAGGAGAAGTGCAAAGTGAGAAATACGAATTTTGTTATACATGCTTATCCAGTGTCTGCATTTCTCAGCAAAAGTATAGCACCTTGGTTAAAGGAAGTTTTAAGAAACGAATAGGACCGAGACCCATAACACAGATCTACTATTTACTGGCCATGTGACCATGCTGCTGCTGCTGCTGCTGCTGCTAAGTCGCTTCAGTCGTGTCCATGGGCAAGCTATTAATCTAGCTTCTCTTGAAACAGTAATACTAAAAACCAATTTATAGGATTGTCATGAGGATTAAAATTGAAAAACAAGTCACATGTAAAGTCCCTAGGGAAATATCTTGCATACAGTAAGTACTCAACAACATATAATCCCTTTCCTTAAGATGTCCTCAAAGGAAAATCAATTATATACAAAATGAAATTTTAAAAGCATTTGCCCCTATACCCTAGCCCTCTAAGTATCTTGTCATTTAAAATTTGAGCTCTTTGCACTTTAAAAATTTCTTGGTCCTTTTGAGGGAAAAAAAAAAAAAAACAACACTGAGAATAACACCTGGGATTTTAAGATATAAAAATTGGAAGGCATTCAATTTGAGTGGTTTGAGTGGTGAGATAATGATGTTAAATTCCTATGTAGGAATAGATGTTCAAAGTAACATTAAGGATAATCAACAGACTGGAAAAAATATTTGTAATCCAAGGGCTAATAATCATATTTTTATTTAGAGCTCCTATTAATAAGAAAAATACAAATGTCAATGGAAAATGGTCAAAAGACTTGAAAAGACAATTTATCAAAGACCTAGAAAGAGTCATTAAGCCCATAATGTTCAACTCAATTAATGACAAAAGAAATATAAAGTAACACAATGAGTTATTATTTTGCTTATAAGATTAGCAAAATTAAATAGATTAATGATATCCAGATTGGAAAACTTAAAAGCCAAAAGGAAGGCAATAGTTTTGGAGAAAAATATGGTATTTTGGTTTATCTATTAAAATTTAGGTGCTTATGCTCCTTGACCCTGAAATAAACTACATAGACAATGATAAATGCAGAGGATATTTGCTGCAATATTATTTGAAATATTAAAATCACAGGAGACAAATATCAATCTGTCTTAGGATGCTTTTGATTGCAAGTAACATAAAAACATTTCAAAGTAGCTAAAAAATAAGAAAGGTTTATTATCTCATGTGCCAAAATTTTAATAAGAAGTGGATCTTGAGTATTGGTTAATTTATTTGGTCAGCAATATAAAGGACAATGGTTGCTCCCATCTTTTTCCTCTTTGTAAACTTTGTTGTCAAAATAACTCTACTTGATATCATATGGTACCACAAATCAAAGTTTTTAACAGTGTTTAGCAAAATATGAAGAGCTACCTGTTTATAACATATAAAAACACCTTTCCAAGAAATCTTCTGTAGGAACTCTCATTTCCCCTTGACCAGAATCAATTACATATCCATTCCTAAGCCAATTCCTAGTGAGAAGAAAGGGATTCCTTTACTTGGTTTAAGAAAAAAACATGGCTTCCTAGCATGTTCCTAGCATGTTGGTTTTTTCCTAGGAAAAACATGGCTTCCTAAACTTCATCTGGGATCTACTTTAAAGATATAGGACGAAGACTTGACAGAAATACTCTATATGTTGATTGAAAAATTGGATATATTGAGAGATAAATGAGTCAGAATAGGAGAGGTTATGTTAAGATAACAAATAGGCCCTCTATCCCAGAAACTTAATGCAACAGCAACTCAAGTTTCCTTTTATTAATGTCATGGTCTTATGCAAGTTGCCTGGCTCTCTTGGCAGCTCATCTTTCAAGCAGAGACATAGGGATCCAGATTTCTTCTAACTTGTGGTTCTACTTAATCTCATACATGTCACTTCTAAAATCATTGCAGAAAAGAAAGACAGCATGATGACTGCATGGGGATTTTATAGCCAACCCTAGAAGTGGGTTACATTACTTCCACTAAAATCCCAATGGACAGAACACACTTACACTGTCCTTCCCCAGTTACACAACAGTCTGGGGAATGTGGTTTGTGCACGCAGAAAAGGAAAACAAAATCACAGTTTGGTTATATATAGCTTTGTCTCCATCAGAGGACACATTTTTAAATGATTTTTATTTTTTACTTTATATACTTGTCCTATTATTTTATCATTCAGTTAAGTTCAGTTCAGTCACTCAGTTGTGTCCGACTCTTTGCGACCCCATGAACCACAGCACACCAGGCCTCCCTGTCCATCACCAACTCCCAGAGTCTACCCAAACTCATGTCCATTAAGTCGGTGATGCCATCTAACCATCTCATCCTCTGTCATCCCCTTCTCCTCCTTCCCTCAATCTTTCCCAACATCAGGGTCTTTTCAAATATGTCAGCTCTTTGCATCAGGAAGCCAAAATATTGGAGTTTCAGCTTCAACATTAGTCCTTCCAGTGAACACCCAGGACTGATTTCCTTTAGGATGGACTGGTTGGATCTCCTTGCAGTCCAAGGGACTCTCCAACACCACAGTTTAAAAGCACCAATTCTGCTGCATTCAGTTTTCCTTATAGTTCAACTCTCACATCCATACATGACCACTGGGAAAACCATAGCCTTGACTAGACCTTCATTGGCAAAGTAATGTCTCTGCTTTCTAATATGCTGTCTAGGTTGGTCATAACTTTCCTTCCAAGGAGTACGTGTCTTTTAATTTCATGGCTGCAATCACCATTTGCAGTGATTTTGGAGCCCCCCCAAAATAAAGTTAGCCACTGTTTCCACTGTTTCCCCATCTATTTGCCACAAAGTGATGGAACCAAATGCCAGTTTTCTGAATGTTGAGCTTTAAGCCAACTTTTTCACTCTCCTCTTTCACTTTCATCAAGAGGCTCTTTAGTTCTTCACTTTCTGCCATAAGGGTGGTGTCATCTGCATAGCCGAGGTTATTGATATTTTATTATTGCTTTTCTTCAAACAGCTATTTTTACTTTGTAAATTAAAACAGTTTTGTATATCAAGGGAGAAAAACACTACCTGCCATTCCTGATAAGTTACCTGGTTCTGATAATATTGAATCACATTTTCTTTGTATGAAAATCATATCTTTTCCCCCCCATTATTGGAACCTCAATATAGAATAAAACTATAGTGGAGAGTCTGTAAGTTATGGATTCACATCACAGCATCCTAAAAGGCCAAGGATAAGAATCTGGAGAGGCAAAAGAACTGAGGACACTCTGATCAGAAGCCTTAGAAACACAGGGACATATGGGAATTGATTTTACTGCTTTTTTTTTATATTTGTATAATCATTTCTTTTTCTTTTTTATTTTATTCTTTTAATTATGGCAAAATACACACATAAAGTTTGTCATTGTAACCACTTCAAAGGGTACAATTCAGTGGCATTAAGAGCATTTGCAATGTAGTGTAGCCATTATCACTATCTGGTTACAGAATTTTTCTGGTTACAGAATTCTTCATCACCTTGAATGGAAACCCCATACTGATTAAGCAATTACTCCCCATTTCCTTCCCCCAGCCTTTCATAACCACTAATCTGTTTTCTGTCTCCATGGATTTGCCTATTCTGGATATTTTGTATAAATGCAGCCATACAATGGGTGGCCTTTTATGTCTGGCTTCTTAGATGATTTAACATGAGTCAGTTATGTGATCCTGTGCTCATTTCTCTGAAACCAGTCCTATTCAGAAAAAGGGACTTATTTCAGTCTGTAGCCTTTCAACACCACTTATTTTTCTCTACATGAAGAAGAATAAGGCAAAGCACAGTTGGAAGAGGTAAACAGAGAAATAGGAAATTATAATAACATATGATAAATGCAATGGTTGATATTTGCATGAAGTATTTGGAAGGAATGCAATTATTCCAAACTGAGCAGCCTATGAGGAATTCAATAGAGGTGTTACCAGGTTTTTGTATTACTGGATTAAGAAATGTTAATAAAGCAAAGTGGTCTTAGGAAAAAGAAAGGAAGGCTACTCAAAGTAGAGAAAATATATTGAAAAAGACACCTTGAGCAAATTGACAGCTCAAGAGCCTGCTAAATGGATTTTAACTCAGAGGCAAGGCCATGGAACATGTCAGGTTTGAAGTAAAGATGGTGAAATTGGAATAATATGCTACAACAAATCTTCATCTCATTCCAACTGGTGCTGAGGCCAATCTTAAATCAGATCTCATGTCATAATCTTAGTCACACTTAATTAATTTGCACACAATTTAATACCTGAGAATATGTTAGCTTATAACCTTTATTCACATTTTATTTCTGGTCGTCATGAGCAGCTTTTCGTTTAAGACAGAGACACACAAAAGACATTGCACTGACTATGAAAGGAATGTCCTCATCCCTTACAGGCAATGGAAAACCAAGCAATTGTGACCAATGTTTGGTTAGGGACTTACGTGGTTTCTTGCCTGTAGCATACCCTTTTCCTTCAGTAAATGCAATCTGTTTGGACTTCCTTTGTTTCCTGTAGTTATGCTTGTTCTGTTGATCAAGGCTTTTCCCACTCTCAAGTAAAAAAATACAAACCATGGGCCCAGTTGGCTCTGTCACCCAGGGCCTAGAGCTCACTGAGAACTATAAAACACCCTCTTCCCAAAATTCAACTGTGGGGAGAGTGTGTTTAACTAGCTGACATCATATGTAACCCCCTTGACTGCTCGGTTCCTATTTATTCCAAGCCTATGGAGAACACCTAGGGTTTCAGCCACTGCTGGAGAAATTCTCTCACTGAAGCATCAGCCTTCTAACTTCTTTACTTTCACCACCAACCCTTGCAAAAATTAAACATCACTTCTGCCTCAACCTCCTCCATGACTCTAATCCCCAACTAAGAATTTCTCTGTTCTTTACCCAAATTTACATCTCCTAATTGTGAAAAAAAAAAAAAAAAGGGAAAGTCATCATTATATGCACACTGTGCCCTGGGGTAATTCTCAGTGCTTTACCCACTGGTGATCCTGGAAGACCCATCTCTTTACTGGTTATCCCCAGTGAATATGGGTTTTAAGATGTGAGAAATAAAGGCAGAGAGTTTTTTGTTTTTTGTTTTTTTTTTTTCCTGAGTAACAAAGAAATGCAGAAAAGCCAAATTCTTGGAGAAGTAGAAAAACAACTGGGAAGCAATGTGGAATCTTACCACACATAATAGATTCAGGTAGCTCCAGGATAATATTTTCTTTAAAAAATATTCATTACACTTGCCAGAAGACTTGAAAACCATTGCTTCTTGCCAAAGCAAAGAAAGAATGCTGGATTTCAGACCAACCCATTTCCCTATGCACACAGTTCTAGAAAACCAAAGTAAATATTTTTAAAATGCTCATCATGTTTTAGGCATTCAGAAAAAATAACGTGTATGGACACTGTTCTTTCCCATAACATAAAGTGGGGAAACATGTAAAATGAGACAATTGGATTTTATATTATTATTTGAGGAAGATGAGGGAAAAGATATTGGACCAGTGGTATTCATACTACTTATAACTAACTCAAAGTACCATATGTTAGGTACTATGGCAGATAAGAGAACATATTTTGGAGTTGGTGCAGCTAGGCTTAAATCTAGAACCTGCTTTCCACTTTCTCCCTTAACTTCAGACAAGTTTCTAAGCTTCATTTTCCTCTGTTTAAAAAAATGGGGACAATAATAGTACCTATCTTATTGTATATGGATTTTTCTTGTTATATTCAGTGTAGTGGTAATATCTGGTACCTTGAAGTGTTTCGTGATGATTAAATGAGATTTTATATATATACATAAAACACATCAATGGTCAATGAATGTTTATTATTATGATTACAATATGTCTTGGTACTACCTATCAGGCCAAAAATGTAAATAAATCCAAGCCACTATTTCTTAAGTTATTTCTGACTCAAAATTAGATAACAGGTCCTTAGGTTGCTACCATTACATCTGGAGAAGCCAGATTTGCCATCAAAATATCTTGAGAAAACCATACCAAAGCATGGAGATCAGTTCTGAGATGGCCTCCATACCCACCTCTTGGTGGTCCTAATTCATGCCCTTGGGTAATCCTCTCCCTTGACTGTGGGCGGGACTTAGCTACTGCTTCTAACAAATAGGGTACATATAGCACAAGAGTTGGTATGTCACTTCCAAAATTGGTTATAGACAGACTCCTATCGTGTCAGATCTGTCTCTCTCCCTAGTCCCTTGTCTCTTTCTCTCCTTTTCTCTCTCTCTCAGTTCAGTTCAGTTCAGTTCAGTCGCTCAGTCGTGTCCGACTCTTTGCAACGCCAAGAATTGCAGCACACCAGGCCTCCCTGTCCAACACCGACTCCCGGAGTTCACTCAGACTCACGTCCATCGAGTCAGTGATGCCATCCAGCCATCTCATCCTCTGTCGTCCCCTTCTCCTCCTGCCCCCAATCCCTCCCAGCATCACAGTCTTTTCCAATGAGTCAACTCTTTGCATGAGGTGCCCAAAGTACTGGAGTTTCAGCTTTAGCATCATTCCTTCCAAAGAAATCCCAGGGCTGATCTCCTTCAGAATGGACTGCTTGGATCTCCTTGCAGTCCAAGGGACTCTCAAGAGTCTTCTCCAATACCACAGTTCAAAAGCATCACTTCTTCAGTGCTCAGCCTTCTTCACAGTCCAACTCTCACATCCATACATGACCACAGGAAAAAACCATAGCCTTGACTAGACAGACCTTTGCTGGCAAAGTAATGTCTCTGTTTTTCAATATGCTATTTAGTTTGGTCATAACTTTCCTTCCAAGGAGTAAGCGTCTTTTAATTTCATGGCTGCAGTCACCATCTGCAGTGATTTTGGAGCCCAGAAAAATAAAGTCTGACACTGTTTCCACTGTTTCCCCATCTATTTCCCATGCAGAGTCCTCTATTCTTTTCTGACTTCCTAGCTCTGATGGAACCTGTTATCCTGATGTGAGCATCCCTGTAGAGAGGCTCATGTGGTAAGGAACTGAAGTTGGCTTCTAGACAATAAACAGCAAGGAATTAGGACATTCAATCCAGTAGTTTGCAGGGAACTGAATCCTGCCAACAGTCATGTGACTGAACTTGGAAATCCACCCTCCTCCAGTTATGCCTTGACATGACTAGAGCCCCTGACACAATGATTATAGCCTGTGAGAAACCCTGAACTAAAGTCTAAGTTATGTCTATATTTTTGACCCCCAGAAACTATGAGACAATACATGAAACTGATGTAAAGTGCTATGTATCAGACTCATCTGTTACACGGCAATAGAGCTAATGCCGCATTTGGTCTTACCAAAAAGCAATGAGACAGGTCAGTGGGCAATGGGTTCCCTTTGGGATGATGAAAATGGAACAGGACGGTGGTAATAGCTATACAACACTGTGGATGCACTAAATGTCACTGAAATGTAAACTTCATGGTGGTCGATTTCATGTTCTGTGAATTCTAAAAACTAACAAAAAGTATAATTTTTTTAAAAGGGAGCAGCTCAAGACCTAAACAAAGAAACTAGGAGAAAAACAAGGGGATAATTTAACTTATATGTGGAATCTAAAAAAAAAAAAAAAACAACCAAGAAAGGTGCTATTTTCCTCATAAATAATTCTAGAATGATTTAGCCCTTAAATTATGTAAAGTTATAATTTGATTCAAAGTGAACTTCAAATAGCCAAGAAAAGTAATGAAAATGTTTTAATTTTTAAAGCCCAGTAAACTTTTTTGTGCAGCAAAGGGTAATTACTTCTGAACTTGGTTTTCCTCTCATGTACCCAAAGCTATCAGGGTACAGTCTATTATCAGGAATCCAATTTGAAACAGAAATTAGAACTTCTTTTTGCAATGAGACAGAGAAGGCAATGGCACCCCACTCCAGGACTCTTGCCTGGAAAATCCCATGGACGGAGGAGCCTGGTGGGCTGCAGTCCATGGGGTCGCTAAGAGTCGGACACGACTGAGCGACTTCACTTTCACTTTTCACTTGCATGCATTGGAGAAGGAAATGGCAACCCACTCCAGTGTTCTTGCCTGGAGAATCCCAGGGACAGGGAGCCTGGTGGGCTGCCATCTATGGGGTCACGCAGAGTCGGACACGACTGAAGTGACTTAGCAGCAGTAGCAGCAAGATGTTGTATCCACTGAAGGTAGGAACAACTGTTTAAACCACTTTCCCAATTAAGAAAATATGCTTGTCATAATGTGTCTTTAGATCATACTGTCTCTAAGACTTCATACCTGCTTTTGGGAAACGTATATTCATCTTTTACTTGGAACAGTGTGCCCTGCCAACCCTCCACCACCTGCTGTTCCTCATGTTGCTGTATTAGATTTGTGGTTCTTAACTCTATGGCGCAGAGTCACCTGGAGAGCTTAAAAAATCAAGATCCCACCCTCTGAAATTCTTATTTGTCTGTGCTAAAGTGTGGCTTAGGCTCTGGATAAAAATAGACCATCGTTTTTAAACACAACAGAGAAATAGAACAGGACAAATCTGTCTTCCCGGCTGAAAGATATTGGTATTTGAGAAAGACATCACTAAAGATAACCCTGTTCCAATATATTCTGAAAATATGAGTAGGATTGATGAAAAATAGTAGGGCCAAATCAACATCTGTGAACAACAAGGGATGTGGGAGGATGAAGTCAAACTGTGGGGGTTGGTGAGAGGGATGCAGAGCTGAGAATAGAATAATAAGACTAGGCAGAATGGTGTGTCCAAGAAGGAACTTTCCAGTGAAAATGATAATTTAAGGTGCTTTCTCCTTAGAGTGTTCACACTCTCTATGGACATGAATGTTTAGTCCATATCAAGTCTCATTTACCCCTCCATACCAAATCCTCCATAATAGCCCATGGTGACTGCTTCAAAAGTTGTTCATCTCCCATGAAAAGCCAAAGCACTAGCAATGAGGGTGTTACGGGCTGAATTGTGTTCCCCTCAGATTCATATGGAGAAGGCAATGGCACCCAACTCCAGCACTCTTGCCTGGAAAATCCCATGGACGGAGGAGCCTGGTAGGCTGCAGTCCATGGGGTTGCTAGAGTCGGACACGACTGAGCAACTTCACTTTCACTTTTCACTTTCATGCATTGGAGAAGGAAATGGCAACCCACTCCAGTGTTCTTGCCTGGAGAATCCCAGGGACAGAGGGGTCTGGTAGGAGGCCGTCTATGGGGTCGCACAGAGTTGGACATGACTGAAGTGACTTAGCAGCAGCAGCAGATTCATATGTTCTAATACCCAGTATATCAAAATGTAATCTTATTTGGAGATAGGTTATCAAGCAATATAACAAAGAAATGTTGTAGCCCTTCTCATAAAGTTCAATTTTTAATACCAAAATATGTCACTGCAGTACAATGGGAAATATTTGGTCCTTTATCTCCAGTTCCTGGCCCAGAGCTCCCAAGACCCTTGGAATTTCCTAAGAGATAAGAATGTCTTTTGGTATCCAAGCAAGCCTCTTTCAACCACAGCTGAGTTTACACTAATAAGGTGACTCTGGAGGGCCCCTAGACAGCTTCACAATGGGGACTGCTCCATCAAAAGACCAAGGCATAATTATAGGATTCGAACATTTGACCCCACCCCCTGTCCTCCAGGAAAAGATAAGAGGCTAGATAGAGATTGCATTCAATCACCCATGGCCAATTATTAATCAATCATGCCTTATATAATGAAACTCCATGAAAACCCCTCAACAGTGGGATTCAGAGAGCTTCAGGGTTGGTGAACAAACACATCAAGGTCCTGGGGGTAGGATGTTCAGGAAGGGATGGAAGCTCCACGCCCCTTCCCCACTCCCCTGCATCTTCTCCACTGGGCTCTTTTTGAGTTGTATCCTTTATAATAACCCCGTAATAGTATGTAAAATACTGTCTTGAGTTCTGTGAGTTGCCCTAAAGTGTTAGTTGCTCAGTTGTGTGTGACTTTTTGCGAGCCCATGGACTGTAGCCCACCAGCCTCCTCTATCCATGGAGTTCTCCAGGCAAGAATACTGGAGTGGGTAGCCATTCCCTTTTCCAGGAGGTTGTCACAACTCAGAGATCGAACCTGGGTCTCCTGCATTGCAGGCAGATCCTTTACTATCTGAGCCACCAGGGAAACCTAGTTGCATTGTCCTAGGAAATTGTCAAACCTTAGGAGTGGCTTGAGGGAACCCTCGAATTTGTAGCCAAGTCAGACGGAAGTGCTGGTAACCTGGGATCTGATGCTTGCCACTGGCCTCTGAAGTGGGAATGGTCTTTGTGACAGAGCCTTTAGATCTGTGAAGTCTGATGCTAATTCCAGATAATTAGTGTCAGAACAGAATTGAATTGTCAGACAACCAGTTGGTGTTCAGAGAATCGAATAATTGCTAAATTGATGTGAATAGAATACAGGTACAAAGTAGGTGATTAAATAGCTAATCTCACTAAGGGGTAGTAAGTGGCTTCCCGGGTCGCTCAGGTGTAAAAAAATCTGCCTGCAATGCAGGAGATTTGAGTTTGATCCCTGATCAGGAAGATCCCTGGAGGAGGAAATGACAACTCACTCCGGTATTCTTGCCTGGGAAATCCCATGGACAGAGAGCCTGTGGGCTATAGTCCATGGGGTCACAAGAGTCGGATATGACTTAGTGACTAAACCACCACCACCACCAAGGGATAAGAAGTAAAAAACAAAAGTATGAGAGACCCCTGTAAGTTAATGATCACTCAAGAAAGCAGGCTTGCCTAACAACAAAACCAAGCAGGCTTGCTTAGCAACAAAACTATGCAACGGAAGCATGAGACATGCCCTAAAACAATAAAACAAGGTGAAATGAGACCCACATCCTGCCCAGTGAGGTAAGTTAATGATTCCTGAGACATGCTTCTAAAAACAAAAAAATATAAGGAAAATGTGACATTATGCTAACACCTGAAATGATTTATCATATTGTAGGATATGTTTTTGACTTTTTGCTCATTTCCATTGCACCACGACGGTCCCACTTTGACCATGTAAGGACAAGAAAACTGCCCCCCCCCCCCACCCAATGTGGAAGAGGAGCTGATGATGGAAGCTTGATGTCTGCTCAAGAATGAGGAAGAAGGTGGTCTTCTCTCCTTCCCCAATTTTCCTTTGATTATAAAACTATAGCCCACTAAGTTCTCAGGGTGGCACCCTCTTGCCTGCCTGCCTGTAAACCTCAGAAGCATCCTATTTTAATAAATCAATTCTTATCTATCACGTCGCCTCTTAATGAATTCTTTCTGTGTTGAGACAAAAAAACCTGAGCCCCTCGGAGCCCCCAAGATGAAGTTCTGGATTTCAAGTCACAAACGTTTGCATCCTGCAGGACAAATAATAAGATTATGGTCATACTGTGACCCATCCATTCACTTGCCATTTAAAGGACACTACCCCTTAAGGGTGTCTGCCCTTGTAACTCAAGTGGATGGGAAGACGAGACAACTGCCTCCCAGGAATTCCAGCCACAAATTCCCTAAGAGTCACCCTGGAGGTGTTGCTCCATCTTAAGCCTTACGTTTCCTCCAAAGCCTGCTTGAAACCCAGCTTGACTTAGCAGCCTCTGCCTGGGCAGAGAGTGAGTGCAGACAGGAAGAGTGGGAGAACGTGGGTGAGGTCAGGAAGGAAACCGACCTAGGCTTAACCTCCCACCAGCCCTTCCTTTCTTCTCCCTCCTACTCCTGTTCTTCAAGGCCTTTTTCCTCCCTTTGGACAAGAAATAAAGGTAGGATGAAGTGCAAATTACTAGTTGGAGGCCACTGCAGTTTTTAAGTCTCCCACGATTCTCAGTTCCAAGCCAATTCGATTTCCCTGGGCCAAGTCAATTTCCTCTCACCTCTTCCATATACTTATCCTACATCAACATCCCACCTCTGATCCACATGCACCCCCAGAAATACCAGTGCAAGCCTTCTGCCCTCCTTGTCTCTCAATTTTCTGTTCTTTCATCTGGTGAAATCACAAATCCTTTGGTGGATTTATGAGTTACTTTGTTAGTTTTCTTTAGACTTTCCACTGCAGGTTGGTGTAAGTGGAGAACTATTTAGGCTGAGCCTAGGTTTCAGGAAGATACGGTGTCAAATTCCTCTTGCTCCATATTACCTATGTGTCTTTGTATAAATTACTTGGAACTCCTGAACTTTTCTTTTTATAAAATGCAGATTTCAATTAAACAACTTTATATGTAGTCAGATTTAATTTGATTGTTAGCTAGGTTGGAGCTGTCACTTATTATACTTATATAAAGCTATTAAGATCATATAACTTTTGAAGTAATTTTGGAAATTAAACTATTCTAAAAATGTGATTTGATTATTTATTTTTATCCTCCTGATAAATGCATGCATTGTGGTTTAGAAACTTGATATTGAGCTTGAATGGAGTAAACATCACAGCAAGAAAGAATACTTGAGATTTGTACATTCGTCCTCCTTCACGAACCCCAGGGTTCTGATAGTTATATGAAAGCAGAGCGGTTACCTGTTCAGACACCTGCAAAGAGACTGTCCTTTGTTCTTCCCCAGGATGTTTCATTTGCAAACTTTAACATGCAAAGTATCTTATGTTTGGATGCTAAAAATCAAGTATTATGTATTTCATGAGTGATATCAGAACTTTTTATACTGACAGAATTCTGTCAATACCTGATTTTCACTTTATACAATGATTTAGAATCCCGTTTTATAATTAACAGTTTATTATTTTAATATAGCATGGGAAACTGATATATATATATATATTTGCATTTTCAGCATTTGATGTTTTTCAAATATTCCGAGTAATACATTCTTTTTTTTTAATTAATTCTTATAATGTGTGGAAACAACACTATAAAAGAACAGATGAGCAAATCTGTTGTCTGCTACCACTCTCAATAACACTCCCCTGCCACTCACACACACACACACACAGTAACTAGATTCATGTGTGTTCTTTAATACCATTTTCTCCATCAAATTTATACACGCACATCTATATATTCATAGGACTGCTACTGTTTTTATTTTTTAACAAAACAGAATTATAGTATATATATTTCTACAAAATGTGGACTTTTTCCACTCACTTGCTGCTAAGTTGCTTCAGTCGTGTCCGACTCTGTGCGACCCCATAGATGGCAGCCCACCAGGCTTCCCCATCCCTGGGATTCTCCAGGCAAGAACACTGGAGTGCGTTGCCATTTCCTTCTCCAATGCATGAAAGTGAAAAGTGAAAGTGAAGTCGCTCAGTCGTGTCTGACTCTAGCGACCCCATGGACTGCAGCCTACCAGGCTCCTCTGTCCATGGGATTTTCCAGGCCAGAGAACTGGAGTGGGGTGCCATTGCCTTCTTCCACTTATATATATGTAAAATGCCTAGTACCTGTAGATATAGATATAATTTGATCTATTTTCTAAAGATTTTACACATATATTCACATCCATTAAAAATTTCATACATAGAGGTTCATATCAAACATTTTGGGAAATTTTTTGTTCAGTGCTTATTTTTCTCTTTATTTTTTACTTCTTTACATCTTTCAGTGGCCACAGGACTGGAAAAGGTCAGTTTTCATTCCAATCCCAAAGAAAGGCAATGCCAAAGAATGCTCAAACTACCACACAATTGCACTCATCTCACATGCTAGTCAAGTAATGCTCAAAATTCTCCAAGCCAGGCTTCAGCAGTATGTGAACCATGAACTTCCTGATGTTCAAGCTGGTTTTAGAAAAGGCAGAGGAACCAGAGATCAAATTGCCAACATCCGCTGGATCATGGAAAAAGGAAGAGAGTTCCAGAAAAACATCTATTTCTGCTTTATTGACTATGCCAAAGCCTTTGACTATGTGGATCACAATAAACTGTGGAAAATTCTGAGAGATGGGAATACCATACCACCTGACCTGCCTCTTGAGAAATTTGTATGCAGGTCAGGAAGCAACAGTTAGAACTGGACATGGAACGACAGACTGGTTCCAAATAGGAAAAGGAGTATGTCAAAGTTGTATATTGTCACCCTGCTTATTTAACTTATATGCAGAGTACATCATGAGAGACGCTGGACTGGAAGAAACACAAGCTGGAATCAAGATTGCTGGGAGAAATATCAATAACCTCAGATATGCAGATGACACCACCCTTATGGCAGAAAGTGAAGAGGAACTCAAAAGCCTCTTGATGAAAGTGAAAGTGGAGAGTGAAAAAGTTGGCTTAAAGCTAAACATTCAGAAGATGAAGATCATGGCATCCGGCCCCATCACTTCATGGGAAATAGATGGGGAAACAGTGGAAACAGTGTCAGACTTTATTTTGGGGGGCTCCAAAATCACTGCAGATGGTGACTGCAGCCATGAAATTAAAAGACGCTTACTCCTTGGAAGGAAAGTTATGACCAACCTAGATAACATATTCAAAAGCAGTGACATTACTTTGCCAACAAAGGTTCATCTAGTCAAGGCTATGGTTTTTCCAGTGGTCATGTATGGATGTGAGAGTTGGACTGTGAAGAAGGCTGAGCACTGAAGAAGTGATGCTTTTGAACTGTGGTGCTGGAGAAGACTCTTGAGAGTCCCTTGGACTGCAAGGAGATCCAACCAGTCCATTCTGAAGGAGATCAGCCCCGGGATTTCTTTGGAAGGAATGATGCTAAAGCTGAAACTCCAGTACTTTGGCCACCTCATGCGAAGAGTTGACTCATTGGAAAAGACTGATGTTGGGAGGCATTGGGGGCAGAAGGAGAAGGGGACGACAGAGGATGAGATGGCTGGATGGCATCACCGACTCGATGGACGTGAGTCTGAGTGAACTCCGGGAGTTGGTGATGGACAGGGAGGCCTGGTGTGCTGAGATTCATGGGGTCGCAAAGAGTTGGACATGACTGAGTGACTGATCTAATCTGATCTTACATCTTTCATTTCGTTTTCTATATTCAGATTCAATTAATTGTGAATTTAATGATTTTATCACATGGTTTTGTGATTCTAAGAATTTCCTATTACAGCCTTTGTTCAAACTTCTATTGAGCTATGCTTTCAGGTCAGTTCAGATGCTATATATTCTTTGTGTCCTATAGATTGTAAGCTGTCATCTGAAGTTGTGTATCTGAAAATACATTTTACAAATCTATCATCTATCCATTGACTTTGGTACCTTCTGTCATATTTATACATGTTTAATGTGTCTTTTATACTATCTGAATTTCCTGTCCTGATTTAAAAATTCTATCTCATACACAGGCAGCATGTGTAACTTCTTAGATTTTCTTCTAAGATTCTCATTTATTTCTTTAAATCTATTTTTTTAAGCCTTTAATTCAGCTGGAATTTAAATGTCAACTGTTCTGAATAAACTATCTTTTCCCCCAGTGAAACAGTGCCAACGTTACTATATATCAAAAATTCATTAGTATTACAGCTTATTTTTTTGATTTTCTATTTTGTTCCAACAATCTATTTATCTATTTAAATGTCAAAATAAATTCTACAGTAGCTTATGTCTGGCAAGGCAATATCCTTATCATGATATTTATTTTTCATACTTTTTTTAAAGCTATATTTGTTACTTATTTTTCCATAAGACCATCTTTTGGATAAGGAAATGGCAACCCACTCCAGTATTCCCGCATGGGGACAGAAGGACCTGGTGGGCTACAGTCCATGGAATTGCAAGAATTGGACATGACTTAGCAAGTAAACCACCACCACCACCAAGAACATCTTTTATGAAATTACCAAAACCTCTTTTTACAATTGTAATTGGAATTAATATTATTTTGGAACCATTGATATTTTTATTTACTTAATGTTACCATTTAAAACCACGATATGTCTTTCTAATCACATGAATATCCTTTTATGTCTCTCAATAGGAACCAATTTTTTCCTCTAAGTTTTCTGCTAAACTTTCCTATTAAGTTCTGATGCCTTTCTTCTTAAATTCATTCCTAAGTACTTTATCATTTTTTTAACCATTACAAATAGAATATTTTCTTACTTTTATTTCTGGTTACCATTATCACAGAGAAAACCCACTGCTTTTAATATATTTTTTTAATATATTTATTGTATATCCAGTTATTTTACATCATTTTTCTATTAGTTCTTATTATGATACTATTCTGTAGATGATGTACTTGTTGATTTTCTAGCTATACAACTCATCAGTAAAAAGAAACATTTTCATGACTTCTCCAAAAGTTTGCTTTTGTTTTAATTAAAACAATTTTAATATTTGACCATTTAGAATGATATATTTAGTTTTGAGGGTATTTGAGAATAAATGATTATTTCACACTCATTAACTACTTTTTCATTATAATTATCTGGATTTTTAAAATTAATACTAATAATCTCCAATAATTAATAGTAAATAAAAACTAAATGTTAGCTTCTCCACATACATACACATTAGATGGTAAGGTAAAATTAATCATATAACAATTTATTAGCAATCAGCAATCAAAACAGTCACACAATCTATTTCAAAAAATCAATGAAGCTCTAGCTTCTCTTCAACTTTTAAGAACTCCAAAGAATACCTTGCCTGGAAAGTGCAGCTCTTCACAAGTAAAGCAGATATTCTGGAGGATCCACTAATCTAGTCAAATCAGGCAGGGAACACAGTTTCAAATGACTTTATACATGTAGAAGGCTGCCCTGAAGGTGTCAGGTGAAAAACTAGGTTCCAGACAATAGCCATGTGAATGAACCATCTTGCAAGTGAGTCCTCTGGCCCATTTAAGCCTTCAGATTAAGTATCGGGTCCCACCAATATCCTTACCTTATGAAAGACTCATATGGTAATAAGAGGTAATGAGAGGGTCATGAGTAACGAGAGGGCCATTACCATTCAGCTAAGCTGCTCCAAAATTCCTCACCCACAAAACTACAACATAATACATCTTTGGTACTTTAGTTCATCAAATTTTGGGTTATTTTTTTAATGCAGCCGTAATCTCTTATGCTTTATGCTTAAGGTCAAATGGTCGATCATAAAAATTGTATTCCTTCATACTAAATTAAATTGGAGAAATATGTTTCATTTCTATCATTCAGAAATTGCAAAGTAGGAAAAGGTTGATATGAAAAAAATCCCTTTCCCTTCCTCAGTGTACATAGTTCACATGTTTCTTACTTACTTTCTTACTTCACATCTTTCACATCTTACTCTGTTAATTTATGTTGATATCTTTCCCTTTTTTACTTCAGTCGTATCCAACTCTTTGCAACTCCATGAACTATAGCTGCCAGGCTTCTCTGTCCATAGGATTCTCCAGGCAAGAATACTGGAGTGAGCTGTCATGATGCCCTCTAGGGGATCTTCCCAATCCAGGGATCAAACCCACGTCTCTTATGTCTCCTGCATTGGCAAGTGGGTTCTTTACCATTAGCGCCACCTGGGAAGCCCATTCCTCTACTACAGCCCTCCATCTCCCTTGCACCTCTTAGGATGAGACTTCTAGATGCTCCATTCTTCCTATTTCCACTCATAGATTCCGTTTCTCCCCTACCACCTCTCAAACACCTCATTCCAATCTGTGTTATGAGTTACTTGCTGTTCATTGTGGTCCATTCTCCAGAATATTCCTCCTATAGAATATCTGGATGATGTATATGTTGTATCATTTTCTACCTATAAATGTGTTTATTTCATCATGCTAATGGAACTGCATTTGGCTGCTTACAAAATCCATGGGTGCACTTCTTTTTCTGAGTAATCTGTAGATGTCATTCTGTGGGTGGCAACTCCTGATTCTGCACATGAGAAGTCTGTTCAGTTCAGTTCAGTTCAGTTCCTCAGTCATGTCTGACTCTTTGTGACCCCATGAATTACAGAAGGCCAGGCCTCCCTGTCCATCACCAACTCCCGGAGTTCACCCAAACTTATGTCCATCGAGTCGGTGATGCCATCCAGCCATCTCATCCTCTGTTGTCCCCTTCTCCTCCTGCCCCCAATCCCTCCCAGCATCACAGTCTTTTCCAATGAGTCAACTCTTCGCATGAGGTGGCCAAAGTACTGGAGTTTCAGCTTTAGCATCATTCCTTCCAAAGAAATCCTGGGGCTGATCTCCTTCAGAATGGACTGGTTGGATCTCCTTGCAGTCCAAGGGACTCTCAAGAGTCTTCTCCAACACCACAGTTCAAAAGCATCAATTCTTTGGCACTCAGCCTTCTTCACAGTCCAACTCTCACATCCATACATGACCACAGGAAAAACCATAGCCTGGACTAGACGAACCTTTGTTGGCAAAGTAATGTCGCTGCTTTTGAATATGTTATCTAGGTTGGTCATAACTTTCCTTCCAAGGAGTAAGCGTCTTTTAATTTCATGGCTGCAATCACCATCTGCAGTGATTTTGGAACCCCCAAAAATAAAGTCTGACACTGTTTCCACTGTTTCCCCATCTATTTCCCATGAAGTCATGGGACCAGATGCCATGATCTTCGTTTTCTGAATGTTGAGCTTTAAGCCAACTTTTTCACTCTCCTCTTTCACTTTTATCAAGAGGCTTTTTAGTTCCTCTTCACTTTCTGCCATAAGGGTGGTGTCATCTGCATATCTGAGGTTATTGATATTTTTCCCAGCAATCTTGATTCTAGCTTGTGCTTCTTCCAGCCCAGCATTTCTCATGATGTACTCTGCATAGAAGTTAAATAAGCAGGGTGACAATATACAGCCTTGACATACTCTTTTTCCTATTTGGAACCAGTCTGTTTTTCCATGTCCAGTTCTAACTGTTGCTTCCTGACCTGCATATAGGGTTCTCAAGATGAACTATGGATGGAGGTTCATGACATTGTACAGGAGACAGGGATCAAGACCATCCCCATGGAAAAGAAATACAAAAAAGCAAAATGGCTGTCTGGGGAGGCCTTACAAATAGCTGTGAAAAGAAGAGAAGTGAAAAGCAAAGGAGAAAAGGAAAGATATAAGCATCTGCATGCAGAGTTCCAAAGAATAGCAAGGAGAGATAAGAAAGCCTTCCTCAGCGATCAATGCAAAGAAATAGAGGAAAACAACAGAATGGGAAAGACTAGAGATCTCTTCAAGAAAATTAGAGATACCAAGGGAATATTTCATTCAAACATGGGCTTGATAAAGGACAGAAATGGTATGGACCTAACAGAAGCAGAAGATATTAAGAAGAGGTGGCAAGAATACACAGAAGAACTGTACAAAAAAAGATCTTCATGACCCAGATAATCACGATGGTGTGATCACTGACCTAGAGCCAGACATCCTGGAATGTGAAGTCAAGTGGGCCTTAGAAAGCATCACTATGAACACAGCTAGTGGAGGTGATGGAATTCCAGTTGAACTATTTCAAATCCTGGAAGATGATGTGTGAAAGTGTTGGACTCAATATGCCAGCAAATCTGGAAAACTCATCAGTGGCCACAGGACTGGAAAAAGTCAGTTTTCATTCCAATCCCAAAGAAAGGCAATGCCAAAGAATGCTCAAACTACCACACAATTGCACTCATATCACATGCTAGTAAAGTAATGCTTAAAATTCTCCAAGCCAGGTTTCAGCAATACGTGAACCATGAACTTCCAGATGTTCAAGCTGGTTTTAGAAAAAGTAGAGGAACCAGAGATCAAATTGCCAACATCCACTGGATCATGGAAAAAGGAAGAGAGTTCCAGAAAAAACATCTATTTCTGCTTTATTGACTACGCCAAAGCCTTTGACTGTGTGGATCACAATAAACTGTAGAAAATTCTGAAAGGGATGGGAATACCAGACCACCTGACCTTCCTCTTGAGAAATCTATTACCAACCTGAATTTTTAAATTAGTCTTCAACATAACTTGTTCTTTCTACCAGGAGGCCTAGGCATTTTTTTTTTATCCTTGGACTTTAGGAGTTTATTAAAACTTGCCTCAATAAACCTCACTGTCCATTCAGGTCTTTCTTCAGTTGAGGAAATTTTTCTTCTGTTATTTCTTTAATTATTGCCTTTCTGCACAATCTTCTTGTTTTCCCTTCTGAAACTTATTATTTGCATGTTATGTCTCCTGTGACTCTTTTTAAAGAGTCATCTTTTTCTCATCTTTTTCTCTTGAATTCTATCTCTTTGTAGTTTGATCAAGTAGTCTCAGAAAATTTCCTCCACTTGATTTTCCCAACATCTAATTTAAATCTCTGTAAGGACTAGCTCTCCTTCAATTTATCTGCTGATATTTTACTTAAAATATTATGTCACTTAGTTGCCAGAATCACTTCTCTGCAACACAAACCTTCTTATCTTCTTTAAATTTTATTTTTCAAGTTGCATACAGATCACACACCAGCTCTTGGAAGGGCAGGGGTTGCCTCTCCTGCTGGCTTCTTCTTTCTCTCTCTGGGCAGTGGGAACGTTCTAGTGTGTGGTTTTTTTCTTTGTCTGCTCATTTGGGACCAGCCACTGGACTATCCTAAGTCACACAGTGGACTCTGCTCCCATGGGAGTAGATGTAGCCAGCAGATTTTCTGACTCCCATGTAATTACATGAGGAAACTTAGCTGTTCCTTAGTCTCTTGAAACATTTCAATCATGGGAGTTGGGTGGACTCAGCTCATTGGTTCAGTTTTTCCTCTGTGATCATAAATAATAGACCAACATGACCCAGCCTCCCAGGATCCAGATCTGGTTCAAACTCACCACATCGCTTATCTGTATTGCACCCAGGCTCGTTTATGTCCAAAGCATGGAAACTCCTGCAAAAACGCTCTCATTCACATCCTCCATGCTCTAACTGCCTTGTAGCCCCAACAGCCATTTGGCTACAAGGAGAAAGAATTAAATTTGAATTTGGGAATGACAATGACCAGAATGTTTTAGCAATCACATTTTCAAAATCCTTTTCTGTCTTTAGGATTTATTCCTTAACTAAGAGGTGATGCCAATTTGTGTCTAACACATGGTGTTAGACAACATCCCAATCCCCAAGCATCTATTTACATCCTCTTATTTACATGCAAGCAGAGCATTTTTGAATGTTGCCTATAATTAGGATATTTCTGATACAAACCATATTGCAAGGACAGATGATAGCGGTTGTTGATGTACGGGAAGATCAGTAAAAAAATATTTCAATTTTCCTGGTCTCAGTTTTGAAGCAAGCAGAAAGTATAACAAAGGAATAAGACAGACGAAGATGCCAGTAGCACCTTAATTAGCTATTTAAGAACATAGCTTAAGCACTGTGGTAGTTAATTTCTTAAAAAGGCACCCCTCCCACCCACCTTTGATCACCTCCCAGTATTAACTGGTACAGCCATCCCTTGCCTATTAAAGCCTGGGTGGCTCTGGGATTCAACTGTAAACAACAGATTACATCCGAAGTAGATCAGAAGAGGCCTTCCACTTTCCACTTTGGTCTCTTGGAATGCCCACTCTGGGAAAAGTCAGCCATAATATCTCAGAGAAATTCACTACTCTGAGACCACCACAACGTGAGGCAGCCCAAGCTAACCTCCTTGTGGAGGGGTAGATTTGCCTAGGTAGCTCTAGTTGTTTCAACCATCGCAGCCCAGGCAAAGATAAGTCAGTGAAAACCTTGAACATTCTAGCCCTGCTGGAGAAACACTGAGGAACCCAGATGATGGCCAGAATCAAAGTCCAAAACAGATGGCTCCAGTCAAACCAGATGAGCCAAATCCAGCTATTTCAGCCAACCTTAGGCTCTAGTCATCACAGAGTAGATACAGGCCATCCTTGCTGCATCCTGTCCAAATTTCCAACCCCAAAACTTATGAACTTAATAAAAATGCTGTTTTACATTGCTAAGATTTTTTTTAATTGGAGCTTAGTTGGTTTACAGTGTTGTGTTAGTTTATGCTGCACAGCAAAGTGAATTAGCTATTTGTATACATATATGTCCTCTTCATCACCACAGAGCATTGAGTAGGGTTTCTCTGTGCTATTAATATAGAGTAGGTTCTCATTAGTTACCTATTTTATACATAGTATCTATAATATATATGTATAAATTCCAATTTCCCAATTCATCCCCCTCTCCCTTTTCCCCCTTGGTGTCCATACACTTGTTCTCTATATCAGTGTCTCTATTTCTGCTTTGCAAATAGATTCATCTGTACCAGTTTTCTAGATTCCATATGTATGTGTTACTATATGATGTTTTGTTTCTCTTTCTGACTTACTTCACTCTTTATGACAGTCTCTAGGTCCACCCATGTCTCAGCAAATGGCACAATTTTGTTGCTTTTTATGGTTGAGTAATATTCCATTGATATATGTGCCACGTCTTCTTTATCCATTCCTCTGTTGATATGCCATTAAGTTTTTGGATGCTTTGCCACACAGCAATAACTGGGAACGGTGTGCAGTAACAATGGGCTTGCTGTTACCCACTCTGTCATGCACAGCACTGGATAATCATTAGCCTGTCCAAGCAGGGGTGCCTCCAATGAATAGACTAGGATATATGCTTTCTGAAGGCAGACTGCCTTCCATGACAATGAGAAAGGAAGGAGCTGAGATACACATATCCTCTTTCCCTCCAAATTCATCAATCAGATAACTCACTCCACTACTGGGGGAGAAATAAAGGAAATGATGAGGAAGCCTAAGACATCAGGAATTATTAGCAGAACATTTCTTCAGAGAGGAAATAATTCCCCGTCCCAGATACCCAAAGGGAAAGGATTCTGGACCAGAAAGATGTATTCAGCGAATATAGGAGGCGTGGTTGTGAGTAAGGTCGTGCTTTCTACAAGACCTATACTTGGATATATGCACTTCAAGAAACAGAGCTCACTGTAAGTTGAAAAACCTACCTATAGAAATTTGAAATTATATTATTTTGGTAGAGCAGCCATAACGAAAACCACAGACAGGATGGAGTACCAACAGAAACTTCTTTTCTTGCAGTCCTAGAGGCTTGGAGAAAGGTCTGATTTTCCCTGAGATCTCTCTCTCTGGCTTGCAGATGGCTGCCTTCTACCTTCCTGTCCTCAAGTCCCTTTGTCTGTCCTAATCTCCTCTTCCTATAAGGACACTAGTTCTTGGATTAGGCCTCATTTTAACTTAATTACCTCAGTAAAGACTCTGTCTCTAATACAAACCGAAGATGGGCTTACTTTACCATCAATCTTGTTTGTACACTTGGATTAAATCTCTCATGTAAAGTGACTGTTTTTCTGTCTGGTTCTTAAGTCTTGCTTTCATGATAACATTACACTTGAGAGCAAATGATACTAAACAGTGAGGGTTGATACTGAGAAGGGCCCAGTGGGGCTCCTGGGCACAAAGCCTTTCTGTATTCCGCATTTCTTTGATTACAGGAAATAGCCATCATTCAGCCTCCATAACCTTCCCTGAGTTCCAATGGGCAGATTCAAGCAGTTGCTAACTAGAGAAGGGAGGGGATATGAGATCAGGGAGAACAGTCAAGAGTAGCCTTGCGGCAAGGCCCTTGTTCCCCACCAATGTAAACACACAACAATATCTTTGACCTATTTTGCAGATACTGAAACCCCCTCCAGATGGGAGATGTTAATGATTTAAAATGGTATGTTGCCACAAGCAGGGAGACCCCAGAGCAGTTGGACCTGAAGGCTGACGATGCTGGCTCCTACTTACTCACCACCAACCCATCAGAAGAATGTCCACAAGCTGGTTATCCCCTTTGAACCATTACTATAAAAACTTCTCACTATCCTCTCCAAGTTGGGACACACAGTTTCTTTGAGGCAGGGGTCCACTGTGTCCCTCTTTGCCTAGCAAAGTAATAAAAGTTCCCTGGTGGCTCAGATGGTAAAGCATCTGCCTGCAATGTGGGAGACCCAGGTTCAATCCCTGGGTTGGGACGATCACCTGGAGAAGGAAATGGCAACCCACTCCTGTACCCTTGCCTGGAAAATCCCATGGACAGAGGAGCCTGGTAGACTACAGTCCATGGGGTCGCAAAGAGTCAGACACGACTGAGCGACTTCACTTTCTTCCCTACTTCACCCAAAACTCCACCTTTGAGATTTGGTTCGGCACCAGTGTACAGAGAAGCTGAGCTTTCATCATCACAAGTGAGCAATAAAATTGAGTATTTTGCTGAGGAAATATCTAAGGAAAATGTGGAAGGAGCAGACTGTTTGCTCTTGACTGCTCACAGTAAAATGGGGGAAGAGAGAGGTGGTTTAAAGGTGGAATTGTTCATCAGGAAGAAACAGAAACTTAAAGGTACAGAACATTCTTAGCCTATCCATATTGTAAAACTGAGAAGGTCTATTGAGAAACAACTTTCACGATGTGGCCAAACCACCATCTGATAAGGCAATTTAGTCAGACTTCTAAACAGAAGCCAGGAGCTATGTTTCAATGGAAGAATGACCCCCTGCTTCTCCCCAAGGTGATCCAAAACTCATGAAAACAATTTCAAAAGAAGGGCCACCAGTGCCTGCGGGACCTCCATGCTCTTTGGCCTGTGTTAAATAAAATTAATATTTTATGACACGATAATAAAAATTTAAACATAAAGAATTTTCTCTGTCCTTTTGTCTCCTCTCTCCCCTCTACCATGCATTGCATATCTGCACTATGCATCAGCCAAACTTCCCCATCAGCAGAAGTACCTGCTCGACCATAAACCATAATCATTCTTCTAGCATCAACAAGACAATTCCTTAAAGGATAACATTCTTTCTTGATCTTGTAAGGGGCCATAAGGATGGCTAGAACTGGATTGTGGAAACTGTCAATACCACATAATTTAACATGCAGCCCTCTGTCTCAAAATTTATACAACTTGTATATAATTTATATATATTATACAAATAAAATGTATATCAACGTATGTAACTGCTCTGGCTTCTAATGGGCAAAACAGTTCTCAGTTTCTGGGTCTTCTCTACTGGCACAGAGTGCAATTACCGGGGAGGCAGGGGACGTGGCTACCTTAACCTAGATTTGCAAGGAAAAGAGTGTCAGAGCCACAAGTGTGCCATCCAGGCACAAAAACACTGTAGGAGTGGGGCTACCACAGAGAGCACCCCACTAGAGTGGTGCCCACTAGAACCTGACTCCGGGACAGTAGAACTACCAGCAGGCAATTCCAGTCCAGGAAAGCCACAGGCACAGGACTGAAACCAGGGGGAAGGGGGCAGAGATAAACAACCATTAAAAGAATGATACAGCTTTGATGATAGGACATAACTGGTTAGAACCCATTAGGCCCAAGATGGCGGAAAATTCAACTTCCAGTGAACCCTGAGTCTCAGTATACACTCATTGTAATACATCAGCGTATGTTAAACGACACAGCCACAGGTGCCATGACAGTTCCAAGGCCAACCATAAAAGGCCAAAAAAGTGGGCAGTGGCCCAATTCCTGAAAATCCCTGCCCCTTCCCCAAAATAGTTGGAATAAAACCCCCACTCATTAGCCTATGAAATCACCTAGCTCATAAATACCAACCACTGCATATTTTGGGGCCTCTCACCTTCTGAGATGGTCCACCCTCTATCTGTGGCGCGTGCTTCTCCTAGGACCTCTCTTGCCTTTTCAGGATGAACTGCATTCTGTTTTGGAATATGTATCTCTCTTAATAAATCCACTTCTTACTTATCACTTTGTCTCTCACTGCATTCTTTCTGCACCAAGGCAAAAAGAACCTGAACTAGGTCCTAAGACGAGGTGTGTGACTTAAAAGGTAGCAGTTCAAGGCCCAATGTGTGTTGTGCAGTTTCAGGACTACATCCAACCTGTGAGAGCTATGGTGGGGTTCATGTCAGCAAAGTCAGGGGTATGGGGCCTCCCAAAGCTGGGAGGGCAGGGCAACCTGGAGGCTTAAGGGCTGAAGCCCTGCAGAGCAAAGCTGGGGACCCACATCTCAGTCTAGAAGGTGGAACCTCTGCCGCAGCACAGTTGGTGAGCAGGACAAAAAAATCAAAGAAGATTCTTACATCTTAAGGTTTCCGACTTGCTCAGGATCTGTAACTCCTCTCTTCTTGCCTTTTGGAATGTGGTTATCTGTCCTGTGCCTGTCCCACCATTATACTTTGGAAGTACAAAACTTGATTTCACAGGCTCACAGCTGAAGGGGAACTGCCTCAGGATGAATCCACCTGGAGTCTGACCCATACCTGATTTTGATATTTACATGAGACCGAAATTTAGACTTGATGCTGGAAGGAGTTAAGACTTCTGAAGCTACTGAATGTATTTTGCACGTGAGGATATACACTTGGGGGAGACAGGGATGGGATGCAATTAGCTGAATGTTTGCCTCCCCAAAATTCATATGTTGAAATCCTAATCTCCAAGGTGATTGCATTAGAAAGTGGGCCCAGTGATTAGGTCATGAGGGCAGAGCTCTCATGAATGGCCCTTATAAAAAGACTCCAGAGGGTGGGAGGAATGGAGAGAGTAGCATAGAACTATATACACTACCATATGTAAAATAGATAGCCAATGGGAATTTGCTGTGTGACGCAGGGGCTCTGTAACAACCTACAGGGGTGGAATGGGGTGAGAGGTGGGAGGGAGGCTCAAGAGGGAGGGGACATATGTATATACCCATAGTTGATTCATGTAGATGTATGGCAGAAAACAACACAGTATTGTAAGGCAATTATTCTTCGATTAAAAATTAATTAATTAAAAAATGAGAGACTCCAGAGAGATCCCTCAGTCCTTCTGCCATGTGAGGTTATATTTTAAAAAAAAAAAAGGCTGTCTAGGAAGCAGGCCTTCACCAGACACCAGATCCGCCAGTACCTCGATTTTGGATGTCTCAGCCTCCAGAATTGTGAGAAATAAATTCCATTGTTTATAAGCCACCCAGTTTATGGCATACCTGTTATGGTAGGCAAAACTGACAGTCCCAGTTTCAAGATTTAAGAAATGTATTTAATAGATTTTATTTTTTAGAGCAGTTTTAGTTTTATAGCAAAACTGAGCAGAAAGTACAAAGTTCTCATTTACTCACACCCAATATGTTGTATCCTTTAATCTGTCTTTTGTTCTTTTATTATTAAAAAAAACTACTGATACTTGCAAAAACTATCATTTAGATAGTTGGTTGTCAGTGGGGGCTGGGATTCCAGAAGGTAGAAATGATGATACTGGAGAAAGATGGGATGAGTTAGTATTTGGCCTCAACTGTACCCTCACTCTGGAGTTGCCTAGCCTGGTATTTCGGAGAAGGCAATGGCACCCCACTCCAGTACTCTTGCCTGGAAAATCCCATGGGTGGAGGAGCCTGGTAGACTGCAGTCCATGAGGTCGCTAAGAGTCAGACACGACTGAGAGACTTCACTTTCACTTTTCACTTTCATGCTTTGGAGAAGGAAATGGCAACCTGCTCCAGTATTCTTGCCTGGAGAATCCCAGGGATGGGGGAGCCTGGTGGGCTGCCGTCTATGGGGTCGCACAGAGTTGGACACGACTGAAGCGACTTAGCAGCAGCAGCCTGGTATTTGGGTCCAGTGCCAGAGATTCATTGGTCTGGAATGCTGAGTTAGAAAGAATCCAGATGATTCTTTTTTTTTTTTTTTTAATTGACCAAAGTTGAGGTCCTGTCGCGTGAGCGTGGTCATCCTTCCAGACACCGGCTCCGGCCTCGATTCCGGCTAGGGGCCCGGCCCCCAGCGAGGGAGACCACCGATCGGGTTAATCCCGCGCGCCTCCCGCTCAACCCGCGGCCAGGGCGCCGCTCCGTCCCAGATGATTCTAAGTGTGTCAAGATTTATAACCAAGAAGACAAAGCCGTGTTCAATCAAAGTGGGGACAATTAGACAGTTAAAAAGTGTTTCTTTCATCCAGACTGAGGTTTTTCCTTTCGATTAGAGCTCAACAAGGTTAGTATGTGTGAAAACGGAAATGGAGGCACCAGTCAGTCCTCACGCCTGGGGCTATGGGATATCAGATCAAATTGCTCCTTTTGCCCTGGACTTAGTCACAGCATCATAACCGTAAGCTATCTTTTTATCTCTCAGAAATAGCCAGTTCACTTTTACTTTCAACCCTCAAAGCTAATTTCTTCAAATAGAGTTTTGATTTTCCATTTCATCCTAAAAATGCTTTACCTGAACCAAGGGATGGCTGAGGTTTCAGCAATTCTCTTTGCAGCCTTGCAGTTGTGAATAAGCTAGTTATTGCCTGACTATCTCACTGACGTCTGCCTCTTTTCAGTTTTCCATTTAGAAACGGAGGCAGGTGTTGAAGAAATTGGAATGAGGACAGTCCAGACACCCTTTCCTTGAAATCTCCACTTGTGTCTACAATCCTCTGGATTTCTAAAGCCTGGCATGAATAATCCCCAGAGGCACCATTGAAAATGGAATCTTGTTTTATTATTCTGAGAACTTTCATCCCTTTCCCCTCCTTCCAATCCAGGTCTTCCTGGTTTGGTTATACCCATGTTGCTGGGGGCAGTATAGGAGTCACGGATCTGAGCTCCATCATCCTCAGGTTTCTCTGAAATCGGCTGGGAAGAAAGCGTAGCTCCCCTGGTAAAGAATCTGCCTGCACTACAGGACACCTGGGTTGGATCCCTGGTTAGGAAGATTCCCTGGAGAAGGGAAAGGCTACCCACTGCAGTATTCTGGCCTGGAGAATCCCATGGACTCTATAGTCCATAGGGTCACAAAGAGTCGGACACAACTGAGCAACTTTCACTTCGCAGGATGTGCACAGGACCCTTCCCTTGTGTTTTTGTCAGCAGAAATAGTCCACTCCCCATTGCAGAGTCTGTCTGGAAAGGCGGATGAGATGAGGGGCTCTGGGCTTTCCATTTTCCAGTCCCATGTCACGTGTTTCAAGTCCAAGTTCAGATGTGCTGTATCTGACACCTGCCAAGTCAGGAACTAGCACTGGGGAAGAAAGACAAGATCAGAGGTGCCCTTCCTAACAGCTGTCTTTCACCAACCCTAGTGAGCGTTGCCTTCAAGGATTCAGAGCCTCCTTCACAGTGTCTGGAGGCGCACCTCATCCAGCACACTGCAAAGAATGGAGCAAGGGGCCAGGACTTCTCAAAACTTCAAAACCCCCATAGTTTTCTGGTTTTGAGAAGCTTTTTCCATCTCTCCCTGGGTCTTTTCTTTTTTTAAAATTGAAGTATAGTTGATGTATAATATTATATAAGTTAAAGGTGCACAATATTCACAATTTTTTGAAGGCCATACTCCACTTATGGTCATTATAAAATATTGGATACATTCCCTAAGTTCTATAATATACCCTTGTAGCTTGTACCTCTTAATCCCTACCCCTATATTGCCCCTTCCCCTTTCACTCTCCCTACTGGTAACCACTGGTTTGTTCTCAATATCTGTGAATCTGTCATTTTTTTGTTATATCTGCTAGTCTGTTGTGCTTTTTAGACTCCACATATAAGTGATATTATCCAGTATTTGTCTTTCTCTCTCTGACTTATGTCACTGAGCATACACCCTTCAAGTTCAGCCTCCCTCCTCCCTCCTTCAATGAACCTCGCATTCCTAATAAAAGAATATAAGAGTGAGAAGCGGAGTTAATTGCTTCTAGAGGTCTGGAAAACTCTGTTTCTTGGGCCAAGGCCAAAGCCTCTGTTAGAATCGGAAAGTCGGTCTGCATTCTTAGGCTAGGAAAGGGGAAAAGTACCTTTTGTTCACTTCAAGAAAACAAATAACCTATCACATCATCCTGCCTTAAAAACTAACATTAGGGGAAAACAAATATTGTATATATTAACACATACATGTGGAATCTAGAAAAATAGTACAGATGATCTTATTGACAAAGAAGTAGAGACACAGACAGAGAGAACGAACACATGGATACCGAGTGGGGGAAGGAGGGGATAGGATGAATCTGGGGACTGGGTTTGACATATATACACTACTATGCATCAAAGAGATAACTAATGAGAACCTGCTTTATAGCACAGGGAACGTCACTCAATGGTCTGTGGTGATCTAAATGGGAAGGAAATCTAAAAAAGAGGGGATATATGTATATGTATGTCTGATTCACTTTGCTTTATAGCAGAAACTAATACAACACTGTAAAGCAATAAAAAATATTTAAATTAAAAATCAAATTAAATATTAAATTAAATTAAATTTAAAAATTAATTTTCAAAAACCTCACATTAACCTTTACTTCATGCCACAGACCTATCTTGCCCAGTCCAATCTAACCAACTCATCTAGAAGGCAATTACTTTTTTGCACTCTCAAAGCCCTTATATTTTGAGTTGTTCAATTAGTTACTTTTACATTATCTAGTCGCATGTTTGAGTCTCATTTTCCTCACTGGGATATTAAGTCCCTTAAATATCAAGAGAATAGTATTTGCTTCATTCTGCCTGCTGTGTAGAAGGTCAGCAATGTTGATTTCTCCTTCTATCAGGGGAAATAAAGGCCTCCTGAAATAAAGACCAGACCCTAACCCATTCCTCAGCTAGCTGTACTTCTTTTGGATTATTGTATCATCCAAAGATAAAAAATACTCTCCATCTATCTCTCACTTGTTCCTCCTTTCCTCCAAAATAATGAGATGGACTCTCTTTTTGCCTTGATGAATAAGAATTTAGGCCTAAATATAATTCAATTAAAGAAAATGAACAACTCTCATATCCAAATGTTTCAGTCAATCATATCTGTAAAAATGCATGTGAACAAATATGCTTTCCCATAACTTATCATGTGAATTGGATGAATCCCATAGTCTTTAGATGACCCAGACTATTACATGTTCAAACTTGTCTGTAAATTTGCTAAACCAAATTGTGTCTCTTCAGGCAGGAATCCTTTCCTTGTTAGGATTCCATAAATAGCACCTCTTCCTCTCTATTTCTCTACCTCATCTATGAATAGAATCAAATGTTGAGTGTGCTGTGGAGTGGAAGGTTATGAAACTTCCCGTCTCTTTTCAAATATTGGATTGTGGGTAAAGTTATGGTTTTAGGTGATGGGTCAATAAAATTCTGTCTCAATACCAGCTATAAGATCTGGGGTCAATTCCAGCTATAAGACCTGGGGTTGCTGTTATTCCCCCCAAAGCATCTATTACAATACAGCAATTGTTACACTGACTAAAACTGTTGCAAAAAGAACATTATCATGTGTTCATTTGAATCATACAGCCAATTTTCAAAGAAAATTCACATGGCCTAACCAAGCTTTGACTCATATCTTCAATTGCCTTACCCCCCATCCTCTACTTGAACATCCCACATAAAATAACATGAAATTACTTCACTTTTGCTAAATTTTGTATTGAGATGTTACCATTCCACCTGGAACCGATCAAATATTTTAAAATTAGGGGGATAGAGAAGACCTGATGCTTAGTAGTAAAACTATCTCTATAAATGAAATAATTTGTTTTGGGGCATGTTCCACTTTACTGCACCCACTCCACACCTTATTACTGCAACTACATCCACATTGCTTCAGCAAATTGGGTGCCATCAAGTGATTTATCAGTCAATTTAGAAAAGTGGCAAGGCTCTAAGTCGGCTAACAGGGCAGTTCTTCACCCTCTCCCATCTGACTGGCTGGAGCAGGACAAGAAAAAAAAGCAACTTAGATGAGTGTCTCAGAAATACTGATACTGATGCTATAGATTCTTTGAATTTCATGTAGACTGACCCTTTTCCCCAATAGAGTAGACCCCTGTCTTGGTTGCTCCACTGCTAGGGTTGTCTAGTCCCCATAGCTCCCATGCTTTGTGCTTTGCTGATAGTGTGCAGTCAATTTAGTTATCAATTTTCAGCTCCCTCATCTGGATTTCTTCCCTGGCATGTGCAGGCCACAGGAACAGAGGACAACTTCTGCCCTTTTCCTGCCTGGAGGTGGCATGCCACTCTGTCACTACTCCTGCTGCTCACTCCTGTCTCAGCCTCAGCAAATAAACCGACTGCAGCTCAGCAAACTCCAGTAGGAAAAACAGAGAGAGAGGGAGAGAGAATGGTCTCCTACTCTTCCAAACTTCTTGGAAAGACCTGCCAGCAAACCCCTTTTAATTCCCACTGGGGCGGGGAAAAAAAAAGAAAAGGGAAAGCAAAAGAAATCTCTGCCCCTCTGGGCTAAAGTCACATTAGGAATGATATCCTTTTGATTTTACCTTCTTAGGGTCTGCATTTTTATTCTTGACGGTGAGCATCTGCTAAAGCAATGATTACCTTTATGGAAAAGGGTAACAGGCAACACAGAGAAAGTTTTAACAGGTCACATGGGAAAGGCATAGGGATGCTTTCCATTAATAGTTCAGATATTATCAGCCTCTTAATTAACATTCATCAGATCTTTCTCTTTGTTGACTTTATTTTTATATTTATTTGGCTGCACTGGGTCTTAGTTGCAGCATGTGGGATCTGGTTCCCTAACCAGAGATCAAACCTGGCCCCCTTGCACTGGGAGCACAGAGTCAGCCCTGGAACCAACAGGGAAGTCCCTTGACTTTATTTTTATACTATAATATTTCGAGTTTTAAGATAACCTGTGAGAGATAGAGGGCCATGTAGAAAAATCAGATGTTAGGGGTCAGGCAGACCAAACGGTCCTTAACTAGTTGTATAAATAAAAGCAGGTTAGTCTGTTTCATAGATGATCTGTTCCCTGTTTTACTGGATAATAATAAAAAAAAAATGTACCTCCTTAGGTTATAAAAATTCAATTAAGTTATTTCAAGCACTAAACCTGTAAGCACTTAATAGTTTTAATATTTTTATATTTTAAGCATTCATTTCAAATACTGATTAATAATTTTAAAAGACTATTCAGTTGATCATTTAAAAACTTTCACTCTAAATTATCAGTTCTAACTATAGGTTTCAGTTCAGTTCAGTTCAGTTGTCACTCAGTCATCTCCAACTCTTTGCGACCTCATGGACTACAGCACACCTGGCTTCCCTGTCCATCATCAACTCCCGGAGCTTACTCAAACTCAAGTCATTGCGTCTGTGATGCCATTCAACCATCTCATCCTCTCTCAGCCTCTTATCGTCCTGCCTTCAATCTTTCCCAGCATCAGGATCTTTTCAAACGAGTCCGCTCTTCGTGTCAGGTGGCCAAAGTATTGGAGTTTCAGCTTCAGCATCAGTCCTTCCAATGAATATTCAGGATCGATTTCCTTTAGGATGGACTGGTTGGATCTCCTTGCTGTCCAAGGGACTCTCAAGAGTCTTCTCCAACACCACGGTTCAAAAGCATCAATTCTTTGGCCCTCAGCTTTCTTTCTAGTCCAACTCTCACATCCATACATGACCACTGGAAAAACCATAGCCTTGACTAGATGGACCGGTGCTGGCAAAGTAATGTCTCTGTTTTTTAATATGCTGTCTAGGTTGGTCATAGTTTTTCTTCCAAGGAGCAAGCATCTTTTAATTTCATGGCTGCAGTCACCATCTGCAGTGATTTTGGGGCCCCCCAAAATAGTCTCTCACTGTTTCCATTGTTCCCCCATCTATTTGCCATGAAGTGATGGGACAGGATGCCATGATTTTAGTTTTCTGAATGTTGAGTTTTAAGCCAACTTTTTCACTCTCCTCTTTCACTTTCATCAAGAGGCTTTTTAGTTCTTCTTTGCTTTCTGCCATAAGGGTGGTATCATTTGCATATCTGAGGTTATTGGTATTTCTCCCAGCAATCTTGATTCCAGCTTGTGCTTCATTCAGCCCAGCATTTCTCAAGATGTACTATGCATAGAGGTTAAATAAGCAGGGTGACAATATACAGCCTTGATGTACTCCTTTCCCAGTTTGGAAACAGTCTGTTGTTCCATGTCCAGTTTAACTGTTGCTTCTTGACCTGCTTACAGATTTCTCAGGAGGCAGGTCAGGTGGTCTGGTATTCCCACCTCTTTAAGAATTTTCCATGGTTTGTTGTGATCCACACAGTCAAAGGCTTTGGCATAGTCATAAAGCAGAAGTAGATGTTTTTCTGGAACTCTCTTGCTTTTTCGATGATCCAGCGGATGTTGGCAATTTTATCTCTGGCTCCTCTGCCTTTTCTAAAATGGGTTTGAACATCTGGAAGTTCACGGTTCACATACTATTGAAGCTGGCTTGGAGAATTTTGAGCATTACTTTGCTAGCCTGTGAAATAAGTGCAATTGTGTGGTAGTTTGAGCATTCTTTGGCATTGCCTTTCTTTGGGATTGGAATGAAAACTGACCTTTTCCAGCCCTGTGGCCACTGGCGAGTTTTCTAGATTTTCTGGCATATTGAGTGCAGCACTTTCACAGCATCATCTTTTAGGATTTGAAATAGCTCAACTGGAATTCCATCACCTCCACTAGCTTTGTCGTAGTGATGCTTCCTAAGGCCCACTTGACTTCGCACTCCAGGATGTCTGGCTCTAGTCCAGTAATCACACCATTGTGGTGATCTGGGTCATGAAGATCTTTTTTGTACAGTTCTTCTGTGTATTCTTGCCACCTCTTCTTAATATCTTCTGCTTTTGTTAGGTTCATACCATTTCTGTCCTTTATTGAGCCCACCTTTGCATGAAATGTTCCCTTGGTATCTCTAATTTTCTTGAAGAGATCTCTAGTCTTTCCCATTCTATTGTTTCCCTCTATTTCTTTGCACTGATCTCTGAGGAAGACTTTCTTATCTCTCCTTGCTATTCTTTTGAACTCTGCATTCAAATGGGTATCTCTTTCCTTTTCTCCTTTGCCTTTTGCATCTTTTCTTTTCTCAGCTCTTTGTAAGGCCTCGTCAGACAACCACTTTGGCTTTTTGCATTTCTTTTTCTTGGGGATGGTCTTGATCACTGCCGCCTGTATAATGTCACGAACCTCCATCCAAAGTTCTTCAGACACTGTCTAAATAAAGCCAGAGTTTTTATCAATCTATAGGTTTATTGAACACTAAAATGTCATTGTCCATGTGCCAGCAAAGCTGTGGGAAAACTGTCAGTCTCATACAAAGCTCACTGAAGGGCATTTGTCAGAAAGAAGTAAAATCCTTAAATTATGTACTTTAACCTAATAGCTGCACTTCTAAAAATGCATCCCATGAAAATAATTGGATGCGTGCAAAGATGTATGTACAAATACTTTTTATCATAGCACTTAACATCTAATTATCAGGACAAACAGAGAATTGATTCAATGATTGAATATACATACAGAGAATACGGGACTTCCCTAGTGGCTCAGCTGTAAAGAATCTGACTGCAATGCAGAAGATGTGGGTTTGATCTCTGAGTTGGGAAATCCATTACTTTAATATATTTACTGAAAGGATGGTGTTTTCTCCATGCTTGCAGATCAACTGCTGCTTCAGTTGTCTACATACCATTCAGTCAGGCGAGCAGCAGGATTCTGAGTTATAAGGTAGGACCAGAGATCTCATGGTTATGTGTCCATAGTCACACCTACTTTCCCATACAGCTGGTCCCTTGGTCTGAGCAATCTCAGTCACTGCTTGGAAGCCCCCCAGAGTGCTGGGAGTGAGGACAACCACATGCTCAGGGCATCGGTCATTAGCAGCCAGCACTCACAGCAGCTGGAGGATAGATGCAATGATCCATTAAAAGAGCTCTGGGCAGGAAACCAAAGTGTTTACTATAGCATGTATGACTTCTATAACCAGAAAAATAGCAATAAAGCTAAAGAAAGCTTTTATAGTCAGCTATGTGTTTTAAAATGCTGCACTGAGCTACAATTTAAATCCAAGTACTACCTGAATTTACATTCTCATCTTTCACAGGAGGGAATCAATGCATGTGTGCCAAGTCACTCCAGGCATGTCTTTAAGACCCTATGGACCGTAGCCTCCAGGCTCCTCTGACCATGGAATCTTCTAGGCAAAAATACTGGAACAGGTTGTCTTTTCCTCCTCCAGGGGATCTTCCTGATCCAGGGATCAAACCTGCATCTCTTATGTCTCCTGCATTGGCAGGTGGGTTCTTTACCATTAGTGCTACCTGAGAAGCCCAAGGGCATCAACAGGTAGCATCTAAATTTGATAAGTCAAGAAGTAGAATTATAACATATTATTTTAAAAAATTGAAATTACATCTTAAAAATAAACACTCAGATTAATAGCAGAAAATGCAATTTCACACAGTTTAAGAGAATTAAGAAGACAGACATCATAAAAGTTGACAGTATTTTTCTTTGTGGAAGTTTAACAACATAGAGCTTTCAAGAAGAACATTACAGATACAGAAAAACATCAGTTTAGTGTTTAAAGACCATACTTCAATCAGCAAGATAAACATTTTCTGTACCTCATCTGTGTCTCTTATTGAGATTGCCTCTAAAAGAAATATGAAACACCTGTTTGAAATAAGAATGAATTAACAGTATGTCAGTGGCTGTTCAACAACTGGTTAAGGAACCAAATGCCTATGTCTTCATCTGGCAAAGCCACCACTGACCAAATTAAAGTTAAATTATCTTGCCTTCCTCATTTCCTCAAAGAAGACTTTAATCTATTGGGAATGCCAGAGGAATACTATTCTGTGCTAGAAGGGAGAGAAATTCATACTTATTCCCTCCAGTTCTGTTTTGTTTTTCCTGCTAACCCTTTATCACATTACTGAAGAAAATTAAGAGTAAATTTTAAAAGGCCTTGATTACAGATGAAGATGATTAAGTTGGCATTGTACATTTTAAAAGCTGCAATGAATCATGAATCACAGAGCCCCTTTCTCATCCTGATCGGTTCATATATTCATCTGACCAGTGTTAACTGATTATCTCTTATGTGGCCAGGACCGAAATGCACAATACAGCAAATCTCCGGATGGAACAGATCTGGCTCCTGTATTACTAGAGTTAAGGGGTCTGAGGCAGGAGTTGGCTTGGTTGGTTTATGGCTGCACCCCCAATGGAAGCATGTTGGAATATTTCTAATTTGTTGGTGTCCCTTGCTCATCTGTATAAATCAGTACTGAGGATGCATCCCCAGATGATACTGATAACATGAAAAGATTTCTGTTTCCAACTCCCGTGGTCTTAATAGGGTGGTTAAATTCCTGAGAGTTTAAGTGGAAAGAAACCCAGGACTAAATGTGTTTGTTTCTGTGCATCAGATAAAACAGCTGTTTCTCCCAGCCTTAACAGACTGGTTCTGCGTAGATGAACCTCTTCAATCAGACCAGCCAAGCTCCTGATTGTCTCTCAAACCTCTATGAATGCCTAAGCTGTCTTTGTTTTTTTTAGTGACTCCCAGTAGTTGACAGTGTGACAAGGGCTCTTTAGCACCCCAAAGGGGAAGATCCCATTCAGCCCTAGATGCAGGCTGGAGGGAAGCCAGACTCTCAAGCAGTAGCTGGGAAAGCATGGATGGGGTCATGCCCCTTCCAGAGAGAAAACGGGAGATACTTTGCTTCTTGGAGGGCTTCCCAGGTGGCGCTAGTGGTAAAGAACTCGCCTCCCAATACAGGAGGTGAAAGAGAGGTGGGTTCGAATCCTGGGTCAGCAAGATCCCTTGGAGGAGGTCATGGCAACCCACTCCAGTATTCCTGCCTGGAGAATCCCATGGACAGAGGAGCTTGGCAGACTACAGTCCATGGCGTTGCAAAGAGACACGACTGAAGCGATTTAGCACGCATACACATGCATGGGCTTCATGGAATACCACCATAGATGCAGGTTTTTAATTTAGTTTTATTTTTTGACTTAGCACATTCATTTTTATTGAGATATAATTCAGTTAACAAAATTTACCATTTAAAAATGCACACTTGAGTAGTTTTTATTGTGCAACTGTTACTTCTAATTCTAGAACATTTCCATCACTCCCTCCTCCCCTCCAAAGAAACCCCATTCCTTGTAACAGGACAATATCCCTCCTTTCTCCAGCATCTAGCAACCATTAATCTACCTTTTGTCCAGGGATTTGCCCACTCTGGACATTTTGCATAAATGTAAGTGAACACTAATGACCTTCTACATCTGACTTAGAATAATATTTTCTAGGTTCATCTATACTGTAGCATGTACCTACTCAGTTCATTTTAAGGCTAAATCATATTTTACTGTATGTATATATCACATTTTGTTTATCTGGTCAGCCCCTGATGGAAATTTATATTATCTTCACTTCTGAGGTAGCATGCATAATGCTGCTATAACATTTTTGTACAGGTTTTTGTTTAAACACATGCTTTCAATTCTCTTGGAGATATATATATATATATATATATATGGAATTTCTGGGTCATATAATTATTCCTGTTTAAATTTTGAGGAATTCACATTTAATTTTAAGTCAATTAAATAATCATCATTCAGCACTATTTGCCCACTTTCATTCATCATCTACAACCCTTGTGCCAAAGAGAATTGAGATGGTTCACAGTGGAAAGGAGCTTCCCAGGTGGCTCAATGGTAAAGAATCGGCCTGCCAATGCAGGAGCGTGGGTTTGATTCCTGAGTCAGGAAGATTCCCTGGAGGAGGAAATGGCAACCCACTCTAGTATGTTTGCCTGGGAAATCCCATGAACAGAGGATCCTGGTGGGCTACAGTTCATAGGGCTGCAAAGAGTGGGACACGACTGAGCGACTGAGCAGGAAGGCTTCCTGGGTGGCAAGGTGGTAAAGAATCTGCCTGCCAATGCAGGAGACTCAGATTTGATCCCTGGGATGGGAAGATCCCCTGGAGAAAGAAATGGCAACCCACTCAAGTATTCTCGCCTGGGAAATTCCATGGACAGAGGAGCCTGGCATGTTACAGTTTATGGGGTCACAAAGAGCCAGACATGACTTAGAGACTAAACCATAACAACAACGTGGTGAAAAGAAGTACAGTATAATAGTTATTTTAAAATATTAATACAGTAAAAAAAGCACAAAATATGTAGTATACACTTAGGTGATTCTTAATCTTTTGGAGCTATGTGCCCCTTGGAGAAGTGTATAAAAGCCATGAACCTAGCTTAAGCAATTATGACATTTAAGGAGGGAAGACCCTTATATATTGAACATGGGATAAGGTGGGTTCAGTAATTGTGTGTTCTATTTGGCTTGGAAGTTTCCAGGAGCCAAAACTACTCCTGCTATGCAAAGGAGACCCTAGTCTTTCCAACTCATTTCACAACTATACCCAATAATTACTTTAGACTACAATGTAATAGAAGGGACTTCCCTGGTGGCTCAGACGGTAAAGCGTCTACCTACAATGCGGGAGACCTGGGTTCAATCTCTGGGTCGGGAAGATCTTCTGGAGAAAGCAATGGCACCCCACTCCAGTATTCTTGCCTGGAAAATCCCATGGACGGAGGAGCCTGGTAGACTACAGTCTATGGGGTCGCAAAGAGTCGGACACGACTGAACGACTTCACTCACTCACTCACAATGTAATAGAGCAGAAAACAGACTGTAACAGCATAACTTAAAACTGGTTCCAGGAAACCTCTACTCTTAAAAGCCCATGGGCACAATCCAGTCTTACAGACATAAGATTATCTGGAACAGTTCCCTGCCTAGTGCCAGCCTGCCTCTGTATCACAAACACTAGGTCTGCTTACCCTGCAAATTAATTGGGGAAATTTTTTCATTGTAAATCCTTTTTTTGCTTCCTATTCCTCATCTCTTGAGGGATTTGAAGAAAAACTGTAAATTATCTCATTTCATACGAATTTCTACTTATTCCCTCCACCCTTCATCAATGGTAGTGGTGGTTTAGTTGCTAAGTCATGTACGAATCTTGGCAACCCCATGGACTGCAGTCTGCCATGCTCCTCTGTGCATGGGATTTCTCAGGCAAGAATACTGAGATGGATTGCCATTTCCTTCTCCAGGGGATCTTCCTGACCCAGGGATCGAACCCAGGTCTCCTGCATTGGCAGGTAGATTCTTTACCACTGAGCCACCAGTGAAGCCCCCTCCCATGTAGGCCTTCCTTTTATAACTCTGTACTAGTCTGCCTTTTATTCAAGGATAACTTTTAATGCTGATTTGTATCTTTTCACCAGACCCTGAGCACCAGTATTCATTTTGCTCCCTTTTCTGTTCCTAGAACAGTGCTGTGCACAGGTAACTTCTCAATAGATAGTTGTTGCAATGAATCATCTCAGATCTTGACCCAAAGAGCTGATACTTTTTAAATTTATTTCATGAGCATTCTTTCATCTTGCTACAGTGAGAAACTTCTGCTTCCATATTCAATGCTCACTTCTTTTCTAAAGTCAATCGGTTCAGTTCAGTTCAGTCGCTCAGTCGTGTCCGACTCTTTGCAACCTCATGCATTGCAGCAAGCCAGGCCTCCAAATCCATTATCAACTCCCGGAGTTCACTCAGACTCACGTCCATTGAGTCGGTGATGTCATCCAGCCATCTCATCCTCTGTCGTCCCTTTCTCCTCCTGCCCCCAATCCCTCCCAGCATCACAGTCTTTTCCAATGAGTCAACTCTTCGCATGAGGTGCCCAAAGTACTGGAGTTTCAGCTTTAGCATCATTCCTTCCAAAGAAATCCCAGGGCTGATCTCCTTCAGAATGGACTGGTTGGATCTCCTTGCAGTCCAAGGGACTCTCAAGAGTCTTCTCCAACACCACAGTTCAAAAGCATCAATTCTTCGGTGCTCAGCTTTCTTCACAGTCCAACTCTCACATCCATACATGACCACTGGAAAAACCATAGCCTTGACTAGACAGACCTTTGTTGGCAAAGTAATGTCTCTGCTTTTCAATATGCTATCTAGGTTAGTCATAACTTTTCTTCCAAGGAGTAAGCGTCTTTTAATTTCATGGTTGCAGTCACCATCTGAATTTTTTTGGAGCCCAAAAAAATAAAAAGTCTGACACTGTTTCCACTGTTTCCCCATCTATTTCCCATGAAGTCATGGGACCAGATGCCATGATCTTCGTTTTCTGAATGTTTTAAGTTTCTGAGTTTTAAGCCAACTTTTTCACTCTCATCTTTCACCTTCATCAAGAGGCTTTTGAGTTCCTCTTCACTTTCTGCCATAAGGGTGGTGTCATCTGCATATCTGAGGTTATTGATATTTCTCCCGGCAATCTTGATTCTAGCTTGTGCTTCTTCCAGCCCAGCATTTCTCATGATGTACTCTGCATAGAAGTTAAATAAGCAGGGTGACAATATACAACCTTGACGTACTCCTTTTAATAACCCCCTGTAAATTTTATCAAATTTTGTGTGTTATCAAATCACATGTACAGCAGAAAGACTATTCAAGACATATATGGCACCTTGTCTACTTGCTATAAAATAACCCAGATCACAAGTTCCTGTCTAGTATTGTTTTACTGCTTCCCTGAAGGAAGTTACACATTCAGGCTTTCTCTGAACAATGGTACAGAATTGCCCAACATTCATGAGAGTTTGTATTACGGAAATATTCTACCCTCATTTGTCTAAGATTATATATTGCTAACATCTGAGCCTATAAATCATAGATGGTCTCAAAGAGGCATCTTAACTCTTAATGTATGTTTTACTACATTCTAAGTCTAAACAGGAGAGTCACACAAACTATATTTGCCATTAACCTTAGCAGTGACCTCATCTCGCAAGGTCCCCAAACCATTAATCATTATATCCCATCACTTCTACCCTCCTTACTTTCAAATGTTTTGGATGTTACCATATTTGTTTTCAGGCCCTCTAACATTGGAGGTGTAAGGTCCTCTATAAAAGCATTCAGGATATCATTAATCTGAATGTCTTGATACTTGTCATAAGGGACAAAACAATTATTATTGTTATTATTATTATTTTTGCAATTTCAGCCTGTTAATCTTACCTAGAAGCCTTTGTCCCAGCCAGCATCATTTTTCTTGCATATCAACCTTCATAGGCGTTTTTGTTTTGTTAGAACTTGTGTAGCCCTTACTCATAAATCATCTACTTAGGCCCATAATCATTTAATTTTCCTCTTCAGTTAACTCTCTCTGGGTAGTACAAGTCAGATTATTACATTATGAATTCGCATAATTTTTCCAAAGTGAATCAAAGAATTTCTCACAAACATGTTCCCATTAACCATTCATGTCAGGGCCACTAGACATGTTTCCAGGAAAAGAGGGCATGTTCTTGCCCATTCTGCTAGTCTTGAGAATATGCAGTCTCCATGTGATCTCACAGAATAGCCTTGGGTTTCTTCAGAAAGGACTTGCCACCAAACCTCTGTGAGCGTTTCCATGACACCTGTTTGTTGCTGTCGATCCTGGCTGTTCTCATCCTTTGGCTCTCCTCCCTGCATCCGATTCTAGATCAACTTGAACAGTGTGCTACACCTTGAGACAAACAATAGAGAGGAGGTTCAAAGCCCTGGGCAATTCTACCACTTGAACCAATTTCTTCAGGCTCCCATTTTGCTGCTTCTTCATCTGCATGATTAAAGTTAGTCATCATCCTCAGAGGACTGCTGTGAGGTTGAAATCACAGAATGTATGTAGAGTACCTGGCACTGTGTCTAGCAGGGTACTTGCTAAGCAATACCAACTATGTTACCATTATCATTATTTTTGTAGGTCTTAATTGAATTGGTTCTGTTTTATGTTTTTGGTTTTCTGGCCACCAGGCATGTGGGATCTAAGCTCCCCAACCAGTGATCGAACCCACACCCCCTGCATTGGAAGGTGAAGTCTTAACTGCTGGGCTGCCAGGGAAGGCCCATTATTTTTTAATTACCAACACTGCCCTGGCTAAACTGCTCATCTGCCAACATGTATGGCTTCAGGTAAACTCTCTTTGTGTCCTGGTGAAATACATGTTAACAAGTTTAGTGTATCCCCCACCCCCTTCCCTTCTCCCCACTCACAAATTCCTTCCTCCCTTAAGTCCAGAGGAAAGAACTTCAACATCCAGATTTCCTCACAGGTCCCATCACTCAGCAGTAATGCCTCGGGGCTCACAGCTCCCACCGTATCCTATTTAAGTACGAGGAGTTATAATAACCTCTTAGCACCTGGTTCTACCACCTCTGATCCAATGCCCTAATTTTCCAGCACAATGCCTCAACACTGAACTGGGTAATCCAGGGCTTTAAAGAAAACAGAGCCCTTTTAAGGAAGCAAAACGTGGGTTTGGAGGAGATGCCAGCTACCATAACCCATAAGGTTCCCTTGGGGATGCTTTAAAAGAAACTATTGTTGCCCTGATGTTCACAGAAATACCTAGGACTATTTTAGCAATTAGCAATAATGACTCTTTAGTTTTTATCTCTCTGCTCCTGCTAACATTTTCTGCCTATCCTTGAAGGCCATTGATAGGATATAAGAAGTATCTTTTGGGTCTTGACTATTTAATTTCCAAGTGTTTATTCAGTGTATTCCTATAAACTTTATGAACTGGATGGAACGACATAAAGCTTCTACATTTGCATTATGAATTGAATTATTCAAAATAAATTCACCATTATAACCTAATGTAAGGTGGGAATTTACTGCTCAAATAGATAAAGAAAACAAAGGCAGACAAGCTGACAAAAACTCACACAGTTTATCTGTAAAGTGGACTAGAGTTTAACCAGGGGAGTGATGGTGATAAAAATAATGATATTGATAAAAGAGTCAATATTCATTAGCAAGTACCATTCTAGATATAGTGCAAGATCTTCTAGATGCATTGTCTCTTTTCATGCCTGTCTGAAATGCTCTTTCAGGCATGATCCAAAAAACAATGTTATCCTCAGTCTCCATGGAGTAGCATGGAGGTGCCTTTCAGAGACCAATAATTCCTCTGCAGAGACTGTCCTCATTCTCAGAAGCCAAAAGTTAGCTTGTCCAAGGTCAAATTAAAGGAAGCAGGAGAATCTAAAAGTCATTGTCTAATCTCTTAAATTTCTAGCAAATAGAGCATCAAAAATGTCCTTAATGATTCAAGTTTTAACTCTATAATATACAAAAAAAGAAGATACCTTTCTAGCTCAAGATCTTGCTTTACTGAAAGTCCAGTTGAAGACAATTTAAGCAGGATTTTCTTGCCTTTATGTTTCTAGTTAAACATCTATGCAATATAAATAAAGATGAAAATATCTATATATGAAGCCATGGGTTAATTTAAACATAAAAAACCAGACATTTATGGTAAAACTAGAACATGATCAAATAAAGAAAACTCAAAAAGTGTAAAGAAAAGAAAGTGTCATGAGAGGAACAGCCATTTATAGGAGAAAAGGCAGGACTGCAACAGTGGTTCTCAACCAGGGGCAATTTTTCTCCCCAGGGGACATTTGCCAGTGTCTGTGGACAGTCTTGGTTGTCGCAAATCAGGAACAGGGGGCACTACTGGCATCTAGTGGGTAGAGAACAGTGATGCGGCTAAACAGGCTCCCATTGGGTGCACAGGACCATCACAGACGATGACCCAGCTCGTACTGTCAATACTACTGACGTTGAGAAATCCGGGAAAATATAAAATTCCTTCCTTCAGGTATATTCCTACCTCTAAAACACCTCCAAAGTGAAGGTTACTCAGCTGTCCTCTGCAGATAAAAGTGGAAAACATGGGGAGAAAATCAGTCATGTTGCAACTTCATTCCTTCTGGACCAATGGGAAGCATCCAGTTGGGATTAAAGGCTGGGAACAGGCAGATCTTGAGGAGACATGGGAAAATCTCAGGACTAGCCCTGGAGAAAAAAAAATCACTAGGGAGGTCCCCTCAGGCTGACCGCAAGTTCCTTTAATCCTGCTGCTTCCGCTACTTGGCATCTCACATTCTCAGTATTCCCCCATTGGATGCTTCTTGTACAGAGGCCATCCAATATAGATCTTCTGGATGCTAATATGTATATAGTTTTAATTGAAGGATAATTACTTTACAGAATTTTGTGGTTTTCTGTCATACATCAACAAGAATCAGCCATAGATACACCCATGCCCCCTCCCTCCCATCACACCCTTCAGTCTAATTAAAGAACCAATCTATTATTAGATAGTACTTATCTAGAATGTTAAAGGAGGGTGAGAACAAAGATGGAACATCTTCTTTGTATCAAGCCTGAAGCTAAGTGCTTTATATGCACCATCACAACAGAACTGAGAAACAGGTACTCTCAGCCCAGATCTACAGATGAAGTGTCTGAGGCTCAGTGTAATTGAATAACCAACCTAAGATCATACAGTTAACAATTGATGAAGCTGAAATCAAACCCAGGTCTTTCTGACCCCCAAACCACAGCATTTTCACTTGACCACATAGCCTTCTAGGTCACATTTTGTTTTCATCTATTAACTAGTGCGTGCAACCAGAAATTCCTGAAGGGCTCATCATACTGATGGTAATTGCAGACATACATCCACTTTGTCTTGACACATCTTGCAATGAGCATCTTTGTCCATTAACCAAATCAAGGAGGCATGATGTTAAACCACCTATTCAAAGTGTCACCGCTAGGAGGACTTTAAAACATAACTCAGGCAGACAAGTATTCCTAAGACCAGGTGCCAATCAATACCATTTATGTATCAGTATTGTAATCATAAACTGAAGCCTGACTTGCTTTAATATATCCAGCAGCATGACTGAGACATCAATTCCCTACCTATCTTATTTGCCTCGGGATCTGGTCACTCTTATCCCCTTGGACTTCATAAATGCACTGAGTCACATCTCTATAGATTATTTCCTTATGGGCATCAGGAATGAGAGTAGCTTTCTGTGCTCAAAGAGAAATACATAGGAGACATAAGTTCAGTTCAATTCAGTCACTCAGTCATGTCCAACTCTTCACAACCCCATGAATCGCAGCACGCCAGGCCTCCCTGTCCATCACCAACTCCCGGAGTTCACTCAGACTCACATCTATCAAGTCGGTGATGCCATCCAGCCATCTCATCCTCTGTCATCCCCTTCTCCTTCTGCCCCCAATCCCTCCCAGCATCAGTCTTTTCCAATGAGTCAACTCTTTGCATGAGGTGGCCAAAGTACTGGAGTTTCAGCTTTAGCATCATTCCTTCCAAAGAAATCCCAGGGCTGATCTCCTTCAGAATGGACTGGTTGGATCTCCTTGCAGTCCAAGGGACTCTCAACACCACAGTTCAAAAGCATCAATTCTTCAGCGCTCAGCCTTCTTCACAATCCAACTCTTTCATCCATACATGACCACAGGAAAAACCATAGCCTTGACTAGACGGACCTTTGTTGGCAAAGTAATGTCTCTGCTTTTCAATATGCTATCTAGGTTGTTCATAACTTTCCTTCCAAGGAGTAAGCGTCTTTTAATTTCATGGCTGCAGTCACCATCTGCAGTGATTTTGGAGCCCCCCAAAATAAAGTCTGACACTGTTTCCACTGTTTCCCCATCTATTTCCCATGAAGTCATGGGACCAGATGCCATGATCTTCATTTTCTGAATGTTGAGCTTTAAGGCAACTTTTTCACTCTCCTCTTTCACTTTCATCAAGAGGCTTTTGAGTTCCTCTTCACTTTCTGCCATAAGGGTGGTGTCATCTGCATATCTGAGGTTATTGATATTTCTCCCCACAATCTTGATTCCAGCTTGTGCTTCTTCCAGTCCAGCGTTTCTCATGATGTACTCTGCATATAAGTTAAATAAGCAGGGTGACAATATACAGCCTTGATGTACTCCTTTTCCTATTTGGAACCAGTCTGTTGTTCCATGTCCAGTTCTAACTGTTGCTTCCTGACCTGCATACAGATTTCTAAAGAGGCAGGTCAGGTAGTCTGGTATTCCCATCTCTTTCAGAATCTTCCACAGTTGATTGTGATCCACACAGTCAAAGGCTTTGGCCTAGTCAATAAAGCAGAAATAGATGTTTTTCTGGAACTCTCTTGCTTTTTCATGATGCAGCGAATGTTGGCAATTTGATCTCTGGTTCCTCTGTCTTTTCTAAAACCAGCTTGAACATCTGGAAGTTCACAGTTCACATATTGCTGAAACCTGGCTTGGAGAATTTTGAGCATTATTTTACTAGCGTGTGAGATGAGTGCAATTGTGCGGTAGTTTGAGCATTCTTTGGCATTGCCTTTCTTTGGGATTGTAATGAAAACTGACCTTTTCCAGTCCTGTGGCCACTGCTGAGTTTTCCAAATTTGCTGGCATATTGAGTGCAGCACTTTCACAGCATCATCTTTCAAGATTTGAAATAGCTCAACTGGAATTCCATCACCTCCACTAGCTTTGTTCATAGTGATGCTTTCTAAGGCCCACTTGACTTCACATTGCAGGATGTCTGGCTCTAGGTGAGTGATCACACCATCGTGATTATCTGGGTTATGAAGATCTTTTTTGTACAGTTCTTCTGTGTATTCTTGCCACCTCTTCTTAATATCTTCTGCTTCTGTTAGGTCCATACCATTTCTGTCCTTTATCGAGCCCATCTTTGCATGAAATATTCCTTTGGTATCTCTAATTTTCTTGAAGAGATCTCTAGTCTTTCCCATTCTGTTGTTTTCCTCTATTTCTTTGCATTGATCGCTGAGGAAGGCTTTCTTATCTCTCCTTGCTATTCTTTGAACTCTGCATTCAGATGCTTATATCTTTCCTTTTCTCCTTTGCTTTTCACTTCTCTTCTTTTCACAGCTATTTGTAAGGCCTCCCCAGACAGCCATTTTGCCTTTTTGCATTTCTTTTCCATGGGGATGGTCTTGATCCCTGTCTCCTGTACAATGTCATGAACCTCAGTCCATAGTTCATCAGGCACTCTATCTATCAGATCTAGTCCCTTAAATCTATTTCTCACTTCCACTGTATAATCATAAGGGATTTGATTTAGGTCATACCTGAATGGTCTAGTGGTTTTCCCTACTTTCTACAATTTAAGTCTGAATTTGGTAATAAGGAGTTCATGATCTGATCCACAGTCAGCTCCTGGTCTTGTTTTTGCTGACTGTATAGAGCTTCTCCATCTTTGGCTGCAAAGAATATAATCAATCTGACTTCGGTGTTGACCATCTGGTGATGTCCATGTGTAGAGTCTTCTCTTGTGTTGTTGGAAGAGGGTGTTTGCTATGACCAGTGCATTTTCTTGGCAAAATTCTATTAGTCTTTGCCCTGCTTCATTCCATATTCCAAGGCCAAATTTGCCTGTTACTCCAGGTGTTTCTTGGCTTGCTACTTTTGCATTCCAGTCCCCTATAATGAAAAGGACATCTTTTTTGGGTGTTCATTCTAAAAGGTCTTGTAGGTCTTCATAGAACCGTTCAACTTCAGCTTCTTCAGTGTTACTGGTTGGGGCATAGACTTGGATTACCATGATATTGAATGGGTTGCCTTGGAAATGAACAGAGACCATTCTGTCATTTCGGAGATTGCATCCAAGTACTGCATTACAAACTCTTGTTGACCATGATGGCTACTCCATTTCTTCTGAGGGATTCCTGCCCGCAATAGTAGATATAATGGTCATCTGAGTTAAATTCATCCATTCCAGTCCATTTGAGTTTGCTGATTCCTAGAATGTCGACATTCACTCTTGCCATCTCTTGTTTGACCACTTCCAGTTTGCCTTGATTCATGGACCTGACATTCCAGGTTCCTATGCAATATTGCTCTTTACAGCATTGGACCTTGCTTCTGTCACCAGTCACATCCACAGCTGGGTATTCTTTTTGCTTTGGCTCCATACCTTCATTCTTTCTGGAGTTATTTCTCCACTGATCTCCAGTAGAATATTGGGCACCTACTCACCTGGGGAGTTCCTCTTTCAGTATCCTATTGTTTTGCCTTTTCATACTGTTCATGGGGTTCTCAAGGCAAGAATACTGAAGTGGTTTGCCATTCCCTTCTCCAGTGGACCACATTCTGTCAGATCTCTCCACCATGACCCGCCCATCTTGGGTTGCCCCACAGGCATGGCTTAGTTTCATTGAATTAGACAAGGCTGTGGCCCTAGAGGAGCTATCCCACGTTGAAGGTCAGGAAGGGTGGCGGTGAGGAGATACCCCTTGTCCAAGGTAAGGAGCAGTGGCTGCACTTTGCTGGAGCAGCCATGAAGAGATACCCCACGCCCAAGGTAAGAGAAACAGAAGTAAGATGGTAGGTGTTGCAAGAGGGCATCAGAGGGCAGACACACTGAAACCATACTCACTTAGGAGACATAAGGGCCTCTAAAAATTGTCATCTTTAGGTTCTTAATTCATGATTGGATTTTAAGAGGTTCATGCTCATAAAATTTCATACGAGTGTGCATTATTTTCCATTAATTTATACAAGCATTCTTCAAATCCTCAGAGGTAACTATGTTCCTGAATTTAGAAAGAATACTCTGCTACCATATAGACCTTGCACTGTAGGTTTGGATCCTATTATATTATCCTGAATTACAATATAAAGGACTTAACTCCTTAATACTAGCTTAGGGTACTGGGCACATAAGAACAGGAAGCTTCCTTGGCCCTACAATCCTCTATCACTACACATCCAAATGTTCTGGGGATGCCATGCTCTTCACCAAGAAACCGTCTCATCCACTGGTCCTGGGCACTCACAGATGGTAAATATCTGAAAAATCAATAAAATCTTAGCCCAAAGAGTAACTCTAAGGTGATGTTTTAGATACTGGGAAAGGAAGGGAATATTGGTACCTCAAATCATAACACCTAAGACAACCATTCTGCTTTACTTTTAAGCTTTACTTTTAAGTCAACTGTGGAAGACATTTTCTTCATATGGTACTTTAAGCAGAAAATTAAAGAAAAAAATTCTATAATCTGAAAGAGTTGTTGAAAAGGAGGATTTTAATGTTCTTAATACATAGAAAAATTCCTTGAATTTTCTATCTTGAGGTTATCTCTCAATAGATTAATGATGGGTATTTGAATAATTCACCACTATTTACACTCAGCAATTCTCTCCAGTGTAATCTGATCATCTCAAAAAGGCTATATTATCAGGCAAGGAAAAAGTCCATAATATTGGGTTACTGAAATGATTTTGTAATTTGTATGACATGGTTTTCTATAATGTCACATTGACTATGAGCATAACAAAGGACTGGGAATAAATTGAGTTCACAGCATTAAGTAGGTCCCTTTTCAGCATATGAAAAAGAAATAATGAAATATATATCCTTATACCTGTATCAGAATGCCTACTGTTAATAGAAATGTGAGGCTAGGAATCTCTGACTTTCAGAAATCTCAAGAAAATGAGACAGGCAGTGTGGTAGATGGTATAATTGGAAGCAAAAGCCCCTGTTCTTCACCTCTTCCTCCATCCACACCTTTTACTATGTGCTTCTGTAATTCTTCCCTTAAATGAAGTAGAGTAAATCTCCTTGCCATCTGACTTTGTGCTTCACCACGTGGCCTGCTTTGGTCAATAGCACAAAGCGTTGGAGACAGTAGTGTTTGGTTCTGATATGAAGCAATAAGAAATCTTGTATTGTTCTGCTTGCAGTCTTAACCTCTGCATCTCTGTGAGATGAGCATGCCCAGTCTATTGGTCCCTGGAGGAAGATGAGAGACCCACGGACCTCAGCAGGAAGCTGCCCTCATCTCGCTCCTTCTGATTGAGTCAAACCCCCACTTCTATAAACATGGCGTGAGGAACAAATGCTTATCGTTGAATGCCATGTGTGTTTTGCGCTATTATGCTGTATTACCAGAGAAGGCAATGGCACCCCACTCCAGTGCTCTTGCCTAGAGAATCCCAGGGACGGGGGAGCCTGGTGGGCTGCCGTCTATGGGGTCGCACAGAGTTGGACACGACTGAAGTGACTTAGCAGCAGCAGCATGCTGTATTACTGTGGCCACAGTTGACTGATACAGGTGGGTATCTGTTTTGTGTTCCAAGATGACCTTAATGCAAAGTGAACAAAGTTAACAAATAACACTAGCTGGGTTTCACCTTGAAATGCACCAAAAGTAGGGAAAACTGGAAACAAGGAAACCGAAAAAAAAAAAAAAAAGCAAAAACATAACAAACGGCTCTTTGAATTGGCTTTCATTTCAAGGATGATAACAGAGAAGAATCCGGCTCTCTTTGTGAAACTCAGGGACTCTGGCTTGACACTTTTAATTAAAAAGACATTAAAAAATTAACACAGAACTCTTCCCACTTTGCTCCAGGGCAGCTCATCAAAGATCCTTGCTTTGCTAGTTGAATGCATAATATCTTCGTCCAGGCCCATCTGCTTCCCCTTCCACAGGAAAGATTGTGAATGTCGGTGCCTCCAGTGAGAAACTGTCCCAGCGAGGCTTAATTTCCTCAGCACTGATAACATAAAAGCAATCTGGCAGAATAAATTAGTGGATGATTTCAAAGCACACATTCTTGATCTTCTGCCATATTCCTGACAGAAATCAAAACAGTCCAAATATTTTTCACTACCAAGAATGGAAAGAGGTTTATTTGAAAAGGCACAACTTTGTTTTATCCTCTAAATAAACACCTTGTGAGATGCTGTGTGTGTGTGTGTGTGTGTGTGCATGCGCACACACACGCACGCACATTTCTGGGGCAGAGCTTATAAACACTAATCTATACACAAATCACATTGCTTTTCTCATGGCTCAGACTATAAAGAATCTGCTTGCAATACAGGAGACCCAGGTTTGATCCCTGCCTTGGGAAGATCCCCTGGAATAGGAAATGGTACCCCACTCCAGTATTCTTGCCTGGAGAATCTCATGGACAGAGGAGCCTGATGGGCTACAGTCCACTGGGTGGCATAGAGTCGGACACGACTGAGTGACTAACATGCTCATACCACACACAAATCACCAAGAGTTGATGTTAAAAGTAGATTATGATGTAGGAGGGGGTGTGTTACAAGATTCTGAATTTCTAAAAAGCTCCTCTGTGGGCTAGTGCTGCTGATCCAAATACCTCTAGAGGAGTGTTCTTTCAGTTCAGTTCAGTTCCGTCACTCAGTTGTGTCCGACTCTTTGCGACCCCAGGGACTGCAGCATGCCAGGCCTCCCTGTTCATCACCAACTCCCGGAGTTTACTCAAACTCATGTCCATTGAGTCGGTGATGCCATCCAACCATCTTATCCTCTGTCGTCCCCTTCTCCTCCTACCTTCAATCTTTCCCAGAATCAGGGTCTTTTCCATGGAGTCAGTTCTTTGCATCAGGTGGCCAAAATATTGGAGTTTCAGCTTCAACATCAGTCCTTCCAGTGAACACTCAGGACTGATCTCCTTTAGGATGGATTGGTTGGATCTCCTTGCAGTCCAAGGGATTCTCAAGAGTCTTCTCCAACACCACAGTTCAAAAGCATCAATTCTTCAGTGCTCAGCTTTCTTCACAGTCCAACTCTCACATCCATACATGACTACTGGAAAAACCATAGCCTTGACAAGACAGACATTTGTTGGCAAAATAATGTCTCTGCTGTTTAATATGCTGTCTAGGTTGGTCATAACTTTCCTTCCAAGGAGTAAGCGTGTTTTAATTTCATGGCTGCAGTCACCATCTGCAGTGATTTTGGAGGCACAAAAAATAAAATTCCTCACTGTTTCCACTGTTTCCCCATCTGTTTGTCATGAAGTGATGGGACCAGATGCCATGATCTTAGTTTTCTGAATGCTGAGTTTTAAGCCAACTTTTTCACTCTCCTCTTTCACTTTCATCAAGAGGCTCTTTAGTTCTTCTTTGCTTTCTGCCATAAGGGTGGTGTCATCTGCATATCTGAGGTTATTGATATTTCTCCCAGCAATCTTGATTCCAGCTTATGCTTCATCCAGCCCAGTGTTTCTCATGATGTACTCTGCATATAAGTTAAATAGTAGGGTGACAATATACAGCCTTGACATATTCCTTTCTCTATTTGGAACCAGTCTGTTGTTCTTTACCTAAGCTCAATCTCTGTATAATGAAGTTATCCTGAACTTCAGGACTGATTTTTTACCACCAGGAAAGAGTACAATGCAGCAAAAGGAATGAAGTTTAGAGGTGATCTAGAAATCCCAGGGACGGGGGAGCCTGGTGGGCTGCTGTCTATGGGGTCACACAGAGTTGGACACAACTGAAGTGACTTAGCAGCAGCAGCAGCACTTGGTTAAGTAAAACGACTTAAAGCTTGCCTATTTATTTAACTTGCAGTATGTTTTGGGGCACTCTAATACTTATCAGCCTCCATTTCTTTGCCAATAAAATGAGAATAACCATCATGGGAAAGGAACTAACCTATATAAAATCTTGCTAAATGGTCATTAGTCAATAATGGGAGCCACCATCTTTCAATGCAGTAAAATTTCAAATAATCATAACCTCATTTTCCTCAATTTACTAGCCTATGTTTTATGTTTGGAGAAGCATTTATCCTTGTTCTGTTTCAGGTTTGTTTATTTTGTAATAAAATGCTTTAATCATAAAAAGACATGGAAACAAGACTTTTGGAGATGTCTGTTATGTATAAGTCTTATTCATCCCATAAAATTTCATTGAAGGGCACAGCACTAAAGCCGTGATTAGTGCTTTGAAGTATAGAAAGACAAGATTTCACACCCTCAAGGAAGCTAAGTTCTAGAAAGAATCATATTGCATTTTCTTAGGTGTTACCTCCTCTTGAATTTGTTGAAGACTTCCCATTATTCTGGGATTGAATATGTATCTTTCATTAGTAAATTTATTGTGCTTTTAAGAGATATTGGGTTTTGTAGAATCAAAAAAAAAAAAAAAACTTTTTTTTTTTTTTTTTGCCATGGAAATGGATTTTAGAAGCTATCCTGACCCATTGCTGTGTTGTATAGAAAACCTTAAGAAATATTCATGCCTTTCAAACTGGATTCTTTCATATTTAAGTATTCCTAAATATTTCTCTGATAAAATGTCTTTTGAAATTATTAGGACAAAAGGCAAATGATATTACTAAACAATTCTTAGTGTATATTTTTGGATGGAAGAGAATTGTTGAACTGATGAATTCTTGAAAATAAGTTCTTAGTTCTTAAACCTTGGGCAAATAATTTAATACCACTAAACCTCACAAAATTCATTTGTAAAATGGAAATAAAGAATATCTACTCTTTATAAGTAGGAGGAACATAATTTCTCAATAAATGATGGCAGTTACTTGTTATTCCTTGAGCACTTTATCTTATTATTTTCATGTAAGATACCAGGTTTCTCAAGCCAACAGAAGTTAGAAAAACTGGTTCAAAAGAGCTTTGCCTTGTAGTCTTTTACATACAAGACAGTGATGAACATGGAGCTTTCCTGTACAGGAGTTTTTGTTTTTTTTAATTGAATCATTACTCTTCAGCTTGTGAGCCCACTCTGTTTGTGGACCCCTGGTTACTTCCTCACATAGACCTTATACTCCAGGTAAGACATATGTCTACTTTGTTGTTACAAAGAATCTTTGCCCCTGGAATCAGACAACCCCAACCTCCATACTGAACCCACCCCTCACCATGTAGTCACTTTTGCGGGCAGTTGCCAGAACTGATAACAAGCCCAAAAGGGTCCTTAAATATAACAAAGCCTACAACTGTGGGAAATCATATCGTTGGAAGGCTTCTTAGGAAATGATTGCAGAGATACAAAATCTAGACCCAGTGGTGTGATATTTTTTCAGCTGTGAATGCCAACCTTAGGCTTCTCTAACTTTGTAATTCAATTATAAACACTCCTATTATATAGCTATAGAATTGTAACTAGGTTAAACCAAAAGGTAGCTAACCCATGTATTATTTTCCAATATCGGTGCACACAGGTCAGTGAGAATGTGGGAACTTGAGAATTTTTACGTTTTTGCCAAAGTTGCTTTCCTTAGTAGATATGCTTTAGATTGTCAGTCTAATCAACTGCCTCCATTTATTAAGCACCTACTATGTTCTGAATACATATTTATCTTAGTTGACCATTACAATAAACTTTATCAAATAGGTACAGTTTTATCATCCCAATTTACAGGTAAGGAAATAGACCCAGAGTGGTTGAATATAATTTTGTCCAATCACAGAACTACGAAGTGGTAGAGCTGAGATATATATACAATTTCTTTGACTTTAGGGCCAGTCCTAGCTCTAACATTCAAAACTGTTTTCTATAACATCACTTTGGAATATTAAGAAAAGGCCCCTTTCTTCCTCAGGAAAGTGAACTCTGCTTTAGAATTAATGAAATAGGAAAAATCAAATAAAAAGCAACCACAGGCCACCTGTAGGTTCTCCTTCCCAATTTTTAAGAAAGCTGCACATGAAATACTTTGTTGATTTGAGTTTATCATACTACTCATACACCCTCATCGAATATTTAGAGAAATCATGAGCTAATGAGCAATAGAATATCAAGATGGTTAAGATCAAGGAAGAGGGCTGGGGAATGGAAATTTCAGAGGAGCCTCAGAAAGTAGGGGACAGCTAAGGCCCGGAAGACTCAGGTAGGTCTAGAAATTCATGAAAAAAATTCTACATGAAGAAAGGTCTGTCTTGGCAAAAAAAACAAGAAATCCAAAACAAGGACTCTCTCTCTTAAAGAGATCTACTTTGCTGGGAAAATAGGTTCTTAAGATCTCTTCAGGGCAGGATTGGGAAGGGAAGGTGTACATGCGGTAGCCAGAGGAGGGAGAGATAAGGAGGAAGATGAGAGAAAAACAAGAACCGGGGGTAGGAATGGGAGGAGAGGAAAAACACCAAATGGGGAATGTACAGGGTGAAATGCGGCATGCTTTCTGAGCAGACCGTAGACCACAGCTCAAGGCTTTTCAACCGAGACTGCCAGAAGTATTGAAACTAATGAAGAGGTGGATCCTTGTCATAACTGATGATACATATACATAAAACTTCTATTCTTCAGCACCACAAGAGAAAAGGCCTCAGACTGCGCCGAGGGGTGGGGAGAATTCGACCTTTGATCCTCTGAAACTGTCAGCATTGAAACCTCTCACACGGCCCGTGCTTCATTTTGTCTCAATAGCATGGTTCTGTCCTTGTCCTGTAGCCACTATTAGACTACAAAAATACATACAGTGCGGCAAGATCCACTTTAGGACCATCTTTGCACCCCCTCTCATGTCTGGTAGAGAAACTGCTTGGTACATTTTTAGAGTCATGAATAATTAATACACGAATGTTTGAGCATATTTGGAATCTAAACTGCACTTCACATCTGTGTGACCTTGGACAATTTATGTAACCTTTCTGGGTCTTTGTTTCTCCAAGTGTGAAACTGGGATAGTAATAATGGAATATCATTCAGCCATAAAAAAGAACAAAATAATGCCATTTCCAGTGACGTGGATGGACCTAGAGACTGTCATACTGAGTGAAATAAGTCAGGCAGAGAAAAGCAAATATATGCTATCACTTATATGTGAAATCTAAAAATGTGGTATAGTCTGCCCTCATAGTACAGCCAGCACCGTATCAGTCTCATAAAAATGTGGTAAAATGAACTTCTTTATAAAACAGAAACAGAGTCACAGATGTAGGAAATAACAAACTATGGTTGCCAGAGGGTAAGGGGAAGGGAGGGATAAACTGAGAGATTGGGATTGCCATATTCACACTACTATCTGTAATATAGGTAACTATTAAGAACCTACTGTACAGCACAGGGAACTCTATTCAATACTCTGTAATGATCTACATGGGAAAAGAATCTAAGGAAGAGTGGCTAAGTATACATGTATAACTGATTCACTTCACTGTACAGCAGAAACTAACACAACACTGTAAATCAATTACATTCCAATAAAATTAATTTAAAATCATCCATCTCACAGGGTTCTTGTAATGATGAAAACAAATCCCTACATGCATGTGTGCAATACACATATAGCATTTGGCACAGTACCTGGAATGTGGAAAGTACACCGATCATAGGTGTTAGCTGGTATGTGTAGGTCTTTTTAAAGACCTGTCGATTTTGATCTGAAGTCCAGTTCCATAGACTGGAAATCCAGAGCTCTGTAAATATTTCTGCCAGTCCCCAAGTTCGATTTTCTCTTATTTCTCTTTGCTTCCTTCCTATACACAAGCTTGATACTAATTAGAATTAAGGTGAGTGTAAAATAGGGTTCCTTCGCAACTTCTCAATCTCTTCCAATATTCACATACATACATCAGCAGCATCATGTACTCTTGAGAAAATTCACCTGTTGAGGGTGACGGGGCAGTGTCATCTAGCACATCATGGAGCAACCCTATCATTGTATGAGCCCCATCCTCTATTCCCTCTTCTAACACCCTCCATCTGGGGAGGGGCAAGAAAATCTGTTCCCTTAAGTCACCCAGAGCAGGAAAGCTCATATTTATACCCACTGGGTCCAGCCTTCCATTCTAAGTGCTTTTCCCCACAAATAAGAGTTGTTTTTCCCTATGGAATTCTGGTGAATTAAATATTCCTCATTCTGATATGTTATTCTGAATATAATAAGGAACTCCCAATGGTGAGTTTCACTAAGCCTGTAATAAGTTTACCAGGGCAGCTACTGAGACCTTTTCTTCCCTAGGGTTCTTTACAAGGAGATATATATTAATGATGTAGATGAATGTGTATGTACAGAAGGAGCCTGAAGTGCTCTATTTTTTCAACTGCCCTAATGATACAAGATCTTGCATTTACAATAGTGGTGTTAGAGCAGTGATCTCAGATACTTGGATTCACCAAAGCTCAGAAAGGTTCAGATACTTAATTAGCTGAAGAACAAAGAAGAAACTGGGTCTGCTGATCCTTGGTCCTATGCTCTTTCTACTACAAGCTACATTATGCCCAGTGCCGAGCTCAACCGAGTAAACCTCTGTAGATCTCTGATTAGAGACCAAGAGGTGCCCTCCTTCCTGATCAAGGCTGACCTCAAAGTTCTAAATCATTTATTTCTATTTTAGTTCTTCCAAAGAGAGAGAAAGAGGGAGAGAGAGAGGGAGATGCTTTTCTTTTTAAATGATGCAGTGTTTGGAAACATCCCCAAGAAGGTTCTTTCCTTTTTTTAAAAATAAATCTCAGGGTTTGGTTTTGTTTGTTTGTTTGCTTGTTTTTGGTGAGGTTACCCTTCAAAAGGACCCGATGCACTTGGGTTGTGCAGCCATCTGCCACTACATGCTCAAGTATTGTGGTTAAAAAAAATCTGGCCACCCTGCCTTTGATATAGAAGAACCACATAGCGTTGAGTCATACGCTGTGGAGAGAACACAGCTAATTATGGGATATGCTGGGCCCAGAGAAGATGTTAACTGCTACATAATTACAACTGCAATCCAAGGGGACGGAGTCATGGAAATTCAGTTAATATAAAGAAGTCAACAGAAAAATACTAAACTCTAAGCCACAAATTGTTGATATATAATCTCCTCCTTAGACATTCTTCCAAATTTAAGATCTGGTTTGTCATCAAGGATGTCCATAATCCTGCAGCACTTTTTTTACCACTAAATGAAATACTGTTTAACACTGCTGTGTTTTGATGACTGGAATGAAGATGAAAGAATGGCATCAGTTTCTGAGACATAAGCCCTTGGTTCCAGCCTCAACTTGCCAATTAAAAGAGCAAGAGACCTTGAACAAGTCATTTAATTTGGGAAGGGGGAAAGAAAGGAGTTAGTTAAGAGGATGTCTGAGGTTTTTCCTCATGACAGAAATAGTCTATTTCAAAAGAGTCATTGATCATCAAGTTTACGTCACATAAGTATTTGGATTTCAAAGATGAATAAGACATAGTCTAATAGCCAACTTCACAAAGTTATTACACTTTCTCTGAAGGTCTCATAATTTAGAAAGCTCACAACAGTAATAGAAATTTTACCCTTGGACATTTCTGTTATTTTTTTTTCTCAAATTTCAACTCAAATTCTGATGAAGTAAAATAACTTCTCGTGAGCAGTGGATTAAGAAGTTGAAAGGTGGAAAAGTAGAAATAAATCTTTCATGGGCAATACTTCATGGCCACACTCGATGATTCCTAGACTATGTTCCACAGCATTCTATTTATAGGACATGAGGCTACAGGTTGAGACCAGTCAAGAAAGCAAAGGCATTTAAAAGAACTGTAGCATTGTAGTTGGTGTATTATACAGACTTCAGTTAAGTGGGCTTCAGTGAAGTGGTAAAGAATCTGCCTGTCAATGCAGGAGACCCAAGAGACGGGAGTTCCATTCCTGGGTCAGGAAGATCCCCTTGGGTAGGAAATGGCAACCCACTCCAGTATTCTTGCCTGGAGAATTTCATGGACAGAAGATCCTGGCGGGCTATAGTCCATGGAGTTGCAAAAAGTTAGACACAACTGAGCACACACACACGCACATGTATGTCCATGTGTGTGTATGTGTATGGAATTCCATCCCTCAGGGGTAGAACATGTGCCACAGTGGGGGTTCTTTTTTTTTTTTTTGATTCCAGCTTGTGCTTCATCTAGCCTGGCATTTCGCTTGACATACACTACATATAAGTTGAATAAGCAGGGTGACAATATACAGCCTTGATGTACTCCTTTCCCGATTTGGAACCAGTCTGTTGTTCCATGTCCAGTTCTGTTACTCCTTGACCTGAATACAGATTTCTCAGGAGGCAGGTCAGGTGGTCTGGTATCCCCATTTCTTTCAGAATTTTCCACAGTTTGTTGTGATCCACATAGTCAAAGTCTTTGGCATAGTCAATAAAGCAAAAGTAGATGTTTTTCTGGAACTTTCTTGCTTTTTTGATGATCCAGCGGATGTTGGCAATTTGATCTCTGGTTCCTCTGCTTTTTCTAAATCCAGCTTGAACATCTGGATGTTCACAGTTCAAAAACTGCTGAAGCCTGGCTTGGAGAATTTTGAGCATTACTTTGGTAGGGTGTCAGATGAGTGCAATTATGCGGTAGTTTGAACATTCTTTGGCATTGCCTTTCTTTGGGATTGGAATGAAAATTGACCTTTTCCAGTCTTGTGGTCACTGCTGAGCTTTCCAGATTTGCTGGCATATTGAGTATAGCACTTTTTTTTTTCCTTTTTTTTTAAACTTTACAATATTGTATTAGTTTTGCCAAATATCGAAATGAATCCGCCACAGGTATACCTGTGTTCCCCATCCTGAACCCTCCTCCCTCCTCCCTCCTCATACCTTCCCTCTGGGTCATCCCAGTGCACCAGCCCCAAGCATCCAGTATCGTGCATCGAACCTGGACTGGTGACTCGTTTCATACATGATATTATACACGTTTCGCTGCTATTCTCCCAAATCTCCCCACTCTCTCCCTCTCCTACAGAGTCCATAAGACTGATCTATATGTCGGAGTCTCTTTTGCTATCTCGTACACAGGGTTATTGTTACCATTTTTCTAAATTCCATATATATGCGTTAGTATACTGTATTGGTGTTTTTCTTTCTGGCTTACTTCACTCTGTATAATAGGTTCCAGTTTCATCCATCTCATTAGAACTGATTCAAATGTATTCTTTTTAATGGCTGAGTAATACTCCATTGTGTATATGTACCACAGCTTTCTTATCCATTCATCTGCTGATGGGCATCTAGGTTGCTTCCATGTCCTGGCTATTATAAACAGTGCTGCGATGAACATTGGGGTACACGTGTCTCTTTCCCTTCTGGTTTCCTCAGTGTGTATGCCCAGCAGTGGGATTGCTGGATCATAAGGCAGTTCTATTTCCAGTTTTTTAAGGAATCTCCACACTGTTCTCCAGAGTGGCTGTACTAGTTTGCATTCCCACCAACAGTGTAAGAGAGTTCCCTTTTCTCCACACCCTCTCCAGCATTTATTGCTTGTAGACTTATGGATCGCAGCCATTCTGACTGGCGTGAAATGGTACCTCATAGTGGTTTTGATTTGCATTTCTCTGATAATGAGTGATGTTGAGCATCTTTTCATGTGTTTGTTAGCCATCTGTATGTCTTCTTTGGAGAAATGTCTATTTAGTTCTTTGGCCCATTTTTTTATTGTATTTTTTGATTGTATTGTATTGTAAATTGTCATTTATTTTTCTGGAGTTGAGCTGTAGGAGTTGCTTGTATATTTTTGAGATTAGTTGTTTGTCTGTTGCTTCATTTGCTATTATTTTCTCCCATTCTGAAGGCTGCCTTTTCACCTTGCTAATAGTTTCCTTTGTTGTGCAGAAGCTTTTAAGTTTACTTAGGTCCCATTGTTTATTTTTGCTTTTATTTCCAATATTCTGGGAGGTGGGTCATAGAGGATCCTGCTGTGATGTATGTCAGAGAGTGTTTTGCCTATGTTCTCCTCTAGGAGTTTTATAGTTTCTGGTCTTACGTTGAGATCTTTAATCCATTTTGAGTTTATTTTTGTGTATGGTGTTAGAAAGTGTTCTAGTTTCATTCTTTTACAAGTGGTTGACCAGTTTTCCCAGCACCACTTGTTAAAGAGATTGTCTTTAATCCATTGTATATTCTTGCCTCCTTTGTCAAAGATAAGGTATCCATATGTGTGTGGATTTATCTCTGGGCTTTCTCTTTTGTTCCATTGATCAATATTTCTGTCTTTGTGCCAGTACCATACTGTCTTGATAACTGTGGCTTTGTAATAGAGCCTGAAGTCAGGTAGGTTGAAACCTCCAGTTCCATTCTTCTTTCTCAAGAGAGCTTTGGCTGAAAGAATTCAGCACCACCAAACCAGCTCTCCAACAAATACTAAAGGATATTCTCTAGACAGGAAACACAAAAATGGTGTATAAATTTGAACCCAAAACAATAAAGTAAATGGCAACGGGATCATACTTATCAGTAATTACCTTAAACGTAAATGGGTTGAATGCCCCAACCAAAAGACAAAGACTGGCTGAATGGATACAAAAACAAGACCCCTACATATGTTGTCTACAAGAGACCCACCTCAAAACAGGGGACACATACAGACTGAAAGTGAAGGGCTGGAAAAAGATTTTCCATGCAAATAGGGACCAAAAGAAAGCAGGAGTAGCAATACTTATATCAGATAAAATAGACTTTAAAACAAAGGCTGTGAAAACAGACAAAGATGGTCACTACATAATGATCAAAGGATCAATCCAAGAAGAAGATATAACAATTATAAATATATATGCACCCAACACGGGAGCGCTGCAATATGTAAGACAAATGCTAACAAATATGAAAGGAGAAATTAACAATAACACAATAATAGTGGGAGACTTTAATACCCCACTCACAACTATGGATAGATCAACTAAACAGAAAATTAACAAGGAAATACAAACTTTAAACGATACAATAGACCAGTTAGACCTAATTGATATCTATAGGACATTTCATCCCAAGACAATGAATTTCACCTTTTTCTCAAGTGCACACGGAACCTTCTCCAGGATAGATCACATCCTGGGCCATAAATCTAGCCTTGGTAAATTCAAAAAAATAGAAATCATTCCAAGCATCTTTTCTGACCACAATGCAGTAAGATTAGATCTCAATTACAGGAGAAAAACTATTAAAAATTCCAACATATGGAGGATGAACAACACACTGCTGAATAACCAACAAATCACAGAAGAAATCAAAAAAGAAATCAAAATTTGCATAGAAACTAATGAAAATGAAAACACAACAACTCAAAACCTGTGGGACACTTTAAAAGCAGTCCTAAGGGGAAAGTTCATAGCAATACAGGCATACCTCAAGAAACAAGAAAAAAGTCAAATAAATAACCTAACTCTACACCTAAAGCAACTGGAAAAAGAAGAAATGAAGAACCCCAGGGTTAGTAGAAGGAAAGAAATCTTAAAAATTAGGGCAGAAATAAATGCAAAAGAAGCAAAAGAGACCATAGCAAAAATCAACAAAGCCAAAAGCTGATTCTTTGAAAGGATAAATAAAATTGACAAACCATTAGCCAGACTCATCAAGAAACAAAGGGAGAAAAATCAAATCAATAAAATTAGAAATGAAAATGGAGAGATCACAACAGACAACACAGAAATACAAAGGATCATAAGAGACTACTATCAACAATTATATGCCAATAAATTGGACAACGTGGAAGAAATGGACAAATTCTTAGAAAAGTACAACTTTCCAAAACTCGACCAGGAAGAAATAGAAAATCTTAACAGACCCATCACAAGCACGGAAATTGAAACTGTAATCAAAAATCTTCCAGCAAACAAAAGCCCAGGTCCAGACGGCTTCACAGCTGAATTCTACCAAAAATTTAGAGAACAGCTAACACCTATCCTGCTCAAACTCTTCCAGAAAATTGCAGAGGAAGGTAAACTTCCAAACTCATTCTATGAGGCCACCATCACCCTAATACCAAAACCTGACAAAGATCCCACAAAAAAAGAAAACTACAGGCCAATATCACTGATGAACATAGATGCAAAAATCCTTAACAAAATTCTAGCAAACAGAATCCAACAACACATTAAAAAATCATACACCATGACCAAGTGGGCTTTATCCCAGGGATGCAAGGATTCTTCAATATCCGCAAATCAATCAATGTTATACACCACATTAATAAATTGAAAAATAAAAACCATATGATTATCTCAATAGATGCAGAGAAAGCCTTTGACAAAATTCAACATCCATTTATGATAAGAACTCTCCAGAAAGCAGGAATAGAAGGAACATACCTCAACATAATAAAAGCTATATATAACAAACCCACAGCAAACATTATCCTCAATGGTGAAAAATTGAAAGCACTTCCTCTAAAGTCAGGAACAAGACAAGGGTGCCCACTTTCACCATTACTATTCAACATAGTTTTGGAAGTTTTGGCCACAGCAATCAGAGCAGAAAAAGAAATAAAAGGAATCCAAATTGGAAAGAAGAAGTAAAACTCTCACTGTTTGCAGATGACATGATCCTCTACATAGAAAACCCTAAAGACTCCACCAGAAAATTACTAGAACTAATCAATGATTATAGTAAAGTTGCAGGATATAAAATCAACACACAGAAATCCCTTGCATTCCTATACACTAATAATGAGAAAACAGAAAGAGAAATTAAGGAAACAATTCCATTCACCATTGCAACGGAAAGAATAAAATACTTAGGAATATATCTACCTAAAGAAACTAAAGACCTATATATAGAAAACTATAAAACACTGGTGAAAGAAATCAAAGAGGACACTAATAGATGGAAAAATATACCATGTTCATGGATTGGAAGAATCAATATAGTGAAAATGAGTATACTACCCAAAGCAATTTATAGATTCAGTGCAATCCCTATCAAGCTACCAACGGTATTCTTCACAGAGCTAGAACAAATAATTTCACAATTTGTATGGAAATACACAGTGGGGGTTCTTAAACTGGGATTTGAATTAAAATCATATTAAGAACATATGTCATATTATAAAGTTCTCATTCAGTGGCTCTGTAGTGATATTCTTACCTTTGTTTTTAAAATAACAACTTCATTGTGCTGTAATTAACATACCATATGATTCACCCTTTTAAAGTGTACAATTCAGTGATTGCTAGTACATTCACAAAGTTAGGCAATCATCACCACTGTCTACTTTCAGCACAATCTCATCACTCCAAAGAGTAACTCTGCTACCTCAGGACCATGAGTATTCATACCTAATTCCTCCTTCCCCATCCCCTGCCAACCAGGTCCTTACATCTCAAGGGACAGCTATAAGAATAAAATGGGTTTCTTGTCAGATCTGCTAACTATTTTAATTCCCAAAGTTCCAGAAAAGTGATAAACAGCTAAGGGCTATGAGTTCCCACTTACATGAATTAGGAGATGTTTTGGGTTCAGGAAAATGCAAAATTGACTAGATAAACATTAAAATTATGATGCCACTTGGGACTAGAGTTTATTTTCTCAGGCCAATTCCCCAGCGCTTTCAGAAAGTTCTCTTAAGAGACTTTTTCTTCCAAAGACCTCTGTGCTATCCAACTAACATAAGCGGTAACAGGAATTATAATAGCAATAGGAACATACTCTCCATGAGCTCTTGAAGAAATACCTCGAGCTGATCTTTAACAGATGCCCAGCATCTGTCTTGTAGCCTGCTGGATATGTGTGAGAGACACTAAAGATTTAATAAGAAATTCAAAGATCCCCTGCTTCCCAGAGATGCTGCTAAGGGCCAGATTTCTAGAGGTTGTCGTCATTGTTATCAATTGGAAGGCCTAGTGGTCACCACTCCACTAGTGACATCCCTTTATTGGGAGCTTCCCCTGGAAAAAGCAGAAGCATTTTCAAGCTGGTGGCACTATACTGTACAACATGACATGGTTGATGCATCAGTCAGGACTGAACTCAACTGTGTGTGTCAAAAATCCAGTTACAGCATATTAACTAAATACAAGTTTATTTTTCTTATGTAATAAGGTCCAGAGAAAAGTAGTTCAGGGCTGGAGCAGCTACTCATGAAAAGCAAAACTCTTTCCACTTTCTTAGCTGCACATAACTGTAGTTCTTTATGTTTCCCTCATTCTTCTGCCCACAGCTCAGATGAAGTACTTTTTAATCATCTTAAAATTATGAGGATGACAGTGCCACAGTTTGAGAAGGGAAAAAAACAAAACAAACAAACAAACAAAAAAACTACAGCTCCTCCAAAAGCTCTTGCCAGTAGACTTTTGCTCACACTTCATTAGCTAAAACTAGGTCATATGACCAGGAGAGGCTTGGCTACCAGGAATTCCACAGAGGAAAGAAGAGACTGTTGCTTCTCTACTAAAAACTGGGTTGCATTAATTGAAAGCAGAAAGGAGGAAAATGCAGAAAACTAGGAGTATCTGCCACATGGGGTTTTCTTTTTTTTTAATCACCCTCATAGCTATGTCTAAGTAAAAAACCTGATCTGAAGTTCGTGGGTTTTTTGGTTTAGGTACAAGAAATTACTGACTAGTGCTCATTTCAATCTAAGACTTCTGGTTACTTTTTATGTTACTCTAAGAGGCTGCAACTCAGGGGGAAAAAAAAAAAAATATATATATATATAGGTTTGACATTACAAGTTTTTAAGATGAGGGTCCTGCCTTAGAAATGTATGAAGCCCCAGTAAATATAATGCTTTGCATACAGAGGTCTACATTTCTTCTGAGGTATGAATGGGATCCAGAAAATGAAGTCAGTTTTACCCCAAAGCCTGGCAAACTAAAGTGTCCAGCACCTCCCAAGCAACCACGCAAAGCGAGCATCAGGTTGCCTAAGAGAACACTGCATATAAACAAGAAGCTCAAATAAAACATCTTCTTCAAAGTGTCTAAACAGTGAAGGAAAACAGAGAAGAATATTGAAGGACTTTCACACAGAACGGTGGTGCTCTCAGCCACAGACAGTGGGGTGCAGAGGGGTTCCAGCTGATGAATGTAAAGAGAGCATCCCTCAGCATGTTCCTCGGGTCCAGGGAGAAGGAAGCTACTCTCTGTTACAGGCTTAACTGTGTCCCCTGAAATTTAAATCTGGAAGTCCCAACCCCTATATCTCAGAATATGACTTTGTTTTGAACATGACAGATGTAATTAGTAAAGATGAGGGCATACTGGAACAGAGTGAGGCCTTGATCCAATATAACTGATGTCTTTATAAACAAGGGAAATTTGGACACAGACAGCCACACAGGGAGAGAGACGTGTGACAATGAAGGTAGAGATCAGGATGATGCTTACACAAGACAAAGAACACCAAAGAATGTCAGCAAAACACCAAAAGCTCGGAGAGAGGCATGGAATTGTTCTCAGAAGGAAGCAACCCTGTTGAGACCTTGAACTTGGACTTCTAGTCTCCAGAACTGGGAGAGAAGACGTTACTATTCTTTAAGCCACCTAGTTTGTTGCACTTTGTTACATAGTCTGAGCTAACTAACACTCTCTAAAGAAAGATGATGATAATTGGCTTTAGTTTTTATCATCAAGACAACAGATCTGAAGGCTGTGCTGCTGCTGCTAAGTTGCTTCAGTCGTATCTGACCCTGTGTGACCCCAGAGACGGCAGCCCACCAGGCTCCCCCGTCCCTGGGATTCTCCAGGCAAGAACACTGGAGTGGGTTGCCATTTCCTTCACTGTCTGAAGGCTATAGACCTAAGCAAATAGTGATTTTCCATGATATCAACTTTACCCCTTCTGATGATTGGGCAGTCTTACTAAGTTAATCAACAAAGGCATATGGGAAGGCTGTGGCCTTGAATTCCAAATAGTCTCTCTAGCTTGTGTTTATGAATTTCCATATGGGGGAAGCCATAGTTGGAATCAGAAGCTAAAGTTTCATTCTGTACTATGCTGATTAATTGGCTGAAGAACTTTGGCAAATGACTCACATTCTCTGAAATTCAGTTATGATTACCTTTAAAATGGCGACAATACCTAGTCCAAAGGAATGCTCTGAAGATTAAATGATGCAGTGTAATACGCACAGTTCTGTGGGTGGCACTTAGTAATCTTTCAAGAAATTGTAATAAGGTTAACACTCCTGAGTTGTATCTACAGATCAGTTCAGTTCAGTTGCTTAATCGTCTGATTCTTTGCACACCCATGGACTGCAGCACACTAGGCTTCCCTGTCCTTCACCAACTACTGGAGCTTGCTCAAACTCATGTCCATTGAGTCGGTGATGCCATCCAATCAATTCATCCTCTGTCATTCCCTTTTCCTCCTGCCTTCAATCTTTCCCATCATCAGGGTCTTTTCCAAGGAGTCAGTTCTTTGCATCAGGTGGCCAAAGTACTGGAGCTTCACCTTCAACATCAGTCCTTCCAATGAATATTCAGGACCAATTTCCTTTAGGATTGTCTGGTTTGATTGCCTTGCAGTCCAAGGACTCTTAAGAGTCTTCTCCAACACCACAGTCCGAAAGCATTAATTCTTCAGTGCTGACATAGTCCAACTCTCACATGCATACATGACTACTGGAAAAACCATAGCTTTGACTAGATGGACCTTTGTTGGCAAAGTAATGTCTCTTTTTTTTAATATGCTGTCTAGGTTGGTCATAGATTTTCTTCCAAGGAGTAAGAGTCTTTTAATTTCATGGCTAAAGTGATTTTGGAGCCCTGAAAAATAAAGCCTCACTGTTTCCATTATTTCCCCATCTATTTGCCATGAAGTGATGGAACCAGATGCTATGATCTTAGTTTTCTGAATGTTGAGTTTTAAGCCAACTTTTTCACTCTCCTCATTCACTTTCATCAAGAGGCTCTTTAGTTCTTCTTCGCTTTCTGCCATAAGGGTGGTGTCATCTGTGTATCTGAGGTTATTGACATTTCTCCTGGCAATTTTGTGCTTCATCCAGCATGGTATTTCGCATGATGTACTCTGCATATAAGTTAAATAAGCAGGGTGACAATATACAGCCTGACGTGCTCCTTTCCCAATTTGGAACCAGTCTGTTGCTCCATGTCCAGTTCTAACTGTTGCTTCTTGACCTGCATACAGATTACTCAAGAGGTAGGTCAGGTGGTCTGGCACTCCCATCTCTTTTAGAATTTTCCACTGTTTGGTGTGATCCACACAGTCAAAGGTTTTGACGCAGTCAATAAAGCAAAAGTAGATGTTTTCCTGGAACTCTCTTGCTTTTTCTATGATCTAACAGATGGTGGCAATTTTATCTGGTTCCTCTGCTTTTTCTAAATCCAATTTGAACATCTGGAAGTTCACGGTTCATGTACTATTGAAGCCTCGCTTGGAGAATTTTGAGCATTACTTTGCTAGAGTGTGAGATGAGTGCGATTGTGCAGTAGTTTAAACATTCTTTGGCATTGCCTTTCTTTGGGATTGGAATGAAAACTGACCTTTTCCAGTCCTGTGGCCACTGCTGAGTTTTCCAGATTTGCTGGCATATTCAGTGCAACACTTTCACAGCATCATCATCTTTTAGGATTTGAAATAGCTCAACTGGAATTCTATCACCTCCACTAGCTTTGGTCGTAGTGATGCTTCCTAAGGCCCACTTGACTTCACATTCCAGGATGTCTGGCCCTAGTCCAGTGATCACATCATCATGGTTATTTGGGGCATGAAGATCTTTTTTGTATAGTTCTTCTGTGTATTCTTGCCACCTCTTCTTAATAGCATCTGCTTTTGTTAGGTCCATACCATTTCTGGAGAAATGGGACCATTTCCAACACCATTTTTTGCTGACTGTATAGAGCTTCTCCATCTACAGAGAAGGTATCTACCATTTATTGTGCTCATCTTTGCATGAAATGTTCCCTTGGTATCTCTAATTTTCTTGAAGAGCTTCTTAGTCTTTCCCATTCTATTGTTTTCCTCTATTTCTTTGCAATGATCACTGAGGAAGGCTTTCTTATTTCTCCTTGCTATTCTTTGGAATTGTGCATTCAAATGTGTATATCTTTTCTTTTCTTCTTTGCCTTTAGCTTCTTTTCTCAGTTATTTGTAAGGCCTCTTCATACAACCATTTTGACTTTTTGTATTTTTTTTTCTTGGGGATGGTCTTGATCACTGCCTCCTGTACAATGTCATGAACCTCCATCCATAGTTCCTCAGGGACTCTATCTGTCAGATCTAATCCCTTGAATCTATTTGTTACTTCCACTGCATAATCGTAAGGGATTTGAGTTAGGTCAAACCTGAATGACCTAGTGGTTTTCCCTACTATCTTCAATTTAAGTCTGAATTTTGCAATAAGAAGTTCATGATCTGAGCCACAGTCAGCTCCTGGTCTTTTTTTTGCTGACTGTGTAGAGCTTCTCCATCTACAGATAGTATCTACAGATAGTGCTATAGTAGAATAAAACATGATTTATGAGGCGTAATCAACTCTCAATAATCTATGACCATAAGAAAAGGTTATTATAGGAAGTAAAACCATTAGCAACTAATCTAAAAACTATGTTTTCCAAAAAATTTTTGAAAATTTTTATTGATTTTCATTAGAGAGCTTACATGCGTGCATGCGGGCTAAGTCATTTAAGTCGTGTCTGATTCTGTGCAACCCTATGGACTCTAGCCCTCCGGGATCCTCTGTCCATTGGGATTCTCCAGGCAAGAATTCTGGAGTGGTTTGCCATGCCCTCCTGCAGGGGATCTTCCCAACCCAGGGATCAAACCCATGTCTCTTATGTCCTCTGCATTGGCAGGCGGCTTCTTTACCACTAGTGCCACCTGGGAAGCCTATAGAACTTATGTATGCTCATTATACAATGTTTAAATGATATAAATATGTATAAGGTAGAATTATAATTGTATATTTCTCAAATCCAAGGTTCAGTGCTTATTTTTCATATTTCTTTAGATATGTCTGTGTGTTTAATAGAGATTTTTATAAATTATTTTAAACAAAAATGGATCGTATTCTGTATGTCCCCAACAGATTGATCGAGCTCTGTTCAATAATTTATCTTCAACCTTTCATGCCATACATACTACAAGCTCTATCACAACGCTTCAGATGTTGTATAGTGACTTTTCTGGTAGTCCAGTGGTAAAGAACCCGTCTACCAATGCAGAGGATATGGGTTTCATCCCTGGTTCGGGAAGATTTCACATGCCGTGGGGCAACTAAGCCCATGTGCCAACTACTGAACCTGCAGTCTGGTGCCCACAAGCCACAACTACTGAGCCCATGCGGGTTGCAACTACTGAGGTTTGCACACCTTAAAGCCTGTGCTCTGCAACAAGAGAAGCCACTGCAATGAAAAGTCTGCACACTGCAAGTGAAGAAAGCTCGCACACAGTGACGAAAATCAGCATAGCCAAAAAATAAAGTAAAAATTTTTTTTAATGCTGTGTAATAATGATGTTTTATGGATACACAAAATTTATTTACTCAAGTTGTTTGAATATTCAGATTTGCCTGCAATTTGTAAAATTCACAATGTTATAATAAATAAAAACTATACTTTAGAAGGGGCTTCCCAGGTAGCTCAGTGGTAAAGAACCTGCCTGCCAATGCCCGAGATACAAGTTTGATCCCTGGGTCGGGAGATTCCCTGGAGAAGGAAATAGCAACCCACTCAAGTATTCTTGCCCAGGAAATCCCACGGTCAGAGAAGTCCATGGGGTCGCAAAAGAGTCAGACACGACTCAGCAACTAAACACCACCATCACCACTGTAGAGAATGGATCTATTTTCTCCAATCTTTTAAAAATAAAATAAGGCATTGTTGAAAGGAAGGAGAGAAAATGAAAAGGGGGATATTTATTCATTTATCTAATAATTTTCGTTTATATAACATCAAATAACACATTTGCAGGTTGTCTTGTCGAATTTTACTGATAATTTCCCTGAATGAGAATTAACTGAATTGAGTGGTACACTCTAAGTTATGTGTACACAGCTTTGGATAAAAGCTATACAATCCAAGTCACCTCAGTCATCTCCAACTCTATGCGACCCCATAGACGGCAGCCCACCAGGCTCCCCCATCCCTGGGATTCTCCAGGCAAGAACACTGGAGTGGGTTGCCATTTCCTTCTCCAATGCATGAAAGTGAAAAGTAAACTGATCTTCATTGAACATGTAATGAATTTCATCTAAATAATCTAGTCCCAGGTTTTCATAATTTTTCCAACATTTTGACATCCTGCAGCAACCCCACTGTGAATCACCTCTAAAGCCAGATGGCAAAGCTTCTCAAATGATATGCCCAGAACTCACCCAGGCAGACATCCTAGGATCTTAGCTTCCTTTTGCAGATGAAATAAAGCAGGGTTTTCACTTAACATTCATTAAGAGAAAGAAGGAAAATATTTTTCTTCTGGATTAACTTTGGGAGTGTTAAGCAATGCAAACATTTCAGAGGCAGTAGTTCATGATACCATGCAGGCAGACATCCGTGCCAGGAGACACACTTGCTTGGAGAGACGACTCTTCTTTATCTAGTGGGTCTACATATACTATGTGGTTTCCATCAAAACTCCACTGAGAGTTTTCAAAAAGATATTGACTAGCTCTTCCCAAAATCATCAAAAGAGCAGATTCCAAGAATAGCCAAAATATTTTGTATCAAAAAAAGATAAAACTCAATGTACCAAATCAAAATGTAAAGTGACAGTTGTTAAAACATTGAGGTGAATAACAGCAATTGACTAATTGAAATAGAATATAAAAGTCTGGAAATGAACAGATATATATGTGTGTGTGTGTGTGTATGTGTATATATATATATATATATATACAATATATACAATATATATATATATATACATGAGAGTCTATTATGTGATAGAGATGATAGCCCAATTTAGAGGTAAAATTGCTTGCTACTTAAAATGCAGATAGAAAAAGTAGACATCTATTTGAAAAAATAAGCTATTTATTTCATTATATACACAAATGAAAGAATCAAATATATAACAGAAGCTTCAAAAAGCAGCAGAAGGAAAAAGATTATAATAAGACTATTAACAAATTTTGGACTAATTTATGAGCAAAAAGCACTGTGCTGTGTGCTCAGTCACTTCAGTCCTGTCTGACTCTGCGACCCTATGGGCTGTAGCCCACCAAGCTCCTCTGCCCACAGGATTCTCCAGGCAAGAATACTAGAATGAGTTGCCATGCCCTCCTTCATAGGATCTTCCTGACCCAGGGATCGAAACCACATCTCCTGCATCTCTATCATTGCAGGCAGATTCTTTACCTGCTGAGCCACCAGGGAGCCCTAGACACACACACACACACACACACACACACACACACACACACACACATGAAAGTCTTTTTAAGTAAGACACAAAACTCAAAGGATACATATACAAACATTGATATGTTTGTATCAATTTAGATTTAGATTTATTACTAAATCTTTATTTATTACTAAATCTAAAATAAATTTAGATTTGTTACTAAATCTTTCAAATTAGTTACTTTGAAAAATATCATAAAAATTCTTCAAAAAATAAAGAAAAGTGGGGGAAAATATTTACAAAAAAATATCAACACTCACAAGATTAACAGCTCTTACAAGTCTAAGAATAACGTATTGAAACCACTAGGGAAGATGCACAAAGAATTTGAACAGACAGTTCAAAAAAAAGAGAGCAAATCATCAATAAATATTGAAAGATATTCATCTTTGTGGTTACCAAGGAACTAGAAATAATTAAAACAACACTACCATGACATTTTCACCTATCAGATGTACAATAATTAAAAAATCATATCTAATAATAACAAAAATGCAGGAAAATGGACACTCAGCACTTGATGCAAGAGAACAGCCTTTTCACAACGTGATTCCATTGTGTTCATCACATTCAAATGCATTTATATTTTGGCCCAGTAATCTTACCTTTCAGTTTCTCTCCCAGAAGCCCACTCACAATTGCTTAAAGATATTTGTGCAAAGGTGTTGCTGCTGCTGCTAAGTCACTATTGCACCATTATTTTCTAAGTTACCCATGAAGCACATGCCAACTACATAAAACACGTTAAAACACAAAAAATGATTAATGGGTGACTAGAAGGCTCAAAGGGACAAAAATACCAAGGAGAAACCTGGCTAGAGGGAACACTCTACAACTCAGTTCAATAAAAAGGCTGGAGGAGACACGGGGCAGAAAGAAACCATTTTTTTTTTTTTCAGATTCTCCCTCATTTCAAGAAAGATCCAAATCTTGTGTATAAAATATTAGAATCAGATTTCTGTCTTGCACCCTAATTGTGTTTCTTTTCTACCTGAAGTCCAGATGCTCCTTAAGAAATCTTAAATGAATAAGAGTTTTATATCAGTGCCTTCTAGTTCTGATGTCCAAAGCTAAAATGAAAAATGACTATCTTCAACTGAAAACACACTCTTTCAGGGCACTAAACAAAGTCACATATTTACTAAAGCTAAGAGGCACAGCTATCATCAAGGAAACATTGCTCATCAGGCCACAGCCAGAGTTATATCCTCACCAATAGACGTCTATAATATCCTTTTCTCTGCTTTTTGCTAAAGGTTCATGCAGTTCGAACTTCTACAGCCATGTTTATCTACCTAATTACATATTGCAACTTGCATTTGGAAGGCTAGTTCCATTTCATTACAGCTTCCCACAGACAAAACAAAAATATTTGTTTAAACTCATCCATTGAACCAAAAAAGTGACCACTGTTTTCCTATTCAACTGATACCAATATTGAATCTGAACACTAAAATGATGAAAGATATCTGTCTGGCTGAACAGAGAACAAGAGATTTTAGGGCTCAAAGCACATCACCATATCCTTCCTTCAAAATGGGTTCATACATAGTATGCAAAACTCAGTTTTTGTATCACTGGGAAGACACTATTCTATTCCAAGTCCTTTTAACCATACACCTGCTTCCAACCACTAGTGATGCTTAAGTCTTTCTCACTTGGCTTCCCCTATCTCCCCAAACCAAAGGACTATGTCTATCCCAGGATGGTACATGCTTCACTTTCTAACAGTTAGCATTCCCACAGATCCCTCTGAATCCCTATCATGGTGCATTCTTTTAGAGCTTCTTGTAAATGGAGATTCCACTTACCTGTGTTATGAGGTACTGGGTATCCAGAAAGAATGATTAAGGCTTAGGACTTAAAATTGAACTACTGAAGGCAATCGCAGCTCTGCCATGTCACTTGTGTGTCTGTGAGCATATTATTGAACTTCCTTCAGCATTAGTTTCTTTATCTGTAAAATGGGAATAATAAAAGCACTTGTACTGTGGCCAAGATCATTAAACAGACTAGTATGGTGTCTGGCACATAAAAAATACAAAATATTTAGCTCTAATTGCTAGATTCTCATTATGTCCCTGCACACCCCTGCCTCGGACATACTTAGTAAAACATGTTACATAAATTCCCAGGAGGCCAACGGACTGCCTGCAGGTTTTCCCAGGATGTAGGCAAGTATACAGCACTGAAGGCAATTCCACCAAACCGGAGGTGAACTTCCTCCCAGACTCCTAGGCATGCCTGCCTCTCCATTTCCTATTTTGCTTTATGGAGACCCAGATAAAAAGGACACTGGTTCCATGACTCTAAGCCACTGTGTCCACTTCTATACTTTGTAAAATCAGCCTTTCTGTAACCCTAGTTGTGTAGGCATGCGTCCACTGCTAGACTGTGAACCTGAAGGAGGCACCAAGTTTCCTCCCTCTTTGTATTTCTCTTGGTGACTGCCTGGTACCATGTCTGGAGAAGCAGCATGCATGCTCAGTGGTGTCCGACTCATTGCGACCCCATGGACTATAGCCCACCAAGGCTCTTCTGTCCATGGAATCTTCCTGGCAAGAATACTGGAGTGGGTTGCCATGCCCTCCTCTAGTGTCTGGAGGAGAGGGAAGGCTAAATAAAGAATGAATGAATGGTTGTAATATTTATCAACAAGATAACTGAACCAGCTCAAGGCAAAAGGGAATTTGCCTTGTTCTTTCCTAGCTCCCTTTTCCCCAGCTGTAAGGATATTCTTCCTTTGGTTAATAATGCCTTCCAGCATGCCTTAGCTTGTCTCCATCTGTGTTTTGGATTCCTTCCTTCTATCTCTTTGTATAAGAACTAACTTTTTCTCTGTCAAATGGCAATTAAGTATGAATGCATTCATTAATCAGGTAGGCAGCCCCTAAGACAAGGTACAAACAAAGGAATGTAACAAAAAGTTAAAAATCTTAATTCAAGGAAAACTTGTGTGTAAAGAACTTAACATGAGTCACTAGAAGGGGGCAATGTCTAGTCTCGTCCCTGACAGCTGAGAGAAAGACAACTGTTTATTTACTTTCCAAGAGGCTTTTTTAAAATTACAGTTTAGCTGCTTTACAACATTGTACTAATTTCTGCTGTACAGCAAAGCGACTCAGCTACACATATACATATATCCCCTCTACGTCACCATAGAGCGTTGAATAGAGTTCACTGTGTTTTATGGGAGGTTCTCATTAGTTACCTATTTTATACATAATAGTGTACATATGTATTTGATCATTCCTTCTCCTTGGAATCCTGATGGTTTCTTTAAGTGACTCTGAGAATAGCTATTGTACACATAGAATGTGAACAAGTCTGGCCAGCCTGCTGCTGCTATACTAATTTATCTTTTCTCTGGTTTTTCCCAGACCCATACTCGCAAGAATCAAAGTCCATGCAGAAAGTATTCTGAGAACAGTTACTGCTGTGTTTGCAGAACTGTTTTTCAGAGGAACTAGAGATAGCAGAGGGGTTATTGAGTTTAGATGTCAGTAGCAGCATTATTATGAACACAATCAAATGTTTGATGTCTTTGAGTGACCGCGTGTAACTCCTCTACATAGCCAATGAGTAACATGACCAAAGACTGGTATTTTCCCTCACAGTTGAAACCTCCAGCTAAATGAATCACAGAAGTTCTATGAGAAAGTGAGGGGGAAACCCACCAATAACGAGCCAAGAGATTTTCAAGTCTAACAGAGGAAGTAACTGGGGGAAGTGGGGAGTCAGAATGCCTAGGAAGTCCATTGCTTTTCTGATGGCATCTCCTATGTGCTCTGAATCATCTTGGACTGGAGAGGGCATTACATTACACTGATTGCCTTTATTTGATTAGAGTGGAAACTGCCTAAGGATAAAGTCTTACCTGACAGAGCAGGAACAGTGGATCTGGTGAGTCAGGTGCCCGAGTCTGAGTGCAGCGTCGGCCATTGTATCTCCATAAACTTGGATTAGTTATTTCACCTCTTTGGACTTTCAATTTTGTAAACTGAAGACACTATTACTATCTTCCTCATAAAATGATTGTTAGTATTGCTTGTAATAATTAATCCATCTAAAACCCGATGTTTAGGCCCAGGTAAAACTACTGATGATCAATAATTACCAATTGCTATTGCTGACCATTGCTATCCTCCAAGTACAGAGCCTAGTACACAGAAAATTCTCAAGATAAACTTAATGTCAGTCCCAAGTGTTGTCCCATGGAACTGCTATGTTGGTGAATAAATGAAACAGTCTGGAACAATCATGTCATTGTATCATCACACCTCTGCTTACATCATCAAACAACTTTATTGTTTATTCATTGAGTAGATTGCATGAAATTTTGTAGCAGCTCTATACGGATGAACTGTGGTGTTGGAGAAGACTCTTGAGAGTCCCTTGGACTGCAAGGAGATCCAACTAGTTCATTCTAAAGGAGATCAGCCCTGGATGTTCTTTGGAAGGAATGATGCTAAAGCTGAAACTCCAGTACTTTGGCCACCTGAGGCGAAGAGTTGACTCATTGGAAAAGACTCTGATGCTGGGAGGGATTGGGGGCAGGAGGAGAAGGGGACGACAGAGGATGAGATGGCTGGGTGGCATCACCGACTCGATGGACATGAGTCTGAGTGAATTTCAGGAGTTGGTGATGGACAGGGAGGCCTGCTGTGCTGAGATTCATGGGGTCGCAAAGAGTGGGACACAACTGAGTGACTGAACTGAACTGAACTGATAAGGATAACAGGAATTTAAAACATGCCAAGGGAGTTATTTCTTTCTTCAACAAATATTTTTGAAACAGATACAGTTTTCCAAAAATGAAAACATTACAAAAATGACAGAAAGATAAAATTTCTATATCATTCTTATTAATAATAACAGTCTATAATTATTACCCACCACCCAATAAGCATGGTGCAAGGCTCTTTATATCTATTAGCTCATTTTATGATGACAAAAAATGGCAAGGTCATTATTATGCTCATTTTAGAGAGAAAGAAACTAAGATGTAAACGGACTCAATAACTTGCCTAACATTTTTCAGCTAGAGTTTTCCAAAGCTGAAATCTCTTCTGTATTTCCAAAGCCCGTTCTTTTTCTATTTTGTTATTATCTTTCTTTCAATATCTTACTACAATATCAGGCAGAATGAAATAAGTACTCTGTTGGAGGTATGAGTAAATTATCATGGAACTCCTGAACTCTGAAACTGTGGGAAAGAAAACAGTGAATTTGAATGGTAGAGAATGAGGGTTGACCTTAATCAGGACATTTTACATAAACCATATAAGATAAGGGGCAATAGGAGGAGATAAAGGGAACGTCAGGATATAAAATCATATCAGTCAAGCCCTAGCAATGTCACTTCACAGGGTAGAGTAGTTGTGCGCTCGAACTTAAAAAATAGGCTGCAGGTAGGTGCAGACTCTATCTAGGTAGGGGTAGAATGACCAGAGTGTCAGAAAAGACTGTTCTTTAAAGTATGGATGCAATCTCCATATATTCACCAACTTTACTGCATACCTGAAACACAGATGAACTTGGACGCTTCGTAGAATCATCACAATTCCTATTTGAGTGGGTTTGATTTAATGATGTTTTACAGTAACACATATGGGCTTCCCTGGTGGCTCAGGGGCAAAGAGTCCACCTGCCAATGCAAAAGACACAGGTTTGATCCCTGGGTAGGGAAGATCCCTTGGAGAAGGAAATGCCAAGCCACTCCAGTATTTTTGCCTGGAGAATGGACAGAGTCTGGTGGGCTACAGTCCATGGGGTTGCAAAAGAGTTGGATACAACTTAGCAACAACAACATGTAACACACACACACACACACACACACAACACTATGAGCAGACAATGTCTAAACAATCATATCTTGGTCATTCATTCTCTCCACTCATTTTCTGACACAAGGCAAATTACTCACAGATTATTCTCAATCCTACAAATAATCAGTAAGCAAATACATAAGGTGAAATCTGTCTGGTGCAAGACCTAAGGGAAAGAGAGAGCACTTGCTTTATCAATGACTCCAAAGCAGGTGTTTTAAGAGGAATACAGGGTTTAGAAAGTGGCCGGCTTCGGCATCAACACACAGCATGTCGGAGAGCAAGTTCATAGGACTCTGGGCCTTCAAGATGGTCTGTTTCCCCCAGTTTTATAGACAAAAGGTTTCTACAACCCTGGACTTGCACCAGGACCCAGCACCTTTGTTGCCTAAGGCCATCCTACCACTTCATCCTTAAGCTGTTCCGAAAGCAGTGGCTGCCGCCACTAGAATACATCCCGTTTGCCTCTAAAAGGAAGGCTTTTTTTGGCTACAGCAGAAGGAAAGTGGGAAGATAAAACAAACTTTAATTCATCTGTTCTTACTCATAGGCTTCCCATCAAGGGTGGGTTTTATCCTTATTTAGAATCAATACTAAGTAAAGAAAGTATAAATATACCAATTGAAAACCTCTTTCTGTGGATGCCTCGGCAGCCACAACTAAATTGCTTGAGGTTTATGGACACCATGCATTTTCCCCAGCGCTTATTCTGAAACCCTCAAGTGTTAAACTCAATCGTTTCCTGGGACCCTTGAGAGAATGGAATCTAAGACCTGTTAATAGGGGTTTTTTGTTTGTTTGTGTTTGGGAGGGGGAGGGGGACTGTCATTCTGGGACAATTAGGTAAATCCCTAACAGACGGATGGAGTTTTTGAATCCTAATTGTTTGTGTTCAATATTTTTCCCCAAGAGATAAGAGTAACTATATTTAAGTTGAGTAGTCTGAGAAGAGTAGGAGGATCTGGGTGAAACTGACAAATTTCCCCTGGGCATTTCCCATAGGTTAGCCTTGTGTCAAGGGATTCAACCCTCAGAGATCTCCTAGGATTGCTGTGTGCCACCATAGGAAGTGGCACAGACTCTGAATCAGGTGACTTTATGACTTTAACTACTACTGCAACCCAAGAGAAGGTCAATCTCCAAAGAAAGTTTATATTCTTCATGTGTAAGATAGAAGACTCGAACTGACACGTCCCTTTAGAGCTCTTCCAACAGTGATCTATTCCACTGAGGGGGCTTTTCTGGGCAAACACAAAATGAGCCAGAAGGTAAATGCTCAGAGCTGAGTATTTTGAGAAAAAAAGAAAAATGCATGTAGAGAATGCACCTAAAGAGTTTTTACACCTGTATTTCTTCCCTAACTTAGAAAACCTGAAATCCTTTGACTGCTGCAGATTCTGGGTCAAGAAGTCTCAAGTTAGGTTCACTTTTTTTTAGGAAAGCAGGGATGGATTTATCTTCCTAGTAGGTGAAACCAAAACAACCATGAGTGATAAGCCTAGATCTTGGGCTACTCTCCAGGCACTTTTCCACTACATTGTGCTACCTAGATTTTCTCCTTCAGACTTAAAAGAAAGAAAAACATGAAATGACAGGCAGATGACTTGGAAAATGTCAAACTATTGTCTCCAGACTTTCTAAAAACTAAATCTGGAAGATATCTCATATGAAAATGTTTTTGAGGGGCAAAACATGTGGGATGTCAGAAAACTCATCTCTCTTGAAGTTTAGAAAGTATCATTCAAAAAAAGCTAAGAAAGATCCTACTGTAGAGAAATCTACATATATTTTTTTAAACTGCTGCTGCTGCTGCTGCTAAGTCGCTTCAGTCATGTCCGACTCTGTGCAACCCCATAGATGGCAGCCCACCAGGCTCCCCCATCCCTGGGATTCTTCAGGCAAGAACACTGGAGTGGGTTGCCATTTCCTTCTCCAATGCATGAAAGTGAAAAGTGAAAGTGAAGTCGCTCAGTCGTGTCAGACTCTAGCATGCCATAATTTATTTGGCCAATGAAGACATACTCTACACAAACCACCAATTATCATTATATCTTATCTGAAAAGACATAGAAGTGATCATTTGTGTAGATCATTTTATCTGTATATTTAAGTGACCATGTATCCCACCTTAGTATGAGCCCATGCTAAGCTCCTTTTCCTAATCATCTTCATTCGGCACACTTTTTTTTTTCTTTTTGTAGTATTTTCACTTTATTTAACAAAGATATTCAGCATTTGCTATTGACAATGCATAGAAATTTTTTAAAATTTTACTGGAGTATAGTTGATTTATAATTTTGTGTTACTTTCAGGTGTCCAGTAAAATCAATCTGTTACACATATACTTATCTCCACTCTTCTTTAGATTCTTTCCCTATCTAGACCATTACAGAGTATTGAGTAGAGTTCCCTGTGCTAAACAACAGGTCTTTATTAGTTATCTATTTTATATATAGTATTACATATGTGTCAGTCTCAATCTTCCAATTTATCCTTCCCCCTCTTACCTCCTGGCAACCGTAAGTTTACTTTTTACATCTGTAACTCTATTTCTGTACCTTTTTTTTTATAGATTCCACATATAAATGGTTTAATATGATATTTGTCTTCCTCTGTCTGACTTCCTTCACTCAGTGTGACACTCTCTAGGTCCATCCATGTTGCTGCAAATGGCATTATTTGTTCATTTTCTTTGCTGAGTAATATGCTATTGTATGCATGCGCCACATCTTCTTTCTCCATCCCTCTGCTGATGGACATTTAGGTTGCTTCCATGTCCTGGCGACTATAAGTTAGTGCTGCAGTGAACACTGAGTTGCACGTATCTTTTCAAATTATGGTTTTCTTCAGAGATATGCCTTGGAGTTGAATTGCTGGGTCATATGGTATTTCTGTTTAGTTTTTTAAGGAACCTCCATAGTGACTGTACCAATTTAGATTCCCACCAACAATGCAGGAGGGTTCCCTTTTTCCCACACCCTTTCCAGAATTTATTTGTAGATTTTTGATGATGGCCATTCTAACCAGTGTGAACTGATATCTCATTTAGTTTTGATTTGCATTTCCTTAATAATTAGTGACACTGAGTGTCTTTTCACATGCCTCTTGGCCCTCACCACAGTTTGTTTTTTAGCACAGTATTTGACAATCTGATTCAGTTGTTTCTGCATTCCCGCCTTGGACATCACACCTCTGTATTCCCAAAATTACCTGGCATAATACTGGGCAAGATGTTATGGAAAAACTCAAACGAATACTTTGGCCAACCCAATGCTTGCAGGTCATGGATACTCAAATACTTGTGATGATCCTTTAACTGACCTTTACAAAACTTACCGCCATTTAAATGTGAATGCTCCATTTGATCACATATATTTGGCCCAATTGACTTCTATAGTCCATTGGTTTTGTGGCATACTGTCTAATCATGCACACCCAACCTTTCATGTGTCAGTGAGACGAGTGTAGCAAATCTAATCTTTGCTTAAATATAAACCAGGAGTAAAAAGAAGCCACAAGAATCTTCCCTCAAAGCCAGTACACACAGATCAGGGTCAGCAGTTAAAGGCACATGGTCATCTGACCAGTGACCTATCTTTACCCTTGGGAGCTGGTAAAGTTCCAGATAAGCCCTGGTGAGGAGGATAGATGGTAAGGCGGAATGAGTCCAGACTAGAGTGGCCAGAGGGTCCACGCAGCCTGGAGTGGCTCCGTGCAGTCCTGCCCAGCTGTAGGCCAACACTGGTTAGAGCCCAAATGATAGGGTCACAGCCAGTAACAAGTAGCAGATACCAATGGGCACAGGGAACCACACGTGGCCACAGGCACAAATCGATCAGAAGGAATGAAAACAAATCATTTAAGATGAAATACGTTGGTGGGGACAAATGTATAAGTAGGAAGAAATTGAAACCCCTGTTCACTGTTGTAGGAATGCAACATTGCACAGCCACTACAGAAAACAGTATGGGAGTTCCTCAAAAAATTAAAAGCAAAACAATCATGTGATCCAGAAATCCCACTTTTGGGTATTTATCCCAAAGAACTGAAATCAGGATCTGAAAGCAATATTAATACAATATTCACAGCGTTATTCACAATAACTAAGTTGGGGACACAACCTAAATATCCACTGACAGCCAAATGGATAAAGAAAAAGTGATATTTACACGTATAAAATAGTATCCAGCTTTAAAAAAATAAAATTCTGCAATATGTGACAACATGGATGACCCTTGAGGGTATTATGGTAAATGACATAAGCCAGTCACAGAAAGATAAACACTCATGATTCCATTTTTAAGTGGTCTCTAAAATAATCAAATTCATAGAATCAAGTAGCAGAATGATGGTTACCAATGACAGGGAAGAGAGAAATGGGGAGTGACTAGTCAGTGGGCATAATGTTTCAGTTAAGCAAGATGAATCAATTCTAGAGACCTGCAGTACAACATTGCACTCTAGTCAACAGAATGTATGTCACACTCAAGAATTTGTTAAAAGGGTATATCTCAAGTTACATGTTCTTACCGCAATAATGTTTTTAAAAATAAAATTTGAAATAAATGTCCTTGAGAATAAATAAATATCTAAAATAAATAAAATACCTATATATTGCATTATTATTCTGACTCAATGGGCTCTGAATAAGAGGGTTTAGTTTAGTGAATAAGAGTGTGTGTAGACTGGAATCTGACATACTGTGTTCAAAATCCTCCTGATTTCTCAAAGTTATAAGAATAGAATTAAATGGAATTATTTAGGGCATGTAGCATAGAGGCAGCGCCTAGCATATACTAAGTATATTTTGAACATTTTTTTAAAATATGATACAGGGCACCCTAAGCTGGTGCTCTGTGATAACCTGAAGGGATGAGGTGGGGAGGGAGGTCGAAGTGGGCTCAGGAGGGAGGGGACACATGTATGCCTATGATTCATACTGATGTATGTCAAAAACCATCATAATGTTGTAAAGTAACTATCCCCCAATTAAAATCAATTAGTCAATTAATAAAAACAAGAATTGTGTGAAGCCCCTATAATTTTGTCATTATTAGTTGGTCTTCGTTTAAAGTTTATTCAGTTGCTCCTCATACATCTGTTGTGATTTCTTTCACTTTCCCCTTTGTTTTCCTCCTCCTCTCTCTTATTGCTGGGTCTTATTTCTTCTCTTTCTGCTCTCTTATACACCAGGTCCACCATAGTCTTTTAAAGGTCTGCTTTCCTTGTGTGCGTGAGAGAGAGAGAGACAGAGACAGGAAGCAGGGGAGAGAGAACATGTAGAAAGGTTGGGCAGACAGAAGTGGGCCATGGAGTGAAGGAGGGTCACAGTAGCAGCCATGCATCTCAGGACCAGAGGAGCAATGGCGTACAGACCATCTTTCCTCCCCCACAAAAGTGCCATCATCCAGTCTCACTGCTCTCCCGAACTCACAGACAGGACTGAGTGCTCACACACGAACAGCACTCTGCTCTTGGCTTAACTGCCTTTGATTATGATAAGGGCGCATATCAACCACAGTCCTTAGGTATCCATCAGGCTACTATCCAAGACATACTGACTCCTTTTATTAACTGGAAATTATTTATGTAACAAGTATTTCCCAGAAATCAAATAACAGCTACTAATTTGAAAAACAAGCAAATTCAACTATTTAGCCAAAGAGGCTCCAAATGACACATATTAGGCATGCAAACATCTCTAACAGACATAAACAATTTTTAAGTAATCTTTTTAAAATTAAATAGAAAATATAAACAGGAAAAATACACAAATTTCAAGGTTACAGCTTGATAAATTTTCACAAGGGGTGCACACCCATACAACTATCATCCTGACCAAGAAATAGAACATTTCAGACATCCCAAAGTGCCTTCATCTTTCAGGCACCACCCCTCCAAGGGTTACACTATGCAGAGTGCTAACACCATAGATGAACTGCCTGCTTTTGAACTTCACTGAAATAGAGTTATCAGTCTCTGGTCTCTTGTGTCTGGCTTCTTCTATTCAACATAGCATTATATGATTCAGTCAAGTGAAAATGTAAATTAATTTCAATAATGAAAATTTAGCCAATGAAAATTTGAATTAATTATAACTCTGAAAACTTTAAACAGTATATCAAGTATGAAAATGTTCATATCCCTTGATCCATTGATTCTATTTCAAATAATCCATCCCCAGTTTTTTTAAACAGGTAAGAGTTTACATTCTAAAGTGATTATTAAAGGTGTATTTAACTTTGATGAAAATTCTAAGATGGGAATAGTTGGAAAAAAATAATAAGATTCATCCATGCTAACGCATGCGACCATAGTCCATTTGTTTCATTGATGTAGACTAATCCTAAGCAGCAGATTTCAATTAGCTTTATACACCAATCTCTTGATGAAAGTGAAAGAGGAGAGTGAAAAAGTTGGCTTAAAACTCAACATTCAGAAAACGAAGATCATGGCATCCGGTCCCATCACTTCATGGCAAATAGATGGGGAAACAGTGGAAACAGTGAAGAATTTTATTTTTTCTGCCTCCAAAATCACTGCAGATGGTGAGTGCAGCCATGAAATTAAAAGACCCTTACTCCTTGGAAGAAAAGTTATGACAAACCTAAACAGCATATTAAAAAGCAGAGACATTACTTTGCCAACAAAGGTCCATCTAGTCAAGGCTATGGTTTTTCCAGTATTCATGTATGGATGTGAGATTTGGACTAAAAAGAAGGCTGAGCGCTGAAGAATTGATGCTTTTGAACTGTGGTGTTGGAGAAGACTCTTGAGAGTCCCTTGGACTGCAAGGAGATCCAACTAATCCATCCTAAAGGAGATCAGTCCTGGGTGTTCATTGGAAGGACTGATGTTGAAGCTGAAACTCCAATACTTTGGCCACCTGATGCGAAGAGCAGACTCATTTGGAAAGACTCTGATGGCGGGAAAGATCGAAGGTGGGAGGAGAAGGGGACAACAGAGGATAAGATGGTTGGATGGCATCACCGACTCAATGGACATGAGTTTGAGTAAACTCCGGGAGTTGGTGATAGACAGGGAGACCTGGCGTGCTGCAGTCCATGGGGTCACAAAGAGTCGGACATGACTGAGAGACTGAACTGAACTGAACTGAACCAAACCCATATACTTTGGATGGCTTATAAGCAGGAGTTATATATATGAACTAGCTGCAAGATCAACAATCTGCTTAACTCTTTTAAAAACTTAATTAATAATTATTTTATTTTTCACTGTGCTGGGTCTTCATTGCTATGTGGGCTTTTCTCTAGTTGTGGTAAGAGGTAGCTGCTCCTGGTTGCACTGAGCAGGCTTCTCACGGCAGTGGCTTCTCTGGTTGCAAAGCATGGGCTCTAGGGTCTTGGGCTTCAGTAGTTGCAGTGCATGGGCTTAGCTGACCCACAGCATGTGGGATCTTCCTGGACCAGGGATCAAACCAGTGTCCCATGGATCACAAAGTGAGTTCTTAACCACTGGATCACCAGGGAAACCCTGCTTAACTCTTTAAACAGCTCTTTTTATTTATTCTTTCTCATATGTCCTTCTCCTTGGCAATAACCCGAGACCAGCTCATTTGGAAAAAATGGGCTTTCAAATTATTAATTGCCTGACTCCTTTTTCCAAGCTCTGCCCCACCAGTGATTCTCCACTTTCCCCCACTATTTCTTCTGTTTCACCCACCCTTCCCAAAGGTACGAATGCCAGGAAGTCTGAGGTGTAATATATTCTTTCCCTAACAATATGGAAAAAACAAACAAACAAACTACATGGGCAGAGGATGTTGGATAAATTGCAATTACTGTCTAATAGGGTCTTCACACTCATTCACTGCTTCGTTTGAAGTGTCATGAATATTCACACAAATATATATAAGAAAAAAAAGTTTTCATAAAAAAAAAACTACTTAAGGTTTATCTGGGCCAATACTTTTTCTGCCACAAACAGTAGATGGAGAAAAATTAGAGTTAACTATAATGAACTAAAGTGAAGATGAATATTACATCCAAGCAAATGGATGCTAAGACCATGTATGTGGTTGTCTCAGCCATGGAAAAAGCCCTGGAGTATGGAAGAAAGACAGACATGCCAAAAATGGACGAAAGGAAGCATACCAGGCAATATGGTTACTCCACAATGTCATCCCTGCCCATCCCAGAGGGGCATAAATAAAAATACTCTGGAATTGAGTACTACTGATATTTAAGCCCAATTTCCAACAAGGTCAAGACTAATAGCGTGTTATTTGTTTTACTAACTCAGGTTGCAAACGCCTTTGGGCGGATCTGGTACCTTCTTCTATATCTCGTTCCGCGCCAAGAACACTGTTAGCCATCAACAAAACCATAATAGAACTTGAGTTTTCTCCAAGGGCCAATGAAAACACATACACTGAGCTAATGGGGACGTTTACAGGCAAGGATTCCAGTTTCCTTTCTGAAAATGCCACCAAGGCAGACTAGCTAATTAGGTCTTAGGAAGTGACACTGACCAGAAGGACCCACCTGCCTGGAGCTTTGTGAGTGCACCCAGCCTGTTTTCTATTTGTTTTGCTCTTGTTTTTGTTCTTCTAGCTATAAATGAAAATAACTATTTTTGGAATTTCAAAAGGCTGTCTCTGAGATCTGGCCTGTGCATTTACAGTAATTTCAGGAAAATGGGACTGTAGTACTTAACATTGAAAAAAGAAAAAAAAATGTATTCTTTTGGAAATGTTCAGTTATTCCTCTTCCACCCTTATTCTCTTCCTTTTGGAGAAACCTAGAAAAATAACTTTGTCCGAGGCCACCCTGAAATGCAGTGACAATTCCAGGAATGAAATTTTAGATGTTTCTCTCAACCCTGTTTTTCGATCCAGCCTAAGAATAGTCATAATTTTCCCAGTATTTCCAATATACGTGTCCTTGTGATGGTCCAACTCAACGTCTTTGTGCTTCTGAAAATAACACAGATTGATGGAGACAGGGATTATGGACAACAGACACTGGAATAACACAGACTCAAAGACTAGTACGTTGCTCTATGAATAAGAATTACTTTGACTCCAAGCAAGGTTCTTTGAACCCAAAGAAAGACCACATACAATGAATATTAAACACCAGAAAATGCAATGGGTATTAATGGAGCTTCTATTATAAATACTTAGAACACAAAAGTTTCAGCGTCCCTCATATTCTCTTCCTCCAAAATACTAGGAAAAAATGTTACAACTGCAAGTCATGGACTTTATCCATCTAAATAAGTAAATAATTTTGGAGGAGTCAAAATACATCAACACGGGAGCCAAAACATACTAGGAAATTGTAATGGAATATGGTAGAGCAGACAGAGAATGGACCAGAGAGGCAGACTAGCAATTTCAGTTTCATTTACTATCAGCTCTGCAGCTGTTTAAATTTCTTTCAGCTTAATTTCAATTATAAAATCAAGACTCAAATACTGAGCTTTTTCAACTGCAAATATTGAAACAACCCAAATTTGTATAAATAACAACACAAATAAGTAAGAAATAAAAGAAATTTCTTGACTATTTATAAAAAAAAACCTAGGCGTCTTTAGCTTCTGGCACACTTGGATTCAGGTACTCGACATTGTCAGGAAGTCTGACATATGCCTGAGAGACATGATCTCTCTCATATGCCTCTTTCTTCTGAAAGGGCTTAATTTTCAAGTATGCTTTCCCATCACAATGGCCCCCAGAATTCAAGGGTAATATCCTTACACTCCCAACTCTTATGCAATGAAGACTTCTCTGAGCTAACAGGTGGAACAAGAGTTTACAAACTGAACCTCCTTTATTCCAATCAGTTATATGTTCAGAAGGAGGCATCTAGAGGAATCACTGGAAGGACCCCCAAGGTACATCAGAGTGCTATTACCTGAATAAAGGTAAATAACTTCTGAACAAGTCAAAGAAACCAATGTCTTCTACAATGAATCTCAGGATTGTTGTAAAAGCAAACAAATAGAACTCAATTCCAATGTCCTAAAATTTCCATTAAGACAACAATAAATTAAAGCCATTCTTATAGGTGGATGAATCTTTGATATCCAGGAAATATGTGCTTGTATTAATTCCACTAAGAGCACACAACATACTTAGTAGTGAAATTGCCATTATCTGCACAATATTCTGCCCAAATGAAGTAAGGGTGCAAGGTAAGATTTCAGTTAGATTGAAAAGAGAAAAGGATTTAGCCTAGTGAAGAAGAACAGAGCAGTCATTCTAAGGAGAAGTAAAATAAGATAATAATGAGATATTTTTCGTATAAGAAAGAGTTTGTGGGCAAGATAAGCATTCTAATCAACAGAAAATAACAGATGCAGAAAGCAAACTTAGGTTACTGAGGGGTAAAGGTGGGAAGGGATAAATTGGGAGATTGGGACTGACATACACAAAGTTCTATATACAAAACAGATAACTAATAAGAACCTTGGAGAAGGAAATGGCAATCCACTCCAGTATTCTTGCCTGGAGAATCCGATGGACAGAGGAGTCTGGCAGGCTACAGTCCATGGGGTTGCAAGAGATGGACATGACTTAGCAACTAAATCACCAATAAGAACCTACTGTATAGCACAGTGAACTCTAGTCTATACTCTATAAAAGTAGAGAAGAATCTAAAAAGAATGTGGGAAAAGAATCTAAAAAGAATGGATGTACATACATATATATGTATGTATACATAAATGATCACTTTGCTGTGCACCCAAAACTAACACAACACTATAAATCAACTATACTCCAATAAAAAATGTTCAAAAGAAAATGACATATCATTAAGTAAATTTATAAATATTTTAGTAGGAAGAATTTGCATACTTTCACCAAAAATAAAATGTAAAGAATTAAGTTCTTAAAACGTCGTCAGCAAGGAAAGATGTTTTGGGAGGAGTACTCAATCAGCGTAGTTTTTTCGGATACATGCCTCCTTCTTAAGCTGGTCTGCATTCAATGAGGCAGGCTGTGTGCGAACATAAATTTGACAAATGAAATTCAGCCTTCTTCATTATACAACACAATTAGCTCACTCCAGTACAGATGAGGATTTATTGGTTTAAGCATGTTAATAAAAGCCTGGCTGCAACAGAGAAACAACAAGTCATCTAGAATGAGAAAACTGCATTAATATACATGATGTGGCTTCTAACTGGGGGCCAAAAGGAAAACTATTTCCTGGATATCAGATAGAGGTCTGTCCAACAACAACCTTAATTTGAGCATTTTGAAGGTAGACTTCAAATAAACAATGAAAAGCAACACAGCAACATTTAACCAAACATGAAGAGTTTTTTTTTTTTTTTTTAACACATGGGGAGTGCCAACCATAAATAATTTTTGCAAGCAATACTAAGCCAGACTTACCATCCTTCCGGTAATGCACCTACATCAGGCACCAAGAATCCTTATTTCTGGCTATGATGAATTCAGATGAGTTATCCCGTCCTCAAAAAGATGTCTAGAGAAGGCTTTGCTGACTGCCAAAAGCACTATTCTCTCAAAATAGAAATCCCTTCTCAGTTCGACTTAAGTCTGTTATGATAATCTCAGGGAATTTACCAGTCTGGGAAGAATTTATTTCATGGAAGTGGAGTGTTTCCAAGGTTTAAAGAAATTCACTCCATATTTCGGGAAATGAACATGTGATATATTTTGCATGTTGTTTTAATAGAAGAAGCAAATAGCTCTTTCTACAGCGTGGTATGAGCTGTGGATTAAAAGTGGTTGTATGTTTACAATCAAAGAGTAAAAAACAGGACCTTAAGAAAAGTGAGCATAATTAAAATCTTGAGAAAATAAGGGTATTTTAAAGGCCATAATGGTAAAGCACTAGGTTCCAGAGCAAAAAAAAAAAAAAAAAAAATTCAATTTGAATTGTTTTTCATTATTATAAGGTTGCTTCTAAATATGAACATATTGAGGGGTGTCCATGCCAAGTATTCATTGGATGGTATGATGCCTGCCAAGCATCTCTACTGCTCTGGGTCCTCTCGTTTTGTGTCTGTGGTATAAAGTGACGTTTCCTCAACTCTTTCCTCAACCAAGAGCTCTGAAGCCAAAACAGAGTTAATGACATGACTAAACATGGACAGTTTTGATTATCACAAGGGTGTGCACAGCTTTCTATATGTCTGATTAATTGCAGAAGATCAAGGCAGCCTTGGGGTTTTGCTCATAGGAGAGATGTCAAAACTCATCTCTAGAAAACAGGAAAGCTTCTATGAATAGGAGAACTATAAGCCATGCTTGAAGGAGGAGAAGGAACTAGTCAGGTAAATAAGGTCTCGAGGGGGACTGGCATGGGCAAGAGACCACCAGCCAGTGGGAATACGGCTCTTTGGAGGAACTGGAATGTGTTCTGTTGTGTGAAACAGCCACATATAAGGATGAAGCCAGTGGAGAGAAATTAGAAATGTAAGCAGAGATAAGACCACGCTAAATCTTATAGGTCATTATTAGGACCAGCATATTTGGGGAGCAGCCATGTTAATCATCAGAAAATTCTTTTGTCACTACATATGAAATATATCCAGAATCTGACCACACTTTTAAAACATCTTTATCCCCATGATGGTGAAAGAAAGTGAAGTCGCTCAGTTGTGTCCGACTCTTTGTGACCCCATGGACTGTAGCCCACCAGGCTCCTCCATCCATGGAATTTTCTAGGCAAGAGTACTGGAGTGGGTTGCCATTTCTCGGGTCTCCCACATTGTGGGCAGATGCTACATATACTCTCTGGTTGTGGGAGCTCCATCTCTGTCTCTGCCATCAGAAGGGCAGGAATAAACCAGTTTTGTTCACTGCTCTATTACCTGCTTTTTGAAAAATGCCTAGCACAAAGTAGATGCTGAAAAAGGTTTTGATCATTGAGGACTAGCTTGTGCCTCCTATATTTGAAATCCTTTAGCTGCTTACCATTTCAGTAGGATGAAAAGTCAAAATCCTTACTCTGAGTTCCAGGGCCCTGCTGGACCTGGTTTTCTGGCCTCCCGCCTCCTTTCTGCTTTCATGTCCGATCACTTTTCCACTTGCTCTCTTTGACTGAGTGACTGAGCATGCATACTCTTTACTAGATACACACTGGTCTTTCCATTTCCTGTCTATAGTAAGCATGCATCACTCCAGGGCATGTGCACATCCTATGCTCTCTTGCTCCACATAGCTCCATAATTTGATCCTATGCTTCCTTCAAATCTGCTCAAATGTCACCTGCCCAGAGAGGCCTTTTCTCTACCATCCCACACAATACAATAGCAGCCCCTTCCTGATTCTCTCTTCCCCTTTACCTGGCTGAATTTGTGCACGCTAAGTTGCTTCAGTTGTGTCCAAGTCTTTGCAATCTTATGGACCCTATGGATCACAAGGCTCTTGTCCACGGGATTCTCCAGGTAAGAACACCAGAGTGAGTTGTCCCGTCCTCCTCCAAGGGATTTTCCCCACTCAAGAAACCTATGTCTCTTACATCTCCTGCATTGTCAGGCAGGTTTTTTTTTTTTTTTTTTTTTTTTTTAATTTTAATTGGAGGCTAATTACTTTACAATATTGTAGTGGTTTTGCCATACATTGACATGAATCCACCACGGGTGTACATGTGTTCCCCATCCTGAACCCTCCTCCCACCTCCCTCCCCATCCCATCCCTCTGGGTCATCCCAGTGCACCAGCCCCGAGAACCCTGCATTGAACCTGGACTGGCAATTCATTTCACATATGATAATATACATGTTTCAATGCCATTCTCCCAAACCATCCCACCCTTGCCCTCTCCCACAGAGTCCAAAAGACTGTTCTATACATCTGTGTCTCTTTTGCTGTCTCTCATACAGGGTTATCGTTACCATCTTTCTAAATTCCATATATATGCGTTAGTATACTGTATTGGTGTTTTTCTTTCTGGCTTACTTCACTCTGTATAATAGGTTCCAGTTTCATCCATCTCATTAGAACTGATTCAAATGTATTCTTTTTAATGGCTGAGTAATACTCCATTGTGTATATGTACCACAGCTTTCTTATCCATTCGTCTGCTGATGGGCATCTAGGTTGCTTCTGTGTCCTGGCTATTATAAACAGTGCTGTGATGAACACTGCAGGTTCTTTACCACTAGCACCACCTGGGAAGCCCGTACTTGGCTGTATTTGTTTTAATAATTGTGAAAAAATACTTATCATAATAAGTATTTATGTGTGTTGCATGTCTAACTCTATAAGATCAGTTCTGTGAAGGCAGTAGATTTATGTGGGTCATGACTGTTTCCTGGCACTTAGAACTATGTTTGATCCAGGTTAGCATCTGCATTAGAGGAGTCAACTGGGAATCAGAAGTTACAGCAGTTATTTGATAACAGGAAATTTAGTACCAAGAAGTGCTAAGTACTATGAGCTTAAGTAGGTACCTGCTGCTGCTAAGTCACTTCAGTCGTGTCTGACTCTGTGCGACCCCATAGACGGAAGCCCACCAGGCTCCCCCATCCCTAGGATTCTCCAGGCAAGAACACTGGAGTGGGTTGCCATTTCCTTCTCCAGTGCATGAAAGTGAAAAGTGAGAGTGAAGTCGCTCAGTTGTGTCTGACTCTTCGTGACCCCATGGACTGCAGCCTACCAGGCTCCTCCACCCATGGGGTTTTCCAGGCAAGAGTACTGGAGTGGGGTGTCATTGCCTTCTCCGAAGTAGGTACCAGAACAGTACAAAGAAAACTCTCGAGTGTCCCCGAAGTAACTACAGCAGGAAGCAACCACCACCGCTTAGTCACAGGGATAAGGAAGATGCTGGAAATTCTAAAATGCAGAAACCTAGGACAGAGTCCTTGTGGAGTTGAAACTTGGGGCTCTGAGAAGAGGGATCTCATGGCTGGTGCCTCTGAGCTCAGAGGAGTGACCTGGTAGGCTTGGGACCCAGACCTTGGAAGAAGGACTGTTGAAGGTTGGGCTGGGAAGATGATAAATGATGAAATGGGCTCTGTTCGTGCTGGAAGAACCAGTGGCACAGTGGATCCAGCTGTTGCTTTCAGAAGGAACAACTGCTATGGGATGGAGAAGTCATACTTGGGTGAAATACTAGGAACAGACAGCAGACAGGAAGCCCCTAAGAAGCTAGGGAGGAAGGAGGATATCCTTTCTTCCTCTTCAACACTTGTGACCTCCCTCTGTCTCTCCCTATTGGTGAAGTCTACACGGAGCCTGCTGCCAGAACCAAATTGTGATTTTCATAGTTCTAGCCACAGACAGCATCACAAAACTGAATATAAAAGGGTGGGTTTCAAGCTGAGAGACAACTCAATAACTTGCCCAGAGCTCAAGAACTTCTGTTGACAGAAGTTATTGAATGCACTGGAATGTCTTAAAAAAATCATTTAAATCGACTAAAAATTAAACATGTTCATGATAATAAGTAGCAATTAAAAATTATCCAAAGGAAACAGAGGCAATTGAGGTTTGTCCCCAGGCTATGGCCAAGTAAAATAATCAATTTCTATCACAGGCAGTGCATGGTATTCTGTTTCCTGGCAGCTGAGGTAACAATGGAAATATGCCATGCATTAAAATTTCATTATAACAGTGAAGAGAGAACAGCAGAGAGGTCTAAAGATAAAGTTAGTTTTTTTTTTTTTCTAAAGCAGAGGTTTGATCTTTTCAAGCAAGCATATATTTTGAAACCCCACAATATAGCACCAGGCAACGTGAAATAAAAAGGCTTAGCCTTGCTAGTGTTTCAGCCCATAGTAGCAGTGTGTGTGAGACCACTGTTGGCCTCATCTATAAAGAACATCAATATATAAACAAGAAAACATCTCATTTTAAGGACTAGATTCTAAGGAGCCATCAGGATGAATTAGGAGAAAAATGAATGCTTGAATTAGATATAAATCCACTTGTGCTCCAGAAGTGACTGAATCCCTATAAAAGACACAATAAATTGACTTCTTGCCTGGGGACATTTAAAATTGAATAGCAATTACAATGAATTTTTGTTCTGCAAAATTTTATGCTGAGTTGCTCCTCATGGAAGAAGTCAATTGACCCCCACTACTTAAGTTCACTCCTAGAGAATACAACAAGAATACAACTTTATTCACATAAAGTAAGATGCTTGCCTTGCTCTTTTTTTGCAGCAGGAGGAGATACAGTCAATTCATTTCATACTTGTACTATGTTGATAAAGATTTTTAAAATAGGTGCTATAATAGTCCTGTTTGACATCAGTTAAGGCTATATTGTAATTTATCATGAAGGTATTTCTGCCTACTCTAATTTTGGAAAATATCTTGAGGGAGAGAGATAGCAACAGCTGTCCGGATTACCTCAGTAATCCTGAGGTAACTGGATTGCATGAGATGGCCTGTAAACAATTGTCCATAGAATCAGAGGTGGATGATGGAGCATCATGAAGACTACATGTGGTCTTGAGATGTTCTTAAATGCAAGGCATGTCAATGCAAGTGCATCAAAATAGAGAGTTATATTTTCAATTTCAAAACACAGATTACTAAGATAACTTCAAGAAAATGAGAAGACAAATCATAGAATAGGAAAAAAAATATTTGCAAAAGTCACATCTGATAAAGGACTATTATCCAAAACATACAAAGAACTCTTAAGACTCAATAATAAGAAAACAAACAGCCTGATTTAAAAAGTGGGACAGAGACCTGAAAAGACACTTCATCAAAGAAGACATATGGATGGAAAATAAGTGTATGAAAAGATGTTCCACATTCCATGTTATCAGGGAAATGCTAATTAAAAATGAGATTCCACTGCATATCTATCAGAATGGCCAAAATCCAGAACAGTGGAAATAACAATGTTGACAAGGATTTGGAGCAATAGAAAGTCTCATTCATTGCTAGTGGGAGTGAAAAATTATATAATCCCTTGGGAAATAGTTTGGCAGTTTCTTACAAAACCACACTCTTTCTTTTCATATGATCCAGCATCATGCTTCTTAATATTAACCCGAATGAATCAACAACTTATGTCCACACAAACCTGCACATGGATGTTCATGGTAGCTTTATTCACAATTGCTAAAATTTGGAAATATCCAAGATGCCCCTCAGTAAGAAAATGAATAAATGGTGCCATATTCAGACAATACAATGCTATTTAGTCCTAAAAAGAAATGATCAGTTGAACCATGAAGACATGGAGGCAACTTAACTGCATATTACCAAGTGGTGGAAGATTGTAACCAATACCTCACTCTGATATCAGACATGGATAAAGGGGAGGTTGTATGTAATATGAGAACTCCCCGTACTTTCTGCTCTATTTTGCTGTGAACCTCCAACTGCTCTAAAAATAAAGTTCATTAAATTTTTTAAAAGTGTGGAGTGATTGCCTATGTTACACTGAAACTAATATTTTATCACAACTTGTCTTCCTATGAAGGAGGAGGAAGTGGTTCCATGTTTATATTCCTTACCTCTAGAACAGCTGGCTCATAACTCTTACTCTATTTTCTAACATTTCCCTCATTTTATGTCTCCTGTTATTTCTGTAAATAGCATGTGTTAAATAAGAAAATAACTGCTTTCAGAGTAACAATCAAAAGTTTTACTTAAAAAAGTGACCAAGATTATTTCAATTGGTACCCTGGAGACTATGTAGTTGGAACTCTTTGAGAAATCCTGACTACACCAGCCTTGCTAATCTAATCTCTCTTCTCATTACTCATCTATTCCAAATTCCATTAATTCCCTAGCTTGACCATGGCGTGAGCTTTCCAGAAGTCTTTGTAAGATTTTCTGCTTTATGGTACTTCCTGCATACCATTCAGTCTGTTTTCCCTCTGAAGGCCTGTTCATAAGACAGAATGCAAGAGAGAAGATGAGTCAGATTCTATCACTGACAGCAGTACATCATTAATAATGCTAATAGTTACTTATGAACGACCAATCATGTGCCAGACACCACGTTAGGTGTTCAAATAAAAGTAAGTATTGTGCCCTTTATAGCTGAGGAAGAGTTTCCTGGTGACTCAGATGGTAAAGAATCTGCCTGCAATGCAGGAGACCTGGGTTTGATCCCTGGGTTGGGAAAATTCCCTGGAGAAGGGCAAGGCTACTCACTCTAGTATTCTTGCCTGGAGAATTCCATGGACAGAGGCGCCTGGAGTGCTAAGTCCATGGGGTCACAAAGAGTCAGACACAACTGAGCGAGTAACACATATATGCATACATAGCTGAGGAAACCAAGCCTCAGAGAAGGTTCACAACTTACAAAAGGCCACAAGGCTGGATGATTTTCTGGATCCTCTGTTTGCAAGTGTCAGAAATAAGACTCCAACTCATGTTGGTGAAAAAGGATAAAGTTTGCCTTAATTCCAAATTTAAATTCCAAAGTTTAAACAAGCAGACCAAATGAATGAAAGTCACAAAGGCAGCGTGGCTTCAGGAATACTAAGAACCAGCAACTCAAAGTTCAAGTTTTTTCTGGGTCTCTCTACTCTCTCTGCTCTTCTCTGCATGTGTCACTTATTCCTTCTTATTGCAGACAAGTTTTTTGCCTTTGGGAGGGAACTGGACTACCAATGGCTCCAAAGAGTTATATCTTAAAATGTCTGTCCCTGGAAAGATATTCTCTTTGCACTCATCAATTCAAAAAATCCTGGCAAAGAAAGTTCTATTCATCTTGTTGACTCCTCTGGGTTAATTAACTCTATTACTAAAAAAAAAAAAAGAAAGAAAATGTGGATGACAAGAAATGGAAGTGGAACTGGGAGGAAGATCCAGAAAATTGAAGACTATTCTCATAAGACAAACTCAGAGATGTTCACTATAAAAACCATAATCTAAGGCCTACAATTATTATTCTTATTATGTAGATGAGGAAAACAAAAGTTAAGCCATTAAAAGAAATTAAAGTATAACTTTGGAAAAGGAAATGGCAACCCACTCCAGTTTTCTTGTCTAGAAACCCCCATGGACAGAGAAGCATGTCAGGCTCTAGTCCATGGGGTCGCAGAGTCAGACAAGATTAGTGACTGCTGCTACTGCTGCTAAGTCACTTCAGTTGTGTCTGACTCTGTGCGACCCATAGACGGCAGCCCACCAGGCTCCCCCGTCCCTGGGATTCTCCAGACAAGAACACTGGAGTGGGTTGCCATTTCCTTCTCCAATGCATGAAAGTGAGAAGTGAAAGGGAAGTCGCTCAGTCGTGTCCGACTCCTAGTGACCCCATGGACTGCAGCCTACCAGGCTCCTCTGCCCATGGGATTTTCCAGGCAAGAGTACTGGAGTGGGGTGCCATTGCCTTCTCCGGATTTAGTGACTAAACAGCAACAAAAGTGTAAGCTGCTCAACACAACCCAAGAAAGAAGTATCTGGGACTGTTCACTGTGCTTCTGTCCATTCCGTTGTATCTGTTTCCAGCCGGAAGAAATGAAGGTGGCACAGAGAAAGCCATTGCTGGTGGAAGGGTGATACACAGTATCTCACAGGACCAAGTTGATGCCAGTGGAACTTGAAGTCTACAGATTGAATCAACGGCCAATCTCTCTGGCATCCATCCTCTTAAGATAATAAGACATAAACCATGAATATAGAATAAGAGTAGTGATATTAGTTGATTATTATCTTTATGCAGTGAAATCCGCTTATTTATTACATAAAATAAAACTCTGAAAAATAGGAAAGATCATCACTGTTTCGTATAAAAGGAACCTTAGAGAAAGAGAGGTGAAAATATCTGCCTAAAACCATGGCTGATATTCCAACCTATATAAAACCAGCTTCAAAGTTTCAGTGAGTTCCAAACATCTACTTCCAAAGAGAAGAAGGCAGAAAAGAACAAACAAAGGCTCTCCCAAATAAAAATGGTAAATAACAGTAACAGTAGTGGTATTTGCCTTGATCTCAGCTGGATGAATGAAAGCGAAGGAAACAATAGACACTTACGATCTCAGCAGAGTTGGAGTCCTAGCAGCTAAGAGCAAGGGCTTAAATCTGACGTCAAGACTCCAAGTATTAATAGACACCAGGGATACAGTTAAACAAGAGTCTTCCAGTTGAGAAGCTTATATCTTCACTGGAAAAATAGACCATATTTTTATGTAAAACAAATAAACAGATAATTTATGCTTTGAGTGCATGCATACATGTGTGCTAAGTCATTTCAGTCATGTCTGACTCTTTGTGACCCTATGGATTATAGCCTGCCAGGCTCCTCTGTCCATGGGATTTTCCGGGCAAGAATACTGGAGTGGGTTGCCATTTCCTTCTCCAGGGGATATTCCTGACCCAGGGATTGAACCTGCACCTCTTAAGTGTCCTGCACTGGCAGGTCAGTTCTTTACCACCAGTGCCACCTGAGAAGCCCAATTTATGTTTTACTATTAATACATATGATGACATTAAAACAGGAAACTAGCAGCAGCAAGTGAATGTGGATGCTGGGTTGTTTAGTGTCCTCAGAGAAGATCTCTCTTAGCAGGAGATGTGCATTTAGTTCTGAATGATAAGTCAAAGGAAGCTAAACAGAAATCTGGGTGGGGTGGGAGGCAAGGAGGTGGGGAAAAGGATTATTTCAAAGAGAAAGAAGATCAAGTACAAAGACTCTGATCAATTCAGTTCAGTTCAGTCACTCAGTTGTATCCAACTCTTTGCGACCCCATGGATTGCAGCATGCCAGGCTTCTCTGTCCATCACCAACTCCCAGAGTTTGCTCAAACTCATGTCCATCAAGTTGGTGATCCAACCATCTCATCCTCTGTCGTCCCCTTCTCCTCCTACCTTCAATCTTTCCCAGCATCAGGGTCTTTTCCAATGAATCAGTTCTTCACATCAGGTGACCAAAGTATTGGAGCTTCAGCATCAGTCCTTCCAATGAATATTCAGGATTGATTTTCTTTAGGATTGACTGGTTTGATCTTTCAGTCCAAGGGACTCTCAGAGAATCTTCTTCAACACCACAGTTCAAAAGCATCAATTCTTCAGTACTCAGCTTTCTTTATGGTCCAATACATGACTACTGAAAAAACCATAGCTTTGACTAGATGGACCTTTGTCGGTAAAGTAATGTCTCTCTGCTTTTTAATGTGCTGTCTAGGTTGGTCATAGCTTTTCTTCCAAGGAGCAAGCATCTTTTAACTTCATGGCTGCAGTCACCATCTGCAGTGATTTTGAAGCCCAAGAAAATAAAGTTTCTCACCATTTCCATTGTTACCCCATCTATCTATTTGCCATGAAGTAATGGGACCAGATGCCATGATCTTGGTTTTTCGAATGTTGAGTTTAACAAAGACTCTGAGAATGGAACAAGGCTGATCTGTTTATAGGGCAGAAAGAAAGCCAGAGTAGCTGGATCTCAGTAGCTGAGTTGAAAAATAGAGAGGGGCTTTAAGAGGGGAGCCTCCTCTTGATCCTGTAGTGCTTAACAGGCAAAGGCAGGAGTTTGACATTTTTAATAGGAAGTCATTAGATATTTTTATCTAGAAAATGATGAGATCTGATTTGTATTGTAGAATAATGGTTCTGAAGGAAAAGCCCACATGAAGGCATGGAGATCAGTGAGGCTGGTAGGAAAATAGACCGGATAGGGTGGAGACTTGAACTCAGGTTTTAGCCATGAGATTTGTGCACAGTGGTCACACCCAGGGCACATTTTGGTGAAAAAGCATACAAGGTTGTATGTAGGCTGTGAAGAAAAGAATCAAAATCCCCAAATCTTAGATTTTTGGCCTGTAAATGACATTTACTGAGATAGCAAAACCTTATGAGAGAACAGATACAGTAGGTGGTTGGGGGGTGGGATGATACTTTTGTTTTGCCCATGTTACGATTAGTATGCCTATTAGACAGCCAAATGGGAAGGTCAAGTGTGCAGTTAAGTGAATAATCTGCAAGTCAGGAAGGGGACTAGGACAGAGACATAAAAGTGAGAGTTTTCCGTTTACAGGTACATTTGCACTAAATTCGTACCCTAGGGAGACACTGTGGATAAATAAACCAAGAAAGATAAAGATAGAGCCCTGTGTCACATCAAAATTTAGAGTGCCAGGGAAGAAAGAGCCAATAGTAAGTAGCTCAAAGTATAGCGTGTTAGGTGGTAGGAAAAGAGTGGGACTGAGTCACACAAGTCTAAAGAAAAATATGTTTCAGGAAGGAGAAACAGGTCAACAATGATAAATGCTACTGAAAACAAGAGATCGAATAAATAAGAATAGAGACATCTGGATCATCATTCTTTCCACTGCAAGCCACAGAGACCCAACTGAGAGAATTTTGAACAATTTGGAAGTTATCTCAGTTATCTAGACCCTGGGCTGTTCCAGGGATCCTTAATTCAGAGGGTTAACAACACTAACAAGAACCAGATACCTTCCAATGATGATGAAGGTTCTGAATCCACTGAGTGTTCACTCTATGACAGGCATTGTTCTAATCATTTATTATTTTTCTAAATCTCATTTAATCCTCACAACATTCTTACAAGGTAGGTATTATTTTTATACCCATTTCATAGTTTAAAAGACAAGGAACAAGACAAGCCTGAAAGAGCCAGGCTTTGAACCAAGTCAATATGATTCTAAATTCTCTGTCCTTCAGCACTGTATTATGTGGTGATTTACAGAGAAATAGGTGAGGCTAAAAGATGAGGACATGATGACAGAGGAGAAGACATTTGGAGGCAGAGACATGAGAGCTACAAGGCAGGGTGAGGGATGATAAAGTCAAAGACATGCACTTCAAAGAATCTGGGG